>NC_141694.1:1840143279-1842543279 GCF_964263255.1 Lissotriton vulgaris
TGACTGCACCAGAGTAGCTGAAAGTATAGAAAAAAGTTTTTCTGCAGAAACCACACTGCAAACAGTGTCAGCACAAAAGCTTAAATTTTCCAGATGCTTTCACAGGTACCAGGCTCGCAATGCTGCGATCTGTCAGCATCAGTATTTCTGCTGAAGGCATCTGCCACACTGTACAACCAGAGTATCCTTGACACAGCCCATTTTTGAGAACAGAAATCCAGCTTTTGAGACCTGTCCCCATAATCATTGTACGTACCAATAGTTTAGGATGCTCAGGGTAACAACATGTGGTTAGTAGGCACGATCATTAGGTGGCACAATGGATAGACTTTGGATCAGAGTTACTATTCTTTACCCACTATACCCTCATTTTCTTTTTTTCTTTTGTACTTTCTTTCTTTTTCACTTTAATATTTAGGATCACGATTTCTTTTCTTTTCGTCTTTCTGATTTTTATCTTACTTTTGAAAACTTACCAACATACTAACCATGGGGAGGGTCAGTGGTGCAGACAGACATGGGTTTTATTTTGTCTTGCTGCAACCCTGAGGAAGTCAGTGGGACATTAACACCAAGGGGGAACACGTGTTGGCTACATCGGCTACATGGCTACATCTGTTCTTTGTATAGACCTCAACGTCTATGAGGCTTTGAATACAACACTTGAATTATAATGATGAAGGACTGGCTGTAATATTGCTGAATTTGGAATTGTAAGTTGGAAATACAAAGAAGAAGTCTCTACGACTACATAATTGTGGAATTTTAATTTTACTGGAGATTTTGTCAGGAGAAAGACTTTTGTGTAAATGACAGTTGGGGTTATTAGCCTCCAAACCTTGAAATGTTGGGTGGACATTTTTTCTTTGTCCTTTGAGCATTGTAGAACGAATATTGTGTTAACGACCTTGCACAGAGTTTGACCCTGCCACTTTCACTTGCATGAGCACTAATATTCTTCACTGATGCGTTTGTTTGTAGCACTCATGCCAATGTGACCCTGATGCACTTGCTTCACTATATACTATCTCAATTCCCACAGCACCACCAGTAATTTCCCTCTCAGCTACACATCTCCAACCACAGGCAATTCCAGTCACTTGCTGAAAAATTCTCTGCATCCTCAGAAGCTTTGGCTTTAGCAGGCCATCCTTCTAGAAGATACCTTTTATATTCTTGTAAAACACATTACTCTTCGCTGCACATTCCCACTCCACATGAGAAATACTGCCTTCTGTGACCACATTTACTCCATCCACCATTAATTCATCAGGATTGTCCTCCAAGTCATTATTCTCAGTTGCCAGCAATCTTAGCAGACAGTCTGCCAAAATGCTCTTCTTCCCAGAAATATACTGCATCTTATGGTTGTAGTCCATCCTCGTCATTAGTCAATGTGCAGTTCTAGCAATCTCTCTGCCTTCACTTTTCATGAAAAGAACATCTATCAAAGGATGATTCTGTTCAAATCACAAACTCAGACCCCCACACATACTTCCTGAAATGGTTTACACCCAACTAGCATGCCAATGCATATATTTCAATCATGGAGTCGTTCTTCTCCGCATCCCTCAGGGGTCTTGATGCATATGCAATGGTGACATCTCTCTCATTCCTGCTCTGCAGTAACACCGCACCCAGCCCCACACAGCTGGTATCAGAGTTTATAATAGTCATATCATTGGTGTCAAGAAGGTCTGAGTGCTGACACAGATGCAATATTTTGTTCAGTACACTGAAATCTTTCTCATAATTATTATTACACCACACAAACTTTTCATTTTTAAGCAATAGTTTCCTCAAAAACGTAGTCCTGTCGGCAAACATGGAACTAAATCTAGAATAGGATGGCACTTCTACTATGGAAGATACTCATTTCATTTTGGGAGAAATACCTCTCTCATCAATCCAATGGCCCAAATACTCCACTCCACTTGCTCAAATCTTGTTTATTGTTAATCCACTCTTTTGTAAAATCTCCAAAACCGTCCTCAAATTACAATCATGCTCTATTATGTCCTCACCATACCCCAGGTTATCATCCTGGAAATACATAACTTGAGGTATGTTTTTGAACAAATGGTGCATAGCTCTCTGAAAGACAGTGGACACAGAGTCTAACCAAAATGGCATCCACTTGTATCTATAGGCACCCTCCGGTGTGACAAAGGACGTCAAAGGTCGAGAGTGTGGCTGTAACAATATTTCATGATACGCCAAGGACAGGTCTAGTGTGGAAAACACCTTAGTTCCCTGAATGGTTTTTAATATTTCACCAAAATGGGCACGGGATGTTTGTGTACCAAAATTGCAGCATTACGATCACTCAAATCCACACAAAGGCACAATTCTCCATTACTATTTTTGGTCTTCACCACAGGAGTCAATATCATCAATTATTCCTTCTTCACACAACCTCTGCAATTCGTAACACAATGGTTCTCTCAGGATGAGAGGAACCCCATGCGGCTCTGGGCCTTGGAGTCACCCTATCATTCAATACAATTGTATGCAAGAACCCCAAACTCATTCCTGAATGCCAAAGGGTATTCGTATTCCAATGACGTATTCTACACTACACATAATCAAGACTGTGCCCCCAATACCTAATTAGGATGATTAGGTTCCAACTATAGAAGCAGGTCTCCCTGTTGTGACCTCTGTAAAAAACAAGACCCAACTTTGGCAAAAAAAACCTTAGAAGGAACCACCACTCCTTGGAATTCCAACTGGACCTCAATAAATCCTAACAGATCTATGGGCTTATTTCTATATGCCACTAATTTAACACCAGGTTGTTTGAGAACAAGACTTGGAAATGTGCTCAAATATTGTTCTCCAATGAGTAAATACCTGGCTTCTGAATCCGTCATCTTCATTGATATTCCCCACATGTTGTATTTATAATATTAATTCATGACTTTCACTTAATTCCCACTGCTTCTACAATATTAACAACACTTTTAGTTTTCCTTACACCACTCATTCTTCCCTGACACACTCTCCAAATTGGTCGGATCCACTGCGGCGTTATTTCTTCTAAGCTTCTGGTCTTCTTTTTGAACCACTTCTCCCCTTTCCCTTTATGCTAACTCCTTCAAACCCTCATAAGTGATCTCAGCTCTTTTCATGATATCGACTTTCATCTGTAACGTTAATCCTTTTGTATTTTATAATTTCTCCTGCACTTTTTAGGTTTTGCCTAGCCAATGCGTACGAAGTACGCATGTGCTAGGAAAAAGCTAATGAGTATAGTATATGTTGCTTGGAATACGCCCCCGTCTTTCATTGGCTAGCTCCATAAATGGAGGCTAGCCATTGGAAGACACGTTTGTCCGTCAATGCAGGACCAGATTCGGGGGCGTTCCCGAGAATTTTTGGCTTTTGGCGACGTCAGCCGAAAGCCTGTTCCCGGGAACGCCCCCGAATCTGGTCCGGCATTGAGCCGGCACCCGCCTTCCTGCTCGGGCCGTGAGAATCACTTAGATGGCGTGGAGCGCTTTTGCTGACCTCTAAAGCCAGTGCCCACCCGGCATTGTCCCTTTGTTTCCCCGCCGCGGCCCCCGAAGCCGAGTTCCCCAGCCGAAGGAAGCAGCCGTCCGCCTCCAGCCAGGGCCGCGCTGGGATTGGCCCAGCTGGCCGAGCCTCCGCCGCGTCATCGGGAGGAGGAGTGGAGAGCAGGAAGCAAGAGATCTGCCGGAAGAAGTCCAGGTGAGTGCTTTGTTTTTTTGTTTGTTGCTTTATGTCCGTGTGTGTCTTTTCCCGCCCCCCCTCCCGCTGTCAGTGTGTGGCCGTTCCCGACCCCCTCCCGCCCTCCGTGCCTTTCCGCCCCCCCTCCGTTAGTACCCTTTCATGCTGTGCGTTTCTCGGTACTCTGTTCCTTCTTATATGAGCTGTATAATTAACGTGTAGCCCATGGCTGCTGCAATACTGAGGTGCGCTTTCTTCAGTTTCCTGATCTTCTGAAGCCACACGTCACACTTCAGGAAACCTGTATCTTCCTTTGCACGCTCATTAAGCTACTTAGGGTTGCGACTGCCAGTCACTCACTTGCTCTTGTGCTTTTTAGCACGCCTCAGGCTCATTCTAAATATATTTCAGCCATTATCGAATGCATTTATTTTTATTAATGGCACTTATTTTATAAATCATGAACAAGGCCAAGCAGGCGCCAGTGCGGTTTACAATGACGTAAGTCAAATGTTACAAAGCATACAAAAACGTCAGCATTTCGTGTGTTATGCAGGTGATCGGACAATGAAGAACCGGCTTTAAGTCCATATCCCACTCCAGTTCTTTGGGCAGAGACATGTTGCTGCTGCTGTTCCGAGCAGAGTGTAAAGCTTTAGGTACAGTCGCCTGACTTATCCATGTTGACCCTTGCAACAGTTGCCAGGACACCGTTGCTGCCTTTCTGGCGACTATCCTTGTAGCCAGGGTTGTGCCCGAGTGGAGAAGTCCCAAATACAAGCACGTCCCAGTCAAACTGCATTTAGTGCAACAGCTGCCGTTCCCGGAAGTACCCGCACCCCTATAATACATTCACACGTACCACACAAACTATTCGTAAATTCAAACTAGATTAAATGAATTAATGTGGACGTTGACACATACACCATCTTCCTCCGATGGTTCCCCCCCTCCCATCCAGTAATTTTATGTTAATTTGCCACCCCATGAATTTCTCCTTTAAACTTCGTGGCCCCCTGAGCTTATGACAACAGTTTTAGATCTCACTATAACGGATGTCCACTGGTTTTCCACGTACACTGTAGACTGGTGGTTTCCCATAACCCTCTGACCGGAACCAACCCCCTTTTCCTTCTACTTGGTCGCAACATGTCGCCCATGGTCATTCTCTCTCCGGTTCCTTCCACATAGACAGATGCCCATAGTGAAGTTCCAAGATCTCATACACATAACACCACTATTTACCCTTTATAAGCATGCTAATTACCACACTTCACATATGACTGGTCTCACTCCGTCTGTTCACCTCTTCCCCAAACCCCCATGGGCTCACGCTACCGCCTTTGTCGGTTTTTCTGTCCAGTCTCACCTATAACCATGGTCTCGTCCGGGATCTCCTCGATGAAACATTTTCGCTCGGTCTCCCCTATGTGGAAGTACAGCCCCGAACTCAGGGAGGCGCCCGCAAGAAGCACAAGAACAAGCCGCAGTAGCACCATCTTTACCACCATTCTGCGCAGGCGCAGGTGGAACCTGCCACGTACTCCTAGCGGAGACAAGCCGCATGCCGGGAACCTGAGTTTAGTGACTGTTTCTTATGCGTAACCGTACTACATTGGGACCACAAGTCCCAGTGATACTTCCGCTTATCAGTCGCCGTATGGTGAAAGTAGTGCTCCAGATGCTTAACTGAAGTTGTAGTTTAAGGACCTAGAATGCACTCTTGGATCGTAATGAAAACAAGCACTGGAAAGCCAATAGGACCTGTCTATCCTAGGGTGACCAGAATTTTCAAGCCAAAAACCGGGACATTTCACTAACATAGAAGAAGGACTACCGTTTTACTTCAAGCCGGGGCACATAATGACAGCGCTCCTCAGCAGCGAATTACTGAACAGGCAGTTAGAACATACATACAATGCAATTTTTAGGTTTTGCCTGGCGAAAGATGCGCTCTGCGCATCTTTTTCGCGCAGGCGAAAACCTAATGACTATAGTAGGGGAGACAGGAACGGCCCCCGTCTTCCATAAATGGAGGCTAGCCATTGGAAGACGGGCCTGTCCGTCAATGCCGGACCAGATTCGGGGGCGTTCCAGAGAATTTTTGGCTTTTGGCTACGTCACGCTACGTCAGCCAAAAGCCGGGAATGCCCCCGAATCTGGTCCGGCATTGCCGGCACCCGCCTTCCTGCTCGGGCCGTGAGAATCACTTAGATGGCGTGGAGCGCTTTTGCTGACCTCTAAAGCCGGTGCCCACCCGGCATTGTCCCTTTGTTTCCCCGCCGCGGCCCCTGAAGCCGAGTTCCCCAGCCGAAGGAAGCAGCCGTCCGCCTCCAGCCAGGGCCTCGCTGGGATTGGCCCAGCCGGCCGAGCCTCCGCCGCGTCATCGGGAGGAGGAGTGGAGAGCAGGAAGCAAGAGATCTGCCGGAAGAAGTCCCGGTGAGTGCTTTGTTTTTTTGTTTGTTGCTTTATGTCCGTGTGTGTCTGTTCCCGTCCCCCCTCCCGCTGTCAGTGTGTGGCCGTTCCCGACCCCCTCCCGCTCTCCGTGCCTTTCCGCCCCCCCTCCGTTGCATTGTAAATGCTTGTTTTTATGTGCTTTCACCCATCGGTGTGATCCACCACTTCCTATGTAGGCGTCCACCCTGTCCAACCTTCCCTCCCTGTAAGCCTCCACCCAGTGCGCAAGCATATTCATGCCCCCCAATCTGCCGTGTCCCCCCCTTGCTATGGGTCCTTTCCTCTGCACTCCGCCTCTAGCCACTCCATCCTCCAACTCTTCAAACTCTACTGGCTGATGCAACCCAGCTTGCTGCTGGCTAGGCCGCAGGCTCTGTTCCACCACTTGGGACTCCCCCTGCCTCATACCCCACCCTTCTGCGCATCCCCCAAACTCTCACATAGCACCACGTGAAGCTCAACAGATGCAGCTTGTTTATATCCTCCCCCCTCGATACCCATAAAGAGCGTCAACTCTACTGATACTGCATGCTTCCTCGCTTCTTTACAACTCGTGGCCCCATAGCTGTGCACACTGTGCGGATGGTCCGCTGTGCCCCGACTTTCTTCTTCTAAACAACCCCCCTTGGTCAAGGGCTCCACCACGCTGGACTCCCTAGTGTCCCCTCACCACATCCCCTCCCCTCCCACCTGCAGCGCCGGCTCTCACTCAGGCCGCGCCCCAGCCCAAGCTTGAGGGCCCGCCCCCTATTTCCAGGTAATTTGTTCACAGTGTGGCACCTCGCACTCACCTCGTCAACGATGGCCCTAACCCCCTGCCACTTTCTCAGGTGGAGAAAATACTACAACCGTGGCAGCAACACCCACCAATGCCTGCCTCTCCACTTATCATGAGCTCTAACCTTCCAACCTCCCTCAGGAGCCTCATCACCTCTGCCACATGAGTGTCACTGGATACGCTTCACAGTAAGGCACTCATGAACAAATAATATACCGGGGAAATGTTTAATACCACAAAGGCTAATTTACCTCACCAGAAATTAAACACTGCTGTTTTTCCTGCCACCAGGTCACCTGAACATAAAATGGTGGAAGGGAACCCAACATGACCCCTTAAATATAGATTGGGCTATTTTTGGGCGACATATGCAGTCCAATACAAAATGGCAGTCACTGGACTGCACCACCCTCCTAATCTGCCCAGGGGGCAGACTTCCCACTGGTCAGCTGCCACCCAAAATACCCCATGTGAAGAAGCATAACTGGTGCTCTATAATAAATACTGGATTTTCTAGGGATGCCCCTATCTTACATTGAGGTTCTATGCCACCCTTCCGTGCTCCCTCCGAATGCAACCTTTTTTAATTGTTCACCGAATGTGGAATATTACACAGTGCGAGTTACCTCAACTTTTCTGCAATTTCGTGATGGGCTCACTCCTTGATTAATCTGTCAAATTATTAATTTGCATTTTTCTGGTTGGGGTTCAATTACAGTTGACGAAAAATGTCGAATGGAATTGATGCAGTACTATTAACTTCCTGATCTCTAATTGAATGTATATGCAGTATCATCGATTGCCTACTCTTCAAGTATCCTTGCTGGGCTGTTTTTCGCACACACTTTATTTCCTTATCTGTTGTTGATCACTGTGTGAACACCCACGACAAGGGAGTACGTTTTTAGCAGTAAAATGCTGAATACTTGCAATGTTTGTGTCTCCTCTCAATAATTGTGCACTTTTATTGCATTCTAAATTATTCAATGTTTCATCACATGGATCCCTTGTCATGTGTATGTTGATTGCCTCTGGTTCCAAGGGTATATACACTGTGGGCAGCCCCTGTTCCCCGAATATATATATTGGGTATAGAGCACTCTGGACTTCTACTCCCCAGAAGGTACTTGTGTATTCAATTCCAAATGCCAGAGGTTTGGGATGATGGGACCAGTTGAGGTCCTTCCACAAGTCCCAACAGCGGGGTACTGGTTTGGCTTCTTCTCGAGGGCCGGGCCACTATGTACTGGTGAATGCTTGGTCGTTGGTGGCTATCCCCTAACTGAGCCCACTAGCCTTACCACATTCACCTTTCGGCATTATTCACAGTTCAAGGCTCTCAATTGAATGTGCTGCTCTTAGTGCCTCTCGAGGCAGAGAAGAGGTGGACCACCTGCATCTGCTATGTCTAGACTGAATTTTTGCCCAAATTTACAAATGTTTGCAGGGACTTTTTCGATCTGGCGGCTCCCAGAGGCCTTTAATAATGTTTAGTTGCACCACTTTGCATCCTCACGAGTGCCTGTGCAAAACCTTAGTATATTTGAGTGTTTGTGTGATGGGGAACCTCTGATTCCTATAGAAATGAGAGAGGCTAGCAATAGAAGGAATGTAGTGGCCGTCATAAAAGTCACCGGAGGGATGCTGAGCATACCTACTGAGGAGGATTTTTTTGTTTCTTACCTATATTAAGGATGTTAGGTTCCATGTTTTTCTCCTAAAGAGTACTTAGACCTTTTGGGTAAGACTAGTCTATCATGCTCTTGTTATTACAATAGGGGGCATTAAACAAAATCTAACCATCCCTAGCAGTGCTACTTACTACCTCCACATAGTGCCAGTCCCAGATTTACTATTTGTTTTTGTGTGGCTGTTGCATGAGTCAAAGTGGAGCATACAGGAGTGTCCATTCACCTACTCGCACTAAAAGTCTTTGTGTCTCCAAAGCTGAGGCAAGTGTAGCCCCAAAAAGGCCTTGCATCACAAAGCACCACACTCAGGTTAATGTATACAAAGAGGGCAAAATGCAGTGAAGGGGCATCGGGGAGGACAGCAAAAATCCCATGGACTTAAAACAAAGTAAGACGTACTAACCGAGCGTCACTTTGTATCACATCTTAATGCCAAACAATACCAGGCGCACACACGGAGCATGCGTAATAACACATTATAATCTTACACATGATGTGTCATTTTGACAAAATTTCTCATTTTAAGTACCTTATACTTGGGGGGCTTTGTGTGGCTGTGTGTGTGGGGGGCTTTGGGTGGCTGTGTGTGTGTGGGGCTCTGTGTGGCTGTGTGTGTGGGGGGCTCTGTGTGGGTGTGTGTGTGGGGGGGGCTCTGTGTGTGTTTGGGGGGGGCTCTCTGTGGGTGTTTGTGTGTGCCATTTGCGAGATAAAGCTAGTGGCATTGTAAATGACAATGCCATTTATTTATGTTAAAAAAAACATAAATAAAAATAATGTCAAGAGCAATGCCAATAGCTCTAACTTTAACAAAGGCAAAACCATTGTTTATTATTAACCTTCAATAGTAATTGATCTCTGTGCATTTCTTCCAGGAAATTCTTGCAATTGCACGTTGCCACCTGTGATCTCAAACCAGCAACATAGCTCTCCACAGATTCACCTGGGAATTGGCTCATTTTATGAAACTTAAATCTTTCCACCACCTAATTTGTCTGTTTTTCCAAAATTCATACTTACATGATGTAATGCTGTGTCATATTCATCCATATATTCATTATCTTCCTCAACATCTACAAGGGGTGAAAGATATTTTATTATCCTTCCTCCTTCAGCACAGAGACAATGTTATAACATAGCCAACTTTCTGGATGCAGTATAAATGTCAGCACCCACAGCCTGAACATACACTTTGACCCCTCCCTCTAGTCCTCCCAAGGTACGAAAGGCTTACCTGGTGCATTTAGAAATATGTGGGTGCCAAAAATCCTTTCATAGCAAGAACAAAATCAAGTTTGATGATGGTCACTTAAATAATACCACCAAAACTATTGTCCCATTAAAGCCCCCAGAAGTTGCAATTATAGACATGCATTCGTCATAGTACAAAACTGCTTATATTTATTTCAGTGAGCTTTTCCTGAACAAAACTCTGTCCAATGTTTCATTTTATTCTCTTCAGCATGTTAGCTTACCTATGAACTACAGTTTCCTTAAGCGGTGGATCTGTGCTGGCATCAATTCTTGAGTAAACAAATGGCGTCTTCCAACTAGGCAACCATTGATTATTGCGTTCATGTTCAAAGAAGTGTGTACTCCTAGCATGATCACTGACAAAAGAACATACACTCGAGAGGGTGAAGTGCGTGAGAACAGCTTGCGGGAGAGTTGCTGTAAGGGCTCGTGGAGACTGCACGTGAAATGGCTCGCGACAGCAGCAGCTGTAGAGCTCCGTGGAGGCATTATCCCCGACAATATTTGCTGGCAGCAGAAATTAGAACAAAACCTCTCAACCTGAGATGTTGGACAGCTCAAAGAGGCAGCAAATTCCATTGCCCCTAATCCACAACACGCTGCCTGCTCTGCCAGTGGGAACAGCACAAATGTCGTCACTCCCTGCTGGGTCTTTCGGCAGCTCTACGCCCAGTCACGGTGGGACACAGAGGTCATCACCAATGTAAAGAAGTATAGTCAAAGATGGCAAGTGAACAGCTTTGGGAAAGGTAAGAGCTTTATTCCAGTATGACCAACTGGGGGAAGACTTCCTACACTGCCACTTCACACATTCCATTGTAGAACACAACCACCCAGCCATTCCAGTGTACACACAATTCAACAACCGTGTACCCGAGATGTCTGACAAAGTTATGTCAAATTCTGATGGACTTGTAGTCAAGAGCCACTAGGATGCAGGAGACTAAATCAAGAACCTCATCACAAAGGCGCGGCTCCATAAAAGTTTAGACTCAATGCTGGATGCTGAAATTATTGAGGAGACCGGATCTATGCTCCTGGCGACCAGACTGGAGAAGCCTCATACAGGTGCAGAAGAACTTTTTAACAAACAGATACGCCCAGCACCGTGCCCGTGGGAGTGCTACATTCCAAATTTGTACTTGGTATACCTTGCCACAGAGGCATTGGTCCTCTGATGGGTCTTTCTTTGTCATAGTAAGGGGTGGAATCTAGAATAACCCACTACAGTCTACCCAAAGTGGACCATTAGTTGGTAATCAACTCCCAAACACAGTTTCAAAGAAAGAACATTAATCTCAGATAATTAACTCACACATTTCTTTAAAATAAGTGAATTATTGTATTAGAGATTCAAAAGGCATGTTAGATTTGAAAACTCCCTTTGCCTTTTCGTCCTGTCCTGCGCTATGTTAGAATGAGCATTATAAGGCTAAGTTAGTAGTAGCTGTCACACTTACTGTAACCCACTGAGCTGTTCCTGTAACGTGCAGGCTTAAGTTAACATTTGCGAGTCCATTTTGTTTTTCGAGAGCTATGTTATATTACAATTGAATTAAGATTCATTTATCTGTTTTGCTTGCTTCAGCAGAAGACTGTATTCAGCAATTTTCTCATGTTCAAGGTTGGATTTCGACTTACTAATGAATAGACTGTTTTTCCATTCATTACTATCTTTGTTCGTAGCTCTGCTCCCACGTTGGAGGAGCCGAGCTCTAGCAGGACGACCATGAGATAGTGATAGTGTGTAACCATCGTGCAGGTGGTAGCCTATCCTTCTGTGCCTTCTTTGTTCATGTATGGCTCAAGCCGGCAACTTTCCATTGGGGTCGTGGTGGGGCTTGAGGAAGAATGATTATGCGCTACCAAGCGTTGGGGAACCAGTCCCCGCCGACAGCCATATCCGGGTGCTGGTCAGATTGGGCTCCACTGCAGTATATTTTACTAATAAAAGATTATTTGTATTCTCTACTGTCTGACCGACTCTTCACTTGCTTGGAAGGCTATGAGGTGGTCGTAAAGTGACCCAGGTGGCCCTAAACGGGTCACTTCCTTTAGGCATGCAGCAAAATTCTAAACATTTCATAAATCAAATCAAAGAAAGCAAAAGATGGTTTCCAAGGTAACAGGATGGTTCAATTAGAAATCTCTCAAGGTGGGACACAGGATTCCAATTAATGTCCACTAGGGGTAAGTCCACAAGTATAGACAAAAGGAAATGGAGCATTTATCAAAGGTTCAGGTCTGGATTCTCACCAGACAGCTCCAAATAGTCCAGCAGATAAGTTCATTAGCTTAAGACTATAGGAAAATAAGATAGTGTGTCAGCAGAATAGTCAAGGAAGTGATGGAACAATGGCAACGGTCACAGTTCTCAAGGAAATCAACAAAGTGTCCTCCGGCAGCCAAAACCAGAGAGGAGCAGGGGAGCCAGCCTTCCTCGGTCCAATAGTCTTTATATTGCATACTTGTCATCATGACGTCGTTGTCAGTCCACTGTGGAGGGACCCCATGTGATCCCCTTCCGTTTAGCAGGGGCAAATTGATACTCAGAACATTTTCACATACAATTTATGAGCAAAGACAGTACATTTCGTCCTCACATGTTTATCGACAAAAAGCTTTAACGTTATTGCTTTCTCCATAGACACGGCCAAAAGGTTAGGTTCTCATGAAAGCCAAACAAAAGATAATTAAGAAGAGTGTCTGGTTTGTACTTAAGGAGTGTGACATGATCAGAACAAATATGAAACATTTGGAAATGTGTCAAAGTTGATTGCATCAGGCCATGGAAAGACAGACACAGCCTAAATAGAAAAGTTAATTCAAGTGTCTTTAAACTCATATTTCATTTTGTGAAAAACTCCTAATATATATTAAAAGTCAAATATAAAATGGCTCAAATGTATCATATATAAGCATTCTATATTGCTTGTCATTGATTAATTCACAAAAATGCGGTTATGGCCTACTACTAAATTTTCAAAATAGCAACGTGTAAAATAATTGATAAAAGCATTTAATCAAAAACGTTTCCATAAATCTAAAATATACATATCATTAAGCATCTATATGAAAAACTTTTTAAGCTCTTACATGTAACATAAAAGTTTTGCACTGATATATGTGGTCAAGTCATTGTACAAGGAATGCTAAGTTTTATGTTTCATCTTCACAACATCTTTGTTATAAATATAAGTAGTTAGTTATAAAAATGAATTTAAAAATCACCATGTCTATTGATTCTACCATTCTCTAACTAACCAAGCAAACTTTTACGGTGCTGGATCTTTCAACCTAACTCCTTTTCAGTTTTGTTTTTTTGACACGCTTGCAAGGTGCACATATAAATTTCGTTGTTGTTTTCGGTGGTTTTGTCAATCAGAAAAATCTGTAATTTCGCTCTAACACAGGCATGGCCATATGAAGGGATATCCTTGGCAGCAGTCGCAGTATTACATATATAAGAAAGGTTTAAGCCGGCGGAGAATTGTGCGCAGAACTTCAGACCAGGAAGCAAATATTTCAGAGAGAAAAGTTCTTCATAAATGCCTGTGGGACCATTAGGGCAAGTCATGAAAGAAGCTGAAGTTTCTGGCTGAATGCACATTCAAAGACTTTGAACTCCTTTCATCCTTAGTATTTGACTATATACAGCAATTTACAAATAACATACAATAAATAAATAAAATCAGAAATCAACATCATATCTCACACATTATAATCTGGAGTGTGCAAAGTAAACAAGCTGTGCACAGTTACTCAATTTCACTCTTCACAGAAAGTGCAAAGTTCTTGGCATAACTTCAACTTTGACCGTGAAAAGTTCTTCTGTTCATTGCCAGATAAGTTTCTCTGTAAATTAACCCATGCAAAGCTGGAAATATTTTGGAAGTTTCTAGAAGCAGAACTTGTGCGTCAGTGACTTTTCCTTTAGAGACTCCAGAAGGGCTATGACCTTGTGTCAGTGGGTGAAATGCCAGCATTGCAGGTGGCTTCTGATTGTGCCACTTCCTCTTGTGTGATGCCCCGGTTGAATTACGTCCTATATACAAATTCCTTTGCAAAAGATACATGAGATCTAATATAACACACAGATTAGTTTAAAAACACTCCTATTTTGCACTTAACTGCTATATGTCGTCCCACTCTGCGCTATTGCATAATTTCGCCAATTTGTGGCACAGATTATAGTTCTAAATTTCCAATCACTTTCACTGCTTTGAAGGCTCGTCCTGGTGCTCACTGTGTTGCTATTGGCAAGATCCTTGCCTTTCAGGCCCTTATTATTGTCAGATGCTGAGGCAGCCACGAGCCAGAGCTCTGCACAATGGAAACCATTTGTCTTTCCCTTCTCTACCTAGAGTTTTATTCTTGTTGACATTACTTTAAATCTTGTTTCTCTAAGTTAAATACAACAACTGATCTAACAGATGCTGCCTTCCTACTGGTGTCAAATCACATAAAGCAGCAACAATGAAGGTCATTTTTTAACATTTGGGAGAAATGATCTCACATGTGAAAGATGAGCTGGTAAATCTGCAAAAAAAGGAAAAATGAGAGGGATATGACACAATCCTATATGAATCGGTGTTACGTATTGACGCGTCCCTATGGTCCATGCCAGTGGGCGAAGAGTTATCTTAAATAGGCCACGGTCAATGTCTCACATTTCTAAGTTAGGCCACAAGATACATCACTCAATCCTGCTGAGAGCTGCTTTGGAATCAACGCAGCAGCAAAAAAATCCCTGTGTGTCAGCCTCGCGGGATCCCTGGTAGGATAGCCAAAGACAACGCTTTCATTGGTCTGGACACGATAGTCATTCCTAAAGCCGGCTTAGATCTCTGCTATCAGGATCATCCCATCTGATCAACTAATCAACGCAGACAGAATTCCCAGCCAAATACTTTACTCCAGCATTCTAAGGAGGATTCAACCGAGCCTGATGCATTACAGGGTCAACTTTTAGCTAAGGACAAGTGTGGTGGGCGTCAGAGAGGAGACATGACACGCTGCTTTGGAAAAGTTAACATTTGTATTTGTTTTGTTTTAACTTCCAAGAGTCAAGGACTCTGAGTTGCTCTAGCATAACACGAAAATTGGAATAAAAAGGACTAACCACATCCAGGAATTAGGGCCATATGTATCAACGTTACGTTTTGCGATTTCCAAATAGCGATTTTTAAGGAATCGCTATTTAGAAACCGCAAAATGGTATGTATGTAGAAATTCGCTTCTTTTTAGCGATTCCTTAAAATTCCTTAATTGCGATTAGCAAATTGCTAATCGCAATTAAGGAATAATTTCCCATTCATTTCTATAGGCCAGGAGGCCCATAGGAATGAAGGGGAAATTTGTGATTCGCAATTTGCTAATCGCAAATTGAGAATATTTTCAAGGGTGCAGGGGTGTCCCAAGGACACCCTGTTGCACCCCTGAAATCTGCATGGGTGCACATGTGGCGCAAATACATGCCCTAAGGGCATGTATGTACGTCACATGGCACTTTGAAAGATGAAAAAATATGCATTTTGAAAGGAATTCGCAACTTACTACCAACTAGAAGTTGGTGGTAATGTGCGATTCCTTAAGGCCAATTTGCGAATTTTTTTGGCTTCTTACATTGCATTTAAGGAATCGCAAAATTTGCGATTCCTTAAATGCAATCGCAAAATAAGGAATCGCACATTTTGCGATTCCTTATTTTAAAAGCACATTTCCTTCATACATACCATTTGTCCAAATTGCATTCGCAAACGTCGAAATTCTGCGAATTTCGGCGTTTGCAAAGTCAATTTGGCTTGATACATATGGCCCTGAATCTTTAAAAGGGAATTTGGAACAAGATGGGGGTGACACACGTAGGATGGTGTTAATGTGGTGATGATAGCTCACACCTGAATGATGGATATCATTTGTGAAGCCACTCTCTTAACCGGAGGGCGGTAGAACTATCATCAAGTTTAAAAACACGCAAAGACGAATCTTAACCCCACGCATTCCGTAAAACAATGTAATTATTGCTTCTAGTTATAACGTGTCCATTCCAAAACAAACACAAACCAGAAGATTGAACCATGCTTCTGTTCAACAGCTGGGGACACAGAGTACATTTCATATATTCAGCATTAGTTTTTGAAAATGAAGGTAAAATTTGGGGAACCGTTTGCTCCATGTACTCACCTGATATCTCTCCACATTTCACCTTTATTCTGTCTGGGTTGGATGTTGACACTCCCCAGCCAATCACCTTGTATCTGTGAGTTGTGACCGTCAAACTGCAATGTGTATTGGCCATCAAGACCAGCAAGTGGGTCCAGATTTGGTCATAAAAAAGGCTGTTGATCCATTGGATGCCAAGACATTCCTCAGGGCCACCCTACTTGGACAACTTTGGAAACTTTTCGTGGGTTCGTGGTATGCTGCAGTCCTCTATTGAATGAGGTTGATGGTTCAGGGTGTAGTTCACCTCATCTATGAGGCGTGGTGCAGCCTATGTGTGTATGTGCAAGATGGTCCCCTTTACCAGAGGGCGGATGTTGGGGTCTGGTGCACTTAACATATCAGGTGAATCTGTAGAGTGTGTCATTCACCCCAGGATCTCTCTTGTTGCTATTGATGGGTGGACATTGTTAGCAACTAGCATCGGTAATTGAAAATAAAAATAGAAAAGGTGCCTGCGTCATTTTGTATTGTTTTAAATCTTAGGGGTCACGTCCGTTTCGGGGGCCTGGTAAGACGTACTAAACTTGTATCAAATAGAAATTACCTGGCCTCCAATTCTCATCACTGCTTATTTATTCAGCAGATTTCAAAAACAATACATACAGCTGTTGTACCTCACTTTAACATTTGTGTATATTACAATTTCCTTTCTGCAACAGTTATACATTTTAAGTGCATTCAGAGATACTCATCTCATTCTTTGTGCAAACAATAATGAAAAAAACATTAAATCAATCCGGTAAAGCATATCATTGCATAGATTCTTTTGTAGATTCTACAATAATTACACCAGTCAATATTATACAACGTGTCATTTTGTAGGCACGCTTATGATTTATACGCACTTCTACAAAATGACGCTACCGACCGAATCAAAAGTTTTTCTTTTTTTTTTATTGTTTAGCCATGCTACCCAGCATCAAAGATGTTATGTTGTGTAGGATGGTGAAAACGCCTTGGCAAAGTCAACAGGTCCCAACGGTGAGACCAATTGACTTTGCCAATGCTTGTCGTTAAAGTGTCATATTAACAAAAACAAACACATTTTTGACAGGAAGCCTTGTGTAAATTGGCACTGCGGCTCCAGTGCGCATGTTCAGGCTGCATACATATGTATATAACCATCAAAGGGTGAAATATGTAAGACTGTAACTCATTACAGAGGAAACAATCAACCCTCAAACACCAGAGGAAACCAAGAAAAAGAATGTTTATGGGGTTCTGGGAGAGTTCGATGCAAATCTGTAAATAATCATATGGAGAAAAACTAAATATGACCCGTCATTACCACTGAAAATATGTCTTGCTTTTTTCATCCGACCTCTGTTAACAGCATCTGGCAGAAGTAAAGCATTCCCTCTGTCCACAACATGCTAGGATGAGAGAGAAAGAGACAAAAAGAGAAAGAGAGAGAGAGAAAGCGCGGAAGTAAAGTGTTAGATTCTGAGTTAGACTTAGAATCTGGAGCGGGTGCCACCTTGACGACTGCTTCAAGGGTGGAATATGGGAGTTTTGTCAGTTGCTGGCTACTCTGTCCTGTCAGATGCATATAACTTGGCAGACATAAATACTATTTACCAGCTTTGAGAATCCAGGGACTCATTTATGAGGCCGCGCGTCACTTTTATGCCACCGGTGCGTCACTTTTTGTGACGCACCAGTGGCGTAAAAAAAGGGCCTTGTTGCGCCATATTTACAAAGTGACGCATCTAGGTAGATGCGTCACTTTGTAAACCCCTGTGCCACATAATACCTACGCCAGGTATAATGTATGCAAGGGGTGCGTTTTGACCCTAGAAAGGGTCATGGAAGTGACGCAGTGAAATCTATGAGATTTCACTGCGCCATTTCTTGGCCGCTAATGCGTCAACATCTTACGCCTGCTTCATGGCAGGCGTATGACGGACGCAGGCACTAACAACATGGGACTTGCCCATGTGAAAGTACAAATTGCTGGAGTTGCGTCACTTTTGTGACACACTCCAGCAATGCGTCACTTTTGCGCCCTACAGATACGTCAGAAATACTGAGGTATTTGTAACTCCTTGCAACATGATGCGTCATATTATAAATATGTCACATCAATCATGACGCAAGGAGTGCGCAATGAAAAGTGACGCATCGCTGTTTTCAATCAGCGATGCGTCACTTTTCATGAATGAGGCCCCAGGACTTTTTAACAGCGATGAGTAATGACCCCAATAAGCTATGCTCATGTTATGTTATGTTATGTTATGTTATGTTATATGATTTTTGTATAGCGCACGGATGCCGCAGCAAAGTGGCGTCCCGGCGCTTTGGAGAATAATAACACAACACGACAGAAAAGGTAGAAAAAATGGGCCTAGATTGTGGTAAAAAGGAAGGTTTTAAGTGCCTTCCTGAAAGGAAGCAACTCAGGAATAGAGCGCAAAGGGGCAGGCAGAGAGTTCCAAAGAGTTGCCGCCAACACTGAAAAAGAGCGTCCGCCCATCCTAGATTTTTTAAAACGTGGCCCAATGGCCAAATTTGATCCGGCAGAGCGAAGAGCTCTGGCAGGGACATAGTGCTGGATAGTCTGTGCAAGGATAGGAGGGGAGGCTGCTTTGAGAATTTTAAAAGTTAAGCAGAGAGCTTTAAACTTAATTCTCTGCCCCACCGGCAGCCAATGGAGATCCTGGATAGTCCGACGGGCCGAGACAAACTTCGGAAGGCCAACAAGCATCCTAGCTGCCGCATTCTGAACTCTCTGAAGGCGAGATAGCTCGGCCTGGTTTAGGCCCAGAAACAGGGAGCTAGCATAATCCAGTCTGGTAAGAACCAGGGCTTGGACAATAATCTGTCTGGTCTCCGCATCGAAGAACTTAAAGATTGGTCGGAGAGACTGCAGAGTACCAAAACAAGTGCCGGCCACACGTTTTGTGTGGGAAGTGAAAGAGAGCTTATTGTCGAACCACACCCCAAGGTTTCTAACCTCAGTCACAGGGGAAGGGACGGGGCCAAGATCAGAAGGCCACCACTGATCTCCCCATAATTCACTTTCCCTACCAAAAATAATGACCTCGGTCTTAGAGGCATTAAGTTGGAGCCGATTGTTCGCCATCCAGCCTGCCACAGCTTTTAGAGCTGACTGAAAGGTGGGGGCATCCATGTTGGAATCGCCATTAAGTGCCACCGCCAGCTGCGTGTCATCGGCGTATGACACTAAGGAGAGACCAAAACTGTGGGCTACCTCCGCTAATGGCTGAACATATAAATTAAACAAGGTAGGGCTTAGGGCCGACCCTTGGGGAACACCCTGGAGTATGGGGCGAGAAGCAGAAACAAAAGGGGGTGTGGAAACCTTGAAGGCTCGATCCTTAAGAAAGGAGCGAAACCACTCGAGTGCCACCTCTCCGACTCCTGCTTCCATCAGGCGATGTAACAGAATCTGGTGAGACACCGTATCGAATGCGGCACTGAGATCCAAAAGGATCAGTGCCGCCGTCTGACCCAGATCCAACAGATGCCTGATGTGTTCCACCACAGCCAGAAGGGCAGTTTCTGTGCTGTGGCCTGCGAGAAACCCGTTTTGGGAATTATCCAATATATTTGCTTCCTGCAGGTGAGAAGATAGAATAGCATTAGCATGAGCTTCTGCTAATTTAGCTGGCCAAAGGAGAAGGGAAATAGGTCGGTAGTGTTCAGGCTTGGTAGGGTCAAGGGCGGGTTTTTTAAGAATTGGAATAACCGTCGCCTGTTTCCAAGCTTTAGGAACACTGCCCGTGCTGAAGGACAAATTAATAAGGCCATGCAGAGCAGGATAGCAGCCTTCAGCAAATTCCCGGAATTGAATGGGCCTCATGGGGTCGTCCGGGGAGCCGGATTTAACTTTAGTCGTCAGGGCAATGAATTCATCTAAGGTCGGACTAGGAATAATCAATAATGGTTTATGAACCAGTGACGTAGGGCTAGTCTCTGCGATAGGAAGCTGAGCGAATGACTTATAGATAGCCTCCACCTTTTCGACAAAAAATGAGGCTAAGTCCTCACAGTGCGTCATAGAAGGTTGAAGAGCAGCAGTATCAATCCTTTTACTAGTAAGGTCCTTACACACCCTGAAGATGACCTTAGTGGGGTTGGTGCTGTTCTTTATCTCCTGAGAGTAAAACGCAGCCCTGGCCGTGCATATGGCCCGATGATACACTCTAGTGCAAGCCCTATAGGCTGCCTTGAGGTCAGTATCATAAGTTTTGTGCCACGCGCGTTCTGCCTTTTTACAGGAGATTTTGAGTGTTTTAAGGGAATCGTTATACCAGGGGTTAGAAGGACTAGATCTAGTCTTACTCCACTTAGCCGGAATAAGTAAATCTAATGAGTGATTTAGCCACTCACAGAAGCTGTCGTAGCCGCAGGAAACTTCAGTGGGGGGTAGAGGATGAAATTTCATCAGGAGCTGATGGAAATGCTCTAAATTTAAGTTTCTCCAAGGGCGTCTAAGACTAGCTGAGGGATTGTTTTTAGGACGGGAAAAGGAGGTTGTAATACGAAATTCAATGAGATGGTGGTCAGTCCATGCCATGGGTCTGGGATGGAGCACTGAGATATTCGTAGAAAGATTCGTCAAAACGGGATCTAATAGATGGCCGCCTGTGTGAGTTGGGGATTGTACCATTTGGGTCAGTTGGAACGCCTCGAGATCAGCCAACAAGCTATGGATCGAGTTGGAAAGTGGGGCGTCCATATGCAGGTTGAGGTCGCCGATAATCGTAAAGTTGGCAGTTTTTAAAGCTAAGGAGGAAATTACCTCCGGAAGGCTTTGACGAAAAGCGGCGTCAGGCCCAGGAGGTCTGTAAATTAGAAGTCCCGTGAAGGTGAAATGGGGATTCACTGAGATGTTAAAAAGAGCACTCTCGCAACCAGCTATGGTGATAGGTTTCCAGATGCAGGGGTAGCAAGTTTTTACCGCAACTGCAATACCTCCACCTCTGGCCTCATCACCTACTGTGTAGAAGGATCAACCCTTAATCTTAAAAGCATAAAATGTGAAAACTTATCCTGGTGAGCTGTTGTGACAACTTCATAATTCCTTTCTCAACTCAGTGTACCTACACTCTGGCTGTGGCCCAAATAAAGAAATAAAACTGGGTGAGAAACTTCAGAGACTTTTGCAGGTCTGATCTAGGATACAAGCCACCAAGCTTTGGAGCCCATTAATGGCTCAAGAGACCAAATAAAACCAATAGACCAACCAAACCTGGATACAGGTAACAGATATTATTCTCCCTTCCCAACGGAAGTCAGAAAAGCCCTCCCCTTTCTCAGTGGTTTTCTAAAGAACTCTATTTAGATAGGAAACTCATAAGACCCATACAGAGAATAAGGTGGCAAAATATCTCAACTCTGAACCTAACACATCTACCAGCCAATGAAAGGAATATACATATCACACATTTGACATTAAGACATCATTCTTTAAATATGAAATCAACAAGGCCAAAAATCGTGCCAAAGAAACTCTATAAAAATTGTGAAACATCATAGAACCCATCTCTCCGTCTTATGGGGCATCCTAGAATCGAGAGAAAGCTCTGAAAAGTGTGCAACGTCCTTCCTTGAAAAAATACAAATAGAAGATTGAACTCTCTGTCAAGGTCAACTTTCCTAAGTTAACCTACGCCTTTCCCCAGCCCTGGTCCGCAAAGAGGTTGAGCTGGCAAATATGTCAAAGATCTTTGCAGAATGTGGACCGTTCGCTCATTGTTTCAGGCGCAAACCTGTTGAGGGGCATCTGTCCATCCATCATCCCCTACCTGATAAACCTGGTCAATTACACCCTGAAGCGTGGCGTATTCCACTCGGATAAGGTGGAGGGAGTGACCTCGACATCCATACGCTCTCAATACTGTCTTTGTGAGACTTAACAGTGCTATTTGATAAAGTCAACAACGCCATTCTCTGGAGAACTATGAATCTTTGAATGAAAATCTGTGAGTCAAGTCCAAGATGATTCCAGTCCTACTTGACTAAACACTCCCAACAATTAAAACTGGCTGATTTATTATCGAATCCCTCCTCCCTTCAAAAAAAGTTCCTCCAAAAATCTATATTTTCCCCAGAAATACGCATGCACGCAAAACATACATTCTCCCTTCCAAGGCAAGTCCCTTCAAAGCCTTATAATGACATTACAAATCAGGCCAGCTCCAAAAAGTACTTAATTCATGTATGTCTCAGCCCCACCTCAAACTGAACCCTCTGAAAGCAAGATTCCCCTATATTTTACCCCCTGGATGCTCCTCTTCATTATGAGCTTGGCTGGATGGAACCAGCTATGCAGAGAATGGGGAGAGCTCTATATCCTTAGGCTTTATCATCGATAAGAAGCCTCACTCTACAGGCTAACATCAATGCGCCATCATGATTGGTGCACTTCCAAAGCAGACTTCTAGGAGGTGTGAAATCCACCATTCCACCTGAGGACCTCAAATGAGTGACACAAGCTTAATTCCTCTCTAGAACGGACCACATCATCTCCCTTCTGTCTAGACACCCACAATGCACTTTGCTTCCTGGAAAGCAGCCCCAGTAGTGGCAGCTCGCCTGATATCTGGGACAGTAGATTGGTTCACATCTCAAATATCCCGCGCTCAGTCAACTGGATCCCAGTAGAATTAAGAAGACAATGCAAATGAGCGTGCATCCTTCCTAAGGCTTGGCACAAGAATTCGCCTCAATGCCCAGCTACAAACTGGTCATCTCGGTGGATCACATAATCTCTGGAGCACAGGCTCTCTTCTCCTTTAAAATTTGCCCTTCAAGAGAACACGAATTATCAATCAAGTTTACTTGAGGAATTGCCAGAGAATCTGGAAAACCATTCCATCCTCTGTTAGAAGAAACACTTCTATTATAGCCTTCAAGAAGGAGCTGAAAATACTATTCTTTCAAAACGATTGTTTTTAAAGTGTATTTTTATTGGATTTTTTTTTTACAACATATAAAATATAGCATATAACATGTATAATTCCTCGCATTGTTGTTCCTGGATATTAGCCCAAACTGGCCGGGTTGGTCGCGAAAACATTCTGGTACTGGAAATATCTACAGAAGGAGCCTCTTATAACCTGAATGTTGTTATAAAAGTAATATTCAAAGCTTTTTAGACTCATGTTGTCTCTTTATATTTTTTCATTCCTTAAAGTGTATACTTTTTGCCCCAATGCGTATTATCTCTTCTGTCTGTGTTCTGCTGCTCTGCTATCCTTATCTCTGACTCTGGAATTTTTATTCTGCGTTACTTTCATTCGCCTAAAAGCACTTTATTGTCCTAAAATATTTTGTGTGTTTTGTAGCAGCCTATCTTATATTGTGTGTAATGCAAGTTTAAAATAATAACTTACATGTTCCCAGTGCTTTCTGTCACAGACCAGACTGAGACTTTGTAGCACTAAACATACACAAGTCACTATTCTCCACTGCACTAATCAGGACTTCATTATGTGGCTCTCTGGTGCAGGGCATTAACTAATTGTGGTTTCATTATGTCTGATACTGCATTTCCCTATAATTAACATAACTTGCATTTAATATTCATGAAAGCTGTGCGTTATTATATATGTCGTTACCTGAAGGTGAATGACCGAAATAAGGACTCAGAGCTCCCATCTTCCCTTCTCCGAAGTCGACTTCACTCACCGCATGTATACATAGAGCATTCTTGGTAAAATGGCTGCTGCTTTTGTACTTCATAAACCAGAAGTTTTTTGATGGTTCGCTTTGAAAGGCGCCAAATTAAAGATCTGGCAAAGTAAAAAAATATGTAAAGTGTCTTTAATTCTTTCTCCTCGCCGCCTGTTCCCTTTGGAACAGTCACTCTGAGTTGCTAAGCGGTACCGAAAAGGACACGCTACCACATCGTTTAGGCTCCGAGAGGAGAGTGCACCCTTTACTTTTACTTCCTCCTCATCAGTGATGCGCTCTGTTAGGCTTGGCATCTTTCGCGTGGTTTCCCCTGACTTTTTGCCTCTACCTCCTGTATCTTTGATGCTGTGCTTGATTTCGTTTTTGCTGGCTTGCTGCTTTGGGGACTTTGTCACTTGCGATCAGTGTCAAGGTGCAAGTGCTCCTTGTGGAAAATTGTTGTAACAATTGTCTCACCCTGATTGGCATATTTGAATTACTGGTAAGTACCTAGTAAAGAGCAGTGAAGTGTCCGGGGCCTGTAAATAAAATGCTACTGGTGGGTCTGCAGCACTCATTGTGACACCCACATAAGTTGCTCCGAAAAGATAACTCAGACCTGCCACTGCAATGTCTGTGCGCAGTTGTTAACTGCCATGTCGTCTTGGCAAGAACAACCACTTGCCAGGCCCTAACCTTCCCTTTTCTTACATGTAAGGCACCCCTATGGTGGGACCAAGGTCCCCCCTGGGCTGGGTGCAGTACATGTGAAAGGTAGGATATGTACTGGGGTGTGTGACATGTCCTGATAGTGAAATACTGCCAATTTCGTTTTTTTTACTATTGAAAGGCTATCTTGCCCCATAGGAAACAATTGGAAATGCTTTGTAACTTACAAGTATAACTTCCCATTATGACAAGATAGAGAAATAAAGTTTAGGCTCTCTGAACTCAGAATTCAATAAAACATATTTTAGTGAAGATGGCTTTTATATTGTATATTTGAAAATGCAGCTTTTAGAAAGTAGCCATTTTCTTGTTTAACCATTCTGTGTGCCTCTGCTTGTTTGTATATTGACTGTTTGGTTTTGGAATGACAGGGGCTGGCGATGTGCATTTATTGCAGACAGCCACAGGGGGTGGGGTTGAGGTTTGCCTGGCCCTTCCGGGATGACTCGGAGCTGAGCTGAATAGACCTTGGCTGAATTTAGAGTAGTGGGAGGAGATTTCCTTGCACCTGAATAGGGTCTGTCTCCCTTGCACAATGTTGTCTCCACCCCATATGGTCATACTGCACCAGTGAGGACGGAACTAGACTGGTTTGGACTGGGCTCAGAGAACCTTGCACAAAGAGAACAAATACATTTTGGGGTACAAGTATGAGACCTAAAACCCCAGAGAGTTAGACTACTTCTGTAATCAAGAGGAACCTTTGCCAAGAAGAAGACCTGGAGAAACTGGAAGAGTACTGCCCTTTTGCTGTGTGCTGTCTGGGGTTGGCCTGCAGCAGCTGTTTCTGCCAACGAAAGGACAAGGACATTGCTGTGTGCTGTGCCCCCCCCCGCTTGAGGAAGATCTACAAGGGCTTGAATAGAGCTTGCCTCTTGTTCTGAAGTCTCAGGGACACAACGACTTCCCCCCAGCTCCCCTGAAGTTCCTTGCTGGGTGTTCTGACCTGCCAAGAGGTACCTGTAACTATGTTATACCTCTGGAGGTTGTTCCTGCTGTTGGGAGATGGAAAAGGAACACACCTACAAGAAAATAGACTCATCGCTCTTCTTGCGGCTGTTTTTCCAATGCAGCACCGCAGTGCGAGAAGAAACTTCACGCATCGCTGTGTCGCTGCTGTCACAGCTGCAAGAACTGACACATTGAGGGATCGCTACGGAAGGAACTGAGGTAGCGCCGCTCAATGCTGCCACATCGATTGCCGACGCATCCCAGATTTCCACTCATTGTACCTGTGCGGTATCACCCGCAGACCAGAACCGCCTTGGATTTGACGCATCACTTCCCCCTACAGATCGGATTAGATGCCTCACTTCTGTGTGAAGCAGAACTGTCGCATTGCTACCCCAGGGTCTCACGAACTGATGCATCGCTTTGTTTTGCAACGCTTTCCATCCCTGCAGCTATTTGGCCTTTTGAATTTTGCCGCAACTAAACATATTTTGAGAGAAATCACCCATCCATAGTCTTCTTTGGGTCGAGTTGTTTGAAACCTTTTTAAAGTCATATTCTTATTACATGTATGTTGGATTGTAGTCCTTTTGGTCTCGTTGAGTTTAGATAAAGATACTTTCTTTTTCTAAACTGGTGTGTTGTTCATTTGTGGTGTTATCACTGTATTACTGTGTGTCTTGAGTACACACACTTTACACGTTGCCTTTGGGATAAGTCTGTCTGCATATGCCAAGCTACCCATGGGGTGAGCAGGGGTTATCTAAAGCGTGTATCCACCTTACCCTGATTAGGAGCAAGGATCTCTATTTGGACAAAGATACCTACCTTTGCCAACTAGAGACCTCCATTTCTAACACGCTCACCGTCTTCCTTTTTTATTTCATATTTTATTACAGAATGACCATAAAGGTTTAGTACAGAAGAGGCACTAACACTGTCAAAGGAATTTAATTAATGCCTGGTAGAACACGGCCAGTATATCATAGATGATTCACCACAAAATGTTATGTCTTTACTAATATAATGTAATGGATAATGTGCTGCATGGCTAAACACTTATAAGGTCCCAAAGTTGAGACCTATTGGCTACGCCAATGCTTGTTTGCCTGATTTTCCTCATTTCACGTACTTTGCAGTTTCCCAATTTTTTGGGATACCCCCAAAGTAAATTGTTTCCCATTATTACGGTTTCTAGTGAATTCATCGAGTTAATAGCAATACTAAGAGGACCCTGCCGAAGCTCAGGCCTTCCTGTGTAATGTGTGGAGAACCATCATATTTCTGCACCGGAAGGAGTATGCAAGAGTGCACGTCCGCATGTGTACATTTTGCAAAGCTTTTCTGCACACACTGGCATTGCAGAGAGAGACACTGCTGCAAAGAACATCTTTCTCATAGCTGATTCAAGCAGTGCATAATGATTAGGAACAAAATATGTTGGAAAAGCCACAACCTTAAGGGAGAAATCCTAAGGTAAAAATGTTTGCAGAATCCTCAAAGTTTGCGCAGGGGCTAAATACATTTGTCCATCTCTAACTGTAGTTTGGGGCCGACCAAGCGTAGTTTTCTGTTTTAGAGCATCACAAGTGAACAGAGTCCATCCCAGACAGTCAAAGGGTAGGGTTGACTGAATTTCCCTCTGCCGGCGAGCTTCCAGCACGTGCCGGCCACATGCCTGTGACGCGCCTTTCCTTTGTGACTCCTTGAGTTGTGACCAGTCCCTTCCCTTGATCTCCCTTTACAAGTCGAGCCAGTGTTGTGTGGCAGGGAGTGTTTCACAATCTGCCCTGTCTGCATACACCCCCTTTCTTCGCCGCTGGCAGATGCCACAGATGGCTCAGGGTGGAACCAGAGCCCCAGGGGGGCGAACACTACCAGCTGTAACACAAGAAACGCCTCCACACAAAGGGGCCTCATTGCATTTGCTGTATTGTATTATCACTACTACTACTATTATCATCACTACTGCTGCTGCTGCTACTACTACCATCACTATCATGCTTCAGTCACTGCCACTAATATTACTAGTACCACTACTACCGCTGCCACTACTATCACTACTACCACTGCTGCTGCTACTACTATCACTACTACCACTGCTGCTGCTACTACTATCACTACTACCACTGCTGCTGCTACTACTTACACTACTACCACTGCTGCTGCTACTACTATCACTACTACCACTGCTGCTGCTACTACTTACACTACTACCACTGCTGCTGCTACTACTATCACTACTACCACTGCTGCTGCTACTACTTACACTACTACCACTGCTGCTGCTACTACTATCACTACCACCACTGCTGCTGCTACTACTATCACTACTACCACTGCTGCTACTACTATCACTACTACCACTGCTGCTGCTACTACTATCACTACTACCACTGCTGCTGCTACTACTTACACTACTACCACCCCTGCTGCTGCTACTACTTACACTACTACCACTGCTGCTGCTACTACTAACACTACTACCACTGCTGCTGCTACTACTATCACTACTACCACTGCTGCTGCTACTACTATCACTACCACCACTGCTGCTGCTACTACTTACACTACTACCACTGCTGCTGCTACTACTAACACTACTGCCACTGCTGCTGCTACTACTAACACTACTACCACTGCTGCTGCTACTACTATCACTACTACCACTGCTGCTGCTGCTACTACTATCACTACTACCACTGCTGCTGCTACTACTTACACTACTACCACCACTGCTGCTGCTACTACTTACACTACTACCACTGCTGCAGCTACTACTAACACTACTACCACTGCTGCTGCTACTACTAACACTACTACCACTGCTGCTGCTACTACTACTATCACTACTGCCACTGCTGCTGCTACTACTATCACTACCACCACTGCTGCTGCTACTACTTACACTACTACCACTGCTGCTGCTACTACTATCACTACTACCACTGCTGCTGCTACTACTTACACTACTACCACTGCTGCTGCTACTACTTACACTACTACCACTGCTGCTGCTACTACCACTGCTGCTACTACTACTATCACTACTACCACTGCTGCTGCTACTACTAACATTACCATGACCACACTGCAATCATTACTACTGATACTACTATTACTGTTAATTTAAGGTTTATTTATTTTATATAATTTATTTATTTATTTATAAAGTTTTATATAGTGCAAACTTGATCCCAAAGGATATCAGAGCGCTTTACAATTTGAGGCAAAGGTAACAAATCAGAACATTAGTCTAACATGGGGAATCTAATATACACCTGGGTGAACGAAATATGTGCTAGACGATGGAGCACAATGACTCAAGGGGAGCAAAACTCAACAATCAAGTACAGGAACAACAACCAAAACCAAAAACAATGATCATATACAAGAACACCAATTGACACCATAGTATGTCCGATGTGCCCAGAACTAAATTCTGGACACTGAAAACTCACAAACTTCATCTCTCAGCACTCCCAACCCATGTTCTGCCTCCTTCCATCTTCTCTCCACACTTGTAGCTTTTTCTGTATTCATGACTGCAAGGGAAGTAGGAGGGGGAATGGTAATGGACTCTGAACCACTCAAAGCACTGGGGCCTTTTTTAAAGTGGGATGGAGATACAAAAACAGAGATTTTCCTTAACAACAATCCATCTTGAGAATCAGAGTCCAACATACAGAGTGCAGGACAAGAGATTAAATGAGCTTCGTTCCGTGAGAAAGTAACACTATCGTTCTAAAGTGAGATGCTGCATTTCAGCCTCAAAGGCAGCAATTTCTCAGTATTCAGCATAATTAAATTACTAGTTAAATAATACAATAGAAGATTGGGTTGATAGCAGAATAGTAGTGTACCTTATTCAAAGAGTCTTCGAAGAGCAGCCTAACCGACTGCTACATCTGCTTTACTCCAGCCATCAAGGCAGTAATTCTTTGTAAAGGTGTAAGTGTTCACCCATGTGGCTGCCTTGTAGATGACTGGTAGAGATGCAAAATACACAAAAGATTATTGGTACTGTACGTTTTTCAAGCAGTGTAATCATTCAGTAAAAAAGGATGCATATATATTTAGCTGAACGATTTGCGAAAATTACACATGAAATGTCTCTTAACCCCTTCGAGGCTAATGACGAGCTGGCCTCGTCATGGCGCTTACCTGCCGTGCGCGGATGACAAGGCCAGCTCGTCATGAAACAAAGGAATAAAGCGATTCCCAGCGCAGGACGGGAAAACGCCTAGCAGCCAAGTGGTTAATACAGAAAAGAAGGTTGAGACTATCTCATCACATATAAATGCAATTGCTTGTAAGTGTGCTAGAGGCTGAGGTAATATTTTGTCTCTGTAATTACTAAAAATAGAAGCTCTGTTCTTTAAGAATAGTTCTACTTTAAGCCGAGTACACGTGCCAGAAAAAAAGGTAAATATTTTGGAATTTTGAAAAAATTATTTCGTATATAAAAGGGGAGAAAATAGTTCCAAATGTTTTCAGTAGCTTTTGTTTATCAAAGCTGAAGGCCGAATTCAGAGTTCAGGGGAACGCTGTGTGCCGGTTTCCTTAAAAGTTATTCTTTCTGTTCAGGGGAGAACATTACTTCAGATAAATGTTCAAAAAAAACAGTCTACAGCTTCAGGTGAAAGTTCGACCATGGTTGAAAATGCTGTAACTTGGCAGTCGTGAGAATGATTGCCATCATCGATGTCAGGATCAGCAATGCTCACAGAAGGTCGTACCTGGGTGATGTTGCTCTCATTTCTTGCTTCACTGCCACCTAGTCGTAGTGGTGAAGTTTCAACGAATGCCGTCATCAGGATTGGTAACCGCTGGGGACAACACAATGCATGAGCAAAGTATCGATATCCACTGGTACTGCTGATTGTAGTGTAAGACAGGTGTCCAACATGCATTCTTCTCCGCATAGCATACATTGAAGCACATGTAAGATGCAGTTCTGCCATATAGGTCTGAATGAAAGAAACCAGGTCATATTTAGCTCTCTTAGCCGGGCTAATCCAAGGACTTTAGTTATGCGGTCCCGATAGCGTATAGCTAGGATCGTTTCTTCCATTGTTGCTGGAGTCTTGTCTGCGTTTTGGCTTGCCATATCGGAGCATTAGAGTCAAAAATAAAATTCCTGCTACGAGTCCCAAAAGTAGTGGTAGGCCGCCAAAGACCGAATGGACAAAATTGGGAAAGATGCCCAGGACTGCTTCGAAGGGTGTTAACAGTCCTGAAAAAATTGTCTTAAATACATGTGCGATGCCACTGACATCAGACATATTTAGGATTTGGCTTAGCATTTCTACGAAATGCACGGGGCAATTAGTTGATAAAAGTGTATGTATCTCTACTGTTGTCCTTGCAACTTGAAGATCATATGTTTCTTTTGATGACGTTAAAGGCACGGTTGTCTGTAAAAGAACAGACTTCATTCTGCTTAAAGTATCAATTTGTATAGAAGAGATATTCAAAGAAGGCCAAATCGTCGCCTCTGTATCAGTAGGGCCGTTTGGATACAATGCTTGCATACAGCAAGTGACCATGGAACTAACGCTTACGAGATATGTTTTCCCTGGCACCATGCCACAACAGCTGTGGTCCGTTATTAGAACGTAACTCCCGTTAGAAAGTTGTCTAAAGAATGGCTCTATCTGTGTTGCAGATGTGCCGTGCTGGTGGCATGAAAGGTTATTTGAAGTCCCCTCACAGGCCCCATGCAAATTAATACCTTGGCACAGAAGTATACTATTGATAGTTTACAATTATTACCACTAAGAAATACATTCTGGTTCCTGTCACTATAACATGTGTGTGTGTAAGGTAATTTCCATGATGACTTAATGTAGCCTTTACCCAACCTTTCATACTGGCCTGCTGGTATATACTCTTGGCAATTTTTAAATTGGAAAGTTGTTATCGGAATTGTGATTATTCCGTGTATTATCCATTCAATGACAGGTCTTTCTGACATTGTCAATGGTAATCTCTCAAGGTTTTCAATGCTCAGAATCGTATAGTCTGCTCCTTTTTGTGCCAAACTGATTTGTTTATCAGTAAGGTTAAAGATAGAGAATAATGACGTTATGTTGATTAGACGCCATGGCACATAGCCTGAACGCAGGTTTTGCAACGTCCAGCCGAGCTGTACAATAGAACGTAATTGGGACTGACCATGTTGTAACATTAGCAAGTCCTGATCTATTTTATCGATAGCAGATGATACAATACTGTCCAGTGAATATATTCTGGAGCACAGAGTCATTAATCCATTGTCCACAACAGAAAGTGATTTTTCCAAATTATTACGATCAATTTCTCGTATTTTCTCAGCTGTCTCAATTTGAGTCACTTTCTAAGCTTCGTTGTACGCAGCGTATATACTCCGTTTGTGCTACAGGACAGGTTGGTTTTGACTACGGATGTCAGTGAACTGATTTGGGGCGGCCGTGCTTGCTCAGGATTCGGTTCAGGAGATCTGGGGCCGTATTACAATATGTGCTCCGGGGGCCCAGCGGGCGTTTGTGCCCGCTTTGCGCTCCCTGGGGCACTTTGGTATTATAGAAGGGGCACAGGTGCTTGGCGTCCCCTTCTATTATACCGATAGCGCTGGCGCACTTAAAGAACCAGCGATACCTTTAGAGGGTATTCCCTCATTTGCATAGGGGCGTGCCCTATGTAAATGAGGGAATTCCTTTGCCCCTGCGCCCGCGCGGTGTCACAGCAGCGGGCGCAGAGTCAAAGAAGCCCTCAGGAGGTGCACTGACAGTGCACCATTTAAAAGGTGGCGCACTGTCAGTGCACCCCCTGAGAGTAGCCCTCTGCAGGGGATATAGGGGGTACCATGGACCCCACAGAAATACCCTTACAAGCGGGTACAGTCAATGACTGCACCTGCCTGCAAGGGGATCTCTATTACTCTGTAAAAATGGAGGAAGGTGCCGCCAACACTGTGAAATAACAGAGCAGCTGCTCCCTGTTTCCACATGAATGCCCTGCCCCCAGGGCAGCGAGAGTTCACGGCTGCCCTGGGGGCAGCGCATACATCATGATAGGGCGCATTGTGATTGTTTGCACCCAGCGCACCTTTTAAAAGGTGTGCCGGGTGCAAACAATCACAATACATAATATGGCCCCTGGTCGGTCCAGGAGGCTTGGATGTCTTCAAACTGGAGGGCGTAGAAGGCTGTCCAACTGGCCCTGGTTTGATATCTCCCTTTGGTGGTGCATCGGGATGTTCTGTTGAGGACAGACAATACTGTGGTGGTGTGCTATGTCAACCATGATGGGAGTGCGAAAGTGGCTTCTCTGTATTTGCTTGCGCAGCAGATTTGCCAGTGGGCAGAGATGAATTTGTTGTCACTGAGGGCAGCTCATCTTCTTGGGGTGTTGAACTTGATAGCCGATCGATTCAGCATGTTTTTTTTTTCAAATTCTTTTTATTATCAGTATAAACGTGGACGTTACATCATGTTGTGGCATAATCATATTTCAAGCATTTTTGTACGTACACATACCCATATCAAGTATCGCAGCATTATTCAACATTTTCGTTTTGATGTTGTCATATATCGATTCAGCATGTTGTTTCCCTCCCTGCCCAAGATGTGTTTGGACAAGGAGGTGTTTGAGGTCTTCATGCAGATGTTTGGGGTGCCTGAGCTGGACCTGTTTGTGACTTCAGGGAATGCGTTGAGGGACAGGTTTTGCTCTCTGAGCCTGTCGAGCACGGTTTGGAAGGTTGATGCGATGTCATTTCTGTGGGGGACTGGGTTCATGTATGCCTTTTTTCTGATTGCATTGAGTGAGAGGGTTCTTCTGAGAGTCAAGCTGGACAAGGCCTCTGTGATCATGGTAGTGCCGCGCTGGAGCAGGCGGCCTTGCTTCTCTTTGCTGTTGCAGTTGGTGGCATTGCCATGTTGGAAGCTTCCCCTGGACCCCTGTCCTCTGAGATTTCTGGGGCTGTCTCGAGAGTGTCTGGTCCAGTTGCAGTTGGCGGTCTGGCTGTTGAAAGGATGAACCTTGTGGTGTTGGGTTGTTCTCCGGAGGTGGTTCTCTTTATTCAGCAGTCTTGGAAGCCGTCTACACTGAAATCTTATGCCAGGCATTGGGTTTCTTTTCAGGGCTGTTGTTCTGACAGGGGCTGGTCTGCCTTGACAGTGGACACCGTGAAGGTTTTGGATTTTCTGAAGGATGGTTTTGATTTAGGTTTGGCTGTTTCCTCTTTGCGTGCTCAGTGGAGTGTGCAAGGAGGGCACCAAATATGCCCTTCAAAGCAGTCTGGTGGTGCTGGCAAGCGCCCGCCACCGCAGCCCAATACTTTAAGTCCTGTCTGGGAGGTGGTCAAATCTCCCTGTGACAGGAAACCTATTGTTCTACCTTCCCCTGCTCGAGCTCAGCTCAGCCGCAGGAGGGCATAATTGTGTCTAGGGTCAGCAGCAGTCCTAGCTTGCTGACAGACCCTGTAAGGCTGTTACTGGGAGTACTGGGGCTTCTCAGAGGATCCCCCCAGTGCATGGAATCATACCTCCAAAGCCGGTAATGGTATGTGGTATGATTCCAACATGTTTGATACCAAACATGCCCAGCCACTATATAGTTAGCCATCGCGTATTGACGTATGGCCCCTATATATATCAAAATGGCTGACCGCACTTACTAAGCCTGGAGAATCAACTACGGGGTTTGTTGGGGTGTCCTGCTCATGCAGAGACACCCACATACGTATAACCCAGCACCCTGCTTTCAGGATTTAAAGGCCTGCCGTAGGGGTGACTTATAGGTTTTAAAGTGTAGTGAACTCAGCTATAAGAAAACTTACATCTGTCATAAGTGGTGCTAGCACCAGCTTACACAGGCTGCAATGGCAGGCTCCAAGTTACAGTTTGAGTGGCCCCTCATGGGTGGCATAATACATGCTGCAGCCCATGGGAGACCCCTGGTGTACCTGTGCCCTCGGTGCTTCAGTACCATGTTCTATGGACTGATAGGGGTACACCAGTAGCCAGTTGTGGAGGTACCAAAGTACTTACCATGTCAAATGTAGGGAGGAAGCACTGTGAGTGGGGGTCTGATTAGCAGGATCCCAGTCACAAAAAAAATACTGACACCAGCAAAATTTGGGGGTAACTATGAAAGCAGATTCTTCTTTTCTACAACTACTATACTGTAATTACTACTTATACTACTATTGCAGCTGTACTACTACTGGTGACGTCCATTACAAGCCCAACACTTTCATGGATCTCAAAACGCATATATCCTGTGACCTGTAGGCGGTGAAATGAGCAACTTCTTGAGACTTTTTCTTGAGGCTGATAGAGAAGACCCGCGAGGATCAGGCCGGAGCCAATGAAAGCGAGATTTGAATCATGTGTGTGGTGTAGAAAAGGAGGAGCTCTGTAAGTCCTTGAAGAAGGTCATGTGATGATAAGCAGGTCACACCACGTGGGCTGGCAGCTGGTATATGTTGTGCTATTCCTAGTGTAAGGCACGTGCCACTTTACCAGGTGTGCTGTGCGTGACATGTTTGCGTATGTCTGAGTAGTTATGTGTGCGCATGTGTATGTGTATTTTGTATATGTGGGTTCTCTTATCATTTAGCGTGTGTGCTCAAGGCACAGTAACAATAGTGCAGAGTCTTCTCTGTAGTGTGTTTGCAGGCCTGTAGCACATTGCTCAGTGGCTCTTCTCTGTAGTATAAAGTGTCCACTGACTGTGTAGAAGGCGGTGTGTCATGGATGTCATGTGTATCATAGATGTGTACTGTGTATGTGTAGCAGTTGTATTGTGTATTCTCTATGCTGCAGTCAGTGTTTGCTTGTGTCATTGAGACCCTCGCGGGTATGTAGTGCGCTTTACAAATGATTGATTGATCACTGTGGTACCAATGTTGCGTTTTGGGTGTAATGAGAGGTTTTTGTGCAGTGTGTGTAGTGAGTATGTGCCTGAAACACATTACCTACATATTAAAAAACTTTGAGCAGGGCTTCTCTTTCTTGAGTCTATGATGTTTGAGTTATTTTCTGTATGCTGTATGTGCACTGTCAGAAAAGAGGTTGTGCAGGTAATGTGTATAAATTGTGGTTGCCATGTTTGTGATTTAAGTATAGTGCAAAGGGGTGTGTGAGGGGCATTCCTAGTGTACATGTGATCACATGGTTTGTATGCAGTTCATGAACCTTGCCAGTGTGCATGTGTTTCCAGGAATTTCAAGCACTTCGATCTATGGAAACCGCCATCACACACAGGGCCTTCGTGGACATTGCTCACCACAAACACCTGTCATCTATCCTCCTACTCTTAGAACTCTCTGTAATCGACACTGTTGTCGACCCCACGCTGCTTTCATCTCTTGCTATTTTAGGTTTCTGTTGGTTCTCATTCTACTGATCTCACTGCCAAATCCTTTACCTGTTGGAGTCTCCAAAGGCTGGTGACTTTACCTTCTCAGGTGGCTGCTCTTATCACCTTTACATGGACGATATCTGTATAAAATTGGGTTATTAGTGCCAAGAATGTGAGTCTTTCCCAATTATTAAATCACTTATTGTCTCTTTACTGGGAACAAAGCACCCCATTGTATCACTTGACTCTCTGTTGGTAGGAAAGCAGAGCAGTCCAAGACCTACTCAGGGGAGGTAGTGTGGGCCAGCAAACCCAATTTGTGGGCATGCAACAAGAACCTTCAGTAAATTAACGTCATTACGCACACACACTATTAAATACTACACATTAAATGAGAAATATATACCTTCAGGCAGATGGAAGTACCTTTGGGGACACTCTTATACCGCAAAACACCCCCTAATGGGTCCTGAACCCTATAATCACATTACCCTCCACCTATACTAGATGCAACATTATAATATCAGGGGTGTCAGTATATGTCTATCTGAGACCTCAATTGCATAATCTATTTCATCATCCTTAAACTGCTGGGCAGCCTGCATAACAGTCATGCCTCTTTCTTTCCAATCTCTTTTAGCCTGTTGAATTTCTTTCTGTTTGGCTTCCTTGCGCCAAAGGCGAAAAGAGTCAAACATAGCCGGCCGGGCTTTTCTTTTAAACAAAGTAGCTTCTAAATTATCTAGAATGTCAGGCTCAAAATTACCATTATGTGGCCACTGTAAAACACCATCTTTCTTTGTATAGCGGACCCACACTTCATTAAAGGCGATGGGGCCCACACCATGCTTAGACTAGAGCTCATAAGTAGGAGTTCCAACCGGAGGAATTGGACAAGAGTACTCCAGTCGGGAGTACCTATCACAACCAAAACAACACAATTTCCTAAACTTACTGAAACCAGGCATCGTTACTTCACTGACTCCTGTACAAACAACAAGGGGCTAATCAAAACAGCACAAACGTACTCACCCCTTGGCTTCGGTTATTGCAATAATCGAATCAAAGAACCAAAAACAAAGAAGTGGGAGCTACCCACCAGCATTTAACCAAATGTCTTCTCATGCCAACAGAGGTCCATCTAACTTCTCGCAATACCAGTCATCACCAAAAGGGACCAAGGCAGGACGGCAGTCACCAGCAGCAGTCACCAGCAGCCCTTGGAAAGGAGAAGCCACACTTCAAAAGACCATCGGTCCACTTTTCGACATACAGGGGTCGCTGGTGTGGGAGCACCTCCTCTGGAATTTTCCTGCGGGGCTCCTCACGATCATTGTCTCAACCGCTACCTCTGAAGCCGCCCCACGTTGGGCTGCCAATTGAAGAACCGGGCCTTTGGGCCTGGCGGCGCAGGGCACGCCTGAAATCTTCGAGTTCACCTGCCTTGTTGCACAGAGACACAGAATACTCTGTTGGCGTAGAAAGACCAAGTTTATTAGCTGCAGCTAGGCACAGTTGTCCAAGAAGTACACCAAGTAGGTTCTCAGGAGACTGCCACTTTACTCTGTGGCTCACAAACTTTTATATCCAAAATACATCTGTACAAACATACACCCAATGCACAAAGTTTTAGCCAATCAGAAGAGTTTGAAAACAAGGTGTTGTGCAACCAGAATGCTCTCTGCTTATATGTTTGTGTGTTATCCAGCCCCCAGAGTTAATAAATGCTGGTTCCCATGGTTCAGTGTTGCAATGGCAGGACATGTCTGTATGCTTCAAAAGAAAGGTTGTAAAATAGGAAAACACAAGGAGAGAATGGGGAAGGCCAACAGATAAGATACGGCAAGAGAAGAATACTAAAGGCTAACAGATAGTTGATATAGAGATTAGGTAGTCCAGACAAGGATTAGTTAGGCCGGCTGGTGTCTGAGATGGGTTTCAAGACAAGAACTGAGGTTTTTCTTGACACGTTGCAGTCCAAGGGGCAGAGACACTTCGTGAATCGAGCAGCCTGTGTAACACAAAATGGCGGCAAATGTAAAATGGAGTCGAAATTAAAGAACCTCACTACTGGCTTTGCCAGGGTGCCACCACATTAATCACATGTTATACTTTGTTAATGGAATGTGAACTAACACAAACAATATCTGTACTCCAAAGAATGCATTATAGGTGTAAATATTCCACTGTTCATCATCAGTATTGTTAATAAAGCATTTTCAATTGAGGAACATGTGTTTCTTTCTTCAAACTCTAGTCTACAGGTTAAAAAATATAACCATAGGATCAACCACTAAGTGTCCCTGCACTCCAGAGCTAACGCTCCAGCTCTTGAACTGCTTGAATCAATGGGAAACCACTCCTAGGGGAGGTGGATTCAATGCAAAGTGTTCATGTTGTGGTAATTGGGAGGGGGGGCTAATTCACCTCCTGAGCTTACTTCACCTTATTTAAAACATGTGCTTCTTGGGTTAACATGAGCACAAAAACATATGCAGATTATCTGTCGTGGGGAATTATGAGGTGCATCTTTTTGGGAGCAATGAATGACTTATTAGTGGTTCTGCCCCTTCCCTCAGTGAGTTTGTGCTGTGTATCTTTCTCTTTTGTGGGGTGCACGGGTCCCACCCGGGGCACCCATAAGTGGCAAAGTCCCTGGAAGCCATGGCGGGGTGGGGAATCACCAGCCCCTGGGGTCCCACGTGACTTTTGAAGAGAAGTCTGGAGGGTGAGGTGCTGCACCTCCTGCAGCACCACAGCTCATTTAAAACATGTTGGTTGTACCCCTGCGGGCCAGGGGCTCAGAGCAGGGTGCACGAGCCTCGAGACATGGGTGCGGGTGAAGCACCCTGCAGGCCCACCTCAGTGTCCTGGGAGATGGACTCCCCTGGATGTTGTCTGAATTGCATTGTGTCCCGGGGGATGGGGTCTTCGGGGCTGAACGATGGCACAGGGCGGGGCACACACACACACACACACACCTTCCACAGAACACTTACATGAATGAAAATGTGCCAACCCCCGGGCCCTGGCCCACCCTAGAGGTATTTTTAGCAAATATGGGGAAATGCTATGGCCTTGTTTTCTCATTTCTTTGCTTTCAAAAAGGCAAATCTTTAAAGCAGTCTATCTCTTGCCCCCAGGTCCAATATTGATGCTCTTTGACTTATTTTACTCTTGGTGCCAGCTACAGCCATCAAGAGCATTTTCTGCTGGCCTCAGGCTCTACAAAATGCACTTTTTTATGGAGAGTTGGATTTTCTGCCTCCCTGCACTAGACATGTCCACTGCTTGTCTCCTGGTGCTATTCTCCTGCTTTGGGGTGGGCCGGGGAGGGGGGTCATCTTCAGTCCCTCCACAAACTGCCAGCAAAGCACACTCCCCTGGTCCCAGAGCCTCATGGCTTCTTGAACAGCATTTGTGTGTCAGAGGAGTCCAGGACTAGTCCGCAGAACTATTAGTGGAACCATCGAGGGCTTCCCCAGCAGGTCCTTTACCCCAACTATTCCTCAGGAGGGAATAGGGGGCCAGTACCACTGGCCCTGTAGAGATCCATCCTAGTCCTGGGGGTTAGCTGTAGCATGCTTCTTTAATCTATTCTTGCAGGGCATCAGGTGGCATCTCCTTTCAGCTGGGCATCCTTTCACTGTTGGATCTCCCAGGCCCAACGTCTTTCATCAGCCTCTCCCTTGTGCAGGGTGTTTTAAGTGGGGATGGACATCTTTAGGAGCCAGGCACCCCTGACCAATCCCAAAATGCCTCATCATCCCTCCACCCTGTCCCAACCCTCCTGCGTAGCCTCCTGGGTCAATCCAAAATGGGGACTTCAAGTTGTATCTGAGAAGCTTCTTTGAGAGCCTCAGCGGGGTCCAGAGGCCTTGGTACCTCCTTTGTTCCTGTGGGCCTGGGTTGTCCCAGGCCAAGTGCAGTGTGACAAGCTAATCAACCAATGCAGATGTTTCACCCACTCCTTTCCTTTCCAAATAACAGTGCCAAGAACAGTTAATTGCCCTAATGTGAGGGGATTTAAAAAAAAAAAAAAAATGAGTGCTGACCATACAGAAAGTTATCTCCTTCTTTGGAGTGACAAAAAAAGAATATTTCAGAATTTGTCTGGTATTATTTATTTATACCCTTTCACTTTTTGATTTTTTGATTTAGGAATTCATTTGTACGAGAAAGACATACCATATACATTTGACATACATTTATACATACACTTATTCCAACAATACATTATGTATACACACCAGAACATAAATCAGAACATTTCATATATACATTTGCACAAATATTTGTGCACCAACATAGATATTCATTATTTGCACTATCTTTCTTTTAAACAAGAAAAATTATATAGACAATCAGATGAAGAAAACAATCAGATGGAGAAACAATTTAAATGCCACAGATACTACAAGTCAGACTGAAGGACTTAATCTCAATATCAGTCGTTCTAGGAGCAACTCATTGCTAGTTGTTATCAAATACTTGTCTCCATTTGGCCGACGGATTCCATTCTATTGGTTTTTTCCCCCTTTTAGACACTACGACGGGGACCTCCGTATAAAATATTTGAACCCCACCTTTCTGTGACAATTTTTGTAAGGTATGCACATAGCAGCCAATACAGATATTAGAGCAATAATGAGGCTATTTAATAGAAAAGAGGAACTGAGGTTATTATTCTTTTTCATTCACATTTTGCACAAACTCTGCAGGAAAAGTCATAAAGCCCTGATGAGAACACGCAAATTAAAATAGCGAGTTCGAAACGAGACAAGTATTTGATAACAACTAGCAATGAGTTGCTCCTAGAACGACTGATATTGAGATTAAGTCCTTCAGTCTGACTTGTAGTATCTGTGACATTTAAATTGTTTCTCCATCTGATTGTTTTCTTCATCTGATTGTCTATATAATTTTTCTTGTTTAAAAGAAAGATAGTGCAAATAATGAATATCTATGTTGGTGCACAAATATTTGTGAAAATGTATATATGAAATGTTCTGATTTATGTTCTGGTGTGTATACATAATGTATTGTTGGAATAAGTGTATGTATAAATGTATGTCAAATGTATATGGTATGTCTTTCTCGTACAAATGAATTCCTAAATCAAAAAATCAAAAAGTGAAAGGGTATAAATAAATAATACCAGACAAATTCTGAAATATTCTTTTTTTTTCACTCCAAAGAAGGAGATAACTTTCACTATGGTCAGCACTAATTTTGAAAAAAAATATTATAGATGGTCCAGCTGACCTTACGTCCCAGGACCTACCTCCCTGTTACCTAATGTGAGGGGAGGCATTTGGTCCCCCTGATGGGAAGCAAAGTAATTAACTTGACCAAGTAGGGGAGCAAAGGCCTGGAATCTGATTGTGAGCTGAGCCATACAAATAGTACAAGTCTTGAAGTGCCATAAGGTGTGTATGTGGGTTGTTGGGGGACTGTAAATTCAAACTGGAACTGCATGTTTCTACCCAAAAGGAGACTTCGCAGGAAACGGTAGGCCTAAGTGAAGTGAAACTGTGCTCTAGGGTAGATTTCATCCATACACAGTGACAACACCACAGAATCATAAAATAAGCACTGCAGACCTACTCTAGGGATGCCCATTCACATTATTAGGCCTAACCCAGGTCAGTACAACCCCTGAAGAGTCCCTTCTATGGCTTCCCATACACAGATATCAGCCTACGCACAACAATAGTCTCACATGTGAAGCCAGCACACTGGCGCACATCATGTGCTCACATGTTCACGTGTAACCTATCCAATGGCTGTTACCCTAGCTGCAAAGTAGTGGCCTTATCTTAAAATGCAAACACTGGCCGTTAATATGCTCAGACTGATTACCATGAATTTACAGTGAGTGAGATACAGGTAGTGAGACACACTGACAGTAAAAGTCCAAAAACCAGGTAGTCAATTGCAAAGAATCTTGGTTGATTAAATGGGTGGAACCAATTTACTACAATATCCAAATAGTTTACTCATTTACAGCTTTCACCTCCAACCTCACATTTCTTACTGTTATCAATGCCACATTCTGATGAAGAAATTACCTATTGTTGTGCTCCTTTTGCACCAAGCAGCCCCCCTGACATGCTCTTATGCCACACTGATACATCGTTCCAATTCCCTTTTGCTAGAAACCCTGGTGTGCTCTTTCAACCCAGTGTGTAGCTGCAACAAATCATTGTCACTGCAGCAACACTAACCGGGTGTTAGATTGGTACATCCTTAACCCCTTCGCCGTGGGGGTAATTCCCACACGGCGCAGGGGGAGGTGGCCGCGGTGCTCATGACGAGCCCAGCTCGTCGTGAGGCACAGTGGAGCTGTGCTCATGACGAGCTGGGCTCGTCACAACTCTGCCCACTGATTGATTCTCCTGCACAGGCCGGGAATCAATTGCACGCGGGAGTGCCGCAGCCGTTATGATGAGCCCCCAGCTCGTAATGAGCACAGCTCTACTGTGCCTCATGACGAGCTGGGCTCGTCATAAGCATGGAAGGGGTTAAGCACAGGATCCAAAGGGAGCAATGGCTAGTCCTACCTCTCACCACTCCCACCACCAGTCACATACACAGAACCATGAGGGCCAGCATTAGAGATGGGTAAAGGGGAGTGGCCTCCACCACTTGTGCCTCGTCACTTGGTTGGTCAGTGAGGTCTGCGGAACGCAGAGAACTTGTATAAAACAAAGGGATATCATAATGTGTCCTATCTTTCAGAGAACTAAACATAATATAGGGAATATACCTGAGCTCTATCTATGCGGAGTCCCCACTCTGTAGTTTGAAATGAACCTGACAATTGCCGAAAACGTACCATAAATGAGGAATAAGAATCTCAAAAGTGATAAATATGTGTAGATAATTAGTTTATTATAACTACCTTAAGTATCCTCACTACACACTATAGGGGAAATATAATGTATAGTCTCTACTTGAATTCTATAAACTAAGAATATAACTGATTATCATTACTGTCCTGTTGTTCCTAAATCTGGTAATATGTTCTTATTGAAAACTTCTATTAACTTTTTGATGACATTGTGAAAGATATGCACATAGCAAATCACTAATTGTTCTCAACACAAATACTTTGGGTTTTCCATCCACAGCATTCTTTTAGAATAGTCGCCACTACTATTCTTTGTAAATTAACCCCAGCATGAATGACGCTCAGAACCTATTTTGGGGTTCATCCACAATGCTAGCCAAACAAGGCATCCATTTTGGTTTCTCCCATTTTTAAACCTGACTGTGTTCTTTTTTCCACACTGGTTGGGACAAAATTGGATTATTGTCGACTATTAGGATCCATTAATTCTTGTTCAGTACCTTTGTTTCTTTGTGTACATATCATAAATACATACAGTAAACATAGGAAAACTTGTCATAATTTAAGAAGTATGTTAGGTAGTGTAATCTGGGACCCCAGAAAGAGTAGGGTTGTCAGAGTAAGAAACCATTGTCATCTATCTGTGGAAACCTGAAGGATTCTTATTTCATCTAATTCAGAGCTAGAGAAGTACACCATTAACTGTCCCATAACACATCCCACACACTGTTTACTAATATCCAATTGATGTAGAGGGATAATTGACCATCTAAAACCTCCAATGGCCAGCTGTAGAATCCATGTGCTTCGGGTTCCATTTTGTGACACTTAATATGAGCTTGCAGATGTTTGCAAGCCTGACGATCTGATGAACTTGCAGTGACCACACAGCCTTGAGAGATAAAGGAAAGGTTTATACTATAAGTGCACTGCCACTTTATTTTGGTTGCAGAACATTTCCGAAGTCAATGTCCAAATATCGTTAAATGTCTGTTAACGATTAATGATGGGATAGATATTTGTAAATCCCCAACGCTGGATATGCCCGATTGGCTGTGTTAATTAGGCAAGATGTATCAAAAGATATAAAAACCTTAATGAATCATTGTGCTATGACTTCTACGACTACTACTGCACGTTACGCTGACTGGCATACAGGACAGCACCAAACCGCCTTCAAATCTGTCTTTGGCAAGTTTCTGGACGGTGCCCCAGCTGTGGTTCAGAGTCTTCAGTTCTGTGTCTACTGTTTGTCTACAAATGGTCTTTAGCCTGCCACTTTCCTGTTTGCCTTCTGGGGTCCTGTGGAGAGCTGTTCTTGTGACGGATTTTTGTTCTCCTCTGATGGTGTGTCCTATACATCTCCATCTTTTTCGCATGGTGATGGTGGCCAAGCTCTCTTGCTTGCATCTGGTGAGCAGTTCCTGGTTGAAGATGGATCCCGGCAAGGAAATGTACAAGAGTCTTCTGCGGTAAGTGGTGTGGAAGGCTGAGAGTTTGGTAATGTTCCTTTTCATCATCCCCCAGCATTCTGACCCATACAAGAGAGTGGACAGAGCTCAGCTCTGGCACTGGTGCTGTGCTGAGATGTCCTCCACACATTGTTCAGCATCCCAAAGTCACTCCTGTTCTTGTTCACAAGTCATGATACTCAACTTTGTACTATGAACCAGCACCGTGCGGAGGGTGCTTCCACACTGCAGCCTTTTATACAAGTATTACTTTGAACTTCATTGCGTATTTGTTTAATTTATTACTGACTTCTACAGTTAGCAATGGGGTTCTATTGGCTGTGGACACCCTTGTTTGTGGTCCAGACACTGATGCTCAGATGGTGAATTAATTCTGATCCAATCCCGGGTAAGATCAATAATTACTGGAAATACGTATAACATCAAATCCTCTTGCAATCAATATATTATATTTCAACCTCATGATTTCATTCTCCAGCAGTAGGGAAACAACCTTTACAATGCAGTCATTACATCACACTACAATAACAGTGCAATCATTACATCGCAACATCCTTTACAATGCATGTCACTACAACACAGGCATTACAACGCATACCATTACAACGCATGACACTACATCGCATGTCACTACAACACAGGCATTACAACGCATTCCATTACAACGCATGACACTACATCGCATGTCACTACAACGCAGGCATTACAACGCATACCATTACAACGTATAGTACCCCTAAACTATCCAACACTTACCCTACTGTTGCACCCCCTGGAGTTAGAATAGTAATTTTTACCCCATACTATCTAATACTTACCTTTAATGCAATGTAATGAAATGCTTTGTTAAGGTATAATGCGATGTAATGGAATGCGTTGTAAAGGTAGTTTCTAAAAATGTGATGTAGTGTCATGCGATGTAATGGAATGCATTGTAAAGGATGTTGTGATGTAAAAACTGCGTCGTAAAGGCATGCGTTGTAAATTTATGCGTTGTAACGTCATACATTCCCGGCAGTACACACCCAAAAGAATAGCCTTCTTTTAGCACACAAATGGAATGCTATTTTGAGAGGGTTGTCCATTGACTGGTTTCAGTGAAAGAAAATTATTGAGGTACAAAGAGACCTAAAGAATTTTTAGCTATGACGTCACATAAAAATGTAATTGAAGGGCTTAGTGTACTAATTCCAGTTGATTTCCGCCTAGCAAATGGCTATGTTGAAGTCACAAAGCCTATGTATCTGCAAGTTTAGGCGTTCTGATCACAAAATCATTTTATGCATGAGCCCACGATTCCATTCACTCCGTTGAGCACCTCAACGTATTTCATTTCATGTAACCCGTTATGAATTTATTTTATAAAAACCTTACTGACTTACGCCTTTTAAACAGAAATATTTTAAAACAATTCCTTTTCCAATTGAATTCTACAAACATTTCACACCTATTCCATTCACTTTCTTACCTTCTAAAACATTTCTATGTTGTGTTTTTCTATTCCTTCTGCCTCTAGAATACATGTTTACGTTTTTTTAAACTGCACACAATTGTCCCTGCGTCTGCCCGAATAGCTGCATCAGTCACAGGTCTCCAGGCGTACAGTTGCATTTCACCATGTTGATGTTACTGTACCTGCTGAGTGCAGTTCCACCTCAGTCAAAGGCAGTACTGCAGCACAATTGCAAATTTTTCCTCCATGGCAAAACATTACACTGGGGATGTGGTACTTTCCTCGTGTATCTGGAAACCGAGGGTGTACTGGTCCAAAAACAGGCGTGTATGGGGAGAAATATGATATCCACAATACTAAGAAATACCATAAGAAGAAACAATGGCTCTCAAAATATAGTTTTCATACTTTCATTTGAGAATAGATTCTACCTGGTGTAATTTGAACAACAGATCATGAAGGTCCTCGTTAGGACCTGGAACTTCCCACTCCAACTCCCCCCAGCTGTAGTCCTTCTGTTGCATCATATGTCTCTAACACCATCCTCTTGTTTCTGTTCCCAATTAACTCACTCCCCCTTCCTAGCCCCCCCCGTAACAAGCACCTTTTATGTTAAGCCACCAAATACACACGCTCTCTGGTTGCTAAAGACCTATTGGGAGCTTACCAAGTACTTACAGTGGCTTATAGCCCACCCACTTCATACCACTGGTTGGATTTATTGTCACTCTCATTTTCTTTCTTCATATTCAATGGCTTTTGTTGTGTGTTTGTCCCTCCCTGGAGCACAGCCTCTTTACCAGCTATCTGACTGACTAGCTTTCATCTCTCCACCGGTCACTTTTAGGAAACGTTTTGTTCTTTGCTTGTACACTCCATGAGGGTGCATGTGTTTTCCAGCTCTTTCCTTTTCTCTACCACGAGCTCCCTCCAAATACCCGCCCCTGCGCTTTGTTTTTCTCTCCTGTGTACACCCTTTCCCTCTCTCATGTTTAGAGTTGTTCTCATCCTCGTGTGCTTCTTCCTTGCTCTCCAGGTTGCTGTAACTTTTGTGTGCCTCTCACTCTCTTGTGTTATTCTCCTCTGCCACATGTTCCAGTTTTTATCCCGACAATCCTGCATAGTGTTGGGAAGAAGCTCAATGCTGTAGAGCATCGCCAAAAATCATTGACAAAGACAAATGTTCTCCAAAGCGATGCCTCTGGCATTGCCAATGATTGTTTAATTCTCGCTACCTCTTAAATGATGCAGTCCACTATACTCAGCCCAATTTATCCTTGATAACTTCATCACCCTTTTCACTACACATCTGCAACAAATGTATCTGAAGAATTAAAATGTGTTCCTACGAAACTGTTTTATTTTGTGTTAATAAACTTTAATACCTCTTTACATTGAATAGTCATTTCTTCTCAGGAACCTCTTTGTTACAGTTGTGAACACCTTTTCAAAGACAGTCAAGGACCTTCACACCTACTTCATACATCAATGGATTGGAGGACATGCTGTCTGTTTAGTCGTCTAACAACAAGGGGTGGTGATGGACAGAGTTTCTGAATTAAGCAGAATACTCTCACCCAGTCAAGAGATCAGTGCTAGATCCAACACCGTTTTTTAGCTCACTGCACCATCCCAGCTCAGAACCTGGCTATATGCAAATTAGTCTGTTCCTGTCCCAGTGCATGATGGGAACAGGGCAAACCAAACTACCAAGCCAATTCTAACACTGGGAAGGAAACAAGCTTCCGGGGACCGGTTTCTGGCATTTCAGCCGTCGTCGGCCCGGCTTGCTTGAATCCTCATGGTGCAATGAGCAAGGGACTCACATCTGAGTATACCCTTCCAGGCTTATGGTGGAAAAATTATTTAACAACAAGGGGTGGTGATGGACAGAGTTTCTGAATTAAGCAGAATACTCTCACCCAGTCAAGAGATCAGGGCTAGATCCAACACCGTTTTTTAGCTGACTGCACCATCCCAGCTCAGAACCTGGCTATATCTTTCTGAATCGTTTTTGGTCACTATAGGTGTGGCAGGGTATACTCAGACATGAGTCCCTTTCTCACTGCACCATCAGGATTCAAGCAAGCCGGGCCAAAGACGGCTGAAATGCCAGAAACCGGTCCCCGGTAGCTTGTCTCCTTTCTGGTGAAGAATTGGCTTTAGTCTGCCCTGTTCCCATGATGCACTGGGCCAGGGACAGACTGATTTGCATATAGCCAGGTTCTGAGCTGGGATGGTGCAGTGAGATAAATAACGGTGATGGATCAAGCCCTGATCTTTGGACTGGGTAGGAGTGGTCTGCTTAATTCAGACACTCTGTTCATCACCACCCCCTTTTCTGAATCGTCTGTTTAGTCGGCCACATTGTTTTATGACTGTCTTTGAAAAGGTGTTCACAACTGTAACAAAGAGGTGTCTGTAATATTGAATCGTTGTAAATGCCCGGTTACATTGTTTTGTTTATGGAATATTTTTTATATTTGTTTCTGTACCCTCTGCAAATTGCTTTGCTAATATAAATTACATTTTGTGAATACATATACCCGTGTTTAAGAATTCTTTTGATGATTTGTTCATATGGAAATAAATGAAATTATATTTGAAATTATATCTGTAAAAATGGAAGTGAAAGCTACTGGATAGAGCTTGTTAACATTGAATGCAGAAATTAACATTTATTTTAAAGGTTTTATATAGCGCTAGCTTGACCCGTGGGTATCAGAGCGCTTTACATAAACACAGAAAAGACCATAGCATTACATAGCAGGACTTAAGGATGCATAAAGATATAAGCAAAACATAATAATTAGCCATACAGTGAAGGGAGAATAAGGCAGGTGGTTGACCCAGTCAAGTAACCATCTATCCTTGATGGTCAAGTGAGAGGGGATCAATTATGTTATTAAAGCCTCAGTTAGTTGACTTGGCCGGTAAAGTATTTGTTGAGGAGATGGAGTTTCAGGCCCCTTTTGAAGCAGGGGAAGTGAAGAATCGGGCCTTTGGGCATGGCGGCGCAGGGCACGCCTGAAATCTTCGAGTTCACCTGCCTTGTTGCACAAAGACACAGAATACTCTGTTGGCGTAGAAAACCAAGTTTATTAGCTGCAGCTAAGCACAGTTGTCCAAGAAGTACACCAATGAGATTCTCAGGAGAGTGCCACTTTACTCCGTGGCTCATAAGCTTTTTACAGGTAAAATGCATCTGTGCAAACATACACCCAATACACAAAGTTTAGCCAATCGGAAGAGTTTGAAAACAAGGTGTTATGAAACCAGAATGCTCTCTGCCTGCATGTTGTGTGTTATCCAGCCCCCAAAGTTAATCAATACTGGTACCCATGGTTCAGGGTTGTAATGGCAGGACATGTCTGTATGCTTCAAAAGAAAGGTTGTAGAATAGGAAAACACAGGGAGAGAATAGCGAAGGACAAAAGATAAGATACAGCAAGAGAAGAATACTAAAGGCTAACAGATAGTTGTTATAGAGATTAGGTAGTCCAGACAAGGATTAGTTAGGCCGGCTGGTGTCTGAGATGGGTTTCAAGACAAGGACGGAGGGGGTTTTTGACACGTTGCAGTCCAAGGGTCAGAGACAATTCGTGAATCGAGCAGCCTGTGTAAAGGCAACACCAAAGGGCGGTGAATGTAAAATGGTGTCGAAATTAAAGAACCTCTGCCCCTCCTTTTTCCATTACGCAGGCAATGCACAAAGACTCACGCTAATCTGAATCAATGTTGATGGTCATGAGGTCATCGAGCTGTTGCTGCAACATCATCTTCATATTCTCTGTTTTCTGTGACATGGGTCTTGGGACACACATAGTAGCACAAAGACCACAGATTGCGGGGCCACGTTGCAAACAAAGGCAACACGAAAAGATGATGGCCAAAGCTACTCCAACGAAAGTCAATGCCCTCCATCCCCATGTGGACAGTAGTCCCCAAAACCATCCCATCAGAGACCAATTTCCTTTGTCCTGGTGGATGGACTCAGCAATGTAGTGTAATTAAGACATGGCCTGGTATACTGTAGGGGCCTTGTCAGGTATGTAAATGCAACAACTGGATCCAATCAATTTACAGACTCCACCACGATCTGCAAGAATGATGTCTAGCACCATTCTGTTTTGTAATGTCATAAGGCGATCGGCCTGAAGCTCAATAGTGATATTACCCAGTGCTCCGACAGTTTCATTTATTGTTGCTTCAACTACTCAAATGAGATGACTAATATTTCTACTATTGGCCAAAGGGCCCCAAAATGGGAGGAATCCTTTAAGGAAGTTGCCTCCTTCTTGTCCTACTGTGTCTTCTGAAGCAATAACCCCTCTACCGTACCTTGTCTTGTGATGTCCCGAAGGAGCTGTATATGTTGGAGGGAGGAGAAAAGCCATATAACAAGTTCCTGAGAAATTGGCTGGTAGCCATGTATAGGCTCTGTCATGGCAAACGAAATATATTCCTTGAGACGCTACCAGTGGTGGAGACGTTCGGGATGTATAGATATATGTAATGTTGCAAGTGCTCTTTCCCAATTGAGCCTTAGGACTTTGACCATTTGCTTGGAGACATAGGTGACCTTGGTGGGGCACAGTATAGATAGGTGGGGATCTTTTCCTTTTGACTCTGTCCGTAAGACTAGTGATGTAATGTGTCACATTCCAGTCAATGTATGCTTGTCGTTCGTCAGTGGGGAATTCATTAAATTTCTTATAATATTTTGACATAGCCACTATTCCTTTTATCAGTGCGTCATTACTAACGTCAATTCCATCTCTATATGGAGAACCAGGATGTCGATATTGGTTCTCATAGGCATTGGCAAACATAGAGGTGTAAGCCCAAGCCGATGCTTTTAGGGAGAAGGGTAGAACTAAATATGGCATTCCTCTATCTGTATTATGGGGTAAAAGTCCACAAACCCAGCAATCAGTGGTATTGATCACCAATTGATGCTGGTGTAACGTTTGAATGAAGGAATTGTTGAAATACTCAATTTTCCTAATTTGCTCATGCTCTGGTAGCGTATGAAATTGGTGTGGGGAAACAGTAGTGCGAAAAGGTATGGGCTGGGAGGTAGATATAGGTACAGATGTTGGCTGCAAAGTGTGAATAACCCAACCCACACAAGCTAATAAAACACATAGCAAAGTTAAAACACATAGTACTACGCCACATCTATTAAATAATAATTTACAATATTTAGCAGAATCCATCTTCTAGATGTTGCTCGTGGCAGTCTTCCTTCTTCACTTAGCTGTGATTATTAGCCGTCCTATGACACTGCAAGTCCCGCAGACCTATTGCCACAATTCGGGTCACTAACTAAGGCTCTTGCCACGACCCTGCAACCTAATTAGATGGTCAACGTTGCAAAAAGCACACAACAAAAAGTTCCCTAATTGTCCTTAGTTGCTCTAGATCTCAAATGATATCTAATTCTGTTCGGTACAGTCTGATCCTGGAAAAGTGTTTCTGGATTAGTTGTGTTCAATCTCAGATGTGGTGGGATAGCTTCTTGCAAAACGTCATCATCTTCTTTCTCAGACTGAGTCCATTCTAGGTGTGCATCACCAAAAGGTACAAACTGGGGGACCCTCTCTCCTTCACAATCACCTATACCTTTGCGGACCCACTGATCAAAAGGCAAAGGCAAGGGTACCTTTTTGCAGTGCACACCATGAATCCAGTTTTTCTTTTCGACCACCTTCACAGCTGTGCGTGTTGTCAACAACACCTGATGTGGTTCTCTCCAGCGAGGTTCCAAGTTCTTTGACCTCTGAAAATTTTTAGTACAAACCCAGTCACCGGGTTGTATGGTGTGATCAGGATTCGTAGAAGCCTGAGGCAAAGCGTCTTGTACCTGTTGATGGAGAACACACAATTTAGTGGTGAGTTCATGCAAATAGTCAATCAACATTGGGTGTTCTATGTCAGAGTACTTCTTGGGTCTAGGGACACCACAGACATTAGCCGGGCGTCCGAATACAATCTCATATGGGCTAAGTCCCACACGAGAATGAACTGCTGTTCGAGTTGACAAGAGGGCCAAAGGTAGCGCATCGGGCCAGGCAAGACCTGTGCTGGCTTGTATTTTTGCAAGTTTAAGCTTGTGAGTGCCATTTTAGCACTCTACCAAACCCGCTGACTGAGGGTGGTTTGCTGCATGGAATTTCTGCCTAATACCAAGACCGGCACATACTTTCTACATGATTTGACCCACAAATTCACTTCCGTTGTCACTCCAGACAATTCGAGGTAAACCAAACCTCTGGAAGTATTCTTTCAGATGGACCTTGGCTGTAGACAAAGCAGTATTATCCTTTAGGGGGTAGACCTCTATCCATCTAGAAAAGGCACACATCACCACAAGGGCATACTTTAGGTATTTGCATCTCTCCATATGAATGTAGTCTATCTGCAATACCTCAAAAGGATACGTTGGGGGAGAAAAATGGCCTGCTGGGGTTGGCGTCCCTCTTCCTGGGTTGTGCATCAAACAAACAATGCAATGTTTAACAAGATTGTCTGCACATTTAGGAATCCCTGCATTCTGCCATACCGGAGCCAAAAGCTTGCATATTCCTTTCGCACTGATGTGGGCTGAACCATGCACCATAGTTACTACTGGAAGTACATAGGCGTCTGGTAACAGCCAACGTTGGTGTTCCGACAATTCTATCCAACACCCCGTTGCATCCAACATTCCCGTACAAGTTCAAGTTCAAGTTCAGGAATTTGTATAGCGCACTACTCACCCAGAGCGTCTCAAGGCGCTTGGGGGAGGGTTGTGCATTACTTATCAAATAGCCAGGTTTTAAGCTGCTTTCTGAAGGAAAAGTGGTTCTGTGTAAGGCGGAGGTGAGTGGGGAGAGAATTCCAGGTTTTGGCCGCTAAGTAGGAGAAGGATCTTCCTCCCATGGTGGATCTGTGGATGCGCGGAATTGCGGCGAGGGCTTGATTGGATGATCGTAGTTGGCGGGTGGGTGTGTAGAAGGACAGACGTGTGTTGAGGCATTCGGGTCCTAGGTCGTAGAGGGCCTTGTGTGCGTTGGTGAGGAGACGGAACGTTATTCTCTTGTTGACGGGGAGCCAGTGGAGGTCTTTCAGGTGACCGGTAATGTGAGCTTGACGGGGGATCTCCAATATGAGTCCGGCTGAGGCGTTTTGGAAGCGTTGGAGTTTTTTCTGTAGTTTGGCTGTGGTTCCGGCGTAGAGGGTGTTTCCATAGTCCAGTCGGCTAGTGACCAGTGCGTGGGTGACAGTCTTTCTTGTTTCGGTGGGGATCCAACGGAAGATTTTTTTGAGCATGCGAAGTACGTTGAAGCATGAGGATGAGACGGCGTTGACTTGTTTGGTCATCGAGAGGGAGGAATCTAGGATGAAGCCCAGGTTACGTGCGTGGTCTGTATGTATGGGTGCTGTACCCAGGGCCGGTGGCCACCGTGAGTTGTCCCAGGCAGAGGGGGATGATCCTAAAATGAGGACTTCCGTTTTGTCCGAGTTTAGTTTTAAGCAGCTGTTCTTCATCCATTCGGCTACTTCTTTCATTCCTTCGTGTAGATTGGTTTTGGCGGTTTTAGGGTCTTTGGTGAGGGAGAGGATCAGCTGGGTGTCGTCTGCGTAGGAGATGATGTTGAGGTTGTGTTGTTGCACGATGGATGCGAGAGGGCTCATGTAAACGTTGAAGAGGGTGGGATTGAGTGATGATCCTTGTGGTACTCCGCAGATGACTTCGGTGGCCTCTGATTTGAATGGGGGGAGGCGGACTCTCTGGGTTCTCCCGGCAAAGAACGAGATGATCCAGTCCAATGCTTTTCCTTGTATTCCGACGTTGCTGAGGCGTTGTATGAGGGTGCTGTGACAGACTGTGTCGAATGCGGCGGAGAGGTCAAGTAGGATGAGGGCAACTGTTTCTCCGTTGTCCAGTAGCGTTCGGATGTCGTCTGTAGCTGTGCTGAGGGCGGTTTCGGTGCTGTGTTTTACTCGGAAGCCGGACTGTGAGGTGTCGAGGGAATTGTTGGTTTCAAGGAAGGCGGCGAGCTGACTGTTGACAGCTTTCTCAATGACTTTGGCAGGGAATGGGAGGAGTGAGATGGGGCGGGAGTGAGATGGGGAGATACCATCTCTCCACTTACTCAATTCTTTCTCTGTAGCCTCTTCCTGAATCATTTTCACACTTTCTATTGTGTCCTCACACATTCCTCCTTGACTGACCCATCTAGCAGGTCCAGCAACATACATATGACTCGTCACATCTCTCGCTGTCTCTTTTGCTATCTGATCCGCAAAAGCGTTTCCTTCACCCACATCATCAGTAATCCTCTTATGCGCAATGCACTTCACAATTGCTATCTAAGTGTGTAAAGCAAGTGATTCCAAAAGGTCATTCACTAACTGACCATACTGTATTTTAGTACCATGTGAGGTAAAGAATCCTGTTTCCCTCCAAAGGCGGCCAAAACTGTGGGCCACCCCAAATGCATATTGGCTGTCGGTGAACACATTCACTCTCTTCCCTTTAGCCAATACAAAGCTCTAGTCAGAGCTATCAATTCAGCTGCTTGGGCTGAATTCTGCCTAATGCGTGCTGTCTCCACAATTGTATGCAAAGTGGTAACAGCATAGGCTGCAGTCGTTTCACCACTGGGGAGCTTAAATAAAGAACCATCCACCCATAGGATCCCATCCCGGTCCAGGAGTGGCGTATCTCTTAAATCAATCCTACCTTTTGTACGGAGAAAACAATCATGTTGCTCTTGACTGTCTTTCTCTACTGGGATCGGTAACAATGTAGCTGGATTTAGGGTATTACATCGCTTGATGTGCACGTGACTAGCCAAGAGCGTCAGCTCATACCCAGATAAGCGGGCGCTCGTAAGGTGCTGAGTTTTTGTCCTGTTTAGAAGTGTATCCACTGCATGTGGTACCATGATAATAAGCGTAGTGTCTAGCACCAATCCAGCAGATTGGCGAATAGAAACGGCTGCTGCTGCTGTAGCTTTCAGACAACTAGGTAATGCTTTAGCCACCGGATCTAACATAGCCGAAAAATAAGCAGATGGACGTTGCTTGTCCCTAAATTGCTGTGTCAAGACTGACAACGCGCAACCTTCTCTCTCGTGCACATAAAGTGTGAAAGGTTTACTGTAATCCGGAGTACCCAACACAGGAGCAGAACATAAGGAAGTGCGCAAATCATTAAAACTTTTCTGGCATTCCTCTGTCCAAGGGAGAGGTTGGGGTGTATCTTTAAGAGTAAGTGCTAACAAAGGTTTTGCTAACAAAGAAACATTTGGAATCCACTGTCTGCAATAAGAGGTAATGCCCAAAAAGGCACACACCTCTCTCTCTGTACATGGTACAGACATTTGTGCAATTGCTTGGATTCTTTCTGGGGTCAATCGCCGTCCCTCCTTCGACAAGAGATGACCCAAGTAGGTAACCTCTTGGCGACAATATTGTAATTTAGAGGGCGAAACCTTATGATGAAGGTCAGACAAGTGATGCAACAGTAAAACAGTAACTTGTTTACAAACATACTCAGAATCAGCAGCAACCAACAGATCATCTACATACTGAATAAGGGTGGCACCTGGAGGCAAAGTGAAAGCATCGAGCTGAGTTTTAAAAGCCTGACTATGAATGATGGGACTTTCACAATAGCCTTGAGGTGCGCTCTTGAACCGGAAACTTCGGCCTCCAAAAGAGAAACCAAAAATATCCCTACTTTCCTCAGCAATGGGAATGCTAAAGAAAGCATTCTTAAGGTCAATGACCGAGAACCAGACAGCCGAAGCAGGTATCATCGTCAATAAAGCAGTGATATCTGGGACGACAGGAAACTGGGGTACAACAATCTTGTTGACCTCCCGGAGATCAATCACAATACGATAAACAGGTGGCTGGGAAGAGTCAGTACGTTTAAGAACAGGCAAGACAGGACTATTACATACATTTCCCCTAGTCTCTTCAACCACACCTTTCTCAACCAAATCATAAATAATAGCCAGGAGCGCTCTCTCACCATCACTAGAAATCTTATACTGAGGAATGCAAAGTAACTTAACATTAGATTTGAGGGTGACAATGTAGGGTGGAATCTGTAAGAGGCCAACATCATGGGGGCCTGTAGCCCAAAGAGTGGCAGGCAGGGAGCGTAATTCAAGAGGGAGTTGGTCTCTAGACAAATATTTCGGGGAAATTAATCTTTTACCTAAAGTAAGGTGTACACCAGAAGGAGAACAATGCAGTGTCGCATACAGTCTTTTCAACAAATCCAAACCCAACAAATTCTCACCACAACAAGTCGTTAAAATAAGCGGAGCCTCCAAATCATAAGGACCTATTGAGATGGGCAGAGGACAACAAACTGGGTTACGAACTGGGGCACCAGAAAATCCTACTGAAACATTTGTTAAGCAAGACAAAGGTGCCCCAGGGTGTTTAGAGTGGATGATAGAACTCTTCGTTGCACCAGTATCCAAGAGAAATGGCTCTTACACACCAAGCGCAACGACATCAACATAAGGCCCATTTTGGTCCACTGGAACTGATATGACTCACTCACTTTGTCTACGGCTGTCCTAGCTAGAATTAAAATCCTGATTCTCATCCTCCATATAATAATCATCACTATAATAATGGCAGACTGAGTATTTTGCTGATCAAAACAATTTATGGAATTTTGAGGCGGACAGGAATGTTGATCCCGGGACATTGTACTTCGCCCCCTCCCCCTAGGTGCTGACTGGAAGCCACCTCGGCCTCGCAGCCCAGGATTACTGTGAAAAATGAATACAATCTTGGTGAACATTATCTGCGCCATCTTGCCCCCTTTTCGAGCCCAGTCGTGCGCGTAAGCGGCAGCCATTTTGAGCACCATGGCCTCCCTGCCCCTCGCTGATAGCCAGCGCGTCTCTCTCTCTCTCTTAACCTCACAAGCATTCCCCCGCACACTGACAACCCCCGCTCTCTCATGTCTTGGGTCATAAACCCCTCTCCAGCGCAGTTTCACCACTGAATCCCATCCTGTTCCCAGCGCGACACCTCCCCTCATTCCTTTCATGGCCTCAAACCCTTTTGATGCAAACCCTCTTTTCCTGTATCCCCGTTTGTCTTCCCTGTTCCCAGGCCGCCACCTGGCTCTACGGATACTGTTTATTACCCCGTACAGTAGGAAGCCTCCCCTCCCCATCAAAAGACCCCCGAACCGATCAAAGCCCCCACCCCATGAGATCCGATCAACCCCATGCATTCCGTGAATCGGCGGAATGCCCTGCTGTGTGACAACTATCACCTGTTGTGACCGGGGTGGGGAATCCGACTGTAAATATATGTGGGAACGGGTCTGAAGGGGAGATTCCGAGGATGTTCTTTCTAGTACTAAAGTATTGCGAGAATGTGTTATGTGTAATAAAGGTCGTAAACTCCAGTATAAGAGGCCAGGCCTCAGAGATGTGGTTAGAGCACCTCGTGACGATACTTGCTGTCTGAATTGATGTGTTCTCCTCCGGAGAGAATAAAATCCTCGTTTCCCGCCTTCCAGTCTCCAGCGCCTGCTTCTTCATTGATTAATATTGGTGGGTCATAGAGGCGATACCGCCGGGCAACATAAAAGGGTCTTTGGTTACCGGTTGTCTTTGGAACCCTTTTTAACAATTGGCGTCCCAAACGTGGGGCCCATCAGCGACTCGTGGATCCAGTGGGAGAGGTCCTGACGACAGAGTGAACGACTGCAACGATCGGAAGGTACCCTGTCCGATAGACCCTCGTCTGACAGCCGATCATCCGAACTTCACTGGTTCCGAACAGACCTCTCTCGAGTGATCTGCGGTCCTGACTGGGAACCATCAGGAGTGCCACGAGAAGTACGAAGAGAAGAGGACGATCGGGCGCTGGATTCGGAAGACGAGAAACTGTCCATGCGGTCCGGGTAAGGTCGTGTAAACACGACGAATTGCGAAAGTGATAGATAATTGAAAGAAATTGATAATTGTTGTGAAAATACTAGTATTACTCTTTGTTAATTTATTGGAGATTCACTGTCTACAAACGGAGAAACAACAGGCTCTCCCTTTATAAACAGCGAAGGATAGGTACGCACCCGTCGGACCTATTTTCCCCCTCCCCATTGAACAATTGCCCCCCCCCCCATTGATTAACTGTTATAGATTGTTTTCTGGAGATTCTCTGTCTACAAACAGGGAAGATTAGGTCCCCTCTTTGCAGATAGTGAAAGGGTAGGTGACGCGAACCTTTGCGAGCCTACTTATTCTCCCCATTGACCATATTGATTTTTTATTTTTGACCTAAACATTGATTAACTGTTATAGATTGTTTTCTGGAGATTCTCTGTCTGAAAACAGGGAAGATTAGGTCCCCTCTTTACAGATAGTGAAAGGGTAGGTGACGCGAACCTTTGCGAGCCTACTTATTCTCCCCATTGACCATATTGATTTTTTATTTTTGACCTAACGTTGATTGATTGCTCAGAATTGATTCATGAGGTATTCACTACGTGCAAACAACGTAGAATAGAAATATTCTATCTAGTCTTTCGCGCAGTGATAAGATAGGTAGTGCTGACTATTATCCCATTGTGATCCGTCATGCCTGTCTTCTCCCCACTGGTTAGTAGCCTGTTTAACCCGGACCGCTTATTAGAGATGAACCATCCGGCTCCGCTGGAAGGCACCCCTAATAAGGACATGTTCATGAAGCATGGATTAATTGCTATAGCCTATAGTGAGCTCTGGCATAAATATACGAAAAGGGATCGAGAAAGACAGTGGCCACTGAAAGGATCCTTCGATTTCGACAAAATAGAAACAGTAGAAATAGCCCTTCGTAGGAATGAAACAACACCTATTATGCTCGATAGTCTCGGTATGTGGCGCAAAGAAGCCACACGACGAAGGGAAGGTGACGAATTAAGACAGGATGAAGGGACACGACGGACAACCCTCCAAACGTCTAGTAGGCAAAGGGAAGGGCCAGCGATGGCACAGTCCCGAGGAGTAAACATGAAAAGCGAACGGTGTAAAGGGATGTGCCGACAAGCCAACCCCGGAACACAACGACCCGAAGGTAATCCCCCGACATTACGCACAGGACGGACAGATTTAAAACAAAACCAATGTGCTTTCTGTAAATGTCTTGGACACTGGAAAGCCCAATGCCCGACTCTGCAAAGCATAGGTAAGAATGGAGGGTTGACAGAAAGGACGGACCGACAGAAAGGAAAAAGACGTGAGATAAAAACCAATCAGACTAGTGCAGACAGAACAGACAGGACCACCCCGTTTGATTATGCTCGGTGGCACAGATTTCGTCAGGCCAATTTTAACGACATGTTAGAGTTCTGGGACTGATTGCTCTCTGTTGCTCCCCCACTCTGAAAAACAAACACAACTGCAGGTCAGTGTAAACAACCCCCCGTTAAAGAAAAGACTCAAGGAAGCCAAGCGTCTATTATATAAACTTAGGATTTAATTACGGTAAAGAAAACACACAACCAACGGTAAATAGAATAACTAGTAGAACTCTCACTAAAACAAACTTTACTGATAGGAAAAATACAAAACGTGTTATGCTCACTCCGGAAGTCCTCCAATGTAACAGTTCGATGGTCCCGCCCATCCGGAACACCAAGCACGTGTGGGGCGGGGCCTGCCAGCAACCAGGGGCCAAAAAGAGATTGCCGGCGAGGAGGTACCGGAGACTCCACAAAGCAGGCAATGAAATGGTCTTCCCATACTGCCCTTCCAGGGATGGCGTCCCCCGGGCCGCAGGTAGGGAGGGGGCGGCTGCAAATGACCCCCTCCCTCGTATCTTCTGGTCCGGCCATCACGAATTCCTCCATCGAACGGATGCAGGGTGGGCAGGGAGGAAGAGGCGACGCGGACGAGCCTCTTCCACCTCCACAGGTAGGAGGCTTCCCTGCCCTGGTCCGGCGCCGACGTCCTCCAGCCGGGCGACGGCCATATACCTGCGCTGCACAGGAAATATAATGTCCGGCTGGTATATTTCCGTAACACAGGACATACAATGCCCGCCTGGTATACTTGCATAGCACAGGACATACAATGCCCGACTGGTATACTTTCTCAGAACAGGACATACAATGTCCGACGGGCATATTTACGGAGCACCGGACGTACAGTGGTCCCCCAAGAGTCGGAATCAGGGGTGTAGGGTGGTCATCATGTGCGCCCCTGATTCCAAGGGACGGTGTAGGATGCGCCGGGAGAAGGAGACGGCACGAGTGAGCCTCCCTCACCTCCCCAGATGAAGGCTCCACTGCTGCACCCTGGCGCCCCGAACCAAAAATGTCCAGCTCCAGCAGCATGATGCTCTGTCCTCCGCCATCACAAGAAGTTCCTTCCACTCCTGATGGATACGGCAAAGGTGGCTGCCACAAGGATCTCAAAATGGCGTCTGGGCCCTCGAAAAGGCGGGTCTAGGCCGCTGGAATAACTTTTGTCCAAAGTTGCAACTCGGGCACTTGCCCACCTGGGCGCAAGCTCCCACCATCGACAAACATCCCCTCGACTTTGAAGATTCTACCAAAGTCCCAAGGGCCCTCGACCCCTTCAGGCTTCCGGTGAGGAACAGTTGCATTGATCTCAAATGAAATAACCACGGCACAGCAACAAGATGGCGGTGCTCTCGTGTCTGCATCAGCTTCCGTCTGAACCACCCAGGAACATTATGGGCTAACGAACTTGAGTAAGTTCCGGCTGAACATCAACATGACCCGGTAAGAAAGACTCTACTCCCTCCCTCTCTTGATTGACAGTCCACACCACCAGCCCCTCTGTTAGCACAGCTTTCTTTTGAACTGCCGAAAGGGACTCTGGTCCAACCGCCAATTGTCGGGGATATTTTGCCCCTGATACTACCTCCGGACTAAACAGGTCTCGCCCAAAATGGCGCTGGTATCAATGGAAACTAACGAATGCCTCGTGGTGTTCCTTAGCTAATGAAACTTGATGTACTAAGATATATATATATATATGTACGAACCATTGCGCACTCGATGTTAAAGGGAGGAGGGTTCACTTGGCGAACATTTAAGAAGGGTTCCGTAAAATGTTGATTTCAATGGACAATCTATTTTTGATATTTGTTGTAACTGATACATAACGTCGCTTATGATACATACCCACGGTATATATATCTAGGAAATGAGATTACGATGAGCTCGACTGTGTTTCCATTTATGAACTGAAATGCCCCTGATTCCCTCGTCACGCAATGAAATAATTTTTGGTTACTTGCAAATAATTAAATTAAGGTTTTTTACATGTTCTTGTGCTACAAAATAACCCCCTACTGTATGTGCTTCCATCGACGACATATCAGGCCAAAATATGAATTGCGCTCTCACATTTCACGTACTGAATAATTCTGCAAATAAAGGTTTTAACAACTATAAATAAGCATCGCATACTTTTGTAAATGTGGGTATCGGTGGGAGGGTTTTTCTGTGCGCAACCGTTCTGCTCCTCTTTTTAAGGTTATCTGAAGAAATGGTTGTTCGGCCCTGGATTAATGATCGACTCAAAGGTGTGATACGTTGCCTCCAAAATATGCGACTAAGCCCAGGAACTAACGTATGAAGAAGGACCTCGACTTCTGAGAATGGGTAAAGTAAAGCGGGGTGATTGATAAATTGTTATAAAGATATGGTGATCGAAGGTACTAAGGTACAGGGTTGAACGACGAACTGATATGCCTTAGAACATCACAGCTTTGGGAATGATTTAGGGATCCCGAAGGCCGGATACATCTACAAACCCGGGTACCTCACGCTAGGCACCTCTGATTCTTTTTTAAACGTTTCACTACACACGATCCTTAATGCCTTCCTCGAACCTCCCCATGAACAACCTATCACATTACCTGCCCCCATGACTTTAGGAAACCAGAACCCTAAGGGATTATATCCCGAAGAGATGAATACGAGTATGCAGTAAGTAAAGGACTTTCGTGCCCATACATTTGATGTGTTTGAATGTTGTCCTCCCACTCCCCCCTTTTCCCTCCTTTTTCCCTCTGCAGGTTACGTTAAAATCCCGATTAGAGTATCCTAAGGGATCTGGAACCACGTCACGCCCGATGCATGAAGACGGACTAGCGCTGCAAAATGGCGCAATGAGGACGCTCTCACGCCCTTTTTACCTGATCTAATGCTCTTCTGTCCCGAAACTGCATGCCTTCTACCTCCTAACACAGACCCGAAACGCCTAAACGTCGGGTAACGCACTGAATAGCCCAAACAATACACGGTCATTCTCTATGTCCCATGTGTACTGTTTTGCCTATTATCTCTCTCTCTCTCTATCTCTTACTCTATCTCTCTCTCTGTCTCTGTCTGTCTCTCACTCACTCTTCCACCCCTCCACGCTTTCCCTTTTCCTAGCAACTGGCACCTAATTGGCGAACCTGGTGCACCTCCTGATTGGCCCCAAATACCACAAGTATTTGCACAAATTTGTTCTAAATAAAATTGTATCGGTACCACGTTACTACCTCTCCTTTTCTACTAAAATATGGATGAAATTTAAATTGGCCAATAGGAAAGGGACAGGTAAGACGACAAAGGTTCCCTAAATTTGACCCACTCTCAGGGACCTATTTGTCAGTGGTTTCTATGATAAAATGTGTCTGTGGTAATGCGACCATTCCCATTGAAAATTGTCTCCGTACCCCAAGCTGTAAGAAATGATCGAGACACCCCCATCTACCCAAAATGCCCCCAGTTTTGTATCAGCCACCCTGAACGAGAACTTGAAAAATGCCCCTTGCTCCGATTCGCTGTGTCCCTAATCGTTTTCCATAAGATCCCTCCTTCCCGGAGGATAAGTTTAATAATTGTTTCAAACCACCCCTCCCGAGTTTTTTTTGTAGTAACCAGGTTGCGAGGATTTATATAGAAAGTTAGAAGGATGTGTGCAAAGTTGAAAATTAGATTGAAAATCGAAAGAACTTGTTGCAGTAAGCCTGGTTGATAATAAAATGTTTTTTTGGAAATGCAGATTTGTTTAGCCTATGTTCACCCCCCAGAAGGGTGCCTATCAGACTACGGTGACTAGCACGTTACACTTTTTCGTAAAATACAAAGCCCTGAAGACCAGCCTCGCCTTGCAAGACTCGTACTAGGGAAATAGGTCTCTACCAGAAGAACTGACATCAACTATAATAGACTTATGCAATAAATGAGTACCAGACCTCGTACCTATTACAAATGAACGTAATAACCATCATAGCGCCAAAGAATTAGCCACAAAAGGAAGTTGTAAGGAATCCAGCAAACCCATCATCAATTGCTTATACGCTAGCCGCAAGAATCTCCAATGTAGCGAGTGCTTACCCCAGTTGCTTGGTGTTGGGAGAGAATTAGACTTATGTAATTACCTTCTTCTGCAATATCTCTAAAGACTGTCTTTTCAAAACTCATTTAAGGGTATCACTGTCGGAGGAGAAAGAGACCGGATGTGGGAGCACGCGGCCTGACAGCGGATTGTGGAACATCAGCAACGGAGGCCGAGGCGAGACCACAGCAGTAAGGAGACGCCGGACGGGGCATGGTTTCAGACAAAGCTAAGGAAAGGGCTGACCTGAAGCCCCTGCTGTATGATCAACGTGTGCCAAAAGCCCCCGCTCTCTGAACATGGTTACGGACTCGCCTGTCGAAAACTCTCCGCCTTCCCCTGATCTGTTCCCGACTTGGCCTTGCTCCATCCCCTCCTCCTCCGACCTACCATAAGGACTGTTCACACCCGCACCTTTCCATCCGAACTCCCAAGTTCCTCCAAATCCTACTGAGCTACCCAGAGAAGAGTACTCCCTGCGTCAGAAGGGAGGAAGCTCCGACTAAATAGACCACGAACTATGTTAAACCCCAGAACGGTGACCTAGAACTCCACCAAGGGTCGCCCCCGAAGAAAAGATAAACAAAGTCTGTGGTTCTGCCCGCTACCAAACACCCTGAAGATGATGGAAGCAACAGGAAATGCCCATCACAGAGACTCAAGACACGAACAGATCTCACAAATCTGGAACAATCGCATTTTTATTGCAAATCAATGCTCTGCGCTACAAAAGAAAGTGCACCTGTTCCAAAACCGTAACGCATTGCTCCTATGGGGTCTGGCGAAACAAAACAAAAAGTACCCCTGCCCGCAGACCTCCAACGACTCAATCCACATGAACATTTCTGTTGATAGGTAATCCAGATGCTCAACAGTGCTGACAGAAGACGACAAAGGACAACGAGAACTCTGACATTTTTTACTGTATCTCCTTTCTCTCCCAATCGCCATTGGACTGACTATGCACCCGCCGTATACAAAGGACTTACTTATATGATAACTCACCAGTTCTTATTCTATGATCTGTACCCGACGCCCTCACTGTGTAATTCTAGTCTGATATTGCATTATGATGATTTTTCCTGCAACCAACTTAACAATGAACCCGCTTACTAGATGATGAGATTTTTCAATGTGATGTTTATAAAATGATGTATATGCGCAGTTCCTTTGCCTAAGTCCCCTCTCCCTTACTTGTGATTGCTGCATATAGGTGTAGATAGGAAATAGGCCAGCAAGATGTCTTGGAAATGTTAAAGGGAGGACTGTGAAAAATGAATACAATCTTGGTGAACATTATCTGCGCCATCTTGCCCCCTTTTCGAGCCCAGTCGTGCGCGTAAGCGGCAGCCATTTTGAGCACCATGGCCTCCCTGCCCCTCGCTGATAGCCAGCGCGTCTCTCTCTCTCTCTTAACCTCACAAGCATTCCCCCGCACACTGACAACCCCCGCTCTCTCATGTCTTGGGTCATAAACCCCTCTCCAGCGCAGTTTCACCACTGAATCCCATCCTGTTCCCAGCGCGACACCTCCCCTCATTCCTTTCATGGCCTCAAACCCTTTTGATGCAAACCCTCTTTTCCTGTATCCCCGTTTGTCTTCCCTGTTCCCAGGCCGCCACCTGGCTCTACGGATACTGTTTATTACCCCGTACAGTAGGAAGCCTCCCCTCCCCATCAAAAGACCCCCGAACCGATCAAAGCCCCCACCCCATGAGATCCGATCAACCCCATGCATTCCGTGAATCGGCGGAATGCCCTGCTGTGTGACAACTATCACCTGTTGTGACCGGGGTGGGGAATCCGACTGTAAATATATGTGGGAACGGGTCTGAAGGGGAGATTCCGAGGATGTTCTTTCTAGTACTAAAGTATTGCGAGAATGTGTTATGTGTAATAAAGGTCGTAAACTCCAGTATAAGAGGCCAGGCCTCAGAGATGTGGTTAGAGCACCTCGTGACGATACTTGCTGTCTGAATTGATGTGTTCTCCTCCGGAGAGAATAAAATCCTCGTTTCCCGCCTTCCAGTCTCCAGCGCCTGCTTCTTCATTGATTAATATTGGTGGGTCATAGAGGCGATACCGCCGGGCAACATAAAAGGGTCTTTGGTTACCGGTTGTCTTTGGAACCCTTTTTAACATTACCACCAGCACGCTGCAATAAAACCGGGCAATTATTCTTAAAGTAACCTTCCTCTTTACAATAGGCGCATTGATTCGGACCCAGTGGAGGCCGTGGGACAAAGGGCTCAGGTTTCTGAAACACCTTCTGAAACTGGGGAGTCGGCTGAAACTGGCGCTGAGCAGGACGAGGAGGATAAGCCTGTTGCAAAAGAACCTTCATTTTTACCTCTAAAGGGCCATATGTATCATCAACCAGATTTGCGATTCTGAAATAGCGATTTTTTTAGAAATCGCTATTTCAGATCCGCAAATTGGGATTTATGTACAAATTCGCATTTTTTTGCAAATTCTTAGTATTCCTTAATTGCGATTCGCAAATTGCGAATCGCAATTAAGGAATACTTTCCTATTCATTTTTATGGGACAGGAGGCCCATAGGAATGAATGGGAAGTTATTCTCAATTTGCGATTCGCAATTTGAGAATCGCAAATTGAGAATAATTTCAAGGGTGCAGGGGTGTCCAAAGGACACCCTGTTGCACCCCTGAAATAAGCATGGGTGCACATGTGTGTATGTGCGTCACATGGCACTTTGAAAAATGCAAAAATGGGCATTTTTCAAGGAATTCGCAACTTACCACCAACTTGAAGTTGGTGGTAATTTGCGATTCCTTAAGGAGAATTTGCATTTTTTTTTTGCTTCATACATTGCATTTAAGGAATCGCAAAAATTTTGCGATTCCTTGTTTTGCAGCAGATTTTCCTTAATACATACCATTTAGCAAATTCGCATTCGCAAACGCCGAAATTCTGTGAATTTCGGTGTTTGAATTGCGAATTTGCTTGATACATATGGCCCTTAGTCTTTTTATCCAATTTGTTCTTCTCCTCCTTATCCCTATTTTCATAATACTGGGCAGTAGCCAATATCTGGGCTGCAGAAGAAACAGCCCATGAACTTTCGGAATCTTTTAATTTATTAGAGAGTTCGGGAAGCAAATTAAATACAAATGTATCTACGAACAATCGCTGTCCCCCCTCTGTGCTCATATCCTCACCACTGTGATCAAGGAACGTTTCCTCAAAACGAGTATAGAAGTCGGAGATACTCTCATCTTTCTTCTGCTTACAGGCAGCTAACTTATCCCAATTAACTCGCAGAGCAGGCATCGTAGTTTTCATTAAGGTGATTATTCTACCAGGAAGTCCAGCAATTAAATCATCGGGTTTAGCACCACAAACCTGGAGTCTATCAGCAGCAAGTATAGCATTCCAATCACCTCCTAATTCTTGGGCGTGGTCCTCTTTCCGAATCCTAGCCCACAATGGTTGTGGGACAACATTTCCCATCAACATATCTATGTCAGCCAAATTCATAATACAAGCATCAACAGTCTGAGATAATTCTTTGTAGTAACCAGCAGGGTTTTTACGGGGGTCAGGTAAGGACTGTTTAAGAGCCAGCACCTCAGATCTCTTCCAAGGTACATGTACCCATATACATTGGAAGTGAGCTGGTATAGGCTGATTACCATCCTGGGCTCCAACCTCTTCTCTCCACACTGGGGGAACCTCTCGCACAGGGTAGTGTTTCAGTTTGCGCCTAACAGTAGGATCAGGTTTAGACAAAGACTGAGAAAAGAACATTGATCTGAAGGTGACAAGTGTCTGTATAGCATCCTCAACCTGAGGACCCACAATAATTACTTTATCAAAATCAGCCCGAACATCCAGCAAACCCTGGGGAGCCAACCCCAATCCTATGGCCTCACATTCCTGACCTAGAATGCCACACATGGCATCAAAAATGAATCTTTGTATAGGGGCATCCCACTGCTCAAAAGTATCCATAATATCTCGTAAAGTGTAATCGGGACCATTCATAATCCACTTGCGGGCAAGGAGATCTAACACATCTCGTTCTCGGGACTCTGGGAGTAAACTACGGGTCTGCCTGCGGGGAAGGACAGGAGTCATGCTTACTGACCTAAAGAAAGGAGATAAAAGGCCAGAAACGGTATCAACCATCCGTTTACGAACTGAGGGGGAAGTTGACAGAAGGACTGGGGATAAATTATGAGACATAGCAGGAGAAGAGGCAACGGGTAGAACGGAGGTCGAGGGCAAAGGAGGCTGAGGCAAAGAAGTCAGAGGCAAGGAGCTGGAAGCAAGGGAGCTGGAGGCAAAGGAGATGACGGTAGTGGTAGTGCCACAAGGGGCTGTGGTGGAGGTGCAGGAGCTGGAGCTGGTGGGAGAATAACAGGTTGCTGGACGGGTAACAAAAGCGGGGGTGCATTAGCACCTTATACATAGGGCGGGGGCGATCTTAACAAGTGGGACATTAAAGGATCCTTCTCAAGATCAGCATCAGTGTTTGGGGGAGAAGTTGGCAGCACTGGGTAACATTTATCGATTGGCATGCGATGTTGCCTATCTGAAATCTCTATCGCATGATCTATTTCATTATCTTTAAACTGCTGGGCAGCCTGTATAACAGTCATGCCTCTTTCTTTCCTATCTCTTTTTGTCTGTTTAATTTCTTTCTGTTTGGCTTCCTTGCGCCAAAGGCGAAAAGAGTCAAACATAGCCGGCCGGGCTTTTCTTTTAAACAAAGTAGCTTCTAGGTTATCTAGAATGTCAGGCTCAAAACTACCATTATGTGGCCACTGTAAAACACCATCTTTCTTTGTATAGTGGACCCACACTTCATTAAAGGTGATGGGGGGGGCGTGGCCAAGATGGCGGGGTAGGAGGACGTGTTCTCCGGAGCTCCCGTGTCCACCCAGGCCCCAAGCCCTGATATAAGCTAATTCTCCCCCCCGGAATTGCTGTGGGGAGCGGGGAAAGCAGAGGAAGCGGCCGGATTGCTATCAGCCGGCGACCGAGGCTCACAGTGCACGGAAACGCCGACAGTGGGGAGCCGGGTGTCTGGGCGAAGGCGTCCGGGGCCGGAGCAGTTGCGTAGGCCGGACACCGAAGCGCACTGCGAGGAGGCGGAGGATCGAGGGTCCGGAAGGACCGGAGTGGAGCTGCACGGGACTGACCTGGCGGCCCGTGGCGACGATCGACGGTGTCCGGAGCAGGACCGCGCCGCACCGGAGAGGCACCCGCCCCCCCCCCCCCCCCCCGGAGGCCGGACTGGCGGCAATCAGAATCTGCGGCTTTGGCCTGGGCTGAGGAGTGACGCGAGGCCCGAGCCGCAGGAAGGCGGACCGACGGAGGGGCTCGCTGGACACAGGTCAGTGCCCTCGGCAGGGGTGCAGGCCTTGGCCCGAGGCAGCAGACTTGGTTGGTGGGACTCCGGGGAGCATTTCAGCCCCGGTGCGCAGGAACCGGCAGGGGACGGGACATCGCGGGCGCCCAGAGGAGACACCGGGGCCCCTTGGGAGAGCGGCTCACTGACGGGAGACGCCGGGAGCGGCGAAGCGCAACACCCACACCTTAGGAGCGCCGGAGAGACCCCCCCGAGCATTGCCGGCCGAAGTAGTGCTTGACCCTCGGAAGCTGCGGAGGCCCATCGCGACCACCCGGGTGGCATTCAGGAGGACGGCCGCAGGGGGTGGAGATCGCGGCTGGGGGCTGAGCGAAGGGGAAGCCCCTCTGGGCCGCCACAGAGAGACATTGGCAATCAGGGGCGGAGTGGCAAGGCCTGGAGCACGACTGCCTGCCCGGAGGGTTTGCAGGGTAAGACCTGAAAACTGGCAGTGGCTGATGCGGAGGAGCGGCTTGGGGCCCGCTGGATAGGCTGTACAGGGAGAAACGGATCCTGCCCGGCCATAGACGTCGGCCGGGTGATTGCTGCAGCATCGCTGACCCAGCCCGCCTGCACCGGATACTTGAGCCTCTCACTGCAGCAGAGGCCGGGGGCCTGGACCTGCCTGGTCTTGCGACACACCGCCGGAGCGTGGAACGGGGGTGCGGAAGGAGAGGTGCCGGACTTGGAGCCTCCTGCTGCGCGAGGCCGTGGCCTCGGCCTGCGCCCCAGGCCTCAGAGACGCTGCACAGCTGTGGCCCCTCGGCCCCCTGGTAGACATTGCGGAACACGGAGCGGCACTCCTGGGCAGAAGCAGTGCCCTGTGGTGAGTTAGGCAGCTGGGGAACAACGGAGAGGACTGTGGCGGCCATCACCCCTCGAGGCCTCGGGGAACTGGGCTCCTGTGTTTCTTCCCGCCTTTGCACTTGGCCACCGGGGTGGAACTGGGACGGACCCCTTCCTCAGGGGGACCCCTGGTGGCATTCTGAGCCTGATCGTGGAAAACGGGGAGGTCCGCCCGGACATTACTGCAACCCCCACGTGGCTCCTGAGGGCCTGCTGAGGCCTAGCTTGGAGGGCGATCCCTCAGTGCCGTGAGTGACGCCGTGCCCGAGGCCGCGAGGCTTGTGCAGCGAGAGAGGAGAGCAGGGCCGGGCGGACTGGTGCTGGAGGCCCGGGGGGGTGGTCTATCGTCGAAGACACCGACCACTGGTGGGAGTCCGGCAGCTCGCTTCCGAAGTTGCACCTAGGATTGGGCTGTTGGACTTTCAGGAGAGCTCCTCGGCTGCCAACATGTCGAACAATAAGGGGACCCGGAAGGGGGACCGCACACTGCCAGAGATGCTGAGCCGGGGCAGTGCGAGACAGGACCGAGGTCACCCATCCCCACCCCACTCGAGCGGTGCCCAGGGAGCGAGTGGAGGAGAACCCCCGGTTACGAGGTCCTTCCTAGAGTCCCTCTTCAGCTCATTGAGGGACGATTTTCAGACGCTTAAGCAAGAGGTCGCAGGTGAGGTCCGTGAGATACGGAGAGAGGTGGACGGCCTCGGTGACAGAGTGTCCACGGTGGAGGAAGCGGGCCACGCTAGGGACGAAGAAATTACACAGTTGCAACAGGAGGTCATCCGACTCCGGGAACAGCACCTTGACCTGCAGTCACACACTGAGGACCTTGAGAATCGCTCCAGGAGAAACAACATCCGCGTCCGGGGTGTGCCGTCCCGGGAAGAGGGGGTAGATGTGGCGACTTACCTCGGGGAGCTGTTCAGAGAGGTGCTGGGGGAACCGGCTGACTTCACCATTCGGATTGACAGGGCGCACAGGGTAGGCCCGCAACGCCGAAATTCAGCGCCTCCTCCTGACATCTTGGCCTTCCTGCCTGACTATCCTCTTAAGGAGCGGATACTGAGGGAGGCCCGGAGGAGACCCTCCCTGGAATTCAGAGGCCACCGGATAGCTCTCTATCAAGACCTGGCCGCATCTACTCTGCAAAAACGCAAAGCTTTTAAAATTGCGACTGACTTTCTTAGGGAGCATGGCACTCAATATTCCTGGGGACATCCCTTCCGGCTCATTTTCAGGTGGAACGGAACTTTGCACCAGCTGCGTTCTCTTCAGGACACATGTAGCGTGCTGGGGATCACAGCCACTGAGGACGGAGCTCACACTCCGCGCCGGAGCCGTGTTACCAGAGACGGTTGGCAGACAGCCCCCGGCCGGCGATCATCTACCTCCTTGTTGCGGCCGGACTCTCCTACGGCCCAGGCGGAGTCGGACGCCACAGTGCAGGGAAGAGCTGGAGCTGATGTTGCGACTGTGGTGGCGCTGACAGCATAAGTGAACTCCGGGGGGAGATCAACATCGCCGTGGTGGAGCTGCAGGTTTGAGGGTCTGGGGGGGTGGGGGGAATGGGGGGTGCGAGGTGGCTGGACGTCCACTTTTCCTGACTTTCCGCAGGCTTGTCCGACAAGGACCGGACTGGGACAATGGGTCTACAAGTTTTTTTGGGGGTAGAGGAGGGGGTGTTTGAAGTTGTTGATCTGGTCCCAGTTGCGGGAGGGGGCCGGGAACGAGAGGGGGGGTGGGGCAGACGGGGAACAGTTGGGGGGAGCGAGGGGAGTTGGGGAATGGAGTGGGAAATGGGGTTTGGGGGTTTGGGATGGGGAGGGGGGGTTGTCCAGTGCACGCAGGGGTTCCTGGGCATTTTGACATTGTTTGTGCTTTTTGATCTGCTTCTGTTTGGCTATGGTTTCAACGGGGCGATCTGCCTCTCTGCTTGGCATGGATGTTGGGGAGAGGAAGGAGGGGTTGCCGGATGTTTCTTGAGGGCGGGGAGCTGCGGGTTAGATGGCCTGCCTTATGGTTTGCCTGGAACTGTCTGCTTTTTGTGTCAATGCTCTATGCGCGGTACTCTGCTGCACCACGGGCTGAATGACGCTCTTGTCCTCCTGTTTTTGCGGAGGGTCCTTGTTGCTTTCTACTACAACACCACTCATGCCTCCAACCACTTGTAAGGTAGTGACCCTGAATGTCCGGGGTCTGAATAATCCCGTGAAGAGGCGGGCCGTCCTTTCACTTTTGGAGAACACACAGGCAGATATCTGTCTCCTCCAGGAGACGCACTTACTGTCACAGGACACTCATAGACTCCGCTCACACAAATTCCCCTCACAATTCTTTTCCTCATGCACCACTAAAACAGCTGGGGTGGCGATTCTGGTGGCGCGGCGTTTCCAGGGGGAGGTTCTCCACAAATTTGCTGAACAAAAGGGTAGGTTACTGGCTTATCGATTTCGGATGGGGGGTCTTTTCTTCACGATAGGATCCCTCTATAGTCCTAATGACCGTCAGGACCGCTTTCTTCAGGCGGCGATCGAGGAGGTCACATCCTCCCAGGATAGACATGTCATACTCGGGGGAGACTTCAATATTGTCTTCGACTCTGCACTGGATAGGTCGGCGCAGCGCTCCCCCCAGGTTGGAGAACTCTCGGCGGACCGTAAGGCTCAGCTGGACGAGGTGGACTTACTCGATATATGGCGACATTTGCACCCGACGGATAGGGACTACTCGTACTATTCCCATGCCCACAAAACGTACGCACGGTTAGATCATCTGTTGGTTACCTCCCCAGTGAAAACGTTAGCATCTGGATCTGAAATGGGTGTGATTTCCCTATCGGACCATGCCCCGGTCGAGGTCCTGTTAACTATGCCCCCGACGGCGCTCCGCCCACGGACGTGGCGCCTTCGGGATACGCTGCTGCATAGGGCGGAAGTGGTGGCTCGCATTGAGAAGTCGATTCAGGAATTTCAATCCCATAACGATAATGCAGACACTAGTCGAGCCACGCAATGGGCGGCTTTGAAGGCGGTCATCAGAGGGGAATTTATAGCGATTTCCTCAGCGGACAATAGGGAGCGGCAGGCCAAGAGAGATGAGCTTACAAATCGTGTTCGGGAACTGGAACAGATCCATCGCAGGACCGGGGCCCCCCGAATTTGGCGGCAGCTCAAGGAAGCCAGGAAGCTCCTGGCGGCCCTGGACCTCGACCGGGCGGAGTATGCAGCTCTGCGGCTGCGTCACGCCTTTTATACTGGAGGGGACCGCTGTGGCAAGTTGTTGGCAAACAGGCTCCGCGTGGCGCGGCAGAGCCAGCTGGTCAAGGAGATCTCTGGCCCGGTGGGCATGCCGGAAACTGAAGACGAGCGGATAGCTGCAGTCTTTCGGGGCTTTTACAAAGACCTCTATACTGGGGACCCTCCGGATGAGGAGGCGATGGACACTTATCTGGCCTCGATCACGCTTCCCTCTCTGGACCCCGTGCAGGCGGACTACCTGGACAGGGACATTAGGATCGAAGAAGTAGTTTCTGCCATTGCCCGACTCAAGCACGGAAAGGCACCGGGCCCAGACGGCTATATTGCGCTGTATTATAAAACGTTTTGCATGACACTGGCGCCCATCCTGACGCGTCTCTTCAACTCCTTTGCGGAGGCAGGGGCCATTCCGACTGATCTGCTCAGGGCCTCGATCTCGGTTATCCCTAAGCCAGGTAAGGACCCAAAGCAATGTGGATCCTACCGGCCGATCCCCCTTCTGAATATTGATTTAAAACTGTATACGGGGATCCTTGCTGCTAGACTAGCTCTCCACCTGCCCGGCCTTATCGATCCTGACCAGGCGGGTTTTGTCCCGGGGCGACAGACGGTGGACAATACGAAACGAATTGTTCATTTGCTAGAGAAGGCCTCTCGGATTCCAGGGGAGCGATTGATGTTGGCGGTGGACGCAGAGAAAGCGTTTGACCGAGTCCACTGGCCTTACCTGGAGCGGGTGCTCATGAAAGCGGGTATAGGTGAGAAATTCCGCACCATGATCCTTAATTGCTACGTTCGTCCATCGGCAGTGGTCCGCGTTAATGGGCACGCTTCTACCTCCTTCGACATTGAACGGGGCACCAGGCAAGGTTGCCCGCTTTCACCTTTGCTTTTTGCGCTCTACATGGAGCCCTTTGCCCAGCGGGTGCGAGATAACCCGCAAGTGACCGGCATCCGGATGGGGGCCTTCACGCACGCTGTTAGCCTCTACGCTGACGATGTTATCTTGTCCATTGACAGGCCCGCTGTGGCTCTCCCGGCGTGCATGGAGGAAATATCCTCTTTTGGCGCGGTGTCTGGATTTCGGATGAACATGGGGAAATCAGTGGCACTGGATATCTCCCTTGACCCGGTCACTAGGGCATGTCTGCAGCAGCGGTTTCCCATGGTATGGTCCTCGGGAGCAGTGCCCTATTTGGGCATCCAGATTGCACCTACCGTGGCGGCGATGGTGTCCACAAACTATCGAGCCCTGGGGGCCAAGATCAAGGAAGAATTGGGCCGATGGAATCGAGGCGCTTTTTCCTGGCTTGGCAGGATAGCTGCTGTCAAAATGACGATTCTGCCTCAGGTGTTATACCTCTTTCGGGCCTTGCCGCTCCAACCACCCGGGGGATGGATCTCGCAATTACAGGCCGACGTTTCTCGGTTTGTCTGGCAGGGGAAGAAGCCTAGATTGCGTAGGGCCCTTTCGCTGCTGGCCCCTGAAGCAGGTGGACTGGGTATCCCAGACTTTCGCAAATACTTCCAGGCAGCACAGCTGCGATTCCTGGTGGAATGGAGTAGGTGGGAGTCTGATAAGCACTGGCTCTTCCAGGACCAGGCGGTGGCTGGGAGACCGCTGCAGGAAATCCCCTTCCTGCGTCGCCCACATCGGCCCCGAAATCTCTATGCCTCCTTTGTTACGAGGGTGCCACTGCGGGTGTGGGACGCTACGAACGTTCTACGTGACCTCACCACGTTCCCGTCCCCGCTTACTCCACTGGTGGATAATCCAGACTTCGCCCCGGGGATGGAGAGGGGAGCGTTTGCGAGGTGGCAACAGGCGGGGTGCAGAGCCTTGTGTCATCTTTATGGCCCAGAGGGGGTGGTTCCTTTTCCCCAACTTCGCCAGGAGTTTTCACTTCCAGAAACGGAGCGACTTCATTACATGCAGGCCCGCCACTGGGCCCTCCACCCGCAAGTAAGAGAGACGGCCGACCGTCCTTTTCTCCCTTATGAACACTGGCTCATGACACGGACTTCGGACTCCAAACTGATCACTGACTTGTACAAGCTGCTGCAGCCCCCGGCAACACACTTTTATCACCCTGGGAGAGAGCGTTGGGAGAGGGAGCTGGGGAGGACATTGAGCCCTAAGGAATGGGAACACATAGCTTATAGAGCGCGGCATTCTGCCTACCACATGGGACTCACTGATACCTTGACTAAAATCTCTACCTATTGGTATTACACACCGGAACGAGTGCATGAGTTTGACCGTAGTAAAGCGGATGCATGTTGGCGAGGGTGTGGACATAAGGGTACTCTTACGCATATACTGTGGGATTGCCCGCTCCTAGAACTTTACTGGAAGGAAGTGTTGGATGAAATTGATTCTGCTTTTGAAATTGAACTGCCACGTTTCCCTGCCTATACCCTGCTGGGACTTCCGAATGATCTGATGTATCCCCTTCGTTCCCGTAGAGGAAGACAAATAGCTATAGCTCTGGGCTCCGCGGTCCAGAACATCCTGATTCATTGGCACACTGCTACAGCCCCGTCTATTACTGGCTGGCTCCACAGGTTGTGGCATGTGTTGGGTATGGAGAAGCTGTCCCTCACGGTGGCGGGGGATGTGGACCAGTTTAGGGAGCTCTGGCAACCATTTCACTCCCTATTGCTTACTGAATTTAAGGAACTTACCTGTCCCAGATATCTCCGCCTTTTGAGGCTTCCAGCCCAGGTGGAGTCTGCCCCTTGATCTTTCCGTGAGTTTCTCTACATCGTATTGTAGCGCTGATGTATGTCGAGCTCGGGGACTGTGCACTGGACGGGGGTGGGAGTGGGAGGGGGGGATGGGAGTTTGGGTGTTTGGGGGGCATGTTGGGTGGGGGGGTTTCATGGGTAATGTCATAACATGTTGAGGCGACTGGTGCCTTCTATCACAGCGCTGGCGGAGTTAACGGATGGCTATTCCTTAACGGTACTTCTGGACACTTGCTTTTCCGCCCTGCTACATTCTCTTGAAATGTTTGTTCGTCCTTACATGTTGTCATGAATAAAATACTTTAAACCTAAAGGTGATGGGACCCACACCATGTTTAGAATAGAGCTCATAAGTAGGAGTTTCAGCCGGAGGAATTGAACAAGAGTACTCCAGTCGGGAGTCCATATCGCAACAAAAACAACACCATTTTTTAAAGTTACTGAAACCAGGCATCGTTACTTCACTGGCTTCCTACAAACAACAAGGGGCTAATCAAAACAGCACAAACGTACTCACCCCTTGGCTTCAGTTATTGTAATAATCGAATCAAAGAACCAAAAACAAAGAAGTGGGAGCTACCCACTAGTACTTAACCAAATGTCTTCTCACGCCAACAGAGGTCCGCCTAACGTCTCGCAATACCAGTCATCACCAAAAGGGGGCCAAGGCAGGGCGGCAGTCAGGGCAGCAGTCACCAGCAGCCGTTGGAAAGGAGAAGCCACACTTCAAAAGACCATTGGTCCACTTTTCGACATACAGGGGTCGCTGGTGTGGGGGCGCCTCCTCTGGAATTTTCCTGTGGGTCTCCTCACGATCCTTGGGCTCAACCGCTACCTCTGAAGCCGCCCTACGTTGGGCGCCAATTGAAGAACCGGGTCTTTGGGCCTGGCGGCGCAGGGCACGCCTGAAATCTTCGAGTTCACCTGTCTTGTTGCACAGAGACATGGAATACTCTGTTGGCGTAGAAAACCAAGTTTATTAGCTGCAGCTAAGAACAGTTGTCCAAGAAGTACACCAACTAGGTTCTCAGGAGACTGCCACTTTACTCTGTGGCTCACAAGCTTTTTACAGGCAAAATGCATCTGTGCAAACATACACCCAATACACAAAGTTTAGCCAATGAGAAGAGTTTGAAAACAAGGTGTTGTGCAACCAGAATGCTCTCTGCCTGCATGCTGTGTGTTATCCAGCCCCCAAGGTTAATCAATACTGGTACCCATGGTTCAGGGTTGTAATGGCAGGACATGTCTGTATGCTTCAAAAGAAAGGTTGTGGAATAGGAAAACACAGGGAGAGAATAGCGAAGGCCAAAAGATAAGATACAGCAAGAGAAGAATGCTAAATGCTAACAGATAGTTGATATAGAGATTAGGTAGTCCAGACAAGGATTAGTTAGGCCGGCTGGTGTCTGAGATGGGTTTCAAGACAAGGACAAAGGGGGTTTTTGACACGTTGCAGTCCAAGGGACAGAGACACTTCGTGAATCGAGAAGCTTGTGTAAAGGCAACACAAAATGGCGGTGAATGTAAAATGGAGTCGAAATTAAAGAACCTCAGAAGGAGGGGTTGCATCTGAGGTCTACAGGGAGTGCGTTCCACATCCTGGGTATTTTACCAGAGAAGTGATTGGCACTGAGTGGTTTTCTTTTTCAATTTCGGAGGGATGAGAAGAAGTGAGCTGGAGCTTCTCAGAGTTCTGGATTTTCCTGCTTTGACCAGTTTACTGTTTAGGTAGTTGGGGGAATGTGAGTGAAGGGTTTTGTGTGTGATGCAGGCCAATTGGTAAATGCATCTATCTTCCATGGGAAGCCAGTTGAGGGAGTTGAGGGTTGGTGTGATGTGTTCAAATCTTCTTTTTACACCAGTTATAAGTCGGGCTGCCATATTAAGGACTGACCTTAGTGGGGCTAGGTGAGCTTTTGGTGTCCCTGTTAGGTTGGCGTTCCCATAGTCCAGTTTAGAGAGGACAAGGGATTGTACTATTGTCTTGAGATCACCTTGGGGAATGAAAGGTTTAATTTTCTTGAGGTGTTTTAGGGAGTAAAGCGCACCTTTTGCAGAGTTTTTGATGTGGTCCTTCATTGATAAGTTCTTGTCCAGGGTAATGCCTAGTTACTTTACCGAGTCGGCTAGGACAAGGGAGCAGTTTAGGGCATCAAGATTCTTGAGCCAGTCTTGGATTGGTCGGTGGTTACTTTTCGGAAAAAAACAGTATTAATTCTGTTTTGTCCGGGTTCAGGTTTAAGTGGTTTGTGTTAAACCAAGTTTGGATCTTGGTTAGCGTGACATTGAGGTGTCGGATGTCACTGGGTGATTTGATTTTGTAATAGATTTGAGTGTCATCGGCATATAGGTGGTATTTAACTCCTGCTTTTTTCAGAATGATTGTATGGGGTTCCATGAAGAGATTGAAGAGGGATGATAAGAGGATCGAGCCTAGAGGGACCCCAAGTGTGACTCGTGTTGGCCTAGAGAGACAGGAGTTGATTTTAATTTGTTGCGAACGGTACTGAAGGAAGGAAGTGAACCATTTTAGTGCTATGCCATTAATGCCAGAGCGCCTCTTCAAAGTCTCAAGTAAAGCTGGATGATCTATTGTGTTGAATGTCGCTGATAAGTCAATAAGGATGAGGAGACCGGCTTCATTTTCATCTAAGGCTCTGTGGATATCGTCAGAAATATTGAGCAAAGCTGTTTCGGTCCTACAACCTTTCCTGAATCCCGGAAGAAAGGTGTCGAGGAGGTTGAAATCATCAATATGTTTGTTAATTTGTTGGAAACTTCTCAATGTTTTAGTTTGGAACGGGAGGTTGGAGATAGGTCGGAGGTTGTTGAGATCGTTAGGGTCGACCCCTGGTTTCTTGAGTATGGGTGTGATTTGTCTTAGTTGAAGGGAGCCTGGGACACAGCCTGATGTTGACGTAAATAATTAATTTACTCTCTTAATTTCTATGCAGATAAGTACTTAATCAATAATAACTCAATCAGAATGAAGGAAAACAGAGTCCGTGGTGTAAGAGTTTCTAAGGGTTTTATTCCTCATAAAGGAATCAGGATATCATGTTCTGACCACCACACAGGGTGTCAGAAGGGATAGAGCGCGCTAACATTTTATTAACAGTCCATAGCTTATATACTTATTTCATAACATAGGTTTACAGTGCAAGAGGCGTAACAGCTGAGAGAAGACAAGATAACAATATACACGTAGCACATGTACGTAATCAAGAGGCGTGAGCTAGAGGTGTGTTCTGGAAACGTTACTGATAGGTGTCACAAAGGGGTGGCACTAACAGAAAATGTGGCAATGTCAGCAGAAATCGGAAGCTTGGATGCGCGCGCAGCTGCATGACGTGTAACTGGAGGGGTGCAGGGGACTTGACATTTACACTGACGGAAAGAGACAGACGTCTGGCATGTCAGATCAACTTGTGCTTCTATCATATCTGATATCTGATGTTTAGGAACTAAGCTATCTGGGCAGAAAGGTCTCTAGAGCAGAAGCTATTCTATACTTGCTGTGAGTGCGTGTATAAGCGCCTGAGTGTCTGTATGAGAAGCGTGGGGGCATGGGGCCTTCCATGGAAGCATGGCAACGGAGCTATGAATTACTTGCATAGAGACAGGTCGGCCCTTTAGCCCTGTAGCTGAGGAGGGATGTTTACTGAAGCTAGCAGGCTGGAATGTATTTTCGGGGAGGGAAACAGATAACTCGAAGGTTATAGTCAATCTTGGCAGGCAGCAGGCTGAGCTGAGCACGGAGGGCCGCGCTAGAAGTAAGTCAGAGTTCACGGATACGGGGGCTGCCTGGGCAGAGATTTCTCGGAGTCAGAAGCCAGAAAAGAGGCTCGGTGGCAGAGATTCAGGGCCTACTTTCAGCCAGGCTGAAAAACGTAGGAGTACACTTCAAAAAGACGTTGGCATAGCATACTTAGGAACGGACCATTCAACCCATTCATGGTGGGTCTGAAAGAGGACATGTTAACGTTGGACGCAAATGTATTTGCGTCTTCATAGCTGGTACAGGAGGGAAGTTACATGCACTTTAACTCGTACATGGAGTCGGTGGGGTACGCGCTAGGGAACATAACTTGACCATAAAATTTATATTACCTCATTCCCTCCTTGTTCCCTACGGACCCTTCATGATATATCAATCCTCATGAATCTATCAGTCTGTTCTTGTAACATTATATGTTCATCTTTCTTTCTTTGACTGTTTGAGAGACAACTGGAATGCTCAATGCAGGATGTGGCACACAGTCCACATATCGCTGGCCCACACTGTAGGCACAGGCAGCAACTGAATACTATAACAAGGCCAATGCCTAGGAATGATAAGATCTTCCATCCCCAAGCGGTTAACGTTGTCCAGAACCAACCGGACCAAGTCCAGGTGCCTGGATTCTGATGTATCTGATTTGCAATTTTATGCAAACGGGTAATAGCTTGATAGACAGATGGTGCGTTTTGTGGAATGAAAACACAGCAACTTGACCCGATGACCTTACAGGCTCCACCTCTATCTGCCAAGATGACGTCAATCACAAGACGATTTTGAAGGACAACAACCCGCATAGCAGATTGCTCCTCTGTTAAGTTACCTAAGGCGGAGGCAGTTTCATGTACTACTGCTTCAAGTGTTCTAGTTAATCTGCGTATTAATTTACTGTTTTGGACGGGACCTAGAAAGAAGAAGAATCCTTTATTGAAATCAGTGTACTGTTCCCATGCCGTTTCTGTGTAGTCGACAAGTGGAATATCTCTTTTGGGTCTATTCTGTACTAGATTCGTATTTCTATGGTAATCTGGGGGAGCTAGAAAAACAGGTGGCAGAAGGAATGCAATGTAACAGGTACCATCCCAATCTGGAGGCAAACGTATGTATGCGGTATGACCACAAACAAAATAGGAGTGACTGATAGCTTTGAAGGATGATTTACCATGGTCACTGAATTCGACCACAGTAGTGCATTTACTATGACCTACGTGTACTGAACCTTTCTTACTAACACACAGTTCACCTGTAACTGGTAATACTAACATATGGGGCAAAACTGGAGCGGTTTCAGATTCAACAGTAAGGATCATAAGGCTAATTGTGTAATTACCTAATCCATATACTTCATTTTCTAGATCAGTTCCTATTCGAGTGGGAAGTCCCTCTTTATCAGGGTAACAGACGTTGAGCAGGACTAAGTTCAAGTTTCCCCAAACCCAGCCTCCGTCGAAAACAGCAATATCAGGATCCAAGGAATTAATTATTTTAAACCATGCTCCACAGGAGCCATTGTGAGTGAATGGGTACGGAAAGAGGGGCAGAGCTCCCTTGTAATTCTGGTAGGGAGGGAGTCGGCCACATATCCAACAGTCGGTGGCATTATTTGTCTGATGGGAATGGTGTAACATACTAATGAATGTATTGTTGCGCAGCGCAAGTCTGTAAGAGAGTTCATGTGCAGGAAGTTCACTAAAAGTGTGTTCAGCAGAAACATTGTAAGCAGATTGTTCACGCCTGAAAATAGGCCAATATATAGGTAGCAGAATGCTGGCAATAATAATTAGAATACTTAGAAAAAACATTATTAACAACGTCACTATACAGTGACTACGCAGTGATTTGCAGTATGTGCGTTTCTTTGCTTCTCTCTCTCTCTCTCTATCTCGATCTAGGGGATACATGTCAGAAACTATTTAACCGATTCACCTAGGGGAGGACTTAAACAATTAAACTGTCTGACTTGCTAGATCGGAGTTTCATTCGGTATAGTTCTTGGGGAGTCTTTTCTCGTTTAGAGACGGTAACGTCTTTTGCTTCAACACAGTCTTTGGTGGGGGTGGACGAGTCAGAGTCCTGTTTCAGTCCGTTTTTTAGTTCATTGCATAGTTTGATGTGACTCGTGTGGACCCACCCCTTTCTCCCCTCGATCTTCACAGCGGTCCTTGTGGTAAGGAGGACGGTCTTCGGAGACTTCCAGCGGGGCTCCAGCGGACTTTTCCGGTCGAAATTCCGGACGAGTACCAGGTCCCCAGGACGGACCTCATGCGCCTTTACATCGGTGTTGTCAGGGAAGGCTGCGGCAACCTGTGAACGACATGATTGGAGTGCAGACATCAAGGAGGCAAGGTAATCTGTCAACATATTACAATCAACATCTGTGATTTTCTTCGGAATGGGCGTCCCCCACATATTCGGTGGTCTGCCAAAGACCACTTCGTACGGGGATAGCCCTGATCTTGAGTGGGCGACCATTCTCATGTAGAATAGTGCCACGGGCAGGGCGACTATCCAGTCGACCCCTTTTTCCTGACAGATCTTGGCAAGGCGGATTTTTAGTGTCTGATTATGCCTTTCTACAAGGCCTGCTGCTTCGGGATGTCGGACACAGTGGAACCTCCACTGATATCCTAGCAAGAGGGAAACTTGTCTCATCAATTCGGACGAGAATGGCTGTCCGTTATCTGAATACACGACACGGGGCAAACCGTACCGTGGGAAGAATTCACGAACCAACTGTCTGGCAGTGGTCGGAGCAGTGTAGTCTGGGACTGGGTATGCTTCGGTCCAACGGGACAGAGCACAAACAATTACAAGGACATATTTAAAACCTCGACAGCTATTCATCTGGATATAATCCATCTGGAGGACTTCAAAAGGGTGATCGGGAGGATGAAATCCTCCTTGCTCAACAGGGACGCTTTTACCTGGATTGAACTGACAACAGATCATGCAAGTACGCACTTTCTGTTTTGCTGCTGCTCGTAAGTGTTTGTTGTACCAGAGATTCTGTAAACTGTCTAACATCGCCTTCTCTCCTAGATGTGCCGGGCTATGTACTGTATTTATCATGACTTGAACCATTGAGTCGGGGAGAAACCATATAGATTTTCCCTTCGTCACCCAACCTTGATCTGTCTGAATCCCTCCTAGTTCAGTCCATTTCTTTATTTCATCTGGAGTAGCATGTGTCTGGATATCAATTACGTCTAGGGCGGGATCTCTAACTGCCATACACTGTGTCGGTACTATTGTCTTTGTCACATCAGTAGTCTGGGTGTGAGTCAGTGCTGTATGTTTTGCTGTCTGGTCTGCCAGGTCGTTACCCTGGGAAACGGAATCTGTAACTTTAGTATGTGCCTTACACTTCATGACTGATATGCCCGAGGGCAAATGTATTGCTTCTAACAGTGCTTGAATGAGGGGGCCATGTTGTATCTTGGCCCCATGGGAAGTCAGAAAACCTCGTTCTTGCCAGAGGACTCCGAAGTCGTGTACAACTCCGAAGGCATAACGGGAATCAGTATATATGTTAACATTTCTGTTCTTGGCTAGAATACAAGCTCGGGTCAGAGCGATGAGCTCGGCTGCTTGAGCAGACAGTGTGTCAATACGATGTGTTTCTTTAATTTCAGTTTCAGTGGTCACGGCATACGCGGCCACTAATTCTCCTATGCTTGTTCTCATGCATGAACCGTCCACATAAAGTGTCAGGTCTGGATTTGTCAATGGAACATCTGTTAAGTCTCGTCTAGGTTTCGTTACTGCATTAATCATTTCTATACAGTCATGTGAGGCTGGATCTGTCATACTTGTCGGTAACAGTGTTGCTGGATTCAGGATGCTGCAACGTCTGATTTCTATGTGTGGCTGGAATAGTGTTAATTCATAACCTGTCAGTCGTGCTATAGTTAAGTGTTGAGTCTGGGTTCTGTTTAACAAAACCTCTACAGAATGTGGTACTTGAACTGTTAACTGATGACCTAGAACAATTGAATCGCTCTGTCTGATTGCTAACGCTGTTGCTGCTACTGACTTTAAGCACGCAGGGAGTGCTTGGGCTACTGAATCCAATGTACTAGAAAAATAAGCGCAAGGCTTATGTGAACCTGCTTGATCTTGAGTGAGGACAGACAATGCTGTACCATCACGTTCTGTAACAAAAAGTGTAAACGGTTTGCTGTAACATGGTGTTGCTAAAACTGGTGCTTGGCATAAGGCTTTCTTTAAGTCTTCAAAAGCTTGTGTATGTTCCTGAGTCCAAGGGAGGGCAGTCGAAGTCGCTGCCTCCTGTGTCGTTAACTGGATGAGTGGTTTAGCTAGAAATGCATACTGGGGAATCCATTGTCTGCAGTACGAGGTGAGGCCTATGAAGGCCCGCACTTCCTTTTGTGTCTGGGGTTGTGGCATATTTGCAATTAACTGAATGCGATCGGGAGTGAGCTGTCTCCCCACTTTGGACAGCAAGTGACCCAAGTACACAACTTGCTGAACACAGAATTGTAGCTTCGAAGGAGACACCTTGTGTCCCTTGTCGGCCAGGAAATGTAAAACTGTCAGTGATGCTTTTTCACATTCGGGCTCACTTCGTGCGGTGATCAGCAGATCATCGACGTATTGCAGTAAAGCGGTGTTAACTGGCATTTGAATACAATCTAGTTGTCTCTTCAGTGCTTGACTATAGATGCTGGGGCTTTCTGTGAATCCTTGAGGTGCGCGCGAAAATTTGAAACTGCGTCCATTTAAACAGAATCCGAAGAGATATTGGCTCTCTGGATCAATAGGCACGCTGAAGAAGGCGTTCTTGAGATCAATTACAGTAAAGAACGTTGCTTCTGAATCAATGGCAGTCAATAAGGATGAGATATCGGGGACCACAGGATACTGTGGGATAATGCATTTATTCAATTCTCGAAGATCAATCACCAGCCGATATACTGGCGGGGCATTGGGATCAGTACGTTTAAGAATCGGAATGATGGGTGAATTACAGATATTGGAGTCGGTCTCTACGACCACTCCTTGGGCAATGAGCTCTTCAATGATTTTCAGTAAAGCCACTACAGCATTGGGTGGTAACTTGTATTGTCTGATTCTGGGTAATACAACACCTGCCTTGAGTGTAACGCGGTATGGTGTAATGTGCATACATCCTACATCAGTTGGGCCTTTTGCCCACAAGTAATCAGGTACATTTTTCAATCTGACGTCAAACTCACGAAGAACATAGTGACCCTTGAAATCCCGCAGAAAGAGTCTAACTCCCTCCGGGGAACAGCAGATTATGGCTCCTAGAGCCTTCAATGTTTTAATTCCTAACAGATTTTCCGGACATGATTTTGTGAGTAACAGGTCTGTAACGCGTGATAATGGACCCACAGCCAGGGGAACTGGTTCGGATACTTCATTTACAATAGGCTGTCCTGAAAAACCCAGGGAAACATTCTGTGAGCCTGAGAGGGGTGCCCCTGGAACTTCATCATGACTTATTGTCGTGCGACTTGCCCCTGTGTCAATTAAGAATTTTCTGTCTTTTCCTAATACTTGACTATGTACATAAGGACCTTCTTGATCTACGGGAATCTCAATAAGAGGCAAGCCACCTTCCCTCTCTAGGCTGTTTCATGTATATCGGGAATATTCAGGGTAAGCAGACTGGGCATATTGGTACATCTGTTGTGAAACTTGCTGAGTTGCAGCAATGGGCTGTGGCTGTGGTACTGCTACGGTCTGTGCTGTCTGTGCGGATGCATGCATAGGCTGTGTATTCTGTGTAGACTGATGCTGGTTATGGTCTTGTCTAGGCGGATGCGGTCTTTCTTTAGTTTTACCTGTCGCTATGTTATGTTTCAGAACTGGGCATTCGTGTACGTAGTGACCTGGCTGCTTGCAGTAGTTACATGTCCCTTTAACGGGAGCTGCAGTGTGACTTGTCTGGGTCGTACCTTTTCTGTGACTGTCGGATGGGACCGTCTGAGCTACTAACATTTTCATTTTCGTGTCTTTCATACGTTTTTGTTCCTGATCTTGTTCTTCTCTAATTCTGTTCTGGTGATATTGTAACATTTGTAACATTTGTGATGGCGTGTTTGCTTGCCATGTACTCTCGACTTTATACACTCTATTTTTAACTAACGGTAGGGAATTCTCGACTAACTTAGATACAAAAAGATGTGGGTACGACTCGCTACTTGGCTGGAGGCCACTATTGATAATAAAACATTTCTCGAATCTTGAATAGAAGTCGCTAGTATCTTCATCATGTTTCTGTTTACAGGACGAGATGGCATCCCAATCCTCCTTTCTAGTTGTCAATAATCTGGGCAAGACCTGTACTATCAAACCTGGTAATGCTTTAGTTTTGTCCCCAAGGCCTAACCCTGGAACCCGTTTTTTCTCTTCTTCTTCTATTTCTGCCCAGGCAATCTTTGTGTCTCCCACCTCCCATTCCTTTTCCTTCAGTTTCTCGAATATACCCGTAGGCAGTAATACTTTCAACATTTTCATGATATCATCATACGTGTAGTCTCCCATCAGTAACATATCTTTGAGCTCTCTATGAAAACCTGCAGGGTCTTTATCATGGCACGGGACTAATTTCTTCATTTCTAACAGTTCTAATTTAGTCAGAGGCGTGTGTACATACACGCGTCTCAAAATTTTATCCTCACCCATAACAGGGTGCACTTCTCGTAAGGGGTTCTGACTTTCAATACCACCCCCGCACTGCATATGGTACATTTTCCTTTCTGGAGGTGGGGCGGGAACATATTCAGAGCTTACAAAGGTATCATATCGATGTCGTTGTTCTAGAATTATTTGAATTAATTTGGTACTTAAGCCTCTCCATCTATCCATCAGTAGTGCTTCTAGTGTTTCGTGTAAGGGACCTGGATCAGAATACTGTTTTCTGTATTTGATGAGAAGGTGCTGAATCATGTATACACCTGCTAATTTCTGTTCGTCGGGGGAGAGGTTCAGAAATGTCTGTGCCACTGTGTCATCATTATATATGTCCGCATTTTCGGCCCATGATACAGCTGATCGGGCAAGTTCTTGTTCATCCATAGAATTGAGTACATGGTACCCAACTCGATCTCGAAGCCGTTTATCAGTTTCCTGGAACTGATGCTCAGCAGAATTCGGGTTTGTTAAGGCAGAGAAGAAAACTCTCTTGCTCTCCGGACGGATACCCTTCCTAAGGTAAGTTCCCTTACCTACATATGCTATTGTTCCTATATCTCTTTCGGATTCTTCCTGTGCTTCTTCCTCCTCGGAGGAAGCCTTTTCTTTCTCTTTCTGGTGTACTGCTATCACTGCTTTCTTAATCCTCTTGTACATGGACTCTATGCAATTTTGTCTGTCATGTTTTCCATCAGCTATATTTTGACCCCACTTGTTCAATGCGTCTAATTCACTCTGATCTGTTCCGGGCCTGTCTCGTTCTCTTATTAGACAGTTTATGAAAAATCGTAGTATCAGTGCTTGCATGCCAACTTTCTGTTTCTCCATGGCATCCTTAATACTGTCAGAGTCCTTTCCTGTTTGAACAAACTCATATATTCTGTCTAGACGATCCTTCATTCCTGCATAGCATAACAAGCTATCAGTAGCGGATCTTAACCGTAATGATGCCAATATCATTAAATCGTCCTTTCCGGGTACTGGATCATATCTGCAGACTGACATGTTTTCTTTTAATGTGTCAAGGCGGGATGAATTAGAGGAGTGGGGAGACCTGTACGTGAGAGGACTCTGCATATCTTTGAGATTGAATCTGTGAGTTGGTGGCGGGGTCTGAGGACCCGCGGTCGCACCTCCTGAAGCGGAAGCTTGTACATTACCTCCCTGTGGAGTCTGTATCTGGACTGGAATTTGTCGTTTGGGTAGATCAGGTAAACGTGGTTTCGGTAGGCCAGTTTTGAGTACGGGAAGTGGCGGGGCTGGCGGAACAGGAGAAGTCTGTTGCGGTACCGGCGGAACGTGACCTGGGGGTGGAGTACCACCCCCGTCCCTGTCTATAGGCAGGGCACGAACAGGCAGATTGGTGTAAGCTGGTGCTACATCGTCTAGATAGGAATTTAGGAATATGTCTTTAGTAGTCTTGTGCATTACTTTAGTTGGAACTAATGGTGACGGCAAATTTCTCGGTATTTCTGAAATGGCGTCAGGGGTACCTTCGGCCAAAAGATACATGTTGTTCACTTGGCTATTTTGGATACGATCTATTTGTTCTAATTTTACTCGAATTCCCTCAGTAACTAATTCGTTTTCTTGGGCCTTTTCTGATTCTTGAAGTCTGTCTTCTCTACGGAGTGCTCTTTCAGCACGCTTACGTGATTCCTTACGCCAAAATTCTATGGCGTCTTTCTGAGATTGTCTGGCTTTCTTTTTCCGTAATACTTCTTCTACCTTTATGATGCACTCGGCATCCCATGTTCCGTTAACTGGCCATCGGTATCTTTCCTCTAGGTGCTTGGTATAATCGGTCCATAACTCTAGATACAGGATGGCGTCTATGCCATGCTTATTATACATAAAATTACCTGGAGTGTCCCTAGGGGGAATTGGAATTTCTTCCTCTAACATCCCTTTCCTAGTTCCTATCTGCTTTAACTTGTTGAAAAACGGCATTGTGCCTACTTGATACTGAAATGCTTGATCCTTGATACTCAATTTCGACTGTAACTATTTATACAAGAAAACACAATAATGCACAAAAACAATCACATTCATACCACGACATTAATTAAAAAAACATTTAAAACATAGATGACTACCCCTCTATACTAGAAGTACTGCTCAACAGTACAGATACACTGTTGTAACAGTGCAGAATTTCAGAAATTCGGAATACTAGATATACTGCTAAACAGTACAGATACACTGCCTAAAAACAGTGCAGACCGGACTTGCGTACCCAAACCCGTCTAGATACGACCCAGCAATGGTACTCACCGGGAAGCACGGAAAACAGAAGGCCTCGGAAAACTCGACTGGACTCGACTCGGAACTTCGGAAAACTTCGGAAAAACTTCGGAAAACTTCGGAAAACTTCGGAAAACTGGTGGGCCTCTTCACACCTCGGACCTTGCTTCTTTCGGCTGGGCTCTGGTCGGGATCCTCCGCACTCCTCACCGCCTCGTCTGGGCACTGATTGCAGTCTTCGTCACCTCCGTGGGTCAGAGGGAGATGCAGGAAATCCTGCCAGTACACGTGTATTCCATCTAACTGATGGCAGGGGACACAGTATGCAACGCGCCAACCGGCGCGTGAGGTGGGGGAGGGGTCCCTGTTCGGGCGCCAAAATGACGTAAATAATTAATTTACTCTCTTAATTTCTATGCAGATAAGTACTTAATCAATAATAACTCAATCAGAATGAAGGAAAACAGAGTCCGTGGTGTAAGAGTTTCTAAGGGTTTTATTCCTCATAAAGGAATCAGGATATCATGTTCTGACCACCACACAGGGTGTCAGAAGGGATAGAGCGCGCTAACATTTTATTAACAGTCCATAGCTTATATACTTATTTCATAACATAGGTTTACAGTGCAAGAGGCGTAACAGCTGAGAGAAGACAAGATAACAATATACACGTAGCACATGTACGTAATCAAGAGGCGTGAGCTAGAGGTGTGTTCTGGAAACGTTACTGATAGGTGTCACAAAGGGGTGGCACTAACAGAAAATGTGGCAATGTCAGCAGAAATCGGAAGCTTGGATGCGCGCGCAGCTGCATGACGTGTAACTGGAGGGGTGCAGGGGACTTGACATTTACACTGACGGAAAGAGACAGAAGTCTGGCATGTCAGATCAACTTGTGCTTCTATCATATCTGATATCTGATGTTTAGGAACTAAGCTATCTGGGCAGAAAGGTCTCTAGAGCAGAAGCTATTCTATACTTGCTGTGAGTGCGTGTATAAGCGCCTGAGTGTCTGTATGAGAAGCGTGGGGGCATGGGGCCTTCCATGGAAGCATGGCAACGGAGCTATGAATTACTTGCATAGAGACAGGTCGGCCCTTTAGCCCTGTAGCTGAGGAGGGATGTTTACTGAAGCTAGCAGGCTGGAATGTATTTTCGGGGAGGGAAACAGATAACTCGAAGGTTATAGTCAATCTTGGCAGGCAGCAGGCTGAGCTGAGCACGGAGGGCCGCGCTAGAAGTAAGTCAGAGTTCACGGATACGGGGGCTGCCTGGGCAGAGATTTCTCGGAGTCAGAAGCCAGAAAAGAGGCTCGGTGGCAGAGATTCAGGGCCTACTTTCAGCCAGGCTGAAAAACGTAGGAGTACACTTCAAAAAGACGTTGGCATAGCATACTTAGGAACGGACCATTCAACCCATTCATGGTGGGTCTGAAAGAGGACATGTTAACGTTGGACGCAAATGTATTTGCGTCTTCATAGCTGGTACAGGAGGGAAGTTACATGCACTTTAACTCGTACATGGAGTCGGTGGGGTACGCGCTAGGGAACATAACTTGACCATAAAATTTATATTACCTCAATGTGAGAGAGGAGTTGATGATTTTTGTCCAGAAAAGGGCAATGATGTGATTGAGTTTTTTTCCTATTGTGGATGGGAGGGGGTCCTTAGTGTGGGAAGTAAGCTTTAAGCTTGCAATTATATTGAAGACCTCGTTTTCCAACATGAGTTCGAAGTCTGACCAATTAGCTTGATTTTTCAGTTGGAAGCAGACCTGGTTGTCCTTGGTATGAATTTGTTCTGTTTGGTCAAGGGTGATTAAAGGGGGGCTGGTTGAGAGGGAAGGAGGATTTGTGGTTTGGATGAAGGATTGTTACATTTTTGTGACTTTATCTGTGAAGAAGCTGGCAATTTCTTTGCATCGATCCTTGGTGGCTTTTATTTTGTGTGGGGATGTGCCGCTTGTTTGACTTTTAACAATGTTGAAGAGTTCTCTAGGTCTATTCTTCGCCTGGTCTAGCTGGTTGTGGAAGAAATAGGCCTTTTATCTAAAAATGAGTTTTTTATATGCCAACTGCGCAGATCTAAGTTGTGCTAGGTGTAATGTTGATGGGTTTAGTCTCCAAGTCCTTTCTGAATGTCTGAGTTGTCGTCTTTCGTTATTAAGATCCACGTTGAACCAAGATTTAGATTTGATTGGTCTTAGCTGTTTGAGTGGCGCTACTTGATCTAACATCTCCGTCATTGTTGAATTAAAGTGAGCTGTGAGGTCATCAGCTGTCATAGTGGAAGGCTGGGGCTGTAGATGGGCATGAATCCTGTATTCAAGTTCGGTTATAGGGACTTCTTTGATGTTTCTGGTCCAGTGCTTAGGTTTGTCAGATCGCATTGATTGGTATCCGAGATGTGAGTCAATATTAAACTGTATAAGGTGGTGGTCAGACCAGTCAATAGGAGAAATCGATCTCAGAGAGACCAGCTCATTTTTGGTGATGATTGCATCCAGAGTTGCTCTTTTGATGTGTGTTGGTTCATTGCAGAGTTGTCTGAGGTTGGTTATTTCAAGCTGGTTGGAGAGGTTCTGGACTGTGGTGTCTTGTGGGTTGTTCCAGTGGATATTGAAGTCACACAGGAACATGTCTTTCGTGTCTGTTAGGGAGAAATGTGTTATTAGGTCGGGTAGTTCTTCGGCGAAGGGAACGCATCCCAAGAGGATGGGAGATGGTGTGAAATTTGATGGACGTGGTGCCCTTGACTGTAAGTTCAACCCTCATGTACTCAAGATTCAGGTATTCTGTATATTTTAATGTGGTAAGCTGTATTCCTACTTTGTGAAGGATGGCTAGCCCACCACCTGTTTTTATCGGTCTGTCGTGTCTGATGATGTTGTAACCTGGAGGGGTGAGAAGGTCTAGAATGGGGCAGAGTGGTCATTGAGCCAGGATTCTGTGAAGAATGCGATGTCTATTTCTTCAGCGAGTATAACTTCAGCTATGTCTGTGGTGTGTTGTACTGCTGATCTACAGATGAGGAGCATACACGATAGAGGAGGGGGAGCCTCAGTGTTGGTGTGTGCTGTATGGATAGAAGTGTATTGAGCAGGAGGTCTGGGAGAGTGGACAGTTCTAGTGGTTCTATTTGTGCCAACTATAACTGGGATTGCAGACGGAGCCGTATTCTAGCTCACTGCGAGGTAAGAGTTGTTGATCTTATCTGCTTCCAGTACTAAATTGAGCGGAGAGCTCAGCTAGGTCTATGTGCCTGACTTCCCAAGGGAATGGAGGTCCATGTGGTGTCAAGTGGGGCTATGGAAGAGGCTGTGGGCGGATGGTGTGTAGCTACCCGGAGTGTATGAGCAAGGTGCTTAATCCGGTTGGGAAGGTCTTATTGTAGGTGTAGGTATCTATGGAGTCTATTTTCTGCTCCATTCGGGTCAGTTGCTGGGTAAGTGTGCAAAAAAACCTTCTTGCCTTCAGCGGGAGCATTGTATGATTCGAGTCTGTGGAAAGAGAGAGTACTGGGTTATGGGATTGAGCGTTATCATTGGGATTAGGAGTGGGGATAGATTGAACGTGAGGATTCTGGTGATTGATGCTTCCAGTCTTGACGCTAGGAGCATGTGGTGTGGGTCTTGGGTCCAAGAGAGGAGAGTGAGCAATGGTTAGGAGGAAGTCAGTGTTCAGGGGATTGGCAGTGAGATTAGAAGTGGAGACAGTTTGGGCCTGTGGTCGGGGTCAGTGGAAGGAGGGTATGCAGTGGTTTGAGGGAGGTCAGTGTCCAAGGGATTATCGGTGACGTTGGAGATGGTTTGGGCAGGTGCAATAGGGTCAGTGTTGGAGTTGGGGATAGTTTGCGAGGGTAGAGTCGGGTCTCCTGGGGTCAAGAGGGGAGTGCCTGTAGCGGGTTCATCCGCGGGAAGACTGTAGTTTGCGTCCGATCTGCCTAGCTCGGGATCAACTTTGTGGTGCTTATTAACTGTGAGTTTGCTGGATCTGGTGGGGTCAGTTGATGCCATTATAGTGGGTGTTTGACGGTGGAGTGTGATGATGGCGGTAGTGAGTTTGGAATGAGTGATGGTGGATGTCCATGAGTTGTAGAGTGGGTTGTCAGGGAAGGGAGATTGGATCGGTTCCGGGTTTTTTGTCAGGGTGGAGGGGGGATAGGGGCGATTGGTTTTGATGGTTCTGTTGAGTTAATGAGGAGAGTAATGTTGGGAAGTGACAATCAAAAATGGTGAGGTGCGGGTCAGTATGTTTCCTGTTCTGAAGATGGAAATTGTGAGTTCCCCTTCAAAGGTAGGGGAGACAGTTGTGGAGATTTTTTCGCCATAGGGAATATTTACTGACTTGGTGACTTGGAAGTGAAGAAGGAAGGTATTTTTCCACTTTGTCGGGTGATTAGTGAAAAAGATGAAGTTAGTTTTTGTCTTGCCGTTAGTCGCGGTGTGGTAGTTGTCTACTATAAGTGTTTCTGGGTGCTGTTTTAAAGTTCTGTGCTTGAAGTTAACATGAATTTGTAGTTTAACCCCTTAAATGCAACGGACGCACTGTGCTGGTGACGGAGTGGTTCCATCAGGCCCGGCCGCTGCACCTGTGCGGCATTAATTCCGCGCCTGCGCTGAGCGTTCCATTGAGCGGCGGGGCCGTGACAGAACCACTCCGTCACAAGCACAGCGCGCCCGTGGCTGGTGACGGAGTGGTTCCGTCACCAGCATGGCGGCGCCGCGCATCCCCCCCTCCAGCGCCGCAGCAGAATTACCGCCGCGGCCAAGGTGTTAACAAATCCCTTGTAGGCACACATACCTGACATTATTTTGAATTGCCCAAGCCTCCAAGGGTGTATTGGGTTTCCCACTTTTCTTAATAATATATACATACATACAACAACAAAAATACAAATGATACTGCTATAACCAGGGCCACCGGAGTAATGTGGCAGGAGAGGACCAAATGATGTGGCAGGATTGACCAAAATATGCTGCGTGAAAAGGCAAATTATGCGGTGTAATGCGCCACATTTTATGATAGTTTTACCTCATTATTTTGTCATTTCTGCACTTCTTAACACAGTCTGCTCATTGCTTTCATCTGATTAGTACCAGTTCAACACTCACATGTGGCAATAAGCAACAGAAAGTGGACCAGTCAACTTTTGCAACAGTGCGTCAACCTGTGTCACCACTTTTTTTAGTAACTTTTGATTTTTTTCAGCTTGAAACAAATATGTTTTTTATTATGCAGATTATGTAGCAGATGATAAGCAATATGGCAAATTCATAATTATGTGGAAAAAGCCGAGGCCACAGGATCTTATAATTCCAGAAGCCCTGACTATAACTGGTACCCCTGGACTGACCTTGACTTCCACCCTTATAGAACAAACACTTCACTCTCCTCCCCACCCCTTGGCCCTCCTTCCCTTCCAGCCTGCAGTCAGCCTCGTGACGCGTCTCTTGACAGCGCCATCTTGACTCTGCCCTGTAACTTGAAACGACCCCTCTCAGACTGAAGTGAGAACGAGAGGAGGCCCTGGGGAGAAAGTGCAAATAAAACACCACCTCCCAGGCCCAGAGAGGGGCCGTCTCACTTACCCTGCTGATAAAAGGGATTTCCACGAGCTCCTAATTGAATGAGCCGCCTCTGAAGTCCAGAGAGTGCTGATGGTTTCTGACCCGGTGACGTCTGCGCCGCCGCTCAAGGGACAAGCCCTGACATAAATCCTTCGAACAAGGCGCTCTGCAGGCCCTGGGCCTCCGCCCAGGGCGCAATCACCGCGAGCGAGAAGGGGCCGGTGACCCCGAGGGCTGTCAAGGCCCGTCGCTCACTCCCTGGGCTTTGATCACAGTGGGCGCGCGGCTGGCGGCGGGGCCTGGTCGCGCTGCACGTGGAGCAGGGCGGTGATGACATCAGACTCAGCAAAAGATTCCATGTGCGGTCAGAGATAGCTCAGCGGATTAATGTGCATGCTAGCAAGATTTGCACTCTGCTTTTTTTTCTTATTTATATAGCGCGAACTCGACCCGAAGGTATTGGAGCGCTTTACACGAGCACCGTATTTACATTAAACATTCAGGCACGGGGAGATGAAGTGATTTGCCCAGAATCACAGGATGTGGACGCGACCCCGAGGCTCGAACCCTGGTTTTCTGCACCAAGGTCGGCAGTCTAAATAATAAATATTAAATAATTAATAATGAATAATAATAAATAATTAATACGTAAAGGCATTCATACATATATTTAGTCAATAGATTTTAGGTCCACTATTGTATATTTAAGTATCGTCTTCAAGATGACACCAGCTGTCTGTTTGCGAAAAGACCAATTGTGAGCTTAGTACCCGCTCGCTTGTTGTTCATCCTTGTTGGTTGACTTTATTGTCACTCTAATTTGCTTGATAGCTTTACTGCATCTTCTTGTGTTTGACCTTTTCCCAGGGGCATACCCACACCACATTACTTGTGTCCTTCCACTGCTCGCTTTTCAGGCACTACTTTTATCTTTTTGGTTAAGTACTCTACAGAAGTGCATGTGTTTTAGAGCTCTCTTCCTCATATAGTTCTCTTCTCACTCCACACACTCTGTTTTGTTCTCTCATGCCCATCTGCTTCTCCCCACGCAACTGTGTTTGCCCTCGTGCGCTTCTCCTCCCAGTGCTGCTTTCTCGTCTATGCTCTTCTTCCACTCAGCCCACATTGCTCACTCTTGCCCGTGTGCTTTACTTTCTCGCACTCCACATTGCTCACTCTCGCGCTTTCCTTCCTCGCACTCCACATTGCTCACTCTCGCGCTTTCCTTCCTCGCACTCCACATTGCTCACTCTCGCCCGTGTGCTTTCCTTCCTCGCTCTCCACATTGCTCACTCTCGCGCTTTCCTTCCTCGCACTCCACATTGCTCTCTCTCGCCAACGTGCTTTCCTTCCTCGCTCTCCACATTGCTCACTCTCGCGCTTTCCTTCCTCGCACTCCACATTGCTCACTCTCGCCCACGTGCTTTCCTTCCTCGCACTCCACATTGCTCACTCTCGCGCTTTCCTTCCTCGCACTCCACATTGCTCACTCTCGCGCTTTCCTTCCTCGCACTCCACATTGCTCTCTCTCGCCCACGTTCTTTCCTTCCTCGCACTCCACATTGCTCACTCTCGCCCGTGTGCTTTCCTTCCTCGCACTCCACATTGCTCACTCTCGCGCTTTCCTTCCTCGCACTCCACATTGCTCTCTCTCGCCCGTGTGCCTTCCTTCCTCGCTCTCCACATTGCTCACTCTCGCGCTTTCCTTCCTCGCTCTCCACATTGCTCACTCTCGCGCTTTGCTTCCTCGCACTCCACATTGCTCACTCTCGCCCACGTGCTTTCCTTCCTCGCACTCCACATTGCTCACTCTCGCGCTTTCCTTCCTCGCACTCCACATTGCTCACTCTCGCCCGTGTGCTTTCCTTCCTCGCACTCCACATTGCTCACTCTCGCGCTTTCCTTCCTCGCTCTCCACATTGCTCACTCTCGCGCTTTCCTTCCTCGCACTCCACATTGCTCTCTCTCGCCCACGTGCTTTCCTTCCTCGCTCTCCACATTGCTCACTCTCGCGCTTTCCTTCCTCGCACTCCACATTGCTCACTCTCGCCCGTGTGCTTTCCTTCCTCGCTCTCCACATTGCTCACTCTCGCGCTTTCCTTCCTCGCTCTCCACATTGCTCACTCTCGCGCTTTCCTTCCTCGCACTCCACATTGCTCTCTCTCGCCCACGTGCTTTCCTTCCTCGCTCTCCACATTGCTCACTCTCGCGCTTTCCTTCCTCGCACTCCACATTGCTCACTCTCGCCCACGTGCTTTCCTTCCTCGCACTCCACATTGCTCACTCTCGCGCTTTCCTTCCTCGCACTCCACATTGCTCACTCTCGCGCTTTCCTTCCTCGCACTCCACATTGCTCTCTCTCGCCCACGTTCTTTCCTTCCTCGCACTCCACATTGCTCACTCTCGCCCGTGTGCTTTCCTTCCTCGTACTCCACATTGCTCACTCTTGCGCTTTCCTTCCTCGCACTCCACATTGCTCTCTCTCGCCCGTGTGCTTTCCTTCCTCGCTCTCCACATTGCTCACTCTCGCGATTTCCTTCCTCGCTCTCCACATTGCTCACTCTCGCGCTTTGCTTCCTCGCACTCCACATTGCTCACTCTGTCCCACGTGCTTTCCTTCCTCGCACTCCACATTGCTCACTCTCGCGCTTTCCTTCCTCGCACTCCACATTGCTCACTCTCGCCCGTGTGCTTTCCTTCCTCGCACTCCACATTGCTCACTCTCGCGCTTTCCTTCCTCGAACTCCACATTGCTCACTCTCGCGCTTTCCTTCCTCGCACTCCACATTGCTCTCTCTCGCCCACGTGCTTTCCTTCCTCGCTCTCCACATTGCTCACTCTCGCGCTTTCCTTCCTCGCTCTCCACATTGCTCACTCTCGCCCGTGTGCTTTCCTTCCTCGCACTCCACATTGCTCACTCTCGCCTACGTGCTTTCCTTCCTCGCTCTCCACATTGCTCACTCTCGCGCTTTCCTTCCTCGCACTCCACATTGCTCTCTCTCGCCCACGTGCTTTCCTTCCTCGCTCTCCACATTGCTCACTCTCGCGCTTTCCTTCCTCGCACTCCACATTGCTCACTCTCGCCCACGTGCTTTCCTTCCTCGCACTCCACATTGCTCACTCTCGCGCTTTCCTTCCTCGCACTCCACATTGCTCACTCTCGCCCACGTGCTTTCCTTCCTCGCACTCCACATTGCTCACTCTCGCACTTTCCTTCCTCGCACTCCACATTGCTCACTCTCGCGCTTTCCTTCCTCGCACGCCACATTGCTCACTCTCGCCCGTGTGCTTTCCTTCCTCGCACTCCACATTGCTCACTCTCGCCCGTGTGCTTTCCTTCCTCGCTCTCCACATTGCTCACTCTCGCGCTTTCCTTCCTCGCACTCCACATTGCTCTCTCTCGCCCACTTGCTTTCCTTCCTCGCTCTCCGCATTGCTCACTCTCGCCCACGTGCTTTCCTTCCTCGCACTCCACATTGCTCACTCTCGCGCTTTCCTTCCTCGCACTCCACATTGCTCTCTCTCGCCTACGTGCTTTCCTTCCTCGCACTCCACATTGCTCACTCTCGCCCGTGTGCTTTCCTTCCTCGCACTCCACATTGCTCACTCTCGCCCGTGTGCTTTCCTTCCTCGCTCTCCACATTGCTCACTCTCGCGCTTTCCTTCCTCGCACTCCACATTGCTCTCTCTCGCCCACTTGCTTTCCTTCCTCGCTCTCCACATTGCTCACTCTCACGCTTTCCTTCCTCGCACTCCACATTGCTCACTCTCGCCCACGTGCTTTCCTTCCTCGCACTCCACATTGCTCTCTCTCGCCCATGTGCTTTCCTTCCTCGCACTCCACATTGCTCACTCTCGCCCGTGTGCTTTCCTTCCTCGCACTCCACATTGCTCACTCTCGCGCTTTCCTTCCTCGCACTCCACATTGCTCTCTCTCGCCCGTGTGCTTTCCTTCCTCGCTCTCCACATTGCTCACTCTCGCGCTTTCCTTCCTCGCTCTCCACATTGCTCACTCTTGCGCTTTCCTTCCTCGCACTCCACATTGCTCACTCTCGCCCACGTGCTTTCCTTCCTCGCACTCCACATTGCTCACTCTCGCCCACATGCTTTCCTTCCTCGCACTCCACATTGCTCACTCTCGCGCTTTCCTTCCTCGCACTCCACATTGCTCACTCTCGCCCGTGTGCTTTCCTTCCTCGCACTCCACATTGCTCACTCTCGCACTTTCCTTCCTCGCACTACACATTGCTCACTCTCGCGCTTTCCTTCCTCGCTCTCCACATTGCTCACTCTCGCGCTTTCCTTCCTCGCACTCCACATTGCTCTCTCTCGCCCACGTGCTTTACATCCTCGCTCTCCACATTGCTCACTCTCGCGCTTTCCTTCCTCGCTCTCCACATTGCTCACTCTCGCGCTTTCCTTCCTCGCACTCCACATTGCTCACTCTTGCCCGTGTGCTTTCCTTCCTCTCACTCCACATTGCTCACTCTCTCCCGTGTGCTTTCCTTCCTCGCACTCCACATTGCTCACTCTCGCGCTTTCCTTCCTCACACTCCACATTGCTCACTCTCGCGCTTTCCTTCCTCGCACTCCACATTGCTCACTCTCGCCCACGTGCTTTCCTTCCTCGCACTCCACATTGCTCACTCTCGCCCACATTGCTCACTCTTGCCCGTGTGCTTTCCTTCCTCTCACTCCACATTGCTCACTCTCGCCCGTGTGCTTTCCTTCCTCGCACTCCACATTGCTCACTCTCGCCCGTGTGCTTTCCTTCCTCGCACTCCACATTGCTCACTCTCGCGCTTTCCTTCCTCGCACTCCACATTGCTCACTCTCGCGCTTTCCTTCCTCGCACTCCACATTGCTCACTCTCGCCCACGTGCTTTCCTTCCTCGCACTCCACGTTGCTCACTCTCGCCCACGTGCTTTCCTTCCTCGCACTCCACATTGCTCACTCTCGCGCTTTCCTTCCTTGCACTCCACATTGCTCACTCTCGCCCGTGTGCTTTCCTTCCTCGCACTCCACATTGCTCACTCTCGCGATTTCCTTCCTCGCACTCCACATTGCTCACTCTCGCCCACATGCTTTCCTTCCTCGCTCTCCACATTGCTCACTCTCGCCCACGTGCTTTCCTTCCTCGCACTCCACATTGCTCACTCTCGCGCTTTCCTTCCTCGCACTCCACATTGCTCACTCTCGCCCACGTGCTTTCCTTCCTCGCACTCCACATTGCTCACTCTCGCACTTTCCTTCCTCGCACTCCACATTGCTCATTCTCGCCCGTGTGCTTTCCTTCCTCGCACTCCACATTGCTCACTCTCGCCCACGTGCTTTCCTTCCACATTGCTCTCTCTCGTGCTTTCCTTCCTCGCTCTCCACATTGCTCACTCTCGCGCTTTCCTTCCTCGCACTCCACATTGCTCACTCTCGCCCGTGTGCTTTCCTTCCTCGCTCTCCACATTGCTCACTCTCGCGCTTTCCTTCCTCGCACTCCACATTGCTCTCTCTCGCCCACGTGCTTTCCTTCCTCGCTCTCCACATTGCTCACTCTCGCGCTTTCCTTCCTCGCTTTCCTTCCTCGCACTCCACATTGCTCTCTCTCGCCCACGTGCTTTCCTTCCTCGCTCTCCACATTGCTCACTCTCGCGCTTTCCTTCCTCGCACTCCACATTGCTCACTCTCGCCCACGTGCTTTCCTTCCTCGCACTCCACATTGCTCACTCTCGCGCTTTCCTTCCTCGCACTCCACATTGCTCACTCTCGCGCTTTCCTTCCTCGCACTCCACATTGCTCTCTCTCGCCCACGTTCTTTCCTTCCTCGCACTCCACATTGCTCACTCTCGCCCGTGTGCTTTCCTTCCTCGTACTCCACATTGCTCACTCTCGCGCTTTCCTTCCTCGCACTCCACATTGCTCTCTCTCGCCCGTGTGCTTTCCTTCCTCGCTCTCCACATTGCTCACTCTCGCGATTTCCTTCCTCGCTCTCCACATTGCTCACTCTCGCGCTTTGCTTCCTCGCACTCCACATTGCTCACTCTGTCCCATGTGCTTTCCTTCCTCGCACTCCACATTGCTCACTCTCGCGCTTTCCTTCCTCGCACTCCACATTGCTCACTCTCGCCCGTGTGCTTTCCTTCCTCGCACTCCACATTGCTCATTCTCGCGCTTTCCTTCCTCGAACTCCACATTGCTCACTCTCGCGCTTTCCTTCCTCGCACTCCACATTGCTCTCTCTCGCCCACGTGCTTTCCTTCCTCGCTCTCCACATTGCTCACTCTCGCGCTTTCCTTCCTCGCTCTCCACATTGCTCACTCTCGCCCGTGTGCTTTCCTTCCTCGCACTCCACATTGCTCACTCTCGCCTACGTGCTTTCCTTCCTCGCCCTCCACATTGCTCACTCTCGCGCTTTCCTTCCTCGCACTCCACATTGCTCTCTCTCGCCCACGTGGTTTCCTTCCTCGCTCTCCACATTGCTCACTCTCGCGCTTTCCTTCCTCGCACTCCACATTGCTCACTCTCGCCCACGTGCTTTCCTTCCTCGCACTCCACATTGCTCACTCTCGCGCTTTCCTTCCTCGCACTCCACATTGCTCACTCTCGCGCTTTCCTTCCTCGCACGCCACATTGCTCACTCTCGCCCGTGTGCTTTCCTTCCTCGCACTCCACATTGCTCACTCTCGCCCGTGTGCTTTCCTTCCTCGCTCTCCACATTGCTCACTCTCGCGCTTTCCTTCCTCGCACTCCACATTGCTCTCTCTCGCCCACTTGCTTTCCTTCCTCGCTCTCCGCATTGCTCACTCTCGCCCACGTGCTTTCCTTCCTCGCACTCCACATTGCTCACTCTCGCGCTTTCCTTCCTCGCACTCCACATTGCTCTCTCTCGCCCACGTGCTTTCCTTCCTCACACTCCACATTGCTCACTCTCGCCCGTGTGCTTTCCTTCCTCGCACTCCACATTGCTCACTCTCGCGCTTTCCTTCCTCGCACTCCACATTGCTCACTCTCGCCCGTGTGCTTTCCTTCCTCGCACTCCACATTGCTCACTCTCGCACTTTCCTTCCTCGCACTACACATTGCTCACTCTCGCGCTTTCCTTCCTCGCTCTCCACATTGCTCACTCTCGCGCTTTCCTTCCTCGCACTCCACATTGCTCTCTCTCGCCCACGTGCTTTACATCCTCGCTCTCCACATTGCTCACTCTCGCGCTTTCCTTCCTTGCTCTCCACATTGCTCACTCTCGCGCTTTCCTTCCTCGCACTCCACATTGCTCACTCTTGCCCGTGTGCTTTCCTTCCTCTCACTCCACATTGCTCACTCTCTCCCGTGTGCTTTCCTTCCTCGCACTCCACATTGCTCACTCTCGCGCTTTCCTTCCTCGCACTCCACATTGCTCACTCTCGCGCTTTCCTTCCTCGCACTCCACATTGCTCACTCTCGCCCACGTGCTTTCCTTCCTCGCACTCCACATTGCTCACTCTCGCCCACATTGCTCACTCTTGCCCGTGTGCTTTCCTTCCTCTCACTCCACATTGCTCACTCTCGCCCGTGTGCTTTCCTTCCTCGCACTCCACATTGCTCACTCTCGCCCGTGTGCTTTCCTTCCTCGCACTCCACATTGCTCACTCTCGCGCTTTCCTTCCTCGCACTCCACATTGCTCACTCTCGCGCTTTCCTTCCTCGCACTCCACATTGCTCACTCTCGCCCACGTGCTTTCCTTCCTCGCACTCCACGTTGCTCACTCTCGCCCACGTGCTTTCCTTCCTCGCACTCCACATTGCTCACTCTCGCGCTTTCCTTCCTTGCACTCCACATTGCTCACTCTCGCCCGTGTGCTTTCCTTCCTCGCACTCCACATTGCTCACTCTCGCGATTTCCTTCCTCGCACTCCACATTGCTCACTCTCGCCCACATGCTTTCCTTCCTCGCTCTCCACATTGCTCACTCTCGCCCACGTGCTTTCCTTCCTCGCACTCCACATTGCTCACTCTCGCGCTTTCCTTCCTCGCACTCCACATTGCTCACTCTCGCCCACGTGCTTTCCTTCCTCGCACTCCACATTGCTCACTCTCGCACTTTCCTTCCTCGCACTCCACATTGCTCATTCTCGCCCGTGTGCTTTCCTTCCTCGCACTCCACATTGCTCACTCTCGCCCACGTGCTTTCCTTCCACATTGCTCTCTCTCGTGCTTTCCTTCCTTCCTCTCCACATTGCTCACTCTCGCGCTTTCCTTCCTCGCACTCCACATTGCTCACTCTCGCCCGTGTGCTTTCCTTCCTCGCTCTCCACATTGCTCACTCTCGCGCTTTCCTTCCTCGCTCTCCACATTGCTCACTCTCGCGCTTTCCTTCCTCGCACTCCACATTGCTCACTCTCGCCCACGTGCTTTCCTTCCTCGCACTCCACATTGCTCACTCTCGCGCTTTCCTTCCTCGCACTCCACATTGCTCACTCTCGCGCTTTCCTTCCTCGCACTCCACATTGCTCTCTCTCGCCCACGTTCTTTCCTTCCTCGCACTCCACATTGCTCACTCTCGCCCGTGTGCTTTCCTTCCTCGTACTCCACATTGCTCACTCTCGCGCTTTCCTTCCTCGCACTCCACATTGCTCTCTCTCGCCCGTGTGCTTTCCTTCCTCGCTCTCCACATTGCTCACTCTCGCGATTTCCTTCCTCGCTCTCCACATTGCTCACTCTCGCGCTTTGCTTCCTCGCACTCCACATTGCTCACTCTGTCCCATGTGCTTTCCTTCCTCGCACTCCACATTGCTCACTCTCGCGCTTTCCTTCCTCGCACTCCACATTGCTCACTCTCGCCCGTGTGCTTTCCTTCCTCGCACTCCACATTGCTCATTCTCGCGCTTTCCTTCCTCGAACTCCACATTGCTCACTCTCGCGCTTTCCTTCCTCGCACTCCACATTGCTCTCTCTCGCCCACGTGCTTTCCTTCCTCGCTCTCCACATTGCTCACTCTCGCGCTTTCCTTCCTCGCTCTCCACATTGCTCACTCTCGCCCGTGTGCTTTCCTTCCTCGCACTCCACATTGCTCACTCTCGCCTACGTGCTTTCCTTCCTCGCCCTCCACATTGCTCACTCTCGCGCTTTCCTTCCTCGCACTCCACATTGCTCTCTCTCGCCCACGTGGTTTCCTTCCTCGCTCTCCACATTGCTCACTCTCGCGCTTTCCTTCCTCGCACTCCACATTGCTCACTCTCGCCCACGTGCTTTCCTTCCTCGCACTCCACATTGCTCACTCTCGCGCTTTCCTTCCTCGCACTCCACATTGCTCACTCTCGTGCTTTCCTTCCTCGCACGCCACATTGCTCACTCTCGCCCGTGTGCTTTCCTTCCTCGCACTCCACATTGCTCACTCTCGCCCGTGTGCTTTCCTTCCTCGCTCTCCACATTGCTCACTCTCGCGCTTTCCTTCCTCGCACTCCACATTGCTCTCTCTCGCCCACTTGCTTTCCTTCCTCGCTCTCCGCATTGCTCACTCTCGCCCACGTGCTTTCCTTCCTCGCACTCCACATTGCTCACTCTCGCGCTTTCCTTCCTCGCACTCCACATTGCTCTCTCTCGCCCACGTGCTTTCCTTCCTCACACTCCACATTGCTCACTCTCGCCCGTGTGCTTTCCTTCCTCGCACTCCACATTGCTCACTCTCGCCTGTGTGCTTTCCTTCCTCGCTCTCCACATTGCTCACTCTCGCGCTTTCCTTCCTCGCACTCCACATTGCTCTCTCTCGCCCACTTGCTTTCCTTCCTCGCTCTCCACATTGCTCACTCTCACGCTTTCCTTCCTCGCACTCCACATTGCTCACTCTCGCCCACGTGCTTTCCTTCCTCGCACTCCACATTGCTCACTCTCGCGCTTTCCTTCCTCGCACTCCACATTGCTCTCTCTCGCCCATGTGCTTTCCTTCCTCGCACTCCACATTGCTCACTCTCGCCCGTGTGCTTTCCTTCCTCGCACTCCACATTGCTCACTCTCGCGCTTTCCTTCCTCGCACTCCACATTGCTCTCTCTCGCCCGTGTGCTTTCCTTCCTCGCTCTCCACATTGCTCACTCTCGCGCTTTCCTTCCTCGCACTCCACATTGCTCTCTCTCGCCCACGTGCTTTCCTTCCTCGCTCTCCACATTGCTCACTCTCGCGCTTTCCTTCCTCGCTCTCCACATTGCTCACTCTCGCCCGTGTGCTTTCCTTCCTCGCACTCCACATTGCTCACTCTCGCCTACGTGCTTTCCTTCCTCGCCCTCCACATTGCTCACTCTCGCGCTTTCCTTCCTCGCACTCCACATTGCTCTCTCTCGCCCACGTGGTTTCCTTCCTCGCTCTCCACATTGCTCACTCTCGCGCTTTCCTTCCTCGCACTCCACATTGCTCACTCTCGCCCACGTGCTTTCCTTCCTCGCACTCCACATTGCTCACTCTCGCGCTTTCCTTCCTCGCACTCCACATTGCTCACTCTCGCGCTTTCCTTCCTCGCACGCCACATTGCTCACTCTCGCCCGTGTGCTTTCCTTCCTCGCACTCCACATTGCTCACTCTCGCCCGTGTGCTTTCCTTCCTCGCTCTCCACATTGCTCACTCTCGCGCTTTCCTTCCTCGCACTCCACATTGCTCTCTCTCGCCCACTTGCTTTCCTTCCTCGCTCTCCGCATTGCTCACTCTCGCCCACGTGCTTTCCTTCCTCGCACTCCACATTGCTCACTCTCGCGCTTTCCTTCCTCGCACTCCACATTGCTCTCTCTCGCCCACGTGATTTCCTTCCTCACACTCCACATTGCTCACTCTCGCCCGTGTGCTTTCCTTCCTCGCACTCCACATTGCTCACTCTCGCCCGTGTGCTTTCCTTCCTCGCTCTCCACATTGCTCACTCTCGCGCTTTCCTTCCTCGCACTCCACATTGCTCTCTCTCGCCCACTTGCTTTCCTTCCTCGCTCTCCACATTGCTCACTCTCACGCTTTCCTTCCTCGCACTCCACATTGCTCACTCTCGCCCACGTGCTTTCCTTCCTCGCACTCCACATTGCTCACTCTCGCGCTTTCCTTCCTCGCACTCCACATTGCTCTCTCTCGCCCATGTGCTTTCCTTCCTCGCACTCCACATTGCTCACTCTCGCCCGTGTGCTTTCCTTCCTCGCACTCCACATTGCTCACTCTCGCGCTTTCCTTCCTCGCACTCCACATTGCTCTCTCTCGCCCGTGTGCTTTCCTTCCTCGCTCTCCACATTGCTCACTCTCGCGCTTTCCTTCCTCGCTCTCCACATTGCTCCCTCTCGCGCTTTCCTTCCTCGCACTCCACATTGCTCACTCTCGCCCACGTGCTTTCCTTCCTCGCACTCCACATTGCTCACTCTCGCCCACGTGCTTTCCTTCCTCGCACTCCACATTGCTCACTCTCGCGCTTTCCTTCCTCGCACTCCACATTGCTCACTCTCGCCCGTGTGCTTTCCTTCCTCGCACTCCACATTTCTCACTCTCGCACTTTCCTTCCTCGCACTACACATTGCTCACTCTCGCGCTTTCCTTCCTCGCTCTCCACATTGCTCACTCTCGCGCTTTCCTTCCTCGCACTCCACATTGCTCTCTCTCGCCCATGTGCTTTACATCCTCGCTCTCCACATTGCTCACTCTCGCGCTTTCCTTCCTCGCTCTCCACATTGCTCACTCTCGCGCTTTCCTTCCTCGCACTCCACATTGCTCACTCTTGCCCGTGTGCTTTCCTTCCTCTCACTCCACATTGCTCACTCTCGCCCGTGTGCTTTCCTTCCTCGCACTCCACATTGCTCACTCTCGCCCGTGTGCTTTCCTTCCTCGCACTCCACATTGCTCACTCTCGCGCTTTCCTTCCTCGCACTCCACATTGCTCACTCTCGCCCACGTGCTTTCCTTCCTCGCACTCCACATTGCTCACTCTCGCCCACGTGCTTTCCTTCCTCGCACTCCACATTGCTCACTCTCGCGCTTTCCTTCCTCGCACTCCACATTGCTCACTCTCGCCCGTGTGCTTTCCTTCCTCGCACTCCACATTGCTCACTCTCGCGCTTTCCTTCCTCGCACTCCACAATGCTCACTCTCGCCCACATGCTTTCCTTCCTCGCTCTCCACATTGCTCACTCTCGCCAACGTGCTTTCCTTCCTCGCACTCCACATTGCTCACTCTCGCGCTTTCCTTCCTCGCACTCCACATTGCTCACTCTCGCCCGTGTGCTTTCCTTCCTCGCACTCCACATTGCTCACTCTCGCGCTTTCCTGCCTCGCACTCCACATTGCTCTCTCTCGCCCGTGTGCTTTCCTTCCTCGCTCTCCACATTGCTCACTCTCGCGCTTTCCTTCCTCGCTCTCCACATTGCTCACTCTCGCGCTTTCCTTCCTCGCACTCCACATTGCTCACTCTCGCCCACGTGCTTTCCTTCCTCGCACTCCACATTGCTCACTCTCGCCCACGTGCTTTCCTTCCTCGCACTCCACATTGCTCACTCTCGCGCTTTCCTTCCTCGCACTCCACATTGCTCACTCTCACCCGTGTGCTTTCCTTCCTCGCACTCCACATTGCTCACTCTCGCACTTTCCTTCCTCGCACTACACATTGCTCACTCTCGCGCTTTCCTTCCTCGCTCTCCACATTGCTCACTCTCGCGCTTTCCTTCCTCGCACTCCACATTGCTCTCTCTCGCCCACGTGCTTTACATTCTCGCTCTCCACATTGCTCACTCTCGCGCTTTCCTTCCTCGCTCTCCACATTGCTCACTCTCGCGCTTTCCTTCCTCGCACTCCACATTGCTCACTCTTGCCCGTGTGCTTTCCTTCCTCTCACTCCACATTGCTCACTCTCTCCCGTGTGCTTTCCTTCCTCGCACTCCACATTGCTCACTCTCGCCCGTGTGCTTTCCTTCCTCGCACTCCACATTCGCACTCCACATTGCTCACTCTCGCCCGTGTGCTTTCCTTCCTCGCACTCCACATTGCTCACTCTCGCGCTTTCCTTCCTCGCACTCCACATTGCTCACTCTCGCGCTTTCCTTCCTCGCACTCCACATTGCTCACTCTCGCCCACGTGCTTTCCTTCCTCGCACTCCACATTGCTCACTCTCGCCCACATTGCTCACTCTTGCCCGTGTGCTTTCCTTCCTCTCACTCCACATTGCTCACTCTCGCCCGTGTGCTTTCCTTCCTCGCACTCCACATTGCTCACTCTCGCCCGTGCGCTTTCCTTCCTCGCACTCCACATTGCTCACTCTCGCCCACGTGCTTTCCTTCCTCGCACTCCACGTTGCTCACTCTCGCCCATGTGCTTTCCTTCCTCGCACTCCACATTGCTCACTCTCGCGCTTTCCTTCCTCGCACTCCACATTGCTCACTCTCGCCCGTGTGCTTTCCTTCCTCGCACTCCACATTGCTCACTCTCGCGCTTTCCTTCCTCGCACTCCACATTGCTCATTCTCGCCCACATGCTTTCCTTCCTCGCTCTCCACATTGCTCACTCTCGCCCACGTGCTTTCCTTCCTCGCACTCCACATTGCTCACTCTCGCGCTTTCCTTCCTCGCACTCCACATTGCTCACTCTCGCCCACGTGCTTTCCTTCCTCGCACTCCACATTGCTCACTCTCGCACTTTCCTTCCTCGCACTCCAGATTGCTCATTCTCGCCCGTGGTGCTTTCCTTCCTCACACTCCACATTGCTCACTCTCGCCCACGTGCTTTCCTTCCTCGCACTCCACATTGCTCACTCTCGTGCTTTCCTTCCTCGCTCTCCACATTGCTCACTCTCGCGCTTTCCTTCCTCGCACTCCACATTGCTCTCTCTCGCCCACGTGCTTTCCTTCCTCGCTCTCCACATTGCTCACTCTCGCGCTTTCCTTCCTCGCACTCCACATTGCTCACTCTCGCCCGTGTGCTTTCCTTCCTCGCTCTCCACATTGCTCACTCTCGCGCTTTCCTTCCTCGCACTCCACATTGCTCTCTCTCGCCCACGTGCTTTCCTTCCTCGCTCTCCACATTGCTCACTCTCGCGCTTTCCTTCCTCGCACTCCACATTGCTCACTCTCGCCCACGTGCTTTCCTTCCTCGCACTCCACATTGCTCACTCTCGCGCTTTCCTTCCTCGCACTCCACATTGCTCACTCTCGCGCTTTCCTTCCTCGCACTCCACATTGCTCTCTCTCGCCCACGTTCTTTCCTTCCTCGCACTCCACATTGCTCACTCTCGCCCGTGTGCTTTCCTTCCTCGTACTCCACATTGCTCACTCTCGCGCTTTCCTTCCTCGCACTCCACATTGCTCTCTCTCGCCCGTGTGCTTTCCTTCCTCGCTCTCCACATTGCTCACTCTCGCGATTTCCTTCCTCGCTCTCCACATTGCTCACTCTCGCGCTTTGCTTCCTCGCACTCCACATTGCTCACTCTGTCCCATGTGCTTTCCTTCCTCGCACTCCACATTGCTCACTCTCGCCCACGTGCTTTCCTTCCTCGCACTCCACATTGCTCACTCTCGCGCTTTCCTTCCTCGCACTCCACATTGCTCACTCTCGCCCACGTGCTTTCCTTCCTCGTACTCCACATTGCTCTCTCTCGCCCACGTGCTTTCCTTCCTCGCTCTCCACATTGCTCACTCTCGCCCGTGTGCTTTACTTCCTCGCACTCCACATTGCTCACTCTCGCCCACGTGCTTTCCTTCCTCGCACTCCACATTGCTCACTCTCGCCCACGTGCTTTCCTTCCTCGCTCTCCACATTGCTCACTCTCGCCCGCGTGCTTTGCTTTCTCGCACTCCACATTGCTCTCTCTCGCCCGTTTGCTTTACTTCCTCGCACTCCACATTGCTCACTCTCGCCCACGTGCTTTCCTTCCTCGCACTCCACATTGCTCACTCTCGCCCACATGCTTTCCTTCCTCGCTCTCCACATTGCTCACTCTCACCCGTGTGCTTGGCTTCCTCGCACTCCACATTGCTCTGTCTCGCCTGCATGCTTTGCTCCCTCGCACTCCACATTGCTCTCTCGCCTGCGTGCTTTGCTCCCTTGCACTCCACATTCAAGTCAAGTCAAGTCAAGTCATAAAATTTGTATAGCGCACTACATACCCAGAGGGTTTCAAGGCGCTTAGGAGGGGAGGAGGATTATTTGTCAAATATCCACGTTTTAAGCTGCTTTCTGAACGCTAGGTGGTTCTGGGTGAGGCGAAGGTAAGCGGGGAGTGAGTTCCATGTTTTAGCAGCCAGGTATGAGAAGGATCTGCCTCCCATGGTGGTCTTGTTGATGCGGGGTACAGTGGCGAAGGCTTGGCTGGAAGAGCGTAGTTGGCGGGAGGGGGTGTAGAAGGACAGTCGAGAGTTGAGGCAATCTGGTCCGATGTCGTAGAGTGATTTGTGTGCGTGGGTAAGCAGTCGGAAGGTGATCCTTTTATTGACGGGTAGCCAGTGGAGGTCTTTAAGGTGATCGGAGATGTGTTCGTTGCGTGGGATGTCTAATATGAGCCTGGCTGAGGCGTTTTGGATTCGTTGGAGTTTCTTCTGGAGTTTAGCGGTGGTACCTGCGTAGAGGGTGTTTCCGTAGTCCAGTCGGCTCGTGACCAAGGCGTGGGTGACTGTTTTCCTTGTTTCGGAGGGGATCCAGCGAAATGTTTTTCTGAGCATGCGAAGAATGTTGAAGCAGGAAGAGGATACGGCGTTGACTTGTCTGTTCATTGAGAGTGAAGAGTCCAGGATGACGCCAAGGTTCCGTGCGTGGTCTGTCGGAATGGGTGCTTTTCCGAGGGCTTCCGGCCACCAGGAGTCGTCCCAGGCAGAGGGGGATGTGCCTAAGATGAGGACTTCTGTTTTATCTGAGTTCAGTTTCAGACGGCTTTGTTTCATCCATTCAGCGACTTCTTTCATTCCTTCGTGTAGGTTAGTTTTGGTGGTGCTGGGGTCCTTGGTGAGAGAGAGGATCAGTTGAGTGTCGTCCGCGTAAGAGATGATGTTGAGGTTGTGTTGGCGGGCGATGGCCGCGAGGGGGCTCATGTATACGTTGAAGAGGGTGGGACTTAGTGATGATCCTTGAGGCACGCCGCAGATGACTTCAGAGGCCTCGGACTTGAATGGAGGAAGGCGGACTCTCTGGGTTCTTCCGGTGAGGAACGAGGTGATCCATTCAAGTGCTTTTCCTTGGATTCCGATGTTATTGAGGCGTTGTAGAAGGGTGCTGTGGCAGACTGTGTCGAATGCTGCAGAGAGGTCGAGGAGGATGAGGGCGACTGTGTCTCCATTGTCCAGTAGAGTACGAATGTCGTCTGTTGCTGCGATGAGGGCGGTTTCAGTGCTGTGTTTAGCTCGGAAGCCAGATTGAGAGGGGTCGAGTGATTTGTTGGCTTCGAGGAAGGCGGCGAGCTGGTTGTTGACGGCTTTCTCGATGACTTTGGCCGGGAATGGGAGAAGCGAGATGGGGCGGTAATTTTTGAGTTCGGTGGGGTCCGCTGTGGGTTTTTTCAGAAGGGCGGTGAGTTCAGCGTGTTTCCAGCTTTCCGGGAAGGTGGCGGAGTTGAAGGAGCAGTTGATGACGTCTCGGAGGTGCGGAGCTATGACGGAGTCAGCTTTGTTGAAGATGTGGTGAGGGCATGGGTCTGTGGGGGATCCAGAGTGTATGGAATTCATCAGGCGGATGGTGTCCTCAGTGGAGATTGGGTTCCAGGCGTTAAGGGTGTTAACGGGGGGAAGATGGTTGTGGATGTCAGCAATCTTGTTGTGGAAAAAAGAGGCTAGGGAGTCGCAGAGGGTTTGAGAGGGGGTGATGTCGTTAGAGTTGGCCGAGGGGTTGGAAAATTCCTTGACGATGTTGAACAGTTCCTTGCTGTTGTGGGCGTTGTTGTCAAGTCGATCTTTGAATGCTGTTTTCTTGGCTTTTCGGATCATTTGGTGGTGAGTGCGGATGGCGCTTTTGAAGGCGTCCTTCTTGCTGGTGGATGGGTCCTTTTTCCAGGCATTTTCAAGGGAGCGGCACAGTTTCTTGGACTTCTTGAGGTCGTCGTTGAACCATGAGGCCTTTTTGGTGCCAAGTTTGTGTTGACGTTTTTTCAGTGGTGCTAAGTTGTCTGCGGTGTTGGATAACCAAAGGGTGAGGTTGGAGGCGGCTTCGTTGGTGTTAGAGGAGAGGGCTGGGGAGGTTTGAAGGAGCGATGTGGAGATCTGCTCTGTGGTGATTTTGTTCCAGTTTCTTTGTAGAGTTGGTTGTAGGTGGATGATGGGTTTCGGCATGTTGTAGGTGAAGTGAACGCAGCTGTGGTCAGTCCAGAGGAGATTCGTAGTGTGGCTGAAGGAGACATGGTTGCTGGAGGTGAAGATGGGGTCGAGAGTGTGGCCTGCGATGTGGGTGGGGGAAGTGACCAGTTGTTTAAGTCCGAGGTTGGCGAGGTTGTCCAAGAGGGTGGCGGTGTTGCGGTCGTTGATCTTTTCAAGGTGGAAGTTGAGGTCTCCCAGAAGGATGTAGTCTTTGGAGGGGAGCGCGTGTGGGGTGATGAAGTCCGTGATGTCTTCACTGAATTTTGCGCGTGGTCCTGGTGGCCTGTAGAGGAGGGTGCCTCTGAGTGTGGTCTTGGGGTCGATGTGGATCTGGAAGTGAAGGTGTTCGGAGTTGGCGAGGTTGGCGTCGGAGCTGGTTGAAATGCGGATTGATTTCTTATGGATGATAGCGATTCCACCTCCTGTATGGTCGGTGCGGTCCTTGTGTGTGATCTTATAGTCATCAGGGATGGCGATGGCGATGTCAGGGGCGGAGGAAGCGTTCATCCATGTTTCCGTTAGGAAGGCGACGTCCGGAGAGATGGTGTCTAGTAGGTTCCATAGGTCAATGGCGTGTCTGTGGACCGAGCGGGTGTTGAGAAGGATGCATTCTAGGTGGTTGGGGTCGGGGATCTGTGTTGTGGTCGTAGCGGAGATGTTGTCGGTGCCGCTGAATTTGCAAGAGTAGCATGAGAATGGTCCATGGGTGTGTCCGGGAGCGGCTTGGACGCAGGTGGGGGCGCGACCGGGGTTGAGGGCTAGGAGGGTGGCGGCATCGTAGGTGACGCGGGGGGGCTGGGTAGCGCGAGGGGCAGGGGGTCTGGCGCTGGGCGCGGTCCAGGCGCGGACGGGCGTAGACGGGCTTACCTTTGGCGCACCTTCGGCGTGTCCGTAGCGCGTGGACGCTGCGCGTTGGGACATCAGGCATTAATGGATAATGGAGGGGGCGGAGCGTGGGAGGGGGATCTGGGAGGCGGGAGCGAAGGGGGAGGGTCGGGTTGCAGGCACAACAAAATGGACGGGGACGGGGAGATAAACAACAACAGGACCGGGAAGTGCGGGCTGGCGCTGGGACACTGTCACAATTATAGCAGTCTCAGTTAAGTGAAAGCAGTGCGCAGCTTTCCTAGTTGTTATATGTAAATCAGGCTAAGCAATGCCTATTAAATACAATTCACGAAGAGTCACAAGTAGAGCAGGACAAAGCTGTGCACTACGCGGCCAGAGCGGGAGCAGGTCCAATTAATGCAGAATCAATAATACTATACACTTCACTAAGTAATTACTAGTACAGCAGGGCAAGGCTGAGCGCTACGCGGCCAAAGCGGGTGCAGGTCTAATTAGTGCAAATTCAATGATAGAATACAATTCACGAAGTAATTGCAAGTAAAGCAGGGCAAGGCTGAGCGCTACGCGGCCAAAGCGGGTGCAGGTCTAATTAGAGCACTTCAATAATGTCAGAGCTTGGGGAGCAGCGCTACGATACCTCAATCAGCGCTAAGGTTCAGGAGGGATGGTGGAGCGGCCGCCTCACACGGAGTCAGGCAAGTCACGGAGGCTCCTCAGCTGGGACGATCCTGGTGTTTCGTGGGTGGGAGGGGGATCTGGGAGGCGGGAGCGAAGGGGGAGGGTCGGGTTGCAGGCACAACAAAATGGACGGGGACGGGGAGATAAACAACAACAGGACCGGGAAGTGCGGGCTGGCGCTGGGACACTGTCACAATTATAGCAGTCTCAGTTAAGTGAAAGCAGTGCGCAGCTTTCCTAGTTGTTATATGTAAATCAGGCTAAGCAATGCCTATTAAATACAATTCACGAAGAGTCACAAGTAGAGCAGGACAAAGCTGTGCACTACGCGGCCAGAGCGGGAGCAGGTCCAATTAATGCAGAATCAATAATACTATACACTTCACTAAGTAATTACTAGTACAGCAGGGCAAGGCTGAGCGCTACGCGGCCAAAGCGGGTGCAGGTCTAATTAGTGCAAATTCAATGATAGAATACAATTCACGAAGTAATTGCAAGTAAAGCAGGGCAAGGCTGAGCGCTACGCGGCCAAAGCGGGTGCAGGTCTAATTAGAGCACTTCAATAATGTCAGAGCTTGGTGAGCAGCGCTACGATACCACAATCAGCGCTAAGGTTCAGGAGGGATGGTGGAGCGGCCGCCTCACACGGAGTCAGGCAAGTCACGGAGGCTCCTCAGCTGGGACGATCCTGGTGTTTCGTGGGTGGGAGGGGGATCTGGGAGGCGGGAGCGAAGGGGGAGGGTCGGGTTGCAGGCACAACAAAATGGACGGGGACGGGGAGATAAACAACAACAGGACCGGGAAGTGCGGGCTGGCGCTGGGACACTGTCACAATTATAGCAGTCTCAGTTAAGTGAAAGCAGTGCGCAGCTTTCCTAGTTGTTATATGTAAATCAGGCTAAGCAATGCCTATTAAATACAATTCACGAAGAGTCACAAGTAGAGCAGGACAAAGCTGTGCACTACGCGGCCAGAGCGGGAGCAGGTCCAATTAATGCAGAATCAATAATACTATACACTTCACTAAGTAATTACTAGTACAGCAGGGCAAGGCTGAGCGCTACGCGGCCAAAGCGGGTGCAGGTCTAATTAGTGCAAATTCAATGATAGAATACAATTCACGAAGTAATTGCAAGTAAAGCAGGGCAAGGCTGAGCGCTACGCGGCCAAAGCGGGTGCAGGTCTAATTAGAGCACTTCAATAATGTCAGAGCTTGGGGAGCAGCGCTACGATACCACAATCAGCGCTAAGGTTCAGGAGGGATGGTGGAGCGGCCGCCTCACACGGAGTCAGGCAAGTGCTCTGTGTCGCCTGCGTGCTTTGCTCCATCGCAGTCCACATTGCTCACACGGAGTCAGGCAAGTGCTCTGTGTCGCCTGCGTGCTTTGCTCCATCGCAGTCCACATTGCTCTCACTCGCCTGCGTGCTTCGCTCCCTCGCACTCCACATTGCTCTCTCTCGCCGACGTGCTTCGCTCCCTCGCACTTCACATTGCTCTCTCTCCCCGGTGTTCTTCACTCCCTCGCATTTCCCATTGCTCTCTCTCACCAGTGTGCTTCACTCCCTCACACTCCACATTGCTCTCTTTCGCTTGTGTGCTTCACTCCCTTGCAATCCGCATTTTGTTGTCTCGCCCGTGTTCTTTGCTCCCTCGCACTCCGTACTGCTCTCTCGCCGGTGTCCTTTGCTTCCTCACACTCCACATTGCTCTCTCGCCTGTGTGCTTCACTCCCTTGCACTCCGCATTGCTCTGGCTTGCCCGCGTGCTTTGCTCCCTTGCACTCTGCATTTCTCTATCTCGCCTGTGTGCTTCGCTCCCTAGCACTTTGCATTGCTTTGACTCGCCCGTGTGCTTTGCTCCCTGGCACTCCACATTGCTTTCTCTCGCCAGTTTGCTTTGCTCCCTCACACTCCACATTGCTCTCTCACCTACGTGCTTTGCTCCCTTGCACTCCACATTGCTCTGCTCGCCCGCGTGCTTTGCTCTCTCGCACTCCACATTGCTCTGTCTCGCCCGCGTGCTTTGCTCTCTCGCACTCCACATTGCTCTCTCTCACCAGCGTGCTTTGCTCCCTCGCACTCCACATTGCTCTCTCATCCATGTGCTTTGCTCCCTTGGACTCCACATTGCTCTGCTCGCTTGAGTGCTTTGCTCACTCGCACCCCACATTGCTCTGGCTCGCCCACGTCGTTTGCTCCCTCGCACTCCACATTGCTCTGCTCACCTGAGTGCTTTGCTCACTCGCACTCCACATTTTTCTATCTCGCCCGCGTGCTTTGCTCCCTCGCACTCCACATTGCTCTCTCTCGCCCACGTGCTTTGCTCCCTCGCACTCCACATTGCTCTCTCTCGCCCACGTGCCTTGCTCCCTCGCACTCCACATTGATTTGTCTCACCCACGTGCTTTGCTCCCTCGCACTCCACATTGCTCTGTCTCGCCCATGTGCTTTTGCTCCCTCGCAATCCGCATTGCTCTGTCTCACCCGCATGCTTTGCTCCCTCGCATTCCACATTGCTCTGCTCCCCTGCGTGCTTTGCTTTCTTGCACTCCACATTGCTCTGTCTCACCCGCATGCTTTGCTCCCTCACATTCCACATTGCTCTGCTCCCCTGCGTGCTTTGCTTTCTCGCACTCCACATTGCTCTGTCTCACCCGCATGCTTTGCTCCCTCGCACTCCACATTGCTCTGCTCCCCTGCGTGCTTTGTTTTCTCGCACTCCACATTGTTCTGTCTCACCCGCATGCTTTGCTCCCTCGCACTACACATTGCTCTGCTCCCCTGCGTGCTTTGTTTTCTCGCACTCCACATTGCTCTCTCTCACCCGCGTGCTTTGCTCCCTCGCACTCCACATTGCTCTCTCACCCACGTGCTTTGCTCCCTTGCACTCCACATTGCTCTGCTCGCCTGAGTGCTTTGCTCCCTCACACTCCACATTGCTCTGTCTCGCCTGCGTGCTTTGCTCCCTCGCACTCCACATTGCACCATCTCACCTGCTTGCTTTGCTTCCTTGCACTCCACATTGCTTTCTCACCCGCGAGTGAAGTAGTGTGGCCCACTGGTTAGAGGCGGCAGACCCGAGAGCAGAGGACGGCCCGGGACCAGGGTTCGATTCCCGGCGCGGCAGGTTTCTGGACCAGGGTCAGCGGACTCGATAATTCTCTCGCCTCGGTGCCCACTCTGATCAGCGATCACACTCGGCAACTCTGGGCATTAGCTTGCCTCATCTTCACTAACGGCCCCACCAGACCACCGGGGATGCCTGGTCTCACCCTGGAGATACCCATCAAGGGACCATCTCTCAGGGAAGCCAGGAAGGGTTTCGCAGCGGTCGAAGCGCCTTGGGACCCTACGGGTAAGTAGTGCGTTATATAAATGCCTATACATTTACACCCGCGTGCTTCACTCCCTCGCACTCCACATTGCTCTCTCTCGCCCGCGTGCTTCGCTCCCTTGCACTCCACATTGCTCTGTCTGGCCTGCGTGCTTTGCTCCCTTGCACTCCACATTGCTCTCTCTCACCAGTGTGCTTCACTCCCTCACATTCCACATTGCTCTTTCTCGCCCGCATCTTTTGCTCCCTCGCACTCCACATTGCTCTGCTCACCCGCGTGCTTTACTCCCTCATACTTCACATTGCTCTCTCTCGCCGGTGTGCTTAGCTCCCTCGCACTCCACATTGCTCTGCTCACCGGTGTGCTTTGCTCCCACGCACTCCACATTGCTCTCTCTCGCCGGTGTGCTTAGCTCCCTCACACTCCACATTGCTCTGTCTCGCTCGCATGCTTTGCTTCCACGCACTCCACATTGCTCGCTCTTGCCGGTGTGCTTTCCTCTCTCACACTCCACATTGCTCTCTCACCTGTGTGCTTCATTCCCTTGCAATCTGCATTGCTATGGCTCGCCCGTGTGCTTTGCTCCCTCGCACTCCGCATTGCTCTGGCTCGCCTGCGTGCTTTGCTCCCTTGCACTCCGCATTGCTCTGTCTCGCCCGCGTGCTTTGCCCCCTCGCACTGCACATTGCTCTCTCTCACCTGTTTGCTTTGATCCCTCACACTCCACATTGCTGTCTCGCCTGTGTGCTTCACTCCCTTGCACTCCGCATTGCTCTGGCTTGCCCGCGTACTTTGCTACCTCGCACTGCACATTGCTCTCTCTCGCTTGTTTACCTTGTTTCCTCACACTCCACATTGTTCTGTCTCGCCCATATGTTTTGCTTTCTCACAATCCACATTGTTCTGTCTCACCCATGTGTTTTGCTCCCTCGCACTCCACATTGCTCTCCTCTGCCATCCGTGTTGCTTCGACCCCCCTCGTGTTGCTTCCCCTATCCACACTCTCCATGTTGTTTCCGACTATGTTGCTTCCCCCACCACCCTCTGTTTTGCTTTTGCCTGCATGCACCCTCCATGTTGCTTACCCTGCCTGTTTAAATAAAACAAAAAATGGCTTTTGTGCACATTTTTTCTCTACTGATCCAACTCGGATCTGTACATAATATTTTAAAAAAGTGCTTGCATCATTTTGAAGGAGCACACATGCATGATACGCTCATTTACAAAATGACGTGTCTGGATACGTCATGTTTTTATCCCCGTCTTTTAACATGGTGCATAGCATTGGGGATGCAGTACAGCATCAATAAAACAAGCATTGGCATAGCCAATAGGTCTCACTTTTGGGACCGTATAAGTATTTAGTTATGCCGCACAATATCCTTGGTGCAACAACATCAACCGTTGCATGGCTAAACACTTACAAGGTCCCCAAGGCGAGACCTACTGGCTATGCTAATGCCTGTTATTTTTTGTTCTTGGGGGAAACCGGGCTTAAATGCCCAGTTTGTTTTAGTTTCTAAAACAAATAAAAGGCATTGTCATTTACAATGCCAACAGCTTAAACTCATGTAAATGCAAGACCTATTGCATTGCAAATGCTTGTTTAGTACTTGTGCCCTGAGTAAGTCCAAAAGTACAGTGCAGGCCACAGCGCCACCTGAAGCCTAGTTGAGTAGAGAAGTGCAGTGGCAGACCTGCTTAACAGGTTAGTCCTGACTCAAGGCCAAAGCAGGACAGGAAGGAGTTAGAGACCTTTTGCAGACTCCATTTGGCTGCACCACCACAGCAAGGCTGCATTGGGATAGTGTGAGCAGAGGGTCATGGGTCAGTCAAACAGAGTGCATTTGAAATGTGGATTACAGTGCTGTGGCACTAACAACGCACTGAGTACCGGGCTTAACTCTGTTAGGTATGATGGCAAGCCAGTGGGCCCACTGAGAAAGAGCCCGAGAAATTAGGTGCAGTGGCACTGATGCCCAGGAACCTGGGGGGCAGAGGAAGAACTGATTAATGCTGTATAATATCCCCCTTCCAGGAGTTAGTAGGCTCAGTTTCTTAATTTGCTCTAGGGCCCTTATTTTTGCACACTATGGTAAAGTAATTTAAAGAGGAACAGTACTTGTTAAAACCCGGAACGTATGTCCCATTAAACCAAACCCACCCCACAGTAGCCTGTCAGGCATACTGCTTGCTTACGCCCTGCTCCAGCCGGTGGTTGTATCTTATTTGAGGATAAATAATATTCTAAAGCCTAATTTGCCGTAGCATACTTCTTAACAATCAGGTTTACCCAAATTTAATGGGAGGCGCCAATCTCACATTCACCTTTTAATTTCTCTAAGACAACGTCCCAGAGGTAAAAGTTAATTGCTGCACCCGATACGCAGACTGCTGGTTGGGAACGGACAGCATCCAACTGTAATTGTACATAGTGTTTAGAAATTAGGAAAAGTAATGGTGAGGGAGAGGCGGAACGAATAAGAAGTCACTTACCTGAAACCGGTCCCCCGTCGGCTGCCTCTCAACGCCCGAAGCTCAAAATAGAAAGAGGACAGCATAAGAAAAGGAAGAAAGAAACAAAGGACTACATAAGGAAGCACAGGGGAGGAAATGGAAGACGGGGCCACAAACATTACAGAAAATTGATTTTTGTTTTGAATAAAACGCGGGTGGAGGAGAGTGAAAAGGCGGATGAGAGTGATTGACCAATGTTATGTTATGTTATGTTATGTTATTGAATTTTGTATAGCGCGCAGATGCCGCAGCCAAGAGGCGTCCCGGCGCTTTTGGAGATAAAAGACACAACACAACAATGATGACTAGAACACAGAGCTATACAGCGGAGAATAAATGGGTTTTTAATTGTTTCCTGAACTGAAACAAATCGTGGATGGAACGAAGTGAAGCAGGCAAAGAGTTCCATAGTGTAGCCGCCATCACCGAGAAAGAGCGTCCACCCATTCTGGACTTTTTAAAACGAGGAACAATGGCCAAATTAGACCCTGCAGACCGAAGAGCTCTTGAGGGGACATAGTGGAGGATGGTCTGGGTGAGAATAGGAGGGGAGGCCAAATTGAGAATTTTAAAAGTAAGGCACAAAGCCTTGAACTTAATTCTTTGGCCTACTGGGAGCCAGTGAAGGTCACAGATAGTGCTGCGAGCCGAAACAAATTTGGGGAGGCCGACCAGCATCCTAGCCGCCGAATTTTGTACCCGCTGAAGACGGGCAAGCTCAGCTTGATTAACACCCAGAAACAGGGAACTGGCGTAGTCCAATCTGGTCAGCACCAGAGCTTGGACTATGATCTGCCTGGTGTCCGCGTCAAAAAATTTAAAAATAGGCCGTAGGCTTTGTAGAGCGCCGAAACAAGTTCCCGCAACACGTTTGATGTGGGGAATAAAAGACAATTGATCGTCAAGCCATACGCCCAGATTTCTGACTTCGGCTACAGGAGTAGGAACAGGGCCCAATTCAGAAGGCCACCATTGGTCTCCCCAGAGCTCGCTGTCTCTACCGAAAAGAATGACCTCCGTCTTGGTGGCATTGAGTTGTAAGCGATTGTTCGCCATCCAGCCGGCGACAGCTTTGAGGGCTGCCTGAAAGGTGGGGGCGTTCATGCTGGAATCGCCATTGAGTGACACCGCCAATTGTGTGTCATCGGCGTATGACACTATTGTAAGACCAAAACTGGCAGCTACCTGCGCCAGCGGTGCAACATACAAATTAAAAAGGGTGGGGCTGAGGGCCGAACCCTGTGGAACTCTCTGCAGAATGGGGCGTGGGGCAGAGATGTAGGGAGGAGTAGAAACTTTAAAGGTTCGACCCGTAAGAAATGATCGAAACCATTCAAGCGCTTGTTCTCCAACTCCTGCCTCCACGAGGCGGTGTAAAAGGATGTGGTGGGAGACCGTGTCGAACGCGGCACTTAGATCCAATAGGATCAGTGCCGCCGTCTGACCTTGGTCAAGTATATTCCTGATGTGTTCCACCACCGCCAAGAGAGCGGTCTCGGTACTATGACCGGCTCGAAACCCATTCTGGGAGTTGTCCAGTATGTTTGCTTCTTGCAGGTGGAGGGATAAGATCCTATTGGCGTGAGCTTCAGCTAATTTAGCCATCCAAGGAAGGAGGGAAATAGGTCGGTAATGCTCTGATTTGGAAGGGTCAAGAGACGGTTTTTTTAGGATTGGTATAATAGTGGCCTGCTTCCAAGCAGTGGGAACACTACCAGTTCTGAAGGAAAGATCAATTACGCTCTGCATCGCCGGATAACAGCAATCGGCGAAATCACGAAATTGCATGGGTCTCATAGGGTCCTCCGGAGAACCTGATTTAACTTTAACCGTCAGATTTAGGAACTCCTCTTGGGTAGGACCTGGAATGGCTAATAGGGATTTAGAGACCGGAGGGGCACTATTAATTTCACTGACAAAAGGCATAGCAAACGACCTATATATGGCCTCCACTTTTTCGATGAAAAACGAGGCCAGATCTTCGCAGTGTGTCATAGAGGCAGTGAACGTGGAGGCAGTTCTTTTGTTGGTGAGGTCCTTACACACCCTAAAAATGGTCTTGGTAGGGTTAGTACTGTTTTTTATTTCTTGTGAGTAAAAAGCAGCCCTAGCTGAACATATGGCCTTATGATACATCCTGATGCAAGATCTATAGGCTGCTTTAAGATCAGTATCATAGTTTCTGCGCCAAGCGCGTTCTGCTTTTTTACATGATGCTTTCAGTGCCCTAAGGGATTCATCATACCAGGGACTGGGGGAGCCAGATTTAACCTTGCTCCACCTAGCTGGTATGAGGGTATGAGGAGGGGTATGAGGAGTCTCAGGAAACTCACTCGAAGTCAGAACTTCTCTGAGGTGGGGAGATCCCGATGACGAAGTAAGGGAGAGTTGACCCGGACGCGAAGCAAGAGGATGTTGCATTATGACTATAGATGCCGACTTTGGAATTATGGAACCAGGTTCCTGTTTTGGCGCCGGCGCAGCATCCTGGGATTCTGGGCAAAACATGTTTTGACTCCTATTGTCTGAAAAATTATGTAACCATTTGTAACGTAACTGCTGCTCCTGTAAACCGTCTATTGTCCGATCATTACATTTGAGCCGACTTCTGCCAGGAGAGAATAAAAAGAATGAATGAGACATAACTCGGAAGTCAAAATCAACAAAGTTAAAGTTAAAGTTGTTGCACATTTGCCAGCATTCAAGTAGCAAGCAAGAGTCGTATAGGGTGCATGGGCATAGTTATAAATATGTGACATAGCTAACAAGTCTGGGAGTGGTGCGCACGCGTGCACTCTCTAAAAGGAATTTAAAGAAGTTAAACACAAGCGCGCGCGCCTCACGCTTAAAGTTATACAAGAAGCGCAAGCAAAAAGTGGACACGAGTGGTGCACGCGCAATGGGAAAAGTGAAAGTAGGCAGCGCTCCGAGCGCATGAAACTGAGGAGGAGGAAGTGGGAGAAGGGAGGGGGTAGGGAAGGGGATTCACACAAGAAAGCCAAATGGCAGCTGTGCACGTCGCGCACGCTTGTGCGCGTAATAGCAAGCTGGTGGCCCGCAAATGCCTGTGAGTAGCACTTTGAAAACCCGCTTACTAAATGTCTCGCCAGAGCAACGCATACGCTGGCTCAGGTGAGACCTAAACAATTGGCAAAGTCAGCAGGTTCCAAAGGTGAATTATTGGCTTTGCCAATCGGTGTTTGTGACTGGTACTTATCGTGGAGGCAGACTGAGGATAGTGATGAGAACTGCAGGGCTCCTTCACAGCACTTCTTAGGTCCTTTCCAATAGATCAGACTTAAGATTGTGGATTGTAAGAGACACAGGGGTCTTGTGAGCTGCAGGATCACTTATTTGCCCCTTCCTGCTCCATTCTTCCACATTGGTGTTAGCCCCAACAGGTTGTGAGGTACCTCCGTGAGGACATCGCTTCTTCCCTCAGCACCACTTCTACTTCCTGCTGATACTAGAGGGCAGAGACTGTGGTTTCACTAGTCTGTGGGGAATGCAGAAAAAGGTCGGAACTGCCTGAAACCTGTCCCAAAGCTGGATCTACGCAATCCACAGTCTCTGTCTATAACTGACCATATGTATTGGGCAGAAACTCTCAGTTAGTGTGCCCAGACTTTTCGTTGACCAGTGCATGGGTTCCACATCAGAGGAGACTGAGAAAGACATCTGAGCTCCAGGGGTGGGGTGCAGACTGCCAGGTTCCCTCCTTCCGGTTCAGGAACAGGAATTTGGAAGTTCTCCACTCTGCTAGGCGGAGCTGTCTTGAACCACAGTGAAAGAAGGAGCCCATTGACTGCTGGAGAGGGGTACCAGAGCCATCCTTGCATGAAAGAGAGTCTGTCTAGAAGAGGAGGAGTCCGAGTAACTCTGCAGGAAGAACTGAAACTTGGCCCCTTGTTGCCCAGGACAGCATCTGCACTGCCGGGAGAACTGGTGAGGCTACGATCACCCTGCATCGGACCCTGGAATGAGGCAGCTTGCTCCTCAACCCTGCGCTTGAGTGAGGTCACTTTCACCTCCACCTTATTGGTCCACAGAGAGTGGATGGTGGCGACCAAAAATGGTAAGTGTGACTGCGAAAGATGGATTCCACTAAGAAATGCTTGCGATGGCTGGGTGCTAAGGAAAAATTGCAACTGAGACCAATGGTATCAGCCCTAAGAAACAGAAGCGCCTGTGATGCCTTGGTCACCGACAAAAGCCATATTTGCATTGGTTGGAGGCACTTTATGCTCCTTGGACGATATCATTGTGGTCGGTACAGCTGGGACTGGTTACTACATCACAACGGTGATGGATATCCCGTCCCCCGAAATATACATCCCATAGAATATAATGGGTGACCCGTCCGCCAATGTCTAACTCAGAACCTAAGTGTGGACCAAGAGTGCTGGGACTCTAATAACTTTCACAGGCATCAGGGCCACACCCTTCATAGTACAGAGACAATCAGAGCGATGCAGTCTCATTCTTGCTGGGGCTACCACCCTAAAAGGCAGGGCTGGCTCTAGGGCGGTGCAATCGGTGCCACCGCACAGGGCGCTGACTTGAGGTGGGGTGCTATGTTCAGCGCCTTAAAAGCACCTGATGCAGCGTACTTTGTCCCCGCAATAAGAATGACAACTCCAGAGATTAATGCTCTTCTTCGAGAGAGTCCGGAGCTTTGTCTAGCGCAGAGGGTTAACATGCCTGCTGCAAAGAATGTGTCCCATTAACATCACACAGCGCATATAATATAAATAGGCCAATGGGTTACCGGTTTTGTCAGAGATTCTTTTTTACTTGCAGTTTATAAGTTAATATCTTGATGTAGAGCAATGAGATATTACCTGCCATCAAAGAGCTGCATGCAAACTGCAAGGAAAATATTAGAGCTATATATTTTTTGCCCAGACTTTCGTTGTCCTAATATTGAAAAAGGGGATAATTTGGGTAGAAATCAATTCTTATTATTAAAGAAAACCCCTAACATCGGTGTTACGTTTTAAATTCTGAGTTTGTGATTTTCCAGTCCAAGGACTCTTAAACTATGCTGCCTACCAGTGTGGATGAAATGTGACTTCTACCCCTTGTAGGCCTCTATCTTATGGAACATTTCCTATATATTGATTTTCCCAGCGATGATTGATTGTCTCTGTGCAATGGGAAACAACCTTTACAATGCAACTTTTACACCGCGCTACCAGTACAACAAAACTTTTACAACGCAACATCCATTACAACGCATACAGTTACAACGCAACCATTACAACGCATAACACTACAACGCACACCACTACAACGCATGACATTACAACGCAGTCATTACAACGCATACCATTACAGCGCATAGCATTACAACACATAGTACCCTTACACTATCCAACACTTACCCTACTGTTTTACCCCCTGGAGTTAGAATAGTAATTTTTACCCCTACACTATCCAACACTTACCCTACTGTTGCACCCCCTGGAGTTAGAATAGTTATTTTAACCCCTACACTATCCAACACTTACCGTACATGCAATGTAATGTTATGCGTTGTAATGGTATGCATTGTAAAGGTAGTATGCGTTGTAGTGGAATACGTTGTAAAGGTAGTTTAAAAGAATTCGTTGTAATGGCCTGCGTTGTAATGGTATGCGTTGTAATGGATGTTGCGGTGTAAAAATTGCGTTGTAAAGGTAGGCGTTGTAAAAGTATGCGTTGTAACATCATACATCCCTGTGCAATGCGTGTGTGATGTACAGGTTTCTGACATTTTAAACTGGCATGAGTGGCACTATAAAATGAAATGAATCTAAGAGACAGTGGTTATGGAGACTTGGGGGGCATTGTCAAATGGTGGTAGTGAGGGAATCTATGGTGGAGGTGGTCATTGGGGGGTGCGCCAACAAACATTGTCGCACAGGGTGCCACCAGTTAAAAGGAGATTGTGCTCCAGGTTCTGTAAGGCTTCTTTTGTGTAAACCAGACCGAGTTAAGCCCGATATACCTATAAAGGCTCTGACTGCAGCCTAACATTGGAAGAGGCTTACTTCCTGTGTTTCCATAAAAATAATATTGTGTATTTTTTGCTAGCTACATTTCAAGTTTGGTATTTAGCTGTCTGATGTAATTAAAGTACATTTTCTTTTCAGGTCAATGCACTGGGTGGACAATTCACTAATTGTTTTTATCTGCGGACTAATTTTTGAGTCTCTGCCCGCGCCTCCTCCCTGAGTAAGCCTTGGGGCGCGTTGTGTAGGTGCTCACAAAGGCAAGTCCTAAAAGGGGGTACTCAGTGCTCAGGTTTGAGGTTAGACCCTGGGAGCCAGAGGTAAAAGGGTCTCTTTGTCACAATTTGAGCAAGTGACCCCTGATTACCCTAGGGGCTTCCGAAAAGGTTCCCACCATGTCTATCCCCCACAGATATGTTCCTCACACTAGTGAACATTGTGCGGCTGGATGGACTTTGTGACAGTTTCATAGAATTTCCAAAAGTGACATCTGGGCTCTCGCCCAATCACAGCTTGGGTCACTGCCAAGTACATTTTTGAAAGAGTTCAATTCATAGGGGAGAGCAGAGAACTTTCTCCTGGATTCTTCTTGCTTCACAACATCAGACTAGCCATAGGGAGGGGTTAAGAGATAAGGAGTGAAGGGTGGAAGATTAAATGTCTTAATATTTCTCCATTGACCAGCACTGAAGTCACCCCAGGGTGCTCTCCCACTCTGTCCCTGAGTTAGATCTCACGGGTTACTCCATCGCGCCAATGATGGATTTCCCGTCCGCCAAAATAAATAAATCCAATTATATCCTATGGGGTTTATAGTTCGGCGGACTAGATATCTGTCACTATTGTGACAGAACAACCCATCCACCAAGATCTAAATCAGGCCCTCTGTCTTCTTTCTGAATGTGCACGCCTTCTGCGGTACTAAGAAACTTTACCTCTGTGCATGAACTGATGTTAAGGAATATTAGAACATTGGAATGTTGGGAGCTCCATTGCAGACAATGGAGAGCTCCCTGCTTCTACGGGCTGGTAAAGGCCCGCAGAGCAACATTCCAATGTTCTACAAAGGTTTCTCGAAGTACGAGGGGATTTATATCTCCTCGACCTTCGAGAACCCTTTGTTTAATTTGTTAGAACATTCTGCCCTCTAGTGGCAGAATGTTCTAATAGCCTTATAGCCCTTCATAGCAGGGCTATACCGCTATTAAAGTCCAGCTGTTTCGTTAAAGTCCCGAGCCGAATCAGCGGGCCTTTAATAGCGGGCTATAAGGCTATATGATCTGTGAACGAAAATCCAATAAAAGACTGCAGAAAATATTCAACTCTTATTTGGAATTTTTTTCTACTTTGGGTGCTCAGGACATTTGTGTATATTGTTCACCCCCTTGGGTTATTTCAGGGTTGTAGGTGGGGTCTAAGACAGTACATCAGATCACCCTGCTACAATGAGGAGAGCGCCTGTGTGCCTGCCTACTATGTTTTGACCAGTGGTTGTGGATGTTTTTGTTTACATTTCGCTCAATTCATGAGCCAAAGATAGATTTTGCTAATTTTGATAGGCAGTTGGCAGAATGGACAGTGTGAATGATCTCTGTGTTGTGAACCTGTCATCCCTTTGAACACTGAGCCAGTGCTTAATTTGTAAAAAAAATAAGCACCAGGGCCCTTGTCAGGTAGCAACTGCAACTTGCAACACCCATTGCCCCTGCCAGCGCTGCCCCTGACAGTCCCAGCACAACTACTAACCATCGCACTCCTACAAGTCCGACAAATCATGTTATTCCATGCCCCGAACGCTGTAAGAATGGCTTGAACTGCAGGTATTATTTATTTTTGCTGGATATTGAATTAATAAACAACTGCTGTGGTCCTCATCCCTAAATTAGCTATACTGCGCCACCATGTGGCAGACTGTCATAAGTCCAGGTGTTTAAGTGCCTGCGCTGAACACTGGAAACCACCAGCTCAAATTAAGCACTGAACTGAGATGATCTTAACCTCCATTTCCAATCTGTCAAATGATCAAATTGTTTGCAGGCTGTTGGAGTTGAGTTGCCTCTTAGTGTGTCAATGCATTTCCCAAGACAAGAGTCACCATCCCAAGAATAAGTCACATGAGTAAAATTAGTTGGTTTATTCACCAACTGAGAAGCTAATGCATAATAGGGGTGGCACAGCAATTTCATCTCTTTTTATTCTTAGGGTTAGTTTTGATCTTTTAAGACAAAAAAGGTATGTCAGCAGTGGTGTAACCTTCCCTGTCAATCAGTGTAGTAGTAAGATGTGCATCATACCACTGGGGGAGAGAATGCAGTCCTCTCTATCTACAACGTCTCCAAAAAACAAGTTTCAGCCACAAACAATGGAGAAAAGAAACAAAATGCAACAGATCAGTACGTCTAGGATGATATATAGGATAAAGTATCCCCTGCTGTACATGTAAGGATATTGCAACTCACCTTGGAGTCCCATGACCATGTAGACGAATGGAGCGAGTTCCTTTATAAGGTCATAGAACTCTGAGGTGACTTACAATATCCTTACAATGTGCAGCAGAGGGTACTTTATTCCCTGTAATACATGGTCACATCATCACTGTTCTCTCAGATCTCTTAAATCCTTGGTGTCTTGCACTTTTATGTTCATTACAGACAAGAAGAACAACAGCAGAAACTGCAGTGTGAAATTTAGCGCACCAAAAAGCAATCAGTATTTTTTGCAAAAAGATATTAGTATCAGTTAAATGTAGGTCAGGTTAAAAAAAATGCTGCGGCTCACAATGTGTGGAAACATGCTGAGATTCCATATTTGCTGCAATGACAAATAGGGTGGAAAAATAAACATGTTGCTATAAATACCTTCTTTCTGCTCGTCATTTATTTTTAGAAAAAGTTATCAGAAGAAGGAAAATCGTTTTCCTTGTTTAAAGTGCAGCTGTTATGATGCTCTGTGACCTGCCTATCACCATGTGGCATTAGAAGTTAACTGTACTATCTGTAATAACCTGCTACAGTGGTGCAGCTGCATCATTTCTCGTTTACCTACATTAGTGACTGTGATATCAACTCACAGCATGGTAAAAACATAGCACTAATGATGTATAATACAATCAAATGCATCATATTATTAATTTTAACTTTAGGTCCGGTGCGCGCTAAGACAGGTCCCCAATATCGAGGGCCTCAATTGCAAGAGGTCCTTTTTAGGTCTTGCCTGAGCCAGCGCGCATGTGCTGCTCTGCGAGACATTTAGTAAGGGCTTTAAACTTTGGAACACACGTTCATGCTTGTGGTATTGTTTTCTTCACCCCCTATTGGCCTTTGCATGCATCTTTCTAAGAAAGACAGCATGCAATTGGCCAAAGGCGGGTGCATGTCCCACCTTCTCTCTGCCCAGGCCTAGGGTCCGCGGGAGCGAGCGCGGCTTTCCTCCCTCGTCATGGCTCATTAAGCGCAGCTTGCACTTTCAGCTCCAAACACGGTCGCTTTCACTTTCGCATACCGCGCTTGTTTTATTTATTTATTTACTAGAGCGCCGTAATGCCTTTCTGCACAGAACACCCCCCCCCACCTCCCAAACATCAACCAGTGCGATGCCCTTGCTTGTTTCTAATATTCAGCCTCTTTCTGCTCTCCTATGTGCCTACTTCGATATCATCCTCTCCTCCTGCATACTGCCAGCACCCTTCTACCCAATAGTCATCCACCACCCTGTCCACCACCACCACCACGTCCACCACCACGTCCCCCACGTCTACCACTACCACCACCTCCACCACCACCACATCTACCACCACCACCACGTCCACCATGTTCACCACCACCACCACGTCCACCACCACCAGATCCACCACCACCATGTCCACCACGTCCACCACCACCACATCCACCACCACCACGTCCACCACCACCACCACCACATCCATCACCACCATGTCCACCACCACCACCACGTCCACCACCACCATGTCCACCACCACCACCACGTCCACCACCACCACATCCACCACCACATCCACCACCACTCCCACCACCACATCCACCACCACCACGTCCACCACCACCTTGTCCACCACATCCACCACCACCATGTCCACCACCACCACCACATCCACCACCACCACGTCCACCACTACCACGTCCACCACCACATCCACCACCACCACGTCCACCACCACCACCACATCCACCACCACCATGTCCACCACCACCATGCCCACCACCACCATGTTCACCAGGTGCACCACCACCACGTCCACCATCACCACCATGTCCACCACCACCACGTTCACCACCACCACCACATCCACCACTTCCACCACCACCACGTCCACCACCACCACGCCCACCACCACCACCATGTCTACCCCCACCACCACTTCCACCACCACAACATCCACCACCACCACGTCCACTACCACCACCATGACAATCATGTTCACCACCACCATGTCCACCATGTCCACCACCACATCCATCACCACCACATCCACCACCACCATGTCCACCACCACGTCCACCACCACAACATTCACCACCATGTCCACCACCATCACCATGACAATCACGTCCACCACCACCATGTCCACCACCACCACGTCCACCACCCCCACATCCTCCACCACCACGTCCACCACCACATCCACCACCACCACCATGTCCAACACCACATCCACCACCACCACCATGTTCAACGCCACATCCACCACCATGTCCACCACCACCATGTCTTTCACCACCACCACCACGTCTTCCACTATGTCCATGACCACATCCACCACCACCACATCCACCACCACCATGTCCACCACCACCACGTCCACCACCACCACATCCACCACTACCACATCCACCACCACCACGTCCTCCACCACCACCACGTCCACAACCATGTCCACCACCACCACATCCAACACCATGTCCACCACCACCACGTCCACCACTACCGCATCCACCACCATACCCACCACCACCACGTCCACCAACACCATGTTCACCACCACCACCACGTCCACCACCACCACAATGTCCACAACTACGTCCACCACCACGACCACCACACCATCCACCACCATGTCCACCACCACTACGTCTACCACCAGCACGTCCACCACTACCACATCCACCACCACGTCCACCACCACAATGTCCACCACATCCACTACTATGTCCACCACCACCACATCCACCACTACCACATCCACCAGCACGTCCACCACCACCATGTCCACTAACACCACCCCCAGGTCCACCGCCACCACCACGTCCACCACCACCATGTCCACCACCACGTCCACCACCACCGCAATGTCCACCACTACGTCCACCACCACGATCACCGCCACGTCCACCACCACCATGTCCACCACCACCATGTCTACCACCAGCATGCCCGGCACCACAATGTCCACCATCACCACATCCACCACCACCACGTCCACCACCACCACCACGTCCACCGCCACCATGTCCACCACCACCACATCCACCACCACCACATCCACCACCACGTCCACCACATTCACCACCACTACACCCACCACCACCCCCACCACCACATCCATCACTTACCTTCCTCAGCCCGTTTCAGTCCCGCTTGGTCTCTGCTTTTCTGCTCTTCTCCGAAAGTAGGCAACCTCCCTCCAATAAGCCAATCACAATGCTGCAATGGTAGCGTTGTGATTAGTTGGGACGCCAACCACACAGGCATCTATGGGGAGTCCATTTTTCCATGCAGCCTACATGGGGAAAGCAGTGGGGCGATGCTCCTCCCCCACACAGAGGAGCCGCCCCTGGGAAAGGTGCCCATGTTTTGTCAAATTTGTGTTGTGTACTAATCCTGTCTGTGAGAAGTTGGCCTGGTATATGCTGACCACTAATTAAAGTGGGCACCTTGTACCAGCCCAAACAACCCTTATTGATGAATAGGTTAAAGGGAACCTTTATTGAAAGCTATCCTAGTGGTAGCTATGGAGAGCAGCCTTCAGGCTAAGACTCGAAGGAATATAAAGCAGCTTGTTTTACCAGATCAGAACCTCCTGAATGACCAAATGAAAGGAGAACCACACAAGGAATATATGAAATATATGTATTTATTACTAAACACTCTCAACTAACCTCTTTATGAGATTAGAGAACAAAGAACACAATATTAAATCACTAGAACGACAGTAAATAGCACAATACACAGTGGGCTTCGGGGGAGACCACACCATATACTAAGAAAGTGGTATAACAACCACAACTTGACTAGACACAGTGCCTAGAGTACGTAGAATCGCTGGTACACCCAAGGTAGTGACACAGGGGACCCACAGAGGATGGGTGCAGTGCGAGAACACAGACACGGGCACCGTACAACTCTATGGGAAAGTTACGGTTGGAATTTTAAAGATTAAGGACACTTAGGAGAGGACTTTAAGCAAACCCAGTTAAACATAGAAGGTTCTAAGGCCAGCACCCTTGAGAGTATGGAGATACCCGTGTTACCTATCCCAGAGGAGCCGGATGCATAGGGGTAAAGTGATGTCGGAAACCTTCATAGTTTTCAATGGCGTGATGCGAAAAGTGCTGCTGCCATGAAGATTAAAAGTGCCCGGTGTGACACAAGCCTGGATCAGAGATGAGAAGAACCTGAAAGCAGAGGGGACAGAGTCGGGGTCACTTCAGGGTGACCAGGGGCTCGGTAGACGCATGCCCACTGATGTTGGGTGCTTCAGGTGAGAAGAGGTGAAGCTTGACTCTATAGCCACCGGGACCAGGAGACGTTGATGATGACCAAAGTCCAGAGGTGAGCTGTCCCACGAGTGCTGGGGGGTCAGTGTCCAGATTGAACAGCAACAAGCCTTGGCAACTGCAACCCACCTGAGCAGAAGAAAGATGCTTTGGTGAGGACCAGCAAGGTTCTGGGGACTCTCCAAGCTATGGAGAGTCAGGGCACGTCTGGAGTAACCAGGAAAGCCCATGGAAAGTCAAAGTTGCCTTCACAGGGACCCACAGGCCAAAGGACCAGGGATCACGAAGGGACCTTGAGCTGAATCACAAAATACCAGCCCACGGAACACTCGTGGAGTGTAGGCCGGAAATCTTCAGTGTACTCACTGCTTGAGGTCAGGACTACAAGTCACCCAAAGCACAGCCTCAGGGGTCACCAAAAACCATATGCTGTTGCAAATGTACGTGGTGCACAGGGGTTCGAGTTGCACAGGTCCCATGAGGGATAAGGGCCTCAGAATTGCTGAGAGCGCATATCAACCTCAGAGACCACGAGAACCCACCTTCTGTGTTGCAGAACTCTTCGGAGTCTTCAGGAACTTTGGAGATGCAAACTGGTTAGATGCATTTAGGTGCCTGCCTTGCAGGGGAGTAACTCCTTTACTCCAAGAGATATTCTTCAGTCATCCAGCGTCGTGCAGATCATTGAAGTACTTGGCTTCTGTAGCAGAGTTTAGTTCTGGTAAATCTAAAGTCCTGTAGTCAGGGGTTCCTACTTTATACCCAAGGAAGGGGTGGGACAAAATCTGGGGACCCACCTATGGGAGGGTCAGGACAGAGGGGTGGCTACACCCATGCCCCTTGTCCAATTTCACGTCAGAGCAGGAGCACATGGCTCCTGTAACTGGTTTGAGCTGGACTATGCACAGGGACACCAAATGTACCCCCAGTGCAGACATCAAAGCACTCTCAGAGTGCACCCATCCAGCCCCAATACACAAATACACAAAAGCCTGTCTGGGAGGTGGTCACACCTCCCTGTGACAGGAAGCCTATTGTCAAGCCTTCCCCTGCTCGAGCTTGGCTCAGCAGCAGGAGGGAAGATTCGTGTCTGTGGCTGGCAGCATCCATTTTGTGATGCAGAGGTCGAGAAAGCTGGTACCGGGTAGCCCGGTATGTCACATTCGTCCCTCTAGTAGGTTGGAATCATACCTCCCCCGCCAGTTACTGGTGGGGAGGCATTATTCCAAGTTGTTTGACACCAAACACAACATGTTTCCATGCAGCCGTTTTAAAGTTAGCATTTACCGCAAGGTTATAATGCACTTAAGTATATATGGTTGGCTGCATCACAAACAACTCCGGAAAATAGGTTCTGAAAGCTGCAGAGGGGCTCTGCTCACGCAGGAGCACCCTCTCACATAAAACCCAGCACCCTGCCTTCAGGATTGATAAGGCCTTCCATAGGCGTGATAGGTTTATATGTGCAGTGATAAGGTAGATATAGTGAACCTATATCTAAGTAAGGGGTGCATGCACCACCTTACACAGGTTGCAGTAGCAGACCTGTGGTGTCAATTTGAGTGGCCTCTCAGGGGTGACATATATGCTGTAGCCCCTGGGAGGCCTCGGGGGTACCTATGCCCTGGGTGCATAGTATACCATATACTAGGGACTTATAAGGGTACCCCAGAATCCAATCTGGAGTGTACCTAAAGTACATGCAATCAATTTAGAGGAGAAAGCAGCTAGGCTGGGGTCCTGGATAGCAGGATTTCAGCCAGTCTAAGTCGAAAACAGTGATACATCAGCAACAAGTGAGGGTAACTATAAGAAGCAGATCCTACTCTCCTACACAGTCAGTTTATTGTTTGCATAGATAGACCATACTCAGTCCTTAATTTGAGCCAGTGGTTTCCAGTTCTCTGCACCAGCACTTAATTGTCAACACCAGTACTTATGACAGCTGCCACATGGTGGTGCTGTTTGTCTAATATAGAGAAAATCACAATAATTATTGTTATTAATTCAATATACATCAAAAACAACCAATACCTGCTGCCCAAACCATTCTTATTGCTTTGGGGACCTCGAGCAATCTGAATTGTAACACTTGTAGCACTGCGATGGCAGATAGTTGTGTTGGTACTGTCATTGACAGCACTGGCAGTGGTAAAGGGTGGTGCAAGCTGCGGTGGCCTCCTGATTAGCGCCCTCAACAAACGATGCGGCATGGTTGCAATTTGTAGTCTGAAGGCAACGGGGTCATCCTCCTTGATGTAAGGGCTCTCCTGGCAAGGGTCAATTACAGCTCAACTGCTCAGTACATTTCAGGCGACCTGGAATTTTGTATTGCATTTTTTTGAAAATCTGCATGCTCAATTCTGCGTAATTATGTACGCCAACTCATCTGCAGGGTAATTTGGAAATTTCAAGCATAATATTTAACAAACCTATCACAGCTTGCTAACAGTGCACTCAGATGGTGTAAAAATGTCTAATGTTCTCTGGCTTGCAAATGATTGGTGGAAAAGCCTTTGTGTTTTCTCTCAGCTGGAAAAAATACCACTTGCATTTCCCAGAACTGGGCATTGTTCTGGCATGGGTGCCATCTTGTACTAATGTGGGCTGTCGGAAGGCTGCATTGCTGCATTCCAACTGGCTATGGGGTATCCTGCAGATTAGAATGCTATCCATGGGGTGCTGTCTCAGTTCTAATTAACCACATCTGACATTCCCTGTAGAGTATTTGTAATGGGAATAAGTGTATATAGCACTTAATACCCATGATAAGGCATTAAAGCACTTTGCTGCGAGTAGCACGCTTCTCTGGAGCCCATGATAAGAAGTTAACAGTAGAGCTGTGCGTGTCCATCACTGTGTCTGTGTGTGTCTGTTATTCCTTGTGACAACCCTACAGAGAGCTTAGTGTAAGCTGCTGGACACGTACTAAGTCCATCGAGATATCTCCGTAGGTTGATGGCGATATGACAAGAGTTACTTTGACAAAAATCACACAGTATCTGGAGGCAGAGCCAGGCTTGAGGTAGGACCTTTGAATAAACACGCCTGCTCGTGGAAGTCGTTTCTGTGGCTCCCCACGGGCTCTCTTGCAGTAACTTCTTAGCCGTCAGTCAAAGAGTATGCCATCCTTGTTTCTCTCACGTGACAAGCAAACTAGAGTGTTTCTTGCTGCTAGTGGTGTTATATCAGACAGAGGATGCACACATGGGTTCTACACTCCCACATAACTAATGCTGCAGAGACAGCTTGGGTACCACTGAAGGGTCAACTCAATGCCGGCGTTGATCAACGGAAGGCCTTGCTGTTTGTGCATCTGTCAGCGGCTTACAAACACAACAATGTATGAGTAATATTTATTCGCCTCCAGGCGCATGCTTTTCATTCGTGCAACTGACAATGCTTGTGAGAAGGGATCACCCTGCATCATGATTCGTGACACAGATCTCTGGTGTCAGCGGCGGCCATGTTCCCATGTGGACCAGTTCCAGAACCGACTGTGGGAAGAGATTCGACCTCTCTTGGAACACGCCATCACAACAACCAAGCCCAAATTAGAACAGCCGGAGCTGTTTTGGCTCTCAAGTGATGCTGAGTGAGCTGTCAGGAGGAATATTCACTGCTGCCAATTCAAGAAACACCATATAACACAAGGGTGAAGAATCCAGCAGGGCAGGAATGTTTAAAGAATGTAACCATTTAACAATTTTTTGTCCTTTATCTAGAAATCTCTCTCTCACATGCTCTTATAAAAGATTGCCTCATGCTAAGATCTAAGGTGAGACACTTGTCTTCTCTGATTGGTTCAGGATATAGCAGGGTGTACACGTCACTCCCATAGATATTAAAGGATGATACCGTGTAATATAAACTAATTACAGAATCACAAAGCAGTGCTTGAAGGCATCCCACAGAGCTTAAGGCTGAACAACCTGCGCAGCGCAGGAACCATTGCCAATCTATTTCCGATATAAATTCGCTAATGTGTGATGTGTACGTTGCGCAGTAAGAAAGAAGCACATCTAAGGGTCTACTACCTCCTATTGCATTCTCCATTTCTCCGTCCTCTCTTTCCTCCTTCACCGTTCATCCGAGACTTAGCATATTGAAACCATTCTTGGGACTTCAAAACTGCTTTCATGGCATGCTGAGCGATATGAATCAAATACAAACATAAATAATACATAGTAAAATAGATAAAGAAATGAATACACCAGTAATAGTTTGTGCAATGTACAAATAAATTACAAATATATAATATAAATAAATGCCAATTAAGTAAGATGCAAAAAAGCAAATATGCAAACAATAGCAAACTGATACCATGTCTAATGAGCCCTGGTTGTGAGAAGGCTCTATGTTAGGGTAAAATGCTCTTCATAGGAACTAAACCACAGGAACATTTTGCACTAAGAACATAGTTCTAAATGCTGAGAGAAAGTTGGGTGAGAATCCTACCCTAAGAGCACATTTTGCACTCTTTCTGAGCACATAATGCAATCTAATGCCCATTTTGGGTGCAAGGGTGCATTTTGCGCTAAGAAAATAGTACTAAATGCCGGGAGTATATTGGGGGAAACAATCCTACCCCAAGAGTAAATTTAGTGAGTTTGCATAACTTCTTGCTCCCGCTATTCGTATTCTGTTGCAGTTAGCACTATGTGTTGGCACTGAATGCATTATCGCCCCCATTCTGTATGTGAGGAGACATTGTTGCACTAAGAAATAGTGCTAAACTCAGAATTACTCTTCTCGTGTAATTAAGCGTAATCTCGCAGGATTCTCAGGTAATTTCACAAGATTACCCTACACTGAACTACGCAAGTAACTCCCACCCCTACTAGTGATGTGAAACGGGAAACATCCTTCACAACGCAACCATTACATCACACTACACTTACAACGCAGTCTTTACATCGCATCATCCTTTACAACGCATATCACTACAACGCAGGCATTACAACCCATGACACTACATCGCATGACACTACATCGTATGTCACTGCAACGCAGGTATTACAATGCATACCACTACAACGCATACCATTACTACACATAGTACCCCTACACTATCCAAAACTTACCCTACTCTTGCACCCCCTGGAGTTAGAATAGTAATTTTTACCCCTACCATCCAATACTTACCTTAAATGAAATGTAATGGTATGCTTTGTAAAGGTATAATGTGATGTAATGGAATGCGTTGTAAAGGTAGTTTCTAAAAATGCGATATAGTGTCATGCGATGTAATGGAGTGCTTTGTAAAGGATGTTGCGCTGTAAAGACTGTGTTATAAAGGCATGCGTTGTAAATGTATGCATTGTAACGTCATACATTCATGTGAAACATTTGGCCATACAGGGTTTACATGTGTAAAAATGTCAAAATAATGAAGCAATAGTATTTTTCGTCTCGGATCAGTAAATAAAACAAATGGTGCCCTTGTCTGCGAACTTGTCATCCCCCCCTTTTTTTTCTTTTCTTTTAACCATTCGCTGTATCTTGCCAGTGCTGTACAGTATAACCAAAAGGCAATCGCCTCGCCAACAACTTTAAAAGGAAAGACACATTGGCTTTGCCACTGCTTGTTTTATTAGAGCTTGTTACATGACCTGAACAAGCCGACTTCAGCTCATAACCAGCTGGAGCCTTTGACTCCATAATTAAAATTCCATCTCTGGTTCTGAGCGGCTGGTGTGGCTGTGATGTGACACTGCAGGAGGGGGTTGTGTTTACACGCCTTTGTCCCAGAGGGCAGCGCGCCACATTATTAACCCTGGGTTTAAAGGCTCCCTCTCTCAGAAATATAAACATAAAGCAAACCACATGTGCACTTACCAACGCGCATCAATCACAAGAACCACACGCACACGGTATGCACGCATGCACCAGACGCTTAACGATGCTGGTACAAAAAAAGCATAAACACATACAGACACACACCCACAGTCAGGTAAAGAATAGGATACACTCACAAATGCCTCATACAAGCTGGCAAACATTGCACAAGGGGCATCGCGCAATAACCACTCCACGCATCAGTTTGCGTAAAAGGCCATTTATTAGGACAGGCATGACAGCTTACAAAACATAACATTATCAACTTTAACAATCCCCCCAACATCCTGCCTTTCAACCGTCATCCACTCACGTGCTCCACCAGCCATTCCCAAATCACACCACAACCTCTTTGCATCCCATTCACTTCCCCTTTCCACTTTCCGACTCCTCGGTCATTTCCATCCATCGCACTCCCGTCTACCACTCTCTCCCATCCTGCGCCTGTAACCCCCTCCCTGTAAGGGTGATTCTGCCCGTCATGAACTCCCCACCCCTCCCAGTTCCCGGAACGTATCCCCCCTTGCCATCCTGTCCTAAACTGGCATGTTGCCCAACATGGCAACCACAACAACACCGCACCCAAACTCCCTTTTCATGTAGGGTGGGCGGGTGGCAAAACCTAACTCTTCCCTGAGGCACCGGGGACCGGAAAAGGAAGTTGTTCCTCTCCTGTCCCCCCTAAACTAGCCTCCTACCTAACCCCTCCCACCCCTGACCTAAACCCCTGACCTAACTTCCGCCTGCCGTGTCCTCGCGCGAACACCCCGGGGGAAGACTAGTCTGCCGACCTGCATTCCCCCGGGGGCTGCATCGCACAATAACCACTCCACGCATCAGTTTGCGTAAAAGGCCATTTATTAGGACAGGCATGACAGCTTACAAAACATAACATTATCAACTTTAACAATCCCCCCGAGGGGAGGAGCGTAGCCTGCAGCCGAGATGGCCGCCTAGTCTCTCGGCTCCGCCGACCCTTATGCCCTTCTTCATTATCCTGCCGCACATCCTGTACTTCAATGCGCCACGTTTACTCGTGAGAGGCTCCTGATCACGTTGCTGTGACTCTCGGCGAAAACGGAGCGGTTCCGGCGGTGAGGAGTCCCTGTGTACTTCCCGGCCTTTCGAGTGACCGCAGCCGGGCCATTGCCTGTGGGAGACGGCCGGAAACGACCACAACAACAGCGGCCATCGCGGTGGAGGAGGAGCCGGTTGGCTGGATCTTCAGTGTGGCGCTGGGCTTTTCGCCGCAGCGCTTCCCTCCGCTCGGCAGCCCACAGCGCCTGGAAACATTGTACCGGCGCTTATACATTGTATCCCTGCCTGGCTGGGAGGTGGCCTGGACTGCTTCTTTGTTACCTCTCCTCCGTAGCGGACGCCATTTTCCGCATTGGGAACCCTGCGCCTGCCAGTGGAGTTCCCTGCTCATCTCGGGGGCTCGTTGTTTGCCGGCATCTTCACATTTGGAGCTTCCTTACGATCGGCTGCCTTCATGTCTCTGCCCCAGCTGAGCCCTGCAGATCTTCTACAGAATCTTCGAGTGTCGATGACTGACAAGGGAGACTTGCTTTCTGAGGCGCTCTGCTGCCGCTCGCCTTGGACGGGGGTCAATGCTGCATCCTCCATTCTGGATACACCGCTGGGGCTGCGGGATGTCCTGGAGGCTCTGGAAGACCTGCGGTTGGCCTTTCGTGACACTGCCAATGGTTTGGGGGCCCGGCTTGCTGCGATTTCTCCAGCCGGCCATGATGGTCCTTCAGTGCTGCACACTACGCCACATCCTTAACCTGCTCACGGTGAATTACCTGCCCTGGAGTATGTGGAGGCGACGGATGGGCGAGCCTCAGTTTCCGCTGCAGCACTCTCCGGATTTGCCTTGAAGGAGTTTGGCGATAATGATCCTTCGCGATGGCCGGTGCTTCTACTTCGGACGCCATGTTGTTCATCTCCTTTGTCCTCTGATGGCATGTCTCTTTGCGTCCTTCTGGACTTGCTGTTCGCGCATCGGCCGGCTGATACGCTGGAACTCTCGCCTCGTCTTGCTCCCTACTGTACTCTCCTCGGACAGGCAGTGGTGACTTCTTTTGACTTTTGTGGCCAACCTACAAGCCAGTTTGATTCATCCCAAGCGCCTCGACTTCTGCAATGGATTCCACGGTTACCCTCTCCATCCATGTGGACTGTTTTAGAACTGGACTCCGTTGTCATGCCGGTTCGGAGGGGACAGGGCTGAGGATGTTTCTTCTTTTGCTGTAACCTGCTGCATGCACGGCTTCCCCTTTCCACTTTCCGACTCCTCGGTCATTTCCATCCATTGCACTCCCGTCTACCACTCTCTCCCATCCTGCGCCTGTAACCCCCTCCCTGTAAGGGTGATTCTGCCCGTCATGGACTCCCCACCCCTCCCAGTTCCCGCCACCCAGGGAACCCCGGGAGGGCGGTTATCTGCCCCACCAAGCGTGCACCTTTCGAACTCAGACTCGCCTACACCAAATTGACTCGTTCCACAGACAACTAATCAAGTCCCGCAGCTCCATGAGGTAAAATGCATTTCCCATGTGAGAAAGGTGCACGCCGTCGTCCCTGAAAAGAAGAGGTTGTTCCAGCTGGAGCCCAACATGAGCCAGCACTTTAATCCCCCGATCCGCGCAAAAGAGTCTCATAGCCCTATTCAGTTTCCTGCGGGCCCTTTCCACGGCCGCAGGCTTAAGTGCACCCCTCCAAATCCTCCTTGGTACAAATTCAGTCCATACAATGCAGGCGCCAGCCAGATTGTTCTTCATCACCTCCAAGTCCCTCTGCATCAAGTGCAACAGTGACACCCCCGATTGCTTTACTAAGTCATTTTCCCCCAGGTGGACGATGATCATGTCCGGGCAGCCCAGCTGCGACACTTTCTTTGTCAGCCACGGTAACAGTTCACCCCATCTCATTCCGCTCTTACCCCACCAGTGAACTTCATGATGGCTGCTCCTCAGGCCCAGGCTACGACCGTACACCTGCCTGTAAGCATAGTTCGAAGCCCAATGCACAAAAGACTGCCCCACGACCCAAGTGACCGTCTTGGCCCCCGGTCCACGAACACAACCTACGAAGAAAAAGATATTAGGACCAAGGCATGACAAGAAAATACGCCAAGCAGCGCCGCCGTCCAAGCGTTGCGCCCCCGCCCTCACTTGCGCACATAGCGCTCACAGCACCGCGACCTCCAGCGACCAATCCTCCTGATCTCCTCCCATGACCAACCCAAACCCGCCGCCGCCGTAGCCGCCCCAATCCGAAAGGAATGCGTGCCAAACCGAGCCGGGTCCCTACCCAGCCTCCTCAAAGCCATCCGTAGCACTGCTAACAACTGACCCGACGTCAAACGCTTCCGTGAAGCATGCACAAAGATTTCCCCTTCCGTCGGCCGCACTTTCTGCCCAAAGCTCAGCCACTCTCGCACCGGACACACACCTGCACACCCACTCACCGACAACCACACCCATTTACCCCGTCCCACCTGGTCAGTCTTGGACCGCCCCAACCAAATGCCCAAACGGAGCGCGTCCACCCGCACATCAGCAAACAACCTACCCGGCGCCCCCCGCGCCCCCAGCAGCTCCGACACCCGAAACGCTCCAAAAAACATCCAGATCATGCATAAGCGAAAAAGCGCCACCTCCCCCCCCCGTCGTAACAACAAAAAACCAACTCCTGCAAAATCAACTTCAATAAGTCAAACGTGACCGCCTCTCTAGGCAACTCCCCGCCCCCCAACTCTGCCCGCACCCTCCCCCAACCCTTCAACATTCGGCTCAGCAGATCCGAACTAGCCGGATCAAAACCCAAATACACCATGCAGTAGAAAGACACACCCGCCAACTTGCCAGCAATCGTTGTCTGTGACAGCCCCCTATCCATGCAATCCAACACAAAGTGCACCACCCGCCTTTCGCACTCCTCCTTTGGTAAACACAGCACCCCTGTCCCCAGGCCCACAAATTTCCCAAACTCACTCCAAGCCAGTCTGTATGCTCGCCTAGTAGACTCCGCCAACGACCTTTCCACCAGACCAACCACTCTCACTCCCCCCACGCCCAGATACCCTCCGGCACCTTGGTTTTGCAAGCCTCCGCTCCCGGCGCCAGCTCCCTGAAGCGCAGCCACTGCGAACGAGATAACGCATCCGCAATTTCGTTACTTGCGCCAGGCACATGTTGCACGCGAAACAGCACATTGTAACGCAGACATAGCAGCATGAAGCTTCGCAGCAAGCGCAGCACCCTCAGATCTCTCGCTTTCTGATTGTTGACCAAGTCCAGCACCGTCATATTGTCCACGTGGAACAACACAGACCTGTTCTTGAACTCCGGGCCCCACACCAGCAATGCCACCAACAAGGGAAAGAACTCCAAGAACGCAATGCTTCTGCCCTGACGCAGCCAATGATCCGGCCACCTTTCCGTGCACCAGCGACCGTCCCAGAAAATTCCGAAACCAGCCGTCCCAGCCGCGTCCGAGTAAAGTTGAACCTGCCACACCATCCTGTCCCGCACAAAATCAAAAGACACGCCATTGAAATCCTCGAGAAAGACCAGCCATACTCGCAAGTCCGACCGGACCCCCAGCGTAATCCTGACCCTGTGATGTGGGAGGGCCACGCCCGACATGGCCATGCCGAGCCGCCTACAAAAAGTCCTCCCAGCCCTCACCACTCTGCAGGCAAAGTTCAACAACCCCAGCAAGCGCTGCACAGACCTCAACTCCAGCTTCTGAACCGCGATTGCGCCCTTCAAAGAATCTTGCATCTCAGCCACCTTCGCCACCGGTAAACGCGCCTGCCAGGCCACCGAATCCAGTTCAAGTCCGAGGAACGTCAGACAACAACTGGGACCTTCCGTTTTTTCTGGTGCCAAAGGCACCCCAAAATCTTGAGCCAACAACTGAAACTGCTGCAGAGCCCGACCACAGTCGCCAGAACGTCCAGATCCCACAAACAGAAAGTCATCCAAATAGTGAGACACCAGCCGGTGCCCACTCCGGTCCACAAAAGCCCACTGCAAAAAGGAGCTAAAAGTCTCGAAGAGCGCGCAGGAAATCGCACAACCCATTGGCAACACCATGTCCACAAAAATGGCCCCATCAAACTGCATACCCAAGAGAGGAAAATCCGCCGGATGAATGGGAAGAAGCCGAAAGGCCGACTTGATGTCACACTTGGCCATCTCCGCCCCCCTCCCACACGACCGCACCAGCCCAATGGCATCGTCCACCGAAGCGTACAACACCCTCGAGTCCTTCTCGGCAATGAAATCATTCACCGACCCACCTTCCGGCCAGGACAAGTGATGGATCAACCAGTATTCCCCTTGCTCCTTCTTGGGCACAACCCCCAACGGTGACACGATGAGATCTGACAGTGGCCACTCCGAGAACGGACCTGCAATCCTGCCCTCCGAAACCTCCTTCTCCAATTTACGCGCCACTACCCCCGGCAACTCCTTAGCAGACCGCAAATTCTCAGCCCAACGCCTCTCCCTGGGCCCCTGATAGCCAATCCAAAAACCTTCCACAAACCCCCAATACAAACGCAACGCCGCCTCCTTATCAGGGTACCGGGAGAGCCATGGACCCATGGCCTCCACTTTAACCGGAGTACGGGCCCTTCGGCCCAGGCTGCCCCCTACCCTTGGCAAATTTCCACTGCTCTGATGGCGTAGCCAAGGTGAGGCACTGCGTGACCGGGTGGCGACCCCCACACTTAGAACACTCATGCTTGAATTTACAAGAGGGGCGGTTGCAGAAACCTTTGTTAAACCCCCAGCAGGCCCCCGAAGCGACCGGCTTGTACTGTTGTCCTGCTGAGCCAGACCACACAGGCTGGCTCCCATGGCCACTAGGTGTTCTCTGGTTACCCGCCCCAGATTGGGCGGGACGCGGCTGAAAGGATCGATACGTGACCGGAAGACCGCTGGCCGTATGAGTAGACGCCGCCGCCTGCGTCGAGGACATCCACTGGATCCAAGCTCCTGATCCACATCCCCCCACGGCTTATCAGGGTTAACACTGACCCTAGCCCTAAACTCCTCGTCGTAACTCAACCAGGCGAAACCCCCAAAATGAAGCTGCGCCTTCCTTATCACGTCCATATATTTAAACAATGCGATAGCCCGATCCCCATGCTTCTCACAATATATACTCGCATAAATCAGAAATGCAGATGTCCAATTCTCCATAGTAACTGGCACCCTCGGTCGCCTGGTCAATTCCCATTCCTCTTCCTTAGACCCTTCTTTCGCCTGAATCTCCCTGTGCAAAAGCTTAAACACATCCACATACTCGGGCCTCCAAATCCTGGCCTTAGTCTTCTCCGACAAATGAGCCCCCAGGGGCATCCCCAGCCCCATGTACGGCAACTTCTTTCTCAGTTTCTCCACCCCACTCACACCCTCCTCCTTCCCTTCCAGGTCTTCCACCTTGTCCGTCTGCGCGCTGGCCGTCGCGACCTGCTTGCCCCCACTAGCCTTCACAGGCTCCACACCCCCTTGGGCTCCTGCCCGCACAGACCCATCCCCCACCCCCACCGACCGGCAGGGCTTCTTTCTCCCCCCATCCAACCAGGCGTCCCACCAAGAGCCCTCACCTGACAACGTTGCAGGAGCCTCCCGCTCCTGTCGCCGTGCGTCCGCCGGCCTCGACATCCCTCTGCTGGCCCGACTGGCGCCATCCCGTGCCTCTTGAGAAGCACCAACCTTGGTAGCTGCCCCCTTAGCCTTACACACACGTCCAGGCTCACGCAACTCACCCTCTTCCAACTCATCCTCATCATCCTCATAATCCAACCATTCATCCTGAACATCCAATGGTACCACTTCAGTCACGACTCTCTTAGCACCCTTCCCTTTCACACCAGGCGTAAATTCACACTCCAACATGGTCGGTGCCCGCTCCCTCGGTGGAGGGCAGGCCGCCGCGGACCCCCCTGCATCTTCGTCCCAGCGTTTGGAGGCCGTTTTGCGCCCCGCCGGCCCACCCCGGCCTCTGCCAGCTGACCCTGCTGGCCTGACCCCCCCCCCCCCCCCGAGCCGTATGCGCTCGGGGAGGCCCCGGTGCCACCAGGTCTCTGATCCGTCAAGGCTGTCCCTGCACTCTCCACCCAGACCCACTGTCCTTGTGCCCCCGGGACCCCCCTACCTCGGCCACCGGCCGACAACCTTCCTCGCCCTGGTGCCTGGGCCCCATCACCCATGGGCACCCCTCCCGCCTTCTCCTCCCTGGCGGCACAAAGGCGCTGCCACTCCCTCTCATACTCCTCAATGACACGCCGCTGGTCCCTCGCTCTCTCCTCCTCAGTCATCTGGGCCCACCGGTCTAACATCGATGACTGCCCAGTCCCCCCGGGGCCCCCTTTCCCGGGCAAGGATGCCGCAGCACCTCCTGCCCCCTGCCCTGCCCCTCCACGCTGCTGTGCCTTCATGGGGGCCTTGCCCTTGGAACCCTGGGACTTCACCACCCCCTTCCGGCCCCCAGACAGGTCGACCGGCTGCTCAATGGCGGTGAAACTAGCCTCCCCCCCAGACTCCTCCCCCGACAGCATGAGGGCAAAATCATCCCCAGCCGCCACCTCCCACTCATCAGAGTCCTCCCCCCACTCCCATCGCTGCTCTCCCCGTACCCCGCCTACTGGCTCAAGCTCCTGGACAGCCTGGCCTGTGACGCCAGTGGAGCCTGGCCCTGCACGTGCTCCTCAATTGCCAGCTCGGGGCCCTCAGGCCCCCCACCCACAGCCCCCCCATCCTCCTCCGGGACCACCTCCCCCCCTGCCCCCACCTTGGCAGGGAGACTCAACCTCCTCCCCCCCTTCTTGGGGGGCTCCTGCGTCTTCTTGGCTCTCCCCTTCCTGGGCCCCCCATCCCGTGACCCAGAAGGCTCATCCTTGCATGCAGCCACCACAGCCGCCACCCCTGCTGACGCAGACCTGGTCGGGCGGGTCATGCCGACCCAAGCCTGGTCCAGGACACCGGGCTGGAGGAGATCTGCCCTCCAAGCCCGGCCAAGTACTAGTAATGCAGCCCTCACCGCCTCAGCGTCAGGGACAGCCATTGGAAAATCGACAAAATAGCCCTCCGGAAGATGCGTGAGGATCGGCACCCGCTCGTAACGTCCGCGAGATGCGTGACGTTTAGCACCCTTCGCTTGCCGCCCGGAGCTCCCGCTCCGATATAAGTTGATAATTGCTAAATCACACTCCGCCTAATTGCGCCGTATAAACTAGCCTAATCGTCGTCCTGGGACACCAAAACGACGAACCCAACACTAATTCACACACCACCTACCTAAAATAGCACTCCGCCTAAGCTCCAAAAACCTAACTCTTCCCTGAGGCACCGGGGACAGGAAAAGGAAGTTGTTCCTCTCCTGTCCCCCCTAAAATAGCCTCCTACCTAAACCCCTGACCTAACTTCCGCCTGCCGTGTCCTCGCGCGAACACCCCGGGGGAAGACTAGTCTGCCGACCTGCATTCCCCCGGGGGCCGCACCAGCACACAGATAAGAGGACACACACATTTAGAAGTGCTCAAGTTCACAAAAACATGCACAAACGATACACACAACATAAACAGACACTAACATTTGCATGTACAACTGGTCTCACGTTCACGGTGAAAAAGAAAATCATTTATGTACACACAGAGGAATGCAGGCGTTTATTCAGACACACTGGTACGGTGGCCCGCTTTTCATTGTCACTTCTCAGGATGTGTGCTCACGGGCACACTGCATGCACATGAAGACACAGCATGCACACGAGCACACTGCATGCCATGCACAGGAACACACGGCATTCACACGGGCACACTGCATGCACAGGAACACATGGCATTCACATGGGCACACTGCATGCACACGGGCAACCTGCATGCACAGGGGCACACTGCATGAACAAGGGCACACTGCATGCACAGGAGCACACTGCAGGCGCAGGGGCACACTGCATGCACAGGGGCACACTGCATGCTCAGGGGCACACTGCATGCACATGGGCATACTGCATTCGCAGGGGCACGCTGCATGTGCAGGGGCACAATGCATGCACAGGGGCACACTGCATGAACAAGGGCACACTGCATGCACAGGAGCACACTGCATGCGCAGGAGCACACTGCATGCACAGCGGCACACTGCATGCGCAGGGGCACACTGCATGCACAGTGGCACACTGCATGCTCAGGGGCACACTGCATGCACACGGGCACACTGCATGCGCTGGGGCACACTGCATGTGCAGGGGCACACTGCAAGAAACAAGGGCACACTGTATGCACAGGAGCACACTGCATGCGCAGGGGCACAGGGGCACACTGCATGCGCAGGGGCTCACGGCATGAACAAGGGCACACTGCATGCACAGGAGCACACTGCATGCGCAGGGGCACACTGCATGCACAGGGGCACACTGCATGCTCAGGGGCACACTGCATGCACACGGGCACACTGCATGCACAGGGGCACACTGCATGCACACGGGCACACTGCATGCGCAGGGGCACACTGCATGAACAAGGGCACACTGCATGCACAGGAGCACACTGCATGCGCAGGGGCACACTGCATGCACAGGGGCACACTGCATGCTTAGGGGCACACTGCATGCACACAGGCACACTGCATGCTCAGGGGCACACTGCATGCACAGGGGCACACTGCATGAACAAGAGCACACTGCATGCACACGGGCACACTGCATGCACAGGGGCAGACTGCATGCGCAGGGGCACACTGCATGCACACGGGCACACTGCATGCACAGGGGCACACTGCATGTGCAGGGGCACACTGCATGAATAAGGGCACACTGCATGCACAGGGGCACACTGCATGAACAAGGGCACACTGCATGCACAGGAGCACACTGCATACGCAGGGGCACACTGCATGCACAGGGGCACACTGCATGCTATGGGGCACACTGCATGCACACGGCACACTGCATGCGCAGGGGCACACTGCATGTGCAGGGGCACAATGCATGCGCAGGGGCACACTGCATGAACAAGGGCACACTGCATGCACAGGAGCACACTGCATGCGCAGGGACACACTGCATGCACAGGGGCACACTGCATGCTTAGGGGCACACTGCATGCACACGGGCACACTGCATGCACAGGGGCACACTGCATGCGCAGGGGCACACTGCATGAACAAGGGCACACTGCATGCACAGGAGAACACTGCATGCGGAGGGGCACACTGCATGAACAAGGGCACACTGCATGCACAGGAGCACACTGCATGCGCAGGGGCACACTGCATGCTCAGGGGCACACTGCATGCACATGGGCACACTGCATGCACAGGGGCACACTGCATGCGCAGGGGCACACTGCATGAACAAGGGCACACTGCATACACAGGATCACATTGCATGCCCATGGGGCACACTGCATGCACAGGGGCACACTGCATGCTAAGAGGCACACTGCATGCACACGGGCACACTGCATGCACAGGAGCACACTGCATGAACAAGGGCACACTGCCTGTGCAGGGGCACTTCAGAAGACGTTTCCTGGGGAAAAATGGTGGTGGGGGGTGTTATAAGTCATGTATTCCACATATCGGGGTAGATTTACAAGCCCCTAGCGCCTCTTTGCACAGCCATTGCGTCACTTTTTGTGATGCAACGGCGGCGGAAACAATGCGTCCTATTTACAAAGTGACGAATCTAGGGAGATGAGTCACGTTGGAAAGCCCTGCGTCACATTATACCTACGTCAGGTATAATGTATACAGGGTGGCGTTGATACACTGGAAAGCCTTGTAAAAGTGATGCAGTGAAATCTACAAGATTTCACTGCGTCACTATTAGGATGCCACTGCCTCAAAACCTCACGCCTGCTTGAAACAGGCGTAAGGAGTGACACATTGTAGTGAGAATAGGCCACAAAATGTATTGCTGGAGTTGGGTCCTTGCTTGTGACACGACTCCAGCAATACGTGACTTTTGCCCCAACAGATGCGTCAGAATTTCTGACGCATCTGTCAATCCTTCCGCCATGGTGCACTGTATTGTAAATACGGCGCATCCATGGTGGCGCAAGCATTTTTTAGGGTGGCGCAAGGAAAGCGACGCATCTCTATAGATGCATCACTTTCTTGTAAATCTGCCCCTCTGGGTTTAATTCCACAATACCCTTTTCTAAATCAGTTGCTTCGCCTGAGTCAGACTGGGGAGTCACACTATTTTTGAGATCCAGACCCTTTATCACCTACTGGGGTAACCTATGACCAGGCGCGCAACTCCCATAGGGCTCAAAGGGCTTCAAACACCCCCCCCACTCCCCGTCGTGTGTGTCAGCCAGGGCTGAGACAGCTTCCCATGCGCACACACAGACAGTTTTTGAGCTGTTGTGGACTGGCTGGTCTGGCGACCATCTTATCACAGTTGCACCTGAGTATTTCACAGGACTTTAAAAGACCATTTACTTGTTAACAAGGCGCTGTTGTTTTTCACCCATTCATACAACCCCTGCATCCCCACTCTACCTATTGCTGAAAGAATTACCCCCTCCCCCCCGATATTTGTAGTGGCCCCCCCAAAATTTGCCTCTAGTTGCGCCTCTGCCCGAGACTGTTCGTTATTGGCAACTGTGCAGAGGCAAGTTTACAGCAAGCATTGGCGAAACCAATAGGTTTCCCCTATTCGAAATCTATTGGGTCTGTGAATATTGTTTCTTTTACTTTTCAAGGCTGATGCAAACTGTAAACCGAAGTTTGTTGCACGTTTGCTGCAGAGCAATCTGCAGGAGTGCACAACCAGACCTTTAAGTCAGCCGACTGATGTAATTCGGGATGCTGAAATCTTTCTAACAAACATGGAGGAGGAAAGGATGAGGCGTAAGGGCTAGAGGGGCCGACTTTGAAGTTGGGGAACTGCGTTCAAGCCTCGGCGGGAGGCTCAATATCCTGTGAATCTGAGCAAATCACTTATTGCCTCTGTACCTGAAAATGAATGTGTCCATCTGTCCTGCAACTGGAGCTCATGTAAAGTGCTTCGATACCTCCAGGACGAGTTTGCGCTATCTAAAATGTTAAAACCATAAAATAAAATAAAAAATTTACAGCGGGTGGGGGTGGTAAATAAACACAAGGGACTTGTGAGAAGCAACATCGAGAGGTGATAGAGAGCACAAACTATGGACAGGGAGAAGTGCAAAGCAACATGAGGGTGCCGGAGGGGGGAAGAAAGAGTCCAAGCCAAAGAAAACTCCAGCAATTCTGTGCAGGAAGATCATGGAACACATGCACTAGTATGGAGTGCAGGGAAGAAATAAAAAAAAGTACCTGAGATGCTCGCAGCCAGTGGATGGACAGTGGCGGACAGCCAGAAACAGTACTTGGGCCAGGCTCCAGAGAACAGCTGAAAACAGCTGAAGAAAGAGTGGAATTGAAACTTGATGACATGAGAAGCTGCTGCTGACCAGTGAGAAGCAAGAAAAGGAGAGTGACCACGAAGCCTATAAATGGTAGAAAATCGGATGGGCTTTAAGCCCCCTTCAAGATTTTCTTATGTTTCATTACAAAAGATTTCTCTAGCACAGTGTAAGCTCTGTGCAGGTGAAACCTCAAACGGGATAAAATAGATGTAAGTCTTGAAACACCAAAAGTAAACAACAATATCCACCACAGATACTCCCCAGCAGCCGCTTATAGTTCCAGCACCTAAAGATAAGGGGCCTATTCACACAATGCATTTTTCAGTGGGTTAAATAGTACAACAGCAGAACTTCTCACGTCCTACGACATGCTATTCACAACCCTAGGGGCTGAGACCTCCGCCACTTCTATCTTTTCTGTGTGGAGATCTCTGCACACATGCATGTAGGATTTCATAGTAATTGTGGGAGGGACAAGGTAGAGTGGCTGGAAAACGAGGAATACGTTCAACTAAATGGGAGCAGTTAAGGGGGGCCTGGGTGTAATTACAGTTACGCTGGAGTTACACTCTCCCAAGGAAAATAATCAAGCCAAAAAAATCACAATTGGGAAAAACAGGGAAAATTATAACAGGAAAATATTGTGAAAGATGTATTTGACATGAGGCTTATATTATTTTATATTATATTTATCATTTATAAAAAATGTTATTTGAAGTAGGTTTTATATACTAACAACACTCAATAAAAAATCTGTCAAATATCCCTGTCCATTACAGTTTCAACACACTTCACCCAAATTATACAAAAACAATCTAGGAACGCATTCTTTAAAGAGCTCAAGGTGAGCCCACCTTGCACCATTAGGGTGCTAGTGAAGGGGGCCCCATGATGAAGCACGTGTAAATCCTAAAAAATACAAATGTGACTTCTATAGGATAATTTATTGATAAAGGGGAGAAAAGGGCCTGGAATGGACCTCCTCCTTCCTCTCCGTCCGAACCAGAGCGTCCGCCTCCCCCCTTTCCGCTCCGAAGCCACGAGATCATCTGTGGCGTACCCCAGGGCTCATCCTTCAGCCGGACATTGTTTAACATCTACATGGCACCGCTCACTGAAGAACCGGGTTTTAGAATCCAGCGGCGCCAGGGGCAAGCCCAATGTCTTCGGATACACCTGTCTTAGAATACAGAGACACAGGATACTTCTCGGTGACGTCAAAGATCAAATTTATTGGCTGCAACTAGGAACAGAAGTCTACGAAGCACGACACGGGTGGTTCGCTAGAGACTGCACAATTTTCGTATTGCGAGACATCATCTTTTATGCCAAAAATCACGTTCCTAACAAACAACAATTATTTACAAACTATCCAATCACAAGTGACATTGCAAAAGGTATCGCATGACGACAAGCCCACTTTTCAGTTGACCAGCCCACCATCAATTACACGGGAAAATCCAACATTCTTGCTCGGACAGGCCGGACGAACCCATAATAAAAGACCACAAACCCAAACCATAAATAGGCCATAAAAGAAGGAACAGAAACAGTTGAGAAGCAAGATAGAAGGGTGTGTGCGTGTACCATAAACTCAGCAATGTCCTGCTCTTTGATCTCTATCTTGACCAGCTGCCGAACAAGGAACTGGCTCAACAAGGTAAGCTTCGGGCTATGGAGTCAGTTCGCTCAGGTCATCCAAAAGTCAACTAAAGGTGTACGTGTCCCAAAGACTCGCTCGGCCGTAGTCATCGGCCTATGTGAGGGCAACCACAAAATGGCTGCCGTACACAAAATGGAACCCGTAGTTTCAGAACGAAATCCCTGAATACATAGTGAATCCATCAATCGAACATGACGAAAACACTCGTACATGCCGCACTCGTCATTTGCGGTTCGCTGTTACCAAAATCGTCACGATACAACGACCTTTATGAAATGGGTTCAGAATTACGGAACCTCATCGCCCACGTCGCCCGACTGCACGACTACAACATCATCTATGCCGACGACACCCAGCTGATCTTCTCCCTCACCTAGGACCCCCTCACCACCAAAACCAACCTCCACGAAGGAATGAAGGCCGTCGCCAACTGGATGAAGAACAGCCGACTGAAGCTAAATCCGAACAAGACGGAAGTCCTCATCCTCGGTTCCACCCCCTTGGCCTGGGATGACTCCTGGTGGCTGACCGCACTGGGAACAGCTTCAACACCCACCAACCACGCACGCAACCTGGGGTTCATCCTCGACTCTACTCTCTCCATGACAAAGCAGGTCAACACCGTCTCGTCCTCCTGCTTCAACACCCTCTGCATGCTCCGCAAGATCTACAGGTGGATCCCGACCGAAACAAGAAGAAAGGTCACCCAGGCTCTCGTCAGCAGCAGGCTGGATACGGAAACGCCCTCTACGCGGGAGCCTCGGCCAAACCCCTGAAACAACTTCAACACATCCAAAACGCCTCTGCAGGCCTGATCCTCGACGCTCCTTGCTGCAACCACATCACACCCCACCTGAGAGACCTGCACTGGCTCCCCGTCAACAAGAGGATCACCTTCAAGCTCCACACCCAAGCACACAAGGGACTCCACAACAATGAATCAGCATACCTCAACAGATGACTCAGCTTCTACACCCCAAACCGCCTGCTCTGCTCTGCCTACCTCACCCTCGCCACAGTCCCCCGCATCCGAAGAGCCACCTCCGGTGGCAGATCGCTCTCCCACCTCGCCGCCAAAACCTGGAACACCCTCCCCATCCTCTTACTCCTATGTCACTTTTGTGACAGTAACCCAGTGCAAAATGTTTGTAAATCTACCCCTTGGTCTTTTTTTCAGGAGGAATTATCTCGTTGGTTGGGTAGGCTGCCTGCTGGATACGACGGAGGGCTCAATGAGAGTTAGGTGCTGCTCGGCGTTGGTCCAATTGAATTCCTCCACAATGGAACTTGCAGACTTTTCTGGAATCTGCTTTTCAGAGGGACAAACCAGCAAGATGAATCTCATTAATGTGTTTATTTATTCTTCCTACAAAATTATTGGTTGAGGGTCCCGCACTCCCTTTAAATGATTGTTTTGAAAATTGTTAGATAAATGTAATACTTTCGCTGGTGCAATGGATGGTGATCTTGCTGGGCTCCCAAGATCGGGAAGTATATCATTCAATTATGTATCCTGTGAACACAAGATGCATTTCCTCCATGCACTCCTTTCCAAACTTTCATGAATGTTCGTACAAAAAGTTTTTTATGTTTGTTGGATGATTTATTATTTTTTCATTTTATACGTTGTATATTATTAAATTCATAATTATTCAACATATTCCATGTCTCAGAAAAGTTTATCACAATGTCATTGCCCAATGCATTTCAAGCGTAACGCCCTTCCTCAGGGGACTTCGTATACTCTAGAAACAATAATCATAAGTCACAATCAGTATAGTAACAATGGTCCTTCAATGAAAACAAATTCTCATATTAACATTGCACATCAGTAATGCCCCCCGTGCTGTAGTAAAAAACTTGTGATCAGTATTCATGATACTTCTATACAATGGTACTAATGTCCAAATAACGGAAAAAACGAATAACATACAATGAAGACCCATTCACTGGGTACTGACCTTAATTCATGGAATAATTCGTGCCTTGCACTTAACTGTAATGAGGAAAATAAAATCCGGGTGTAAGTATATAACGTGACGCATGTGTCTGGTTTCTGTGGGAAAATATATATGTTAGTAGTCTCTTACCGAGGTGTTGTAAACGTGGAGTCCTCCTCGCTAGTATTGGCGTGCAGCGCTCTGTACGTGAATACTCTATGGTTTTAACGGCTTAGCGTTCTACGTTGTCAGGGTTACCGTGACGTGTGTTATACTCTATGATAGTAACTTGCGCTAGGAAACAGCGCTCTGTACACGAGTACTCTATGGTTCTCAATTGTCAGGGTTACCGCCCATGGGCGAGTGACGTATGCTGGACTCTCTAGCTTGCCCTAGGTAACTGCGCGTGCTCTAGATGGTAAACATAAGAAAAGGACTGTGCCGCTGTTAATGCGATGTGCGGTTGCTAGGGTGAATTAAAAAAATGTAAATAAAGAAGCAGACTATGCCGCTGTGTGGAAAAACGGTAGAATCGTTATGCACTGGGGGGATGCATGGAATAAAAGATGGTATATACTTGATAGGTGTGCATGTGTAATTCGATGTATTATATGTACATAACAAAGCATAACGTAAAAACACAATTTCCATATTGTCCAATGACAAAATTAAAATGGTAAAGTGAGCTGAACTACAGAGTATCAAAGTTCATAGATAACAGTGAAAGTCCAATCTTTCATTGAGCCCTTTCGGCTGGAGGGTGCACAAAAAGTCTATCCAGAAAATTTCTCTGCGAAGTAAGTGGCTATTGTTGTCTCGACCTGGTAGGGTTGCCACTTTTTCAAGTATGCAAAATTTTAATTGGCTTGCGTTGTGTTTTACTTCATTGAAGTGTACCGCTATAGTGGATTTTTCGTTTTTCAATCGAATGTTACTTTTATGTTCCACTATTCTGGTCTTGATTTTCCTTTGTGTTTTACCTACGTATGAGAGACCACAAGGGCATCGTAGTAAGTAGATTACGTTGGAGGTGTCGCATGTTCCAGATACCTTCAATTTTATGGCTGAACCCTTTGTGGGATGGTTTATGGTGTTTCCTTTTATAATGGCAGTACAATTGCCACAATTGTGGCATGGTAGAGTTCCTTTGTAAGTGCCATGTTCTGTTGTTTTTGATTCCTTTACTAATTCTTTCAAATTCTTGGTTCTTTCATACGCAAAGATTGGTGAGTGTCTGAATATGTTTTTGAAATCATCTTCCAGTGCTAGCATGGGCCAGTGTGTTTTAATTGATTTTTTAATCATAGAACTGCTTGTAGAATATTTTGATACAAATACAGATCTGTGTTCATCAGACTTCTCTTTAGGTTTTAGTAGGTGTTCTCTTTGTAACGTTTCAGCTCTCTGAGAGGCTGAATCCAAGATGGCTTGGGGGTATCCTCGTTTTCTGAATTTTTCCAGCATGTTTTCTTTGTGTGTTTGGTACAATTCTTTAGTGGATGTTATTCTTTTTATCCTTAGGAGTTGTGAAAAAGGTAAATGCTGTTTGAGCGGAGTTTGGTGGAAACTTTTGAAATGCAGTAAATTGTTTCTGTCTGTTTTTTTGGTAAATATTGATGTGGTAATGTTGCCATTTCTGTTAAGTAATTGCACATCCAGGAATGATAGAGACTCTTTGTCTATGGTGAAGGTAAATTGGATTCTCCCATCCACTTGATTGAGTGAATTAAGTTCTTTGATCAATTTTTCTTTACTCCCTTTCCACAATACAAAGATATCATCGATGTATCTTTTGTAAAGGATTAGATTGTTGGTCCATTCTTCTTTGTTCAATATATGGTCAAGCTCATAACGGTGCATAAACATGTTAGCATAAGTAGGCGCGGCACAATTGCCCATGGAAGTACCAGACATCTGTATATAAAAGTAGTTCTCCCATTCAAAATAGCTGTGGTATAGCGTGAAGTGTAATAACTCCATTAGTAATATTTTGAATTTTTCCGGTTTGTTCTCATGTATGAGAAAGCTTTCCACGGCTGATAAGCCAGAATCGTGCGGTATAGATGTGTATAATGATTTCACATCTATGCTTGCCATAATCATGTCTGTTGTGAAATTACTTTTTTCTGACTCCAAGATGTTCAAGAAGTGTGTGGTGTCCTTGATGTAGGTCGAACTATTTTGTACCATATTTTGAAAATGTTTATCCAAGTATTTTCCAACTGGCTCATGGATAGATCCTACTGTAGATACGATGGGTCTTAGTGGTGGTAATGTTTCATGTTTGTGGATCTTAGGTGTCATATATATGTAGGGAATTGCTGGGTTGTTTTTTATGAGATATTCTTTCTCTTTAAGGCCTATAGTGCCTTCATCAACTGCATTCTGAATGATGTTGGTAAGAATTTTGATGAATTCTTTTGTGGGATCCGATATGATGCGTGTGTACATGTTTGAATCTTGCACATGTGTCTGTACATTTTCCTTATAGTAACTTGTGTCCATTATCACCAAGGCTCCGCCTTTATCAGCTTGTCTGATGGTAATTTCTTGATTGTTTGCTAGTTTTCTCAAAGTTTGTTTTTCTTTTAGTGACATGTTGGAATGTTTTGATCTTGGTTTTTTGAATATTTCTTCGAGTTCCGTTAGTATAACTTTTTCAAACGCATCCAGTACTTTATGGCTCACTGGAGCTATGAATTTGCTTTTAGATCTTAAACCCATGAGGGTATTTTCTTGATTTTGTGTGGTTGTTACTGTGGATTCAATCACATTGGTGAAAAAATGTCTTAACCTTAATGTTCTGAGAAATTTGTATACGCAAACCTTTGTCTCCAGTAGGTTAGAATGGTATGTGGGGACGTATGAGGATCCTTTTTGTAATATTTGTAATTCTTGATTACTCATATGGTACTGAGATATGTTTATGACAAGGCTTTCTGACTCCTTGTGCTTTTGGCCACCGGAGCACTTTCTGATTGTGCGTTTACTCCTCCTGGTTCTGTTTCCTGTCCAGTGCTTACCTCTAAAAAAGGAACTGGTGTTTGTTGAACACTAGATGTGCTAGCTATTTGGTTGTCAATTGTTGAGCTAGTTTGAGCAGTACGTGAATCTTTTGGTTGCCCTGGTTTGGGTCTCCTATTGTCCCACTGGGGACGTCTTTGTTGCGAGTCGTCAGATGATGTGTCGTCAGTGGATTTGTCAGTATTAGGTCTCTGTTGTCGCCTTTTTGCATATATCTCTGCCCATGAGTATACTTCTCCCAATCGGTAATCTGTTGTGTCTCTTTTGAATTTTCTTAATTTTCTCTCGTTTATTTCCTTGGTATATTCCTCCAATTTTTTGTTAGTATCTATCAATATTTGATCCCATTCCTCCTTTGTTACTAATTTGTTTAGTTCATCTTTGGTTTGTGCAACTTCTTTAGACAATTCCTCTATTAGTTTTGCTAACTCTTCAATGATCAGCAAGATTAAATCCAAAGAACATTTATTCAAGATAGCATGCCATCGTTCTGTGAACCTTGCGTTATTTTTACATAATGTAGATTTTAAGGATATTCTCAAGCCTCTCGGTATTCTTTGTGCCTTATGGTATTTTATCAAAGTACTCGCATGAAGTTTTTGATTTACAATACGCTTTGATATGTACAGTAGTTGTTTCAAATTTGTTTCTTTAGAACCAATACTTGGACTTATGTCTTCTGTTTCCTCTATGAGGGAGTAAATCCGACTGGTGTCGTCATCCGTGAATGCTAGGGTTTCTGCCCTTTGTTCAGTGGTATGTGCTATATCCGCAAATTGCATTTCTGGTGGTGCCGGGAACCTGATAGCTCAGAAGGTTATATCTACAAAATTATTGGTTGAGGGTCCCGCACTCCCTTTAAATGATTGTTTTGAAAATTGTTAGATAAATGTAATACTTTCGCTGGTGCAATGGATGGTGATCTTGCTGGGCTCCCAAGATCGGGAAGTATATCATTCAATTATGTATCCTGTGAACACAAGATGCATTTCCTCCATGCACTCCTTTCCAAACTTTCATGAATGTTCGTACAAAAAGTTTTTTATGTTTGTTGGATGATTTATTATTTTTTCATTTTATACGTTGTATCTTATTAAATTCATAATTATTCAACATATTCCATGTCTCAGAAAAGTTTATCACAATGTCATTGCCCAATGCATTTCAAGCGTAACGCCCTTCCTCAGGGGACTTCGTATACTCTAGAAACAATAATCATAAGTCACAATCAGTATAGTAACAATGGTCCTTCAATGAAAACAAATTCTCATATTAACATTGCACATCAGTAATGCCCCCCGTGCTGTAGTAAAAAACTTGTGATCAGTATTCATGATACTTCTATACAATGGTACTAATGTCCAAATAACGGAAAAAACGAATAACATACAATGAAGACCCATTCACTGGGTACTGACCTTAATTCATGGAATAATTCGTGCCTTGCACTTAACTGTAATGAGGAAAATAAAATCCGGGTGTAAGTATATAACGTGACGCATGTGTCTGGTTTCTGTGGGAAAATATATATGTTAGTAGTCTCTTACCGAGGTGTTGTAAACGTGGAGTCCTCCTCGCTAGTATTGGCGTGCAGCGCTCTGTACGTGAATACTCTATGGTTTTAACGGCTTAGCGTTCTACGTTGTCAGGGTTACCGTGACGTGTGTTATACTCTATGATAGTAACTTGCGCTAGGAAACAGCGCTCTGTACACGAGTACTCTATGGTTCTCAATTGTCAGGGTTACCGCCCATGGGCGAGTGACGTATGCTGGACTCTCTAGCTTGCCCTAGGTAACTGCGCGTGCTCTAGATGGTAAACATAAGAAAAGGACTGTGCCGCTGTTAATGCGATGTGCGGTTGCTAGGGTGAATTAAAAAAATGTAAATAAAGAAGCAGACTATGCCGCTGTGTGGAAAAACGGTAGAATCGTTATGCACTGGGGGGATGCATGGAATAAAAGATGGTATATACTTGATAGGTGTGCATGTGTAATTCGATGTATTATATGTACATAACAAAGCATAACGTAAAAACACAATTTCCATATTGTCCAATGACAAAATTAAAATGGTAAAGTGAGCTGAACTACAGAGTATCAAAGTTCATAGATAACAGTGAAAGTCCAATCTTTCATTGAGCCCTTTCGGCTGGAGGGTGCACAAAAAGTCTATCCAGAAAATTTCTCTGCGAAGTAAGTGGCTATTGTTGTCTCGACCTGGTAGGGTTGCCACTTTTTCAAGTATGCAAAATTTTAATTGGCTTGCGTTGTGTTTTACTTCATTGAAGTGTACCGCTATAGTGGATTTTTCGTTTTTCAATCGAATGTTACTTTTATGTTCCACTATTCTGGTCTTGATTTTCCTTTGTGTTTTACCTACGTATGAGAGACCACAAGGGCATCGTAGTAAGTAGATTACGTTGGAGGTGTCGCATGTTCCAGATACCTTCAATTTTATGGCTGAACCCTTTGTGGGATGGTTTATGGTGTTTCCTTTTATAATGGCAGTACAATTGCCACAATTGTGGCATGGTAGAGTTCCTTTGTAAGTGCCATGTTCTGTTGTTTTTGATTCCTTTACTAATTCTTTCAAATTCTTGGTTCTTTCATACGCAAAGATTGGTGAGTGTCTGAATATGTTTTTGAAATCATCTTCCAGTGCTAGCATGGGCCAGTGTGTTTTAATTGATTTTTTAATCATAGAACTGCTTGTAGAATATTTTGATACAAATACAGATCTGTGTTCATCAGACTTCTCTTTAGGTTTTAGTAGGTGTTCTCTTTGTAACGTTTCAGCTCTCTGAGAGGCTGAATCCAAGATGGCTTGGGGGTATCCTCGTTTTCTGAATTTTTCCAGCATGTTTTCTTTGTGTGTTTGGTACAATTCTTTAGTGGATGTTATTCTTTTTATCCTTAGGAGTTGTGAAAAAGGTAAATGCTGTTTGAGCGGAGTTTGGTGGAAACTTTTGAAATGCAGTAAATTGTTTCTGTCTGTTTTTTTGGTAAATATTGATGTGGTAATGTTGCCATTTCTGTTAAGTAATTGCACATCCAGGAATGATAGAGACTCTTTGTCTATGGTGAAGGTAAATTGGATTCTCCCATCCACTTGATTGAGTGAATTAAGTTCTTTGATCAATTTTTCTTTACTCCCTTTCCACAATACAAAGATATCATCGATGTATCTTTTGTAAAGGATTAGATTGTTGGTCCATTCTTCTTTGTTCAATATATGGTCAAGCTCATAACGGTGCATAAACATGTTAGCATAAGTAGGCGCGGCACAATTGCCCATGGAAGTACCAGACATCTGTATATAAAAGTAGTTCTCCCATTCAAAATAGCTGTGGTATAGCGTGAAGTGTAATAACTCCATTAGTAATATTTTGAATTTTTCCGGTTTGTTCTCATGTATGAGAAAGCTTTCCACGGCTGATAAGCCAGAATCGTGCGGTATAGATGTGTATAATGATTTCACATCTATGCTTGCCATAATCATGTCTGTTGTGAAATTACTTTTTTCTGACTCCAAGATGTTCAAGAAGTGTGTGGTGTCCTTGATGTAGGTCGAACTATTTTGTACCATATTTTGAAAATGTTTATCCAAGTATTTTCCAACTGGCTCATGGATAGATCCTACTGTAGATACGATGGGTCTTAGTGGTGGTAATGTTTCATGTTTGTGGATCTTAGGTGTCATATATATGTAGGGAATTGCTGGGTTGTTTTTTATGAGATATTCTTTCTCTTTAAGGCCTATAGTGCCTTCATCAACTGCATTCTGAATGATGTTGGTAAGAATTTTGATGAATTCTTTTGTGGGATCCGATATGATGCGTGTGTACATGTTTGAATCTTGCACATGTGTCTGTACATTTTCCTTATAGTAACTTGTGTCCATTATCACCAAGGCTCCGCCTTTATCAGCTTGTCTGATGGTAATTTCTTGATTGTTTGCTAGTTTTCTCAAAGTTTGTTTTTCTTTTAGTGACATGTTGGAATGTTTTGATCTTGGTTTTTTGAATATTTCTTCGAGTTCCGTTAGTATAACTTTTTCAAACGCATCCAGTACTTTATGGCTCACTGGAGCTATGAATTTGCTTTTAGATCTTAAACCCATGAGGGTATTTTCTTGATTTTGTGTGGTTGTTACTGTGGATTCAATCACATTGGTGAAAAAATGTCTTAACCTTAATGTTCTGAGAAATTTGTATACGCAAACCTTTTATTCCATGCATCCCCCCAGTGCATAACGATTCTACCGTTTTTCCACACAGCGGCATAGTCTGCTTCTTTATTTACATTTTTTTAATTCACCCTAGCAACCGCACATCGCATTAACAGCGGCACAGTCCTTTTCTTATGTTTACCATCTAGAGCACGCGCAGTTACCTAGGGCAAGCTAGAGAGTCCAGCATACGTCACTCGCCCATGGGCGGTAACCCTGACAATTGAGAACCATAGAGTACTCGTGTACAGAGCGCTGTTTCCTAGCGCAAGTTACTATCATAGAGTATAACACACGTCACGGTAACCCTGACAACGTAGAACGCTAAGCCGTTAAAACCATAGAGTATTCACGTACAGAGCGCTGCACGCCAATACTAGCGAGGAGGACTCCACGTTTACAACACCTCGGTAAGAGACTACTAACATATATATTTTCCCACAGAAACCAGACACATGCGTCACGTTATATACTTACACCCGGATTTTATTTTCCTCATTACAGTTAAGTGCAAGGCACGAATTATTCCATGAATTAAGGTCAGTACCCAGTGAATGGGTCTTCATTGTATGTTATTCGTTTTTTCCGTTATTTGGACATTAGTACCATTGTATAGAAGTATCATGAATACTGATCACAAGTTTTTTACTACAGCACGGGGGGCATTACTGATGTGCAATGTTAATATGAGAATTTGTTTTCATTGAAGGACCATTGTTACTATACTGATTGTGACTTATGATTATTGTTTCTAGAGTATACGAAGTCCCCTGAGGAAGGGCGTTACGCTTGAAATGCATTGGGCAATGACATTGTGATAAACTTTTCTGAGACATGGAATATGTTGAATAATTATGAATTTAATAATATACAACGTATAAAATGAAAAAATAATAAATCATCCAACAAACATAAAAAACTTTTTGTACGAACATTCATGAAAGTTTGGAAAGGAGTGCATGGAGGAAATGCATCTTGTGTTCACAGGATACATAATTGAATGATATACTTCCCGATCTTGGGAGCCCAGCAAGATCACCATCCATTGCACCAGCGAAAGTATTACATTTATCTAACAATTTTCAAAACAATCATTTAAAGGGAGTGCGGGACCCTCAACCAATAATTTTGTAGATATAACCTTCTGAGCTATCAGGTTCCCGGCACCACCAGAAATGCAATTTGCGGATATAGCACATACCACTGAACAAAGGGCAGAAACCCTAGCATTCACGGATGACGACACCAGTCGGATTTACTCCCTCATAGAGGAAACAGAAGACATAAGTCCAAGTATTGGTTCTAAAGAAACAAATTTGAAACAACTACTGTACATATCAAAGCGTATTGTAAATCAAAAACTTCATGCGAGTACTTTGATAAAATACCATAAGGCACAAAGAATACCGAGAGGCTTGAGAATATCCTTAAAATCTACATTATGTAAAAATAACGCAAGGTTCACAGAACGATAGCATGCTATCTTGAATAAATGTTCTTTGGATTTAATCTTGCTGATCATTGAAGAGTTAGCAAAACTAATAGAGGAATTGTCTAAAGAAGTTGCACAAACCAAAGATGAACTAAACAAATTAGTAACAAAGGAGGAATGGGATCAAATATTGATAGATACTAACAAAAAATTGGAGGAATATACCAAGGAAATAAACGAGAGAAAATTAAGAAAATTCAAAAGAGACACAACAGATTACCGATTGGGAGAAGTATACTCATGGGCAGAGATATATTCAAAAAGGCGACAACAGAGACCTAATACTGACAAATCCACTGACGACACATCATCTGACGACTCGCAACAAAGACGTCCCCAGTGGGACAATAGGAGACCCAAACCAGGGCAACCAAAAGATTCACGTACTGCTCAAACTAGCTCAACAATTGACAACCAAATAGCTAGCACATCTAGTGTTCAACAAACACCAGTTCCTTTTTTAGAGGTAAGCACTGGACAGGAAACAGAACCAGGAGGAGTAAACGCACAATCAGAAAGTGCTCCGGTGGCCAAAAGCACAAGGAGTCAGAAAGCCTTGTCATAAACATATCTCAGTACCATATGAGTAATCAAGAATTACAAATATTACAAAAAGGATCCTCATACGTCCCCACATACCATTCTAACCTACTGGAGACAAAGGTTTGCGTATACAAATTTCTCAGAACATTAAGGTTAAGACATTTTTTCACCAATGTGATTGAATCCACAGTAACAACCACACAAAATCAAGAAAATACCCTCATGGGTTTAAGATCTAAAAGCAAATTCATAGCTCCAGTGAGCCATAAAGTACTGGATGCGTTTGAAAAAGTTATACTAACGGAACTCGAAGAAATATTCAAAAAACCAAGATCAAAACATTCCAACATGTCACTAAAAGAAAAACAAACTTTGAGAAAACTAGCAAACAATCAAGAAATTACCATCAGACAAGCTGATAAAGGCGGAGCCTTGGTGATAATGGACACAAGTTACTATAAGGAAAATGTACAGACACATGTGCAAGATTCAAACATGTACACACGCATCATATCGGATCCCACAAAAGAATTCATCAAAATTCTTACCAACATCATTCAGAATGCAGTTGATGAAGGCACTATAGGCCTTAAAGAGAAAGAATATCTCATAAAAAACAACCCAGCAATTCCCTACATATATATGACACCTAAGATCCACAAACATGAAACATTACCACCACTAAGACCCATCGTATCTACAGTAGGATCTATCCATGAGCCAGTTGGAAAATACTTGGATAAACATTTTCAAAATATGGTACAAAATAGTTCGACCTACATCAAGGACACCACACACTTCTTGAACATCTTGGAGTCAGAAAAAAGTAATTTCACAACAGACATGATTATGGCAAGCATAGATGTGAAATCATTATACACATCTATACCGCACGATTCTGGCTTATCAGCCGTGGAAAGCTTTCTCATACATGAGAACAAACCGGAAAAATTCAAAATATTACTAATGGAGTTATTACACTTCACGCTATACCACAGCTATTTTGAATGGGAGAACTACTTTTATATACAGATGTCTGGTACTTCCATGGGCAATTGTGCCGCGCCTACTTATGCTAACATGTTTATGCACCGTTATGAGCTTGACCATATATTGAACAAAGAAGAATGGACCAACAATCTAATCCTTTACAAAAGATACATCGATGATATCTTTGTATTGTGGAAAGGGAGTAAAGAAAAATTGATCAAAGAACTTAATTCACTCAATCAAGTGGATGGGAGAATCCAATTTACCTTCACCATAGACAAAGAGTCTCTATCATTCCTGGATGTGCAATTACTTAACAGAAATGGCAACATTACCACATCAATATTTACCAAAAAAACAGACAGAAACAATTTACTGCATTTCAAAAGTTTCCACCAAACTCCGCTCAAACAGCATTTACCTTTTTCACAACTCCTAAGGATAAAAAGAATAACATCCACTAAAGAATTGTACCAAACACACAAAGAAAACATGCTGGAAAAATTCAGAAAACGAGGATACCCCCAAGCCATCTTGGATTCAGCCTCTCAGAGAGCTGAAACGTTACAAAGAGAACACCTACTAAAACCTAAAGAGAAGTCTGATGAACACAGATCTGTATTTGTATCAAAATATTCTACAAGCAGTTCTATGATTAAAAAATCAATTAAAACACACTGGCCCATGCTAGCACTGGAAGATGATTTCAAAAACATATTCAGACACTCACCAATCTTTGCGTATGAAAGAACCAAGAATTTGAAAGAATTAGTAAAGGAATCAAAAACAACAGAACATGGCACTTACAAAGGAACTCTACCATGCCACAATTGTGGCAATTGTACTGCCATTATAAAAGGAAACACCATAAACCATCCCACAAAGGGTTCAGCCATAAAATTGAAGGTATCTGGAACATGCGACACCTCCAACGTAATCTACTTACTACGATGCCCTTGTGGTCTCTCATACGTAGGTAAAACACAAAGGAAAATCAAGACCAGAATAGTGGAACATAAAAGTAACATTCGATTGAAAAACGAAAAATCCACTATAGCGGTACACTTCAATGAAGTAAAACACAACGCAAGCCAATTAAAATTTTGCATACTTGAAAAAGTGGCAACCCTACCAGGTCGAGACAACAATAGCCACTTACTTCGCAGAGAAATTTTCTGGATAGACTTTTTGTGCACCCTCCAGCCGAAAGGGCTCAATGAAAGATTGGACTTTCACTGTTATCTATGAACTTTGATACTCTGTAGTTCAGCTCACTTTACCATTTTAATTTTGTCATTGGACAATATGGAAATTGTGTTTTTACGTTATGCTTTGTTATGTACATATAATACATCGAATTACACATGCACACCTATCAAGTATATACCATCTTTTATTCCATGCATCCCCCCAGTGCATAACGATTCTACCGTTTTTCCACACAGCGGCATAGTCTGCTTCTTTATTTACATTTTTTTAATTCACCCTAGCAACCGCACATCGCATTAACAGCGGCACAGTCCTTTTCTTATGTTTACCATCTAGAGCACGCGCAGTTACCTAGGGCAAGCTAGAGAGTCCAGCATACGTCACTCGCCCATGGGCGGTAACCCTGACAATTGAGAACCATAGAGTACTCGTGTACAGAGCGCTGTTTCCTAGCGCAAGTTACTATCATAGAGTATAACACACGTCACGGTAACCCTGACAACGTAGAACGCTAAGCCGTTAAAACCATAGAGTATTCACGTACAGAGCGCTGCACGCCAATACTAGCGAGGAGGACTCCACGTTTACAACACCTCGGTAAGAGACTACTAACATATATATTTTCCCACAGAAACCAGACACATGCGTCACGTTATATACTTACACCCGGATTTTATTTTCCTCATTACAGTTAAGTGCAAGGCACGAATTATTCCATGAATTAAGGTCAGTACCCAGTGAATGGGTCTTCATTGTATGTTATTCGTTTTTTCCGTTATTTGGACATTAGTACCATTGTATAGAAGTATCATGAATACTGATCACAAGTTTTTTACTACAGCACGGGGGGCATTACTGATGTGCAATGTTAATATGAGAATTTGTTTTCATTGAAGGACCATTGTTACTATACTGATTGTGACTTATGATTATTGTTTCTAGAGTATACGAAGTCCCCTGAGGAAGGGCGTTACGCTTGAAATGCATTGGGCAATGACATTGTGATAAACTTTTCTGAGACATGGAATATGTTGAATAATTATGAATTTAATAATATACAACGTATAAAATGAAAAAATAATAAATCATCCAACAAACATAAAAAACTTTTTGTACGAACATTCATGAAAGTTTGGAAAGGAGTGCATGGAGGAAATGCATCTTGTGTTCACAGGATACATAATTGAATGATATTTATTCTTCCTAAAACTGCTTGAGACTTAAAAGCCATGCAGTTGTTTTTGTGACAACTCCAGATCCATACAATCATATTTACTTCATTTTTTTACTCATTAAACTGTTTTATCCTAATTAGTTTCAAAATGTTATATTGCTCATTTCTCAACTAAAATGTTGTTTTTGGTGTTGAATCGATCATGTGCAATTTTCTGTTATAAAGGCCTTGCTGTATTTGCTGAAATACCAAGTGCAGCTTGTGATCACTTAGCGAAAAGTAGGCACTACACTGTTTTGACTTAGTAGCTCAGCCTTAGTCAAATTGAAGAGTGGAACCATTCTGTCGCTTGTGAGACATTTTGTTGACTAATAGGAGCTTGGAGCCCGCCCACTGCTTACTATTCATTGGATTCATTGCCACTCTTATTTGCTAGCTACTGGTTGGTCAGTGGATGCCAGTTTCACTTTTTTCTTCCTTCTTTTCTCCCTTTCCTGGAGAATGGACCAAGTACTGCTACTTCTTTTTGATTAGGGTCCGTCCGCTGCTCATGCTAGGATTGAGGTTTCAATTTTTCTTCTTTTCCCATCATCGCTGTTGCTTGTTCTTCTGCCCACCTTGTACGTCATTGTTTGCCCCGCCAGCATCGTTCTTCACTTTGTCGCTGTTGCTTCCCTCTCTTCCTGCGTCTTCGCTTACCCATTGTTTTTGCTTGCACTGTGCCCCACGTCGTTGTTTACCCATTTGTTTTTGCCGTTGTTCCTTCCTCCGTTCTCCCCTTCCCCATTGCTGCTTGCCCTATGACACCCACAACCATTTCCCTCCCACCCCTTGTTGCTAGCTCCATACCACCCACCCTGTCCCACCTCCCACCCATCGTTGCATGGTGTGCTTATCTTGTTCCACCCCTGCTGTCTCAAACAAACAAATTAACAAAGACAAATAGCTCTTGCATACGCAGGAGCTATTTGACTTTACCAATGTGTGTTTTTTAGTTATGTTGCACAGCAGTGGGGCTGCTGGGCAGCATGGTTGAAAGCAAAACAAACAAAAAACCTATATGACGCATCCAGCGTGAATATGGCCCTTTGCAACAAATGCTTTCACTACGCATTTCATTACAACACGGTCGTTACAACGACCAGGTTGTTTCTACGCGATCCATTACATTGCAAGCCATTTCAACGACTTACTGTAGGGGGCGCACTGGACTTAGGAATAGTATAATTTACTATTCCAACTCCAGCGTGTGCAACAGTAGGGAAGGAGTTGGAATAATAAATTATACTATTTCTTAGGTTAGCATGCCCCCTACAGCAAGTCGTTGAAACGACTTGCGATGTAATGGATCTCGTGGAAACAACGCGGTCGTTGTAAATACCTTGTTTTAATGTAAGCACGTTGTGTTAACAGAGTTGTAAATGCTATTTCCCATCCAGCATTGACTGCATCATAACTATCATAACTAGTGATCCCGGTTTTCCATTTTACGGATTTTTACATATAAATACAGACGGAAATCTATATTTCCTTTGACTATATTTATATTTAGAAACAGCAAAATACTAGCAAATTTTGCCACGCTGCTGTCGGGTGTTTTGCTACCAACGTTCCAAATAAACAATTCTGCTGTCCCGTGTAAAAAGCATGTTTCGGTGTTTAAGCCACTGAGCACAGGGGGGTCCTGTAGATACTGCCTGCAGTCTGGTAAGATGGGGTGAAAAAAACAACAAAGCCTCGTTAACTAGTGAATGGTCTTTTAAAGAACTGTGAAGTACTCGGTGTGGCTGGCGGTCAATCACACTTTGAGATGTTTATCGGCATGTGGCTAAATATCACCATATGGCTATACAAAATTCACATGCACTTTTAAAGACACATTCATCAATGAATTCCGATTGATTGAATATCATGTGAAGTGCAACCTAACGTTGGGGTGACATCCCTCATAAAAATCGACAGCGAGTCCATTTATCACGTCCAATGCTTTTTCATTTTGCGGTGAATCTCTCGGTAGGCCACCGCGGAAAGGACGTGTATTTATCGCAGGAAATGTACCCGATTTTGGAGCAAAATCTATCAGTAAATGGCGCTAATTGTTTGTTTTCATGTGAAACACACATGGACTTTGAACAGAAGCTCCGGCGTTGGTCTCCAAAGTGTCTACTGTCACTGGAAATTCACCTTGATTTCAGAGTGAACCCCAATCGAATGCCTGAAACCCCTCCCCCACCCAACACACCACTCACCCACCTCCCCAGGCTGGTAAGGGCTACAGTGAGTCTGTTGTCACGTGTAATGCACCTTCATTTGGGGTGAACCCCCATCGCACACCAGTTGGGTAGGGGACGCAGCGAGCATGTTATCACGTGAAACAACCTTAATTTCGGGATACCCTCCCCCACCCCCAGTTAATGGCAGCAATGGAGCCCCCCTTCTACTGTGGGGGAGTAGGGAGAATGGGCACTAATTCTTCACACCACCCCAGAACTCGTGGGCGAGTGAGAGCTCCAGCTGAGCCCTCGGGAGAGTGGGGTCTCCCAGTCTGGGCAGAGGGTGACTCGTTGCGGGCTGCCCCACCGAGGCTCCCATGCCTCTTTGGCTGAAAGTGCTCCTTGAGCTCTATTGCACATGAACAATTGACGGCTGAACCAGAGCAGAAATGACTAGATTTGTCGGCATACATTTATTTAGAGAAAATCTTCATTCAGAGGTAATATTGTGCGATGCCCACAAACGTTCGTACTTTCATATTCAATAGCTTGAACTTCACTGTATGGAATTTAAGTTATCGCCAACCATTTGAGTCCGTACTCAGGTATGTTCGTGTTTTGGGAGTATTACTTTAATCCGACCGGAAGATATGTATTTTGGAAGTGGGGTGTGCAGGGGGGACTCGCCGCATACCAGAGGCAGTGAGACTGCACATGCAGCAGCACTCAGGAGAGTGAGTGCGGACAGACGAGTACAGCGCCACACCGAGTGACCTCTTGGCACATGGCCATGCACCAGGCACGCAACACCCATTGGCCTCAAAGGGCTTCAGCCCCCCCCCGTTTTGTGTGGCAGCCCGGGATGAGACACTTCCCGGGCCCGCTCACAGCCGCACCTGAGCACTTCACAGGTCTTTAAAAGACCTTGTGCATGTTAATGGGGCTTTGTTGTTGTTTCACCCCTTCTAAGAGCCCCTGCAGCTCGACTCTGCCAATTGCCTAAAGATTCAGCCCACCCCCAAAATTTGTTCTTAGCCCCCCCGAAATTTGACTGTAGTTGCGCCTCTGCCATGCACCGACGTCTGCAGCTCCCACAATGTGTGATCTCAAAGGCTGCCCTGAGTCACTATTCATCTGTGTGCTACAAATTTCACATAATTGATCGCAGATCAGGTTTTGGTTGAGGTTACAGCAGGCCTGGCTGTTAATTTCATACTTCTGAGCACGGGTTAAATCAGCACCATTGTTGAGTTGGATTAGTAAGTGTGCCTGCTTGATTTTGCTCGTAACAAAGCCACTCTTAGTCATAAAAAAGTCTCATAATTTCACTGAAATTATGAAAATGTCACACATGTCAATCTGAAACCTTGGCAGCTATGGGTTAGTCCACTCTATTTCCAGTTAACAGGGCCGGACTGGGAACCAGAACCGGCCCTGGCAAAGTGCTCGGCCGGCCCCCTCTCCCCCCTCGGGAGGAGAGGGGAGGGGGGAGAGGTGGGACCGCGCACTGTGACAGGGCCGGTTTTCGGCCGTTTTTGTTACAGGGCCGTTTTTGCAGCATAACGGCCCTGTAACAAAAACGGCCCCAGGGGCCCAAAACCGGCCCCCAACCATGCGGCCCACCGGGGGATTGCCCGGTGCCCTCAATGGCCAGTCCGGGCCTGCCAGTTAAAACAATTGGGCTGACTTGAAGCCACATTAGAGTGAACGTTTAGCATGGGGCGCGCCCTGTCACAACCGGTTTTTATGTCCTACAGCCTCCTTCCTGTGTCAATTTAAATAAATGTGGAAAAATACTAGCTGTTGCATCGTCTTTTGCTTGACGCAAAAATAAATGTGGATAAATACAGATAAAATGGCCAAAAATAAATATGGATAAATACAGACGGAAAAGGCAAAAAATAAATACCATAAAACCGGGAGCCCTAATCATAATGCTTTTCTTTGTCTAACTTTCAGCCATTCTGCACTGCCGCCGCACTGCTGTACAACACGGCTAACAAAATATTGACAAGACTAATGGCTCTCGCATAGGAAAGACTTATTGGTTTTGCAGTGCTTGTTTTTAAAGTTTGTTATAGCTTCTAACTTGCACTGGCTCAGTAGCACAATTTCTGTATTGTTTCAGAGAATGTTTTGCCTGGGGAATTACACGCTGTGATGTGCGAAACTCTAGCGCCGTGCTTAAATTGGCATTAAATAGCGGTGCTTTTTGACGTTGGTGGAACACTGTGACTCCTGCTGTCTGAGCCTCAGCCTGTAGGATTGCTGTAACCACTCTGCGTCCATTCAAGCTCACACTCACCCTTTCATCCAGTCATCTCTCCTTGTACTGCTCCATTCATGCATTCACCCATCCATTCATCCATCAATGCACTCACTCATCCCTGCCAATTCTTTCTCACATGTACCCACTCACTCAGTCACACAACCATACACCCAAATTCGCCAATAAACATGAACTTTGACTAATAAAATGAACAGCCCTATGGGCTTTGCCAATGCTTGGTTGTATTATTGACTGCGACAAACTCCACTAGGCTAAATGCCATTTCGTTGGGACTGCCGAAAATCCTTGGACTGTTTTTGAATTTGATCATGGTGTTTTGGCGCTCACAAGCACTTCGTGTCTAAAACACACAATTTGTGCACAGTGCTTTTTTGCTCTAAAGGTTCACTTCACATCATCTATTGCCAAACCGCGTCGCTGCCGTTCATCCCTAATACTATTTAGATAACACTCTCTTTGACAGTGCTGTATTTACTGCTCTTGCAGGACACTGATGAAAAGTGAGTGGCTTGTTTATAGGTGCATGTTTCAATGACATATCTTGACCCCTCTCTCTCCCCCTCAGGACAGCACACTACAGAGTTCTTTCTTAGCCTGATAGGTTGGATGGATTGCCAATGTAAACAGCATAAACAACCAAACTACTGCTGAATCATGTTCCAGGCTGTTTCATTGGCAGAGCTGGTCAATGTGCTGTGTTTCATCTGATAAACTGCTTGGACATAAGTGTTCTGACCCCTGGGCCCTTCCTCCCTCCTTTTCCCTGTGCTCGCTCTCAGCCCCCTCCCCTGGAGTTCCCCTTCCCTTCCAGCCCTTTGCTGAGTACATTTACTTTTTGGCAAAACACTGAATGGAGGTTTGAAAATGTACTACTCCTGACATTTGTATTGGGGGCATTTTAACGATAAAGTGAATCTAGAAATGAAGGGGCAGATTTAGTGACACTTTTGCCTCACTTTTAACATGGGAAAAGTGACGCAAAAATGGCGCAAGGGGCTTGTAAATTTGCCTCCAGGTTTCTAAGCCTCCACTAACTTAGGGGCAGATTTACAAGCCCCTTGCGCCATTTTTGCGTCACTTTTCCAATGTTAAAAGTGAGGCAAAATTGTCACTAGGGGCTTGTAAATCTGCCCCTAAATTAATGGAGTCTTAGAAACCTGGAGGCAGATTTACAAGCCCCTTGAGCCTTTTTTGCATCACTTTTAACATGGGAAAAGTGACGCAAAAGTGGCGCAATGGGCTTGTAAATCTGCCCCAGGGCTTTTCTTGACTGTATCACTGTCTTATTTCTGTCACTCTTAGCAAAGCTAGAGAGCTTCCTTCCCCTCCCCCTCCACCACTGGGAAGAGGCTCATCTGAAGCCCAGAGGCCATGGCACTTGATGCCTTTACGTGGGCCTGGCAGGAAAAGGACCCTTGGGGAGCAGAGGGGTGGAGAACCTCGCTCTTCTGTGTAGGATGGGCTGGGATGAGGGCGGGATTACAAATCACATGTCAGCCAATTAGGCATCTGACTGGTCAACAGGCATCCAATGACGTCTTCTGCCTACGTGAATGATTTAGGTTTTTTTTCACTATCATGAAATCAAAATGGCTGAATGGAAGCAAGGTCCAGTCACATCTGAGGTCACGGAGGTCATCAGAGCTCCGTCAGGCAGGGCAGGAGGGGGAACCCAGGCATATTCAGGTAGGGGTGCAGCCCCGACAATACTCTAAAGAGCCACCCCATGAAATGAGCAGCATTGGCAGAAGAGGCAGCAGTAAATCTGGCCTGCGTATTCTCTGTGATGAAGTGGAGGTTCCTGGACCCACACCTCAGGGGGCTTGAAAGTTGGGACCATGATTTAAATGAGGAACAGTACGGGGACCCTCCTGAGGGACCAGGGTGGAAGGCACATACAACTGGTGGGCAAGAAGCAGGAGCCTAGAAAGATTGGGGCCACCACCGCCAGATGCAAGAAACATTACTGGGGAAGTTTCCCCTGCACGTTGGAGAGGGAGGCTTGCGTAGGACAGGCAGGGGACATGGTGCAAACAGAGTTCCTGAGTGCTCCCTCCTACTTGGGCTGGAGTGGCAGCGGTCAATTCAGGTCAGTTTCCTGCACATGTCCCCAGGCAAAATGCACTCAGTGGTCGTAGAGTCTTCCCACGGGGTTGCACTTCCGCATCAACCGGAAGTTCTCAGTGGTTCCTCTCCACCGGATAAGTCTATGGTTTCTTCCATGGAAGGGTGATGATTCATAGCTCTGGGTGCAAGTCCTTTATCCCGGGCAGGTGCGCAGGGTCCGTAGCAATCTCAATCCTCTTGGCGACGACTCCGACCAGGTCATATGACTTGCCGTCCCGGTGATCCCCTCTGGGATGCGGGTTCACCGTATCCTCACAGTGCCGGGATCATGCCCAATTGGCACAGTGAAGTCCTTTGTGGCGGCCTCTCCTGGCATACAGGGTCACAGCCGACTACCACACACAAGCTACAGCTCTTACCAAATTTCAGTCTTCTCACAGCGGCCCCTCCTGACACATAGGTTGTCGCTTTCCCACTATACATGGGCTCTGGGCTGATCGGCGCATCGATGAACAAGGATCAACCCGCGGGGATCCTCTTCTGGTATATAGGTAGGTCACCTACTTTGTTCTGTAGGTGAGCAACAACCTGATCTGTGCAGCAGCATTCTCCTCACACCTTCCAGAGGGAGTCCATTTGACAGAGCTCCCCACTGGGCCTTTCTCCGTCCAATGCACTCCTGTTCCTCACAGGGCACACTGGGCTTGGCGGCAGGTGCTGGTGCTCCAGGCTCCGGGGAAGGGATCTTGGATTCCCTGGGTGATGGCTTATCCAGGAGGGAGACTTGGCCCCCAGTCCTGATCACAAGCAGAATTCTTTCAGAGCTTCCCCTCCTCTCACAGCCCGTCTGACTGCTTGGCAGATGACAAAGTTGGGGCCCTCAACCTTCCCTTCGTATAGTCCATTTCCAGACACCAAATAATTATTTTAGAGTCTGTTACTTTGAAGTTTATGTTGGAGGCTGCTTCTTTTGAAGTGCCCCACTCCTCTGCCCTTCTGCTTGAAAGGCAGATTGTCCCAGCAGGAGTGATAGCCCCACAACACAGCCCAGGGGAGTTACTAGAGTTCACACAATTCACACATTGATTTGTGTTTCAAAACTTTAGCCCACGGCTCCCAGCCCTAATCTTTATGATTCTGTTATCAGCCCCATTTCCTTCCTGAGATCTGCCCAGACCCTTTCTTCTGCTATCTCAATGAATCAAAAAGCACCCTTTGAAATGTGGAGGGAAAGCTTGGCTCTTCCCTTCCCAGCAATACACACATCTGTCTGGGGGATCTCTCTTCCTTCGCTCCATGGTTCACAATGCAGGCCTGTGTCTCCCAAAATGGAACTCAAGACCATCCATGTATTGTTATGTACCATCTACAGTCACACGTACTCCCAATGCATGTATACAACCTATACATGTTTCACATCACTGTGTCCTTAATGTACTGAACCTCTCAAAGGCACACATACATTTAACATGAATGCACTGCACAGAACTGTATCCATCGTGTACTGTACCACTCATAGGCATGCATACATCCACCACATACATTTAACATGTATGCACTGCACAGCACTACATCCTTCATGCACTTTACCTCTCATAGGCCCACACACACTCGACACATGCACTTACCATGCACGCTGTGAGAAAACAAGCTTTTTGCAGGTTTCATCTCACTTTTTACCCCCGTTTTGACTAAAAGGCAATGGTGGAATTACTCTGAGAAGCCTTGAGCTCTGGTAATCAGTGCTCAGTATATGTACTTTGTCCCCTAAAAAGGTTCACGGTTGATTGGCTTATACCCAGTTGGCATGTCTTAACTTACTAGTAAGTCCCTAGAATATGGTGACAGGAGTACCTGGGACGTGTAAGTTAAAGTGCCACTCATGGAATAGAGAATAAGTTGTGCCACCAAGAGAATGACAAATAAAACAAGTCTCCCAGACTGCCACAGCGGACTGGTAGAGCAGTTTTACACTGCGAAATCAACGTTACCATTTAATGCAACGGCAAAGCCCAAACCTCCCATTATAATATGTATAATTCACCCCTACAGCAGGCAAGGTGCAGCACAGTAAAGAGGAGATCACGGGTTTTACATGTTCTAACAGTAAAAACACACAGTTGTTTTCACTGTGGGAAAGTACATAGTAAATACAAAACCTGTGTGGGGGGGTCAAGGGGAATATTTTACGACCTGACTGCTCGCTCCCCTATTGTCAACATGAAACACACCAAAGAGCAGAACAGGTCTGGAAATAATGTATGACCATAAAAGTGACTCTGAAACAGTAGGATGTGTATGTGAACAAAAGTTGTTGAGAGTTGTAGGTAACCCAAAGCTAGAATGATTCCCATCAGACCACCTTCACGGTGGAGTTAACGTCACGTGGGAATTACTGTACAGTCCATACCTCATCCGACCAAGTAGTGCCGGCGTGGAGAGTGGATGTCAGAAATCTAGCCATGATGTTTACCATGAAGTGGACTAGAGTATGTGCAGTGCTCAAGTGGTGGTGATGATTAAAATTGACTACGCTGATTCTATGAGGACATACATGGAGGAATCTGTGTGTCAAGAGTAAAAACACGCCAGTATGGTGACTGCCCACTGGCGCTGTGTAGAACGGTCGACATGTTGCAGCCAACGGGGATTTGCCCCGGCTTTCTTCAGGACCTTCAGTATCAACTAGCTGCTGCAACCATTACTACAGGTAATGTGTGACAAAAAATGTTTGTAAAAAATAATAATAGTGAGTTTACTAATAGACAGTTAAATATCTACCAGGAACTTCAACGCTTTAAACGTCCACTGGCGTGGGAGAAGCTTGTCTTCTTCCTGTCAACAAATAAAGATTCATTGTACCACAACACTAATTTACACAACCACAACCATCTGTATACAGAGAGACTATGTAGGAAATACTCATGCATGAAAAATTTACGTTCAGCATATAAAGAACAGCATAATAGCTAAACCACCAAGAGGCATTTCCTCCAAGTGATACTCACCCAGCCTTGTGTGGGTGAAGGCCTCACCTCACCCGGCAACCGCTCGGGAGTATGAGGCCCCGCTCTGTGGTGTAGAAAAAGAGGACACCATTAGCATACTGCTCTGTAGTGTCCCAGCTAATCGCTCTACCCATCTAACCCAACGAACGTGTGATAGGTACCTAACTGACCCACCAAAGTCCCCGCACAACCTACCCTGTGACACAATTAGTGCGATATATCCCATTTCGCAAGGCTTAGTCTAGACCTTTGATAGTGTCTCTAAGCTGTCTGTTGACAAAAAACTTTAGTTTCTCATTTACTTATACAAGCTGGAAGATTAATACATAGACCAGTCACCTAACATTAGTAGGAGTAACTGGAAAAAGGCCCAGAGGTGACCAATAAGTGACCATTATGGCTGACCACTGTTCAAAACTACTGTGTAGTCCCCTAACAACATCCCATTTCTACAGAGACGCGGGACCAAACCATTAGTCTTATTAGATCTAATGAAGTGACTGGAAAAGGCCCAGAAGTGACCAATAAGTGAACAATAAGTGGCCAATATGGCTGCCCACTGTTCAAAACTACTGTATAGTCCTCTAACAGCATCCCATTCCTACAAGGACTCGGGACCAAACCGCTGGTATTATTAGATAAAATGATCTGATCTACAGGAAATCACTTAAAAAACGGGGGAGAGCCCAAAGGGACACCCACCTGTCCGTCGGTGCCTCCGACCATAAGTAGAGCGGAAGTGGAGGTGGTTGAGGGGCCGCCCGTCGCCCTTAAGTAACCGCCGATTGTTTGATGATAAGGCTAGGAGCCTCCGCCCTAGCTGTGAATGCAGGCGCGAGGGAGGAACACTAGTCCTTCGCGCATGCGCAAATGCTTACAAGCAAAGGCAATGTTTTTATTAAGCACATAATCGCGCGTTAGCATGGCCAGATTACCATGCCAGTCTCTTTTGTATCTGCAACGTAGTCTACCCCCTGTCTGTGTTTTTAAATTATGTTTCTATTCAGATTATGGGTTGACAGGCGCGAGGCGGGAACACTAGTCCTTCGCGCATGTGCAAATGCTTACAAGCAAGGGCAATGTTTTCATTAAGCACACATTCGCGCGTTAATATGGCAAGATCCTTTTATATCTGCAACGTTGTCTACCCCCTGCCTGGGTTTTCAAATTGTGTTTCTATTTAGATTATGGGTTGACAGCTGCCCCTGAAATTTCGTGCAAGAGTAAACCAGGGGATACTTTTCCCTTAAGCATGCGTCTAGAGTGTAGCGCTAGAATGGACACAGTGTCCACATGAAAATAAGCACCGAAGGGACAGCACTGCAAAACGCCGTTGGTAATTTACAAACAATGGTGGTTTGAAAAGCATGTTTAAACGGGCAGGAATCACTTAGTGGCAGTGCAAAATTTTTTACCCCATAAGGATAGTTATATATACACAGTTAGGTCTTTGCATGTTAAGTGAGGGAAAAAAAATTGTTGTTATAGTAAACTGCGTCATTTGGGAAGGGCCGTGACAGTGATCAAGCGGACAGAAGGGTAACACACACAATTTGGTTGGGTGAGCTTAAGGATGCAAATAAGCATTGTTCGCAACCATTTTCAATAGACCCGCAACTATACAGTTGCTCTAAATACTAAATACAAAACCTGTGTGGGGGGGTCAAGGGGAATATTTTACGACCTGACTGCTCGCTCCCCTATTGTCAACATGAAACACACCAAAGAGCAGAACAGGTCTGGAAATAATGTATGACCATAAAAGTGACTCTGAAACAGTAGGATGTGTATGTGAACAAAAGTTGTTGAGAGTTGTAGGTAACCCAAAGCTAGAATGATTCCCATCAGACCACCTTCACGGTGGAGTTAACGTCACGTGGGAATTACTGTACAGTCCATACCTCATCCGACCAAGTAGTGCCGGCGTGGAGAGTGGATGTCAGAAATCTAGCCATGATGTTTACCATGAAGTGGACTAGAGTATGTGCAGTGCTCAAGTGGTGGTGATGATTAAAATTGACTACGCTGATTCTATGAGGACATACATGGAGGAATCTGTGTGTCAAGAGTAAAAACACGCCAGTATGGTGACTGCCCACTGGCGCTGTGTAGAACGGTCGACATGTTTCAGCCAACGGGGATTTGCCCCGGCTTTCTTCAGGACCTTCAGTATCAACTAGCTACTGCAACCATTACTACAGGTAATGTGTGACAAAAAATGTTTGTAAAAAATAATAATAGTGAGTTTACTAATAGACAGTTAAATATCTACCAGGAACTTCAACGCTTTAAACGTCCACTGGCGTGGGAGAAGCTTGTCTTCTTCCTGTCAACAAATAAAGATTCATTGTACCACAACACTAATTTACACAACCACAACCATCTGTATACAGAGAGACTATGTAGGAAATACTCATGCATGAAAAATAAGTAAAGAGGAGATCACGGGTTTTACATGTTCTAACAGTAAAAACACACAGTTGTTTTCACTGTGGGAAAGTACATAGTTACACGCTGACACTTCAGGCCTGCTACCTTCTGACTGGACCTTCTGAGGTGGGTACTTCAAGGTATCAAAAGAGTGCATTACATTCGATTTAATGGTTGTATCAAATTTAATGTAACTGATGAGCAAAGTGCAACTTTAGTAAGCTGCCACTTTAGCTGCCCCATGTCTCCAGTGTCTGTTCCTGATTACCCAAAGCAAACAAACAAAACTTTATCGTGCTCAGCCAAGATAGGCCACGACAATAAAAACACAACCTTTACAATTAAAATAAATAGTATATTTAAGGTTGCAAAAGCTGAAAATACAAATGCTCATTAAAGATTTTCAGTGTGATGAATTACAAAATCAACCAAAAAAAATCAGAGAAATGTTACAAGGTGTCACACAGGTTGAAAAGAATTTGATTGAGTCTACAGCTTTTTTGTGCTATGAAAGTGTGTTTGTTTGTTCGATCACACAAAGGCCTTCCTTCCAGACAATCTACTGCTCTCCTGTGAAGGACTCCCAGGAAAGGTAACAATAGAAGCCTGCCACTGGAGGAGGTGACAATAGAAGCCTTCCCCTGGAGGAGGTGACAATAGAAGCCTTCCCCTGGAGGAGGTGACAATAGAAGCCTTCCCCTGGAGGAGGTGACAATAGAAGCCTTCCCCTGGAGGAGGTGACAATAGAAGCCTTCCCCTGGAGGAGGTGACAATAGAAGCCTTCCCCTGGAGGAGGTGACAATAGAAGCCTTCCCCTGGAGGAGGTGACAATAGAAGCCTTCCCCTGGAGGAGGTGACAATAGAAGCCTTCCCCTGGAGGAGGTGACAATAGAAGCCTTCCCCTGGAGGAGGTGACAATAGAAGCCTTCCCCTGGAGGAGGTGACAATAGAAGCCTTCCCCTGGAGGAGGTGACAATAGAAGCCTTCCCCTGGAGGAGGTGACAATAGAAGCCTTCCCCTGGAGGAGGTGACAATAGAAGCCTGCCACTGGAGGAGGTGACAATAGAAGCCTTCCCCTGGAGGAGGTGACAATAGAAGCCTTCCCCTGGAGGAGGTGACAATAGAAGCCTTCCCCTGGAGGAGGTGACAATAGAAGCCTTCCCCTGGAGGAGGTGACAATAGAAGCCTGCCCCTGGAGGAGGTGACAATAGAAGCCTGCCCCTGGAGGAGGTGACAATAGAAGCCTTCCCCTGGAGGAGGTGACAATAGAAGCCTGCCCCTGGAGGAGGTGACAATAGAAGCCTGCCACTGGAAGAGGTGTTACCATCTCCAGGCAGGAAGCCACACTCGCTGGACACTGCACACTCACTGCTGGACAGGGGCATCAGCTCACTAATATTGTAGAGGTGAGAGTTTAAATTACAGGAATTCTAAAAATATCCTTGAAATACTTGTATGTGCATCAAATGAGTAATTAACTCCAAGTGGGGTGTGTGTGACGGAAAGAGGCGGCGAGATTATAGTTCAAAATATGTTTTGCAAACATGTGGTTCAATGGTGTGTTATAATGCAATATTCTTTAATATATGAAGACTGTCAATATTTATTCACAACAGCAGATATTTATATGAGACAATAATTCCTGGTGCTTTAGTCATGTGTGCACACAAGGATAAAATACATATATACAGATGTCTTTTCTCATTGCACTTTGATATTTGTCTGGCACCACATTTCAGGATTAAAAGACCCACGTGAAAATGAGGCTCATTGGCATTGTAATACTTGTAAGCTTTCAAAAGAAGCTGTTCTGACAGTGCTGCCCGTCACGTGCTTCATCCTTCCTTGAAAGTTGGTTTCTGTGCTCTTCTTAATTACCATTGGCCTTTTGCTGCTTTGGAGCAAACAGCTGAGGCTGCCTGGAACGAAAACGAACTGAGAGGCCTCATTGTTTCCCACTATCTTTCTTATCTGCCTGCAGGTCCGGAGATGCTGCAGCAGCCGCCACACCCATGATTCCAGCGCCCCCTGTCTGCCAGAGGCCTGTAGGGCATGAGCTAAAGTGCCGGCTCTCTAACAGAGCCATGGTGCACACATCCAACAAAAAAAACACAAATTGACATGCACACTTTCTTTTTTCCTCTTACACAGAGGTAGTGGCTTAGCAAGGTGGGTGGGGGGGGGGGCACGAGTTTTGGGGGGCAGCGGCTTCACACCCCCGCTTTTACATGAGTTAGCCGTGGGGCATCAAACTCAGGAATCATCGCCAGCACCCCCCGCCCCGCTCTTGAGCACGGCCGCCGGGGGCGGCAAAGCCAGGGGGACCGCCACTGTCGACAAAGTGCCTCGCTACGCCACTGGCTCCAGACCTGCACTGGCAGGACATATTTCTGTTGGGCTCTGCCGAAACACCCCCATTGGTACGTTGTCGCTGTCAGGATCTGCAACCCACGAAAGGCACTCACTCATTTACGAGGAACATTGAGATCCTCACAAACGTCCCAGCCCGCCTTAGAGACTCTTTCCCCATATTGTTATTTTTAGCTCTGGCGGTCACTTAAGACCTCTTGATTTCATTAAAATTCTATGCATGACATCGTTTTAAGGGTTTTCAGCCATCCTTCTTCGTCCTGGATCTGTTGTTGTGCCATTCACATTTTATTCTGCCCACTACAGAATGAGGCAATGGGTCAGCCCACTTCAGCCATTGGCTAACTTTTCTGAGTGACGGCATTCTGCCCTGTTTAGGTTGAGCCTTGCGTTGCAGCGCATGCTCTCCTCCCCCTTGCGAGGCATGCAGTATTCCATGGAAGCTTTGTGGAAGCTCCGCCCACTCTCCACCCATCTTTTTCATTGGCTTTGGTCCTAAATGCTGCCTTCCGATTAGTTTTAGGCTTGCTAGTCCCTCCTCATGACGGCCATGTCCTCATTTGTATCCTTCCATGGCTACTGGCCCCTTTACTTCAAACACTATTTTCTTCTCGTGCCCCCGTCCCGCAGTCCGTGACTTCTCGACCTCCCCGCCCCCGTTTGTGCCTTCTCGCTCCCCCTGCACTCCTGTTTCCAATGCAATAGGTCTCTCGTAAATGCGTGTCCTATTGGATTGCAAATGCTTGTTTCAAGGAGCACAGACTCACAAAAAGTAGTGGCCTTCAGTGCTAGGGACTACTATGGCAATGTGTGCATTTTGGGACCCAAAGTATTTTTGCTTTAAGTCAATTTCCTTTTAAATTGATGAGGACCCAGCAGCTTTTCCAAGAATAAAGTAAAACAAAACCATGACAAAACAAAACAAGCATTTACAATGCCAAAAGACAGTATCCAATCCCAAAGCCTATTGTTTTTTCAGTGTGCAAATTTGTTGTCAGAGGATCAGGCAGAAGAACAGGGTGGCGGTGAGGTGGTAATGGCAGATCTAGTTCAGAGAAAATGGGCTCCACCTCATTGTGTAGCAAAGGCCCCAAAATAACCTGTGACAGCCGCCCACAAACCAGTTTGAAGAATCAAAATATTTTGAATCAGTTTGAAGAGTTCAAATCACTTTTGTTTTGGTAGCCTGCTGGCCCTGACCTTCATGTCTCTCCAAATGATTCCATCGCTCTCATAAATAAAAGCATAATAATAGTTTGCCCAGTTTTAGAAACATCCTTCTTTGCATACTGGACTCTAACTTCCTGTGGCAGTCAGCGTTGGCCTTTTCTCTTTCCCCACACACTGTCTCCTTAATCCAAGACCATCATGATCCTAGCCACCACCAGGACTGGACACATGCAGAGCGGAAATTAATATTACAATATTGGAAGGTGAAGTCAAAGGCTGAATTATGTAGCAATAGTTTTTATTTTTGATGCAATGTTTTTAATATTGTATGGATAAATATTTCCAATGCGCGACCACATACTTGGTTATTTTTAATAACATATTTGTATTTATAGCTTTTGAGCACTTAACCCCTTGATGGTGGGGGTGTTATTTTCTGGTGATATGTTTATGTGGTTGAGTGTATGATTTGCAGTGTTACCCAAAGGGTACTATTCTTTAGACTTTCTTTGACTATTCTTATATATTATATATTATATTATATATATTATTTATATATATACAGAGATATATATATATATATATATAATATATTAATATATTATACATTCTTATATATTCTTTGACTATTCTTTTGACTTATGTGCAGTAGGCCTGGGGGAGCTGGCACCAGGCAGATTCCTCTGGTTCATCTTAATCCCCGGACAGTGCACATGAGGCACAGCGGAGGAGAGGACGTAGATGAGCTTCAGAGGACCCAGGACCTGTAAGGGTCAGTACATGTGTGACATGCTGTGTTTCACCACTTGTGAGTGCCACCAGCCCCTGCGCGTGAGGTAGAATAATGCGGGCCTCTCCGCTGCATGGTCCAAGGATGGGTTGCGCCCCTCATTTTGCCCTCAGGTAGAACCAGCCACAGGTGTTCCTGCCAGGGACTCTAGGCTCATCCAAGATTTTGGTGGAGCCTCAAGGAAGGCTGGATGGACAGACTCTTGCTCCACCTCACTGAGCATAGTTCACATGGTCTAAAGTGAGGGGAGAAGATATTTGTGGGATGTCACTAAGGAGGGTAGAAGCACTGCAGTCCCTGAGCCAGGGGCATCATGAATGTTGTATACTGAACTGTCTAAGCGACAGAAGTCCAGAAAGGCCAGAATGGAAGGTCTCTGAGATTTAGAGCCGACCGGGAGGGGCAGCTTTTGCGGGAGACAAAGGGCACGGCCACGGAGGGACCTGAGAGCGCGCCAAGGAACGGTCAGCAAGTGAGCAGGTGAGTTTAGGTTCAAAGGGTCCAATCAAGAAAGAGGGACGTGGTCACAAGCATGGCCTATACGGCGACCAGGACAAGCAGTCCCCAGCGTTGTTGTTGGAGGAAATTGCTGCCGCTACCACAGACATACTGCTGACCCTACGCCCAAGATGGATCAGTGACTTAAGCACGTGCTGCGGCACTAGAAGAACAACACGTCTTCTAAAAGAAGATGATACATCTCTGTTTTGCAGAAGCTAGCGCCAAGGCGCCCTTGGGCAAATAACTCGCTTTATAAAAATAAATATAAAATACATCAAATGCAATGCTTCTCCTGAAAGACAGTAACTACCAGGTAGCGGTATTTGAGTGCGGTCAGCAAGCCATGGATGGAGGCTTGGCCCCGGGGTGGGGGGAGGGCACCCTCACAAAGAAGCATGGACGTGGTGTGTCGGTGGGCCCAATAGCAGGTGGTGGTAAGGGCCGGACAGGGCACAGAAACCGAACCTGGCAAACTGATCGCACGGCCCCCCATGGGAGGGTGAGGAGGGGTGTGGCCCAGCTGTTTTCTAGGGGTGGTTTTGCAGGCCCCTGGTAACAAAAACGGCCCCCAGGGGTCCAAAACCGGCCTTAAACCTGTCGGCCCACCGGGGAAATGCCCGGCGCCCGCTACAGCCAGTCCAGCCTTGGCGGTGGTCACTTGAGTCCTCCAGCTATAGGGCCGGAAGTACGAAGATTGGGACCACCTTAGACGCCTTGCTAGAAGAACACCATTTCTCCCAAAGACGGTGTCCACTGGCAGAGGACTTGAGGGCAACCAGTCAGCCAGGAGAGCAGGAGGTGACCTTCAGCAGCCGGCTCGAAAGTACGGGCATTCTAGAAACGTGAGGGGCAGAGGACAAAGAGGCTCCATGAACACAGAATCACAGGAGGAGCACATTACAAAGAAAGCCCTCTCCGAACACACAAATAAATAGATTTTTTTCCATAAATTTCAATGTCCATATGTTTTTGAGGTTTCTTCAGGGTTTGCAGCCCTGAAGAAGTCAAAAGATGCTAGATGTAGCATGACGAAACACGTGTTGGCTGCTAATGATATGATTTATATTGGATGAATACAACATATTGTTTGATTTGGATGTAGGGACCAGGGAGCTGTACCAACTGAAGAATGTTCACCTCGAGAAGTGGAATAAAACTTCTGGACATTGAAATTTATGGAAAAAAATCTATTTATTTGTGTGCTCGGGGAGGGTTTTCTTTTTAATTTGTTGGCTGCACATGCAGGTAGAGGCAGAGCTGCTAGGTAACTAACTCTTCTGCCACTTAGAGCACCGGTTTAGAATAATTATTGCATAGATACTGTGACGCAGATATTCAGTCGAGCGCCTTATCTTTAACCCGGTTACCTAAGAGCACAGGAGGAGCCCACCTGTGCCAACATTCCAGCACCTGCAGCCAGGACAGCGGTGCCCACGAGCAGAGTCTCATCACGGGAGGGGTACACTGGACCCGGCATATTCGCACCTGCAGCCAGGACGGCGGTGCCAAGGAGCAGGCATCAGGCGCTTGGAGCGCAACGAGGAAATGGTGACCAGAAGGCCAGGCCTCCCTTAAGCGCCTTGAGCCGGCATGTCAATGCACCTGGGGGGGGGGGGGAAGGGGGGGGGCAGGATTCGTACATCTTGGGCTCGGTTTAGGGAGAGTGGCCAGCTGTATCTGGCTAGGAGCACAGCAGTGGTGCCCTGGAGCCGCTGGGTCCAGTTTCAAGTTCCGCGTCTACAGAACGCTGCAAGACCAGCGCAGCTCTTGGCGCATCTCTACGATTCACAAAATTGCCAATCCTTTATAATTTAATTTCTGTAAAAAAAACACTTGTGAACTGAAAAGTGTCTTGTAAATACTGTTGTTAATGCCACGCGGAGGTAGGGGAATTTCCCGCCTCATCCCGGCTCCAGGTCTTCTGACCAATCAGGAGCTCTCGCGGCCATGCTGTGCAGTGACTTATATCAGCACGTGTGGAAATCCCAGACTTCTGAACCTAATCATTTCCTGTAAACATGGCGAGAGGGCCAAGCCGCGCTCGTAAAGTCTTTATGAGCACTTAGGGTGCAGGATAGGGGCGCAGCGGGACGGGCATGGGGTGGAAGGAAGATGGGGAGGCGAGGGAGGCAGAGGCGGATGACAGAGGGTTTGAAGAGGAGGCTGGCAGGTCCCTCCAGGACACTGCGGCCATTACAAATACATGATGCTCAGCATGCATTACATCTGTAAAGAAAAGACTGAAGGAAGAGAGCAGAATGGCAGGACTGAAGAAAGAGGTGTACAGGAAGAGAGAAGATACAAAGCAAAATAAGGGAGCAATGGAGACAAAGAGCAAACAATTCTAAAAAAATAAAACATATAATTGAACATAGATGCATCGAGAATTATTTAAACAGGAGTCCTGGAGGCCATGGTAGGCTCCATTGACCGAGCTAGGATGGGACATGGTAGACTCCATTGACCGAGCTAGGATGGGGCATGGTAGACTCCATTGACCGAGCTAGGATGGGACATGGTAGACTCCATTGACCGAGCTAGGATGGGGCATGGTAGACTCCATTGACAGAGCTAGGATGGGACATGGTAGACTCCATTGACCGAGCTAGGATGGGGCATGGGGCATGGTATACTCCATTGACCGAGCTGGGCCATGGTAGACTCCATTGACCGAGCTAGGATGGGACATGGTAGACTCCATTGACCGAGCTAGGATGGGACATGGTAGACTCCATTGACCGAGCTAGGATGGGACATGGTAGGCTCCATTGACCGAGCTAGGATGGGGCATGGTAGACTCCATTGACCGAGCTAGGATGGGACATGGTAGACTCCATTGACTGAGCTAGGATGGGGCATGGTAGACTCCATTGACCGAGCTAGGATGGGGCATGGTAGACTCCATTGACTGAGCTAGGATGGGACATGGTAGACTCCATTGACAGAGCTAGGATGGGACATGGTAGACTTCATTGACTGAGCTAGGATGGGACATGGTAGACTCCATTGACAGAGCTAGGATGGGACATGGTAGACTTCATTGACTGAGCTAGGATGGGCCATGGTGGACTCCATTGACCGAGCTAGGATGGGACATGTAGACTCCATTGACCGAGCTAGGATGGGACATGGTAGACTCCATTGACCGAGCTAGGATGGGGCATGGTAGACTCCATTGACTGAGCTAGGATGGGACATGGTAGACTCCATTGACCGAGCTAGGATGGGGCATGGTAGGCTCCATTGACCGAGCTAGGATGGGACATGGTAGGCTCCATTGACCGAGCTAGGATGGGGCATGGTAGACTCCATTGACTGAGCTAGGATGGGGCATGGTAGACTCCATTGACCGAGCTAGGATGGGGCATGGTAGACTCCATTGACCGAGCTAGGATGGGACATGGTAGACTCCATTGACCGAGCTAGGATGGGACATGGTAGACTCCATTGACCGAGCTAGGATGGGGCATGGTAGACTCCATTGACCGAGCTAGGATGGGACATGGTAGACTCCATTGACCGAGCTAGGATGGGGCATGGTAGACTCCATTGACCGAGCTAGGATGGGGCATGGTAGACTCCATTGACCGAGCTAGGATGGGACATGGTAGACTCTATTGACCGAGCTAGGATGGGGCATGGTAGACTCCATTGACCGAGCTAGGATGGGGCATGGTAGACTCTAGGATGGGGCATGGTAGACTCCATTGACCGAGCTAGGATGGGGCATGGTAGACTCTTGGATGGGGCATGGTAGACTCCATTGACCGGGCTAGGATGGGGCATGGTAGACTATATTGGCCCAAGCTAAGGGGCTCATTACGATGGCGGCCTGACATCAGTCCGCCCGCCATCGTTGTGGTGCTGGGACTGCCCGCCAGACGTGCGGCGGCCTCACCACACAAATTAGGATGCGCCTGCCATACTAGCGGGCACATTCTGGGCTTTTAACATTGCGGGTGGTGCTACTGGCTGCAGCACCGTACGCAATGTTAAAAATGCTTGCACTGCATTTCCCTGCACTACGTGGCAGGCACCACGCGGTGCCTGCCACTTCATGCGTGGAAATGCAGGTGGGTACTATGGGTACTCCCCAGTGCAGCAACCTCCCTAAACAAGGGGCCCGCGACATGCCCCAAACCCCAATCCCTGCCAGCCTTTCCATGGCTGCATCGCCACAATTTTAGGAGCCCTGAACTGTCTGCCACAAAATCGGTGCCATTGTCGTTGGTGGTCAAGCGGCAGATGAACTTTGTGTCCGCCACGGTACCCACCGCCATCCTGATTTGGTGGTGGGTAATAGGCTTGGTGATGGCGGAAGGACCAACACCGCTGGCCCGGCGGTGGCAGTCCTTCCACAATCAAAATGACCCCCGAAGTACAAGACACAAGGATGGGTGGCACTTAACTTGTTAAAAACCATAAGTGCTGTGCCCCAAATATTTCTTTTGTGCCTACCGCGGAAACTGTTGCATGCAGTTTTGGAGAATGCTATATCTGCTTAGGCTCGATTGCACCTCATGTATCCTTCTTCTACCACCCTACACTGTTTGTCTTTTTTTTCACTAGGGATCTTTTTGTATCCTGCTTTCTCCCCTTGTCACTCTCTTCTTGGTCAAAGGCTAATGAGGTAAAATGAGCAGTTTGCAGAGAACAAATAAGTCTCAATCCTCTTGTGAGTGCTAGGGTGGTTTTTAATGAAGAGATATCAAGAGGAAGACTGATAAAAGCTAAGGCACCAGGGAGAGGAATTTATGGAACATTTGGACGGGCTGCTGGTGGCCAGCGTAGCCTACAACCTCAAAGATGGTAGGAAGGGGGCTGAGCAAACCACAGTCATCAAGTGGTCGCCGCTGCAATGCAACTCATTGCTGTCTCTGTCTAAATCCCACATCCATCACCACTTATAGGGCAGATGAAGACACAGATCAGCTGCATTTCAGAGGAACAAATGGCTCTGCGAGGCAGGCGTGAAGATAGTAGGTGGGATCAGCCGCTTCAGCACATGGTGGCACTGGGTGCAATTTGCAATCTTGTCGTCACAGGAGCGTTCAAGGCAGGCCCTGTCCCTAGACACTCCCACCACTGCTTGCATAGCGGTCATCTAAGAGGAGTATTATACATAGGTGCTATGGGGATGCTGTCCTACGCTGATTAAGCCCTGGGTATTTTGCACACGATATTGTCCCTAGCATTGTCTGAAGCATAGAAGAAGGTGAGGAGGACAATAATGTTTTAGACAAAATCCCTGAATGTGAAAATAGATGTGCATGATTCCCAAGAAGGAGAAACGTTTTATCAATCAGTGTGATTCCCGGAACAGGATGTGCCAGCTGTTGTTGCATTCTGCTTTTAAGGAAATATGGAAATAATTGACACTGTGATCTAGCCGTGAAAGTAAATATTGAACTATTTTGTCTCTTTCTCTTTCCAGTGTCTTTCACTTTCCACCTTCTGCTTCATTTAAGGGCTAGCCAATATCGTAGCGTTATTCAACACTTTCTATATACTCATAATCACAATATTCAATTTTTAAGTGTCCATGTATAGAATTATTCTGAGTCACTCAACTTGCATGTTTACTAACATTCAATGTGTTAAAGGATGACATGGGACATTTTTTGTTTCCAATCCTCTATTGAATCTTCATTTGAAAACAATTTGCTTGTAGTCAAAGATGGCAAACACGTTTCGCATTTAAAGAACTTTTTCAGGGCTCATTATTCTACCATGTTTGCTCCACAGGGATATTCAATATTTGTTATGAGTTTATTCAACACATATTTTGTTTCATCCAGTGATGTGGATGCAGGCAATGAAAGAACATTCAATATCTTTGTCTACAATCAAATTGTTTCCAAATGAACCTTCAATAAAGGACTGGAAACAAAATATGAGTGCTGAGCAACGCTACTGGATTTACAATCAGGGGTGTCGTTGATAGAGGGCGTGTGGTGGCTGATCCCTCACACGCAATGGATTATTGTTGGTGACAGTGGTAGGAGGGGTCTTTGGGTTCTTTGTCCCAGTCACCTATGATCATTATTTGTTGTTCCACACTCAGAATATGTCTGGAGCAGGCTCGATCATATGCAACCCTAGACGCTGTTCATATAGTTTTTGCACGCTGCATATTGGGATTTTGGAGCATCCTCAACTAGCGTACAGTAAACATGGTTGAAAACGAAACTATTGCGAAACAAAGCCAATCCAGCCCCAACAGAAGTGAAACGAGTGCTTGTTCTTGCGAGTGTAAGGTAAAAAGAGTCATTCTGACAGATTTTGAATAGTTTAAAGACAGTTAAGAAGATAGGTATGCAGAACAATTCATAGAGCTTTCCCATTCTCCAAAGAAGGTGTAATCTGATACTTGGGTCATTGGGGCGAAGCAGAATGTTGAGCTGATGAAAGCTGGAAGATGAAGCAGATTTGATCTGAGATGTAAATGTAAGGTTGAAATCATTCTTAACAACAATGGTTTTAACTATCTGCTCTGGAATAGGACACATGTCCCTGTCCTAAAGCTAGAATGCAGGGTCATGAGGGATTGCCCGTAGCCATGGTTTCAGTCTCATCAATATCACCTTTGATCCGAAGACTTCCCATCAAGTCCTAAAGACCCACCATACGTTGCATCTTGAGGAGGATCTGAGCTCACAGGCAGCAGTTGAATCCATGAGACCCAGTGAGACATGTTAGAGGCTATATATTTTAAAATACTAGGGGCCATATGTATCAACATTTGTAATAGCGATTACCTAATAGCGATTTTCTGCGAATCACAATTAGGAAATCGTTATTAAAAATGCATGAAACTCATAGAATTTCATTTAGCGATTCCTAGGGGTTTGCAAATCGACCTACCTTATTAATATTAATGCAGTAGATCGCAATTTGCAATGCCGTAGGAATCGCTAAAATCATGGGGATGGTGGCCACCTGGGGTCAGTGGACCACCATGTCCGTGATTGCTTTTAAAACAAAAAAGTTTTCTTTTCATTTTTTAAGAGCAGGCTGTGGTCCATGAGACCAGAGCCTGCTCTTAAAAAAAGTTTTTACAACCATTCCTAAAGAGGAAAGGGTCCCTTGGGGACCCCTTCCAATCTGGAAATGGGTGAACACCAGCTTGAAGTTGGTGGTAAATTGCAAATGTTTTGCGACTGCATTCACGGTCACAAAACATTCATACACACCGCTGGGATTCGCTATTTGGATGGGACGCCCTAAAACAAGCCAAACAGATAATAGATGACCCATTTTGCAATTCAGCAATAGGTTATCGAATCTCAAAATAGGGCTTGATACATGTAAAAAGACTTTTTTGCATTCGCAAACGGGCGATTCTGCGAATCGACCCGTTTCGAATGCAAAATTGGTTGATACATGTGACCCTCGGTGATAATGGAACAGTGCCTGACACTGAAGGTCACATGCCAAAAGCACAGGTCCGGAGATAATTGTCTGTGGACGTTTAGAAAGAAATGAACTGAACCACAGAAAGAGCGGATCTGTATAATGATGGACTGGAGGTGATCTCTCAGGTTGTTATAGTCAAGGCTAAAACCCGCTACTTCATCGAGTAAGACCAACATGGTGGCACAATTACCATAAATATTTTAGTATAAAGGATTTCATTCTCCCCTGGCTCATCATTGGATGGAAAAAGAAAGATGTCAAGTCAAGTCAAGTCAAGTCAATAAATTTGTATAGCGCGCTACATACCCAGAGGGTCTCAAGGCGCTTGAGGAAGGGTGGGGAATTACTTGTCAAATATCCACGTTTTAAGTTGCTTTCTGAATGCTAGGCGGTTCTGAGTAAGGCGAAGATGAGTGGGAAGTGAGTTCCAGGTTTTAGCTGCCAGGTAGGAGAAGGATCTACCTCCCATGGTGGTTTTGTTGATGCGAGGTACAGTGGCAAGGGCTTGGTTGGAGGATCGTAGCTGGCGGGAGGGGGTGTAGAAGGACAGTCGTGTGTTAAGGCATTCGGGTCCGATTTCGTAGAGTGCTTTGTGTGCGTGGATTAGGAGCCGGAAAGTAATCCTCTTATTGACGGGGAGCCAGTGGAGGTTTTTCAGGTGGTCAGAGATGTGTTCTTTACGCGGTATGTCTAATATGAGCCTGGCTGAAGCGTTCTGGATGCGTTGGAGTTTTTTCTGTTTTTTTGCGGTGGTACCGGCGTGGAGGGTGTTTCCGTAGTCCAGTCGGCTCGTAACCAGAGCGTGAGTGACTGTTTTTCTAGTTTCGGTGGGGATCCAGCGAAATGTTTTTTTGAGCATGCGAAGAATGTTGAAGCAAGATGAAGAAACGGCGTTGACTTGTCTGTTCATCGAGAGTGAGGAATCCAGGATGACGCCCAGGTTGCGTGCGTGGTCCGTCGGGATAGGTGCTTTTCCAAGGGCCTCTGGCCACCAAGAGTCATCCCAGGCGGAGGGGGAGGTGCCTAGGATGAGGACTTCTGTTTTGTCTGAATTCAGTTTCAGACGGCTGTGCTTCATCCATTCGGCTACTTCTTTCATTCCTTCATGGAGGTTGGTTTTGGCCGTGTACGGGTCGTTGGTGAGTGATAGGATCAGTTGAGTGTCGTCGGCGTAGGAGATGATGTTGAGGTTGTGTTGGCGTGCGATGGCCGCGAGGGGGCTCATGTATACGTTGAAGAGGGTGGGGCTGAGTGAGGACCCTTGGGGTACGCCGCAGATGACTTCAGTGGCCTCTGACTTGAATGGTGGGAGGCGGACTCTCTGGGTTCTTCCGGTGACGAACGAGGTGATCCATTCCAGTGCTTTTCCATGGATTCCGATGTTTCTGAGGCGTTGTAAAAGGGTGCTATGACAGACCGTGTCGAAGGCTGCGGAGAGGTCGAGGAGGATGAGGGCGACTGTGTCTCCATTGTCCAGTAGAGTTCGAATGTCGTCTGTTGCTGCGATGAGGGCGGTTTCAGTGCTGTGCTTGGCTCGGAAGCCGGATTGTGAGGTGTCGAGGGATTTGTTGGTTTCGAGGAATGCGGCGAGCTGGTGGTTGACCGCTTTCTCGATGACTTTGGCCGGGAATGGAAGGAGTGAGATAGGGCGGTAGTTTTTGAGTTCGGTGGGGTCAGCTGTGGGTTTCTTCAGGAGGGCGCTGAGTTCAGCATGTTTCCAGCTTATATAATATAATAATAATATGAATATATATATAATATATATAATAATATGAATATTATTATATGGTTATACCTTATAATACCATCCCATTGTCAAATCTATTGTTCATATTGCTATTTATCACTATGTTAACCATGTGGACATTTTTATGTATAAAATGTATGAATATCTTTAACTTATCTTTATCTAAAAACTTTAAGCGGGAGTAATGGGCAGCGTCTTTTTTGAGCTTGTCTTGCAACTATACATTGGTGTAATGGGAGAATCACGTGTCCTTGAGAAAGCCAGTGGACACAGGCGAAACATTGGTCGTGAGAGATTGGCTGCAATCACTGTACTTTTTACACTTTGCAATTTTGCCATGGAAAGGGTGCAACTGGTTGCCATACTGAGTGGTCAATGAACTAAGGAGAATATTTATTTTCTTTGTTGATACTACTGACATCATCCTCCAAATAAACTGAAAGCGGAAGGGACTCCAGACCAGGTGAAGACAGAAACCTACCTGGAAACCATCCAGTTCCCCTCAAGGTTGAGTTGAGCTTTGACATTTGACTCCATCAGTGTACACACTGTTGGCAGCAAAGAAGAAAGGGCCATAGATGTATAATGCAAAGGAATTACAAGTAGTTGATAACAACAAGGAAGGACCAGATTTATGAGAAATAGATTGGTTCATCATAAAAAGCAAGAGGGCAGAGCTATATTAGAAAGGTTTGGAAAAGGAAAGATATGGGAAGGAAAGATGAACAGAGAATGCAAGACCAAATTACAGCTTCAGAAACTCTTCTAAGTTAGTCATTCACTACTGGCAAAGCCCACCAGAACGATAACTCCTAAAGCAATTCTAGTGGGGAGGATGCAGATCAGACATTGTCTATAATTTTACGATCTAAGCCTCGGATAACTCAGAGAATTGGACTTAGAGTTCTGACAGTGAGATCAACTGGCCACTGAGAGAAGATACTGCTCTTATAATCTGAAATATTTCCTTTTGTTCTTCTGGAGAAAGAAGAATCTAGTCATAAAGCTGTGCGTAGAGTCAACATGTAAGCTGTATGTTAGGAGCGAGAGAAATCCGTTGCTGTTGCTTATACTTTGGTTCCATTTGCGCTCAGCTGATTTGTCAGAGATTAAAGAGCATAAAATTGATGGTAAACCAAGGGGAAAGTCAACATGTTTCAGCTTCCTCCATCACTGGGCACTAAATTGTCTGGTATCCAAGGTGAATCAGTCTGACCAGTAAGTGGACAGTAGTTATCCATAACAGAAATAAAAAGACAAGGCAGGGGTTGAGTCAGTTTATAAAGACTTTGGTCCATTACAGGTTGGATACTAAAAATATTATCTTTTTTCTCAGAGGAATAAGTTCCTTGAAAAAAAAGGTAAACAAAGTTTTAATATATATAACTCCACATATATGTACTTTGACGATATCAAAATGGTCACCTTCCTGATATTTTGGTTCTCCATATTCTTGACACAATATTAGGTCCACATGATATTTCTGTTTCTGATATTCTGTCAGTGATCCATGAATTCCTGATTCTGGTCTTTCAATGTGCAGTTCCAACAATTTTGGACAGAAAATCACAGAGATTTTCCATTTGCTCTGAGCTGGTGTTAGCCGTTAGCTGGAGAGACGTCAAAGGGCATGGGCCTGTGTGTCAGGTAAGACTTGTGCCAGTCTGGAGGGGGCATTGCCTGCTCCTCACGCTGCAGGGGTCTGGATGGGGGTCAGAGCTGTGCTGTTGCCTACAACTCCTGCAATACTTAAGACAGGTCTACAGTTCACGTACCTGATAATTGCGAGCTTGGAGAAACTTGTAATTACAGGAGGTGGAATGTACACTTGAAATGACCTATCCAGGTGAAATTTCATTACTGTTAATGAGGGCATTGCAATGGGGTAGCGCCTGCTAGTTAATTAATCCACATAATGCATGGGCCGTGACTCCTCTTGCTCTGACCCTATACCTATGAGGCTCAGTTATCTTTTTTGCTGGGTGTAAAACTTTAAATTCTATAGCCCTTTGGGGATTGCCCCTTGTGACTGAACACTTCCTTGTGGCAACTGTGGCATTTGCCCCTTTACAGAAAGCATAACTGAAATAGGCTTAAACACCTTTGGAACTTAGAAATGCCCCTGCAAAATGATATGCCTTGGTATGACCACAAGGAACATTAGAAGACATGTCAGTGAACACTGCAGTAATATTCAATGCAGGTGTGCTACTACAAGGTTGACTGCCTATTTCCTTGAACACAGACACAATGTGAATAATATAAAGTGGGTGAGAAGTTACACCAGCCCATACCTCAGAGTGAGAGCAGTTTCTTTTCTCAAAGAGCAATGACGGACCCACAGATTGAATACATATCAGAGGGGCCTGAATGATGAGAGGCCATGAATCTCCTTGGCCAGTGCTTTTTAAAAGTTTAGAACCAGGAGCATGTCCCCTCTTTCTTCTGTAGAGCTTAGGTGCCTATTCTAAGGGCTCTGCTCATTCCAGGATATTTTCCTGTAGTACTGTTACTGTGTGCATCTTTAACTGTCTAGCATATATACTTTGATCAAATATGTTGCACCCTTTGAACCACAACCACATTTCAGAGCTTCATGCATCCTGGCATATGACTCCTGGCTAGAACTGAAAACATTTTAATTTACCTTGCTTGTGCTGATTATGAAGGAGTCTCTTCGCATGTTCTATTCATCAGTTTCTTCTTTTAAATTAACACAATTAGCACATTAGATCCTTCCCTACTACCTACAACATTTTTTGGGCAATCCTCAGCCTTTTGTTTTAATATAACACAGTTAGACATATTTGGGTTTTGAACTTCTCCATGACTGGACTTTTTATCAATAAGCACTGTTAACTTTTAAGTTTACCAATTTGAATTGTATAATTGTTGTGTGACATAGGCAAATCACATTTTGTATCTGATAACATCATCTATTACCAGTCTCAGTACCAGATGGCATCTGGCCATTCGATAGGAGGCAGCTCCCATCTGTTCCCTGGCATCACTTCCTATGTGACTGTTCCAGTGGCAACAACTTTATGTGCCCACTTACCCTCTAAGCGCGTTCATATTCTACCCTTTCACTCTGGTGAAAGGTCCGTATGAGGTTTAGTTGTGCCAAATATGCCAACTTAATTTCCAGTGCTTCCAGACCCAGTACCCTCATGCACTGAACTGTGCCAGGCATGCCTTACGTTTCAGTATCTTGTTGCAGGCCAGCTTAGCTACCAGTTTGCTCGTTATTAGCGCCCATGCGCTTCATATGTGCCAGGGACTACTAGAGTTTCAGTACTTTGAAGTTTGCCAGATTGGCTCACAGTCTGCCTAGTGGCAGTGCCCCCATATAGTGCACCAATGCCAGGGCTCACTTAAGTTCAAGTAACTGATATAATGTCATATTAGCTCCCATAGTGCCTGCTGTCGGTGCCCCATGTACTGTTCCAGTGCCAACATTTTGGAACTGTGAGAAGCACAAAGCACCAACATGGCACCAAAGGGACTGCTACAGCGCCCCAGGGGTAGCGTTTCCAATCAGTGACCATCTAGAGTTTGAGGTGCCTGAAATGCGCCATCATGGCACCGTAGACTGCCAGGTGCATGGACGTTTCCACCTGGTACCCTGCTGTAAAGGACACAACCCTGAAGTCACACCCAATGCAGGGGTACAGATTCTGGACCCCTAAACTCGAGCAACCCCATTGTACCAAGCACCCTATTGTAAAGGAGCAAACCTTAAAGTCACCCATGTGCAGGGGCACAATTTGGGGTGCTAGAGACTGGCCAAAGGGGCGAACAATAAAAGAGTTGAATATTTTGCAGCATGGCAGCTAAGTGACCTCAGTTCAGGGGCCCCACTGGGGCCCTCCCCTCACTTAGTGACCGTCATAAATGTAAACATCTTATAACATATTAGACGGCACCAGACTGAATTCAGAAGCTCCGAGTAGGCCCGATGCCAGCACCCACGTGACAAAGATTTTTGAGTCTGGCAGCTGGTAAGGTGCCAGCATGGCAAAAGTGTCCCCTCAGGCATCACCAGCGGCCCTTAGTAACAGCTCTTTACTCAGTGAGATCTGGGTTGAATCCATCACCGTTCTTTAGCCCACTCTGCCACCCCAGTTCAGACATGGCTATATGCAATCCAGTCTGACCCTGTGCCTCATGGGAACAGTGCAGCCCGAACTGCCAAGCCATGTCTTCCCTGGACCGGAAACAAGCTTCCGAGGACCGGTTTCTAGCATTCCATCCGTCTTCAGCCCGGCTTGCTTGAATCCAGTGGCAAAGTGAGCAAGGGACTCACGTCTGAGCATACCCTGCCACACTTATGGCGGCCAAAAGCGGTACAAAAGGGGGTGGTGATGGACTGGATTCAAGCAAGCCGGGCTGAAGATGGCTGGAATGCCAGAAACCGGTCCTCGGAAGCTTGTTTCCGGTCCAGGGAAGACATGGCTTGGCAGTTCGGGCTGGACTGTTCCCATTAGGCACAGGGTCAGACTGATTTGCATATAGCCATGTCTGAACTGGGGTGGCAGAGTGGGCTAAAGAACGGTGATGGATTCAACCCAGATCTTTTGACTGGGTGTGAGTGTTTGATTGATTCAGATGCTCCGTCCATCACCACCCCCTTTTGTACCGCTTTTGTCACACGGAGGCCGATCACTTTGCTGATTGCTGTATTAAGGTATTAAGCAGATCTTACTTAATGAGGTGAAACCTTTGCCCATGTAGTGGCAACATGAGTGAGAAGCATATAGATTTCGCCTTTGGGACCCGTTGTCTTTGCCCACGGTTTTTATCCAAGTTATATGGCATCCGCGAAACTATGCAGCATGGATAAAGAAGAAAGAAAAACAAGCCTTGGCATAGCCAATAGGTCTCGCCTTGGGACCTTATAAGTGTTTACCATGCAACAGTTGTTGTTGCATCAAGGATATTGTGCTGGATAACTAAACACTTATAAGGTCCCAAAGGCGAGACCTATTGGCTTTGCCAATGCTTCTTTTTATTCCCCTGTGCCTGTACTTGATTTCTTGCCCAGACGTGTTTTTATTCCTCTGTGCCTGTACTTGCTTTCTTGCCCAGACTTGTTTTTATTCCCCTGTGCCTAACTTGCTTTCTTGCCCAGACTTGTTTTTATTTCCCTGTGCCTGCACTTGCTTTCTTGCCTAGACTAGTTTTTATCCCATTGTGTCTGTACTTGTTTTCTTGCCTAAACTTGTTTTTCCTTCCTGTGCCCCGTTCTCCCGCGGCCCCCAACAGTTTTTCACACCCCATGCTTTCCTTGCGGTCCCACCCCCCTGCAATCCCATTCCCGCGCCGCTCCCACCTCCCAGCTGGTCCTCCCTCGTGCATCGCCTCATATGGAGGCCGCGCAGCGGGCACGCCGCTCACGCGCCGAAGGTGCACCTAAGGCAAGCCCTTCTGCGCAAGTCCGCGCCTGGACTGCGCCCAGCGCCAGGTCGCCTGGACCTCGCGAACGCCACAATGCCCGACATCGATACGATGCCAGAACGCTCCACGCACTCAACACCGGACGATCACACACCTGCTTCCTGGCCACCCGAAGCGCACCCACAGAGCTTTCACCTGCCGGAACTGCAGCTTCACAAGCATCCGCCCAACCATGCTGCCGACCAGGAAAGAACCCAACCACCTCAGTTGCATCATTCTCAACACCCGCTCCACCCATAAACACACTGTTGAACTCTGGGACCTACTCGACTCAACCTCCCCATACGTCGACTTCCTGACGGACACATGGCTGAACCCCGCCTCGGCACCCGACATAGCCATAGCCGTCCCGGAAGGCTACAAGATCACCCGCAGGGACCGCACCAACGGAGCAGAAGGAGGAATCGCCATCATCCACAGGAACACTCTCAGAGTCTCGACCAACACCAATGACACCCTCAGCACCGCCGAACACCTGCACTTCCAGATCCACACCGACCCCAAAACCACCCTCAGAGGAATCTACAGACCCCTCGGACCCCGACCACAGTGCAGGGACTCCATCGCCGACTTCGTCTGCACACACTCCCTCACCTTCATGGACTACATCCTCCTCCGGGACCTGAACTTCCACCTCGAGAACAACAACGACACCAACTTCACCACTCTGATCGACAACCTAGCCAACCTCGGACTCAGACAACTCATCACAACACCCACCCACTCCGCCGGTCACACGCTTGACCCTATCTTCTCCGCAAGCCCCCACGTCTCCTTCAACCACACCACCGAACTCCACTGGACCGACCAGCGCTACATCCACTTCATCTTCAAGAAACCAACCACGCACCACCACACCCAACAGATGCCTCACCGCTGCTGGAGCAAAGTCACCGAAGACCAGCTAACCACCACCCTCGCCCAGAGCTCACCCGGCGATCCCACCGACCCCGACACCACCACCCGCAACCTCAGACAGTGGATCAACAACTGCGCCAACACCCTCGCCCCGGTCAAGAAACCCTCCAACAGTCACACCAACAAGAAAGTCAGCTGGTTCACTGAACAACTCCGGGCCTCCAAGCAAACCTGACGAAAGCTGGAGCAGATCTGGCTCCGTGAACGAACACCGGACAACCACGCAGCCCACAAGAACGCCATCCGCAGACACCATCACCTCATCAGAACCGCCAAAAGGACCTCCTTCAAAGACAGCCTAGACAACAATGCGAACAACAGCAAAGAGCTCATCAACATCGTGAAGGAACTCTCCAACACCAACGACGTCCCACCCTTGCAAGACCTTTGCAAATCGATGGCCACCTTCTTCCACTGCAAGATCGCGGACATCCATGACAGCTTCAACACCACGACCACCCCGACAACCACTGAGACCTCCGCCCCCATGACCACCATCCGCACCAACTGCCTGCTCTCCTGGACCAACATCAACGTCGACAACACCATCAAGATCACGAACACCATCCACTCTGGATCTCCGTCAGACCCATGCCCACACCACATCTTCAACAAAGCCAGCACATCCATCACACCCCATCTCCGGAAAGTCATCAACACCTCCTTCGAGACAGCAACCTTCCCGGAGAGCTGGAAGGACGCCGAGATCAATGCCTTACTCAAGAAACCCAAGGTGGACCCCAAGGACCGAAAGAACTTCCGGCCCATCTCCCTGCTCCCGTTCCCGGCAAAGGTAATTTAGAAGACCGTCAATGAACAACTGACCCGCTACTTCGAGGAAAACAACATCCTGGACCCTTCCCAGTCCCGGATCCGCAGCAACCACAGCACCGAGACTGCCTCATCACTGCCACAATGACATCAAGTACCTGCTGGACAATGGAGAAATGGCGGCCCTCATCCTCCTGGACCTGTCAGCCGCCTTCGACACGGTCTGCCAACACGCACTATGAACACGCCTCCACAATGCCGGGATCCAAGAGAAGGCCCTGTGCTGGACCACCTCCTTCCTCTCCGGCAGAACACAGAGCGTCCGCCTTCCCCCCTTCTGGTCCGAATCCACAGAGATCATCTGCAGCGTACCCCAGGGCTCATCCCTCAACCCAACTCTGTTTAACATCTACATGGCACCGCTCGCCCACGTCGCCCGTCGGCACGACCTCAACATCATCTCCTACGCCGATGACACCCAGCTGATCTTCTCCCTCACCAAGGACCCCCACACCGCCAAAACCAACCTTCACGAAGGAATAAAGGCCGTCGCAGAATGGATGAGGAACAGCCGATTGAAGCTGAACTCAGACAAGATGGAGTTCCTCATCCTCGGATCCACCCCTGTGGCCTGGGATGACTCCTGGTGGCCGACCGCACTGTGAACTGCTCCAACACCCACCGACCACGCACGCAACCTAGGGGTCATCCTCGACTCCACCCTCTCCATGATTAAACAGGTCAACGCCGTCTCCTCCTCCTGCTTCAACACCCTCTGCATGCTCCGCAGGATCTACAAGTGGATCCCCACTGAAACGAGAAGAACGGTCACCCAGGCCCTCGTCAGCAGCAGGTTGGACTACGGAAACGCCCTCTACGCAGGAGCCTTGGCCAAACTCCTGAGACGGCTCCAACGCATCCAGAACGCCTCTGCACACCTGATCCTCGACATCCCTCGCCGCAGCCACATCACACCCCACCTGAGAGACCTACACTGGCTTCCGGTCAACAAGAGGATAACAACACCAGACCAATGTACCTCAACAGACGACTGAGCTTCTACACCCCCACTCGCCAGCTCCGCTCCGCCGACCTTTCCCTCGCCACAGTCCCCCGCTTCCAAAGAGCGACCTCCGGTGGCAGATCATTCTCCCAACTCGCTGCCAAGACCTGGAACACCCTCCCCATCCACCTACGGCAGACCCAAGACCTACTTACCTTCAGAAAACTCCTCAAGACCTAGCTTTTCGAGCAGTAGCAGCATTCCCCACCACAGCGCCTTGAGACCCTCATGGGTGAGTAGTGCGCTTTACAAATGATATGATTGATTGATTGATTGATTGATTGCCACAAGTAGTGGATTACATGTCCACTACTAGGATCCACAAATTCTGGGTCAGTATCTCTAATTTCTTTTTTCACATGTATGTGCTAAGTTTAGCAACACCTGCCATAATATAGGTAGTCATATTAGGCAATGTAATATGGGATTCTGGCATTGAGAAAAGCACCAGACCCAATTAGGGCTCACCATGTGGGCTGAAACATGTCAACCTTTTACTATGGTTGAAATATTCTCCTGCTGTTTTAACATTACTAACTGGCAGCTACCATGAGGTTTCAAGCTCAGCCAGGAGGTCACTGTACCTGGTCCATTCTGTATCTTGCTCCTTTATACTAGTAGGACACCTGGTGATAGTGTGGCCATTCCATCTCACACAAGAACCAGAGGTACAAGATCTCCCTATCAATTGGCGAGTCCACACATTATGGAACATGAGTAATGACCTGTCCTTATGTTGAAGCAAGCTACCTTGGGGGTCGGTGAATGCGCCGTGCCATTTTAACGAAATAGCCCTTTCCTCCGGCTATCCTTGGGCTCCTTGGGGATCTTTGGATTGCTGTGCTTTGTCAAGGAAATATTCAGACTGGAGCAGTGGGGTTCCAGTCCCCATCTACTGTATTTTTGGTCTATAATAGTGTTCTAGAGATATTCTTGGCATGTAATGCCAGTCTGTCATCAAACTGGCACCTGCTGCCATGGCAGGGCTAAGGGTCAGGATGCAGATGTGACAGTCGTCCGGTAGCATCCTTTTTTCTGAGTTCCGCTGGTGTTAAGCCTGCCAAGGACACTGGCATTTGTGTGCCAATGAGGATGAAGGACTTCTGATACTTGGCCAGAAGGGACATCCTGAGACACCTACGTCAGCACATACCAGCTCCCCACAACACATGCACATATCAGTGTGTGCACGATTATTAGTAGTGAATTTGCCAACGGATGTGTCTCCCCTGTCAGTACCATGGGGCCACAGCTCGTACCCTCTCCCAAATCACATTTGGAAATTTTGTTTCTAAATTCTCTTCTAAAATTGGATAAACATCCAAGTGGAAATTCTTCCATTGGACCTGTTACAGCCACAAACTGTGCTGAGTGAACTGTCCACTGCAAGACTTCCCTCTGGGATTCTGCTGGATGGCATTCTGTATGTGGAAGTGTATTGGCAGAAGTATAACTCCTCCATTGCAGAGTCGTCGCAAGTTGCGACATCTCTTTGGACTGTGTGCCTGGATTCTGCTGGCTGGTCCTTCCTCTGACTCTAGGGTTGGCTGAGGATAGGGCTGGAAGGTGCCTCGCCTTCATCGCCGAAGACGTGATGAGGACAGAGAAGGTGTTCCTCGAAAAGTGTCTTTACCTGTTGAAGTGCCAGGGGAGCAGGCGGGCCCGAAGGGCATGCTCTGGATGTGTGTAAACATTGCTCAAGAGTGTTACAGCTTTGGGTTCAATGAGCACAAGGATCATAAAGTCTATATAAAGTTCTTGGCATCAGTGGCGTAGCGAAACCTGAGGGGACCGACTCACCTGCAAATTATCTGAAGGGGGGCCCCCGCATGCTCCGTAGCCAGTCAGGAGCTCTCATGCTAGGGGCCCGCCACCTGTGCACAGTGCCAGAGGGGGCTCCCTGGAGCTCGGGGTCCCCCACCCAGCAGGGGCTATCGGGCTGATGGTACGCCACCACTTAGTATGCAGAGGAGATGCCATAGAAGTAAGAGAAGAAAAGATGGTTGCATCTGGTCCCTGGCAGTAGATCACCTTTGTGCATTATGATCTGAGCTCATAGGGATAAACTAACTGTTGGCTGTCCACAGTAAAGAGATTAAGGCAGGTTCCGTATGTGCCTTAGATAACAAACTGACACTGCCCTCCCAGATACTCCTCTGTGCTCACCTTGGGACACTATCCGGTGTAGGTGCAGATACCTTAACCTAAGCATGGGCGGAAAATCCGTTACGCTCGCGGATTTTGCGGATTTTCGGGAAATCCGCAATCCGCGAGATTTGCGGATTTCCCGCAAAATCCGCAAATTCGCACGCAGCGGATTTTTTTGGCGGCGCGCGGCGTTGGTGATACAATTTTTGCGGCGCGCGGCGTTTATCATCGTTTGCCGAGTTGTTTTTTTCGATAGTTTGCGAGTGCTGCGCCATTTTGGATCTTGCTGTGTGATCCCGCGGGAATTGGCGAGCGCGATTACATCATCGCGGCTTGCCAGCGATAGTTTGTCAACGCGAGTACGGCGAGATCACGTCTCGCGGTACTTCGCAATTGCGAGATTTGAGATGCGGCGAGCGAAAATATAAATTTGCAATTCTGCACAAGAAATCCACCAGCAAGCAGCATAAACCTTCTAGAAATGATGATTTTTATGTGAATAACTCCTTAGTTTGACATTTGCCTGCACTTTTTTAGCGAGGAGTCCATTTTGGGGAGGGGGGCAGGGGGGTGGGAGGAAGGAAGTGCCCCATAGTCTTCAACTTCCTGTTCCTGTTCAGCAGGCTCCTCCCAGTGCTTTGTCCATCTCCTGGTCACTTTTCATTTGGATGTGGAGCTGGAAGGATTACTTTTTGTGGATGCTGCTGGATCTTTGGATTTGAGGCCTTTTTGACTTTCTTTGGATCACTGTTGGATTAGAAATTTTACAAGTAAGTTTGTTTGGGGCATTACAGTTGCTGCAACTAAAATTTTGGAATTTTCGATTTTTGGGCTGTTTTGGGGCCTTTTGCCCAGGGGTACTCAGTGGTGGGTGGACTGATTCTTTCTGTGGGTTGTCTTGAACTTAAACATCATGGAGGCCATAGATGAATTGGGATTGTGCTGATTTTTCTGTGTTTTTCGATTTTTGACCTGTTGTTGGGGCCTTGACCAGGGGTAGTGAGTGGTGCATGGGCCTAGTCTTTCTGTGGGCTGTCTTGAACTTAAACATCATGGAGGGCATAGATGGAATGGGATTGTGCTGATTTTTCTGTGTTTTTCGATTTTTGACCTGTTGTTGGGGCCTTGACCAGGGGTAGTGAGTGGTGCATGGGCCTAGTCTTTCTGTGGGCTGTCTTGAATTTAAACATCATGGAGGGCATGGATGGAATGGGATTGTGCAGATTTTTTAGTGATTATCGTTTTTTGGGCCTGTACTTGTGGCCTTTTCACCAGGGGTATTTGAGTCTAGCATGGGCCTAGTCTTTCTGTGGGCTGTCTTGAATTTAAACATCATGGAGGGCATGGATGGAATGGGATTGTGCTGATTTTGCAGTGTTTTTCGATTTTTGGGGGTGTTCATGGGGAGGGACATGCCATGTGGCTGGTGGCCATTTTGAGTGCAGCTACAGGCACTGGCCATGTGCTGGCAGGCAAGTGGCCATTTTGAATGCAGGCTTTGTTGTTAGGCCTCCAACCATTTTGCCTACTTTTCAACCTTTATTTATGCCCAGGGGTAGTGAGTCTTGCATGGGCCTAGTCTTTCTGTGGGTTGTCTTGAATTTAAACATCATGGAGGCCATGGATGGAATGGGATTGTGCAGATTTTTCAGTGATTTTCGTTTTTTGGGCCTGTACTTGTGGCCTTTTCACCAGGGGTATTTGAGTCTAGCATGGGCCTAGTCTTTCTGTGGGCTGTCTTGAATTTAAACATCATGGAGGCCATGGATGGAATGGGATTGTGCTGATTTTGCAGTGTTTTTCGATTTTTGGGGGTGTTCATGGGGAGGGACATGCCATGTGGCTGGTGGCCATTTTGAGTGCAGCTACAGGCACTGGCCATGTGCTGGCAGGCAAGTGGCCATTTTGAATGCAGGCTTTGTTGTTAGGCCTCCAACCATTTTGCCTACTTTTCAACCTTTATTTATGCCCAGGGGTAGTGAGTCTTGCATGGGCCTAGTATTTCTGTGGGTTGTCTTGAATTTAAACATCATGGAGGCCATGGATTGAATGGGATTGTGCTGATTTTGCAGTGTTTTTCGATTTTTGGGGGTGTTCATGGGGAGGGACATGCCATGTGGCTGGTGGCCATTTTGAGTGCAGCTACAGGCACTGGCCATGTGCTGGCAGGCAAGTGGCCATTTTGAATGCAGGCTTTGTTGTTAGGCCTCCAACCATTTTGCCTACTTTTCAACCTTTATTTATGCCCAGGGGTAGTGAGTCTTGCATGGGCCTAGTATTTCTGTGGGTTGTCTTGAATTTAAACATCATGGAGGCCATGGATTGAATGGGATTGTGCTGATTTTGCAGTGTTTTTCGATTTTTGGGGGTGTTCATGGGGAGGGACATGCCATGTGGCTGGTGGCCATTTTGAGTGCAGCTACAGGCACTGGCCATGTGCTGGCAGGCAAGTGGCCATTTTGAATGCAGGCTTTGTTGTTAGGCCTCCAACCATTTTGCCTACTTTTCAACCTTTATTTATGCCCAGGGGTAGTGAGTCTTGCATTGGCCTAGTCTTTCTGTGGGTTGTCTTGAATTTAAACATCATGGAGGCCATGGATGGAATGGGATTGTGCAGATTTTTCAGTGATTTTCGTTTTTTGGGCCTGTACTTGTGGCCTTTTCACCAGGGGTATTTGAGTCTAGCATGGGCCTAGTCTTTCTGTGGGCTGTCTTGAATTTAAACATCATGGAGGCCATGGATGGAATGGGATTGTGCTGATTTTGCAGTGTTTTTCGATTTTTGGGGGTGTTCATGGGGAGGGACATGCCATGTGGCTGGTGGCCATTTTGAGTGCAGCTACAGGCACTGGCCATGTGCTGGCAGGCAAGTGGCCATTTTGAATGCAGGCTTTGTTGTTAGGCCTCCAACCATTTTGCCTACTTTTCAACCTTTATTTATGCCCAGGGGTAGTGAGTCTTGCATGGGCCTAGTATTTCTGTGGGTTGTCTTGAATTTAAACATCATGGAGGCCATGGATTGAATGGGATTGTGCTGATTTTGCAGTGTTTTTCGATTTTTGGGGGTGTTCATGGGGAGGGACATGCCATGTGGCTGGTGGCCATTTTGAGTACAGCTACAGCCACTGGCCATGTGCTGGCAGGCAAGTGGCCATTTTGAATGCAGGCTTTGTTGTTAGGCCTCCAACCATTTTGCCTACTTTTCAACCTTTATTTATGCCCAGGGGTAGTGAGTCTTGCATGGGCCTAGTATTTCTGTGGGTTGTCTTGAATTTAAACATCATGGAGGCCATGGATTGAATGGGATTGTGCTGATTTTGCAGTGTTTTTCGATTTTTGGGGGTGTTCATGGGGAGGGACATGCCATGTGGCTGGTGGCCATTTTGAGTGCAGCTACAGGCACTGGCCATGTGCTGGCAGGCAAGTGGCCATTTTGAATGCAGGCTTTGTTGTTAGGCCTCCAACCATTTTGCCTACTTTTCAACCTTTATTTATGACCAGGGGTAGTGAGTCTTGCATGGGCCTAGTCTTTCTGTGGGTTGTCTTGAATTTAAACATCATGGAGGCCATGGATGGAATGGGATTGTGCAGATTTTTCAGTGATTTTCGTTTTTTGGGCCTGTACTTGTGGCCTTTTCACCAGGGGTATTTGAGTCTAGCATGGGCCTAGTCTTTCTGTGGGCTGTCTTGAATTTAAACATCATGGAGGCCATGGATGGAATGGGATTGTGCTGATTTTGCAGTGTTTTTCGATTTTTGGGGGTGTTCATGGGGAGGGACATGCCATGTGGCTGGTGGCCATTTTGAGTGCAGCTACAGGCACTGGCCATGTGCTGGCAGGCAAGTGGCCATTTTGAATGCAGGCTTTGTTGTTAGGCCTCCAACCATTTTGCCTACTTTTCAACCTTTATTTATGCCCAGGGGTAGTGAGTCTTGCATGGGCCAAGTATTTCTGTGGGTTGTCTTGAATTTAAACATCATGGAGGCCATGGATTGAATGGGATTGTGCTGATTTTGCAGTGTTTTTCGATTTTTGGGGGTGTTCATGGGGAGGGACATGCCATGTGGCTGGTGGCCATTTTGAGTGCAGCTACAGGCACTGGCCATGTGCTGGCAGGCAAGTGGCCATTTTGAATGCAGGCTTTGTTGTTAGGCCTCCAACCATTTTGCCTACTTTTCAACCTTTATTTATGCCCAGGGGTAGTGAGTCTTGCATGGGCCTAGTATTTCTGTGGGTTGTCTTGAATTTAAACAACATGGAGGCCATGGATTGAATGGGATTGTGCTGATTTTGCAGTGTTTTTCGATTTTTGGGGGTGTTCATGGGGAGGGACATGCCATGTGGCTGGTGGCCATTTTGAGTGCAGCTACAGGCACTGGCCATGTGCTGGCAGGCAAGTGGCCATTTTGAATGCAGGCTTTGTTGTTAGGCCTCCAACCATTTTGCCTACTTTTCAACCTTTATTTATGCCCAGGGGTAGTGAGTCTTGCATGGGCCTAGTCTTTCTGTGGGTTGTCTTGAATTTAAACATCATGGAGGCCATGGATGGAATGGGATTGTGCAGATTTTTCAGTGATTTTCGTTTTTTGGGCCTGTACTTGTGGCCTTTTCACCAGGGGTATTTGAGTCTAGCATGGGCCTAGTCTTTCTGTGGGCTGTCTTGAATTTAAACATCATGGAGGCCATGGATGGAATGGGATTGTGCTGATTTTGCAGTGTTTTTCGATTTTTGGGGGTGTTCATGGGGAGGGACATGCCATGTGGCTGGTGGCCATTTTGAGTGCAGCTACAGGCACTGGCCATGTGCTGGCAGGCAAGTGGCCATTTTGAATGCAGGCTTTGTTGTTAGGCCTCCAACCATTTTGCCTACTTTTCAACCTTTATTTATGCCCAGGGGTAGTGAGTCATGCATGGGCCTAGTATTTCTGTGGGTTGTCTTGAATTTAAACATCATGGAGGCCATGGATTGAATGGGATTGTGCTGATTTTGCAGTGTTTTTCGATTTTTGGGGGTGTTCATGGGGAGGGACATGCCATGTGGCTGGTGGGCATTTTGAGTGCAGCTACAGGCACTGGCCATGTGCTGGCAGGCAAGTGGCCATTTTGAATGCAGGCTTTGTTGTTAGGCCTCCAACCATTTTGCCTACTTTTCAACCTTTATTTATGCCCAGGGGTAGTGAGTCTTGCATGGGCCTAGTATTTCTGTGGGTTGTCTTGAATTTAAACATCATGGAGGCCATGGATTGAATGGGACTGTGCTGATTTTGCAGTGTTTTTCGATTTTTGGGGGTGTTCATGGGGAGGGACATGCCATGTGGCTGGTGGCCATTTTGAGTGCAGCTACAGGCACTGGCCATGTGCTGGCAGGCAAGTGGCCATTTTGAATGCAGGCTTTGTTGTTAGGCCTCCAACCATTTTGCCTACTTTTCAACCTTTATTTATGACCAGGGGTAGTGAGTCTTGCATGGGCCTAGTCTTTCTGTGGGTTGTCTTGAATTTAAACATCATGGAGGCCATGGATGGAATGGGATTGTGCAGATTTTTCAGTGATTTTCGTTTTTTGGGCCTGTACTTGTGGCCTTTTCACCAGGGGTATTTGAGTCTAGCATGGGCCTAGTCTTTCTGTGGGCTGTCTTGAATTTAAACATCATGGAGGCCATGGATCGAATGGGATTGTGCTGATTTTGCAGTGTTTTTCGATTTTTGGGGGTGTTCATGGGGAGGGACATGCCATGTGGCTGGTGGCCATTTTGAGTGCAGCTACAGGCACTGGCCATGTGCTGGCAAGTGGCCATTTTGAATGCAGGCTTTGTTGTTAGGCCTCCAACCATTTTGCCTACTTTTCAACCTTTATTTATGCCCAGGGGTAGTGAGTCTTGCATGGGCCTAGTCTTTCTGTGGGTTGTCTTGAATTAAACATCATGGAGGCCATGGATGGAATGGGATTGTGCTGATTTTGCAGTGTTTTTCGATTTTTGGGGGTGTTCATGGGGAGGGACATGCCATGTGGCTGGTGGCCATTTTGAGTGCAGCTACAGGCACTGGCCATGTGCTGGCAGGCAAGTGGCCATTTTAAATGCAGGCTTTGTTGTTAGGCCTCCAACCATTTTGCCTACTTTTCAACCTTTATTTATGCCCAGGGGTAGTGAGTCTTGCATGGGCCTAGTCTTTCTGTGGGTTGTCTTGAATTTAAACATTATGGAGGGCATGGATGGATTGGGATTGTGCTGATTTTGCAGTGTTTTTCGATTTTTTTGTGCTCTATAACTGAACTGATGTTCCTCTGTCTTCCATTTTTTTTAGGTGCACAAGACTCAAGAGAACCACCAGTGCCAGGAAGAAGTCCTGCAGCGGTGTGTGTGTGCAGCATAACGTCACGCGACGTCACGTCTGGCCTCAGACAACTCTACAATTCGTGCAACTGCGGCCTGCTGTCTGACCTGCTCTGAAGAAGATGGCCCCGCCCCCAAAGAAAGTTCTCCGTAGCTCCTCTAGCAAGAAAGTTGCTAGTAAGGAGCAGAAGAAGCAAGTTACCAAGGAGGCTGGTGTGCCACCCGCCACTTTTTTTGGGAGCAAAAAAAAAAGTACGCCTGCAGCAGCAGGATCTGCTGGGGACCAAGCTGGGAGCAGCACCCCTGCTCCATTGGGTTCAGTGCCTCCACCACCACGCCAACTTAAGTCAAAGCCCTTGAGTGCTTCAGAGGCAGTCAGTGTACTTCTCCAATCACCATCGACCAGTGATGTTGGCTCATCGCAAGAAAGTAGCAGCAATGTCCCTGAATCAACACAGGTTGTTGTAACTCATCTGACAAGTGTTGAACAACCACAGCCGCAACAACAACACCATGTGCAAGTACACGCCCAAGTACATGTGGAAGGAGAGGCAGCAAAAGGAGATGCGCAAGCAAAGGTGCATGGAGGTTCACAAGTGCCCACAATAGTTGTTCCTCCCGAAGTAGGGGCACATTTGGAAATCGACAATGAAGCCGAGGTATCATTGGAAGCCACTCCTCCTGATGATCATTCATTGTCTTCCACATCCCTAGCAAGGAAAAGATCAAGGGGGGTGTCTACATCTTCTTCAAGCCCACCTCGTTCTGATGCAAGTGATCTGTCTTGGGAACCACAACTGCGGTCTGACAGTGAGGCACACCATGATCTGACACCGGTACCTAAGCGTAAAAGGAAGGTCGTCCAAAAACTCAAACCTATGGAGTGTGATGAGGCTCAACAAGAAGTGACAGATACTGCTGGTGATGAAGCCTCTCACGATGACGACGAGCCAGTCATCACAAAGGTCACTGCAGCCCCACCGGGCATGCAGCAAAGAGACATTTTGACCCTATCCCGAGAAGCTGCTGAGCGTGATGATGATGTCGGCGAGGAGGCAATGGAAATGGAATCATTAGATTTGGAGTTAAGTAGTACACCAAAACCTACCGCTTCCATATTTCTTCGCAAGAAGGTACCCACCTCGTCCTCGACCTCAATTCGTGGTGGTGAAAGTGCAAAACGTACTGAAGTTCGGCAATCCACATCCTCCACTTCATCTGGCATTAGCAGCAGGACCACCACCACCAGTATCGCCGTCTCCTCCGGCCCCCGAAGACATTTCAAGTCTCCAGTTTGGGACTTCTTTAGTGTTTGCCCAAAAAAGGAAAACGTAGCCATTTGTAGCCTTTGTAAGCTTCGATTTAGTCGTGGTAAGCTTGGTTCTAACTATGTAACCGGAGGCCAGAGAGGTCATCTTGAGAGAAGGCACGCTGTCCAATGGTTTCCGCACCTAGAGGCGGTCAAGAAAGCCGGAATTGCACGTAATGAAAACGTTGATTTTTCATCTGCTGATGACGAGGAGGTAGAAGAAGACGATTCAAACACTTCACTTACACCCAGTTCCCATGTCAGCAGCACACCCCATGGGAGCCACACTAAGAGTGTGGGAGAGAGTGAGACATCAATGCGGAAAAGTTCATCAGCGAGCGTAACTGGGTCGAAGAGATCATCATCATCCCGTAAATCATTGGTCCAGGGCAACATTAAAAAGATGTTGTTTACAGAAGCGCAATATGAACGCAACCACCCAATGACCCGTCTGTATAACACTAAGCTGGCTAAAATGCTAGCTCTGGACCTTCTCCCTTTTTCTTTTGTAGAAGGGGTTGGTTTTCTAGAATTAGTGACAGCGCTCTGCCCTAAATGGAAGGTTCCTAGCCGGTTCTATTTTGCCCGAGTTGCGGTTCCAGCACTACATGAAGATGTTCTGAAGGTGATTGGGGCAGCTTTGCAGAAGAGTGCTGTTCACACTATACATCTGACAACAGACATGTGGACCAGTGGCGCAGGCGCTGATTACATGTGCATCACTGCACACTGGGTCTCTTTTTCAGGGGCTAAAGCAAAGCTAAACTCAGGTGTTGACACTAACATTGTTTTTAAAGGTGCTCGGAAACATGCAACACTAGCCATGTTTGGTTTGGAGAAACGTCACACAGCAGAAAACATTTTGGATGTCTTTAACACAAAGGTCCTTAACTGTCTGTCCCCACTAAAACGCAAGGTTGGTTATGTTTCCACGGACAATGGCGCCAATATAGTTAAGGCCATGAGGGACGGTTACTATTTCAGAGTGCCGTGTTTGGCGCACTGTATAAACCTGGTTGTCCAAAAATTCTTGGGTAATAAACGCAGTGCAGCGTACAGTGTATTGGAGACCTGCCGAAAAATTTGCAAGCATTTCAGGCATTCTTTTAAGGCCCGGAAGCAGCTGAGGAGCCTGCTATATCAACGTGAAATGCCAGTGAAAGCACTCATCCAGGAGGTGGTAACACGTTGGAACTCAACCTTCTACATGCTTGAGCGTCTGTATGAGCAGTATACGGAACTCGATCAATATTTCTTGAAAGAGGGTATAGAGGAGCTGAGGATGGGTGGGCCGCAATGGAACATAGTTGAAAGCCTGACACGCATGCTTCGTCCTTTTGAGTTCTTCACGCGTGCAGTCAGCAAGGAGGACTCTAATTTGGGAAAAGCTATCCCATTGTTGTACATGCTGGAGGACCAACTGAAGGAGGTGTGTTCTGTGTTTGGAAAAGATGACAAAAAGCAAGACTCTTTGCTTCTGGCTGAGCAATTATTAGAGCTCCTACAAGGTGATGAACGTCTTAAAAGATCCACTCAGAACAGCATTACATTTGTGCTACTATTCTGGATCCACGCTACAAAAAGGCGCTGGCAGGCCAAGCATTCTTTCCTTTTGATGATGAACATGTTCCAAAGTACAAACGTTGGCTAGCCTTGTCAGCCAAGAAGTTTGAAACAGAACGGCTGGAAATTGAAGGAAATGGCAGTACATCAGCAGGCCATCCCCAGTCAAAACAATCCACTTCTGCACCTGTGGCTGTGGCACAAGTGACCTCTCAGCCGTTAAAGACACCGGCAACCGGATCATCTGCACGAAAGACAACAGAAACATTGGAGGCTGAAGAGGATTGGCTAGCTCTGCGTGGGTTTGGTTCTCAAAAGGTCAGAGGCACAGCAAGAGCTAAGCAAAGTGGAGGAACCTTGGATGAGGACCTTGAGTCGATGGTGAAGGACTATCTGAATGACTCAACAGAGGTCTATGTTAATTCTGACCCATTGGCGTATTGGCATGGGAAAAAAGAATTGTGGCCACAGCTCACCAACCTGGCTTTAAACTACTTGTCTTGCCCACTCGCAAGTGTGTCTTCTGAACGGGTTTTCAGTGCGGCTGGTGGGATTGTAACTCCCAAACGGAGCCGCCTCTCGCCCAAAAATGTGGAGAGGTTAACAATGATCAAGATGAATCAGCACCTCATACCACCAGATTTCAGAGTACGAGAGAGCGTGCCGGATGAAGAGGAGGTGGCCAGCAACATAGATGAGGGAATTTCTACTCTGTCAGGTGACACTGACCTCACCCTGCCTGAATTCGCAGAGTATGATGACGAAGCCTTATTCTTATTCCTGGACCGTGATACCGACTTCGAGCCCTGAAAATGAGACAACGAATCAATAACTTTCTTTTTCATCCTTATTCACTTTTATTCCTGTGTGTCTGTCTTTCTTTGTTGTGCACAGTTAATATAATTCAAACTTTAATCAGATAATCACAAAAACAAGCCCATCAGCAGAACTGTCTTCACTTGTTTGCTAATTTATTTGAAGGTGCCGCAGTCTGCATTCCTCAGGTTCACAAGTTCAGAAGAACATGCTCCTCTATCCTCCTCCTCCAGACTCCTATTTCCATCAAAGCAGAGGGCTGGTTTACGCCCAATGAAGAAAGACTCAGCACTTGTGGGGGTGTTGTTCTACCTCTTTGCAGGTGAGTTGACGGGTCTGGGGCCATTGCTGGGAAGCACTAAAAGTGGTTTGGACCAAATCCGAGGCGGAACATTTTTTGTGTTTTTGATGACTTGCTTGCCTTTGAGGTGCTCTTAGGGGGGGTTCCGTCTCTTTGTGGGTGAGTTTCGTGGTCTGGGAGCATTGCTGGGACACTCTAATCTTGATTGCATTTGCTTTTCAGGAAATCCGTCGTGCCAACCCCGACTTATGGCCTAGCTACGCAGCGCGTTTGGACCGAAGGCCCAGAAATATTGCAAGTATGAGATTTTGCTTTTGGCCTGTTTGGGGGTGTTATGCTTCTTGGCGGGTGGGTTGACGGGTCTTGGGGCATTCCTGGGAAGGTCTAATACCGGGTAGAAGTGGTTGGGACAAAATCCAGGCCGATTTTTTTTTTGGCTATTTCTGACATTTTGCTCTATGTAGCGTTTTCGGGGGTCCTGTTTGGGGGGCTTCCTGGTGTTTGTGGGTGAGTTTCGTGGTCTGGGAGCATTGCTGGGACACTCTAATCTTGATTGCATTTGCTTTTCAGGAAATCCGTCGTGCCAACCCCGACTTATGGCCTAGCTACGCAGCGCGTTTGGACCGAAGGCCCAGAAATATTGCAAGTATGAGATTTTGCTTTTGGCCTGTTTGGGGGTGTTATGCTTCTTGGCGGGTGGGTTGCCGGGTCTTGGGGCATTCCTGGGAAGGTCTAATACCGGGTAGAAGTGGTTGGGACAAAATCCAGGCCGATTTTTTTTTGTGGCTATTTCTGACATTTTGCTCTATGTAGCGTTTTCGGGGGCCTGTTTGGGGGGCTTCCTGGTGTTTGTGGGTGAGGTTCGTGGTCTGGGAGCACTGCTGGCTATATATACTTTACTTTGCAAGAGGTTTGAAGCAAATCCATGGTGGCAGAGGGGACTTAGGGCCTAGCTGCAGAGCTCGCGCGGAGTGATTTGGGAAATTTGTGAAAAATTGACTAAGTCCCCATTTTTGTACTTTTGCTCTTTGGCTGTTTGGGGGTCTTCTACTCGTTTTCTCCTGGGTTGACGGCTCTGGGGCCATTGCTGGGAAGCTCTAATACCGGATAAAAGTGGTTTGGACCAAATCCGAGGCGGAAAATTTTTTGTGTTTTTGATGACTTGCTTGCCTTTGAGGTGCTCTTAGGGGGGGTTCCGTCTGTTTGTGGGTGAGTTTCGTGGTCTGGGAGCATTGCTGGGACACTCTAATCTTGATTGCATTTGCTTTTCAGGAAATCCGTCGTGCCAACCCCGACTTATGGCCTAGCTACGCAGCGCGTTTGGACCGAAGGCCCAGAAATATTGCAAGTATGAGATTTTGCTTTTGGCCTGTTTGGGGGTGTTATGCTTCTTGGCGGGTGGGTTGGCGGGTCTTGGGGCATTCCTGGGAAGGTCTAATACCGGGTAGAAGTGGTTGGGACAAAATCCAGGCCGATTTTTTTTTTGGCTATTTCTGACATTTTGCTCTATGTAGCGTTTTCGGGGGTCCTGTTTGGGGGGCTTCCTGGTGTTTGTGGGTGAGTTTCGTGGTCTGGGAGCACTGCTGGGACACTCTAATCTTGATTGCATTTGCTTTTCAGGAAATCCGTCGTGCCAACCCCGACTTATGGCCTAGCTACGCAGCGCGTTTGGACCGAAGGCCCAGAAATATTGCAAGTATGAGATTTTGCTTTTGGCCTGTTTGGGGGTGTTATGCTTCTTGGCGGGAGGGTTGACGGGTCTTGGGGCATTCCTGGGAAGGTCTAATACCGGGTAGAAGTGGTTGGGACAAAATCCAGGCCGATTTTTTTTTGGGCTATTTCTGACATTTTGCTCTATGTAGCGTTTTCGGGGGTCCTGTTTGGGGGGCTTCCTGGTGTTTGTGGGTGAGTTTCGTGGTCTGGGAGCATTGCTGGGAAACTCTAATCTTGATTGCATTTGCTTTTCAGGAAATCCGTCGTGCCAACCCCGACTTATGGCCTAGCTACGCAGCGCGTTTGGACCGAAGGCCCAGAAATATTGCAAGTATGAGATTTTGCTTTTGGCCTGTTTGGGGGTGTTATGCTTCTTGGCGGGTGGGTTGCCGGGTCTTGGGGCATTCCTGGGAAGGTCTAATACCGGGTAGAAGTGGTTGGGACAAAATCCAGGCCGATTTTTTTTTTGGGCTATTTCTGACATTTTGCTCTATGTAGCGTTTTCGGGGGCCTGTTTGGGGGGCTTCCTGGTGTTTGTGGGTGAGTTTCGTGGTCTGGGAGCACTGCTGGCTATATATACTTTACTTTGCAAGAGGTTTGAAGCAAATCCATGGTGGCAGAGGGGACTTAGGGCCTAGCTGCAGAGCGCGCGCGGAGTGATTTGGGAAATTTGTGAAAAATTTACTAAGTCCCCATTTTTGTACTTTTGCTCTTTGGCTGTTTGGGGGTCTTCTACTCGTTTTCTCCTGGGTTGACGGCTCTGGGGCCATTGCTGGGAAGCTCTAATACCGGATAAAAGTGTTTTGGACCCAATCCGAGGCGGAATTTTTTTTGTGTTTTTGATGACTTGCTTGCCTTTGAGGTGCTCTTAGGGGGGGTTCCGTCTCTTTGTGGGTGAGTTTCGTGGTCTGGGAGCATTGCTGGGACACTCTAATCTTGATTGCATTTGCTTTTCAGGAAATCCGTCGTGCCAACCCCGACTTATGGCCTAGCTACGCAGCGCGTTTGGACCGAAGGCCCAGAAATATTGCAAGTATGAGATTTTGCTTTTGGCCTGTTTCGGGGTGTTATGCTTCTTGGCGGGTGGGTTGACGGGTCTTGGGGCATTCCTGGGAAGGTCTAATACCGGGTAGAAGTGGTTGGGACAAAATCCGCGCGGAAAAGCCTTTAGTTTTGGCACTTTTTGTAACTTAGGGTTCGTTAGGGTTAGCCCTAGCAGCAGGATTGCATGTGTTTCGGGGTGTTCTAGATTTTTCCAACTGAGTTCTGGGGTCTTAGAGCACTCGTGAGAATGTGTAATTTTGGTTGCAAGTCATTTGAAGAAAATCCATGGTGGGAAAGGGGGGATTTGGCATAGTTAAAGAAAGCCTTTGCCACTATTCTTAACTTAGGGTTCGTTAGGGTTAGCAGTATTTCTATTGCATGTGTTTGAGTGGGGGGGATTTCGAGTCTTGGAGCGATGCTGGCTATGGCTACTTTTGCTTGGTTGCTTGCAAGTGGTTTGAATGCAATCCACGGTGGGTAATGGGTAATTAGGAAGGGGGTACTTCGGCCTACTTTTACTTTCAAAGTAAGTTTTGTCACCAGTTTTCTGCTAGGCCTCGTTTTTTGAGATTTGATTGGGGGTCTTCTACATTTTTGCGACTGGCTTTAGTAAGGGTCTGGGTGGGAGCACTGCTAGGAAGATCTAATTTTGTTCTAAAACACAGTTTACAGTACACCTAGCTTGAGGGGCAAGATCCGCTACATTAATTTGCCCATACTTATTTATCCTTCAAAAGGTGACTCAGAGTACGCACTTTCAAAAATATTGTACTGTCTACTAGGAAAATCAAATTGTGACTTTTTGCACTCCACAGCCTACATACCTTATATTTATTTATCAGTGGTGTTGTAATATTATATCACTTCCTGTTTTTCGTTGAATAATTACAGGCCGGGTTTCAGTCTCTGCAATGGGGAAAAAAGGATGGAGTCAGGCTTCACAGTAGCGAGCCACAATTCAGCATCAGGCAGGCAGTGGACAGGGTGTCTTCTGGTGACCAACATCGATGGACGAAGCGTCGGCTGCAATGGAGGAGTGCCGCTAATAGGAGGATTTATTTTCTGCAGGCAACTTACTTACCACTTCCAACAGGACCACTACAACCACATAGATACAGTATCCCTTGCCTTTTTCTCTGACTGTGACTGCATTTCTTGGGTCTCTCTCGGCTTCTACATTGATCCCTTAACACATCACTTAGTCCACTCCACTATCACATCTGCACCACACATAGTCATTTGTAAGTGCTCCTACGTAATTCGCAAGTCGCAGCACGCCCCAGGCCGTAGAGGACTGGGATGGCCCCAATGATGAAGCATGTCACCAAGGGGCAACCCTGGTGAGTGAGGGGACACCTAGAAAAAAAGCAATTTCTCCTTTTCTATCTACTATACCTTCCAGACCAACCCCACTGAGTGTTGTTGTGAATGGATTTATAGTGACCAGCAAGGCTCTCGGGTATGTGGCTACAGAGACCTTATGTTGAATATCGTTATCAATAATTTACACATAGGCCCTTTACTGTTGCATTCTTTCTTCCACAGTTGTCGAATGTACTACTTACTTTTCACTGACATGCATGCAGTAGTGCATGCACTTTCAAAGATTGATGGATAGGTTTGTACCCAAAGAATTGTTTATGTTCAATTGTTTGTCTATGCTGTGCTTTTTAGGGCTCGGACTACGCCCCCGAAGGGGCGGAGCTTCGAGATCCTAATGTTAAAGAAAAAAAAAGGATATGTAGGGCTATGGCCAGGCACATTCCTTAAATTCCATAGTGTTTTATGGCATGTGCCTAGTGATTCGTCTTCGCTGTGCTGTCTATTTAGTAGCCTTGACGTGATAGGCTATATTGACTTTTCGTCCGTCATTGATGTTAGTTTCATGGCATATTCTGTACGTGAACGAGCACAGCAGAGGGATTAATCTTAATTAGGAGCTGTCAGAGTGCCCGTGTAATGCAATCCAGATGATGCGTGCACTTTCACAGCGGTGAGCGCGTTCAATGTAAAATGATGAGGCAGCAGGCGAGGCTCACAGAAGATGACTCATACATGCTCGTCCACACTGTAGTTCTTGTGTTTCCTGAATACTCTCATTTCCAAAGGTCATTTCCTTCTTTTCCTCGCACGCTGCGCTGCACTATTTTTGTCTGTGGTTTAAAAAACGGGGTTTAAAGGCGTTTTATTTTAAAACATTTGGATTCTGGTTCTGTAAGCTTTGTTTCCGAATTTTAATAAGTGCTGACATGCAGACTACTGGTTGAATAAATGATGAAGGTTAAAAGTGACCTTCGTGACACGTGCTGTTGAGCCTGACTCCCAGAGTTAACATGCAGTCATCATTATTTTAAAGTTTGTGGAAAAAACGCGAATACGCAATAATCATGGAAAACAGAGCCTTCCCGCTGTTACAATGGGAATTCACAAATGTCTTGTGTGTCTCACGTAATGCCAATGGCTATTTCATTAGGAAAAATTAGACTCATTGATACATGCACCACCACCAGCAGTACTACCAGTACTACAGCCACCAGTACTACCACTACCACCACCACCAGTAGTAACAGTACCACGACCACCAGTACTACCACTAACACCACCACCACCAGTACTACCACTAACACCACCACCAGTACTGCCAGTACCACCACCACCAGTACTACCACTACCATTACCACTACCACCACCACCAGTACCACCACCACCAGTACTACCACCACCCCCAGTACTACCAGTACTACAGCCACCAGTACTACAACTACCACCACCACCAGTACTAACAGTACCACGACCACCAGTACTACCACTACCAGTACTACCAATACCAATACCAGTACCACTACCACCACCAGTACTACCACCACCAGTACCACCATCACCAGTACCACCACCACTAGTACTACCACTACCAGTACTACGGGCAACAGTACCACCACCACCACTAGCACTACCACTACCGGTACCACCACCAGTACTACCACTACCAGTACCACCACCAGCACCAGTACCACCACCACCAGTACTACCACTACCAGTACCACCAACACCCCCAGTACTACCAGTACTACAGCCACCAGTACTACAACTACCACCACCACCAGTACTAACAGTACCACGACCACCAGTACTACCACTACCAGTACTACCAATACCAGTACCACTACCACCACCAGTACTACCACCACCAGTATCACCACCACCAGTACTACCACTACCAGTACTACGGGCAGCAGTACCACCACCACTAGCACTACCACTACCGGTACCACCACCAGTACTACCACTACCAGTACCACCACCACCAGTACCACCACCACCAGTACCACCACTACCAGTACTACCACCAACAGTACTACCACTACCACCACCTCCAGTACTACCACTACTACCAGTACCACCACCAGTACTACCAGTACCACCACCACCAGTACTACCACTACCAGTACTACCATTACCATTACCACTACCACCACCACTAGTACCACCACCACCAGTACTACCACCACCCCCAGTACTACCAGTACTACAGCCACCAGTACTACAACTACCACCACCACCAGTACTAACAGTACCACGACCACCAGTACTACCACTACCAGTACTACCAATACCAGTACCACCACCAGTACTACCACCACCAGTACCACCATCACCAGTACCACCACCACCAGTACTACCACTACCAGTACTACGGGCAGCAGTACCACCACCACCACTAGCACTACCACTACCGGTACCACCACCAGTACTACCACTACCAGTACCACCACCACCAGTACTACCACTACCAGTACCACCAACACCCCCAGTACTACCAGTACTACAGCCACCAGTACTACAACTACCACCACCACCAGTACTAACAGTACCATGACCACCAGTACTACCACTATCAGTACTACCAATACCAGTACCACTACCACCACCAGTACTACCACCACCAGTATCACCACCACCAGTACTACCACTCCCAGTACTACGGGCAGCAGTACCACCACCACTAGCACTACCACTACCAGTACCACCACCACCAGTACCACCACCACCAGTACCACCACCACCAGTACCACCACTACCAGTACTACCACCAACAGTACTACCACTACCAGTAACACCACCTCAAGTACTACCACTACTACCAGTACCACCACCACCACCAGTACTACCAGTAACACCACCACCAGTACTACCACTACCAGTAGCACCACCACCACCAGTACTTCCAGTACTACCACCATCAGTACTGCCATTTCCACCACCATCAGTACTACCACTACCACCACCACCAGTACTACCACTACCACCAGTAATACCAGTACTACCACCATCAATACTACCACCACCAGTACTACCACTACCAGTACTACCATTACCACTACCACCACCACCAGTACCACCACCACCAGTACTACCACCACCCCCAGTACTACCAGTACTACAGCCACCAGTACTACAACTACCACCACCACCAGTACTAACAGTACCACGACCACCAGTACTACCACTACCAGTACTACCAATACCAGTACCACTACCACCACCAGTACCACCATCACCAGTACCACCACCACCAGTATTACCACTACCAGTACTACGGGCAGCAGTACCACCACCACCACTAGCACTACCACTACCGGTACCACCACCAGTACTACCACTACCAGTACCACCACCAGCACCAGTACTACCACTACCAGTACTACGGGCAGCAGTACCACCACCACCACTAGCACTACCACTACCGGTACCACCACCAGTACTACCACTACCAGTACCACCACCACCACCAGTACTTCCAGTACTACCACCATCAGTACTACCATTTCCACCACCACCAGTACTACAACTACCACCGCAACCAGTACTACCACTACCACCACCACCAGTACTACCACTACCACCAGTAATACCAGTACTACCACCATCAATACTACCAGTACTACCACCACCAGTACTACCACTACTACAGCCACCAGTACTACCACTACTACAGCCACCAGTACTACCACCACCACCAGTACTACCAGTACCACCACTACCAGTACTACCACTACCAGTACTACCATTACCAGTACTAGCAGTACCACAACCACCACCACTACTACCAGTACTACCACCTCAGTACTACCAGCACTAACACCACCAGATTAGTGAGTAGAGTAGTGAGTAGAGTAGTGACAATACTACCAGTACTACCACCACCAGTACTACCACTACTACAGCCACCAGTACTACCACTACTACAGCCACCAGTACTACCACCACCACCAGTACTACCAGTACCACCACTACCAGTACTACCACTACCAGTACTACCATTACCAGTACTAGCAGTACCACAACCACCACCACTACTACCAGTACTACCACCTCAGTACTACCAGCACTAACACCACCAGATTAGTGAGTAGAGTAGTGAGTAGAGTAGTGAGTGCAGAGTAGTGAGTGCAGAGTAGTGAGTGCAGAGTAGTGAGTGCAGAGTAGTGAGTGCAGAGTAGTGAGTAGTGAGTAGAGTAGTGAGTGCAGAGTAGTGAGTAGTGAGTAGAGTAGTGAGTGCAGAGTAGTGAGTAGTGAGTAGAGTAGTGAGTAGTGAGTGCAGAGTAGTGAGTAGAGTAGTGAGTAGTGAGTAGTGAGTAGAGTAGTGAGTAGTGAGTAGAGTAGTGAGTAGTGAGTAGTGAGTGCAGAGTAGTGAGTGCAGAGTAGTGAGTGCAGAGTAGTGAGTAGAGTAGTGAGTAGAGTAGTGAGTAGAGTAGTGAGTAGAGTAGTGAGTAGTGAGTGAGTAGTGAGTAGAGTAGTGAGTAGTGAGTGAGTAGTGAGTGCAGAGTAGTGAGTGCAGAGTAGTGAGTGCAGAGTAGTGAGTGCAGAGTAGTGAGTGCAGAGTAGTGAGTAGAGTAGTGAGTAGAGTAGTGAGTAGAGTAGTGAGTAGAGTAGTGAGTAGTGAGTAGAGTTGTGAGTAGAGTAGTGAGTAGTGAGTAGAGTAGTGAGTAGTGAGTAGAGTTGTGAGTAGAGTAGTGAGTAGTGAGTAGAGTAGTGAGTAGTGAGTAGAGTAGTGAGTAGAGTAGTGAGTAGAGTAGTGAGTAGTGAGTAGAGTAGTGAGTAGTGAGTAGAGTAGTGAGTGCAGAGTAGTGAGTGCAGAGTAGTGAGTAGAGTAGTGAGTAGAGTAGTGAGTAGAGTAGTGAGTAGAGTAGTGAGTGATTAGTGAGTGAGTAGTGAGTGAGTAGTGAGTAGAGTAGTGAGTAGTGAGTAGAGTAGTGAGTGCAGAGTAGTGAGTGCAGAGTAGAGTAGTGAGTAGAGTAGTGAGTAGAGTAGTGAGTAGAGTAGTGAGTACAGTATTGAGTAGAGTATTGAGTAGAGTAGTGAGTAGAGTAGTGAGTAGAGTAGTGAGTAGAGTAGTGAGTAGAGTAGTGAGTACTGAGCAGAGTAGTGAGTAGTGTAGTGAGTAGAGTAGTGAGTAGAGTAGTGAGTAGTGAGTAGAGTAGTGAGTAGAGTAGTGAGTAGAGTAGTGAGTAGAGTAGTGAGTAGTGAGTAGTGAGTAGAGTAGTGAGTAGAGTAGTGAGTAGAGTAGTGAGTGCAGAGTAGTGAGTGCAGAGTAGTGAGTGCAGAGTAGTGAGTGCAGAGTAGTGAGTAGAGTAGTGAGTAGAGTAGTGAGTGGAGAGTGAGGAGTGAGTAGAGTAGTGAGTAGAGTAGTGAGTAGAGTAGTGAGTAGAGTAGTGAGTGCAGAGTAGTGAGTGCAGAGTAGTGAGTGCAGTAGTGAGTAGAGTAGTGAGTAGAGTAGTGAGTAGTGAGTGCAGAGTAGTGAGTGCAGAGTAGTGAGTGCAGAGTAGTGAGTAGAGTAGTGAGTAGTGAGTAGAGTAGTGAGTAGAGTAGTGAGTAGAGTAGTGAGTAGAGTAGTGAGTAGAGTAGTGAGTGCAGAGTAGTGAGTAGAGTAGTGAGTAGAGTAGTGAGTAGAGTAGTGAGTAGAGTAGTGAGTAGAGAGTGAGGAGTGAGTAGAGTAGTGAGTAGAGTAGTGAGTGCAGAGTAGTGAGTGCAGAGTAGTGAGTGCAGAGTAGTGAGTGCAGAGTAGTGAGTGCAGTAGTGAGTAGAGTAGTGAGTAGAGTAGTGAGTAGTGAGTGCAGAGTAGTGAGTGCAGAGTAGTGAGTGCAGAGTAGTGAGAGTAGAGTAGTGAGTAGAGTAGTGAGTAGAGTAGTGAGTAGAGTAGTGAGTAGAGTAGTGAGTAGTGAGTAGAGTAGTGAGTAGAGTAGTGAGTAGAGTAGTGAGTAGAGTAGTGAGTAGAGTAGTGAGTGCAGAGTAGTGAGTAGAGTAGTGAGTAGAGTAGTGAGTAGAGTAGTGAGTAGAGTAGTGAGTGCAGTAGTGAGTGCAGTAGTGAGTGCAGTAGTGAGTAGAGTAGTGAGTAGAGTAGTGAGTAGAGTAGTGAGTAGAGTAGTGAGTAGAGTCGTGAGTAGAGTAGTGAGTAGAGTAGTGAGTGCAGAGTAGTGAGTAGAGTAGTGAGTAGAGTAGTGAGTAGAGTAGTGAGTAGAGTAGTGAGTGCAGTAGTGAGTAGAGTAGTGAGTAGAGTAGTGAGTAGAGTAGTGAGTAGAGTAGTGAGTAGAGTAGTAAGTAGAATAGTAAGTAGAGTAGTAAGTAGTGAGTAGAATAGTGTAGTAGAGTAGTGTAGTGAGTAGAGTAGTGAGTAGAGTAGTGAGTAGAGTAGTGAGTAGTGAGTGCAGAGTAGTGAGTGCAGAGTAGTGAGTAGTGAGTGCAGAGTAGTGAGTAGAGTAGTGAGTAGAGTAGTGAGTAGAGTAGTGAGTAGAGTAGTGAGTAGAGTAGTAAGTAGAATAGTAAGTAGAGTAGTAAGTAGTGAGTAGAATAGTGTAGTAGAGTAGTGTAGTGAGTAGAGTAGTGAGTAGAGTAGTGAGTAGAGTAGTGAGTAGTGAGTGCAGAGTAGTGAGTGCAGAGTAGTGAGTAGTGAGTGCAGAGTAGTGAGTAGAGTAGTGAGTAGAGTAGTGAGTAGAGTAGTGAGTAGAGTAGTGAGTAGAGTAGTAAGTAGAATAGTAAGTAGAGTAGTAAGTAGTGAGTAGAATAGTGTAGTAGAGTAGTGTAGTGAGTAGAGTAGTGAGTAGAGTAGTGAGTAGTGAGTGCAGAGTAGTGAGTGCAGAGTAGTGAGTAGTGAGTGCAGAGTAGTGAGTAGAGTAGTGAGTAGAGTAGTGAGTAGAGTAGTGAGTAGAGTAGTGAGTAGAGTAGTGAGTAGAGTAGTAAGTAGAATAGTAAGTAGAGTAGTAAGTAGTGAGTAGAATAGTGTAGTAGAGTAGAGTAGTGAGTAGAGTAGTGAGTAGAGTAAAGAGTAGAGTAGTGAGTAGAGTAGTGAGTAGAGTAGTAAGTAGAATAGTAAGTAGAGTAGTAAGTAGTGAGTAGAATAGTGTAGTAGAGTAGTGTAGTGAGTAGAGTAGTGAGTAGAGTAGTGAGTAGTGAGTGCAGAGTAGTGAGTGCAGAGTAGTGAGTAGTGAGTGCAGAGTAGTGAGTATAGTAGTGAGTAGAGTAGTGAGTAGAGTAGTGAGTAGAGTAGTGAGTAGAGTAGTAAGTAGAATAGTAAGTAGAGTAGTAAGTAGTGAGTAGAATAGTGTAGTAGAGTAGAGTAGTGAGTAGAGTAGTGAGTAGAGTAGTGAGTAGTGAGTGCAGAGTAGTGAGTGCAGAGTAGTGAGTAGAGTAGTGAGTAGAGTAGTGAGTAGAGTAGTGAGTAGAGTAGTGAGTAGAGTAGTGAGTAGAGTAGTGAGTAGAGTAGTAAGTAGAATACTAAGTAGAGTAGTAAGTAGTGAGTAGAATAGTGTAGTAGAGTAGTGTAGTGAGTAGAGTAGTGAGTAGAGTAGTGAGTAGAGTAGTGAGTAGTGAGTGCAGAGTAGTGAGTGCAGAGTAGTGAGTAGTGAGTGCAGAGTAGTGAGTAGAGTAGTGAGTAGAGTAGTGAGTAGAGTAGTGAGTAGAGTAGTGAGTAGAGTAGTGAGTAGGACATCACAGGCAGCAGCTGTGCAAGCTTCTTACACTCACAAGGAGACCACAGGCAGCAGAGGTGCAAGCTTCTGACACTCACAAGAAGGACATCACAGGCAGTAACGGTGCAATATTCTCACACTCACAAGGAGATCACTGGCAGTACACATCACATGAACACACTCCATAACACATAGCAACAATACATTGGCATTTACAATGCCATTAGCTCAAACTCAAATAAATCCGAGCCCGATTGCATTTCTAATGCTTGTTTTTACAGGGTGTCTTCTGGTGACCAACATCGATGGACGAAGCGTCGGCTGCAATGAAGGAGTGCCGCTAATAGGAGGATTTTTTTTCTGCAGGCAACTTACTTACCACTTCCAACAGGACCACTACAACCACATAGATACAGTATCCCTTGCCTTTTTCTCTGACTGTGACTGCATTTCTTGGCTCTCTCTAGGCTTCTAAATTGATCCCTTAACACATCACTTAGTCCACTCCACTATCACATCTGCACCACACATAGTCATTTGTAAGTGCTCCTACGTAATTCGCAAGTCGCAGCACGCCCCAGGCCGTAGAGGACTGGGATGGCCCCAATGATGAAGCATGTCACCAAGGGGCAACCCTGGTGAGTGAGGGGACACCTAGAATAAAAGCAATTTCTCCTTTTCTATCTACTATACCTTCTGTCAGGTTACGCAGCCCCTAAGCGCCTACCGTACTATGAAACTACATTTCCCATGAGTAGGCGGGAGACTTGCAGGAAGTTTATCTGGGGAACAGACGCGCTTCCTGTTGCGCGTTATTCTGGTTTCTGTTTTGCACCGGCATGAGAGCGGACGCTCTGCATGCTTTTCTATCGTGTCTCCTGTGGACTATCACCTCCCCCCCCCCCCCCCCCCTGAGGCTCAGTGGGGAGCGCTTCCGTGTTCTGTCCTTGGCGGTAGACGGACTTCACGCGTCTTCAGGTAAAGCCGCTCTAAACTCTTCGGCCGCCCGTGCGGTCAGCTGATTACTGCCTGAACGGATTGTTAAGGGAGGTTCTGTGACTGTTTTCTAACAGAATTCTACCTTTGATGAATTCCTGTTTGGTTGAATTGTGTGTGGCGGAGCACAGTGGCGGTCTATACCACGTGTTAGCGTTCACATCGGGGATCGTTTTTGTACTATTAAAACGGAGCGCGGTAGTAAGGACAACTACGCGTCTCCGTTGTATAACTGTGTATTTCAAAGGAACTCCATAACTGGGCATGTAGTGAGGTAACTACAGGCTACCCCAGTTCTCTTTGTGTAGTGCACCGTGGGGTGTGTTGTTGGCAGAATTCAGTGGTGGTCGCAACTACGTTTTTCTGTTTGACCTTCACCAAAGATTCTCTACTGGGTCATTACTTAGAGAGCGCAGTGTTGTAGTTCTTGCTTCCTACACACTACCGTTTCCCTCTTCCTTTTTGTTGGACCATACATCTTTGCTTTGACTATTTGGAACCCCCTTTGTACATTGAGTCCTCTACCATGTTTGTGGTATGTTGTGAGTAATGGGTTTGATGTCTTAGTATAACGCGAGTGTGTTTGGTGCGACAGGAGTGTGTTCGTTAACTATATGTTTATGTGTTTCTTAGGCCTTCCTCACAGATTGTGGCAGAAGGGCTATAGTATTTCCTATCCAAGGTCATGTTTTCTTGGTGCTCAGGTACTTGTCTACTTCCTTGGTTATTTAGTGAGACTATATGAGAGTACCCTTGTATGTTAGGACAGCACTTCACTGATGCCTGTCTTGTCTTCTGTTACAGGTATCCTTTCCCTGCTGACCCTACCTTTACCCATCCCACATTTTTTATTTTAGTTTGTTATTTTTCTCCCCCGCCTAATGGCTCGAACACCCTGTGTTTACACTTCTGGGTGTTGGTGACATTTGGAGGTGGAACCATATTTGCATCGACTGGATCACGGGGAGTAAACCTGACACCTTCCAGACCAACCCCATTGAGTGTTGTTGTGAATGGATTTATAGTGACCAGCAAGGCTCTCGGGTATCTGGCTACAGAGACCTTATGTTGAATATCGTTATCAATAATTCCACACAGGCCCTGTACTGTCGCATTCTTTCTTTCCACAGTTGTCGAATGTACTACTTACTTTTCACTGACATGCATGCAGTAGTGCATGCACTTTCAAAGATTGATGGATAGGTTTGTACCCAAAGATTTGTTTATGTTCACAATAGTTTGTCTATGCTGTGCTATTTTTTCTTGTCTCCCAAAACCTTTCCCAAAAACCCCCGTACCCATCCATTTTTCAAACCCTAACCCTCTTCCCCCGGGCTGTGTGGTTTTGATTGATGTGTGACTAAATTATTATGACAGCAATAAATCCACACACTTGCTGGGGAGGATAAGGTGATAGCAACAGGCTGGTGAAGAAATCCGAGGATATATTCTTACTCTGCTTGACAAAGAACCATTGCTAATGTGAAAGAACTTCAACCGAATTAGTAGTTATACTTTACCATTTGTTAGGCTACAATGTGGCACTGCTCTACTGTACTTCTGTCACCTGCTATATTCTCAGTTGTACCGTTGAATTGCTCAGGAGGACAAACCAGATTTCATTTTCTTTTTTTTCATAGGCATGCAACTGCCACTGTGTCACACCACTAGTACCACCGCTATGAGGAAATTTTATCCGACCAAGATTGCCAACCTTATTCGGTGTTTCCCGTGGAGCCAACCCTGGGTCTAGCCCTACTCTCAAACACAAATTACAGGTAAGATAAGCGTTTGGTGGTTTGGGGGTATAATGGAGTATTAGTACGAGAGACGAGAGACTGAAGGTAGTACTACTAAAGTCCTAGGACTCTTGGATTCACTTCACTTAGTCTGTGAGAGGCACTTAGTGTTGAAAACATTTGGGCATTTACACTTAAAGGAAGAAAATGGAACTAAACTTTCAGGAAAACAGTCAACGTTAAACCCCCACCCACCAGGCAAGCAGTAAAAAACAGGTATGCTCAGATAAAGTTTGAAAAAGTATATTTATATCCCTAACAAAATAATCTCCCGCAAGACCCTCCCTAACCCCAACGATTGTCCTTCAAAAGTCCCCAAAAACCCAACTCCCAATTCCCACCCCCCAAAAGTCTCTAAAAAAGGGGCAAGGGACACTATGGGTGGATGCTGTTAACTTTTTGGGCCAGGGCATCATGCTCCTCGCGGAGCAAGGCGAGCTCCTGCTGAAGGCGGGACACCATCAGGGTAGTGCGGCGCAGGCGTGCCTTCACTGCCTTGCAGGTGCAATGCCTGTGAGAGGCAGCTGTTGGCCTTGCTGCTCGGCGGTGGCGTTTGCCTTTGGCAGCCCGGCTCAGTCTGGGTGGACCACTGTGCTGGGTGGCAGCCCGTGGGGCCACGGAGGCCGATGCAGACGACGTTGTTGTTGTTGTCGACTGCACACTTTCCTCGTCCTCCAGGGCCACCAGCCGCGGATATTCCGCAACAGTGGCCTCGATCCTCCGTTGCCGGGCCGCTCTAGCCAGCTCCTTCCTCATTGTTCGTTTGGAAGGAGAACCTATATGAAGAAAGAAAGACATAGTCTGTAACCAATGCTCTTTAAGATTAACTCAATCATTCAGCAGAAATTTGTGTTGCACTACAACTAGCAACTTGCAAGCGCATTACATAACTATTGAGGCCAGTATCTATCTAACCTCACACTTCTTCATCCTTGCTCTAACATTAGTGGGAGTTTAAGGAACAAATTCTACGAGCACTGTGGACTTCCATTGGAGTCGACTATGAAAGTACACCAGTCTTATTCTTCTTCTTATCTCTTGTTTTGGAAAATTGGTACGTTATTTTCTGCAAGCCGGCATAATGCCAGCGCAGTAAACTTGCACCCGAGAAAAAGAGAAGCACGCCATGAGGAGTGACCTAGACTTGCGTTGCCGTTGCGTTACTGTACCCGTCCAGTACATGCAGGTGGTGAAGCTCTTACTTTTCTATTACGGGTGGCACTGAGAATACTCTGTTACAACTCAAGGGCTACTGCTTAATTAATTTAACTTTCACCCTACAGTGGAAATGAGTACTAGAAATGGAAAATTGAAGAAGATAAATAATCTGATTATCTATCACTTCACATGGGATGTTTTTGCTTATATATGGGATGACTTTAGGTGCTTTGCTTTTTATTGAGTGACCAGTGATACATCCACACATGAATGACTGAGTACTACTAAACTTATTAAGAGAGGTAGGGAGTGGCCACCATAATAACCGGATCTATGCAGTGCTTGCAATACAAACTACTGCTACTATTTATGGTAGTATTTGGACAAAATTAAAAGTTCTTTTCCTTGCCTTTCCTACACTGGAACGGACGTGCGGGTGCAGTGTTACATGCTCTTCAAAGTTACACTTAGTTCATCCACTGACCGTCTACTCTCTCTAGATCATGGGTACTCACAAACTTTCTCTCAGGGGCTACATTTACAGTGTAGTTTGGGGCCGAGGGCCGCACTGGTGGGGGCGGAGTCAGAGGGGGCGGGGCTAAAGCAAAACGATAACTTGTGACCATGAGGTTGCACACAGATCCCTGCAGCAGATGCCCTCATCCACTGAGCCACCAGACCCAGCATTTACATACATCTCTCTCCCTCCTGCTCTCCCTCCTGCCCTCCCTCCATCTCTCTCTCCCTCCTGCCCTCCCTCTCCCTCCCCCTCTGTCATCTCACTGTGTGAGTGTCTATCTGTGTCAGCCTTCAGCCCGGGTTGAGACCGCTTCCTCAACGCGCACACACAGACAACAACACCAAAGTACTTAACAGGTCTTTAAAAGACCATTAACATATTATTGAGGCTTTGTTTGTTGTAGCGCCCCTGCTTCTCCACCCTGACAATCACTGCTTGCCCGGCCCCACAGAGCAGAGGCTTTGTTCTATTTCACCTCTTTGTGGCCTTGCATCTCCACTCTGCTCTGTGGGAGCCGGGGGAGCAGTGATTGTCAGAGTGGAGATGCAGGGGCGCTAACAGGTGAAATACAAAAAAGCCTCTGCTCTGTGGGGGCCGGGGGAGCAGTGATTGTCTGCAAGGTCTGCGCACCGCCAAGGAAGGCTTGCCGGGCCACCACCGGCCCGCGGGCCGTACTAGGAGTACCCCTGCTCTAGATACACATATGCTATCTAAGAGTCAGATAGTAGCATGATCCAGGTATATGGACACATACAGTTTCTGTGTCACCCACCCAGGCTGTTGTCCTTCCACCCATCATTGCTTCATCATTCACCCAGCCATGCATCTCATATTCTTGCCTTCCCAGCTAGTCTTCAATCTCAATAAGTAAGGAATATATAAGAGCTTACCTCTGGCCGCCACCACCACCGTCTCAACTCTCACAGCCGCCGCCGCCTCCTCCCCTGAAGAATCGCCCTCCGCCTCCGTGTCGAGCACCACCACCTCCACACTGGCCCCGCCACCAGATGTTCCACCTACAAAGTACATTTAAGAATGTTAGAATAAAGCACTCACTAGTCACTAGTCTTTGGTCTAGGAATGAAGACATGTGAAAACAATGTAATTTGTGACTGTCTACGTGAAAGTTAAAAAAAATGTCCCTTTTTCCAGGGAAGGTTGTCTTGCTGCACTTTTTGGCACAACTGATGAAGGCTGTTTTTTTAACACGCACCATTTTTCTCCACACAGACAGAAGATGGACTTCTAACAACAAGATCAAGTTGAAACCAGGTGAGAGCTCGGCTCGACCACAAGAAATGTCTTCAATTAATCGTCAGCACTAACCACTTTTCCATTATCAGTTAAACGTTTAGTTTTATTATGACTTCATTTTAATAAATGTGTTTACTTTTAATAAAGCTTTTAAACTTAAATACAATCTGTGTTTTTTGGTCCAGACTAGAGTGACTGAGCGAAAGGTTTTGCAATTTTTGCAAGCATGAGTCCAGATAGAACACTTCAAAAGACATTATGGACAATCCCAGAGGACTGCACTAAGTTGATAGAGCTATTGCTGACTAGAATCATGGGAGTTTCGCCAACCGTGCAATCTTAGTTAGCTACACAGACAGACTAATAAGAATAATCTAGTAAAACCACAGGGAGTCATAGTAGAGGCAGGATAAGAATTTAGATACAGTCTACAAGAAGAGCAAAGACAATTTTGAAAAAAGTCAAATGAGGAACGCTAGGAAAAATAGGTACTAGTCTAAAATGAAAACTTACTGGGGCCAGCAGAGGAGCCCTCCCCTGCCCGATCCTGGCCCTGTTGAACAGCATCCGCCGCCTGCTGCTCCTGTGTCCTCCTCTCGCCCCTGGGGGGAGCTGACGTACAACATGAAAGAAAGAACAGAAAACATGGATGATTGTTGCTTGTCAATGTCAACCAAATCAAACATTTCAAAAGAACAATAACAAAATATTTCCGCGAAATTATATTGATTATGGTTACTTTTCATTTATTTGCGGACCTGTGACTTCGAAAGTCACGTAACTCACTAAACAAAGTACTGAAACGTTCACCTAGGACTGGCAGGCAGCAGTCCGCAGGCAAGACGCAAAGTGACAGACAAACTCCATTGTGATTTCAGTCAGATCAGTGACAACACTAACAGTTGCCTGCTACATTACCAGTCATTTAAATAGTCAAACTATCAATCCACCGCCACTATTTTTCTTATTGTCAGGGGTACAAAGGAAGGGGCAGATTTAAGCCCTTGCGGCTCTTTTGCGCCGTTCTTGCGTGACTTTTGTGACGCAGCAGCTAAACAAAAAAGGGCGCCATGGTGCGGCGTATAATATTATAACAACGTGATGCATTTGGGAGATGCATCCCGTTATAAAGCCCTGCGCCATCAGGGGGCGTTCCGGCGCAAGGGAGGGCATTCCTGCGCTGGAACACATCCTAATAGTGGCTGAGGGAAATCTACAAAATATCAATCAGTCACCTTTAGGACAATGATGCGTCACACAAACCCTGCACCTGCTTGAAGCAGACGTACGGCTTGACCCAGCATTGGGGAGATAGGGTACCCCAGAGCATTGATGGAGCTGCGCCATCGTTGCGACGCAACTCCAGCAGTAAAGCTTCGGTGACGTTTTGGGCCCATGGTGCGCCGCATTGCAAATACGGCGCACCATGTTTGGTGGTGGTAGCGGGCCGCACAATTAATGGCGCATCCCTGCTACTTTGCAGGGATGCGACGGTAATTGCAATTCTGCCCCTTAGGGGCATACTTACTTACGCGTTCTGGCGCATCTCCAGAGATGCGCCAGATCAAATGCGTCACGCAAAACTACCCTTGCGACACGGCAGATGTGCCTCATTTACAATGCGGCGCGCCCTGGCGCAAGGGTAGGCACTTGCGTGACGCATCTCGTCACGTAAGAGCGGCGCATCGCTGGAGTCACGTCGCCAACGCAATGCAACTCCAGTAATGCTCAGGGCCACCCAATACTTAACATGCTGTGTCAGTCCTTTCGCCTGCTTCGAGCAGACATAAGGAATTGAATTGACGTAGCAGCGTCGCAGAAGTGCCTGCGTTAAATCTTGTACATTTCACGCAGGCAATTTTGCGAGGCGCACAGCCGCTGGACCGCCCACCCTGCGTACTAGGAACGCACCCATTGTGGTGCAGGCCCATGGCTTTATAACGTGACGCATCTCCCTAGATGCGTCATGCTGTAAATGACTCGCAGGGATGCGGCACGTTTACGCCGCTGTTGCGTCACGCAAGGCAACGTAAACGTGGCGCAAGGGGCTTGTAAATGTAATCTGCCCCCTAGTGTCTAGCATTACGCAGTTCTGTAAAGTACACTCATACATAATAGTTACTCAGGCCAATGAGACCACGAAATAGAAAACAAATAAGCATAGTAGCAACGCCACTGAGAAGGAGAGCAGTGCACCTGAAATGCACAGAAGATTTTGAAATATAATTTAACTACAATGTAATCGTCATCAGCGGCATTATTGGCTTGCTCCATGTAAAAAACAAATATTTGCAATCCAACAACACAGAGCAGGAGAAAACATCATAGTAGTGAGTGATTAAATGGCTACTACTACTCACCAAGCCCGGGGATCTCCAAGCCGAGCTGGTCCAGCAGGTCGCGCTCGCGGTCCAGGAGGTCCGTCCAGCGATGGGTGACCTGGCTGTAGGTGCGCTGCACCCCGTAGAGGTGGGATATGGCCCAGCACACCTTCTCCCACCGCTTCCGGCGCTCCCGCATGCTGTAGCCGCCGGCCGCGATCCTGCCGCCTCCCGCGATGGTCCTGGGCAGGCGGCGCTGGACGAAGTAGACCAGCGCGCCCACTTCCTCCGGGCTGAATATCTCCCGTCGCGTCACCTGCTCCCCCCTCAATCTCCCGCATGCTGTCCTGCCACTGGGTCCAGCACTACTCCCCGCCGCCGCTGCGGCCCTCAAGTGCCTGGGCAGCTTCACGGCGCCTGGCTTGACCATGGTCTGGGCAGGTAAGGTAGGAAGAAGTAGAAAATTAAGAAAGAATAGGATAGGGAAGAAGAAAAGAAAAGAGTTTAAAAAAGTAGCTTAAAAGTAAAGAAAAATAGCAGAAAAGACAAAAATATACAGCTAGGAAAAGAGAGGGATAGATAAGAAGCAAAATCGTAAAAAAAAAACTGAAAACAAGCAAAGGATGGCAAAGATACCAAGAGGATTAAACACCATGCCCAGACACAGGAAATGAATGAAAAACAAGATGGCCGGCGCCCGTTCACGAGCGCGAAAGTAAGTTCGCGCGAGATTTTCCTCGCGATCTCGTGCGAACCTCTAGATTTCCCGCGCGATCTCGTGCGAACCTCTACTCGCAATGCGCTTACTGCGCGAGATTATACATAGCGGGCGGAAACGGAAATACGTCACGCAAACAAAATGGCCGCGCCCGTACTCGACCTTGGGGTAAATTCGCGTGTTGCGCTGCAAGCGGCTCGCGAATACTGCAAAAAAACTCGCGAAACAACAAGCCGCAAAAAAATAAAATGCTCATTCGCACGAATTGGCGGCTTCCGCGGTCGGTTTCGCACGACGCCGCGCCCCGCGAATAGCGCGAAAAAAACCGAAAAACGATTTCAGCAAAAGCAAAAGCAATGAGCAGGTGCAAAAGGTCAACCTCATGATTTGTAACGATTCTTTGTAGTGCTTCCTGAGGGGGCCCTCCAGAATTCGGTTGCCTGCTTGCAACTATTGTGTGACCCTGCTCTGACCTTAACTGTATGCCACAAAGGTCCTGATTTACAGCTAAAGGAGCAGACAAGCAGGTGCCAGGCTGGAACTTTAAATTCTTTCAGTGACACATTAATTAGCCCCTAATTCATTATTGTCAGTTGGGGCAGGGCAGGTGTTGTTAATAAACTAACCCCAAATTAATTCATGTCAGTTCAAGCAGGGCAGGTGGGCTTGCTTTTCCCCCCCATCTTCTACAGTGATGATGAACCAGAGGGTGGCATTGATGTAACAGAGGGTGGCATGGGTCAAAGAGAGGGTGCCAGTGGTAAAACAGAGGGTGCTGGGAGGCTGTGATGATGAACCAGACGTAGAAACAACATAGTCGCGACCGTTGCGAGCCGACAAGTAAGTTCGCAATTGCGAACTAGTACCAAATCCTCGCGAACTGGCAGAAACAATTGCGAACACACAAAAAAGAAAAATCCGCAAATTCGCGGGAATTCGCGGATTTTGCGGATTGCGAGTTCGCAAATCCGCAAAATTCGCGAACGCGAGATCCGCAAAATTCGCCCATGCTTACCTTAACCTCAAATATGGCACAGAGTACAGATGCCCGGGAGGGACAGTCAGGGCCGGACTGGGAACCCAAAGCAGCCCTGGCAACTTTCTCGGACCAGCCCCTGGGGAATCATTGCATTGACCCAGGAGGCTGGACACTCTTGCTTGCTGCTCTTGTTACAGGGGGCCGATATTGCAGCACCATAGAAAACCAGCCCCACCACTGCAAAACCGGCCCTCACCCTTCCAACCTCCTGGGGAAATGCCTGATGCCCTGTATGGCCAGTCCAGCCCTGGGGAGAGTAATGGTGAGATGCAGCATGCTCAATGTATGAACCACACCACACGTGAGTGCATGGCCATTGTACCTGGGAGTTCCTTTAGGGAGGTAAGTGTGTATATGGGGGATGTGGAGTTACTGAGGCTGAGGCACATGGCTGAAGTGGGGTGCAATGTTCAATAGATTGACTCAGTGATGCATGTGCAAGTAATCCTAAAGTAAATGTTCAACTGACATGTGACGTTCTCATTCCTAAGGCACCAGGACCAACAAGCGATGGCCCTAGCACCTCCTGCCAAGAAGAGAAGAAGCCGGTCTTTGGGTGACAATGACATGAATAGGAGGAGGAGGACATATTTCCATGGCAGCCAGGAGTCACTAACTGTGGCTCTGAAGAAAATGTACTGAAAGGCATAGAGGGTTAGATGGGGAGCTGGAATGCATCACGGACCTGGAGTCTTCGGAGAAAGAGACACACCCCTACACAAGCTTGGTGCCAGCAGGAGAGAGGACACTGCTCTTCCGCCCTTACTGAACACTATCCCACCTGTCCTTGTTCCACCTTCAACATCAAAATCCTGAATGTCTCCTTCCAGCCAGCTTCCACCATCACCCACTTTGCATCCCAGGAAGCATGCACTGGCTGGATACTGTTAGTGTTGGGGATGAAGGCTTGGTCACTGTTTTGCTTGGGGACAAAGGCCCAGATGCATCAAACGAAAATCCGCTCGCAAAGGGGCAGATTCTCAGAATCTGCCCCTTTGCGACCGGTATTTTTGCATTTGGGATGCATCATCCCAAATGCAAAAATCACAAATTGAGAATTCGCTAAATTGCGATTACTTGCATTTAAGGAATCTCAAATTGAGATTCCTTAAATGCAATGCCTTAAAGTTTAAAAAATAGCGATTTCGCTAATAGGGCACGCAAATTACCATGAAGAACAACTTCATGGTAATTTGCAAAAACTTTGAAAAAATGCACTAAAGTGCATTTTTCAAAGTTTCATGTTGCCCACACACATGCTCTAAGGGCAAGTGTGTGCGCAACATATGTGAACAGATCCATTTCAGGGGTGCAATAGGGTGTCCTTTGGACACCCCTGCACCCTTGAAATCGCAATCTCAATTTGCGATTCGCTATTTGCGATTTGCAAAGTGAGATTGTCTTCCCATTCATTCCTATGGGCCTCTAGGCCCATAGGAATAGATGGGAAGGTATTCCTTAATTGCAACTCGCAATTTGCGAGTCGCAATTAAGGAATTTTAAGAAATCGCAATTTTTTGGGCAATTTCTTGATGCATTGCATTTTGTAATTCCTTATTTTTCGCAAATAAGGAATCGCAAAATGTATGCTTGATGCATCTGGAGGAAAGTCTCCAGTGGGTGGTGGTGGATGGTCAGAGAAAGGTTATGCACTGCCATCGCTGGGCTGTAGCAATGCTTACCCTGTCCTCAAATTGTATACCACTCCATCTATGGAGTTTCTAAACCCAACTCATATACACCCATGCATCACCTACCACCACTTTAGAACCCTATGGATAAGGTTCCAGGGGCAGCTGTGTGTTGAGGAATCAGGGGTTGGAGATGCTCCTAGAAATGGCCCTTGTCACAGAGGATGTCCATCAACCTGAGAAGAGCAGCACTGCTGGAACAGGGGAGATACAACATAGACAGTTTTGGACTTAGAAGCAGTGCTTGCATTATGGTTGAAGGGTATGAGTGTGTGTGACATGATAGGTTGTTGTGCAAAGGGAAGTGTGATCAGTAATTAGCGGATAGTCTGCCATGGCATCTCAAACGCCACCCTCAGTTTCCACAACACATGGCTTGACTGGGAGCCAGGGCAGTCTAAACAGCTGTGGACTGCTGTGGGGCTGCCATCTTCCCTCTCATGCCATTTGATTATTGGCCATAGGCAGAATCCTCACAAGTATTATCATCCCAAAAGCACTTCCCATGTAACCCCCATCTCCATGTTCTCATACTGCAGTAGCTCTGTCAGATATGAGACAAGGGGCAACATCCTTGGTTTGCACCAGTGTTATCCAGTGTCTTTAAGGTTGCGATATAGTTCTGCAGAGATATGTATGACTCTCGCCACTTGATACTGCAGGAAGATCGCGTCTCTGCCCATGCCCGATGCATAGGTGGCTCTGCACCCCGAGGTGGAGCGGAGAGGGCAGTGCCAGAGCGTGCCATGCTGGTTTTCCAGATGTTCATGGTTGACAGTGGGGGGCATGTATGGTCTACAGCTCAGTTCTCTAGGTAGCAGGGGAAGATACAGTCAGGTTAGGGGTTCAATGAACATATGATGCCTGCTTCTTACATTGGTAGGTTATCTTTGTCATTCTTGACGTCCTCTCCTGGGGCTTGCTCTCCATCCGTCTCCTCCTGGGCATGATTCTGGTGACCGATGAGTCTCCAGAACCCCTGGATTCTTCCTGAGCACTGCCACGGATCCGGCACCGGTGGCTGTGGCTGGGAGTTGTGTGTGTATCTCCACAGCTGCAGCAGGGGTGAAGAATGCCTGTAGACATCAGCTTCGACCAAGAAAGAAACTATACATGTCATGCCTTTGACATGAGAAGCGTTTGCAACCGACACAACTTGGGAACAAAAGCGGAAGAGAGACATGCAGAGAGAGACAGGGCAGAAAGGGAATTGCATTGATGGGAAGGAATGGGATGCATTGGGATGGGATGTGAAGAGAAGAGAGGGATAGGGGACACATAAGAGGAAAGGGAAACAGCCAACGATAGTGACGTTACAGTTAGGAACCTATGACTGCAAGTACAGTAGAGGGAATGAGATATTCCATCACCCTGGTGTGGTTCCAGGACAGAGAGGGCTTTAAGTGGGCCGGGTCCTGCCGGTGCTCAGCACCGCTATTTCTAAAAGTAGGTGCTGAGACAGGTCCCTAGTGGGCTCTCCATTTTTGCCCTCATCCCCGGTGAAAAAAATGAATCTTAACTCTGCAGCAGCGCCTCCCTTCACTGCTTTTGATTTTTCTTCAGAGAGACTCGTTATAGTTCTTGCGCAGTCTCATCATTTTATAACTGAAGCATTTTCAATGTTATATACAAATAAGCCATAGTTGTTGCTTATTTCTCTTATACAACTAACAACCATTGACAAACCCAATAGGCCTGGCTTGTTGTAGGAGTCATTTTACTTGTTACCAGTAGGGCGGTACACTATGCTAAGCACAGATTTTCAGTTTACGTGTTCTTAAGCCACACCCTTAATTACATCGCTCATGCCCCTTTGAGGGACCCTCCAGTTATTTCGTTCCACTTAAAACCCTGAGGACAGGGTTTTGTGAGGCAAGATTGGCGAGCTAGGCTCAGGAGTATCACAAAAAGCACAATAAAGGTTTTAGGGCCATATGTATCAAAATCCTCTTTTGCGATTCTCAAATAACAATTTTTGCGAATCGCTATTTGAGAATCGCAAAATGCTATGTATGTACGATTTGCAATACATTTTGTGAATCCTACATATTCCTTAATTGCGAATCTCAAATTGAGATTCGCAATTAAGGAATACCTTCCCATTCATTCCTATGGGCCTACAGGTCCATTAGAATGAATGAGAAGACATTCCCAAGTTGTGATTAGCAATTAGAGAATCGCAAATTGAGAATGCAATTTTAAGGGTGCAAGGTTGTGTCAAAAGGACACCCTGTTGCACCCCTGAAATAAGCATGGGTGCACATGTGGTGCACATACATGCCCTAAGGGCATGTATGTGCTTCACATTGCACTTTGAAAAATGCAAATAAGTGCATTTTTCAAAGAAATCGCAAATTACCACCAACTTGAAGTTGGTGGTAATTTGCGATTCCTTGAGGCCAAATTGCATTTTTTTGGTGCTTCTTACATTGCATTTAAGGAATCACAAAATTTACGATTCCTTAAATGCAATCGCAAAATAAGGAATCGCAAATTTTACGATTTCTTATTTTGCACGCAGATTTGCCTTCATACATACCACTTAGCAAAATCTGCGAATTTCGGCGTTTGCGATCGCAATTTTGCTTGATACATATTGCCATTAATCCCACAAATTCACGACACTACCTTCCAGGAGGAGTGGTGGAGGAAACCCTACAGCGGATTTCAATAATACCCAGAAAAGGAACATCTTGTGTAGGTGCCAGAAGCAAGAAGCCCAAGATACTCCTGGCGCATTGGGCGGTACGTGGAGTGGCATTGATGGCAGCTCTATTTCATTTCATGCCCACAGCCTGCATGTAGTGTGACTTTTCTACAATGTGCTGATGGCTGGTGAGACCTGAGCTCACTCTGTCGCGAGTCCTCACAATGGAAGAGGTCACAAAGCAACTATTTCTCGTGTTATAGAGGTCTGTTGTTCTTGAGGCTGTCTCTCAACACTCTTGACTTCAATCATCGCTCTGAATGTCATTCTTGGTTGAGTACACGGACTGAGGTTCTCTTTTGTGTGGCTTATCCCGCATTGAAAGAAGGGTCATATAAACAAGGAACAGGGAAAATTAACGCTAAGGGCGCTTAGCGTTAATTTTTTTAATGCCCGCCCTAGCACCTCCTGCCACCTCCTGCTATCGCTGGATAATATCGCCTGGTTATCGCGTTAATAACAACGCTAACCGCCTAGGCCATAAAAAATCCAGCAATAGGTGCATTTTGGGAGGTTATCACCGGTAATGCAGCAATAAAACTAATAGGATAGCGGTATCCTTGTTGATAGCCCATGGTGGATTTAGCCATGTAATCCACCTCCCATTGGATTACATGGCTAAACCTGAAAGTTAGCAAAAAAAAAACGCATTAACCATGGTTAGTGCTGCTTTTTTTGTCTCTAACAGGGTTGGCGTGAAGCTTGATAATAGGAGAAATGTCGCTTAGTGACATTTCTCCTATTATTTTGCACTGGAACTCCCACTTTGCATCTCATTAGAGATGCAAGGGGAAGCGTAGGGAAAAAGGGTGCTAACATGCGAATTTGCATGTTAGCCCCCTGTTGTTGATAGGGCGATATTTTTATCTCCGCTTTTTTGCCTTTTAACCCTTTCGCTGCGGTGGCAATTCCGCCGCAGCGGTAGGGGGCGGGGGGCGCGCGGCGCTCCCATGCTAGTGACGGAACCGCTCCGTCACGAGCCTCGGGTGGGCTGTGCTTGTGACGGAGCGATTCCGTCACGACCCCGCCCGCTCAATAGAACGCTCAGCGCAGGCGCGAAATCGCTGCCATGCAGGCGTTCCGAGCGGGCTGTGACGGAACCGCTCCGTCACCAGCACAGCCCACCCGAGGCTCGTGACGGAGCGGTTTCGTCACCAGCGTGGGAGGGGTTAAAGCCCAAAAAGCGGAGATAAAGCCCTTGTTAATATGCCCCCAAATCTTTGCCTCCCCACATTTTCGGAAATAAAGCATATGGGCTTACACTTCATGAACTCGACATGCAGGAAGGCGGTGAGATGAGTGGAAACTGCTGAGACAAGATGAAAATAGAGGACTGTCAGTACCAATGGTACAGAAGTGAAAGAGCAGGATGTGGGCGTCGTGCGCCTTGGCAGGCGCCTCTCTGGTCCTGATGCAGGCAGCAGCGCTGGGATCCGACTCCCAGTACCTCGGGCTAGAGAGATCACCTGAGGACAGCTGCAGCTTGGGTTACAGGAGGCCAGCCAGCATGAGCAGTGGAAAGTAGGACGGTATCTGTATGTCTTTTCACACAGACACTATCGCGAATGCAATCTTAGCCTGGGAGACCTCTGCTCTCCACCCTGGGCTCAAAAGTGATTTTTCCTTCAGTTTCTTAAAACCTAGACATCTGCCGCACGAATGACTAAGAATCCGCTGGTAAGGGAGGGTGACGCGGGGAGGGTGCTGCACCCCCAAGTGTCTGTTGCGGTCTCTCTTCTGTGGTCTCTCTTGCTTTACACTCGTCAAACATCCAGAATGAATTATTCCGGGAATTGTACGGTTGTTTCCCCGGTTCATCCAATTTGTGCATTTCCTTCTGTTTTCTTTACGTTTGGACTCGAGCCAGCCAAGCCATATGGAGCGGGGCTCAGAACAACATCTGCATCTGATCGAGGCAGCGGCGTGGCAGACGTGCGGCCGACGGATCACCTCACCTCGGGCCTGCTGGAGGTATGAGGGGTGACGGTGACCTGCCGGCGTCTGCGTGCCCACGCTTAGGTGACCTGCTGGCGTCTGCGTGCCCACGCTTAGGTGACCTGCTGGCGTCTGCGTACCCACGCTTAGGTGACCTGCCGGCGTCTGCGAGCCCACGCTTAGGGTGACCTGCTGGCGTCTGCGTGCCCACGCTTAGGTGACCTGCTGGGTCTGCGTGCAGACGCTTAGGTGACCTGCTGGGTCTGCGTGCCCACGCTTAGGGTGACCGACTGGCATGGATCAAATTCAGGACGGCGAATGTAAACATTCAGGACAAAAGGTCAAAATTCAGGACAAAAGGTCAAAATTCAGGACCAAAATTCAGGCCAGAAGGTCAAAATTTAGGGCTAAACCTTGGAGCAAAATGTAAGTTTTACAGACACAACTGAGGAGAGGAGATTGCGCAATAATATAGAATAAATAGACAACCAACATTAAGTGCAAGTCAAAATAAGCAAAATAAGTGTTGTCGTAAACAATGTGCCACCATGCGACATATTTACAACGTGACAGATCTCGTGAGATGCGTAACGTTGTAAAGCCGTGCGCTACATTATACCTGCGTCTGGCATAATGTATGCAGTGTGGGCGTAGGAAAGTCTTGTAAAAGTGATGCAGTGTAATCCACAAGATTTCACTGTCACTTTTAAGACGCCACTGTGTCAAAACCTTACGCCTGCTTGAAGCAGCATTAGGCATTCCTAACCATTGCTGGAGTTGCGTCGTGCTTGCGACACGACTCCAGCAATGCGCTGCCTTTACGCCAGAAGATGTGTTATCCATCTTTCCATCCTTGCACCACAGTGTGCCACATTGTAAATGGTGGCGCCATGCTATTTTTCCGTGACGCAAAATAACTGGCGCAGCTCTGCAAATATGCAGAGATGCGCCAGTTATTGTAAATCTGCCCCAGAGTCTGTGGGAGGCTGGGGAGGGGCTGCTCTTGAGCATAAAGGAGTGTGAGGCGGCCCCAGCAGGAAGCTCTCAGATGTGAGCAGTACAGGTCGCTGTCACCCCTAAATTATGGACAAAAGGTGTCCGCAAGTGAGATCGTCACGGACAACGGATGTGACTTCCAATTTACGGATGGTCCATATAATTTACGGACGGTTAGTCAGCCTACTCATGCTCCTCTAGGCTGCCGATGCTTGACGTACACCAGAGGCTCATGGGAAAAAGAAGGCTCCAGATTGGAGGTTCATAGAGGTCAGACAATACATTCAGATACTGGGGTCAGTGACAGAATATCGGAAATAAAAATATTGTGTGGTGTGGACAGAATACAGTGTCAAACATATTGAGGATCAAAATACTGAGAAGTTAAGTGCAAATAAGAAAGTATAGATTTACTATTCTTAACTACACATTTGCGTACATTGCAGATACACACATATATATATATATATATATATATATATATATATATATATATATATATATATATATATATATATATATAGATATATATCTTTAAGATAGATATGTGGAGTTCTATGTGGTAAAACTTTGCTTCATTATTGAATCTTACCTTCACAATATTTTTGAAACAATATTTTGCCCCACAACTATTCATGTTTCCGATATTTTATTTAAACACCCCATTACTGTTTGTAAGGTGTGTGCATTCCGATAGACATCACTAGTGGCAGATATACTTTTCATTTCAGACATTTTTATTTGCAATTGAACTAGAAACACAGATGCAGGAACCAAAGACTGTGCAAGTGATCTTGAAGTACCATGCAAGATCTAGGATACAACAACTGTGATGAAAAGTACAATAGTCACCCGCTAAGCCAAGAGAATAGTTGGTCATAAATAACCAACAAAGGCTGCCTAAATATTGATGAGCTGCGAAAGACAAAATGTATGAGCAATAGCATGTAATACTTGTGAGACATATTAATTTAGGCTATATTCTTTGACACACCAGTACATAGTAAGTATTGGTCCAAGAGACATGAGTGCAAAACACTCTACAACTGCCTTTCATGTTCATTAATTAATCTACAGTTACTCTCTTCACTAGTTCATGAAAGTATACAATTCTTATTAGGAAACAGTAATTATAATAAACATGCACAAAGAGTTTATCCTTCCTCTGCAAGTGGGGAGAGTATTCATGTATTTATAACGAGTTTCCTTTTATACCCCTGTTGCTAATAAGCACCTGTCTGATAACGCCTTTTAAACCTCTTTTACATTTTCAGACCGGAAGGATGAGGATGGATGGTGTTTGCAGACAGCAACACATCACAGGTTCGTATAGTTAAGGGCAGCGGTTCATAATCTGGGGTCCTTGATCCCTAAGGGTGCCCCAATGTCAACGCAGGGGGTCTGCGACTGCTTAGAAAATTAAATACTTTTATGAAATTAAATAGTATATACATACAAATACAAAATGTAAAATTGACCATCAAATGTGAAGGAAGTTGAAATTGGAGGCTAAAAATGTAAATAGTATCATTAGCTTGCTTTGTGGGAGCACCACAAGTATTGCAAACAGAATCTGGTATAGACGATTGGTGGCCTCAATTGAACTAGTGGTATTCATCAACAAGAAAGCATGCAGCAGGAGTTAAAAACAGAAAAGTGATGTGTTAGAGTGTATCATATTATTTCGTCTTTTTGAAACAACATCAAATTCTGAAATGCTCCAAACTTCCCTTTAAAATTTTGTTTTTGTCCACTATGTTTTGAAAAAGAATGCTTGTAAAATAGCTGAGACCAAGTGTCCATGGGATTAACCCCTTCTGAAGACACAAGGTTTCAGGCATCCCAGAATTGCAGTTTTAATGTTAGTGGACTGGCACATCTTCACACCCAAGTAGATTACACTCAGGGGTGGCTGCTCTGCTAAGGCAGGGTAGAGTCACCGCACTGCTCTCAGAACAGTAAAAAAAGAAAAAAACAAATTGATAATATCTTCGTTATTATTATTTTATTATTGCTACGGACTAGGTTAGGGTGGGGCTGGGGTTACTGGGAAAGGAGTGGTTGACACACTCTAAGTTTGCATGACGGTTTGGCCGGCTGTCTTGGGCCGGCCAAACCGTCAGGCACATTTTGCATGTTTCCCACCAGGCTGTAATGCACAGCCTGGTGGGGAACATGCAATGGCGCCCAGTTACCGTCTGAGCGCCGAACCAAGGCGCTCAAACCAATCACATTGCAGCGTTGTGATTGCCTTTGGGGAGTCTGTTACCTTCCTGCTTCTGGGACACGCCAGGAAGAGGAGCAACGACGGAGGAGAGACGGCGGACATGAAAAGGTCGTTTTTTTTTAATAGTTTGTATTTTTGAGTCTTTCTCCCACGGGTACACTTTTACAGAAATCCCGCAATGAATGCATTGGCATACACATGGTTGGTCACTATTTTATCCCCAGCTGGGAAAATAGCTACATTTATTATGTTGGTGCATTAGGCTAGCCCAGGAGAGTGAAGAACATGCACATGCTTTTCGCATGCTAACGTGGAAACATCCCCATGCATAACATAATGTGTATTTGTAGCCAGAAGGTTATCTTGGCGCTGAATAACAGATGTTTATTGTTGCCCAACAGTACTCATTTTATTGACCTCAGAAGGATGAAAGGCTGAGCGGACCTGCCGGGGTTTGAACCTGTGACCATAAGGTCAAACACAGGCCCCTACAGTGGATACAATAGTCCACTAAGGCACCAGACCCAGCACATGTAAGACCATAAAACTCCCCATGTAAAGTTTGCCAGTCCTGTGTGGAAGCAGAAGCACAATTTCCCATGATTCCTATCCTGGATTCCTCTGCTCTGTTTTCAGGCAATAAGGATCTGGCTGCCCACATATTACAGAGGGACTATCAAGAGGCTCCCCTGTCTTTCTCTTGGACTCCCCAGAAGCCTCCACTGGCATGAGCTTTTCTCCCTAATGGAAAAACACCCTGGGTTGGACTGAGCTTCACAGGCACCTGGGACATCTTTCTCATCCATGCACAGGTCAGGTATACAGCTCCCTCCAGTGCTTCTGTACTAGATACAAGTCTAAGGACCCAACAGTGTCTTTAGGGGCCGGCTGCCTGCGCTGCTAAAAGCCCGGGTTCTTCAATCCCTGGGATGGCTGGTCAAGATTCCACCTCATGCCTCTTCTTCCACCACCCTATACATCTTATTTCTATTTATCACCTTTGCAAATTCTTTTTCATGACTGTTCTCTTCTTTTGATACTGCTTTCTTATCTCAGTCTTTTTCCTTATTTCTTCCTTTGCTGGCTTTGTCGCTCTCTCTGTGGGGTAAAGTTTGATAATGAAAAATAAGGCTTGGTACCTAAAAATGAGTGCCGGTGCCCACCACTTGCTATCACTGGCACAAAGTAACCACTGACTGTTTCACTCACCTATTCAGTCACAGGCACTCAACATACATGGGAACAAAGTTTGAGTCCCAGCTGAACATCCTGTGATTTTGAGTAAATCACTTAGGCTTTTGCGATTCTCAAATAGCGATTTTTAAGGAATCGCTGTTTGAGAATTGCAAAATGGTATGTATGTAGAAATTCGCTATTTTTTAGCGATTTCTTAAAATTCCTTTATTGCGATTAGCAAATTGCTATTCGCAATTAAGGAATAATTTCCCATTCATTTCTATGGGCCAGGAGGCCCATAGGAATGAATGTGACATTATTCTCAATTTGCGATTCGCAATTTGCTAATCGCAAATTGAGAATAATTTCAAGGGTGCAAGGGTGTCCAAAGGACACCCCGTTGTACCCCTGAAATAAGCATGGGTGCACATGTGGTGCACATACATGCCCTAAGGGCATGTATGTGCATCACATGACACTTTGAAAAATGCAAAAATTAGCATTTTTCAAGAAATTCGCAAATTACCACCAACTTGAAGTTGGTGATAATTTGCGATTCCTTAGGGACAATTAGCAATTTATTTTTGCATCATACATTGCATTTAAGGAATCGCAAATTTTGTGATTCCTTACATGCAATCGCAAAATAAGGAATCGCAAATTTTTGATTCCTTATTTTGCACTGAAATTTGCTACATACATACCATTTTGCTCAAATGATTCGCAAACGCCGAAATTCTGTGAATTTCGGCGTTTGCGAACCTATTTGAACTTCATACATCTGGCCCTTTATCTTCCTGAAACTAAAACATAAAAGAAAAAAATTTGCAATGTAATCTAGTTCTCATCTCAAGTGCAATAATTTAGTTGGGCCAAGTTAACGCTATAAAAATAAAAACTGCAAAAAAAAAAAAAGACTATGCAGGCATGCGCGGCGGCGACTATGATGGCCGCCTGATCACGGAGCTCCGTATCGTGTCAAGAATGCAGTAATTGTTATGCGGCTCCTACGACTCTAAAACAATTGGAATTGGACAGGTAATAGCATCGGAACATGTCCTGCATTGAGTGAAGGTTTTTTTATCCTGTTTTTTTTACACTTATTTTTCGCCCCTAAACTTTTCTTCAATATTGCGGCAGCCATTTTGTTTTTCGGGCACTTTAAACCTCCTCAGCACTGGACTGTTTGTGACTGCTTGTGGTGCTTTTCTCCCTCATTATATTGGTTATATCTTGCTTTAACCTGCCCTTGATGAAAAGCAGCGAATCTCCTAAGACTACCAATGCTGCCCGGCGCAAAACACCTCTAATTCACCTTACGATTATCAAAGTAATGAGGCAGGCGCTGGAAACTGGAAGGCAAGAAACAGGTTTAATACTCCAGAGGAGAACACATCACTTCAGACACCGGGATGTCGTCAGGAGGTGCTCTAACTGCATCTCTGTGGTTCGGTCTTTTATACACATTGCACCAGTTTATTAGCATGGTAAAACATCCTTGGACTTCCCGCCTCAGGCAGGTTCTCACACAAACCCAGCAGCAATCGTCCCCCACCCAGGTCTAACAGATGATCGCTATCTCGCAGCTGGACATTCCGACAGGATCTAAAAACACATGGGATCGGTCAGATCTAAGGGTTCGTGTCATTGATTAAATCAGGCCCCTTTGTCGGTGAAATAAGCCCTGCCGTGTGTGGGTAATAAACCATGTCCGCAGGGGTAGGTTAGTGCTTGGGACCGGATTGAGTGGCCAGGTGCGGTGAGGGAGGTTATCAAAAAGGGCTTGCCCGTGCATGGAGGATGAAAGGACAAACGAGTTTGGCGCAGGAAGTGACTCCGGGGCTTTGTCATGATGACAAGGTTTTACAACCCCAGTACATTTGTTCAGGCTTATTCAGAGCGCTGGGGGATGATAGCGAGGTCGAGGTGACACATAGGTGACCAACAGAGTACAAAATGGCGGCAATATCTAAAATGGTTGTAGCTTATGCGCACGCAGAGGCCCTCGCTAAACAAGATGGCGCAGGCAATGTTCATGTTTGTCGTTTTACTTTCTACACCCTGAGCCTCTTGGTCTGCTGAGATTTGCGCAACTGGCAGACTGAATGTCTTTCTGGCTCTGGGAGATTAGTGGAGGGAAACATATGTTTACTGCTGTCTGTGTTCTTTTCTTGACTGAGAACCTCAAGGTTACTTATGGGCAGAAGCAAAAATGTATTATATTCAAATAAAATCAGCACTTCTAAGGTATCTAAAGTTGATTCTTTGTGTACTGAGCTTTCCATGGATGGTTCGTTCTCTGTAGCAAATATGGCTCAGTCATCTTCCTCTCGCTCGGTACTGCTGCCCTTATCGGCTTCTAAAACGCAAGCAGTACCTACGGCTAATAAGCTCCTCAAGCAAGATCCGCCTTCTCCGCCTAAACTTTCTGCTCCTGTATCGTTAGATACTATTCTGGAGGAGATACATGTTTTGCGCCCATTTATTGAGGAGACTAACAGTCACCTACAAGTTATGGATAATAAGTGGTCTTCTATGGATTCCCGACTTTCCTTAATGGAACAATGTGTCAGTGATGTACAGAATGCTGCTGTAAAAATAGCAACGTTGGAGAAATATATTTCACTCCTTAAAACATCTGCTGATGATCTCGAAAACAGGAACAGACTTAATAATCTATGTTTATATGGTCTTCCGGAGGGACTTGAAGGGAATGATCTGGTTGCATTTTTCACGTCCTTCATTCCAAAACATTTGGCTCTCCCTCCTTCAACTAACTTGAACATCCAGCGTGCCCACAGGCTAGGTCCTCGTCTGCCTTTTACGTCAGCCCCATCAAAACCTCAGGGAGTGATTTTTCTCTTCTTGCAAATCACATACCTTCTTCAAGTTTTAAATGCAGCCAAGTCTAAGAAGTGTCTTGTCTGGTCTGGTGCTTACTTGTTTATCTCCCAAGATGTTTCTACAGCAACAGCTAAACGGTGAAAGGACTTCCTTGATCTAAGACCTGCTCTACGCACCCTTGGTGCCCGATATGGTCTTTTTCAGATATGCCTCTTCAAAGTGACATTTCATAATAATACGTCTACATTTAAGGATCCTGCAGACCTAAGGAAATTCATTCACTCACACTCTAAAACATCGATGAAAATTCCTGCCACTTCTTCTTTCACTTGACTTTTATAATTGTACGTAACTATTGCTCTCAGTTATACTAATGATTTCATCCTTTACAAGTTGCTTCTTGATGCTTGCTTTCCATCTTGTATTAAGTTGAGTTTCTTCTTCAACTTCCTTGCAGATTATTTGGAGTTCAGTTTGTCCGTTCCGTAAATGTCATGTTGGCGTCCTGGTGTGGTGCCTTCTCCCTTGTCAGCTGTGCCATCTCCATTTGTTGTCGCCACTGCTTCTTGTTGTCTTCTTCTTCCCCTTAAACGGTATGTATTACAGTCGTCAGTTTGACATGTACTGTCCCTTCTTGCTGTATCTTTTGTCCCTTCTTTTCCTATCCTTCCTCTTTCCTTTCCTCTAGTATGTGTACCAGTATATTCTTCTTGTCACATCTGTTTTTTCTTTCTCTTAGTTTCCCGCCTTTCTGTTCCTGAGGATCGTATGTTTTTTGTAATGTAATGTTTGCGTCTTCATATTCAGAGTCATATTGTGAAGGGTGAAATGTTTTTTTATTCTCATTTGGAGCCAGAAAATCTTCTCTCATTTGATTTCCTTTAACCTGGATTCCATACTTTTTCAAGTATTTTATCTTACGAAAGAGGAAACCTCCAATTTTAACTGTGACCGGGTTGGCTTAGTCCTTATTAATGTTTATATGATGTTCTACGTATGTTCAATGTTTTCATATTCATAGTCATATCGAGGGAATGTAAAAGGTTTTGTTAATCCCATTAAGAGAGAGAAAATGTTGTCTCACTTGGCTTCCTGTAACCCGGACCTGGTTCTTTTGCAAGGAATAATGAGAAATGTGCGCACATAGATTATGGGCGCATCCCTGCCTTTGGGCACACCGTTGGTTCTTCCACAGAAGACTCAATGAAAACGTTGAAAATAATTTTTAATGATCACTTTCACATGAGTTCCATTATTACTTTACTTTGATATTCTTATTTCATATCCAATAATGATCCCAAACAATCCATGTGTAACATATGCATTTCATTACATTGATGATCGCTCCAATGCATTTCGGGCTCCTGCGCCCTTTTTCAAGGAGCTCTGCAAACAAAATACGATAGTTCAACATTTATGGCCCATCATATCAATTTACAAACAAATTAAATAAATATAGCATGCTCGGCGATTTCATGCTTATAAGTGACTGACTAGATGTGGCGACCAGTGATGAGGTAGTAAGTGCACGAGTGTATAGACGGCTAGCATTATAGTTCAAACTATCGGCGCAACCGTGTAATAAATGTGGATATAACACTTACGCACATGGGCGTTGACAGGCTTGTTTCGAGCTGAAAGTAAATGGACACGCACCGGTTAGTAGCTGCCTAACTACAAAACAATTTCAACACCTGTATACGCCGGAGTCCCCTGCCACCTCCTCTCTTATTGATGCATATCTCACTAATGTTCAGAGATTCTTCCTATTACCAAATTGTGTGTAAAATAATCTTTTGATCCTACTGGTTTTCTTTGGAACAGTTCTAAGATTAAATATCTAGGTATTTGGTTTACTAGTTCTGTTGCTGATACTGTTAGCAATTAAAATGAAAGAAGGTCTCAACAGAGTTGAGAAGCTCCTCTCGTCTTGGGACCTGTTATTTCTCTCATGGTGGGGACGTTTGGATTCTATTAAAATTATGATTCTCCCTATATTCTTATATATCTTGTCTATGATCCCTCTTCTTATTTCATCCCCTTATTTTAAAAAGCTGGATTCAATATTATTTACATGTCTCTGGAATAATACAAAACCTATAATCTCCCTACAACGTCTCAGACAGGCTAAATCTAATGGAGAGGGTTCGCTTTCCCAATTTTCACCTATATCATAACACTTTTTGTCTTCAGCAGGCTTCTAGATGGTTCCTTTCTGATGCTTCTCCTTTTCTACCTTTATGGTGTTTTATTGAACATTCTCTATTAGCGCCTTTCTCTGTGAAAGAAGTTCTTGCTTTTTCTTCAAAGATGTCTGTTACCTCTTCCCCATTATTTAAGCACACTTGTTCTTTGCTAAGTCCTCATCATCAATCCAAGATTCTTTCTAGACAGGACTTTCTTCAGTCACCTATATGGTATAATCGTCTTATCACTCTCAAAAATAGTCCCATCTATTGCAAGACTTGGAGACTCAAAGGTATAATTTTGGTTCAAGACCTATTCAACATCACATCTCCCTGTATATTTACCCAATTTTAGGTTAATTTCCATTGTCTTCGTTCTTTTTGATATAAATATTCAATTCTTAAGAAGGTGATTCTTGATGTTTTTATTCACTTCCGGCATCTGATGATACTCGTCGGGATGATAATCTTTTTAAGATCCTCTCTCTCTTCCCGAAAGCTACTCTGATTTACAACTTTATAACAGCCCCAAACCCTGAACGTACTAAAACAAAGCTGGAGCTTACTTGAGAGACCGACTTGGGATGTGTTTGGAGCATTGATATATGAGACAAAATTTGGGCTAGATCATTGAACATTTTTAGATCTGTGTCCACTAATCAAACTATGTTTTTTATCTATCATAGATTATATCACACTCCAGTTTCTACTGCTTCTTTTTCTCCTTCATATAATTTGGTGTGTTCCATAGTTTCTTGTTTTAAAAAATTGTAAACAGCTTTCTCTTCTGCTGTAATTTATCAGTCTTAATTTCATAAGGTAATGTTTGTATTTATTCTTTGCAATTTTGTTGCTAATAAAGCTCATTAAACACAACAAAAAGCTTAAATGTATATACAGACCCACAATAAAAAGCAATATATACCTCTGTGTTACTAATGCAGGCTAACTGTTAACCAACTCCTAGGAAACATAGCTGCAACACTGCCACCGAAAAGGCCAAAATGAGAACCACTGAACTAGGGCTGTACTAAGCATGGGCGGAAAATCCGTTACGCTCGCGGATTTTGCGGATTTTCGGGAAATCCGCAATCCGCGAGATTTGCGGATTTCCCGCAAAATCCGCAAATTCGCACGCAGCGGATTTTTTTGGCGGCGCGCGGCGTTGGTGATACAATTTTTGCGGCGCGCGGCGTTTATCATCGTTTGCCGAGTTGTTTTTTTCGATAGTTTGCGAGTGCTGCGCCATTTTGGATCTTGCTGCGTGATCCCGCGGGAATTGGCGAGCGCGATTACGTCATCGCGGCTTGCCAGCGATAATTTGTCAACGCGAGTACGGCGAGATCACGTCTCGCGGTACTTCGCAATTGCGAGATTTGAGATGCGGCGAGCGAAAATATAAATTTGCAATTCTGCACAAGAAATCCACCAGCAAGCAGCATAAACCTTCTAGAAATGATGATTTTTATGTGAATAACTCCTTAGTTTGACATTTGCCTGCACTTTTTTAGCGAGGAGTCCATTTTGGGGAGGGGGGCAGGGGGGTGGGAGGAAGGAAGTGCCCCACAGTCTTCAACTTCCTGTTCCTGTTCAGCAGGCTCCTCCCAGTGCTTTGTCCATCTCCTGGTCACTTTTCATTTGGATGTGGAGCTGGAAGGATTACTTTTTGTGGATGCTGCTGGATCTTTGGATTTGAGGCCTTTTTGACTTTCTTTGGATCACTGTTGGATTAGAAATTTTACAAGTAAGTTTGTTTGGGGCATTACAGTTGCTGCAACTAAAATTGTGGAATTTTCGATTTTTGGGCTGTTTTGGGGCCTTTTGCCCAGGGGTACTCAGTGGTGGGTGGACTGAGTCTTTCTGTGGGTTGTCTTGAACTTAAACATCATGGAGGCCATAGATGAATTGGGATTGTGCTGATTTTTCTGTGTTTTTCGATTTTTGACCTGTTGTTGGGGCCTTGACCAGGGGTAGTGAGTGGTGCATGGGCCTAGTCTTTCTGTGGGCTGTCTTGAACTTAAACATCATGGAGGGCATAGATGGAATGGGATTGTGCTGATTTTTCTGTGTTTTTCGATTTTTGACCTGTTGTTGGGGCCTTGACCAGGGGTAGTGAGTGGTGCATGGGCCTAGTCTTTCTGTGGGCTGTCTTGAATTTAAACATCATGGAGGGCATGGATGGAATGGGATTGTGCTGATTTTGCAGTGTTTTTCGATTTTTGGGGGTGTTCATGGGGAGGGACATGCCATGTGGCTGGTGGCCATTTTGAGTGCAGCTACAGGCACTGGCCATGTGCTGGCAGGCAAGTGGCCATTTTGAATGCAGGCTTTGTTGTTAGGCCTCCAACCATTTTGCCTACTTTTCAACCTTTATTTATGCCCAGGGGTAGTGAGTCTTGCATGGGCCTAGTCTTTCTGTGGGTTGTCTTGAATTTAAACATCATGGAGGCCATGGATGGAATGGGATTGTGCAGATTTTTCAGTGATTTTCGTTTTTTGGGCCTGTACTTGTGGCCTTTTCACCAGGGGTATTTGAGTCTAGCATGGGCCTAGTCTTTCTGTGGGCTGTCTTGAATTTAAACATCATGGAGGCCATGGATGGAATGGGATTGTGCTGATTTTGCAGTGTTTTTCGATTTTTGGGGGTGTTCATGGGGAGGGACATGCCATGTGGCTGGTGGCCATTTTGAGTGCAGCTACAGGCACTGGCCATGTGCTGGCAGGCAAGTGGCCATTTTGAATGCAGGCTTTGTTGTTAGGCCTCCAACCATTTTGCCTACTTTTCAACCTTTATTTATGCCCAGGGGTAGTGAGTCTTGCATGGGCCTAGTATTTCTGTGGGTTGTCTTGAATTTAAACATCATGGAGGCCATGGATTGAATGGGATTGTGCTGATTTTGCTGTGTTTTTCGATTTTTGGGGGTGTTCATGGGGAGGGACATGCCATGTGGCTGGTGGCCATTTTGAGTGCAGCTACAGGCACTGGCCATGTGCTGGCAGGCAAGTGGCCATTTTGAATGCAGGCTTTGTTGTTAGGCCTCCAACCATTTTGCCTACTTTTCAACCTTTATTTATGACCAGGGGTAGTGAGTCTTGCATGGGCCTAGTCTTTCTGTGGGTTGTCTTGAATTTAAACATCATGGAGGCCATGGATGGAATGGGATTGTGCAGATTTTTCAGTGATTTTCGTTTTTTGGGCCTGTACTTGTGGCCTTTTCACCAGGGGTATTTGAGTCTAGCATGGGCCTAGTCTTTCTGTGGGCTGTCTTGAATTTAAACATCATGGAGGCCATGGATGGAATGGGATTGTGCTGATTTTGCAGTGTTTTTCGATTTTTGGGGGTGTTCATGGGGAGGGACATGCCATGTGGCTGGTGGCCATTTTGAGTGCAGCTACAGGCACTGGCCATGTGCCGGCAGGCAAGTGGCCATTTTGAATGCAGGCTTTGTTGTTAGGCCTCCAACCATTTTGCCTACTTTTCAACCTTTATTTATGCCCAGGGGTAGTGAGTCTTGCATGGGCCTAGTCTTTCTGTGGGTTGTCTTGAATTTAAACATCATGGAGGCCATGGATTGAATGGGATTGTGCTGATTTTGCAGTGTTTTTCGATTTTTGGGGGTGTTCATGGGGAGGGACATGCCATGTGGCTGGTGGCCATTTTGAGTGCAGCTACAGGCACTGGCCATGTGCTGGCAGGCAAGTGGCCATTTTGAATGCAGGCTTTGTTGTTAGGCCTCCAACCATTTTGCCTACTTTTCAACCTTTATTTATGCCCAGGGGTAGTGAGTCTTGCATGGGCCTAGTCTTTCTGTGGGTTGTCTTGAATTTAAACATCATGGAGGCCATGGATGGAATGGGATTGTGCAGATTTTTCAGTGATTTTCGTTTTTTGGGCCTGTACTTGTGGCCTTTTCACCAGGGGTATTTGAGTCTAGCATGGGCCTAGTCTTTCTGTGGGCTGTCTTGAATTTAAACATCATGGAGGCCATGGATGGAATGGGATTGTGCTGATTTTGCAGTGTTTTTCGATTTTTGGGGGTGTTCATGGGGAGGGACATGCCATGTGGCTGGTGGCCATTTTGAGTGCAGCTACAGGCACTGGCCATGTGCTGGCAGGCAAGTGGCCATTTTGAATGCAGGCTTTGTTGTTAGTCCTCCAACCATTTTGCCTACTTTTCAACCTTTATTTATGCCCAGGGGTAGTGAGTCTTGCATGGGCCTAGTATTTCTGTGGGTTGTCTTGAATTTAAACATCATGGAGGCCATGGATTGAATGGGATTGTGCTGATTTTGCAGTGTTTTTCGATTTTTGGGGGTGTTCATGGGGAGGGACATGCCATGTGGCTGGTGGCCATTTTGAGTGCAGCTACAGGCACTGGCCATGTGCTGGCAGGCAAGTGGCCATTTTGAATGCAGGCTTTGTTGTTAGGCCGCCAACCATTTTGCCTACTTTTCAACCTTTATTTATGACCAGGGGTAGTGAGTCTTGCATGGGCCTAGTCTTTCTGTGGGTTGTCTTGAATTTAAACATTATGGAGGGCATGGATGGATTGGGATTGTGCTGATTTTGCAGTGTTTTTCGATTTTTTTGTGCTCTATAACTGAACTGATGTTCCTCTGTCTTCCATTTTTTTTAGGTGCACAAGACTCAAGAGAACCACCAGTGCCAGGAAGAAGTCCTGCAGCGGTGTGTGTGTGCAGCATAACGTCACGCGACGTCACGTCTGGCCTCAGACAACTCTACAATTCGTGCAACTGCGGCCTGCTGTCTGACCTGCTCTGAAGAAGATGGCCCCCCCCCCAAAGAAAGTTCTCCGTAGCTCCTCTAGCAAGAAAGTTGCTAGTAAGGAGCAGAAGAAGCAAGTTACCAAGGAGGCTGGTGTGCCACCCGCCACGTTTTTTGGGAGCAAAAAAAAAGTACGCCTGCAGCAGCAGGATCTGCTGGGGACCAAGCTGGGAGCAGCACCCCTGCTCCATTGGGTTCAGTGCCTCCACCACCACGCCAACTTAAGTCAAAGCCCTTGAGTGCTTCAGAGGCAGTCAGTGTACTTCTCCAATCACCATCGACCAGTGATGTTGGCTCATCGCAAGAAAGTAGCAGCAATGTCCCTGAATCAACACAGGTTGTTGTAACTCATCTGACAAGTGTTGAACAACCACAGCCGCAACAACAACACCATGTGCAAGTACACGCCCAAGTACATGTGGAAGGAGAGGCAGCAAAAGGAGATGCGCAAGCAAAGGTGCATGGAGGTTCACAAGTGCCCACAATAGTTGTTCCTCCCGAAGTAGGGGCACATCAGGAAATCGACAATGAAGCCGAGGTATCATTGGAAGCCACTCCTCCTGATGATCATTCATTGTCTTCCACATCCCTAGCAAGGAAAAGATCAAGGGGGGTGTCTACATCTTCTTCAAGCCCACCTCGTTCTGATGCAAGTGATCTGTCTTGGGAACCACAACTGCGGTCTGACATTGAGGCACACCATGATCTGACACCGGTACCTAAGCGTAAAAGGAAGGTCGTCCAAAAACTCAAACCTATGGAGTGTGATGAGGCTCAACAAGAAGTGACAGATACTGCTGGTGATGAAGCCTCTCACGATGACGACGAGCCAGTCATCACAAAGGTCACTGCAGCCCCACCGGGCATGCAGCAAAGAGACATTTTGACCCTATCCCGAGAAGCTGCTGAGCGTGATGATGATGTCGGCGAGGAGGCAATGGAAATGGAATCATTAGATTTGGAGTTAAGTAGTACACCAAAACCTACCGCTTCCATATTTCTTCGCAAGAAGGTACCCACCTCGCCCTCGACCTCAATTCGTGGTGGTGAAAGTGCAAAACGTACTGAAGTTCGGCAATCCACATCCTCCACTTCATCTGGCATTAGCAGCAGGACCACCACCACCAGTATCGCCGCCTCCTCCGGCCCCCGAAGACATTTCAAGTCTCCAGTTTGGGACTTCTTTAGTGTTTGCCCAAAAATGGAAAACGTAGCCATTTGTAGCCTTTGTAAGCTTCGATTTAGTCGTGGTAAGCTTGGTTCTAACTATGGTACCGGAGGCCAGAGAGGTCATCTTGAGAGAAGGCACGCTGTCCAATGGTTTCCGCACCTAGAGGCGGTCAAGAAAGCCGGAATTGCACGTAATGAAAACGTTGATTTTTCATCTGCTGATGACGAGGAGGTAGAAGAAGACGATTCAAACACTTCACTTACACCCAGTTCCCATGTCAGCAGCACACCCCATGGGAGCCACACTAAGAGTGTGGGAGAGAGTGAGACATCAATGCGGAAAAGTTCATCAGCGAGCGTAACTGGGTCGAAGAGATCATCATCATCCCGTAAATCATTGGTCCAGGGCAACATTAAAAAGATGTTGTTTACAGAAGCGCAATATGAACGCAACCACCCAATGACCCGTCTGTATAACACTAAGCTGGCTAAAATGCTAGCTCTGGACCTTCTCCCTTTTTCTTTTGTAGAAGGGGTTGGTTTTCTAGAATTAGTGACAGCGCTCTGCCCTAAATGGAAGGTTCCTAGCCGGTTCTATTTTGCCCGAGTTGCGGTTCCAGCACTACATGAAGATGTTCTGAAGGTGATTGGGGCAGCTTTGCAGAAGAGTGCTGTTCACACTATACATCTGACAACAGACATGTGGACCAGTGGCGCAGGCGCTGATTACATGTGCATCACTGCACACTGGGTCTCTTTTTCAGGGGCTAAATCAAAGCTAAACGCAGGTTTTGACACGAACATTGTTTTTAAAGCTGCTCGGAAACATGCAACACTAGCCATGTTTGGTTTGGAGAAACGTCACACAGCAGAAAACATTTTGGATGTCTTTAACACAAAGGTCCTTAACTGGCTGTCCCCACTAAAACACAAGGTTGGTTATGTTTCCACGGACAATGGCGCCAATATAGTTAAGGCCATGAGGGACGGTTACTATTTCAGAGTGCCGTGTTTGGCGCACTGTATAAACCTGGTTGTCCAAAAATTCTTGGGTAATAAAGGCAGTGCAGCGTACAGTGTATTGGACACCTGCCGAAAAATGTGCAAGCATTTCAGCCATTCTTTTAAGGCCCGGAAGCAGCTGAGGAGCCTGCTATATCAACATCAAATGCCAGTGAAAGCACTCATCCAGGAGGTGGTAACACGTTGGAACTCAACCTTCTACATGCTTGAGCGTGTGTATGAGCAGTATGCGGAGCTCGATCAATATTTCCTTAAAGAGGGTACAGCAGAGGAGCTGAGGATGGGTGGGCCGCAATGGAACATAGTTGAAAGCCTGACACGCATGCTTCGTCCTTTTGAGTTCTTCACGCGTGCAGTCAGCAAGGAGGACTCTAATTTGGGAAAAGCTATCCCATTGTTGTACATGCTGGAGGACCAACTGAAGGAGGTGTGTTCTGTGTTTCGAAAAGATAAAAACCAAGACTCTTTGCTTCTGGCTGAGCAATTATTAGAGCTCCTACAAGGTGATGAACGTCTTAAAAAGATCCACTCAGAACAGCATTACATTTGTGCTACTATTCTGGATCCACGCTACAAAAAGGCGCTGGCAGGCCAAGCATTCTTTCCTTTTGATGATGAACATGTTCCAAAGTACAAACGTTGGCTAGCCTTGTCAGCCAAGAAGTTTGAAACAGAACGGCTGGAAATTGAAGGAAATGGCAGTACATCAGCAGGCCATCCCCAGTCAAAACAATCCACTTCTGCACCTGTGGCTGTGGCACAAGTGACCTCTCAGCCGTTAAAGACACCGGCAACCGGATCATCTGCACGAAAGACAACAGAAACATTGGAGGCTGAAGAGGATTGGCTAGCTCTGCGTGGGTTTGGTTCTCAAAAGGTCAGAGGCACAGCAAGAGCTAAGCAAAGTGGAGGAACCTTGGATGAGGACCTTGAGTCGATGGTGAAGGACTATCTGAATGACTCAACAGAGGTCTATGTTAATTCTGACCCATTGGCGTATTGGCATGGGAAAAAAGAATTGTGGCCACAGCTCACCAACCTGGCTTTAAACTACTTGTCTTGCCCACTCGCAAGCGTGTCTTCTGAACGGGTTTTCAGTGCGGCTGGTGGGATTGTAACTCCCAAACGGAGCCGCCTCTCGCCCAAAAATGTGGAGAGGTTAACAATGATCAAGATGAATCAGCACCTCATACCACCAGATTTCAGAGTACGAGAGAGCGTGCCGGATGAAGAGGAGGTGGGCAGCAACATAGATGAGGGAATTTCTACTCTGTCAGGTGACACTGAGCTCACCCTGCCTGAATTCGCAGAGTATGATGACGAAGCCTTATTCTTATTCCTGGACCGTGATACCGAGCCCTGAAAATGAGACAACGAATCAATAACTTTCTTTTTCATCCTTATTCACTTTTATTCCTTTGTGTCTGTCTTTCTTTGTTGTGCACAGTTAATATAATTCAAACTTTAATCAGATAATCACAAAAACAAGCCCATCAGCAGAACTGTCTTCACTTGTTTGCTAATTGATTTGAAGGTGCCGCAGTCTGCATTCCTCAGGTTCACAAGTTCAGAAGAACATGCTCCTCTATCCTCCTCCTCCAGACTCCTATTTCCATCAAAGCAGAGGGCTGGTTTACGCCCAATGAAGAAAGACTCAGCACTTGTGGGGGTGTTGTTCTACCTCTTTGCAGGTGAGTTGACGGGTCTGGGGCCATTGCTGGGAAGCACTAAAAGTGGTTTGGACCAAATCCGAGGCGGAATTTTTTTTGTGTTTTTGATGACTTGCTTGCCTTTGAGGTGCTCTTAGGGGGGGTTCCGTCTGTTTGTGGGTGAGTTTCGTGGTCTGGGAGCATTGCTGGGACACTCTAATCTTGATTGCATTTGCTTTTCAGGAAATCCGTCGTGGCAACCCCGACTTATGGCCTAGCTACGCAGCGCGTTTGGACCGAAGGCCCAGAAATATTGCAAGTATGAGATTTTGCTTTTGGCCTGTTTGGGGGTGTTATGCTTCTTGGCGGGTGGGTTGCCGGGTCTTGGGGCATTCCTGGGAAGGTCTAATACCGGGTAGAAGTGGTTGGGACAAAATCCAGGCCGATTTTTTTTTTGGGCTATTTCTGACATTTTGCTCTATGTAGCGTTTTCGGGGGCCTGTTTGGGGGGCTTCCTGGTGTTTGTGGGTGAGTTTCGTGGTCTGGGAGCACTGCTGGGACACTCTAATCTTGATTGCATTTGCTTTTCAGGAAATCCGTCGTGGCAACCCCGACTTATGGCCTAGCTACGCAGCGCGTTTGGACCGAAGGCCCAGAAATATTGCAAGTATGAGATTTTGCTTTTGGCCTGTTTGGGGGTGTTATGCTTCTTGGCGGGTGGGTTGCCGGGTCTTGGGGCATTCCTGGGAAGGTCTAATACCGGGTAGAAGTGGGTGGGACAAAATCCAGGCCGATTTTTTTTGGGGCTATTTCTGACATTTTGCTCTATGTAGCGTTTTCGGGGGCCTGTTTGGGGGGCTTCCTGGTGTTTGTGGGTGAGTTTTGTGGTCTGGGAGCACTGCTGGCTATATATACTTTACTTTGCAAGAGGTTTGAAGCAAATCCATGGTGGCAGAGGGGACTTAGGGCCTAGCTGCAGAGCGCGCGCGGAGTGATTTGGGAAATTTGTGAAAAATTGACTAAGTCCCTATTTTTGTACTTTTGCTCTTTGGCTGTTTGGGGGTCTTCTACTCGTTTTCTCCTGGGTTGACGGCTCTGGGGCCATTGCTGGGAAGCTCTAATACCGGATAAAAGTGTTTTGGACCAAATCCCAGGCGGAATTTTTTGTGTGTTTTTGATGACTTGCTTGCCTTTGAGGTGCTCTTAGGGGGGGTTCCGTCTGTTTGTGGGTGAGTTTCGTGGTCTGGGAGCATTGCTGGGACACTCTAATCTTGATTGCATTTGCTTTTCAGGAAATCCGTTGTGCCAACCCCGACTTATGGCCTAGCTACGCAGCGCGTTTGGACCGAAGGCCCAGAAATATTGCAAGTATGAGATTTTGCTTTTGGCCTGTTTGGGGGTGTTATGCTTCTTGGCGGGTGGGTTGCCGGGTCTTGGGGCATTCCTGGGAAGGTCTAATACCGGGTAGAAGTGGTTGGGACAAAATCCAGGCCGATTTTTTTTTGGGCTATTTCTGACATTTTGCTCTATGTAGCGTTTTCGGGGGCCTGTTTGGGGGGCTTCCTGGTGTTTGTGGGTGAGTTTCGTGGTCTGGGAGCACTGCTGGGACACTCTAATCTTGATTGCATTTGCTTTTCAGGAAATCCGTCGTGGCAACCCCGACTTATGGCCTAGCTACGCAGCGCGTTTGGACCGAAGGCCCAGAAATATTGCAAGTATGAGATTTTGCTTTTGGCCTGTTTGGGGGTGTTATGCTTCTTGGCGGGTGGGTTGCCGGGTCTTGGGGCATTCCTGGGAAGGTCTAATACCGGGTAGAAGTGGTTGGGACAAAATCCAGGCCGATTTTTTTTGGGCTATTTCTGACATTTTGCTCTATGTAGCGTTTTCGGGGGCCTGTTTGGGGGGCTTCCTGGTGTTTGTGGGTGAGTTTCGTGGTCTGGGAGCACTGCTGGCTATATATACTTTACTTTGCAAGAGGTTTGAAGCAAATCCATGGTGGCAGAGGGGACTTAGGGCCTAGCTGCAGAGCGCGCGCGGAGTGATTTGGAAAATTTGTGAAAAATTGACTAAGTCCCCATTTTTGTACTTTTGCTCTTTGGCTGTTTGGGGGTCTTCTACTCGTTTTCTCCTGGGTTGACGGCTCTGGGGCCATTGCTGGGAAGCTCTAATACCGGATAAAAGTGTTTTGGACCAAATCCCAGGCGGAATTTTTTGTGTGTTTTTGATGACTTGCTTGCCTTTGAGGTGCTCTTAGGGGGGGTTCCGTCTGTTTGTGGGTGAGTTTCGTGGTCTGGGAGCATTGCTGGGACACTCTAATCTTGATTGCATTTGCTTTTCAGGAAATCCGTTGTGCCAACCCCGACTTATGGCCTAGCTACGCAGCGCGTTTGGACCAAAGGCCCAGAAATATTGCAAGTATGAGATTTTGCTTTTGGCCTGTTTGGGGGTGTTATGCTTCTTGGCGGGTGGGTTGCCGGGTCTTGGGGCATTCCTGGGAAGGTCTAATACCGGGTAGAAGTGGTTGGGACAAAATCCGCGCGGAAAAGCCTTTAGTTTTGGCACTTTTTGTAACTTAGGGTTCGTTAGGGTTAGCCCTAGCAGCAGGATTGCATGTGTTTCGGGGTGTTCTAGATTTTTCCAACTGAGTTCTGGGGTCTTAGAGCACTCGTGAGAATGTGTAATTTTGGTTGCAAGTCATTTGAAGAAAATCCATGGTGGGAAAGGGGGGATTTGGCATAGTTAAAGAAAGCCTTTGCCACTATTCTTAACTTAGGGTTCGTTAGGGTTAGCAGTATTTCTATTGCATGTGTTTGAGTGGGGGGGATTTCGAGTCTTGGAGCGATGCTGGCTATGGCTACTTTTGCTTGGTTGCTTGCAAGTGGTTTGAATGCAATCCACGGTGGGTAATGGGTAATTAGGAAGGGGGTACTTCGGCCTACTTTTACTTTCAAAGTAAGTTTTGTCACCAGTTTTCTGCTAGGCCTCGTTTTTTGAGATTTGATTGGGGGTCTTCTACATTTTTGCGACTGGCTTTAGTAAGGGTCTGGGTGGGAGCACTGCTAGGAAGATCTAATTTTGTTCTAAAACACAGTTTACAGTACACCTAGCTTGAGGGGCAAGATCCGCTACATTAATTTGCCCATACTTATTTATCCTTCAAAAGGTGACTCAGAGTACGCACTTTCAAAAATATTGTACTGTCTACTAGGAAAATCAAATTGTGACTTTTTGCACTCCACAGCCTACATACCTTATATTTATTTATCAGTGGTGTTGTAATATTATATCACTTCCTGTTTTTCGTTGAATAATTACAGGCCGGGTTTCAGTCTCTGCAATGGGGAAAAAAGGATGGAGTCAGGCTTCACAGTAGCGAGCCACAATTCAGCATCAGGCAGGCAGTGGACAGGGTGTCTTCTGGTGACCAACATCGATGGACGAAGCGTCGGCTGCAATGGAGGAGTGCCGCTAATAGGAGGATTTATTTTCTGCAGGCAACTTACTTACCACTTCCAACAGGACCACTACAACCACATAGATACAGTATCCCTTGCCTTTTTCTCTGACTGTGACTGCATTTCTTGGCTCTCTCTCGGCTTCTACATTGATCCCTTAACACATCACTTAGTCCACTCCACTATCACATCTGCACCACACATAGTCATTTGTAAGTGCTCCTACGTAATTCGCAAGTCGCAGCACGCCCCAGGCCGTAGAGGACTGGGATGGCCCCAATGATGAAGCATGTCACCAAGGGGCAACCCTGGTGAGTGAGGGGACACCTAGAAAAAAAGCAATTTCTCCTTTTCTATCTACTATACCTTCCAGACCAACCCCACTGAGTGTTGTTGTGAATGGATTTATAGTGACCAGCAAGGCTCTCGGGTATCTGGCTACAGAGACCTTATGTTGAATATCGTTATCAATAATTTACACATAGGCCCTTTACTGTTGCATTCTTTCTTCCACAGTTGTCGAATGTACTACTTACTTTTCACTGACATGCATGCAGTAGTGCATGCACTTTCAAAGATTGATGGATAGGTTTGTACCCAAAGAATTGTTTATGTTCAATTGTTTGTCTATGCTGTGCTTTTTTTTACAGGGTGTCTTCTGGTGACCAACATCGATGGACGAAGCGTCGGCTGCAATGGAGGAGTGCCGCTAATAGGAGGATTTTTTTTCTGCAGGCAACTTACTTACCACTTCCAACAGGACCACTACAACCACATAGATACAGTATCCCTTGCCTTTTTCTCTGACTGTGACTGCATTTCTTGGCTCTCTCTAGGCTTCTAAATTGATCCCTTAACACATCACTTAGTCCACTCCACTATCACATCTGCACCACACATAGTCATTTGTAAGTGCTCCAACGTAATTCGCAAGTCGCAGCACGCCCCAGGCCGTAGAGGACTGGGATGGCCCCAATGATGAAGCATGTCACCAAGGGGCAACCCTGGTGAGTGAGGGGACACCTAGAAAAAAAGCAATTTCTACTTTTCTATCTACTATACCTTCTGTCAGGTTACGCAGCCCCTAAGCGCCTACCGTACTATGAAACTACATTTCCCATGAGTAGGCGGGAGACTTGCAGGAAGTTTATCTGGGGAACAGACGCGCTTCCTGTTGCGCGTTATTCTGGTTTCTGTTCTGCACCGGCATGAGAGCGGACGCTCTGCATGCTTTTTTATCGTGTCTCCTGTGGACTATCACCTTCCCCCCCTCTCCCCCCCCCCTGAGGCTCAGTGGGGAGCGCTTCCGTGTTCTGTCCTTGGCGGTAGACGGACTTCACGCGTCTTCAGGTAAAGCCGCTCTAAACTCTTCGGCCGCCCGTGCGGTCAGCTGATTACTGCCTGAACGGATTGTTAAGGGAGGTTCTGTGACTGTTTTCTAACAGAATTCTACCTTTGATGAATTCCTGTTTGGTTGAATTGTGTGTGGCGGAGCACAGTGGCGGTCTATACCACGTGTTAGCGTTCACATCGGGGATCGTTTTTGTACTATTAAAACGGAGCGCGGTAGTAAGGACAACTACGCGTCTCCGTTGTATAACTGTGTATTTCAAAGGACCTCCATAACTGGGCATGTAGTGAGGTAACTACAGGCTACCCCAGTTCTCTTTGTGTAGTGCACCGTGGGGTGTGTTGTTGGCAGAATTCAGTGGTGGTCGCAACTACGTTTTTCTGTTTGACCTTCACCAAAGATTCTCTACTGGGTCATTACTTAGAGAGCGCAGTGTTGTAGTTCTTGCTTCCTACACACTACCGTTTCCCTCTTCCTTTTTGTTGGACCATACATCTTTGCTTTGACTGTTTGGAACCCCCTTTGTACATTGAGTCCTCTACCATGTTTGTGGTATGTTGTGAGTAGTGGGTTTGATGTCTTAGTATAACGCGAGTGTGTTTGGTGCGACAGGAGTGTGTTCGTTAACTATATGTTTATGTGTTTCTTAGGCCTTCCTCACAGATTGTGGCAGAAGGGCTATAGTATTTCCTATCCAAGGTCATGTTTTCTTGGTGCTCAGGTACTTGTCTACTTCCTTGGTTATTTAGTGAGACTATATGAGAGTACCCTTGTATGTTAGGACAGCACTTCACTGATGCCTGTCTTGTCTTCTGTTACAGGTATCCTTTCCCTGCTGACCCTACCTTTACCCATCCCACATTTTTTATTTTAGTTTGTTATTTTTCTCCCCCGCCTAATGGCTCAAACACCCTGGAGGTGGAACCATATTTGCATCGACTGGATCACGGGGAGTAAACCTGACACCTTCCAGACCAACCCCATTGAGTGTTGTTGTGAATGGATTTATAGTGACCAGCAAGGCTCTCGGGTATCTGGCTACAGAGACCTTATGTTGAATATCGTTATCAATAATTCCACACAGGCCCTGTACTGTCGCATTCTTTCTTTCCACAGTTGTCGAATGTACTACTTACTTTTCACTGACATGCATGCAGTAGTGCATGCACTTTCAAAGATTGATGGATAGGTTTGTACCCAAAGATTTGTTTATGTTCACAATAGTTTGTCTATGCTGTGCTATTTTTTCTTGTCTCCCAAAACCTTTCCCAAAAACCCCCGTACCCATCCATTTTTCAAACCCTAACCCTCTTCCCCCGGGCTGTGTGGTTTTGATTGATGTGTGACTAAATTATTATTACAGCAATAAATCCACACACTTGCTGGGGAGGATAAGGTGATAGCAACAGGCTGGTGAAGAAATCCGAGGATATATTCTTACTCTGCTTGACAAAGAACCATTGCTAATGTGAAAGAACTTCAACCGAATTAGTAGTTATACTTTACCATTTGTTAGGCTACAATGTGGCACTGCTCTACTGTACTTCTGTCACCTGCTATATTCTCAGTTGTACCGTTGAATTGCTCAGGAGGACAAACCAGATTTTATTTTATTTTTTTTCATAGGCATGCAACTGCCACTGTGTCACACCACTAGTACCACCGCTATGAGGAAATTTTATCCGACCAAGATTGCCAACCTTATTCGGTGTTTCCCGTGGAGCCAGCCCTGGGTCTAGCCCTACTTTCAAACACAAATTACAGGTAAGATAAGCGTTTGGTGGTTTGGGGGTATAATGGAGTATTAGTACGAGAGACGAGAGACTGAAGGTAGTACTACTAAAGTCCTAGGACTCTTGGATTCACTTCACTTAGTCTGTGAGAGGCACTTAGTGTTGAAAACATTTGGGCATTTACACTTAAAGGAAGAAAATGGAACTAAACTTTCAGGAAAACAGTCAACGTTAAACCCCCACCCACCAGGCAAGCAGTAAAAAACAGGTATGCTCAGATAAAGTTTGAAAAAGTATATTTATATCCCTAACAAAATAATCTCCCGCAAGACCCTCCCTAACCCCAACGATTGTCCTTCAAAAGTCCCCAAAAACCCAACTCCCAATTCCCACCCCCCAAAAGTCTCTAAAAAAGGGGCAAGGGACACTATGGGTGGATGCTGTTAACTTTTTGGGCCAGGGCATCATGCTCCTCGCGGAGCAAGGCGAGCTCCTGCTGAAGGCGGGACACCATCAGGGTAGTGCGGCGCAGGCGTGCCTTCACTGCCTTGCAGGTGCAATGCCTGTGAGAGGCAGCTGTTGGCCTTGCTGCTCGGCGGTGGCGTTTGCCTTTGGCAGCCCGGCTCAGTCTGGGTGGACCACTGTGCTGGGTGGCAGCCCGTGGGGCCACGGAGGCCGATGCAGACGACGTTGTTGTTGTTGTCGACTGCACACTTTCCTCGTCCTCCAGGGCCACCAGCCGCCGATATTCCGCAACAGTGGCCTCGATCCTCCGTTGCCGGGCCGCTCTAGCCAGCTCCTTCCTCCTTGTTCGTTTGGAAGGAGAACCTATATGAAGAAAGAAAGACATAGTCTGTAACCAATGCTCTTTAAGATTAACTCAACCATTCAGCAGAAATTTGTGTTGCACTACAACTAGCAACTTGCAAGCGCATTACATAACTATTGAGGCCAGTATCTATCTAACCTCACACTTCTTCATCCTTGCTCTAACATTAGTGGGAGTTTAAGGAACAAATTCTACGAGCACTGTGGACTTCCATTGGAGTCGACTATGAAAGTACACCAGTCTTATTCTTCTTCTTATCTCTTGTTTTGGAAAATTGGTACGTTATTTTCTGCAAGCCGGCATAATGCCAGCGCAGTAAACTTGCACCCGAGAAAAAGAGACGCACGCCATGAGGAGTGACCTAGACTTGCGTTGCCGTTGCGTTACTGTACCCATCCAGTACATGCGGGTGGTGAAGCTCTTACTTTTCTATTACGGGTGGCACTGAGAATACTCTGTTACAACTCAAGGGCTACTGCTTAATTAATTTAACTTTCACCCTACAGTGGAAATGAGTACTAGAAATGGAAAATTGAAGAAGATAAATAATCTGATTATCTATCACTTCACATGGGATGTTTTTGCTTATATATGGGATGACTTTAGGTGCTTTGCTTTTTATTGAGTGACCAGTGATACATCCACACATGAATGACTGAGTACTACTAAACTTATTAAGAGAGGTAGGGAGTGGCCACCATAATAACCGGATCTATGCAGTGCTTGCAATACAAACTACTGCTACTATTTATGGTAGTATTTGGATAAAATTAAAAGTTCTTTTCCTTGCCTTTCCTACACTGGAACGGACGTGCGGGTGCAGTGTTACATGCTCTTCAAAGTTACACTTAGTTCATCCACTGACCGTCTACTCTCTCTAGATCATGGGTACTCACAAACTTTCTCTCAGGGGCTACATTTACAGTGTAGTTTGGGGCCGAGGGCCGCACTGGTGGGGGCGGAGTCAGAGGGGGCGGGGCTAAAGCAAAACGATAACTTGTGACCATGAGGTTGCACACAGGTCCCTGCAGCAGATGCCCTCATCCACTGAGCCACCAGACCCAGCATTTACATACATCTCTCTCCCTCCTGCTCTCCCTCCTGCCCTCCCTCCATCTCTCTCTCCCTCCTGCCCTCCCTCTCCCTCCCCCTCTGTCATCTCACTGTGTGTGTGTCTATCTGTGTCAGCCTTCAGCCCGGGTTGAGACCGCTTCCTCAACGCGCACACACAGACAACAACACCAAAGTACTTAACAGGTCTTTAAAAGACCATTAACATATTATTGAGGCTTTGTTTGTTGTAGCGCCCCTGCTTCTCCACCCTGACAATCACTGCTTGCCCGGCCCCACAGAGCAGAGGCTTTGTTCTATTTCACCTCTTTGTGGCCTTGCATCTCCACTCTGCTCTGTGGGGGCCGGGGGAGCAGTGATTGTCAGAGTGGAGATGCAGGGGCGCTAACAGGTGAAATACAAAAAAGCCTCTGCTCTGTGGGGGCCGGGGGAGCAGTGATTGTCTGCAAGGTCTGCGCACCGCCAAGGAAGGCTTGCCGGGCCACCACCGGCCCGCGGGCCGTACTAGGAGTACCCCTGCTCTAGATACACATATGCTATCTAAGAGTCAGATAGTAGCATGATCCAGGTATATGGACACATACAGTTTCTGTGTCACCCACCCAGGCTGTTGTCCTTCCACCCATCATTGCTTCATCATTCACCCAGCCATGCATCTCATATTCTTGCCTTCCCAGCTAGTCTTCAATCTCAATAAGTAAGGAATATATAAGAGCTTACCTCTGGCCGCCACCACCACCGTCTCAACTCTCACAGCCGCCGCCGCCGCCTCCTCCCCTGAAGAATCGCCCTCTGCCTCCGTGTCGAGCACCACCACCTCCACACTGGCCCCGCCACCAGATGTTCCACCTACAAAGTACATTTAAGAATGTTAGAATAAAGCACTCACTAGTCACTAGTCTTTGGTCTAGGAATGAAGACATGTGAAAACAATGTAATTTGTGACTGTCTACGTGAAAGTTAAAAAAAATGGCCCTTTTTCCAGGGAAGGTTGTCTTGCTGCACTTTTTGGCACAACTGATGAAGGCTGTTTTTTTAACACGCACCATTTTTCTCCACACAGACAGAAGATGGACTTCTAACAACAAGATCAAGTTGAAACCAGGTGAGAGCTCGGCTCGACCACAAGAAATGTCTTCAATTAATCGTCAGCACTAACCACTTTTCCATTATCAGTTAAACGTTTAGTTTTATTATGACTTCATTTTAATAAATGTGTTTACTTTTAATAAAGCTTTTAAACTTAAATACAATCTGTGTTTTTTGGTCCAGACTAGAGTGACTGAGCGAAAGGTTTTGCAATTTTTGCAAGCATGAGTCCAGATAGAACACTTCAAAAGACATTATGGACAATCCCAGAGGACTGCACTAAGTTGATAGAGCTATTGCTGACTAGAATCATGGGAGTTTCGCCAACCGTGCAATCTTAGTTAGCTACACAGACAGACTAATAAGAATAATCTAGTAATACCACAGGGAGTCATAGTAGAGGCAGGATAAGAATTTAGATACAGTCTACAAGAAGAGCAAAGACAATTTTGAAAAAAGTCAAATGAGGAACGCTAGGAAAAATAGGTACTAGTCTAAAATGAAAACTTACTGGGGCCAGCAGAGGAGCCCTCGCCTGCCCGATCCTGGCCCTGTTGAACAGCATCCGCCGCCTGCTGCTCCTGTGTCCTCCTCTCGCCCCTGGGGGGAGCTGACGTACAACATGAAAGAAAGAACAGAAAACATGGATGATTGTTGCTTGTCAATGTCAACCAAATCAAACATTTCAAAAGAACAATAACAAAATATTTCCGCGAAATTATATTGATTATGGTTACTTTTCATTTATTTGCGGACCTGTGACTTCGAAAGTCACGTAACTCACTAAACAAAGTACTGAAACGTTCACCTAGGACTGGCAGGCAGCAGTCCGCAGGCAAGACGCAAAGTGACAGACAAACTCCATTGTGATTTCAGTCAGATCAGTGACAACACTAACAGTTGCCTGCTACATTACCAGTCATTTAAATAGTCAAACTATCAATCCACCGCCACTATTTTTCTTATTGTCAGGGGTACAAAGGAAGGGGCAGATTTAAGCCCTTGCGGCTCTTTTGCGCCGTTCTTGCGTGACTTTTGTGACGCAGCAGCTAAACAAAAAAGGGCGCCATGGTGCGGCGTATAATATTATAACAACGTGACGCATTTGGGAGATGCATCCCGTTATAAAGCCCTGCGCCATCAGGGGGCGTTCCGGCGCAAGGGAGGGCATTCCTGCGCTGGAACACATCCTAATAGTGGCTGAGGGAAATCTACAAAATATCAATCAGTCACCTTTAGGACAATGATGCGTCACACAAACCCTGCACCTGCTTGAAGCAGACGTACGGCTTGACCCAGCATTGGGGAGATAGGGTACCCCAGAGCATTGATGGAGCTGCGCCATCGTTGCGACGCAACTACAGCAGTAAAGCTTCGGTGACGTTTTGGGCCCATGGTGCGCCGCATTGCAAATACGGCGCACCATGTTTGGTGGTGGTAGCGGGCCGCACAATTAATGGCGCATCCCTGCTACTTTGCAGGGATGCGACGGTAATTGCAATTCTGCCCCTTAGGGGCATACTTACTTACGCGTTCTGGCGCATCTCCAGAGATGCGCCAGATCAAATGCGTCACGCAAAACTACCCTTGCGACACGGCAGATGTGCCTCATTTACAATGCGGCGCGCCCTGGCGCAAGGGTAGGCACTTGCGTGACGCATCTCGTCACGTAAGAGCGGCGCATCGCTGGAGTCACGTCGCCAACGCAATGCAACTCCAGTAATGCTCAGGGCCACCCAATACTTAACATGCTGTGTCAGTCCTTTCGCCTGCTTCGAGCAGACATAAGGAATTGAATTGACGTAGCAGCGTCGCAGAAGTGCCTGCGTTAAATCTTGTACATTTCACGCAGGCAATTTTGCGAGGCGCACAGCCGCTGGACCGCCCACCCTGCGTACTAGGAACGCACCCATTGTGGTGCAGGCCCATGGCTTTATAACGTGACGCATCTCCCTAGATGCGTCATGCTGTAAATGACTCGCAGGGATGCGGCACGTTTACGCCGCTGTTGTGTCACGCAAGGCAACGTAAACGTGGCGCAAGGGGCTTGTAAATGTAATCTGCCCCCTAGTGTCTAGCATTACGCAGTTCTGTAAAGTACACTCATACATAATAGTTACTCAGGCCAATGAGACCACGAAATAGAAAACAAATAAGCATAGTAGCAACGCCACTGAGAAGGAGAGCAGTGCACCTGAAATGCACAGAAGATTTTGAAATATAATTTAACTACAATGTAATCGTCATCAGCGGCATTATTGGCTTGCTCCATGTAAAAAACAAATATTTGCAATACAACAACACAGAGCAGGAGAAAACATCATAGTAGTGAGTGATTAAATGGCTACTACTACTCACCAAGCCTGGGGATCTCCAAGCCGAGCTGGTCCAGCAGGTCGCGCTCGCGGTCCAGGAGGTCCGTCCAGCGATGGGTGACCTGGCTGTAGGTGCGCTGGACCCCGTAGAGGTGGGATATGGCCCAGCACACCTTCTCCCACCGCTTCCGGCGCTCCCGCATGTTGTAGCCGCCGGCCGCGATCCTGCCGCCTCCCGCGATGGTCCTGGGCAGGCGGCGCTGGACGAAGTAGACCAGCGCGCCCACTTCCTCCGGGCTGAATATCTCCCGTCGCGTCACCTGCTCCCCCCTCAATCTCCCGCATGCTGTCCTGCCACTGGGTCCAGCACTACTCCCCGCCGCCGCTGCGGCCCTCAAGTGCCTGGGCAGCTTCACGGCGCCTGGCTTGACCATGGTCTGGGCAGGTAAGGTAGGAAGAAGTAGAAAATTAAGAAAGAATAGGATAGGGAAGAAGAAAAGAAAAGAGTTTAAAAAAGTAGTTTAAAAGTAAAGAAAAATAGCAGAAAAGACAAAAATATACAGCTAGGAAAAGAGAGGGATAGATAAGAAGCAAAATCGTAAAAAAAAAACTGAAAACAAGCAAAGGATGGCAAAGATACCAAGAGGATTAAACACCATGCCCAGACACAGGAAATTAATGAAAAACAAGATGGCCGGCGCCCGTTCACGAGCGCGAAAGTAAGTTCGCGCGAGATTTTCCTCGCGATCTCGTGCGAACCTCTAGATTTCCCGCGCGATCTCGTGCGAACCTCTACTCGCAATGCGCTTACTGCGCGAGATTATACATAGCGGGCGGAAACGGAAATACGTCACGCAAACAAAATGGCCGCGCCCGTACTCGACCTTGGGGTAAATTCGCGTGTTGCGCTGCAAGCGGCTCGCGAATACTGCAAAAAAACTCGCGAAACAACAAGCCGCAAAAAAATAAAATGCTCATTCGCACGAATTGGCGGCTTCCGCGGTCGGTTTCGCACGACGCCGCGCCCCGCGAATAGCGCGAAAAAAAACGAAAAACGATTTCAGCAAAAGCAAAAGCAATGAGCAGGTGCAAAAGGTCAACCTCATGATTTGTAACGATTCTTTGTAGTGCTTCCTGAGGGGGCCCTCCAGAATTCGGTTGCCTGCTTGCAACTATTGTGTGACCCTGCTCTGACCTTAACTGTATGCCACAAAGGTCCTGATTTACAGCTAAAGGAGCAGACAAGCAGGTGCCAGGCTGGAACTTTAAATTCTTTCAGTGACACATTAATTAGCCCCTAATTCATTATTGTCAGTTGGGGCAGGGCAGGTGTTGTTAATAAACTAACCCCAAATTAATTCATGTCAGTTCAAGCAGGGCAGGTGGGCTTGCTTTCCCCCCCCATCTTCTACAGTGATGATGAACCAGAGGGTGGCATTGATGTAACAGAGGGTGGCATGGGTCAAAGAGAGGGTGCCAGTGGTAAAACAGAGGGTGCTGGGAGGCTGTGATGATGAACCAGACGTAGAAACAACATAGTCGCGACCGTTGCGAGCCGACAAGTAAGTTCGCAATTGCGAACTAGTACCAAATCCTCGCGAACTGGCAGAAACAATTGCGAACACACAAAAAAAAAAAATCTGCAAATTCGCGGGAATTCGCGGATTTTGCGGATTGCGAGTTCGCAAATCCGCAAAATTCGCGAACGCGAGATCCGCAAAATTCGCCCATGCTTAGGCTGTACTGGCCGTAGCGAGCACCGTGTGTTTTCCAGGTGGGCCGGGCTGTTTTTTGAGCAGTGGGGGCTGGTTTTGTTACTGGGGGCTGGTTTTTCAGCAGTGCTGCAATATCAGAATCAGCCCCTTGTAATAAAAGCGGCAGCATTGCTAAAGCAGCCGCCAGAAGTGCAGGGGGATTGTGTTGGCATTATTGGCAGACCTTGCTGACTCCTATCTGCCTGCCGAGGGGCTTCTTGCTTGGAGCTCGTGCCCTTTCTCCACCCTGGGCTCACCTGAGCTGCGCTTCCCTGCTCTCCTGCTCTCCTCCCGCCACCGCTAATTACTGCCACCATTCCGAGGCCGCTGTGTGGGGGAGGGCCCTTGCGCTAAGGACTACAGGCACCAGCCTGCAACGCGGCCGGAAGCCGCCACCGCCTGAAACGCGCCAGGAGGCGTTTTAAAGACTGCCTCTTCCCCGGTGGAGCGGGGGATCGTGTTGGCAATATTGGCAGACCTTGCTGACTCCTATCTGCCTGCCGAGGGGCTTCTTGCTTGGAGCTCGAGCCCTTTCTCCACTCTGGGTTCACCTGGGCTGCGATTCCCTGCTCTCCTGCTCTCCTCCCGCCGCCGCTAATTACTGCCACCATTCCGAGGCCGCTGTGTGGGGGAGGGCCCTTGCGCTAAGGACTACAGACACCAGCCTGCAACGCGGCCGGAAGCCGCCACCGCCTGAAACGCACCAGGAGGCGCTTTAAAGTCCGCCTCTTCCCCCGCGTCGCGGGAGCGCACGGGAGCGTCCCAGGAGTAGCCCGGGACAAGGGCGGGACCATCTGTGGCCATCCGGGGCCGAAGGAGGCTGGGCTGGGCCACATCTCTTGGTGTTTGAAAAGGACAGCGGTACTCCCTCTTTGATACCCCTTACCTTTATATTAATTGTACCCGTAAACAAGTCAGTCTGCATAGTTGATCCGCTAGATTTTAAATCCACTGCATTTCAGATTATTATTATTTTTTTTTTTTAGGGTAAGCGCTTTTAATTTACACTTGACTTTTACCTTTTCCCCCACATAGGATAATATTATTTAATTATTTTTTAGTGGTATCACTTGGACGAGAACTATGGGCAAGGGCATTCTCCCCACAACCCACCCTAACACCCGTTTAACGGCAGCAACAACTGCCAAAATCCCGACCCTCACTGCCATAGACAAAATGCTACAAAAGACTATTGGGGTTGTAGCTAAAGCTATTGAGAATACGGAGAGACACCTATCCCTGACTCCAACTTTGCACTTTTTCCCGGTGGCTACTGTGTTTGATCCCTCGATATCTGTGAACGATTCCCTGGTAGTAGAGAAATCCAGGGACTCGCTGTTAGTGTCTTCCTTTGTGGATCTCCCCTGCGTACCAACTCTTAATCCGTTGCTTTTTTTCCCCCACTGTGGAGCCACCCAGCGCATCAACGGGGCTGGATGTTGACCCTACAGTTCATTCCCCGTCTCCCATGGGGCGTCGGGGGGGTCACTATGGCCCTAAAAAAAGGAAGCCCATTCTCAAAAGTAAAAAAGCTGTTGGGCAAAATAGACCTACTACAGATATTCCTAGGATGGCTGAGGGGCCCACTTCCTCTACACTTGCGCCCCCGCCCTGGGTTTCCCACTTACTGATTGATTTGCAAACCCACATGGAACAACTTATCAGCTCACAGTTTAAAAATCTTACGAGCCGAGTTGACAAAGTTGTATCCATGCTTAACAACATGAGTAAAGCTGGTCCGCAACCACCGCTGCTGAAGCCTAGCACTGCTGCAGCATTGGCTGTGGACACTTCCAAACATTCATCCCAAGGCACTAGTCAACTCCAAACACCACACCCTGCAAGTAAACCAGCGAGAGGTAAACCCCAAATTTGTGAAAATAGAAGAGTGTTATCACCAGTTATTAACATAGTCCCGGATGCACAACTACAGGCGAAGGCTACTAAGGAAAAGGTCCAAGATAATTCTAATCCAGATTTAGTGCAGGGGAAAAGGGTACAATCAATTCCAACAGGCACTAATGCAGAAACTAACAAGCTGGTAGGGAGCTATGAAACAGGCATACGATCGCCGCATGATCAAATCGATCTAGCTTGTAAACCCCCAAATATAAATCTGCCACCAGCAGCAGCTCCATACGTGCTGATCTTGGCATGGGTCCCTGAACTAAGAAGGGGTCAAACTGAGCACCACGAAGATCTAAAAAAACAAAAGCTTATTCTGGCTAGCTAACCACACTGACTTCTGTTATGAAAGTCCAGATGAAGTATTAATCACTAGAAGGGTGGGCTGGACCGGAAGAACCAGAAAATGCACTAACAGAACTGTATTGTTATTAATTTTAGAAACCCAGATGTAGCATAAAGAACTCTCGGATCTGTGAGAGGTATGCACCCGGGTGGAATTCATTTAATGCCCTTAGTTTTTTTTACCCCCCAAGAGTCCAACCGGGACATCAGCAGGGTAATGTTTTTGGGTGGAAATTCGATGAGCAAAATCGACATATGCCATTTAACGGCCAAGGCAGGAGAAACAAGCATTTTAACATACCGACAGGTAATAGGTTCAGCCCCTAGAATGGGTAGATTGACAGCTAGCATCTCCAGAAGTAACACAGGAGGCGACAAGGGTAAACTTATGTGACTCTGAAGCTAGGGTGTGTTCCACTGAGCTTCATCTCCTCAGACAGGAAACTCTGGGTGGAGAGCACTTGTGCGGCTCCCGCTCCAGCAACCCGGTAGGAGATGAGCTTACTTTGTCAGTGGACCCAACTAGCCCCCAAGGCATGAGGAACGCTGAGCCGGCTCAGTACAATATAAGTGCTGTCCCTGGGAATCGGTATCCACAGACTATAGAGGAACCCAAGGTAATCATTGCAAGTACAGAAGTTACTAAAATACTATCCTGGAACGTTGCAGGGATAAATAGCAAATTAGACGACCCCGATTGGAGAGTGTTTATAGCAGAACACGACATCTGTATGCTCCAGGAGACCTGGGCCAGGAGGGAAGTCAGTGCGCAAGGATTTGCCTCATACCATATACTGGCCACTCATGCGGGTGTTGGAAGACCCTCAGGGGGACTGATCATTTGGGTGGGTGTACACCTTGGATGTAAAGTAACGCAAATAGAAACACTATCTAAGGACATTCTATATGTACAGCTGGAGTTCCCACAACACTGTCCCATCACGTTAATTAACATCTATTCAAGACCCACTCCTAAGGGCAATGAGTCGGTCACCTTTGAGGAGCTTGCTCTGTATTGACCTCCATTCCCCCAAAAAATATGGTTATATTGGGTGGGGATTTCAATTGCCAATATGAGCCCTTAGAAGGGCTGGATTGTGATGCGATCTGTGAGGAAGACACCCTCCTTGGAATTCCCGAGTCTGGCTGCCCGTCTGTAACCAAATGGACACCTCTGGTAATCCAGATGAACCACCTCATCTTAAATTTCTCAATGAGAGCAAGTAACGGGAGATCCTCCTCTGCTACCTCACCTGCCCCTACGTTTCACGGTAAAGATAGAGGGTCCATACTGGATTATATTTTACTAAACTCAAATTACTGGGACAGGATGGTTGACTTTAAAATTACTCCTCGCTTTGATAGTGGTCACGATGCTTTAACAATTGAGATTCACCCATTCACCCCTAAAACCGAGCAGGGTGCTGTTGCCCAAAGTGCTCGAGAATTAACTTTAACCAACTGTCGGAGGTGTGTCCGGTGGGTTAATTTTGCTACTAAGCAGGAAAATCTGGGCTCCCTATACGATGCTCTCTTACCTGTCTTCTTGGACGCATCCAATTTATACAACCTAAATTAGGATTGTATGGACAAAGAGGCGATTGGGTCAAACCTTGAAAAATTAAAGAAAATAGTAACAGAATTCCTTTTCCCCAGTAAATCTAGTAAAAATTCTGGACCTTTATCCCATCCATGGTTTAACTCTACTTGCCGTAAGGCCAAAAGTCTACTGTTGGCTGCAATCAAATCAAATAATCGCCCCGATATCAAAGTGCAAAGAAGGGTTTATAAAGAGACGGTTCATGCAGCTAAACAAAGATGGGAGCTGGAAAAATGGGAATCGCTAAAAACATATCTTGGGGAGAGGGATATGCGATCCTTTTGGGGTATTGTTAATTGGGGGACTACTGCTCCAAGGAAAGCATTAGAACCCACTTTGGGAGAAGAGATCTGGCGGGACCATTTTGAATCACTGTACAAGGACCCAGAGAGCAACAAGCTTTTTTCACCTGCCCATCATTTGGAGGTTGCTTGTATGCCCACTATATCTTTGCAGTAAGTAAAAGCTGCAATAGAGAGAGTAGCCCCCGGCAAAGCACCCGGTTTAGATAAAATCCCGGGGGACCTCTATAGGAGCGAACCAAGTGTTTGGGCCCCGTATCTCTGGGTTGCTTTCAATGCAATCGTGGCAGGGATGAAGATCCCCACAAGTTGGACAGGGGCAGAAATAATCCCCATTTTTAAAAAGGGTTCCCCCTTATTGCCGGGTAATTACAGACCCATTAGTTTGATTGACATCTCACAAACAATCTTTGCGCAAATCCTATTATTAAGACTCCAAGCTTGGATGGACAACAAATGTATTCTCTCCCCATTTCAGGCTGGGTTTAGGGAGAAACTATCAACTCTGGACCAGGTTTTAAGACTGCAACTGCTCCACTGGAAGACGGTCCGTCTCGAGAGGGGCAGTTTGTACCTGATATTTGTTGACCTCAGGTCAGCCTTTGACCTGGTCCCAAGGGCTAAACTATGGTCCATTCTACACGACCTAGGGGCCCCGGCGTATCTTATTCACCTCATCCAGCGATTGCATGAAAACAACTTTGCACAAATACGATTTCGTAAAGACGGCGGACTCTCAGCCCCTATTCCAATTAAACGAGGTGTGCACCAGGGTTGCGTACTCGCCCCAACTTTGTTTAGACTTTACATAAATGACTTGATAAATGCCCTGTTAAAAGAGAAAGACCTAGATGACCCCAAACTAGCTGGGTATTGAAATCTCCCATGGGGATCCAAAGGGCGTTGGACAGATTCCAGTTGTTCTGTGAGGAGAGAGGGCTTGAGATCAACCTCCAGAAAACGAAATTTATGGTTTTTAATAAGCCAAAGGGTACACGGCCAAACCCTATTCTAAAAGAGGAACCCCTAGAAAGAGTAACATCTTTTGTGTATCTAGGAATCACAATTACAGACACCATGGACTGGGGGGCTGACATAAGGAAAGCAGGGATAAATAGCATCTCTAAAGCTAGCCCAATCAACTGGGGGAATAATGAAGGTATTTAACAATACAAGTAGGAGTGCTGTTAGCCCGGCACTGGAAATTTATAAAGTTCAGGCATGTGGGGGTGCCCTTTATGGAGCAGAACTCTGGGGCCACTGCAAGCCTAAAACCCTAATCCAGTCTGAGAATGACTTCATTAGGAATCTTTTCAGGATGCCGCGCAGTACTCCCTTAGTCCCGCTCCGTTTAGACCTGGGGTTGATGGAGATGGAGGCGGTTTTATGCCTCAGACCACTTTTATATTGGCGACGCTTATGGTCGACCCCGGAGCTTCTAATACATAGAGAGGAACTGTCGGAAGTCCTAGCTATTAGTGGCGCAGTAAAGCTCCCTTGGTTTGCTCATATTAAGCACCTGCTAACTAGTATGAGGATGGGGGACTGTTGGTCTGACCCAGAGGCATCACGCCCCCGCATTACAAAAAATCACCTAAAGACCATTTACATGGATTATAGAATGTCCTTGCTCCACTCTAATCCTAATCTGTGCAAATCTTCTCAAACCTTCCTGGAAATTAAGACCACTGCAGTCTTTGAAAGGGCCATCGATCTTATTAAGCCCCCGGCAGCCAGGAAGTTGTTTCTACAGTTGAGATTTGGAGTCCTGCCTTACGCTGCATGACTGCTAAATGGAAAGCGCAGAATGAGGTCAGGTGCCCTGTTTGCAATCATTCTGATGATACTGAACTTCATGTTTTCTTTGAGTGTCCGGGCTACAACAAAGCAAGGAAGAGATGGCTTGTCCAGATTTGCAGGAATCTAGGTAGAAGAAGATGTGTAGAAACTTTCAGGATCTTGAAAACTGATTCCAGGACCTCAATTGTTTACTGTGTAGCAGGGTTTCTTTTCTCAATGTGGTGTACAAGAAGGGCCCTTACATGTTAACAACAGATAAGAATTGGCCGTTAACTCACACAAATGTACGCAACATAAGATTCCCCCATGTGTTTAAAAGTTATGATGTACCCCATTCCAAGCTGCTCCAACATGTACATCACAATTATGGGTGGGAAAAGTAGAAAGGATTGTTGTAGGAGTCTAAAGATAGGCTGGTTAATGCATTATGCATTTTATTCTTTCTCAATGAGATCCTATGGCTTACTACTGATAAGAATAATGGGGAGAATGAAATTGCTTGTGATCTCGGAGAATATGGCAATTAATTGACGATGTAAGATGGAACTTACTTTATATGAACCTTTTAACTATTGTACAGGATTTTTATCATTACTTTTATCATTGCGGTTTTAACATGTCATTTTAACATTGCTGTTATCTATTATAATGCACTTACTGGGCCATGTTGGCCGTAATAAAGATCGACTTGACTTGACTTGCTAAAGCAGCAGTAGAGCTTCACACTAGCATGCCCTACTCCCCCTTCCGGGGGCCAGTGCAGCAGTATTGCCATGGCTGGTTTGTGTTCCCAGTCCGGCCCTGTACGGAACCCTCATCCTCTAAACCTTTTGATGTCTGTGAACCCAAAATTAGTCACTACTAGAAGCCAGAGACCCCCTTCTAAGCAGTTTGTACTATTTGAACCTCAAAACAATACAGAAAAAAGTATACATCAAACTATTATGCAAACTATAAAATATTTGATTTAACTCACATACCGAAAATAGACAAAAAAACACTAGTTTAGTGAGAAGGTTGGAGCTTTGCCCCATTGCCCCTGTGTTCAGGATTAGACGACTGTCTCACCCAATGCACCAGGGGAGTGCGCTCTAATACGTTAAGATGCCTGTGATATGTCCCCTGGTGGAGTGCTCCTGCGACTGTGTTCCCTCACTCTAAACTTGAGAGACCCACGATTTGATTTGTAGACCTGGCCTTGGTCCTGGCAAAGCGAACTATCACATTGCACTGGAAAGAACCTTTCATCCCTAGCATAGCAACTTGGCCTCGCGGACCCAGGCTTCATAGAGGGTAACGAGCAGGCCTGAGGAAATATGTCATTGCCCAGGCGTGGCACATGCTTTTAGAGTGGTTTTTTTTGTATGCAGATTTATATAGCGTGAACTAAGGGTGGGCGTAGTTCGCGAAGAAGCGCTACGCAAAGCTACGCGAAGTGCACTTCGCACTACGCGAACTTCACCTAGCACTACGCAAGCTGCGTAGTAGCATGTTCGCACTGTGCAAGATGTGTTTTCAATGATTGCACAGTGCGGACAAGCATCCGGCACTGTGCAATCATTGAAAACGGCATCTTGCACAGTGCGAGCTGTAGTTTTCTGCTGCTCGAGTAGATTATTACTCGAGCTGCAGCTTTCTCAACGCGAACTGGTAGTTTCTCATTGAGAGCGGTCACGAGCATGCGCAACCACTCACAATGAGAAACCTTACCTCCCCGTGTTGAGAATCTCGCCGGGATGTCCTTTTGCTTGCTCGCGGTCGCGAACATGACGTTCAAGACCCCGAACAAGCAAAAAATGAGCGCTGCACTACGCTACCTTGCACTACGCGCGTTCGCACTGTGCTACGTGCAGCTCGCGTAGTGCAAAGTTGCGCAAACTCCGGGAGCGTAGCGTAGTGCTTCGCCCAGGGTTAGCGTGAACTCGACCAGAAGGTATTGGAGCGCTTTACATGAGCACCGGTTACGTTACACATTCAGGCACGGGAGATGTGACTTGCCCAGAATCACAGGATGTGGACGCAACCCCGAGGCTCGAACCCTGGTTTCCAGCACCAAAGTCAGCAATCTAGCCGACGGACCACATCCTCTCCCCGAAAGGTGTCCCGAAAGACGATGTTCACCCGCCTTGATCAGCACCTGACATGCACACATATTCACACACCTTCACTATCGTATCACGATTCTTAGATACAACATTCACTTGACGGGCTGTGGCGGTACAAGATGGCGCCTGCTTGGATTCCCACTTATAACTTAAGAGTACATGGACCTCATACTGACCTGCACCTATTGGAAGGGCGAAACGCACAGCATTTTCACACATCAGACAGAAGAAGCGGGTTTTAGGGGGCAATTTCTAAAAGCTTAAGTTTCTCTGCTTAAGTTAGAAATGTGTCTATGGAACTATTATATTGCTGTTATTACACACCGATTTCATACTGTGTGATAAGCGCATAATTGCATCTTTGTAAAAAACAAATTGATCGGAACTGTAACCGTAGCATATTTCTATGTACTTCTATACAAACAATTGAAAAAAGTGGGTATTCTTATGGCCTGGCTCAAACTACACTACAGAATTTACAGTTGGCGAAGGCACCTCCAGCAAACGTCCCCTAAAATGTTTCACTCAATTAATGATTTGCCCAGGTGAGCACCCAAATGCTGGCTTTCCGTTTCAACGATGAACCTTAAATACTGCAGAAGGGGCATTGATGTAAAATGTCCCTGACTCTCAAGGAGGTGAAGCATAAATGGCCGTAAGAGCCTTGTTTACTCTCTGTAGTATCCTCTCTTTGCCCACCCAAGCCCCTCAGCAGAAAATGGGTGGTTGGGTGGGAGAAAGAGTCAAGCCTGTGATGTCATTAGAGGACAAAGGGTGCTTAACATCACTTCTGCCACCCCTGGCAATTGTGGCGCACCATTATCCTTGGGAAGGCGGCACGGCTGGTGAAGCCTCCACTTGCAAAGCAAACCACGGAATTTGTTTTGCGTCAACACACCCGCCCTCCCTTCCTTGTATGTCTGGACTGAGTGTTCAACACATGAAGATGTGGTAAAGACAAGGTTTGCTGTATCAGACGAGGGATCTAGTAGACCAGAAGCCATATTGCGGCTAGCGGATATAAGATGGTCACATTTCTTCCCTTGGTTTCTGGTCTGTGGCAGAGGGCAGGGATGCTCTGCGACTGCGAATACCGTTTACTGAGCTTACATTTCCGCCTAGACCAAAATTGCCATGTTGAAGTGCAAGCTGATACTCATAATGGCTGAGCAGACGCTCTTCATTAGTGTCTTAGAGGCACAGCAGAGGGGGCTATTTTGGTGCAGATGAGAAACACAGCACTATACATACTTTTGCCACATAAGACCCCTGCTGCTTTGTGTTTTTTTTCAGGGTGTGTCAGGCAGACCGTAATTAAAGGACTCGCGTTGCGATACAGATAACAGTTTCGTCGAAGTGTTAGATTCTATGCATACAAATTTGCAATCTTCCCATTTTTTTAGTGACTTTAATATTTCTTTGACTAAAACTTTGAAAGAAAGCTGCTGTAACTAAAAACAAATGGATGGCACGAGCTGGGTAAGCTGCTAGGATGAATTTCCCAGCTGAATTGTTTAAACCTGAAGGATATAGCAGCCAATCTGATTTCTAGGAGTCCTATCCGAGCAGAGGGGTTGAAAGAAGAGATTTCGGAAACATTTAGGAGAAGCATATGATTGACAGACACTTTAAGGATGATTCTGGGGTGGCAAAACTGGAAATGATGCCTTAAACACACTGGACTTAAAGCAGGTCTTTACCTTTTTCGGACCTATTTGTGCCTTCTTCCTTTCTTAAAAGATACAAAAAAGTCTTAAAACTGATGAACTGGGCTCAGTCATAGTACTGGGTGTCCAGGACAAACTGTTTACAAGCACTGAGTTTAAATCTCTTTTTAGCTAGAACTACAAAGTTGTTTTTCAGCTTTATCTCCATCATATTATTGGTCAGACAAGTGCAGCTAAAACCCACTTGCAATTAAATGTTCTATATATTCAACTTAATAATCCTATTAATATCTTCAAACAGTATCTTCATTCTGGGCAATTTCAAACTCTTTGAACTGCTTGGAATGAGTCTACATCAACACCTTTGGGGAGGGCATGTCAAAATATCGTACACAGAAATATCGCATGACATAACTGTTGTATCCTAAATATTGTTGAAAAAAAAATAGTCAATCGGGTTTGGATTGTCATTTAAAAATACCACTGGGGTGATGTTTTTGCATATTATATTTAGGACACAATACGGTATGTCAGGCGATGATATTCCGGCACCACGCACCCCCTGGGGGGTCTCTCCTTCTAGAAGACTGTGCAGCACTTGGGTCAACCCGAGCCCTAGCTCAGTCCAGGATCTCCTCCATCCCATGGTCATCCTATCAGAGTGCATTTCTTTCCAGTTTCACAAAACTTTCCTTCTCACTCAACCCAAAAGCATTGAGTTTAACTTGAGCAGGATTAAAGGCCATGTCAAGAGCTGACCAGAAGAGTCTCCCTCTCAAAAGAAGGGATTGAGCAGAACATCTGCCAAGAAGAGCTCATGGCAGAGTTCAGAAAAAGAAATTCACTCCTAGAAGGCCCAAGATAAACTGACCAAAATCAAAGACGTCATCTTATTAAAATCCCACGCCCATAATAAGAAAAATCTGTGATGTTCATTCATTTCCATCAGAATTATTAATATAGCTTTTCCCGATACTAAAAGTCTCAATAAAAAGTTACCATGAACCCTCTGCTTGTGCGGCAACACCCGAAGCTTCCGCGACAACATATACAGTCAGAGGCATCCTCACTGCCAGTCCCAATGCACACTCCTAAATTCAACACACACTATCAGTAGATACTGAAAAGCACTCTACATGTGTCCATACAAATACACATGTCTCCAGGGTCAACAGCCTTCAACAAAATTCCCATGCAGCCAGGATCACATGCAGAATCGTTAATAAACTTTGTGAATATCACATTTTGCTTCATAACTCCCTGCCTGAGCTGTCTTAAGAAGCAAATGTCTGTGATGACACTGTGGTCCCCTAACGAGAGCCCGCATCAATGCCTCCTAGACAGACCTAATCCTTTGTCGACTAAAACACGCCAAGGATCACGCGATTCCAGAAAATGACCAGTCTGTACCTCTGGACCATCCCAAGTACCCCTGAATTTCAAACCTATCTAATCTTGCAATGGTCACATAAAAGGCAATCTCTGATGGTGGTTTGGCTTCTGTAACAGCCACGTGCTTGTCAACTGCTAATGACGCCCGTGCCACGTCAGAGACAGCCTTCTCGACTTCTCTGAAGACTTGCTCAGATAGACAGACAACAGCAAACCCTTGGCGGACAGACAGACAATACTTACCAAATCCTGCTCTGTCTATATCTTTTGTCTCTACTGACCACACTGTCCAAATCAGAGGAACTTAAGAAGCTGAAAGCCTCTCCGCGCGCCATAGCCATCCGCGGCAGAGCATTCCTATGTTACCTTCACATGTCTCTTGTTGGACCCGGCCTCGTGGCGTGGTCCTCGCTGACTTCCGCTGCCCCAGATCTACGGGTGGAGCTGATTCCCGTCCACCCAGAACTGTACATGACGCTACTACCCCGGACCTGAGACGATCCCCAGACCGCGTGCCTGCACCCGTGCACGTGACCATCAGACTCCATGTTTGGCCACCCCGGCGAGCCGGCCGCCTTCTTCCCTTTCGGCAGCCCCTGGCCTCTCCTGGCTGCAGCTGAGCCTGCGCGTCCGACGCGCCCAGATCTACCCGGGGGGTGAACGACTCCTCAAGTAACCGAAACAAAGACTTCCCTCACACCTCCGGGAACTGGTTTCCATCACACCTCTGAACTATCCCTGGGGGCTGGTTTCGATCGCACCTTGGGCCTCCTAGTGAGCTGGCTCCAGGCCCTGATGGGCGTCTGGGATTCCCTGGGCGCATGGTCCAAAGCATCAAAGAACCAACCGCCCAGACGATCAGGCGCCTGGCCCTCGGACCTCCGGCCTCCTGCCTCTGAGGGTCCGAACATCAAAGAGCGCGATGACTATAAGACAGCCTGCCTTCCATCTAAGCGGCAGTTGTATCTTGGACAAGAAAGCCCTGCTGATCTGATCGCGGCTAACTTTGAGAAGAACAGACTCTGACCCACCGAGCCCTGCTGACGTGGTCGCGGCTCATCCTAGAACCTACGGAACTGAACCATCGGAAGCCCTGCTGACGCTGTCGCGGCTCCCCCTCGAAGAGACTTGAACCATCCGAGCCCTGCTGATGCTGTCGCGGCTCCCTCTCGAAGCACGAGACCTGACCATCGGAGCCCTGCTGATGCTGTCGCGGCTCCACCTGCTTACGAGTATGACGGAGTACTCCCGACCAAGCCCTGCTGACCTCATCTCGGCTTGACGAACTCTCTGGTCCGGCTGGACCATCGACGCTACCCTCACGATCAACTTGTACCCGAAGTGAGTAGGACAGCAAGCCACATCGCCAGCCCCCGTACCCCCCAGTTCGAGGATTGAGAACTGTGCGCAGGGTGCGTGGCGTGCCCGCTGGCCTCCTGAGACTGTCCCGCTTCCCCGACCCCTCGTTACGAGACCTTTGCGATCCCACGATCGCTGTATATTGCTCCCTACTTTTAATCTTGATAAAGTCTTTCTTTTTTTTAAATTTTTTTTAAAACCTTTATTTTCAAACAGTGCACACAGCTATTCAGCCTTACATCCCGGAGGCTAGGCAGCAGAGCGGAACACAGTAAATCAAAGTGCAAGAATCAGTATATCAGAACGAGTGAAGGTTAAATTTTCAAATTTATATAACTAAGAGAAGAAAGAGAGAAAGATACGGAAAGAAGCGCCGAAACGGGCGCAATGAGGAAGGCAATGAAACTAATATACAGGGAGGCATGGTGAAGGGGCCGGTCAAGCACAGCGAACACATTAATAACCAGTACAATAGAGATACTAGGAACGGTGGAGGAGAGAAACACAGAATAGCAAAATATCAAATCTCCAGTTGGAATCATAGGCTATGGGGACAAGTGTTCTTCCTGTGGAGCGGATTCTGGAGGTACGCAAATGTCACCCCTATACTCGTTCCAAGCCCCCCATATTTTCTGCCATTTTTTAGGCTTACCCCAGGCAACATACACAGTCTTTTCCCGGAACATACACCAATCCATATTGGCCTTCCACTGTACCACCTTCGGGGCCGTTGCAGCTCCCCACATCTGTGCGATGTCCCGATTCGCAACCATATTACCAAGGGTCACCCATTGGGTCTGGGCCACATTATGATCTGTCGGGCCCCATATGTTCAAGAGGCATCTTCTGGCCTCCGCATGTACTTCCACTCCGGTCACCTCGCTCATGATCGTGTGCACGCGTCTCCAATAGGAAGCTATTGCATCACATTCCCAAATAATGTGCATGAATGTGGCGAGTGCACCACAACCACGCCTACAGAGGCCATCAACAGAGTGTCCCATATGTATAAGCCTGGGGCCAGTGACGTAAACTCTGTGCAAGATCTTTAGCTGCACCAGCCGAAGACGGGAAGAAATAGCGACCTCCTTGGGGGATGATACTGCACACTGCCAATCTTCATCGTCAATCTCTATCCCGTCCCGCACCCACTGATCCCTCACCCCCAGGAGGAGGTCTGTACGAGCATTGATAAGCTTCTTATACGTCAAGGAGATGGCCATCCAGTACCCTATCCTCCAAGGGAGAACTGTCGGGAATCGCCTCACCCTCTGGCATGGCGGACAATAGTGCATGTCTCAGCTGAGCGTACCGGAAATATTCCATTCCACCCAGCTGAAACTCTGTCTGTAGTTGGGCAAAAGATTTTACCTCGCCACGCAGCAACATGTCCTCCACCCTGGAGATGCCAATCAAGTCCCACTTATCAAAGCCTTTAGTGTGCCACAGTCTACCCAGTATGTCAGAGTCATAGAGTGGGGTCACCTTTGTTAGCCTGCCTTTCCACCCCTGTGCCTTTGTAATTGCTCTCCAAATGTGTACAGCGGTCTTCGTTGGTCCGGACATCCGCCTGTCAAGAGACCTCGTGTAGAGTGCCCTATGATATTTCCCGCCACCCAGAAGCCACCGATCCATGGCGTACCCCGGATTGTCCACTGGACCATATAGGCCATGATTAATGGCTGCTAACTGGGAGGCCCAGTAATATCTCCGCACATCAGGCAGCGCTATCCCCCCATCATACCACGGGAGCGTAAGCTTCGTGATAGCGATGCGAGGCCGACCATCCCAAAGTAGGGCGCGTTGCAAGCTCTCAATCTCACCAAAGTATCGGGCTGGGACCGGGTCTTGAGTGTTTTGCAGGGCGAAGAGGAATCTGGGCAAGGACATCATTTTGAACAGCGCCGCGCGCCCAAGCAGAGAAAGCAGGAGTTTACGCCATCCCTCCACGTCTCGCCGGAGGCGGAGAAGAGGGGGAAGCAAATTATTCTCATACCGCGCTTTGGAGTCAGTTGAGATATAAATCCCTAAGTATTTGAAGCCTTGTCTCGCCACCTGTATGCCGCAGCCTCTCGGGAGGCGGGGCGTCCCCCCTTTCAGAACGTACAAATGCGACTTGGACCAGTTAATAACTAGGCCGGAGTACTGACCAAAAAGTCGTAGCACGTCGCAGGCCACAATGAGGGACTTGCAAGGGGAAGTGAGGTACAGAAGAATGTCATCTGCATATAGCGACACTCGGTCCTCGAAGTCAGGGGACCACCGGATGCCATGTAAGTCAGGGTGGCTGCGTAGCCAGGCCGCCAATGGTTCGAGTGCGAGTGCGAACAGGAGGGGCGACAGAGGACAGCCCTGCCTGGTGCCCCTCTGAAGAACAAAGGCTGCTGAAACACGACCATTGACCGCTACATTAGCCAGCCGACCGGCGTATAAAAGTTTGACCCACCCTACAAATTCCGGGCCAAAACCGAGCTTCGCCAACACTGCCCACAGGTAACTCCACTCAAGGGAGTCAAAAGCCATCGTGGCATCCAACGACGCCAGGACAGCCGGCTCCTCAAGCGTATGGGCCCTGGCCAGGGCACCGTGAAGTCTAAGAAGGTTAAGAGCAGTGTTGCGGTGTGGAATAAAGCCCGACTGTTCCGGGTGCACTAAGTCGCCAATGACGCCAATCAGTCGATTGGCGAGCATTTTGGCTAGAATCTTAGGCTCCGCGTTTAACAGAGAAATGGGGCGATATGATCGGCACAAATCTCTTGGCTTCCCTTCCTTATGGATAACCACGATGGTGGCCAACCTCTGGTCGTGGGGAATTAGGCCAGCCTCCCGCGCCTCCAGGAACATGTTCCGCAAGTGCGGGGAAACTACTTCCGGTTTGATTTTATAAAGCTCTACCGGAATACCATTAGGGCCAGGCGCCTTGACAGACCTTAAAGAGCGAATGGCGAGTGCAACCTCGTCCGCAGTAATGTCCCTGTCCAGATCGTCATGATCTGCCTCCGACAGGCACGGGAGATCAATATCCGCCAGGAGAGCACCCGAGTCGGCCTCAGACCGGTCCGAGACAGAGGAGTAGATGCCCTGAAAGTAATCCGAGAACGACTCTACGATTGCACTTGGGTCAGTGACCAACAAACCGTCGTCCCCCAACACCTCCGGGACCACGCGACTGGCTCTCTCCTTCTTATCGAGCCAAGCTAGTAGCTTGCCCGCCTTGTCACCGACATCGTAAATCCGACCCTGTTGCTCCCTACCCATGACGATAGCAGCGTCGGTGGCAAGGTCTCGATATTCCAGTTGCTTAAGGGAGAGATTATGTAGCAGCTCGGGCACGGGGCCCGCCTCCAATTGAGAGTCCAATTGAGAGTCCAACTCCATAATCTCAGCCTCAATGCACACCATGTCGGCGTCTCTGTTCCTGCGAACGTCCGCTATGAGGGCAAATTCCTCACCCCGCAAGACCGTCTTAAACCCCTCCCATAAGGTGGCAGCCGATGTAACCGACCCCACATTCTCAGTGAAGTAGAGCTCGATAGCCTTGTGAGGAAATAGAAATTTTTACGTGGCCAGTGTGTCCCCCACTCGCACCCTATGTATGTACCTATGCCCCATGTATGTCCATGTCATCATGTAATTCCCTTCTCATGCCTGTAATAATAATGGTTCTGCATTTCCGTCCAATGTTAGCATGTCAGTTATTAGGCCCGCCATGAACGAAACGTTAATTCTGCACTGAGGCCTATGTTGCCAATGCATTTACATGGTACACATTTAAAAGTCGAGATTAACACGTTTTTGTGGCACAGCCGAGCCAGGACCCGAATTCAGGCTCCGAGCCTCCTCTGACTCTGAAAGCTGCAGAATAAGTTATGTATCCCTGACCTCTCCCTTACTTCCTGCTCAGCCGAGAGGTGCCCAGCCTGGCCTGCCAAAGACAGTATTTTGCCTACAGTTATCTGCTCAGCTCCACAGAAAACACATTCCAGTCTAGTGAAAGAGGTAAACATATTCCGCCTGCAGAAGATAGGGCCTAGCCTTTCTGTCTCCATTCAAGTGATTTACAGAACCCGTTTCCATAGAAGGCCTATGGCCCCACGCAATGCACGAAGAATTATATGCACACACTAGCATTTTAGTGATGAGCAGCCTTTGCTCGAGCGACCTTTACTTCAGACAATACATCCTCCAAACACAAGATATCAGATATGCCAAGAGACCACGTGTCTTTGGGTTTCGAAAGTACCACGGGTTGACCACCACAGGTCGCTCCGCAACCACAATGTTAAAATCGAATGACACCCACACCGGGGAGTGGTCCGAGATGCCCCTCGCCAACAAGCGGGCCTCCGAGATCGCCGGTGCGTGAGCAGCCAAGGCGAGGACATAATCTATTCTCGATAGGCTACCATGTGCGCCAGAATGAAACGAATATTGGCTTTGGGTGGGGTGCAGGAGTCTCCAGCAATCGACCAACCCCATAGTATCAAGGAAGTTGGGCAGCCACAATTGCGAGCTACGGAGGTTTCTAGGCGGATGTCTGTCCAAGGACCCAGAGCAAACCGAATTAAAGTCACCTCCCACAATAAGCAACCCCGCAGGCAGATTCAAAATGGCGCTTCCAAGGTCCTGAAAAGTGTTGTTTTGCAGCCCCGGGGGAACATAAACCGAAACCAGAATCATGACACGCCCCTCCCACCGCCCGCGACGGCTGCATACCGCCCCCTCTCGTCCACAACAGTGGAGTCAATCTCGAAAGGGAGAGACGTGCGCACCATAACACTCGCCCCCCGGGACCCCGAAGAGAACCCTGAATGTGCCACCATCTTGAAACCCTTCCTGTTGAGCGCTCGGCACGTATTCCCCACCAAGTGTGTCTCCTGCAACAGAACAACATCAGGCATATGTCTTTTGAACAGTTGCAATACCACCCCTCTCTTAATGCGATCACCCAAGCCATTAACATTCCAACACAGAACTTTCAATTTCCTACCCCCCACACACCCCCCACCCTGCACCCCTGCAGCAGACTAAAAAGCCCCCCCAATCAGCAGTGTGCCTGTCGCCCCATAAACTAAGCTACAAGAAGACCCTAGAGGAGAAAGGAGCCCACGTAGTCCCCCCCCTGCCACCCTCCATGAAAGAAAAGGATATACCCAATAAAGTGCAATAGCTTGGCATTATTGGTCATAGTCAACGGGCACACCAACCGACAAAGGTAGTGCGATAAGTACTACTCCTGATGATCGGGGCCACCAGAGGCGCCTTCAGAATGTTCCTCCTGCTCCTCGCGTCGGTGCGGCAAAGTGTCCAGCCAGTCACTCGCAGACTCAGGCATGTCGAAAAACAGAGCGCGGCCATCACGTTCAATGCGCAGTTTAGCGGGGAACATCATAGAGTATTTCAGCCCCAAGTCTCTGAGGCGTCGCTTCACTCCCGCAAAACTTTGGCGCTGTCTCTGAACAGCCCTAGTAAAGTCCGGGTAAAAGTTAACATCCGCGTTCTGGAACTTGAGAGGCCCATGTCGCCTCGAAGCCTGGAGGATCGCATCTCGATCTCTGAAGTTGAATAGGCGGGCGATGATGGGTCTCGGTGCGACGCCCATCTTCGGAGGGCCGCCCGGTATTCTATGGGCCCGCTCGACCGAGAAAAAGTGACTGAGGCCCGCTGGAGCCAGATGGGTCTTAATCAGATCCTCGACAAAGAGGTCAGCGACCGCTTCCTCCGCACCCTCCGGTACCCCAATAATGCGCACATTCTGCCGCCTGGCACGTCCCTCGAAATCCTCCAGCCGCCTTGAGAACAGGTCATTGACCGACCGCAGGTTACGGACCTCCGTTTGCAGGTCCGAGACATCGGTCGTGAGGCTGGCAGTTTTGATATCAAGCGATTTCACTCGATAGTTCGTTTTGCCCAGGTCGGCCCTAATCAAGTTGAGGTCGATCGCCAGGGTGTCCACTTTGTGTGCCAGGACCTCGTGCTGTTTGTGCATCTCGGTCCTGATGCCAGCGATGGCCCCCATGATGTCGCGGAGAGTGGGCTCCGACCCATCGGGCGAGCCCGCACGTAGAGAGTCTTTAGATTGAGCGACAACAGTGGGCGAGGTCCTTTGCTGGGCGTACCGGTCGATCTTGTTGGTCTGAGGTTGGACCGTCTTCCTACTGGCCCGGTTCGCCGTTCTATCGGGATCACCCCTGCCAGCCATGTTGGATCTGGGCAGAACAAAGGGTAGTAATCCGATGTCGCTTCAGGCACTCAAGCGGGCGCGGAGCGTAGCCACCACAAATGTCAAGTCAACAGCAGGCCACTCCGCGGCTACGTTCTCTCCGCCAGCAGAATCAGGAGGCGCTCACTCAGCATATCGATCATGCCCTGCGTCGTCACAGCCGTCGGCCATCTCCGGAACAATGGTGAACCCCTGGCACAAAGTTCAACACGACATAACTTCGTCAAAGAGTGTCGGATTTGGAAACGGAAAGTGGATCCCGTGTCCACGACCACTCGCCAATTAGAATCCACCACCGTGGATCAGGATTTCTTCCAGGATATGTGCGGAGGGTCGGAGGGTCTGCGGAGCTCCGAGCTTACGCGGCCATCTTGCTTGCCCGCGAAGCTCCTCCCCGATAAAGTCTTTCTTGATAAAGAATCACGGTGTGGTGTCCGTTCATAAGTGTGGTGTGTCGACAGTGTGCACGATCAGTCCTCCCCGGCGGGGACTCTCCCTCGATAAGACTCGGCAGTAATTGTGGGAGAGGAGGTTCCAGGCGGTTAGGAGAGTCCTCTTGACCCCTGGGGTCACCGCCTTCCAACATCTCTTTATATGAGAGCAGATATTAAAACGGTCAAACAAAGGAAGGGAATTGTTTCCAAGTGGCGTATGGTCAACGTTAGTGCAGTGCAAAAACAGCATGGATAAAATCATATATTACATTATAACAGTAACGCTATTGCTCAAGAGCTGGGATATGACACCTCTGCAACTGCCAAGACATGACGTCATTGTCACGTAACAACTGAAGAAGTGAATTCATTGATAGGAACTTTTTTTCTTTTTTGAACTCCACGGTTCTCATGTTATGATGAAACCCAGTATCACAGAATTTGCCCGTGCACAGCATTAAGTGCGTCATTGAATGAAACCAACTGCAATAGGTTTTCCACACACCGAATTAAGGGACCGTTTAGGCTTTTCATGGTGGATTTCACGTCTGCTAATCTGGAGAAGGTACGAGGAAATGTGCTGGCCACAATATTCTGCCATGTTGGAGGTCATTTCTCTCCGGAAGAGTGGCATCTCTTCCAAGTTAAGAGACAATTTGTTGGGCGGGAGAACCCCTTTTCGAATATTCCATCATGCCTGTTACTGATGCTGGAATACAAGAAAGAAAATGTGGGCCGTTGGAATGTACCATCAAAGTGGGGGTGCGTACGTTGACTGTGCTTGCATTGAAGGTCTTCCTGACCTGCTGAGGTCTTTGCCAAGCATGTGTCAGGGACACCCTGTGTGGGCCTCTATGAGAGAGCAGCAGGACTATCTCCACACTCCACAGAGGTCTTTGACGGTGCAACCGTGACAAACTTGGCAGTGGACTGGTAGCATGGACACTGCCCTGCCCCTAGACTTGGGTCCCTTGCTCACTTTGCCACTGGAGTCAAGCTATCCTGGCTGATGAAGGCTGATAGCCGGAAACCGGTCCTTGGATGCTTGATTCCGGTCCAGGAAAAACATGGCTTGGCAGTTCGGGCTGGACTGTTCCCATGAGGCACAGGGTCAAGGCTGATTTGCATATGGCCATGTCTGAACTGGGGTGGCGTGGTGAGCAAAATAACGATGGATTAAACCCAGATCTGTGACTGGGGGTGAATGTTTTGCCATTGTACAACATTCTATCCATCATCTTGTGTGTTTCACCGCCTGCCCCTATGTCAGACCTGGAGTAGACTCTGCGAGGCTGTGTTTTGCAGAAGGCAGTGGATCGGATGGAAATCCAACCTTTTTAGGCAGAGTTCTCCAGGACCTCTGAATCAGGGCGTTCGTATGTAAACTGTGCAAAGACGATGCCACATTACACTTTTTTATTTTTTGCACTTTGCTGTTCTGCAAACTTGCAACAATGCGATTGGAGAGCTTGATAGAAGAATCAAAGCAGTGGCATAATATTGAGGAGAAGCAGGTAAATGAACTAAAATATAAGAGAATATACAAAACCGACCAAAGGCGAGAGCAGAATTAATGCAGGAAACAAATTATGGTAAATAAAAATGAAAAGTATGGCCACTCAGGGGTCAGTGCCAACAACAAACAACGTAGGGTGGCCTGAGAGACTGCAAACAAGGAGGTACGTGAAATCCAAGTGGCTGGCCGCTGTAGTGATAGGACACGAGGTTAATAAGAGGTTTATGACATGGCCTATGAGTTAGAAAGTGGAGGGTGGTGATGTAAAGATTACTTGATCATGATCACTCCTTCTACCGCATATCGAGCGCGGCTCATATCTCTCTGATCCATGCAGGTGGACATGTGTGCTGCTGTCTGACCTCCAATCCGGAAGTGAAAGACGGCACTTGGTGAAATGTCTCCAGGCTTCCGAACCAGCGGTCGGTAGATGAGGCCTCACCACGAGGGTCTGGTGGCTCAGTGGACTAATTCATCTACTGCAGGGGCCTGTGTTCGACCTCATGTTGACAAGTTCAAATCCCAGTGGGTCCACTCAGCCTTTCATCCTTCTGAGGTCGATAAAATGAGTACCATTCAGTTGGGTAGCAACAAACATCTGTTATTTAGCGCCAAGATACACGTAGTGGTGAACCTGCACTTTACAAATACACATGTTATGTTATGAGGCAATGTTTGAGGGTTGTGCCTGAGTCTACTGATGATTGGAGCAGAGCCTCACTTGAGCTAACACAAGACTGTCAAAGACACAGCAGTGTGTCTGCACATACTGACATCAGCCCATGACGCGTCAGTGACAGGACATTAAGTGGACTCTTACACTAGTGTGGCCGTGCGTGGCGCTTCCATATTTCAAAGTATTTTATTGAAAATAAATTTACAGTATAGTACAATGCAATGTCAAAAGAAAATTCTTGGCAGTATTACAGACGCTGCTTGACTCTGGAGAAAGAAAGAGAAAGAGAAAGAAGGAGAAAAAGAAGAGGGGGGGGATTATTGTTCCAGGTGGGCGTCTAGGGCTGCCCACATTCCCCCTCTGGCAGTGTGAGTCGCTGGGTGGTGATTTGCGGTGATGTTATGGCCCCCCTCAGAAAGATTACCCAGTTGAACCATCGCTTGAACGTGGCTCTGCCAGTGTTTTTCCAGTTTGCTAAGATACTTTTGGCAGCTGCTGTTAGCAAGAGGTCATCTAAGTCTCGGTCTTCTTTGGAGACGAGCTCTGTGGCCATGAAGGCCGCGGCTGGGCTGGGGAGCCCGCGCTTTGTGTTGCTCCCCAAGAGTGTGTCTATGAAGTCGTATACTTTGCGCCAGAATGTCATAACCTTGGGGCACTCGTATAGGATGTGGGAGAGATCCCCCTTTGCCTTTTGGCAGTTTCAGCATGTGTCTGTGTCCCTGGCCCCTACTGCTTCCAGTTTGGCTGGTGTCCAGTGTAGTTTGTGTAGTAACCAGTATTTTGTTTGAGCTAGCTGCGGGGTTACTTTGTTTTTGGAGGCTGACACCCATAGCCTGGACCTTTCCTTCTCATTTAGGGGTCTTTGTAACTTCCCTTCCCAGAATGCCAACGTTTTGTTGTTCAGTGTTGTGGTGCGAGGGGTGATGAGTTTGTATATGTGTGCTGTTTGATGGCCAATCTTATTTAGATTGTATGCGTACTGTATGATGGAGGGTCTGTGTTTCGAGAGGTTGGCTCTGGTGATGGCCGCTTTTATCTTGAGGAATTCCTAGAACTCCTGTTCTGGTAGGTCATGCATGCGCTGTAGTGCTTTGAATGTGAGCGGGTTCTTCCCTATCTCTAGTTGGGCCGGTGTGGTGATATTCTTCCCATACCACTCTTTGTTCGCTAGTGTTATCCCCTTGTAGGTTATTTTGGAGTTATACCATATTGATTCCCATCTAGACCCTTTGATGGTGAGTTCCATGTCTCTATCTACCCTAAGCAGCGCCGCTTTGGTGTTTTTGATGATTGCATTGTTCGCCTCTGGGTGTTTGTTTGCCGTCAGTGCCATTAGTGGGTCGACTCCCCCCATGATATCTTTTTCCAGATCCATCCAGACTGGCGTATATTCTGGTGTGGGGGAGATACAGTGTAAGCTTTGTTTCGCTAGGCAGGCTGTCTGGAAAGCCTTGTAGTTGGTTAGGTTTAGCCCCCCTAGGTCTTTCTTTAATCTGAGTTTCGAGAGACTTATTCTGGCTTTCTTACCACTCCAGAGAAATGAGTTGATTGCCTTGTCTTGTTTTTTATGAAAGTCTATGGTCAGCGTTAGCGGTAGCATACTTAGCAGGTAGTTCAGCATTGGTGTGATCATCATTTTTATCGTCTCAACTCGACCCCACCAGGTAATGAATTTGGGGCTCCAGGCCTCGAGTTTGCACCTGATCTTCTTCAGCATTGCCTCTTCGTTGTATTCCAGAGTTGACCTTAGGTCTCTCCCAAAGAGGAGACCTAGGTACTTCAGTGGCTTCGTTTGCCACGCTGGTCCGGACGTGCCTAGCACTGTTTTGGTTGTGTGGCAGTTCATTGGCTTGCATTCGGATTTGTCTCGGTTTAATCTGTACCCTGAGACATGCGCATATTCCTCAATTGTTTGCATCAGAGCTTTGATTGAGGTTTCTGGGTCGTTTGTGGTAATTAGGATGTCGTCGGCGTATGCTGTCAGTTTGAATGCTTTCCTCGTACGCATACTCCTGTTATCAGTGGGTTGGTCCTAATCATGTGGAGGAGTGGTTCAAGTGCTAGTAGGAACAGCCCTGGTGAGAGCGGGCAGCCTTGCCTTGTCCCCCTTTCCAGGGTGAATCCTGCCGACGTTGTCGCGTTGACCACTACCCGAGCACGGGGGTTGTGGTAGAGTGACATTACCATACCTCGATATTTGTCCCCTAGGCCAAATTTGCGCATGCATTGGTCAAGGAAGGGCCATGAGACTCTGTCGAAGGCTTTTTCTGCATCTAGCGCAATCATTACTGCCTCCATGCTATTGGCCGTACGGTTTATGAGGTGGCAAATTAGTCTAGTGTTGTCTTGTGAGAGTCTGTTTTTTAGGTAGCCTACTTGGGATTTGTGTATGAGAGGAGGCAGGTAGGTGTTTAGCCTTGCTGCCATAACTTTGGCGTAGATTTTGCAATCCAAGTTTAATAGTGAAATTGCGGCGGAAGTTTTGTGGAAACTGTGGATCTTTCCCCTCTTTGGGGATGACGATGATGTTCGCCTCCACCATCGAGTTCGTCATGCTGCCTCTGTTTGTGCTTGTTTTGAAGACTTTGACCATGGTCTCCCTGAGTAGGTGCTGGAACTGTTTATAGAAGGCGGCCGTGAACCCGTCCGGCCCTGGCGCCTTGTTTGGCTTTAGAGATTCTATAGCCATCCCTACCTCGGCTCCCGTTATATCCTGCTCTAGTGAGTCCCTCTGTTCGATGGTGAGTTTGGGGAGTGCGAATTTGTCTAGCAGTTTAGCGCCTCTGTCTGACGCTAGGGATTTGTCTGCTGTGTACAGGTCCTTGTAAAAATCCTTGAAGGTTTCCAGGATTTGCTTGTTGGCCGTGTGCGTTTTGTTCCCTTTGTCTGTTATCGCTGCCACTGCGTGCTGTCTCTGGTTAGCCTTCAGGTAGCCTGCTAGTGCTTTGCCTGCCTTGTTTGCTGAGCATAAGTTTATGGATTTGTACTTGTTAATCCAGGTACCTGCCCTTTCGCTCAGTATCCTGTTGAGTTCATATTTCTTTTTTGTGAGCGCGGTGACAGTGTTCCTGTCTGAAATGTTCACGCTGTCCTTCTTCCCTATTTCCTTTATTTTATTCACTAATTCTGTTATTTTTTTGTTTCTGTTCCTGTTCATCCTGGCTTTAATGCACAGAAACTTACCCCTAATCGTGGCCTTTAGTGCCTCCCAAAGGGTCATGGTGTCCGTGTCTGCCGTGTCGTTGAATGTTAGGTATTCTTTAATCGCGTCTTCTACTTCAGTTATGTTTGTAGGGTTCTCTAGTATGTCGCTGTTGAGGCCCCAGCTGCGACACGGCTTCTCATTGTGCTTCCCGCTGAATAAGAGGGTTATGTGTGCATGGTCTGAGATTGTTATGGGCCCTATTTCTGTTGTTTCTATGAGGTGTGTGTGGGTGTTGGACATGAGTATGTAGTCAATTCTGCTGTATGAGTTCTGCGGGTGTGAGTAGAATGTATATTCTCTGGCGCTAGGGTGTTGTAGTCTCCATGGGTCTGCCAGCTCTAATTTGGCGCAGAAGTTCTTGAGTGTGTACTGCTCTAGGGCTGTGTGGCGGGTGTCTATCCGTGGCGTTATCGATGGTCTGATCATGACTCCTGCTACGATCAGCAGCTCTCCCTGGGGGATGTTACTGAGTTCGCTCTCCACCTCCTTCCAGAATTCCCTGTCTATTGAGTTCGGGCCGTAGATGTTGGCTACATGTATAGTCTCCTCTCCTCTCTTAAGGCATGTGGTTAGCCTTCTCCCCTCTGTGTCCGCTTGGTGGCTGTTTGGCTTTTTTGCTTATGATGGTTATTACCCCCCCTTTCTTGTTCACCGCTGGTGAGCACACTATCTCGCTTATCCATCTCGCCTTAAGGCGATTCGCATCTTCCACTGAGACCCTCGTTTCTTGGAGAACATATATGTCCCCCTTGAGTTTATTAAGATATTCTAGTGTTTTCTGGCGTTTTATGGGGTGGTTAAGACCTTTGACATGTAGGGATACTATTTTGATGTCCGAGGCTGTTTGTGTTGGGGGTGTTGTGGTCATGGTGGTCTGTGTTCCTCACTTTCTGGCTTGCAGGAGCTAGAGTTTGGCCTCGTTCTTGGTGCCACCCCCCTGTCCGCTATCTGCTCCCTTTTGTTGTCGGTCCCCCCCCCTAGGGATTGCTTTAGGGTATGGAAAGTGGAGAAGTGTGGCTCACGTGTAGAGCAGGCAGACCCGGAAGCTGAGGTCAGACCCGGGACCAGGCTTCAATTCCCGACGCGGCAGGGTCTTGAGCTCAAATGTCCACAGACTCGATAATTCTCGCTTCGGTGCCTGCTCTAATCATGGGTTCTCACTCTGCAACTCTGGGCATTAAGCTTGCTTAATCTCCACAACGGCCCCCCTGCGGCGGGATGCCTGGCTTTCACCTTGGGGATGCCCTGTAGGGGCTATCTCACAGGGAAAAAAGCCAGGACGGGTTCCCAAGGCAAGCGCCGGGAAACCTCCGGGTAGCTGTGCGCTCAATAAATGCAATAATAATAATAATAATAATAATAGATTGAGAAGAGAGAAAAGAGAAAGTGTCTCCACAAGGTTATGATTGTCCTCGCTGCATGGCTCCCCGCCCTTGCTCCCCCCCCCTCCACCCCCTGTCAACGTACTGTAAACGTGCGACAGCAACGGTCCTCCCCCCCCCCGCTATTACTACACCCTGCCCTTCCGTGGATCACTGTCTCATATAGTAAAGGATATTTCACTCGTGGTAGTTCGGCCTTCCCTGAGAGACAAAATACTTAAAGGAGTGTACAATCTTGGCCGTAGCAACGTTGTCTGAGGTAGTCTGTGGTGAATCTGGTTGTCATTGTTCCTGCTTGCGGTGTCGTCTCACAATAGTGTTCATCTTAGAAGCCCGTGTTGCCGGGTAGGACTTGTCCTTCTGTTTCGTGCCTAGGCGGCACCTGAGGTAGAAACGTTGTCTGAGGAGTTTGTGAGGTTGTGTTGGTCCAAAACTCGTTAGCCTGGATTGCCTTTTTAGTGACCGCCTGCCGCGTCCGTTTCCGAGCCTTCTGATGATGCTCTTCTCTTAGATGTACCTGGGCTCTGTGCCTCCATTTCCTCCGGTTCTGCCCCTTGAAGGTATTTCCTTAGGTCGGTTGGGTCAACAAAAGTTTGCGTGCCTCTCCTATCGGTTATTCGCATCTTCGCTGGGCCTGCAAAACTAAAGGTGATGTTGGCTTTTTTTAGTTTTTCTCTGAGTGCTAGGAAGCCCTTTCTGGTTTCCACCGTTGTTTTCGAGAAGTCCTGAGTTATTATTATCTTATGGCCGTTCCATTTCACAGTTTGTCCTTTCCTCACAAAGGCGAAAATGGCGTCAGTGTGGTATGATCTCATTGGCTTGCATATAATCGCTCTCGGGCCTTTTCCTTGCGGTTGTTTCGTTGCTGGTATTCTGTAGGCCTTGTCTATTTCGAAGGCTCTATTGAACTTGAGGCCAGTCAGTTTGGGTAGTAGCGTTTCCAGCATTGCCGCGCAGGACCCTGCAGCTGCCTCTTCGTCTTCTGGTATCCCCAACAACCTGATGTTCCCCTTTCTGTTCCTGTCTTCCTGTTCAGCAAGCATTCTCTGCAGGTCACTAGTAACCTTGGCTACGTAGTGCATGTCTCTGTCTGTTCTGGCTCTGCTGTCCTCTATGTCACTTATCCTCTTTTCCGCTACTTCGACTCTGCTAGAGATTTTGTTCTGGTCTGCTCGTATGGCTGGAAGTTCAAGTTGTGCGTTGTCGATGGAGTTTTTTGTTGCTTTCGCCAGGTCGTTGGCTTCCGTGATTTTCTTGAGGAGTATGTGCATAGCAGCGTCATTTGTTGAGTTGTTTTTAAGCTTGACTGGCGATTCTGACAGCTCCTTCCTTCGTTTTTTATTATCACTGGCTATCTTGTCATCTTTGCCCGCCATTTTGTCGAAGCCCCTTCTCGCTAGGTATATAGACAGCATATCTTTTTTATGCTGGTCGGTTTGTTGGCCACCCTGGTGTGGCCCGCTTTTCCCTGCTGGTTCGGTTGTCCTGTCTTTCGTGGTTTCGCTGAAAGTGAATCTGCTGGGCCACCTTATTGTCCTTGTTCTAGTTTTGCTGGACGCCAGGACTTCCTCTGTGGCTACTGCCCTCTGCTGACTTGTGCGATTGCAGTTTGCACTATTGTGGCGGCCTGCTGCTTGTCGTTGCTCTCCTGACAGCGCTTCAGGGAGGGCTGCGCTTATGTTTGTTTGTTCCCTGCTTTAAACGTTCTCCGCCTTCTGTGGCACGGCTTGGCGCCCTCTGCGTGTTCCTCGCTGGCCTTCCCCTCTTGTCTGGCCCAGTGGTGGAGGGTCGGCTTGCTTGCTCTGGGCTTGCTTCTTTGGGTTTGTCTGAAATAGCAGCGTTTCGCTGGTTTTGCTCGGTTGGCTGGTTCCGCTTATTAGTGCTACTGTGTCGCAGGCGTAGTTTTCCTCCTTTGGTTCGCCTCTGACACCATTCCAAGATGGCCGTCTTCAGTTGAGGAGTGACCCCGCTTTTGGTTTCTTTTTGCCTCTCTTTTGTGTCGTTAATGCTTGCCTCGGCTGAGTCGAGGGTCTTGCCTAGCCCGTAAGTCTTGCTTCTTTGCAGGTGCTGCGCTAGGCGCTTCGTTGGCGCTGCACTCGAGCTCACCTGACACTCGTGTCTCGGACGTTGTGTATCAGCAGCTCGGTTCGCAGCCTTTGCCTTCTCCGAGTTTGTGTTCTGGCGATCAGCTACAGCTTGCACTGTGTGGGCTGCCTTTGCCGCGTTGCGATGTTGGTAGTTTGCCCCCCCGTGGGCTGCCTTCGCTGCGTTGCGATGCCCTTCCGGACGCGATCTTGCTGGCTTGCAGCCCGCGGGCGTCTTCTGTGCTACCGGGCTTGCCTGCCCCTACCAAATGGCCACCCTGCTGTGGGCGTCTTCTGGGGGATAGGGCTTCCCTGCCCCTACCAAAATGGCCGCACTGCCGGGTTTAACTGCAGCTATGGCGCTTGGGCCTCTTCCTGGCTGGCGCCTTAGCTCTCTCTGTGTCTCTGTGTCGCTACCGCCGCCGGATGTCTTGAGTGTATCCCTTTATGGGATTGGCTGGAGCCACTGGGGGCCATCTTGGAGGAGGGAGAGGGAGACTAGAGCGCTTTTATTTTATGCTTGGAGTTCTGTGTGGAGCCGGAGGCTCATGTGTGAATACTGTGGCGAGGAAGACGGACGAGGAGGTAATGCAGGGCGTTTTGAAGTTCATGTTTAAAGAGTCCACTGCTGTGCTGCCTCCCCTCATCCAAGCAGGACAGACTGTGTTTACGAGGGGGTCCATCGGTGGCGCAGGGGCCCAACGCCCGAGGTCAAGCCGGTCCCGGGGGCACACTACAGCACGCAGAGAGAGTTTTTACTTTCTGAATCCTTTAATCTAACAGATGTTTTCCATTTCAGTTGTGTAATAAAAATAGTTCTCTTATGGGCCCCTGGACATTTCTCTGCCACCCTCTCGTCAGCCCACAAAATGTAGAAACACATCGAAGCTTACCCAGTCCTCATGTTTTCAGTTGCGTTCTTGTACTTGTATTCTTTTTTACCATTACAACTACAGGACTACATGACCCATAATGCACAGGAAATCCGACTGAATTAAGGCTGGGCGGATAACTCTGCTCTGCCAGCAAAGTTTACAGAGTTTTAAAACACCGCACTCCAAAACTTCGCAATCGCAGCGGAGCAGAGTAACACTTACCTTTGGTGTCCTGCTCCTGCCTGCTCCTGCGGCTCCACTTGCCTTCCGCTGCGCTGCTCTGCCTCTGCCTCTGGTTGAATTAATTAACAGGAAACCAGGAATAACTGCAGTGCGCATGGCGTACTACTTGAAGGCATGCCTGATGTCAGGCAAGTGGAGCCGCTGGAGCAGGACACCTTAGGACTAGGGAAAAGCGAAGGTAAGCTTCCCAGCCAGCACTACTGCAGTGTAGGCCTTACTACTACGCAGGAGGAGGGTGAGTGGAGACGGGGCGACAGGGGTTTAGCGGGAGGGGAGGCGGGGGGGCCAGGATTTTTTGCGGAAGGGTGGCCAGGGGTTTAGCAGGGAGGGTGCAGAGGTGTACGGGGTATATGTGACTCCGCCAGCCACGCAACTCTGCGGAATTTCACGGAGTTTGGTGGTAACTCCATGAAATTCCGCTGAACACTTCTACGCCAGCTCCGCCCAGGTTAGGCTGAATGAGTAGCTCACGTGTGATGTGTGACTGTTTGAGAACCCACTTCTTCCCATGCCGAGTTACAAGCTTTGAAATAAAACAAAGGGCTCAACTCCTGAAAAGCTGGCCTGTTTTGGGCTGTCCTAATTGTGGTCCCTCTTTTATAAGTTTGTGGGATGTGAATGCAGAGCCGTACTGTGTGAAGCTGGCTTGGTATATGGTGCACACTTATGCCAGAGGGCACCATGTATTAATCCAGACAATCCTTATGGTGATTCTATTGGTCTTAGACAACCGTAGAAAGCTCTCTAAGTGTTAGTTGTGGAGAGCAGCCTCCAGGCTTAGTCCAGAAGGAGTGTGAAGCAACTTGTTTTTACCAGAGTATAATCTTATAGATATAGATTAAGGGAAAAAGATCCACACAGTGTATTTATAAAAATATGTATTTATTATAATACACTCACTAATAAATACAGATATCTCCTAGCCGGAGATACACACAATGAACATAATACTTTCAATTAGAAACAGGTAAGTAGCACAGAATACACATAGGTCACCAGGGGGAGACCAAACTATATTGTAAAATACTGGTATACGAACCATGACTCGAGTCAAGACTATACCCAGAGGACGTGGAAGTGCCGGGGACCCAAGGAACCACCCACGGTGAGTATCTAGGGACCCCATGGAGATTGTGTGCAGTGTGGGAACACAATTGCGTGCTCAATACAAATCAATGAGTAAGTTGCAGTTGCAATTTTAAAGATTAAGGACCCTTCTCAGTGGACCCTGAAGAAACCCAGTGGAAGACAGAAGGTTGGAAAGCCACCCCACCCGTGGATACCCTAGGAACCGGGATACCTGCACCATGGAAGCCAGGTGCATAGGTGTGAAGTAGTGTCAGAATTCGCTGTCGAACTCAATGGAGGACTTCAGGAAGATGCCGCTGCTGGAGAAGGTGAAAGTATCCGGTGAATTTGAGATGTGAAGAGCCTGCAAGCAGAGGGGACAGAGTCTGTGTTACTCAGAAGTGACCAGGAGGAATAGAAGACGAATGCCCACTGATGTCGAGTATTGCAAGGGAGATGACAGTGACATTGGAGCTGCAGCTTTGAGGACCAGGCGATGCTGTGGAAGACCAGGAGCCGTTCACGAGCTGTACCACGTCAGATGCCAAGAGTTGAGGGGGCGGTGTCTATCGGGAGCACCAACAAGCCTTGGCAACTGCAACCAATGTGGAAAGCGAGGAAGGTGCAGTGTCGGGGCCAGCAAGGTCCAGGTGACTCACCACAAGCAGGAGAAAGAGGGCAGGTCCGAACAATCAGGGGAGCCCATGGAAATCAAAGAAGACCCTCAAGGGGACCCACAGGCTGGAGGCATAGGAGTCGCAAGAGGACCTCTAGCAGCTCACCAAAGATGCAGGCCCACGGTGCATATGATGGGGTGAGGACAAACAGCTTGGTCACAGGAGAGTCTTGAGGTGGGGGCTTCTTGGAGCCCCGAGACCTTGATGGAAGGAAGCCAACAAGCCTTTGCAATAGCAAGTCGACGCGTCGTACAGGGGTTCGGTTCCTGCGGCTCTGACAAGGGATACTGGCCTCAAACTTAGAGAGAGGACAGGGCAGCCCTCTAAGGATGTGAAGAACCACCACCTGTGTTGCAGAGCCTTCCAGAGTCCGTGGGAGCCCAGGATCAGCTGACCAGTCAGCTTAGTTGCAGTGCCTGCAGATGCAGGGAAGTGACTCCTTCACTTCAAGATAGATTCCTTCAGGTGTCTTGGATGCCCACAGGCCTCGGAAGGTTCCTGTATAGAGCACAGGCACGGATGTTGTATAAGACGATGAGGGCAATGAGATCGGGCGCAGCAGGAGTTTTACCAGTTGCAGCCTTGATGCCCAGAACGAGTCCAGCGAAGTCCAGAGTACCCAGACGGTCAAAGAAGAAGTGGTGTTCTTGAAATTAATCTTGTCCCATGACAAATCTAGGGACCCACTCTCAGGTAAGCCATTAAGTACTTTAAGGAAAGGTTTGGAACGATTCAGGGGAGTGGTCGGACTCTGAGGAGGATACTCCCATGTCCCCTGTCCAATTTCGTGCCAGACCGGGAGCCAATGAATACCTGAGCTGGTTTGAACTGGACTATCCAAGATGGACACCAAGTGTGTCCTTCTAGCAGACTGAATGACGCTGACAAGCACTCCCACCTGGCCCCAATACACTAAACCCTGTCTGGGAGGTGGTCACACCTCCCTGTGACAGGATACCTATTGTTCTGCCTTCCCCTGTTCAAGATTGACTCAGCAGCAGGAGGGCAGAATCACGTCTCTGGTCAGCAGCAGCCATGTTGTGCTGTCCATGTCTAGAAGACTGGTACCTGGAGCACTGAGGGCCTCCCGGAGGAGCTTTACAGTGCATGGAATCATACCTCTCACACCGTTTACAGTGTGGGGGTATGATTCCAACATGTTTGATGCCAAACATGGCAGGGTTCGTTGCAGCCAGTTTAGAGATGGTCATCGCGTAATGACGCATGGCCACTCTTATCTATTGTAATGGCTGATGCACTTACAACCCGGGAGAATGAACTCCATGGGCTGTAGGGGTGTACTGCTCATTCAGGGGCACGCTCGCACTTAGAACCAAGCACCCTGCCTTCAGGATTGAAAGGCCTCCTTTAGGGGTGACTTATAGGTTTTAAGTGCAGTGACCTCAGATATAGGGAAACCTGTGTCTGTCGTAAGTGGTGCTAGCACCAGCTTACACAGGCTGCAATGGTAGGCCTGTGGTTATAGTTTTTAGTGATCTCCCATGGGTGTCATAAGGCATACTTCAGCCCATGGGAGACCCATGGGGTACCTATACCCTGGGTACTTCAGTACCACATACTAGGGACTTATAAGGGTACACCAATGTCCAATCTGGGATGTACCTAAGTACTTACCATACTAATCTAGGGGAGAAAGCACAGAGACTGGGGTCCTGATTAGCTTGATTCCAGCCAGACTAGTCAGAAACAGAAAAGCAACAGGCAAAAATTGGGGATAACCATGAAAGCAGGTCCTACTTTCCTACACCTACCTTGGTGGGTGCAGTGTTGTAGTCCCTCAGCAGGAGTCATCAATGTCAACATTCAGTCCTACTTCTATGTTTGTGGCTGCCCCAGTGTTAGTTCTGAAAACACTGTCACTATAGCAGTGCCAAAACACTGAAACATGCCCAAAATGTATACTTATGCTTACATTGAATGCTCCAGTAAGCATAAGTCAATATTACTTGGAGCACTGAAAATCTCTGCAGTCCTTGAACAACAACACAAGCTGGGGCCAGGAAGGGATGTCCTTTTTAGGGCTTTGTTCCAGCCTGTGTTTATAGTTGTGTGTTTGATTGATTTTGGGTCCCGAAGTACACACTAGTTCTTTGTTTGCTTTTTTCCTGGAGTTCAGTAGTCTAATCTTTGGAAACTAACCTCAGATTGATTCTTCTGCAAAGATGATTCATGAAAATAAGGAACTACAGCTTTTATCTGGAAATACTCTGATTAAACTAAACAGTGCTGATTACCAGGCAGGGAAGTAAATATTAGAACTAATGAAATAAGCAGTAGCAGATCTCAAAGTACTGCAAAGTACTTACTCTAGAGAGAGGTCTTAATTACAATGTAATGATACTAAATAGTAACATTTCTTGCCTGGCTAATGCCTGCCTAACGATGCCACCCAGGGGCCATCATTTCACAACCGTTCATTTAACACTGACGTTTATTGTAACCAGAGAACGACTTCTAGTAGTGAAACATCACTAGTAGAGTATGTAGGGCCACACACCGTGGGTATCACTAGCACCCTTGATAGGTTGATTAAACCCCTCCCTTGTTCTGACCACCCTACCACCAAGGCTGCACTCTAAAGCACATAAAGGCTATTTTCCTAAAGGCCGCTATATATGTCTCTTGACTCACTCACTCTTGTTCTTGTTCACTCCCTCAGATCACACACACTCAACTCATTCACTTTCTTTACATTTTTAACTTCAGTACACAATGCAAGAGCTATAAGTCTTCTCTGAGGTTCCATACCCCACTCGCTTACCCTGAACTGTTATAAAGACTTTAATGGAATGACCCTCATGCTCTTCACCTTCTTTGGCTCGCACGGGTGACCCATACCATCTTCAGGTGTGAAGGAAGTGACCCGCTTCGGCCACCTGGGTCACCTCAGACCACCTCTCAGCCTTCCTTACCAAATGAAGAGTTGGAAAGACAGTGGAGAATATACATCAATATAGATTTATTATGAGCACTCAGAGAGGGTCTCCATCTGTCCAGTTTCATGAGAGTGCTACAGAGGGAACTAAAAACAGTAAGCATAACGATACATTATATGCATTACATGACCAATACAAATACACACCCACAGTGCAATTTTCCAGACAGATGTGGATGAACAAGCTGGCTCCCACTCTCGTATCCTGGAACAGCCAAGGACAACTCCAAGGCCATTCCACCCCTGAATGAAATCACAGTACCAGACAGATGGGAGAGACCCACGTACGAAGAGAAAGCTATGCACTGGCATGAACAATAACTCATTATAGGAACGAAACTTGTCATTGAGGAAACTAAACTTACAAGGTGCATTTCTCAGAAATAGACAGGATTATATTCGAACATTCTAAAATGGTGCCCAAATGAGAAAATGGTGTAGCGAATGCTAACTTATACATAGCACCTAAAGAGCATCTACGAACATAATCTAACAGTTGTATGCAGGTTTATTAGACCTATAGCAAGCTGCAACCTTACAACGATCTTTGATCAAAATTTCCAATTCCAAACACTGACCGGGGTCACTGTCCACTCCAGCGAGTACTCTGCGTCCTAGTGATGGAGAATTGTCACACACACAAACGCACAGGTCAGTAGAGGAGGAGTGGCTAGGCTTTTCACATCCAATCCTCGATTACTATTAAATGATACAATGTTTCCAAATGTGTTCGAAGGTTTGCAGAATTAGGGAGTCATTTACAGGTTTGAGGAACTGAAACTCCTCTAATTTTTGCTACTATGCCAAATTTATGTTGGGCCTGATGTTGAGAATGGTTCTCGTGATCACAAGATCAATCTTGGAACAGAATCACCAAAGCTAATACTGGGCACGGGGAGGGGGTGGCAATGTCCTACATTTTGAGGTTAGGGGTTCCACTTACTCAAATGTGTTCCAGAATTTCCAGGCAGACTACCACCTGATTACCTAAGGTTTATCACCTTCTAGGTGATAAACCTTAGGTAATCAGGTGGTAGTTAGCCATTAGTAGTTTTTGTCTCAGACTATCAGGTGTTCACCCGGGCCAGGGAGTTCCTCTAGGAAGATTTAATCACATTTTGGGCACTAGTGCGCATACAATACTGAAAGACGGCGTTGTGTTACCAAAAGCGACCTTGTTAAGTGCTCAAAAGTTCTCCTGAAGTATTGGTGTTCTTTGTGAAAATTATCTATGTTCCTTCTCTTGTTTCTCTGTGAGTTGGGGATGCATCAGAGGCTGGTCTCAATCATATGATTCATGTGCATCCATCTGTGACCTAGAGTCATCACAATCATCCTATTTAATTGCTAATTAAAATCAATTTCCACTTAATGATTTTTATCAAACCTCCCACTGAGGTAATGTTAAAGAAGGATAGAATTCAGACTCTACCTTTATGCCCAAAAATTGGATTTGGTTACCATTACCCAGCGGCCACACTTAAGATTCACTGCGGACCCTTCATCTACTGAGGCACAACCACCCTTGACAGCAAGGTGGGCGCTCAGACCATGGCTAAGGATGTTCAGGATTCCATTTGTGTCAATGGAAGGGTTTTGAAGGCCCTGCCCAAGACATATTTTGAGGCCTTCTCTGTGGCACAACTCTGAATGGTTTATCTGTTTTCAGCACATTCCAGCCTTTGTGATGCCAAGCAATACTGAATTATGTGATAAATCTCTAGAAACAGGGCAGGCAAAAAACAGCTGGAATTTCAAGGTGCCCTGCGTCCACCAGCTAAGCAGTCCCCAAAGAAAGCTTCAACAAGCATTGATATAGCCATTTCTATTAAGCTCTGATTTATTTTGATCTTACACCTATGGATTTTCTGACTATCCTAGAAGTGTAGTGAGTGTGACGGATGTTTAGTGGACTGTATATAATATTATAATTAGATCTATGAACATAGGGGCCGATTATGATAGCGGATAATCCGCATCCTCCGGGCCGGCGGAAGCCACCGCCGGCCTGGAGGATGCGGATTAACCGCTGCGGACTGAGAAAAGACCCCCCGCCAGATTTGGATGGCTGGGGCATCTTTTTTCTGTCCGCCGCTTTTCCGCCGCTGTCGCCTTCCGACCGCGGCGGAAAAGCTCTAACATGGCTGGCGGTGTCTATCAGACACCGCCAGCCATATTAGGATGGCGGCGTTCCTATGCCTTTCCACGGCGGCATTTCCGCCGTGGAAAGGCATACAGTGTTTTCTTTGGGGGCCCGTTATGGGCCCCCAGGGGCGAAGGGGGTTTGGGGGTGCACATGGGGGGTACCTTTGGTACCCCCCTGCCTTTGCGTGCACGAAGTGGCAGGAACCACGCGGTGCCTGCCGCTTCGTGCATGCAAAGGTAAACATGCATTTTTTAACATTGCGGCGTGTGCTGCTTCAAGCAGCACCCACCGCAATGTTAAAAATACAGGATGTGACCGCCAGGGTGGCGGTCACATCCTAATTCGCATGGAGGGACCGCCGCTGCCCCTGCGGACGGTCCCTGCTCCTCTGGGGTGGCGGACGGACGCAGGTCCGTCCGCCATCCTAATAGGCCCCATAGTGTTTCAAATTGTAGATTTGCGTGCCTGATAATTGTATTCACAAATAAATCACAGCTGGCATCCCGACTAAAACAGTTAAAATGAAAGCATTGCTCTGAGGGTTTTCCTCATTCATTTGGCTGAAATCCTCTGCTACATGTATCCCTCCTCTCTCCCTGCGTACACCCTGCTGGTTGGACTGCGACCCACGACTCTCCTTAAAAGTGAAAGTGAATGCAAGAGACATGAAGAGGGCAGAGAAGTAAAAAGAATAATAAAGTATAGCGAGAGAGCCAAAGAGAGGGCTAAGGGAGGTACAGACGTAGAAGAGGTAGTGAGATAGCTGATGTAGGAGAGACATATTGCAAAGGCAGAACGTTGAGTTAGCAGAAAAGAAATGGGGGCATATTTACAAGGGCTTTATCTCCGCTTTTTTGGCTTGCAAAGCCAAAAGAGCGGAGATAAAACCAGCACCCTATTTACAAGAGGGTGCTAACATGCATAATCGCATGTTAGCACCCTTTTTCCCAACGCCTCCCTTTGCATCTCCAATGAGATGCCAAGTGGGCGTTACTGGGCGTACCCCTGATGGACTACCTTGCAAATATCGCTGATGTTTACATCGTGATATTTACAAGGGCAGCCCACATGATTTTAGCACACATTAGATTTTGGCGAAAGCTGCAGTTTTCGCCAAAATCTAACGTCTGCTAAAATCCTGACTTAATTCCAAGAAATCGTGTTAATTCTCACCCCAAAATTGGGCGCACAGCGATACTATGAGTATAACAGTGATGCAGAACATTAATCCAATTTCACCAAAAGTTTATTCATATTTCATCCAATGTATTCATTTTTTCATCGTTTATCCATGTGTCACACGAGAGGCGGCATATGTATAACACTGTAACCTTAAACACTGCGGAAATGCCAATCCAGGGCTATTTCGGTAGCTAGGAGTGTATACACGTCATCCTCATTAGTTCATCCCGATAACCCAATGCATTTCGGGCCTGTACTTGGCCCTTCGTCAGGGGTACTCTACGATAAAAAAAACATTGTTGCAAAAACCCAATTATACATGTTAGTGTCTTAATAAACATTGCACAACCTTATCCAATAGTTTATAAACATAATTAACGTCTTTCCCGCTAACTGTAGCCAAACCGCTACTACTAAATTCATGCCCAAATCCACATCACTCAACCTCCCTTATCTTCTCCCATAATCCAACTGACATTTTAACTACCAGTATACTAGTGCCCAAAAGCGTGTATACAAAATATACTCTAGCTGTACATTAACAACGTGATCTGAGTTGTTACCTTCAACATATCCTTCTGTTCCCCTCCCAAACGAATTCGTATCCTGTGCTCCATCCTCGTTTCACATTTATAGCACCTGCACAGTGTCTCCACCCACCGATGATTCCTCTCACTCCTGTGGGTAGTATCAGCAAGGTTATCGCCCTTTTGCAGGGAACATTCCCTGCAAAAGGGAGATAACTTCCTTATCTCTGGAATTTTTATCGCCCTGGAGTAATGTGTTGTTAATTACGTGCTACCAGGGCGATAAATTCCAGAGATAGCCTGCGATTATCACTAAGCACGACCAGCGATGGTTATCGCTGGCCGTTGTTAATATGCCCCCTGGATCGGTAGAAAGAGGAAGAGCTGGGTAGAGAAAGAGAGATGGAGAGATAGAGAAGGTTTTAGACTGAGGTACAGAGCTTTCGAGATAAGGAGAATAAAATATTGAAAGCCTTAGAGGGGCATGGTACACCAGGGGATGAGGTAGGGTAAAAAGAGAGTTGAGGTAGCGAGAGATAGAAGTAGAGTGGTATGGAGTGGAGGTAGTCAGAGACGTATAGATAGATACAAGATAGAACGAGTTGTGAGTTGAAGAGAGTAGCAAAAAAAGGAGAAGACATATAAAAGGACAGGAGAGAGTGAAAGGGCAGAAAGAGAGGAATGAAGAACAGAAAAAAGGAATGATGCGTGTATAAACAAATGAGGTGAGGAAGGGAGACAGGTGAGGTGAGGTAGATACGATCGCTGAGGTTGAAAACAAGATGGAAAGTAGGAAGGTTTTGGGGAGAGAGAGAGAGTTGTGAGGAGGCGAAAGGTCGAGACAGAGCGGTAGAGAGATGAACAAAGTGAGAAAGAGATAGAGAGGTTAGAGAGGGAGGGTCACTTAAAATGGAGCAGGTGCAGAGAATGACGGGAGACAGGAGGTCACTAGACCGAGAAAAGAGTGTTAGTCATATTTAGCTATAGAGAAAGAAATAGAAAAGAGTATGGTACTAAGAGAGCTGAGGTAGACGGGCCAAAGACAGAAAGAAAGAGGGAAGGAGGAAAGGTGCGGTAACAAACAAATGATGAGGGGAACTGAGAGGTTGGGAAGTGAGGGAGAGGTATGGTAGAGAGAGATGAGATAGTGAGAGAGGTGTGAGTTTGAGAAAAAGGAGGGAGTGAGGTGAGTTAGAGATTGGTGTGGAGGTACAGTCAGGAGTAAAAAAAGAAGTAGAGCGACGTGAGATGTCCTATTACTTACCAGTAATCTTCATTACTCCGGGTCCCGTAGTGCTCGACACCTTCATGGATTCTCTCACTTTGTTATGACGGTGTCGAGGACGGGGGGACCTGGGGGTAATAGAGATGGAAAGGGAGACAGAGAGATGAAGTAGAGAAAGTGATGAGGTTGAGAGAGAGGTGGAACAGATGGAGAAGAAATTCAGAAAGATGAGATGGGAACAGAGCATTGATGTGCAGAGAAGAGGGAGGGGTTGAAGAAGAGGGGTGGAGAGGTTGAGATATGGCAGGGCAGGCCAGGCAGGCAGACCAACCTTCTGTGAAGGCGCATGCCAAGCTGTCAGATAGAAAAGTAATCGGTTTTATCCACACTCAGATCACTCCATCAGGGTGATCTTCAAGGGGGAGGTCTAGGTATTGCCTTCTCTGCCCACTCCTTGACCCAGCTCTGGATTTCATGCAGACCGCCATCTCTCTCTCTTGGCACAGCCTCTTTGTTCCCTTTCTTGGGAGCTCTTAGAAGGTTCCAAAGCATTGCGTAGGGGAAACAACCTTTGCAACGCAGTCATAACATCGCACTGCCTTTACAACGCAGTCATTACAACACAACATCCTTTACATCGCATGCCATTACAATGCAACCATTACATCGCATGTCACTACAACGCATGTCAATCCAACGCATGTCACTACAACGCATGTCAATCCAACGCAATATAAGGTAAGTAATGGGGAATAGTAATTTTTACCCCTACATTATCCAACACTTACCCTACTGTTGCACTCACTGGAGAGGGGATAGTAAATTTAACCCCCACACTCTCCAACACTTACCCTACTGTTGCCCTAAAAGGAATATGCGTTGTAATGGTATGCGTTGTAATGGAATGCATTGTAAATGAAGTTTCTAAAAATGCATTGTGATGTCATGCGATGTAAAAACATCCGTTGTAATGGATGTTGCGATGTAAAAACAGCACGGTAAAGGCATGCGTTGTAAATGTTTGCGTTGTATCGTCATACATCCTTGCACAGTGCTTTAGAAAATGTGCCAATCAAATTAAAAAAGATGCCTAGGTAGGGCAGACCTAATGGAAACAATAGGTCTTGCAGCAAGATGGAAATAATGAAATGGTTGGTCCAGGGGAGCTAGACCTGTTCTTCACTGTAGCGCTCTAACCATGGATGGGGTAAGTGTTCCACCTCTGACCAGGCCTGAGGTTCACAAAGGGCGACCATGCTCAGATCGACCCAGTACCCTGACAGTGGCCCGGCAAGGTAGCCAGTGGTCCATTCATATAAGATGGCTGCTCCTCTCCCCGGTAGGGTAGTAAAATATAGCCATAATTAGAGTCAGCTGATAGCTAAGATTGAAGCAGTGGATGCAATGGGTGCATTGCTCACCTGGATCCCAGTGCCACTGCACATGCTGCACCAATGACAGTTTCATTCCTGTATCCTGCAGTACGTTATGAGCCGATATTCTGAGTCTGAAGATGAAAACCACAGGTTCCCATTGCAGATGCAGGTGACAGGCTGTCAGTGAGAGACTCCTCTCTTCACTGGAGCTGCTTTAACACAAGGACATCAGGCAGCTATTCCAGCTCCAGGGACATGGGAAGTGGGGGCACCTGAATGTCCTTACATGTTGCATCGTGTTGTGTGTCTCTGTTTGTTATGTAGTGAAATCGTGGGTACTCTGAGTTGGGCCCTGGAATAACAAGCAGTAGTGGCAGGATAGTATTGATGTAACTCACACCCCCTTTAACGTGCTGTCAAGTGGCTCTCAAAACTCACAATCATCAGCCCAGCCAATTCATCTCCACCAAGCTGCCACTTTGCCTCGGCATGTTGAGTGCAATCAAAAGCAGTGGGCATAATTGTGTAATTCTTTTTCACTCCTAGCAGGCTTCATTTCTCAAAAAGTACAATCATTATGCAAATGAGGCTTAGTGGTCATGCTATGGTATGCTCTGCAGATTTGTAAAGCACCCTATCACCATCCTGGCACTGAACAGGCGTGAGCCTAGAGGGACTTTGAAAAACCAGGTCTTCAGCTTCTTGCAAAATTCAAGAAGTGAGGAGGAGGCTCTTATGTGGAGTGGCGGGTCATTCCACGCTTTAGACGCGATGTAGGAGAAGGCCCGACTGCTGGATCTGCATTTCTGTATGTGCAGGATGTGTGTGGAGTCTGGACAAGCAGAGGTGTCTGGAAGGCTTGTGAAAGCAGATGGGATTACTGGGGTATGCTGGTCCAGGGTTATGTAGTGCGTTAAAAGTGTGGGCGAGGAGCTTGACTTGTGCTTGTTTGTGTATAAGAAGCCAGAGAAGCTCCTTCAGGTGTGGTGTTCTTTGAACATGGGAGGCCTGAGGTGAGAGTGGGAGTGGGTGTGGTGGCGGTCCCAGCTCTGTTGGACACCAGGTCGAGTCCCTTGGTGATGTGCTCTTCCTGAAGACCACAATGCCGGTCCTGTCAGGGTTCAGCTTCAGACAGTGGGTCAGTTCAGTCATACAGGCATTCTAATTGATCCTGGTACTGGGTGTCTAGTTGGGAGAATGAGCTATGTGTCGTGAGCATAGGAGAGCATGTTAATGTTGTGAGAGCAGTGGCGGCCGCTAGCAGGGAAAAGTGGTGAGGCAAAAACCTGTTGTGCTCTAAAGAGTCGCAAGTGACTCCTAAAGCGAAGACAGCTTGTGGGATGTTGGACAATTTTGGCAGCCATGATGGAAAAGGAGCCAAGATTTTATGTCCCCCAAGTAACCAGGAGGAGCTGGTGGTCAGGCAGGGAAAGCAGCTCAACATGTTTCAATTTCATTCAGTTCTGTGTTAAAGATGCACTTGCACGTAGGCCTCTGGGGTCGGTGGTTAGGGAAGGCAAGTCGGCCTTTGGGGTCGGTGGCTAGGGAAGGCTGGTAGGGCTCTGACGTCGGTGGTTGGGGAAGGCAGGTAGTTCTCTGGGGTCGGTGGTTGGGAAGGCTGGTAGTTCTGTGGGGTCGGTGGTTAGGGAAGGCAGGTAGTTCTCTGGGGTCGGTGGTTAGGAAGGCAGGTAGTTCTCTGGGGTCGGTGGGTGGGAAGGCAGGTAGGCCTTTGGGGTCGGTAGTTAGGGAAGACTGGTAGGGCTCTGACGTCGGTGGTTGGGGAAGGCTGGTAGTTCTATGGGGTCGGTGGTTAGGGAAGGCAGGTAGTTCTCTGGGGTCGGTGGTTAGGGAAGGCAGGTAGTTCTCTGGGGACGGTGGTTGGGAAGGCAGGTAGGCCTTTGGGGTCGGTAGTTAGGGAAGACTGGTAGGGCTCTGACGTCGGTGGTTGGGAAGGCAGGTAGTTCTCTGGGGTCGGTAGTTGGGAAGGCAGGTAGGCCTTTTGTGGTCGGTGGTTAGGGAAGGCTGGACGCAGGGGTTGGTGGTTAGGGAAGGCAGGTAGCCTTTATTAGCCTTTTTTTAATAATATTTGATCAAATGTATAAAAATTGTAAAAGAATGGAGGAAGTTTCATTGAGAATAGATGAACTTTTTGATGACGCATTTTTCAACCAATACTTTTACTTAAAATGTGCACATTATAACGACATCTGAGTTTGGTTTTCAAAGAAGTAAGTACCTGAAAAAGTATTCCTTTGAAATGTAATGAGATGACGTGGCATAGCTAGGATTATACATTATGTGAAAGATATGAATGGTGCCAGCATTTCATTTTTGAATAACATGTTAAACTTTTATCATTTTTACTCGGGGTTGTATTCAAACAGCATAGAATGATGACTTTGAAATGTTACCCACTTCTATTCTTTACATAAAAATGTGTGAACCAATGAAATGGCAGTGTAAGAAATAGTATTTCTTTAATCTTTCCTCTCTAGGATGCAACATGTGTTAAACTGTCTTGTTCTATTCACTTAGAACATTTTATTGGTTACCTAACTTAGCTTTACAATATCACATATATACAGACAACTACATTTTTCATTCTTCAATCATGTATTGTACAATTTATCTTATTACAAAGTCAATATTTTAAAATGCTCTAATATTTAAAAAAAATGTCAGGGGATGCTCCAGAAAAGGCAAGCCTACCCAAATCATTAGAATCATTAATTTTCAAAAAACATACCAATATATTTTCATAAAGTCTTAAAATAAGGGGCACTTAAACTTGACATCTGCAAGATACCTTTGGACGCCACCACAATGCATAGAAGTTTGTAATGAGAAGGTTTTCCAGACATACCTCTTCAGTATATGGTGAGAAAGCCACCTAATGGGGATTTTTTTATGCACATTTTTCTGAAATCAATATCAAATTACTGAAGTAAATAAACCTCAATCCCAGAGAGAGCTTGCAAAAAAGGTAAAATTGGTGATAACGAAGGTTGAAAATGGTAATAATCCTGTCCTATCAGTGGCTACCATGGGGGTTCCGGGAGGTGAGTCTCTCAGACAGGCTCTCATAATGATAGCAAGGACTACCCGTCAAAACTACTATCAGAACTTTTATCAAGGCCTTCACTATTGCAAATCCTAAACCTGCCAATCCTCTAAACTGCATTTTTCATGAACTGCCCCCCCCCCCACCCCCCCCCCACACACACACACACATACACACTTATTCAGAAACCTAGGTTTTGTTACAAGAAAGTGCCTGGCAGGCTGGGGCAGGATCAGTGATTGTGTTGTCAGTGCGAAGGAGGCCCTGGTTTTATTTTTCACTCAGTTATAAAAGCTTCTGGGGTAATTCCCGGTCCAAGGGAAGGATGCAGTCACGAGGCTGAAAGAAAGACGTTGGTTCTTGGAATCTGCTTTCTGTTTTAGGAGCCCTTCACGGTGCAGAGGACGCTTCATGGTTTGAGAGTCTGTAGATAAGAGCCAAGGTGACCGGAAACAGGGGCCCGTGTGCTTCTGTGGGGCAGAACTGGACAGGCTCCTTCAGACCCTCCCAAACATCTTGCCTCCTATTGGATGGCTGCTGCTGTCATGCTACAACCTGACAGGAGATGCAACAAATGAGTGACACGAGGGGGAGGGGCAACTCTTGTGAGTGGGCTGGCCTGCAGCGGAAAAGGCCCAGGGTCAAAGGGCGACCTAAACAAGGGAGGTTTGTGAGAGGTAATGAGTGAGCACAGACTCTCTGGAATGAAGGCACGAGGGAATTTACTATGAAACGCAAGTGGCTTCTGGGTTTTGCACGCCAAGCGGAGAGGCCGCCATAACTCAGACATGCACTCGGTGTTTCAGAAGAGTTCATTGATAAAACCATCTGCGCTCCATATGCATTGGTTTAACAGCCCTGAGCCGCCAGTACATAAATACTTTCAAAATGCTTTCTTACCCCCTTCAGCAGGTGGCTGTAAACCTTCACTTCCTGTGGCCACTGACAACACTCTTTCGATGCTTAAAGTTAATGATGCAGAGAGCGGCTCTGCCAGGCCGGGCTGTGCTGAGAATCTACTGTTTACAGCTTTCCCTAACCACCGACCCCTGCGACCTGCCTTCCTTAACAACCGACCCCAGAGGCCTACTTTCCTTCCCTAACCTCAGACCCCAGTCCTAAAGATGGTGTGGCCCAGCAAGGACAGCCAATGGCGTTCTATCAAGAGGGGGGTGATGGGATCATATTTCCTCAGACCCTTGAGTACATGCTGTGGCATGCAAAGATACCTGAGTGGTATCTGGAAGACCATGGCGCAGGACGTTACCACCATTCATATGCAAGAGTATGAGGGTTTGAACTTGTTTTCTGGAAGAAATTGTTTCACTTATAATATAAGAGAGAGCTGTAGGCCACCTTCTGTTTTTGGTAAACCTAAGTGACTTGGAAATCGGTGAAAGTTGGAGTTTAAAGACTTGAAGGTTCATGTTATTGAGCCAGGTTTGAACTGTTTCTTGTCTGTTTTACTTGGCAAAAAAACAGGAATTCTGTCTTGATTGTGTTGAGCTTCAGGTAGGCACTGGACATTCAGGTCTGGGTGATATGCGGGCAGTGTGCGAGGCGCTGGAGCTCTGAAGCACAGAAGACCTTCAAGTAGAGTTATGTTTCGTCAGCATGTTGGTGAATCCTGATGCAGTTACATGAGAGTAAAGCACCAAATGGCTTTGTGTAGAGTTTAAAGATGCAGGAGCCAGTATTAAACCCTAGTGGTTTCAAGTGGTGATAGAGATCTTGAGACCTGGATGCGCCCATGTGAACAAACTGGTTGGAAAGCTACGAAAAGGACCAATGAGTGGCATTGCCAGTAAATTCTATTCGGGACTCCAGGTTGCATATGAGTGTGGAATGGTCGACTGTGTCGACTGACCCACGTTGCTATAGGCCAATATCATTAATAGACGCGTCATGCAAGTTAATGGGTAGGGTGATATTGGCGCGTCTGGAAACATGGGCAGAGTCGGCGGGGGTTATTGTAGAATCCCAATATGGTTTTAGGAGGGGGAAAGGAACTACTGAGCAGTGCTTGAATCTAGCACTGATTATGGGCAAGTACATGGGTGCCAAGAATAGTTCTATCCACTTGGCATTCATGGACTTGTCCAGTGCCTTTGATACGGTATGCAGGGATAAATTGTGGCGTATGATGGACTCTATGGGGTTCGAGGAGCCTTTGGTTACTTTGCTCCGCAGGTCGCACACTGCCACAATGGTCAGAATTAGATATGGTCCTGGAGGAGAGAAAACAAGACCTATATTATCCACCGAAGGCGTCCGTCAGGGATGCATTTTAGCCCCTTTTCTATTTTGGGTTTATACGAATGGTTTAGAGGGCTTTCTATTAGAAACTGGTGCTGATTTTCCGAACATAAACGGTAAAAGAATTCCAATGTTGTCATACGCAGATGACACTGTCCTAATGGCCCTTACTCCCAATAGCATGCAGATTTGTCTGAATGCTTTTGATATGTTTATGGGAAAATTAGATCTAGAGGTCAACTTTACTAAATCTTTTGCCATGACTTGCGGCTCGAAAAATGTAAAAATCCGCAAATACAGGGTGAGGAATTCTAATATAGAGAAAGTTGATAACTTCAATTATCTGGGAAACCTTTTTAATAAAAAATTGAACTGGGAACCTTTGTTGTCAGCCCGGGTTCAAAAGTTTACGCAGTCAACTGAAGCTCTCTTTCGCTTTGCTAGTAAATTAGGACAACGACGTATAGCTGAAATAACATCTTTATATAAAGCTAAATGTGTTTCGGCTTTGACCTATGGTGCTGGTGTTTGGGGGTCACAAAATTGTGAAAAAATACAGATTATGGAGAATAAGTTTCTAAAACGCTTACTATCTGTCCCATCGGGCACATCTAACATATTCTGCCACGGAGAGGTTGGAATTGAGTTTGTAAGCGATATTATTCATGTTGCACCTTTAATATTATGGTCTAAAGTTTGGCAATCTGGTGAACTGAAATTAACAAAAGATATCCTTCAAGATTGCCTTAAACTCGAGCATTACAGGGAAATCCCATGGCTACGATATGTCAGGGAGACCTTCTATAAGATAGGGTTGGGAAATATGTTTATAAATCCTGACATGCTTAGTAAGGATGCTAAGGAAATTATTAAAAATGCCTATAGTGTTAACCTAGGTTCTTTAAAGACAAATGATTATGTATCACGTGTACGGGGAAGGCTAGTTCGACCCTTTTATTTGTCATATATTATGAACACGCAATGGCGTTTTTATCTTACAAGATTTCGCCTTGGCACTTTACACTTCCTCTTTGCTTTTCCAAAGCAGGGGGGTTTGTGGGAGAAGTTACCTTGTTGCCCTTGTAATAATAAGGTTTCGCAAAATACTCTCCACCTTTTTCTCTTCTGTACTTTGTATAAGGTCCCAAGAAACACCTTTATCAGACCATTACTATTATCTCTTGGAACGTGTTATTATAAAGAAGCTTATGAATTTTTGTTATCTCTGTCAACTGCAAACACCTGTAATGCTGTACTGAATTTTATTAGATCAGCTCTGGTGATCAGAAACAGATATTGAATGTTCATGGTAATTAGTTTTAAGCTTGTACTGTGGTTTTATTCTAGAATCCTGCAAACATGTATTGTGATTTTATGGTAGATCAACTGTTTTGTTTTTAAATTGACGTATACTTTTATGATTTCCTTGTGGAATCGAAATAAAGTTATTTGAATTGTGTCAAAAGCATCCGAGAGGTTCTGCAAAATCAGGAGGCAGGTGCCATTTGTGATCAAGGTTTGTCTATGCTGTGTAAGGTAGCGGTCTTTTTGCTGGACCCTGATTTGAAGGCAAACTGTAGTTGTGCACGGTATGATTAGCATCAATGAGACATTGTAGTTGAACATAGACTGCATTTTCAATGATCTTGCCGATGAATGGTGGGTGAGTAATCAGCCAGTACTTGGTGCGGTCATCAGGGTCTAGTGTAGGTTTCTTGAAGAGTGGGAGGATCTGGCCTCTGTTGAGAACTTCAGCCAGAGAGAGCTTTGTCTGTTGTTGTAGTCATCTCTAAATTTGCCAGACAGCGCCACCATGTGGCAAACTGTCACAAGCGCCGGTGTTGACAATTAAGTGCAGGTACTGAGCACTGCAAACCACCAGCTCAAATTAAGCACTGCTTTGAAGGAATGCAAATGTGGCTCGGGTGGTCTGTGTGTAAGTGGGTTGCTGGCAGAGCCCACTCTTCAGATGCCATTGTAATGGGAACCATTGATTGCAGATAATCGTCTGCAGCAGGAAGAGAAACAAGCATCTGAGGGTGTTTCCGCGTACAGGGGTAGTGTGACGCACATTTACACACATACTTTGGCCTCAAGGCTTGTTTGGGAATAATAATGTGCAGGGATAATTACACCCTGCAAAGATTGCAAACAGGGACCCTTTTCCTGGGCTAGAATGGTTTCCAGATCTAAGACTGCACATTCCACATGATCGATTAGTTACTAGGGGTTCGAGTCACAAAGAAAACAATATGCATTCATCAACATACATCGACGACCTTCTATAAATATAATAAAAATCACAGGGCTTCATAAAGGCTTCACCAACCAGTAACACCAAACTTGGAATCTACACACGTGCCTTCTTCACCTGTTGATGCACACATGTATTTCAGGGCATGAATCACTTCCGGTGCCCAGAGGTCACAACTGGCCCTTCAGATGTCTGTGGTGCATGCAGAACACCAATAATGCTGTGTCCCAATTTTATTCATTCCCCCCTTTGAGTTTTCTAGTCTGACGTTGTGAATGAAAAGATTTATAAGGGAAAAAAAAGTGCCGGTCTACAAAAATGATTGCCGGTGCGCCTCACTGGCAAGCCCCGGCTCAAATTAAGCACTGATCATGTACATCAACATATGTGGATGCTTGCAACTGGAAATCTGGGCATGTGAACCTCCACTGTCATAAATGGCTGAGGATCCTACATGTATGTCTGCACAAACAGAGTCCGTTTTACTGTGCAAGATATGAGAGGTAATGTCGGGTAATACTGGTGTCAGATGGTCCCACTTGCTCTTGTATTATAGAAGAAAAACATTACTCCTTTCGACACTCCAATCTTAGCGCGGGCCATCAGTCAATGCTTGCTCAAGGAGGGAGAGTTGAATGTAATCCTTACTTGTTTGAAACATTTCTTTCTTTCTTTATTTTCATTTAAGTGATCTATTTATCTTGTCCTGTATAATCTCTAAAGATGTTACAGTTGTTCTTTTCAAGTGGTTTGCTCTTTATTTAGTCTTAATTTATTTTTTGGAATTGGACTTTCATTGTTTTTCTTTTCTGTTTGTTTTGTCTGAGTCTATGTACTAGGGAAATTCTTGCGCATTCGGTGTAAAAAGAAGAGTGTATTTATTTTGGAAGATATTCCTAGTGGATCACTGAAATAATATCGAGGGACAAAATATCGACTTGCCAAAATATCGTGGACAAAATATCGACAGTCAAAATATCGAGTTTGTATCTACAAACAGGTAAGTACAAAAATATCGAGTACAAAATATCGTTAACAATAATATAGATGTAAAAAATATCGACTTTATTAAAAACAGTGTTAAATTAAATTAATATTAAATTTTAATTACTAAAATATACTTAAAACGACTTAAATTAAATTATAATAATTAAATAATAAATGAAAATAATAAAAATAATTTTTTACAATCTTATTTGTTGACCCTGAACCCTAAAAATACCCCTTTACCCAAAAACCCAAAACTGACCCTGAACCCTAAAAATACCCCTTTACCCAAAAACCCAAAACTGACCCTGAACCCTAAAAATACCCCTTTACCCAAAAACTGAAAACTGACCCTGAACCCTAAAAATACCCCTTTACCCATGAACTGAAAACTGACCCTGAACCCTAAAAATACCCCTTTACCCATGAACTGAAAACTGACCCTGAACCCTAAATATACCCCTTTACCCATGAACTGAAAACTGACCCTGAACCCTAAAAATACCCCTTTACCCATGAACTGAAAACTGACCCTGAACCCTAAAAATACCCCTTTACCCTAAAACTGAAAACTGACCCTGAACCCTAAAAATGCCCATTTACCCAAAAACTGAAAACTGACCCTGAACCCTAAAAATGCTCCTTTACCCAAAATTTATCAATATTATTTAATTACCAATTAATTATTAATTAACAATAACAATAAAGTAAATATATTAGAACATTAGCTGTAATTATTTTAATAATTAATATTATTTTTTCCAAATTAATTACTTAAAAATAACACAAAATTATATATATTAAAAATGTACTCTAATTAATGTAATTAACTAATTACAATTAATTAATTAACAATTATTTACTAATACAAACTATGTTCAAAATTATAATAATTAATTAACTAATTAATATTAATTAATTATCAATTAATTATTAATTAAAAATATTAACAAACATATATTAATTAATTAATTATTATTAAATTACTTCCCACCCTATTCCCCTATAAACCCACAACCCGCTACAGAATTACATTACGCAATTATTATAAAAACTAAATTCATTTAATAAAATATTTTATAACATTAATACACACTATTCACACATATTATTACATAAAAATACACTATAAAATATTATATATTATTAAAAAATCGATATTTTTGCTATCTATATTTTATACAGTCGATATTACTTCACTTACCTGAAAAACGATATTTTTGTAGTCGATATTATGTCCAGTCGATATTTTGTCCAGTCTATATTTAAAACTCGATATTATGTCCAGTCGATATTTTGGAGTCGATATTTTGTCTCTATACCATTCCTAGTACGGAGGTTACACAACGTATTGTAACAATAAGAAAGTTAATACCATGCTTGGTTTTCTTTTATGTTTGTGCAATTGCTGTTTCCTGAACATTTGATTTCTCAAATTGTAACAAAAATAGTAGTTGCGAGTAATTATCCTCTGTAAATTCAAAGTCCCGGTAGGTACTACTCGGGACAGTCTTTCTTTACAGGGAGATACAGTATGGAATTACAGATAAGCACAGCATGATGAACAGAAGGTCCGAGCACCTTTGAAGCTGAGGCATGGCCCTGGAAAGGTTTCTAGTGATTAGAAGGTTTGTAAATGCAGCTCATACTAACACAGAGCCTCGTGCCTGCATTCAGAGAGGGCCTTCCATAGTTCAATGTCCTTGAGTAACCTCAAGCACAGCTGCCCACAGACCAGTTACAATATGGCTCCCAAGTCTGCAATGTTTGCAACAAAGTAACTTGGGTGACCCTGATTCTAGTTTCTCCCCGGACCCGTCCATCAAAGCAGGCCAGCTCGGTGGGTTTGAGACTAAGCTCCGGCGATGTTGTCAAAAGCCCAGTAACCCACCATCCAAAGTGACGTAGGACACCCAGGAACTAACTGCAGTGTTGGGTTAACTGCAGAGGGGGGAGTGGACCAGCTGTGCATGCTAGCGACCAGGGTACCAGGCCCCATTCAGGGGGATGGTACCAGCTCCAACTGGTCCACAGACAACATTTCAATAGGGGAGTTACCGGTATGGGATGGGGACTGATATAGGATTGACGGAAGACCCCAGACCCACCCATACCAATGTGTAGGGGTCTGTATATAAAAAAACAACTTGTTGTGATTGTGATTTGTCGGGGACAGTGGCAACTTTTGTATCTGGGGCATCGACTGTAGACACTGGTTCCCACCTCCAACCGGGACACACTGGTATTTAGCATCAGAAGTCTGCCCCCCCTTTAAACTGCAATATCTTTCAAATCCGAGAAGGTAGACAGATGCTTCAATCAGGTTCTGACCTGTGGGACAAGCCTTGGCTAAGAGGACGCCCCAGGTACCAACGACAAAAGGCAAAACACATTTGGTCCCCTCAAACTAGAAACCTGGAGATATGGGCTTCCACATAGTCAGGCAGGTGAAGGGGTAGTGCAAATAAACGGACAGGTGCAGTTCTTCTAAGGTCCACACATATCCGTAACCCTCGGGTGAAGCAGATGTTTCTGTCACTGATTATGAGTTACCATGGTCCCGGGACAGGCTCAATATTCTGCAGAGCTCAATCAGTGGTATATTTCTAGTTGAGATCTGGGCAGCACACCTAGCAGGACAGCCCCGCTTCCTCCTGGTTAAAATCACAGAATTTTCCACGCAGAATTTTCACAAGAATTCGTTGTGTTACGCAACTCATGTGTTGGCAGTCGTCTGCATGAAAGGTGTCTATGAGGTACTCCTACACATACAAAAGGCATGCAAGATACCTGCTCACTGTATTTTTCATATGGTTTACTAAGTCAAGAGGTAAACGCTATTAGTGCAGCGCGTGCAAACGCAGCACTCACTGTTTCCAAAATACATTTTTGGGTCAGAGGTACTAAAGCATGTTAACTGAAGCAAACACTCTCGTTTGGCGTTTGAAAACAGTAAAATACTTTGTCGTATGTATTAATGCACTACTCCGAAAATCGTATTGCGAATACATACCGATTAGTTATCTGGAAGGGGCATCTTGTAAGCATCCTTTCGAAATACCGAATCAGAATCAAATGTAGCAAGGTTTTGACAGCGAAGTCCAGTCCCAAACATTGGTATTTTACTGATACTTCAAAGGAGGTTTTAAACCATTTACAAAACCATTTACAAAAATAAGAGCAAATTTTGTTTACTTTATCAAAAAGCAATCACAGACATGGTGGTCTGCTGAGTCCTGCAGGCCACCATCCCTTTGATGGCCTCCAATTATAGTGAGTCACAATTTGCAACCTACCTCATTCATATGCATGAAGTAGGCTTGAATCTAACCTGCTACAATTTAGATGCTGTGCTGGGATGCGGGGGCGCACGCACAGCTCCCCGGTGCTCACGACGAGCTCAGCTCGTCATGAGCCACGGTGCTCGTTTGCTCATGACGAGCTGAGCTCGTCACAGCCACACCCGTTTGTGTAGAACGCTCGCACAGCAGGGGAATTAGCCCTGCGTGTGAGCATTCAAACTGTCATGACGAGCTCAACTCGTCATGAGCACACGGGAACCGTGGCTCATGACGAGCTCAGCTCGTCATGAGGATGGGAGGGGTTAAGATCCGACCTATTAGTAAATAGGTGGGCTCTTAAAATATTTATTGGTCATATATATTGGCCACAATTTGCAACCAGTATTTTGCAACCAGCTATTAGATAGAGCTCTTTCTGCTCTAAAAATTACATGATAGCGCAATTAAAAGAAAAAACAATATGTGACGTATATGACTTCCAGTAATTGGCATTGAAATTACAGCGTATTCGATGTTCTGGATAAATGCACACAAAAAATCTGATGGTTTACTACAGCAGTCTTTGGCAGGAAACCAGGACTCAAAGATGTGTCCAGTTGAAAATCTATAACTTCAGGCAACCAGTACTTAATTATTAAAATAATAAGTGCCAGGGCCAAGGCTTTGCTTAGAAGCCTGCACTGGCACAACGAATATAAGAGTACCAGATACCAAGGCGGCACAGTCTTGATCAGGATTGCCTCTCACTTGATCCCATATTTAAAATATGTTAAGGATAGCCTCACGGCCCTAGCCGGAGCAGATATCTTTACACAACATGACACAATAAAATGACAGGATAAGCTTAGAGTGAAAGAATTCTTTTTTAAGCACAAAATTGCCATTTTTAAATCTAGTATTCCTACCAACACTCATCCCGCTGTCCCACCATCTATATGTATGAACCCTCTACTACTAGATCAGGTCCCGTCTATCTCTAGGGAAGGATTTCTTAACCTCCTAAGGAAGATTGCATCCAGCTCCCCCACTGATTATTGCCCCCGCACATATTACAGGAAGCCTTTCTCACTTGCCCAGATCCTCCTCTCGTGCTCCTTAATACCTCCCTCAAGCAGGGTTGTAGGAGAGTAGGATCTGCTTTTTATAGTTACCCCCACTTTTTGCTGATGTTTTACTGTTTTTAGACTTTAGTCTTGCTGGGGCCAAGCTCTCCAGGACCCCAGCCTAGTTGCTTTCTCTCTAAAATGATTGCATGTACTTTAGGTACACCACAGGAGGAGAAGTGTGGCTCAATGATTAGAGCGGCAGACCCTGATGCAAAGGTCTAGCCCGGGACCAGGGTTCAATTCCCCACCTCGGCGGGTCTTGGGCTCAAAATTCCACAGACCTGATAATTGTCGCCTCGGTGCCTATTCCAATCATGGAGTCCCACTCTGCAACTCTGGGCAATAGCTTGCTTAATCCCCACAACGCTAAGGATGCCTGGCCTCCACCTTGGGGGTGCCGTGGAGTGGACGCTTCACAGGGAAATCCAGGATCAGTTCCACAGCAGTATTCGTACAAGCGCCTTGAGACCCTTGCGGGGGAGTAGTGCGCTGTACAAGTATCAATTTACATTTTTACAGATTGGATTCTGGGGCATACTTATGACTCCATAGTATATGGTATCCTATATACCCAGAGCCTAAGTACCCCAGAGGCCTCTCAGGGGCTGCAGCATGTATTGTGCCACCCCTGAGAGACCACTCAAAATGCCACGACAGGTCTGCTACAGCAGCCTGTGTAAGGTGGTGTATGCACCCCTTACTTAGATATAGGTTCCCTATATCTACCTTAGATCACTGCACATATAAACCAATCAGTCACCCCTATGGCAGGCCTTATCAACCCTGAAGGCAGGTTGCTGGGCTTTGTGTGAGAGGGTGCCCATGCATGAGCAGGGCCCTTCTGCAGCCTTCAGAATCTATTATCCGGGATTGTTCTGTGATGCAGCCAGACCATATACTCTTAAGTGCATTATAACCTCATGGTAAATGCTAACTTCGGAATGGATGCAGGGAAACATGTCGTGTTTGGTGTCAAACACCTTGGAATCATACCTCCCCACCAGTCCTGGCAGCAGAGGTATGATTACACCCTCCTAGAGGGAGTAATGTGACTACACCGGTACACCCGGTACCAGCTTAACAGAACCCTGGCGTCACAAAATGGATGCTGCAGCCACAGACACAAGTCTGGCCTCCTGCTGCTGGATGAAACTCTGACAGGAGAGGCCTGAACAATAGGTTTCCTGTCACAGGGAGGTGTGACCTCCTCCCAGACAGGCTTTAGTGAATAGGGGCTGGCTGGGTTCACTCCAAGAGTGCTTTGAAGTCTGTACTGGGGGCACATTTGGTGTCCCTGTGCATAGTCCAGTTCAAACCGGTTGTAGGGGCTACCAGCCCCCTGCTCTGGTGCGAAACTGGACAAAGGATATGGGTGCAACTACCCCTCTATTCTGACCCTCCCATAAGTGGGTCCCCAGAGTTTGTCCCACACCTTTCTTGGGTATAAAGTAGGAACCCCTGACTACAGGACTTTAGATTTATCTGGGAGAAACTCTGATACATAATCCTGGAACTTCGATAATCTGCAAGGCGCTAGATAACTGAAGAATCTCCCTTGGAGTAAAGGAGTTACTTCCCTGCTTGGCAGGCACCAAAGACGCATCTGACCGGTTTGCTTCACCGAAGCTCTTGCCGGACTCCAAAGAATTTGCAACACAGGAGGTGGGTTCCCAGACTTCCCAGAGGCCGACCCGAGCTCTCAGTAAAGCTGAAGCAGGTAGCCCTCTTTGGGACCGTGAAACCAGAACCCCTGAACACTAGGCACATTTGCAAGTGCATATGCTTCTTGGCAATCCTTGAGGCTGTGCTTTGGGCTACTTGTATTCCAAGCCACGAGAAGCGTTTCCACGGCAGATTACTGGCCTACACTCAGCAAGTGTCCCGTGGGCTGGTATTGTGTGATTCCTCTTGAGGTCCCTTCGCGATCCCTGGTCCGTTGACTGGTGGGTCCCTGTGAAGGGAACTCTAAGTTTAATTGGGCTTACCTGGTTGCTCCAGACGTGCCCTGACTCCCCACCACTTGGGGAGTCACCAGGACCCTGCTGGTCCACACAGAAGCATCTTTTCTTTTCCTGCATGGGTTGCTGTTGCCAAGGCTTTTTGTGTTCAATCTGAGCACCGACGCCGCAGCACTCGACATCCTTCTTGGGACAGCCCGAATCAAGCTCCTGGTTGTCATTAATGCCTCCTGGACCTTGTGGCTGCAGAGTCAATCTTCACCTCTTTGCACCTGAAGCCCCCAACATCGGTGGACATTCGTCCATCATGCCCGTGCTCACTGGCAAGTGGCCCAGACTCTGTCCCCTCTGCTTTCAGGTTCTTCACATCTTCGATCCAGGCTTGGATCACACTGGACACTACTCCTCTTCCCGGAAGCAGCACTTTGCATCAGGTCGCCATTCAAGTTCAAGTTCAAGTTCAGGAATTTGTATAGCGCACTACTCACCCAGAGGATCTCAAGGCGCTTGTGGGAGGGGGTGCATTATTTATCGAAAAGCCATGTTTTAAGTTCCTTTCTGAAGGAGATGTCGTTCTGTGTAAGGCGGAGGTGGGTGGGGAGAGAATTCCAGGTCTTGGCCGCCAGGTAGGAGAAAGATCTTCCTCCCATGGTGGATCTATAGATGCGTGGAACTGCGGCGAGGGCTTGATTGGAGGATCTAAGTTGGCGGTTGGGTATGTAGAAGGACAGTCGTGCGTTGAGGCATTCGGGTCCTAGTTTGTAGAGGGCCTTGTGTGCGTGGGTGAGGAGACGGAATGTTATTCTCTTGTTGACAGGGAGCCAGTAGAGGTCTTTCAGGTGACCGGTAATGTGATCTTGGCGAGGGATGTCCAAAATGAGTCTGGCTGATGCGTTTTGGATACGTTGCAGTTTTTTCTGTAATTTGGTTGTGATTCCGGCGTAGAGGGTGTTTCCATAGTCCAGTCGGCTGGTGACCAGTGCGTGGGTGACAGTCTTTCTAGTCTCAGAGGGGGTCCAACGGAAGATTTTTTTGAGCATGCGAAGAACGTTGAAGCAAGAGGATGAGACAGCGTTGACTTGTCTGATCATCGAGAGTGAGGAGTCTAGGATGAAACCTAGGTTATGTGCATGGTCTGTGGGTATAGGTGCTGTGCCCAGTGCTGATGGCCACCATGAGTCGTCCCAGGCAGATGGAGATGATCCTAGGATGAGGACTTCCGTTTTGTCTGAGTTAAGTTTTAGACGGCTGTTTTTCATCCATCCGGCTACTTCTTTCATGCCTTCGTGAAGGTTGGTTTTGGCGGTGTTAGGGTCTTTGGTAAGGGAAAGGATCAGCTGGGTGTCGTCAGCGTAAGAGATGATGTTAAGGTTGTGTTGTCGCGCGATGGATGCGAGTGGACTCATGTAGACGTTGAAGAGGGTGGGACTGAGAGATGAACCTTGTGGTACACCGCAGATGACTTCGGTGGCCTCTGATTTGAATGGGGGGAGGGTGGGACTGAGAGATGAACCTTGTGGTACTCCGCAGATGACTTCGGTGGCCTCTGATTTGAATGGGGGGAGCGGGCTCTCTGGGTTCTCCCGGCGAGGAACGAGATGATCCAGTCCAAGGCTTTTCCTTGTATGCCGGAGTTACTGAGGCGTTGTATGAGGGTGCTATGACAGACTGTGTCGAAGGCGGCTGAGAGGTCTAGTAGGATGAGGGCAACTGTTTCTCCGTTGTCCAGTAGTGTTCAGATGTCGTCTGTCACTGCAATGAGGGCGGTTTCGGTGCTGTGTTTGGCTCGAAAGCCAGATTGAGAGGAGTCGAGGGAATTGTTGGATTCAAGGAAGGCGACGAGCTGGTTATTTACGGCTTTCTCGATGACTTTGGCAGGGAATGGGAGGAGGGAGATGGGGCGGTAGTTCTTAAGTTCAGAGGGGTCTGCTGTAGGTTTCTTCAGGAGGGCGCTGAGTTCGGCGTGTTTCCAGCTTTCTGGGAAGGTAGCGGAGTTGAAGGAGCAGTTGATGATGTCACGGAGATGGGGTGCGATGATGGAGTCTGCTTTGTTGTAGATGTGGTGGGGACAGGGGTCGGTTGCTGATCCAGAATGGATGGAGTTCATTAGGCGGATGGTGTCTTCAGTGGAGATTGGGTTCCAGGCGCTAAGGTTGTTAAAGGGCGATTTAGGTTCGGAGGTGGGTGGAGTGGACTGTTCTTTGGAAGTGTTCTCAAAGCTGTTATGTATGTCGGCTATTTTGTTGTAGAAGAAGGAGGATAACGAATCGCAGAGGTCTTGGGAGGGAGAGATGTCGTTTGAGGCTGCAGTGGGGTTGGTAAATTCTTTGACGATGTTGAATAGTTCCTTGCTGTTATGGGCGTTGTTGTCGAGTCGATCCTTGAATGCTGATTTCTTGGTGGTTCGGATCAATTGGTGGTGTTTGCGGGTGGCAGCCTTGAAGGTGGTCAGGTTGTCAGTGGTTGGGTTTTTTCTCCATGTTTTTTCGAGAGTACGGCATAGTTTCTTGGATTTATTAAGGTCATCGTTGAACCAGGGGGCCTTTTTGTTACCTTGTTTGATCTGTTTGTTTTTCAAGGGTGCTAGTTCGTCGATGCTGTGAGTGATCCTTTGTTTGAGTTTGGTGGCAGCCTCGTTTGGGTCCGATGAGAGGGCGGAGGGTTTTGATTGAGCGAAGTGAGGAGTTGGTCGGTGGTGATTTTGTTCCAGTTTCTACGAGGAATAGGTTGTGGGGGGTTGTGGATCGTGGTAGTTTTGTAGCTGAAGTGAACGCAGCTGTGGTCCGTCCAATAGAGGGTTGTGGTGTGATCGAAGGAGATGTGCTTGCTGGAGGTGAAGATAGGGTCGAGCGTGTGTCCGGCAAGGTGGGTGGGGGTGTCAACAAGTTGTTTGAGATCGAGATTGGCCAGGTTGTCCAGAAGGGTGGTGGTGTTGCTGTTGTTTATCTTTTCCAGGTGGAAGTTGAGGTCTCCCAGTAGAATGTAGTTCTCGGAGGCGAGGGCATGTGGGCTGATGAAGTCGGTGATGTCTTCGCTGAATTGATTACGGGTTCCTGGTGGCCTGTAGATGAGGGTGCCTCTAAGTGTGGTCCTGGGGTCGGTGTGGATCTGGAAGTGGAGGTGTTCGGCGGTTGCAAGGTTATCGCCGGAGCTGGTCGTGATTCTGATGGTGTTCTTATGGACGATGGCGATGCCTCCTCCAGTTTGGTTGGTGCGGTCTTTTCGGATGATCTTGAAAGCGTCCGGGATGGCTATGGCGATGTCGGGTGCTGATGATGCATTCATCCAGGTTTCTGTGAGGGAGGCGATGTACGGTGAAGCAGTGTCGAGTAGGTCCCAGAGTTCAGTGGCGTGTCTGTGGACCGAGCCGGTGTTCAGCAAGATACATTTCAGGTGGTTAGAGTCGGAGCTGTGTTTGGGGTTAGAGGGTTTGGTGAGGGACCTGATGCAGGCGAACTTGCAGGAGTGGCAGGCGAAGGGTCCGTGGGTGTGTCCTGGGGCGGCAACGCAACATTGTGGGGTGCGTCCAGGGTTGAGGGCTAGGAGGATGGAGGCGGCATACGTTATGCGGGAGGAGAGCGGTTTGCGGGGGCCAGGGGGTCTGGCGCTGGGCGCGGTCCAGGCGCGGACGGGCGTAGACGGGCTTACCTTTGGCGCACCTTCGGCACGCATGGGGCGCGACCGCTGCGCGCAAATTCATCTGTCATAAGTTGAGAGTGAAGGGGGGAGGGGCGAGGGAGGCTCAGCTGGGAGGCGGGGCGGGCTCTAGAGGACAGGCTTCCAGGCACAACAACAACAAAATGGCAGCGAAAACGAAAGTACACATAGGCACAAAGATAAATGCAATAATGAGACAATGTGTGCAAAAGCGCTACAATGAACTATTTCCTGATCAAGTGAAGCAAAAATCACATAAATAGCGTTACAACAGCGTCAAATTAAATTACAGTGCAAAAGTCGGCAAAACGCGCAGAAATTCCGTTTTAATGTATGCAATGCTAATCGGGTTACAGCAGATTTGAGAAACAGCAGGTCTGGGTAACGACGCAACCCGACAATATTTGACACCTATGCGCCCATCTTGCCTGGGTGAAGTAACACGAGTACTCAGGGGCTTCCATGGATGTTGGCCCTAGAACTCCTAAGTCAAAAGGGGTTTGCTCAAAGTCCTCTCCTAAGTGTACTTAAAGTTTAAAATTCCAACCACGACTTTCCCCATAGAAGCTAATGGAGCTTGCGGCTGTGTGCTCACACTGCATGCGTCCCCCATGGGTCCCCTGTGTCACTACCTTGGGTGGTTCCTTGGGGTCCCCGCGATTCTACGTGCTCTAGGCACTGCGTCTAGTCAAGTCGTGGTTCTTATACCACTTTCTTAACCCCTTCCACACTCATGACGAGCTGGGCTCGTCATGGTGTAGCCTCCTCATACACTGATGACGAGCCCAGCTCGTCATGAATAATGGGAAAGTAAATAAGTCAGCACAGGGGGGGAAAAGCCTTAGCAGCCATGGAGTTAATATATGGTTTGGTCTCCCGCTGGGGCCCATTGTACATTGTGCTATTTACTTAAGTTCTATTGTGTTGATATTGTGTATCTTATTCTCTGATCTCATAAAGAGGTTAGTAGAGAGTGTTTAGTAATAAATACATATATTTTATATATACCGTTTGTGGTTCTCCTTTCATTTGGTAATTCAAGAGGTTATAATCTGGTAAACCAAGCTGCTTTACACTCCTTCAAGACAGCCTGAAGGCTGCTCTCCATAGCTACCACTAGGATAGCTTTCAATAAAGGTTATATTTAAACCTATCATTAATAAGGGTTGTTTGGACTGGTGCAAGGTACCCACTATAACTAGTGGACAGCATATGCCAGGTTAACTTCTCACAAGGACGTTGTCCCAAATGTATTTAAAGATGCGGAAATTGTTCCAATCTTAAAGAAACCAGGGTCGGACCCCTTAACCCTCACAAATTACTGCCCTATCTCTCTGCTCCCCTATTTGACAAAAGTTCTGGAAGCACATGTGGCTAGCTGCCTCAGCTCCTTTATTAAATGTTCTCACTATCTGAACCCTCACCAGGCTGGCTTCCAACCAGCTCACTCCACTGAGACCGGCATCCTTACAGTTGTGGATGAACTTGGGAGGGAGGCCAATAGGGACATTACCCATGCCCTGGTTCGCCCTGATCACTCGGCAGCCTTTGACATGGTCAACCATAATCTTTTGACCAATCGTGTCAGCAATGCCGGGATCCGGGCCTGGCTCTCAAGTGGCTCTTATCTTTTCTCAGTAACCGCACTCAGGCTGTCTGTCTCGCCCATATCTCTTCCCCCCAAATGAAACTGGCTTGTGGAGTACCCCAGAGCTCTTCTTTCTCACCGCTTCTTTTTAATCTGTACCTACTGCCCCATATCCGATCCCTCAGAGAACGGAAGGTCGGTACCATCAACTATGCCGACGCCCTCCAATTGATATTCGGCATCCTCTGTTCTCAACTTCCAATCCACCATGCGATTTATAAGTGAATGGATGAACAGTTACCAACTGAAATTGAACCCCGATAAAATGAAGCTGATCCTTAAATGGGCAAGCTAACCCCTAGAACTCTATTTCTGGCCCCCGGAATTGGGAAACCCCCACTCCCAGCATGCTCAATCAAAAGTCTGCTCATTACCATCGACAGTGATCTGTTAGTGAAGGCCCAGATTGGGACAGTGGTCTCCTCCTGCTTCTTCCAGCTGCGAAGTATCAGGAAGATCAGTAGATTTCTTGCTATAGAAGCTCTGACCCAAGTTGTCCTGGCCCTAGTCTTCTCCCGCATTGATTATGCCAATTTACTCTATATGGGTATCCCGGGATATCAATTAAAATGTCTGCAGCTGGTGCAAAACCAGGCAGCCAGATTAATTTACCATCAGCCCAAATGGTACCATGTTACCCCATCAATGAAAAGATTACACTCACTTGCTTCCAGTAGCCAAACGTTGCGCATTTAAGCTGGGTTGTATTACCTTTAAGGCTCTTTATGGCAACATTCCGGCATTTATATCCTCTCCGATTCAGCGCTAGGTCCCTCTCAGGGACCTTAGGTCCTCCCATCTAAATCTACTGCCCATCCCGTCTTTAAACGTAAGAAACACGAGGGCTAAGGTTTGCGGTCTCGGCCCCTCAATTCTGGAATTCTCTCCTCCTGGAGATAAGATCACTAAGCTCCTATGCACAGTTTAGGAAACAGGTAAAGACCTGGCTGTTCCGACAAGCTTATGACTAAATCTCACATGAGGCACCTGCCCCTGGACTCTAGGGCCATGAAATCACTTGGTGTACGTGCGCTCTACAAGACCTTTTAATATAACATAACATGCACGCCATGGCTTCAAGGGAGGAAAGGGAGCTTAGAAAACCTGTGGTTCGAGGGCATGTCCTAGTAAAATCAGTATTGAGAATGGAGAATTATTTATTGATTTTAACAAATGCTTATGATTGATTTTTAATTACACATTTTAGATTGAACCCGTTACATCATTTATTGGCTTCACCTCCTGGCATTGTTGCGCATGTAGAAGACGGAGGTCCCGGTGGCTGCGACAACAGGTCTCCACAGGATACCTTACACTTTGTTTTTTTTATGGAAATATTTTACCCATCCAAGGCGTCTGTTTCTTAAATCACTTTTAAAAGAAATTCATTTTAGGCATGTCTGTGTCGCCTTACTGTATCTCCAGCTCCTTCCAAAAGCCCACACGCTATTCTGTGCTGTTAACATTTTAAGAGCTGCCCTGAAGTCTAAATATTCTAGAGGTGACTAAATAGGTAGGGGGTCTGTTTTTTTTACTTCATGCTACAAGCTGGCTCTGACGAATATGCCCAGGATCATATGAGTGGGTTCTTTTTTGTGTCAACATCTAGAGCGGATGGTGTTCTGGTACTGTATTGGGTTATTTCATTGATGGGGGAAGTGGTTAATGTTTACATTGTTAATTTGCAAATTTTGCACATGTCGTTATGTGGTGAACGAATCCTCCTGTTGCTGATGTTTCATTTTAACGTTGTCTCTTTTAACCCTGGGCAGGTAACTCTGCTCTGCCAGTGGAGTTTGCGGAGATTTGCCTAATCCTTGCTCCGTTGTGGACGCGGAGGCCGGCAAAACTCTGACTCCATGGCGGAGCGGAGTTAGACGCTCCCTCCCTCCTCCCAAATTTGTTACGCACAAGCTGTACAATGTAGTGTTTTTTTCAATGAAGAAGGACGCGAGGAGCAGGAAGGAGAGCGGCCAGACTGGGGAGGTGGCAGACACGCAGGTAAGTGCCTTCTTTTATCATTTTTAAAGAATTTGGGAGGGGGGAGGGAGCAGAGCGAAGCGTAGACCAACTGAGTTTTTTTCAAACTCTGTGGAGATACGCATAGAGGCACTACACCAGCTCCGCCCACCCTCAGTCTCTTTTTTGGCTGCGACTAATGCTGAATAACGTTTATTATTATTATAAGTCTTAATTCCACCTCTTGCCTCTTTTATCCACCAAGGGACACCCCTGCTCCCTTATTTCCCTCTTGCAGGTTCTTTTCATACTTGCTTTGTCACTATTTTTCAATTTTTCTCTTCCTCTTTTGTGCTTGTCTCTCTCTTGGCCTGGGTGGGTCTAATTAGGGGTCCACAAAAATCAGTGTTATCTGCCACAACTGCAACCACCGGCTCAAATTAGGCACTGTAGGCAATCAATGTCCAGCTCTTGTTTTCAGATCTTTCACTCTGGAGGGAAGGGGCCAGGCACCAAAAGGTCAAAGGTTCCTAGATTCAAAGAGAGACAGTGCAGGCATCTTGAGCAGGCTGTGATGGCCAGAAGGGTGGTTATTAAGGAGAATACACGGCAAACATCACAACAGCCATTAACTAATACTAGTCCATTGAATTAATGGTTCAAATTCAATGGAACTCGCAGCCACAGCACATTTGGTATTCTTTTCTCTTTGTCCTTTATTGTTCATTTATCAATATTATGAAAAACAAACACTTCAGCCCAGCCAATGTGTTTTTGTTCCAAGGAGGCTTGGACGGAATTTCAATTACGCCGGAATAATCGGAGAAATGTAGGTAATTCTGTGTTACTCTTTGACACTGAATTACCGGTAATAGAGCGATTACTCCTGCTCTCATAATTAAGAGTAATTTACGGGGCGCTCACTCGTCCACTAACATGTAAAAGAAAAATAAAGATCCCTTTAATTTCTGAGAACAAAGTGGTGAAAAAATGTGTTGGATGACAAAAAAAACTTGTGCCTGGTGCACTCTGCCTCAAAACTGCAATGTATTTATAGCTCATTGACATGAAATGGCTTGGCCAAGAAATACAAGATACTGGAACAATGCCAGAAGAAAACAAGCATTTGAAATGCAATAGGTCTCGCATTTACGAGAGTTTGAGCTATTGGCCTATCATTTATGTGTTGTTTTTAGAACAGATAACTAAAAGGCATTGTCATTTACAGTGCCAATAGCTTAAACTCTTGCAAATGTGAGATCCATTGCTCTTTTGAAAAAAATAGTGCTTGGAGGCTGTAATTGAAGCCTACAGAGTAAGAACACTCGTAACAGGGGGTGTCGCCATGGGAGATTACAAAATGAGACAAGGCGATATTAAGGAGCAACTACTAAGCCTATTGACCAATGACCATTCACAGTTTACAGTGGACAAATACACAAGCCAATGAAAAATATGGGCGGAGATTGGGCAGAGCTTCATGTCCCTGCCTGAATACAGCATACCTCGCAGAGTAGCGCAAGCCCTGCCCAAGCTGAATGTCCCCTGAGTCACATTCAGATCGACAATCATCCTATGCATTTAATTCGGGACAGTAGAGTACACATAAATGTGATTATGTGGAGGAATTCAGGAGAATGCTACGCATTCCAAAGCACAAGCAATCAGATGTTCAAATATGCACGTGGCAGCACCCAAACCCATGCCATGCAGTGTAAGCCAAACCATCAATCCTACACCAATTCCCAAAACTCAGAGGGCTGGGCAAGATGAAAGACATTCAAGTGAAGCTGTACATTAATGAGTCGATCCGCCCTGTGGCTCAAGAACATTGAAGGGTAGTGTTCTACTTCCACACTATAGTTGAAAAAGAGATCAAAAAATCTACGACGAGACATCATTGAAGCATTCAAAGGACCCATGCTGTGGGTCTCCTCCACAGCTGTAGTACCTAAGAAAGATTTGAAAATTAGGTCCAGATAGATGTTGACATGTGTAAGCCCAACAAAGCCATTGAGCACAAATGACACCCAGGGCCTTCCAAACCAGATATGTTAACACAACTAAATGAAACCAAGACTATTATCGTCTCCGAACTGGATCTCAATAATAATACCATCGGCTAGAATTGGAAGAAAGTTGCCACTAGGTATCTCAACATTTTCAACGCACCTAGGACTACACAGGCGACTAAGCTTTGGGGTGTTGTCAGCAGCAGACACTTTTCAGGAAGTTATTTTTTGAGGACCTTACAGCTTGTTTTCCATGCCTTCGCCTCTGGAGTCAAGCTATCCTGGCTGATGACGCCTGATAGCCAGAAACTAGTCCTAGGATACTTGATTCCTGTCCAGGGAAGACATGGCTTGGCAGTTCGGGCTGGACTGTTCCCATGAGGCACAGTGTCAAGACTGATTTGCTTATGGCCATGTCTGAACTGGGGTGGCTTGGTGAGCAAAATAACGATGGATTAAACCCAGATCTGTGACTGGGGGTGAATGTTTTGCCAATGTGCAACATTCCGTCCATCACATTGTGTGTTTTGCTGTTCACCTATAGTGAGGGCATGTTGTTGTCTGGGGAATCAAAATTGGATCACAATGCAGCAATACATAAAATATGTTGAACATCGTTAGATGTGACTGTGACCTTTAATGCTGAGAAATGTGAGTGCCACAAAACAAGTCTGCGATTGTTTGGGCACATCTTCTCAGAATAGGTACATGACACCAGACCCAGAGAAAGTCATGACACTCTCCAGAACGCCACCACCATGGGAGATTAGCGCTTTGAGTTCCATCCTATGAATGGCTAACTATTGTGCACGGTACATCAAAGACTCTGCGGGAACTAACAAAACAAGGCAAAAAAAGTGGTCGGCGGAATGTGACAGAAGCCTCCGAAGCAACAAGGAAGTGGTAGAGGCAAAGGCTGAAATAGCAGAAACCCAAAACTACACACAGAAGTGAGCACTGATGCCTGCCCATTGGACCTAGGTCCATACTGACCCAACATGCTGAAGGCAAAGATCCCCCTCAACAGGTAGTCTTAACAGGTCCAAAGTGGAACCAGCATACTCTGAAGAACCGGGTTTTAAAGCCAGCGGCGCCAGGGACAGGCCCAACGTCTTTGGATTCACCTGTCTTGGTATACAGAGACACAGAATACTTCTGGGTGGCGTCAAAGACCAAATTTATTAGCTGCATCTAGTAACAATGATCCCAGAAATACATCTCGGTGTAAATTCTCAGGAGACTGCTCAATTTTGTAAGACGAAACATCCCTTTTTATACCCAATATTCACATTATAAATGGACACCCACTGCACAAAATTCTAGCCAATAAAGTACATTTTCAAACAAAGTATCACATGACAGAAAACTCAATTTGCAATAACCCACCCAAAGTTAATTATTAGGAACGTCCCAAATTCAATCTCCACAGGCCGGACAAACCCATAATTGAAAGCACAATGCATGTAATGAAGAAACATAGAAAGGAAACAATGACAGATAACGAGTAAGATAAGGCATATGTAAAAAAAACTAAAAGTTAACGATATCCTGAACATTGATTGGCAATCTCAGACAACGATCAACCAAGGAAATTGGCTTAGCAGGGTCAGTTTCAGGTGAAGGAGTCAGATCCTTACAGTTCACCTTAGAGTCAAGAGGAACCCTAGTTAATGTATACCGGTACGAAAAGGCCAGGTCGCTTTATTCGTTCGACCACATTCATCGGCCTAGGTGATGGCAACACAAAATGGAGGCAAGGACAAAATGGAACCCATATTCGAGACAAAGTCTCTGAATACGTAATGAACTCGCTAGTTAACGTGACAAATTCACTCCATATTAGCCGAACTTACTAACTAAGGTACGACATCACCAAAATCGTGACGGAACCATAACCTCACGGGACAAGATATGATTTACAGAACCTCAACTCACAACATGAGAACTAGAGTCTGGCAGTGGTGTGGGCCTGTGAACATTTTCCTATATTCTTGTATGGTAAAAGATTTATTATCATCATGGATCATCATGCCCTACTAACTATTTTTGACAATCCACAAAAAAAAATGCCTCAGCGAATTGAAAGGTAGGACATACGATTGCAAGATTATAACTAGCAGATTATTCACAGAACAGGCAAAGAGGTGACCACAGCAGACTACTTCTCACAATACCCATTGAAATTGACAAACTGAAGATCATCAGCAGCTGAAAAACGATTGCAGTTATTTGTAATAACGAACATATCGGCAGCTTTGTCAGTCCAACAAATCATAGCAGCCACAGAGGGAGACAAAGAGAAGGAGGCAGTCAAGCAACTGATCGGGTCAGGAAGATGGAAGCAAGCAAGGGAAAGGAGAAAGAACTGAAAAGAGATCCGGGCTTTTGACAATGGGCATGAAGAGTTGGCATTAACCACTGAGGTACTGATTCTGCGAGGCTCCAGAACAGTTCTGCCAAAAAACAAGCACTTCAGCTTGCCCATGAAGGGCATAGTGGAATTGTGGCAACTAAAAGAGCATTAAGGAAATTGAAGTAGTTAGTTTCCTAAAACGGACAAATCGGTGAAGGTGATCCTACAGGACCGCCACCTACGTAAGCCTCGGTGATCACCACGCCCCTAGTGATGTCAGAACTAGTGGCAGGTGCGGTACCTTGCAGCCATCAGTTTTTGTGACCCCATGAACTATGACAAATACCTGCTAGTGCTCATGGATAAAGGTTCTTGCTTTCCACACTGAAGTTCATATCACCCAGTAATGCCACTAGGGTGAAAGCAGCTCTAGGGGATTTATTTGTGGCATGGGACATCCCCAAAACCCTGAAATAAGACAATGATCCACCTTTCACAGGTGGGGAAAGTGAAACCTTTCTCAGACAGCCAGTGATAGAGCAGAGGAGAATAACACCTCTGTGCCCACAGGCCAGTGGACTGATCGAAGGATTCATGAGCTCGCTGAAAAGAACAAAACAAAGGGCGGCAGCCGGAAGGGTTCCACTCACAAGAGCTTTATGCCAAGCATTAAGAGCACACAGGAATACTCCACACTCAACAACAGCTGAATGCCCCACCACTCTGATCCGTGGGAGGCCAATATGCTCCTAGCTTCCACAGTTGACCCATCTCACTGAAGATGTCCAGATCCGAGCCAAGGACTAGAAGCAGAAGGGGAACATATGGCCTATGCAGGCACCTGAAGGTTGTCTTAAGAAACAGAGGTGCAGGAGTGCAACTAGGGTCTGGTCAGGCAGCCCACGGCAAGAGATCGGATGCACAGAACCTTTGAGGGTGACGAGTGGGAAAGGTACCATGATCACCGCCACATTCCTAGGTAAATCCATCCCTCAAAACATTTCACACTTCAAACATAGTCTTCAGGGGCTCCAATGGAAGGATTGGGGAAGAGCTGACAAAGGAAGACGATGGGTAATCAGAAATTAAAACAGAGATCCGGCGAGAGGCTGAGGGACCCTGTCATGGCGTTTTGTGAGCCTATAAGGTCAGGTTACACTATATCTCAACCCCGCAAACTGATTGAAGAGACGTAAAGTCCCAAGGTGTAAATGCAAGGTCTAGCATAAGAAGGGGAGGTGTGGATTATAAGGACATAGGGACTGGAGGCCACTCAACCCCTCTGGTCGCTGATCACTCCACCAGGAGGCCGTGAGGGCACAGGATTGTGTCTAGGAAGGAGGAGATAGGGACCTGTGGCAAGAAGGTGAGAGGACCCGCATGATCTGAGCTGCGTGACTCCACTAGATGATCCTCTGATAGAAACAACAAACACTGGCAAAGGCAATATGGCCTACCTATGAGAGCTATTGGCTTTAGCAATGTTTTGTAGCCATGCTGTCCAGCAGTGCGGATGCTTTGCAGTGTATCTAAAACTAATACAAGAAAGAGTTATGAACACATAACGGGCTAATGCACCTTTTTTAAAAGTGTATTAGTGCTCGATTCCTCATTGTTTTTTCTTATTATTATTTTTATCCATGCTGCACAGCAATCACACTGCTACACAGTATGGCTACAAATCATTGCCAAAATCGGCTATGTCCATGCTGTACAACATGAGCAAAAGGCAATGGCAGAGCCAGTAGTTTCAAAGACGAGATCTATTGGTTTTGCCAATGCTTGTTAGGGCTCGGCACAACACCCCTGTGCTTCTGAGCAAATCATTTAATCTCCCAATGCGTGAAAAAGCAATAAAGATGGCATTTGGCAAAAAATCCTATTATATAAAGGAAGCAATTGCTCTCAAGTCTATGTCTTGGTGAACATAGATTTGGAAGCAGATAACATCTGTTGTCATAATAAAAGAAGATTATATCTGTTATAACAAAAAACATCCATTTCAAAGAAGAAAGAGACTTATTTGAAGTGTGTGTGGCAGCGTATAGCATAACTACAAATAGCAAGAGGTACAACAGTGACAACAGGGAAGAAAACAACTTAAAGTATTGCCTCAATCACAGCGCAATCAGCGGAAGCAATCCGTATTTGGGGCGGGCTCCAGCCAGAAGAAGAGGAAGTGAAGCCAGCATGGGAGGGCCAATTGGAAGGCAGCAAATAAGATTGACAGTGCGGCAAATAAATGTTAAGCAATGGGTGGGCTGCAAGCCCCTTGGTACATGCACACAATATCTCTCTCAAGCGAAAGCGCACGTAGTGCATGCCCTGTCCCAGTGCACCCCTTACCTATCTACATCCGTGTCGAACTTGGGTTCGGTGGGTCTGGACAAGAACCCCACATTGCAAAACTGATATCACTGGCTGGACATTCACATATTTTTCGAAGCGCTGAGAGCTGTGCTGGCCTGTCCCTAGACTCGCCTCACACCTCCCTGCTGAGATTGGCCCTCTCTGGAATGAGGGCTCTTTATAAGTACTTTTCATTCATTCATTCATAGGCCTGGACTGCTCGCGACTGTCTACCAGGAGAGTCAAGGAGACAAACTTTGCTTGCTGACAGAGTATCCAAAGTCCTACTTGAACCAGGGTGCAGGCAATCTTACCTTTGCTAGTATTGGGGTTGCCCTGTGACTGTAGGGCCTGGGACAATCTGGAAGATGCAGTAGAGCTCCACCGTCTTTGTGGTACCCCCAAAATGAACTCTCCAGCTCCTACAGCGGTTGCAGGGGTGTGGGGTTTCTGTCCCCTGCCTGATATTAGACTCAAAGAAACTTGTTGCACTTGATAGGAAGGGGTCAGAGGGGCACAATCAGGTGTTTACGCCACCCTGTTACATGTCAGAACAATACTCGAGGAATGTAGGTCTGTGATCACTGTGCTTCCTTTGACACACTTTGTGATCTTGGAGGAATCTCGCTTCCTGCGCTGTGCGGGAGCCTAATTTGGCGGTCCCCCAAAGTCCAAGGGGCTGAATCCAGCACCTTACGGCAGCGTAAGGTGTAGCGCACCGTTGGAGAGCGCCTACCTGCTCCAATAGACGCGGGATCGTCCCTGGCGCGACCTTGGAGGGATCTCGTACCCGTGAGGCAAAATGGTGGCTGCTGGGCGGCCTTGATCGCCGGATCCTTTGGTGCCAGCGGAGAATGCCACCTGAAGACCTTGGCCTCCCATTTTATAACAGCACTAGAGGTGAGCCGGGCCCCAACGCGACGAACGGATGCGCACTCGCTTCTCTCCTCAGAGATGCACTCCAGTCTGCTCTGCCCCGCGGCTCGCTTGCATGACCCCAAAATGGCGGCGCCTTAGGGACCTTGGCGCCAACAGCTCCCCGGACGGACTTACAAGCCTGCGATCGGCTGCTGCCAAAGCATCGCCTGAAGAGCTTGCCCTCCTCCTGTGCCCATCCAGCTTCGGTGTTGCTCCGGCTCCTCCATATGGCTCCAGATGATGTGGGACGGCTGTGAGGCGTGTTCTCCCCTCCTCCCAGGACAGCGAGACGTCATTGTTGATGTGCCCCCACTGGCTGCCTGCTGCCCTGCTGCCTCCCCACGCAGGCTATCTTCCTGGATTTTGCCTCGCCTCTTCATCGACTTTGGGGACCCCATTGTAACTTCTCCCAGGTATGGGGGCGCAAGAGCCATGACCGGCTGATGGACTTCGGCGTTGATCCAGTGGACCCGAGCCCACACGCCTCCTCTCCCTTACTGACTTTGATTTGCTTTAACTATGTACCCCCGAACTTCTCCTGGCACTTTGGGTCATACTCACTGGGTTACTCTCATGGACTTCTTTACTTTTTTCTTTTGTCCTGGCCGCCATTTTGCTGCTGCTCTCGGGCGCTTTTTTCTCCTGACCCTGGCCCGCCATCTTGTCCGTTCCCTCGGCCTTTACCCTTCTCCCTCGTTTCCCCCTTGACGATCCTCAAATGTTTCTGATTTGCCTTTTCTCCATACCCTTGTATCCCTCCCACTCTCCCATCTCCTACCCAAATCTACTATTTATATATATATGTATATAGAGATAACTCTAATCACTAGTATATGCAGTAGACCTTTGTACTCTCTACCATTCCTTTGTGACTCTTAGAGTATATCCATTTGTATCCCTTCCTTATGTATATAAAGATAACTCTAATCACTGGTATATGCAGTAGACTTGTGTACTCTCTACCATTCCTATGTGACTCGTTTATCCATTTGTATCGCTTCCTTGAGTGACTTTTCTACTTGTACAGTTGCTATTATTTTTTTCTGTTCGTATCTCTTCCTTGAGTGACTTTACATCTTGTACATTTGCAATTTTTCTTTCGGTGTGTATCTCTTCCTTGTGTGACTTTACATCTTGTACATTTGCAATTTTTTCTGTTTGTATCTTTTATGTAACGCGTGTAATCCTAAATTCTTATGTATCGCAACTGGTTCTTATGTAAAGCGCTCTGACACCTTCGGGTAAAGTTCACGCTGTATAAAATCGCATTAAATAAATAAATAAATACATTAAAAAAACTCGGTTTTGAAACGGAAGTTGTTGGGAGTGCAGTCCCACAAGCTGACCGCTACACACGATAACAAGGAGCAACATAACAAGAAGTGGTGAAATATTGCAGCAAAGCTGAGCGGAATGTCACAGCTCGGGCGCCAATGACCCGAGGCCTGGATAAATAAATAAACACGCAGACTTTCTTATCAGCGGTTCTTTCTCAACCGCGGCATGTGCTGCGTTTCAGGCGTCCCCCCCTCCCCCCCCCCCCCCAGCTGCGGCCTTGATACAAGGGCAGATTGATGGCCAGTGCCCCAGACACACATATTTCTCACACCATGTCCCTGTTTGTCTCTGTCACTCTGTCCAGAGGCCTGTTCTCACAGTGGAAGCGCTCCCTTGTGAATAAGGTCCTTGTACGCGGTCACTGTAAGACATGCATGTTCTGCCGGACAGCATCCCCCATTGCAGAATACTTCTGAAGTACAAGTGGGATGCGTGGATTTTCAGTACTCTAGACTAATTGCATTTTGCCTGCTGGAGCGCTCCACATACATTGATAAAATCCCATATTTCTGGGCCTTTGTTGTGCTTTGGCCCACTCCAAGGTGGCACAAAAAGGTTTTACTTTGCCTGAAGAAACTCCAACCCTCCTGAGCCAAAGGAGCAGTTGGTCAGAATACTGGACACAGTCACTGAATTACAAAATAAGCATTGGCAAATCCAATGGGTCTCGCCTATGAGAGAGCTATTGGTTTTGTCAATTCCTTTTAGCCATGTTGTGCAGCATACCTGAAATTTAGGGGGGGGGGGGAGTGCTAGTACTGAGCGCGAGGGGCAGTATTCCGTTTTCTTAGTATCGAATATTCTCTGAATCCACCGATTTTTTATTATCTTACGTCCGACTCAAAGTTGGTGTTTTGCCCCACATGAAAACAGCACCAAAAAGTCCACGCAGAGCAGGGAGCTCAGTGCCGTTGGCATCTTTGCAGCATCTGACACCCATTGGTTTGGCTTTTGGATGCATTTTTCTGGCAGGACTGGAGGTGGCAAGCAACAAAGAAGGAGGGGGTGGAGGGTGGACCGGACAAACAACAATGAGGGAGGGTTGGACCGGACAAGCAGTAATGCAGGAGGGAGGAAAGGGGTACAAGTAATAAGAAAAGAAAAATAACTGAATACAGAGAGCAATGTAAGGACACATGGCAAGGTGAGCAGCACGTGGACCATGCTTTAGGGTGGGAACAGACACAGGAAGTGAAGCTGGCACACACTGACCAAAGAGAAGCAAGGAAATGAAAGTGACAGTGAAGCCAACCAATGGCTGGCAATGGGTGGGCTCTAAGCCCCCTACGTAAACAAAATGTCTGTCAAGCAACAGCTCATGAGGTGTCTCAGGTGAGACCTACAGTATAGAGCCTAGGGGGATCAAACTGTCAACGAGGTGAAGGTGCCCACCAAACATACTGAAGGTCAAAAAAGAACCAACAGTACCTCCAAAACATGTGTGTCCTGCCTGAGGGGAAGCAGCCTTTACTTCCTTGCCTTTACCACAAAAGACCTTTACTACCATGTCTTTACCGTGCAAGTGAGTACCACACAAGTTCGTATCTTGATCTTTACCATGCAGCACTTTACCATGCATACCGATACATACATTTGATGTTACTTAAAAAAGTGATTTTAGGCTGTCTCCTCTGTCTCTCTCACCCACGCAAGGAGACATCTCCAATCTCGAAACAGGCTCCTCGTCCCTTTCAGAAAACAAACGAATTCTCACCTGTTGCCCCTCTCTTTTCAGTAAGGGTACCCTCAGTGGTAAAGGTAGCAAAATAAATGACCCCAATGCCCTTTTTGTAAAGTAATATAGTCATAATTGTGATGCGGTGGGCCCCTGATAACTCTGGGCCCCAAGGCATTGCACTTGATCACTAATGAGAGCTACTGCCTTGCAAAGAGAGCTGTGCCCCCTGACCTTTGTAGAAAACATGGGGTCCCCCATGTGCTCCACCCCCCTGCCCACCATCTGCCTGAGGCCCAAACCAATTTGTCTCCTCGGTTCCCCTCCCTTGGGCCATTACTCGAGGCCCAGCGCAACAGCGACAGAGGAAATGTGCGCTGAGTCCTAATGCAAACAAGCAAGAAAAGTGAAAACCCATAATTGGGGTAGTTGACCCTCACGCCCTGCACCCCTGTTATGTTGTGTTGATTAGCATAGCGCACTAATAACCGGCGGGGGATCCAGGCGCTTGGGCAAGGTGTGTAGTTGTGTGGGCCCAGAGTGTTCGTATGAAGAGCCACACCTTCAGTTTCTTGCAGAACTAAAGAAGTGAGGAGGGGGCTCTGTGATGTTCAGGGGGGTCGGTCCATGTCTTGGATGCGATGTAGGAGGATGAGCGACCTCCAGTTTTGCGTTTGCAAAAGCAGGGAGTGGGTGCGGGTGAGAGTGAGGCAGAGGTAGGTGTCTGGTGGGTCGGTGAAAGTGTATGCAACTGTCAAAGAGTCAATAAAGATGTATGTTGGACAACTGCCTGTAATAACTATCAGTTATTCTTGAGTCAGTTGTTGATCAACACTGCATGAGGCCAAAAGCACGTGACATTATTCATCATCATTACAAGGTATACACACATTGGGTCAAGGAGACCTGATGTGTGTTACATAGAGGTGCCATGGGGTAGCCATTTACGGTAGCCCCGGCTTCTCACCATCAGCACTTTGCTCTCGTGGATACAGGCAGAACTCAGAGGGGGGACAGAGGACTGGGTTTGGAGGGACCAAATAGCTTAGTGGCCCCCACTGACCCTGACAGAACTAAGTTCCTGCACGTGACTCACCCTGACCTATAACCTGAGCGGAGCCGGGAGTTTTAAGTGGCTTCATGAAATGAAAGGATCTCATCTTTGATGATTGGATGGTGAGCATCAGAGTGCAAACTAGCGAACTCACCACAGATGTCTCATTGCCTATGGATTTTCCATAAGGGTGTCAGTCATAGTGTCTGAGCTGTGTCAGATTTGCCAGGTAACCGCTGAAAGTGAGTTCTGTGTTGATGAATTGAGTGTAACCGTATGTCCTGTGAGTATCATGATGACATGGATGGATCCAGCCATCCTGGGGCCACCAAGGTTCACACTAGTTGTTGCAGTTGCATTTGTATAGCGGCTTGTCTCCGGTGTGACCACCTCAGCTGGGCCGCAGGCAGTGCTCAGTTCATAAGATACCAAGTGCTGCTGCCCAAAGATTGTTGGGTGTCACATGTCAGGCCTGTCCAGCCTTGGTTCCATCTCATGTCTCTTTCATCCACCACCCTACACTTCCGGCACCCCAATATCTCACTTCTGCAGGTTCTTTTTCACACCTGCCTTGTCCCTTTCGGACTCTTCTTCTGACCTGTTCTTCCTCGTTCCCTCCTTTTCTGCCTTTTTTTCTCACTGTTGCTCTGGGTCAAAGTCTGATGAATGAAGAATAAGTCCCAGCCCCCGAAAATGAGTGCTGGTGGGCCCCACCTGCATGCAACTACCGGCTCAAATTAAGCTCTTCACACATCCCAAAGCATGCTTGCACAGAGCGTCGAATTCAGTGCGTAGCCTACTTTGCAACAGCATTTGTGCCAAACATGGTGTAGCGCGCGCACACGCACATAACACCCTGAGCTATCTCAGTCAGTACGCTAGGCCAATTCCGCAGCAAGACCTATGGAACCGGAGTCTATTAAATAAAATTAAATGTTATAACTGTTATAAATAACTAAATCGAGCATATGGCCCCGTAAGCTTTTGAAATCGTGCCAGAATTGTGTGTGTGCGGGCCTGGGCCTTGACGCATGTGGCACGCATTCCCAGCATTAGCAGCGTGTCCTATCTATTCTCACCAGAACATTGCCACATTCCTGGACTTTCTGTGCCCACAGGACGTGCTGCAATAGGCGCCGATATAAGCTCGAACATAAAACAGATTTCTCTTCCCCGGCCTGAAGTGGCTGTAATGAGGTGAAGATGAAAGGCGGAGCGGTCGTGGGGATTTCAGGGCTGCTGGCCGGCGGCCATCTTGAAGTGTTAAACTGATACTGCACGCTCCGTCCTGGGAAATGAGCCCCGCTGAGCGGCGCTCTCGGTGCCAGCTGGCGTCTCCTGCCAGGAAACGTCACTCACGTTCACTGTAAGATACGCGGGGAGTTGGTGATGCTCCCAGGGCTGAAGGGAACTGCACACTCTCTGGTTAGGAGCACACGGTTGGTCTTCTGGCGGCAGGATTCAGATTCATTGGGTTGATACTGTGCTTTAAATGAGCCGGTACTGTCTGGTACTGAGTACCAGCACATTTTCATTTTGAGGGGTTGAGTACCAGCACTTCTCTAGAGAAATGTAATACTTTTAATGGGAGAGTACCTGCATTTCTCAAGAGAAATGTAATACTTTTAATGGGAGAGTACCTGCATTTCTCAAGAGAAATGTAATACTTTTAATTGGAGAGTACCTGCATTTCTCAAGAGAAATGTAATACTTTTAATTGGAGAGTACCTGCATTTCTCAAGAGAAACGTAATACTTTCAATGGGAGAGTACCTGCATTTCTCAAGAGAAATGTAATACTTTTAATGGGAGAGTACCTGCATTTCTCAAGAGAAACGTAATACTTTTAATGGGAGAGTACCTGCATTTCTCAAGAGAAATGTAATACTTTCAATGGGAGAGTACCTGCATTTCTCAAGAGAAATGTAATACTTTTAATTGGAGAGTACCTGCATTTCTCAAGAGAAACGTAATACTTTCAATGGGAGAGTACCTGCATTTCTCAAGAGAAATGTAATACTTTCAATGGGAGAGTACCTGCATTTCTCAAGAGAAATGTAATACTTTTAATTGGAGAGTACCTGCATTTCTCAAGAGAAACGTAATACTTTCAATGGGAGAGTACCTGCATTTCTCAAGAGAAATTTAATACTTTTAATGGGAGAGTACCTGCATTTCTCAAGAGAAATGTAATACTTTTGATGGGAGAGTACCTGCATTTCTCAAGAGAAATGTAATACTTTTAATGGGAGAGTACCTGCATTTCTCAAGAGAAATGTAATACTTTTAGTTGGAGAGTACCGACACTTCTCGTAAATAAGCAGGTACTCTGGTTACAGAGTACCTGCACTTCTATTTTTCCATTTCAAGCACTGTCAGCCGTTTATAAAAGTGTCTTTCACACAGAGATGTTGAGACATAGAATATGTGGGTTGGATCACAATGCGTCTCAACATCCAGCCAGACGCCATCAAACAAAAGGACATTTAGAATTATTTATTTTGCTGTTTGTTTGTGATTCATCGAGGTGAAAGGGTTTCAATTAATGATGTCACAGCTGTTATTCCGAAACAGAGAGCATCAAACCAAGGGACATTCTGGAACCCTTGTTGTTGGCCATTCAGGATTGTTTTAAAGGGTCCCTGCAGCAAATGATGTCACAATAGCTGTCAAAATGCAACCCAACATCATCAAACCAATGGGCATCATGAAATCTTTATTGTCGGTGCGTGTACAGTATTCCGGAGTGATTGGTGGGATCTTTCAGGCTCCCAAAACTATAAGAATTCCTTGGGTGGCAGGTAATAGTCTTTTTAAATGAATATTGAATTAACAAACAACTGTTGTGCTTTCATCTCTAATTAGGCAGCACCCCCATGTGGCAGACTGTGTGTCGGTGTTGACAATTAAATGCTGGTGCCAAGCACTGGAATCCACTGGCTCAACTTAAGCACTGAGGGCCTCATTTATGAAAGCCTTGCACCACCGGTGCGTCACTTTTTCCCATGTTAAAAGTGACGCACCTGCGGCGCAAGGCCTTCATAAATAAGGCCCTGAGTATGTTGTAGTTAATCTTGAGGGCAATTCCAGAAGAAGTCAGTTGGCACAGACAACTAAACACAGGGCTCGATTCACAGAACTAATCTGAGACAAAATCCTAAACGTACTACTTTTGGTATTCACAGAATGCACTTACTACTTTTGGTTAAGCTTACTATTTTTGGTATTCATAGAATGCACTTACTACTTTTGGTATTCACAGAATGCACTTACTACTTTTGGTTAAGCTTACTACTTTTGGTATTCACAGAATGCACTTACTACTTTTGGTATTCACTGAATGCACTTACTACTTTTGGTATTCACAGAATGCAATTACTACTTTTGGTATTCACAGAAGGCATTTAGTAGTAGTAAACTAACTTAACTACTACTAAATGCCTTTTGTGAATACCAAAAGTAGTAAGTTTAGGATTTTGTCTCAGATTAGTTCTGTGAATCGGACCCAGATTGTTTAAACAGGTGCCACAGAGTCTGTCTCCAAGTTACAAAAGGGGTAATAATCAAACGTATGTAGGCCATTGTAGGGCAATAGATTATTGGGAAAAACCCTGGGGGCCTCAGTGGCTTTGTAGTTTCAGCACAATCTAAGACTTTTACTTCAGGCAATGAGCGGAAGAGGGGCCTTAGGCGGCGGTGGCAAGCAGATGGTACCCTAGGAGGGATGTTGCGAGGATCACTTATGCAGCATATCAGAACAGGACTAGCCCATATGACACAGATCAGCCAGGCCATAACCAGAGACCAGCAATGCCAGGGTAAAGTCTGTGCGCTTCAGCATTACAATCAATTAATCCACTGCAGTCATTCACACATTCATTCCGTTCCTACTGCCATTCATTCAAAGCTGAGTAAATATTACCCGCAGCTAGCCATAACATAGCATATGAAGGCTCCATCACACATATACTTGTCTAACCAGGACTAAAGCATCTTGGTCCTTTTATGTCTTCTGTCCCATTGTCATAAAGGTCTAGTGTGTGGGAGGAGGAAGATCCGGCTGGTAGTAGTTGCAAACAGGAAGTTACCACTGTTGGGGCGTAGGCAAATCTCACTGCTTGTTGTGCCCAGAGGCTCACGCTGGACAACTGACCTTTGTGGTGCTGTCAGTTACACTATGATAAAAGGCTGTCAAGTGATTGTGGCATATGAGACATTGATTATGGCTTGTGCAGAATTGTATTGTATTCTATCAGATTGTAGTGCTTTCCTATGTGTTGTATGTTGGCGCTTTCCTACCCCTTGTTGAGGCATGGATAGGAGAAGGGTGTTGTTAGTAGTCAGAACTGTTGGTATTGAGTTGTGTTGTTGTGTGTGAGGCCTGGAGTGTGCTCCAGGTTTGGCACAGTGACATGTATGCACAGTTTATGCTCGGGTTGTATTCAAAGTTGTGTGCAAGTAGGATTGCGAGCAGCATATGCAAACAAACAAATGCTTGGAAAATGAGTTCAGTATTTGGAAATAGCTGGGCAGGACACTCTGTGGTGCCTGGGCAGAAGAAAATGTTCAGAGCTGTCACACCTCATAGAGGTTTGTTTTAGGGCCACGTATGAGGCTCGGGGAGAGGGGCTCGCCAGACTGGATGCAGCAGCTAGGCCTGAACTCCTGGTTGTAAGCAAAGGAGGGCACCTATAGGATAACAATCAGCATATATAAACCAATCAACAATTGTGTGATGGGGTTCAATTGAAACTGCATTCAGAAAAGCAGGTATTTGTTTCTCTTCTGAATTCTCAGAGTTTGTTGGTAGCCCTTATACTTTTTGTCACTGTATTCCAGAGCCTGCATGTCTGTACTGAGAAGGAACTACCACCTAGGTACGTTTTTAGTTCTCACCTAGCGTATTACGTAAGCAATCGCTATGCGAGAGATATAGAGAGCTGCTCCAGGAAAGCTTACCAAGAGAGCTTTTGAATGTGGATTCTGGACAGTGCATGTGCGACGTGCGCGCGCTTGCCATTTGCTCCTGAGCTTCTGCATCGAACTTCAAAAGAATGCCTCCTGCTCCCCCCCGCCACACCAGCCACGTCACAAACCACCATTTCCCTCGCATCAGACTTCAAAGGCGCGCTCTTACATCTCGCCTAGCGTTTTGCGTAAGCAATCACTATGCAAGAGATATAGAGAGCTGCTCCACGAAAGCTTACCAAGATGGCTTTTGAATGCGGATTCTGGACAGTGCATGTGCGACGTGCGCGCGCTTGCCATTTGCTCCCGAGCCTCGGCATCAGACTTCAAAGGAATGCCTCCCGCTCCCCCACACCACCCCCCGCCACACCAGCCACGTCACAAACCACCATTTACCTCGCATCAGACTTCAAAGGCTCGCGCTTACATCCTTCTCTTTCCCCTCATTAACAGGCTTTTTTGTTTACCAGCGGGCAGTCTCTTGCCCATGGCTGCTTCTACAACAGTGTCCAAACTTAAATTATATGTAAATAAAAAACGCAATGTAACACTCGCGCTTACATCCTTCTCTTTCCCTTCATTAACAGGCTTTTAAAACCTCACTTTTCCACTTTTTTCTTTGACAAACTCCGTTGCTTCCCTTTTTGTTTCCCTTGGTCTCTATCTCTTTTCTCTCATACGCTTTTCTTCCCCACCCGCTTTTCCTTAATTTTCGCTCCTCCCTCTTATCATCTTCTTTTGCTTTTAACACCTCACTTTTCCACTTTTTTCTTTGACAAACTCTGTTGCTTCCCTTTTGTTTCCCTGGGTCTCTATCTCTTTTCTCTCATACGCTTTTCTCCTCCACCCGCTTTTCCTTAATTTTCGCTCCTCCCTCTTATCATCTTCTTTTCCAGCCATTTCCTCCAGATTTGTTTACTTTTCGATGCCCTCCTTTCTTCTTCTTTCCTCTTGTCTTTATGTCTCACTCTTTTCTGCTCTCACTTGTTATTTAAATATTCTGGTTTCCCTCTTAGCCCGCTGCTCCCCCGCCCCTCATCAGACTTGAAAGGAAGCCGCTCGCACACCACTAGCACTCTCCTACTTCCCTCCCACCTCCCACCTCCCATGGCCTCTCTTCCCATTCACACGCTTTGCAGGTCACCATTTGCCAGCATGCGGCTGCTAGCGCTTTCATCCCTATCACACCCCACTCTCCTACTTCCCCTCCAACCTCCCAAACAGAATCGAGCTGGGAAGACTTTTTTTAAAATTATTTATTGCATTTCGCGGCCGCACTTCAGCCTATGTTGGGTATTTCAATACGGCGTCCATTTAGATTTGCACTGGCTAAATATCGCCCTTACTGTTTTAAAAAGGCTTTCGTCCACACCCCCAGATGTAATCTTTGCCGAGGCAGGCATATGCTTTCTGCATCCACCCACCTCGGATTTGGTCTACTGGTCTCGAAGTGCTCTGTAAACCCCCCATTCCCGATGGATTCAATCAGCTTGTACCACTGCATCGGTAAAAAAAAATCGATTGCTCCTGTGTGAACTTGCCAAATTTCTCACTTTGCTGGGTCTTGCAGTGTTAGTTGCTGGACTGTTTATCTATTAAGGTTAATAATTTCAGTACATGTACAGCAGGAAAAATACCACTAACTTAGGTTATTTACCAAAGTGGATTCACTTCCCTGAAACCTTTACCAAACCATCATAGCGATCAGTTAGACCCTTTTCTAGGCAAAGATATGAAATGGCTTGAGTATTTGCAAGATACCCCTCCTACAATACTCCTTTTTCGGTGACTGATATTTTCTTAGTTAATGAATGTTTTTGGGTGACGGGCGCATCGTGCTTTGTATGGGGAAATGTAGCGCCTTGACTGAGCTCAGCTTTATTTTTCTTTGCTCCTCGGATTTAGCCTCACTACCCGCGGCTAATTGCAGATCACACAAGTATTAAATACAGCGGCACGTTTGAATCCTCCAACCCCATTCTGATCCACCAATATTACCTACAGGAGTAACTACATTTCTCAGGCCAAATATTTTGCCATAGGGCTGACAAAATAAAATGTTCTGAATTTCTGGAGATTAATGCTTGGTTTTGCCACAAAGATTAAGCGATGGCTGTGAATTGCTTGATCCTCTTATGCTTGTTATGGTCTCCCAGGCATGCCACTGGAGGTATTTTCAGGTTGCTTGGAACTAACCGGCTAAGGAGCTTGCTGTGTACCGAACAGGTCGAGAAGGTGCTTTAATTGCCTGCCCTTACCACAGAACGGCTAAGCTGGTTTATGTTTTTTATTTTTTTGTATGCAAGGTTAGGGGCACCTTACTTACAAAAGTGATTCGGTGGGGATTCACAGAAACCAAAAGATTAGGACCCGCAATGCTACAGCACTGTCAAACGGTTCTCTTCAAATATTTAAATTGGGTTTGCGTTACTAATTTCCCTGCACTTTAGTATGACAGGAAAGTGGGCGTATCAATACGATTTTACGCTCGCGCTTTAAAATCTACTGGTCCGCTCCCCTATGCCTTAGATTCTGGTACATCTGCATGGCAAGATTTGCTTGATGGCTCGTCACGAACACATCCCAGGCAGTCTGGTGACTGCTGTGTGCATAATGAGGCACCCTACTAGTACTTTAAAGCCTGATGCTTCGTTAATGCATCCAGATACAGCACATCTGACGTGCACCTAATAGTGCTTTGCAAATTGATGTCTGCGCTCTGAAGAAGTTTGACCAACTGCCGTACACTGCACGAAACTCACAGCTTCGAGTCTGAACACCAGAGCGCGCACTTGTGGCCATTATAAACACCTGGAGACTCGTTTCACGACAGAGCTTATATTGCCAGGAGCAAAGGGTAGTTTGTCTGACTGCAGCTCTCGTGAGCCTTTATTTACTTGTTTTCATGGTCTGTTCTTCATCCAGCTCTCTCTCTCCTTACCTCTGTTTCTTCGTCTCTATCTCGCTTTCAACCTTGTTGTTTCATATTGTTTGCCCTGGCTCTTCTCTTCCATACAGGCTCACTTCTGTTGCTCGCTGCTTTTGCCCCTATGAATTTTGGCCTATCTCCAACCTCCTCCCTCGCTGAGCTTGGATCTCGGCCCCCTCCTCCTCTTTCCTCTCTCCCTCGCCTCTCCTGCGCTTACTGTTCCTGTCTCATATACATTCATCTTCCTCATCCAATTTACCACCCTCTCTTCATCTCACAGACATACTTCCATTCTTGGCTAAGAATACCATTGCAGTATTGATCTGTGCCTACTCGTCTCTCTTCATAACACATCCCATGCTTTGTTAATCAATGTTATATATGTAATGTAATGTGTATGTAATGTATAGGCATTTATATAGCGCACTACTTTCCCGGAGGGTCCCAAGGCGCTTCGACTGCTGCGAAACCCTTCCTGGCTTCCCTGAGAGATGGTCCCTTAATGGGTATCTCCAGGGTGAGACCAGGCATCCCCGGCGGTCTGGTGGGGCCGTTAGTGAGGATGAGGCAAGCTAATGCCCAGAGTTGCCGAGTGTGATCACTGATCAGAGTGGGCACTGAGGCGAGAGAATTATTGAGTCTGCTGACCCTGGTCCAGAAACCTGCCGCGCCGGGAATCGAACCCTGGTCTCGGGCCGTCCTCTGCTCTCGGGTCTGCCGCCTCTAACCAGTGAGCCACACTACCTCACTATATAACAAGGGTTTTGTTTACAGGTCTATTAAGAGGATACTCACTTGGGGACACCACCACATCACTCGGGGACACAACCACATCACTCAGGGACACCACCACATCACTCGTGGAAACCACCACATCACTCGGGGACACCACCACATCACTCGGGGTGAAGAACCGGGTTTTAGAACCCAGCGGCGCCAGGGGCACGCCCAATGTCTTCGGGTTCACCTGTCTTAGAATACAGAGACACGGGATACTTCTCGGTGACGTCAAAGACCAAATTTATTGGCTGCAACCAGGAACAGAGGTCTACGAAGCACAACACGGGTGGTTCGTCAGAGACTGTACAATTGTAGTATTGCCATAAATAGGCCATAAAAGAAGGAACAGAAACAGATGAGAAACAAGATAGAAGGATGTGTGCATGTACCATAAACTCAGCAATGTCCTGCTCTTTGATCTCTATCTGACCAGCTGCCTAACAAGGAACTGGCTCAACAAGATCAGCTTCTGGCAATGGAGTCAGTTCGTTCAGGTCACACAGAAGTCAACTAAAGGTGTACGTGTCCCAAAGACTCATTCGGCCGTAGTCATCGGCCTATGTGAGGGCAACCACAAAATAGCTGCCGAGCACAAAATGGAACACGGAGGTTCGAACAAAATCCCTGAATATGCAGTGTATCCATCAATCGAACATGACGAAAACACTCGTACATACCGCACTTGTTATTTGCGGTCCGCTGATACCAAAATCGTCTTGATACGACGACCTTTATTGAACGAGTTCAGAATCACGGAACCTCAGACCCTCCTTTTGCCCTTACATAGGCAATAAACCCAAACTCCTTCGTCCACATGTACAGACTTGGAGATCTTATGTAGCATGGAAATGGCTTGGTACACTGTCGGAGCGTTGTCTGGAATAAAAATGCAGCAGCTCGATTGAATCAATTTACATGCATACCCCTCCTCTATCTGCAAGTATGACATCTAACGCAACTCTGTTCTGAAGAGTCATAAGGCGATCCGACTGGAGCTCAGCAGTCAAGTTACTAAGGGCACGAGCAGTTTCGACTATGGTGGACTCAACCACTCTTGTCAGTTGTCGAATGTTCCTGCTGTTAACCATAGGTCCCCAAAACGGCAGAAAACCCTTCAAGAAATCTCCTAATTCTTGTCCTGCAGTATCTTCCTTACTGAAGACACCTTTAACAACTCTCGTCTTATGGAATTATTGACGAATTCCAATCTTCTAATAGATTCATGTTCGGGCAGAGGGTGAAAAGAATGCGAAGAAACAGTAAGAGAAGGCATAGGTTGTGTAGTGGGTGCAAACGTCACTTTGAAAGAGAATATTATAAATCCCATCAGAAACATCATTAAACTAAACAGCATCAACAAACATAATATTAAAAAACGTTTTCTGCTCATCACTGTAGATATTTTGCTCTTGAAGCTTATTCTTTCAACAGGTCTCTCCATCTCGAAAAACTCCATCCTCTAACCGTGCTGTTCGCGGCGGTTGGGTATTCCGTGCTAAGGAATGCGTCTGTCAGTCCAGGGAACGCCCTGAAACCAACCAGAAACGTTGACCTTGTGTCTTCGGCTTGCACTCCCAAGTCTTTGCACCCCGACCTTACAGCTGAACCAGGATGGCGGTTCGAAAAACAAAAACCAATCAAAACAGTTCCTCGGAGGAGAGAACATAATTTCAAAAATAGCAAAGAAAAATAATTTCATTTTATTTGTCCCATGACTCTTGCTCGCAAATTATAACGGCCTTTGCCAGGCAATGTCTGATCACGGAACAAAAGTTCAGGTTCGGAAGTGTCCAAACGATTTGACGGAGGCACAGCTTCTTGCCGAAGATCGTCGCTTTCTAGTTCAGAGTTTGTCCCAATTAAACGTGCATCGCTAAAAGTCAGAAAACGAGGCACGGTTTCAGTTTCAGAGTCAGGAATACCATTCTGGACCCACTGGTCATACGGCAGAGGCAAAGGGGCCCTCTTACAATGTACGCCGTGGATCCAGTTCTTTTTACCGCGCACTCACACTGCTGATCGCGTGGACAGTAGCACCAAGTAGGGTCCAATCCAGCGGGGCTGATCGTTCTTGGTCCGCTGGAAATTCTTTACCAAAACCCAGGAACCAGGTTCGATAACATGTCCTGGATCTTCAGATGCTTGTGGCAATGCATCATGAACCTGTTTGTGCAAAACACGCAATTTAGCCGTCAATTCGTAAAGGTAATCAAGCAATACAGAGTGCTCTATTTCACTAAATTTGGTCGGCCGCGGCACTCCCCATATATTTGCCGGGCGACCAAAAACAACTTCATAGGGACTAAGTCCTATTCGCGAATGTACAGTCATTCTTGTTGACAGAAGTGCTAATGGCAAGGCATCGGGCCATTGTAGACCGGAGCTCGCCTGAATCTTGGCCAGTTTTAGCTTAAGGGTGCCATTATAGCATTCTACCAAACCAGCTGATTGGGGGTGATTTGCAGCATGAAATTTGTGGTGGATTCCTAAACCATCACACACTCTCTTCATCACTTGACCCACAAATTCACTCCCATTGTCGTCCCATTCTCGGCAATCCAAATCTAGGGAAGAATTCATTGACAAGGGTTTTAGCTGTAGACAAAGCAGTGTTATCTTTCAGGGGATATGCTTCTACCCATCTCGAAAAGGCACAAACAACCACGAGCACATATTTTAAGTTGTTGTACCTCTCCATGTGGATGAAATCTAGCTGCAAAACCTCGAACGGATACGTCAGAAGTGCAAAATGACCAGCTGGAGTTTGAGTTCCCTTACCAGGATTGTACATCAGACAAACCATACAATTCTTAACCAGGTTCTCTGCACACTTAGGGATTCCAGAATTTTGCCATACTGGAGCCAACAACTTACAAATCCCTTTCACACTGATATGAGCCATTCCATGCGCCATCGTAACCACTGGAAGCACATACGCATCGGGTAACAACCATCGCTGATGCTCTGACAACTCAACCCAACAACCATTCGAATCCAATTTACCCATACTTTCTCTCCATTCATTCAACTCTTTCTCTGTAGCTTCATCTTGAATGGACTTCACGCTCTCTATCGTATCTTCACACATACTTCTATCTGGAACCCATTTCGCCGGACCTGCAACATACATTCGACTCATTACATCTCTCGCCGTTTCTTTTGCAAACGCATTACCACGACCAACATCATCAGTAATTTTCTTATGCGCACTGCATTTCACGATCGCAACTTGAAACGGCAAAGTAAGTGACTCAAGAAGTTCATTCACCAACTGACCATGTTGAATCTTGGTTCCATGCGAAGTCAGGAACCCACGATCTTTCCACAAACGTCCAAAACTATGAGCCACACCAAACGCATACTGGCTATCAGTGTACACAGTCACTCGTTTCCCTTTCGACAACACACACGCTCTTGTCAATGCAATCAACTCCGCTGCTTGTGCTGAATTATGTGGGATACGTGCAGCTTCAACAATCATATGCAAAGTCGTAACAGCATATGCAGCAGTCGTATCACCATTCGGAAGCTTGAAGCACAAACCATCAACCCATAAGGTACCATCACACTCTGCAAGAGGAGTGTCCCTAAGGTCTATTCTACCTTTCGTTTCTTCCTCTGTCCTAAGGAAGGAATCATGCTGTTCAATAACATCTGTCTCAACTAAAATCGGCAACAACGTAGCTGAATTCAACATATTACATCTCTTTATGCGCACATGACTCGCTAAGAGCGTTAACTCGTAACCTGACAACCAAGCCTAGTTAAGTGCTGTGTCTTGGTCCTGTTCAACAAAGTATCCACTGCATGTGGAACCATCACAATCAACGTATTATCCATCACCAAACCAGCAGACTATCAAATAGAGACAGCCGCTGCCGCTGTAGCTCTCAGACAACTCGGCAATGCTCTAGCTACCGGATCCAAAGTCGACAAAAAATAAGCACATGGACGTTGTTTATCGCCAAACTGTTGTGTCAAAACTGACAATGCACATCCCTCTCTCTCGTGGACATAAAGTGTAAAAGGCTTACAGTAGTCGGGAGTACCCAACACAGGAGCCGAACACAACGCATCACGCAATTCTGAAAAACTCTTCTGACATTCGTCAGTCCAAGGAATAGGATTTGGAGTATCCTTAACAGTAAGAGCTATCAAAGGTTTCGCAAGAAGCGAAAAATTAGAGATCCACTGTCTACAGTACGATGTGATAACCAGGAAAGCACGCACTTCTCTCTGTGTCGTTGGCACACTCATTTTCGCAATCGCTTGAATTCGTTCTGGGGTCAATCTTCTTCCCTCCATCGATAGGAGGTGACCTAAGTAGGTCACTTATTGTCGACAATAATGCAACTTCGAAAAAAACACCTTATGATGGAAATCAGACAAATGACGTAACAACGACAAAGTAGCCTCTTTACAAATCTCTTCATTGTCAGCAGCAACTAACAGATCGTCAACATACTGAATAAGGGCAGCACCATCAGGTAAGACAATCGAATCAAGTTGTGTTTTCAACGCCTGACTATAGATGAATGGACTCTCACAATAGCCTTGAGGAGCGCGCTTGAACCGGAAACTTCGGCCTCCTAAAAAGAAGCCAAAAATATCCCTACTCTCCTCGGCAAGCGGGATGCTGAAGAAAGCATTCTTCAAGTCAATCACCGAAAACCAGCCGGAATCAAAGTCAATAAAGCAGTGATATCTGGCACAACAGGAAATTGCAGAACTACGATCTTATTCACCTCGCGAAGATCGATCACAAACCTATATACAGGCAGTTTTGAAGAATCTGTACATTTCAAAACAGGCAAAACCGGACTATTGCACACATTACCTCTCGTTTCTTCAATCACACCTTTCTCAATCAGATCATAGATGATTGCTAAAAGTGCTCTCTCACCATCACTGGAAATCCGATATTGGGGAATACGTGGCAATCTAGCATTCTCTTTCAACGTTACAACATATGGTGGAATCTCCAAAAGACCCACATCATTAGGACCAGTAGCCCAAAGAGAATCAGGAAGAGAAGACAATTCAGCTGGAAGTCGATCTTTAGACAAATACATCGGAGAGACCACTCTCTTACCCAATGTAAGCTGTACTCCTAAAGGAGAGCAATGTAGCGTCGCATACAATCTTTTCAACAAGTCTAATCCCAACAAGTTCTCGCCACAACCTGTCGTCAGAATAAGGGGTGCTTTGAATTCACAAGGTCCAACAGAAAGAGACAAAGGACTAGAAATCGGATTACTAACTGGGGCGCCAGAAAAACCTACAGAAACATTGGTCAAGCCAGACAAAGGTGCGCCAGGGAGTTTAGAGTGCATAATAGAACTCTTCGCAGCACCAGTATCCAACAGAAAAGCCTCTGACACTCCTGATGTAATCACATCAACATAAGGTCCACTCTGATCTACTGGAACTGAAACACCTCCCTCTCTTTGTCTATGGCTATCCTAGCAATCATTACCATCCATAATCTCACCTTCGACATAATAGTCGTCCGCATAGTACTGAGCCGTCCTACCAGACGCACCATTCTGCTGATCAAAACTATTCATAGAATTCTGTGGAGGCAAGGAACGCGCATTCTGAGGAAAAACACCACGTCCTCTACCTCTAGGAGCTTGCTGAACACCTCGACCTCTCACACCAGAAGCACCATTTGTGCGCTGTAACAGAACCGGCAACTACTCTTGAAATGACCCTCTTCCTTACAATACGCACACTGATTTAGGCCTACAGGAAAACGCGGCTGAGAAGACTCGAACCTTTGCGAGTTTCTCTGATACTGCTGAGGTTGCTGATAATCGCGCTGATTATTACGAGGCGGATACGCTTGCTGCAAAAGAACCTTTGTCTTTAACTCTTTAGTCCTTTTGTCGGCTCTATCTTTCTGGTCCTTATCCCTATTCTCGTAGTACTCTGCAGTAGCCAAAATCTGTGCTGACGATGAAACAGCCCAAGCACTCTCAGAATCCTTCAACTTAGTGCACAAATCTGGAAGCAAATTATGCACGAACTTATCAACAAACAAGCGTTGACCACCTTCCGTACTCATGTCCTGACCACTATTGTCGATTAACGTCTCTTCAAACCTAGTGAAGAAATCGGACACACTTTCGTCTTTCTTCTGCTTACTTGCAGACAATTTGTCCCAATTTACACGCATAGCAGGCATCAACGTCTTCATGTAATTAATAATCCTATCAGGGAGTTCTGCAACTAAAGGCTCAGGTTTAGCACCACCAACTTGTCGGCCATCTGCAGCACCAATATTAGCCCATGTATCACCTAATTCCTGCGCATGATCTGTATGACGAATCAGTCCCCATAAAGGCTGTGGAACTTCATTCCCAAACAACATGTCTATGTCGGCTAAATTCATAACACATGAGTCTGCAGTCTGTGATAATTCCTTATAGTACCCTGCAGGATTTTTACGTGGATCAGGCAAGTCTGCTTAAGGGCCAAAACTTCAACTCGCTTCCATGGAACATGTACCCAAACACGCTGAAAATGTGGCAGAATAGGTGGATTAGCGGCTACATCTCCCACTCTCCAAACTGGGGGAACCTCTCTCATCGTATATTGACGCACTGTCCTCCTAACAGAAGAATCAGGCTCAAACAACGGCTGAGAAGGAGACTCACTCCTAAACAACAACAATGTCGCAACTGCCCTTTCAACGTTGAGACCCACTATAGTTCCCTTCGCAAACTCGGACTGTACGCGGAACAACTCAGACGGAGTCTGTCCCAAATCACCATCTTCCCATTCTTCACGAAGGAAAGTACACATCTCGAAAACATATCTCTGCTTCGATGCTTCCCATTGACGGGAGACATCCATAACAGACTCTAAATTATATCTTAAAGAATGAGTTACCCATTTACGCGCTAAATGATCCAATACTTCCCGCTCATCGGGCCAAGGCAGTTGGCTACGCAACTGTGTACGCGCCGAAACAGGGGTCATACCCAATGACCCAAAGAGAGGAGAACAGAGATCAGTAACAGTATCAGTCATTCTCTGTCGAACAGAAGGAGAAGTTGACATAAGAACAGGAGACAAAGCAGACTCAGAGGAAACTAACGTAGGAACAATAGCAGACGAAGTAGCAAGTACAGGAGACAAAGTCGTAGGAGTTGGAAACGGAGCAGGTAGCAATGTCGGCGGCCCTGGAGAAGGCTGCACCAAAGGAATAGGTGCCAACTGAAGAGGAGCTGGCGGTTGTACAATAGCAGGAAGCAAAGCAACCGGAGGTTGCGCAAATAAAGGTTGCAGAGGTGCTGTAGCACTCTGCACATAAGGGGGTGGCGAACTCAACAAATGTGACATCAAAGGATCTTTCTCAAGGTCCTTCGTTGCACCTTGCTGTTGTGGTGGCAAAGCTGGATAACACTTATCAATCGCCATTTTACGTTGCCTGTGCAACTGCTCACTTGCTTGTTCTTCTTCGTTATCTTTAAACTGTATAGCAGCTTGCATTATCGAAATACCTTCCTCTCTTTTATTTCTTTTTGCTAACTTAATTTCTTTTTGTTTGGCTTCCTTTCGCCAGAGGCGGTAAGAGTCAAACATCGCCGGCCGGGCTTTCTTCTTGAAAAGTTTACCTTCTAAATTATCTAAAATCTCGGTGTCATAACTACCATATTGGGACCACTTTAGGACACCATCCTTCCTAGTATATCTTTTCCATACTTCATTATACGTGATAGGGCCCACGCCATGTTTTAAATAGAGCTCATAGGTCGGAGTTCCAATCGGAGGCACCGGACACGAGTCCTCCGATCGGAAATCCCTATTACAACCACAACAAAATATCTTTCCAAGTCTGCTAAGACCAGGCATCTTCGCTCACTAGTCTAGCTTCAAACTTCAAGGGAATATCGAATACGATAGCCTCGTGAATACACGAGTCCCTCGGCTTTGGAGCTTGCAAGTCCCAAATCAAAGATCCCAAGGGGATACCCAAAACAAAACTAAGGACTGGGAGACGCTCCACTCATACTTAACTGAAATATCGATGACGTCGCCAGAAGACCTGTCTATTGTCTCGCTCTACAAATCGTCAAAAGGCTCCAAGACAGGGCGACAGTCAGGGCAGCAGTCCTTCGTAGCCGTCGGAAAGCGGGGAACCTCGCAGCAAAGACTTTCGGACCACGACGACATACAGGGGTTGATGAAGTGGCAGGCCTTCCTCCAGAATTTTCACACGAAGCTCCTCACGATCTTCAGGCTTGGACCGGTACCGCTGAAGTCGCCCGACGTTGGGCGCCAACTGTAGAACTGGGTTTTAGAACCCGGCGGCGCCAGGGGCACGCCCAATGTCTTCGGGTTCACCTGTCTTAGAATACAGAGACACAGGATACTTCTCGGTGACGTCAAAGACCAAATTTATTGGCTGCAACCAGGAACAGAGGTCTACGAAGCACAACACGGGTGGTTCGTCAGAGACTGTACAATTGTAGTATTGCGAGACATCGTCTTTTATGCCAAAAATCACATTCCTGACTAGCATCAATTATTTACGAACTGTCCAATCACACAGTGACATTTCAAAAGATATCACATAACGACAAGCCCACTTTCCGGTGTCCAGCCCACCATAAATGACAAGGCAAAATCCAACATTCTTGCTTGGACAGGCCGGACAAAACCCATAATAAAAGGACCTCAACCCAAACCATAAATAGGCCATAAAAGAAGGAACAGAAACAGATGAGAAACAAGATAGAAGGGTGTGTGCATGTACCATAAACTCAGCAATGTCCTGCTCTTTGATCTCTATCTGACCAGCTGCCTAACAAGGAACTGGCTCAACAAGATCAGCTTCGGGCAATGGAGTCAGTTAGTTCAGGTCACACAGAAGTCAACTAAAGGTGTACGTGTCCCAAAGACTCGTTCGGTCGTAGTCATCGGCCTATGTGAGGGCATCACAAAATGGCTGCCGAGCACAAAATGGAACCCGGAGGTTCGAACAAAATCCCTGAATATGCAGTGTGTCCATCAATCGAACATGACAAAAACACTCGTACATACCGCACTTGTTATTTACGGTCCGCTGATACCAAAATCGTCTTGATACGATGACCTTTATTGAACCGGTTCAGAATCACGGAACCTCAGGGAACACCACCAAATCACTCAGGGACACCACCACATCACTTGGGGACACCACCACATCACTCGGAGACACCACCACATCACTCGGGGACATCACCACATCACTCGGGGACCCCACCACATCACTCGGGGACACCACCACATCACTCAGCCCAACCACATCACTGTCCTTGCTTGCTACCAACAAGCATTGCCATAGCAAATAAGACTCGCATTAGGAAAGTGTAAGCAATTGGCTTTGTGAATAACAATGCTATTAATTTATATATTTTCAAAGCCGACATATATTAAAAAAAATTGTCATTTACAATACCTATAGCTCACACTTTCCTAATGCGAGACCTATTGCATTGCAAATGCTTGTTATTAAGGGAGGGGTGTAATTTGGCGTTGATTCATACCTGTGGCATGTGGGAAATTGGTTGTGGCATGTGTGGCATTTATTTTGTAATATAGGATTCAGTGGTGGCCTATGGGGAATCCAGTGTGGCATACAAGCATTGATAGTGGGATATGTGTATTGATTGTGTGATATAGGCATTGATCTTGAATATGGAGCCCTGCAAGAAGTCCACAGAGCCCTGGGGGTGGTGGGATGGCAAAAGGGTGCAGATTACAGAGGGCACACAGATGTTTAGCGGAAGGTCAGTTGCTCCAATGGCAGAGACATTTTTCTTTTCTGGAAGGAATTTCTCCATAAAGGACACCACAGTCAGTGGCGGATGTTAAACTTTTAAGAGGTGAGACAAACTGGCTGCAGTGAACATTGGTGGCTGCAAATGTCAAAGTGCTTTGGCGTATGTGCCTGCCCCACATCATGCCACACAAGCATTTGCAATGCAATAGGTTTCGCATTTACGAGAGTTTGAGCTATTGCCATTCTAAATGACAATGCCTTTTATTTATGTGTTTTGAAAACCTGCGAGCGGGGCTTAAACAGGCACTTTGTACTTAAAGTAATTGCTTATGAGAAGCAAAGCTGGCAGTAACTGTTCCTCTTCTTGCAAGCAAGGACTATGAGTACAAAGTGCCATGGACGCCTACAACATTCAAAGAGAGCCAGCAATTTTACAGAATGGGCACAATTGTGGCACACATGCCCCCCTATATGGTCTACATTGCCACCCATGTGCCAGGGCCAATATTATGCCTACGTTGGGCACTATCATACAACAGAGTCCATAACATTAATCAATGCTATAATTATGCTCGGTGTTGGCATAATTTGTATATGTATAGGCTGCATGCTTCAGGTCAGTGGTCTACAGGTGCCTGGACCCACAGGAAGGATAAATAGTCGCATAGAATAAGTAATTGCAAGGAAGGATAAATAGTCGTATGGAATAAATATAGTTACAGTGACCAAAGAATAGAACACTAAAACCAGACATATCATATAATCTGGCCAATTAACTAGTTGCTAAATAGCGAAGTGTCTCAGATCTTTCCTAAAGACTATCAATGCGTTCTTGTCCTGATATCTGAGGACAACTAATCCCAAATTCTTGTGTCAATGAATGGAAGTCTCCCTTCTATTGAAGTTTATTCTTGGAATATATGCCAAGTCTACGTTGCTTGGCCAAAGTTTCCTGGCGGGTAAATACCTTTTTATTTTGTCCCGCTCATCGATTGGTGTAGTTGCCATCATGCAACTCAGCACTTGTCATGCTTCTCTGGGGATTTATGCACTGGTAACCAGTGTAGCTACATTAAGCCTGCTCAGATGTGGTCACATTTCCTTACCTTCAGGACGTCTTACTATCATATTCTGTACATGTTGCAGTCAGCATATACATTTCTTTTTTAAAAATAATGCATTAAAGTATTCAAGTCATATAGCTTCACAATATGCTAAAACATTGAGAGCAGTTTCAAGAAACCAGTAATAAATAAGAACTGCAGAATTTGACAACCAGGTTGTATATAAAATTCAAATAGAAGTGAAACATGAAAATGAGCAGTGTAAGACTCTGTAATGCCCTGCCTGAAATCTCCCACCGGATGAAGACAAAATGTCTAAAGCTAAACACCAACAAGACTGAAATTTTCAGGAAGAGCACATTACTGGTTAATCCACCTGGTTGCGAGCAAAGCTAGGATTGTCACCCACTCCCACCAGCCACGCCAAGAACCTCAGGATCGGCATCGACACCAAACTCAACATGACTGCCCAAGTAAATTCTGTCATCGCGTTGCGATTCCATACACTACCCATCAGATGTTAAGGAAGATTTTCAAAAGGCCCCCAAACAGCACATGGAAAAACATAATTTATGCCCTTGTCACAAGAAGCTGGACTATGGGAACACCCTCTATGTCAGCATTAACGAAAACTCACCAAAAGGCCGCATACCATACAGAACTCGGTGGCCAGAACTGCTCTCAACCTCCCACGCCTCACTCACATCACACCAAAACTGAAGGGGCTCCACTGTCTGTTCATGCACAAACGAGCACTATTCAAACTTCTCACCCACACTTTCAAGGCACTACATAACAGTGGCCCAGCAAACTAAGGTTTGGCCAGAACATCTCCCGTGAGATAGTGTGCTGTACAAATCTGCATAACATGACATAACATAACATAATATTCTTATTGGCCAAAGTATGATGAAGGGTATAGAAAAGTGGCAACTTTCACCAGATTTCCTTGTGTGGCAAGTCATGTACTGAATCAGCTGTACAAGATGTTTAATTCTTTGGGAGGCCACTCATCTGTTTGCTCCCACAAACACTTTCTGCATTGATTAGAGCGCTGTTTCTGCACTTGTGTTCTTTGCTATGTATGTGTGTCTCTGCCTGTTTTACTTGTCATAACTTATTAAAAGAATTTGCTAAGTTAACAAAGAATGGATGTGCAGTGCACCATCCCAATTGGCACCCATGTTTTTGGTTGTAGGGTGGCACAGTCCAAATAATTTAGGGCAGTCTTTTGTTTCCAACCTGCATCTATGAGAGCTACCTCAGTATTTACTCCACTTAGCTTAAGGTTACTGCCACTGATCCAAGCAGCCAATTTGTGTAGGCCCTGCTTGGCCAAAAACTCTTCTTGCAGGCCCTGTGGATGCAGATGAATCTAGGTGTCCCTTGGTGCCATCAATGCCCACAAGGTCTCAACTATTAGTTACCATTGATAGATCAGGTGTGAATCCATAAGATAACACAGCCTAATGTGTATTTGTGAAGCACACGTTCACCTAAGGGTATCTAGGAGCTGAATAACAGATGATTAATGTTATCCAACTCAAAGGTACTAATTTTATCAACCTCAGAAGGATGAAAGACTGAGTGGACCCGCCGGGATCTGAACCTGTGACTCTGAGGTAAAACACAAGCCCCTACAGGGGACAAATTAGTCCACTAAGCCACCAGACCTGGCCACGAATGCAAAGGGAGAGCCAGATGCCATGAGTGTGCCACATGAGAATTCTAACAAGATGAGGAACACAGAGACCCTCACGCATGTATTCTCGCACAAGAGATACACATAGACATGGGCGCACACACACACAGATATATGCACACACCTAATGTGCACCTCACAGGACTGAATGCCTTGTATAAACCTTATGTTGAAGGATGCCGTACAAGCCTATGGCTCTTGTACGTAGAGTGCTTTTACCAATGCACCTTACTGTGCTTTTTGCTGCTCACCTTCTCGGATGTTGAGTACGTACCAGCTTGTACGGTCTGTTGTCCGCCCCCCATGAGAGATTTGTATACACGGTGGGACATGCCGTTTTAGCGTGGAGCTCCTTACACACCTATCAGTGGGATGAAAGCTTCCTCATGTTTCTGACAGGACCTTAAATCATGATCTTTTATTCTGTAATGGCCAGGGCATTATTCCTATAGTACTCAGCATGAGCTCTCAGTGCCAAGAAGCTGTGGGCTGTGTGCACTCAAAAATAACATGAAACATCACATAACACTAATGCAACATACGCTCTCGGCTTACCTTCATTATTAAACCAGGCTTACGTTGTCATCTCGCTATGGTCACCTATTTTGTAAATAAACTTCTTGCAAGGTTTGTTCCCTACCTCCATGACATAGGACTTAGTCAGGTTGGCCGATAAATCTAACGTGTCCATAAAACTGACAGACCCGTATATCAGACGCTGGAGTCCCTTCGGAGTATGTGCTAGAAGCATTGCATCATTTGCGTAAAGCAGCACAGAGACAGCTCAGGAAAGGTTCCAAAATACATCCCTATCTAACCCCACTAGTACAGGGGAAAGATGTTGTGGAAAAACCCTCCCGATTATATCTAACTTTTGCGGAGGTATTGCAATGTAATCCTCTTAATAAATTTATTATGCCCTGGTCAACCCCCAGTGTAATCATAAGAGCCCACAACTTCTCTCTGTTAACGTGATCAAACGCTGCGGTTAGATCCATAAAACCTAAATATACCGCCTGCTTACTGGCTATGGTGTATTTAGCCACCAATAAATATACATTTAAACATTGATCCGTCGTTGATCTCCCCGGCCTAAACCCGTACTGGACGTCTGTGATAATCTGATGTTCCTCCGCCCAATCCATTAAACGTGCTAAAATCACACGTCCCAAGACTTTTGCCGTTACATCAATTAACGAAATAGGGCGAAAACCCTGGGGTTTGTCCCTGATCCCCCTTTTAAATGTGGGAACTATTGTTGCTGTTGACCAGGAACGAGGGAGGCCGGAAACAACAGCAGCATTAATCACCCTCACGAGAATTGGTGCCCACAACTCCACATTACTTAAAAAAGGTCCGGGGGAATGCCAGCTGGCCCAGGTGCTTTATTTCGTGTTAGACCCTGGATACCCACTACAATTTCCTCCATCGTAAAAACTATCGATGAATTCCACCCTATGCCGCCTTCTGCGTCCTGTATGCTATTATCTGAATGATTATACAGTCCTTTAAAATGATCTAGCCATTGTTCAGGCAAAATGTTACTGCCAATTTCAGGTATGCTAGCATCCTGGAAGCATGGGTTATTTATTATCTTCCAGAATGCATTCATATCCTCCCTTTCAGCTGCCTCCCTTAAATCTTCCCAAGCTTATTCTTGAAGGTTAGTCTTCCTGTCTTTAGCCGCCTGTTTATATGCTAACCTACACTCTGCAACTTTTGACTTGTCCCTTAGGATTATTTTTAAGCTAGCTTTCAGTTTGTTTTTGTGCGCGGGAACAGTCTTTATTGAACCACCTGGGATTGTCATTTACTTCCCCATGTGCGGTAGTAAGCAATAACTTGACTACTAATTGGGCCACTGCCTCAAAAGTCCTCACCAAAGGGGGTCCTCATCTTGGGATCATCACCCTCCGCCTGGGACGACTCCTGGTGGCCCCCGGCCCTGGGCACCGCTCCCAAGCCAATGGACCACGCACGCAACCTGGGCTTCATCCTGGACTCCTCCCTGTCGATGACCAGACAAGTCAACGCCGTCTCATCTTCGTGCTTCAACACCCTGCGCATGCTCCGCAAGATCTTCAGATGGATCCCCACCAAAACCAGGAAGACCGTCACCCGGGCACTCGTCACCAGCCGACTGGACTACGGGAACACCCTCTACGCCGGAACCACAGCCAAACTTCAAAAAAGACTCCAGCGCATCCAGAACGCCTCCGCACGACTCATCCTGGACATCCCCCGACACAGCCACATCACCGGACACCTGAGAGACCTTCACTGGCTCCCTGTCAGCAAGAGAATCACATTCAGACTCCTGACCCACGCACACAAGGCTCTCCACGACATGGGCCCCAAGTACCTCAACGACCGCATGACCTTCTACACGCCCACCCGCCAGCTACGATCAACCAGTCACGCCCTCGCCACCGTACCACGCATCCGCAGAGCCACCGCTGGAGGAAGATCCTTCTCCTACCTGGCAGCCAAGACCTGGAACTCCCTCCCCACCCAACTTCGGTGAACCCAGGACCACCTCTCCTCCAGGAAACAGCTCAAGACTTGGCTGTTCGAGCAGTAGCATACCCCCCAGCTCCTTGACACCCTCCTGGGTGAGTAGCGCGCTTTAAAAATGCCGTGATTGATTGATTGATTGATTGGTCCCTCCACCGAGAGGTCCAAACATTCTCCTATAAGATCTTCCCCTTCATTTATGAGGGTTTTATAAAAGGCCACTCCATCCACCTTGGCCCATCTTAATCTTCTACCCCGGTCCGTCACCCTTTCAATAATGCCGCCCCCGCCCCTCTCCGGGCCTTTCTAGAGGATAGTCCTGTGACCAGGAGTGTTAGGGGGTTATGATCACTAAATATACTTAGCTCAATTGAGGCCCCTCTTATCCATTCTTTAAACAATTTGGACACCACTATATAATCAATAACAGAGCTGCCCCCCTCCCCTTAAAGGTGGGGTTAACAACTCAATCCCTCCCTGTGGCTACCAAATCCATGGTGTTTTCTAGGGCGTGTTTTTTCAAAACCCTACCCAACTCAGTTCCCTCCCTTGTATGCTCAAAGTGCGGGACCTCGCATATCGTACATAGGGACCAATCTCCTCGGGCGGGTGTTAGGTTAGGGCACAGGTGACAATTTAAGTCACCCGCTATTAACAAAAACCGTGCCACAGCCCCCTTCTTCTGCCCTACCCCTGAGCTAAGTTTTGCAACCAACTCATCAACTCTTGACCTATTCACATATGGTAGAGGGGCATTATAAAAATTAACCAGTATTAGATTGAGGCAATTGTTATAGAACCCAAGAGCCAACATATGGTCCGAGGTCCAATTTAAATTATTCCATACACCCTCCATCTCAAGGTCCACAAATGTTATTAAACCTCCCATTGCCCTCCCTGAAGGTATCTAAAATGTACTACTATACAGTCCCCCTCAAATGTTTTCTTTGCCTTCCCTAACCAAGCCATTAAAATATGTCTGTGATCTTCCATCCTAAACCCTAGATTCTTACTTAGCCAATGAGCGGTTTTGTTAATTAGCATCTGCGGGGTTTCAACCGTGTTTCCATTTGCAGCAGGCACACCAACTAACATGCTGTATACGAACTAGAGGCAGGTGGGAGGTCCAAACGTACCAATCCTACAGAGGCCCGTACACCTACGAGGAGCCCCTGCCCAGATCAACATCTCTCCTCAATGGTTCACTCCTTTTATCCTTCAGGATGGGGGAAACAGGGGGTGGGCCCCGATTATCTGCCACTACCTCACGTTTGGCTTGCCTTTGGCCCTGTCTTTCATCATTACTTGGTGCTTGCTTAGCCCACTGTCCACTTTGTTCGTCCGCCCCCTCTAGTGGCTTGATTTGTGACCCCACATTATCCCTGCTTCCATTCTGAGTGTTGTCTGTACCTTCTACAGTTTGATCCCCCTCTGCGGGTTTGACCTTGTCCTTATACAAACCTATAAGTTCCACCAATTTTGTCTCAATGAACTCCAATTTGTCCATCAAAGGTTTAAGTGCAAGGCCCAGTGACCACTGTATCTTGGCCCAGACATCACTCCCACTCTCCATTCCAATATCATCTAACTCCAAATTAATCAGGGACCCCCAAAAAGAGTGCGCTCGAGCTACCCCCAGTACTCCTACCAGCATTCTTAGACAGTGGCTTACAAGGCTTGCAAGGGGGAACCATCTTCCGCCTATACTTGGGCTGTTTGGTCTGTTTGGCCTTATTACCAACCCCCTTTCCTCGTATGTGGTGACACAACATTCCCTGTCGGCTTCTCACTACCTTTCATGCTCGACAACTTTTTTGACCACGTAATAACCGTCCAGGTGCTCAGAATCGCACTAGGGACCGTTGAAGGCTGATCATGCTCACTGCCCCTCTCTTCTATCTCTGACTGTCCAACAATGAGCCCCTGTAAGCCTCCCTTGCATATGTTTATGTCATTTTGTCCATCTTGATCACACATAACCACACTCCCTTGATCAGGCGTTGCAAGGACCCCTCCCGGGTCATAGCGCATCTCCTGCGTGAATGTTACTGGGCACTGCATCAGTTCCTTGGCACTCCCATCTGCCCCTTCCACTACCTCGGACTGACTTGGCGTACTCACAGCCGGGGATTTCAGCAAGGCAAGGGGCCCGAGCGAGGAGCGCCTCTGTGAATGAGCCAACTCTAGAGATAACCTTTTTTCAGTCAACTGGATTTGATGCGAAACCAGGGACTCTGCTCTTAAAATAAATGCATCGAGCGTCCCTGTGATTCCACCTCCTCCCACACGTGCAGGGTTCTCGTGTTTATTCATACTTTCTTCTTCTCCACAGTTCCTGGCTACACAAGCCCGATTACACAGATGCCAACCCCTGATACTCCTCTCACATTTTTACTCACGACCAGCTGGTAGTTTTTATATCACTGCAAGATGTCGAATGTTAGAGGGGTGGCCCTGCCCTGCCTCTTCCGGCCCCTGACGGGCACAGACGGACCCGCCCTTGGCCCGGGCTTTGCCCGGGCACCACCCGTGCGCGTCCTGCGCTGCGGTGGTCCTGCTGCCTTCTTATCCCCCGCCGGTACGGTGAGAGCGTCACCCCCGCACCAGCTGACCTGGGGCTGCTGGGAACAGTAGTCCAAACAATGTCTGTTCCCCTCACGGCTCGCGGAAAATCAGGTTAAGCTTGTCAATCAATCAAGGATTTATAAAGCGCAGCAAATCACTGGTGAGGGTCTCAAGGCGCTGCACTCTCAGGTCGCACCTTGCTTGTACCCTCATCTACTTACAGTTAACACCCTTGAGTACAATCTCAGGTTGCTACCCTGCCCGCACTCTCTTCTACTCACAGTTTACACCCTTCGGTACACTCTCAGGTCATCACCTTGCTTGGACTCTGATTTACTCACAGTTTCCACCCTGGTGTACACTCTCAGATTATCACCCAGCCAGCACTCTGTTGTACTCACAGTTTACACCCTGGAGTATAATCATAGGCTGCCAACTTGTTCACACTCTTTTCTACCCCCAGTTTACAGCCTTGTGTACACTCTGAGGCCACCACCCTGCTTGCACTCTGATCTACTCACAATTTACACCCTTGTGTACACTCTCAGGTCATTACCCGGGTCACATGTATTCACAGTTTACACCTTGGTGTACACTCCTAGATAACCACCCCGCTCATACCCTGATCTACTCACAATTTACACCCCTGTGTACACTCTCAGGTCATTACCCGGGTCAGATGGACTCACCGTTTACACCTTGGTGTACACTCCTAGATAACCACCCCGCTCATACCCTGATCTACTCACAGTTTACGCCCTGGAGTACACTCCCCGGTCATCACCCTCCTCGCCGCACCTAGATCTTTTCAAGAATTTACATCCTTATGTACACTCCCAGGCTGCCACCCTGCTTGTACCCTGATCTACTTGAAGTTCACACCCTGAAGTACAGTCTGAGGTCATCACCCTGTTCACACTCTGGTGTACTCACAGTGTACACCCTGGTGTACACTCCCAGGTCCCCACCCTGCTCGTACCCTGATGTACTCACAGTTCACACACTGAAGTACAATCTGAGGTCATCACCCTGCTCAAACTCTGTTCTACTCACAGGTTAAATTCTGGTATGCACTCCCAAGTCACCATCCTGCTCGCACCCTGATCTATTTACAGTTTATACCCTGAAGTACAATCTGAGGTCACCACCCTGCTCACACTCTGTTCTACTCACAGTTTACAGCCTTATGTACACTCTCAGGGCATCACCCTGCTTGTACCCTTATCTACTCACAGTTTGAACCTTGTTGTACACTTCCAGATCGCCACCCTTCTCACACCCTGAAGTACTCTCAGTTTCCACCCTGGTGTAAACTCTCAGGTCATCACCCTGCTGACTCTCTAAAGTACCCCACTCAGCTCATCATTCAGCTGTCTGCTGGCGTGCACTCTAAGACCTCACTGCCGCAGTCACGCATGCGCTGCACTCTACTCACAGTAACTCAAAGTGATTAAGATATTGGTGTCTTATGAGGCGAAAATGTAATGAATCCTTGTACCTTAAGCTTACTGCTCGAGTGAGGATATTCTCACCACCCTTGGCCACAGACAGGCGTGTCCGGATGGGCCCACTCTCTCTTCTCATCACACCCTCAAATGTCCCAAACTTCCTCTCGGAAAACCCCGACGCTGCTGGAAAATCCCAAAGGACCCCCGCCAATGTCTCATTGTGAAAATGAAAGTCGCTCATTGAGGCTCCTGCAGTGGGGTCGCCAAGTGTGTTCTAATGAAGGCAGTTCTCAGCACTGCCAGAGACCTTCACAGGAGCCCTTCCCAAGTAATGTAATCCTGTTCAGAATACCGGCAAAGCACAGCAGCCCTGGGACTGCTGGTACAGATGTTCAGCAGTCCTCTCCACTCCTTTCAAATCTCTCATCTTAGCTGTTTTAGAAACCTGGCACTCCACTAGGTTTCCTGGCACACAGCTCAATTTCCTGGTCCTCCTCTGGGTGTCCTGGTCCTCGTCTGGGTGTCCTGGCCCTCCTCTGGGTTTCCTGGTCCTCCTCTGGGTTTCTTGGCCCTCCTCTGGGTTTCCTGGTCCTCCTCTGGGTTTCCTGGTCCTCCTCTGAGTTTCCTGGCCCTCCTCTGGGTTTCCTGGTCCTACTCTGGTTTTCCTGGCCCTCCTCTGGGTTTCCTGGCCGTCCGCTGGGTTTCCTGGCCCTCCTCTGGGTTTCCTGGTCCTCCTCTGGGTTTCCGGGTCCTCCTCTGGGTTTCCTGGTTCTCCTCTGGGTTTCCTGGCCCTCCTCTGGGTTTCCTGGTCCTCCTCTGGGTTTCCGGGTCCTCCTCTGAGTTTCCTGGCCCTCCACTGGGTTTCCTGGCCCTCCTCTGGGTTTCCTGGTCCTCCTCTGGGTTTCCTGGCCCTCCTCTGGGTTTCCTGGCGCTCCTCTGAGTTTCCTGGCCCTCCGCTGGGTTTCCTGGCCCTCCTCTGGGGTTCCTGTTCCTCCTCTGGGTTTCCTGGCCCTCCTCTGGGTTTCCTGGTCCTCCTCTGGGCTTCCTGGCCCTCCTTTGGGTTTCCTGGTCCTCCTCTGGGTTTCCTGGCACTCTGCTAGGTCTCCTGGCCCTCCTCTGGGTTTCCTGGTCCTCCTCTGGGTTTCCTGGTCCTCCTTCGGGTGCCCTGGTCCTCCTCTGGGTTTCCTGGCCCTCCTCTGGATTTCCTGGTCCTCCTCTAGGTTTCCTGGCACTCCGCTAGGTCTCTTGGCCCTCCTCTGGGTTTCCTGGTCCTCTTCTGGGTGCCATGGTCCTCCTCTGGGTGTCCTGGCCCTCCTCTGGGTTTCCTGGCCCTCCTCTGGGTTTCCTGGCCCTCCTCTGGGTGCCCTGGTCCTCCTCTGGGTTTCCTGGCCCTCCTCTGGGTTTCCTGGTCCTCCTCTGGGTTTCCTGGTCCTCCTCTGGGTCTCCTGGCCCTCCTCTGGGTTTCCTGGCGCTCCTCTGGGTGCCCTGGTCCTCCTCCGGGTGTCCTGGCCCTCCTCTTGGTTTCCTGGCCCTCCTCTGGGTTTCCTGGTCCTCCTCTGGGTGCCCAGGTCCTCCTCTGGCTGTCCTGGTCCTCCTCTGGGTTTCCTGGCCCTCCTCTGGGTTTCTTGGTGCTCCTCTGGGTTTCCTGGCCCTCCGCTGGGTTTACTGGCCCTCTTCTGGGTGCCCTGGCCCTCCTCTCGGTTTCCTGGCGCTCCTCTGGGTGCCCTGGTCCTCCTCCCGGTGTCCAGGCCCTCCTCTGGGTTTCCTGGCCCTCCTCTGGGTTTCCTGGTCCTCCTCTGGGTGCCCTGGTCCTCCTCTGGGTTTCCTGACCCTCCTCTGGGTTTCCTGGCCCTCCTCTGGGTGCCCTGGTCCTCCTCTGGGTGCCCTGGTCCTCCTCTGGGTTTCCTGGCCCTCCTCTGAGTTTCCTGGCCCTCCTCTGGGTGCCCTGGTCCTCCTCTTGGTTTCCTGACCCTCCTCTGGGTTTCCTGGTCCTCCTCTGGGTTTCCTGGTCCTCCTCTGGGATTCCTGGTCCTCCCCTGGGTGCCCTGGTCCTCCTCTGGGTTTCCTGGCCCTCCTCTGAGTTTCCTGCCCCCCCGCTGGGTTTACTGGCCCTCCTCTGGGTTTCCTGGTCCTCCTCTGGGTTTCCTGGTCCTCCTCTGGGTCTCCTGGCCCTCCTCTGGGTTTCCTGGCGCTCCTCTGGGTGCCCTGGTCCTCCTCCGGGTGTCCTGGCCCTCCTCTTGGTTTCCTGGCCCTCCTCTGGGTTTCCTGGTCCTCCTCTGGGTGCCCAGGTCCTCCTCTGGCTGTCCTGGTCCTCCTCTGGGTTTCCTGGCCCTCCTCTGGGTTTCTTGGTGCTCCTCTGGGTTTCCTGGCCCTCCGCTGGGTTTACTGGCCCTCTTCTGGGTGCCCTGGCCCTCCTCTCGGTTTCCTGGCGCTCCTCTGGGTGCCCTGGTCCTCCTCTGGGTCTCCTGGCCCTCCTCTGGGTTTCCTGGTCCTCCTCTGGGGTTCCTGGTCCTCCTCTGGGTGCCCTGGTCCTCCTCTGGGTGTCCTGGCCCCCTCTGGGTTTCCTGGCCCTCCTCTGGGTGCCCTGGTCCTCCTCTTGGTTTCCTGACCCTCCTCTGGGTTTCCTGGTCCTCCTCTGGGTTTCCTGGTCCTCCTCTGGGATTCCTGGTCCTCCCCTGGGTGCCCTGGTCCTCCTCTGGGTTTCCTGGCCCTCCTCTGAGTTTCCTGCCCCCCGCTGGGTTTACTGGCCCTCCTCTGGGTTTCCTGGTCCTCCTCTGGGTTTCCTGGTCCTCCTCTGGGTCTCCTGGCCCTCCTCTGGGTTTCCTGGCGCTCCTCTGGGTGCCCTGGTCCTCCTCCGGGTGTCCTGGCCCTCCTCTTGGTTTCCTGGCCCTCCTCTGGGTTTCCTGGTCCTTCTCTGGGTGCCCAGGTCCTCCTCTGGGTGTCCTGGTCCTCCTCTGGGTTTCCTGGCCCTCCTCTGGGTTTCTTGGTGCTCCTCTGGGTTTCCTGGCCCTCCGCTGGGTTTACTGGCCCTCTTCTGGGTTTCCTGGTCCTCCTCTGGGTTTCCTGGTCCTCCTCTGGGTTTCCTGACCCTCCTCTGGGTTTCCTGGTCCTCCTCTGGGTTTCCTGGTCCTCCTCTGGGTGCCCTGGTCCTCCTCTGGTTTTCCTGGCACTCGGCTAGGTCTCCTGACCCTCCTCTGGGTTTCCTGGCCCTGCTCTGGGGTTCCTGGCCCTGCTCTGGGGTTCCTGGCCCTACTCTGGGTTTCCTGGCCCTCCTCTGGGTTTCCTGGTCCTCCTGTGGGTGCCCTGGTCCTCCTCTGGTTTTCCTGGCACTCCGCTAGGTCTCCTGGCCCTCCTCTGGGTTTCCTGGTCTCCTCTGGGTTTCCTGGCCCTCCTCTGGGTTTCCTGGTCCTCCTCTGGTTTTCCTGGCACTCCGCTAGGTCTCCTGGCCCTCCTCTGGGTTTCCTGGCCCTGCTCTGGGGTTCCTGGCCCTCCTCTGGGTTTCCTGGTCCTCCTCTGGGGTTCCTCGCCCTGCTCTGGGTCTCCTGGCCCTCCTCTGGGTTTCCTGGTCCTCCTCTGGGGTTCCTGGCCCTGCTCTGGGTCTCCTGGTCCTCCTCTGGGTTTCCTGGTCCTCCTCTGGGTGCCCTGGTCCTCCTCCGGGTGTCCTGGCCCTCCTCTGGGTTTCCTGGCGCTCCTCTGAGTTTCCTGGCCCTCCGCTGGGTTTCCTGGCCCTCCTCTGGGTTTCCTGGTCCTCCTCTGGGTTTCCTGGCCCTCCTCTGGGTTTCCTGGTCCTCCTCTGGGCTTCCTGGACCTCCTCTGGGTTTCCTGGTCCTCCTCTGGGTTTCCTGGCACTCTGCTAGGTCTCCTGGCCCTCCTCTGGGTTTCCTGGTCCTCCTCTAGGATTCCTGGTCCTCCTTCGGGTGCCCTGGTCCTCCTCTGGGTTTCCTGGCCCTCCTCTGGGTTTCCCGGTCCTCCTCTAGGTTTCCTGGCACTCCGCTAGGTCTCTTGGCCCTCCTCTGGGTTTCCTGGTCCTCTTCTGGGTGCCATGGTCCTCCTCTGGGTGTCCTGGCCCTCCTCTGGGTTTCCTGGCCCTCCTCTGGGTTTCCTGGTCCTCCTCTGGGTGCCCTGGTCCTCCTCTGGGTTTCCTGGCCCTCCTCTGGGTTTCCTGGTCCTCCTCTAGGTGTCCTAGTCCTCCACTGGAATTCCTGGTCCTCCCCTGGGTGCCCTGGCCCTCCTCTCGGTTTCCTGGCGCTCCTCTGGGTGCCCTGGTCCTCCTCCCGGTGTCCAGGCCCTCCTCTGGGTTTCCTGGCCCTCCTCTGGGTTTCCTGGTCCTCCTCTGGGTGCCCTGGTCCTCCTCTGGGTGTCCTGGTCCTCCTCTGGGTTTCCTGGCCCTCCTCTGGGTTTCTTGGCGCTCCTCTGAGTTTCCTGGCCCGCCGCTGGGTTTACTGGCCCTCCTCTGGGTTTCCTGGTCCTCCTCTGGATTTCCTGGTCCTCCTCTGGGTCTCCTGGCCCTCCTCTGGGTTTCCTGGTCCTCCTCTGGGGTTCCTGGTCCTCCTCTGGGTGCCCTGGTCCTCCTCTGGGTGTCCTGGCCCCCTCTGGGTTTCCTGGCCCTCCTCTGGGTGCCCTGGTCCTCCTCTTGGTTTCCTGACCCTCCTCTGGGTTTCCTGGTCCTCCTCTGGGTTTCCTGGTCCTCCTCTGGGATTCCTGGTCCTCCCCTGGGTGCCCTGGTCCTCCTCTGGGTTTCCTGGCCCTCCTCTGAGTTTCCTGCCCCCCCGCTGGTTTTACTGGCCCTCCTCTGGGTTTCCTGGTCCTCCTCTGGGTTTCCTGGTCCTCCTCTGGGTCTCCTGGCCCTCCTCTGGGTTTCCTGGCGCTCCTCTGGGTGCCCTGGTCCTCCTCCGGGTGTCCTGGCCCTCCTCTTGGTTTCCTGGCCCTCCTCTGGGTTTCCTGGTCCTCCTCTGGGTGCCCAGGTCCTCCTCTGGCTGTCCTGGTCCTCCTCTGGGTTTCCTGGCCCTCCTCTGGGTTTCTTGGTGCTCCTCTGGGTTTCCTGGCCCTCCGCTGGGTTTACTGGCCCTCTTCTGGGTTTCCTGGTCCTCCTCTGGGTTTCCTGGTCCTCCTCTGGGTTTCCTGGTCCTCCTCTGGGTGCCCTGGTCCTCCTCTGGTTTTCCTGGCACTCCGCTAGGTCTCCTGACCCTCCTCTGGGTTTCCTGGCCCTGCTCTGGGGTTCCTGGCCCTGCTCTGGGGTTCCTGGCCCTACTCTGGGTTTCCTGGCCCTCCTCTGGGTTTCCTGGTCCTCCTGTGGGTGCCCTGGTCCTCCTCTGGTTTTCCTGGCACTCCACTAGGTCTCCTGGCCCTCCTCTGGGTTTCCTGGTCTCCTCTGGGTTTCCTGGCCCTCCTCTGGGTTTCCTGGTCCTCCTCTGGTTTTCCTGGCACTCCGCTAGGTCTCCTGGCCCTCCTCTGGGTTGCCTGGCCCTGCTCTGGGGTTCCTGGCCCTCCTCTGGGTTTCCTGGTCCTCCTCTGGGGTTCCTGGCCCTGCTCTGGGTCTCCTGGCCCTCCTCTGGGTTTCCTGGTCCTCCTCTGGGGTTCCTGGCCCTGCTCTGGGTCTCCTGGTCCTCCTCTGGGTTTCCTCGTCCTCCTCTGGGTCTCCTGGCCCTCCTCTGGGTTTCCTGGCACTCTTCTGGGTGCCCTGGTCCTCCTTCGGGTGTCCTGGCCCTCCTCTGGGTTTCCTGGCCCTCCTCTGGGTTTCCTGGTCCTCCTCTGGGTGCCCAGGTCCTCCTCTGGGTGTCCTGGTCCTCCTCTGGGTTTCCTGGTCCTCCTCAGGGTTTCTTGGTGCTCCTCTGGGTTTCCTGGCCCTCCGCTGGGTTTCCTGGTCCTCCTCTGGGTTTCCTGACCCTCCTCTGGGTTTCCTGGTCCTTCTCTGGGTTTCCTGGTCCTGGGTTTCCTGGTCCTCCTCTGGGTGCCCTGGTCCTCCTCTGGTTTTCCTGGCACTCCGCTAGGTCTCCTGGCCCTCCTCTGGGTTTACTGGCCCTGCTCTGGGTTTCCCGGTCCTCCTCTGGGTTTCCCGGTCCTCCTCTGGGTTTCCTGGTCCTCCTCTGGGTTTCCTGGTCCTCCTCTGAGTGCCCTGGTCCTCCTCTAGGTCTCCTGGCCCTCCTCTGGGTTTCCTGGTCCTCCTCTGGGTTTCCTGGACCTCCTCTGGGTGCCCTGGTCCTCCTCTAGGTCTCCTGGCCCTCCTCTGGGTTTCCTGGTCCTCCTCTGGGGTTCCTGGTCCTCCTCTGAGTTTCCTGGTCCTCCTCTGGTTTCCTGGCCCTCCTCTGGGTGTCCCGGCCCTCCTCTGGGATTCCTGGCCCTCCTCTGGGTTTCCTGGTCCTCCTCTGGGTTTCCTGGTCCTCCTCTGGGTCTCCTGGCCCTCCTCTGGGTTTCCTGGTGCTCCTCTGGGTGCCCTGGCCCTCCTCCGGGTGTCCTGGCCCTCCTCTGGGTTTCCTGGCCCTCCCCTGGGTTTCCTGGTCCTCCTCTGGGTGCCCAGGTCCTCCTCTGGGTGTCCTGGTCCTCCTCTGGGTTTCCTGGCCCTCCTCTGGGTTTCTTGGTGCTCCTCTGGGTTTCCTGGACCTCCGCTGGGTTTACTGGCCCTCTTCTGGGTTTCCTGGTCCTCCTCTGGGTTTCCTGGTCCTCCTCTGGGTTTCCTGACCCTCCTCTGGGTTTCCTGGTTCTCCTCTGGGTTTCCTGGTCCTCCTCTGGGTGCCCTGGTCCTCCTCTGGTTTTTCTGGCACTCCGCTAGGTCTCCTGACCCTCCTCTGGGTTTCCTGGCCCTGCTCTGGGGTTCCTGGCCCTCCTGTGGGTGCCCTGGTCCTCCTCTGGTTTTCCTGGCACTCCGCTAGGTCTCCTGGCCCTCCTCTGGGTTTCCTGGTCTCCTCTGGGTTTCCTGGCCCTCCTCTGGGTTTCCTGGTCCTCCTCTGGTTTTCCTGGCACTCCGCTAGGTCTCCTGGCCCTCCTCTGGGTTTCCTGGCCCTGCTCTGGGGTTCCTGGCACTCCTCTGGGTTTCCTGGTCCTCCTCTGGGGTTCCTGGCCCTGCTCTGGGTCTCCTGGCCCTCCTCTGGGTTTCCTGGTCCTCCTCTGGGGTTCCTGGCCCTGCTCTGGGTCTCCTGGTCCTCCTCTGGGTTTCCTGGTCCTCCTCTGGGTCTCCTGGCCCTCCTCTGGGTTTCCTGGCGCTCCTCTGGGTGCCCTGGGCCTCCTCCGGGTGTCCTGGCCCTCCTCTAGGTTTCCTGGCCCTCCTCTGGGTTTCCTGGTCCTCCTCTGGGTGCCCAGGTCCTCCTCTGGTTTTCCTGGCACTCCGCTAGGTCTCCTGGCCCTCCTCTGGGTTTCCTGGCCCTGCTCTGGGGTTCCTGGCCCTCCTCTGGGTTTCCTGGTCCTCCTCTGGGGTTCCTGGCCCTGCTCTGGGTCTCCTGGCCCTCCTCTGGTTTTCCTGGCACTCCACTAGGTCTCCTGGCCCTCCTCTGGGTTTCCTGGTCTCCTCTGGGTTTCCTGGCCCTCCTCTGGGTTTCCTGGTCCTCCTCTGGTTTTCCTGGCACTCCGCTAGGTCTCCTGGCCCTCCTCTGGGTTTCCTGGCCCTGCTCTGCGGTTCCTGGCCCTCCTCTGGGTTTCCTGGTCCTCCTCTGGGGTTCCTGGCCCTGCTCTGGGTCTCCTGGCCCTCCTCTGGGTTTCCTGGTCCTCCTCTGGGGTTCCTGGCCCTGCTCTGGGTCTCCTGGTCCTCCTCTGGGTTTCCTCGTCCTCCTCTGGGTCTCCTGGCCCTCCTCTGGGTTTCCTGGCACTCTTCTGGGTGCCCTGGTCCTCCTTCGGGTGTCCTGGCCCTCCTCTGGGTTTCCTGGCCCTCCTCTGGGTTTCCTGGTCCTCCTCTGGGTGCCCAGGTCCTCCTCTGGGTGTCCTGGTCCTCCTCTGGGTTTCCTGGTCCTCCTCAGGGTTTCTTGGTGCTCCTCTGGGTTTCCTGGCCCTCCGCTGGGTTTCCTGGTCCTCCTCTGGGTTTCCTGACCCTCCTCTGGGTTTCCTGGTCCTTCTCTGGGTTTCCTGGTCCTGGGTTTCCTGGTCCTCCTCTGGGTGCCCTGGTCCTCCTCTGGTTTTCCTGGCACTCCGCTAGGTCTCCTGGCCCTCCTCTGGGTTTACTGGCCCTGCTCTGCGGTTCCTGGCCCTCCTCTGGGTTTCCTGGTCCTCCTCTGGGGTTCCTGGCCCTGCTCTGGGTCTCCTGGCCCTCCTCTGGGGTTCCTGGTCCTCCTCTGGTTTTCCTGGCACTCCGCTAGGTCTCCTGGCCCTCCTCTGGGTTTCCTGGCCCTGCTCTGCGGTTCCTGGCCCTCCTCTGGGTTTCCTGGTCCTCCTCTGGGGTTCCTGGCCCTGCTCTGGGTCTCCTGGCCCTCCTCTGGGTTTCCTGGTCCTCCTCTGGGGTTCCTGGCCCTGCTCTGGGTCTCCTGGTCCTCCTCTGGGTTTCCTCGTCCTCCTCTGGGTCTCCTGGCCCTCCTCTGGGTTTCCTGGCACTCTTCTGGGTGCCCTGGTCCTCCTTCGGGTGTCCTGGCCCTCCTCTGGGTTTCCTGGCCCTCCTCTGGGTTTCCTGGTCCTCCTCTGGGTGCCCAGGTCCTCCTCTGGGTGTCCTGGTCCTCCTCTGGGTTTCCTGGTCCTCCTCAGGGTTTCTTGGTGCTCCTCTGGGTTTCCTGGCCCTCCGCTGGGTTTCCTGGTCCTCCTCTGGGTTTCCTGACCCTCCTCTGGGTTTCCTGGTCCTTCTCTGGGTTTCCTGGTCCTGGGTTTCCTGGTCCTCCTCTGGGTGCCCTGGTCCTCCTCTGGTTTTCCTGGCACTCCGCTAGGTCTCCTGGCCCTCCTCTGGGTTTACTGGCCCTGCTCTGGGTTTCCCGGTCCTCCTCTGGGTTTCCCGGTCCTCCTCTGGGTTTCCTGGTCCTCCTCTGGGTTTCCTGGTCCTCCTCTGAGTGCCCTGGTCCTCCTCTAGGTCTCCTGGCCCTCCTCTGGGTTTCCTGGTCCTCCTCTGGGTTTCCTGGACCTCCTCTGGGTGCCCTGGTCCTCCTCTAGGTCTCCTGGCCCTCCTCTGGGTTTCCTGGTCCTCCTCTGGGGTTCCTGGTCCTCCTCTGAGTTTCCTGGTCCTCCTCTGGTTTCCTGGCCCTCCTCTGGGTGTCCCGGCCCTCCTCTGGGATTCCTGGCCCTCCTCTGGGTTTCCTGGTCCTCCTCTGGGTTTCCTGGTCCTCCTCTGGGTCTCCTGGCCCTCCTCTGGGTTTCCTGGTGCTCCTCTGGGTGCCCTGGCCCTCCTCCGGGTGTCCTGGCCCTCCTCTGGGTTTCCTGGCCCTCCCCTGGGTTTCCTGGTCCTCCTCTGGGTGCCCAGGTCCTCCTCTGGGTGTCCTGGTCCTCCTCTGGGTTTCCTGGCCCTCCTCTGGGTTTCTTGGTGCTCCTCTGGGTTTCCTGGACCTCCGCTGGGTTTACTGGCCCTCTTCTGGGTTTCCTGGTCCTCCTCTGGGTTTCCTGGTCCTCCTCTGGGTTTCCTGACCCTCCTCTGGGTTTCCTGGTTCTCCTCTGGGTTTCCTGGTCCTCCTCTGGGTGCCCTGGTCCTCCTCTGGTTTTCCTGGCACTCCGCTAGGTCTCCTGACCCTCCTCTGGGTTTCCTGGCCCTGCTCCGGGGTTCCTGGCCCTCCTGTGGGTGCCCTGGTCCTCCTCTGGTTTTCCTGGCACTCCGCTAGGTCTCCTGGCCCTCCTCTGGGTTTCCTGGTCTCCTCTGGGTTTCCTGGCCCTCCTCTGGGTTTCCTGGTCCTCCTCTGGTTTTCCTGGCACTCCGCTAGGTCTCCTGGCCCTCCTCTGGGTTTCATGGCCCTGCTCTGGGGTTCCTGGCACTCCTCTGGGTTTCCTGGTCCTCCTCTGGGGTTCCTGGCCCTGCTCTGGGTCTCCTGGCCCTCCTCTGGGTTTCCTGGTCCTCCTCTGGGGTTCCTGGCCCTGCTCTGGGTCTCCTGGTCCTCCTCTGGGTTTCCTGGTCCTCCTCTGGGTCTCCTGGCCCTCCTCTGGGTTTCCTGGCGCTCCTCTGGGTGCCCTGGGCCTCCTCCGGGTGTCCTGGCCCTCCTCTAGGTTTCCTGGCCCTCCTCTGGGTTTCCTGGTCCTCCTCTGGGTGCCCAGGTCCTCCTCTGGTTTTCCTGGCACTCCGCTAGGTCTCCTGGCCCTCCTCTGGGTTTCCTGGCCCTGCTCTGGGTTTTCTGGTCCTCCTCTGGGTTTCCCGGTCCTCCTCTGGGTTTCCTGGTCCTCCTCTGGGTTTCCTGGTCCTCCTCTGAGTGCCCTGGTCATCCTCTAGGTCTCCTGGCCCTCCTCTGGGTTTCCTGGTCCTCCTCTGGGTTTCCTGGTCCTCCTCTGGGTGCCCTGGTCCTCCTCTAGGTCTCCTGGCCCTCCTCTGGGTTTCCTGGTCCTCCTCTGGGGTTCCTGGTCCTCCTCTGGGTTTCCTGGTCCTCCTCTGGTTTCCTGGCCCTCCTCTGGGTGTCCCGGCCCTCCTCTGGGATTCCTGGCCCTCCTCTGGGTTTCCTGGCCCTCCTCTGGGTTTCCTGGCACTCCGCTGGGTTTCCTGGCCCTCCTCTGGGTGTCCTGGCTCTCCTCTGGGTTTCCTGGCACGAGCAGCCTGGCAGTTGTGCGGTGTGCCACACAGCAGTGTGTCCAGTAAAACTGACAGTGTGTACAGTGTGATTGACAGCGTGAGGGAGGCCTGCTTCTGTCAACTACAGCAAGAAGGAGGTTAACATGGAGACACTCTGAGAGGGCACAGAGCCAGGCACCAGGGCTGCTGAGAATGTGCTGGGCTGTGCTCTGACCAGAACTCACAGGGGGAACTTACAGGTTGTTTTGTGTACATTCCTCATTGCGGAGGTCTCCTGGCCCTCCTCTGGGTTTCCTGGTCTCCTCTGGGTTTCCTGGCCCTCCTCTGGGTTTCCTGGTCCTCCTCTGGTTTTCCTGGCACTCCGCTAGGTCTCCTGGCCCTCCTCTGGGTTTCCTGGCCCTGCTCTGGGGTTCCTGGCACTCCTCTGGGTTTCCTGGTCCTCCTCTGGGGTTCCTGGCCCTGCTCTGGGTCTCCTGGCCCTCCTCTGGGTTTCCTGGTCCTCCTCTGGGGTTCCTGGCCCTGCTCTGGGTCTCCTGGTCCTCCTCTGGGTTTCCTGGTCCTCCTCTGGGTCTCCTGGCCCTCCTCTGGGTTTCCTGGCGCTCCTCTGGGTGCCCTGGGCCTCCTCCGGGTGTCCTGGCCCTCCTCTAGGTTTCCTGGCCCTCCTCTGGGTTTCCTGGTCCTCCTCTGGGTGCCCAGGTCCTCCTCTGGTTTTCCTGGCACTCCGCTAGGTCTCCTGGCCCTCCTCTGGGTTTCCTGGCCCTGCTCTGGGGTTCCTGGCCCTCCTCTGGGTTTCCTGGTCCTCCTCTGGGGTTCCTGGCCCTGCTCTGGGTCTCCTGGCCCTCCTCTGGTTTTCCTGGCACTCCACTAGGTCTCCTGGCCCTCCTCTGGGTTTCCTGGTCTCCTCTGGGTTTCCTGGCCCTCCTCTGGGTTTCCTGGTCCTCCTCTGGTTTTCCTGGCACTCCGCTAGGTCTCCTGGCCCTCCTCTGGGTTTCCTGGCCCTGCTCTGGGGTTCCTGGCCCTCCTCTGGGTTTCCTGGTCCTCCTCTGGGGTTCCTGGCCCTGCTCTGGGTCTCCTGGCCCTCCTCTGGGTTTCCTGGTCCTCCTCTGGGGTTCCTGGCCCTGCTCTGGGTCTCCTGGTCCTCCTCTGGGTTTCCTCGTCCTCCTCTGGGTCTCCTGGCCCTCCTCTGGGTTTCCTGGCACTCTTCTGGGTGCCCTGGTCCTCCTTCGGGTGTCCTGGCCCTCCTCTGGGTTTCCTGGCCCTCCTCTGGGTTTCCTGGTCCTCCTCTGGGTGCCCAGGTCCTCCTCTGGGTGTCCTGGTCCTCCTCTGGGTTTCCTGGTCCTCCTCAGGGTTTCTTGGTGCTCCTCTGGGTTTCCTGGCCCTCCGCTGGGTTTCCTGGTCCTCCTCTGGGTTTCCTGACCCTCCTCTGGGTTTCCTGGTCCTTCTCTGGGTTTCCTGGTCCTGGGTTTCCTGGTCCTCCTCTGGGTGCCCTGGTCCTCCTCTGGTTTTCCTGGCACTCCGCTAGGTCTCCTGGCCCTCCTCTGGGTTTACTGGCCCTGCTCTGGGTTTCCCGGTCCTCCTCTGGGTTTCCCGGTCCTCCTCTGGGTTTCCTGGTCCTCCTCTGGGTTTCCTGGTCCTCCTCTGAGTGCCCTGGTCCTCCTCTAGGTCTCCTGGCCCTCCTCTGGGTTTCCTGGTCCTCCTCTGGGTTTCCTGGACCTCCTCTGGGTGCCCTGGCCCTCCTCTGGGTTTCCTGGTCCTCCTCTGGGGTTCCTGGTCCTCCTCTGAGTTTCCTGGTCCTCCTCTGGTTTCCTGGCCCTCCTCTGGGTGTCCCGGCCCTCCTCTGGGATTCCTGGCCCTCCTCTGGGTTTCCTGGTCCTCCTCTGGGTTTCCTGGTCCTCCTCTGGGTCTCCTGGCCCTCCTCTGGGTTTCCTGGTGCTCCTCTGGGTGCCCTGGCCCTCCTCCGGGTGTCCTGGCCCTCCTCTGGGTTTCCTGGCCCTCCCCTGGGTTTCCTGGTCCTCCTCTGGGTGCCCAGGTCCTCCTCTGGGTGTCCTGGTCCTCCTCTGGGTTTCCTGGCCCTCCTCTGGGTTTCTTGGTGCTCCTCTGGGTTTCCTGGACCTCCGCTGGGTTTACTGGCCCTCTTCTGGGTTTCCTGGTCCTCCTCTGGGTTTCCTGGTCCTCCTCTGGGTTTCCTGACCCTCCTCTGGGTTTCCTGGTTCTCCTCTGGGTTTCCTGGTCCTCCTCTGGGTGCCCTGGTCCTCCTCTGGTTTTCCTGGCACTCCGCTAGGTCTCCTGACCCTCCTCTGGGTTTCCTGGCCCTGCTCTGGGGTTCCTGGCCCTCCTGTGGGTGCCCTGGTCCTCCTCTGGTTTTCCTGGCACTCCGCTAGGTCTCCTGGCCCTCCTCTGGGTTTCCTGGTCTCCTCTGGGTTTCCTGGCCCTCCTCTGGGTTTCCTGGTCCTCCTCTGGTTTTCCTGGCACTCCGCTAGGTCTCCTGGCCCTCCTCTGGGTTTCATGGCCCTGCTCTGGGGTTCCTGGCACTCCTCTGGGTTTCCTGGTCCTCCTCTGGGGTTCCTGGCCCTGCTCTGGGTCTCCTGGCCCTCCTCTGGGTTTCCTGGTCCTCCTCTGGGGTTCCTGGCCCTGCTCTGGGTCTCCTGGTCCTCCTCTGGGTTTCCTGGTCCTCCTCTGGGTCTCCTGGCCCTCCTCTGGGTTTCCTGGCGCTCCTCTGGGTGCCCTGGGCCTCCTCCGGGTGTCCTGGCCCTCCTCTAGGTTTCCTGGCCCTCCTCTGGGTTTCCTGGTCCTCCTCTGGGTGCCCAGGTCCTCCTCTGGGTGTCCTGGTCCTCCTCTGGGTTCCCTGGTCCTCCTCAGGGTTTCTTGGTGCTCCTCTGGGTTTCCTGGCCCTCCGCTGGGTTTACTGGCCCTCCTCTGGGTTTCCTGGTCCTCCTCTGGGTTTCCTGGTCCTCCTCTGGGTTTCCTGACCCTCCTCTGGGTTTCCTGGTCCTTCTCTGGGTTTCCTGGTCCTGGGTTTCCTGGTCCTCCTCTGGGTGCCCTGGTCCTCCTCTGGTTTTCCTGGCACTCCGCTAGGTCTCCTGGCCCTCCTCTGGGTTTCCTGGCCCTGCTCTGGGTTTTCTGGTCCTCCTCTGGGTTTCCCGGTCCTCCTCTGGGTTTCCTGGTCCTCCTCTGGGTTTCCTGGTCCTCCTCTGAGTGCCCTGGTCATCCTCTAGGTCTCCTGGCCCTCCTCTGGGTTTCCTGGTCCTCCTCTGGGTTTCCTGGTCCTCCTCTGGGTGCCCTGGTCCTCCTCTAGGTCTCCTGGCCCTCCTCTGGGTTTCCTGGTCCTCCTCTGGGGTTCCTGGTCCTCCTCTGGGTTTCCTGGTCCTCCTCTGGTTTCCTGGCCCTCCTCTGGGTGTCCCGGCCCTCCTCTGGGATTCCTGGCCCTCCTCTGGGTTTCCTGGCCCTCCTCTGGGTTTCCTGGCACTCCGCTGGGTTTCCTGGCCCTCCTCTGGGTGTCCTGGCTCTCCTCTGGGTTTCCTGGCACGAGCAGCCTGGCAGTTGTGCGGTGTGCCACACAGCAGTGTGTCCAGTAAAACTGACAGTGTGTACAGTGTGATTGACAGCGTGAGGGAGGCCTGCTTCTGTCAACTACAGCAAGAAGGAGGTTAACATGGAGACACTCTGAGAGGGCACAGAGCCAGGCACCAGGGCTGCTGAGAATGTGCTGGGCTGTGCTCTGACCAGAACTCACAGGGGGAACTTACAGGTTGTTTTGTGTACATTCCTCATTGCGGATGGATCCACTGTGGGGTTTGTGAGACTCTTTTTCCACAATGCTAAGAATGTATTTCTACTTTAGTTTTCTTTTATCTTAGCCTGCTGCTATAACTGCTACATATCTGCTGCATAAACTAGGATAGTGAATACAATATATAGAGAAGGTGCCATACCCCTGTGTTCCTGTGGTATTGAGGGACTCTTCAGTACCTCTTTAGCCTCATATACAAATCCCTGCTGAGTCTCTATCATTCAACAAAACAATTGAAAGTTATGTAGCCCATTTGACCTCACAATAAGGACCAGGAGTCTGTAACTAAAGTCAAGGGGGTTTAATACAAATTAGTATTCAATTCAAATCAATGCAAATTAAGCATGTCCATATCCAGAATTTTAAAGTACCCATAAGTCGACAAAGTAAATCCAGCTTCATAGCATCAATATGTGACAAGTGCGGCCACATAAATACAAAAGGCGAAAGTCCTAAAGTCTTATAAACAGGGCTCTAAGTTTGGTTTGAGGATGGTCCAAATGGAAATCTCAAAGAATATTCAGGAAGTAGGAAGGCAAAGCAGGAAGATATCAGCACTGCAAGGATTTCAGCCGGAATCCTCTCAAAGGGAACAAGTGTTTAGCACAAAGCTTTGCACTCTCAAGGATAGGGCAAGCAGAGAGGTCTGTACCTCTCAAGGCCAAAGGGGATCTGCCTTACACTCTAACACTATATAAATCAATTAAAACCACGCAGATGCATCCATCACATGCCATCCTCGCGCCACCTTTCCAGGAACAAACAGAGTTGCACTTCACGTGCACACTGGCAACATTCAAATGTTCTCATCCTACAAAACCTGGACATTCACACGGCCTTGGACAGTGCACCGCTGCTGATACACAATGAATAGACACCTTTCTCCAATTTATTAGTTCTTTGTGTGTCTGCCAAGGTTTTCTTCCCAGGCCTCACTATCTCTCATAGAGAGCACTCCTTTCTGTAGCTTATGAAACCTTGGAACCGCATCTGCAGAGTGCAGAGGAGAGAACATGCATTCGACCAAATGCATGTCAAATGCAGGCCTAGTTAAATTAGCATGTTTAAACAGTATAATGTGCATTTCAACTGCATGATTATATGTGCACATATAACTTCCAAATAAATGCAACAATACAAATGTAATGCAATGCACTTTCAAATAAATGTGAAATAACTTGAAATTTGAGTGTAAACATGTCTGAGAACTACATTTCTTCATGGTTAAGCTAAACATTAATGTGCACAGGTTTATGATTCTCTAGTTTCTACAGTGTACACATTTCAGTAATATGCTTGATCGCTTCACTTCTCATTAATACAGTTAGGCACACAGAGTATATGGTGCTAAATAAACATATATTTTACATTCCTGTGACGAGTAAGGTTGAATCCAAAATTCCGCTACTCCACTCTTGTGATAAGTCATTAACTTTATATGAAGGGACAGTGTGCAGCAACAAGCCAGAATTAGGGGTGGCTTGCAGGGCTTTGCCCACTATGTGCTCTGCTTGGAACACGGAGTTCTGGCAGCCAGCCGCCTCATGGAGGAGTTTTTCTCATGCACGGCTCTCCAACGTTAAGTTGGCTTGTTCGAGCGAGAATTTGCGTCCCCTACTCTATTTTTCAGACCTTAGTACGCCTCCCGGCGAGATTTCTCAAGGCGTGTGGTAGCGGCAGGTCGCGACCATTCACGTTGAAAAAGCTGCTGCTCTAGCAAAAAAAACTACTCGAGCGGCAGAAAGAAGCAGCACCCTCTGGCATGCCGCTTGTTGCAGTTTGTGCAGATTTTACAGCATGGAACTATCACCCTGCAGTATTTTGCCCGCTTGCGGAACTCCGCGGAATCTCGCAGGGTTTTTATGTAACTCTGCAGAATTCCCCGCAGAGAAACGCAGCAAGTTCTGCCCACCCGTAACCTCGTTCCCGGGCCTGCTGAGAGGTTTCAGTGAGGTCAATGGCTAGTCAGTGTGCCATGGACCCCGGGTCAATGAACGAAGCGGCTTCCCTGGCTTCTGTTTGAACTGTGAAATACAGAAACAATCAGGGTTCAATGGGCCCCTCAGGCCTCTGGGCCCCAGTGCCACTGCACCTGCTGCACCAACGGAAGCAACATCCCTGGGATACTGGTCTACGAGGACATGAGGGGAATCCACTAGCAGCCCAGGGGCCTAGAAGACCAGCAGAGCTCGAGACGAATCATTCTTATGCCAGTCATTCATCACATGGGACTGACTGACTGTGCCCCAGTCCTTTTGGCCTATTACCATATGACACAGTATCTGATGACATCACAGCGTCAACCCGTAGTCGTACCTTTTAACCCCTCAGCTGCCGTCTATCTGCTGCTCAGGAGAATCGCAGGGAGTGGAAACCACAACAAGCATTGGAAATGCAATAGGTCTCGCAGTCTCCAGTGTGGGGTCCCCCAGGGCTCTTCACTGAGCCCAACGCTTTTTAACACATACATGGCCCCCCTGGATGACGTGGTCTCCCCTTTTGGGATAAAAGCCGTCACATATGCTGACGACACCCAAATGATCGTATCATTTTCCCTGGAAGAGGACAAGGTAAAAAACCTTCATGATTGTCTAGAGGGTATTCATGCCTGGATGTCCGCCTCAAGGCTTAAGCTCAATGGCTCGAAAACTGAGCTCATGCTGTTGGGAAATAAAATATCTTCTCTTCCATCTGCCATGTGGCCAGCATGCTTAGGCCCCCTCCCTCAACCCAAGACTGAATTAAAAAGTCTGGGTTTCTGGCTTGAACAGGACCTATCCCTCAAAACGCAAGCGAAAAAAACAGCTGGCACATGTGTGGGGCTACTGCGTTCCACCAGAAAGATCCTCCCTTTACTTCCAGGACCCTCCCAGAAATTGCTTGTTCAAGGTCTAGTCCTATCAAGACTAGATTACTGCAATGCTCTCTTTCTTGCTGCCCCGGAATCCACGATCAACATTCTTCAAAGAACACAGAATGCCGCAGCTAGGATTCTTACTGGGACCTCTCGCAGAGTCTCAGCCAAACCCGCCCTTAAGGCACTGCATTGGCTGCCGATCCGCGAAAGGGTCAAATTTAAGGCCCTTTGCACGGCCCATAAAGCTTTGCAAAATCAAGGGCCTCCAATGCTAAAAGACATGATCTTTCCATACAGACCCAATAGGCCCCTACGATCAGCTCAAGGTCATCTGGCCACAGTCCAAAAAATTAGAAAAGCCCGAACTGGAGGACGCCGTTTCTCGGTTACTGTGGCTACCTCCTGGAATGCTTTGCCATCTCACCTTCGTTCTGAGTCCAATCTTCTGAAATTTCGCAAGCTTCTAAAAACTCACCTCTTCCCGCAATAACTTCCTCCCTTTCCCCGTCTTCACCCTCAGTAGTTCTGCAATTTCAGCGCTGGGACGCTCACGGGCAGCCATGCGCTATATAAGACCTAAATTTCATTTCATTTCATTTCATTTCATTAGGAAAGTTTGAGCTATTGGTATTGTAAATAACACTTTTTTTATTTATGTGTTGGTTTTGAAAGTAGCAAAATTAATAGCTTTGTCAGTTACAATGTCAATAGTTTTAACTTTTGCAAATGTGACACCTATAGCATTTGTAATGCAATGTGTGTTGTATTTACGTGACTTAGATGTATTGATATTACAAATAACAATGGCTTTTAATTTTGTAAATAATTAATACTTAAATAAAAGTTATTGTAATTTATAATGGCAATAGCTTAAATGTTTGTAAATAAATTTTGTGAAGATTATGTTCAGTGTATTTTATTGTGACAACAATCCAAGAACATTGCATTTGCACCTACACACACACAGAGCCACACACATGTAGATGTGGTGGTGGTGGTGGATGTGGGGGATATGGTGGTGGTGGATGTGGTGGTGGTGGTGGATGTGGTGGTGATGGTGATGGATGTGGTGGTGGATGTGGTGGTGGTGGTGGTGTTGGTGGAGGTTATCGATGTGGTGGTGGTGGTCGATGTGGTGGTTGTGGTGGATGTGGTGGTGGTGGAGGTGGTCGATGTGGTGGTGATGTGATGGATGTGGTGGTGATGTGGTTTTGGTGGATGTGGTGGTGGTGGATGTGGTGGTGATGTGATGGATGTGGTGGTGATGTGGTTTTGGTGGATGTGGTGGTGGTGGATGTGGTGGTTGTGGATGTGGTGAAAGTGGTGGTGGATGTGGTGGTGGAAGTGATGGTGGTGGGTGTGGTGGTGGTGGATGCGGTGGTGGATGAGGTGGTGGATGAGGTGGTGGATGTGGTGGTGATGGATGCGGTGATGGATGTGGTGGTGGTGGTGAATGTGGTGGTGGTGGTGGATGCGGTGGTGGTGGATGTGGTGGTGGATGTGGTGGTGGATGTGGTGGTGGTGGATGCAGTAGAAGTGGTGGATGTGGTGGTGGATGTGGTGGTGGATGTGGTGGTGGATGTGGTGGTGGTGGATGTGGTGGTTGTGGTGGATGTGGCGGTGGTGGATGTGGTGGTGGTGGTGGTGGATGTGGCGGTGGCGGATGTGGTGGATGTGGCGGTGGATGTCATGGTGGATGTGGTGATGGTGGATGTGGTGGTGGAAGTGATGGTGGTGGGTGTGGTGGTGGTGGATGCGGTGGTGGATGAGGTGGTGGATGTGGTGGTGGATGTGGTGGTGGATGTGGTGGTGGTGGATGCGGTGATGGATGTGGTGGTGGTGGTGAATGTGGTGGTGGTGGTGGATGCGGTGGTGGTGGATGTGGTGGTGGTGGATGCGGTGGAAGTGGTGGATGTGGTGGTGGATGTGGTGGTGGTGGTGGATGTGGTGGTTGTGGTGGATGTGGTGGATGTGGTGGTGGTGGTGGTGGTGGATGTGGTGGTGGTGGTGGATGTGGCGGTGGTGGATGTGGCGGTGGTGGATGTGGTGGTGGTGGATGTGGTGGTGGATGTTATGGTGGATGTGGTGGTGGATGTGGTGGTGGATGTGATGGTGGATGTGGTGGTGGATGTGGTGATGATGGTGGATGCGGTGGTGGTGGATGTGGTGATGGTGGATGCGGTGGTGGTGGATGCGGTGGTGGTGGTGGTGGATGCGGTGGTGGTCGTGGTGGATGGGGTGGTGGTGGTGGTGGATGGGGTGGTGGTGGTGGTGGATGGGGTGGTGGTGGTGGTGGATGTTGTGGTGGATTTGGGTGTCATGGTGGATGTGGATGTCATGGTGGATGTGGATGTGATGGTGGATGTGATGGTGGATGTGATGGTGGATGTGGTGGTGGATGTGGTGGTGGATGTGGTGGTGGATGTGATGGTGGATGCGGTGGTGGTGGATTTGGTGATGGTAGATGCAGTGGTGGATGTGGTGGTGGTGGTGGATGTGGTGGTGGTGGTGGATGTGGTGGTGGTGGTGGATGGGGTGGTGGTGGTGGATGGGGTGGTGGTGGATGTGGTGGTGATGGTGGTGGATGTGGTGGTGGACGTGGTGGTGGATGTGGTGGATTTGGTGGTAGTGGTGGATGTGGTGGTGGTGGTGGATGTGGTGGTGGTGGAGGTGGTCGATGTGGTGGTGATGTGGTGGTGGTGGATGTGGTGGTTGTGGATGTGGTGAAAGTGGTGGTGGAAGTGATGGTGGTGGGTGTGTTGGTGGTGGATGCGGTGGTGGATGAGGTGGTGGATGAGGTGGTGGATGTGGTGGTGGATGTGGTGGTGGATGCGGTGATGGATGTGGTGGTGGTGGTGAATGTGGTGGTGGTGGTGGATGCGGTGGTGGTGGATGTGGTGGTGGTGGATGCGGTGGATGTGGTGGTGGATGTGGTGGTGGTGGATGTGGTGAAAGTGGTGGTGGAAGTGATGGTGGTGGGTGTGGTGTTGGTGGATGCGGTGGTGGATGAGGTGGTGGATGTGGTGGTGGATGTGGTGGTGGATGTGGTGGTGGTGGATGTGGTGGTGGTGGATGCGGTGGATGTGGTGGTGGATGTGGTGGTGGATGTGGTGGTGGATGAGGTGGTGGATGTGGTGGTGGATGTGGTGGTGGATGTGGTGGTGGTGGATGCGGTGATGGATGTGGTGGTGGTGGTGAATGTGGTGGTGGTCGTGGATGTGGTGGTGGTGGATGTGGTGGTGGTGGATGTGGTGGATGCGGTGGATGTGGTGGTGGATGTGGTGGTGGATGTGGTGGTGGATGTGGTGGTGGATGTGGTTGTGGTGGTGGTGGTGGATGTGGCGGTGGTGGAGGTGGTGGTGGTGGATGTGGTGGTGGTGGTGGATGTGGTGGTGGTGGTGGATGTGGTGGTGGATGTGGTGGTGGATGTGGTGGTTGTGGTGGTGGTGGATGTGGTGGTTGTGGTGGAGGTGGTGGTGGTGGATGTGGCGGTGGTGGATGTGGTGGTGGTGGATGTGGTGGTGGATGTGGCGGTGGAAGTGATGGTGGTGGGTGTGGTGGTGGTGGATGAGGTGGTGGATGAGGTGGTGGATGTGGTGGTGGATGAGGTGGTGGATGTGGTGGTGGATGTGGTGGTGGATGTGGTGGTGGATGTGGTGGTGGTGGATGCGGTGATGGATGTGGTGGTGGTGGTGAATGTGGTGGTGGTGGTGGATGCGGTGGTGGTGGATGTGGTGGTGGATGCGGTGGAAGTGGTGGATGTGGTGGTGGATGTGGTGGTGGATGTGGTGGTTGTGGTGGTGGTGGTGGATGTGGTGGATGTGGTGGATGTGGTGGTGGTGGATGTGGTGGTGGTGGTGGATGTGGTGGTGGTGGTGGTGGTGGTGGATGTGGTGATGGTGGATGTGGTGGTGGATGTGGTGGTGGATGTGGTGGTGGATGTGGTGGTGGATGTGGTGGTGGATGTGGTAGTGGATGTGGTAATGGATGTGGTGTTGATGCGGTGGATGTGGTGGTGGATGCGGTGGTGGTGGATGTGGTGATGGTGGATGCGGTGGTGGATGGGGTAGTGGTGGTGGTGGATGGGGTGGTGGTGGATGGGGTGGTGGTGGATGTGGTGGATGGTGGTGGTGGATGTGGATGTCATGGTGGATGTGGAGGTGATGGTGGATGTGGTGGTGGTGGTGGATGTGATGTGGATGTGGTGGTGGTGGTGGATGTGATGGTGGATGTGGTGGTGATGGTGGATGTGGTGGTGGATGCGGTGGTGGTGGTGGATGGGGTGGTGGTGGTGGATGGGGTGGTGGTGGTGGATGTGGTGGTGGATGTGGTGGTGGATGTGGTGGTGGTGGTGGATGCGGTGGATGTGGTGGTGGTGGTGGATGTTGTGGTGGTGGATGCGGTGGTGGTGGAAGTGGTGGTGGATGGGCGGTGGTGGTGGATGTGGCGGTGGTGGATGTGGCAGTGGTGAATGTGGCGGTGGTGGATGTGGCGGTGGTGGATGTGGCGGTGGTGGATGTGGCGGTGGTGGATGTGGTGGTGGTGGATGTGGTGGTGGATGTGGTGTTGATGGTGGATGCGGTGGTGGTGGATGCGGTGGTGGTGGTGGATGCGGTGGTGGTGGTGGTGGTGGTGGATGGGGTGGTGGTGGTGGTGGATGTCGTGGTGGATGTCATGGTGGATGTCATGGTGGATGTGGAGGTGATGGTGGATGTGGTGGTGGTGGTGGATGTGATGGTGGATGTGGTGGTGATGGTGGATGTGGTGGTGGATGCGGTGGTGGTGGATGTGGTGATGGTGGATGCAGTGGTGGATGTGGTGGTGGTGGTGGATGGGTATGGTGGTGGTGGTGGTGTTGGTGGATGTGGTGGTGGTGGATGTGGTGGTGATGGTGGTGGATGGGGTGGTGGATGTAGTGGTGGTGGGTGTGGTGTATGTGGTGGTGGATGTGGTGGTGATGGTGGATGTGGTGGTGATGGTGGATGTGGTGGTGGATGCGGTGGATGTGGTGGCGGTGGATGTGGTGGTGGATGCAGTGGTGGTGGTGGATGCGGTGGTGGAGGTGGATGGGGTGGTGGATGTGGCGGTGGATGTCATGTTGGATGTGGAGGTGATGGTGGATGTGGATGTGGTGGTGATGTTGGATGTGGTGGTGGATGTGGTGGATGCGGTGGTGGATGCGGTGGATGTGGTTGTGGTGGATGCGGTGGTGGTGGTGGATGCGGTGGATGTGGTGGTGTTCAGTGGGAATTTGCCGGACAATTTACATTAAGATGTTTTATACTTCATGGACATTTTCAGGGTTGTCTTTGCTTTGTTGTGAAAACTAAAGGGCAGACTGAAACGAAGATCTGAACCCATCTACCCTTGAACAACCAACATAGTACCATGGCACTCGTGCACTGCAATGCTTGCACCAAAATCTGCACAGAATGAGCAATGCAAACACATTTGCACCGATTGCTGCAGAAGCCCGTTTTGTGCAGCCATCCATCTGTGAAAATATTATATTTGCACTTAGAAGGTCGATGCAAAAAAAGCTCATGCAAAATTCACTGCACTTGTACAAAGTTTGCATAGTCTGGCCACACTCAGAAGTTTTTCGTTGTCCAGGCTGCAGTTACACGTGTGCTTACAAGCATCTTTCTGAGCGTGTACGTGTGTGTTTGAGAGAGAAAAACAGAGCGAGAGAGAGAGAGGGGCATAATATGAGAGAGAAACAGAGACAGTCATGAAGACAGATAGGCTGCGGAAAGAGTGACTGAAAGAAAAAGAGTAAAAGAAGGGGAACAGCAGAGAGAGTAATGAAAGCTGAGAGCAAAAAAAAATGTGCATGCAAAAGGGAGAACGAGAGTGCCAATGAGGCTAAGAGTAAATGTGTGTGTGTTTGAGCGTGCGAGTGAGAGAATACAAGAGACGAGTGAAATGTAAATGCGGGGGCCTTTGAAGTGAAGCTTCACTTGTGTGTGAGAGGTGTGGGAGGAGTGCGGCTCGACTGAGCCAGAGCGCACGCTGTGGGAAGCTTGTGGGGCGGAGCTGCTGGGGAACAGATGGCAGATGGCTGGCGATTTGATGCTGTGCACGAGCATTTCACGGGCACAGCACCAAATCGCCAGCTAGTTAAACATCTGTTTAAGCCCCTTTATATCGAGCTCCCGCTCTCAATGCGCATGTGCGCATTGAGATAGGTCGCTCGACCTAAAAACAAACATGGCGCTTAGAGCCCTGTATATTTTCTGTTCCCATCTCAGGCTTAATGACCCCCGAATCCAGGGGTGGCCTGGGCTATGGCAGGCAGGGGCAAAAGGGCAAACCAGAGCTGCTGCCCTGCACCTGGTTATATCCAGGCCTCTCTTCCACAAGGGGCAGAGAAAGGCAATGCAATGGGTGTGGATACTTTCTGATCAAAGGTCAAAGTTCATTAGTAAAGGGAAGGATGCATATGATTAAACAAGGCATGGGTCATGCACAGAAAGAGCAGGTCTGACCCAGGCCCTCTGGGGCTCATTCCAGAGCAGGGACGGGCTTCTGGCTTTGAGATCACTGATTTTGTACTTTTTTTCACTGCTTTGATTGCTTGATACAATGAAACAAACACAAGGAAACAAACCGTAGTCCAAGGGCGGTGGCCGGGCCTTTCATGAGAGTTGTCAGCTGCGAAGGAAAAGTTTCCCAGTGAGGGCCGAACCCCATTCCTGGCACGTGACTCGTGTCACTCTCCCTTGTGGCATATGTCCAACTCATGTGACATGTGCCACAGCATGCCACAGATTTCTGGCATACTCACATACGCCTAACTGCAGATCGTGTATGTGGGTGATTTCCAAAGCACCCTCTTTCATTTGGGTAAAAAATATCAAAATCAATATGAAGCTCTCGTGGGTAGTTTGAAGTCTTGTTAAAGGCAATCATAAGCCATTGTACCCTTCCCTTCTTCCACTCTGGCTCCATGCATTTCTTTTTTTTAATATATATTTTTTATAGAATCTCCCTTTAGCTCTCATTCTACAAATTAAGGGATTTCATACATAACAAACCTTGCCACCATCTCACATGCCACAGACAGGTCATGCATTTCTGACATGCTCTGGCATGACTAAATAGACCACAAATGTCGCTGGCAGCGCTGAGGGCTCATTGAAAGAGGGTTCCCTTTCATTTGGATAAAATTGATAAATACATGTCTCCCGATGGGGTTTGAACCCTTGTCAAAGACTTGCAAATCACAGCATCAACTACAATGCCCTCCTTTCGGCTGATGCAGTGCTCTCACTAAATGTAGTGCAGTAGGCTATCTTCTATTTCCATTGTGAATTTCTTTTATATGCCACAATTTCACTGTTGTTTTTTTTGCTTTATACGCAAATATCCCTTTCTTTCTTTTGCTCTGGGACCAGTCCCAATCATTTATTTTTCTCACAGAACTGAAAATGTAATAGCATTCCTGAACAAGAAATCGTGAAAGAATTTTAAAGCATTAGTGAACAAGAATGTTCAATTAAGGGCACAGAGGCAAAGATTATGCATTCTCCTCTTTGCTGTATCTAAAATATCAGCCATGTAAACAAACATGGAAACCATATTTCTAAAAGAAAAAACTACAAATACCAGAGTTCCAACATGAATCACACATAACACATTAGAATATCCAATATCCAATAAACCGTCACGGAGACCTATAAACATGTAAAACTGCATTAACTCCGCCTCTTCAGCTGCGAGCAATCCCTTTTTCGATAGTATCACTCTTGATTTCATTCTTGTTTCTGGTCTAAAACTGAGAATAAAAAAGGTAAACATTTGCACTGTAACATGGGTGGAGTCAAAAAGCTAGCTGCCTATAAGTGATAGCATGTAAGGAACGAATCCTTGTCATAACATGACATTAACTATTTGTTTACCAATATCAGGTGGAATAATCTTCTCCTCCGTGCCCTTAATAGAATTGAAAAATGGTGTTCACGAATGCTATACAATGTTAATTTCTATGTCAGGACAGGAGGCATCAGATTATTTGAGTCAAAAGTTTATCCATCACCAAAGAAAAATGATTACTTACTGGTTTATGTTAAAACTCCTCAAACATGGAAACCGACTACCAGTCACTCATCCAGTTAATCTCTTCCAGGAATGCTCCAAGCAAAAAAGATTTTGACGCCATGACCCCTTGGACCGGATGAGCTCCCAAAATGTGGGTGTCAATCCTTGCTTCTAACAGAAGCCATTTTTAGTGTGCCATTGTCGGACATATCACTGGTGCATGCAGATGTAATTAAGAAAGTAATAATGGACCTGAAGCGGAGCTCCAAAGAGGGGCCGTAACATTATCATACTCCTAAAGACAGTGAGCTACATAGAGTTTCTTGCTCCCAGGAAGTGATGGAAATATTACCCGTCTGGTTGTGTATTTTGCTCCTTTGGTGATCAAGAACGTAACGCCCGCAGGGGTGAAGGATCGACCCGCTAGGCCAAGAGCCCAAACATCTGAGACGTGTTTGCAAGAAACGAAACACAGTAAGAGCATCAATTTAGCAGAAAGCTTCTTTCTGGTAAAAAAAAAAAATGTCAGGCCACCACTGAAGAAACTTAAAGACTAAGGGACCATGTCAGAGGTAAGAATACCTGGGTTGTGGTGATGAGAAAAAGCGCAAGCCTCTGAGAAGCTACAAAACAAGGGGATGTTCTCCTACAGGTCTGTTTGTTACGGGAAGGTGACCAGCTGAAATTGCTAATCTGCAGGAATTGTTAGTCCTGTGAAATAAATTGATGACATGAATCACATCAGCTGCCACAGGATCCAAACTCTGTTCAAACCACCAACTATTGTTGCCAAGCTGTTTGGTAGCGCTTATGTGTGGAGTCATTGAGGTCGAGAGCCCGGTCTGAAAGTCCTGGCACTTGCCAGCACCTCTGGAAAGTCTCCAGGCTACTAGATACAACTGTTGTGCGGTGACCAAGGGGTGTTTGGCTCTGAGATGGTCGAGGATGAGCATCAGGAACCAAGGAAGGAGAAGGAGGCAATCTCAATACAGTTCCAGTAATATCGGAAACCAACTCTGTGTCCTCCAACGGGACAGATCATGACTAATCCAGATGACTGTCATTGAACTTGAAGGGCTACTCTCAGTAGCATAGAGAACGTGGGAAAAGCATAGTTCAGTCAAAGCCACCTCTGCAAGAACGCATCCATTGCTTGAGCTAGAGGGTCCTGCCTCCAACTGAAGAAAGATGGTGATTGGAACATGAGGTGAGATGCAAAGAGGTTCATCTGACAGGGACTCCATTTCTCCATAATCCTTGCAAACAGATTTGGATCCAACTTCCACTCACTGGTAATCTTGGGATGGCATGTATTCCAATCAGCCGCTGCAAAATGTTTCTCAATCTCTGCTAGAAGACAGGGTTATGTACCTCCCAGGAGACTTGCGTACTGGACTGCTGACACACTGTCCATTTTTTGCGAGATGCAGCAGTGTGCTTGTTGGTGGGAAAAACAGCTAATTGCAAAAAAAACTGCTAGCAACTCTTGACAGTTCATGTGTAAAGAAAGCTCTGAACTGATCATCATCCTCCCGAAGTGACATCTCTGCAATGAGCATCCCAACCCAAACAGGTGGCATTGGATTCCACCACCATGTCCGGAATGAGACCAAAAATGGCCATTTCATTCCAGGCATGCATGTGACCTGGCACCAACTGCAATTTGTGGAGTACTTCATGACTGATCTGAATAAGACAACACTTTCTGTAAGTGAGCAATCTTGAGGGGCTGTGGGGTGCGATAGATAGATCAATAAAATACTTATTGAGCTCTCGACGTCCGACATTTTACAAACATACTGAGATGATTCTCAAAATTATCCACTGGTGCTTGCACAATGACATCTTTATGTTTGGGTCAGATCTCTATCGACAATTGAGGGGGACGGCCAGGGCACCTTCTTCACCCATAGTTATGCCAATTGGCATATGGGCTGGTGGGAGGAGCAAGAGCTGGCCCAGGATTTTGCCCAAGAGATGACAGACAACGTGGTCTTATGGTCACTATACATTGATGATTTATTCATCATTTGGCGAGGTCAAAGGATTCGGATCAGTGATTTGTTGAGAGAATCAATATTAAACATCTGAATTTGACTTTCACTTCCCACATCAGTGTGAAGGCAGTCCAATTTTTGGATCTTACTGTACATATTGATCAGCATAAATTGCACACAAAACCTTTAAAAAAAAAGATCACTGCGGGCACTACAATATTACATTCCCGCATTTTCCATCCAAATAAACTAAAATACAGTATCCTGTATGCAAAAAATCTCTGCATACGTAGAAACTGTAATAGTAAAGCACAACAGGAACTAGTCCAGCAGGAACTGAGCAACAGATTTGTCGCAAGAGGATATAATGAGAAGGTGCTGCAAGGTGCTAGGAGGTAAGTAATCTCCAAAACTAGATATCAATTGCTGTTTTTGGATCAATTGAGGGAAGAAAGCCAGCAGGTGATCAGACTCATTACAGGATTTAGTACCCAACATACGCAAGTGAGACAGATCTTGCAGCAACATTGGCACCTATTACGTAGTGATCCTCTTGTAGGTTCAAAGATCTACTGCAGGACCCTGATAGCCTTTCGGAGAGCGAGGTCAATGAGAGATGACCTTGTGGTCAGCAGTCAGGAAATGCAACAGGGAGGTACATGGCTCATGGACAGTGGGGGCTTCAGGAAGTGCCACAAATGTAAGGTCTGTAAATATGGAGTTAATACCACACAATGTGCCTTACCCTTTTCAGGTGGGTTTTGGAAGATCAGGCAAGAGTCAATTTGTTGTTTATGTGTTCAGATGCGCTTGTTCAAAGCTGTACATAGATAGCACAATTTTAAAAGCCCATCTACATATTTTACAGCATGTCAGGGCGATCGTACACAAGGATCAGGCATACCCTGTAGCTAGGCACTTTGAAGCCGTATATGAGAGTAGGATAGAGGATTAAGCAATTTTGTACTAGATCAAGTGCCAAATAGAATCAGAGGAGGCAACAGAGAATGTTAACAAGGAAATTGGAGTCTAAACATATTCTTAGATTTAATACAAAAGTTTTGGCATGATTGAATGTAGAAGAGGATCTCTATATTCATTTATAGAACACAAATATGTTACATAAAGAAATGTTCAAGTCTGAGCCAATCTGAAGACTATTTAGAAGTGAGATTATAATTAACTTTTGAATAGAAATGTCATGTATGTTAGCAGTTTTATTGCACTGAGCACTTTATATAATTGGTAATTGATTCACTATTTTAGATGTCATTTTATAGATCAGTGACAATGGACAATGGTTAGGATTCAAGCAGGCAACAGCAGTGGTGATGTTTAATCATAGTGGCGTGAGCCTGCATGGCAATCTGCACCATTAATGATCAAATGCGCTTCTTTTTAATCCTGAATTTGCATACATTGTAATGTACACTACTTACCAAATTGCACAAATGCACTTTGCACTTTATGGAAATGGGAACGTGCCTCTAATTCTTTGGGCATTCATTTTATTGGGTTATTTTATATTTAAATTAAGTTTGTCGATAACATAAGATAAGTGAATTGGTATAAACAGCTGCAGGACTTTGCACATGGTTTTACAAGGTTGCAAAATGTTGCACATTGCTGTATAATATTTGCACTATATGCAAATTAGCACATAAAATATATTTAACTGCACATTCCGCACATTTCTATGGAATATCATTTGCTGACAGCGGTCGGCAAGAGAAAATTTAGTGCAATGATGTCATGCGATTAACAAGTATTATGAAAATGTTGTTAGATGCTAGAATAATCATCAATCAAAATTTAATTCATTTGATTTTATTTAATTTCACTTCATTATAATATTGTATGTAAAGTTTGAAGAGTGACATACAATGAGCAGCACTATATCGTGTTCCATGGGTATTTGAAATGAGATACACTGCCACTTTAATTTTTATCTAAAAAAAGGCCAAAATGGCGGTTTGCATTTGTTGTGAAAAAGACTGTGAAGACCGTTGAAATACGTCACCTGAGCCACTATAAAAGTCCACTGGAAGTAACCTGAGCGTGTGGGAGCCTGTTTTGGAAGAGTGAACCAGTGTGTTGAAATATATACACACACACACTGTTGCAAAATATATATGAATATCCATATAAATTCATGTGTATGTACTTCAAAAGATATCATGCTTAGCTATAGCACATTAACATGAGGCCTGGAGCTCTAACGGGCTTCCTATCTGGCCTTGTCTGGACAAGCTTCAACAAGCTATTCTGTACCCCCTTAGAGGTCACTTTGCCTGTCCTGACTACGTGATATTTCTTATTCTGGTTGTGCAAGTTGCTTACACAGTGCCGAGCCAGCCTTTCTGATCTGCCCATATCTGGCTGTTGTGCATGGTGCAGACACTACACATCCATGTTAGCCATATTTGGCTTGGTGCCTTATTCTAGTTCCACTGACATGGCATTACTCAAGGTATATAACACCTAGAAAACTGTCACTCTGGGAAGAAGCGGTCTGAGAGCCCCTAAGGCTGGAAACCTGACTTCATCCTTGCTAATTAGCAATGATGCATGCTTTTGGTACCAATAAATAAATGTCACTCTTTTTCTGAGCAAACCTGCTGTGTCTGGTGAGTTTCATTCATTTGTTCCTGGGAGGGTGCCAGTATTTCCCCATCAAAATAGTGTCAGAAAGTGGGACATTGGAGGACTGTGATGTCACCAGTTGGAAAGTGAGATGTAAGCCAAATAACTAACTTGCCTTGCTGCAAGTGACCTCTCAGTCTTTCAAATGTGTATTTGACACATAGGGGTCGATTCCGATTCAGGAAAAACCGCTCCGAATAGCCGTTCGGAGCGTTTGTCCCGTACGAATCGTACCCTGCAATGTCCCCCGTACGTACGACGAAGTACGATTCGTACCAGGAGCAGGACTCCGTACGGATCGTACAAAGACCGTACGACTCAAATCTCCACACGAATCTCCCTCGGAACCCGCTGTACGCTACATCTGTACGGTTCGCGGCTGCTTTTTCTGACCCGGCATGTACGATTCGTGTCGGGTACGCACCGTACGACCCTTTTTCTACGGGAGCTGAAAACAGCCGTAAAAGCAGAGTTCGCCCTGAAACAGGTATTGAACGCCCCCCCCCCGGGTACGGTGCGTACACCCCATGATCGCAGGTGTACGGTGCGTACCCCTGTGATCTTGGGGTGTATGCACCGTACCCTGCAATCTTGGGGTATACGCACCGTACCCCATGGTCGCTGGGTGTACGGTGCGTACACCCTGCGATCGCGGGGTACGGTGCGTACACCCCAACATCGCAGGGGTACGCACCGTACCCCTGCTATCATGGGTTGTACGATCCGTGCGGTGTGTAAGTGATTGTGTGCTTTTCCGTACGAATCGCCCTTACCTGACGTGGACCGTACGAATGGTGTCCTCATACCCCGGTCCGGATCGTACTCGTCGGGTCATACGGCATGTGTACGAGTCGTACGGTTCACTGTTTCAGCCTTGCAATACGTACGGATCGCGACGATTCGGACGGTTTGACGGAATACGGATCATACTACTTGACTCGGACGGACGGGTACGAATCGTACGGCGATGGCTCCGGATGAAAATCGTACGGGCGTTTTTATTCCAGGTTCGGAATCGGCCCCATAGTGTTAATAAAAGGGGCATTGACTGGCATTTAAAATAGACAGGGGACTGGAGAGAGTGTTTTAAAAATATTCTTTGTATCAATTCACAAATTGATATGTGGCATACACTGCAGGAGAACCTGGGTTAGAGAATAATTTATGTGTACCTGCACATATAAGAAGTAGTCAAGCAGGTGACTGATAAGTAACTAAGTTACTTTATGTCAATAGATATTGACAAATGGCTAGACCCTTTAGAGGTTTTAGAAAATCCATTTCAGGAGACCCTATGCTAGGAGGGGGTATTGATTTTACCCACAAAAAGAAACCCTCCCAGAATATAGTGAGTGGAGCTTCTGATTTGCGGATTGCACCGGAACACAGGGAAATTATTTTGAGATATGCGTAGCTATGTCATGGATGAATGACTGCATTTGAATAGGGCATTGATCTTCAGTACTGGACCTCTATGTTTCCTTGATTTATATAAAAATAATGGAGCGCATTAATGGATGAGAGAAGGAAATGTTTTTTGATGTGATGTCTCTGGCTGGTCCAGAACTGTTGATTTTCCTTTTTTTTTAACTCATTCTCTTCACTGCCTAACAACTTTTCCCTTGTAGGAGACCTTTTGAATGTATCTTTCAGGGTGTAAGCGCACATTGTGAGTTAAAAGCACAATTTCACAAGCTAGGATCTCAGATGAAAATCATAGTAAACTCACTCGAAAGCTGTTAAAAAAAACTGGCAGGAGAGAAAAATTCAAATAAGGTAAGAATATGAATTATAGAAAGTATGTTAAGTGGCTGCACCCTACTATGAACAGTGACATAGAACTTCTTCCAGGGTTAAGAAAAAGTGGTTGGAGGAAAAATGAACTTGGAAAAATTCTGATTTTCACATGAGCAAATCTACACATGCAAATTTGCTCATGGAAAAATGCAGTTCACAAATATTTTTTAGGAGTACTATTTCTTGGCTTACTACTGTAAATTCTTGTGAATTCAAGGAAACCGTATATATGCAAGGATATATACCATGGATGCACTTTTGAGACTTTATTTAATAATTGGGCCTCTAATTAGGCCTGGTGTTAGCCATGATCTTTTGTGTATATTAAAATGATGCCTGTCACACTCTCTCTCTATCAGCTGGCATCACTGTGAGTGACAATATTCTGCTCTTCCACAAGGAGCATATTGACACACAAAGTAGTTTGGTACAGTGCCCAGAACTCCTGTGGCAATGTGTACTTTTTGAGACCAAAAACCATTTTTGCTTTTGCCAATACTCGTTAGAATGGTGAGGGCCCAGCAGCTCCAACACTGATATGGTTTTACAAAAAAACATGGTTAAAAAACCAAATGCATTGACAAAAACAAAAGACTTCTCCAATTTCAGACTTACTGGCTTTGGCAATGCTTGTTTATTTTTGTTTTCTGTAAATGTATTTATACTGGTTAAACTGATTTTCCATTATGGATATTTTTGGGAAATACTAGCATACATCAACATGTTACTAAATAATGCTGCAAAGATTTGATACCTAAAATATTACAGTAGTTTAGCAAAATGTTTTTTTTCCTGCTTGCATTTTTGTGAACGTTTTTTTTTTTTAAGCAAAGAATAATCACACTTGCTTTCAAGCGTCTACAAATATTTGCATATAATAAAAGAGCCTTTTGGGAGCATTGTACATAGACTCATATTACTAAACTTTAAAACGTGTGTACAAATTTATACTGGGACTACCGTCAGTAGTGCAGTCAGAGCTTACAACATTTAAGAATGAGAGGCTTTTGGCAGCTGAGGATGTGTCAAAGAGGGCAGAAAAGATCCCAGGGTCAGGCTGGAATAGATTTGTAAAGGAGGGGTGATTTTAGGAGCACAGAACAAGCAGTTTGGTCAGAGACAGACATGGCTAGCTCAGTGGGTCTTTAATACTAATTGTTACATGGTAATGGTAAAACTGACTTTTCCTAGGAAAAGACACTAAATAGAAAAAAGTAGGCCTCACAGAGAAAAACGAATTTGTGTGTTTTTACAAGATTAGGACATAACAAACATTAAAAATAGATGGGAAATGTTGCAGCACTCCTATGGCATAGCACTTACAAGCCCGTGCCCTAAAGACAAATAGTCTTGAAAGTTTTAAAATATAAGTTGATTATTTTGGATAAAACAGAAAGAATACTAGTAAGGACTTTCTTTCTTGTTGCTTTATTAAATAAACACATATGTGGATCGGATGGTAAATACTTCCTTCCCTTTAAAAAGTGAAAATAACGTTCTATGTTTCATTAAAGCTCTTTGCCTAGTTTCAAAAGAAGCTTTGTAGGTGTTATGAATAAATGCATTTAAAGCAGGGGTCTCCAACCTTTTCTGCATTGAGAACTACTTCTGCTCAAGGAAAGTCCTGCCGAGCTTCTAGAATATGTTATCACTGTAAAAGAGTAGCTACGTGTGTTAACATTACACTATGACGAATCCAAGCAGGATTATCAGTAGTGACCACCCAAGCATTCCAGACAAGGTTACCAGCAGAAATGGCAGGAAAACCTTTCTCGATTTTAAAGGCCACCACCAGACTAATGAACTTACATTCAAATTATCAAATTCTCTGCGACACAAAGGACAGAACTAGAGCAGTAAATCTCACCCAACTCAGCTTAAATTATCATTTGGCAATCAACTTTAAATGGATTTTAGAACTAAAATATTTTGTCTTCATCAGCATATACGTTTTTGAAAATAACCATATTTTTTCTATCAAATCCAACTTTCCATTGTTGGCAAATAAACTCAGTTTTCAGAATAAAAACCTTTTCTGAAAAAAGATATTTGCCTTTAAAATATAAATTTTCATTTTTAGAAAACACACAACCCCCAAATATCTGTACTATCATGTCAACATGCCTCACATATACAGATTCAGCTTAAAGTGCCCAAGTATCACAATCATAGGTAATGGATACTCACCATAGCACCAACGATGCCTGTTATGTAAATAATGGCCACCGTTATACCAGGGCCAACTTACCAAGGCTGGCCGCCATAAAATCCAGGATGCCCAATGTATATCAATTATGGCCATTATTATGCGAGAAACAGTCCTCATTCTGTCAGGGTGGCTAAAAGTAGGCCAGTCATGCTCTTAATACAGCAATGATGGCAGCCGGTATGGGAACACTACCCTAAAAAATACCCAAGGATGACCATTATTACACAATGCCACTATTATGCCTTTAACGGACACAATTGCATCAAAGATAAAACCCTTATGCACCGTTTATAGGGAGGAACACCATGTCAGACAGGCCCATAAATGAATGCAGATGAGGCTCTTATTTGTTCTTTGCTCTGGATCCATACCCTGCTCCTCTCAGCTCTTGGGTTGATTATGCTCCTAACACATTTCTCTCTGGCTCCTACAGTCTCACACTTTGGTGGGTCAGCACAGATTACTACTGTCACTCTTTGATAGTGCATTGCTAACATATATGCTAAGGCTGACAGAGCAGGACGTATCTCCCTGTGATTTAGAGATAGAGTGGATATAGATGGTCATGTGGAAGCCCGTAACTCAACTCAGTTTGTGTTTGAGTGTCATTATAAGGCTCTGCTATTAGTTTGGTTGGCTTTGACTCCAGGTGTTTTGAGATGAGCGGTGCTACCAATAGCTCCTGAGCTACTCGTTGGAGACCCCTGATTTTAAGGAATGAGGCTTGCTTTTCATAAGTAGAAACAACAAAAGGGTTAGTGATTATTAATTCAAAACTGACTACGTTTTTGCATAATTGTGATCCATATAATGTCTAATACCACTATTGTGAAAATATAATAATATTCAGCACTGTTGAAAATTATCCTGTGCAAAGTATATATTCCCATTCAAAGTGCAAATTAAGATTTAGCTCCAACTGGTTAAAATATGTTGTTGCACCACATAAAAAAGATGAATATTAGTTTATCTAGGAATTACAATATTACTGAATATTAGGACACTTACAAAGTTATGCAATGAGCAGCTGTACAGACAGGAGAATTATATTGCAAGCCTTTATGCAATATTTTACTTTTATGCACAAGAATTCAGGGCGCACTATGGCATTCAGAAGGCTGAAGTTTTGAGCCAATTTTGCTAGAACGCGCAGTGCACAAGAAATAAATAAATAAATAAAGAATAAAAGTGCACCATACCTTTCAATTATAAGCACAGGGGCACGGAGGAGGAAAGATTTTCAGCCACAATCATAGGTAATGGACACTCACCATAGCACCAATGATGGTTATGTAAATAATGGCCACCGTTATACCAGGGCCAACGTGCCAAGGCTGGCCACCATGAAATCCAGGATGCCCAATGTATATCAATTATGGCCATTATTATGCGAGGAACAGTCCTCATTCTGTCAGGGTGGCTAAAAGCAGGAAAGATTTTCAGCCATGCTTCTTGAGAAGTTACCTTGAGTTGTAAACCCGCATGAAAATAGCCTTGCTCAGACAGGGGAGAACACGTTTAAGGGTCAAAAGGCCAAGTTCTTTATTTTTAGAACCGACCAGCCTTACTGCATGTAAAAATTTCCACGCAGGGAGCCACTGTGACAGTATGTGATTTCTACATTACACTATGAAAGCCTGTAATGTTACAGAGTAGTTTAATGAACTGATTTTGTTTTGTATCAATTAAATATCCTGATTCTACCATTGTAGGGTACAACACTACAGGTAAATTTACATTTTTACTCTAATGAGGTCTGAGGCTATAATGTGCCGAGGGAAATTAGGGTTGAAATTAATTCTCAATTCATGTTAATAATATTAGGGATATTGCCATTAGCAATTTAACTACATTTAATGAATGGAAGAATTTACCTAATTGTTACAATTACATTATGGCCTTGATTAAGCCTTCCTGGAACTAGATTGGACACCTAAGATCTCTTTTAGGTAACATTATCTAAATGAAATATTGCATATTCTGTTAGGAGCAGATGAGGATATCACTTTTGTTGAGAAATAATACCTTTGTAGGAGAAATGCAGGGTGGGGTTTATCCAAATGAATAACGTTATCAAGGGGTGCAACGTGGATACCAGAGAGTAGATAAGAGTATCAGTTTTATTGTTGCACAGTGTTTCAGGATGAAGATATCAGACATGCCCAAGGATAATCTCATGTTTCCACTAAGGTGGAAGATGTTTCCACTAACGCTGGAGATAAAGGGATACAGTTTGCAATTTTAATATAAATAAATATAATTATTTGCAGCAGTACATATATATTTTTTTTAATAAATGGAATTTACTCACAAATACCTAATGATAGGTTAGAACAGGGCACTTGCTGCTTGCAGCTTCAGTAAGAATTCTCTGTTGTACGCACCCCCTGTAGAGCGAGCGTGGATGTGTTGAGAGATGATGAATGATGCTGTTAGACTGCAGTTTGTTACATATGTAAAGGAAATGGATGGAGGTACACATAACTAACAATAAGGTTATAGATCTAGGGAACGGAGAGGTTTGGAAAAATGTCCTCACCATAAAGTGATATTTAAAAATAAATAAAATAAAAAATAGAGAGGGTGGTGAAAACATGCTGTCCCCATAACATGATTACCTTATGAACGTGTGGTTCCCTTAGAGCCTGTTGTGCCTGACACCAGTACTATATTATTATTTATAGCTGTAGAGGCAGAGTATCTTTCTCTCCTCAGTGGGTTTTAGCATTAAAATCCATCCACAGGGTGAAAGCCTCTTTGCCGTCATACTGGGATACCAAGTCCACTTCGTTCACTGTGAGTCCCAATGTCAATGCTCAGGCAGTAATGAGAGACTTGGACCACCTATGCCTGGAAGGTGGTAGCATCATCTTGCAGTAGGCTGATGACCTCCTTGTGACAACTCCATCACTTGAGGCCTGTGACCATCACACACACACACACACACACACGCACGCACACATGGGCGTAAAGGAGTTAAAACACTACAGACCTACATGGGCGTCTCACCGTCAAGAATAAGGCTGCCTCCTATGGAGGGCCAGCCATGAATGAGGAGTGGGGGCGGGGCTGAAGCTAGGAAAGACACGCCGAGGAGCGTGAGTGCTGTACTGGTGAAAGGGCAACAGACAGGAGAGGAGTGGGGAAAGTTTAGCAGAACCACTGTCTCGCCTGATGAAAGTGCCTAGCCAGGAAGAAATGTATTGGGCCTGGTCCTTTTTGCAGGGTCACCCCCAATCTTTTTGCTTTTCTCCTATTTTTGTTGAATTCATTTTCTTTGGCCTTAGGACCCTGGGAACTTTACCACTGCTGACCAGTGCGAAAGTGCTTGTGCTCTCCCCTTAAAATATGGTAGAATTGGCTTATACCCAATTGGGATATTTAATTTGCTTATAAGTTCCTAGGAAAGTGGCACTTCATGTGCCCTGGATCTGTAAATTAAATGCTACTGTCCCACTGGATTCAAGCTAGCCTCACTGATGAGGGGTGGTACCCTGAAACCAGTCTCAGGATGCTTGTTTCTGGTCCTGGCAGGACCTGGCTTGGCAGTTTGGGCTGCACTGTTCCCATGAGGAGCAAGATCAAGAGAGATGTACTTATGGCTGGGATGGCAGGATGAGCAAATAACAATAGATTTAACTCAGATCTCTTGACTGGGGTGAATGTTTGATTTGTACCACATTTCGCTCATCATTTGTGTGTCTTTTATTTTTCGCCCTAAGTGTGCAGGTTATTCCCAAACTTGGGTCCCGGGCTCTCTGTGCCACTGGTTTCAAACTAGCCTGGCTGATGAGGGGTGATACCTCGAAACTGGTCCCGGGATGCTTGTTTCTGGTGCAGAGAGGACCTGGGTTGGCAGTTCGGGCTGGACTGTTCCCATGAGGAGCATAGCTGGGTCTGAACTGGGGTAACATGGTGAGCAAAAGAACTATGGCTTTAATCCAGTGCTCTTGGCTGGGGCGGAATGTTTGATTTGTTCTGCATTCTATCCATCAATTGTGTGTTTACTGGGCCTGCAGCACCGATTGTACCACCCACTTAAGTAGCCCTTTTAACATGTCTCCGGCATGCCAAACTGTGTGGGCAGTTCAAACTGAATTTTCAACCTGGAAAAGTAAATCATTTTGCCAGGCCCAAGCCTCTCTTTATAATACATATACGTCCCTCCTAGGGTAGGCCCTGGGCAGCCCAGAAGGCAGGGTGCATTGTACTTAAAAAGTAGGACATGTACTTTTAAACTTCACATGTCCTGACAGTGAAAAACTCTTAAATCTGTTTTTAACTATTGCAAGGCGGTGGTCAGTCAAAATATCAATTTTTAAATATCAACCTTAATATCGAGTTTTTTATATCGTAGCAACAGAATATAGAAGTCAAGAATATCGTTGACCAGAATATCGACCGCAAGGTAAGTAATATTGTTTTTTTATTAACAAAGTAAGTAATATCTAAGTAAATAATATCGTAAGCAAAAATATTGTTGTCAATAATACCGAAAACATTTTTAGTGGTATGTATTTTAGTATGTATTTTAAAAGTATGTTAAACATTTCTTTATTGTATTTTCATACATTTCAAAATAAATGTTTAGAAACTAGTAATTTTTTTAAAGTAAATTTTGCATTTTAGTATCAGAGCGGGTTGTGGGTTAATAGCGGAACAGGGTGAGAAGTAAGTTAATTATAATTAACTAATTTATATGTGTTTATTTATTGTTATTGATTATCAATTAATTGTTAATTAATTATTAATAGGTCATTCATTTTTATTATTTAGTTAATTTATAATTATATTAATTAAAATGAATTCATTATTAATTTTTATTTATGGTATTGTCAATTAATGTATTGTTAATTAATTATTAATTGGTAATTAATTTTTATTAAGTGATTAATTGGCAATTAAATTAATTATGTGATTTTGTATATGCAGTGGGTTGTGGGTTTATAGGGGAATAGGGTGGGAAGTAATTAGATTAAACAAATCAATGAGATTGTTTTTATTTATTGTTATTTATTATTAATTAATTGTTAATTATTAATTGGTAATTCATTTTTATTAATTAGTTAATTTCCAATGATATTAATTATAATAAAGTGTTATTAATATTTATTTATTGTTATTGTTAATTCATGTATTAATTAATTATTATTTGCTAATACATTTTTATTGAGTGATTAATTGATAATTACATTAATTATGTGATTTTTAATGTGTAGTGGGTTGTAGGTTTATAGGGCGATAGGGCAGAAAGTAATTAAATAAAATTAATCAATGATATTGTTTTTTATTTATTGTTATTAATTATTAATTTATTGTTAATTAATTTGTAATTGTTTTTTTTCTCCTCATTCGCCTCTAACCCCAGAAACCAGAAGGTTGGGAAGTCACCACTGTTACTCGATTTGAGACGTAGGCTCTCTAGGGATGTACCCAGACCTATTGCCCGCCTACCAGTAGCTGGCAAACCTCCTTCCTGTTGCTGACCTCTCATTGTCGTGGAGAGGGTGGTCATGCTCTCTTCTGATTGTTCGTAACCAATGACTGTTGTTTAAAGCTCACCCTGAATCGAACCTGGGCACCAAAAGAGGTAGGCGAGGCCTAGCACAGTCTAAGAGCTTCCCATGAGGCTTAATCATAGGATTGGAGAGAATTTTTAACTGAGCTTATTAAGGAAAGATAACTAACTAATGTTTAACTGGGAGACCAATTAATCAAACAATCCCACATGGCTTTCTTTCTACTACCCTTCGGTCTGGCCAAGTCTGGCCGAGAGGTTTTATACAAGGTGGACCACCAATCTGAATATGTAGGGGATGTAGCCTCAGACCATCTTTTACATATTTCTCGTCTAGCCAATAGCATAGAGTAGAATAAAAAACTCCTACTCAAGCCTTTAATTTCACTTGAAAAACCAAAAATAACCAGGCTAAGAGAAACGTGTCTTGGGAGGTCCAAAATATCTGTTAAGGTGTTTCCTACTCTCTCCCAGAATTCTTGGATAGCTGGACAGTCCCAGAACATATGTTTATCAGAGGCGTTCACCATACCACGTTTTTTGCAACGTGCAGGGGGACCACTCACAATCTTTGAAAGCCTAGCCTGGGAAATTAAGGCCCTGTGTATAGAAAAATAGTGGTTTCTCCTAAGCCTGGCTGGTTTTACAACTGTAAATAAGGTGTTAAAAGAAATTTGCCACAAATCTACCCAATCTATGTCTGGTATAGATGATCCCCACAGTTCTTCGGCTAGCCTAAAAACCCCATCGATAGCCTCCTCAATACACCAGTAGAAGAAAGATACTTCTCTCTTCCCTGCCGGTCTCTGTACCAGTTGCTCTTCTAGAATATTTCCTATACCTATGGGTTTGTTCAGACTCTGGGACCAATTCTGTATTTGTAAATATTTAAACCTGGACATACCCTTCTCCATTTTATCATTTAGTAATGCCCAAGTTAAAAGTGAGCCCTCAACCACCAAGTCTTCCCACACCAGTAACCCAGCGGTTTTTAGAGGGGCTGCCAACTATTCTTTCAGACAGCCCGGGGTTCCCGGAGAATCCCACAGAGGAGACAGACTTGAAAAGTATCCTAACCCAGTACATTGTTTGAGTCTCGCCCATGTGCGAGCCGTACTCAATAAGATCTTCAGCCTTATCTTCTTAAAAAAATTCTGGTCTCCATATTTAAAAAGAAAGCCCCCTTTTGGTAGCCCCATCTGAATCAACATAGCCAAAAACATTACCCCCCGATGATTCTGGAGATTTTAACAACATTCTTGAATGCGTCAGCTGAAATGGCCAGGCATAGTACTGTAAATATGGCAATGTCATGGCACCCTTTTGCCTCCTGCGCCTTAATTTTTTTCCAAGATATCCTCGCAGTTTTGTCGGCCCACACAAATGAGTGAATAGATTGCTGGAGTTTAGTAATTGCGCAAGTCTCAAAAGGCTTCAAGAGTTTCTGACATTAATTTTGAATTGGTAATTATTTTTTATTAATTAGTTTATTTAAAATTTATTTATTATAATTAATGTATTATTAATTGTTATTAACTGATTAATTGATAATTACATTAATTGTGTTTTTTGTTTGTGTAGTGTTGTGTGTTAAAAGGGGAATAGTGTGGGAAGTAATTTAATGTTATTTAAGTAAATATTTAAATTTATTAATATTTTTTTGTTAATTAATCATTAATATGTTATTTATTTTACACAAATTATTTAATTGATAAGTATGTTAATTTAACCCCTACTCTAACTTACATTTTCAACACTGTTATACTCACTGGAGTTAGAATAGTAATTTTAACCCCTACGCTAACCAAAGCTTTCCCTACTGTTGCACTCTCTGTAGTGGGAATAGTAATTTTGACCCCTAAGCTATCCAGCGCTTTCCCTACTGTTGCACTCACTGGAGTTGGAATAGTAATTTTAACCCCTACGCTAACCAAAGCTTTCCCTACTGTTGCACTCTCGCTAGTGGGAATAGTAATTTTAACCCCTACGCTAACCAAAGCTTTCCCTACTGTTGCACTCTCGGTAGTGGGAATAGTAATTTTTACCCCTACGCTATCCAGCGCTTTCCCTACTGTTGCACTCTCAGGAGTGGGAATAGTCATTTTTACCCCTACGCTATCCAATGCTTTCCCCACTGTTGCACTCATTGGAGTGGGAATAGTAATTTTTACTCCTAAGCTACCCTGCGCTTTCCCTACTGTTGCACTCTCTGGAGTGGGAAGTGATTTTTACCTCTACGCTATCAAGTGCTTTCCCTACTATTGCACTCATTGGAGTGGGAATAGTCATTTTCAACCCTACCCTATTCTGCGCTTTCCCTACCTTTGCACTTTGGAGTGTGAATAGTAACTTTTACCCCTACGCTATCCAACACGTTCCCTTCTGTTGCACTCACTGGAGTGGGAATAGTAATTTTTACCCCTACACTACGCAGCGCTTTCCCTACTGTTGCACTCACTGGAGTTGGAATAATAATTTTTACCCCTACGCTATCCAGCGCTATCCCTACTGTTGCACTCACTGGAGTGGGAATAGTAATTTTTACCCCTACACTACGCAGCGCTTTCCCTACTGTTGCACTCACTGGAGTTGGAATAGTAATTTTTACCCCTATGCTATCCAGCGCTATCCCTACTGTTGCACTCACTGGAGTGGGAATACTAATTTTTACCCCTACACTATCCAGCGCTTTCCCTACTGTTGCACTCATGGAAGTGGGAATAGTTATTTTTATCCCTACACTATTCTGCGCTTCCCCTACTATTGCACTCACTGGAGTGGGAATAGTAATTTTTACCCCTACACTACACATCACTTTCCCTACTGTTGCACTCATTGGAGTGGGAATAGTAATTTTTAACCCTACCCTATTCTGCGCTTTTCCTACTGTTGCACTCTGGAGTGTAAATAGTAATTTTTACTGCTACGCTATCCAGCGCTATCCCTACTGTTGCACTCACTGAAGTGAGAATAGTAATTTTTACCCCAAGGCTATCCAGCGCTTTCCCTACTGTTGCGCTCACTGAAGTGGGAATAGTAATTTTCATCCCTACACTATCCTGCGCTTTCCCTACTATTGCACTCTCTGGAGTGTGAATAGTAATTTTTACCCCTACGTTATCCAACGCGTTCCTTTCTGTTGCACTCTCTGGAGTGGGAATAGTAATTTTCACCCCTACGCTATCCTGCACTTTCCCTACTGTTGCACTCTGGAGTGTGAATAGAAATTTTTACTGCTACGCTATCCAGCGCTATCCCTACTGTTGCACTCACTGGAGTGGGAATAGTAATTTTTACCCCTACGCTATCCAGCGCTTTCCCTACTGTTGCACTCACTGAAGTGGGAATAGTAATTTTTATCCCTACACTATCCTGTGCTTTCCCTACTATTGCACTCTCTGGAGTATGAATAGTAATTTTTACCCCTACGCAATCCAACGCGTTCCCTCGTGCTGCACTCATTGGAGTGGAAATAGTAATTTTTACCCCTACACTACGCAGCACTTTCCCTATTGTTGCACTCATTGGAGTGGGAATAGTAATTTTTAACCTTACCCTATTCTGCGCTATCCCTACTGTTGCAATCTGGAGTGTAAATAGTAATTTTTACTGCTACGCTATCCAGTGCTATCCCTACTGTTGAACTCACTGGAGTGGGAATAGTAATTTTTACCCCTACGCTATCCAGCGCTTTCCCTACTGTTGCGCTCACTGAAGTGGAAATAGTAATTTTTATGCCTACATTATCCTGAGCTTTCCCTACTTTTGCACTCTCTGGAGTTTGAATAGTAATTTTTACCCCTACGCTATCCAACGCGTTCCCTCCTTTTGCACTCACTGGAGTGGGCATAGTAATTTTTACCCCTACACTACACAGCACTTTCCCTACTGTTGCACTCATTGGAGTGGGAATAGTAATTTTTAACCCTACCCTATTCTGCGCTTTCCCTACTTTTGCACCGTGGAGTGGGAATAGTAATTTTTACTGCTACGCTATCCAGAGCTATCCCTACTGTTGCACTCACTGGAGTGGGAATAGTAATTTTTACCCCTAGGCTATCCAGCGCTTTCCCTACTGTTGCGCTCACTGAAGTGGGAATAATAATTATTATCCCTACACTATCCGGCGCTTTCCCTACTATTGCACTCTCTGGAGGGTGAATAGTAATTTTTACCCCTGCGCAATCCAACGCGTTCCCTCCTGTTGCACTCACTGGAGTGGGAATAGTAATTTTTATCCCTACACTACGCAGCGCTTTCCCTACTGTAGCACTTACTGAAGTGGGAACAGTCATTTTTACCCCTACGCTATCCTGCGCTTTCCCTACTGTAGCATTCTCTGGAGTGGGAATAGTAATTTTTACCCTGATGCTATCCAGTGCTTTCTCTAATGTTGCAATATGTGGAGTAAGTATATATATTAATTTATATGTATATGTTTAATTATTTATAACATTATGGGGCCGATTCCGATTCGGTAAAAGCCCCTACGAATAGCCGTACGGAGCATATTCCCGGAACGAATCGTACTCCTTCAACGTCCCCGTACGTACGATGAAGTACGATCCGAACCCAAAGCAGATCTCTGTACGAATCGTACGAAAGACCATACAACTTAAAAATCCGTATGAATCGCATTTGGAACACGCAGTACGCGACGTCCGTACGGATTGAAGCAGCTTTTTCCGACCCAACAAGTACGATTCATCACGTCAACACTCTGTATGACTCTTTTTCTACGGGAGATGAAAACGTCTGTAAAAGCAGGAGGAGCTGGGTCCAGCATCACTTACACCTGGATAGATTGTGTCCTGCCTCCACACAATGTGCTGCATACCTGTGAAAATAGTCAGGAGCCAGGGAAGGCAGGGCATCTGTGCACTTCAAAGGCATGCCTCTAGAAGCCTCCAGCCATTTCAAAGGCACAGCGGTGTATAAAAGAAGGACCTCAGACACCCCCACTTCAGTACACTTCTGGACTTGTGGATACTCTACCAGGAACAAGGACTACTATGCTGCTGAAAGGACTGCAACTATGCTGGATTGCTACTCTGAAGAAGCTACTGCTCTCCTGTGCTGACCTGCTGCCCTCTTGCTTAGGAAGGAAGAACTGGACCTGCAACCCATCTTGACCCAGGACTAACCCTGGGCGGAGTTCGCAGAGTTGCACTACGCAGAACTCCGCGAAGTACAAAAAAAAACTCTGCCGCACTACGCGGAGCTCTACAAGTGGGCTGCCACCTTGCACAGCACAAGCGGTCCCTGCTTTCCTTTTCTGCCGCTCGAGTACATTTTTACTCAAGTTGCAGCTTTCTCAACGCAAGGAGTCACGAGCATTCGCGACCACTCAAAATGAGAAATCTGACCCCCCCCCGCATTGAGAAATCTCGCCGCGAGATTGATTTTCCATGCTCGCATTCGCCAACTTGATGTTGACGAACGCGAGCAAGGAAAAAACTCAGCGAGCTCCCCGTAACGCGGAGTGCGGAAAACTCCACAAACTATGCGAGCTGAACGGAGTTCACCACCCAGGGTTACCCAGGACCTGAGAGTGGCTCAAAGTGCTAGTCTGCTGGCCTCTTGATCTGAGCCTCAGGGACCTAAAAGGCTCCCGAACGGCTCCTGGACCCATCTTCGGCGGGTTCCTGACCCCCGAGTGGTGCCTCTCAGGTCCTGGACCCTTGGTGTGGCTCTTGAGCTTTTGAAATCTAGCTTCTGGGCTCTTTGTGATCATGAATGGGCCCATTTACACCAGAACTGTGCCAATCGCACCAATAATCTGCATGTGCCCCCCAGTCTGTCTCTTCACACATCAAGCATCTATTGTTCGTCACATAGGATCACCAATGCGAGGCTCCAGCCTGCCCATCTGCGAAGCCTGGCCTGCTCCTCACACCTCAGCGACCACCTCCCGGGATGCTCTCCTTGCTTTCCGTGACCCTCTCCAACGCGAAAGGACTGTTGACACAAAACTTGAAAAGGTAAAACTTCAGCAGGACTAATCTGGCACTCTATCCGGCCCGCGCTCCATCGCGGTTGGCCTGAGCTTTTGACTTTGCCCCATCCAACGTGACCAGATGATGCGGGTGGTTCTTTATGCTTTTAGGCAATATATTGCAGTTTATTCTTCAAAATGTCATAACTCCGGTTCTACTGATTGGACTTATGCCATTCAGGTCTTGTTTTATTTATTCTATTAAACTCTATTTTTGTAACATGGTGTGGGTTTTTTTTGTGTGGGGTTTTCAGTATTTTAGTGTTGGAAGTGTTGCACACATACTTTACACATTACATCTATGTTAAGACTGATGGTTCTGTGCCAAGCTACCAGGGGATTGAGCACAGGTTAATTTGGGGTTTGCTTGTTCCTTACTCTGAGTAGGATTGTGGTTACTGCTTGACCAGGGCTCACACCTTAGTGTTGGACTTGGCCCTTCTGGCAGGTTCACCCCTAAACTTTTTTCTTTTAATTGTGACTTGGTGTTAGTGATTTTTGGCTTCTGCGCACTTTCCCACTGTGTCCCAGGGTAAAGTGCGTGCGTGTAGTGAGGTTGGCCTGCCCTCCCATAGGAATGCATGGGGGATGTATGTGTCCCTGGTAGTTCCTGATGCGTGGGGAGTGTAGGCGCGAATTTGGTATGTGCGGACTCGTGAGATTGAAAGCTGCGCGATGATGTGTGCGGCGTGAATGTGCCTAGTTTGGAAGTGCCACTTCTAGAAGTTGACATGTCTGTGTAATTTTTGTGAATTGGCTGTCTGGCTTTTGATTGGCTGGAGCTGGCTGGTGAGCCTGGCTCCAGGAGTCAGGATGGGTCTGCCCCGGTGGTGAGTGGAGAGATCTGCATGATTGATGTGAGGGAGGAGTGCACCTGGGACCTGAATAGGGCTGGGCTTTCCCCACACAATGCTGGCTCCGCCCCCTGTGGTGCGACTGATGACACTAGCCTGGCCAGTGAATGGTGAGAGGGGCTGGGCACAACAGAGTGCTCCAAAATCAGCTGCGTCTGGTTTTCCCCCCACCCCACAGACACAGACAAAGGAATTAGGTGTATAAGAAGGGGCTGTGACCCCATACAAAGTGTTCTCTTTTTGCTGACCTGAGGAGGGGGGCCTGCTGGTGCTCGGCGCAAGGAGGATACTGCCACTGGGAGACTGCCTCCCTGCCTGGAGGGCCCTGTGAGCTGGCCCCTGGGCCCAGCCTTTGCCCCCTGCCTACCTTTCTTAAAAAGGACTTTGCCTGGAAGGGTGACTCTGTTCCTGAAACGCCTGGGAACCGTTTGATTTCTCCTCTAGGGGAGTGCTGTGGTTCCAGCTACAGCCCGGGGCTGAAATCCTTTTTTCCCTGAGGGATTCCCCGGTGTGGGGATCCCCCCTTGTTTGCTTTAATTCCGCGCAGGTGCCCACCCTGCGTCTCTGGGTATTGGTAATACTTTAATACGGGTGCCCACCCCATTTCATTATGTATTTAACCGGGTGCCACCCCACCCTGCCTGCTGCAGAATCACTGATTTTCTAGAGGGAGCCTACCCCTTGTTTTGACCCCAGGGTCGATAGCAAGCCAAGGAAGCAGCCGCTGACGTCATTAGGGTAGCCGCGCTGCCATTGGTTGAGGCTGTGGGACGACTCGCACGGTGATTGGCTGCCCCCAAGCAGGAAGCAGACGGGAGCCTACCCCGTGCTCCTGCGCCGGAGAAGGAAAGCCAGCGTCTCCCCCCCCCCCCCCCTTCCGGGGCTCCCAAGAGCAAGGGAGAGCCCCGGAGAGCGAAGGAGGATTGCGGAGAGAGAGCCCGAGGAGCGGGAGCTCTCGTGCCACAGCCGCCAGCGAGGGCTCAGAGAGGAGAGCCCCCCCCCCCGACCAGCAAGGAGAACAGACCGGTGAGTGCGGGGGCTCCGATTGAGGAGCGGCCCCGGATGACAGCGGGTCGCTCCTCTGCTAAGTGGGGCATTTTATTAATTAGAGCCCACGAGAGGCTCCTGGGCATTTTGGCATTTTGAGTCCCCAGCTAGGGACTCCAGGATCTCAGGGGCATTTCTTCCGAGCCCACGACGGGGGCATTTTTCTGTCTGAGCACACGAGGGCCCCGGGGGCCATTTTTCTTTGAGTCCCCCGAGCGGGACTCCCACGTACTTTGGGGGCAGTTCTGGTGGTAGAGCGTCCCCGGTTGACAGCGGGCCGCTCCCCCAATGCGAGGGCATTTTGTTTATTTAGAGCCACGAGGCTCCTGAGACCCCAGTTGTTCTCTCAAGCCCACGAGGCTCCCATGTTGTTTTGGCCCTATTTTCTTTATTTGGAGCCCAGAGGAGAGTCAGGAGGCACGCTGGTGCCAGGCTCACTGCTACAGCGGCCCAGCACTTAGTGGGCAGCTGCTTCGTTTAGGCCTTGCAAATCTTCTTTGGCTGCCTGCGCAGCCTGCCCTAACATTTTGGACACAGGGCGTTTCAGCCCCTGAGAGGCCCGGTTGGCCTGGGGTCAGTTCTGTGATATTTTGCCACAATTGTGATTACCTGCCTAATGTGATTTCTGCATCATGTGTAATGCCTTTTTACCTACACCTCTTAATGTCTGTCTATGCTTAGGAGGTTGTTTTACCTAGTATAAGTTATACTAGTGAGGTCATGGTTCCCTGCGTGATAATTGCCTAAGGTGTTTAGGATTACGTAGGTGGTACTTACCTTTACCAGTGGTTACTGGTTGTGTGCTACATTTGCTATTTGGTGCTACAGTTATTATATGTTCTATGTGCTAAGCGTTATTCCTACAAAGTGCTAATTCTACCAAGTGATAGTTCTAAAAGTGGCCCTGTCCCGTGTACATAATACCCTGTAAATTCTACCCGTGCCAGTGGCACATTGTAAAGTGTGTGTTTTATTATTTAATGTGTTTGGTATAATACAAAGGCAATTTTTATATATAACCTTGTGTGGAGTTCCCTTTGTGGTGGGCTTTGGTTGTTGTTGCTGGGTGTGCACGCAAACGCTTTACACATCGCCTCTGAGATAAGCCTGACTGCTCGTGCCAAGATACCAAGAGGGTGAGCAGGGATTGTCTTGGCGGGTGACTTCCTTGCCCTGACTCAGAATGGTGGTTTCTGCCTGGCTTTGGCGCAAGCCTTAGCCAACCGGAAATCGCCATTTCTAACACTTTGTCAACCAGTAACTCAATTTCTAAAAAGAACAAACTACTTACCTGTGTTGCCCAGAGAAACAACTAACACATGAGATCACAATGGCACCAACCAATCAAGCACGAGGAATACTATAAACATCTTAAATGAGAAACAAGTAGTTGGTGGGAATTGGTTGAAATTATTACCGTAAGGTCTCCTCTTCCATTTTACTCGTCCTGCTGTCATGTTTGAGTTGAAAGACGTGGTCAGCACATGACTGGCGACCATGGTCAGTAGAGGAGTCATGTTTGCACATCAGTTGTTTAGGGATGCTTGCAGGGCCCTTGGCAATCCAGACTCTTGCAAAAAACAAGATAAATTGCTCCATACTTCTTCGAATGGACAATCGTTCAGCAGTTAAAATCATAAATCATTTAGGGGGCGAAGTTGAAACCCTCAGCAGAACAGGCGGATATGTTTTGGGAATTCTCTCGCTTAAATAAACTTTTGTTGCAGGCAGAATATTTACCAAGACATCTCAGTAGAGCGACAGATTGGTGCTCAAGGCATTTTTAAGATGCAAGCAGCTGTAACTTTCACTCTATGATTTTCAGATTTTGTTTTTCAAAATTCAGCACTTTTGGAACAGATTTTTTGCTTCTTGGTTGAATGCACAACTTCCAGTTGGAGACAAGATCTACAAACGTGAGCAGCAAATACTTTCTTTCAGGACTGGTCACTTCAATTGAATTATGCCTTCCTTCTTCCATCCTGATCTCTCAGGTTGTGGCTCAATTGCAGCTTCAGAGAGCTCTGTGCTCCTGATAACTCCCTTCTGCAGGGTCAGCCCTGGTTCCCTACAGCACTAGCATCGTCCATGGATCTTCTGGTTCTATTCCATATCTTGCCAGGTTACAGGTCAGTGTCATGAAATGATACTCGACCACCCCTCATTCTGATGGCATGGGTGGTTTGGGGTTGGCTGGGAGAACTCCTGGAATTTCCATGGAGGCTGCGCAGCTCATACGCCAGCCTGGGCTCCAGGAACAAGTTATACAAGTCAGCCTGGATGGCCTGGTATAGCTGGTGTTAGGACAGGGGTGCAGAATCCCTTTTCAGCTATGGCATTCTCAGCTGTTTGGCATCTCTTGCTTCTCAAGGGAAGGCATCCAGAAGTAGCAACACATACATATCAGCAATTTCAGCATACCATATCCGGATCTGCCGACGGTTAAAGGGAGCAAGATTTTCTGATCCGCCTTGGCCGAAATGTAATCATATGTGGAATGATAATGTGATTCTCAATTCGCTCTTGAGTTGACCTGAGGATACCTCCCTCTCTCAAATTCCTTTCTGCAAAACAGGCAGTTCTCTTGTGTCTGGTCCCGGTAAAACGTCTTTCTGATGTTAAAGCTCTCAATGTCGTTTCTGTTCAATATACCCCCATCTGGGGTATGTTTTCATGTTCTTATAAGAACTAAAATACATTTGTTGCCTGTGTTCTGTGTATATTTTCCTCTTCAGCCTATACTTTGTATGGGGAATTGTCCAAGAGTAGGGTGACCAACCGTCCGTAAATTTCACGGACAGTCCGTAATTTCGGCCGTCTGTCCGTTGTCCGTGAAGGATTCTTTAACGGACGCCATTTGTCCGTAATTTTAACCGGGCACCGCTCGCACCTCCCGAAAGCTGGCACAGCTTCCACCCTCCTCCCTTCTTGACTTGACTTGACGCATTCAGGGCTGTTTGCATCTGAATAGATGCCCCCAGCTCCTGAAGCTGCAGCCCCCACCCCTCACACCTCCAACCCTTGATGAGCTGTTAAGAGGTGCTTGAAGGTGACGAGAGAGGGTCTGCAGCTTCAGGAGCTGGGAGCATCTATTCAGATGCAAACAGCCCTGAATGCGTCATGTCTCTGCAATTTGTGTGAGACATTCCCTTTCTGCCAGGGCCCCAAACATCCTACAACCGGCCCTGATTACACCGAGGCAGCACGTGGTTCTCATCACAGCACAGAGCTTAATTACTGTCACTAAATTGTAAACAAACCTCGATTCTTCAAACATGCAGTCTTTAATGTAATAAAATAAAGAAATGGCACAATCGCACCCACACTGATTAACAAAGTAAGGAGGACAATCAGTTAAATCAGTTCTCTTGGAGTATCTCCTTTAAGTACTGTACATCACAGCGGGGGATGGCAAAAGAAACATTTTGGAAAGAGAGACTGAATTCTCATTGTCTTGTCCAGGAGGGGGTCAGGAGCCCTACCCCACCCTGGAAGAGACCAAGATGATATGAGGATACCGCATGCCCACCCCTGTGCCCACCCTGGTAGATCCTGGTCCCCCTCCTTCCCACCCCCTTCCCCCAGTGATGGCCCCTGTGCCCCCCCCCCCCCCCCCCCCACCTGTGGTGTATCCTGTCTCTGCCCTGGGTGGCTTCTGTCCCAGTCCAGGAATGGCTCCTGCAGCTCAAAAAGGCTCAGCTCAAAATTAATATGAAAAGGTGGGCGAGTGACTAAGTGAAGGGATGGGTGGATGGCTGGATGAATTAGTGAAAGGTAACATGGATGAATGAAAGATTGAATAGATGGATAATAAAAGAGGATGGATGGATTGATGAGTGAATGGTGGAAGGATGGAAGGGAGAAAAGGTAAATAGCTGGATGTATGGGTGGAAGGGTAGCTGGATGGGCAAAAGGGTGGATGGATGAGTGAAAGGATGGATGAGTGAAAAGGTGGATGAGTGGGTGGGTGGATGGATGAGTGAAATGATGGATGGATTGATGAATTGATAAGTGCAAGGGTGAATGGATGGACAGATGAGTGAAAGGGTGGATGTAAGGATGGATGAGTAAGTGAAAGGGAGGGTAGATGGACTAAAGGATGGATAGATGAGTGAAGGAGTAAAAGGATAAATGGATGAAAGAAAGGATGGATGAGTGATAGGGTCAATGGATGGATTCATAAGTGGATGAGCAGATGGATGGGTGGGTGGATGGATGGAAGGATTGCTAAGTGAAAGGGACGATGGAGAGAGAAAGGGAGGATGGTGGATAACTGAAAGGGTGGATGGGTGGAAGGATGAGTGACTGGGTGGATGGATGAGTAAGAGAAAGGATGGCTGGATGGGTGAAAGGGTAAATGGCTGGATGGATGAGTGAATGGATGGATGGGTAGAAGAGTGGATGGATGAGTGTACAGATGGCTAGGGTGAAAGGGTGGATGGATGGATGAGTGAAAGGATAGATGGAAGGATACATGATGGATAGGTTTGCAAATGGTTGAATATGTTTCGATATGGCTGGGCTTACTTATATACCATTGCGCGACCTCTGATGTCTGTAAAACTTATCCAATTGTCCTGAAGTTTTGTCCTGAATTTTGACCTCCTGTCCTGAATTTGTGTCCTGAATTTTGACCCTTTGTCCTGAATTTTTACACTCACCGTCCTGAATTTGCACCAATGCCAGTTGGTCACCCTATCCAAGAGAGTATATTACAAACACCAAAGATTTGCGAATGTCCGCCTCATCGGAACTCCTCATATCTTTTAAGTTCCCTCACAAGCCAGTTTCTTCTCCTACCCGAGCACCAGTCACAGCCGGCATGACTTGCGCAGGGGGTTTAATTTAATAATAAAAAGTGCTTAACTTACCTTCCCGCCGACCAGGTCCCGCGTCGTCTCTGCTCCTCACCTGCTCTGCTGCTTCCGGCAGGAACAGGAAGCAGGCAGCCAGGCTCCCACCCATAAGCCAATCACAACAAGCAGCGTTGTGATTGGTCGGGATGCTGCCCAGCCAGGGACTAATGGCCTGTCGTGTTCTCCATGTAGGCTGCATGGAGAAAAAAACAAAACCAAACCAAACAACAAACCAGTCATGCACACGCAGGAGTGGGCAAACCACTCCTCCCCTCCCCAGACCTACTCACAGAGCAGCCCCACCAACCCACCCGCCCCAGCTTTCTGGCAGTGCGAGAAGCAGAAACATGAAATGGTAGTTATTACCATTTTATGTTTCTGCTTCTCGCACTGTAAGAAAGCAGTGGGGCAGCACTCCTCCGCCCTAGTGGAGGAGCCGCCCCTGTCTAACACCTTGGTTTTCGGGGCACATTTCATTAGATGTGCTATGGCGTCTAGTAACTTTGGCTCTGAGGAAAGTTTGGACAGCATTTTTGCTGCGCTTTAAACCAGCAGGACAGGCGCCTTTGTAATAAAATGGAGATTTTCTCAGCTTTAGTGAGAGAAAGCCTTGGTTTTATTAAAGACACGGAGGCGAGTATTATCCCTCCACTCTCTCTGTTAACCCTCCCATCTTTCCATCTTTTTAACAGTGCCTGTCATGAATTCAAAACAGGCGTGGTGAGAAAGACGTCTGGGCTGAGATCATCCTTCAAGATGCATCCTGTTCTTATTTACAAGGACATCAGTTCAAAAATTATTTTCTCACCTTGCCGAGCTCTGCAGCTGCAAAGCACTGTTGCTGTGGTTTAATGATGGTTTGTTGCAGGAAACTTTTTCACTTTTCATCTTTCTGTTTGCTTTCTCTATTGTTATTGTTTTGTTTCTTTTGTTACAAGCTCTTGTTCCAATCATACAAGAAAAGAGGACTTGCCGCTCTCAGGCGAGATGTTTAAAGTGTTCCTCGTGCTTGTTTGGTTGGTGTCATTGTGATCTCACGTGTTAGTTTTTTTTCTAGGCATCAACAGGAATACAGCTTGTTCTTGCATGCTATTTAATAAAAGCTAGACAAGAAGGCATAATGCTCACCTACCCCTTGCATGCTGATGACGGCCGGGAGCCGTCATGGCACACATTGCTCGTGTGCTGATGACGGCTCCCGGCCGTCATGACCGCACCTGCAATCGGAATGTGCCGCAAAGGCGCAGAATCGCGGCAGCATGCAAGGGGTTAATAAGAGCAAGACTTTCTTTCACTAAAGCTAAGAAAATCTCCATTCATGAGAAGAAAAATGCATGTGGCCAGTGCCAGAGTGAAAGAGAGGAAGCATTATTTGTTTATACAGTATGAAAACCAACTGGGAATTTATGTGATGTAAAGAGATATCGCCACAGAAATAGAAGAAGGACTACCACACTACCCCTATTATAAATAGGCATTGGGCCACACCATTTTTCTCAGAGAATGGTTAGTACAGTGGTTGTTACTAGGTTGTGAAGGTTTTTGACAAGGGTCCAAACTCCATCTGGAAAAATTAATTTGTTATATTGTTTCTCAATTTTTTAAAAATTGTAATCAAATGAAAGAAGTCCCTTTGTAAATCATCCCCTAGCACTGTCTGGGAGATATGTGGATTAGTGAGTTTGTGACATTCTGTGGCATGTGGAGGCAGGCAAGGTTTTCTGTGAAAGCATTCCCTTAGTTCGTAGAAGGAGAGATAGAGGAAGATTGTGAAACAAAAAGAAATGCTTGGGTCCATTGGAAGAGCAAAGGAGAGGAAGCGTTATCTATATATATAAAAACAACTGTATGTCTGTCTGTTTGTCCTTTATGCATTACTACACCATTCACCCGATCGCCATGAAACTTTGGGAAGTTGTTGAGTACACTCCCGCGAAGGTTTCTGGCAAAAAAAATAAATTAAAAAAAATTGTTAAATATCGGCCCCCCCAGGGCCCTCATAATCTTTCCAATACTGAACATTTACCGTTTCCGGTGCGACTCGCTTTTGCAATGACCATCAACAAAGCACAAGGACAATCGCTGCAAGTGTGTGGACTAGATTTGGAGAATCCGTGCTTCTCACATGGACAACTGTATGTGGCCAGCTCATGCGTCGGAAAACATTCTGATTTATTCGTGTACGCACCACACGGAAAAAAAATATAATGTGTATCCACAAGCACTCGAATAAATAAACAGAATTAAAACAACACTTTAAAATGTTTTCCATATTAAAATAAAAAAGTTTCAATAAAAATGACACAATGTAAATTGAATGTTAACATAACAAGTTTCCTTTCTTCTGAAATCGTAGCAACGCGCGACGGGTAAGCTAGTTTGTTTATAAACCTCGAAAAGCAACTGTAAATTAATAGCATGCAAAAGAAAATCACAATGGAAATAGAAGAAGGATGTCTGTATTATTCACAGGTTTCTAAAATGTTTAGCCAAGCAACTAAGTGGTGTAGTGGCAAATACATAGCTTTAAAAATGATTTGGCTAGGGTTGAAGCTCTACAAACAGCTTGCAGGGTAATGCATTTATATTTTTTAATATGTTTTTCTTAATTTAATCTAAGTGAAAGCGAAGTCTTTAGAATAACCCACTGGCACTTTTAGGGGGTTCTAACACAATTATACATGAAACAACAGGTCTGAAAAACGTGAGACACTGGGGGAGTTTGAGGAGGGGCAACAGGCAGCAGCCGCCAAGTACTCATTGTAGATTGTAACTGTAATCGCATTTATATAGCGCTTTCAACGCGGGGGCGTTGGAGCACTTTATGCCGAGCAGCACTCTGTTCGGAACCCGAAGATTCATGAATAATCAGAAGTTATTGGTGATTGTGGGTTAGTGGGATAGTCTTGTGCTCTCATATTGGTTGGGGCTTGGGGGGAGGTCGGTATGTGATTTCACGCAGGTGGTTTATGGGATTAATAGATGAGCTAGAGGAGGTCAGGCCTTGTTAGTTTGCATTTGTAAGACCTTCAAAGGAGGGCAGGCTGTGATCTTTGAAATGAGGTGTGTCTAAGCTATAGGTTATTGGAACCCTGATACCAGCTCCTACACAAAACAAAGAAGAAGAATACAAACGAAAATGTCAAACGTTGTGGACATTTTGTTACTCTTCCTAACAAGTAGTTCCTGTTCAACATGTATGCAGAGTTGCTGGGTACTGTCCTTCCAATTATGCACAGTTAAAAAGCTGCTTGAGATAAAACACACAGCTGTAATGAAAAAGTAACTTTACCTGCAAATGTCCTTAACGCTTTGTCTTTATTACGAAATTATAATACACAAGTGAGCCTTAATATGCACTGTTACATTATATTGAACAATTGCAATGTAATTTTTGTACCCGTGTGAAGACCGCTAAAGTCTAAACAGTGTTGAACATGTACATGCATTGGTTGAGTCCACACTACATGCATTTTAAATTATCGTTCTGATACTCATTGAAAATGTATACTGAATCCTGGAAGCAAAATGTGGTCTCTTTCTCTAGTTGAAACCCTAAGGAGATAGGTCTATGAGAACGTGGTTTAGGCTAGACCCTTTTTGAATGCGCAACAAACTGTTGCCTAGACCACACTTGCTTTAAGCAAAAACAATTTCATCTAGGTTAGAAAAATGTTTATTACATCCCAACCTGGCATCATTAGTCAGTGACATTTATTTTAAGCTTTTTTCTTTAAAGTTCTACGACACATAGATTAGAAGAAAAAGAACAAGCTGTACATCAGAATATTTACACTACTGTACATAGTTTTTACACACATAGAAACAAACAATGTCAAATTAATATGCCAACATCAAACATACTACAAAGAATTATTACATTGCAAAAAAACACTATCACATACATATAATATCAATGAATGCGGAAAAAAAATCAAAAGAATGGGGAATATCGTCAAATAAATGACTCCAAATCAACATCTGGACTATGAAGTCCTAGTGTTCTTTTCAAACAGTGTTATATTCCACCACATCTGCCGACACGTTTCGAGGCCAGGACTAACATCCCTGGACTCTCATCAGGGCTTTTTTCTTTGTGTCTGTGAGATGCAAAGAAAAAACGTTTTATTTACATGATTTTTTTATTTATTTTTTTATTTATTTTTATTTTTTTAAATTTTTTTATTGAAAAACTGATGAGAGAAGAACATGCCACAGTAAATCATCAAACAAAACTTGTTGTAATTATATTCAGTTTTCGATTTTCGGTTTTTCAGTTTTCACTTGTAGTACAGAAACCAATAATAATTCATGTTAAACAAAACGTGGCAAGAAAAGATGGAAAAAAACAACAGAGAAAGATAATATATAATTGAAGCAACCAAAATATATAATAAATATACATACTTCAAATAAAATTTCCCCATATTTTCTCAATTTTTTTTAAAGAGCGAGGTCCTCTTAGTTTTGCCAAGGCTGATTCCATAGAGTGAATTTCAGTTACTAAAGACCACCATTCCGAAATGGTAGGAGGTTTAGGGCAGGTCCAGACTCTGGCCGGTGTTAATTTAGCACAGGAAAAGAGGATCGTCGCCAGAGCTGGGCGAGGTAAGGGGAAAGGGTGCACATCCAGCAGAACTTTGACCGCAGTGATGGTAGGTAAATAAATCTTTTTGATTTCCAGAACTTTATGTACTTCCCCCCAATAATCCCTCAGAATTGGACAAGAGAACAACATGTGTTCCAGGTCTGCTGCATACGCTGAGCATTTAGGGCATTTGGTGCGGTCGCTATAGCTGCTATTTAGAGACCACTTCGAGATCTTTTCTGGTGTATAATACAGCATGCATGTTGTTCTAAACTGTTGTAATCTTAGACTGGATGATCTAACTGAGTTATTGATATTGGAAAATGATTGAGTTATTTGTTTTGAAGTAATATTTAAGACAGTTTTATTGCTCCATTTCCTTGCCAGACTTGAGCAGTCGTCAGATATAAGGGCACAAAGATATCTGTAAGTATCACTTATGATCGATTTATTTTTAGTTGAATATAAATATTTCCACATTTCACTGTCTGAGTTATCATGAATTTGTTTTTTTCGTACCAGAAAATCGTGGATTTGTAAATATTTAAACCTGTATGTTTCTGGCAAACCGTACAGAGTTTTAAGCGTATGGAAGTCTAGAAACCCTTGTGCACCGTATAAGTCACCCAAAACACTAATTCCATACATGGACCATCTTAAAGCTGCCCCATCATTAAAGATTCCAGGAAAACCCGGATTACCCCATAGCTGTAAATTCGGATGATAAATGGTGGTTTTACAGAATGTTAAGATATTCGTCCAAATCCTCACTGTGTCCCTAGCAGTCTTAAATTTCACCCTTTCAAAGTAATTGGGGTCGTTTACTCGAAATAAGAATAAATTTGAGTCAGCTTTTAACATAAATGAATGAAAAAAAAGTTATCTTCTCTGTTAAGCAGGGAGCGAAGACGCCGAATAAACGATGACCAAAAATACAATTTAAAATCTGGGAAATTGAGGCCACCCTTGTCAGTTCCGTTCTTAAGGAGTTTTAGCGATCTTCTGGCTTTTTTATATCCCCAAATGAAACTACTGAATATTCCATCCAGCTGTTTGAAAAAAGAGTTATTTAGTGCCAACGGAATAGAGCGGAATAGATACAAACATTTTGGTACTACCTTCATTTTAATTAAATTGATTCTGCCGATTAGGTTCAGGGGTAGTCTATGCCATTTCTTTAGAATAAAAGTAGTGGATTTTATCAGTTCGCTATAGTTAATATTATTGATTTCCCGAATTTTAGATGTGATTTTTACACCTACATATGTAGCGATTTTACAAACCTCCGGAGTTGCTACTGCAGGAGCATAATTGGCTATAATTTAAGTTTTGTTAGTATTCAGTCTGTAGCCAGATACTGCTCCATATTTACGGGCCTCAATGGTAATCCCTTTCAATGCCTCTGTAATATCAGATGAATAAATGGCAATATCATCGGCGTATGCCGTAATTTTCAATGCCTGTGTGTAAGACTTGAAGGGTATAATTCGTGATTGTGCCTGAAGTGCATGTAGAAAAGGCTCAAGTGAAAGGGCAAAAAGTAGGGGTGACAGGGGGCAGCCTTGACGGGTGCCCCGAGAAATTAGAAAGTCTGACAAAGTCAACCCCCCGTAGCTGATACAAGCAGTGGGGCTGTCATACAATGCCTGTATCCCCTTTAAAAAGTGGCCGCCGAACCCCATTTTTATCATAGCGTGCCAGAGATAGTCCCACCCCACTCGATCGAATGCTTTCTCAGCATCCAGTAAAATCATAGCGAGTGGGGTGGACTCTGTCTCTGCCACGTCGAAAGCCGTTATAGCCATGTTAACATGGGTGGTAGTGTCTCTTCCGGTCACGAACCCATGTTACATGATTTTGTTGTATACCTCCATACTACAGGAGCATTCGACTACCATTTAAAAAGAGAAGAAATCGCTATATACCAAGCTTTTTTGTGTAAAGGGGGAAGGCTTGTAAATCTTATTATAAATTTCCGGGGCGCCATGGGGATCGTTAGTTTTGTGTGACCAGGCAATCTAATCTGAAAAAGCAGGGTTGAATTGGTTAGTGCCAATCCAAATTTCGGTTTACTGTCTGAAAAATCGAGCGTGGCCGCTTTAGCTTACCTTGCTTGTCGTTTAATCCTGATCTTTCTCATGTTTCGCCTATGGGCGTGGTGGCTGATAGGATGTTTTCATCTGTGGTATTCCTAAAGGAAACGTATTGCAAACATTGATGGGGGCCATCTCACTCAAAATAAATGGCACTGAATAATGATGCCAGGTTGGGATGTAATAAACATTTTTCTAACCTAGATGAAATTGTTTTTGCTTAAAGCAAGTTTGGTCTAGGCAACAGTTTGTTGCGCACTCTTTCTCTAGTTGGCACAACAAAGCGGGGATTTCAGAAAGTAGTGGAGTTGGCTCCTGTCACTGTTAACAGGTTGTGTGACACAACTACACATGCGTATATGCCTTCAACCACACGCTCTTTACAACAACCGCGTCTTTACAACGCACGCTTTTACAGTGCACGCCTTTACAACAAATTTCGTTGTAAAGGCATGATTGGTTAAGATCCCACCCCAGCCCCCCCTTGCCCTTAGCCCAAAAATTCGGCCCTCCTGATTATAATGTACCTGCCCCAGCCCTATTAGCTACCCCTACTCCCTACCCTGAGCCATGACACGGCCCCCCCTTAGCCCAAAAAAACCACCCTGACCCCATCACCCCTGCCCTGAGCACTAAAAACTGCCTCTTTCCCTCTGCCTTGAGACCTAAAATTCGGCCCACCCCCCTAAAAACGACCCCAACCCCAGCCCCAGCAACCCAACCCTGAAAACTGCCCCCCAGCCCTGAACTCTTTTTTCCCATTGAAAATCATATAAGAAAATTATCAGTGATTAAGCCTTTATACAGATTTTCTTCCTAAAAACCGAAGTTTGACCAGTTCCTGAGCTGAGAAACCCATTGTCTGTGGCCCCTTCAAGGCCATCAATGTCTACCTCTTAGCTAGCCAGAATAACCCTGTTGATGTCCTATTGGGGCCATACATTTTGGTTGAGTTTTGAGGGACTTCACAGTGCCCACCTCACAAAAAAACCTTTCTGTGTCATTTTCTATCCCCTTTGAGCTCTTTCCGGTAAATCACAGCCTTGATCAACCAGTGCCTTTAGTATGACTAAAATAACTGAATATTTAGGTCTTTTGTGTTAATGATAGTTCACAATCATATTTGTATTTGATTTTGTTTCTACCTCTTTCTTTCTATTTCTATTAATAATTGTGATGATATGTTTCACTGGATATGCAGATGGTTTTTAAAGTCTCAATGCCAGTTTCTGCCACTCCCAGGGCACCTTTTCAAGAGGAGTATCTTTTTTGGCTCTTTTAACTATGCACACAGGTGTACTCGTCATTAAGGATCTGTTCTGGATGAAAGCACAGTCTTCTGTGCACCATTGAGGTTCTCAATACCTGTTCTCTTGGTCTCTGTCCCATCGTCCACTCTGTCTGGGTATGCAAGTTTATCTGGAAGAAATCCTATACTCGCCTTTGTTACTGTGGCTTGAGAAGAAAGGCTATGAACTATAGGTGAATTAAAAAAAAAAGCTGTGTGATAGCAAGTGAGGATATGTGTGTATTGTATTTAGGTCTTGCTTCAGCTGTCTGTTGGCAAACAGACCGATTGCATCAAATATACATTGGAGTGGGAGTTGTGTCCACCTCTTGCGCATGATGCAATGGCTGACAGACCCTGTTCGGGTGCCAGAGCGCAGACGGGCTACTGAGCCCCAATCATGACGGTTGAGGTTGTTCACCAGTGGTGTCCTACCATGGCTCTGCAAACTGAGCCAAGGTATCTTGCCTCGCAGTATAGAGACGGCGAGCAGTCAAAGGTTTCCCAAAGTAGCTCGGGGGCAAGTGTGCTGTACTCACTAGTCAACCAACAGACTCAACAATGTATGGCCCATCCAAGTGCATACTGTTTTTATAAAAGAAAGTACTTTAATCCCACAACAAAACGAAACACTACACAGTTCAATAGGAATGCAATGACTGACTGAGGGACTTATAAAGCCCTCTATGCCAAGGCGTCTTGGCGCTGTATGAATATGATGCCGACAACAACAGATCTTAAGGCCTTGAGAAGAGCCAGGTCTTTATCATTTTCCTAAAAACAGCCTATTGTCACAGGGAGGGAGTTCCATAAGATGGATGCTTGACAAGGTTGTAAGCTCAGTTATGATTGTCAGTAGGAGCCACACACCTCTTCCGGTATTCTCTCAATCCTCTATAGGAGCTATCAAATGACTACATTAGTCACAGGGGCACATTGCTTCAACTACTGAACTAATGAAATGCACAACTCAGTGCAGTGTCTTTTTGCCCCTTGTATTTTCTTAGAAAAAGATCTTATGTCCTTTTGTCTGACTCGTCTGCTTATTCTAGTCTCTTGATTCTGTAAAAGGATTTTCCCAAGTTTACCTGTTGGATGGTGTTGCATTTATAGTGGTGTGGCAGGTGCGGTTTACCTACCTGACTTTGGATCAGCGTCTTCACTTCTGCGGAGGCCATGGTGGTGGCCTTGTGTTTGACCACTGGATCCAGTTGGCGTGGCAGTCTTGCATAGTGGCACTCGCCTTCGACAGTGGCGGCCTCCCTGGCAGGGGACAGACAGGTTCTCAGGTCTGGCCGTTGACATCTCCCTCAAACGTTGGCAGTGGCAGCACCAGGATTGTGATTTCACAGCAGATTGCCAGTCTATACAGTGATGCTTGTTATTGCAAACGTCTTGGCACAGTATATATGGGAACTGCTCAGAGACATCTGGGGACATCTGCACAGCACGAATCACTCCTGGTTTCACTCTCTGTAGTAGTCAGCGTTCTCTTGGTGCTCCTTATATCGGGACACATTGGACTTCTCCTCCTGGGCAGTCTCTCCTCCTGCAGGGCCAGAGACAATCCGTTCCTTTCTCCACAGGAAGGCAGGCTTCTCTGCACTTTAGGCAGACCTTCAGCCCCTCCAGCATAAAGTGCAGGTGATATCTCCTTGCCTCTGAAATACTGAGTGTCAGGCATGTCTCACTCCTGATCGCTCAGAAGCCCTTTGAGTACTCTGCAGAGCACACCCTTCCTTGGTCAGGGAAAACTTGGAACTGGAACAACGGGGGTGGAATGGATCACTTGTAAACGCGCTTCCCGAATAAGACATGTAGAATTGTTGATCTCCTGTCTATGGCTTTGAAACAAGTTTGGGTTGGTTCTCTTTCAAATGTCATTTTCTGGCTGTTCATCAGACACAGACTTTGAACAAAGCAATAGCTTACAAAGCAGGTAGTAATGGTGCTGGCTTCAAGCAGGAGTAACCAACACATGGACACAATGAAGTGTGAGATCTCTGCACCTGGCTGCCATCAGCCTTCAAGAAGCAGTCATCAAAGACAGACAGACAGGGAGGCTCAGCTTAGGAAAATCCTCACATTGAACAACAGCCTCTCACCTCTGACATCTACCAAATGGCAGTGCTCAGGAAGAGCTATTTGGCAGCCTTTTGCTAAGAAGGAGCTCATTGAATTTCAGAGAGGAGCCCTGTCTCCATCTTCCTTCCCTTCAGTGTCTGGGTCTAGACCCTCAGCTACAAGAATGGAGTCAAGCCTTTTCCACTGTCTTCGGAAGATGTACCCACCCTCCATCTTGCACATCGCTAGACCAGGGGCATTTAAAATGGATCTCACTGGCACCAGTACACAGACGCACATCACACAAAATGCTCTACGTGTGCCACTCACCCACTGCACATACACACTCAACAAGGTTCACGAGATGGCAGCTCTAGGTTTTCAGGGTTCACATAGCAGTGGAAATTTACATGAGATGAAAGAATTATCTACAGTCTCCGACATAGAGAAAAAGGTCCGGTCACAAGACTGATTCACATCTGCCCTATGTCAATTATGAGTGTACGATGTGTACGATGTGTGCGCCCCACCAGTTCACAGAACAAGATGCCATTACCATGGATAGGCCTAGGCGTCAGCACTGGCACAGCAAAGAGTAGCCACTGGCGAGACCTATTGGGTGAACTAATGTCATTTATTTGTTTCCAGCGATTTATTCAGCACCGACAGGGCACATTATGGTCACCTCAAAGCACTGTACCACCCCGGAGAAAGAGGTGGAGAAGGAAGGATGGTAGCGGGTAGGGTAGAAAAATGGCTTAAGTGAATGTAATCATGGAAAGAGCTCAAAATCTGATCCAACGTTGAGGGCGGTGGCGGGCACAGCTGTGGAGTGTTAAGGCGAAGGGAACCTTGGAGGGGTGGGTCTGCATATTGTCTATGGAGCGGAGGCAGTGTGCACAGAAGATAGTGAAAGTAAAAACTTAAGTCTTTTTTTCTTTTCTATCATAGTGGAAATGTATCCCTTTTTGGCTACTTTGGGGTGCTTAGAGTCATTGCAATGCTGTAGAAATCCAAAAATAGAATTCATAATTAGTCTGAGTTGACGTGCTGTTCTAGTCTTCAGACTCAGAGTTACTACTCCATTCTATCAGGCATCCGAGCTGTGGACAGACTGAGGCAGTAGAGTGCAGAGCAGAGCACGGAGCGCAGAGCATCGAAGGAGCGAGAGGAGGGCGAGAGGAAAGCGTCCTTACCGTCTCTACCGTCTCCACCGGCTACACCGGATAGGTTTCTGCTGAACCTTGCTGAACCCTGTCCCCCCCCCCCGCGTAGTGAGGTGTTGAAACGCGGGGGAGAGTGCGGGAGGCCGCCAGTAAATCAGAGCCGGAGCTCCCGGTGCTCGCAGCTGCACCGGGAGAAAAGCGGGAGCCGCCCGGTAGAGGCGGGGGGCCGCTGCAGAGCTCCTTTTCTGCAAAGGCTCACTCCAGGTGGCTGGGACAGCGGGAGGGGGAGCGGACCCCGTAAAAAAAAAACTTTGCAAATTTTACAGAGACAGAGGCACTCGAGTGGTTTGCCTGCTTGCCTGTAAGGGGTGGAGCAACTACTGGAGAGCCAGCACCTGAGCAGGCAGCAGCAGCATCAGTTGATCGGCGCGAAAGCTGAACATTTTGTCATTTTGCCATCAATCCACCGCAGCTATACCTTCACGCTCAAAAGCCACAAAAGTCGCAAAGGCAAGGGGAAAGACAAAGGTGGCGGCTGCACTTGGGTCGAGCAGCTCGGGCTCGCATGGAGATGTGAACTGTGAAGCGGCAAGCGGCAAAGCGGCAAAGCAAGCATCGCAATGGTGAGTGAAACCAGCAAGGGTGCCTAGGGGGTGATCAAGTCGCTGTTACAGCTGTCCCCCGCCCGCCCGCCCGCACGCCCCACAGCCAGCAGCTCACCCCACGGCCAAGTATTGTGCATTGGGGTGGCAAGACACCCCCACTCTCCCATAGGGGCTTTGGACTTCAGCAGGAAAGGGGCTGTGTCAGCTCTGACCAGGGTTAGAGCACTGAAGTACAGGAGGCCGGCCTAGAACTATAGAACTACCTAAAGTGGAGGTTGCGGCGCAGAGCCTGCGCGGTTCCTGACCCTGCCCTAGCCAGAACCTGTACCTACCGACGTTTGGATAATATCTTCCTCCTCGTTACCGCTCCGCACCCTCCCCGACGGCAGCCGCCCTTCCTGCGAGGGGTGGATGGGCTTGGGAGCACGCTGAGGAGCTGGCGTGGAGTCAGCGCAGGTCGCAGGGCAGGGCAAGGCGACATGAGATCAGGGCGAGTTTGTGGATGCCCCACTAGTAAAGGAGGGACAAACAATCGGTCAAACAAACGAAAAAGATCTCCGAAGGCAGGCAAGGGGGCAAGGGAAGATCAAACAAGAAAATCCAGGCAATTAACTCAGAGTGAAGGCTCATTAATTGACATAGCAATCGACAAACTTGATTTTATCTGTGCGAGCAGTGACCAACCGGCAAATAGAGAGAAGAGCAGTAAAACAACAAAATCCAACCTTGCAATGCTCCAACCAAAAATCTTTAAAAAATGTAATTTCCTAAAAAACACGGGGGACACATCACCCTCCAACACCAATGAATCTTCAGGCCTTCAGGAACCTATTGAACCTTCCCAGACTTGTCAGTTAGTGTTAGTGTCTGTGCACAATACAGGTTCAGCAACCAACGACAAAAGTCAGAGAAGCCCTATCTCTACAGCCAGACAATCACTACAAGTGACATCAACCCCTCAGGGTGATAAAAACAATTTCACAATGGCTGCTACAACTAAAGGGCCAATGTCCGGTACGAAAATCGTTTTAGAACCAAACCTCATTCAAGTGCACAGAGCAATTGACAATAATATAAGCCGGCCTACACACATGTCACCCAAATGCCTTACAGACCCTGGCAAAACTACTAGCATTAAACTATGTGAGAGGATAGCATCTGGCAAGGGCAGCGATGCCGACAAACCTCCCCATCGCATTACGAACTGCACGTCAAAAATCCAAGCACCAAACAAAGACCCCATAAACCACAACGGGGCAAGTGGAAAAGACGCAAAGGAGTGTTGGGAAGAGAATGTCCCAACTCTTGGGAATCTAACTTTAACACATTCCGAACGTACAACTGACCACAACAGCACGATGAGGCCAGGGAAGGATACAGCAGACTCACACAGGCCACCAACCTCGCCCCTAGATGTGATAGAAATATCCTCATACCTGGGCAAGGAAGAGTGGGAAGACCTCGTAGCAGCATACACCCAAGACAAAAGCAGCAGCGAAACAAGCATGAACACGTCCTTACCGATCATCATAAATGATGCCTCATTGGATCACCCAGTAATGGGCAAGGGGACTCCAGAGGTGGCCCATAAAAGCCCTTCGTCTGAGGATAATCAGGTCAATACCTCGAATCAAACCAATCAGGGAAACGCGTGGAGCAGTCTGCTCAAAACAACACAACTCCTGGTAGATGCCCTCAATTACCAATCTGACAAAATGGACATCCAACTATCGCTACTTGATACATTGGCTGTATTTGTGGTGGCCATTGATGGGAAGCTGGGCACGCTTAATACGCTTCTTCAGAATAAATCGCCATTGACGGACCAAGCATCTGGGTCTCATAATGAACGATGCGGATGCGGCCCAATAATCGACAAGTTGTCGAGTCTACCAACAATAATGAGCGATTTGTGTACAGAACTTAGAAGAACACCCAAGTGCAGGCAAAGTAACTCCTGTACCAGCCCTGTCGTGGCGGTGACAAACCATCCAATGACCAAAGAAGCGCTGGGGAGCAAGGGACAAATCAATCCTATTCCAAGGGTCCTCACACCCATAAAACCACCAACTCCAGTGGTCAGTGATACAGGAAACACAGAACCTCAATTCCCCGATAATACAGAGGAAGAAACAACAAACTTAAAAATGAACGCCAAACAAAGACGAGCAAAAAAACGCAAAGGCAGGAAACATAAAATTGATTTGCAACGTAACGGATTCCAACAACTTTTTGGGAACATACCGAATAGGGAACAAAGCATAGCACACCCTGAGGGTGCCACGTACCCACCAGAATCTGACGAAGTCATCGGCACACCTGAGTCCCCGATCAAGGCAACAATCACCAAAGGGCTGGGGGGCAACAGCAAAACAAAAACAAATCTGGAACTACATAGCACCTGCACTCAAAAAGAACCCGGAAGAGGAACACAAAATTCATGTCTCCAATTCGACGAAACGAGTAACATAACCCCTGCCTCCTGTGCGAAACAAGCACAAACAAGCGGCATGCTGCCTAGCTCGGCCCGCCAGCAAATAAAAAATCATGGACCCATTAAGGGAACACAGCTTGGGATCAATCGAGGACCGGCTAGTGCTGAGACAGGCAATCAGCTGCTAGAAAGCTTTCCAGCTACGACTTTGGAAGGTGCACTAACAACAAGAATAGAAGCAGACTCAGCTATTATGGGAACATCGGCCCCACGTGCAACATCTCTAGACCTTGTGAAATTCCCCATCTAGACGGGTCAGTAATAAGGAACCATCACATCTCTGGCCAAGAACTAAGAATAACTACAAGTAGCACAAATGACGTCAAAACCACTGCAGCACGACTAGTAGAAGTTAAGCGACGGTCAGACGAACGATCACATGCTGAACCATTCACACCAAATGAACATATACTTGGCCGACGGTTAAGAGTCACTGCACCCACCGCCAGCCAACTGGAAACAACTTCAACACGACGAGTAGAAGTTATGGGACCTAGTCAACCAATAATAAAGAGTGCAACAGCAGGAGAACGAAAAAACTCAACAGGCGTTGTCTGGTTTAACCCGGACTACACATCGCAAGGAAGACATGACACTCTCAACAGAGGTAACATCTTAAGGCTGCTATCCCACATTCCATCCTTGACAGAATTAAAAAGCTCTGACCTGGAATCCATCGAATTTGTAGCCGATGAGGCTACAGGCAAAGAAAAAACAAAAGCAACCTGGAGAACCCTGGCAATTTCACAAAAAATAATTGCCGAGGCTGACATCTTTGAAAGCTGGGGGATCACAATAGAACCTTATGTCAAACCAAGGTACCCTGACATTCTTGTCCCGGTGGAAAAAGCGGCAGTTCCAGCTATCATGAAAACTCAAAAAAACTCGGTCCTCAGAGGAGCGGTAGGACCAGGGAGCAACAAAATTGATCTACACATCAATAGCACCGGAGCCACTGCAGATGAACACACACAAATGTTTGACTCAGGATGGATTGCTAGAACACTAAACAACAACGAATGACAAATTGGCCACAAGCCAAAGGAAGACGTATACGACTCATTAAAAATATGCTCATGGAACATCAATGGCCTGGCTTCCAAAATAAATGACTCAGATTTCATGAATTACATCAGAAAATTTGATATAGTGGCACTCCAAGAGACATGGCTCGCAGACCCCCCCAACCTCCATGGCTACTTACGTTTTTACGCAGCTGCAAGCAGGACGGCTAAATATGGGCATTCCAAAGGCGGCCTAGTAACCTATATACTGGTTACAAGTGTACTGACAGCAATAGAAGATGGACCATCCTCTACAGCCGCCCTGGCTGTAAAAATCCGCTTGCCACAACTCAAACAAGGCATTACTGAAACCGATTTCCTTCTAATAAATGCATACATTAACCCAAGAAGGAAAGGGAAAGCAACTAAAGACCTCTGTAGCTTTATGGAGACACATATAAGGGAAAGACCTACACCAAATGTTGTTCTTACCGGGGATTTTAACCTTAACCTCATGGGCGAGATACAGGAAGATGAACAACTAATACAAAACGCAATTTGGGACATCCCAACACAAGCAACTTCACAGTTATCCAAAAAAAACAAAGGTAACAGGACACTAGAAGATCTGGAAAACTTTAACATTAGGGCCCTCAACGGTAGGACCTCTGGAGATAATCCCCCAGTCGCAACTTTTCACTCAATAAAAACAAGCAGTATTCTAGACTATACTTTTATATCATTACCCCTTTTCCAGTCCTTAACATCATACCGGATTGGCTGTAGCGGGGAAAGTGATCACTGTCCCCAAGAATTTATCATCAAGATCATACAGCCGAACTTTGAGCGATCAAAAGCGCCTATAGAGTCAATCCAATCAATCAACTTTAAAAAAATCAAATATTCATCAGCAATAGATGGAACGCTAGTGGAAAGGGCAAAACAGCACTTCGAGAGTCGCTCTGGGGATAGTGAAATAACAAAATGGGAACATTTTACAAGTACCATGTCTATGTATGCTACAAGACCCAAATTTCAATCACAATTGGGGGACGCAAGTTTCTGCAAATTCTCTCGAAAAGACCAAGGGAAAATTAAAGACATAAAGGCTCTAATCTACCGTACAATGAGAGAACTCCAACGGAAACCCATGGATACCGTAAAGCAAAACCATCTACGAGAATTAAAATCAACACTAAAAAAACTAAAATGGGAAGCAAACAAATCAGCTGAGGACAATTTATGGGCGAGACTTCACTCCGATATCAAACGGAACGATGGAGCAAGATTCTGGAAATCAATAAATGCATTCATAAGACCCGCGCACCACGGGGTTTCTTCAAACATCTCAGAGGAAATCTGGGCAAGCTTTCTCGGCACCCATTTTAGTCAAACTGAAGGGAATAACCAACATTATGAGCCTGTCATTTATAAAAATTATACATCAATTACTGACACAAGGCCCACAGAATGCTTTACTCCAAATGACATTGTGAACTTGCCGAACTTACAAAGCACCATCCAGCGCCAAATCAAAAAAGGAAGAAAGGAGGGAGCGCCAGGGCCAAATGGCATACCTCCTATTCTCTACAAACAAGATGTGCCAGGCTGGGCAGCAGCCCTGGAACCCCTCTTTTTGGAAATACGACAATTCAACACCATTCCAAGGTCCTGGAGGGGCTCTATCATCTCCCCAATCTATAAGGCAGGAGATAAGGCTTCCCCACATAACTACCGACTGGTGGCTTTAATTGATAACGAGGCAAAATACTTTGCAGGTACCCTACTTGAAGAGCTGATAGCCTGGGCTACAGAGAGATCCCTAATCCCTGCCAATCAGACAGGCTTCGCTAAGTCAGTGGGCACGATGACGAACATCCTGAGCATGGGTATGCTCATAGACAAAGCAGAATCTAACAAAATGCCCATTCATTTCTGCTTCATCGACTACAAGGCCGCTTTCGATAACGTAAATCGGAAGCTTTTGTGGTCTAAATTGAACGACTGGGGGATCTCGAGACCCCTGTTGGACCTGCTCATCAACCTGCACACAGAGACCTGGGTACAGATAAAAATAGGGGACGGATCCGCCTTGTCAAGGCCCATACAGACCAATAAGGGCCTAAAGCAAGGCTGTGTCCTGGCCCCCACGCTTTTCAACCTGTTCCTAGGTGACCTTGTCCCATTACTAAATGGCTGCAATTCCCACGCCCCTAAACTAGGAGGGCTCCAGCTACCTTGTCTACTATACGCAGACGATATCGTCTTAATAAGTCACACTAAGGTAGGACTTCAACATCTTTTAGACGCAACACAAAGGTACTCAAGTAAGTACAATAAATCTGGGGAAAACCCAAACAATGACCATTAGCAGGAAAAAAAGGAAACCAACATCATGGCATTGGAACACGACAAGAATCGAAGAAACCCCAACATACAAATATCTAGGAGTGAAGATCGACAACGGTGGGCAGTTCTCGGTTCAGAGAACAAGCATACGAGGGAAAGGTCTTTCGTTAGCGATTTCGTTGAAGGCGCTAAATCACAAACTCTCCGGCCCATCCCTCTTACCCCTGACGCAAGTAATTTGTGCTAAACTTCTTCCAACAATTACTTACGGGAGTGAGGCATTCAGAGGAAGGGATGCTAAGATCCTTGACAATACTATAACAGCAGCTTACAGAATCATTTTCAGTCTACCCAAGCAAACCTCACCTGCTCAAATCAGGCTCGAATTCGGCATCGACCAACAGTTCCTGGCAAGGCAGGGAGCCTACGTGATAGCCTGGGACAAAGTGAGGAAATCAAAACAAGGAACCCTGAATGAACACCTGTGGAAGGAGTTAGAACAGCATCCTTCCTCAGCAGCAGCTAAGTACCTCACGGGCAGCCTGACGAATACAGGTCTAGAACAGCTCTGGAACACTCCAACAAGTCATACAAATTTCAAAAAACTGGTAAAAAAATCAATCAAATTACAATCATGGTTGCAAGACAAGGAAACCCTCTCAAAGAGAACACATGGCTGGTTGACTCTGAATTCGTACACAACCAAAGCACAACAGCGCTATCTGGCCGAGGGTTACTCCAAAAGTGTCAAGATGTGCTTTCTAAGGCACAGGTTGGGCCTGCTACCTTGTACTCAAAATCTCCCACGCTGGCTCAAAATCAAAGCTGACCCCCTTTGTCGGCTATGCGGCTTGGCACAAGAGGACAAGCTGCACTTGATATGCTCTTGTGAAAAACTACGGGACGAACGGAAACGCTGGCTAAAACACCACTTCAATCGGCAAGGGATCCGCACTAGAAGGGCGGTGGTCCTTGCATGTTTTCATCCTAATGACCCTGGCTTGAACTGCAGCTTTGTAAAATTTCTGAAGGCAGTTGAAAAAAAGATGCCAAAAAACCCAATCCATAACTGCCCCAATTCAACCGACTTGACATCACTTCGCTGACTGTTTTACCGACTTTATGAGCTCATGAGGACACTGAGCAATAACTTACAAATATTAAGTCCAAATACGAGCACATCGGTCATAAGGAAATGTGAACATTTTAAATTTTAAATTCTGAGTCTTTTAAAGCTGTAGTTTTATCTTTTCTGTTCTTAATTCATTTTTATATTGCAATGGTTTTAAGTAACTATGCTAAATAAAGATTACTTACTTACTAACTTACTGAGAAAGATGTTCTGTAAAAACATACACTCTAAAACATGGGCTCCCAAAATATGGACCTTACATAAATGTCTTCAAACAAAACATCTGACTTGCACTTACACTCATCAATCACTCACCCCCAAGTATGGTAGGGCAGGGGTTAGACTGTTCATTAATAATAATAATAATAATAAAGCCATTTTTAAAGCACCTGGCTGCACTAAAAATAGTGTGTCTCCGCGCTAGAATTCTACTACATCTCAGGAAACAAAAGGGAGGGAGAGGGAAAAGAGGGAAAGAGGAAGGGGGGGAATTAGGTGCCTGGATACAGATGAGTCTTGAGTTTGGCTCGGAATCTTGTTTCTGAAGATTCCATCCGAAGATCCAGAGGAAGTTCATTCCAGTGCTTGGGGGCCAGAAGTCTGAAAGAGCGGCCACCCATCTTGGTTCTGCGGGTGCGAGGGAGTTTGAATAGCATAGCTCCGGGCGATCTCAGGTTTTTGGTGGGGCAGTGAATTGTGGGGAGTTTTTGCAAATAGCCTGGGCCTTTGCCCTGGGCGATGCGGTGCGTAAAGCATAAGGCTTTGAATTTGATGCGATCTTTGACCGGGAGCCAGTGAAGCTTCGCTAGGGCATTCTTCCCAGAAGCTCTGCGAGGCAAGTTGAGTACCAGGCGGGCAGCAGCGTTTTGCACGCACTGCAGTTGGTGTAAGCATTTTTTACTTAGACCTAGGAGCAGGACATTGTCGTAGTCAAGATGGGGTGTGACTAGGGCATGGACTAGTGTTTTTCTGACATTGATGGGGAGGAGGTCAAGGACTTTGCGGAGGGTTTTTAATGTGCTGAAGCACCTTCCCGTGACTTTGTTGACCTGTGATCTGAAAGAGAGATCGGAGTCAAGCATTACTCCAAGATTTCTGACAGAGTCCACGGGGGAGGGAAAATTGCCCAGTTCCTCCGGCCACCATATGTGCGACCAGGCAGAGGGGGATTTGCCGACGACTAAAAGTTCAGTTTTTTCGCCGTTAAGGCGCAGACAGTTGTTGTTCATCCATAATGCTACTGATGACAGGCATTTGAAAAAGTTAGTGGCATCTTCCGTATGGTCGAGTGACAGCTTGATCATCAGTTGGGTGTCGTCGGCATACGTCACTATATCCACCCCGAAAGCTTCAACTATGTGAGCCAGGGGTTCCATATAAAGGTTGAACAGGCTCGGGCTTAAGCTGGAGCCCTGTGGGACCTCATGTCTCAGCTTCCGGAGGGAGGATGTGAAAGGGGGACAGTGCATCTGGAAGCTTCTGTTGGCCAGGAAAGATTTTAACCAGGCAAGAGCAGGTCCCTCCACTCCCATGTCAGAGAGGCGAGACAGCAGCGTTGTGTGCAGCACGGTGTCGAATGCTGCACTGAGGTCTAGTAAAACCAACGCTGCTGTCTGTCCTTCGTCCGCCATCTGTCTCAGGCACTCAGTGGAATAGAGGACGGCGGACTCAGTAGAGTAGCCGGCTCTAAACCTTGATTGAGTAAGGAAACAACAGAAGCCCCTGCTCTAGGAAGAAAGTAATTGGAACTCAATGGTTTCTGTTTGGGGTAACATTAGTAATAAAAGCACATCAACAATGTTACAAATGTTTCATCGAAAAAGGGTGAGTTATTTAATGTATATAATCTTTGAATTTTGACAGGGATGACGACTCGAACTTGGCTTTGCACTAAAATAAATACACCTATAATCTACAAAAACGTGCTCGAACTTATGCATGAAATGCGTGTCTTTAACAAAACACGTGATGACCCACGTCTGATTTTCAGATAAAAGTCTCTAAGAAGTGTGCTTACTAAACACACCTCTTTACGAGATAAATCCCCCCTCTTTCCGTGCCAGCGCTCACATTGACCAGTGGCGCATTTAATGATTGTTGGTCTCATTGAAACTTGTAGACACCACCATATGGCTGTACTACAAACCTTAAAACTGGAGCAGATTTTAAATTTCCTAAATACCAGGGGAAGAGCATCAGCATTTTATCCGTCTGAACCCACCACCTTATATCGGCAATATCCTTCTACCAACACAAAATCCTTATTAAATCAGACCACATGCACCGATGTAGTTGTGACAGGATACTGAACTGAATATTCTTGCCGGTTTTACTGTACTAAAATGTTTATGCGAACAATAGACTGCTTCCAGATAGCACTTAGATTAAAATAGACTCACCAAAAAGTCACCACAGGTTACAATGGTTTGTATACCTGTTCACTAGCACTTATACTTGTTCACTCGTTTTTACTAATTCGTAGGCCATGTCCGAATTTCTTCTGAATTAAAGCTACATCCACGTACACTGGTCATTGTGTTTGCTTTTAGAAAGACATATTTGCAGACTATCCGAAGTCACTTCCACACATTCTGTATAATCACGATAAAAAGGAGATCACTATTCACATACACTGAAGTCACCAATACTCCAAAATTTCATGTCACACATGTATGACACTATGTCACCCAATGGCATGCCTGCTTTGTATCACGAAGGGTTCACCTACCACTTTTAATATCGCTCATATAGAACGTCCATATAAATGTAATTTTTGTATCTATACCCAGCCCTGAAGATTCGCAGCTTGTTTCCCTGCGATGAAACACGTGTTGGCCACAACAAGAGGAACAATAAAGTATTCTCCATAACAAGGATTCTACTCCATTATAAATTTCTTTCTGGATACATCGGTCTTGACTTTGTAACATTGTTGATGTGCTTTTATTACTAATGTTACCCCAAACAGAAACCATTGAGTTCCAATTACTTTCTTCCTAGAGCAGGGGCTTCTGTTGTTTTTGTACACTTGTGTGGATTTCTGATCCACCTTTGAGCGGTTACGAGGGATTACCGCCCGCCCCATTGCCTGGAAAACTAATACCTAACAACCCTACAATACCCTACGGTTACCCGGCTGTGCGCCTTTCACAATCTGGAATACCTCAAACCCTCTCAGCAGATCTATAGTTTATCGATTTCCAGTTAAGGCTGCCCCCCGTAATCTTACCATCTTCCACGAATCATATCTTTACATCAAGCACATCTCCATACCAACATGGATAGAGATAAAATAGCGGCAGATTTATTCGATAATCTAGCAAAAGGCATGCCTACTCACACAGCAACGGCGAATGCAGGTCCACCCCGAGTGGAGGGCCTTAAAGAAAAATTCAAAAAACTAGAGAGACTTAAAAAACAAGAGAACTCACGCTGGTGGGACTCTACGACCCTTAAATTATACATGCGCCTAAAACAAATACCGAGAGGCTTACGCTCCAATACCTTCCCAACATATGATGATCTCGATCTAGATCTAGTGAAAAAATGGGAAGAGTCTGTTACCAATAACTCTTTTGCCCTCATGGACATTCTGATAGAAAGTGCAGATCGCAAGTCCAGCAAACTACTGGGGGAAATTGCGATACTGGAGCAAGAAATCAAAGACCTCAACCTACCAGAACCAACTGTGAAAAATTACACCATTCTGGACGAGGTTCTACTTAAGCATCAGGAAGAAATAAAAAACAGGAAGGCCAGACAAATTAAAAGAGATGACGCAGATTATCGCAATGGTCGTATTTTCACTTATGATCGGAAATACGACTCTCTAATTCGATCAGACAACCCAAGGAGAAGTGGCAATGTCACATCCGCCCCGAGTTCTGTCTCATCCAGTAATGCTTCACTTAACTCAGCAGGCATAAGCGAACCCGACAGGGACCTACTAGATACCAACAGTACCCCTTTTTTAGTGGAGCTGGGAAGGATGCGCAAAGGGAACAAGACCCAACCCCAACGAGACACAACAGATCCAAGACCCACAGAGGCAGTAGGGGGGGCAAACGAAGATTACAGAAAAAAACTGAGGTCAGGAACAGCAAGGAGATAGAGAGCGGACACAACGAGGTCCAAATAGTTAACCTCTCCTCTTTTCCTCTAACTCCCGATATGACAAATCTCCTTTCCAAGGGTTTAAATTTCAATCCCTTCTCTATAGGAGACACATGCCAAACTAAAATAGACCTCTTTAAATTTGTACGGAGTCTGAAATTGAAGAAATATTTTGCTGGAAAAACCACTAACACAAGAAATGTTAAAAATATTCCTGATGTACTAACAGACAATGTGACTACAATAAAAGATATACAAGCAATTCACCTATTGTTATCTATTACTGAATGTGAAGACAGCCCCGTAGAGATGGGACAACTTCTAGAAGAATTGAACATAGACACAGATCTGGGGGTTGTTAGTGGCTTGAAAAACAAATCCACTTGGACACCAACACTACCAGGTGGAAACACCATTGACATTTTCCACAAGCGAGTTCTTGAGGACATCAACAGACTAAATACAAAGAAACTCCATGAGACATTCACATTTAAAGATAACCTCACCAAAGGAGAGCGTATTGCCCTCGCTACACTCACACAGACTTCCACCATTGTGATCCGTGAAGCGGATAAAGGAGGGAACATTGTAATCATGAATGCAGACGATTATAACAATGAAGTACTGAGCCAATTGGCAGACACCTCTTGTTATGAACTAATCACCCTCAACCCAATGAGCACCCTAACCACACTAATAAACGATCACTTGCACAAGTGGAAAGAAGATGGCCTACTAAATGAAGAAGAATACCTGTACCTCAAGGTACACAAACCGACATATCCATGGCTTTACACCCTCCCCAAAATCCACAAAAATCTCCCCTTCCCACCAGGTAGACCTATTGTCTCTGGCATAGGGGACCCAACTGAGAGATTGGCAGAATATGTGGATTTGTTTCTAGGCCCTCTGGTCAAAAATCTACCCTCATTCATTCAGGACTCCAAGCACATACTAAGTGTACTAAGTGACCTAGAATGGCAACCCAACACCACCATAGTAACTATGGATGTGGTTGCCCTTTATACGAGCATCAATCCTGTCCTAGGCATAGAGGCCATAACTCGGGTTCTGTCTAATAGACCAGCATCCTTATGGGCACATACCCAAATGTTAATCTCTATGATGACTCTTATCCTCAACAACAATTTCTTTATGTTCCAGAAAATCTGGTATAGACAAAAACGTGGAGTAGCCATGGGCTCCAAATTCTCGCCATCTTTTGCCAACCTGTTCATGGGTGCCTTTGAAACCAGCCACATTTGGGGCACCAAGGGCAGCGATTACACCGACTCCATATTATATTGGGGTCGGTATATTGATGACTGTATCTTACTGTGGACAGGCACAGACGAACTTCTCCAAAGTTTCTTCGAACATCTCAACCACAATGATTGGGAACTAAACTTCACCATGAAGTCCAGCAAAACCAATATAGAGTTTCTAGATCTAGAATTCTACATTCACGACAATAGACTACACAGTAAACTTTACAGAAAACCTACTTCATGCAATGCTATTCTTCGAGCTGACAGCTACCACCCACCACATCAGATCAGATCAATACCTTTCGGTGAATTCTTGAGAGCTAGAAGAAACTGTAGCAAGGACAACGATCTTGCTGATACTATACAAGATATGGAACAGAGATTCGGAAGACGTGGTTATCCCCAAGCCACCCTGTCCACCGCTAAAAAGAGACTTAGTAAAGTCACGAGACTAGAAACACTCAAATGCAATAATACTAACAAGGCGAAAGATTCAACAGTGAGGATGATCACAGAATTCAACAGTCTACATAGACCCATCCGTACCAGTATGTCCAAACATTGGAATCTGCTTAGAAAGGATCCTGTACTCAAGGATCTAATTCCTTCAACTCCCCAAATAACTTTTCGCAAAGGAAGAACCCTGAGGAACAGACTAAGTCCAACAGTTCCAAGAATAGACATGATTCCAAACTGGCTGACACAACGCAGCAAAGGGTTTTTCAAATGCGGTTTTTGTGTTATGTGCAAATGGGCAAAACATAAGACAATGAAATTTATCGGTCCAAATGGAGACACTTATGACATCAGAGTGAACATCAACTGTACCACGAAATATGTAATATACATAATTGAGTGTCATTGCGGCAAACAATATGTGGGTAGCACAATAAGGTGTCTCAAAGATAGGATCTCAGAACACGTGAGAGCAATACAAAAGCAAGACCCTAAATACCCTGTTGCCCTACATGTAGCCAAATGCCAACCTACCACCGAAGACTTCCGTATCAGCTTTTACGGCATTGACACTGTACCTATTCACATAAGGGGTGGCAACCGAGAACTGGCGTTGAGACGCAAGGAAGCGACCTGGATTATGCGTCTGCGCAGCATTGAATTCGGTTTGAACTATGACCCTGAGATGCAATACTTCCTAGGGGACTAAAAAAGACAAAAACACGAGAACATAGACTAACTCTAATATTTCTTAAACACAAGAGGCCCATTTTCACAGTGCAACATTTTTACTAATGCTTATACACCGCCACACACCGCAACGCCCTGTTAGTACTGTTCATTTGAACCATACTTATGTAACCACATGTATCTGGGTTTATAAATGTGCTTCACATTAATGTGTTTTATTGTCAAATCGCCTGCTGATTGATGTATTAGACAACACCAAATATTTTTGTTATTTTGACTAAGAATTTGCAATACCAAACAGCTCCCGAAATAATAACCAAGCTCAAATTCTGATTTTATATACATACTCACTCTGCTATCAGAACACCGTCTATCAGTACACCCACTGGCTAACAATATTAGCAAATAAGTACTTGTTTCTTTCCCTATAAACCGATCTCCAACGATACCATAGGTTTCTCACCCTTTCCGTCATATTATCTATAGTATTTCTTCTAAAAACAGCCATAAGTTACACTTGAATGAATGACAAGTCCGCGCTCTAGTTTCTCACCAACGTTGAGAAAAAATAGCGGAAATAACCCTTAAGTAACCGTCCCCACTTCCTGTCAGGTGACCGTCTTCGACAAACGGCGCCGGGAACAACAAGAGGGGGAACTAATCTAACCAGGTAAACTGTTAAAGCGTTTGTACCGGCTTTTTCGTTTAACTTAAAACACACCAGATTGGAACAGAAGAATGTTACAACACACCGCTTGGCTGTTTATTACTTCCTCTACAGGTGTACCCGCCTGATTTTGCTGTTCGAACGTTACAGCTGCAATCTTTTTCTCCTCCCGGTTATGGCCCACTTATGAGCCCAATAAGGTACGAGCATCTCTATGGTTAATCCTTTTTCCTGTGGTAACCAACTCTAAAAAGGGTGTGTCACATTCTTATTCTTTGACGTTACACATTCGTCTCACATATAGGTACGAACTTAACTACGCGCTTAAAGTGCCTTCGCCACACTCTCGCCCGCATGGGCTTTTGGCCACATCACTAAATCCCGGCTTTCATCGAAAAAGGGTGAGTTATTTAATGTATTTAATCTTTGAATTTTGACAGGGATGACGACTCGAACTTGGCTTTGCACTAAAATAAATACACCTATAATCTACAAAAACGTGCTCGAACTTATGCATGAAATGCGTGTCTTTAACAAAACACGTGATGACCCACGTCTGATTTTCAGATAAAAGTCTCTAAGAAGTGTGCTTACTAAACACACCTCTTTACGAGATAAATCCCCCCTCTTTCCGTGCCAGCGCTCACATTGACCAGTGGCGCATTTAATGATTGTTGGTCTCATTGAAACTTGTAGACACCACCATATGGCTGTACTACAAACCTTAAAACTGGAGCAGATTTTAAATTTCCTAAATACCAGGGGAAGAGCATCAGCATTTTATCCGTCTGAACCCACCACCTTATATCGGCAATATCCTTCTACCAACACAAAATCCTTATTAAATCAGACCACATGCACCGATGTAGTTGTGACAGGATACTGAACTGAATATTCTTGCCGGTTTTACTGTACTAAAATGTTTATGCGAACAATAGACTGCTTCCAGATAGCACTTAGATTAAAATAGACTTACCAAAAAGTCACCACAGGTTACAATGGTTTGTATACCTGTTCACTAGCACTTATACTTGTTCACTCGTTTTTACTAATTCGTAGGCCATGTCCGAATTTCTTCTGAATTAAAGCTACATCCACGTACACTGGTCATTGTGTTTGCTTTTAGAAAGACATATTTGCAGACTATCCGAAGTCACTTCCACACATTCTGTATAATCACGATAAAAAGGAGATCACTATTCACATACACTGAAGTCACCAATACTCCAAAATTTCATGTCACACATGTATGACACTATGTCACCCAATGGCATGCCTGCTTTGTATCACGAAGGGTTCACCTACCACTTTTAATATCGCTCATATAGAACGTCCATATAAATGTAATTTTTGTATCTATACCCAGCCCTGAAGATTCGCAGCTTGTTTCCCTGCGATGAAACACGTGTTGGCCACAACAAGAGGAACAATAAAGTATTCTCCATAACAAGGATTCTACTCCATTATAAATTTCTTTCTGGATACATCGGTCTTGACTTTGTAACATTGTTGATGTGCTTTTATTACTAATGTTACCCCAAACAGAAACCATTGAGTTCCAATTACTTTCTTCCTAGAGCAGGGGCTTCTGTTGTTTTTGTACACTTGTGTGGATTTCTGATCCACCTTTGAGCGGTTACGAGGGATTACCGCCCGCCCCATTGCCTGGAAAACTAATACCTAACAACCCTACAATACCCTACAGTTACCCGGCTGTGCGCCTTTCACAATCTGGAATACCTCAAACCCTCTCAGCAGATCTTGATTGAGTAAGGTGCAGGAGGGAGTTCTCTTCCAGGCATTTCATAAGCTGCCCGTTGACCACTTTTTCCATTATTTTGGCACAGAAGGGAAGAAGGGAAATGGGTCGAAGATTTTGGAGTTGGGAGATGTGGACATTAGGTTTTTTTTCAAAGGGATGACCTGGGCTGTTTTCCATGTGTCAAGAACGTGGCATTCTTGAAGAGACAGAGTGATGATATGAGAGATTTAATCTATCATACTTCCCAAGACTCCCTTGCAGCAGTTGGGGGGGCACACGTCGCGGGGGAATCCAGACTGTATGCTTTGAGCAATGTTCAGCAGTTCCTTTCTCTCAGGTACTTTAAAGCATGTTAGGCGGGGTTTAGCAGTAGAATTGTTTTTGACTGCCATCTGTGTGCTAGTGGAATCAGCTCCGTCAGTAAAAGTGGCATGTATTTTGTCGACCTTGCCGACAAAATGATCAGCTATGGAATCGCATAGCTCGCTGGAGTAGGTGTCTTGTGCTTCGAGTCTGGTCGTTACCGTTATCTCTTTGTAAATAGCGAAGAGTTCTCTAGCGGGGTTGTCGGCAGATTCTATTCTATCTTTGAAGTAGGCACCTTTTCCCGCTCTTACTAATTTGTGATATTTTTTGAGTTCTGTTGTATAGTTTGACTTGCTTTCCAGATTGTAATTTTTCCTCCATTGTCTTTCAAGATTTTTGCATTTTGCCTTAGCTTGTTTGAGTTCTTGCGAGAACCAGGGGGCAGTTTTGGTCAGTCTTGTGGGAGGTTTAAGTGTCCAAGGAGCTACCTTATCTAAAGCATTGGACATCCAACTTTCATAATTGTTCCACGCCTCTTGCAAAGTATTGCTAGGGGGCGGTGGTGTTTCAAGTAGGGCAAGTTTCAATGTCTCCTGCTTGAACTTTTTCCAATCTCTCCGCTTCTGGGGTAAGGAATTATTGGTTCTGTTATCAGGAGGAGTGCCTTCTATTTCAAACGGGATGATGAAGTGATCAGACCAAGTTGTTCTGATCGGGGGGAGACGTTGACATCCTCCCAGTTAGCAAAGATGGGGTCTAGAAGGTGCCCTTGTTGGTGGGAGGGGGATTTGGATTGGAGGTTGAGTTCTAGGGATTTTAGTGCTTCTGTCACATTCTGGGCCTCTTTGCAGTCCGTGTTATCAAAGTGAAGGTTTTGGTCACCTAAGATAAGAAATTTTTTGTACCAAAGCGCCGGCTGGGTTATCAATTCGGTGAGATGTTCGCCAAACTGTGCAGCCCCTCCAGGCGGCCGGTATATAAGTAGTCCATTGATGATATTATTGGAACCTGCTCTTATAGTGAAAAAGCCGTTTTCGCAGTTAGGTAACGTGGCCTTCAGTAAGGTGCTCTCTAACTCAGCCTTATAGATGAGAGCTAATCCTCCACCTCTTGGTTTCGGTCTGTATAGTCTGAGCAGGCAGTATCCGTGAGGAGTGGCTTCGAGAGCTTCAGGCGATGAAGCATCGTCTAGCCACGTCCCTGTAAGGAATAGTACATCAGGACTGCTATCCGTTAGTAGATCATAGATCTCTATTTTATGCTTCTTCATGGATCTGCAGTTAAGCAGCAACATTTTTAATTTGGTAGTCTCTCTTTTGTTTTTCTTCAAGAGAGCGGTGGTGTACTTACAGGTCTCACAGAAGACGGGTAAGGAGTCAGCCGGCAAGGCGTGGTAGCAGTTGTTGTTGAGTTTTGGGCATAGGGATAGTAGGTTTTGTCTGGTGTAGTATGTCCTATTTCTGGAAGTTCCAGTTTCCGTCGTGTTCGGGGGTACAGGAAAGCGAAAGGGTTCGGCCCCGAGCCCCATTCGATCGCGGACGGGCGCAGACGGCCTTGCCTTAGGCACGCAGATGGCGCGCCCGCTGCGCTCGTCCGCTGCGCGTCCGGAAGATGCACATGATTTATAGGGAAGGAGGGGGGCAGTGGGGGGGCGTGGCCTCAGAGAGGGGCGTGGCCTCAAGGATCGCCGGTAATGGCGGCAAGAGGTGTGTTTGATCTAGTTCCGTGGCAGCGCTAAAATCCGCTGTGCGGGCTGGTCAGGGGCGAGCTAGTGCCCTGAAGTGATGCCAGGAGAGGAATAGTAAGTGAGTTTAAAAACACACGAAAATAAGTGACTTTCAATTTTTAAAAATACTCAGGTCGCGCTACCGGCTTTTGCCTCAGGAGATAAGTGAATCTTAGTGCGGCGCTTGTAATCAGAGTCTTTTATAGGTCTCGGTGGTGGGCGTGGCCTCAGAGAGGGGCGTGGCCTCAAGGATCGCCGGTAATGGAGGCAAGAGGTGTGTTTGATCTGGTTCCGCGGCAGCGCTAAAATCCGCTGCGCGGGCTGGTCAGGGGCGAGCTAGTGCCCTGAAGTGATGCCAGGAGAGGAATAGTCGGTGAGTTTAAAAACACGCGAAAATAAGTGACTTCCAATTTTTAAAAATGCTCAGGTCGCGCTCCCGGCTTCCGCCTCAGGAGATAAGTGAATCTTAGTGCGGCGCTTGCAATCAGCGTCTTTTATAGGGCTCGGCGGTGGGCGTGGCCTCAGAGAGGGGAGTGGCCTCAAGGATCGCCGGTAATGGCGGCAAGAGGTGTGTTTGATCTGGTTCCGCGGCAGCGCTAAAATCCGTTGCGCGGGCTGGTCAGGGGCGAGCTAGTGCCCTGAGGTGATGCCAGGAGAGGAATAGTAGGTGAGTTTAAAAACACACGAAAATAAGTGACTTTAAATTTTTTTAAATGCTCAGGTCGCGCTCCCGGCTTCCGCCTCAGGAGATAAGTGAATCTTAGTGCGGCGCTTGTAATCAGTGTCTTTTATAGGTCTCGGCAGTGGGCGTGGCCTCAGAGAGGGGCGTGGCCTCAAGGGTCACCGGTAATGGCGGCAAGAGGTGTGTTTGATCTGGTTCCGCGGCAGCGCTAAAATCCGCTGCGCGGGCTGGTCAGGGGCGAGCTAGTGCCCTGAAGTGATGCCAGGAGAGGAATAGTAGGTGAGTTTAAAAACACACGAAAATAAGTGACTTTCAATTTTTAAAAATGCTCAGGTCGCGCTCCCGGCTTCCGCCTCAGGAGATAAGTGAATCTTAGTGCGGCGCTTGTAATCAGCGTCTATTATAGGTCTCGGCAGTTGGTGTCGCCTCAGAGAGGGGCGTGGCCTTAAGGATCGCCGGTAATGGCGGCAAGAGGTGTGTTTGGCGGAAAGCTAGTTTGGCTGGCTTTATAAATTAGAGAATTAATTTTTTTGTATGCAGATATTTATGGAAAGTCTTATTAGCGGCTATTGTTTTTAGGGCCTGTGTTTGTACAGTCAAAGCCTTCACATGAAATGAAACCACTTTAGTGCATTATGTGTGTGAATCAAATTGAGCTTCATTGAATTAGCAGTCCCCAGCAAAGGCAGTGGCAGAAGGGTCCACGGTGCCCAACTATTGCATCTAGGGCCCTAGCTGGTCTCCAGCTTAACTACTCTGTGCCCAACCCTTTCTGGCTTTCATCCTTTGGTGTAGCAGTCCCCTCCCTGGCCAATATTTTGGATGAGCAAAGTGGAAGATTAAAAAACAAAAATTGGAAAAGTGTTTCTCCCATTGACTTCCATTGCAGCCTGCATCAGGTCTATCGGCATGTACGGGACTTGCAAGTGTGCTGCTACAGGTTCAGATATCAGAAATACAAATATACATTTTTTTCATACCTGTCAGGAGCACAGAGAAATTGCTAAAGCAAGCAGAGTAAGTCTGACAAAAATATTGTGCACTTGCTTGCAGGAGCAGCTTGCTGGCAGAGCATAATCCGAGTCACACAAGACCAGCCCCTGACATCGTAAGCCCGCTGAGGAATCAGGTTTTTGCATGCAGGAATTGGGAAACGGGAAACTAGCCTTGAAATCGGTAGCCTCCCGCCTGAATCGGGAGGGTTGGCATGAATGAACTCCCTTCCCCGCCAACACCGCCACAATTATGGAAAGCCCATATTTACGACCCCGCTACCTGGGAAATGGCCAATCATGGAAGGTTTTAGGGCTCTAAAACACATGCTTTTTGATTGCCTCTCTATTTCTGGTTTTTGGTTGTTAGTTTGGTCCCAATTTAATAAAAAATTTAATACCCAAATCCCTTTTTCCACTTCCAACATCTTTTTGGACTCCCTATCACCTTCCTGGCCATTTTCAACTTCTAACCCCTCATTAATTGACTTATTGCTCGCCATTGACCTTCATTTCATCACTTCAAATTGGAATCAAGCTGATACGGTTACTTTCAAAGCTTGGTGGAATGCTGTTTGTTTTCATCATAGATTAGATACCAACAGTGCTACTCCTATTTCTTTAGCTATTAAAAGGGATCTTTTATGGCTCCCCTTATCCTCCTACTTAACACACATTGCTTCCTCTTTGACCAGTTTATCTCCTAACTGGATGAAGTTCGGAAACCTCTATGAATTCTTTGTTGTCTTTACATCTTTTATTTTTTCAAATGTACTCCTTGTTCCTACTCCTTTTATATTTCTCATTATTGTAATTTTTTTATTTTTTTGCCTTATAGTTTTACTTGATATTGTTTCTTGTTGATGTATTTAGATTTATGATTCAGGTATTTTTCTTTTTTGCACTGTTTTATTCAGATACCCCCCTTCCCCCTTTTAGCAATTATCAGACTGTATTCTTATTCTTTACTGTATAATATTATTTTTTCTATGTATATTATACCTTTTCTTTCAATAAACTTTAAACTTTAAAAAAAAGGTTTTAGGGCTGCGCTCTTGCGGCCACCAGTTGGCAGGTCTTGTAGGGTACGAGTGAAGACCAGGCAGGGAAGGGGCAGAGTGGATAGGGCACTCAGTTTTCTGACCACTTTTATTCTCTTTTTCTAGGCAGTTGTAAAGCTATTACACGAAGGCCCTATTTGGATTGGGGCCAGTAATTGGTGTGATATTAATCACAACCAACAAAATCCGACTCCTTTGGGTAAGGTGCGATGAAACAACCCAATTACGAGTTGTTTTCCAGATAATGGGCGCCTTATGCGGATTTTGGTACTTACCACACCAAAATCTGCATGTCCCGCATTTAACAGGCATTTTCCCCTGATAAATATCAGGAGATTTGACCTACAGAAATGTATCAAAGGATGCTATTTTTACAGCAACGCTCCTAATGCCGATATGTGGTAACAAAAGCTACTGCATATTTCTGAACCTGAATGGCCAATTCTTAATGAGCCCGTAAGTGTTTTATGTGATACAGGAAGGCCAGTGGCCCAATCTCTCTTTAGAGTCAATCACCCTTTTCCTACCATCGAAGAGTATTTCACCAAAACTCTGATGTTAGCTCATGATGACAGTATCCAATATTTAACAAAGAAGGTGATGAGAGCCCGCCACGTGGGCTGAATTTTCATTTTCTAAGTCCCATTACAAGCGTGAGACACATGCTTCACATTTTTTCAGTCATTCCTTGCAGATGTGCAACTTTTAATTTGTTTTTATAGAGGAGCCTGGAGGCCCCAGCTGTTTCCTGTTCACTTCAAGATGGCGTCGCTTTTCAGCAGCACCAAGGGGCGCACCTGCGACTCTGGGCCTGATCCCCAGCGCCTCGGCCTTCTTGTCCACCACCAGGCACTGCTACATACCAAGCTTCTGACCCCTTGAAAAGAGAAGGAGGTAGGCCACGGAAACAACTTGGTGTCAGCAGTATTTGAAGTTGTTGATGGTATTGCCTGGATCATTGAAGTAATTTAGTTCAGTTTGTAGATTTATATAGCGCCGTTTATCACCCGTGAGGGTATCCAGGCGCTGTCCATGAGCACAGGGAGATTAAGTGATTTGCCCAGAATCACGTGATGATGTCTTGACACCGAAACTCGAACCCGGATCCACAACTCCTAAGCCAGCAGCTCTGGCCTCTGCGCCACTTCCTCTAGTGCCTAGTGTCAGGGGTGTAAGAATTTGCATGGTATTGCATGGATTTCATAAATGGTTCAGTGTGAGTGGGATTTTAATTTGTTGAGGGTATTCCTGCATTATGTCTGAGTTCGTGATGGTATTAACCTTACCACATAACCAAATTTGTATTAGTGATGTTTGAAAATGTTGTTGGTACTTGTTGGGTCCTCACTGCTTGTACAATATTAGAGTAGAACCTTGATGTATTCTAATAGGTGGTTGCAATGTTACCATTTGAATTGAAATCAGTTGCTGTTCAGCTGCATATGCAGCTGGTCACACTTCTGATGCCCATTAAAACTTGACAGAAACAAACCACTGGAATGATGTGGTAGGGGAGGGACAGCTTAGGTGGCAGGTTTGACTACATTATGTAACAAGAAAAGGGCAAGTTGGGGCGTGGCCAAGATGGCGTCGGAGTAAGACGTGCTTTCGAGTCGCTCCGGCGCCCGACCTGCTAAGCGTTGTACAGCATTGCCTACGGGACCCCAGTCCGCTCCCAGACGACCGCAGCAACCGGCGGTGCTGAGCGGGGTGGTCCGGAGCCCTTGGCGAATCCCGGAGTGGTCGTACGGCGCCATTAGGAGCTCTTCAACATCGGGCCTGTTAAGCCCCGGCCTTGCGTGAGACCGAGGCCGCCTCGGAGCACAGTGGCTCGGCCTGACTGGGCGTGGCTTCCCGGAGCGGCGGGCTCCCTCTGCTTTCCCAGCACTCCGGCTCCCTCCGCTACAGTGGGACGTCGGTCTAGTGGTGCACCATTGGCTTTGGATGACCGGAGGATTCAACGGCCGGCTGCCTCGTGGACCTTGGATTGCCGCTCCTCGGCCCCACTGCTGGAAGGCCTCACGTCGCCATTCCTCGAGCGGCCATTACTTGTGACGCGGGTGCTCTCCCCTGCTCACCAGCTTTGCCGCCATGTCGACCTTGCCCTGCAAAGGGAGGACAGTGAAAGAGACAGCCTCCAAAGCATTGCAACCACCAAACTCCCCGGGAGCGAGTGGCTCGGCGAGACAATCGGACGAGGAGGCGCCGGCCACCAAGGCCTTCATGTCGGAACTCTTCGCCTCGATCAAGGAGGACATTTCCGAACTACGGGCCCAGCTGGCGTCGGACCTACGCGAGGTACGAAGAGATGTGGACGGTATTGGAGAACGGGTGGCTGTGTTGGAGGACCATGACCTGAGTATGGCGAATGATGTCCACCAGCTTCAACAAGATGTCCTTCGCCTCACTGACCAGAACTTGAATCTACAAGCGTATGCCGAGGACCTGGAGAACCGCTCCAGGAGAAACAACATCCGTATCAGAGCGGTCCCCTGGGACGGTGAGGCTGGTGACTTGAGGGGATATGTGCAGGCCCTCTTCCTCCAGGTGCTTGACGAGGAGGACGTTCTGGAGATTAAATTGGACAGAGTACATAGAGTTGGCCTGCCCAGGCGAGGAGGCCCTCCTCCGGACATCCTAGCATGTGTCCATGATTTTCAGATTAAGGAACGCATCCTCCGGAAGGCCAGGGCCCTTCCCTCCTTGAGCTTCCGAGACCATCGACCTCAGCTGTTCCAAGATTTGGCAGCGTCCACGCTTCAGAAACGGAGGGAATTCCGGCCTGTAACTACCTATCTGAGGGAACAGGGCATCTCCTACTCCTGGGGTCACCCCTTCCGGATTATATTCCGGTGGCAGAACAGATTGGTGCAAATCCGCTCCTTGAAGTCCGCGAGGGAGCTGTTGGGCCTGGAGGAAGACCCACCTTCGCAAGCAGCGCAGTCCTCGCCTTCGCGGCGACGGCGTCGCTCCTCATCGTGGCATCGGGTTGGGGCTTCCCCGGAGCGGCTGCGACCGGACCACTCTATCAGCCTGCAGGAGAGGGGATCAGCAGTGGCGTCGGTGGCCTCGGCCACCCTTGCAGATTCTCAGCATTCCTCTGGAGCGGCATGACCCCGGCCTTCCTTGATGGTTGGGCGCCGGGGCGCCTCTGTTCCGACGGCCCTGGGGTACTATGGTACTTTTGGAGAAGACACCCCGGGCATCGGCCCTGGGGGCCCCTGATTTGGTGCCCCCACCCCGATACCAGTCTGATGTGGACCGTGTGACCTGTGGCCCATTGGAACTGCTGCTTGTACATTCCAGGTTGCGGGCCTTGTGCTCTGTTTCTTTGACTTTTGGGTTGTTGTGGGGGGGTGGGTCAGTCTATGCCTTACAGGCACTTGTGCTGGCAGAACAGTTTTGGTTGGGGTTGGGGTTTGGGGGAGTAGTGGTGGCGACTTTGTGTGCTGACTGTATGGTGTGTGTGACTCCGTTGACGTCTACTCATGCGTTTTGTGTTTTTCTCTGTGAAGGGGGCCCTTGGGCCCTGGTGTTTTTTGGAAAGGTAGCTATTCTGGAACTCTCGGAGAGTGGCGGAGTGACCCCCTGGTTGTGTCTGTGGCTCGACCCTTCCCTCTGGGTCTTTTTGACTGCATGTTGTAAACGGGTTGGGGCCCAGTGTGTATCGGGGTTCGGACTGAACTGTGTGGCTGCCCGGACGTATGCATGGCGTGGAGTTTTAGTTCCCCATTATGACTATTAGCATTGGAACTTGGAATGTGAAGGGCCTCAACTCCCCACAGAAGAGGCAGAAGCTCTGGAAGTACGTTGTGGACCATCACTTGGATGTGGTCGCCCTTCAGGAGACCCACCTGGCTAGGAGGGACGAGCTGAGGCTCCGCCATAGACAGTTCCCTCTTATCTACAGGGCGTCTGCGGCCACGAAGCATAAGGGGGTGGCCCTTCTCTTCCGAGCTTCCCTCCATTTTCAGCCCCTAGGAGTGAATGTTGACAGAGAGGGCCGCTGGCTAATGGTGAAGGGGATGTTGCACGGCCGCCTCTGTACCTTTGTTGTGGTGTATGCCCCGAATACGGGTCAGAATGGTTTTCTGCAGGGCTTGCTGGACAAGTTGGGAGATTTTGTGGAGGGACACTTGCTCTTGCTGGGTGACTTTAACATGGTCTGGGACAGGGACTTGGATACTTCTGGAACGCGCAGGGCGGACACTGGTGTCTTCTCCGCAGAAACCCAACGGCAGTTGGGTGAGATGGGGCTGGTAGACAGTTGGCGCTTTGTCCATCCGCAGACTAGGGACTATACTTTTTTCTCTAACGTTCATCGCTCGTACTCCCGCATTGACTATGTCCTGGTTGGCCAGGCTCTCCGGGGGGATATACAATTGTCTAATATTTTTCCACTCTCCCTGTCCGATCACAGCCTGGTCGTTCTGGGCTTGCACTGGGCTCCCGGGGGGGACGGTTGGCGCAAGTGGTATTTCCCAGCGGCCCTAGTGAGGGACGACCAGTCCTGTAAGGCCTTGCGCAAAGCTATCGGTGATTTCTTTCACCTCAATCCTCCTTCGGACACCTCGGTATATACCACGTGGGACGCGTGTAAGGCCTCATTAAGGGGCACTTGCCTCGCTCTCAACGCACACCTGAACAAACGGCGGCGCGAGGAGAGGGAGGCTCTTGAATCGGAACTTGCCACTTTAGAACAGGCCCACAAGGCGAACCCCTCCAGGGTGACTTTACGCCCTTGACGGCGGTGCGCGGCAAATTGAGGGCCCATTATAACAATAGGGCAGAATTTACTCTTCTACGTCTCCGGCGTACCTCCTACTCCCAGGGCAATAAAATTGGGCGCCATCTTGCCCGGCAACTTCGGGACAAGCGCGAACGGGATTACATAGGAGGAGTGCGTGATCACGCGGGCTCTGTTCAACACAGGGACGCGGACAAGGCGGCCATCTTTGGTCGCTTCTATGCAGCGCTTTACTCGAGTGACGCTCTTGACCCGGAGGCTCAATCCACATTCCTGGAAGGGCTCCCTATCCCAAAAGTCTCCAGTGCGTGGAATGACCTACTGTCCTCCCCCATCACTCGAGAGGAAGTCCTGGACGCCATCAAGGCCCTGAAGTTGCACAAGGCCCCTGGGCCTGACGGCTACACGGCCCTTTTCTACAAGACGTTCGCCTCTGACATTTGTGATTACTTAGTCTCCCTCTTCAATGCAATGGCGACTGATGGTAGGACCACGGATTCCATGGCCGAAGCGCTGATTACTATAATCCCCAAGCCGGGGAAGGACCCTACTTCCTGTACGTCTTACCGCCCGATAGCGCTCCTCAATCTGGACGCTAAATTGTACTCCTCCATCTTGGCGGGCAGACTTCAAGATCTCCTGCCTGCCTTGATTCATCCCGACCAATCTGGTTTTATCAAGGGTCGGCAGACTCATGATAATCTGCGACGCGTGGTACACCTCATTGAAAAGGCGGAACGGTTACACATCCCAACGGTGCTGGTGGGGCTTGATGCGGAGAAGGCCTTCGACCGCGTGGACTGGGGGTTCTTACATCAAACTTTGTTGGCTTTCGGGTTCTCGCCCCACTTCATTCGCATGATTGAGGCGAATTACCGTAGCCCTACCTCTCGTGTGTTGGTCAATGGCCACAGATCCGGGAGTTTTTGCCATTCCTGGGGGACGCGCCAGGGATGTCCCCTCTCGCCCCTCCTCTTCGCCCTCAGCATAGAACCATTGGCGATGGCGATACGGGAGAATGAGCGCATCCTGGGGCTCCCCTTTACGGGCGAACAGCATAAGATCTCGCTCTTCGCCGACGACGTCCTCTTGTCCATTCGTGACCCAGCGCAGTCGCTACCCCATGTCCACTCAGTACTCTCCACTTACGAGGCAGTGGCGGGCTTCAAGGTTAACTTTGATAAGTCCTATATCTTGAATCTGACCTTGTCCCCGGGGGAGGTGCATCAGACCCGGATGCTTACTTCGCTTGCATGGGCGTCCTCGTCCTTGCTTTACCTGGGGGTGCGACTGACTTCCACCATAGGTGCCCTGTTCCAGGCCAACTTCCCCCCGATGTTGACATTGATCCGGGCTGAACTGGAGCGGTGGAAGCCTAAATTCATCTCCTGGCTCGGCAGGATCAATGCACTCAAGATGGTTCTTCTTCCCAGGCTTTTGTACCTTTTTCAGGCTCTACCTATCCCGGTAGGGATGGACTACTTTCGCCGGCTGAAGACCGTGATGCTGAGGTATGTCTGGCAGGGTGGCCGTGCGCGACTTCCATTTACGGTCCTACGGCGCCCTCGCTTGGAGGGGGGGGTGGGTTTCCCGGACATGCAATTGTATTACAAAGCTGCCCAATTGAGAGTTCTGGTGGAGTGGTCCCAACAACTTTCGGAGAAGCACTGGCTCCACATGGATCGGAGTGTCGCGGGCCGCTCTGTCTGGGATCTGGCCTGGATGCCTAAGGCGGACCGGCCCAGAAACGCATATATTAGCACTCCCACGAGCACGGTATTGAAGGTCTGGGATACGGTGAGTGGCGACGACCGCTGGACTACATTCCCGTCCCCATTCACTCCGATTCATTTTAACCAGGCCTTCCCCCCGGCTTTGACGGAGGGTCCCTTTGAAGCTTGGAGAGAGGGTGGCTGTAGGGCCCTCACCCACCTGTTCCATGGCACCGAACCCCTCACTTTCCACAACTGTATGAGGGACTACGGAGTTCTGCCAACGGAGCGATTCAGGCATCTCCAGCTCCTGCACTGGGCGACGTCGCCCTCCGTGGTCGATGCCGCCACCAGGCCCCTGACGACATTTGAATCCTTCCTCCTGCGCACCTCCACCATGAAAGGAGCGATCTTTTTCCTATATAAGTTGTTACTAGATACTACTGTGTCTCCGAGACCGCGATATCAGGACCATTGGGAATCTACGTTAGGAAGGGACATCTCGGATTCTGAGTGGCGGGGCCTGTGGCGGGACGTGACAGCGCATAACCACTCCAATGACCTTAGGGAGGCCCATATGAAACTCCTCTTTGATTGGTACCTCTATCCTTCTAAATTGCGCCGCATATTCCCGACGGCTTCAGATAGGTGCTGGCGAGGCTGTGGGATGCTGGGAGACTTTAGCCATATATGGTGGGAATGCCCCTCCATTAAGCCGTTTTGGGCCGAGATTCTCTCCCACATAAAGGATATTTTGGGTTATCCTCTCCCTGATTCTATGGCTTTCGTTCTACTAGGCCTTAGGGACCCACTGCTCGAACATCAGACTAGAGCGGATAAGCGTATCATGTGGCTGTGTCTCGGTGCGGCTAAGATGACTTTGGCGGCTGCCTGGAAGACCCAGTCTGCTCCTGCTGTCTCCTTGTGGCATTCCCGATTGTGGCGATTGTTGAGCATGGAACGTCTCTCTGACATTTTCTTAGGTAATTTCAAGAACTTCATGCATAATTGGGGCCCGCTTCTGAGATTTCTGTCCCGAGGCCTTCCTTCAGCAGTGTGTCCATCTGCACTGCGGACCCTTCATCTTTTCCAGATTTGATTGCGAGAGTGACTGAGATGGATAGCGTGCTTGATGTCGCCACCACTGGGGGGTGGTGAATGTTGGGGAGGGACAAGGGGGGGGGGGTAGTTGGGGAAGTTACTTCTTGTTTTCGTCTTTGCGACTGCCTTTGCTGTGGGGATAGACAATAGCATTATGATTGGGGCTGGGACTGCTCCCCCTGCACAGGGACACTGCCTCTACTGTTGGACCCCTGGCATACGTTGGACGCTATGCTAGGCTGGCCATCCTGCCCGCGCCTCTGTTGCCTTGCCGACCCCTGGCGTTAGAGTGTGGACTTTGGAGTTCTGCTACCCCTTCCTTTGCGGACTTTTTCCTCCCCACTCATTGCTCCCCCTGTGTGGGGATTTGTAGCGACCTGTCGCCTGTTCTCCTTTTTCTTTCTCTCTTTGGTCCTCTTGCTCTATACCCGTCCCCTCTTTCCGTTTCACTTGCAAACTACAAAATAAAAAATTTTACAAAAAAAAAAAAAGAAAAGGGCAAGTTATGCACTGTAATGGCACATTTTGTGATAGCATTACTTCCTTATTTTGTCATTTTTACGCAGATGAATACGGCCTGGGCAAAGGTTTCACCTCCTTAGAAACAGTGAAACACACAAATACCGGGGGCATAACAAAGGCCCCCGCAGCCCCCGCGGTGCAGCCCTCTTATCCCCTACTGATCTGAATGTGAGGGGACCCTTCAGCATATCTTGTAGGGGGCCCCATCGCCGTTTGTTTTGCCTCTGTCAAATGCACAATATAAGCAACAGAAAGGGCACCAGTGAACATTTGCAAAGGTTCATCCAGTGTGTGGCAATGTGTGTCACCATGTTGATAGCAACTTTTAATCCGTTTAAACTAGAATTTTTTTGGTTTAAATCTGCAATTTATGCCGCAGAGGATGAAATACATGGCAAATGCAACAAATCCTTGATTATGCCGAAAACCTTCCAGCTGCAAAATTGCATAATTCCCGAGGTCCTGCAAATAACTAACAATGAGCATTCTGGAATGTTCTTTTGTGTGATGATGTCTGCTTAGGTTTTGAGATGTGTTGTGACATCATTCATCGAATGGCCTCTTTAAGCCCCTGGAAGTTTGAAGGACATCAGGGCATCAAGTTCCGAAGTGGTAAAGCATTTGGGATGTTCTGTCCAGAAAAAGGCCCTTGCCTCCTTCATTAAGCACTGCTAAGTGGTGTTTTGTTATGCATCTCCACTTTGGAAGAGTGCTTGAAGTGCTTAATTTGAGCCGGGGCTTTTCTGTGCTAAGCACCAGCACTTAATTGGTTTCTGGTGCTCGGCACCGGCACCTAATTGTCAACACCATACGTAGAACAGTCTACCACATGGTGGCGCTGCTCATTTAATTTAGAGATGAGCAGGACAATAGTTGTTTATGAATACAATATACATTAAAATTGCAAATACTTGCCTGCCCGTCCACTCCTTTAGCTTTGGGGACCTGGAATAATCTGAACTGTCACATTTACATGTGAGAGAGATGATTAGTAGTTGCTTTGGCAGTGACGACTAGGGCGATGGGTGATTTGCAAGCGGCAGTGGCCTCCCGGTCAGAAACCTGGCACTTAATATTTTACACATTTAGCACTGGTGCTGGACATCCAAATGTGAAATACAACATGCTTACTAATGGCGATTGTCCGATTAATACATTAAGATATTGAATGTTCTAGTATTATATTGCATGAAACTTTGAGCACACCAGGTGCACAGCTGTACCCGTGGCCATCTTGGAGGCTCCACAGATGAACAGGGATACTCGTGAGGGCAGCTAGACATTTTTTTCAACATATGTTTTGTACTTTTATTATGAGGGTAATGGGCCTGATTCACAAAGGCAACTTACACTTACAATTCAAATTGGTGGAGAATTATAAGTTACACTTTTGGAGAAAATTGGCACTTGAATTTTGTGAATAGCCCAAAACAGAAAACTTCTTGAAAAGTGTAAATTACTCAAAAGTGTAAGTTACCGCTGTGAATCAGGCCTATTCGGCTTAGTTGCACGTTAATCTAAGAACCTGTTGTAGTAGTGGTTCATAAAGGAATAATAAAGTCCAGAGAATTCCAAGGAGAATTCTCAGCCAACACATAATACTACACCTGTGCACCTCAACAAGCATCAGTTCTGATCTTGAGAATATGTCAGACTGGACGACCACGTGCACTTGCACAATATCACATTTGGTTCTATGTTATTTTTTGGTATAATTGCCCGAGAATAAATCAACAAGTTTATTGATGACTGTGGAACATGGTCAGGGAGTGAGCCCCTTGGTCCCCTGACTTCTGGTGTGTGATACATAAGTTAGGATTTTTAGTTTAGATTAAAAATACATGTAATTGATTATTTTCTGTACTAGGATAAACCTCTGAAGGTCATTAAAAGAACACCCAGGTAATGATTATGAGGATGCTGAGTGTGGCTCACACTTGGCTATCCGGTGAACACGTTTGACTCTCATGAGAAAAAGATCTGATACTGACTTGATTATTCACCTGGATTAGGAGCCACGTTATGTTTCCTATCATCAGTGATTTCCGCCTTTGACAATAATAGAAATCAGAGCCCCAGCTCTTTGGGGGCTGAACAGTAGAGTATTTGCATTGTAAAAGTCTGGGGTTCTGTCTGACAATAGCAACGGCTCATAGGAGTACAAGTGAGAGACTATTGACTGCAAAATGACTTAATAAAGCACCGACTGGTGGAGGGTGACTGATATATTTAATAACACCACATTGTGTGGGTATTAAATCTATAGTCTTACAGATGCACTGGGATTGCCCCCTTCTGACATCATCCCTGACCCTTCTCTTTTTCATATCTGCCCTGCTGAAGCTTTTTGGGCTACAATACTCATTAGCGAAACATGTCGGCTTTACCAGGGGTTCTTATGATAACTGCTCCACCATGAGTGATTTCAGATGTTTCACCTGCTACGGAGTAAACAGGTGTGTTAGCATCCATCATTATGCTAAGTTTTTGGCCTAGTTTACAGGTGTGTAAGAAGGGGTGTTGTGTACCACGGCCATGCCACGTATGGTGCACAAATTGGTTGGAGGTGTAGCCATTGCACAAGCAGCAGCACAAGTTACATCAGAGAGTGAGACAGAACAATGAAGAGGTTGGTCAAGGAACAGGCCAGTGATGTGTAGTTGTATTTAGTGAACTGCCAGAGTTATGCTTTGACTGCTTCCAGGAGGTCGCAGTTTGTGACTCAGACACTGAAGGTGGGGGGAGTGGGGGATGTTGTGGGTACATTACACAGAGCGTCAGATGGCTGAGTCAAACGTGGTCTGAGCCTCCTGCCAAATTGTTCGTGTAATCGCCCACTCAATCCACAAAGACAGCCTGCAGGGGTTTTAATCACTGCAAGTGTACAGTGTGTGTGTGGCTGCCAAGTGACCACATGCCCAGTGTGACGCATACATACAGTTTCACCGGTCCAGGAAGAAGAAAACCATCCATTACACGTTTTTTCTTTCCATTCTGGTACTTGTAGGTGCCTGTATCCCATATTAATTCAGGGTCACAAGTGGTAAACTTGGCAGCTCTGTTTAGACCCACCACCCTTTTTTGAAAGAGCTCAGAAGCGCAGTCGCGGCTTCACATTGGCATATGTAGACCGACTCTTGCCTTGCTATTTGGTTAAACCCAATGATACATTGACAGAGTTCTCCAGGCTTTGCAGGCTGTGCAGCAATTCTTCCCTGACTAAGGCAGTCTCAGGAGGACTTCATTTACCTTCTCTCTTCTGCATCTCCATTCTGATTCTATTAGAAGATTTTTCCTGTCACTCTAGGATTTCATTAGCCTTGGGTTTGAGAATGATGCCAGGGTTGCCAGTGAAAATATGTGCACTCACCCACTGAAGTTTGGAAGGGTTTATTAACAAAAAGAACAATTGATTATCTGTGAATCAAAGATTTTGTAAGACCCAGGAGCCCCCAAGCGACCCGTGATTGAGCGAGCTTTGGAGGAAAGGCAAGGCAGAGACGTATAGGCTTCTGCACACAGAGGCTTCCAGTGGGGATCATATGATGTAGAAACACAAAGGGAGCACACAGGTGTCTAGATCTGAGATTATGAAAAATGGAGGGGAGATGAATGTAAACTTTTTTCTGCTGAGCAATATAATCAACACTTTCTGGGCTCGGGATCCAAGATGTGAAAGAGAGGCTTGAAACATCACATAGGGGTTAGCATGAGCAAAAAACATGACTGCAGCGGTTACATTTAGGCTAAGACAGTAACTCACATTTGACAATACCTCCCACTTTCGTTGTTTATTAGCACCAATGAAGTTAGATCAATGAGCATTAAACAATCCACTTCCGATTTGATATCAGATTCGAAACATTCTAAAGAACCATAATCAGATTTTCAATCCAGTTCATCAGCATCCGACATTTTTCGGTGGTTAAGGTGGAAACGTGTCTTTGCCTTTGGTGAGACTGTTGATAGAGATTCACACTCACACAATGATGTAAATCAATTTAAAGACAACAACACAATTTCAAGAATATTCATTCTCCAACCTCCCAAAAAAGGTTCAACCAAGACCATATACGCCACTCTTCCGTACCCATCCACGAATCTAACTTGTGTAAGTTCCAGTTCTTTCACATATGTAATTCATGTGTTCGAGCACGCCTAGAGAAACATTTAGTATGCAACTAAAACTTTCTGCACCTACAATAGCACAAATTGCACCTTTGACAAGCAGGCCAAAATCATGAGCCATCCTAGTCTGTAAAATGACAGTTCTCTTCGTTTCCACTTGGTCAGAAATCAACCCAAGGGCTTCTGCAGCTGAGTTCTCTGCCTCCTCTAATGATCCGGACAGGGGCATTGCCACGTTCTAAGGGGTAGCACCCATGAAGCTGTGTTTCAAGGCGTAGTTGTTCTTTGCCGAAAGGATAGGAACCACGAAGAATCCCAAACTGCCCTTTTGGGATCAGTGGGGAGCTGGGCACAAATCCAGAACGAAGAATGGTTGAAGTCCTGTTCGTACTTCTCCAGGAACACAGCTACCTGGAGTGGTAGCGCAGCCACAGAGGATGGTGGGGGGGGGGGGGGGGGGGGGGTGTTGGGAAGGAGGGAGAAATTATCTCATTGGACTGGACGGGGATGGTCCCTCAAGGCACAGGCTCCCACCCAATCGAGATGTTGCTCTCATGTTATGAGAGCAGCACCAGGATTGGTCTGAGTGGCCTTGTTTGCCGCTCAGATGGTGCATTGGAGCCTGTGGCATTTCTCCAACCCGTCTATGCAACACAGCTGGATTGGAGAAACATCAGTGCGCATGTCTGCTTGGTCGGCCTAAGACAGCCGGCCAAACCGACTTGTGCACGTATAAGTGCACACTACACCTCCTCCCTGCCATGTGCAGCTCACTCCACCTCACCCAATTCTCAATGCGCGGCACAGGCAGCATAAATAGAATGATAATAACATTGTGGTATTATCATTTTATTTGTCATCTGCTGGCGTTGGGCTCGGGGGTGACGCTCCATCGCCATTAGGAAGCAGCCGCCACTGTCCAGGAAAAGGAGTGTTGGTCAGTTTTGGAAGTGGGCATCAGGCTTGATTTCCTAATCCGTGCCGCCCAGCCATTCCAGACAAAGGCACACGGTGAGCCAACCCTCAAGGCTCAAAGTGCAGAAGGTTGGCTGGGCCAGGGATGGGTGGCTGGGAGGCTTCCCACCCCTGTGTTTGCAGGCTGGAGCCACGGATAGGAGGAGGAGCTGCAGCTCAGTGAGGTCTGTGCAGCCAGGTAGTAGTGAGAGGAGCACTATGAATGTCAGAGCAGAGGTACAGCGAACCGATGGAGCAGGAGCAGTCTGCGTGGCAGGTGATGAACACCCATGACTGAAGCCAAGAGATGCAGGTGCAGCTCAGTCAGCAGGACCACCATCCACAGTCACTCGATTCGGTGATCTCCTTGTCGTGCGGTGTGTGAACCCAAGCAGACAGTCCACAGCACTTCACAGCCTTGTTTGTGGTGAGCAGGATCTGGTTAGAAAGCAGTGGAAGAGCATCAGGCAAACCCTGTATACAAGACCCATCTTTGATCTCGACTCCAGCAGAAGCGAGGAACCTGTGTTGCATCATGAGAAGCCCAAGCTCATGGGTGAACCTGAAGGCATATTTAGAATCAGTCAATATAGTTACAGTCTTCTGTGCGGCGAGAATGCAAGCATGAGTAGGAGCAATCAGTGCAGTCACATTCGGTGAATGCTGATTTTCAACAACATCACACAGGGTGCAAACAGTGTACCCTTTGTCATTTCTGAGACATGAACTATCACCATATTACTCAAGATGGCAATTTAGTAAAATTGCATGAGTAAGACCACTTTGGTTAGGTAGGGGGTTACTAGAATACCATCATGTGGTCACCAATCACAGCTACGGAGAAAAGAGATGCCGGGTGCAGCGTTGCACATAAGGCCCGATTACGATACCAGGCGGTTGGAACACCGACAGCCATTGCAGTGGTTGGGAGACCGCCCAACACCAAGCGGTGATCCGCCTGCAGTATCACGATCGGACTGTTGGGTTGGCGCTCCAAAGTTGGCGCTACCATGGTGGGGCATGCGGCGGCCATAGAAAAGGGTGTGCGGAGGTAACTGCAACAGAAAGGGGGGCACTTTTCCTTGGGCTACGATGGCCGGGGCCCCTGTTTGGGGCACTTCAAACCCATTCCGACAGCCTTTTGATGGCAGGGTTCCCACCAAAAATGCAGTCAGAAAGTGATATTGTAATCCCGACGGCGGTGCCTGCCTCAGCACTACCACCATTCTGGGATGCTTCTCTGGCTCCTGCAGGGTCGGGATCTATGATCCTGGCGGAGGCAGGGGTGTTGCATCCGACAGCTGCGGGTCCTCCAGTATCGTAATCCAGCGGTAGGACCAAAGGGCTGTCGGCGGTGGGACAGCCAATGACCAGGCTGTGGGCAATCTGACTGATGACATCATAACCACACCCATAGGACCAATGTTATATAAGGGGTAAACCACAACAGCATTTTGTACCCTGGGAACCTTAACAACATAGAAAGGTGTTGAGTTATAGTATCATTACAGTACACGACAGCATGAGGGGATCATAGCAACAGATTCCCTGAAGCTTCATCTAGATGGCAGCAGCAGCCACAACACACAGGCATGGAGGAAGCCTGCTGCTACCACATCAAGAGTGAAGGAGCCATTGGCTCGGTGTTTCTTTTTGATGCCAGGGGCCTGAATCAGAACACACAAAGCAAAGTTTTCTCTTTCATGGCAACACAATGTGGAAGGTTTGGTATGATACGGAAATAGCAGTGTAGGGTCAAAGGTTCAGGGGTGTCTTTCTGAAGAAAATCTTGTAGTGGATCAATGTTAGCATACCCAAAAACCCAATGACAACAGCGTTCTGCCACCCCCAAAAGAGAGCACACATGTGAGGCGTTAATGGTTCCGGGTTGGTTATGGGTGGCTTCAACGCTGTCCGTGGACAGGTGTAGGTCCCTGTTTAGGTGTCATGACCTAAAAGTAAAGCACAGTTAAGCAGTTTCTTGCGCCCTCTTTTCCAACTCTGAGCAGATCCAGGGAATCAATCTTTCAATGTTCCAATGAACTAGAAACAACCAACAAATCATCAACATGTTGAACTGGTGTGGATTCCTCTGGGAGGCTGAGGATGTCTAGATCTCACCTGAGGTCCTGTGAAAAGATAGAAGGTGACTCTCAAGGTGACTCTCCCAACCCTTGAGGTAAATAAGAACACTTGAGGTGGCCCAGGAAATGAGGAAGCATAAATACAGTGGTTATTAGGGTGTTTAAAATGAAGAAAAGGCAGAACACATATCAATCACAGTACATTATGCAGCAGTAGAAGGTCAGCTTGACAAAATGGCACCTTGGTTTGGTATAACAGGACAATCTGGCAGTACAGCAGCATTTATGGTACATTAATCTTGCACAATACAACAGGTTTCCTTCCTGGTCCCAGGCCCAGTTCTCCTCTAGCTGCTGCATCGCTCTTGCTCCGTCGTCCATTTGCTTTTTCCCCCGTTTAAAAAAAAAATTCTCTTGAGAGAAACTGCGCCTCTCTAAAGCTTCAGAACATGCGTGTTTTTAGAAGAGGATGGAAGTACGCAGAGTGTGGGCTTCACCTGGAAAGAAGTCCTGTGTCTCAGAAGGACACCTCAGTAAAGGTAAGAAAGACTGCACATCACGTAGGGCCACATGACTCTCACAAGACTTGCGACCTCTTGTCGTTAGTTCCAGACCTGCAAGTAGGATGCGACCGAACCCTGTTCGGTCGCAGTCCTTTACTTAACTATGTGAGCATGCATTCCGAACGGAATCCTTCCTTGCATTGTTAAGTGCAGAAGTGCAGTTCATCCCTTCACACCATGGTAGGCACCCTAAGGTGCCTGCCACCGGGTGCAGGGATCAACAGGGGGGATCCATTGGTGCCCCAGAGGCTGCCATTCAGTGACCTTACACCCATGGGGACCCTGCTGCCGACCCCCGAAGGCAGTGGGAAACTGCCAACGGACTCTCTCGGCCAGAAAGAGCCAGCCGGGGGAGTACTGAAGGGTTTCTGGGTGGTGGACGGGCTCTCCGAGCCCGTCGGAAGCCATCCGGAAAACGAGTCGGATTCCTTTCTGACTGAGCCCATCGGAATAGCTTGGTCGGAAAGGAATCCGAACGGGCAGGTCCGATGCGGTTAGGATGGCTCCACTTGAAGGTTAGAGCCATTCCTAACCGCATCAGAATCGGGCCCATAGTTTCTAGAGCTGGAACTTGCCATTGCAACCCTTGACGTCTTTTAGTACATGAAGTTGTTGGAAGATATAGAGTTTAAACCAGAGAAGTATTATGCATCACTCTTGTAGAGGACATAGACTTGCACTTGCTTCTTTTCATGCAAGCCATCCATTATGAGGAGTCATCCATTAGGATTGTGAACTCCATTGTATTTGTTCATGTTCCAGAACGAGTTACCCGAGTGTGTTAGAAACTAATCACAACTGATTGCACCATCTTCTAAACCAGTGGCATCATTCACAAAACCATCATGACCAGCACCCCTGCTTGTCCTGCAGACAAGCTCACCTTCCCTGGCGGCTCTTGGCACACTTACTGCCAGAGCACCATAAGACTGCAAACTGAGAAGTGTATAAAAGGAAAACCAATGTAGCAGGCCTTTTCCATCGATGCATCCGGGATCTGGAACAACGTCCCTGTATCCATCAGGACCACCCGAGTGCTCATTTCGGGTGATTTGAAGTCACACCTCACAATCAAAGTGCTCTCCTATCACTTGTAGACTTTATGTGAGTCTTGAACACGATTCAGCAATGCACTGCCTTATGGAAGGTTCGAGCTATAGGAATACCACATATATGCATGCAAATTTTCAAAAAATCTCAGTGGCATTATGTTGACACAGAATTATAGAGTGTTAGCAGGTATATCATATTTAATATTAGAAGGTTAATGTCATGATCATCACTATAGTGATACTAAAAATCTCTTTTCACTTTAAATATCAAACCTTCTGCAGTGCAGATTAGGCCCATCCATGTAACCTTGCTGTTTGATGATATGCAGTGTCTCTGTTTCTCTCTCTTGTCCCGTTCCCCTTTCACTTGGTATATTGCAAACCTACACACTAGTAGGGTGGGTTAGCGGTGGGTTCAGGGAAGCTTGAAAGCTAACATTGCTCCTCTTGGCTCATGATTTTGGTGCGTATTGACTTGGGGTGTGCAACATTTGTATAATTTGCTTTTGCAAAATTATGTGAAATTTCAAGAAAATTACACAAAATTGCACGCAATTACACAAAAAACAAATCCTGTATTTTTGTGTGAAATGCGGCCTCATGTCATTTTTTGGGTTCAATTGCACATTTCAGGGTAAAAGGGAGTGTAAAAAATACAAGTGGTGAAAGCAAGAGCTGCTCACATTCTAGGAGTTTGCGTTCCTCCCACATGCTTTTGAGTAAATGTTCCCATGAATGGGGCTCAAATATGTGGTGTGGCATATTCCTGTAGCAAGTGTAATGTGAAATCCTGAAATTATGCAAATTATGCTGGCTTCATTTATATCTTGCTTGGGCCAACTCTTGACATGCACTCCACCTTTCAAAATACCTGCTCATACATTTTCCATACTGTGGTACGTTGTATAGCCGGTAGTCCTGTTTGCTGATACATTTTAAGCTGTTATAAAACAGGGGGTAACCCGATTATAGTCAAAGGACCTGGGTATCAAGTGTTATAGTCAACAGTTGGTCCTAGACGTAGATTCAACATGCAGCACAGTTCCTGTAATACTATGTTTCAAATTATTTCTTTTTGATCAACTTTGGATTAAATCACTAAGGTTGTTGTAAAAACATAACATGATAGATATAATAGCCCAGAATGTCAATTGGTACATGAAAAACACCTGAAACAATGAAGTCTCAATCGAGTCCGGGGACTCTCTTATTTAATATACATTTTGAAAAATGGCAGATTATAAAATTATTTACAAAAACAAGGGGTTCTAATATCAATGAAGTGCACAGAAAAGAGTGAGAGTAAGTGCTCGAGTGATTGATCGAGGGGATCAATGAAACAAAGTGAAAATGATTTATATACAAGAGTGAGCCTGCCCTGACTCTAATAGCTCGCAAAAAATTTAATTCTTTTTCACTGGCTCGTGTTTTTGAAGTCCTCCGTATTCCTTGATTTGCATTACTAGCAAGGGGATTAGGAGTGGGGGCGGGACAGGAAATTGCAGGTTATGTTATGTTATGTTATGTTATGTTTATTTTTGTATAGCTCACGGATACTCAAAAAGAGTGTCCCGGCGCTTTTGAAAAGGAGACCTACCAAACAATAACACAACACATAAAAAAAAACAGGGAGATGGATACAGCGAAAGAAAACAGAAGAAACAGCGGGACAACCTACTGGGTAAATAGCCAGGTTTTGAGGCCTTTCCTAAATGCAAGTAGGTTGGTGGCTCCACGGAGTGTGAGCGGCAATGAATTCCACAACTGTGGCGCCAGCAGCCCAAAGGAGCGGCCTCCAATGCGAGCTCTCTTCACTCGCGGTACGACCGCCAGGAACAGAGATTCAGACCTCAGAGAGCGAGCCGGATGATAGAAGGCAAGTCTCTTCTGGAGGTACTTTGCTCCCACCAATCGTGCAGGCTCCAAAGGGCATTCTCCTATTAGAGTCAGGGCAGGCTCACTCTTGTATATAAATCATTTTCACTTTGTTTCATTGATCCCCTTGATCAATCACTCGAGCACTTACTCTCACTCTTTTCTGTGCACTTCATTGATATTAGAACCCCTTGTTTTTGTAAATAATTTTATAATCTGCCATTTTTCAAAACGTATATTAAATAAGAGAGTCCCCGGACTCGATTGAGACTTCATTGTTTCAGGTGTTTTTCATGTACCAATTGACATTCTGGGCTATTATATCTATCATGTCATGTTTTTACAACAACCTTAGCGATTTAATCCAAAGTTGATAAAAAAGAAATAATTCGAAACATAATATTATAGGAACTGTGTTGCATGTTGATACTTTTTAAGCTTGCATTTTTATGCCTCGCTTTCCTTATTAGACTCTCCTTCACAACCAGGCACACAGTTACATATCTACCAGCCTTATGTGACAGCTCATCTCATGACGAGATGTTGTGAAGGGTAGGCATGGGTTCCACAGCTCTTCCTGTTTGTGTGGCAGAAGGTGGTATGGAGAGTTCTTTAGCCTAAGTCCACTGACCTGTTTGCCTTTCAGAGACCCCAGGTCCCAACCTTTAATGGCTAAGTCAATGCACCTTTTCATTCACACATTCATCAGCTTGGGTCTGTGCTCAGGGTTCTCAACACTCCTCCCATCCCCCTCTCCACACCTTTCTAGGACTTCCTGCTCTATACCATGGATTACACACACCTCTGACTCTGATATCCAGCAACTCCTCATTTCCAACACAATAGCGGTGTATCTTGCTGCCACCTGCCCAGAGGACAGTTTCAGTACAAATCTCTGTTCCAGTCAAATGTCCACAATCAGACTTCACATTATGTACACCTCTAAGCGAGCTAGCACTGTCTGACCCGTCTGTAGAGTTGAGTCTTGCCCTTTGTAGCACCTGGGGTTGTAGAGTGGAGTCCAGTCTAGCTCCTCTCCTCAAATCTGTTCAAGTGGAGGCGCTTCCCAGCGCCAAAGTACCAGGATTGTCAATAAAAGTTTTCACACACACCAAATGAAACCTGAAAGGGTTTATTAACAAAAAGAAAATATAATTACCTGTTTATCACCAATTCAGGTTGACCAGAGGTCCCCCAGCAAACCGTGATTGAGCGATCTCCATATGCAAAGACAAGACTCAACTGTATACACTTCTACATACAGGCTTTTAGGAGTGGTCACACAGCAACAAAGGGGTGACCTTCAGTTGTATTGAGAATATAAACATTTTCAGCTGAGCAGAGCCAAGGTGTGAGAGAGGTTCTAAATGTTATGGAGGGCCACTTCTAGGCACAGTAAGCATATGCAAGAAGACATGGCTGCAGCAGTTGCACTTTCTACACCTCCTTTGTGAACTTGTCATTAGATAATTGAGCAACTGTGTGAGCACTGGAATAATCGGGAGAAAGCACATTGTAAAATTGATTGAGTGCACTAAGGGACAACACCATATCAGGATGACAGGATGATTGGGATCCATTATAATGTTAAGAACGCCCTGCTCATCCCACCCCAACAGGTTTGCCCCATCTTTTACTACAAACACAGCCCCCTTAACCATATCGCCACCAAAGAGTATCATTCGCCAAAACTTTCCTAAGACTTCCACTCTTTTACCCCCATAAGCAAAGATTTTGATATTGAGCTGTTGCAATTGAACACCATCTTTTTTACTGAAACCCTTCACATTGATGAGGGTAAAAGGAGAACCAGAATCTGCAAGAAAACTAAGGCCAATTCCATTAACATTAATCTTGCATGGAGGAGATTTTCTTGTGTGAGACTCCCCTGCCCCCCGCCCCCAAGGAAGATAGCTCGACAATACCTTCAGCATGAGACAATGAGGGAGACAACATCAACAATTCATAATTCTCATCATCAGAATCTAATAGGTCTTCTGCAATGGCCATCACCACTTGAGAGGGATTTTTCTTAGCCATAACAGCCTTGCACATTTGAGAATAATGACCCCTTTTTTCACATTTATGACAAGTTTGGTTTAAGGCAAAACAAAACTTGGCCTTCCCTAAATGAGATTTGCTCCCACAACTGAAGCACATGGCATTGCTTTCCTCAGTTTTGGGTTTGGAGTAGTGTGTAGTAGGACACGCAGCATTGGCGTTGGACCCCTTCAATGATTTAGAGATAGGTTTAGCATTCAACAATTTGGCTTCGCTAGATGAGGCAGTACTACTAATTTCTTTTACACAAAATTGAGAGTGTTCAATACTCCTAGCCAATGTGAGTGCAGTCTCTAAATCAGGATCATCAGAGGACAATAACTTCGCTTGGATTTTTTTGTTGGACGTCCTTTCAATTAATTGATTGCAAATATTTTCATCTCTAAATTCCCTGTAGTTGCAGGTAACCGCTAGGATTCTAAGAGCAGCAACAAAGTCATCAATAGAGTCACCAGGAGTTTGTACGCTCAAGAAATTAATGTGTGCTTGATTGACCCTACCAGAGGCAGTGAGAAACTGCACCTCCCCCGCACCACCTCTGGCGAAGTGAACAGAATTATAGTATTGTAGTGTAGCATTTGTATAGTGCTTCATCTCACTTACACGCCTCAGTGCTCTTTATAGCGCGTTAGTAAGAGCCGCCTTTGTTTGTGGTTCTTAGGCAATAGGCTTGATGCAAACTCATTGGGAAAGAGAACTCGTTCCCACTGGAACTTCCAGAATGTTGTAGACAAACTATTCTTGGCTGCATTTTTACTTTTTTGGCCCCCACCGCTTTCTGTACTCTGTCTCACTGTAGGAGCAGATGCACGGAAAGCAAGGCCTGCTTGACAAGTCACAGCATTAGTCATTTTTAAAGTTGTATTATGATTTTGGAATACAGTTTGCTTCAGCCTCTGGGTCGTCCGTCTGCCAGATTATGTTTTTACAATGCTTATTTTTTATATTATCGCAGTACAGAGCTGACGTAAACCTGCTATTTAAAGCTTTCCCAGAAATTTAAAGTGAATGACTGGGAAAGAGGAAGTGATGCTGAAATAACAAAGCTGGCAGAAGCGAAGATAGAGAGAAAGAACAGAGAAAGAAACAACACCACAGGTCATTTCACCACATGTTCAGGGAATCTTGAAGGGATCACCTCTGATCTGACCACATCTAGGGCCGATTCACATAACTAACTTAGACAAAATCCTAAACTTACTATCATTTTGGTATTCACAGAAAGCACTTACTCATTTTGTCATTTTGGTATTCACAGGAGGCACTTACTCATTTCGGTATTCCCAGAAGTTAGGAGTCCTAACTTTAGGACTCCTAAAATCCTTCTGTGTATACCGAAAGTCTTAAAGTTAGGATTTTTCTCAGTTAAGGAGTCCTAAAGTTAGGAGTCCTAACTTTACTACTCCTAAACTGAGAAAAATCCTTTTTTTAAAATAATATTTTTATTGGTATTTACACATTGCATAATGCCCGAGACACATTAACAAATAACATATATCCGGTTTTGCAGTTGTTCATATAGGGCCGTAGTGGTTGTTTAATCAGTCTTTTGCTTATCAGCCCCTCATGGCCTAGTCTAAACTGAGAAAAATCCTAACTTTAAGACTTTCGGTATTCACAGAAGGCATTTAGGAGTCCTAAAGTTAGGACTCCTAACTTCTGTGAATACCGAAATGGTGGTAAGTTTAGGATTTTGTCCTAAGTAAGTTCTGTGAATCGGGCCCAGAGTGTTCTTCTGCCAGTAATAGCCGGTAACTCAACAGAAATGGTCTCTCAGTACTTAGTGTAACTAGGAGGGCGGGACTGTCCATTTAACTCATCGTGCATTTCTAGGGGTAGGCATTACGGATCCCGAGATGCTGGTTTTAAAGGTCAGGGTGCTCTGTCGCTCTCTCCACTGCCCTTAATGCCGCAGGCACAGCAGGATGGCGTGAGCACCTGGCATGGAAACAAATTCGGGACAGTGACCATGAAAATCCAGAACATACAATGAAATGTCGGAGCGCGGAGATGTGTCAAATTTGGCAGCGTTGTGCTCCGACAATTCCAAAACGCAGGGATGGGCCTATTTACCACAATATGGGGCACTCCTGCGTTTTCCTTAGCGCTGACACTAAAATTAGCTCTGCAAGGTGCCGGCATTGCGCTGCAAAAAATGATACATATAAGCAATCCATAATGGCAATTTGTTACTTCATTGTGTGCTGCAAAACGCTTAGTGATGCATGTAAAGGGACCGTATTTACACGGCGGCATTAACGCTTTGTAAATATGGAGAAGAGCATAGCGCCACCAGCAAGTTGATAAAAGTGATGTTCTAGTGGTGATATCCCCTTGTAAATATATGACCCTAAATGTAAAGCTCCAGGTCAAAAACTCAGGATAAAGGCCACACATCTGGGGAGGTCAAGCAATAAAATCTAAGTAAACTGACAGCTAACACAAGTGCAGGTCAAAAGAGGTTTATATTGTTTGGCAGCTGCCACGAACGATAATGAAGGATTCCACCCCCTTATCATGAATGCTAGTGCCAGCAATAGCCCTCTCGTGCCGAGCGAGGACTTCCCACTAGTTTGTCTTTTAAAAGAGTATTTGATCGGGGGGCGTGGCTTGGACGGCAATGTGGACGGTCATCTAGGTCCGTCGGCTCCGTATCCCTGAGGGAAACTAACCAGCCAAACTAGCCAGATCCTGCCACAAAGCACCAAAACGGGCAGGGGAAGATCGGCACTGAAAGGAAGCGGACAGAAGAAGAGGGAAGAGTAGCCACAACACGAAAGAAACAGCCCCTACACCACGGACGACAACAACAACAAGAAGTGCAAGATGGAGCCCTAAGGCTGGTGCAGAGGTGCAGACCACCGACAGAGAAGGCAGAAGAGAGCGAGGAGAGGAGACACCACAGTACCAGCCTCACACCTCACTCCCTCAACAACCGCAAGTGGTGTCCCACACTAGGAAACAGGCCAGACACACACCACTTCAGTACCTGCAGGGTTCCTGTGCCGGTGACCGACGCGGGTACAGCGAGGGAGTCACGCCACAAAAAGAAGAGTCTGCCCAGGGATCCAGCGACCCAGCGACCCAGTGTCCGAGCCGGTAAAGGGGTGAGCTTTTAACAGGGAAAGCGCAAAACCGGAAGTAGCCATGAGAGAGGACGCCATTGCAGGAAGTCTTCACCGACCTGAGGCGGAAGCAGAAGCAGAAAACCGGAAACAGCAAGCTAGAGAGCAGCTCTACCGGAAGCTCCCGCACGGACAGAGGAGCGTACTGGAAACAGTACCGGAGGTGAGAGCTAAGGACCCCCCCTACAGCAAGCGTAAGCAAGCGGAGGAAGCGCGAGCCCAGCAGCACCAGACCCGACTGATCGGCTGATCGGAGGTAGAAGGACCGAACCGGGTGGCAGGAAGCGAGAGGCACAGCGCAGTAAGGCAGCAGCAGGGCGGGTGCAGGGAGGACGGAGGAAACGGGAACACAGCGCCGGGCAGTGTACGCCGCAGTCGAACCTGCACCACCGGGGGGGGGGGGGGAGGAGCGAGAGAAGTGCACAGCAGAGCGATACAAGCAATGCAACACCTGACAACGTGCCAGCTAAATCTTAACCAGCGGAAGCAGTGGTTAGGGTGCGCGCCAAGGGCCCGGAAGATACTGGTAGGACCGGAAGGGCGCAGAAACAAACAACACAAAACGCGTGAACACTGTCATCAAGTAAAACAAGTTACCAAAGTGATAGCTGCCCCAACAAAAAAAGGACCCAAGCAGCAATAGCCCCACAACAGGGCCCACAACAGCCCGAAGGGACGAGGTCATAGGACTAACAACCTGACTAGCAAAGCTTAGACCAACGAGGCAAACAAAGAGAACAAGGGCAAGTGTAGCAAACCCCACAACGCAGCCCCGAGCACTGGCGACCACCGTCAAAAGCACACCCGCACCCTCCTAGGGGGCGTGAATGAAACATCACGCACCACTCTCCACTCAGGGGGCGAACAAGGCAGAGGGACCCCGCGACCGCCAACACTGGGGCACAGCAAACAGGGCTCATACCCTGGGCAGGAGATAAGCCAAGCACCCAGGAGGCTCAGCACACCACGTAGAGACACATCGGCAACATCAGGGGTCACGACTACTAGGGCTCAATAAGACCATAACAGCTACAACTACCCCACATCTCCCAGACGCAAGACACGCATGTGAGAAGTTGGCCCGATATGCAGTGCTCACTATTCTAGTGATCACTATGCATCGGTCCAAAGGACCCTTATGGTGATTGGTTGTAAGTCAACCTTAGACCAGCTATCCTAGTAGCGTGGATACGAGCAGTCTTCGGGCTAAACTCTAGAGGGCGTGTTAAGCCAGCTGTTATACCATCACATACCCCTTGAACACCAAGTGAAAGGACACCACACAAGTGTTATGAAAATAAACAGTGTATTTATTAGAATCACAACAGCCCTGTACTCTTTATGAGGACAGGGTACTAAGCACACAACAAAACTCTTAGGAAAATACTTCAAGTGCACAATCAATACAAGTGCCCGGGGGCACGGAAAGTTTAGTGGTCTCGGGCGGACCCGATAAGGCAAGTCGGAAGCGAGGGACTCGGGACCCTTAACTAAGGAGGCTATGCGGGCACCGAAATGCCGAAGTTACCTAGCCCGAAGGGCTGCGGCTGCACAAGTCTTTACAGACGTCGGAAGTCTTCGCTGACGAGCCAGGAGCCGGAAGGAAGGAGTTGCTGGCCGGCGACCAGTGGAAATAGTTCGTAGAGATCCAAGCCTGGATCAAAGATGGATGACACCTGAAAGCAGAGGGGACCAAGTTCGTACTACTAGCCAGTAGTCAGAGGGTACCAGGAGGGCACCGGATGATCGTCACCTCGACTAGGTGAGTGGGCGACGCTAGGCTCTGCAGTCTCACGGACCAGGAGGCGTTGTCGGCGACCAGGATGGAGGTGCGAGCTGTCCCACGAAGGTTGATGCTGTCGGCGTCGCTGGGCCCAGGATTGGGGCAACAAGCCTTGGCAAATTTCAGGGCCACGTGGTGGGCCTAAAATGGCGTCTTGAGTGGACCAGGAGGGTCCGGGGTGCTCCTCTCGCAGAAGGGAGCAAAGGCCAGTCTGGAGCAACCAGACTAGCAGCGTTGGTTGTCAGGTGTCGTCAAGAAGGTCACAAGCCAGCGGCTAGTGACCAGACAACGTGCTGAACAGCAGAGAGCAGAAGGGCCCCACGCAGATCGTGGAGATGCTGGGAGGCTGCACTTCGGTGCTGGAGCTGCTCAGGGTCGGGGCTTCTCGGACCCCAGAGCACTCACCAGAGGATTCCTTCGGGGGTCGTGCTGGTTAAGAAATCGTGCAGGTCTTGATGATGGCCGGTCCCTCGAGGTCTCGTCGCACCCACGGATCTCAGCTGAGCTGACGATGTGGGTAGAGGTCAGAGGTGCCAGGGAAGCCGGTTCTCGTCGAGCTGGGCAGTCGGATTCCTGAGGAAGGACTTGCAGCAAACCGCAGAGTTCTTAGATGGTGCCTGCGGATGCAGGGTGACTACTCCTTAGGCACAAGGGAGAAATCTTGAGAAGAGTCGAGAGTTCCTTTCGTAGAAAGTATTCTTGATTCAAAGATGATCTAATTTGGAAGGGTCCCCGCTCCGGCCTTTATCCTAAAGAAAGGGGTGGGTACATGACTAGGTCCTGCCCTAGGGGTGGGACCAGGAAGGGGGGTCGTTACACCCCTCTCCCCTGCCGGACTTTCCCCAGGTCAGGGGCTGCGCGCCCCTGGAACTGGTTCTAACCGGCAGATGCGTAGTGAGCACCGGGGTGCCACTCCGCAGTCACCTTCTTGTAAAGCCCTGCCTACCCAGGATACACAAAACCCTGTCTGGGATGGTGCGAACACCCCCCCGGACAGGAAACCCTTTGTCCAAGCTCTCCTCGCTGGAAGGACTCCCAGCAGCAGGAGGTCAGACTCATGTCTGTGGTGGCAGCATCCATTTTGTGGAGCTGAGGCTTCAGTTAACTTTAACCGGGGTTCACAGTTACGTACATGTCGTGTCCCTCTAGAAGGGCGGAATGCTAACCTCGTCGCCAGCATTGGTGAGGGGTCAGCATCCCGATTCGTATGACACCTTACTCGACATGTCTTGATAACGCGATACCGAAGTTATTAATATGGTACGCGTTATCATGGAACAGCCATTGGGTCTTGGTTCCGCGAGCTGCAACCGGGCTCGGCTCGTGCCAGAGCCCAATTCACACAATCCCATGCACTCTGCCTTCAGGATTGTCAAGGCCTGCCATAGGAGTGACTGATAGGAATTCGGGTGTCCCTTTTAGGGTTAGATATAGGGATACTATACCTAAAGCGACGGGCGAGTACGCCACGTTGCCCCAGCTGTCGCACAGCCAGTTGTGTCAGATTTAGATGGCCATCCAGGGGTGGCATAATACATGCTTCAGCCCCTGGTAGGCCCTGGGTACACCGATGCCCTGAGTTACAGGGTCTGATAAGGTGGCCCAGTTCCAATTGGGTAATGCACCTAAGGTACACACATCAATTTAGTGAGAGAACAGCTAGGCTGTGGGTCTGATTGGCAGGCCCACAGCCCGAGAAAGTCGTAAACCAGTGAAACAAAAGCAAAAAATCTGGGTGATCATAGAATTGCAGACCCTACTCTCCTACATGACCCCCCCCCCAAACGTTGGGACAATAAACTAACCTTGACCAGGTGAGTCTTCTTGTTCTAAGTGGAAATACCTGGAGAGCCCATCTGCATTGCCATGATCAGTGCCAGGTCTATGCTCCACTGTGAAGTCCATCCCCTGTAGGGAAATGGACCACCTAAGCAGTTTGGGGTTTTCACCCTTCATCTGATTTAGCCATAAGAGGGGCTTATGGTCGGTCTGAATCTTGAAATGAGTGCCAAACAAGTGTGGCCTCAGTTTCTTCAGGGCCCAAACCACAGCAAAGGCCTCCCTCTCAATAGCTGACCAATTTTTCTCTCTGGGGGTCAGCCGTCTGCTTATAAAAGCAATGGGCTGGTCATTAGCATCAAAATTCAGTTGAGATAGAACAGCTCCCACACCCAACTCAGAAGCATCTGTTTGGACAATGAATGGTTTGGAGTAGTCTGGACTCTTGAGGATAGGTGCCGTGCACATGGCCTGTTTTAGGTCATCGAATGCTTTTTGACAGCTCGCTGTCCACTGAACCTTTTTTGGCATTTTCTTACTTGTCAGTTCATTAAGCGGAGTCACAATCGATCCGTAATTTCTGACAAACTTTCGGTAGTAACCAGTCAGGCCCAAGAAAGCTCGAACCTGAGTCTGGGTGGTTGGAGGAGCCCAGTCCCTGATTGACTGTATTTTGCTCTCCAGTGGCTGAACTTGGCCTCCATCGACAAGGTGGCCCAAGTATACAACCTGTGTCTGCCCTATCTGGCACTTGGTAGCCTTGATAGTGAGACCTGCTGCTTGCAGAGCCTCTAACACTTTCCGCAGGTGGACCAGGTGATCCTCCCAGGTGGAGCTAAAGACAGCAATATCGTCAAGATACGCCGCACAGAAGTCATCCAGCCCAGTGAGAACATGATTCACCAACCGTTGGAAGGTGGCAAGTGCATTTTTCAAACCAAAGGGCATCACCACAAACTGATAATGCCCACCAGGGGTAGAAAATGCGGTCTTGGGCTTGGCGTCCTCAGCTAACCTGATTTGCCAATACCCAGCTGTCAGGTCAAATGTACTTAAGTAGTTGGCAGAAGCCAATCTATCTATAAGCTCATCTGCCCTTGGTATTGGGTGGGCATCAGTCTTAGTGACTGCATTGAGACCCCTGTAGTCTACGCAGAACCTCATCTCTTTCTTACCACCCGGGGTGTGAGGCTTCGGCACTAGAACTACGGGACTAGCCCAAGGGCTATCCGAGGGTTCAATGACTCCCAACACCAACATTTTCTGCACTTCAGTTTTGATGCAGTCTCTAACGTGATCGGGCTGCCTGTAGATTTTACTCTTGACGGGCAAGCTGTTACCAGTGTCAACCTCATGGGTACACCAATTGGTCTGACTGGGTGTTAGAGAGAACATATGCCGGAAGGATTGAAGAACCTGTTTACAATCCTCCTGTTGATGTTCGGAGAGGCTGCTGCAAAAGACAACACCGTCTACCGATCCATCGTCAGGATTCTGAGTGAGCAGGTCTGGGAGAGGGTCACTCTCTTCCTCCTGTCCCTCATCTTCCTGTCGACATATGCCTTGAGCCTGTTGACATGAAGCACCCTGTGGGGGCTCCGGGGAGTTCCAAGGTCCACCAGGTAGGTGACCTCTCCCTTTTTCTCCAGGATGGTGTAGGGCCCAGACCATTTGTCTTTGAGTGCTGCTGGGGCCACCGGCTCCAACACCCACACCTTCTGTCCAGGCTGGTAAACAGTCAGGACAGCCTTTTGGTCATGCCAAGCTTTTTGGAGTTCTTGGCTGGCCTTAAGGATTTCAGATGCCTTCTCCATGTACTCAGCCATCCGCGAGCGGAGACCAAGGACATAGTCCACTATGCTGGTTGCAGGCTTTTTGAGAGGTCTCTCCCATCCTTCCTTCACCAAACACAGGGGTCCTCTTACAGGATGCCCGTACAAAAGTTCAAAAGGGCTGTAACCAACCCCCTTCTGTGGGACTTCTCTATAAGCGAACAAAAGGCAGGGAATCAGGACGTCCCATCTACGCCGGAGCTTTTCAGGTAGTCCATGAATCATCCCTTTTAGGGTCCTGTTGAACCGCTCAACAAGCCCATTGCATTGTGGATGATAGGGTGTAGTGAACTTGTAGTTGACACCACATTCCTTCCACACAGCAGTCAAGTAGCTCGACATGAAGTTTGCACCTCTGTCAGAGACAACCTCCTTAGGGAAGCCCACTCTGGAGAACACTCCAACTAGGGCTCTTGCCACAACAGGTGCTGTAGTGGTCCTAAGGGGAATAGCTTCAGGATACCTGGTGGCATGATCCACTACCACCAGTATAAACTTGTGCCCTGATGCTGTTGGGGGTTCCATTGGACCGACAATGTCAATCCCCACACGTTCAAAGGGCACCCCCACCACAGGCATTGGTATAAGGGGGGCCTTTGTCGTGCCACCTGACTTACCACTGGCTTGGCAAGTGACACAGGAGCGACAAAACTCCTTGGTATCTTCGTTCATGTGAGGCCAGTGAAAGTGTGAGACAAGCCTGTCCCACGTCTTTGTCTGGCCTAAGTGTCCTGCTAAGGGAATCTCGTGGGCCAAGGTAAGAAGGAAACCACGCTGAGACAAGGGGATAACCAGCCTCCTGGTCATGCCAGGCTTGGGGTCTCTTGCCTCAGTGTACAGGAGTCCATCCTCCCAGTATACCTTGTGGGTACCTGTGGCGTTCCCAGCAGCCTCAGCAGCAGCCTGCTGTCTGAGGGGTTCAAGGGAAGGGCAGTCTAACTGGTCCTTCCCCAGGTCTTCTCGTGTGGGTCCCCCTGAGCCCAGAAACTCAACTTGATCAAGTTCGAGTTCTTTAGGTTCAGTTTCCCGCAATTCCTGGAGGTCAGCCTCCTCTGAGACTTGATCTTCGACCTGGGGCAAGGGGTAAGGCGCTGCCTTAACCCGACTGCTCTTCTTCTTGGGAGGTGTCTGGTCCGTTGTTCCAGGATCCAGCACCTGTTCAGTGGGGCATCGTCTGACCTGTGACCTAGTCACAGCAAGCACATGCGCTGGCAAGCCTAACATCTCCATGTGAGTCCGGTGCTCCACTTCTGACCATTGCGATGACTCCAAATCATTGCCCAAAAAACAATCCACTGGGAGATCTGAACTAACAACAACCTTTTTCTGGCCATTTACCCCTCCCCAGGAGAAAGCAACAATCGCCATACTATGACTGGTAGTGACGTTGCTGGCATTGGTCACCAGGAAATCTGTACCTGGCATGATCTGTCCAGGGTCCACAAAGTTAGGCGTCACCATGGTGACACTGGCACAAGTGTACCTATAGCCTGAGCCATTCTTCCATTGATCAAAGGTGTCTGTCGGTATTTGCCCAAAGTATTGGGACTGACATCAGGGGATATGTCCACATCCCCCATACAGACAAGGACAGCCTGAGTGAGTGTGCCAACTAAGTTGTCACACCCTTCAGAACCCAAGGTTAACCCAACTAGTCCCTTGGGAGGCGCACTACTACTGCTGGCTGTACTAGGGGGCACAGGTGCCTTAGGGGCTGCAGTAGCAGGAGTCTGCCCTCCTTTCTTGGTGCACTCACAAAACCAGTGAGTTTTACTTTTACAGTATTGGCACCACCTTTTCGATTGGCCTTCTTGATTCTTCTTTTTCTGGGAAGCCTGACCCCCCCCCCCTCTTTGGGTTGTTGGGGACCTGTCGAAGACTTCTGGTCATTTTGTTCCCCTTTCAAATCTTTACCCTTCTGGTCTACTTTCTTCTGACCACCCTGGTTCTGGCCCTGGTTTTGCTTAACCCTTGTTCTGACCCATCTGTCTGCCTTCTTTCCCAATTCTTGGGGAGAGGTCAGATCCGAGTCGACAAGGTGCTGATGCAACAACTGGTTCTGACAATTGTTTAAAATCTGTTCTCGCATGATCAAATTATACAATCCTGTGTAATCAGTAACCTTACTGCCCAGCAACCAGCCCTCCAAAGCCTTAGTGGCACAATCAACGAAATCAGACCAGTCCTGAGACTGAGTTTTCTGGGTATCCCTGAACAGCAACCTGTACTGCTCAGTGGTTAGGCCGAACCCATCAATCAGTGTGTTCTTCAGGACCTGGTAATTGTTAGCATCCTCGACTCTAGTAGTGAGGAGCTTATCTCTACCTTTACCTTCAAAGGAGAGCCACAAGATAGCTGCCCACTGCCTCTGGGGGACGCACTGTACAGTGCAGGCCCGCTCCAAAGCAGTAATCCATTTGTGGATGTCGTCCCCTTGCTTAAAGGGGGGCACTATCTTACTCAGGTGCCTAGTGTCTAAACTCCTGTTTTCCCGTGGGGGAATGCTGCCACCAGTGGGAATTGTCCCACTCAATTCTTGCTCTCTAGCGAAGGCGAGTCTTTCTTTGGCTAGGGCAAGTTCTTCCCTTTCAATCCGCAGATTGACTTCCCGCTCCTTAGCTTCGTACACTCTCCTCTGAGGGGATGTCATCCCTCTTCGAGCAGAGCCTCGAGAGCCATTGGTTCGAACGGATCTGTTAGAGCCTCTCGACAGAGACCTAACTCGTCCACTCCCAATGTTAAGCTGGCCTGACAGGGGCCCCAGGGGTCTCCTAGTACCATTCTCGTGCCGGCTTAAGTTGTCCTGAGTTAGCTGGCTAACCACTACTGGACCTGTGTCTGCCTCGTCCTCAGATGTCTCTGGATCCTCATCCTCTTCTTCACCTTCTGCGGAGAGATGGATAAGGTCAGGGTCACCTGCGGTTCCCTCGAGGGGGGGCATACTCCCTTCTGGATGAGAAGGGTCGGTGTTACCCGCCCTCCTAGCATCATAAGTCTCCAAGAGACCAATCAGAAACGGAGTTGTAGGGTTTGCACCCTGTTTTAGCTTCCGAGATGTACAGAGATGTCGCATTTCTTAGAAACTTAGTGCAGCCTATCTGGACATGACCTGTGGAGGGTCGACTGACCCAAGGGGAGACTCAGAGTTTCCTCCTTTGTCGGACATGCTGCTTCTAGTGTGGTGTAAGTGATGCACCTACCTACACTATATGTTTACCTACTGATCCCTTGCTAAGAGTTGTAGCCAAGGTGTGCTAAGCCTTGAGGAGCTACAACAGCTGGTTCAGTAGAACTCAGAGTATTCTAAGCTAAGTTATATGTACCTGGAGTACTTATGCGATCTTTCACAAGATATTCTTAGGATACGCGTGGTAAAACAACAGCAAGCTCAAATCCCAACCGCTGCTCACCAATGTGAGAAGTTGGCCCGATATACAGTGCTCACTATTCTAGTGATCACTATGCATCGGTCCAAACGACCCTTATGGTGATTGGTTGTATGTCAACCTTATACCAGCTATCCTAGTAGCGTGGATACGAGCAGTCTTCGGGCTAAACTCTAGAGGGCGTGTTAAGCCAGCTGTTATACCATCACATACCCCTTGAACACCAAGTGAAAGGACACCACACAAGTGTTATGAAAATAAACAATGTATTTATTAGAATCACAACAGTCCTGTACTCTTTATGAGGACAGGGTACTAAGCACACAACGAAACTCTTAGGAAAATACTTCAAGTGCACAATCAATACAAGTGCCCGGGGGCACGGAAAGTTTAGTGGTCTCGGGCGGACCCGATAAGGCAAGTCGGAAGCGAGGGACTCGGGACCCTTAACTAAGGAGGCTATGCGGGCACCGAAATGCCGAAGTTACCTAGCCCCAAGGGCTGCGGCTGCACAAGTCTTTACAGACGTCGGAAGTCTTCGCTGACGAGCCAGGAGCCGGAAGGAAGGAGTTGCTGGCCGGCGACCAGTGGAAATAGTTCGTAGAGATCCAAGCCTGGATCAGAGATGGATGACACCTGAAAGCAGAGGGGACCAAGTTCGTACTACTAGCCAGTAGTCAGAGGGTACCAGGAGGGCACCGGATGATCGTCACCTCGACTAGGTGAGTGGGCGACGCTAGGCTCTGCAGTCTCACGGACCAGGAGGCGTTGTCGGCGACCAGGATGGAGGTGCGAGCTGTCCCACGAAGGTTGATGCTGTCGGCGTCGCTGGGCCCAGGATTGGGGTAACAAGCCTTGGCAAATTTCAGGGCCACGTGGTGGGCCTAAAATGGCGTCTTGAGTGGACCAGGAGGGTCCGGGGTGCTCCTCTCGCAGAAGGGAGCAAAGGCCAGTCTGGAGCAACCAGACTAGCAGCGTTGGTTGTCGGGTGTCGTCAAGAAGGTCACAAGCCAGCGGCTAGTGACCAGACAACGTGCTGAACAGCAGAGAGCAGAAGGGCCCCACGCAGATCGTGGAGATGCTGGGAGGCTGCACTTCGGTGCTGGAGCTGCTCAGGGTCGGGGCTTCTCGGACCCCAGAGCACTCACCAGAGGATTCCTTCGGTGGTCGTGCTGGTTAAGAAATCGTGCAGGTCTTGATGATGGCCGGTCCCTCGAGGTCTCGTCGCACCCACGGATCTCAGCTGAGCTGACGATGTGGGTAGAGGTCAGAGGTGCCAGGGAAGCCGGTTCTCGTCGAGCTGGGCAGTCGGATTCCTGAGGAAGGACTTGCAGCAAACCGCAGAGTTCTTAGATGGTGCCTGCGGATGCAGGGTGACTACTCCTTAGGCACAAGGGAGAAATCTTGAGAAGAGTCGAGAGTTCCTTTCGTAGAAAGTATTCTTGATTCAAAGATGATCTAATTTGGAAGGGTCCCCGCTCCGGCCTTTATCCTAAAGAAAGGGGTGGGTACATGACTAGGTCCTGCCCTAGGGGTGGGACCAGGAAGGGGGGTCGTTACACCCCTCTCCCCTGCCGGACTGAGGTTCCGTGACAATTGTAAGTGGTGTTCTCGACTCGCACGAATATGGTCGAGTCTGGTATCTATGAACCGCAAATGACGAGTTTAGTAAGTGAGCGCAGTTTCGCTGTGCTAAACTCAAACCGTTCGTTTGTTATGTGGGTTTTTCATCTGTACCCACGGGTTCCATCTTAGATACGGCATCCATTTTATCTCTTGCCCTCAAGTAGCCAGCGAACGGACGTTGTCCGCTTCGCGACCCTGGGACTCCCAAGATATTTTACGGAAGACACATGTCCTTTGTAAGTGTCTTTATGATGAGGGGGATGATACTGTAAGGCAGATGGCCCCGCTCGAGGCCCATCTTGCCGTGCCGGTCTGTTGTCTCAGCCGTGCATCTCATTAGGCACGTCCCTTTGATGCCTGTATCTCGTGTTTCCCGATACCTCCCCTTTTACACCCTTTTTCGATCTCCCCACTGTCTCCATCTTCCTCTGCACCTGTCCTTGTTCCTATTACGATCTGTTTTACTGCTGATTGGAATGTACTAATGGTGGGAAGATGGGTTTTTACAGTTGGGAACCGCCAAATGTTTCCGCACTTATATTCCGGACCTTATGTATATCAAAGTGACCAAAACGACCCCTCTGGGGGATAATTGTGGGAACCGGGTTGTAAACTTTTGTCTGCTATGCAAACCTATGGGAAGATCGTGTATAAAAGGAGCGATCCACAGAACCAATTTGAAGCAGTCTCCCCAAGTTGCACGTGTTGTACTTGTCGTGACTTCTGTGTTCCCTGCAGTAAATAAACCTTGAAATCTTTGACGCCGAAGGAAGTGTCCCGTGTCTCTGTCATTCGTACGCCGGAACAGGTTACCCACGAAGGTTTCAGGTGTTGTGCCCTGGCACCGCTGGGTCTTAAAGAACCCAGTCCTTCAGTTGGCGCCCAACGTGGGGCTGCATCAGTGGTACCGGTCCAAGCCCGACGATCGTGAGGAACTTCGTGTGAAATCTCTGAGGGAAGGTGCACTCCGCTTCATCGATCCTGTTGTCGAAATAAGTGGCCCGAAGACTTTTCCCGCGAAGATTCCCGCCTCCTAACGGCTGCGACGGACTGCTGCCCTGACTGTAGACCTGTTTTGGCGCCTGGCGTAGACCTTGGTAGAGCGAGACGATTGACGGGCCTTCCTGGTGACGCCATCGATCTTTGAGTTAAGTATTTGTGGGTCGCTCCCAGTGTTCTTGGTTGTGGTTGCTTAGTGGTTGCATGGTTCCATTGCATTTGTGGTTCTTGGTACTTTGTTGTGATATTTGACGACTGCAGCCGCCAAAAACTGAGGGTTTTCGCTCTTTGTTGGGACTTGGTAAATCCCGTAACCCTTGAAGTTTGTGAAACTCGGCTAGTGTGCAAGATGCCTGGTCGTAGTACTTTGTTTAGTTGTTTCAGACCTTGTAGTGTGGATTCCCGACTGGAGGACTCGTGTCCGATACCTCCGGTTGGAACTCCGACTTATGAACTATACAGTAAACATGGGCTAGGCCCGATTACTTTTAATGATTATTGGATCCGTTATACAAAGAAGGATGGTGTCCTTAGTTGGCCACCTCATGGTAGTTTTGAGACTCCAATCTTAGATAATCTAGAGACTAAATTGTTCGAGAAAAAGTCAAGGCCGGCCATGTTTGATGCCTTTCGGTTGTGGCGTAAAGAAGCCCGACAGAAAGAAATCAGACAGACTAAACGAAATCAGAGAGATGGTGTTGCTACCATTGTAAAGAAAGCAGAGCAATTTCAGCGTGATAAGGAGGTTAAGGAAAAGGAAGTGTTCGATAGGCTACAGCGTATGACCATAGATAAATGCTATCCTACTTTGCCTACGGAGTCGGAAAAGAAGGAAGAGGCAGTTGAGGATTCTTTAATGTCCTATCTTATGAAGTCGCCACCTCCGTACGTACAGGGTGCCGCAGCTCCTGTGGTTCCTCCTGTACCTATTCTTCCACCTATTCTTCCTTTGCCTGTTCCTCAACCTGCACTTGTTCTCCCGACTGTTCCTGCTCCTTTGTCTGTTGCTATCCCTACTGCTCATCCGCTTCCACATACTCCTGGTCCCGCTACTGCTCCTGCCCTGTTAACTCCTGCTGTTGCTACTGTTTCTACCCCATCACTTGTTAGTCCTGTGTCTTATACTTCTCCCTCTACTCGTAGTCGTACTTCTCCTCTTGCGGCTAGCTTCTTTCATTCGCTCGGACCCGTTCTTGGATCCGCTGGTTCCGATGGTCCTCAGAGACGTAGTCAGCTTCCTGGTAACAGAGAACGCGCTTCGCTATATAATATGGCGATGGGTTGGATGACACATCCTCTTAGAAATCCACCCCGTGTCGTACTCGACACATTTTGTCAATTCAATATACCAACCCAGAGATTTGTGTTCGAGGAAATGTGTAAGGTCCTTCGCGATCAGATATCGGCTGATGCACCTGATGAGGTGCTGACCGCTTTGTCTGATCTACAGCTTCAGTTCTCGACTGGACTGATAGTGGATACCAACGTTCGACGTGCTGTTGAGCGGTTACTATCTTTCCGTCCCACTCCTATACCCCAAGCCTTGTTTGTTGAGGATATTGAAAGACAGCCAGATGAATCTGGTCAATTTCCTATGCGAGAGGTTCCACCAGTGTGGATGCCAGGTAATCCCGCAGCTGCTCCCCCGATCTTGCCGTTCTTTCAGAGAGTGTGGATACATCTCCCATGGAAACGCTCAGAAGTGTTACAGGTGAAGCAATCTTTGCCTGACCCTCGCAAAAATCCTACAGGGTACTATAAGGAATTATCGCAGCTTGTAGATGCTACGATAATGAATCTTGCCGATATTGATATGCTGTTCGGCAATGTCGTACCGCAACCAGTATGGGCTAAGATTCGTCAGGAAAATCATCCGAATAAATTAGGTGGTGCTTGGGCTGCCATTGTAGCGGCGGATGGTCGACAAACTGGTGGTGCTAAACCCGAGCAGTTGATTGCTGCTCTTCCTCAAAGAATAATAACGTTAATGAAAACTCTTATGCCAGCTATGAGGGTGAACTGGGACAAATTGTCAGCTTGTAGACAGAAGAAGGACGAGAGTGTCTCCGACTTCTTTACGAGGTTCGAGGAGGCATTCATCGACCATAGTGGTCAGGATATGGGTACTGAGGGTGGCCAACGGTTGTTTGTGGATAAATTTGTCTCTAACTTATTGCCCGATTTGAGCAATAAATTGAAGAATTCAGAAAGTGCATGGGCCGTTTCTACCTCAGCTCAGATATTGGCCACAGCACAATATTATGAGAATAGAGAGAAAGAAGAGAATGACCGCGCTGATAGAAAGACGAAAGAGCTTAAAACTAAAGTGTTGTTACAGCAAGCGTATCCTCCACGTTCGAATCAGAATGCTTCGCAACAAAATAGATCGCAGTCGCAATCTAATCGACCACAATCTAGAAATGACTCCTCTTCCCAAAGATCCTCTCTAGGGTACAATCAGTGTGCCTATTGTAGACAGGAGGGTCATATAAAATTCAATTGTCCTGTTTTGAACGACCGCAATAGTGGTAATTCATCTAAAGGAGGTCGTGGTGGTTCACATCAGGCATCACGCGGTAGCGGCCGTGGTGCTCAGAATGATCGTTCAGATAACTCATCAAATTCTAATAACTGTTTTGATCAACGTGGATCATCGCAAGGACGATCTGCGCAGTACAATGTAGACGATTATTACGTCGATCAGGGAACTGACGACAGTAATTACTAGGACAGCCAAAGACAAGGAGAGGGAGTGGTATCAGTTCCGGTTGATCAGAGAGGGCCTTACGTCGCAGTTGCTACATCGGGCGTCGTTGAGCCTTTTCTGTTGGACACTGGTGCAGCGAAAAGTTCTATTATGTATTCGAAACTCCCTGGCGCACCTTTGTCTGGCTTAACAAATGTTTCCGTTGGATTCTCTGGCGCCCCTGTTAGCAATCCAGTTTCGCGCCCTTTGCCCCTTACAATTGGGCCTCGTGAGCTCCAAGCTCCGTTGATTTTGACTACTGGTTGTGGTGAAAATCTTTTGGGCTTGGATTTGCTTAAACGTTTGTATGCAACTCTGTATTGTTCTCCTGCGGGTGTAAAGCTTACGTTGGGAGAGAGGGTTGTCTCTCCTATGTACTTATCTCTCGATAAGCTTCCACCGGAATTGAGTTCTCTTCCTGCGTCTTTGTGGGCAACGGGTCCCAATGATGTGGGCCTGCTTGACATCTCCCCTTATGTTGTCCAGTTGAAATCTAATGTGCGGTTGCCACGTATTCCCCAGTATCGTATCTCTCTTGATGGTGAACGTGCACTGTTCGCGATCATCTATGATCTGATCGAGAAAGACGTTATTGAGGAGACTCGGGGAAACGTGTGCAACAGCCCTGTACTGCCCATTCTTAAACGTACTGATCCTTCGAAGCCACCTGTTTATCGTTTTGTTATCGATTTACGGGAGGTTAATAAAATTGTGATTCCTCAGTTCCCCGTTGTGCCTGACATCACGGCGCTACTGACTCTGATTCCAGCATCTGCATCGTGGTTTTCGGTGATTGACTTGAAGAATGCGTTCTTCAGCATCCCGATTGCAGAGGAGAGCAGGGACCTTTTCGGTTTCTCTCTCGGTGGACGTAGCTTCCGGTTTAAACGCGCTCCTCAAGGCTACTGTGAAAGTCCATCGATTTACAGTCAGGCCTTGAAGGGTCAACTGGATGCGTTCAGGTTGCCGGCTGGTGCGGCTTTAATCCAATACGTCGATGACCTATTGGTGGCTGCTGATACTCAGGACATTTGCAAAATTGCTACGGTGTCGTTGCTGCAACATCTCTGTGAGTTAAATCACAAGGTGTCACCTTCTAAACTCCAATATTGTTGTCAAGAAGTAACCTATCTAGGTCACTTATTGTCAAAGGAGGGAAGGCGGTTGACCCCAGAGAGAATTGCTGCAATTGCACGAATGGCTGTGCCAACAACCCAAAGAGATGTGCGTGCCTTTCTAGGTATCACGTCGTACTGCAGGCAATGGATTCCTAATTTTTCATTGCTAGCTAAACCATTAGTGGCTCTTACGTGTAAGGATGTTTCAACTCCTTTACCATGGACGGAAGAATGTCAGAAAAGTTTTTCTGAATTGCGTGATTCATTGTGTTCGGCCCCGGTGTTAGGTACCCCTGATTACAGTAAGCCGTTCACACTATATGTTCACGAAAGAGAAGGTTGTGCTTTGAGTGTTTTAACGCAACCTTTTGGTGGTAAGCAACGTCCATGTGCATATTTTTCCTCGACCTTGGACCCGGTAGCTAGAGCATTGCCGAGTTGTTTGAGAGCAACAGCGGCAGCTGCGGTGTCCATCCGACAATCAGCAGGATTGGTCATGGATAATATGCTTACGGTGATGGTTCCGCATGCAGTTGACACTCTTCTGAATCGTACGAAAACTCAGCACTTGACGAGTGCGAGATTGTCTGGGTACGAGTTGACGTTGCTGGCAAGTCATATCCAAATAAAACGTTGCAATGTTCTGAACCCGGTGACTTTGTTACCAATTAGCTCAGAGTCAGATGAAATAACAGAACACGATTGTTATTTGAGGACAGAAGAGGAAACAAAAGGTCGAGTGGACCTTAAAAACACCCCATTGGAAGACCCAGATGGAACGCTGTATGTGGATGGTTCATGCTTTAAGTTGCCGAATGGCGATGTGACTACTGCTTATGCTGTTGTAACATTGAATACTGTTGTTGAGACTGCGAGGTTAAATCAGAATTCTGCCCAAGCTGCAGAGCTGATCGCTCTCACTAGAGCGTGTGTGTTAGCGAAAGGGAAACGTGTGAATGTGTTTACCGACAGCCAATATGCTTTTGGCGTCGCCCATAGCTTTGGACGATTGTGGAGAGAGAGAGGTTTTATGACGTCACATGGCACGAAGATTCAGCATGGACAGCTTGTGAATGATCTTTTGGATGCTCTTACGTTGCCTAAGCAGGTAGCGATTGTTAAATGTAGTGCGCATCGTAAGGTGACGGATGATGTTGGTCGTGGTAATGCGTTTGCGGATGAGATTGCTAAGGAGACTGCCCGGAACCTTAGCACTCGAATGTATGTGACGAGTCCGGTTAGGTGGCCTGCAGAGTCGAGTATGTGTGAAGACACTATTGAGAGTGTGAAAGAAATTCAGAATGAGGCCACCGATACTGAAAAGACGAAGTGGAAAGAAAGTACGGGAAAGCTGGATGCAAGTGGTTGTTGGATTGATCTATCGGATCAGAAAAGATGGATGTTGCCTGATGCGTATGTGCTGGCCGTTGTGACAATGGCGCATGGGTTAGCACATATTAGCGCGAAAGGTATTTGTAAGTTGCTGTCCCCTGTGTGGAAGAATGAGGGTATCACGAAATGTGCTGAACGCTTGGTTAAGAATTGTATGGTGTGCATGTTGTACAATCCTGGTAAGGGAACCCCAACTCCTCCTGGCAGTTTTGCTCCCCCTTCATGTCCCTTTGAGGTGATTCAATTGGACTTCATCCATATGGAGCGATGCAATAACCTGAAATACGTTTTAGTAGTGGTTTGCGCATTCTCCCGATGGATTGAGGCCTATCCTCTCAAAGACAATACTGCTTTGTATACTGCGAAAATCCTACTGAAGGAATACTTTCCTCGGTACGGAATGCCTAGAGTCGTGTGGTCAGATAACGGAAGTGAGTTTGTGGGGAGTGTGATGAAGAGTGTGTGTAAGGGCCTTGGAATTAATCAGAAATTCCATAGCGCCAATCATCCCCAGTCAGCTGGTTTGGTTGAAGGGTATAATGGCACCCTTAAGCTAAAGCTAGCAAAGATTCAGGCTACGACTGGTCTCTCGTGGCCTGACGCTTTACCCATAGCATTACTGTCAACTAGGGCGACTGTACACTCCCGAGTAGGGCTTAGTCCCTATGAAATAGTGTTCGGTCGTCCTGCAAATGTTTGGGGGGTTCCTAGGCCAGGTGCGTTCTGTGATCTTGAGTATCCAATGTTGATCGATTATCTTCATGACTTGACTGCTAAACTGAGGTTAATTCACCAACAGGTTTACGAAGCACTGCCGACGCAGACGGAGGGTCCAGGCCACCAGCTCCAGCCCGGAGACTGGGTGGTGACGCGAAACTTTTCGCGCAAGAACAATTTGGATCCCAGGTTCACTGGACCCTACCAGGTTCTCCTTGCCACGAGGACTGCTGTTCGTCTTGAGGGACGGAAGAACTGGGTGCACGCCACCCACACGAAGAAAGTCCCTATTCCATTGCCGGCAGACCCGTGGGTGAGGAGAGGCATTGCATCGACTGAAACCGAAGGATTGCCGGCGTTTGTACCTTTTAGCGACGCACAACCTGTCGGAGAATCCTCAGTGCAGCAGAAAGACACTGTTGAACATTTGTCATCAAAAGACTCAAGACCAGAACACTCAACTGATCAGCAGGACGTTGTCTCTTCAACGGATCCTTTGTTTGACGAGCAGACACGTCCTGGGAAAACTCGATACTTTTTGCGATCTAGCACGAAAGACTAATAAAAGATCCTGCTTTAATTTGTTGACAACCGCATTATCCCGTTTTCCGTGATCGATTTGAACATTCGTATTATTGTGATTATTCTTGTATATATATATACATTGAGTTTTGTTCCTTATACTTTTGCTTCCACAGCTGAGAGACATTGATTATAAAATAAAGGCCGTAGGGCCGCGCGCGTACTTCTTTCTGGTTAGTAGGTCTTGACGCTAGGTTAAAGACCGTCGGTTCCTGGGAACTCCTGGGAATTGACTACTGCTACACAGAACGAAGTGCGTCAAGAAACGTTGCGGACGGTCATAGGGGATGGCGTTTTCAAAGCTGATGGACTTGGAAGAAGCTCAGGCGCAAAGGTTCAAGTTGCAACAACTTAGTCGTACCAAATGTTTTATGTTCCAAATATTTGTATTGTTTTTGACTGTTTCTGCATTATTGGCGGGTGGGGTGTATTACATGATGTTTTACTTCTTACCTTCTGCTATACCTACTCCTACCCCTGATCCTAAACTTACCTCCACTGCTTCTCCTCATTCCTTCCATATCTTACCTGAACACGAGCAGGCTAGACGTGCCGAATTCCGCAACAATTCCTTTATTCAGCTCCTTCACCAACACCAGTTAGTGGTTAACACTACTAATTGTTGGGTGTGTGGGTTGATGCCACACACTACGGATAAGGGAATTCCATATCTGGTGTTACCGTATAGCTCCCAAGGGTCTGCTCGAGCATTTCAAACAATGTTTCGAAGCGCACTAGGCTTCCACCCCATTCGAGAACCACGTTCCCCCTACTCTGGCCCTGGCTCGTATCAAAAACCTCTGTCTATAGCAAACCTCTGTCAATAGAGGACTTAGATAGCGATATCTATGATCCCTCGCTTATTCCAGAAGAAGAGGTACAAGCCTATAGGGTTCTGAGTAGAGGCGAGTATAGTGTGTTCACTAGTGAAAAACAGCTTAAAAGCTCGCCTCCGATATGGGTTGTACCCCACATTGGTAATTTTTGTCTCATAGGTCGAGGCCGAAGATCGAAAGCCCGACTTGGAGAGAGTGCTTGCACTGAAAATTACATTCTGCCGATGGTCTCGTCCCCTGTGTTTCTGGCTGCCAAGGGTACATACTTTATCTGTCATGATCGTGCGTATGCATGGTTGCCCTCTGACTTTATGGGCTCATGTTTTATCGCAAATTTGTTGCCTCCGACGTTTACTGTAGATGCAGATTATCACAAGACTAGAGTTGTGAGAGGCGTAATTAGCAAAGAGGATACTGCCGGTCAAGAGGCAGGAGACTTTTTCAAGGGTTTCCTCCCGTTTAGGGGGCCTATGGTTAATAGTAGGAACCTGAGACAGTTGACTCGAGTGGTAGAATCGACAGCTAATATTACTGCCAGTGCCCTTGGTAATATCACCACAGAACTTCAGGCGGACAGGCTTATGACGTTACAGAACCGTATGGTTTTAGACGTGATCTTAGCAGATCGAGGTGGGGTATGTAAGGTGATCCATTCGAGCTGCTGTATTTTCATTCCTGATAACGCTCCGACCGTTTATCAAGCCATCTCAAAGTTGCATAAGATCTCCGAATCCATACACGTGGATGTAGGGGATTGGACGCTACTTGGGTGGTTTTGGGGCCTGATGTCGACTTGGGGTTGGAAGATTCTGATGATCGTCGGAGTTGTCGTGGCGTTCCTGTTCACGTGTTGCCTTTGTGTGCAGTGTGGTCCTGCCTTATGTGGCCTCTGTGCTACAACGTGTATAAGACAGCCGCCTGTTACCAATGGAACTCGGTTGGACAGAGCTATGCTACAGCAACATCTAGATGGTCTGATGAATATCGAGTATGATTCCGACTAGTGCTTGCCTACATGAGGGCAAAAGGAGCGTCTGAGGTTCCGTGACAATTGTAAGTGGTGTTCTCGACTCGCACGAATATGGTCGAGTCTGGTATCTATGAACCGCAAATGACGAGTTTAGTAAGTGAGCGCAGTTTCGCTGTGCTAAACTCAAACCGTTCGTTTGTTATGTGGGTTTTTCATCTGTACCCACGGGTTCCATCTTAGATACGGCATCCATTTTATCTCTTGCCCTCAAGTAGCCAGCGAACGGACGTTGTCCGCTTCGCGACCCTGGGACTCCCAAGATATTTTACGGAAGACACATGTCCTTTGTAAGTGTCTTTATGATGAGGGGGATGATACTGTAAGGCAGATGGCCCCGCTCGAGGCCCATCTTGCCGTGCCGGTCTGTTGTCTCAGCCGTGCATCTCATTAGGCACGTCCCTTTGATGCCTGTATCTCGTGTTTCCCAATACCTCCCCTTTTACACCCTTTTTCGATCTCCCCACTGTCTCCATCTTCCTCTGCACCTGTCCTTGTTCCTATTACGATCTGTTTTACTGCTGATTGGAATGTACTAATGGTGGGAAGATGGGTTTTTACAGTTGGGAACCGCCAAATGTTTCCGCACTTATATTCCGGACCTTATGTATATCAAAGTGACCAAAACGACCCCTCTGGGGGATAATTGTGGGAACCGGGTTGTAAACTTTTGTCTGCTATGCAAACCTATGGGAAGATCGTGTATAAAAGGAGCGATCCACAGAACCAATTTGAAGCAGTCTCCCCAAGTTGCACGTGTTGTACTTGTCGTGACTTCTGTGTTCCCTGCAGTAAATAAACCTTGAAATCTTTGACGCCGAAGGAAGTGTCCCGTGTCTCTGTCATTCGTACGCCGGAACAGGTTACCCACGAAGGTTTCAGGTGTTGTGCCCTGGCACCGCTGGGTCTTAAAGAACCCAGTCCTTCAGGACTTTCCCCAGGTCAGGGGCTGCGCGCCCCTGGAACTGGTTCTAACCGGCAGATGCGTAGTGAGCACCGGGGTGCCACTCCGCAGTCACCTTCTTGTAAAGCCCTGCCTACCCAGGATACACAAAACCCTGTCTGGGATGGTGCGAACACCCCCCCGGACAGGAAACCCTTTGTCCAAGCTCTCCTCGCTGGAAGGACTCCCAGCAGCAGGAGGTCAGACTCATGTCTGTGGTGGCAGCATCCATTTTGTGGAGCTGAGGCTTCAGTTAACTTTAACCGGGGTTCACAGTTACGTACATGTCGTGTCCCTCTAGAAGGGCGGAATGCTAACCTCGTCGCCAGCATTGGTGAGGGGTCAGCATCCCGATTCGTATGACACCTTACTCGACATGTCTTGATAACGCGATACCGAAGTTATTAATATGGTACGCGTTATCATGGAACAGCCATTGGGTCTTGGTTCCGCGAGCTGCAACCGGGCTCGGCTCGTGCCAGAGCCCAATTCACACAATCCCATGCACTCTGCCTTCAGGATTGTCAAGGCCTGCCATAGGAGTGACTGATAGGAATTCGGGTGTCCCTTTTAGGGTTAGATATAGGGATACTATACCTAAAGCGACGGGCGAGTACGCCACGTTGCCCCAGCTGTCGCACAGCCAGTTGTGTCAGATTTAGATGGCCATCCAGGGGTGGCATAATACATGCTTCAGCCCCTGGTAGGCCCTGGGTACACCGATGCCCTGAGTTACAGGGTCTGATAAGGTGGCCCAGTTCCAATTGGGTAATGCACCTAAGGTACACACATCAATTTAGTGAGAGAACAGCTAGGCTGTGGGTCTGATTGTGAAATGTCGGAGCGCGGAGATGTGTCAAATTTGGCAGCGTTGTGCTCCGACAATTCCAAAACGCAGGGATGGGCCTATTTACCACAATATGGGGCACTCCTGCATTTTCCTTAGCGCTGACACTAAAATTAGCTCTGCAAAGGTGCCGGCATTGCGTTGCAAAAAATGATACATATAAGCAATCCATAATGGCAATTTGTTACTTCATTGTGTGCTGCAAAACGCTTAGTGATGCATGTAAAGGGACCGTATTTACACGGCGGCATTAACGCTTTGTAAATATGGAGAAGAGCATAGCGCCACCAGAAAGTTGATAAAAGTGATGTTCTAGTGGTGATATCCCCTTGTAAATATATGACCCTAAATGTAAAGCTCCAGGTCAAAAACTCAGGATAAAGGCCACACATCTGGGGAGGTCAAGCAATAAAATCTAAGTAAACTGACAGCTAACACAAGTGCAGGTCAAAAGAGGTTTATATTGTTTGGCAGCTGCCACGAACGATAATGAAGGATTCCACCCCCTTATCATGAATGCTAGTGCCAGCAATAGCCCTCTCGTGCCGAGCGAGGACTTCCCACTAGTTTGTCTTTTAAAAGAGTATTTGATCGGGGGCGTGGCTTGGACGGCAATGTGGACGGTTGTCTAGGTCCGTCGGCTCCGTATCCCTGAGGGAAACTAACCAGCCAAACTAGCCAGATCCTGCCACAAAGCACCAAAACGGGCAGGGGAAGATCGGCACTGAAAGGAAGCGGACAGAAGAAGAGGGAAGAGTAGCCACAATACGAAAGAAACAGCCCCTACACCACGGACGACAACAACAACAAGAAGTGCAAGATGGCGCCCTAAGGCTGGTGCAGAGGTGCAGACCACCGACAGAGAAGGCAGAAGAGAGCGAGGAGAGGAGACACCACAGTACCAGCCTCACACCTCACTCCCTCAACAACCGCAAGCGGTGTCCCACACTAGGAAACAGGCCAGACACACAGCACTTCAGTACCTGCAGGGTTCCTGTGCCGGTGACCGACGCAGGTACAGCGAGAGAGTCACGCCACAAAAAGAAGAGTCTGCCCAGGGATCCAGCGACCCAGCGACCCAGTGTCCGAGCCGGTAAAGGGGTGAGCTTTTAACAGGGAAAGCGCAAAACCGGAAGTAGCCACGAGAGAGGACGCCATTGCAGGAAGTCTTCACCAACCTGAGGCAGAAGCGGAAGCAGAAAACCGGAAACAGCAAGCTAGAGAGCAGCTCTACCGGAAGCTCCCGCACGGACAGAGGAGCGTGCTGGAAACAGTACCGGAGGTGAGAGCTAAGGACCCCCCCTACAACAAGCGGAGGAAGCGCGAGCCCAGCAGCACCAGACCCGACTGATCGGCTGATCGGAGGTAGAAGGACCGAACCGGGTGGCAGGAAGCGAGAGGCACAGCGCAGTAAGGCAGCAACAGGGCGGGTGCAGGGAGGACGGAGGAAACGGGAACACAGCGCCGGGCAGTGTACGCCGCAGTCAAACCTGCACCACCGGGGGGGGGGGGGGGAGGAGCGAGAGAAGCGCACAGCAGAGAGATACAAGCAATGCAACACATGACAACGTTCCAGCTAAATCTTAACCAGCGGAAGCAGTGGTTAGGGTGCGCGCCAAGGGCCCGGAAGATACTGGTAGGACCGGAAGGGCGCAGAAATAAACAACACAAAACGCGTGAACACTGTCATCAAGTAAAACAAGTTACCAAAGTGATAGCTGCCCCAACAAAAAAAGGACCCAAGCAGCAATAGCCCCACAACAGGGCCCACAACAGCCCGAAGGGACGAGGTCATAGGACTAACAACCTGACTAGCAAAGCTCAGACCAACGAGGCAAACAAAGAGAACAAGGGCAAGTGTAGCAAACCCCACAACGCAGCCCCGAGCACTGGCGACCACCGTCAAAAGCACACCCGCACCCTCCTAAGGGGCGTGAATGAAACATCACGCACCACTCTCCACTCAGGGGGCGAACAAGGCAGCGGGACCCCGCGACCGCCAACACTGGGGCACAGCAAACAGGGCTCATACCCTGGGCAGGAGATAAGCCAAGCACCCAGGAGGCTCAGCACACCACGTAGAGACACATCGGCAACATCAGGGGTCACGACTACTAGGGCTCAATAAGACCATAACAGCTACAACTACCCCACATCTCCCAGACGCAAGACACGCAGAGCTGCAAATCAAGGAGCAGGCAAGCGGCCTTAACAGCCGTGAACGAGACAAAGCACACGCTGGCAGGTCCTAGGGCAAAAACAAGAACAAAGCACATCAGAGAGCCCAGCAGATATAGATTTCTAGGCACTCCCGTGCCGGGGATAAAGATAACACCAAATCTACCAAAGGAGGTCCAAACAGAGGGGCGGCTAGGCAACATCCTATCCAGAAGAGGCATCGGAACAATGGCGGGCAATGAGGGGAAGAAAGGGGAGGACCAAAAAAGGCCCAGATTTGACTCTCAAGGCTCCCCACTGAAAACCAAAGGTGAAACAGCCACCCTAGAGACCATCCTAAGGAGAATAAACGAGGGCAATGAGGTGGCGAAGGAGACGAAACTTAAAGTGGAGAACATGCAGCTGGAGCTGGCAGCAATAAGAGCGGACCTTCACAAAACAAACACAAGAATGGAAGCATCGGAAGGCCGAATAAGCTCAGTGGAAGATGAGACAAAAGAGAACACCAAGGCCATAGAAGAACTACAGAAAGTCACGAAGGCCATACAAAAACAACTAGCGGAGAAGGACGACAGGGCAAGAAGGGGCAACATACGAATCCTGGGCATACCTGAAGGAGCAGAAGACAAAGCGGGCTCGTGCGCAGCCATGCTAGAGGAGATGATTCCACAACTCATGGGCACCACATTTGAGAGAAGGTTCGAGGTGCAAAAGGCCTATAGGATACCCGCAGGGAGAGCGATGACAGGCAAGGGGCCAAGGGCGATAATGTGCAACCCACTAAGGATGAGCCAAACAGAAGCCATTTTTGCGTTTGCCAGAAAGAACCAGAATCTGTCGTGGGCAGGGAGCAAGATCGTGCTAACCCAAGACTACTCGAAGCAAACGGTAGAGGCAAGAAAAGGGTTCCTGGCCCTCAGAGAAACCCTACGCAAGAGAGGCGCCACCTTCAGCTTTGTGGGCCCAGCCAGGTTCAAAGTAACTGACAAATGGAAAACAATGATCTTTGAATGCCCAGAGGATCTAAGGAACTACCTACGAGGACCACCAGTGGAAGAGATGGAGGAGATAAAAAGCCCCGGGGCAGCAAAAAGAAGTGCATCACCAGACGTGAGCGGGCAATCTGAGTAAGACACATCACAAACGAAGGAATACTCAGAACATAAGACAACAAATCTACCTCAAGCTACCATGAACACTCATACAGGAGCTATAAACAGTCAGCAGACACAAAGAGACATAATGCCGGATGACCAACTATGCAACAGAGACTGAACAAGACAACGTTTTCACTTCCAGCCTACCTACAAACAAAGGAAGAACACAAAATCTACCTCAGGGACAATGCGGGGCAGAGGAACTTTGTCGTCGCACACCCACTCAGCAAGTAAGGGAGGGTGGGGAGTGGGGGGGGAGGGACGGGCGGGGGGGGCAAGGGGGGTAGGGGGGAGCGGGGAGCGTATACATGGGCTTACTTTCTATCATATTCTCTTCTTCTTCTACTATCTTCCCCTCTATATCTTCACGTCGAGGTCCAGGAAACGCAAGCATAGGTACCAAGGAATGCATACAACACAGACATCGCAAGCACGCAAGGGTGGGCCAAATAGACCGCGAAACACAAGCAACATAAAATGACAAACACCAACCAGAGCAGCATCGCAACAGACATTAAGATAGTGTCCCTAAATGTCAAGGGTCTCAACAGCCCGGTCAAAAGGAAGGAAGGTGCTCGAGCATCTTAAGAAACTCAAAGGAGACATCTATGTGCTCCAAGAAACTAGATTAGAAGCAGCTGACATCGGGCGCATAGGTGCAAACTGGATAAGCGAGGTGGTGGGATCTCCGGTACAGAACAAGAAGAATGGGGTAGTAACAATTATCACCAAAAAATCCCAGCTAGCAGTGGTAGACTCACAAGTCGACACCCAAGGAAGGACACTGGTGACCACTCTTAGAAGGGCGGGAGAAACATTTCATGTAGCGAACATATACAGACCCAACACAGAGGATAAAGCGTTCTGGGAGGGGGTGGGATCACAACTACACACACTACCGCTAGAAGATCTGTTTATAGTCGACGGGGACATGAACCAGGTTCTAGACTCAGCGATTGACAAACACCCAAGCAGGCCAAGCCAAACAGCGAACAACCCCAACATCCTGAAGAATCTCTGCGCCAAACTCAGATTGAGAGACCCATGGCGCCTAAGCAACCCAGATGCCAGAGAGTACACATTCTACTCCAACCCACACAACTCATAAAGCAGAATAGATTATATCCTCATGTCAGATACACACACCCACCTCATAGACCACACGGAGATAGGACCCAGATCAGTATCAGACCACTCGCACGTAAGCCTAACCTTGGCGGGTAGGCATAACGAAAAGCCAACCCGTAGATGGCGATTCGACGATAGCATACTCCATCACGCCTCACCGAAAGCCGAGATAGAGAAGGCGATAAACGAATACCTGCTAATTAACGACGAACCAGAGACAAACAGGGAGGTACTATGGGACGCACTAAAAGCCACCGTACGGGGAGTAGTCATGACAATCAAGGGCAGATTAAACAAAGGAAGGAATAAAAAAATTGAAGACCTAGAAAATGAAATTAAAAAACTGGAGAACAGCCACATAGCTAGAATAGAAGACAAGAACACACTCACGAATCTGACCAAACACAAGTATGAACTCAATAGAATATTGAGTGAGCGAGCAGGGACCTGGATTAACAAATATAAATCTATTAACCTCTGCACTGCAAACAAGGCCGGCAAGAACTTAGCATCCTACTTAAGAGGGAAACAGCGACAACACACGATAGGAGCCATCAAAGACAGACAGGGCAAGTCCATGACTGCAAACAAAGATATACTAGAGGTCTTTAGAGATTTCTATGAGGGACTGTACACTAGGGATGAAACACTAGAGGAGGATGGGGGCAAAGAGCTGCTAGGGAGTATAACCACCCCCACATTATCAGCCTGTGAACGAGACATCCTAGAGCTAGACATAACGGAGGATGAGATAGCCAAAGCCACGGCGAGCCTCAAGGATAATAAAGCGCCAGGGCCAGATGGCTTCACAGCTAGCTTCCACAAAAACTACATGCACATCCTCAAACCCACAATGAAACAGGTATTCACAGAATGCGTCCAGACAGGTCACATGGCACCCTCAATGGCTGAGGCAAACATAATTGTCATACCAAAGGAGGGGAAGGATCCAACTGAGGCAAAGAACTTCAGACCGATCTCCCTCATCAATGTAGACTGCAAGATATACGCTAAAGTACTTGCCAACAGACTCAATGCATACCTAGGCAAACTCATACACAACTCTCAAGTGGGCTACCTCAAAAACCGCATGTCCCACGATAACACGAGACTACTATGCCACATAATCAACCACTCCTCCAGGAGCAACAATGCCGCAGTCATGATAGCCCTAGACGCGGAGAAAGCTTTTGACAGGGTCTCATGGCCCTTCCTAGAGCAATGTATGGCGAAATTCGGTTTAGGACTGAACTATAGGAAGATGGTGATGGCCCTATACAGCAACCCCAAAGCCAGGGTGGTGGTCAATGGAGGCACATCTAACATACTCAACCTAGGCAGGGGCACGAGACAAGGCTGCCCACTATCACCAGCCCTATTCCTGTTAGCCATTGAACCACTCATCACGATGATCAGAACGAATGAAGATATAGTAGGAATACCAATAGGGAGAGAAACTTTTAAGCTGGCGGCGTATGCGGACGATGTCCTAATAGTCACAGAAGACCCCGAAAGATCTATTAAAGCACTGACTGACACTATTGACAAATACGCGCAAGTATCGGGATACAAGCTCAACAAAGATAAATCAGAATGCAAACCCCTAAATATCCACACAACAAGAGAGGTACTAGGAAACTCCAGATTAACATGGCAACAGAAGCCCATAAAATACGTAGGCATCCTTTTTGAGAGAGACCTAAAAACGACACTGGAGCACAACGAAAAGGCAACAATCAAGAAAATTAAAGAGAAAGTGGAGGGGTGGTCGCCCAAATTCACCACATGGTGGGAAAGGATAGAAGCGATAAAAATGATGCTAACATGCTAACCATGCTCCCATTGACGAACACAGAAGATTTCCACAAGAAACTAGACAAGATACTTAACAACTTCCTGTGGAAAGAGAAAAAACCCAGAATAAGCCTACACAAGCTTAGACTCACAAAAGATCAGGGCGGTCTGAACATAACAAACTTCAAAAGATTCTAGGTAGCATGCATAGCCAGACAGGGACTACACTGGTTAGACCCAAGAAAGGAATATACCCCAGCATGGCTGACACTAGAGCGTGGACTATTAAAATGCATGAACCCCATCACCCTCCTCACAGCCACCAGACACCCAGCAGTCAAGGAGAACCCCGTCCTGAAGAACACGAAACAGCTCTCCTGAGCGTCGACAAACTATTGACATCAAGCATAAGAGGCAGCCAACTTGAATCTATATGGCATAACCCAACATTGAAATACAGAGATAAGGTCCTAGACATGCACGAATGGTATAGACATGGTATCTCCATGGCCCAAGACCTTCAGGAACAGGGCACATACACAACTTTCGACACCAACAAAGAAACACACAACTTACAAAGCATAGAGCTCTACAACTTCCTGAAAATCAAAGTAGCCATAAGGAAGGCAAACCTCATTAACCGCACTCCCCCGCTCATACAACTCGCAGCCAGTCTCAACACACTAGGACACCAAGTAGCACACCTATACAAAGCCCTCCGCCCCAAGAACTCCAAACTAAACGATAAGATCACAAATTTCTGGGGGGAGATAGCAGGAAGGGAGCTAAGCGAGGCAGAGAAAGCAGAGATGTGGAGATCCTCCACTAGGAAGAAAATAACGGCAGCGCTCAACCAGACCAAATATTGGCTAGTGCACAAGGCATACTGGACACCAACCCGCCTGGCCTCTCTGGGGATCCGAGACAGTGACACATGCTGGAATTGCCACAAAGCGAAGGGAGACCTAGAACACCTTCTGCTTAGCTGCCCTAAGGTCAGGGGATTCTGGAACAGAATTGGAACACTCATCAATGAGATCACAGGAATAAACATAGACATAGATTTCCCAAACCTAGTCCTAGGCTTTACGTCTCCGTCAATCACATCGTCAATCATTGATCTATTGCTAACGGCAGCAGTCAAAACGGTCCTAAGTAATTGGAAGGACACCTCAAAAGCCGCGCCCCAAGCATGGCTCAACTAGGTCACGTTCTTAATGGGGGCAGACAACATCACAGCGAAACACTCACCGAAAACACATAGGCAAGCGAACATGTGGGCACCCCTAGACCACTACCTAACATTACATAAACCCCCATAGGCGCAGAATCCAGACACTACAGAAGGGACACACGTTCCTGCGTACCATGCACTATCTCTATCGACCTCGACCTCTATTCCCCCCCCTCCTCACTATCGTCCGGGGCTGGGGAAAGAAATACCAACGAACAATGAAGCGTCGCAAAGGAGGGGGCATAAAACAACGACCAACAGAACATGGACAATAGAACTATTACCCCCCCCTCCCCCGCCCCCCCTCCCCCCCGGCGCTCCTTTCTTTCCCTCTTTTCTTCCTTCTTCATTCTCACTTGTTTCCACTCATGTACATCCCATGCTCCATGTAAATATATATATTTTTTTACTCAATAAAAAATTACAGAAATAAAAAGAGTATTTGGTCAGAGCTGCAGACCTCATATGCTCCTTGTTTCCACAAGAAAAGGAACAGACATTGGAGCAGGAATGCCTTAAATCGGTCTGGATCTGCAGGGCAGCTCCTGCAGTGCTCCGGGCTACACGAGGCCCTTCTCTGCCTCAAAGGTTTGAAATAGGATCGAAAGGAGCAATCCGGAGTATGACACAAAATGTATGGCAGCCTGGCAGCTAACCTTCTTCTAAATCTTTGGCAGAGAAGCAGGTAGATATGTGGACATCCATATATGTGCACCTAGGCCCCGGAAAATCCTATAACTGAAATCGCACCACTTGCTAGGTATTAGAAACCCTATTCATTTCTCTGACCTTGGATTTTTTAGTACAAATGTGACAGAGGTGTTTTCATGGAAAGGTGTTTGTCTCTGCCTACGTCCTGGTAGAGGGTCAACAGGTTGTGCTAGGGTCCCACCTCTAATATTCACTGATTAGAACCCACCAGGACTGATCTACCTGGGAAACATCTGAATGACTGGCACTGAAGCCAGGCTGGAGAAGAAGAGGCCTTGTGGTCCAGCTGCCCTGATGTGGGATGCAGCCTGCACTCACTAGAGGAATGTGAGAGGAGAGAGTCCACTGTAGTAGCCTGCCTTTTGCCTCATGGTCACAGGTTCAAATCCCACTGGATCCACTTAGCCTTTCATCCTTCTGAGGTCGACAAAATGAGTACCATTGAGTTGGGTAACAATAAATATATTTTATTCAGCGCCAAGATACCCGTCGCGACGAAAGTGCGTTTTACAAATTCACAATATCTTATGTGTTAAGACAAGGGATATACTCCAGACCCTTTCACAGGATCTTTCTCTCTCCAACAAAGTGGAATAAATAAGAAAGCAAAATAGAGCAATGCGTGTTCCTGTCCACCCGCAACTGCTAAAAGCAAGTGTAAATTGTGACTTATTCTCCACCCCGCTCCTGTGTACGCGTGGTACCTGCAACGCGTGGTACCTTCCTGCAGGGTGCTCTTCCACACACATCAATCCACCTGCAAAAAGCGCTGTCGTTTAAGGCGGTCCTAAAACAAACTTTAAAACTAGAGTAGCCCGATCGGTCCCACTAATACCTCAGCATCGCCTGGCGACCCAACATCTGACTCCAATCGAGTCGCATCGTTAAAGGCTGAATGTAAAGAAAGTGCCCCAGCCGGAACGGTTGTAAAATTGAGCTACTGTTGGTTGGCTGGAACTCAAGCTTGACTCGGACCCGCCTTCTTTATCCAGCGCTCTGCTCAGTGGACGCGCCAACACAAATAAACCTCAAGTCCCCATTCTTGGATGCACCTTCCACTCATAACCACATCAGTGTGCGAGTCGGCATGGCTCGTTTTCCTCTCAGAGGGGCCCCTGGCTCCCATACCAGAGCAATAACCTGAGCCAAACTGTCTTATTGCCTGATCTTCCATCTGGGTCTTCCTAACATTCCTGGACATATTGCCGAAGAGTCCAAATGCTGCATCCACAGTAGTCATCGGAAAAAAGTAGCAATGAATAGTCGGCCCCAATAGAACAGGCTTTCATTATTCTTTCAAACACAGAGGGCCTGATTCACAAAGGTAAATTTACACTGTTGTCTATGTTTAAGATTGTTTGCTATTCACAAAGGGATTTACCAGTAGTATCTTTACTGGTGCGGGCCTGATTCACAAAGGTAAATTTACACTTCTGTCTATGTTTAAGATTGTTTGCTATTCACAAAGGGATTTACCAGTAGTATCTTTACTGGTGCGGGCCTGATTCACAAAGGAAAATTTACACTGCTGTGTATGTTTAAGATTGTTTGCTATTCACAAAGGGATTTACGAGTAGTATCTTTGCTGCTGCGGGCCTGATTCACAAAGGTAAATTTACACTTCTGTCTATGTTTAAAATTGTTTGCTATTCACAAAGGGATTTACGAGTAGTATCTTTGCTGGTGCAAGCCTGATTCACAAAGGTAAATTTACACTTCTGTCTATGTTTAAGATTGTTTGCTATTCACAAAGGGATTTACGAGTAGTATCTTTATGAGCGCAGAGTCTCTGCACATAAAAAGGTAGGTCTTTTTAGGTGTGAAACTCCACATTCGTAAAGAGACTGCTCATAAATCCCTTTCTGAATAACAAACAATCGTAAACTTACACAAAAGTGTATGTTAATCTCTTTTTATGAATCAGGCCCAGACTTTCAATAAAACACTTAGGGCCCGATGTAGGAGCCCTGATACCGGTCGGAAACGGCCGAATTCGTCCGTTTCCGACCGGTATTACAGTTTTCTTATGTAGGGGGCTACATAAGTACAGATTCGGTAATTTTACAGATTATGTACATTTACCGATTCCGTAAAATACCGAATAGGTAAATGTGCAGAATCGGTAAATAGAGATGTAGGTGGCACTCTGAAGAGCCTTCAGAAGTCGGTATTTACCACCCAATCCAATTGGGTGGTAAAATACCGAATCCAGGTGTGCATGCACATCTGTGCATGCACACCTGTGCCATGTGACACACAGACATGCCCTTAGGGCATGTGTGTGCCACATGGCACACAAGCCTGTAATTGGGGGGCTAGAGGGTGTCAAAGTGACACCCCCTGCACCCTTGCAAGAATAGGTCATTACCGAATCGGTAAATACCGATTCGGTATTCCACATTGATTCCTATGGGCTTCAAGGCCCATAGGAATCAATGGGGGATACCGATTCGGTATTTACAGAATCACCTACATTTCCCCCACCTCTAATTTACCACTTCTTAAATACCGAATCGGTATGATTTAGTTACTGGGGGCCTGTTTTGAGGCAGTGCGGCAATATCGGCCCCCGGTAACAAAAAGGAGCAAGCAAGCGTTCCCAGCCTCCTAGGGCCAGGCAGTGCTTCCCCAGGGGCTGGTCCTATTAAATTGCCAGGGCTGCTTTGAGCTCCCAGTCCAGCCCTGTTGCTCCCTATATTAGCACGCTACAGGAAGTATCGGGCCTGTCTGTCAAAACCTGCCAGGGCGGCTTTTGTTTCCCAGTCCCGCCCCGGACGTAGGGAGTGAGAGGAAGTGACAGAGACAAGAAGGAAGGAAGAGGTTACTGGAGTGTAACATGTCCCCCCAGCTCTCTTGTCTGTTTCCCCCTCAGTGACCTCACTGACAGAAAGCAGCCCGTTCCCTCACCCTCTGACTCATCGCCTCTGCCTCTTATCCAAGGCTTAAAAATAGAAAGTGAATAACAACCAAAAATCGTGTTTATAGTCTGGAAGGCATGGGGATTCAATATACATACTACAGCTGCCTTCCAAACTCTCGAAAATGCTGCCTTCACTATCAGCCCTGCAGCTTCCAGTGGGAAAGTGGGTCATACCAGGGGCAGTCACCAGTCAATGGGCATGGTGCCAGTCCAGCGAAGGGGGCAGCCTGCTGGCAAGTGGCACTTCTCTCCCGCCACAATATGGCGGCCGTGGCCAGATGTGGCTGCCAGCGAGAAAAGCACGGGTTCCATGGCATTAGCTGCACATTCTCGGAGCTCCCACATGTCAAAGGCAGAAGAATGTGTGTCCATATAAGGCATTGGGGTGCACGTTTTGAATTAAACACATTATTCAGATGGGATTCTTAACAGGGATGAACTAAGGTGAAAGCATCTCGGGGGAAAATGTTGTAATCCCAGCCCCATATCGAATGAATCAATGGTGGTATTTATAAAGGGCACAGCTACTCCAGGGAGTGTCGGTCGTGAGTGGAAAAGTAAGAGAGAGGGAGAAAAGGGGAGTTGTATTTAAAGAGTGAAAAGCCAGGTCTTCAGCTGGTTTTTAAAAGAACATTCATTGACTGCTTGACGCAGCTCGACCAGGTAGCTGTTCCAAGCTTGCGGACCAGGAGGGCAAAGGATCCTCCTCCCGTCTCTGCTCGCTTTACCCCAGGAACTCTGGCAAAGTGACCAGAAGATGACCGCGGAGATCCAAGGGAGGGTAACATTGAATCCTGAGGGCAGGGACTCTGGGGGAGATCCCTGTGCATGAGGGTCAGAGCTTTGGACATGGTCCCTTTCTTGACAAGTAACCAGTGCATGTTATTCAAAGGGGTCATCATCAGACCTCGTCCAGGGAGATGGAGTTCCAGACGAGCTGCCGCGTCCTGGGCAGTCTGCGATGTCTACAGCAGGTATCGTGGGAGCCCTGCATAAAGAGCATTGGCATCATCCAATCTGGGCACTGCCAGGTCGAGAAGAACGGTAGTCCTGGCAGGTAGGGATGGGCATTGTTGGGCCATGCACATCAAAACAAAGCAAGTAGCAACAGCTGTGTTGGTTTCGGTTGGATGTGTTATCTGTTTTCAGGCTTAGCGTCCAGGTTCCTAACTACTCTGACTTGGGCACTAGGTGGTGGAGTCTCATCCGGCCAGTGAGCTTGGGGACGAGTGAGTTTGGCTACCCCAGTAGGTGCGGGAAGAGTTGCCAGAAAAAAACAGTCAGGCTTCACACACTATCCTACTCTGTAACACGGTGCAGCCTTAAGCGTGTGCCAGAAGCCCATCAGGACAGTGACCTCTATCACAGCAAACACTCTATTCCCAGTGTAGGCACAGAGTTGCACCGACACTGTGAACAATGCGCTAGTGAAGGTAGATGGCTGCTGCTCCATCTTGCGCTGCAGGTGGTGGCCTAGCCCCTACTTTTAATGGCAGCTGAGATCCCCTGGAGGTGGGGGCTGTGCAAAGGGATTCATAGGGGAGTCCTGGGTCTTCCATGCACCCTTCAAGGGCACCTGGAGTCCCATTAACTATGTATCACCTTTACATGGTGCACGTTTAGTGCGCCTGTTGATGTCTTGTTTGCCCACGTGTGTAATGTGGCACGGGTGCAAAAGCACCATATTCCCTCACTTGCATGGGCCACACCTCCCTACAAATAAGCGAACAGCCTCTTGAGACTGCGTCAGGTACAGTTCACACTGGTGCGATCTATTCAACATTCATGCATCTGCAGCCTCTTCTGGAATACCCAGTGTGCAAAAATCAGGGAACTCGACTGTTGTGCCCTCAGAGCCGGCCGCACATGAACAATGCCGAGTTGCGCTGCAAAACACCTAAGAATGTGCAGCCCTGGTCCACCTCGTGGGACACAAGGAGGCAAAACTCCTCGGTGAGATCAGGGATATGGTCCCTAGTCTGTGGGGCTGTGGATGCCGCGCACTGCCCAGGAGAGCCACAGTGGACTTCCCACGAGCAGGTGAGCGAATTACAGGCCAAAACCAACAATGCCTGAGATGATACTACCTTCACGACATGGCCAGCAACGCTCCCTGGATGAATATAAACGATCGGGAGAATGAACTCTAGCCACCTCGTGAGCCTGAACGTGACACGCGTACTGTAAACTCTGAAATGTAAGGCAATCGGGCCAATACAGGTTAGTTACTGTGGCGGGAGTTCGCAGCAACACTACATTCGCTGGGAGAAAAGTTCGTAAGTGGCATGTATTCGATACTGATCTGGGCTAATTGAAACATCTGAATAGCAGGAGTGGCGTGGTAAGAGCAGATTTTCATGGATATCGGCACCCTATGGAATGCGTGTCGCACGGAGATATGAAACAAAGCACTGTGTGGATCAGAGCCGCTTTGAACCCGGGCAGTACGAAAACCAACATAAATACGATTCAGAACATAAAATAAAATTCATAACATCCCTGGCACTCTATCTTGTCTGAGTTAGCAAACCTAAACAAATGCAAATGTATATTTGTACTTCACTCCGTATCGTCCTAGCGATTATTGGGATACGGACGAGACTTCGAGCCCAAAAACGTGTTTAGCAGTCTTGGCCACTGCAGAAATGCTTCCGCCCCCGCTAGCAACTCACAGTGCCAACAGTCGTAAGACTTCAGTATAACAAGTTGCCAACGCGCTCGTAGTGTCACTGGAAGGCTGACGTTAGGTGAGCATAAGTGCCCAACGGGGGCGGTGGGGGGGAAGCTGTCACGGAAAGGGGTTGGACACAGGGTCGGGCCCCAAAAGCAATAATGATACAATGCGGCGTAACCCGACCTGAAAGAAAAGGGTGCGTGAGACAAATGCGAAGGACGGTCCTAGACGAAAACGCACCCGTAAGGGTCTCTAGGCGCTGTCGGGAAGATTGAGCAAGCTATTGCCCAGAGCCACATAGTGCTGGGCTACTCTGCCGCCGGATCCGGGGATCGAACCGAGATCCCCAGATTTCGGAGTCAGTCGCCTTAGCCGCGGCGCCACACTAAATATTTCGCAACCATTTCACCAACTGCAGATACAAACCTGCAACAACAGAGGTACAAAGGACCATCTATCTTATGCCTTAGCCACCACACAGATGAATAGCAGAAAGTAATAGCGCCGCAAACTATACATTAAGACTCAAACAGTTGCTACAAACAAAATCGAGAGCACCTCACCCCTATAACGCAAGATGGCCACTCATTGCCCCTTGTGCCACTCACAATTAACGCTGTTGCTGCGAGGGAAGGGGGGGGGACCATCAGTGCGAGCGCTCAAAGGACAGGCGGAAAACGAGTCTGTAAAACCAAGTGTGCACTTGCGCAAATCATGACAAGGTCTGTAACAGTGCTTTAATCAATGAGAGAGAGAGGACTAGATAGGCTAGACCGTATCCCCTGGGTTATATGTATGTATCAATAAGGACTAGCTAAGGTAAAGAGAAGTAGGAGACTCAGAGCAGTACGTCAAATAAGGAGAAACGTTGTTTTCCTTATAAAGCCCTCACCCACCGACCTAGTCGGTGGCATGCTTCATCATCGGGCCCACCGCAGTGGCACCGAATGTGCCCCGGTGGGCTTCAACGCCAGGTGACTGCGGAGCTGGTATGTTGCTGAGTGTGCAGTGAGTTGGGTGAGAAGGGTGAAGTTTAAAAGCTATACAGCTGGTCCCAGTACCCGAGGGTAAAATATTTTAATGAACTGGGCCTTTGTTAGCGGATAAAAGGCAAGTAGACATTAATCGGAGTGCTAATTATGACCTCCAGCGTCTAGTGTGGTCTAGTGTGGCCGTAAAAACCTAGTGCCGAGCACGTGGCACAATGACGCACCGAACAACCTGGCATCTCCCTATCTAGGGGACAAGAGCGAGCCGAAGCCGCCAAGTAGAGCCGCTCATAACCGGCCGGAATCGGTGATATGAAACCGTGGGATTGGGGGAAGGGGGGGCGATAACACCCACCTCCAAAGCAGCCCAGCCAAGTGGGCCGCCTAGCCTTGCTCGTACCCCAACAGAAGGGAGTAGGCAGAGGGGGCTGGGGAGGCACAGCCCGCAGGCCTCAGCCCGCAGCTGGGAAAACTCCGATGTCGAAACCCGTAACCCCCCCTCCACAGCGACCCATCGCTAAGCGGGCCGCCTAGCCATAGCTCAAAACCTTCGCAAGGAGGGAGTAGGCGGAGGGGGGTATAGCCCGTAGGCCTCAGCCCGTAGGCCACACTCACCGCAAAAAGAGTGTCCCCGAAGTAATGCGGGCGACGTCCGGAGCGGCAGAGACGCCTAACAATGGCGAGGGGGAGAGATATAGCCCCTCTGCCTGCCTGCCGCCCCGGACGCGCGTCACTGACCCGCCCACCTCCAACTGGGCGTCGCCTGCCCAGGGGAGGAGAGGCTGACCACTGTAAGGGACGGGGGGGCAGCCCTCTTCGACTAAGGGCCTGCCCTCCTGATGGCCACTGGGTGGCCTCGGGCAGGCACATAGCACAGAATACAATGGATCATATTCTCCTGGCAGAGTATATAATATATCATATTATCCAAGTACATTACGCAATGGCTCATCTTCTTCAGGCACAGTATACAATGGGTCATATTCTCCAAGCACAGGATACAATGGATCATGTTCTCTTGGCACAGTATAGAATGGATCGTATTGTCCTAGCACAGTATTCAACATGGTCATATTCTCCTGGCACAGTATAGAATGGATCGTATTGTCCTAGCACAGTATTCAACATGGTCATACTCTCCTGTCACAGGATATTTACACATTGCACTCATAAACGCTGCGTACCACTCAAAGAGCACTGCATGGCGCACCCTGAGGACCAGGGTAAACATCAACCCTGGATCCATGACCCATTCAGAGCAGCATTTTGTGTGACGTGTGGAGAGACGCTGCTCCGCCAGCTATCCCTCCTATCAGAGTATCAGCTGTGCGCTCTCAGCACTCATCATGCAGTGAGTTACTCCTCAAACAGACTACCTTTACCATAGCAAGAGGATGTATCCTTACGGCTAGAGCAGTCAACTTTGAAGTTGGGGAACCAGGTTCGAGTTCCGGCAACGCCGCTCAACATCCTGTGATTCTGCGCAAATCACTTAATCTTCCAGTGTCTAACAAAAATGAATGTGTCATTTTGTAACGAAGCCGGTGCGCATGTAAAGCGCTCTGATAACCAATGTCTCGGGTCTAGTTCGCGCTATATAAAACTCTAAAAAAAAAAAAAGCGTAGAGGAACCTCAATTATCGTGAGAAGGAGCAATATTTTACTACTTCAATGTTCAGGAATCAGGAGATATTCTTATTTTGGGCTCATAACTAAGGGCTCTCTAGACAGAAAATGCCACAACAATGCACCTATTGTACCCACAGCCACCCTCTTGTGCTTTCCTACACTCATGACTAGACAGGCACTTAAGCACAGAGGTACCCAAAAGGTGGACGTGCCTCCATCACTTCTCCGCCTCTCCGTGTAGACCACTGGGGTGCATGGAGGGCCCGAGGATCTCCTGGTGTCTTCAGGCCTCACATTCACGGGGCTTCTCCGTCCGGCACAGTATGTTAGTAAGACATTCTCCTAGCAGAAGATTCCAGTGACATTATTCTGGTAGGGACATTCTTTTACCGAAACTATAATCTGGGGCGCTAGTCTTTGGGCACATTTTTCTGTGTTTATTATTGTTTTAGCACATTTCTCTGCATGCATTACTTATCTGCCTGAGCATATTCACAACCAGATTCTACTGGGAAAATATTATGTCATGTTATGTGTATTTGGAAAGCATATTATCACCAGGGAGCCAATTACCTCAACGGCAAAATCAACTTCCACGTACCGAAAAGACACCTCCTATCCTCCAACCTCGCACTGGCCAAAAACTCATGAATCCACAGAGCAAGAGAAAGATCCTTCTCTCACATCTCGGCCAAAACCTGGAATGACCTCCCGGCAGACATCAGACTTGCCCCCCTCCTGAACACCTTCAGGAAGACCCTCTAGACCTGGCGGCCCTGGGCAGGGAGCGTAGGTAGGGGGCCCTGGAAGAGGGCCACGGAAGAGGAGGCCCCGGAAAAGGCGTGGAGGCCAGTGAAGAGCGGGGGGGGGTTCAGGGTGTTTAGAAGTGGAACAGAGCCAGAGGCCTCCAAATCCCTGCCACTGGGGCCGCCGCGCAAATATGTATCCATCCTCAGAGGATTATTATATAAAGGATATATATTGGTGTGGTGGCCCCTGGGGTTTGGCGGCCCTGTTCAGGTGCACTGCTTGCACATGCCTAAGGCCGGCCCTGACCCTTGGATGTATCTTTTTATGTGAAGAATTTGAGTTAATCTAACATCGCTTTTAACCCCCTACAGCCTCCTATACACTCAAGTAGCTTGCTCGGTCGCCCTCCTTTAATGCAGAAGGTAGACAAGTGACCGCACTTGCGTCGGGGCTTGGCAGCAGCCTGAACCAGGGGAAGCGGCGCAAAATCAACAAAAATAATGCATTTGTTGAGTTTGCGCAGGTTCCTCAGTATGAGCCAATGGAAGGGAAGAGAAATAAACATAATGCGAACATACTGCTTAACAAATATGAGTTTATCTCTTCCGCATAAACATTTCCTACAAATACTGCCTGCTGGCATTCAAACGCTTTTTTTCCACTTAATCACGTTTGAACCAGGTTGCTTGTCTGTTCTCCATTTGTTAATATGTGGAGAGATTTTTGGCTTTGTCAATATTTGTTTAAGAAGCAGTAAAGAAAAACAGAAAAGAAAAGTACTGGGGTAGGCTGGACTTGTCAGAGCGCTTTTTAGGTCTCGCTGAGCCAGCACGCATGCGCTGCTCTTCGACAAATTTTGTGTGTGAGTTTTCAAAGTGCTGCCACAGGCTTTTGGTGGCCTAGCGCTTGCGTTCACGCGAGCGTGCCCGCGTGCACGCGTGCAGCCGCCATGTGGGTTTCTGTGAAGGCTCATTAAGCCTTGCATGCCTCAATGAGCTTTCACTTTCGTGCTTGTTTACAGTGTCATTGTCCGGAGTATTTTTCCGTAAATCGAACATATATCTCGCAGGTTATTTTCAAGACGTCTTAATATCAAAACCGTATGTGCAAGATGATCAAACGCTTTGTAGATTAATACAAGACGAGCAGTGTTTTCCTTTATATGTTGGGACGAATATTGATTGACCTGTTAGTGTATGCAGATTGTTTATGTGATCTGTATTTCTTTGTTTTTGAAGAAACCCCCCTTGACGTGTTTGTAAAGACTTCCTGTATGAGAAAAGGCTGTAATTTTAAGAATGTTTGAGAAAAGGTTCTGTTTTACGCCTTCCACATCTCAGTGAGGGAATTTTATTACACCGATACCACCCTTCTTTAATGGTGTAACATTGCATGTAAAGAAAGCCTGTCTTTATTTTGTAAAACCAGCCAAAATAGTTTTTCTTAGGCTGTTTGTAACTGTGTTATGTTTTAACACCTCATTGTAACCAGACTGCAAATCCACACGAACTCCTGTTTGTTCCACATTCAGGGATCTTAGTTTACCCGTAATGAGCATGTATCCGAATTGATGTACTTTTAACAGTCATTTGTTCCAGGGTGTGCCATTTATCTTGGTTTTCATTCCAAACCACAGTATTGATTATCCTGCTTTGCTATGTCCCCTTCTCTTTTGGTTCAGCTGTTGCATAACCTCGCCAATTTCAATTATAGAGATGCAATCAGGCAATTTTGAAGGAGGGCAGGGTCAGCATCTCTTTTTTTAATCACCAAGGACTGTGTTCTCTACATACTGATCTGTTACTTTATCTTTCCAATGTTCCGGTTCTTTCACCCACCCTCCTTTCTGTAACTGCATTTTAATTAAAATGCTTTATCACCAACATCCCTACACCAGAGTTTTCTAGATGTTCAGGTGAGGACGTAGTTGCTGGTGGTGCCAGTTTTCTTAATCTTGAATAAGCATATTGGAAACACCTGCTCATGTTTATATAGTTGTATCAGGGTGTTGTTTGGTGATATTTGCAAAAAGATTGGTTATGACTTGAAAGTAAATATCCAGAGTTAGTTGAATCCGCGAAGTCAGATCTTGTCCTTCAGTCACCAAAGAGCGACCCTACTGCATTAATTAGCCAAATATATGACGTGAAGTTTACCTCATTTTACGCATTTTCTATTAAAGGGGTTTCTGTATGACTGATTCAAGCTTGGGGAAATTCCACTGGGTAAAATATTGTCGAATTGCAAGAATGTGTTTCCTTTTTTCCCCCTAGACTAGGGTTACCTTAGCAGAGACAGTCGTTTACTTCTTTTTGTTCTGTCCAGGGCCACCACAGCATCACTCAGCAACGCCACAGCATCACTCAACGCCAATACAGCATCACTCAACACCAACACAGAATCACTCAGCACCACCACAGCATCACTCAGCACCACCACAGCATAACTCAGGGCCACCACAACATCAGTCAGCAACACGACAGCATCACTCAGCACCACCAAAGCATCACTCAACACCAACACAGCATCACTCAACACCAACACAGCATCACTCATCGCCACCACAGCATCACTCAGCACCACCACAGCATCACAAAGCACCACCACTACATCACTCAACACCACATCAGTATCACTCCGCATCGCCTTGCAATAGTACACCACCACATCATCATCATCACTCAGCAAGACCTAAGTATCATTCAGCATCACCTCAGCATCGTCTCAGCACCAGTCACCACCACTACCACCTCAACATAACTCAACACCACCTCACCCTGCTCTTGGAATCTACCATCTGTTGATTCTCCCCTAGCGTCTGGCTGCTGCTAGTGTTATAATACAGGTACTAGTTCACAACCTTCAACCTCCAACTGTTTATGCCCCATCAAAAAAAACTTTAACAAACAACCATTGGAATAGGCAAAATAAAGTTGCCAGCATACAAGAACAAAAGAAAAATGAGGTCATTTTTTATTGTACATACATTTTTTAATATGGTCGTTCTTTTGGACATAATGCCTTCTTGGTCATATATAAAGGTAACAAAAATGCTTCAGGCACTTTTTATTACAACTTTTTAGCATGCTGCACAGCAGCCACACTTCTCTACAGCACAGCTTAAAAACATTGGCAAAGTCAATAGTTCAGCCTAAGCACTTATAAGCACCCATAGGCGAGACCTATTGGCCATGCCAATGCTTGTTTCTCTTATCATTCTGCCACGTTGCACAGCTGCCACGCATCTGTTCAACATGGCTAAAACCTATCGACCTATTGACTTTGCCAGTGTTTGTTTCTTTTTGCTGATGCTAAATAACATTGGCAAAAAAACATTGGCAAAACCAATAGGTCTACATTGGCAAAGCCAGAAGGCTGGACACTTTGGCTTTTTCAATCCTTGTTTACAATTTCCCTCCGATAACAAAAGGAGGGAATTGAGGAAGTTAAATAGTGCAATAAGGCTAATGCTGCGCCGAAAACTTGATATAGACAATTTCTGTACTTCATTCCATATTACCAGAAAAAGAGATCTGGGGCCGAAAAAACACTATAACACCTCATCAGGGGTAGCAAGCACTATATAAATGCAAACCTTTTTCCCTTCACTATCCCTCTGCCACCCTTCTCAATCCAAATAACTGACTAACATATCCACCAATCAAATTACTTTTATATTTCACTTTACTAATTCAACACTAATCTTTTATGGGTTCCGGAGTAGGGTGCTTCTCACCAAAACATTGCTTCAACACTCCATCAGGGGTAACAAGCGCTTTAAAAATGCAAACCTTTTTCCCTCTTTTATCCTTCTGCTATCCTTCTCAATCCAAATAACTGACTAATAGCCACCACTCAAATTACTTTCATATTTCACTATACTAATTCACCATTAATCCTGTATGGGCTCCGGAGTAGCGTCTACTCGCCCCCAAAAAAAGTGCTACAACACCCCATCAGGGGTAGCAAGTAGTATATAAATGCAAACCTTTTCCCCTCTTGTACCCCTCCGCTACCCTTCTCAATTAAAATAACTGACTAACATATCCACCACTCAAATTACTTTCGGATTTCACTATACTTATGGGTTCCAGAGTAGCGTGCTACTCGCCAAAAAAGCGATTTGACGCCTCTTAAGGGGTAGTAAGGTCTATATAAATGCAACAATACAATAAAATACATGCAACACATTTTCCTTCATTGCGTTGACAACACCTATTAAAGGGTGCGCCCAGCGCAATGAAGGAAAGTACGCCATATTCTGATGAATGCGCTGCAAACTTGTGCTGCCCCTGGGGCAGTGCATTCATGTGTAAAATGGAGCACTGCTTTGAAGCTGCTCCATGTTTTCACAGTGCAAGCGGCACCCGCCTGCACTTTCAAAGGGGATAAGAGGGAAAGCCCAGTGCAGATAGCACTGCTGCTTTAAGTGCGTCAGCGCTATCGGTATTACAGAAGGGGCCGCACAAGCTTCTGTGGCCACTTCTGTAATACCAAAGTGCCGCGGGGGCCGCTCAAAGCGGGTGCAAATGCCCGCTGCTCCCCCAGGGCACATTGTGTAATACGGCCCCAGAAAGTGCTATGATTTGCGGCAGTAACTCTGTGTCCTGATTCCAGAAGGATACGAACATGTCGGAGACACTGCAGTAACCGCGCCATTATGATCCATGGCTAAAACAAGTCTTCGCAAGAGTTTCTGAAGAATATCGCGAGTATACAATGGCGGGCAGAGGGGTGGGTGATGACGAGGAGGCATTCCAGTCTCTGGTGGAAATAAACAGCACTCAAGAGGTAGACTGCTCTGTGGAAACGTCCTCCTAGAGGTGGACCTCATGAGATGATAGTATAAAAGTGTGCGAGTAGAAATATAGTGAATTAAAAAAATAGCAGTCTCAACACAAGGGCTGGAGACAAAAATTACATAGACATATCTTAAACATTTGAGTGCATATGCTAGAATTCTTGGTGCGAAAAAGGAGGGCTATGTCACTGCATCCCCTTTGCTGTTGTCCAATGGGGGGCAAATAAATGTGTTACTGATCAATGAGTTACAGGCAGAATTTTGCACCAGGCCAGAAATGGATGAAATGGACCTGAAACATGCTGCACTTGTAACGTTTAAACCATTTACAGGTGTGTTAAAAAAGATATGCAGGTCCACAAATATACTCAGAATCAAATAGTCTTACACTGTTTTTTCGACTTATGTCAAGGCCAGCAAGACTGAGATTGTGCTGATACTAAAAAATCCTGAGCTGTGGAGTGAACACTGGTGGCCTGCTACCCTGGGCTGTGCCCCTGCGCCCCCCCCCAAACAGATGGTAAAGAACGTAAGTGTCTGGGTTGATTTAGCCCTCAGCTTTCAAGCCCTAACTAAGAAAGTTCTTCGACTTCCTTCCACTTGACGCCAGGAAAACGGTAACAGTAGCCCTTATAATTTCACGCTTAGATTACTGCAACGGTCTCCTTGCAGGGGCAAAAAAGAATACTCTGTCCAAACTCCAAAGTGTTCTTCACACGGCTGCACAACTGGTCCTTAAGCTGCCCCGAAAAGCATCTATCTCCGCAGCTTTAAGATCCCTGCATTGGCTCCCCCTTCATAAAAGAATTCTTTTAAAAATATTGATTGTTGCCTTTCGAGCTTTTAACAAATCCGGTCCAAAATATCTCTCCAAACGCTTCCCCCACTATACCCCCAGTCGATCCCTCCATTCGTCCCAGGACAACCTCATCCTCCCTGCCAAGTACAACCTGAAGACTAAGGGCGGAAAAACCTTAAGCTTCCTGGCAACTAAAGCTTGGAACAACTTGCCCAAAAATCTGAGACAACAAACCCTCGAAAAACCCTTCAGAAAACTCCTAAAGACTTGGATCTATAACCTCTCCGATGACTACACCAAAGCAGCCATCTAAACCCCTACCGCTACCAGGACCGGTCCACCAGGATTTTCAGCGCCAAGATGCTCCCTCCGGAGCGAACGCTGCGCTTTAGAAATAACCTCACAAATATCACAAACTATCACAAAAGTGGCAGGGACTTGTTTTGGTATTTTATGGGGGCTTAAACCATTGCTGTTTTTTTTTAGTCATCTATTAGACAGGTCATTGTCTAGGCCTCTGTTCTGTCAAGACTGGACTACGCCAATTCATTGTACCTGGGGGTCAACAAGGCTGAGACTGTCAGACTGCAGAGTGTTCAGAACGCAGCCGCTAGAACTCTCCTTGGCCTCCCCAGAACCTACTCTACCGCCAACGCTATCCGTCAGCTACACTGGTGGGCAAACGAGTCGAGTTTAAGTCCCTCTGTTTGGCATTTAAGATCCTGAAACTGTCTTCCCCTGGTGTTTTGACTAAACTGCTCTCACTGTACAGCCCCACTCGCCAACTACGCTCGGTAGGTCATCATTTGGTGACTGTTTCCCGGGAGAGGAGGGCGAGAGCTGGTGGGTGCTCTTTTTGTTTTCTGATGGCAAAACTCTGGAGCTCACTTACCTTTTACATTCGAAGCCTGGATAATTATCTTGCCTTTCGTAAGGCTACCAAGACCTAACTCTTCCCGTCTAGCTAGACCCGTTTTCTGCTCGCTTCCTCCTGCTTGCTGCTAGCACCGGGATGCCCCTTTGCTGGGGCAGCTGTGCGCTGTATAAATGCTATGACATAACATAACAAGAAAATGGAACAAACTGGATTTTCTAGTAGTAGTAGTAAATGATATTTCCAAGACATACATCTTATAGAAATATATACACTCAACATAGTAATATAATAATAATAATAATAATCCACATTTGTAAAGCGCACAATCACCCGTAAGGGTCTCTAGGCGCTGGGGGCCGTTGGGAAGATTAAGCAAACTATTGCCCAGAGTCACATGGTGCTGGGCTAATCTGCCGCCGGCCCTGGGGATCGAACCGTGATCCCCAGATTCCGGAGTCAGTCGCCCTAGCCGCGGCGCCACACCTCTTCCCTAATTTGCAAATGTCTTCCCTAAAATCATTAAAATTCCTCATGCAGCATCATCTTTAAAACAATTCAAATGCTGCATATCAATTCATTAACTAAGATCCTTCATATTCATAATATAGATTCTCAGGGCCCGATTCACAGAACTAACTTAAGACAAAATCGTAAACCTACTACCAATTTGGTATTCACAGAAGGCACTTACTTATTTTGGTATTCACAGAAGGCACTTACTCATTTCAGTATTCACAGAAGTTAGGAGTCCTAACTTTAGGACTCCTAAATGCCTTCTGTGAATACCGAAAGTCTTAAAGTTAGGGTTTTTCTCAGTTTAGGACTCCTAACTTCTGTGAATACCGAAATGAGTAAGTGCCTTCTGTGAATACCAAAATAAGTAAGTGCCTTCTGGGATTCCCAAAATGGTAGTAAGTTTAGGATTTTGTCTTAAGTTAGTTCTGTGAATCGGGCCCACAATTCATATTCCTTTTATAGGCAAACATTTTTCAACATGGAACAATCCCATCCGGAGTTGCTGAATGGCGTTCCTCAATCGCTTCACGGGAGCTGACACAGATAGTGGAAGGAAACCCCTCTTCTGAGGTTCTCTAGGGATTGACTTACCAAGCTCTTTGTGAGTTACTGTTTGTCTCCTGCTGATGAACAAGGCTTGACTCTTGCACCGAGAGCTTTCTTCAGCACATTCGCCCTGATGTCATTATCTCCATTCCCAAGCCCATTTCCCTCACTGACGATAAAACAGTTTGAGAAAAATTGCTTGAAGACGTCATATCCAGCATCATCATAGATGACAGTTTATCTGTTAGTGTTATCGTGTCTAAGGGCATTCACGAATCGCAAGGCTCGTGATCTGGCAATCAGGGACCAGGAGTCAAAATTAAGCTCAGACGCAAGGTCTGCAGCATTGAGCTCATTGGAGCCCTACTTTGGAGATTCCTGTTTTAAACCATGAGTCTGTACACGGTGGTTACTCTCTGACATCTTACATGAACTAAGAATATAAAACTACCAAGTCCACAGTGCAACAGGAGATCAGAAAGTGAAGAAGGGCTATTAAAGCCTGGGAAACATCTGGGAGAAACTGATGATTTTTTCCAAGAATGCAGAAATGATACAGGTTTATGGATTTAGCCAGAAAAGTCTGTATTATGGACATTTACAAGGGGGATACTTCTAAAGGGGCACACAATACTCACCAACTGATTCCTTGCCCATTACAGCTCTCTTTCATATACTTACCTAGTACCATAACTGCAGGGGTGAGGTAAATGGTACACATCACTCCCTCTCGCCAAACCAGATGCCACCGGACACAGCTCACATACTATCTATCTAACACAAACAATTCTTGCCTCTGACACGGACCCACACAACAGAGGCAGAGACCTGAAGTCTCCCACAAATGGACCAATAGGTAGTCCTTCTCAACAAGAGGTAAATTCCTCATTATCTACGTCCCGTCATGGACAAGCACACCTGCGGACCTAATTAAGCTCCCCAGGCGAGATAATAGCACCTCTAAATCGCCCTGAAGTAGCCCATGTTTGGGCGTAACGCGTTGGCTATTCACCTATGAAAACCAAGCACATCTGAATTAAAGATACACTAAGGCTACAAACAGCAAGGTCGACTCATTGCTTTTCTATACACAGATTTTGTGTGTATATACATTGCCTCTCATACCCCTTGAATGAATGTTTAACTTTCTGGTCAAGTAGCAGCTGGCCATCTGAGGTGGGCAATATTTTGGAACCCACGTGACTTGACTTGGCAGTGCAATCCTCTGTAACCCAGCTGCATTTTTCTCAGATTAAGAATTTGTGAGGACCTTGAAAAAAGTATGTCTGTGGGTGTGAACAAATGTTCAGTACTCTCAGGCTCTGGAATACCTACTAGGATTAGATGTATCCACACGAACATCTGTGTGTGAGTAATTTTTGACAGGTGAATTTTTTTTAAAGGTGGCATTACATTCGTACACTATGCCATCGGTTGCATGTGTAACATGAATTTACCCATGGAAATGGATTTGTGAATCAAGCCCAAAATGTCTTCCTCACCGACCTTCATTTTACACAGCAGTGATTACGCTGTCTTTTCTAGGACAGCAATGGGTCTCTGTCTAGAACCAGGTCTTGTGTAGGCAGCAAGGCAACCAGAAACACTTTGGCTTGTGTGTCTGTCTGCATGTGTGGGTGGGCACTGGAATGTGTATGTTGGACATTGACTTTGGCAATCATGGAAGTGGTGTGCATTCCTGCACGGCGGCCATGTTTGGATGTGGTGTCCGCGGTTACGCTACCATAGCGGGTAGCACTGCCTGGACTCTGCCACCCACACCACAGCGGTAACATCTGATCCGGTGTGTGCTCTTGCAACAGAGGCAAAAGGCTAAACCTACAGCCTGCAGACCAAGCCTGCCCAGGCGTAACCACAGCACTCCGCCTCAAGAGGCCTGATTCCGCAGAACCCAAATAGTTGGCTTGAGCAAGAAATAACACAGAGAAAGGTACACAGTGCAGTGTAATGCAATATTTATTCCCTTCTGGCCTGCAGCACATTTGTCTTGGAATCAGCAGGAAAGCTTCAGACCATCTCTGGGCACTCTCTCCACTCCCAACCAGACCCGCATGTGAGCCCTGGAGTGTTGATTTTGATACTTAGCTCACAGTGAGTACATGTCAGTCTTGCACAGGAGCTGTGTGGAATGTAGAATGGGGAGGTGGAAGGTTTGGGGGAGGTCAGTGCTTGAATGCTCTGGGGTTGGAAGTTTCTGCCTGTTGGGAGACTGGTCTCCATAAACGTATCTTTTTTTTGTTTACATTTGTTTATTGGGATTTTGCATTTCATGTTACAAGTTTATACATCATCATTAACACATGTTGAGAGGTGTTTGGATGGCTCTATAAACTTATCCTGCTCAGCAAGTAAATAGTTACCTCACATGTATCAGAGTGAAACCAAGGGCCATATGTACAACAGCATTTTTGTGGTCGGAAAAAGCCTGATTCACAGAATCGGCCCGTTGCCGCAAAAATGCATTTCCATATGTACAGAGCACAAATTGCGATTCGGTAACATGCTGACGGGGCCTGTCAGTGAGTCATAAAAATGTTCAGAACACTTGCACATCCAGTCCTTGGCCTCCGCAGACCGCGAAAAGCAAAAGTCAGGTGTGGCAATTGTAATTGCAATTCTATGGAAAAGTGTATGAAGGAGGTACACAGCTGTCAAAATATTGACAGTGAAAGTAGAAAAAACCCACAGTGCTTACAGGTGAGTGGGTGAGTTGTTTCTGTAGGGTGTTGGTGAGGGGAAGGAGTGCATACAGGAGAGAGTCGAAACAGGGAGCTGAGGATGAGAGAGGTGAGGTGTGAGATATGCAGATGGAGGATTTCAGAAAGATGTGGTGAGAAAGAGAGCCCAAGTATCTAATAGACAGACTGCAGAGGAAAGTAGTGTGAAGAGGAGAATTAGAGTGAACAAGACACTCCAGTGACCACTACCCTTCCATAGACCTTAGGAATGTTTAATTCACAATCTCATATTTTCAATTAAAACATTTTCAGTACTAATTATTCATCACAAAACCATAGTTGTGACTCATTTATCTTATACTGCTAACTTTATATGTGTGAAGCCACGCCTTTATTTACTATAGGCCACGCCTCTTGGAAAGGAGTCCTAGTTACCCTTCATAGGCCACGCCCCTCACTTTTTTCATCACACTGTAGGGTATGTGAGTGTGCTAACAAGTGTCTGCCGAACAACACATAAAAACTGGCCACAGAAGGGGTGTCGGGGGCTCTGTTGGTCCGAACACCCCTAAAGTTTTCTTACCTTTGCCCCCTGGCCAATAAATCCCTGGGAGCGCATTCTTCACTAATGAAGCAGTCATGATGCTTAACACTGCACAGCACACACCAGCCAGACTCCATCCTACAATGTTAGAAGACCAAATTTGGTCCAGTCCCAGGCCTTGCTCAGTGACAGAGCGTGGCTTTCCCTGGAAGCTGGGAAGTCATCTAAATACGCACAGAGCAGGAGCTGGGCTGGGAACCAAAAACTTCAAACCAGCCCACCCTCATGTCTTCCCTACCCTCTCTCTCTCTCTGTCTCTCTCTCTCTTTCCATTCATTCAACTGCTGTCTCTTCCCTCTCCTTGCTTGCGTGGGAGAGGTGTGGCACTGCGGCCAGGGCGACTGACGTTGTAATCTGGGGATCATGGTTCTATCACCGGCGGCAGGTCATATAGCAAGTACTGGGCACACGTAAGATAGAAATGATGAACTATAAGTAAGCTAGTTTTCTGAGACAAAAAGCAGAGCTCCTGAACACTCGAACCCCACTACGGTCCATAGGAGACCAGGCAACAGTCGTACCAGATTGTTCCCATGCAAGCCATCCGTCTTTGACCCTTGCTGCCCATCGCCCTCGTTATTATTTACACTTTCACCTTAACCCTCATAAGAACACGCGCCGCTCGCAGCCCTGATGAGTCACAGGCACTGTCCTGTTGACGAAACACGTGTCGGCTGTCGTTTGTAAAGAAAAGAAGACTTATATATAAAGTTTAACATTTTGTTTTCCCTATACAATGGGTGCCCTTTGTTTTTTGTCTCAGAAAACTAGCTTACTTATAGTTCATTTCTATTTTACGTGTGCCCAGTACTTGCTATATGTTTCATATGGTGTTCTGGCATCCTATTACTCAAAGAGTGTACAAAGTTCCCCAAAGGAATAAAGATTAACAGAGTGTCTCTCTCACTGAATGATGTGTATAGACGTGTCGGGGAATACAGAGAATTCCTTATCGGAACTTAGGATGCCTCACACAACTAAAAAGCTGGACGACTGTTGTCATCCTACCTGATGGTTGTTTTGACTCATCATTGGCCTCCTGCTCCAGCGTCCGGCTGGCGGTGCAATGCCTGACGGGTAGCACGGAGTGCTACACTTTGGTGGAGTTCTTTTGTTCCTGGCCAGTGGTTGAGTGCATGTGAGGGGCCTGGGGGGTGAAGTAGTGAGCGTGAAGGAGTGATTTAAAAAAGGTAAGTATAGTCCACTCAGACAACTTTATTCGTGTGACTAACTGCCTTATTAAAAGAGTGAAGGGAGGGGTACCGAAGCTCAAAGTGAAGTAGTTGGGCTTCGTTCAACCCTCACCTATGGTGTGGTCAACATGTTTCCTGCCTTGGTACATCCGACCACGCAGGTTGTATATGATACATCTTACAGCCCGGATAAGTTTTCCTTATGACTTTATGAGCACGTTAAGGTCCTGAAGAATTGCCTATACGGCATGAAACATGTTGACCACACCATAGGTGAGGGTTGAACGAAGCCCAACTACTTCACTTTGAGCTTCGGTACCCCTCCCTTCACTCTTTTAATAAGGCAGTTAGCCACACGAATAAAGTTGTCTGAGTGGACTATACTTACCTTTTTTAAATCACTCCTTCACACTCACTACTTCACCCCCCAGGCCCCTCACACGCACTCATCCACTGGCCAGGAACAAAAGAACTCCACCAAAGTGTAGCACTCCGTGCTACCCGTCAGGCATTGCACCGCCAGCCGGACGCTGGAGCAGGAGGCCAATGATGAGTCAAAACAACCATCAGGTAGGATGACAACAGTCGTCCAGCTTTTTAGTTGTGTGAGGCATCCTAAGTTCCGATAAGGAATTCTCTGTATTCCCCGACACGTCTATACACATCATTCAGTGAGAGAGACACTCTGTTAATCTTTATTCCTTTGGGGAACTTTGTACACTCTTTGAGTATTAGTTCACAGGACACGTACACTGGACCCCTATAAATATTGTCCTTAATCTGTCCCTCCTTGTTGTTAAAAAGTTCTGGCATCCTATGCCCGACCGCCTTTGAGAGGTTTCAAGGTTTTCCTCTTTACTGGTAGCACCGTCCAACATATCTCCATTCTGTCCATCACCAGATACCAGTACTGCACTGTGTGAGCGCCCAACACTGTACAAATCCAAACCTTCTGCTGAATCTCTACCGGCGGCAGGTCAGCCCAGCACCATGCGACTCTGGACAATAGCTCGCTTAATCTTCCCGACGGCCCCCAGCGCCTAGAGACCCTTACGGGTGAGTGTTCGCGCTTTACAAATGTGGATTATTATTATTATTACTGTTTATCCCTCTCTCTCGGATCCCTACCGCCGTCTTCTTTCCCTCTTTACTTCTTTTTGCGATTTTTAGCGATTTGTAATTTGTGGGTCGCAAAAGCTGATGTACAGCAGTGTCTGAGACACTGTTTGCGATTCCTAAATGGGTTGCGAGGGACCCATTTCATGGGGAGATGATGTTACCTTATGGCTAGAGTGTTCGACCTTGAAGCTGGGGAACCAGGTTCAAGTCTCGGCAGCGACGCTCAACATTCTGTGCTTCTGGGCAAATCACTTAATCTCTCTGCGCCTAACAAAAATGAATCTGTCCATCTGTAACGAAACTGGTGCTCATGTAAAGCACTCTGATACCTGATATCTTCGAGTCTAGTATGCACCGTATAAAATTCTTAAAAAACACAACAAAAAAGCTTGCCTGCTTGCAGTAGAGTGAAAGAGGGTCAGATGTATGACTATCAGGGTATGTGAGTCCCAAATTGCGTTTTTTAGCAACAGGCAAATTTGCGAGTCGCAAAAGCTGATGTACAACAATGTCTGTGACACTCTTTGTGATTCCTAAATGGGTCGCAAGGGACGAGTCTCATTAAAACTCATGAGGCAGGTTGCAATTTATGACCCAGTGGGAATGGCCGGTAATCACAGGGATGGGGGGCCGCTGGGGTCAGCAGACCATGTCTGTGACTGCTTTTTAAATAAAGCAGTTCTTATTTTTTAAATCCAGCTGCTTTTCTTTAAGGAAAATGGGATGCTTTTTTTTAAACATAAAAATGAAAAGTGTTCTTTTTGTTATTTCCGAGTAGGCAGTGGTCTATGCGACCACTGCCTGCTCTGAAAATAATTTTGGTGCCCCCATTCACAAAGGGAAAGGAGTCCCTTATGGAACCCTTCCTGTTTGCAATGGCTTACCATCAATTTCAAATTGGTAGTAAACTGAGAATGTTTTGCAATTGCATTCATGGTCGCAAAAACTTTCCTACATACCAGTGCGACTCGCTATCAGAAAGGGATGCCCTTGGCTTGCCCCTTCCTAAAAGCGACTCGTAAACTCTCTTTTGTGACTTGGTAATAGGTTGCCAACCCGAAAAATTGATTGGTACAATTGAAAATGCATTTTACCAGTCGCCGTTTGTGACCAGTAAAATGGATTGTACATCCGGCCCAGAGTGCCCCACAGTGGCACTGAGACTTAAAATATCGACCTCCATGCAGGGGACTACCCTTAAATCCTTTCAAAGGCTACAGGCGGACTATGACCTTCATAAGTCGCAGTTTTATTGATATCTGCAGATACGTCACACACTGACCCCTCTGATTCGGCGACTAGAGTCGCTACCAGAGTTCCACCCACAAGAAGGTCGCTTACTTATGGGAGACTTGGGGCCACAAAATCCGGCAAATTTACCAAACCCTCACTACACACTCCAAGACCACTATTCATCGAACCCGGATGGCTTGGGAGGCTTACTTGCCAGCTCTGACGGATTGGGCCGAGGCGCTGGCAAGGCCTCGGTACGTGGCTGTCTCTACTAGATACAGACTAATCCCATTCAAATACCTCCACAGGGTCTATTACACACGTCTCTGTGGAAAATGGGGGCGATTGGGTCTCCTACCTGTCTCAGGTGTGGCGTGGACGAGGGGTTGTTACTGCACACGGTGTGGAGCTGCAGCGCACTGCCGCACTTCTGGTCTGGTATGATATCCTGCCTGGGGTAGGTGCTAGCATGGGATGTCCCGTCTGTCCCTCGGTTGGAGCTCCTACACAGCACAGAAGATATTGAGGGGAACAGTTATAAAAGACACTTGTTGTTTTTGGGGCTCACTCTAGCTAAGCGGGACATAGCACAACACCGGAAGGACTCGTCCCCACCGAGCGTGGCCAATTGGAAAAAGGCCCTGGATAGGTGCATGTCAGTGGAGGTTGCAGTGTTCCAGGCGAGGGGGTGTTCCCAGAAGCATGGGAAGATTTGGTCTAGGTGGGCCAAGTATAGGGGTATTGATTTGTCCCTAATGTCCCAGACAGTTACCGGGGATCCGATTGAACGACTCGTGGTGAGTGATTTACCTGTAAAAAGTGCTGGTGTTAAGAAGACATGAACGTGATCTCCTATGGTTTGTGTACACAACGTTATCAAAGTCTGTATGGTGCGCTCAAGGGAGTGGGTGTGCTTTTTGTGGTCTGATGTTTTGCAGATCTTTGGGGTGGGAGTTATATGGTACCCGAGGACTCATTATTTTGCATTCCGATTGTATTGTGCTTGCTGGGCTTCGCCCTTGTGGTACGTTGAAAAACGTAATAAAATCTGTTGTAAAAAAAATATATATCAACTTCCAAAAGCTCCTGGCCTAGTAAACAGCAATATTACAAATATATTAAAAAACATCACTGTGCTTGACCCAGAGGCGCCCTGTGGTAGAGGATGGGGTGTTAAGGGCAGGGCTGCCTGCTTTGGAACTGGGGACCCACCAGAGCCAGACAAACCTATTGGGCAATTAGGCAGTACCTGATGAGCCAGTCTGAAAGGCACATGGACGTCATTAGGGGTCGCACTTGCAACCCCTGTGCTAGCCACTTGTGACTCCTGGCACTGCCTTTTTGATGCCTGGCCACAGAGGTGGCAAAATCAGTGCCAGGAGCACAGGGGAAACTTGTCTTCATGGGCATCGGTTAGGGCAGTACTCTCCTTGGTTTCTGATAATATTTTTATTTGAAAAACAGTGAATAATACTATATTATTCACAATTATTGTAATAAAAATTGAAGTGCAATTAGTTGGAATGGGACCTTCACTAACAGCTGATGTAAGTAAAAAAAAGTGTTTAAATGTATGTTGTGTGCTGCTTCTGGGTCAAAGTGTGTTTATGTAAGAGAGAGCGTGTGCTTGTGAATGTGTATGTATGTGTGTGTAAGTGAAAGTGAGTGAGAGTTAGTGGCAGTAAGTGAGTCAGAGTGAGTGAGAGTAGATGAGAGTAAGAGTGACTGTAAGTGAGTTAGTGAGAACAATTAAGTGTGATTGAGAAATGTGAGTGAGAAATGATTGAGTCAGAGTAAGAGTGAATTTGAGAGAGAGAGTGAGTGAGAATGAGTCAGAGTGAGTGATAACAAGTGATAGTGAATGAGAATTACGGAGTGAGATTTTAAGAGTGAGTTACAATGAATGAGAGAGTGCAAGTTAGAGAAAATGAATACTAAGAGTGAGTGAGAATGAGTGTGAGTGAGTGCAAGGGAGCATGAGTGAGAATGTGATATTATACTTGTGAGTCTGTCATTTGCTTTGGCATAGTGAAGGTAATTCTTGTCTTATAGTGTCTATGGCTAAATACTTGCACTGACAATTCCTAGTACGACAGGCGCCTCTACCAATATACTGGCAGACTGGAGGTAATTCTTGGCATCATGGTATAGTATTGGTACTGGCATACTGGAGGTGATTAGTACTGGAGGTAATACTTGGCATAATGTTCAAATATTGGTACTGGCATACTGGAGGTGATTAGTACTGGAGGTAGTTCTTGGCATAATGGTATAGTATTGGTACTGGCATACTGAAGGTGATTAGTACTGGAGGTAGTTCTTGGCATAATGTTCAAATATTGGTACTGGCATACTGGAGGTGATTAGTACTGGAGGTAATTCTTGGCATAATGTTCAAATATTGGTACTAGCATACTGGAGGTGATTAGTACTGGAGGTAGTTCTTGGCATAATGGTATAGTATTGGTACTGGCATACTGAAAGTGATTAGTACTGGAGGTAGTTCTTGGCATAATGTTCAAATATTGGTACTGGCATACTGGAGGTGATTAGTACTGGAGGTAATTCTTGGCATAATGTTCAAATATTGGTACTGGCATACTGGAGGTGATTAGTACTAGACGTAGTTCTTGGCATAATGGTATAGTATTGGTACTGGCATACTGGAGGTGATTAGTACTGGAGGTAGTTCTTGGCATAATGGTGAAATATTGGTACTGGCATACTGGAGGTAATTAGTACTGGAGGTAGTTCTTGGCATAATGGTATAGTATTGGTACTGGCATACTGGAGGTGATTAGTACTGGAGGTAGTTCTTGGCATAATGGTATAGTATTGGTACTGGCATACTGGAGGTGATTAGTACTGGAGGTAGTTCTTGGCATAATGGTATAGTATTTGTACTGGCATATTGGAGGTGATTAGTACTAGAGGTACTTCTTGGCATAATGGTATAGTATTGGTACTGGCATACTGGAGGTGATTAGTACTGGAGGTAGTTCTTGGCATAATGGTGAAATATTGGTACTGGCATACTGGAGGTGATTAGTACTGGAGGTAGTTCTTGGCATAATGGTATAGTATTGGTACTGGCATACTGGAGGTGATTAGTACTGGAGGTAGTTCTTGGCATAATGGTATAGTATTGGTACTGGCATACTGGAGGTGATTAGTACTGGAGGTAGTTCTTGGCATAATGGTATAGTATTGGTACTGGCATACTGGAGGTGATTAGTACTGGAGGTAGTTCTTGGCATAATGGTATAGTATTGGTACTGGCATACTGGAGGTGATTAGTACTGGAGGTAGTTCTTGGCATAATGGTATAGTATTGGTACTGGCATACTGGAGGTGATTAGTACTGGAGGTAGTTCTTGGCATAATGGTATAGTATTGGTACTGGCATACTGGAGGTGATTAGTACTGGAGGTAGTTCTTGGCATAATGGTGAAATATTGGTACTGGCATACTGGAGGTGATTAGTACTGGAGGTAGTTCTTGGCATAATGGTATAGTATTGGTACTGGCATACTGGAGGTGATTAGTACTGGAGGTAGTTCTTGGCATAATGGTATAGTATTGGTACTGGCATACTGGAGGTGATTAGTACTGGAGGTAGTTCTTGGCATAATGGTATAGTATTGGTACTGGCATACTGGAGGTGATTAGTACTGGAGGTAGTTCTTGGTATAATGGTATAGTATTGGTACTGGCATACTGGAGGTGATTAGTACTGGAGGTAGTTCTTGGTATAATGGTATAGTATTGGTACTGGCATACTGGAGGTGATTAGTACTGGAGGTAGTTCATGGCACAATGGTATAGTATTGGTACTGGCATTCTAGTGGTAATTCTTGGCATAGAGGGCCCCTGTGGCAAACTGCTGGAGCTGGCATACTTGAAGACATTCTTGGCATAGCGACACCCATGGCAACATGCTGGCACCAGCACATTTGAGGGGAGACAACTGTGATGTACTAGGAATGGCAACCATGACATGAGGTCATAATTGACATAAGGGTCACCCATGATATATGAATGCATGAATGAGCTTAATATAGCTCCACCCCTCTCCTTTCAGTTACTTCAGAGCGCTAGGTGCACTGATGAGGGCAGGTTGGAATCCAATCAGGCAGGGCCAGTGAAGAGTGTTCATAGTTACTCACTTGCAACCCTTATATTTGTAGCATATAAAATGCTCCCACTCATAGATGATTTAAAGATGGTGGGGACCACGTAGCTTGTTTTCCATTACTATTGTCTAGTTTTAAACAACTGACTCTGACCTGCAGTCTGGCTTCAAAAATAGATTTGTAAACAATCCCTCAATTGAACATCAAACTCTGCTAAGTGGTTTCAGATTGGAAAAGGTGCCAGGTGAGGCGGCCAGCATTACCACCCCCTTCCCGAATAAACGATGAGAGAAGCTGATCTAGAAGATAAGCGAATATTCAGAATTGGTGGAGGAAACGTCAACAGCCTTTGCTCTGCTGATGACACATCTCACAGCTGGAAGTCAAGGAGACCTGAGAAGCCTCATAATAAAAGTTAGGGAGGATACTGACAGAAGCAGACTAAGATTGTTATAGCGCACTACTCACCCGCAAGGGTCTCAAGGCGCTTGTACAAATACCGCTGTGGAACCCATCCTGGCTTTCCCTGTGAGGCGTCCACTCCTGGGCACACACCCCCAAGGTGAAGCCAGGCATCCTTAGCGTTGTGGGGGCCGTTTTGGAGATTAATAAAGCTATTGCCCAGAGTTGCAGAGTGGGACTCCATGATTGGAATAGGCACCGAGGCGAGAATTATCAAGTCCGTGGAATTTTTGAGCCCAAGACCCGCCGAGGCGGGGAATTGAACGCTGGTCCCGGGCTAGACCTCTGCATCAGGGTCTGCCGCTCTAACCATTGAGCCACACTTCTCCGCGATTCAATGCCACCTGGAAAGTGACGAGAATAGATGTAGCGACCAACTTTAAGGCTGACAGTGAACACAAAAGAGTTCTGCACAGCTTCTGTCTTCTGGGAGAAATCATCAATACCAAAGGTTGGAGCAGTCGAAAACTTTACACAGCAGACGAGCACTGAGCAGAGCTGGGATCAAAGGCTTGGAGAAGATTTTCAAGCACATCGATGTATCTAGAAGAACAAAATTCATAATTGTGCAAATGATGCTGTTATCTGTAACCTTGTATGGATGAGAAAGCTGGATAACGTATAAACAGGACAGGAAGAGCGTTGATGCCTTTGAATTATAGGGCTTGAGGTGGCTTCTAGGAATACCATGGACAGCCAGGAATACACGAAGATGTATCTTTTATCAAATTAAGGCACAACCCGTAGGGTGGCAGTTGCGCTATACAAGAGCTATATACAATACAATACAATACAATACTTTCACTCGAAGCACAGATGACTAGATTAAAGCTCTCGTTCTCTGAACACATAATGCAAAGACACAATTCACTGGACACAGATCGTGATGCTTGGAAAATTGATGGAAAAAGAGGAAGAGGACAATCAACGGCAAGTCGAGTCGATTCCAATAAAGATGGCAGTAAACACAGCATTGCGAAGCCTGAAGACCCAAATAGGACACTGGACATTCTGGATACAGTCTATCTATATATCTGTATCATCGTCAGCAGTCTTCCTCGTCTTGATGACACTTGATAATATAATAAATATTCTCACACTTCTTCCCAAACTGAGCCATGACCCCAGCACCAAGGGGCATATGTATCAAGATTGGGAATCGCAATTACAAAATAGTGAATCTTCTTATTGACTCCATCGCAATTTGCAATGTACCACAGTAAGCGACATCGGCTAACAGGTGAAGGACCATGCACTCAGGCACCACCAAGCTCTCTGCAGGATATGATTGCGGCGACGTTGCGGCCCAAAGCCATTGTTGGGATCATTGACATTGAACCGTCAGACACACACAGTACCAGCAAAGGTAAGAAATACAGTTTGCTACACACAAAAATATGTTATGTCAAAAGGAAACCAATTAGGAAATCACAGTTACCTGCTAACAAAAACCACTTCAGGCCACATTTTATCATTAGCTCTCAAATGCCTTATGGGATTTGGAGTTTGAATTCCAATAGTGAATAAAAGTCCAATAATGCTGCATTCTGTTGTCCCCTCTGAAGTGACATAGCAAATGGCATGAATAAACACTATGTAAGTTCTAGAAATTGATTTGAAACAATGTATGTGAACTGATACACACAACAACACATATTGAACTAAACTATTTATCATTCTTATAAAAAAAAAAACCTGCAACAATTGCAGGACAAAATGAACTGGTGGAACCCCAGGGCATTCTGACACACACACACAACCTTCCAACACCCACATACCTGCACCAAGCAGATGCAGAACAACAGTGTCTCCACTCCCTGAGTTTGTGGAAGGAGAGGATAACATCACAAGAGACATGCCAACACCTCCATTTGACGTGAGATCCTTCCAACGACGTTGGTCCCTTATTATGCGCCAAAACAATATCCCAGAAGACGTAGATTTGTTGTAAGACATGCTTCAGAGGAAGGTGACAGTACAGCTGCACATATTGGCCTGGAGGCGTCAATGTTAAAGGTGCAGCATATCAGAATGTAAGAGGCCACTTGATTGGAAAGGACAAAGGATCAATTCTTAGTAAGGCCAGGTGAACCAATCACAAGGCCGCACACATCTACCAGAAGCTACAGGTTGGCTTGGAGCACTTCCCGTTGATCCGCGGGGTCCTGCGATTATTGTCTTTCGAACCTAAGGTGAGCCTGGACGCATAAACCCTGGGTTGAATAATTTATTTATCTGTTTGAGAGTTTTATATAGCGCTAGCTAGACCCGAAGTTATCAGAGCGCTTTACAATGATAGGTGCTGTACTGAAAAGAGAACCAAGCTTGTGAAGTATGACGAACGATTACAAAAATATGTGTTATTTTCCCATTGTGTTCAGCTTTCAGAAAGATCACAGTTGCTTCAAACTATATTTACAGTTTATCAAAATTTCTATGTAAAAAAGAATTACATCTAACTAAATTAAGTCTCTGTAATGATCAATCACATTGCGATGCTTTCTGATAAATACATCTAGTCATATTTTTGTTCGCTTGAGATCCAGCTAAAAAATTAAAATAAATGACTAAAACATTGTTTCAAAATAAGTGAAAAGTTATTGTAGCAAATCACTGCTCCAGGTGGCTAGTCAGGGTGGTATACCAACAAAAAATAAATATGTTACTTTCCTGCCTTGACTGAAATGCCTCACCTGTGAAGCAAGACATGGCCATTCATTGAGAATTCAGTGTCCTATTTCCCCCCTCCCAAACAAAGAAGAGTACAAACAGACTCCTGGCTGATCGTAAATTTACAAAAAAGGGAAAAGATCTTTCGTTTTGTGGAAGGAACCTCAAGATGAGTTGACCTTCAGCAAATATTGACTTGTGAAAACAAAGGTGACTCTTTGCTCCTTGCCAGTCGCCCTGGCACAGACTGGTGCAGACAATCGGCTCTTCCAGTAATGTGCGCGAGCTTTTCAAGGAAAGCAAATATGGCTGACACACGTGACCGGGCCACTTGCCAGGGTGCCCCTTCATTCGGTGAAGTGGCCCCATCTCGCCTCAGGCCACCAACAATCCTCCTGTCTTTTTAGCTGTGCTGAGACTAGGTTGCCACCATTCCCAGAAAAATATAGAGCCATCTGTTCATCTTTTAACATTCAGCAAAGGCCCCTGTATGATTCTTAAGTGGAACTTCATATGAAATTGTCTGTATTCATTTTTAACATGGCTTTTCTTCCTGCTACAACATTTCACTGATCTCTTTTTTGTATATTTTAGCAGCTCCCCGCACTGACTGCTGTGGTATCGTAGCGCTTACTCGCATTGCTCCTACCTCATTGCTTTGCCTGTTTGCTTTCAATTAATTTATCGTAGTGCTATTACTGTTGTGGTATCGTAGCGCTTACTCGCATTGCCTTGCCTGTTTGCTTACAACTAAATTATCGTAGCGCTATTACTGATGTGGTATCGTAGCGCTTCTCGCATTGCTCCTACATCATTGTTGCCTGTTTGTTTTTAATTAATTTATCCTAGCGCTACAGCTCCAAAACGCGCATTAGTGCCTGTCTGCTGTTTTGTTTAAATAATTATCGTAGCACTATATTTAGAAATTGCGCAGTCAGTAGAATTTTATTGTGCTTGGCTGCCTTTGGTTGAATAGTTTCATTAGTGCATAGCGTTCACTTCAGGTTGTGCCCCCAATCCAGTTTCGCTTTTGGCCTGCTGCCATTTTGTGCTTTGTTGTTGTGCCTCCCTGCCCGGACCTCCACCCCGCTCCCGCCTCCCAGCTGCTCCTCCCTCGCCCCTCCCCCCTCCACAACCTACATATGACAGATGCCTTTCCGCACAGCGTTCACGCGCAGCGGTCGCGCCGAAGTTGCGCCAAAGGTAAGCCCGTCTACGCCCGTCTACGCCCGTCCGCGCCTGGACCGCGCCTAGCGCCATACCCCCTGGCCCCCGCTTTTCCCATTCCTCCCGCATTACTTATGACGCCGCTACCCTCACCGCCCTTAACACCGGCCGACTCCCAAACTGCTACCTTGCCGCCCCAGGTCACACCCACGGACCCTTCACCTGCCACTCCTGCAAGTTCGACTGCATCAGGACCCACACCAAATCCACTAACTCCAAACAGAGCTCCGACACTAACCACCTAAAGTGCATCCTGATCAACACCCGCTCAGTCCACAGACACTCCATTGAACTTTGGAACCTACTCGACACTACATCGCCGGACGTCGCCTTCCTCACAGAAACTTGGATGAACGCCTCATCAGCACCCTACATCGCCATAGCCATCCCGGACACCTACAAGATCATCCGAAATGATCGTACCAACCAAACAGGAGGAGGCATCGCCATCGTCCATAAGAACACCATCCGCATCACGACCAGTTCTGACGACAACCTCGCTTCCGCCGAACACCTCCACTTCCAGATTCACACCGACCACAAAACCACACTCAGAGGCACCCTCATCTACAGACCCCGCACACAATTCTGCGAAGACATCGCTGACTTCATCAGCCCACATGCCCTCCCCTCCGACAACTACATTTTACTGGGAGACCTCAACTTTCACCTGGAAAAGAGCAACGACAGCAACACCTTCACCCTTCTGGATAACCTGGCCATTCTAGGACTCAAACAACTTGTAGACACCCCCACCCACTACGCCGGACACACGCTCGACCCTATCTTCACCTCCAGCAAGCACATCTCCTTCGATCACACCACAGCTCTCCATTGGACGGACCACAGCCGCGTTCACTTCAACTACAAAAAGTCCACGACCCCCCACTACCTATTCCGCGAAGAAATTGGAACAAAATCTCCACTGAACAACTTTTCACATCACTTCACCAAAACCCCACCACCAAATCATCGGACCCAAACCAAGCAGCCACTAACCTCACCCAATGGATCACCCAGAGCGCCGATGAACTTGCAGCCTTGAAAAACCATCTGATCAAGCAAGGTAGCAAAAAAGCCCCCTGGTTCAACGAGGACCTTAAGAAATCCAAGAAGTTCTGTCGTACTCTCGAGAAAACCTGTAGAAAAACCCAACCACTGATAACCTAGCCACCTTCAAGAACGCCACCCGCAAACACCACCAACTAATCCGATCCACCAAGAAATCAGCCTTCAAGGATCGACTTCACAACAATGCCCAAAACAGCAAGGAACTATTCAACATCGTCAAAGAATTCACTAACCCCACCGCCGGCACCAACGACATTTCTCCCTCCCAAGACCTCTGCGACTCTCTATCCGCATTCTTCCACAACAAAATCGCCGAAATACATAACAGCTTTGAAAACCAGGCCGAAGACCTGTCCACTCCACCCATCTCCGATCTAACACCGCCCTCTAACAACCTCTGCGACTGGAACCCAATCACCACCGAAGACACCATCCGCCTGATGAACTCCATCCACTCAGGATCACCAACCGACCCATGTCCCCACCACATTTTCAACAAAGCAGGCTCCATCATCGCACCTCATCTCCGCGATGTCATCAATTGCTCCTTCAACTTCGCTACCTTCCCGGAAATCTGGAAACATGCCGAACTCAGCGCCCTGCTGAAAAAACCCACAGCAGACCCCACCGAACTTAAGAACTACCGCCCCATCTCGCTCCTCCCATTCCCCGCCAAAGTCATTGAGAAAGCCATCAATAGTCAGCTAGCTGCCTTCCTCGAATCCAACAAATCCCTCGACCCTTCACAATCCGGCTTCCGAGCCAAACACAGCACCGAAACCGCCCTCATCGCAGCAACAGACGACATCCGAACACTACTGGACAACGGAGAAACAGTTGCCCTCATCCTACTTGACCTCTCCGCAGCCTTCGACACAGTCTGTCATAGCACCCTCATACAACGACTCAGAAACGTCAGAATACAAGGAAAAGCACTGGAATGGATCATATCGTTCCTCGCCGGAAGAACCCAGAGAGTCCGCCTCCCCCCCTTCAAATCAAAGGCCACCGAAGTCATCTGCGGCGTACCACAAGGATCATCACTCAGTCCCACCCTCTTCAACGTATACATGAGTCCCCTCGCATCCATCGCATGCCAACACAACCTCAACATCATCTCCTACGCTGACGACACCCAGCTGATCCTCTCCCTCACCAAAGACCCGAACACCGCCAAAACCAACCTACACGAAGGAATGAAAGAAGTAGCTGAGTGGATGAAGAACAGCCGTTTAAAACTAAACTCGGACAAAATGGAAGTCCTTAGGCTCATCCCCCTCAGCCTGGGATGACTCTTGGTGGCCACCAGCCCTGGGAACCGCACCCACACCAACGGATCACGCACGCAACCTGGGCTTCATCCTGGACTCCTCCCTCTCGATGACCAGACAAGCCAATGCCGTCTCATCATCCTGCTTCAACATCCTACGCATGCTCAAAAAAGACTTCCGCTGGATCCCCACTGAAACAAGAAAGACGGTCACCCACGCACTGGTCACCAGCCGACTGGATTACGGAAACACCCTCTACGCCGGAACCACAGTCAAACTACAGAAAAAACTCCAACGCATCCAAAACGCATCAGCCAGACTCATACTGGACATCACTCGTCAAGCTCACATTTCCGGCCACCTGAAAGATCTCCACTGGCTTCCCGTCAACAAGAGAATAATGTTCTGTCTCCTCACCCACGCACACAAAGCCCTCTATGACCTAGGACCAGAATGCCTCAACACGAGACTGTCCTTCTACACCCCCACCCGCCAACTTCGATCCTCCAATCAAGCCCTCGCGGCAATTCCGCGCATCCACAGATCCACCATGGGGGGAAGATCCTTCTCCTACTTAGCGGCCAAGACCTGGAATTCTCTCCCCACCCACCTCCGCCTTACTCAGAACCACCTCTCCTTCAGAAAGCAACTAAAAACTTGGATATTCGATAAGTAAATTCACCCGCCTCCCCAAGCGCCTTGAGACCCCCTGGGTGAGTAGTGCGCTATATAAATTTCTGAACTTGAACTTGAACTTGAACCCAGACGTGGGTTCCTTGCACGCTGTGTCACTGGAATCAAGCTGCACCCAGGTCATGAGCCAGGTACAGCAAAATCGGTGCTGGATTGCTTGTTTTCCAGTTCAGGAAGTGCCTGGACTGGTAGTTTGGGCTGGACTGTTCCCATTGGAGAAGGGTTGAGCCTGATTTGCATATGGCTGGGTCCAAGCTGGGGCAACATGGTGTGCAGAATAACGATAGACTGGGATGCAGGCCGAGTAATTACCACTGGCTGAGATCCATTCCAGCATTCCATCCATCACTTTTTTTTTACTTCTTTGCTGTATATATATTTTTGTTAACTTTTTTGCATATATATCTTTGTATATTTCAACAAACCATGTTTAATCTTCCAATGTAGTGGATGGCAAAATAGATGCTTAAGTCCATTAGTGGCATTTAACCTCCAGGCGTGGGGTATAATTTTTACACCATATTAAGGACTTAAAGGCAAGTTAAATGTGCCAATCAGTAATAAGTCAATTTAACCATGGTTAAAGAGGAAACACAGACACTTTACTACTGGATAGCAGGGTTAAAGTGCACAGAATCCTAAAGCACGTCAAATGTAGGGTGCAGAAAAAGACACAAAATTGGGGATGACCACACAGAAAAGGCAGATTACCTACAATGAGCATCTATCAGACCAATCAGACCCATTCCTGCAAAAGGTGTTCATCAAGGTCTCCTACCCCTGGAAGCCGATCTTGTGGAACCCATCTTCAATACATCCTAAGGTTCATCCCGCTGGACCACTTCAAGCGCCAAACAAGTTACTACACATAAATGTGGAACCAATGGCCAAACAAAGCATGTGATCTGGCTGCAAGAACTTGCTGACTGGCCTCACGTGTCCTCTTGTCCAGCTTGGAGCTAGCACCACTTCTTGACTGGAGTTACGTAGGGATACCCACTTTTTATATCCACGCCACCCCCTGGCTACAAGCTTCAAATCAGCCTCCAGGATCAACTTTCTTAACTTTTTCATGCTCTAAATTGTATTTCAAATGCAAAGGGTCAAATCCATCCAAGCCACACACTTCAAACTGACCACACTCACTCACCATCACCTGCTTGAGGAGGGTGTATCCCAACTGGACCTCTGGAGGACACGTGGACACTTCTGTCTCTTTATGTACCCACTCTTTATTGGCTTTCAATGCTATATTGCTTATTGGGGATTGTTTCCTTTTTAGGTCGAAGGCCTAAAAGGCTGCGCTTGCGCAGTCTTAGGCCGGAGATTTAATGAGTATGAGTAGCGCCGAAGGTCCCGCCTCCGTGCCCCATCTCTCCTTCATTGGCTGGCTTCCTAAACGGAGGCCAGCCATTGGAGGAGAGATCAGTCACTCCAATGTAGCCCCGTCCTTTTCGGATTTGGGGGCGTGATTTTTTGCGTTCTTTAGACAGTGACGTTGTCCGTCACTCAGAACCACAAAACCACGCCCCCAAATCCGAAAAAAACTCGGGGCTTTTTTCAGCCATTTTGAAGCTCGCTTCGAGCCCTCCGGAGGTCGGTTTGGGTCGTGTGCTTCTGTTTTCGTCTCCCCCGGTCTGTTTCCCACCCCCTCCCGCTCTCCGTGTATTTTCCCATTTGGAAGCTCGCTTCGAGCCCTCCGGAGGTCGGTTTGGGTCGTGTGCTTCTGTTTTCGTCTCCCCCGGTCTGTTTCCCACCCCCTCCCGCTCTCCGTGTATTTTCCCATTTGGAAGCTCGCTTCGAGCCCTCCGGAGGTCGGTTTGGGTCGTGTGCTTCTGTTTTCGTCTCCCCCGGTCTGTTTCCCACCCCCTCCCGCTCTCCGTGTATTTTCCCATTTTGAAGCTCGCTACGAGCCCTCCGGAGGTCGGTTTGGGTCGTGTGCTTCTGTTTTCGTCTCCCCCGGTCTGTTTCCCACCCCCTCCCGCTCTCCGTGTATTTTCCCATTTTGAAGCTCGCTTCGAGCCCTCCGGAGGTCGGTTTGGGTCGTGTGCTTCTGTTTTCCTGCCTGCCCCGATGTCCGTGTGTGCCTTCTTTCCCCTGTCTGTTTCGGTGGGCGTCTCTGCGTCTCCCCCGGTCTGTTTCCCACCCCCTCCCGCTCTCCGTGTATTTTCCCATTTTGAAGCTCGCTTCGAGCCCTCCGGAGGTCGGTCATGAAAAGAACATGATTCAAAATTATTTTATTTTTACTTTTCTAGTGCGGAAAACAAATTATGTTATACCTCCGTTTGAATTATGAATTTTTTTTTCATTTGCGCTCTCCTACAATCTTAATATCAGCTGTAACATTACCATACCACTATTGTGTAGCATTCCTATAGCGGCGTTTGCTATGCTTCCGTTGAACCCCATGTCTAACCAGTTCTCGCATTTGAAGGTAGCCCCCTCCCCGCCGGTGTATGAAGTGACGTCACGTCACCAGGCTCGACTCAGGCTAGTCCGTCGTCCATGCCTATGGTGTGGCATCTGTGCGGGTGCCGCTGATGGCGGCGGGCGCGCGCCTCTGTGGGTGACAGCTGGATTCGGGGGCTCGTAGGTGCTCCCATGCTTTGTGCCCATGGGCTGCCGGTCCGCGCTGAGGGTGACTCTGCTCACCTTTTGGCTGCTGCGCTGGGCGGCGGCTCTTGTCAATGCGTTCCCAGGGGAAGGTGCCAGCGAGAGCCGGAGCCTCCGCTCCCTCCCCGGCTCAGGTGCTGATGTGACAGTGGAGGACGACGAGACGACAGCCGAGCAGGAATACTACGAGAGTGGGGCCCGTGACGACCGCCCGTCCAGGTGAGCGAGGGGGCTGGTGTTGCAAGCCAAGTGGTGCAGCTATCCCAGATAACTTTACAACTTGTACATTTGCATTTAATCGGAAGTCCGTATGTATCGCAACTGGTTATTTTGTGAAGCGCCCTGACACCTTCGGTTAATGTTCGCGGTATAGAAAATCGCAATAAATAAAAAAAAGAGGTAACTGCACCCCCTTCCCCTTCTGCAGGGAAGGGGACGACAAGTAGAGCCGAAGGATACAACAACATGCACAAGATGGGATACAGTTAACCTGTATGTACATAGTGCAGTGCAAACGACAGTAGAACGTCACATGAGTTTGGGGCAATTAATGTGTCTGAGAATACAGTGCAGTCCAGTTTAGCTGAGTGTGCAGCCTATATAATGTGTATAATACAGAAGGGGGATCGTGTAAATATCCTTTGCACCAGGCTGATGTCATGGTGCAGGGGTCGTTTGACATGAGGCCAGGGCAGCTTCTGAAGTGATGGGGTGCAACGCAGCTGAGGCTAGGGAGTGCATGCAATCTGGCAGGGCTTCCTTGTTTGAGGGGTGGGCATAGCGTCTGAAGGGCATTGCGGAGGTGGGAAGATGTACAGCTGACTCTATGAGGACGTGTGCCGTCTGAGCCCAGGTGAGGTACGTTGTACGGTTCTATTCGACATCCTAATCTGTGCGCCAGCCTGACTCGTGGAGTTTTATTTTTTTGAGTACCTGTATGCAGTGAGAGAACGCGATGCCATGTTCCGTCAAAACGAGGAATGACGTGGTTTCTGTCTGCGGAGCGGGAGATGTTTCCTTTCCCCCAATTACTTGTATACCTTTCAGCAAAAGAAAGGAAGATTCCCTTGATGTGTCAAGAGATGAAAATGTACTCCTGGCTAGCACTAAGTTTACGACAGTACTTCCAATCTACCGCCAAACAGATAATTCTCTAGGCGCTTTACAAAATGGTTCCTTCCCTTCACCTGGGGGCGCCATTCACACCACTCTGATTGCAGGTGTGTCTGCTCTCCGCTTCCTGCCCACAGGCTTTGTGATTGGTTGCGGGCCTTTGTTCTCCAAGCAAGAAGCAGAGACTGACCTGCAAGCAGGTAACTTGCATTTATTTCGCTGATTTTTATTATTAAATATCAGTTTTTTTTATGTAACGTTTCCAAATGTATCCAAAAAAGCAGAACACCATTCCTGGACCTTTGTTTTTCAGCGTTTACACACTGTTAATGAACTGTTATTTCAGTCTGTTAGTTCGATTGTAGCCACCACATCAGAAAAAAGTGATTTGCACATGAAAAACCGGGGCTAGAGCGCTGCAGGACCCGTGATTTCCCTAAGTGAATATTGGTGCGCGCCGACTTTCGGAATTGCAGTTGAAAGAATGTGTTAACATGCCAACTGATCTCCTTAGCAGAAGCCATAGCTCAGAGGCACTGTCGTCAGCCTTTGATATGGCATGTTCCTAGCAGACATGGGTTCAATCCCCAGCAGTATTGACCAGGTCCTCTTTAAAAACAGAGATTGCCAACGCTGGTAAACATGGATATGGTGTGAATTTTTGAGTGTGTAAACCTTCGAGTTTAATCATGTTAAGGTGATACACTTATAACTGTTCAAGATCGTATATCATAGTGGTGCACGCTGAGCGCCGACTTTCAGAATCACAGAATGTTTGAGAGTGTGGGAACAGCTGTGACTGTAGAGTTTAACTGGTTACTGTGGTGATTTGGCATGGATGGGTTGTGTGTGTTCTTACTATGAAAGCCGAGCAGTTCACCTTTATTGCAAGGAGCCCATACAGCCTTTTTTTCATGCTGCATTTCGCCCTCATAAAATGCACACGCTTGCTGATAAACAGGGACACCATGCCGTATTGATTGTAGAATGGTACGTTTTAACGTTAGGTAATGTAATGTATTAGCGCGATGTCTGCTGCTTATTTGTTTCACACTGCGTATTATGACTGCTTTCAGGTCGTTTGTAGGGATTTAAACTCATGCGCGTGGCCGCTAGCTCGGATGGGCAGCCATACAACAAATACAGGCGTGGCCCGCTATTAGATTGCAAAGTACCTCAGGGCATCTCGAAGCGCAGTAGAATCATGCATATACACAGTCCATGTCAAGATTAAATCACATGCTTCCGTAAGTACCAGGAAATCCTTGGGATGCGACACGGGGTGGGGGGGGGCACTTAAATACGGTTCTCTGCCTAACCCAAATATGGACTATGTCTCTGAGTGCATCACCATCCTTTTAACAGTCTGTGTGCGTGGCTCTGTGTGTGTGCGTGGCTCTGTGTGTGTGCGTGGCTCTGTGTGTGCGTGGCTCTGTGTGTGTGCGTGGCTCCTGTGTGTGTGCGTGGCTCCTGTGTGTGTGCGTGGCTCCTGTGTGTGTGCGTGGCTCCTGTGTGTGTGCGTGGCTCCTGTGTGTGTGCGTGGCTCCTGTGTGTGTGCGTGGCTCCTGTCTGTGTGTGTGCATGTGTGTGTCTGTCTGTGTCTGCAAATACTCTCCTCTACTCTCTAGTACTCTCTAATGCTCACCTATTGCCATTGTAAATGACAATACCATTTATTTATGTTTTTTTAAAAAAATCAGAAAAAAGTCATTAGCCAATAGCTCTACCTTTAATAATGCCGAGACCATTGCATTGTAAATGCTTGTTTCTATTTCTTTTTTAATCCTTTGTCTGATTTTCACCATTTTTGTTTTGTTTCTCTTATAGAAAAATCATTTTTCTTAAACTTGGTGCAGACGCCTAAGTCCTACATTTTTTCACTGTCTTTTTTTCAACTTTAGTTGTTTGCCTAATCTGTTACACAGAAACATCCCATTTTCTCAGAGAATTGCGAAGATGTAAGTGCCAAGTTTCCAATGGCCAAACTTCCTTTTAGTGAAACCTCAGTGTCTCTGTGGTGTATTCTGTGCTGGAGTTCAGACATGACTCACATCAATGCTGTCTCTCCTTCTCCCATTTTTTGCCAGTTGATTTTCCTATAACTTTGAGAAGATGGTGCATAGGTCTCCAGGAAATCCTCAAAGTTTGAGGACCACTAGTCTTGATGTGAGCATCCAGTTCTTTGTTTGGACACACACTCCGAGATACATTTGTCCCGGTTTAAAGCCTGAGGGGTTCATTAGGAGATAACTGCTCCGACAAACCATTTGCAGACATATCACCGGGTTTAAAGATGGCTGCCATTCTGCAATGATATCTAGACTTCCTGTGGGAGCTTCTGTGGTGGATATAATAGTGGCGGCAAGTCTGCCATGATACGTAAGCTTAGTGTCCCTGTTGTTACTTATATGGTCCTTGGAGATAGCTCTGAGAATCCAAGAACCTATGTTCCTGATGCACACTCTTTGTGTTTGGAGAATTTAAGCAATTTCTGTCCGTTACGCTATGGATTCAATAGCCATTCCAGACAGAAGACACGCCGGGTGGAGTGACACCTGAGGGGCTTCTTTTAAGTGGAGGGCTCATTTGCCACCATTTCTGTCGGTGCAAGTCAAGCTGAAGATGTTTCCCAATGGTGAACAAACAGGGCTCTGCCATCAGGAATGCCACGAATCACTGCCTTGCAGATGGGAAAACAGTTCAGAGAGGTGGGTGGATGGATGTCTCATTGCTGCTATCTCAAAAAGCCCCCCTATGTCTGAGATTTGTCAGAAATAGGCAATCCACCTGGAGATTTTGTGATAATACATTCTATAGAGGGTTGTTATGGCGAAGTCCATTTGCTGACTTGAAAATCCTAGCGATTAGTTTAACGTGGCACCGGGGCAAGATCACTAACTTCGCGATGTTCAGGGATCTTGACTCAGATTATCAGATTGGTACTCGTCCCACAATGGCATTGATTGTGAGCTAAAGGCACTTAGCATAAGCTTGTGCTCTCTTAAGATTCACAAAGAGCCTCCGCACTCGTGGCAGAGGCCCTGAGGCCGTGGGGTAGTCTCCGCACTTGGGGAGGAATCTCCACAATGAGATTTCTCATTGCGGAGATTCTGCCCTTGACGCAGAGACTCCCCCATGACTGCAGGCCTGTGCTGTCTTTCATGCTTCAATCTTCATGTCGGAAGGTCCCAAAAGACAAAGCGCATGATAAAATGATGCAACTTTCTTACCCCCTTATCATGAGGAGCTTTGGACCAAGGGAGGAACCATCTACCTCTCACTACACGCTAAAATGTGAGAAGTGAGCTAGGAAGACGACTCCAGCAACCCTGGAGCTAGGTCAAAGTGGGCAGGGCAACCAACTCTGTGGATAAGCTGGACATGCTCTAGAGTACCCAGAGCCCTTAAAACGACTCTTTAGCCAAACATCTTGGTTGTGCAGAGGCAAAGCCCACAAAAGGGTTCAAATGATGGCTATGCCTAGGCAGAGTTCGGCTATGCGGAACTCTGCAAAGTTACCAGTTCCGTAAGCGGCAGAGTGATTTGGGCCATCCGGTTCGCATTGATTTTCAGTGCCAGGTGTTTGTCCTGCGCTGTAAAATCTTTGCGAATGTCACCATGTGCAGCACAAGAGGGCGCTTCTTATTTTCTTGCTGTTCGTGTAGATTTTCTACCTTAACAGCAGCTTTCTCAGCGCGAATGGAAGGGTTCTCAACTCGAGCTGTCACGACCATCCCGGACCGCTCGCGTTGAGAAATCAGACCGCCCGCGTTGAGAAATATCGCCGGGAAGTGGATTTTCCTTGCACGCACTCGCCAACTTGACGTTTTCGGAACTCCCTGTGCTCCGTGGAGTACAAAAAAACTCTGCAAACCCTGTGAACTGAGTGGAGTTCAATGTCCAGGCCCCTACCACATTTAGTCAGAAATAGAAATTCTTGATCGGTGCCTATTTCTGGCATAAAATTAAAAGAATCCGCCTGAGATGGAATAAACAATTTTACAGTAGAGGGAGACATTTTGTCCGGAAGATGCCACCATCTATCTAACACTTCTGGGGTGCTACTGTGGGGTTCTACTGCTCCTGCGCCCTGTTCCTCTCTGTCCTGGTAACGGGAGACAAAAGACACCCTGCCTTTAGTAAGTGGATATATTCATATTGTTGCCCATGCTAGGCCAGAGGGCAGCACGCTGGGTTGGGCTCCTGCTGTCAGAGCAGAGTTTGTTTCAGGGGCCACAGTGGGAGGTAGATGTCCCTGTCTCGAGCGAGTGTCCTCCCCCCTCGAGCCCACCCCTCTACCCACCCTACATATGCCTTCTACTGCACATACTGTCCGATTACAAGTTTAAATAAAAAGTAACCGCATCGTAATGCGAGAGGTAATAATTCCATTTGCAATGAAAAATAATATTTATATCTGACACGCTTCCCAAATCTCATCTGTGGGTTTGCCAAGAATACACAATGATTTCATCTCTAGCGTTGGTTGAATAACGCCCCCCCCTTCCCCGCAACACCACCACATCAGAAGGCTGCCAGGGGCGTGCGTCATCAGGAGGTTACACGCACCATTGTTCACTGTCTCAGCATTGTAAGTTACGTCCAAGCCTGGCTTCAGGCTGCAGCTGCGCTTTCGCCTGGGCCCTGTTTCCCTTCCCTCCATCATATCTAAGGGGCTGATTCACAGAACTAACTTAAGACAAAATCCTAAACTTAATACTTTTGGTATTCACAGAAGGCATTTAGTAGTAGTAAAGTTAGGATTTTGTCTTAAGTTTGACTTAAGACAAACTTAAGTCAGACTTAAGACAGACTTAAGACAGACAAGACAAACTTAAAACAAAATCCTAACTTAAGTCTGTCTTAGGTCTGTCTTAAGTCTGTCTTAAGTCTGTCTTAGGTCTGTCTTAAGTCTGTCTTAGGTCTGTCTTAAGTCTGTCTTAGGACTGTCTTAAGTCTGTCTTAAGTCTGTCTAAAGTTTGTCTTAGGTCTGTCTTCAAGTCTGTCTTAAGTTTGTCTTAAGTCAAACTTAAGACAAAATCCTAACTTTACTACTACTAAATGCCTTTTGTGAATACCAAAAGTAGTAAGTTTAGGATTTTGTCTTAAGTTAGTTCTGTGAATCAGGCCCTTACTGTTTCAAAGAGTTCCCCTACCTCGCACTTTCCTTCCTCCTTTCCTTTACTTCATCCCTTCCTTCTCTTCCTTCATATATCCATTCATCACACCCTCCTTCCCCCTTCGCCCTGGCTCTGCCCCTTTTCCCCTCTCCCTCCAGCCTCCTGTTCCTCTTTTCGGCAATATTGCTTTGCATTCTATTTTTTCCCCTTTACTGCCTCATTTCTGTCTTCTTCTATTGCTTCATGTTTCTTTTTTTGTACCATTCATTTATTTTCACATTCGTTTGCTATTTCGAATCTCCATTACTTTTCTTCTTGTCTGCTCTTTTCTCTTTGTCCTTTTTTTTATGCCCCTTTACTTGCTAATTTTATTATTTCCACTGCTATCCTACAAGTCTTACTTTCGTCCTTCTCCTTCTCTCTTCCCATGTCTTGGCCAGCTCCTGGCATCATTGGCACTCACAGCGAGGGTCACACCAAGTCTAGTTTTTGTCCAAACAGTGCAAAGAATCTCCCCTTCAGGTTCGTTGTATGCAAATATATGTCATGAATATTCATTCTGGAGATCCTACAATCAACAGTAGGTTTAGTGCTTGTGATCTATCAGCAAGGGATCAATAGGCCAGGGTTCGAGGGCAGGAACGCAGAGGTAACATAGTGGGGAGCCTTGGCCAGCGGCCAATAGGTCAAGGGAGCCGTGGGTCGAAAAAGTTTGGGAACCACTGCATTAAAGTATTAGTGAATCACATCATAAGGCATAAAACTACATTAGCTGAAGAGGTAGGTACATTTTAAAAGCTACGAACATTGGAGTACTGTGTACCTGATCTGGGCATCAAAAGCAATAGCTGGAGGAAACTTGCTTTTGAGTTCTGTTGAGGTTCAGTAGGAGTTATAGGGCCAGATTCCATTCATCACATATCTCCAGTGGTTAATTTGTAAAAAGAAAATGTGCCGGGGCTCTCGTCAGGAGCAGCTTGCAGCAGCTCTTCTCTCCTGTTAGCCCCGCCTAAAACAGAACCAACTACTAACCATGAAAGTGGGGAGAGGGTGAGGTGTAATGGCCAGAGCTGCCGACTTTGGAGCTGGGGAACCAGGTTCGAGTCTCGTGGCCAGCTCAACGTCCTGTGATTCTGGGCAAATGACGTAATCTCCCCCCTGCCTACCATAAAGGAATGTGTCCTTAACTGGCGCCTGCGTTGATGATGAAATGCCGGTGCTGAGTACAGGAAAAAACATGCTCAAATTAAGCACTGCATATCTCGTATGCCTTAGGTCAGCATCATACTGACCATCAGAATCAGCCTGATCTACCTGCAGGGGGGTGTCACAATCATCTCCTCACAATCATGGCCCTACACTTCCCAAAAGAAACACGCAGTCACCATTTTCAAGCTCCGCTTCTGCTACTTTCTTCTACTCACCACACATGTCCACCTCCCAGGTGAAGCATCAGCAATGACCATGGAAGAAGGCTTCCCCAGCTTACTTACCACACTAATATGACTCAGCTTCTCATGCTATCAACCCACAGCAAATTAAGCACTCTTGACCTTGCCTAATCCGGAAGTTGTGTGTGTCGGAGCAGGGAGGCCGCAGAAACCACATCAGATTTTATCCTTCAAGTTGCAAAAGCACAAGCGCAGCAACACCAGAAACCAAGTCGGAGATTTACAAATAGCAGCACAATCAAGGAGCACCAATTTCCGATTGTAAGCAATATTTAATTGTGTTAGTCTCTTCTCCTCATCGGTGGCTCCACACAATGCATATAACAGATATGAGTACCACATAAAAATGTATTTCTCTGTTTTCATGTATATCCTGAAGAAGGTTCAATGATTAGTTATATGTCAAGGAACCATTAGAAAACTCAGTCCTGAAGAAGGTGTTTTGATCAAGTTCCACCGAAATGCTGCGTCGACTTTTTCTGTGTAGTTTTCTTCATGATTTTGATCTTAAACACTGTGTTGCAACTTATGTATTGTGTTAATATGTGTATATTTTATTGATGCCCAGTTTTTATAAAATACTTTTTTAATGATACAGAATACATTGGAAATTTGAATTTCACTCATTTTATCTTTGTTTCGGTTTGAATATATTTAGTGTGTATGTATATAAATTGTTACACTGCTACAGTCCTTTGGCTCAACACATGATCCAGATATTTTGTTTAGGGACTTTTTTGTTTTCCGGCTAAAAAAAAAGGCGCCTGTGTTGATGATTAAATGCCGGTGCTGAGTACCGGAAAACATGGGCTCAAATTAAGCACTGCATACCTCGTATACCTTAGGTCAGCATCATACTGACCATCAGAATCAGCCTGATCTACCTGGAGGAGGGTGTCAAAATCATCTCCTGAGCATCATGGCCCTGCACTTCCCAAAAGAAACACACAGTCACCATTTTCAAGCTCCACTTCTGCTACTTTCCTCTACTCACCACACATGTCCACCTCCCAGGTGAAGCATCAGCAACGACCTTGGAAGAAGTCTTCCCCAACTTACTTACCACACTAATATGACTCAGCTTCTCATGCTACCAACCCACAGCAAATTAAACACTCTTGACTTTGAGTTTGACTCTTTGATTAGCACCTGCCAACCCCAATGTCGTTTGGAACAATCATATCACCATTGCACGAGGCCTACTGTGCACCTCACTAATGTACTGTGGGCCTCTCAAGGCCACAAATATAAGCTCCTTCAGCAATTGTCTCCTAAGCACTCTCCATATTGCACTGGCATCCTCTACCGACCCCAGGAGATACATCAAAACCCTGCTGAGGAACAATTGCGGATGAAACCTCAGCTCTTTCTGCAAAGGGTTCTGTAAGATACGGCTGCTCTGGACAGAGAGTGAAGTATACAAAAAAGTGCTGGATGGAATGCTTGAATGAATCTCAGCCACTGGTAATTTCTTGTGGCCCCATCACAGTCCGTTGATTTTTTGCAGCCCATGCTACCTCAGATTAGACGCAGCCATGAGCAAATGAGCCACGGTCCTGCTCCAATAAGGATAGTCCAGCCTGAGACTGCCAAGCCAGATCCTCATCGTGTTGCCTCGTCAAGACCAGATAGTTGCAGTTTCCTAACAGCATTCTTGGCAGAACCCTATCTGGTAGGGGGGCAAGTGTTTTCTTTGATTGCAGTTTTTAATCAATAAGCCAGGCATTGCTGAAGCACCTTACCCAGCAGTTTCGCACAACCGAGAATTCATGTTTCTTAGTACGGGGGCTTGAACCCGCCCCTCTTCTCCATTGGCTGGCTTCCTAAACGGAGGCCAGCCATTGGAGGAGAGGGGAGTCACTCTGTTCAAGCCCCGTCCTTTTCGGATTCGGGGGCGTTTGTTTTGCAGTTTTCCCGCCTTGACGTCATCTGCCACTCAGCTGCCAAAACCACACCCCCAAATGCGAAAATTGCGCCGCTTTTGTGATGCCATTTCTGCCCGACCGCCGCCGGAAGAAGTTGAGAAGCTGCCGAGTCCTCCGGTGAGTGCTTGCTGTCCTGCCCCCTCATTGCTCGTGCTTACTGTCCTGCCCCTCCCCTCATTGCTTGTGCTTGCTGTCCTGCCCCCTCGTTGCTTGTGCTTTCTCCCCTGCCCCCCGTTATTCGTGCTTGCTGTCCTGCCCCCCCTCATTGCTTATGCTTCCAGTCCTGCCCCCTCGTTGCTTGTGCTTGCTCCCCTGCCCCCCCTCGTTGCTTGTGCTTGCTGTCCTGCCCCCTTGTGGCTTGTGCTTGCTCCCCTGCCCCCCCAGGAAGAGTTTTTGAGTTGTGCGTAGCTGACAAAAATTGCTCAGTCCCTGTTGCATCGTGCGTATAGCTGTGCATGTGCACGGGCGTAAGAGGAAAGTGTGAGAATACACTCAGTCATGCACGCACATATCTACCATCTTTAAAGTTGTCCGTATAACACAGTTTAAACCGCATTGAATATGCAACGTAGGAAGTGCCCAGAGGTAAATAGTGCTGGTCATGGAAAGCTGAATCTTACATCTACTGTAGTATGTGCTCTGGAGAAGCACGGGCACAGCAGAAGAGTCATAGGACTGGTGCATGCTCAATGGAGTCCACCCAGGAGCAGCAGCAGAACAACTTATAGCAATGCATACTATACAATCTGCCATAGTATATGCTCTGAGAAGTCCGCCCAGAAACAGTTACAAACAGCCATTATGCTGTCAGTCTTAGTGTAAGCCTGAAGACTCCATTGTGCAGCATCACAGAAACATTTCTTAGAAAATGGCATAATACAACCCACCCTGCCCCCCCCTCGTTGCTTGTGCTCGCTGTCCTGCCCTCCATTGCTGTCCTGCCCCCTCGTTGCTAGTGCTTGCTGTCCTGCCCCCTCGTTGCTTTTGCTTGCTGTCCTGCCCCCCATTGCTGTCCTGCCCCCTCGTTGCTTGTGCTTGCTGTCCTGCCCCCTCGTTGCTAGTGCTTGCTGTCCTCCCCCCCTCGTTGCTTGTGCTTTCTGTCCTGCCCCCTCGTTGCTTGTGCTTGCTGTCCTGCCCCCCATTGCTGTCCTGCCCCCTCGTTGCTTGTGCTTGCTGTCCTGCCCCCCTTGTTGCTCGTGCTTGCTGTCCTGCCTCCTTGTTGCTAGTGCTTGCTGTCCTCCCCCCTCGTTGCTTGTGCTTGCTGTCCTGCCCCCTCGTTGCTTTTGCTTGCTGTCCTGCCCCCCATTGCTGTCCTGCCCCCTCGTTGCTTGTACTCGCTGTCCTCCCCCCCTGGTTGCTCGTGCTTGCTGTCCTGCCCCCTCGTTGCTAGTGCTTGCTGTCCTCCCCCCTCGTTGCTAGTGCTTGCTGTCCTCCCCCCCTCGTTGCTTGTGCTTGCTGTCCTCCCCCCTCGTTGCTCGTGCTTGCTGTCCTGCCCCCTCGTTGCTAGTGCTTGCTGTCCTCCCCCCTCGTTGCTAGTGCTTGCTGTCCTCCCCCCCTCGTTGCTTGTGCTTGCTGTCCTCCCCCCTCGTTGCTCGTGCTTGCTGTCCTGCCTCCTTGTTGCTTGTGCTTGCTGTCCTCCCCCCTCGTTGCTAGTGCTTGCTGTCCTCCCCCCTCGTTGCTAGTGCTTGCTGTCCTCCCCCCCTCGTTGCTTGTGCTTGCTGTCCTCCCCCCTCGTTGCTCGTGCTTGCTGTCCTGCCTCCTTGTTGCTAGTGCTTGCTGTCCTCCCCCCTCGTTGCTTGTGCTTGCTCTCCTGCCCCCCTAATTGGTTGTGCTTGCTGTCCTGCCCCCTCGTTGCTTTTGCTTGCTGTCCTGCCCCCCATTGCTGTCCTGCCCCCTCGTTGCTTGTGCTTGCTGTCCTGCCCCCCTCGTTGCTTGTGCTTGCTGTCCTGCCCCCTCGTTGCTAGTGCTTGCTGTCCTCCCACCCTGGTTGCTTGTGCTTGCTGTCCTGCCCCCTCGTTGCTAGTGCTTGCTGTCCTCCCCCCTCGTTGCTAGTGCTTGCTGTCCTCCCCCCCTCGTTGCTTGTGCTTGCTGTCCTGCCCCCTCGTTGCTTGTGCTTGCTCCCCTGCCCTGCTATTGGCATTGTAAATGACAATGCCATTTATTTATGTTTTAAAAAAACATAAATAAAAATAATGTCATGAGCAATGCCAATAGCTCTAACTTTAAGAATGCCGAGACCATTGCATTGTAAATGCTTGTTTTTGTTGAAGGGGTGTGAGTTCACCAAATTTACACAATCGGGGAAAACGCCATTTTGTAGTGATTGGCTGATGAGTCTTCATGAGACAAGGTGACCTTTAAGTTCTAGATGACTTAGAAAAGATGAACTTCAAACATTGGCTTAAACTTCACCCAGTCATGAGCAGAGATGGGTGTGGTCTGGGGTTGTGGAAATCGATTCCTTGAGAAGTCAGATCTTGTTCAGAAAAGGGTCTTGACATTCTTTGGGTTTGGAAGGTGATGGAAGAAGGATATTTTTTGGTTTAAACGTACTTTTGATTGTTAGGACAGAAACATGAATTTTGTTTTTCAAGAAAAGGGACTGGTTGCCTCTCCAATTCTCGCCGGAGCTGCCTTCTTATGATGAAGACTTCAACAGGGAAATAGCGGCACACAAAGAGATTGTAGAAACATCGAAAAGAGATAAGACTGTTTGTAGTAAATGTAGTTTAAAGCGAAAAGGGACAATGAACTGAGCAGCAGAAACAATGTGCGGAATATTCTGCTGAAAACCACCTTGATATGGAACCATCCGGTTCTCCTCGAAACATGTAGTTTGGACCAGCAAATTAGACAAACCAGCACATTATGGGGAGCATGTTAGACACATTTCTATAAAGTTTTCACTTCATAACTTTTTAACTACTAATTAAGGTTTTCCATTTTTGGGATGTACTGTATTATATGTTTTCTATGTTAAATAAGCATACATTTAAATATATATAGACACATAAACACATATTTATGTGGTGTTCCCAGATCATCATGCCAGGCGACGAATGGGTTATAATTTTTCCAATCGCCACATGTGAGTATTTCCGTTTTAGAAACTTTTAATTTGAGATGACTCCATGTCATCCATTGATCCACGGCTCTGAGACAACTGGAAATTTGTGAGTTTCCATTGTCTTTTGTGCTTTCCAGTTTAGGGAGTATTTGGGTGTCATCTGCATAGTTATAGCATGTGATGTGGAATTGATTGATCAGTGCAGGTAATGACTTCATGTAAATCTTGAAAAGCATGGACGAGATGATAGAGCATTGAGGGACCACTGCTTTTGTGAAGCAGGTGGAGAGCTACCAGTAGCTGACGAGCAACTCGTTGGAGAAGCCTTCTCTTGCTAGTTTTCCGTGACCTGACTACTCATTCCCATCTGCGTTGGTGGTTCACACCTTTTTAGGGCTCGCCTGCTGTGCGCATGCGCACAGCTGGAAGCTCTATAGGGGCTTATCCAGTGTTTAACCACCACTGGCGATTCCACTGGCGATTCCTTTGAGTGCACGTGCTTTTTAGGTCATTGCGCAAGCGCAAGCCCTAAAAAGCGCGTGCACAATGCCACCAGCCATCTGCCTGCCTGCCTCGCATTACCACATCAAAGGCAGCCGTCCCAGGTCATTTGTCACCTCCTAATTATTCACTGCCTGCCTGCCGTATTTTCAGTTTCGTCTCCTAATCTTCCCGCCCCTTGCTGCAACAACTGTTTATGCTCTGCTTGAAAAGAAACATGGAATGCATGCTGTATCCAGGACCACGAATTCCATGCTTCTTAAGAGGGCTTTTCGGAGTTTTGGTTTAAGTACTGAGTGCACTGTGTAGTGGCTAGCTAAGGCGCAGTTATGTTGCCATGTGCTGTTGCCGTGCCCAGACAACATTCATATATATTTTCTTTCCTTTCTGCACACATTGTTGCGATTTATTTTGCCCTGCTACTTATCATTTTCTAAGCAGACCTTTAAAATTCGTCATTCCTTAAAATATAGTGTAGCTTCGGTATTAATTAAACACCGACAGGTTTAACAAAACCTTCTCCCAATGCAGATGTTAACAAACAAACCTCTCTCATTTACGGTTCGTACTCTTTTCTTTTCTGTGATTTAGTTTTCCTTCCAGAATAACATCCTACATATTTTTCTGCATGTATCTGTTGGAACAGTAGCAAGCACTTGTCATAATGTATCCAGCATCGTTAAAGGATAGATTTTTTTTTGTTTTGAGAGTTGTAATTTCCGTTAAGGCTCCCACCACACAGCTTCACCTACACAGCTCAACCAAGGCACCCACCACACAGCTCCACCGAGGCACCCACCACACAGCTCCACTGATGCACCCACCACACAGCTCCACCGACACAGCTCCACCGATGCACCTACCACCCAACTCCACCTACACAGCTCCACCGATGCACCCACCACACAGCTCCACCGATGCACCCACCACACAGCTCCACCGATGCACCCACCACACAGCTCCACCGAGGCACCCACCACACAGCTCCACCGAGGCACCCACCACACAGCTCCACAGATGCACCCACCACACAGCTCCACCGATGCACCCACCACACAGCTCCACCGATGCACCCACCTCACAGCTCCACCGATGCACCCACCACACAGCTCCACCGATGCACCCACCACACAGCTCCACCGAGGCACCCACCACACGGCTCCACCGAGGCACCCACCACACAGCTCCACCGAGGCACCCACCACACAGCTCCACAGATGCACCCACCACACAGCTCCACCGATGCACCCACCACACAGCTCCACCGATGCACCCACCTCACAGCTCCACCGATGCACCCACCACACAGCTCCACCGATGCACCCCCCACACACCTCCACCGATGCACCCACCACACACCTCCACCGATGCACCCACCACACACCTCCACCGATGCACCCACCACACATGCCCCCACTACACATGCCCCAACCACACAGCTCCACAGATGCCCCCACCACACAGCTCCACCGATGCACCCACCACACAGCTCCACCGATGCACCCACCACACAGCTCCACCGATGCACACAGCTCCACCGATGCACCGACCACACAGCTCCACCGATGCACCCACCACACAGCTCCACCTATACAGCTCCACTGATGCACCCACCACACAGCTCCACCGACACAGCTCCACCGATGCACCCACCACACAGCTCCACCGACACAGCTCCACCGATGCACCCACCACACAGCTCCACCGATGCACCCACCACACAGCTCCACCTACACAGCTGCAGCGATGCACCCATCACACAGCTCCAGCGATGCAGCCACCACACAGCTCCACCGACACAGCTCCACCGATGCACCCACCATACAGCTCCACCGTTGCACCCACCATACAGCTCCACCGTTGCACCCACCATACAGCTCCACCGATGCACCCACCACACAGCTCCGCCGAGGCACCCACCACACAGCTCCGCCGAGGCACCCACCACACAGCTCCGCCGAGGCACCCACCACACAGCTCCGCCGATGCACCCACCACACAGCTCCGCCGATGCACCCACCACACAGGTCCACCGATGCACCCACCACACAGCTCCACCGATGCACCCACCACACAGCTCCACCGATGCACCCACCTCCACAGATGCACCCACCACCCAGCTCCACAGATGCACCCACCACCCAGCTCCACAGATGCACCCACCACCCAGCTCCATCGATGCTCCAACTAAGCTCCACCAATGCACCCACCACACAGCTCCACCAATGCATCCACTAAGCTTCACCGATGCACCCACCACACAGCTCCACCGATGCACCCACCACACAGCTCCACCGATGCACCCACCACACAGCTCCACCGATGCATCCACCACACAGCTCCACCGATGCATCCACCACACAGCTCCACCGATGCACCCACCACCCAACTCCACCGATGCACCCACCACACAGCTCCACCGATGCACCCACCACACAGCTCCACCGATGCATCCACCACACAGCTCCACCGATGCATCCACCACACAGCTCCACCGATGCACCCACCACCCAACTCCACCGATGCACCCACCACACAGCTCCACCGACACAGCTCCACCGACGCACCCACCACACAGCTCCACCTACACAGCTCCACCGATGCACCCACCACACAGCTCCACTGATGCACCCACCACACAGCTCCACTGATGCACCCACCACACAGCTCCACCGACACAGCTCCACCGATGCACCCACCACCCAACTCCACCGATGCACCCACCACACAGCTCCACTGACACAGCTCCACCGATGCACCCACCACACAGCTCCACTGATGCACCCACCACACAGCTCCACTGATGCACCCACCACACAGCTCCACCTACACAGCTGCAGCGATGCACCCATCACACAGCTCCAGCGATGCAGATACCACACAGCTCCACCGACAGAGCTCCACCGATGCACCCACCACACAGCTCCACCGATGCACCCACCACACAGCTCCACCGATGCACCCACCACACAGCTCCACCGATGCACCCACCACACAGCTCCACCGATGCACCCACCACACAGCTCCACCGATGCATCCACCACACAGCTCCACCGATGCACCCACCACACAGCTCCACCGACACAGCTCCACCGACGCACCCACCACACAGCTCCAACTACACAGCTCCACCGATGCACCCACCACACAGCTCCACTGATGCACCCACCACACAGCTCCACCAACACAGCTCCACCGATGCACCCACCACACAGCTCCACCGACACAGCTCCACCGATGCACCCACCACACAGCTCCACCGATGCACCCACCACACATTTCCACCTACACAGCTGCAGCGATGCACCCATCACACAGCTCCAGCGATGCAGCCACCACACAGCTCCACCAACACAGCTCCACCGATGCACCCACCACACAGCTCCACCGATGCACCCACCACACATTTCCACCTACACAGCTGCAGCTATGCACCCATCACACAGCTCCAGCGATGCAGCCACCACACAGCTCCACCGACACAGCTCCACCGATGCACCCACCACACAGCTCCACCGATGCAGCCACCACACAGCTCCACCGATGCAGCCACCACACAGCTCCACCGATTCAGCCACCACACAGCTCCACCGATGCAGCCACCACACAGCTCCACCGATGCCGCCACCACACAGCTCCTCCGACACAGCTCCACCGATGCACCCACCACCCAACTCCACCGATGCACCCACCGACACAGCTCCACCGATGCACCCACCACACAGCATCACCTACACAGCTCCACCGAGGCACCCACCACACAGCTCCACTGATGCACCCACCACACAGCTCCACTGACACAGCTCCACCGATGCACCCACCACACAGCTCCACCTACACAGTTCCACCGATGCACCCACCACCCAACTCCACCGATGCACCCACCACACAGCTCCACCGACACAGCTCCACCGATGCACCCACCACACAGATCTACCTACACAGTTCCACTGATGCAACCACCACACAGCTCCACTGATGCAACCACCACACAGCTCCACCGATGCAACCACCACACAGCTCCACCGATGCAACCACCACACAGCTCCACCGATGCAACCACCACACAGCTCCACTGATGCACCCACCACACAGCTCCACCGAGGCACCCACCACACAGCCCTACCGAGGCACCCACTATACAGCTCAACAGATGCACCCACCACACAGCTCCACAGCTGCACCCACCACACAGCTCCACCGATGCACCCACCACACAGCTCCACCAATGCACCCACCACACACCTCCACCGATGCGCCCACCACACACCTCCACCGATGCACCCACAACACACCTCCACCGATGCACCCACCACACTACTCCACCGATGCCCCCACCACGCATGCCCCCACCACACATGCGCCAACCACACAGCTCCACAGATGCCCCACCACACAGCTCCACCGATGCACCCACCACACAGCTCTACCGATGCACCCACCACACAGCTCCACCGATGCACCCACCACACAGCTCCACCGATGCACCCACCACACAGCTCCGCCGAGGCACCCACCACACAGCTCAGCCGTGGCACCCACCACACAGCTCCACCGAGGCACCCACCACACAGCTCCACCGATGTACCCACCACACAGCTCCACCGATGCGCCCACCACACAGCTCCACCGATGCACCCTCCACACAGCTCCACCTACACAGCTCCACCGATGCACCCACCACACAGCTCCACCGATGCACCCACCATACAGCTCCAACTACACAGCTCCACCGATGCACCCACCACACAGCTCCACCGATGCACCCACCACACAGCTCCACCTACACAGCTCCAGCGATGCACCCACCACACAGCTCCACCTACACAGCTCCACCGATGCACCCTCCACCCAACTCCACCGATGCACCCACCACACAGCTCCACCGACACAGCTCCACCGATGCACCCACCACACAGCTCCACCTACACAGCTCCACCGATGCACCCACCACACAGCTCCACTGATGCACCCTCCACACAGCTCCACCGACACAGCTCCACCGATACACCCACCACACAGCTCCACCTACACAGCTCCAGCGATGCACCCATCACACAGCTCCAGCGATGCAGCCACCACACAGCTCCACCGACACAGCTCCACCGATGCACCCACCACACAGCTCCGCCGATGCACCCACCACACAGCTCCGCCGAGGCACTCACCACACAGCTCCGCCGAGGCACCCACCACACAGCTCCGCCGAGGCACCCAGCACACAGCTCCACCGATGCACCCACCACACAGCTCCCCCGATGCACCCACCACACAGCTCCGCCGAGGCACTCACCACACAGCTCCACCAATGCACCCACCACACAGCTCCACCAATGCACCCACCACACAGCTCAGCCGTGGCACCCACCACACAGCTCCGCCGTGGCACCCACCACACAGCTCCGCCGTGGCACCCACCATACAGCTCCACCGATGCTCCAACTAAGCTCCACCAATGCACCCACCAAACAGCTACACCGATGCACACACCACTCAGCGCAACCACAGCATCACTGGTTCAAATATGTTCTTTCAATTTTTCAAGCTTTCACGCTTTATTACAAATCACAAAAAGATGTTAATATTTCACTTCTGTTCTTGGATTTTCGTCACAATAAAAAACACTGAACATAATCTTCACAAATGTTATTTACAAAAGTTTAAGCTATTGCCATTACAAATTAAATAAATAATTAAGTATTAATTATTTTAAAAAATTAAAAGCCATTGTTATTTGTAATATCAATACATCTAAGTCACGTAAATACAAAACATGTTGCATTGCAAATGCTATAGGTGTCACATTTGCGAAAGTTATAACTATTGGCATTGTAAATGATAAAGCTATTAATTTAGCTATTTTAAAAAAAACACATAAATAAAAATAATTCATTTATAACACCAATAGCTCAAACTTTCCTAATGCGAGCCCTATTGCATTTCCAATGCTTGTTCTTTTGGTAAACACTGTATACCATTTACTGTTTATATTTTGTTGTTTTTCCGTCTAAACACATTATATTGGTATATTTTACTACTAAACAGGCAGACACAATTGCAGTTACCTTGCAGTTAAAAGGGGCAAAAGCTGTAGGGACCCCACTAAACACAGAGTATTGCTAAATTTGACTACAAAACAGACAGTCACAAGTGCAGTTATCGGGCAGGCACATGGGTCATGATTACAATGATGTAGCAGATGCAGTGACACCAGGACCAAAAGCTCCATGCATACCACTAAACAGCTAATATTTTTATAGTTGACTACTAAACAGGCAGTCACAAGTTCATTTACCTTGCAGGCACTTGGGCCATGATTGAAAAAGTTGTCAGAACTCCTCTAAACACCAAATATTGGTATGTTTAACTACTAAAACGGAAGTCACAAATGCAGTTACGTTTGAGGCACTGGGGTCATGATTTCAATGGTGCAGCAGGTACAGTTACACCAGGTACCAAAGCTCTAGGAACCCCTCTAAACATCAAATATTGCTATGTTTTGCTACTAAGCAGGCAGTCACAATTGCATTTACCTTGCACTTAAAAGGGGCATGATTTGAATGGTGCAGCAGGTTCAGTGGCACCGTGCCCAAAAGTTGTGGAACTTTTTTTCTCATTTAAGGCTGCACAGTGTTTACTGTTTATCGATATTTATCCTACCCTGGCTGCAAACATTTAAAACATGCTTGTTTAACTCTGCTTTAGTGGGTGAAACTTTCAACTAATTTTCACATTCTTTATGATTTTGTTCCGCTAATAAAATTGTTTTTTTCCCCTGTCTCATGTGTTTGTTGTTGGCACATTATGTAGCATAACCCTGAACGAAGTGACTCCAGTGCTTTACATCATCACGGTCCGTGGGGCTCCGATGGGATGTTTTAACCTCCTTTATCCATTGGAACAGTTTCTGTATAACATTACAGCGCCAGGCAATTGCAGCAGAGTCTTGGATTGTAAACATGGTCATGTGCCTGTTCTAAAAGTATTTCTTGAGTTTTGTGATTGCAGTCTTTTCCTTCAACTGGCCAGGAAGGGAGGCTGTATAGTTTCAAGAGCGGTGAATTTGAAAATTCCAGCTGCTGAGCATTGGTGTTAGAGTGCGTTAAAGGCTTGTCTTTGTGAGTAAGCATGTTTGGTGTCTGTATGGGATTTGTGCTGTTGATCTTTTTTCGGAAGGTATCTATTATTTTGTAATACTTTTAAATAACATTTTTAAAAACTGTTTTTTCATATTTGGTGTGAGTTCTCCACTTAACACCGAGCGTTTAGCTTAGGAAGCAGGTAGGTGGTAAGACTGGCTTTTTTTTCAGATTGGCCTTTACTGTGCAGATTGTATTGTTCTAGCAACAAAAAATTGTTTGCAGTATTTTCCGTTGGCCATATGAATAAGCAGCGTGGTAATTGAGTGATACTCGGTAAACTGAAGCAGGATTTATTTCCTAATAGTAAGAATGTTACTGTTTATATTTCCATGGATGTAAAATGCATTCATATTTATTTGCATACTTTTAACGCGTGGTATTTTAGCTTAATAATTGCTAATAAGAGTTTGCGTTTTCTAAAGTACTTTAAACAGCCTCCTGTATTTTCATTGTGATATAATATAAAGAATATCAACTGCACATTCTTAAAACAGGCAGATGCTTTGTCTAATTTTAGCTTGCTTTACGCCTGGTATTTTAGCTTAATAGTTGCTAAAAAGGGTTTAAGTTGCCCAGAGTAATTTAAACAACCTCCTATATTTTTGTTGCTGTATAATATAAAAAACGCCAACTGCACATTCCTAAAACAGGCAGAGTGCAGTTATCTAGCAGGCATTAGGGTCATGATTTCAATGGTGCAGGAGGTGCAGTGGCACCAAGACTTATTATAATATTTGCCTTGAAAAAAATACAGTATTTATTACAACATACAAACTTCAAAGTATATAGCACAAAATGCCACAGTGTACTGCTTAAATAAAGAAATAACAATTGTAAGCCATAAGTAACCCAATGCTAATGACAATGCAAGTGGAAATATTTACTATATGCTCATTATAATTTCAGAGTTTATGTTCATGTTTTATTGCAATAATTAAAAACAAATGTGCAGTGCAAAATAAAACTAAAACTTTGTAAAAGAAATCTGTAATAAGAAAAAAACTGCCCATCTCAATAAAACAATAATCTCAATGTCAGTGTGTTTCTTTCACGTATATTTCACAACTGTTCAAATGCTCATTTGAAAAATGTGAAGTTAATTTTCATCTGTTTATCTAAATAATGGACAACAATCAAACAACACCTTTTCATCTAGTTTTCGTAATCTTGTGTTTTTGGATTTGCAAGAACTGCGCTTACGCTGTACTTGTATGTTTTTTCATTCACCCTTTACCTATTCTCCCCATAGTTGCACCACTTTCAAGCCTACTTATCAGGTACATGTTTCTTTATCTTTGTCCTCCACCATGTACCAAATCTCCCCACTTTATAATACTACTAGTAACAGCACAATTTATTGCCCTTTTGTACATAATCAACTTACAACACACGTTTATTATTATTAAATCACATAGGTGAATCCTAATGCATTCACTAATGCTTGTTATATTGATTACATTCCAGCAGCATTCCCCAAAATAACCTTTTCCAAAAACCATGACACACACAAAACAAGCACTGCCATAGCCAAAATCCCGGCAGCCAACTCAAAACCTACTGGCTTTCTTATTGCTTATTTGTTTTGTAAGAAGTTAACTAAAACCACAAAACAACTTAGTACAGGTCCATTGGCTAACCATACATGTAAAACCAGGGTGATCTAATCACAAATACTGAATGCAACTGCTTGTCAGCACCAATAGAGATGCATCTCTTCAGCCTGTGTTTCAAAAGGTCACAATCACAACATGCAGAAGGGAAGCTGTGGAGTTCCTGCCCAGTTTACATTGTCAACAGGACATTATTTTCAGGTGACCCCAGGCAATGTGAAACCCATTACTTTCCTTCACTTCTGCGTTAATGCAGTTCTTGCCTACAACCTGGCAAGGGCAGGGGTTGGAATATAAATCAACAGACAGATTAGAGATCGATGTATTGGAATACGTCCTCTGCTCAAAATAATGCTTGATCTTTCCGACATAAGAAAATTTGGTCCTAGGGAGGTAACCAGATAAAACTACAGACGGATATTACCGATTGCATTAAATTAGAACTTTATTATTAATAAGCGGAGATTAACGATGCAGACAATTATGAGGCAGTCACACATTTTAACTGTGTGAGATGGATAGGGATTGCCTGACAGTTTGGGACATTAAAAATTGCTCTGTACCTCCAGACAGGCTAGAATTATTGCAAATAATACTTTTTAAAATATTTCAGAACTTCGATGAGATCGACGTGACTGACACCAGGCTTTGTAGATTAAAAGAAAAAAATGATGTTTTCCAATGAAACTGAAAACCTAAAGACTTTAAATAATTGCTCCATAGGAATTGTAGAGTCTTACCATCAACACCAACTGTAGCCTTTGTTGTTATTCTAGACGAGTATATATATAGATAGATAGATAGATAGATAGATAGATAGATAGATAGATAGATAGATAGGTAGATAGATAGATAGATAGATAGATAGATAGATAGATAGATAGATAGATAGATAGAAAAAGACAAATATTAAAGTGACATAATAGTTACGTATTGAAATGAGACAAAACCTGAAAGACCACTTAAAATCTCCAGTTATAGTAGTAACTAACTATAATTAGCGCCCCAGTCATGAACTGCTCATTACTGCACAAATGACATCACTCATGACATTATTTATGACATCTCAAATGACATCATTGATGACTTCACTTGTGACATCTCAAATTGCATCATCTTTGATACTACTATTTACATTACTTCATAAATGATTGCATCATTTTAAAAAACAAACGTGTTAGTAAAGGGATTGTAGATATATACAGCATAGAGTTATGATATGTGCATGTGTGGGTGCATGGAATGGAAATAGCGTAAAAGATGGAGACAATCATGGAGGCAAACCAACGATGCGCACCGCTGAAGGCAATGCACAGCAGGGAGATTAGCGCTTGTTGGGGTTGGCTGTGGAGTCTGACCTCCAGTCAGGTTTTACACTCAATCGCTGTGGGTGCCCAACTCCCCCGCTGCCCAAGGCCTTCAAAAGTGGGCAGTGTGGGGTTGGTCGCAATGCCTGGTCTCTGGCCAGCGCCTGCGCCTAATACCCACGAGTGCCCAGCCCCTGCTTAGCCGTGCAGTGTTGGTTTGACCTGGTCCCCAACTCACTGCAGGCAGCCATCCCTCCTGTGCTTGGCCTATTGCCTGCAGAATGGTAGTTTGCCTTCAGGTTCTGGTATATGACTAGACCTTTCTCCTTTTTTAAATGGTGTTTCGGGTACTCCGGTACCAGTACCGATACTGCTGTACCTCATTGAGTAACGTTGTACCGGGGGCTGGAATAATGAGTACAGATTGGCCAAAGGGTCTGGCGTCTGGCCAGGCCCTGCCCACAACTCCCCAGAGGAGAGGCCAGGCTCTGTGCCCATCCCACTGCGGGTGTCTAACCTCCGTCAGGCAACACCCTACTGTGCATGCCATTGGCTGTGAGCAGCAGAGGGTTTGTTGCTGAGCATGGCTTCCAGCCTGACTCTGTACGCAGCAGCCCACAGGCGTTCAACCCCTTGCCTGCCACGACATTCAACCATACATAGTGGTAGGTTGGCCCTGTGTCCAACCATCTCCAAGTAGCCAGATCCCCATGGCACCCAGCCTACAACCTGCACACTTGCAGTTGGCTGCATGATTTGGACTATGACCAAACACCTTTTCTTTCTTTTACATGTATTTCATTACCCTAGAACCGCGATAGTGAAGTACCTCACTTTATACCTCACTAGGTACCACAGTACAATGTGCTGGTAGTGCAGTGGTCGCGACCTGAATTTTTTTTATTTTTTATTTTGATTTAAGGAGAGTGGGTACGAAAGCCACCTTCGCATATGGCCCTGGAAGCCAGGGTGTCCTTTGTTCTTTTTTTTAAGGACTCATGGACCGAGTGCTAGTGTCCTGCAATGGCTGCCAAACATATTCCCTATGTTGAGCCCAGCCAATCATTATCCAACCATTCACTTTGAATGGGAATAACAGAGCACATCTGGACACCAATAGTCCATATTTCTTTAGCTTTTTACCACAGTTAATCCCTTCATGTCCACCCTAAGCACCCTTTTAAACACAGATTTCTCAGAAACAAGCTAAATGGACATACAACATACCACCAAAAGCACACTTTATGACTATAAAACGTTTAAATAAATAAATAAACAACTGTTTAATAGAAACCTGCATCAGCAGCAGCACCAGCAGCAGCCTGTTCCTATTATCAATTGGAGCTTCATTACATAGTTGTAATGAGCAAATAGTGCTCTAGCCTTCTGCATGGGTAGTTATAGTTAGGACCACATTTCCTAAAAGACGACGATCACATTCGGTCTAGCCAGATTCAAGGCCAGTGCCCAGCCCTCTGTGGGTGGCCAACCCCCCCTTGAACAAAGCCGTCAGCCATGTGCAGCTGGTCCCGGCCAGAGGTGAGGCTACGTACCCTACCTTCCATGAACAGCCTGTCTGCACTTTGCATGGCCAAAGGCCATTAGCAGGGGGGTTGGCTGCAGGCTCTGCACCCTCTTGAAATGGGTGGCTAACCCCCATTGCACACATCCTTTGCCAACAAAGTGTTCATTTGGTAATAATTTGCTAACCTGCTGCAGACTGTCAAACCCTACAGCACGTGGCTTTCAGAACATGCGCAGCCAGGGGCGGACACAGGCCCCTGCAGCCCCCGCGGTGCGGGGGGGCCCTAAGCTCCAGGTGGCCCCCTCGACACTAAACTCTGGACAAAGAGCTCCTGATAGAGCCCGGAAGGGGGCCCCTCTTCACACCGTGCAGGGAGGCCCCCTCAATAATCGTTACAAAAGTGTGCGCAGCACAGGTTTGCTGTTTGGCCTGACCTATAGCCTTATTATTATTTTATAGGTGAACCCTGTTTTAACTGTTTTGAGACCATACTTTAGAACCACAGACTCGAAATGGACAGCGGGCACTAAATGCTTCTTTGTCCAATTGTATTTTTCAATGGAGTTCCACAGAAACTCTGCTAACCTGCCTTTCTGGACTCTTCACTAATGATCAGGTGTGCTGATCAATGTTCTGAAAGAAGCACCGTCAATGTGAAAGCGATGTTCTAACCAGCACTGAAAGAATAGAGAAGTGCTGTGTTAACCATCCACTTAACTTTTTGGTTTGTTTCTGAAAGCTAAAATATACAGCAAATGAATTCAGCCTGTGATCGAAGGAAAATAATTCTCAGAGAAGACTTATTTTCCTGTGAAATCCAAGATTGAAACCCGTGGCAAACATTCAAAAAGAGGATTTACCCAGATGATGCAATATTAAAACACAAACACACACACACACACACAAACACACCCACACACACCCAAACACACACACTCACCTACCTTGACAGCATGCTCCTCAAGGAACAAGCTGCACTCTAGAGTCAGCAAAGCCCTTTCTCAAAAAGAATGCATTTTTTGTACGAAATCCACCTTTTAAGCGTAGTCATCCCATATTTTTGGTCTTTTGCTGGACCTACATTTTTACTGGCGTTACACCTGGTTGGTGCATCCGACCTGCGCTCCATCCCGAGCATCGGCAAATTTCACCTAGGTCCCGGTCTACTGGGACAATTGACTATCATTAGCACATTATGCTTTTTGGCACGATTCCCACTTAAAACTTTAATCATTCATATCTTCAGTTCCAGGGGTTGAATTTTGTCTTAGTGGTGTCATTTTGTTGAACACTTTACCCTATTTTTTTTAAGTCAGATTGGGATTTTTATTGTTTTGCGTTTTAACTTCATTACTGTTTTGGTACAGCAAAAATACTTTACACTATTTGCCGGGGTATAGTAAAGTGAAAATAATGTCTTATAATGCTGAGCTTGCAGTACAGCTGAACACACCACTGTCTGTCCCAGTTCTAATGAGACCATGAAACTCTTCGGTTCTATTCCAAATCGTTCAACCCATTTCTTCAAATGCTTTTCCATATCAGCCTTTTTATATACTACCAATTCAGCGTACAATCTCTTTATAGTACATTCCTTCTCTTTTCTGATAGTGTCTATAATTTGTACTTTACTAAAACCACCCGTCCCCCCCACCTTACCACGGAGCTAACTTCGCACCTGCAAATATTTGAAGAAATTTGTCCTATCAATTCCAAACTCGGCCTGAATATCACTAAACTGACGTATTCCGTCCTGCCGGATTAAGTCACCTACAGTCTGAACACCCCACTTTACTATACCCAGCAAAGATTGCCCAATGGGGGAGGGGGGGGGCAGGTGGGAGTTAGATGTCACCGGTGTGATTTAATTGAGGCTGAGCTGGCCCATATGTTTGCGTCCTGTCCACGCCTAGAGAGCTTATTAAATCCTATTGGTACATTTCTGAATCAAACCTTTGAAGTAAAAGCTAGATAAACCCCGGCAGTAATACTTTTAGGGGTTGGTGATGATGGAGAGCGAGTCACAGATTATCAATTTTTATTTTTGGCTATGGTGGTAGTCCGGATATGTATAGCTTTGTCCTGGTTGGATCCTGTAGCCCCAACGTTTCAGCAATCGCTCTCCAGACTGTTGGCCATGTTTAAATTAGAAAGGGGCATTTATGTGAGGAGGGGAAAAAAGCAGAGATTGGCTGGTAGGCGTATATGGGCTCCTATTATAAGATGGAAGGAGGCTCAGGCAACCGGCTGTCCAGGAATGACCAATTCTGGGGTGTAAACTTCGCCCTGGGTGGGCTAACCGGGTCTGATTCCTATATTGATTACTCTATATTCACACTTGCTCTGCGTAAGATTGAAATGTTTACGTTTTTTGATAACATAGTCGGTTAAACCTGAAAATGTATTTTTATGTTCTCTAATGTCATCTATGTGTATAGTTCAAATGCTTTGCTAGAAAATTTCTGACCTAGGGCGTTTTTTTTTAATATCCCTCATGTGTATAAGACTTGTAAAAAGCTTAGCTAATTGAAGTGCTGTTATACAAAAATGCTAATAAAAATGTATTTAAAAAAATACTTTACACGTTGCCCTAAATTGAACCTGTTTGCCCTGTGCCATAGCTTCCAGGGGTTGACCTCAGGGTAATTCACTTAGGTTCACCTTAACAAGGGTTGTGATCATTCCTTGAGGTTGGTAGTCGCTCACCCCAAGTAATAATCCAGTTTCTTACAGCAGACTGCCACGCGCTGTGAGCGATATTGGTGAAACCAGCATTAAAAGCATAGTTCCTAATTCGTTGTTCATATAAAATACATAATTCATCGATAGATTAATCTCAAAGTTTTCCCAAATGATTACAATAACTTATAAGAATATGTTCACAGATATGGAGAAAAGACATTAAGAACACCTTTGGAAGTACTGTCAGTGACTGATGTAACAGTTACGCCAAGATAGTTGCTAATGTGGATATTGGCGATCAATCTGTTATTAATGCTGCAAGTTAAACAATCAATTATCATTCATGTATTATGTGGTGGATTTATCCTTCTTATGTACAACTGCAAGATCTCAGTATCTTGGTTAACCGCATTTCTCATGATCATCTTATTTTTCCTGTAATGTTTCATGTTTCTTCAATTCCTGTGAGTAACACATTGAGGACCCGCCATACTGGGGAGTATTGTGGCAATATTCAGCCATATGAATGACTGCATTATGGGTCCCTCATTCGCGGATTGCATAATACGGCCAACAACAGCGTCACAAACCACATATCCCTCCATGGCACTTTTATTATTACAGGCCTAGGTGCAACGGTGGGAAACCATTTTAGACATATGAATTATGTCCAGAGTTTATGGTGCATTTATCGTGTCGATGATGGTTTTTTTTCACAGCAGCCCCTCTACCACAGGTAGCAGAACAGCGGCTTCTTCAACACTTGAAAAGTATGGATTGGAAAGAAGGAGAACAGGTGTCTGTCGAGAAGCTGTTTTCTTTCTTGCCTAAAATTTCAGCTCCCGTTTGCATCAAGGAAAGCTTCATTCAACAAAACACCGATTACAGGGCTGATCATGTTATGTTATGTTATTGAGATTCATAAGAAGCGTGCAAATACCCTGAGGTGTCCTGGCACTGGGTTAGCCTAAAACATTTGTCAATGCGATCAAAGAGAGAACAACCAATTCTTCAGACCCCTTCTGCAGGCGAGAAGATTGTCAGCATTCCTCAAGTGGAATGGCTACTCGTTCCACGCCTTGGATGTGCAGGTGATAAAACTCCTCCCTCCCCAACTGGCTTTTTTAAAAGTAGGTGTTTGGACAAATGTAGCCCCCCAAGGATAGTAACATCCTACTGGGGGTGTACCATTTAAACCTTTGCCTTAGATGGTCCGGGCCAATACCATTAACGGCTTTAAAAAGCTGTACATAGGGCCATAAAACTAACCCTTTCTTTCACCGGGAGCTAATGCAGCCGCGTGAGTTCTCCTCGGACAGAAACAAATTTAGGAATACCAGACAATAGTCTGGCCGCAGCATTTTGAACCAACTGAAGCCTATTAAGCAGTTGTTTTTGGGCATTCAGGTAAATGCTGTTGCAATAATCCAAACATGCCATTACCAGGACAGTGACTACCGTCCTAAAGTCACAGTTCAAGAGATACAGTTTTATTTTTCTAAGGACTCGCAGGATCAGAAAACAGGAGGAGACAACTGAACTGATGTGGGCACAGAAGGTCAGTTTATTGTCTATTATTATTCCTAAATTTTTCACTTTAAGAGCTGGGGTGGGATGGTTACCCATGCCTGTTAGCCACCAGTCTGGGGTCCAAACATGCAGGTTATTTCCAAATACAATCACCTCCGTTTTGTTGGAGTTCAGTTTCAAGCAGTTCGCTGACTTCCAGCATGCGATCGCCTTCATGCAGTCGTGGAAGCGTGCACCTGTTTCTTTTATCTGGCCGTCATTGAAGGATAGAACAATCTGGTAAGTCAACTGGAAACCAAAAGATCTAATCAGGGCTGCCAGGGATGTCACATAGATATTAAAGAGCTTCAGGCTCAGTGACGAACCCTGCGGCACCCCGCATGGAAGGCTAAAGGGCTGAGATTTGTTATTGTCCAAATCGACCGTTTTAGTTCTCTCTGAAAGAAAGGAACGAAGGAGTTTCCAGGCGACCCCTCGTACCCCGGCCCCCTACAGCCGGTACATCAAACTTTATGATGGACTGTGTCGAAGGCTGCTGAGATATCTAACATTATAAGTATGGCCTTTCCACCACCGTCCTTACCTCCTCACAAGATTTGATAAGGGCCGATTCTGTACTATGGTCAACTCTGAAGCCATATTTGGTGGAATCAAGTACATTATTGCAGTGAAAAGAGCTACTGAGCTGAGCATTCATGGCCTTTTCAGTGATTTTTGTGGGCAGGGAAAGTTGCGAGATTGGCCGATAATTCCCTGGGTCTGTGGGCTCCAGAATAGGCTTCTTTAAAAGGGGGAGTATTGAAGCCTTTTTCCAGGCTGTTGGAAAAATCCAGGAGGTAAAAATATTATTGATCAGAGGGTTCAGGACCAAGCAGATCACTTCCGAAACGGATTTAATGATAGGGACCGGACAGGGATTCATGGGGAAACCAGAGCAAACAGAAGACAACAATTTAGCAGTTCCCCCCCAAATTCCCCCCCCCCCCACCCACCCCCCTGGTAAAACCTAGACTGCAGTGTCAACATTATCGGCGCCATCTTGCCCCCTTTTTGAGCCCATTCGTGCGCGTAAGCGGCAGCCATTTTAAATACCATGGCCTCTCTGCCCATCGCCGACAGCCAGCGCGTCTCTCTCTCTCTCTTGACCTCGCAGGCATCCCCCGCGTGCTGACAGCCCCCGCTCTCACATGCCTTGGGCCATAAACCCCTCTTCAGCACAACTCTGCCTCGGAACCCCATCCTGTTTCCAGCTCAACACCTCCCTCCATTCCTTTCATGATCCTGAGTCCTTTGATAAAACCCACCCTTTCCTCTATGCCCGATTGTATTACTCGTTCCCAGGCCGCCACCTGGCCCTGCGGATGCTGTTTATTGCCCCCGATACAATAGGAAGCTTCTCCCATCAAAGGATCCCCGAGTTGATCAAAGCCCCCAAACCATGAGATCCGATCAACCACATACATTCCGTGAATCGGCGTAATGCCCAGCTGCGCAACAATCGTCACCTGTTGTGACCGGGGTGGGGACTTCAACTGTAAATGTGTGTGGGAACGGGCCTGAAGCGGGGATTCCGAGGATGTCCTTTCATACTTCAAAGCATTTGCAAGAATGTGCCACATGCAATAAACTGTAATAAAGATCATAAACCTGTGTATAAGAGGCCAGGCCTCAGAGATGCGGTTAGAGCACCTCGAGAAGATACCCTGTTGTCTGATTTGATGTGTTCTGCTCCGTCGGAATAAAACTTCTGTTTCCTGCCTTCCAGTCTCCAGCGCCTCCCTCTTTGTTTGGTAATTCGAGTGGTATAGAGGCGGTTAGCGCCGGGCAACTTTGAAAAAGGTCATCAGCCCTACCTTTTTCCACAATTGGCGTCCCAAACGTGGGGCCCATCAGTGACTCGTGGATCCAGTGGGAGAGGTCCTGACGACAGAGTGAACGACTGCAACGATCGGGAGAGCTCCTGTCCGATAGACCCTCGTCTGACAGCCGATCATTCGAACTTCACTGGTTCCGAACAGACCTCTCTCGAGTGATCTACGGTCCTGACTGGGAACCATCAGGAGTGCCGCGAAGATCACGAAGAATAGAGGACGATCGGGCGCTGGATTCGGAAGACAAGAAACTGTCCATGCGGTCCGGGTAAGGTCGTGTAACGCGACAAATTGCGAAATGATTGTTTGATTTGGATAATACGAGTATTACTCTTTTGCTGGTTCTTTTGGAGATTCACTGTCTGCAAACGGAGAAACAACAGGCTCTCTCTTTGCAAGCAGTAAAGGATAGGTAACGCAGACTTTTGTCCCCGTTGTAATCCATCGTGCCTATCTTCCTCCCCCACTGATTGATTGTTTGGCCCGAACTGTTGTTCGCGGATTGTTTTCTGGAGATTCTCTGTCTGCAAACAGGGAAGAACAGGTTCTCTCTTTGCAGGTAGTGAAAGGGTAGGTAACGCAGACTTTTGTCCCCGTTGTAACCCGTCGTGCCTACTCATTCTCCCCATTGATTGTTTGATTGACCGAACATTGACTGTTCGATATTGGTTCTTTTGAGGTATTCACCGCCTGCAAACAACGAAGAATAGAAATATTCTGTCTAGTCTTTGCACGCACTGATAAGATAGGTAGTGCAGACTTTTGTCCCCGTTGTAATCCGTCATGCCTATCTTCTCCCCACTGATTGGTAGCCTGTTTAGCCCGGACCGCTTATTAGAGATGAACCATCCGGCTCCACTGGAAGGCACCCCTAATAAGGACATGTTTATGAAGCATGGATTGATCGCTATAGCTTATAGCAAGCTGTGGCATAAATATACGAAGAAGGATCAGAAAAGTCAGTGGCCACTGATAGGATCCTTCGACGAAGATAAAATAAGCGTGCTAGAAACAGCCCCTGGGAAACACAAGACAACGCCCACTATGCTTGATAGTCTCGGCATGTGGCGCAAAGAAACCGAACAGCGTAAAAAGAGAAATGAAAGTAGGTTGGGAAAAGAGCTGCGAAAGGCAGCCCACCTAGCTGCTAAGAAATTAGAAGAAGAGATTAAGGAAAGAGAAGAAGCCAAACAGAAACTAGAGGTAGAGACATCAAGCCAGTGTCCGGTTAGAACACCCTCTATGCTCTATCCTGAATTGCCCTCGAAACAGCGAGCCAACGATGATCTTTTGTTAGGTCCTCCGATCATCTACATGCCCCCTCCATATGCCCCTTCCCAACCCTTAGCACAGCACTCGCTACCCCCAAGCACAGACAAGAGTGGTACCAGAGCTTCGGTCCCCATGGCCTCTGCGCCGGCCGAACCCCTTGTACTAGATACAGCACAAGCGACAGTGTTAGATGACCCAGAGACCCGAAAGACAGATTCCACAAGAACGAACAGGTTAAGCAAAGATGAGCGAGCAGGGATCGACAAGGTAGTGAGGACACTGGTAGAAAGAAAGGAGAGTGGAGAGCACATCACGGATATGTTCAACTCATATGCAGGGAGCCACAGACGGCATTTTGCCGTACGACTGTGTTATCATGCCCTGAATGCATATGAGGACCGATATTGAGACAAAGGCCCCGAGAGCCTAACAACTCTGTATAGAAAGGTCGATATCGGGGATGAGGGCGAGTGTGACGTGACGGACCTCCTTACGCGTACGCTTGAGGTTTTCCGCCACCTCACTGAACAGGAATCGGAAGCTAAACCCACGACACCCGTAGCAACCGAACCACGAACTGAGCGAGCTAGCACCATGATGCCTATAAGAGAGGCTGCCCCCTACTGGGTTCCTCCACGAGGTCTAGGAACACACGATGACGTCAACCACCAAGATGCAAAAGGGAGGGTAGTGTACAACTGGGTCTACCAGCCATGGGATCGGCAAGATATTCTGACGTTCCGGAAATCTCTGCCCGATTTACGTAAAAACCCCACTGCCTTCTACACTGAATTATTTATTTATTTATTTATTTATGATTCTTGTAGAGCGCACAGCTACCCCCGTCGGGGGTGTCCCGGCGCTAAAAACTGTCAGCAGGAAAAGGGAGGGCCTGTCTAAATAGAGGAGAATAGCCAAGTTTTCAAGCGTCTACGGAACAGTGCTTCAGATGGGGCAAATCGGAGGTCTAAGGGAAGGCTGTTCCAGTGTTTTGCGGCAAGGACAGCAAAGGCTCTGCCACCCATTCGGGCGCGGCGGAAACGTGGCACCACCATAAGACGAAGACTGTTAGACCGTAGGTCTCTAACTGAGTGAGATAAAGTCAGGTACAGCCCTAGGTTCAACGATTATGACCCTGGCTGACATCGACTTGTTTTTCGGGTTATGTCTGCCAGCTGATGTGTGGAAGCAAATCCGGAAAGTCGACCACCTTGAGCTGTTCGGACATACCTGGTCACAACTCGATGGCATAGATAGGCAACGAGAACCTGGACAGAAGCCTTTGAAATCCATTTTAGACCTCCCAGACAAAATTGTACAGAAATTGAAAACCCTGATCCCAGAAAAGAAAGTGGACTGGTCGATAGTAACGGCTTGTCGTCAGAAACCCCAGGAAGACGTATCGGACTACTTCTCCCGGTTTGAAACGGTGTTCTCCGATTACAGCGGCCAGGACATGACCACTGCAACCGGACACCATCTGTTTGTCCAGAATTATGTAAAGGGTTTGTCGCCGGAGGTCTCTCAGAAACTGCAGGCCAGTGAGAGTAGTTGGGCAGCCTCCAAACCTGCGGCTATCCTTCAGATGGCCCAATATTACGAGCACCAGAAAAATGAAAACGATAGAGCAACAGAGAAAAAGAAGAAAGACTTAAAGGAGAGGGTAATGATTGCACAGTTGCAAGGGGTGACTGTAGGACGAGAGCAATACAAAGGGAACTTTCAGACAAATGTCCCTAGGAACGCACCTCCTAAAGACCGTACCCCAACACCCCACATTGGACGTAGAGACATTAGCGAGGACCAGTGTGCCTTCTGCAAAGGATTCGGCCATTGGAAATCCCAGTGCCCGGTTCTGTTGGAGATGAACAGAAATAGGGACCCCAAGGACGTAGCGGGTGGACCGAGAAATAGAGGACAGCAACGGGGGTCCGCAAATGACACGACTAACGATAGATCAAACAGACCAAATACATTTGACCGACCCCGACAGAACCAGTACCAGCAGTCTGACTGCGACGATGCCCACGACTTCGCATAGGACTGCCAAGGGCAAGGGAGGGATCCAGTCGAGCTCTATGTTGACCAGCAAGGCCCTTATGTCACCGCTAAGGTCCTGGGTTCAAAGTCTCCATTTCTGGTAGACACTGGCGCGACACGTAGTGCGTTATCTAAACGACTGATTCCAAGGGCACCCTTGTCTGGCTCACTTGTAACATCGATAGGTTTCGATGGAACGCCCTCCACTAACCCTTTGTCCACACCGATCCCCTTTGACTTAGAGAACAACACAACTGACACAACGTTTTTGCTTTCCGCCAATACTCCTGACACCATTATGGGACTTGACTTGCTGAAGCATTTCCGAGCGACTATTAGATGTTCCCAAGACGGAGTTCGAGTTTTTTTGTACGACAACCCCATTCTGCTCAGACATTGCCCTTCCCGACGCATGTTTTCTATCACTGACACTGACTCGTCCCTACTTGACACTCTGCCTCTGTATCTGTGGGCCAAGACAGATTCGGACATAGGACGCATGATGATTGACCCAGTGCACATCACTGTTCGACCGGACGCAATACTCCCAAAACTTCCACAATATCGGATATCGCCCGAGGGCGAGAAGGCATTGGTAAAGATTATTCAGTCACTGATAGACGCAGGAGTGGTAGAGGAAGTGGTTAGCAACGTTTGCAACAGCCCTATCTTGCCCATCATCAAGAAACAAGGAGAGGGAGATGAGAAAGCATACCGCTTCATCATCGACCTTCGAGAGATCAACAAAGTAGTTGTTACCCAGTACCCCGTGGTCTCGGACATCACCACTATCCTGACTTTGATTCCTTCTACTGCCACCACCTTCACTGTCATTGACCTCAAAAACGCATTTTTCTCTATCCCCATCCACCCAGACAGCCGATATCTCTCTGGCTTCACCCTAAAAGCCCGCTCATATAGATTCTGTCGAGGACCCCAAGGCTACACAGAAAGCCCCAGCATCTACAGTCAGGCCCTCAAGAGACAACTGGATGAGGTCCAGTTACCCGATGGAGTGGTGTTGATACAATACGTCGATGACATCCTCTTGGCGGCCGACACCACTCCACTAGCAGTCACCGCCACCATCCAACTCCTGCACTTCCTTGCGGAAAATGGCCACAAGGTCTCCAATAAGAAGTTGCAATTCTGCCAACCCCAGGTCACTTACTTAGGCCACCTTTTGTCCAAAGACGGAAGGAAACTTACTCCCGACCGGATCCAAACCATTCTTGAAACCCCTGTCCCTAAGACTCAGAAACAGGTCCACTCCCTACTAGGCCTCACCTCCTTCTGTCGGCAGTGGTTGCCAAACTTCAGCCTCATTGTGGAACCGCTGCTTTCTCTGCTAGCTAAAGATGTCCCCTTCCCACTCCCTTGGACCCCTGAATGCCAATCCTCTTTCATAGAACTACAAGATGCCCTTTGTTTGGCCCCTGTCCTAGGTACCCCCGATTACACAAAGCCCTTCTCCCTCTACACTCACGAAAGGGAGGGATGTGCTTTGTCTGTCTTGACTCAGTCTATTGGCCCAAAGCAACGACCATGCGCTTACTTCTCTGCCACTCTTGACCCCGTAGCCAGAGCCTTGCCTGCCTGCCTTTGAGCTGTAGCTGCCGCTGCTATCTCTATCCGACAGAGTGAGGGGATCGTACTCTCGAATTCCCTCACGGTATTAGTACCCCATGCAGTTGACACCCTCCTGAACCAAACTAAGACGCAACACCTGACGAGTGCACGGCTGACTGGATACGAACTGACTCTGCTCGCACCCCACATCACCCTGAAAAGATGCACCACACTGAACCCGGCAACTTTGTTGCCCCTACCAGAAAACGATCCCAATGTGCCCCCTGTACATGACTGTGTGACCCTCACGGACAAACAGACTAGAAGTAGGGTTGACCTCAGAGACACGGCTTTTCCTGACCCTGACGGAGAGCTGTGGGTGGACGGCTCTTGCATCAAACGCCCCGATGGCACCACTTCAGCTGCCTATGCAGTCACCACGGCCCGAACTGTAGTAGAGACAGCCCGTATCGCACAACGATCTGCACAGGCAGCAGAACTGATTGCCCTGACACGAGCATGCATCCTAGCAGCAGGAACCACAGCGAACATTTACACCGACAGCCAGTATGCCTTCGGGGTGGTTCACCATTTTGGGCTCCTTTGGAAGGAAAGGGGATTCTTGACCTCACACGGCACCCCCATCTTAAATGGAGATCTAGTCTCCGCCCTGATCGAAGCCGTCCTTCTCCCCAAAAGACTTGCGGTCATCAAATGCCAAGCACACAAGAAAGCGACAGACATTATTGGACAGGGAAATGCACTAGCCGACATCACTGCTCGAACCACAGCTGAAAATAGGACGACGACACGCATGTACGTAACCAGGTCCCAAGCAGAGAAATGGACTGACGCTAGGGACACTATTAGGGACATTCAAATGGCTAGCTCACAACACGAATTGACTGAATGGGCACGGATGGGACTGAAAGACGATGAAGGCTGCTGGCGGACAAAAGACACGAACAAATGGTTGCTACCTGACTCATACCTGATTCCCATATTGACTATGGCACACTCCCCTGCACACATAGGATCAGCCCCCATGATTGAACTTGTCTCCAGAGTTTGGCACAACGACAAAATCACAGACTCAGCCAAACATCTGGTCCAACAATGCTTGATATGCTTGCAACATAACCCCGGGAAAGGAACTGTGGTACCCCGGGGAGGGTTTGGGGTTCCCAATCACCCATTTGAAGTCCAGCAGATGGACTACATCCAACTAGACAGATGCCAAGGCCTGAAATACGTACTTGTTGTGGTGTGTGCATTCAGCAAATGGGTGGAAGCATACCCAACCCGTGATAACACTGCTATGGCCACTGCAAAAGTACTGTTAAAAGAATTTTTCCCTCGCTACGGCCTTTGTCGAATTTTATGGAGCGACAATGGCCCCCACTTCGTAGCCGAAGTTATCCAGCTCATCTTGAAAGGGCTGGGTGTAAAACAGAAGTTCCACGCAGTCTTCCACCCCCAGTCTGCTGGACTTGTTGAGCGACACAATGCCACACTAAAATTAAAACTAGCCAAGATAGTGGCTACCACAGGACTGAAATCGCCAGGCGCTCTCCCACTGGCATTGCTATCGATGCGTTCCACCCCCACCAAACACCACTTGACACCTTACTAGGTCGTTTTCGGCCGACCCATGAGCGTCTGGTCTGCACCAAAACCGACTTCCATTCATGACGTTCCGGACGTCCTAATGTCTGATTACTTGTATAAATTGACTGAAACTCTGTCTGTCATTCACCAACAGGTGCTGCATGCCATCCCTGGCGCTTCCAGGGGTCGCGGACACAACCTGCAACCCGGGGACTTCGTACTGATAAAGAACTTCCAGCGCGCCAAGAGTCTGGAACCCCGGTGGACGGGCCCCTGGCAAGTCCTACTCACCACCCGAACAGCTCTTCGAGTGGAAGGAAAGCGGACCTGGGTGCATGCGCACCACTGCAAATGGATCCCCCCGACTCTGACGACGACCAAAGACGTGACCGCCCAGGAAGAGCTCCTGAACAAAGACCGACCATCGCTGAATTGCTACCCAGACACAGAGACACTTGAACTTGCAAAGATTCCTGACCCCACCATGCCATCCAAAGAAGGGTATAACCTGCGACGAAAGGAGAGAGTTTGGGCTAAGCAGACCATTGACTAAGTCATAATTCTCAGATCAGTGGCCTAACACTACAAAGGCTGTCAGGAGAGAAAGCCAGACGAGGTTTTTGGTTCTGCCCGCTACCGAGCTCCCTTGAAGATGATGGAAGTGCCCGATAAGAAGGTGATGGAAGCGCCCGATAAGAAGGTGATGGAAGCAACCGGACGTCCGAAAATTCGCTACAGAAACCCAAAGACAGACAGAATCCATAGTTCAAAGACAATTGCACTTTTTATCACGATCCTCTTCTGCCTTCTCCTCATGACCACACTCTGGATTGTGGAAGAAAACGCACCCGCTCATGAGACATTCCTGACCACTGCACAGCCTACCACCATGAAGGAACATTATTTGATCTCTTTCTCTCTCCCCAACTCAGAGAAAGGCGAAAGGAGTTTTGGAACAACTCCTTTGTACAGCTGCTGCACCAGCACAATCTTGCCACCAATGCCACCAACTGCTGGATCTGTGGGTTGCTACCCCACGCCACTGGACATTCGATACCCTTCATCTCTTCACCCTTCTCAATTCACGGCTCCTGCCTTGCTTGGCTGATCCTCCTGCAAGAGAGCTATAGGGACAATGCCACCTCCAGCAAAACCATGACGCATTTCTTTCATGAGGTCTGGCGAAACAAAACGAAGACACATTTCTGCCCGCAGACCTCCAACGACTCTATCCACATGGACATCCCTGCCAAAGAACAAATTGAAATGCAGGTGTTCAACAATCCGACCAGACCCACCTTCTCCTACCTTCGGAAACGAACAGCCGCCACCCTGACTATGGCCCTATCTGTCATCAACGTCACAGGCCTTATGTGCATAGAAGAGCTTGGGACACAGCTGGTGGGCAGCAGTGCTTGCCACATCACCAGAACTTTGGATTCCACCGATCCACCTTCCTTTGTATCCTCTCCAAACATGTACTTTGTTTGCGGCACAAAAGCCTACACCTGGCTCCCCAAAGGCTGGGGTGGGCACTTGTTTTATCTCCTTCGTCCTTCCTCCGACCTATGTGGCTCCGGCGAATCACCATAGACAAAAACGAGCCAAGGACATTGAACAAGCCGACTCTACAGGAGCACAGTTCCTCGATGCAATGAAGGGACTTGTTCCACTCTGGGGCCCGATGGCAAACAGCGTTGCCATCCGACATTTGACTCAGGCAGTCGAGACAACAATGAACATCACAGCTGGTATCCTTGCAAACAACACAGCCGAGCTTCAAGCGGTCTGCCTGGTGGCTCTCCAGAACCGCCTTGTTCTAGATGTGGTTCTAGCGGATCGTGGTGGAGCATGCCGCATTATTAGGTCCAGCTGCTGTACATATATACCGGACAATTCACCCTCAGTGTACAAGGCCATCGAACATCTCCACAGAATCTCCTCAGAAGTTCACCAGGAACAGGAAGAATGGTCGCTTGGTGGATGGTTTTGGAGTACTGTTAAGAACTGGGGCTGGAGACTGTTTACCATTATCCTGATTCCTGTGGTTGTAATATGTGGGTTCTGCTTAGGAATTCAATGCCTGCCGCCTCTGTGTTCATTATGTGTGAATTGTATCTGCCCTAAGACTGTGGACTTTGGAAAGGAACGCATGGGAGCACTGTATGATGTTGAGGTTAGGAATTTAATGCAGATAGACCTTGAGTAGACAAGCTGGCTAGATATGTTGAAAAGGGAGGACTGTTAAAACCTAGACTGCAGTGTCAACATTATCGGCGCCATCTTGCCCCCTTTTTGAGCCCATTCGTGCGCGTAAGCGGCAGCCATTTTAAATACCATGGCCTCTCTGCCCATCGCCGACAGCCAGCGCGTCTCTGTCTCTCTCTCTTGACCTCGCAGGCATCCCCCGTTCGCTGACAGCCCCCGCTCTCACATGCCTTGGGCCATAAACCCCTCTTCAGCACAACTCTGCCTCGGAACCCCATCCTGTTCCCAGCTCAACACCTCCCTCCATTCCTTTCATGATCCTGAGTCCTTTGATAAAACCCCCCTTTCCTCTATGCCCGATTGTCTTACTCATTCCCAGGCCTCCACCTGGCCCTGCGGATGCTGTTTATTGCCCCCCATACAATAGGAAGCTTCTCCCATCAAAGGATCCCCGAGTTGATCAAAGCCCCCACCCCATGAGATCCGATCAACCACATACATTCCGTGAATTGACGGAATGCCCAGCTGCGCAACAATTGTCACCTGTTGTGACCGGGGTGGGGACTTCAACTGTAAATGTGTGTGGGAACGGGCCTGAAGCGGGGATTCCGAGGATGTCCTTTCATACTTCAAAGCATTTGCAAGAATGTGCCACATGCAATAAACTGTAATAAAGATCATAAACCTGTGTATAATAGGCCAGGCCTCAGAGATGCGGTTAGAGCACCTCGAGAAGATACCCTGTTGTCTGATTTGATGTGTTCTGCTCCGTCTGAATAAAACTTCTGTTTCCTGCCTTCCAGTATCCAGCGCCTGCCTCTTTGTTTGGTAATTCGAGTGGTATAGAGGCGGTTAGCGCCGGGCAACTTTGAAAAAGGTCATCAGCCCTACCTTTTTCCACACCCCCAAGAGGGGTAATATGTTCATAAACTGGTCCCGCAGTTGGATCCAACTGATTAGGACTCACTGAGTGAAAAACAGGCCCTTGCAACTGAGGAGTAAATGTGGAAAATATGGCCTCCTCTTGTTGAAAAAAGATGGCCAAATTATCGCATAGTTCGGACTGCTGTAAAGAAAGTTCTTCTTAGTTTCCAGCAGTAAAACTTTGTACTGTTTTAGACTGACTTTGTAATTACCTTTCTAAGCAGTACAATAACCTCTCTTCCAGGCCCGTTCAAGTTTTTTACAGGTCAATTTCTGGCATTTGAGCTGGTCCAAATACCAGGGGGCTGAAGGATTAGCTCTCTTGGGAGTCCATTTGTTTTATAGGAACGGGTTTTTTGCATGCTCTATCAAGCCACTCAGTATAGTCATAAGTAGATTTGTCAATATCGCACAAGGGGGGAGGTAATGTGTTCATAAGTTCCTCCTTGAGTTGTTCCTTGTCTAAGTTTTTCCACACCATTTTTTTCACCAACTTGAGTGGCGGTCTCTCTGATTTAGAAGCCAAAGGTGTCTTCAGCCCAAATATGATGGCGATATGGTCGGACCAAACCAGAGGAAGGACCACTAGACAGGATACATCGGTATTATTCGTAAATATCCCGTCTAAGGTATGACCCTTCAAATGTGTAGGACCGACTACCAGCCGTTTCAGGTCCCCGGCTTCCAGTATTTTGTTCAGCCCGCTGGTATCAGGGTCATTAATGTCCTCGAGATAGAAGTTAAAGTCACCCAGAACCGTAAAGGAATCTAGGCACGAACCTTCCTCGAGTAAAGTACCTATAGTTTCAAAAAACCCCAGTCGCGGCCCAGGAGGTCTATAAAGAAGTATCTCTTTAAAGATACTGTGATGCTCAAGGCTGACCTTGATCGAAAGGGCTTCACAGAATTAGTTTGATGCCGGTTGAAACACTGGAGTTAATGAGTTATGATAAATCACCACTAAACCCCCCCCTTTCCTCAGAGGACGATCCAAAGAAAAGCAGGAAAAACCTGGGGGAGTAGCCGTTGTTAGGTCTGGACCGGATGCTCGGTCCGTCCAAGAATCCGTAATAAAAGCAATTTTGATACTGTGTTCTTCTAGAAAAAGTGCACATTCAGAGCTATGTCTGACTAGGGACCTTGCATTGAAGAGCGAACACTTAATCAAAGTTCTGATGATGTAACTTGGAACATCGAAGGATTTATCTTACATACTGTGGACAGGTTGATCAAGGATAGAAGGCAGTTGCAGACCACAACTGCTGCATGCCTCAAGTGGACCTTTGGACCCATCTCACAGGCGATCTGAGGGCAATTATCCATACCACCTCCCGGCCTAATCTCAACCAGCTGTTGCTTTGAGTACATCTTGATATCTGGGGTTTCACGGGCAGGGGTACTGGCCCTGAGCCCGGTCCGAGCGCGGACGGGCGCAGACGGGCTTGCCTTTGGCGCCCCATCGGTGCACCAGCGGCGCACCCGCTGTGCGCGTCCGCTGTGTTTGTCCGCTGTGCGCGTCCGCTGCGTGTCAACGTTGTCATGCCTCTTAAATAGGAAGCGTGAAACGACTGGACTGCTGCCCTGCCAACCACCTAATATGGCCGCCCCAGAACAGGCTGAATGGAGTGCAAAATACGCAAGAATCCCAACAAAGATTCCCTGGTTAAAATGTATAAAAATAAATCAGTGCAAAGTGCGCAGCAACTTTAAAAAACGTCTTTCAGCAGCAATAGAAACCGGTCGGGCGTTGAACGCAGCTCTGACTCCGGTTTTCGGCAAAGCAGCGTGTTCTTGTCAGTATGCCTCTTAAATAGGCAGCGTGGAACGACTGGACCGCTGCGCTGCCAACCACCTAATATGGCCGCCCCGGAACAGGCTGAATGGAGTGCAAAATACTCAAGAATCCCCCCAAAGATTCCCAAGGTTCAGGCACAAAGAAATTAAAATGTATAAAAAGAAATCATTAGATCTTCAAACACTAACTTTGAGTTCATGTCTTCTGCTTTGGTTTGAGGGTTGCCATTTGCCATCCCAGATATCATATTCTGCTCAGACGTAAGACAAAAAGGGCACAGAAAGAGACGTAAAGAGTACGGCAAGCACAAGACACCTATGAACTATAAAAAGCATACAAAACTACAGTAGTAAAGAGAAGCAACATGAACTGAGCAACACAAATGCGAGGCGTCTATGTACTGTAACAATCAAAATAGAGGAAAGCAGGACTCTAAGCACATCAAGGAAGCCCAATGGAGACCTTAGAACTGTCTGAGGGTAAAAAATCCAGACGCATGTTGGGGGGGTGTTGGAGTGAGAGCCCAGACAGAAGATGAGTCGCGTGATGTTGTTTTCCTCATGACCTCTCTTTTGTTTTGAGTAGTTACATTTCTAAAGGTTTTCTGAAACGCGTACAGTTGGGTTCAGGTTAATGGTCTTGCCAATGGCGCTCCACAGTCCACGTCCTGTAACACTTGATGTATGTATGTATGTATGTATGTATGTATGTATGCATTCATTGGCATTGGCTGAATGCGAGGGTAGCTTCATTGCAATGGAGCATTTAAAAGGGAGCAAGGCCCCCAAGTAGATACAGTTATCGGGGAAGGTCGAGGATGGACTGTCATGTCAAGGGGGCTCCTCGAAGACGAGTGTCTTCAGCTTCTTTTCTGAATTGTAGGAGAGTTGGTGCTGATCTCATGATGCTATCGATGCTGTTCCAGATGCTGGGAGCACGGACAGAGAAGGCCTGCCCTCTGTGTGTTTTTTCCTTCTTGCAAAGTTTTGTCTCCGGTCTGGTGACATCCAGGCTGCTAATCAGGCAGGGTCCCCAGGACATGTCTCATCTGTTGTCCAGGGAAGCTGAGGTCTTGTATTTGAGAGGTTTGTAATGGTAGCAGCTGGCGTGAACATAACAGGGGCTTTAAAGGGGAGTGCCAGTGTAACATAACATGTGTATTTGTAAAGAGCACATTCACCCATAGGTCTCTTGGCACTGAATAACAGATGTTTATTGTTACCCGACTCATTGGTACTCATTTTATCAACCTCAGATGGATGAAAGGCTGAGTGGACCCGCCGGGATTTGAACCTGTGACCTTGAGGTTGAACACAGGCCCCTGCAGTGGATATATTAGTCCACTGAGCCACCAGACCCGGCAGTGTAGGTCTTTTAATGTGAGGGTGACGTGGTTGGATTTTACTGCACCCTTGATGAGCGGTGCTGCAGTTTGTTGGACACATTCCAGTGGTTCTAGGGTGATATTGGAGAGACGCCTGAGCATGGCGTTATCTCCGTCCTGTCGGGAGAGGACTACCGCCTGTATGGTTGTTCTAAAGTCGTTTTCAGAGACAATAGGCTTTATTTTCTTCATGTGGGAGATTAGGACACAAGATGACTTGGTCTTCCTGGCAATGCTCTGTACACGTTATACCCTTTAGGGCCTTGCAGACCACTAACAGATTTCTCTGGCGCCATCCCGCCAGGACTTTGAGATGGTGTCTGACCCCCTAATGTGAAAATCTTCAAAATTATTGCCCGTGCACACTTGGAATGACATAAGAGGGGATGGAACGTCTGTGAAACCCGACGTAATCCAGCGTGTCAATGGCGTGGCGGGACGCTGCGTGCGTCCGGCCCTTAGCCAATAGAAACGAGGGGTGACCAATTGCGCACAGTTGTGGCCAAAAAAGCGAGCTGCTGGGTTTCTCATGAAGCAAAAGCCTTGTGTAATTCCGCCCTAATCTGTTGGCCTGCTCCCCTCAGTAAGAGGTCTGTAGAGAAAATGGCCAATTCAAGGCAAACTGTGATCTGCAGTTTAGACAAAACTGTGCCTCAACTCTTTCATTCTCTTTAGCCCTGTCTTTCTCCCTCACAGTGGCGTAGCAAGGTCAGGTGGTACCCCTTGCGGAAAATTTCTTGTTATCCCCTCACCTCCGCCCTCATTAAAATTGTTAAAATAAGGGAAAAAAAGATAGTTACACATATTTTTGCCATTTTGTCACCCCCCCCTCAATGCCATTTTGTCACCCCCCTCAGTGAAGACACCCAGGGCGCCCCGCACCCACCGCACCCCCCTTCCTATGCCATTGTTCCCTCACTCTGCCCCTGCTCCACTCTTTGTACCCTTGATATTTTCTCTCTCCCTACATTCTCGTTCACTCTCTCCTCCAACATCAGTCCCTCCAGTCTTTTATACCTTTCTTTCTTCTCTCTCCCTCATTCTCTCTCGCTTTCTCTCCCCTCCATTCTCTTCCTACCCTTCATTCTTTGTCTCGTCTCTGCCAATGTTCTGGCTTCAATGTGTTTACACGTGAACACAAAATGTGTGCGTGCTTCTGTCGGTGTGTTTTAGCACATTAAACTAAACGCTGTTGGCTTTGCCAATGCTTGTGGTAGGTGGAAGCCCTTTGAGAGCTGTCAATCATCCAGAAGGCAGCAGCCAGGGCAAACTATTTTTTCAGTCGCAGAACTGTAACTGTACAGACCGTTATTTACTTATGAAGGAGCTTTACGAACCGCTGCGTGTGCACTTCTGGTTACTTCAGAGCACTTGACTCAGTGGTGTTAACTAACCCTTAGCGGAGTTCGCAGAGTTGCACTACACGGAACTCTGGGAAGTGCAAAAATCTCTGCCGCTCCATGTGGAGCTCCGCAGGTGGCGGAGAACGATAGAAAAATTCTGTTCGCGGTGACTGCACAGTGCCGGATGCTTGTCCGCACTGTGCAATTATTGCAAATGGCACCATGCACAGTGCAAGCGGTCCCTGCTTTCCTTTTCTGTCGCTCGAGTAGATTTTTACTCGAGCGGCAGCTTTCTCAATATGAACGGGCAGTTTCTCAACGCAAGCTGTCCCAAGCACATGCGACCACTTGCAATGAGAAACCTGACCCCCCCCGTGTTGAGAAATCTCGCCGGGATGTTGCTTTACAACGAGGGAGGAAAAAAACTCTGCTCCGCAACGCAAAGCAGAGTTTTTCAGAACTCCGCGATCTCCGCGTAACGCAGAGTGCAGAAAACTCCGCAAACTGAGCGAGCGGAGTGGAGTTCACTGCCCAGGGTTAGTGGTAATACAGCATTGTGATATGGGATGTAGAGGTCCCAACGAATCAGTGAGTAACCACACCTAAAATGCTTCAATTCCGACTTCTGAAATACATAAAAGTACCTATCTACGTACAAATGCTGGTAACTTAAAGTTGCAAAATATAGCGTCATCTCGGGGAGCTGTTTCTATATTTTGACTGCTGGTTGAGGTTTGTTTTTAATATAGTCCCACTATGTCGTTACTTGTGCAGAGCTCTCTGAGACAATGTAAGCATGCAGATCTGTAAAATCTATAGGGGATTCTTAAAATAGAGACACTGTGAAGAACTATATTTTATCAGAACTAGCAGGCGTGGTTTTATTATTAATAGATTTTGTGTTTGCGAACAGTCTCGCAGGACGCTACTGTGTTTCACCAGCAAAAGCTTATCAACTTCATAATTTTTGCACTTTAATGAAAATGCAACAGCATGCCTTTTCCTCCTATTAACCCGCAGGTAAAATTAATTATACGATTCTAGTGGTAACATTTGCTCATAACAGTCAATTTGTGGTGGAATTTTAGAGAAAGGGGATGCACACTGCTCCAAGTATGTTTTATTTGATATGTCTTAAAATAAAGCAGCAGAAAGTCATTTCTTGCTCTGCTCTTTCTTCATTGTTGACTACACTTTTCCTGATCATTTCATCCTCAATTTTAGCTTCCCCCAAATAGCACATGAAGGGGCCTCTTCTTTCGCAAGACACACCACAGATGCCCTACTTGCCACGGGGCTCAGCACCCAATTCAAGGATGGGGTCTTCCATTTTTTTTCTAGGGGGATATGAGAGTTTTGTAACACAAACTCATCCCACGTGCGCGTAGAAATGACAGCGTGAACAGGAGTGAATGTCAGCTCTAGCTCATATGGAACACACACAATTTTAAGTATTTTTATTTTATATATTGAAGAGCAAACATCCACATTCAAAAATATAAAAATGTATTGCAAAAACGAAGAGTGCAATAATTCAAAAAAATGTCTACACAGCCTGTAGACGTTTAACAACGTTTTATCAAGTCAGATACAATCTTAAATGATTATTTTTGGCCGTCTGTCTAATCGATACTCTATGACTCTGTTTATCAGATCTATCGCAAAATACAGTACGTGCCTCCAAGCTAGCATTCCTTATCAGGGGCGGGGCTTAAGCTGTGCCTTCCAACCTAGACTGACCTCCAACCGGTACCTGCTCTTTCGTCTCCCCCAGTCCTAGCTGGCCCCCACTTTATGCTCTAGTAAGAGCCAACTGGCGACCTGATGGAGACACATAACACCCTCTCATAATATCTGCAACTAGTATTTGGTACACCTAAGTCTGTTCTTAACATAGAGTTTGGAGCTCCCTTGTGCAAAGGTGTAAGTACTGATGTGGAAACTACACAGTTTGTAAGCAAAACTTACATAGGTGCACAGTTCACACTGTGTGCAGAAATAACAATTGATGGACAGAATGCAGAACAATGTCATACACACACTGCAGTACAGAGTACAGAGATTGTGATCACCATGCCATTCCAGTAGGAACCCAGCCATATGCAAATCAGTCTTGACCCTGCGCTCAATGGGAACATTCCATCCCGAACTGCCAGGCCAAGTTCTCCCTGGACTGGACACAAGCATCCTAGGACTGGTTCTGGCTTTTAGCCCTCATCAGCCTGGATAACTTGACTCCAGTGGCATGGAGAGCACAGGACTCACGTCTACGCAAACCGAGATCTGGGCCTAAATCCATTGTTTCTTTGCTTCCCATGCCATTCCAGTTTGAACCCAGCCCTATGCAAATCAGTCTTGACCCTGCGCCCAACAGGAACAGTCCAGCCAGAACTGCCAGGCCAGGTCCTCCCTGGACTGGAACCAAGCATCCTAGGACCGGTTTCAGGGTTTCACTCAACATCAGTCAGGATAGCTTGACTCCTGTGGCATGAAGAGCATGGGACCCACATCTGGGAATACCTGTCTCACTCAGGGTGACAAATGCAAAAATAACAATTGATGGACAGAATGCAGAATAATGTCATACATTCACCCAAGTACAGAGATCTGGGTCGAAATCCATCGTTTTTCTGCTCACCATGCCATTCCAGTCTTTTGCAGTTCATACTGTGAGGCAGATTCATAAAGCGGCTGAGCACGACATATTTCACCTGGGTTATGGGTATTTTTCGACCCCCTCGGCACATGAAGACTGCACATAAAGTAGATGTTCAAGTGGGAAATGTGTCAAAGTTTCTTTTCTCTGAGAGGGTGTTGTCACTCAATAATGCTTTTTCTATTAATTTACCCCACTTGCAACTGTCTTCCCTTCTGGCCTCTGTTGAGTGGGTGAGTAAGGCAGAAATGACAGTACCAGCTGCACTCTTCATGGATAGTTTGCAATTATCCGCTATACGGTAATATTACCTCCAGTGCCATAGCAACCCTAGTAGCACCAACTGCACTTTCTGTGGATAGTTCACTATTGCCACCTGCACTGCAGAAGAAAAACTCATAGGATCGGTTTCACCCTCAGTGGATACCTTGGTGATATTAGCTGCAGGGCCAGAGCAACTCTAGCAGCATTAGCTGCACTGTCAGTGTCAGTGTCTGCTCCAGTGTTATCAGCTCAGATCACTGGAGTCCGGGCCTTCAGGCAGTAGACCGCCTTGAACCTACGCCTGAAGGCAGAACACTGTGTACCGAGGGATTCAGACCATAACCTTTCTTGAACCTAAGTGTCAGTGTAGGAACCAATGGAGGCAGATCTCTGGGTGCCCCCAGCTTCAGACCCTAGAATGCATTGAGCCCAAGTGTCAGGGTAGAACCCAATGGAGGCAGATCTCTGGGTGCCCCTAGCTTCAGACCCTAGAATGCATTGAACCCAAGTGTCAGGGTAGAACCCAATGGAGGGAGAACTCTGGGTGCCCAGAGCTTCATACCCTAGAATGCTTTGAACCCAAGTGTCGGGGTAGAACCCAATGGAGGCAGATCTCTGGGCGCCCCCAGCTTCAGACCCTAGAATACTTTGAACCCAAGTGTCGGGGTAGAACCCAATGGAGGCAGATCTCTGGGTGCCCCCAGCTTCAGAGCCTCGAATGCCTTGAACCCAAGTGTCGGGGTAGAACCCAATGGAGGGGGAACTCTGGGTGCCCGGGGCGTCAGACCCTAGAATGCCTTAAACCCAAGTGTCGGGGTAGAACCCAATGGAGGCAGAACTCCGGGTGCCCCCAGCTTCAGAGCCTCGAATGCCTTGAACCCAAGTGTCGGGGTAGAACCCAATGGAAGCAGATCTCTGGGTGCCCCCAGCTTCAGAGCCTCGAATGCCTTGAACCCAAGTGTCGGGGTAGAACCCAATGGAAGCAGATTTCTGGGTGCCCCCAGCTTCAGAGCCTCGAATGCCTTGAACCCAAGTGTCGGGGTAGAACCCAATGGAGGCAGATCTCTGGGTGCCCGGGGCGTCAGACCCTAGAATGCCTTGAACCCAAGTGTCAGGGTAGAACCCAATGGCGGCAGATCTCCAAGTGCCCCCAGCTTCAGAGCCTCGAATGCCTTGAACCCAAGTGTCGGGGTAGAACCCAATGGAAGCAGATCTCTGGGTGCCCCCAGCTTCAGACCTTAGACTGCTTTGAACCCAAGTGTCGGGATAGAACCCAATGGAGGCAGATCTCTGGGTGCCCGGGGCGTCAGACCCTAGAATGCCTTGAACCCAAGTGTCAGGGTAGAACCCAATGGAGGCAGATCTCCGGGTGCCCCCAGCTTCAGAGCCTCGAATGCCTTGAACCCAAGTGTCGGGGTAGAACCCAATGGAAGCAGATCTCTGGGTGCCCCCAGCTTCAGAGCCTCGAATGCCTTGAACCCAAGTGTCGGGGTAGAACCCAATGGAGGCAGATCTCTGGGTGCCCGGGGCGTCAGACCCTAGAATGCCTTGAACCCAAGTGTCGGGGTATAACCCAATGGAGGCAGATCTCTGGGTGCCCGGGGCGTCAGACCCTAGAATGCCTTGAACCCAAGTGTCAGTGTAGAACCCAATGGTGGGAGAACTCTGGGTGCCCCCAGCTTCAGACCCTAGAATGCCTTGAACCCAAGTGTCAGGGTAGAACCCAATGAAAGCAGATCTCTGGGTGCCCCCAGCTTCAGAGCCTCGAATGCCTTGAACCCAAGTGTCGGGGTAGAACCCAATGGAGGCAGATCTCTGGGTGCCCCCAGCTTCAGAGCCTCGAATGCCTTGAACCCAAGTGTCCGGATAGAATCCAATGGAGGCAGATCTCTGGGTGCCCCCAGCTTCAGAGCCTCGAATGCCTTGAACCCAAGTGTCGGGGTAGAACCCAATGGAGGGAGAACTCGGGGTGCCCCCAGCTTCAGACCCTAGAATGCTTTGAACCCAAGTGTCGGGATAGAACCCAATGGAGGCAGATCTCTGGGTGCCCGGGGCGTCAGACCCTAGAATGCCTTGAACCCAAGTGTCAGTGTAGAACCCAATGGAGGGAGAACTCTGGGTGCCCCCAGCTTCAGACCCTAGAATGCATTGAACCCAAGTGTCAGGGTAGAACCCAATGGAAGTAGATCTCTGGGTGCCCCCAGCTTCAGACCCTAGAATGCCTTGAACCCAAGTGTCAGGGTAGAACCCAAAGGAGGCAGATCTCTGGGTGCCCGGGGCGTCAGACCCTAGACTGCCTTGAACCCAAGTGTCGAGGTAGAACCCAAAGGAGGCAGATCTCTGGGTGCCCGGGGCGTCAGACCCTAGAATGCCTTGATCCCAAGTGTCAGGGTAGAACCCAATAGAGGCAAATCTCTGGGTGCCCCCAGCTTCAGACCCTAGAATGCCTTGAACCCAAGTGTCGGGGTAGAACCCAATGGAAGCGGATCTCTGGGTGCCCGGGGCGTCAGACCCTAGAATGCATTGAACCCAAGTGTCAGGGTAGAACCCAATGGAGGGAGAACTCTGGGTGCCCCCATCTTCAGACCCTAGAATGCCTTGAAGCCAAGTGTCGGGGTAGAACCCAGTGGAAGCAGATCTCTGGGTGCCCGGGGCGTCAGACCCTAGACTGCTTTGAACCCAAGTGTCAGGGTAGAACCCAATGGAGGCAGATCTCTGGGTGCTCCCAGCTTCAGACCCTAGACTGCTTTGAACCTAAGTGTCAGGGTAGAACCCAATGGAGGGAGAACTCTGGGTGCCCCCAGCTTCAGACCCTAGACTGCCTTAAACCCAAGTGTCGGGGTAGAACCCAATGGAAGCAGATCTCTGGTTGCCCGGGGCGTCAGACCCTAGAATGCCTTGAACCCAAGTGTCAGGGTAGAACCCAATGGAGGGAGAACTCTGGGTGCCCGGGGCGTCAGACCCTAGAATGCCTTGAACCCAAGTGTCAGGGTAAAACCCAATGGAAGCAGATCTCTGGGTGCCTGGGGCGTCAGACCCTAGAATGCCTTGAACCCAAGTGTCAGGGTAGAACCCAATGGAGGCAGATCTCTGGGTGCCCCCAGCTTCAGACCCTAGAATGCCTTGAACCCAAGTGTCGGGGTAGAACCCAATGGAAGCAGATCTCTGGGTGCCCGGGGCGTCAGACCCTAGAATGCATTGAACCTAAGTGTCAGGGTAGAACCCAATGGAGGCAGATCTCTGGGTCCCCCCAGCTTCATACCCTAGACTGCTTTGAACCTAAGTGTCAGGGTAGAACCCAATGGAGGCATATCTCTGGGTCCCCCCAGCTTCATACCCTAGACTGCTTTGAACCTAAGTGTCAGGGTAGAACCCAATGGAGGCAGATCTCTGGGTGCCCGGGGCGTCAGACCCTAGAATGCCTTGAACCCAAGTGTCAGGGTAGAACCCAATGGAAGCAGATCTCTGGGTGCCCCCAGCTTCAGAGCCACTAATGCCTTGAACCTAAGTGTCAGGGTAGAACCCAATGGAGGCAGATCTCTGGGTGCCCGGGGCGTCAGACCCTAGAATGCTTCGAACCGAAGTCTGAGGGTAGAACCCAATGGAAGCAGATCTCTGGGTGCCCCCAGCTTCAAACCCTAGAATGCCTTGAACCTAAGTCTGAGGGTAGAACCCAATGGAGGCAGACCTCTGGGTGCCCGGGGCGTCAGACCCTAGACTGCTTTGAACCTAAGTGTCAGGGTAGAACCCAATGGAGGCAGATCTCTGGGTGCCCGGGGCGTCAGACCCTAGACTGCTTTGAACCTAAGTGTCAGGGTAGAACCCAATGGAGGCAGATCTCTGGGTGCCCCCAGCTTCAGACCCTAGACTGCTTTGAACCTAAGTGTCAGGGTAGAACCCAATGGAGGGAGAACTCTGGGTGCCCCCAGCTTCAGACTCTAGACTGCCTTAAACCCAAGTGTCGGGTAGAACCCAATGGAAGCAGATCTCTGTGTGCCCGGGGCGTCAGACCCTAGAATGCCTTGAACCCAAGTGTCAGGGTAGAACCCAATGGAGGCAGATCTCTGGGTGCCCGGGGCGTCAGACCCTAGAATGCCTTGAACCCAAGTAAATGTAAATGTAAATGTACATGTATTTATATAGCGCAAATCGCCCACATCGCAGGCATCAATGCGCTTGCTTAGGGAACCCGTCCTGGTATTCCCCTGTGAGATACCCCGGCAGGGTATCCACAAGGTGAAAGCCAGGCATCCCGCCGCGAGGGGCCATTGTGGAGATTAAGCAAGCTATTGCCCAGAGTCGCAGAGTGTGAACCCGTGAGTCGAGTAGGCACCGGAGTGAGAATTATCGAGTCCGTGGAATTATTGAGCCCAACCCCCGTCGGGGCGGGGAATTGAACCCTGGTCCAGGGCCGATCTCAGCTTCTGGGTCTGCCGCCTCTAACCCCTGAGCCACACTTCTCCACAAGTGTCAGGTTAGAACCCAATGGAGGCAGATCTCTGGGTTCCCCCAGCTTCAGACCCTAGAATGCCTTGAACCCAAGTGTCAGGGTAGAACCCAATGGAAGCAGATCTCTGGGTGCCCGGGGCATCAGAACCTAGACTGCTTTGAACCTAAGGGTCAGGGTAGAACCCAATGGAAGCAGATCTCTGGGTGCCCCCAGCTTCAGACCCTAGAATGCATTGAACCTAAGTGCCAGGGTAGAACCCAATGCAATGGAGGGAGAACTCTGGGTGCCCCCAGCTTCAGACCCTAGAATGCCTTGAACCCAAGTGTCGGGGTAGAACCCAATGGAAGCAGATCTCTGGGTGCCCGGGGCGTCAGACCCTAGAATGCATTGAACCTAAGTGTCAGGGTAGAACCCAATAGAGGCAGATCTCTTCGTCCCTCCAGCTTCATACCCTAGACTGCTTTGAACCTAAGTCTCAGGGTAGAACCCAATGGAGGCAGATCTCTGGGTCCCCCCAGCTTCATACCCTAGACTGCTTTGAGCCTAAGTGTCAGGGTAGAACCCAATGGAGGCAGATCTCTGGGTGCCCGGGGCGTCAGACCCTAGAATGCCTTGAACCGAAGTGTCAGGGCAGAACCCAATGGAAGCAGATCTCTGGGTGCCCTCAGCTTCAGAGCCTCGAATGCCTTGAACCTAAGTGTCAGGGTAGAACCCAATGGAGGCAGATCTCTGGGTGCCCGGGGCGTCAGACCCTAGAATGCCTTGAACCCAAGTGTCAGGGTAGAACCCAATGGAAGCAGATCTCTGGGTGCCCCCAGCTTCAAACCCTAGACTGCTTTGAACCTAAGTGTCAGGGTAGAACCCAATGGAGGCAGATCTCTGGGAGCCCGAGGCCTCAGACCCTAGAATGTCTTGAACCTAAGTCTGAGGGTAGAACCCAATGGAGGCAGATCTCTGGGAGCCCGGGGAAACAGACCCTAGAATGCCTTGAACCTAAGTCTGAGGGTAGAACCTAATGGAGGCAGATCTCTGGGAGCCCGGGACATCAGACCCTAGAATGCCTTGAACCTAAGTCTGAGGGTAGAACCCAATGGAGGCAGATCTCTGGGTGCCCCCAGCTTCAGATCCTAGAATGCCTTGAACCCAAGTGTCAGGGTAGAACCCAATGGAGGCAGATCTCTGGGTCCCCCCAGCTTCATACCCTAGAATGCCTTGAACCTAAGTGTCAGGGTAGAACCCAATGGAGGCAGATCTCTGGGTGCCTGGGGCGTCAGACCCTAGAATGCTTTGAACCTAAGTGTCAGGGTAGAACCCAATGGAGGCAGATCTCTGGGAGCCCGGGGCATCAGACCCTAGAATGCCTTGAACCTAAGTCTGAGGGTAGAACCTAATGGAGGCAGATCTCTGGGAGCCCGGGACATCAGACCCTAGAATGCCTTGAACCTAAGTCTGAGGGTAGAACCCAATGGAGGAAAATCTCTGGGTGCCCCCAGCTTCAGATCCTAGAATGCCTTGAACCCAAGTGTCAGGGTAGAACCCAATGGAGGCAGATCTCTGGGTCCCCCCAGCTTCATACCCTAGAATGCCTTGAACCTAAGTGTCAGGGTTGAACCCAATGGAGGCAGATCTCTGGGTGCCCCCAGCTTCAGATCCTAGAATGCCTTGAACCCAAGTGTTGGGGTAGAACCCAATGGAGGCAGATCTCTGGGTCCCCCCAGCTTCATACCCTAGAATGCCTTGAACCTAAGTGTCAGGGTAGAACCCAATGGAGGCAGATCTCTGGGTGCCCGGGGCGTCAGACCCTAGAATGCTTTGAACCTAAGTGTCAGGGTAGAACCCAATGGAGGCAGATCTCTGGGAGCCCGGGGCATCAGACCCTAGAAAGCCTTGAACCTAAGTCTGAGGGTAGAACCTAATAGAGGCAGATCTCTGGGAGCCCGGGACATCAGACCCTAGAATGTCTTGAACCTAAGTCTGAGGGTAGAACCCAATGGAGGCAAAGCCTAGAATGCCTTGAACCCAAGTGTCAGGGTAGAACCCAATGGAGGCAGATCTCTGGGTCCCCCCAGCTTCATACCCTAGAATGCCTTGAACCTAAGTGTCAGGGTAGAACCCAAAGGAGGCAGATCTCTGGGTGCCCGGGGCGTCAGACCCTAGAATGCCTTGAACCCAAGTGTCAGGGTAGAACCCAAAGGAGGCAGATCTCTGGGTGCCCCCAGCTTCAGACCCTAGAATGCCTTGAACCCAAGTGTCAGGGTAGAACCCAAAGGAGGCAGATCTCTGGGTGCCCGGGGCGTCAGACCCTAGAATGCTTTGAACCTAAGTGTCAGGGTAGAACCCAATGGAGGCAGATCTCTGGGAGCCCGGGGCATCAGACCCTAGAATGCCTTGAACCTAAGTCTGAGGGTAGAACCTAATGGAGGCAGATCTCTGGGAGCCCGCGACATCAGACCCTAGAATGCCTTGAACCTAAGTCTGAGGGTAGAACCCAATGGAGGCAAATCTCTGGGTGCCCCCAGCTTCAGATCCTAGAATGCCTTGAACCCAAGTGTCAGGGTAGAACCCAATGGAGGCAGATCTCTGGGTCCCCCAGCTTCATACCCTAGAATGCCTTAAACCTAAGTGTCAGGGTAGAACCCAAAGGAGGCAGATCTCTGGGTGCCCGGGGCGTCAGACCCTAGAATGCCTTGAACCCAAGTGTCAGGGTAGAACCCAAAGGAGGCAGATCTCTGGGTGCCCGGGGCGTCAGACCCTAGAATGCCTTGAACCCAAGTGTCAGGGTAGAACCCAATGGAAGCAGATCTCTGGGTGTCCCCAGCTTCAGACCCTAGAATGCCTTGAACCCAAGTGTCGGGGTAGAACCCAATGGAGGCAGATCTCTGGGTGCCCGGGGAGTCAGACCCTAGAATGCTTCGAACCTAAGTCTGAGGGTAGAACCCAATGGAGGCAGATCTCTGGGTGTCCCCATCTTCAGACCCTAGAATGCCTTGAACCCAAGTGTTGGGGTAGAACCCAATGGAGGCAGATCTCTGGGTGCCCCCAGCTTCAGACCCTAGAATGCCTTGAACCCAAGTGTCAGGGTAGAACCCAATAGAAGCAGATCTCTGGGTGCCCGGGGCGTCAGACCCTAGAATGCCTTGAACCCAAGTGTCAGGGTGGAACCCAGTGGAGGCAGATCTCTGGGTGCCCGGGGCGTCAGACCCTAGAATGCCTTGAACCCAAGTGTCAGGGTAGAACCCAGTGGAGGCAGATCTCTGGGTGCCCGGGGCGTCAGACCCTCGACTGCCTTGAACTGAGGTGTCAGGGTGGAACCCAGTGGAGGCAGATCTCTGGGTGCCCGGGGCGTCAGACCCTAGACTGCCTTGAACCCAAGTGTCAGGGTAGAACCCAAAGGAGGCAGATCTCTGGGTGCCCGGGGCATCAGACCCTAGAATGCCTTGAACCCAAGTGTCAGGGTAGAACCCAGTGGAGGCAGATCTCTGGGTGCCCGGGGCGTCAGACCCTAGAATGCTTTGAACCTAAGTCTGAGGGTAGAACCCAATGGAAGCAGATCTCTGGGTGCCCCCAGCTTCAAACCCTAGACTGCTTTGAACCTAAGTGTCAGGGTAGAACCCAATGAAGGCAGATCTCTGGGAGCCCGGGGCATCAGACCCTAGAACGCCTTGAACCTAAGTCTGAGGGTAGAACCCAATGGAAGCAGATCTCTGGGAGCCCGGGGCATCAGACCCAAGAATGCCTTGAACCTAAGTCTGAGGGTAGAACCCAATGGAGGCAGACCTCTGGGTGCCCGGGGCGTCAGACCCTAGACTGCTTTGAACCTAAGTGTCAGGGTAGAACCCAATGGAGGCAGATCTCTGGGTGCCCGGGGCGTCAGACCCTAGACTGCTTTGAACCTAAGTGTCAGGGCAGAACCCAATGGAGGCAGATCTCTGGGTGCCCCCAGCTTCAGACCCTAGACTGCTTTGAACCTAAGTGTCAGGGTAGAACCCAATGGAGGGAGAACTCTGTGTGCCCGGGGCGTCAGACCCTAGAATGCCTTGAACCCAAGTGTCAGGGTAGAACCCAATGGAGGGAGAACTCTGGGTGCCCGGGGCGTCAGACCCTAGAATGCCTTGAACCCAAGTCTCAGGGTAGAACCCAATGGAGGCAGATCTCTGGGTGCCCCCAGCTTCAGACCCTAGAATGCCTTGAACCCAAGTGTCAGGGTAGAACCCAATGGAGGCAGATCTCTGGGTGCCCGGGGCGTCAGACCCTAGAATGCCTTGAACCCAAGTGTCAGGTTAGAACCCAATGGAGGCAGATCTCTGGGTTCCCCCAGCTTCAGACCCAGGAATGCCTTGAACCCAAGTGTCAGGGTAGAACCCAATGGAAGCAGATCTCTGGGTGCCCGGGGCATCAGAACCTAGACTGCTTTGAACCTAAGGGTCAGGGTAGAACCCAATGGAAGCAGATCTCTGGATGCCCCCAGCTTCAGACCCTAGAATGCATTGAACCTAAGTGCCAGGGTAGAACCCAATGCAATGGAGGGAGAACTCTGGGTGCCCCCAGCTTCAGACCCTAGAATGCCTTGAATCTAAGTGTCGGGGTAGAACCCAATGGAAGCAGATCTCTGGGTGCCCGGGGCATCAGACCCTAGAATGCATTGAACCTAAGTGTCAGGGTAGAACCCAATAGAGGCAGATCTCTTCGTCCCTCCAGCTTCATACCCTAGACTGCTTTGAACCTAAGTCTCAGGGTAGAACCCAATGGAAGCAGATCTCTGGGTCCCCCCAGCTTCATACCCTAGACTGCTTTGAGCCTAAGTGTCAGGGTAGAACCCAATGGAGGCAGATCTCTGGGTGCCCGGGGCGTCAGACCCTAGAATGCCTTGAACCCAAGTGTCAGGGTAGAACCCAATGGAAGCAGATCTCTGGGTGCCCCCAGCTTCAAACCCTAGACTGCTTTGAACCTAAGTGTCAGGGTAGAACCCAATGGAGGCAGATCTCTGGGAGCCCGAGGCATCAGACCCTAGAATGTCTTGAACCTAAGTCTGAGGGTAGAACCCAATGGAGGCAGATGTCTGGGAGCCCGGGGCATCGGACCCTAGAATGCCTTGAACCTAAGTCTGAGGGTAGAACCTAATGGAGGCAGATCTCTGGGAGCCCGGGACATCAGACCCTAGAATGCCTTGAACCTAAGTCTGAGGGTAGAACCCAATGGAGGCAGATCTCTGGGTGCCCCCAGCTTCAGATCCTAGAATGCCTTGAACCCAAGTGTCAGGGTAGAACCCAATGGAGGCAGATCTCTGGGTGCCCGGGGCGTCAGACCCTAGAATGCTTTGAACCTAAGTGTCAGGGTAGAACCCAATGGAGGCAGATCTCTGGGAGCCCGGGGCATCAGACCCTAGAATGCCTTGAACCTAAGTCTGAGGGTAGAACCTAATGGAGGCAGATCTCTGGGAGCCCGGGACATCAGACCCTAGAATGCCTTGAACCTAAGTCTGAGGGTAGAACCCAATGGAGGCAAATCTCTGGGTGCCCCCAGCTTCAGATCCTAGAATGCCTTGAACCCAAGTGTCAGGGTAGAACCCAATGGAGGCAGATCTCTGGGTCCCCCCAGCTTCATACCCTATAATGCCTTGAACCTAAGTGTCAGGGTTGAACCCAATGGAGGCAGATCTCTGGGAGTCCCCAGCTTCAGACCCTAGAATGCCTTGAACCCAAGTGTTGGGGTAGAACCCAATGGAGGCAGATCTCTGGGTGCCCGGGGCGTCAGACCCTAGAATGCCTTGAACCCAAGTGTCAGGGTAGAACCCAAAGGAGGCAGATCTCTGGGTGCCCGGGGCGTCACACCCTAGAATGCCTTGAAACCAAGTGTCAAGGTAGAACCCAAAGGAGGCAGATCTCTGGGTGCCCCCAGCTTCAGACCCTAGAATGCCTTGAACCCAAGTGTCAGGGTAGAACCCAAAGGAGGCAGATCTCTGGGTGCCCGGGGCGTCAGACCCTAGAATGCCTTGAACCCAAGTGTCAGGGTAGAACCCAATGCAAGCAGATCTCTGGGTGTCCCCAGCTTCAGACCCTAGAATGCCCTGAACCCAAGTGTCGGGGTAGAACCCAATGGAGGCAGATCTCTGGGTGCCCCCAGCTTCAGACCCTAGAATGCCTTGAACCCAAGTGTCAGGGTAGAACCCAATGGAAGCAGATCTCTGGGTGCCCGGGGCGTCAGACCCTAGAATGCCTTGAACCCAAGTGTCAGGGTAGAACCCAATGGAGGCAGATCTCTTGGTGCCCGGGGCGTCAGACCCTAGAATGTATTGAACCTAAGTGTCAGGGTAGAACCCAATGGAAGCAGATCTCTGGGTGCCCCCAGCTTCAGACCCTAGAATGCCTTGAACCCAAGTGTCAGGGTAGAACCCAATGGAAGCAGATCTCTTGGTGTCTGGGGTGTCAGACCCTAAAATGCATTGAACCTAAGTGTCAGGGTAGAACCCAATGGAAGCAGATCTCTGGGTGCCCCCAGCTTCAGACCCTAGAATGCCTTGAACCCAAGTGTCAGGGTAAAACCCAATGGAAGCAGATCTCTGGGTGCCGGGGGCGTCCGACCCTAGAATGCATTGAACCTAAGTGTCAGTGTAGAACCCAATGGAGGAAGATCTCTGGGTGCCCCCAGCTTCAGACCCTAGACTGCTTTGAACCTAAGTGTCAGGGTAGAACCCAATGGAAGCAGATCTCTGGGTGCCCCCAGCTTCAGACCCTAGACTGCTTTGAACCTAAGTGTCAGGGTAGAACCCAATGGAGGCAGATCTCTGGGTGCCCCCAGCTTCAGACTCTAGAATGCCTTGAACCCAAGTGTCAGGGTAGAACCCAATGGAAGCAGATCTCTGGGTGCCCCCAGCGACAGACCCTAGACTGCTTTGAACCTAAGTGTCAGGGTACAACCCAATGGAGGCAGATCTCTGGGAGCCCGGGGCATCAGACCCTAGAATGCCTTGAACCTAAGTCTGAGGGTAGAACCCAATGGAGGCAGATCTCTGGGAGCCCGGGGCATCAGACCCTAGAATACCTTGAACCTAAGTCTGAGGGTAGAACCCAATGGAGGCAGATCTCTGGGTGCCCCCAGCTTCAGATCCTAGAATGCCTTGAACCCAAGTGTCAGGGTAGAACCCAATGGAGGCAGATCTCTGGGTCCCCCCAGCTTCATACCCTAGAATGCCTTGAACCTAAGTGTCAGGGTAGAACCCAATGGAGGCAGATCTCTGGGTGCCCGGGGAGTCAGACCGTAGAATGCTTCGAAACTAAGTCTGAGGGTAGAACCCAATGGAGGCAGATCTCTGGGTGTCCCCAGCTTCAGACCCTAGAATGCCTTGAACCCAAGTGTCGGGGTAGAACCCAATGGAGGCAGATCTCTGGGTGCCCCCAGCTTCAGACCCTAGAATGCCTTGAACCCAAGTGTCAGGGTAGAACCCAATGGAAACAGATCTCTGGGTGCCCGGGGCGTCAGACCCTAGAATGCCTTGAACCCAAGTGTCAGGGTAGAACCCAGTGGAGGCAGATATGTGGGTGCCCGGGGCGTCAGACCCTAGAATGCCTTGAACCCAAGTGTCAGGGTAGAACCCAGTGAAGGCAGATCTCTGGGTGCCCGGGGCGTCAGACCCTCGACTGCCTTGAACTGAGGTGTCAGGGTAGAACCCAGTGGAGGCAGATCTCTGGGTGCCCGGGGCGTCAGACCCTAGACTGCCTTGAACCCAAGTGTCAGGGTAGAACCCAAAGGAGGCAGATCTCTGGGTGCCCGGGGCGTCAGACCCTAGAATGCCTTGAACCCAAGTGTCAGGGTAGAACCCAATGGAGGCAGATCTCTGGGTGTCCCCAGCTTCAGACCCCAGAATGCCTTGAACCCAAGTGTCGGGGTAGAACCCAATGGAGGCAGATCTCTGGGTGCCCGGGGCGTCAGACCCTAGAATGCCTTGAACCCAAGTGTCAGGGTAGAACCCAATGGAAGCAGATCTCTGGGTGTCCCCAGCTTCAGACCCTAGAATGCCTTGAACCCAAGTGTCAGGGTAGAACCCAATGGAAGCAGATCTCTGGGTGCCCCCAGCTTCAGACCCTAGAATGCCTTGAACCCAAGTGTCGGGGTAGAACCCAATGGAGGCAGATCTCTGGGTGCCCCCAGCTTCAGACCCTAGAATGCCTTGAACCCAAGTGTCAGGGTAGAACCCAATGGAAGCAGATCTCTGGGTGTCCCCAGCTTCAGACCCTAGAATGCCTTGAACCCAAGTGTCAGGGTAGAACCCAGTGGAGGCAGATATGTGGGTGCCCGGGGCGTCAGACCCTAGAATGCCTTGAACCCAAGTATCAGGGTAGAACCCAGTGAAGGCAGATCTCTGGGTGCCCGGGGCGTCAGACCCTCGACTGCCTTGAACTGAGGTGTCAGGGTAGAACCCAGTGGAGGCAGATCTCTGGGTGCCCGGGGCGTCAGACCCTAGACTGCCTTGAACCCAAGTGTCAGGGTAGAACCCAAAGGAGGCAGATCTCTGGGTGCCCGGGGCGTCAGACCCTAGAATGCCTTGAACCCAAGTGTCAGGGCAGAACCCAATGTAGGCAGATCTCTGGGTGTCCCCAGCTTCAGACCCCAGAATGCCTTGAACCCAAGTGTCGGGGTAGAACCCAATGGAGGCAGATCTCTGGGTGCCCGGGGCGTCAGACCCTAGAATGCCTTGAACCCAAGTGTCAGGGTAGAACCCAATGGAAGCAGATCTCTGGGTGTCCCCAGCTTCAGACCCTAGAATGCCTTGAACCCAAGTGTCAGGGTAGAACCCAATGGAAGCAGATCTCTGGGTGCCCCCAGCTTCAGACCCTAGAATGCCTTGAACCCAAGTGTCGGGGTAGAACCCAATGGAGGCAGATCTCTGGGTGCCCGGGGCGTCAGACCCTAGAATGCCTTGAACCCAAGTGTCAGGGTAGAACCCAATGGAAGCAGATCTCTGGGTGTCCCCAGCTTCAGACCCTAGAATGCCTTGAACCCAAGTGTCAGGGTAGAACCCAATGGAAGCAGATCTCTGGGTGCCCCCAGCTTCAGACCCTAGAATGCCTTGAACCCAAGTGTCAGGGTAGAACCCAAAGGAGGCAGATCTCTGGGTGCCCGGGGCGTCAGACCCTAGAATGCCTTGAACCCAAGTGTCAGGGTAGAACCCAATGGAAGCAGATCTCTGGGTGTCCCCAGCTTCAGACCCCAGAATGCCTTGAACCCAAGTGTCGGGGTAGAACCCAATGGAGGAAGATCTCTGGGTGCCCGGGGCGTCAGACCCTAGAATGCCTTGAACCCAAGTGTCAGGGTAGAACCCAATGGAAGCAGATCTCTGGGTGTCCCCAGCTTCAGACCCTAGAATGCCTTGAACCCAAGTGTCAGGGTAGAACCCAATGGAAGCAGATCTCTGGGTGCCCGGGGCATCAGACCCTAGAATGCATTGAACCCAAGTGTCAGGGTAGAACCCAATAGAGGGAGAACTCTGGGTGCCCCCATCTTCAGACCCTAGAATGCCTTGAAGCCAAGTGTCGGGGTAGAACCCAGTGGAAGCAGATCTCTGGGTGCCCGGGGCATCAGACCCTAGACTACTTTGAACCCAAGTGTCAGGGTAGAACCCAATGGAGGCAGATCTCTGGGTGCTCCCAGCTTCAGACCCTAGACTGCTTTGAACCTAAGTGTCAGGGTAGAACCCAATGGAGGGAGAACTCTGGGTGCCCCCAGCTTCAGACCCTAGACTGCCTTAAACCCAAGTGTCGGGGTAGAACCCAATGGAAGCAGATCTCTGGGTGCCCGGGGCGTCAGACCCTAGAATGCCTTGAACCCAAGTGTCAGGGTAGAACCCAACGGGGGGAGAACTCTGGGTGCCCGGGGCGTCAGACCCTAGAATGCCTTGAACCCAAGTGTCAGGGTAAAACCCAATGGAAGCAGATCTCTGGGTGCCCGGGGCGTCAGACCCTAGAATGCCTTGAACCCAAGTGTCAGGGTATAACCCAATGGAGGCAGATCTCTGGGTGCCCCCAGCTTCAGATCCTAGACAGCCTTGAACCCAAGTGTCGGGGTAGAACCCAATGGAAGCAGATCTCTGGGTGCCCGGGGCATCAGACCCTAGAATGCCTTGAACCCAAGTGTCAGGGTAGAACCCAAAGGAGGCAGATCTCTGGGTGCCCGGGGCGTCAGACCCTAGAATGCCTTGAACCCAAGTGTCAGGGTAGAACCCGATGGAGGCAGATCTCTGGGTGCCCCCAGCTTCAGACCCTAGAATGCCTTGAACCCAAGTGTCGGGGTAGAACCCAATGGAAGCAGATCTCTGGGTGCCCGGGGCGTCAGACCCTAGAATGCATTGAACCTAAGTGTCAGGGTAGAACCCAATGGAGGCAGATCTCTGGGTCCCCCCAGCTTCATACCCTAGACTGCTTTGAACCTAAGTGTCAGGGTAGAACCCAATGGAGGCATATCTCTGGGTCCCCCCAGCTTCATACCCTAGACTGCTTTGAACCTAAGTGTCAGGGTAGAACCCAATGGAGGCAGATCTCTGGGTGCCCGGGGCGTCAGACCCTAGAATGCCTTGAACCCAAGTGTCAGGGTAGAACCCAATGGAAGCAGATCTCTGGGTGCCCCCAGCTTCAGAGCCACGAATGCCTTGAACCTAAGTGTCAGGGTAGAACCCAATGGAGGCAGATCTCTGGGTGCCCGGGGCGTCAGACCCTAGAATGCTTTGAACCTAAGTCTGAGGGTAGAACCCAATGGAAGCAGATCTCTGGGTGCCCCCAGCTTCAAACCCTAGACTGCTTTGAACCTAAGTGTCAGGGTAAAACCCAATGAAGGCAGATCTCTGGGAGCCCGGGGCATCAGACCCTAGAATGCCTTGAACCTAAGTCTGAGGGTAGAACCCAATGGAGGCAGATCTCTGGGAGCCCGGGGCATCAGACCCTAGAATGCCTTGAACCTAAGTCTGAGGTAGAACCCAATGGAGGCAGACCTCTGGGTGCCCGGGGCGTCAGACCCTAGACTGCTTTGAACCTAAGTGTCAGGGTAGAACCCAATGGAGGCAGATCTCTGGGTGCCCGGGGCGTCAGACCCTAGACTGCTTTGAACCTAAGTGTCAGGGTAGAACCCAATGGAGGCAGATCTCTGGGTGCCCCCAGCTTCAGACCCTAGACTGCTTTGAACCTAAGTGTCAGGGTAGAACCCAATGGAGGGAGAACTCTGGGTGCCCCCAGCTTCAGACCCTAGACTGCCTAAAACCCAAGTGTCGGGTAGAACCCAATGGAAGCAGATCTCTGTGTGCCCGGGGCGTCAGACCCTAGAATGCCTTGAACCCAAGTGTCAGGGTAGAACCCAATGGAGGGAGAACTCTGGGTGCCCGGGGCGTCAGACCCTAGAATGCCTTGAACCCAAGTCTCAGGGTAGAACCCAATGGAGGCAGATCTCTGGGTGCCCCCAGCTTCAGACCCTAGAATGTCTTGAACCCAAGTGTCAGGGTAGAACCCAATGGAGGCAGATCTCTGGGTGCCCGGGGCGTCAGACCCTAGAATGCCTTGAACCCAAGTGTCAGGGTAGAACCCAATGGAGGGAGAACTCTGGGTGCCCGGGGCGTCAGACCCTAGAATGCCTTGAACCCAAGTCTCAGGGTAGAACCCAATGGAGGCAGATCTCTGGGTGCCCTCAGCTTCAGACCCTAGAATGCCTTGAACCCAAGTGTCAGGGTAGAACCCAATTGAAGCAGATCTCTGGGTGCCCGGGGCATCAGAACCTAGACTGCTTTGAACCTAAGGGTCAGGGTAGAACCCAATGGAAGCAGATCTCTGGGTGCCCCCAGCTTCAGACCCTAGAATGCATTGAACCTAAGTGCCAGGGTAGAACCCAATGCAATGGAGGGAGAACTCTGGGTGCCCCCAGCTTCAGACCCTAGAATGCCTTGAACCCAAGTGTCGGGGTAGAACCCAATGGAAGCAGATCTCTGGGTGCCCGGGGCGTCAGACCCTAGAATGCATTGAACCTAAGTGTCAGGGTAGAACCCAATGGAGGCAGATCTCTGGGTCCCCCCAGCTTCATACCCTAGACTGCTTTGAACCTAAGTCTCAGGGTAGAACCCAATGGAGGCAGATCTCTGGGTCCCCCCAGCTTCATACCCTAGACTGCTTTGAGCCTAAGTGTCAGGGTAGAACCCAATGGAGGCAGATCTCTGGGTGCCCGGGGCGTCAGACCCTAGAATGCCTTGAACCGAAGTGTCAGGGTAGAACCCAATGGAAGCAGATCTCTGGGTGCCCTCAGCTTCAGAGCCTCGAATGCCTTGAACCTAAGTGTCAGGGTAGAACCCAATGGAGGCAGATCTCTGGGGGGGCGTCAGACCCTAGAATGCCTTGAACCCAAGTGTCAGGGTAGAACCCAATGGAAGCAGATCTCTGGGTGCCCCCAGCTTCAAACCCTAGACTGCTTTGAACCTAAGTGTCAGGGTAGAACCCAATGGAGGCAGATCTCTGGGAGCCCGAGGCATCAGACCCTAGAATGTCTTGAACCTAAGTCTGAGGGTAGAACCCAATGGAGGCAGATCTCTGGGAGCCCGGGGCATCAGACCCTAGAATGCCTTGAACCTAAGTCTGAGGGTAGAACCTAATGGAGGCAGAACTCTGGGAGCCCGGGACATCAGACCCTAGAATGCCTTGAACCTAAGTCTGAGGGTAGAACCCAATGGATGCAGATCTCTGGGTGCCCCCAGCTTCAGATCCTAGAATGCCTTGAACCCAAGTGTCAGGATAGAACCCAATGGAGGCAGATCTCTGGGTCCCCCCAGCTTCATACCCTAGAATGCCTTGAACCTAAGTGTCAGGGTAGAACCCAATGGAGGCAGATCTCTGGGTTCCCGGGGCGTCAGAACCTAGAATGCTTTGAACCTAAGTGTCAGGGTAGAACCCAATGGAGGCAGATCTCTGGGAGCCCGGGGCATCAGACCCTAGAATGCCGTGAAACTAAGTCTGAGGGTAGAACCTAATGGAGGCAGATCTCTGGGAGCCCGGGACATCAGACCCTAGAATGCCTTGAACCTAAGTCTGAGGGTAGAACCCAATGGAGACAAATCTCTGGGTGCCCCCAGCTTCAGATCCTAGAATGCCTTGAACCCAAGTGTCAGGGTAGAACCCAATGGAGGCAGATCTCTGGGTCCCCCCAGCTTCATACCCTAGAATGCCTTGAACCTAAGTGTCAGGGTTGAACCCAATGGAGGCAGATCTCTGGGTGCCCCCAGCTTCAGATCCTAGAATGCCTTGAACCCAAGTGTTGGGGTAGAACCCAATGGAGGCAGATCTCTGGGTCCCCCCAGCTTCATACCCTAGAATGCCTTGAACCTAAGTGTCAGGGTAGAACCCAATGGAGGCAGATCTCTGGATGCCCGGGGCGTCAGACCCTAGAATGCTTTGAACCTAAGTGTCAGGGTAGAACCCAATGGAGGCAGATCTCTGGGAGCCCGGGGCATCAGACCCTAGAATGCCTTGAACCTAAGTTTGAGGGTAGAACCTAATGGAGGCAGATCTCTGGGAGCCCAGGACATCAGACCCTAGAATGCCTTGAACCTAAGTCAGAGGGTAGAACCCAATGGAGGCAAATCTCTGGGTGCCCCCAGCTTCAGATCCTAGAATGCCTTGAACCCAAGTGTCAGGGTAGAACCCAATGGAGGCAGATCTCTGGGTCCCCCCAGCTTCATACCCTAGAATGCCTTGAACCTAAGTGTCAGGGTTGAACCCAATGGAGGCAGATCTCTGGGTGTCCCCAGCTTCAGACCCTAGAATGCCTTGAACCCAAGTGTTGGGGTAGAACCCAATGGAGGCAGATTTCTGGGTGCCCGGGGCGTCAGACCCTAGAATGCCTTGAACCCAAGTGTCAGGGTAGAACCCAAAGGAGGCAGATCTCTGGGTGCCCGGGGCGTCAGACCCTAGAATGCCTTGAACCCAAGTGTCAGGGTAGAACCCAAAGGAGGCAGATCTCTGGGTCCCCCCAGGTTCAGACCCTAGAATGCCTTGAACCCAAGTGTCAGGGTAGAACCCAAAGGAGGCAGATCTCTGGGTGCCCGGGGCGTCAGACCCTAGAATGCCTTGAACCCAAGTGTCAGGGTAGAACCCAATGGAAGCAGATCTCTGGGTGTCCCCAGCTTCAGACCCTAGAATGCCTTGAACCCAAGTGTCGGGGTAGAACCCAATGGAGGCAGATCTCTGGGTACCCCCAGCTTCAGACCCTAGAATGCCTTGAACCCAAGTGTCAGGGTAGAACCCAATGGAAGCAGATCTCTGGGTGCCCGGGGCGTCAGACCCTAGAATGCCTTGAACCCAAGTGTCAGGGTAGAACCCAATGGAGGCAGATCTCTTGGTGCCCGAGGCGTCAGACCCTAGAATGCATTGAACCTAAGTGTCAGGGTAGAACCCAATGGAAGCAGATCTCTGGGTGCCCCCAGCTTCAGACCCTAGAATGCCTTGAACCCAAGTGTCAGGGTAGAACCCAATGGAAGCAGATCTCTTGGTGCCTGGGGTGTCAGACCCTAGAATGCATTGAACCTAAGTGTCAGGGTAGAACCCAATGGAGGAAGATCTCTGGGTGCCCCCAGCTTCAGACCCTAGACTGCTTTGAACCTAAGTGTCAGGGTAGAACCCAATGGAAGCAGATCTCTGGGTGCCCCCAGCTTCAGACCCTAGACTGCTTTGAACCTAAGTGTCAGGGTAGAACCCAATGGAGGCAGATCTCTGGGTGCCCGGGGCATCAGACCCTTAAATGCCTTGAACCCAAGTGTCAGGGTAGAACCCAATGGAAGCAGATCTCTGGGTGCCCCCAGCGACAGACCCTAGACTGCTTTGAACCTAAGTGTCAGGGTAGAACCCAATGGAGGCAGATCTCTGGGAGCCCGGGGCATCAGACCCTAGAATGCCTTGAACCTAAGTCTGAGGGTAGAACCCAATAGAGGCAGATCTCTGGGAGCCCGGGGCATCAGACCCTAGAATACCTTGAACCTAAGTCTGAGGGTAGAACCCAATGGAGGCAGATCTCTGGGTGCCCCCAGCTTCAGATCCTAGAATGCCTTGAACCCAAGTGTCAGGGTAGAACCCAATGGAGGCAGATCTCTGGGTCCCCCCAGCTTCATACCCTAGAATGCCTTGAACCTAAGTGTCAGGGTAGAACCCAATGGAGGCAGATCTCTGGATGCCCGGGGAGTCAGACCCTAGAATGCTTCGAACCTAAGTCTGAGGGTAGAACCCAATGGAGGCAGATCTCTGGGTGTCCCCAGCTTCAGACCCTAGAATGCCTTGAACCCAAGTGTTGGGGTAGAACCCAATGGAGGCAGATCTCTGGGTGCCCCCAGCTTCAGACCCTAGAATGCCTTGAACCCAAGTGTCAGGGTAGAACCCAATGGAAGCAGATCTCTGGGTGCCCGGGGCGTCAGACCCTAGAATGCCTTGAACCCAAGTGTCAGGGTGGAACCCAAAGGAGGCAGATCTCTGGGTTCCCGGGGCGTCAGACCCTAGAATGCCTTGAACCCAAGTGTCAGGGTAGAACCCAGTGGAGGCAGATCTCTGGGTGCCCGGGGCGTCAGACCCTCGACTGCCTTGAACTGAGGTGTCAGGGTAGAACCCAGTGGAGGCAGATCTCTGGGTGCCCGGGGCGTCAGACCCTAGACTGCCTTGAACCCAAGTGTCAGGGTAGAACCCAAAGGAGGCAGATCTCTGGGTGCCCGGGGCATCAGACCCTAGAATGCCTTGAACCCAAGTGTCAGGGTAGAACCCAGTGGAGGCAGATCTCTGGGTGCCCGGGGCGTCAGACCCTAGAATGCTTTGAACCTAAGTCTGAGGGTAGAACCCAATGGAAGCAGATCTCTGGGTGCCCCCAGCTTCAAACCCTAGACTGCTTTGAACCTAAGTGTCAGGGTAGAACCCAATGAAGGCAGATCACTGGGAGCCCGGGGCATCAGACCCTAGAATGCCTTGAACCTAAGTCTGAGGGTAGAACCCAATGGAGGCAGCCCTTGGGTGCCCGGGGCGTCAGACCCTAGACTGCTTTGAACCTAAGTGTCAGGGTAGAACCCAATGGAGGCAGATCTCTGGGTGCCCGGGGCGTCAGACCCTAGACTGCTTTGAACCTAAGTGTCAGGGTAGAACCCAATGGAGGCAGATCTCTGGGTGCCCCCAGCCTCAGACCCTAGACTGCTTTGAACCTAAGTGTCAGGGTAGAACCCAATGGAGGGAGAACTCTGGGTGCCCCCAGCTTCAGACCCTAGACTGCCTAAAACCCAAGTGTCGGGTAGAACCCAATGGAAGCAGATCTCTGTGTGCCCGGGGCGTCAGACCCTAGAATGCCTTGAACCCAAGTGTCAGGGTAGAACCCAATGGAGGGAGAACTCTGGGTGCCCGGGGCGTCAGACCCTAGAATGCCTTGAACCCAAGTCTCAGGGTAGAACCCAATGGAGGCAGATCTCTGGGTGCCCCCAGCTATAGACCCTAGAATGCCTTGAACCCAAGTGTCAGGGTAGAACCCAATGGAGGCAGATCTCTGGGTGCCCGGGGCGTCAGACCCTAGAATGCCTTGAACCCAAGTGTCAGGTTAGAACCCAATGGAGGCAGATCTCTGGGTTCCCCCAGCTTCAGACCCTAGAATGCCTTGAACCCAAGTGTCAGGGTAGAACCCAATGGAAGCAGATCTCTGGGTGCCCGGGGCATCAGAACCTAGACTGCTTTGAACCTAAGGGTCAGGGTAGAACCCAATGGAAGCAGATCTCTGGATGCCCCCAGCTTCAGACCCTAGAATGCATTGAACCTAAGTGCCAGGGTAGAACCCAATGCAATGGAGGGAGAACTCTGGGTGCCCCCAGCTTCAGACCCTAGAATGCCTTGAAACCAAGTGTCGGGGTAGAACCCAATGGAAGCAGATCTCTGGGTGCCCGGGGCGTCAGACCCTAGAATGCATTGAACCTAAGTGTCAGGGTAGAACCCAATAGAGGCAGATTTGACATTTGGGTTCAATGCATTCTAGGGTCTGATGCCCCGGGCACCCAGAGATCTGCTTCAATTGGGTTTTACCCTGACACTTAGGTTCAATGCATTCTAGGGTCTGACGCCCCGGGCACCAAGAGATCTGCTTCCATTGGGTTCTACCCTGACACTTGGGTTCAAGGCATTCTAGGGTCTGAAGCTGGGTGCACCCAGAGATCTGCTTCCATTGGGTTCTACCCTGACACTTGGGTTCAAGGCATTATAGGGTCTGAAGCTGGGGACACCCAGAGATCTGCTTCCATTGGGTTCTACCCTGACACTTGGGTTCAAGGCATTCTAGGGTCTGACGCCCCGGGCACCCAGAGATCTGCCTCCATTGGGTTCTACCCCGACACTTGGGTTCAAGGCATTCTGGGGTCTGAAGCTGGGGACACCCAGAGATCTGCTTCCATTGGGTTCTACCCTGACACTTGGGTTCAAGGCATTCTAGGGTCTGACGCCCCGGGCACCCAGAGATCTGCCTCCTTTGGGTTCTACCCTGACACTTGGGTTCAAGGCATTCTAGGGTCTGAAGCTGGGGGCACCCAGAGATCTGCTTCCATTGTGTTCTACCCTGACACTTGGGTTCAAGGCATTCTAGGGTCTGAAGCTGGGGACACCCAGAGATCTGCTTCCATTGGGTTCTACCCTGACACTTGGGTTCAAGGCATTCTAGGGTCTGACGCCCCGGGCACCCAGAGATCTGCCTCCATTGGGTTCTACCCCGACACTTGGGTTCAAGGCATTCTAGGGTCTGAAGCTGGGGGCACCCAGAGATCTGCTTCCATTGGGTTCTACCCTGACACTTGGGTTCAAGGCATTCTAGGGTCTGAAGCTGGGGACACCCAGAGATCTGCTTCCATTGGGTTCTACCCTGACACTTGGGTTCAAGGCATTCTAGGGTCTGACGCCCCGGGCACCCAGAGATCTGCCTCCATTGGGTTCTACCCCGACACTTGGGTTCAAGGCATTCTGGGGTCTGAAGCTGGGGACACCCAGAGATCTGCCTCCATTGGGTTCTACCCTGACACTTGGGTTCAAGGCATTCTAGGGTCTGACGCCCCGGGCACCCAGAGATCTGCCTCCTTTGGGTTCTACCCTGACACTTGGGTTCAAGGCAGTCTAGGGTCTGACGCCCCGGGCACCCAGAGATCTGCCTCCACTGGGTTCTACCCTGACACCTCAGTTCAAGGCAGTCGAGGGTCTGACGCCCCGGGCACCCAGAGATCTGCCTTCACTGGGTTCTACCCTGACACTTGGGTTCAAGGCATTCTAGGGTCTGACGCCCCGGGCACCCACATATACGCCTCCACTGGGTTCTACCCTGACACTTGGGTTCAAGGCATTCTAGGGTCTGACGCCCCGGGCACCCAGAGATCTGTTTCCATTGGGTTCTACCCTGACACTTGGGTTCAAGGCATTCTAGGGTCTGAAGCTGGGGGCACCCAGAGATCTGCCTCCATTGGGTTCTACCCCGACACTTGGGTTCAAGGCATTCTAGGGTCTGAAGCTGGGGACACCCAGAGATCTGCCTCCATTGGGTTCTACCCTCAGACTTAGTTTCGAAGCATTCTACGGTCTGACTCCCCGGGCACCCAGAGATCTGCCTCCATTGGGTTCTACCCTGACACTTAGGTTCAAGGCATTCTAGGGTATGAAGCTGGGGGGACCCAGAGATCTGCCTCCATTGGGTTCTACCCTGACACTTGGGTTCAAGGCATTCTAGGATCTGAAGCTGGGGGCACCCAGAGATCTGCCTCCATTGGGTTCTACCCTTAGACTTAGGTTCAAGGTATTCTAGGGTCTGATGCCCCGGGCTCCCAGAGATCTGCCTCCATTGGGTTCTACCCTCAGACTTAGGTTCAAGGCATTCTAGGGTCTGATGCCCCGGGCTCCCAGAGATCTGCCTCCATTGGGTTGTACCCTGACACTTAGGTTCAAAGCAGTCTAGGGTCTGTCGCTGGGGGCACCCAGAGATCTGCTTCCATTGGGTTCTACCCTGACACTTGGGTTCAAGGCATTCTAGAGTCTGAAGCTGGGGGCACCCAGAGATCTGCCTCCATTGGGTTCTACCCTGACACTTAGGTTCAAAGCAGTCTAGGGTCTGAAGCTGGGGGCACCCAGAGATCTGCTTCCATTGGGTTCTACCCTGACACTTAGGTTCAAAGCAGTCTAGGGTCTGAAGCTGGGGGCACCCAGAGATCTTCCTCCATTGGGTTCTACACTGACACTTAGGTTCAATGCATTCTAGGGTCGGACGCCCCCGGCACCCAGAGATCTGCTTCCATTGGGTTTTACCCTGACACTTGGGTTCAAGGCATTCTAGGGTCTGAAGCTGGGGGCACCCAGAGATCTGCTTCTATTGGGTTCTACCCTGACACTTAGGTTCAATGCATTCTAGGGTCTGACACCCCAGACACCAAGAGATCTGCTTCCATTGGGTTCTACCCTGACACTTGGGTTCAAGGCATTCTAGGGTCTGAAGCTGGGGGCACCCAGAGATCTGCTTCCATTGGGTTCTACCCTGACACTTAGGTTCAATACATTCTAGGGTCTGACGCCCCGGGCACCAAGAGATCTGCCTCCATTGGGTTCTAGACAGAATTAATCAAAGGTGGATAGGACACTTGTAACCACTGATACCAAGAGAAATTTTTGGAAAACCCTCATAAACGTTGTGTATAACGTCAGCGGTATATGTTGTTGGCCGCCCCACACAGACGTTATGGCAGCAATCATTGGGTTTAACAATTTTGAAATTGCCAGCCTCACCCGAGGCGTTCTCTGGTTTTGTGGCAGTCTCCAGAGAATATAGAGTTACCCCACTGAAAGTGCGTAAAGGTTATATTAAAAAAGCTTCCAAGCGACTAGATATTCTTTATTAGTGTCGCTGGACTGCTAGGTTAAAAATGGTTGGGTATGCTCGCAGGAAGTTAGGTATCCATAGCATATATTAATAGGATTGCAAGAACGTCGACATGTTTCTGCTCTGTTGGCCGGGAGTGGTCTAAGAGCATTCGTCAGGACAAATACAACAAGTAACATAGAGAAACATATCACTATTTGTGATGTTTATGGGTAGATTTTTAAACTTATTAGTCTTACCCTTCTGTTTGCGGTATATGAAGTCACCTAAAAAATTAATTAAAAAGAAAGGTGGGGTCACTCCTAACATTTGTCCAATAATCAGGAAATGTTTGACAATCAGAATTTGATACTGTTTAACAAAGGCTCCATTGAGACATCAGGAAACAGACTAATGGGGACATCAAATGGCGAGTAAAGGGTGGCGATTAGCGAGGAAACAGCGTAAGTCTATGACTTGGTGCTTACAGTATTACAGGTTAGTAACAGTGCCCAAAGAGATTCATAAACTGTAACATACCTCTAGTTAGGTGAGCTTTCATATAAACCTAACGGAGGTAAGAAGGTAAAATGGTAAATAGGGGAATGGATATGTATCCATGTTTACGGCAGTGGAACGATCCGAGTTACCTCAAGTGAGGTCTTACCTTAAAGATGAGTAATTAGGGGTTCATCAGGAGGAAAGGACTTTGTCCCAGGCTATAACGATAGTAGGATTAGATTAGTTGAAATTCTGTATCCCAGCGGTTCGCCGCTAGCAAACGCGGGAAGAGACTCACCCGCTTTGGAAATGTGCCGCGTCTAGTGCTGACTCTGCCTCCTGGACGCCAGGAGCACGTTGTCAATGGCGTTTTTACCGGGCATGTTCATGGAGATAGAAATGGGACATTGTGGTAGAAGAGAGGATATTTAGGCTATGTAACAATTAGTTATGTTTACGCGCTCGAAAATGAATTATGAGTAAACTACAGAATGATATAGTAATTATCATGGCATAAGTTATAAAATTTCAAAACAGTGAATTTATAGCGCTAAAATATGGATAACGCTTTTGTTTTACAAAACCAATCCTACTGACTTTCGTACTGTTAACAAATTGGTATTTTAGAGGTCTATTATATGGGTGCAGGTTGACGCTGGTAATGTCGTTTACAGGGAAATGCAACCAGGTTAGAACTATGTAATTAACAGTTTGGATTTGTTTTCACGCTCGAAATAAATTATAAGTAAATTCCACAAGGATGTTATCATGGAGCTACTTATAAGAATCAAAGAAATTTTTGACTTTCGTGCTGCAGAAACAGTAGTTCTATTTTGTTCTATTATTTAGCGTGCAAAGTGGTGCCAGCAAATGTCATCATTTAGACCGATCTTATTGGTCTTAAGGCGGTCCACCCAACGCTGTTCTTTTTCATATAGAATTTTTTCAGCATTGAGTGTTGTCTCTTGTATTCTTTCAATAACTGTCCACTTCAGGTCCTCAATGCTATGTTTTTGTTCTGTAAAGTGTGCACAGAGCTTGGTAGTATTCTTGTGTAAACGAATGTTACTTTTATGTTCTCCTATGCGTAGCTTTACCTTCCTGCAAGTCATGCCGATATATTTCTTGTCACAGGGACAGGTGATCATATAGATCACATGCGAGGTGTTGCAATTACTGTGTTGCCTTTGTGTCCATGTGAATGTTGTAGACAGTTGTAGAGTCTTAGACATTGAAGTGGATGTGCAGGCTGTGCAGGAGCCACATGGGTAATGGCCCATCACTGGTGTCATGTTGGTATTCCTGATAGGATTGGTTGAATTGATTTGTTTTGGACGGGTATGTACCAGCATGTCGCGCAGATTCTTTGTTCGTCTGTTCGCAAAACGAGGTTTTGGCCAGTTGAACTTTCCGGTGTTTACAATGTGCCAATTTTTGCTTATAAGTTTGTTGACCTGATATGATGCAGGTCCAAATGTTGTGACGCAGGTCATAAGGTCCTTGTTCTCAACTTTTTCAAAGATTGTCAAAAGATTTTTTCTCGGTTGATTTGAGGCTCTTTTTTGACATTTTGTTATTGTGGATTTTTTATAATGTCTTTGTTGGAGTCTGATGCTGAGAGCTTTTGATTGTGTTACATAGTCCTTTTTTTGACTACAGTTCCTTTTGAGCCGTAAGAACTGGCTGTAAGGTAGGTTGTCTCTCAATGGTTGTGGGTGATAGCTGGTGTAGGACAACAAACTATTCTTTGCAGTAGGTTTCCTGAATGTTTTTGTCTCTATTCGGTTTTCCACTGCAAAAATTGTTAGGTCCAAAAAGTCAATACTCTCTTTATCTGCTGTATACGTGAATCTGAGCCATGGATCACGTGTATTCAGCCAATCAACAAAAGTTTTTAGATCTTGATCGTTGCGCCAGATCATAAGGACGTCATCAATATAACGTTTCCAGTAGAGGATACTGGAAACGTGAGGATTGGCAGTTGTTAGTACATGGTGGGTCTCAAAATTACTTACGTAAAGGCCGGCCACCGAAGGGGCAAAGGCACTGCCCATGGAAGTCCCATGGCTCTGTAAATAAAGTTGGTTTTCAAATTCAAAGTAATTTTCTGTAAGTGCCATCCGGCAACATTCAAGGACAAAATGTCTTGGTGTTTTGAAATCCCAGTTTTCTAAAAAAAGGACATCTTCCAGCATTTCTAGTGTCTCTTTTTGTGGAAGGCTGGTATATAATGATTCCACGTCCATTCCTACCAAGAGCATACTCGTGGGGTCAAAGGCTTGATCTTTAAGTTGGTTCAGCAGGTCACGGGTATCTTGTAAGTACGCAGGTGTTTTTTTGACAAGTGGTTGGAGGAATTGATCCGCAAATTTCGAAAGAGGTTCCAACACTGATCCTATACCCGAAACAATTGGTCGACCTGACAACGTGCTCCTGGCGTCCAGGAGGCAGAGTCAGCAGATCTCTGGGTGCCCCCAGCTTCAGACCCTAGAATGCCTTGAACCCAAGTGTCAGGGTTGAACCCAATGGAGGCAGATCTCTGGGTGCCCGGGGCGTCAGACCCTAGAATGCCTTGAACCCAAGTGTCAGGTTAGAACCCAATGGAGGCAGATCTCTGGGTTCCCCCAGCTTCAGACCCTAGAATGCCTTGAACCCAAGTGTCAGGGTAGAACCCAATGGAAGCAGATCTCTGGGTGCCCAGGGCATCAGAACCTAGACTGCTTTGAACCTAAGGGTCAGGGTAGAACCCAATGGAAGCAGATCTCTGGGTGCCCCCAGCTTCAGACCCTAGAATGCATTGAACCTAAGTGCCAGGGTAGAACCCAATGCAATGGAGGGAGAACTCTGGGTGCCCCCAGCTTCAGACCCTAGAATGCCTTGAACCCAAGTGTCGGGGTATAACCCAATGGAAGCAGATCTCTGGGTGCCCGGGGCGTCAGACCCTAGAATGCCTTGAACCTAAGTCTGAGGGTAGAACCCAATGGAGGCAGATCTCTGGGAGCCCGGGGCATCAGACCCTAGAATACCTTGAACCTAAGTCTGAGGGTAGAACCCAATGGAGGCAGATCTCTGGGTGCCCCCAGCTTCAGATCCTAGAATGCCTTGAACCCAAGTGTCAGGGTAGAACCCAATGGAGGCAGATCTCTGGGTCCCCCCAGCTTCATACCCTAGAATGCCTTGAACCTAAGTGTCAGGGTAGAACCCAATGGAGGCAGATCTCTGGGTGCCCGGGGAGTCAGACCCTAGAATGCTTCGAACCTAAGTCTGAGGGTAGAACCCAATGGAGGCAGATCTCTGGGTGTCCCCAGCTTCAGACCCTAGAATGCCTTGAACCCAAGTGTTGGGGTAGAACCCAATGGAGGCAGATCTCTGGGTGCCCCCAGCTTCAGACCCTAGAATGCCTTGAACCCAAGTGTCAGGGTAGAACCCAATGGAAACAGATCTCTGGGTGCCCGGGGCGTCAGACCCTAGAATGCCTTGAACCCAAGTGTCAGGGTAGAACCCAGTGGAGGCAGATATGTGGGTGCCCGGGGCGTCAGACCCTAGAATGCCTTGAACCCAAGTATCAGGGTAGAACCCAGTGAAGGCAGATCTCTGGGTGCCCGGGGCGTCAGACCCTCGACTGCCTTGAACTGAGGTGTCAGGGTAGAACCCAGTGGAGGCAGATCTCTGGGTGCCCGGGGCGTCAGACCCTAGACTGCCTTGAACCCAAGTGTCAGGGTAGAACCCAAAGGAGGCAGATCTCTGGGTGCCCGGGGCGTCAGACCCTAGAATGCCTTGAACCCAAGTGTCAGGGTAGAACCCAATGGAGGCAGATCTCTGGGTGTCCCCAGCTTCAGACCCCAGAATGCCTTGAACCCAAGTGTCGGGGTAGAACCCAATGGAGGCAGATCTCTGGGTGCCCGGGGCGTCAGACCCTAGAATGCCTTGAACCCAAGTATCAGGGTAGAACCCAATGGAAGCAGATCTCTGGGTGTCCCCAGCTTCAGACCCTAGAATGCCTTGAACCCAAGTGTCAGGGTAGAACCCAATGGAAGCAGATCTCTGGGTGCCCCCAGCTTCAGACCCTAGAATGCCTTGAACCCAAGTGTCGGGGTAGAACCCAATGGAGGCAGATCTCTGGGTGCCCGGGGCGTCAGACCCTAGAATGCCTTGAACCCAAGTGTCAGGGTAGAACCCAATGGAAGCAGATCTCTGGGTGTCCCCAGCTTCAGACCCTAGAATGCCTTGAACCCAAGTGTCAGGGTAGAACCCAATAGAAGCAGATCTCTGGGTGCCCCCAGCTTCAGACCCTAGAATGCCTTGAACCCAAGTGTCAGGATAGAACCCAAAGGAGGCAGATCTCTGGGTGCCCGGGGCGTCAGACCCTAGAATGCCTTGAACCCAAGTGTCAGGGTAGAACCCAATGGAAGCAGATCTCTGGGTGTCCCCAGCTTCAGACCCCAGAATGCCTTGAACCCAAGTGTCGGGGTAGAACCCAATGGAGGCAGATCTCTGGGTGCCCGGGGCGTCAGACCCTAGAATGCCTTGAACCCAAGTGTCAGGGTAGAACCCAATGGAAGCAGATCTCTGGGTGTCCCCAGCTTCAGACCCTAGAATGCCTTGAACCCAAGTGTCAGGGTAGAACCCAATGGAAGCAGATCTCTGGGTGCCCCCAGCTTCAGACCCTAGAATGCCTTGAACCCAAGTGTCAGGGTAGAACCCAATGGAAGCAGATCTCTTGGTGCCTGGGGCGTCAGACCCTAGAATGCATTGAACCTAAGTGTCAGGGTAAAACCCAATGTAAGCAGATCTCTGGGTGCCCGGGGCATCAGACCCTAGAATGCATTGAACCCAAGTGTCAGGGAAGAACCCAATAGAGGGAGAACTCTGGGTGCCCCCATCTTCAGACCCTAGAATGCCTTGAAGCCAAGTGTCGGGGTAGAACCCAGTGGAAGCAGATCTCTGGGTGCCCGGGGCATCAGACCCTAGACTACTTTGAACCCAAGTGTCAGGGTAGAACCCAATGGAGGCAGATCTCTGAGTGCTCCCAGCTTCAGACCCTAGACTGCTTTGAACCTAAGTGTCAGGGTAGAACCCAATGGAGGGAGAACTCTGGGTGCCCCCAGCTTCAGACCCTAGACTGCCTTAAACCCAAGTGTCGGGGTAGAACCCAATGGAAGCAGATCTCTGGGTGCCCGGGGCGTCAGACCCTAGAATGCCTTGAACCCAAGTGTCAGGGTAGAACCCAACGGGGGGAGAACTCTGGGTGCCCGGGGCGTCAGACCCTAGAATGCCTTGAACCCAAGTGTCAGGGTAAAACCCAATGGAAGCAGATCTCTGGGTGCCCGGGGCGTCAGACCCTAGAATGCCTTGAACCCAAGTGTCAGGGTATAACCCAATGGAGGCAGATCTCTGGGTGCCCCCAGCTTCAGATCCTAGACTGCCTTGAACCCAAGTGTCGGGGTAGAACCCAATGGAAGCAGATCTCTGGGTGCCCGGGGCATCAGACCCTAGAATGCCTTGAACCCAAGTGTCAGGGTAGAACCCAAAGGAGGCAGATCTCTGGGTGCCCGGGGCGTCAGACCCTAGAATGCCTTGAACCCAAGTGTCAGGGTAGAACCCGATGGAGGCAGATCTCTGGGTGCCCCCAGCTTCAGACCCTAGAATGCCTTGAACCCAAGTGTCGGGGTAGAACCCAATGGAAGCAGATCTCTGGGTGCCCGGGGCGTCAGACCCTAGAATGCATTGAACCTAAGTGTCAGGGTAGAACCCAATGGAGGCAGATCTCTGGGTCCCCCCAGCTTCATACCCTAGACTGCTTTGAACCTAAGTGTCAGGGTAGAACCCAATGGAGGCATATCTCTGGGTCCCCCCAGCTTCATACCCTAGACTGCTTTGAACCTAAGTGTCAGGGTAGAACCCAATGGAGGCAGATCTCTGGGTGCCCGGGGCGTCAGACCCTAGAATGCCTTGAACCCAAGTGTCAGGGTAGAACCCAATGGAAGCAGATCTCTGGGTGCCCCCAGCTTCAGAGCCACGAATGCCTTGAACCTAAGTGTCAGGGTAGAACCCAATGGAGGCAGATCTCTGGGTGCCCGGGGCGTCAGACCCTAGAATGCTTTGCACCTAAGTCTGAGGGTAGAACCCAATGGAAGCAGATCTCTGGGTGCCCCAGCTTCAAACCCTAGACTGCTTTGAACCTAAGTGTCAGGGTAGAACCCAATGAAGGCAGATCTCTGGGAGCCCGGGGCATCAGACCCTAGAATGCCTTGAACCTAAGTCTGAGGGTAGAACCCAATGGAGGCAGATCTCTGGGAGCCCGGGGCATCAGACCCTAGAATGCCTTGAACCTAAGTCTGAGGTAGAACCCAATGGAGGCAGACCTCTGGGTGCCCGGGGCGTCAGACCCTAGACTGCTTTGAACCTAAGTGTCAGGGTAGAACCCAATGGAGGCAGATCTCTGGGTGCCCCCAGCTTCAGACCCTAGACTGCTTTGAACCTAAGTGTCAGGGTAGAACCCAATGGAGGGAGAACTCTGGGTGCCCCCAGCTTCAGACCCTAGACTGCCTAAAACCCAAGTGTCGGGTAGAACCCAATGGAAGCAGATCTCTGTGTGCCCGGGGCGTCAGACCCTAGAATGCCTTGAACCCAAGTGTCAGGGTAGAACCCAATGGAGGGAGAACTCTGGGTGCCCGGGGCGTCAGACCCTAGAATGCCTTGAACCCAAGTCTCAGGGTAGAACCCAATGGAGGCAGATCTCTGGGTGCCCCCAGCTTCAGACCCTAGAATGTCTTGAACCCAAGTGTCAGGGTAGAACCCAATGGAGGCAGATCTCTGGGTGCCCGGGGCGTCAGACCCTAGAATGCCTTGAACCCAAGTGTCAGGGTAGAACCCAATGGAGGGAGAACTCTGGGTGCCCGGGGCGTCAGACCCTAGAATGCCTTGAACCCAAGTCTCAGGGTAGAACCCAATGGAGGCAGATCTCTGGGTGCCCCCAGCTTCAGACCCTAGAATGCCTTGAACCCAAGTGTCAGGGTAGAACCCAATGGAGGCAGATCTCTGGGTGCCCGGGGCGTCAGACCCTAGAATGCCTTGAACCCAAGTGTCAGGTTAGAACCCAATGGAGGCAGATCTCTGGGTTCCCCCAGCTTCAGACCCTAGAATGCCTTGAACCCAAGTGTCAGGGTAGAACCCAATGGAAGCAGATCTCTGGGTGCCCGGGGCATCAGAACCTAGACTGCTTTGAACCTAAGGGTCAGGGTAGAACCCAATGGAAGCAGATCTCTGGATGCCCCCAGCTTCAGACCCTAGAATGCATTGAACCTAAGTGCCAGGGTAGAACCCAATGCAATGGAGGGAGAACTCTGGGTGCCCCCAGCTTCAGACCCTAGAATGCCTTGAACCCAAGTGTCGGGGTAGAACCCAATGGAAGCAGATCTCTGGGTGCCCGGGGCGTCAGACCCTAGAATGCATTGAACCTAAGTGTCAGGGTAGAACCCAATAGAGGCAGATCTCTTCGTCCCTCCAGCTTCATACCCTAGACTGCTTTGAACCTAAGTCTCAGGGTAGAACCCAATGGAAGCAGATCTCTGGGTCCCCCCAGCTTCATACCCTAGACTGCTTTGAGCCTAAGTGTCAGGGTAGAACCCAATGGAGGCAGATCTCTGGGTGCCCGGGGCGTCAGACCCTAGAATGCCTTGAACCCAAGTGTCAGGGTAGAACCCAATGGAAGCAGATCTCTGGGTGCCCCCAGCTTCAAACCCTAGACTGCTTTGAACCTAAGTGTCAGGGTAGAACCCAATGGAGGCAGATCTCTGGGAGCCCGAGGCATCAGACCCTAGAATGTCTTGAACCTAAGTCTGAGGGTAGAACCCAATGGAGGCAGATCTCTGGGAGCCCGGGGCATCGGACCCTAGAATGCCTTGAACCTAAGTCTGAGGGTAGAACCTAATGGAGGCAGATCTCTGGGAGCCCGGGACATCAGACCCTAGAATGCCTTGAACCTAAGTCTGAGGGTAGAACCCAATGGAGGCAGATCTCTGGGTGCCCCCAGATTCAGATCCTAGAATGCCTTGAACCCAAGTGTCAGGGTAGAACCCAATGGAGACAGATCTCTGGGTCCCCCCAGCTTCATACCCTAGAATGCCTTGAACCTAAGTGTCAGGGTAGAAGCCAATGGAGGCAGATCTCTGGGTGCCCGGGGCGTCAGACCCTAGAATGCTTTGAACCTAAGTGTCAGGGTAGAACCCAATGGATGCAGATCTCTGGGAGCCCGGGGCATCAGACCCTAGAATGCCTTGAACCTAAGTCTGAGGGTAGAACCTAATGGAGGCAGATCTCTGGGAGCCCGGGACATCAGACCCTAGAATGCCTTGAACCTAAGTCTGAGGGTAGAACCCAATGGAGGCAAATCTCTGGGTGCCCCCAGCTTCAGATCCTAGAATGCCTTGAACCCAAGTGTCAGGGTAGAACCCAATGGAGGCAGATCTCTGGGTCCCCCCAGCTTCATACCCTAGAATGCCTTGAACCTAAGTGTCAGGGTTGAACCCAATGGAGGCAGATCTCTGGGTGTCCCCAGCTTCAGACCCTAGAATGCCTTGAACCCAAGTGTTGGGGTAGAACCCAATGGAGGCAGATCTCTGGGTGCCCGGGGCGTCAGACCCTAGAATGCCTTGAACCCAAGTGTCAGGGTAGAACCCAAAGGAGGCAGATCTCTGGGTGCCCGGGGCGTCACACCCTAGAATGCCTTGAACCCAAGTGTCAGGGTAGAACCCAAAGGAGGCAGATCTCTGGGTGCCCCCAGCTTCAGATCCTAGAATGCCTTGAACCCAAGTGTCAGGGTAGAACCCAAAGGAGGCAGATCTCTGGGTGCCCGGGGCGTCAGACCCTAGAATGCCTTGAACCCAAGTGTCAGGGTAGAACCCAATGGAAGCAGATCTCTGGGTGTCCCCAGCTTCAGACCCTAGAATGCCCTGAACCCAAGTGTCGGGGTAGAACCCAATGGAGGCAGATCTCTGGGTGCCCCCAGCTTCAGACCCTAGAATGCCTTGAACCCAAGTGTCAGGGTAGAACCCAATGGAAGCAGATCTCTGGGTGCCCGGGGCGTCAGACCCTAGAATGCCTTGAACCCAAGTGTCAGGGTAGAACCCAATGGAGGCAGATCTCTTGGTGCCCGGGGCGTCAGACCCTAGAATGCATTGAACCTAAGTGTCAGGGTAGAACCCAAAGGAAGCAGATCTCTGGGTGCCCCCAGCTTCAGACCCTAGAATGCCTTGAACCCAAGTGTCAGGGTAGAACCCAATGGAAGCAGATCTCTTGGTGTCTGGGGTGTCAGACCCTAGAATGCATTGAACCTAAGTGTCAGGGTAGAACCCAATGGAAGCAGATCTCTGGGTGCCCCCAGCTTCAGACCCTAGAATGCCTTGAACCCAAGTGTCAGGGTAGAACCCAATGGAGGCAGATCTCTGGGTGCCCGGGGCGTCAGACCCTAGAATGCCTTGAACCCAAGTGTCAGGGTAGAACCCAATGGAAGCAGATCTCTGGGTGCCCCCAGCTTCAAACCCTAGACTGCTTTGAACCTAAGTGTCAGGGTAGAACCCAATGGAGGCAGATCTCTGGGAGCCCGAGGCATCAGACCCTAGAATGTCTTGAACCTAAGTCTGAGGGTAGAACCCAATGGAGGCAGATCTCTGGGAGCCCGGGGCATCGGACCCTAGAATGCCTTGAACCTAAGTCTGAGGGTAGAACCTAATGGAGGCAGATCTCTGGGAGCCCGGGACATCAGACCCTAGAATGCCTTGAACCTAAGTCTGAGGGTAGAACCCAATGGAGGCAGATCTCTGGGTGCCCCCAGCTTCAGATCCTAGAATGCCTTGAACCCAAGTGTCAGGGTAGAACCCAATGGAGGCAGATCTCTGGGTCCCCCCAGCTTCATACCCTAGAATGCCTTGAACCTAAGTGTCAGGGTAGAACCCAATGGAGGCAGATCTCTAGGTGCCCGGGGCGTCAGACCCTAGAATGCTTTGAACCTAAGTGTCAGGGTAGAACCCAATGGAGGCAGATCTCTGGGAGCCCGGGGCATCAGACCCTAGAATGCCTTGAACCTAAGTCTGAGGGTAGAACCTAATGGAGGCAGATCTCTGGGAGCCCGGGACATCAGACCCTAGAATGCCTTGAACCTAAGTCTGAGGGTAGAACCCAATGGAGGCAAATCTCTGGGTGCCCCCAGCTTCAGATCCTAGAATGCGTTGAACCCAAGTGTCAAGGTAGAACCCAATGGAGGCAGATCTCTGGGTCCCCCCAGCTTCATACCCTAGAATGCCTTGAACCTAAGTGTCAGGGTTGAACCCAATGGAGGCAGATCTCTGGGTGTCCCCAGCTTCAGACCCTAGAATGCCTTGAACCCAAGTGTTGGGGTAGAACCCAATGGAGGCAGATCTCTGGGTGCCCGGGGCGTCAGACCCTAGAATGCCTTGAACCCAAGTGTCAGGGTAGAACCCAAAGGAGGCAGATCTCTGGGTGCCCGGGGCGTCACACCCTAGAATGCCTTGAACCCAAGTGTCAGGGTAGAACCCAAAGGAGGCAGATCTCTGGGTGCCCCCAGCTTCAGACCCTAGAATGCCTTGAACCCAAGTGTCAGGGTAGAACCCAAAGGAGGCAGATCTCTGGGTGCCCGGGGCGTCAGACCCTAGAATGCCTTGAACCCAAGTGTCAGGGTAGAACCCAATGGAAGCAGATCTCTGGGTGTCCCCAGCTTCAGACCCTAGAATGCCCTGAACCCAAGTGTCGGGGTAGAACCCAATGGAGGCAGATCTCTGGGTGCCCCCAGCTTCAGACCCTAGAATGCCTTGAACCCAAGTGTCAGGGTAGAACCCAATGGAAGCAGATCTCTGGGTGCCCGGGGCGTCAGACCCTAGAATGCCTTGAACCCAAGTGTCAGGGTAGAACCCAATGGAGGCAGATCTCTTGGTGCCCGGGGCGTCAGACCCTAGAATGCATTGAACCTAAGTGTCAGGGTAGAACCCAATGGAAGCAGATCTCTGGGTGCCCCCAGCTTCAGACCCTAGAATGCCTTGAACCCAAGTGTCAGGGTAGAACCCAATGGAAGCAGATCTCTTGGTGTCTGGGGTGTCAGACCCTAGAATGCATTGAACCTAAGTGTCAGGGTAGAACCCAATGGAAGCAGATCTCTGGGTGCCCCCAGCTTCAGACCCTAGAATGCCTTGAACCCAAGTGTCAGGGTAAAACCCAATGGAAGCAGATCTCTGGGTGCCCGGGGCGTCCGACCCTAGAATGCATTGAACCTAAGTGTCAGTGTAGAACCCAATGGAGGAAGATCTCTGGGTGCCCCCAGCTTCAGACCCTAGACTGCTTTGAACCTAAGTGTCAGGGTAGAACCCAATGGAAGCAGATCTCTGGGTGCCCCCAGCTTCAGACCCTAGACTGCTTTGAACCTAAGTGTCAGGGTAGAACCCAATGGAGGCAGATCTCTGGGTGCCCGGGGCGTCAGACCCTAGAATGCCTTGAACCCAAGTGTCAGGGTAGAACCCAATGGAAGCAGATCTCTGGGTGCCCCCAGCGACAGACCCTAGACTGCTTTGAACCTAAGTGTCAGGGTAGAACCCAATGGAGGCAGATCTCTGGGAGCCCGGGGCATCAGACCCTAGAATGCCTTGAACCTAAGTCTGAGGGTAGAACCCAATGGAGGCAGATCTCTGGGAGCCCGGGGCATCAGACCCTAGAATACCTTGAACCTAAGTCTGAGGGTAGAACCCAATGGAGGCAGATCTCTGGGTGCCCCCAGCTTCAGATCCTAGAATGCCTTGAACCCAAGTGTCAGGGTAGAACCCAATGGAGGCAGATCTCTGGGTCCCCCCAGCTTCATACCCTAGAATGCCTTGAACCTAAGTGTCAGGGTAGAACCCAATGGAGGCAGATCTCTGGGTGCCCGGGGAGTCAGACCCTAGAATGCTTCGAACCTAAGTCTGAGGGTAGAACCCAATGGAAGCAGATCTCTGGGTGCCCCCAGCTTCAAACCCTAGACTGCTTTGAACCTAAGTGTCAGGGTAGAACCCAATGAAGGCAGATCTCTGGGAGCCCGGGGCATCAGACCCTAGAACGCCTTGAACCTAAGTCTGAGGGTAGAACCCAATGGAGGCAGATCTCTGGGAGCCCGGGGCATCAGACCCTAGAATGCCTTGAACCTAAGTCTGAGGGTAGAACCCAATGGAGGCAGACCTCTGGGTGCCCGGGGCGTCAGACCCTAGACTGCTTTGAACCTAAGTGTCAGGGCAGAACCCAATGGAGGCAGATCTCTGGGTGCCCCCAGCTTCAGACCCTAGACTGCTTTGAACCTAAGTGTCAGGGTAGAACCCAATGGAGGAAGAACTCTGGGTGCCCCCAGCTTCAGACCCTAGACTGCCTTAAACCCAAGTGTCGGGGTAGAACCCAATGGAAGCAGATCTCTGTGTGCCCGGGGCGTCAGACCCTAGAATGCCTTGAACCCAAGTCTCAGGGTAGAACCCAATGGAGGCAGATCTCTGGGTGCCCCCAGCTTCAGACCCTAGAATGCCTTGAACCCAAGTGTCAGGGTAGAACCCAATGGAGGCAGATCTCTGGGTGCCCGGGGCGTCAGACCCTAGAATGCCTTGAACCCAAGTGTCAGGTTAGAACCCAATGGAGGCAGATCTCTGGGTTCCCCCAGCTTCAGACCCTAGAATGCCTTGAACCCAAGTGTCAGGGTAGAACCCAATGGAAGCAGATCTCTGGGTGCCCGGGGCATCAGAACCTAGACTGCTTTGAACCTAAGGGTCAGGGTAGAACCCAATGGAAGCAGATCTCTGGATGACCCCAGCTTCAGACCCTAGAATGCATTGAACCTAAGTGCCAGGGTAGAACCCAATGCAATGGAGGGAGAACTCTGGGTGCCCCCAGCTTCAGACCCTAGAATGCCTTGAACCCAAGTGTCGGGGTAGAACCCAATGGAAGCAGATCTCTGGGTGCCCGGGGCGTCAGACCCTAGAATGCATTGAACCTAAGTGTCAGGGTAGAACCCAATAGAGGCAGATCTCTTTGTCCCTCCAGCTTCATACCCTAGACTGATTTGAACCTAAGTCTCAGGGTAGAACCCAATGGAAGCAGATCTCTGGGTCCCCCCAGCTTCATACCCTAGACTGCTTTGAGCCTAAGTGTCAGGGTAGAACCCAATGGAGGCAGATCTCTGGGTGCCCGGGGCGTCAGACCCTAGAATGCCTTGAACCCAAGTGTCAGGGTAGAACCCAATGGAAGCAGATCTCTGGGTGCCCCCAGCTTCAAACCCTAGACTGCTTTGAACCTAAGTGTCAGGGTAGAACCCAATGGAGGCAGATCTCTGGGAGCCCGAGGCATCAGACCCTAGAATGTCTTGAACCTAAGTCTGAGGGTAGAACCCAATGGAGGCTGATCTCTGGGAGCCCGGGGCATCAGACCCTAGAATGCCTTGAACCTAAGTCTGAGGGTAGAACCTAATGGAGGCAGATCTCTGGGAGCCCGGGACATCAGACCCTAGAATGCCTTGAACCTAAGTCTGAGGGTAGAACCCAATGGAGGCAGATCTCTGGGTGCCCCCAGCTTCAGATCCTAGAATGCCTTGAACCCAAGTGTCAGGATAGAACCCAATGGAGGCAGATCTCTGGGTCCCCCCAGCTTCATACCCTAGAATGCCTTGAACCTAAGTGTCAGGGTAGAACCCAATGGAGGCAGATCTCTGGGTGCCCGGGCGTCAGACCCTAGAATGCTTTGAACCTAAGTGTCAGGGTAGAACCCAATGGAGGCAGATCTCTGGGAGCCCGGGGCATCAGACCCTAGAATGCCGTGAAACTAAGTCTGAGGGTAGAACCTAATGGAGGCAGATCTCTGGGAGCCCGGGACATCAGACCCTAGAATGCCTTGAACCTAAGTCTGAGGGTAGAACCCAATGGAGACAAATCTCTGGGTGCCCCCAGCTTCAGATCCTAGAATGCCTTGAACCCAAGTGTCAGGGTAGAACCCAATGGAGGCAGATCTCTGGGTCCCCCCAGCTTCATACCCTAGAATGCCTTGAACCTAAGTGTCAGGGTTGAACCCAATGGAGGCAGATCTCTGGGTGCCCCCAGCTTCAGATCCTAGAATGCCTTGAACCCAAGTGTTGGGGTAGAACCCAATGGAGGCAGATCTCTGGGTCCCCCCAGCTTCATACCCTAGAATGCCTTGAACCTAAGTGTCAGGGTAGAACCCAATGGAGGCAGATCTCTGGGTGCCCGGGGCGTCAGACCCTAGAATGCTTTGAACCTAAGTGTCAGGGTAGAACCCAATGGAGGCAGATCTCTGGGAGCCCGGGGCATCAGACCCTAGAATGCCTTGAACCTAAGTCTGAGGGTAGAACCTAATGGAGGCAGATCTCTGGGAGCCCAGGACATCAGACCCTAGAATGCCTTGAACCTAAGTCAGAGGGTAGAACCCAATGGAGGCAAATCTCTGGGTGCCCCCAGCTTCGGATCCTAGAATGCCTTGAACCCAAGTGTCAGGGTAGAACCCAATGGAGGCAGATCTCTGGGTCCCCCCAGCTTAATACCCTAGAATGCCTTGAACCTAAGTGTCAGGGTTGAACCCAATGGAGGCAGATCTCTGGGTGTCCCCAGCTTCAGACCCTAGAATGCCTTGAACCCAAGTGTTGGGGTAGAACCCAATGGAGGCAGATCTCTGGGTGCCCGGGGCGTCAGACCCTAGAATGCCTTGAACCCAAGTGTCAGGGTAGAACCCAAAGGAGGCAGATCTCTGGGTGCCCGGGGCGTCAGACCCTAGAATGCCTTGAACCCAAGTGTCAGGGTAGAACCCAAAGGAGGCAGATCTCTGGGTCCCCCCAGGTTCAGACCCTAGAATGCCTTTAACCCAAGTGTCAGGGTAGAACCCAAAGGAGGCAGATCTCTGGGTGCCCGGGGCGTCAGACCCTAGAATGCCTTGAACCCAAGTGTCAGGGTAGAACCCAATGGAAGCAGATCTCTGGGTGTCCCCAGCTTCAGACCCTAGAATGCCTTGAACCCAAGTGTCGGGGTAGAACCCAATGGAGGCAGATCTCTGGGTACCCCCAGCTTCAGACCCTAGAATGCCTTGAACCCAAGTGTCAGGGTAGAACCCAATGGAAGCAGATCTCTGGGTGCCCTGGGCGTCAGACCCTAGAATGCCTTGAACCCAAGTGTCAGGGTAGAACCCAATGGAGGCAGATCTCTTGGTGCCCGAGGCGTCAGACCCTAGAATGCATTGAACCTAAGTGTCAGGGTAGAACCCAATGGAAGCAGATCTCTGGGTGCCCCCAGCTTCAGACCCTAGAATGCCTTGAACCCAAGTGTCAGGGTAGAACCCAATGGAAGCAGATCTCTTGGTGCCTGGGGTGTCAGACCCTAGAATGCATTGAACCTAAGTGTCAGGGTAGAACCCAATGGAGGAAGATCTCTGGGTGACCCCAGCTTCAGACCCTAGACTGCTTTGAACCTAAGTGTCAGGGTAGAACCCAATGGAAGCAGATCTCTGGGTGCCCCCAGCTTCAGACCCTAGACTGCTTTGAACCTAAGTGTCAGGGTAGAACCCAATGGAGGCAGATCTCTGGGTGCCCGGGGCATCAGACCCTAGAATGCCTTGAACCCAAGTGTCAGGGTAGAACCCAATGGAAGCAGATCTCTGGGTGCCCCCAGCGACAGACCCTAGACTGCTTTGAACCTAAGTGTCAGGGTAGAACCCAATGGAGGCAGATCTCTGGGAGCCCGGGGCATCAGACCCTAGAATGCCTTGAACCTAAGTCTGAGGGTAGAACCCAATGGAGGCAGATCTCTGGGAGCCCGGGGCATCAGACCCTAGAATACCTTGAACCTAAGTCTGAGGGTAGAACCCAATGGAGGCAGATCTCTGGGTGCCCCCAGCTTCAGATCCTAGAATGCCTTGAACCCAAGTGTCAGGGTAGAACCCAATGGAGGCAGATCTCTGGGTCCCCCCAGCTTCATACCCTAGAATGCCTTGAACCTAAGTGTCAGGGTAGAACCCAATGGAGGCAGATCTCTGGATGCCCGGGGAGTCAGACCCTAGAATGCTTCGAACCTAAGTCTGAGGGTAGAACCCAATGGAGGCAGATCTCTGGGTGTCCCCAGCTTCAGACCCTAGAATGCCTTGAACCCAAGTGTTGGGGTAGAACCCAATGGAGGCAGATCTCTGGGTGCCCCCAGCTTCAGACCCTAGAATGCCTTGAACCCAAGTGTCAGGGTAGAACCCAATGGAAGCAGATCTCTGGGTGCCCGGGGCGTCAGACCCTAGAATGCCTTGAACCCAAGTGTCAGGGTAGAACCCAAAGGAGGCAGATCTCTGGGTGCCCGGGGCGTCAGACCCTAGAATGCCTTGAACCCAAGTGTCAGGGTAGAACCCAGTGGAGGCAGATCTCTGGGTGCCCGGGGCGTCAGACCCTCGACTGCCTTGAACTGAGGTGTCAGGGTAGAACCCAGTGGAGGCAGATCTCTGGGTGCCCGGGGCGTCAGACCCTAGACTGCCTTGAACCCAAGTGTCAGGGTAGAACCCAAAGGAGGCAGATCTCTGGGTGCCCGGGGCATCAGACCCTAGAATGCCTTGAACCCAAGTGTCAGGGTAGAACCCAGTGGAGGCAGATCTCTGGGTGCCCGGGGCGTCAGACCCTAGAATGCTTTGAACCTAAGTCTGAGGGTAGAACCCAATGGAAGCAGATCTCTGGGTGCCCCCAGCTTCAAACCCTAGACTGCTTTGAACCTAAGTGTCAGGGTAGAACCCAATGAAGGTAGATCACTGGGAGCCCGGGGCATCAGACCCTAGAATGCCTTGAACCTAAGTCTGAGGGTAGAACCCAATGGAGGCAGACCTCTGGGTGCCCGGGGCGTCAGACCCTAGACTGCTTTGAACCTAAGTGTCAGGGTAGAACCCAATGGAGGCAGATCTCTGGGTGCCCAGGGCGTCAGACCCTAGACTGCTTTGAACCTAAGTGTCAGGGCAGAACCCAATGGAGGCAGATCTCTGGGTGCCCCCAGCTTCAGACCCTAGACTGCTTTGAACCTAAGTGTCAGGGTAGAACCTAATGGAGGGAGAACTCTGGGTGCCCCCAGCTTCAGACCCTAGACTGCCTTAAACCCAAGTGTCGGGGTAGAACCCAATGGAAGCAGATCTCTGTGTGCCCGGGGCGTCAGACCCTAGAATGCCTTGAACCCAAGTGTCAGGGTAGAACCCAATGGAGGGAGAACTCTGGGTGCCCGGGGCGTCAGACCCTAGAATGCCTTGAACCCAAGTCTCAGGGTAGAACCCAATGGAGGCAGATCTCTGGGTGCCCCCAGCTTCAGACCCTAGAATGCCTTGAACCCAAGTGTCAGGGTAGAACCCAATGGAGGCAGATCTCTGGGTGCCCGGGGCGTCAGACCCTAGAATGCCTTGAACCCAAGTGTCAGGTTAGAACCCAATGGAGGCAGATCTCTGGGTTCCCCCAGCTTCAGACCCTAGAATGCCTTGAACCCAAGTGTCAGGGTAGAACCCAATGGAAGCAGATCTCTGGGTGCCCGGGGCATCAGAACCTAGACTGCTTTGAACCTAAGGGTCAGGGTAGAACCCAATGGAAGCAGATCTCTGGATGCCCCCAGCTTCAGACCCTAGAATGCATTGAACCTAAGTGCCAGGGTAGAACCCAATGCAATGGAGGGAGAACTCTGGGTGCCCCCAGCTTCAGACCCTAGAATGCCTTGAACCCAAGTGTCGGGGTAGAACCCAATGGAGGCAGATCTCTGGGTGCCCGGGGAGTCAGACCCTAGAATGCTTCGAACCTAAGTCTGAGGGTAGAACCCAATGGAAGCAGATCTCTGGGTGCCCCCAGCTTCAAACCCTAGACTGCTTTGAACCTAAGTGTCAGGGTAGAACCCAATGAAGGCAGATCTCTGGGAGCCCGGGGCATCAGACCCTAGAACGCCTTGAACCTAAGTCTGAGGGTAGAACCCAATGGAGGCAGATCTCTGGGAGCCCGGGGCATCAGACCCTAGAATGCCTTGAACCTAAGTCTGAGGGTAGAACCCAATGGAGGCAGACCTCTGGGTGCCCGGGGCGTCAGACCCTAGACTGCTTTGAACCTAAGTGTCAGGGCAGAACCCAATGGAGGCAGATCTCTGGGTGCCCCCAGCTTCAGACCCTAGACTGCTTTGAACCTAAGTGTCAGGGTAGAACCCAATGGAGGAAGAACTCTGGGTGCCCCCAGCTTCAGACCCTAGACTGCCTTAAACCCAAGTGTCGGGGTAGAACCCAATGGAAGCAGATCTCTGTGTGCCCGGGGCGTCAGACCCTAGAATGCCTTGAACCCAAGTGTCAGGGTAGAACCCAATGGAGGGAGAACTCTGGGTGCCCGGGGCGTCAGACCCTAGAATGCCTTGAACCCAAGTCTCAGGGTAGAACCCAATGGAGGCAGATCTCTGGGTGCCCCCAGCTTCAGACCCTAGAATGCCTTGAACCCAAGTGTCAGGGTAGAACCCAATGGAGGCAGATCTCTGGGTGCCCGGGGCGTCAGACCCTAGAATGCCTTGAACCCAAGTGTCAGGTTAGAACCCAATGGAGGCAGATCTCTGGGTTCCCCCAGCTTCAGACCCTAGAATGCCTTGAACCCAAGTGTCAGGGTAGAACCCAATGGAAGCAGATCTCTGGGTGCCCGGGGCATCAGAACCTAGACTGCTTTGAACCTAAGGGTCAGGGTAGAACCCAATGGAAGCAGATCTCTGGATGACCCCAGCTTCAGACCCTAGAATGCATTGAACCTAAGTGCCAGGGTAGAACCCAATGCAATGGAGGGAGAACTCTGGGTGCCCCCAGCTTCAGACCCTAGAATGCCTTGAACCCAAGTGTCGGGGTAGAACCCAATGGAAGCAGATCTCTGGGTGCCCGGGGCGTCAGACCCTAGAATGCATTGAACCTAAGTGTCAGGGTAGAACCCAATAGAGGCAGATCTCTTTGTCCCTCCAGCTTCATACCCTAGACTGATTTGAACCTAAGTCTCAGGGTAGAACCCAATGGAAGCAGATCTCTGGGTCCCCCCAGCTTCATACCCTAGACTGCTTTGAGCCTAAGTGTCAGGGTAGAACCCAATGGAGGCAGATCTCTGGGTGCCCGGGGCGTCAGACCCTAGAATGCCTTGAACCCAAGTGTCAGGGTAGAACCCAATGGAAGCAGATCTCTGGGTGCCCCCAGCTTCAAACCCTAGACTGCTTTGAACCTAAGTGTCAGGGTAGAACCCAATGGAGGCAGATCTCTGGGAGCCCGAGGCATCAGACCCTAGAATGTCTTGAACCTAAGTCTGAGGGTAGAACCCAATGGAGGCTGATCTCTGGGAGCCCGGGGCATCAGACCCTAGAATGCCTTGAACCTAAGTCTGAGGGTAGAACCTAATGGAGGCAGATCTCTGGGAGCCCGGGACATCAGACCCTAGAATGCCTTGAACCTAAGTCTGAGGGTAGAACCCAATGGAGGCAGATCTCTGGGTGCCCCCAGCTTCAGATCCTAGAATGCCTTGAACCCAAGTGTCAGGATAGAACCCAATGGAGGCAGATCTCTGGGTCCCCCCAGCTTCATACCCTAGAATGCCTTGAACCTAAGTGTCAGGGTAGAACCCAATGGAGGCAGATCTCTGGGTGCCCGGGCGTCAGACCCTAGAATGCTTTGAACCTAAGTGTCAGGGTAGAACCCAATGGAGGCAGATCTCTGGGAGCCCGGGGCATCAGACCCTAGAATGCCGTGAAACTAAGTCTGAGGGTAGAACCTAATGGAGGCAGATCTCTGGGAGCCCGGGACATCAGACCCTAGAATGCCTTGAACCTAAGTCTGAGGGTAGAACCCAATGGAGACAAATCTCTGGGTGCCCCCAGCTTCAGATCCTAGAATGCCTTGAACCCAAGTGTCAGGGTAGAACCCAATGGAGGCAGATCTCTGGGTCCCCCCAGCTTCATACCCTAGAATGCCTTGAACCTAAGTGTCAGGGTTGAACCCAATGGAGGCAGATCTCTGGGTGCCCCCAGCTTCAGATCCTAGAATGCCTTGAACCCAAGTGTTGGGGTAGAACCCAATGGAGGCAGATCTCTGGGTCCCTCCAGCTTCATACCCTAGAATGCCTTGAACCTAAGTGTCAGGGTAGAACCCAATGGAGGCAGATCTCTGGGTGCCCGGGGCGTCAGACCCTAGAATGCTTTGAACCTAAGTGTCAGGGTAGAACCCAATGGAGGCAGATCTCTGGGAGCCCGGGGCATCAGACCCTAGAATGCCTTGAACCTAAGTCTGAGGGTAGAACCTAATGGAGGCAGATCTCTGGGAGCCCAGGACATCAGACCCTAGAATGCCTTGAACCTAAGTCAGAGGGTAGAACCCAATGGAGGCAAATCTCTGGGTGCCCCCAGCTTCGGATCCTAGAATGCCTTGAACCCAAGTGTCAGGGTAGAACCCAATGGAGGCAGATCTCTGGGTCCCCCCAGCTTAATACCCTAGAATGCCTTGAACCTAAGTGTCAGGGTTGAACCCAATGGAGGCAGATCTCTGGGTGTCCCCAGCTTCAGACCCTAGAATGCCTTGAACCCAAGTGTTGGGGTAGAACCCAATGGAGGCAGATCTCTGGGTGCCCGGGGCGTCAGACCCTAGAATGCCTTGAACCCAAGTGTCAGGGTAGAACCCAAAGGAGGCAGATCTCTGGGTGCCCGGGGCGTCAGACCCTAGAATGCCTTGAACCCAAGTGTCAGGGTAGAACCCAAAGGAGGCAGATCTCTGGGTCCCCCCAGGTTCAGACCCTAGAATGCCTTTAACCCAAGTGTCAGGGTAGAACCCAAAGGAGGCAGATCTCTGGGTGCCCGGGGCGTCAGACCCTAGAATGCCTTGAACCCAAGTGTCAGGGTAGAACCCAATGGAAGCAGATCTCTGGGTGTCCCCAGCTTCAGACCCTAGAATGCCTTGAACCCAAGTGTCGGGGTAGAACCCAATGTTGGCAGATCTCTGGGTACCCCCAGCTTCAGACCCTAGAATGCCTTGAACCCAAGTGTCAGGGTAGAACCCAATGGAAGCAGATCTCTGGGTGCCCGGGGCGTCAGACCCTAGAATGCCTTGAACCCAAGTGCCAGGGTAGAACCCAATGGAGGCAGATCTCTTGGTGCCCGAGGCGTCAGACCCTAGAATGCATTGAACCTAAGTGTCAGGGTAGAACCCAATGGAAGCAGATCTCTGGGTGCCCCCAGCTTCAGACCCTAGAATGCCTTGAACCCAAGTGTCAGGGTAGAACCCAATGGAAGCAGATCTCTTGGTGCCTGGGGTGTCAGACCCTAGAATGCATTGATCCTAAGTGTCAGGGTAGAACCCAATGGAGGAAGATCTCTGGGTGACCCCAGCTTCAGACCCTAGACTGCTTTGAACCTAAGTGTCAGGGTAGAACCCAATGGAAGCAGATCTCTGGGTGCCCCCAGCTTCAGACCCTAGACTGCTTTGAACCTAAGTGTCAGGGTAGAACCCAATGGAGGCAGATCTCTGGGTGCCCGGGGCATCAGACCCTAGAATGCCTTGAACCCAAGTGTCAGGGTAGAACCCAATGGAAGCAGATCTCTGGGTGCCCCCAGCGACAGACCCTAGACTGCTTTGAACCTAAGTGTCAGGGTAGAACCCAATGGAGGCAGATCTCTGGGAGCCCGGGGCATCAGACCCTAGAATGCCTTGAACCTAAGTCTGAGGGTAGAACCCAATGGAGGCAGATCTCTGGGAGCCCGGGGCATCAGACCCTAGAATACCTTGAACCTAAGTCTGAGGGTAGAACCCAATGGAGGCAGATCTCTGGGTGCCCCCAGCTTCAGATCCTAGAATGCCTTGAACCCAAGTGTCAGGGTAGAACCCAATGGAGGCAGATCTCTGGGTCCCCCCAGCTTCATACCCTAGAATGCCTTGAACCTAAGTGTCAGGGTAGAACCCAATGGAGGCAGATCTCTGGATGCCCGGGGAGTCAGACCCTAGAATGCTTCGAACCTAAGTCTGAGGGTAGAACCCAATGGAGGCAGATCTCTGGGTGTCCCCAGCTTCAGACCCTAGAATGCCTTGAACCCAAGTTTTGGGGTAGAACCCAATGGAGGCAGATCTCTGGGTGCCCCCAGCTTCAGACCCTAGAATGCCTTGAACCCAAGTGTCAGGGTAGAACCCAATGGAAGCAGATCTCTGGGTGCCCGGGGCGTCAGACCCTAGAATGCCTTGAACCCAAGTGTCAGGGTAGAACCCAAAGGAGGCAGATCTCTGGGTGCCCGGGGCGTCAGACCCTAGAATGCCTTGAACCCAAGTGTCAGGGTAGAACCCAGTGGAGGCAGATCTCTGGGTGCCCGGGGCGTCAGACCCTCGACTGCCTTGAACTGAGGTGTCAGGGTAGAACCCAGTGGAGGCAGATCTCTGGGTGCCCGGGGCGTCAGACCCTAGACTGCCTTGAACCCAAGTGTCAGGGTAGAACCCAAAGGAGGCAGATCTCTGGGTGCCCGGGGCATCAGACCCTAGAATGCCTTGAACCCAAGTGTCAGGGTAGAACCCAGTGGAGGCAGATCTCTGGGTGCCCGGGGCGTCAGACCCTAGAATGCTTTGAACCTAAGTCTGAGGGTAGAACCCAATGGAAGCAGATCTCTGGGTGCCCCCAGCTTCAAACCCTAGACTGCTTTGAACCTAAGTGTCAGGGTAGAACCCAATGAAGGCAGATCACTGGGAACCCGGGGCATCAGACCCTAGAATGCCTTGAACCTAAGTCTGAGGGTAGAACCCAATGGAGGCAGACCTCTGGGTGCCCGGGGCGTCAGACCCTAGACTGCTTTGAACCTAAGTGTCAGGGTAGAACCCAATGGAGGCAGATCTCTGGGTGCCCAGGGCGTCAGACCCTAGACTGCTTTGAACCTAAGTGTCAGGGCAGAACCCAATGGAGGCAGATCTCTGGGTGCCCCCAGCTTCAGACCCTAGACTGCTTTGAACCTAAGTGTCAGGGTAGAACCTAATGGAGGGAGAACTCTGGGTGCCCCCAGCTTCAGACCCTAGACTGCCTTAAACCCAAGTGTCGGGGTAGAACCCAATGGAAGCAGATCTCTGTGTGCCCGGGGCGTCAGACCCTAGAATGCCTTGAACCCAAGTGTCAGGGTAGAACCCAATGGAGGGAGAACTCTGGGTGCCCGGGGCGTCAGACCCTAGAATGCCTTGAACCCAAGTCTCAGGGTAGAACCCAATGGAGGCAGATCTCTGGGTGCCCCCAGCTTCAGACCCTAGAATGCCTTGAACCCAAGTGTCAGGGTAGAACCCAATGGAGGCAGATCTCTGGGTGCCCGGGGCGTCAGACCCTAGAATGCCTTGAACCCAAGTGTCAGGTTAGAACCCAATGGAGGCAGATCTCTGGGTTCCCCCAGCTTCAGACCCTAGAATGCCTTGAACCCAAGTGTCAGGGTAGAACCCAATGGAAGCAGATCTCTGGGTGCCCGGGGCATCAGAACCTAGACTGCTTTGAACCTAAGGGTCAGGGTAGAACCCAATGGAAGCAGATCTCTGGATGCCCCCAGCTTCAGACCCTAGAATGCATTGAACCTAAGTGCCAGGGTAGAACCCAATGCAATGGAGGGAGAACTCTGGGTGCCCCCAGCTTCAGACCCTAGAATGCCTTGAACCCAAGTGTCGGGGTAGAACCCAATGGAAGCAGATCTCTGGGTGCCCGGGGCGTCAGACCCTAGAATGCATTGAACCTAAGTGTCAGGGTAGAACCCAATAGAGGCAGATCTCTTCGTCCCTCCAGCTTCATACCCTAGACTGCTTTGAACCTAAGTCTCAGGGTAGAACCCAATGGAAGCAGATCTCTGGGTCCCCCCAGCTTCATACCCTAGACTGCTTTGAGCCTAAGTGTCAGGGTAGAACCCAATGGAGGCAGATCTCTGGGTGCCCGGGGCGTCAGACCATAGAATGTCTTGAACCTAAGTCTGAGGGTAGAACCCAATGGAGGCAAATCTCTGGGTGCCCCCAGCTTCAGATCCTAGAATGCGTTGAACCCAAGTGTCAAGGTAGAACCCAATGGAGGCAGATCTCTGGGTGCCCGGGGCGTCAGACCCTAGAATGCATTGAACCTAAGTGTCAGGGTAGAACCCAATAGAGGCAGATCTCTTCGTCCCTCCAGCTTCATACCCTAGACTGCTTTGAACCTAAGTCTCAGGGTAGAACCCAATGGAAGCAGATCTCTGGGTCCCCCCAGCTTCATACCCTAGAATGCCTTGAACCTAAGTCTGAGGGTAGAACCTAATGGAGGCAGATCTCTGGGAGCCCGGGACATCATACCCTAGAATGCCTTGAACCTAAGTCTGAGGGTAGAACCCAATGGAGGCAAATCTCTGGGTGCCCCCAGCTTCAGATCCTAGAATGCGTTGAACCCAAGTGTCAAGGTAGAACCCAATGGAGGCAGATCTCTGGGTCCCCCCAGCTTCATACCCTAGAATGCCTTGAACCTAAGTGTCAGGGTTGAACCCAATGGAGGCAGATCTCTGGGTGTCCCCAGCTTCAGACCCTAGAATGCCTTGAACCCAAGTGTTGGGGTAGAACCCAATGGAGGCAGATCTCTGGGTGCCCGGGGCGTCAGACCCTAGAATGCCTTGAACCCAAGTGTCAGGGTAGAACCCAAAGGAGGCAGATCTCTGGGTGCCCGGGGCGTCACACCCTAGAATGCCTTGAACCCAAGTGTCAGGGTAGAACCCAAAGGAGGCAGATCTCTGGGTGCCCCCAGCTTCAGACCCTAGAATGCCTTGAACCCAAGTGTCAGGGTAGAACCCAAAGGAGGCAGATCTCTGGGTGCCCGGGGCGTCAGACCCTAGAATGCCTTGAACCCAAGTGTCAGGGTAGAACCCAATGGAAGCAGATCTCTGGGTGTCCCCAGCTTCAGACCCTAGAATGCCCTGAACCCAAGTGTCGGGGTAGAACCCAATGGAGGCAGATCTCTGGGTGCCCCCAGCTTCAGACCCTAGAATGCCTTGAACCCAAGTGTCAGGGTAGAACCCAATGGAAGCAGATCTCTGGGTGCCCGGGGCGTCAGACCCTAGAATGCCTTGAACCCAAGTGTCAGGGTAGAACCCAATGGAGCCAGATCTCTTGGTGCCCGGGGCATCAGACCCTAGAATGCATTGAACCTAAGTGTCAGGGTAGAACCCAATGGAAGCAGATCTCTGGGTGCCCCCAGCTTCAGACCCTAGAATGCCTTGAACCCAAGTGTCAGGGTAGAACCCAATGGAAGCAGATCTCTTGGTGTCTGGGGTGTCAGACCCTAGAATGCATTGAACCTAAGTGTCAGGGTAGAACCCAATGGAAGCAGATCTCTGGGTGCCCCCAGCTTCAGACCCTAGAATGCCTTGAACCCAAGTGTCAGGGTAAAACCCAATGGAAGCAGATCTCTGGGTGCCCGGGGCGTCCGACCCTAGAATGCATTGAACCTAAGTGTCAGTGTAGAACCCAATGGAGGAAGATCTCTGGGAGCCCCCAGCTTCAGACCCTAGACTGCTTTGAACCTAAGTGTCAGGGTAGAACCCAATGGAAGCAGATCTCTGGGTGCCCCCAGCTTCAGACCCTAGACTGCTTTGAACCTAAGTGTCAGGGTAGAACCCAATGGAGGCAGATCTCTGGGAGCCCGGGGCATCAGACCCTAGAATGCCTTGAACCTAAGTCTGAGGGTAGAACCCAATGGAGGCAGATCTCTGGGAGCCCGGGGCGTCAGACCCTAGAATACCTTGAACCTAAGTCTGAGGGTAGAACCCAATGGAGGCAGATCTCTGGGTGCCCCCAGCTTCAGATCCTAGAATGCCTTGAACCCAAGTGTCAGGGTAGAACCCAATGGAGGCAGATCTCTGGGTCCCCCCAGCTTCATACCCTAGAATGCCTTGAACCTAAGTGTCAGGGTAGAACCCAATGGAGGCAGATCTCTGGGTGCCCGGGGAGTCAGACCCTAGAATGCTTTGAACCTAAGTCTGAGGGTAGAACCCAATGGAAGCAGATCTCTGGGTGCCCCCAGCTTCAAACCCTAGACTGCTTTGAACCTAAGTGTCAGGGTAGAACCCAATGAAGGCAGATCTCTGGGAGCCCGGGGCATCAGACCCTAGAACGCCTTGAACCTAAGTCTGAGGGTAGAACCCAATGGAGGCAGATCTCTGGGAGCCCGGGGCATCAGACCCTAGAATGCCTTGAACCTAAGTCTGAGGGTAGAACCCAATGGAGGCAGACCTCTGGGTGCCCGGGGCGTCAGACCCTAGACTGCTTTGAACCTAAGTGTCAGGGCAGAACCCAATGGAGGCAGATCTCTGGGTGCCCCCAACTTCAGACCCTAGACTGCTTTGAACCTAAGTGTCAGGGTAGAACCCAATGGAGGGAGAACTCTGGGTGCCCCCAGCTTCAGACCCTAGACTGCCTTAAACCCAAGTGTCGGGGTAGAACCCAATGGAAGCAGATCTCTGTGTGCCCGGGGCGTCAGACCCTAGAATGCCTTGAACCCAAGTGTCAGGGTAGAACCCAATGGAGGGAGAACTCTGGGTGCCCGGGGCGTCAGACCCTAGAATGCCTTGAACCCAAGTCTCAGGGTAGAACCCAATGGAGGCAGATCTCTGGGTGCCCCCAGCTTCAGACCCTAGAATGCCTTGAACCCAAGTGTCAGGGTAGAACCCAATGGAGGCAGATCTCTGGGTGCCCGGGGCGTCAGACCCTAGAATGCCTTGAACCCAAGTGTCAGGTTAGAACCCAATGGAGGCAGATCTCTGGGTTCCCCCAGCTTCAGACCCTAGAATGCCTTGAACCCAAGTGTCAGGGTAGAACCCAATGGAAGCAGATCTCTGGGTGCCCGGGGCATCAGAACCTAGACTGCTTTGAACCTAAGGGTCAGGGTAGAACCCAATGGAAGCAGATCTCTGGATGCCCCCAGCTTCAGACCCTAGAATGCATTGAACCTAAGTGCCAGGGTAGAACCCAATGCAATGGAGGGAGAACTCTGGGTGCCCCCAGCTTCAGACCCTAGAATGCCTTGAACCCAAGTGTCGGGGTAGAACCCAATGGAAGCAGATCTCTGGGTGCCCGGGGCGTCAGACCCTAGAATGCATTGAACCTAAGTGTCAGGGTAGAACCCAATAGAGGCAGATCTCTTTGTCCCTCCAGCTTCATACCCTAGACTGCTTTGAACCTAAGTCTCAGGGTAGAACCCAATGGAAGCAGATCTCTGGGTCCCCCCAGCTTCATACCCTAGACTGCTTTGAGCCTAAGTGTCAGGGTAGAACCCAATGGAGGCAGATCTCTGGGTGCCCGGGGCGTCAGACCCTAGAATGCCTTGAACCCAAGTGTCAGGGTAGAACCCAATGGAAGCAGATCTCTGGGTGCCCCCAGCTTCAAACCCTAGACTGCTTTGAACCTAAGTGTCAGGGTAGAACCCAACGGAGGCAGATCTCTGGGAGCCCGAGGCATCAGACCCTAGAATGTCTTGAACCTAAGTCTGAGGGTAGAACCCAATGGAGGCAGATCTCTGGGAGCCCGGGGCATCGGACCCTAGAATGCCTTGAACCTAAGTCTGAGGGTAGAACCTAATGGAGGCAGATCTCTGGGAGCCCGGGACATCAGACCCTAGAATGCCTTGAACCTAAGTCTGAGGGTAGAACCCAATGGAGGCAGATCTCTGGGTGCCCCCAGCTTCAGATCCTAGAATGCCTTGAACCCAAGTGTCAGGGTAGAACCCAATGGAGGCAGATCTCTGGGTCCCCCCAGCTTCATACCCTAGAATGCCTTGAACCTAAGTGTCAGGGTAGAACCCAATGGAGGCAGATCTCTGGGTGCCCGGGGCGTCAGACCCTAGAATGCTTTGAACCTAAGTGTCAGGGTAGAACCCAATGGAGGCAGATCTCTGGGAGCCCGGGGCATCAGACCCTAGAATGCCTTGAACCTAAGTCTGAGGGTAGAACCTAATGGAGGCAGATCTCTGGGTGCCCCCAGCTTCAGATCCTAGAATGCCTTGAACCCAAGTGTCAGGGTAGAACCCAATGGAGGCAGATCTCTGGGTCCCCCCAGCTTCATACCCTAGAATGCCTTGAACCTAAGTGTCAGGGTTGAACCCAATGGAGGCAGATCTCTGGGTGTCCCCAGCTTCAGACCCTAGAATGCCTTGAACCCAAGTGTTGGGGTAGAACCCAATGGAGGCAGATCTCTGGGTGCCCGGGGCGTCAGACCCTAGAATGCCTTGAACCCAAGTGTCAGGGTAGAACCCAAAGGAGGCAGATCTCTGGGTGCCCGGGGCGTCACACCCTAGAATGCCTTGAAACCAAGTGTCAGGGTAGAACCCAAAGGAGGCAGATCTCTGGGTGCCCCCAGCTTCAGACCCTAGAATGCCTTGAACCCAAGTGTCAGGGTAGAACCCAAAGGAGGCAGATCTCTGGGTGCCCGGGGCTTCAGACCCTAGAATGCCTTGAACCCAAGTGTCAGGGTAGAACCCAATGGAAGCAGATCTCTGGGTGTCCCCAGCTTCAGACCCTAGAATGCCCTGAACCCAAGTGTCGGGGTAGAACCCAATGGAGGCAGATCTCTGGGTGCCCCCAGCTTCAGACCCTAGAATGCCTTGAACCCAAGTGTCAGGGTAGAACCCAATGGAAGCAGATCTCTGGGTGCCCGGGGCGTCAGACCCTAGAATGCCTTGAACCCAAGTGTCAGGGTAGAACCCAATGGAGGCAGATCTCTTGGTGCCCGGGGCGTCAGACCCTAGAATGCATTGAACCTAAGTGTCAGGGTAGAACCCAATGGAAGCAGATCTCTGGGTGCCCCCAGCTTCAGACCCTAGAATGCCTTGAACCCAAGTGTCAGGGTAGAACCCAATGGAAGCAGATCTCTTGGTGTCTGGGGTGTCAGACCCTAGAATGCATTGAACCTAAGTGTCAGGGTAGAACCCAATGGAAGCAGATCTCTGGGTGCCCCCAGCTTCAGACCCTAGAATGCCTTGAACCCAAGTGTCAGGGTAAAACCCAATGGAAGCAGATCTCTGGGTGCCCGGGGCGTCCGACCCTAGAATGCATTGAACCTAAGTGTCAGTGTAGAACCCAATGGGGGAAGATCTCTGGGTGCCCCCAGCTTCAGACCCTAGACTGCTTTGAACCTAAGTGTCAGGGTAGAACCCAATGGAAGCAGATCTCTGGGTGCCCCCAGCTTCAGACCCTAGACTGCTTTGAACCTAAGTGTCAGGGTAGAACCCAATGGAGGCAGATCTATGGGTGCCCCCAGCTTCAGACCCTAGAATGCCTTGAACCCAAGTGTCAGGGTAGAACCCAATGGAAGCAGATCTCTGGGTGCCCCCAGCGACAGACCCTAGACTGCTTTGAACCTAAGTGTCAGGGTACAACCCAATGGAGGCAGATCTCTGGGAGCCCGGGGCATCAGACCCTATAATGCCTTGAACCTAAGTCTGAGGGTAGAACCCAATGGAGGCAGATCTCTGGGTGCCCGGGGAGTCAGACCCTAGAATGCTTCGAACCTAAGTCTGAGGGTAGAACCCAATGGAGGCAGATCTCTGGGTGTCCCCAGCTTCAGACCCTAGAATGCCTTGAACCCAAGTGTCGGGGTAGAACCCAATGGAGGCAGATCTCTGGGTGCCCCCAGCTTCAGACCCTAGAATGCCTTGAACCCAAGTGTCAGGGTAGAACCCAATGGAAGCAGATCTCTTGGTGCCCGGGGCGTCAGACCCTAGAATGCCTTGAACCGAAGTGTCAGGGTAGAACCCAGTGGAGGCAGATATGTGGGTGCCTGGGGCGTCAGACCCTAGAATGCCTTGAACCCAAGTGTCAGGGTAGAACCCAATGGAAGCAGATCTCTGGGTGCCCCCAGCTTCAGACCCTAGAATGCCTTGAACCCAAGTGTCAGGGTAAAACCCAATGGAAGCAGATCTCTGGGTGCCCGGGGCGTCCGACCCTAGAATGCATTGAACCTAAGTGTCAGTGTAGAACCCAATGGAGGAAGATCTCTGGGTGCCCCCAGCTTCAGACCCTAGACTGCTTTGAACCTAAGTGTCAGGGTAGAACCCAATGGAAGCAGATCTCTGGGTGCCCCCAGCTTCAGACCCTAGACTGCTTTGAACCTAAGTGTCAGGGTAGAACCCAATGGAGGCAGATCTCTGGGTGCCTGGGGCGTCAGACCCTAGAATGCCTTGAACCCAAGTGTCAGGGTAGAACCCAATGGAAGCAGATCTCTGGGTGCCCCCAGCGACAGACCCTAGACTGCTTTGAACCTAAGTGTCAGGGTAGAACCCAATGGAGGCAGATCTCTGGGAGCCCGGGGCATCAGACCCTAGAATGCCTTGAACCTAAGTCTGAGGGTAGAACCCAATGGAGGCAGATCTCTGGGAGCCCGGGGCATCAGACCCTAGAATACCTTGAACCTAAGTCTGAGGGTAGAACCCAATGGAGGCAGATCTCTGGGTGCCCCCAGCTTCAGATCCTAGAATGCCTTGAACCCAAGTGTCAGGGTAGAACCCAATGGAGGCAGATCTCTGGGTCCCCCCAGCTTCATACCCTAGAATGCCTTGAACCTAAGTGTCAGGGTAGAACCCAATGGAGGCAGATCTCTGGGTGCCCGGGGAGTCAGACCCTAGAATGCTTCGAACCTAAGTCTGAGGGTAGAACCCAATGGAAGCAGATCTCTGGGTGCCCCCAGCTTCAAACCCTAGACTGCTTTGAACCTAAGTGTCAGGGTAGAACCCAATGAAGGCAGATCTCTGGGAGCCCGGGGCATCAGACCCTAGAACGCCTTGAACCTAAGTCTGAGGGTAGAACCCAATGGAGGCAGATCTCTGGGAGCCCGGGGCATCAGACCCTAGAATGCCTTGAACCTAAGTCTGAGGGAAGAACCCAATGGAGGCAGACCTCTGGGTGCCCGGGGCGTCAGACCCTAGACTGCTTTGAACCTAAGTGTCAGGGCAGAACCCAATGGAGGCAGATCTCTGGGTGCCCCCAGCTTCAGACCCTAGACTGCTTTGAACCTAAGTGTCAGGGTAGAACCCAATGGAGGAAGAACTCTGGGTGCCCCCAGCTTCAGACCCTAGACTGCCTTAAACCCAAGTGTCGGGGTAGAACCCAATGGAAGCAGATCTCTGTGTGCCCGGGGCGTCAGACCCTAGAATGCCTTGAACCCAAGTGAAAGGGTAGAACCCAATGGAGGGAGAACTCTGGGTGCCCGGGGCGTCAGACCCTAGAATGCCTTGAACCCAAGTCTCAGGGTAGAACCCAATGGAGGCAGATCTCTGGGTGCCCCCAGCTTCAGACCCTAGAATGCCTTGAACCCAAGTGTCAGGGTAGAACCCAATGGAGGCAGATCTCTGGGTGCCCGGGGCGTCAGACCCTAGAATGCCTTGAACCCAAGTGTCAGGTTAGAACCCAATGGAGGCAGATCTCTGGGTTCCCCCAGCTTCAGACCCTAGAATGCCTTGAACCCAAGTGTCAGGGTAGAACCCAATGGAAGCAGATCTCTGGGTGCCCGGGGCATCAGAACCTAGACTGCTTTGAACCTAAGGGTCAGGGTAGAACCCAATGGAAGCAGATCTCTGGATGACCCCAGCTTCAGACCCTAGAATGCATTGAACCTAAGTGCCAGGGTAGAACCCAATGCAATGGAGGGAGAACTCTGGGTGCCCCCAGCTTCAGACCCTAGAATGCCTTGAACCCAAGTGTCGGGGTAGAACCCAATGGAAGCAGATCTCTGGGTGCCCGGGGCGTCAGACCCTAGAATGCATTGAACCTAAGTGTCAGGGTAGAACCCAATAGAGGCAGATCTCTTTGTCCCTCCAGCTTCATACCCTAGACTGATTTGAACCTAAGTCTCAGGGTAGAACCCAATGGAAGCAGATCTCTGGGTCCCCCCAGCTTCATACCCTAGACTGCTTTGAGCCTAAGTGTCAGGGTAGAACCCAAAGGAGGCAGATCTCTGGGTGCCCGGGGCGTCAGACCCTAGAATGCCTTGAACCCAGGTGTCAGGGTAGAACCCAATGGAAGCAGATCTCTGGGTGCCCCCAGCTTCAAACCCTAGACTGCTTTGAACCTAAGTGTCAGGGTAGAACCCAATGGAGGCAGATCTCTGGGAGCCCGAGGCATCAGACCCTAGAATGTCTTGAACCTAAGTCTGAGGGTAGAACCCAATGGAGGCTGATCTCTGGGAGCCCGGGGCATCAGACCCTAGAATGCCTTGAACCTAAGTCTGAGGGTAGAACCTAATGGAGGCAGATCTCTGGGAGCCCGGGACATCAGACCCTAGAATGCCTTGAACCTAAGTCTGAGGGTAGAACCCAATGGAGGCAGATCTCTGGGTGCCCCCAGCTTCAGATCCTAGAATGCCTTGAACCCAAGTGTCAGGATAGAACCCAATGGAGGCAGATCTCTGGGTCCCCCCAGCTTCATACCCTAGAATGCCTTGAACCTAAGTGTCAGGGTAGAACCCAATGGAGGCAGATCTCTGGGTGCCCGGGCGTCAGACCCTAGAATGCTTTGAACCTAAGTGTCAGGGTAGAACCCAATGGAGGCAGATCTCTGGGTGCCCCCAGCTTCAGATCCTAGAATGCCTTGAACCCAAGTGTTGGGGTAGAACCCAATGGAGGCAGATCTCTGGGTCCCCCCAGCTTCATACCCTAGAATGCCTTGAACCTAAGTGTCAGGGTAGAACCCAATGGAGGCAGATCTCTGGGTGCCCGGGGCGTCAGACCCTAGAATGCTTTGAACCTAAGTGTCAGGGTAGAACCCAATGGAGGCAGATCTCTGGGAGCCCGGGGCATCAGACCCTAGAATGCCTTGAACCTAAGTCTGAGGGTAGAACCTAATGGAGGCAGATCTCTGGGAGCCCAGGACATCAGACCCTAGAATGCCTTGAACCTAAGTCAGAGGGTAGAACCCAATGGAGGCAAATCTCTGGGTGCCCCCAGCTTCGGATCCTAGAATGCCTTGAACCCAAGTGTCAGGGTAGAACCCAATGGAGGCAGATCTCTGGGTCCCCCCAGCTTAATACCCTAGAATGCCTTGAACCTAAGTGTCAGGGTTGAACCCAATGGAGGCAGATCTCTGGGTGTCCCCAGCTTCAGACCCTAGAATGCCTTGAACCCAAGTGTTGGGGTAGAACCCAATGGAGGCAGATCTCTGGGTGCCCGGGGCGTCAGACCCTAGAATGCCTTGAACCCAAGTGTCAGGGTAGAACCCAAAGGAGGCAGATCTCTGGGTGCCCGGGGCGTCAGACCCTAGAATGCCTTGAACCCAAGTGTCAGGGTAGAACCCAAAGGAGGCAGATCTCTGGGTCCCCCCAGGTTCAGACCCTAGAATGCCTTTAACCCAAGTGTCAGGGTAGAACCCAAAGGAGGCAGATCTCTGGGTGCCCGGGGCGTCAGACCCTAGAATGCCTTGAACCCAAGTGTCAGGGTAGAACCCAATGGAAGCAGATCTCTGGGTGTCCCCAGCTTCAGACCCTAGAATGCCTTGAACCCAAGTGTCGGGGTAGAACCCAATGGAGGCAGATCTCTGGGTACCCCCAGCTTCAGACTCTAGAATGCCTTGAACCCAAGTGTCAGGGTAGAACCCAATGGAAGCAGATCTCTGGGTGCCCGGGGCGTCAGACCCTAGAATGCCTTGAACCCAAGTGTCAGGGTAGAACCCAATGGAGGCAGATCTCTTGGTGCCCGAGGCGTCAGACCCTAGAATGCATTGAACCTAAGTGTCAGGGTAGAACCCAATGGAAGCAGATCTCTGGGTGCCCCCAGCTTCAGACCCTAGAATGCCTTGAACCCAAGTGTCAGGGTAGAACCCAATGGAAGCAGATCTCTTGGTGCCTGGGGTGTCAGACCCTAGAATGCATTGAACCTAAGTGTCAGGGTAGAACCCAATGGAGGAAGATCTCTGGGTGACCCCAGCTTCAGACCCTAGACTGCTTTGAACCTAAGTGTCAGGGTAGAACCCAATGGAAGCAGATCTCTGGGTGCCCCCAGCTTCAGACCCTAGACTGCTTTGAACCTAAGTGTCAGGGTAGAACCCAATGGAGGCAGATCTCTGGGTGCCCGGGGCATCAGACCCTAGAATGCCTTGAACCCAAGTGTCAGGGTAGAACCCAATGGAAGCAGATCTCTGGGTGCCCCCAGCGACAGACCCTAGACTGCTTTGAACCTAAGTGTCAGGGTAGAACCCAATGGAGGCAGATCTCTGGGAGCCCGGGGCATCAGACCCTAGAATGCCTTGAACCTAAGTCTGAGGGTAGAACCCAATGGAGGCAGATCTCTGGGAGCCCGGGGCATCAGACCCTAGAATACCTTGAACCTAAGTCTGAGGGTAGAACCCAATGGAGGCAGATCTCTGGGTGCCCCCAGCTTCAGATCCTAGAATGCCTTGAACCCAAGTGTCAGGGTAGAACCCAATGGAGGCAGATCTCTGGGTCCCCCCAGCTTCATACCCTAGAATGCCTTGAACCTAAGTGTCAGGGTAGAACCCAATGGAGGCAGATCTCTGGATGCCCGGGGAGTCAGACCCTAGAATGCTTCGAACCTAAGTCTGAGGGTAGAACCCAATGGAGGCAGATCTCTGGGTGTCCCCAGCTTCAGACCCTAGAATGCCTTGAACCCAAGTGTTGGGGTAGAACCCAATGGAGGCAGATCTCTGGGTGCCCCCAGCTTCAGACCCTAGAATGCCTTGAACCCAAGTGTCAGGGTAGAACCCAATGGAAGCAGATCTCTGGGTGCCCGGGGCGTCAGACCCTAGAATGCCTTGAACCCAAGTGTCAGGGTAGAACCCAAAGGAGGCAGATCTCTGGGTGCCCGGGGCGTCAGACCCTAGAATGCCTTGAACCCAAGTGTCAGGGTAGAACCCAGTGGAGGCAGATCTCTGGGTGCCCGGGGCGTCAGACCCTCGACTGCCTTGAACTGAGGTGTCAGGGTAGAACCCAGTGGAGGCAGATCTCTGGGTGCCCGGGGCGTCAGACCCTAGACTGCCTTGAACCCAAGTGTCAGGGTAGAACCCAAAGGAGGCAGATCTCTGGGTGCCCGGGGCATCAGACCCTAGAATGCCTTGAACCCAAGTGTCAGGGTAGAACCCAGTGGAGGCAGATCTCTGGGTGCCCGGGGCGTCAGACCCTAGAATGCTTTGAACCTAAGTCTGAGGGTAGAACCCAATGGAAGCAGATCTCTGGGTGCCCCCAGCTTCAAACCCTAGACTGCTTTGAACCTAAGTGTCAGGGTAGAACCCAATGAAGGCAGATCACTGGGAGCCCGGGGCATCAGACCCTAGAATGCCTTGAACCTAAGTCTGAGGGTAGAACCCAATGGAGGCAGACCTCTGGGTGCCCGGGGCGTCAGACCCTAGACTGCTTTGAACCTAAGTGTCAGGGTAGAACCCAATGGAGGCAGATCTCTGGGTGCCCAGGGCGTCAGACCCTAGACTGCTTTGAACCTAAGTGTCAGGGCAGAACCCAATGGAGGCAGATCTCTGGGTGCCCCCAGCTTCAGACCCTAGACTGCTTTGAACCTAAGTGTCAGGGTAGAACCTAATGGAGGGAGAACTCTGGGTGCCCCCAGCTTCAGACCCTAGACTGCCTTAAACCCAAGTGTCGGGGTAGAACCCAATGGAAGCAGATCTCTGTGTGCCCGGGGCGTCAGACCCTAGAATGCCTTGAACCCAAGTGTCAGGGTAGAACCCAATGGAGGGAGAACTCTGGGTGCCCGGGGCGTCAGACCCTAGAATGCCTTGAACCCAAGTCTCAGGGTAGAACCCAATGGAGGCAGATCTCTGGGTGCCCCCAGCTTCAGACCCTAGAATGCCTTGAACCCAAGTGTCAGGGTAGAACCCAATGGAGGCAGATCTCTGGGTGCCCGGGGCGTCAGACCCTAGAATGCCTTGAACCCAAGTGTCAGGTTAGAACCCAATGGAGGCAGATCTCTGGGTTCCCCCAGCTTCAGACCCTAGAATGCCTTGAACCCAAGTGTCAGGGTAGAACCCAATGGAAGCAGATCTCTGGGTGCCCGGGGCATCAGAACCTAGACTGCTTTGAACCTAAGGGTCAGGGTAGAACCCAATGGAAGCAGATCTCTGGATGCCCCCAGCTTCAGACCCTAGAATGCATTGAACCTAAGTGCCAGGGTAGAACCCAATGCAATGGAGGGAGAACTCTGGGTGCCCCCAGCTTCAGACCCTAGAATGCCTTGAACCCAAGTGTCGGGGTAGAACCCAATGGAGGCAGATCTCTGGGTGCCCGGGGAGTCAGACCCTAGAATGCTTCGAACCTAAGTCTGAGGGTAGAACCCAATGGAAGCAGATCTCTGGGTGCCCCCAGCTTCAAACCCTAGACTGCTTTGAACCTAAGTGTCAGGGTAGAACCCAATGAAGGCAGATCTCTGGGAGCCCGGGGCATCAGACCCTAGAACGCCTTGAACCTAAGTCTGAGGGTAGAACCCAATGGAGGCAGATCTCTGGGAGCCCGGGGCATCAGACCCTAGAATGCCTTGAACCTAAGTCTGAGGGTAGAACCCAATGGAGGCAGACCTCTGGGTGCCCGGGGCGTCAGACCCTAGACTGCTTTGAACCTAAGTGTCAGGGCAGAACCCAATGGAGGCAGATCTCTGGGTGCCCCCAGCTTCAGACCCTAGACTGCTTTGAACCTAAGTGTCAGGGTAGAACCCAATGGAGGAAGAACTCTGGGTGCCCCCAGCTTCAGACCCTAGACTGCCTTAAACCCAAGTGTCGGTGTAGAACCCAATGGAAGCAGATCTCTGTGTGCCCGGGGCGTCAGACCCTAGAATGCCTTGAACCCAAGTGTCAGGGTAGAACCCAATGGAGGGAGAACTCTGGGTGCCCGGGGCGTCAGACCCTAGAATGCCTTGAACCCAAGTCTCAGGGTAGAACCCAATGGAGGCAGATCTCTGGGTGCCCCCAGCTTCATACCCTAGAATGCCTTGAACCCAAGTGTCAGGGTAGAACCCAATGGAGGCAGATCTCTGGGTGCCCGGGGCGTCAGACCCTAGAATGCCTTGAACCCAAGTGTCAGGTTAGAACCCAATGGAGGCAGATCTCTGGGTTCCCCCAGCTTCAGACCCTAGAATGCCTTGAACCCAAGTGTCAGGGTAGAACCCAATGGAAGCAGATCTCTGGGTGCCCGGGGCATCAGAACCTAGACTGCTTTGAACCTAAGGGTCAGGGTAGAACCCAATGGAAGCAGATCTCTGGATGACCCCAGCTTCAGACCCTAGAATGCATTGAACCTAAGTGCCAGGGTAGAACCCAATGCAATGGAGGGAGAACTCTGGGTGCCCCCAGCTTCAGACCCTAGAATGCCTTGAACCCAAGTGTCGGGGTAGAACCCAATGGAAGCAGATCTCTGGGTGCCCGGGGCGTCAGACCCTAGAATGCATTGAACCTAAGTGTCAGGGTAGAACCCAATAGAGGCAGATCTCTTTGTCCCTCCAGCTTCATACCCTAGACTGATTTGAACCTAAGTCTCAGGGTAGAACCCAATGGAAGCAGATCTCTGGGTCCCCCCAGCTTCATACCCTAGACTGCTTTGAGCCTAAGTGTCAGGGTAGAACCCAATGGAGGCAGATCTCTGGGTGCCCGGGGCGTCAGACCCTAGAATGCCTTGAACCCAAGTGTCAGGGTAGAACCCAATGGAAGCAGATCTCTGGGTGCCCCCAGCTTCAAACCCTAGACTGCTTTGAACCTAAGTGTCAGGGTAGAACCCAATGGAGGCAGATCTCTGGGAGCCCGAGGCATCAGACCCTAGAATGTCTTGAACCTAAGTCTGAGGGTAGAACCCAATGGAGGCTGATCTCTGGGAGCCCGGGGCATCAGACCCTAGAATGCCTTGAACCTAAGTCTGAGGGTAGAACCTAATGGAGGCAGATCTCTGGGAGCCCGGGACATCAGACCCTAGAATGCCTTGAACCTAAGTCTGAGGGTAGAACCCAATGGAGGCAGATCTCTGGGTGCCCCCAGCTTCAGATCCTAGAATGCCTTGAACCCAAGTGTCAGGATAGAACCCAATGGAGGCAGATCTCTGGGTCCCCCCAGCTTCATACCCTAGAATGCCTTGAACCTAAGTGTCAGGGTAGAACCCAATGGAGGCAGATCTCTGGGTGCCCGGGCGTCAGACCCTAGAATGCTTTGAACCTAAGTGTCAGGGTAGAACCCAATGGAGGCAGATCTCTGGGAGCCCGGGGCATCAGACCCTAGAATGCCGTGAAACTAAGTCTGAGGGTAGAACCTAATGGAGGCAGATCTCTGGGAGCCCGGGACATCAGACCCTAGAATGCCTTGAACCTAAGTCTGAGGGTAGAACCCAATGGAGACAAATCTCTGGGTGCCCCCAGCTTCAGATCCTAGAATGCCTTGAACCCAAGTGTCAGGGTAGAACCCAATGGAGGCAGATCTCTGGGTCCCCCCAGCTTCATACCCTAGAATGCCTTGAACCTAAGTGTCAGGGTTGAACCCAATGGAGGCAGATCTCTGGGTGCCCCCAGCTTCAGATCCTAGAATGCCTTGAACCCAAGTGTTGGGGTAGAACCCAATGGAGGCAGATCTCTGGGTCCCCCCAGCTTCATACCCTAGAATGCCTTGAACCTAAGTGTCAGGGTAGAACCCAATGGAGGCAGATCTCTGGGTGCCCGGGGCGTCAGACCCTAGAATGCTTTGAACCTAAGTGTCAGGGTAGAACCCAATGGAGGCAGATCTCTGGGAGCCCGGGGCATCAGACCCTAGAATGCCTTGAACCTAAGTCTGAGGGTAGAACCTAATGGAGGCAGATCTCTGGGAGCCCAGGACATCAGACCCTAGAATGCCTTGAACCTAAGTCAGAGGGTAGAACCCAATGGAGGCAAATCTCTGGGTGCCCCCAGCTTCGGATCCTAGAATGCCTTGAACCCAAGTGTCAGGGTAGAACCCAATGGAGGCAGATCTCTGTGTCCCCACAGCTTAATACCCTAGAATGCCTTGAACCTAAGTGTCAGGGTTGAACCCAATGGAGGCAGATCTCTGGGTGTCCCCAGCTTCAGACCCTAGAATGCCTTGAACCCAAGTGTTGGGGTAGAACCCAATGGAGGCAGATCTCTGGGTGCCCGGGGCGTCAGACCCTAGAATGCCTTGAACCCAAGTGTCAGGGTAGAACCCAAAGGAGGCAGATCTCTGGGTGCCCGGGGCGTCAGACCCTAGAATGCCTTGAACCCAAGTGTCAGGGTAGAACCCAAAGGAGGCAGATCTCTGGGTCCCCCCAGGTTCAGACCCTAGAATGCCTTTAACCCAAGTGTCAGGGTAGAACCCAAAGGAGGCAGATCTCTGGGTGCCCGGGGCGTCAGACCCTAGAATGCCTTGAACCCAAGTGTCAGGGTAGAACCCAATGGAAGCAGATCTCTGGGTGTCCCCAGCTTCAGACCCTAGAATGCCTTGAACCCAAGTGTCGGGGTAGAACCCAATGTTGGCAGATCTCTGGGTACCCCCAGCTTCAGACCCTAGAATGCCTTGAACCCAAGTGTCAGGGTAGAACCCAATGGAAGCAGATCTCTGGGTGCCCTGGGCGTCAGACCCTAGAATGCCTTGAACCCAAGTGTCAGGGTAGAACCCAATGGAGGCAGATCTCTTGGTGCCCGAGGCGTCAGACCCTAGAATGCATTGAACCTAAGTGTCAGGGTAGAACCCAATGGAAGCAGATCTCTGGGTGCCCCCAGCTTCAGACCATAGAATGCCTTGAACCCAAGTGTCAGGGTAAAACCCAATGGAAGCAGATCTCTTGGTGCCTGGGGTGTCAGACCCTAGAATGCATTGATCCTAAGTGTCAGGGTAGAACCCAATGGAGGAAGATCTCTGGGTGACCCCAGCTTCAGACCCTAGACTGCTTTGAACCTAAGTGTCAGGGTAGAACCCAATGGAAGCAGATCTCTGGGTGCCCCCAGCTTCAGACCCTAGACTGCTTTGAACCTAAGTGTCAGGGTAGAACCCAATGGAGGCAGATCTCTGGGTGCCCGGGGCATCAGACCCTAGAATGCCTTGAACCCAAGTGTCAGGGTAGAACCCAATGGAAGCAGATCTCTGGGTGCCCCCAGCGACAGACCCTAGACTGCTTTGAACCTAAGTGTCAGGGTAGAACCCAATGGAGGCAGATCTCTGGGAGCCCGGGGCATCAGACCCTAGAATGCCTTGAACCTAAGTCTGAGGGTAGAACCCAATGGAGGCAGATCTCTGGGAGCCCGGGGCATCAGACCCTAGAATACCTTGAACCTAAGTCTGAGGGTAGAACCCAATGGAGGCAGATCTCTGGGTGCCCCCAGCTTCAGATCCTAGAATGCCTTGAACCCAAGTGTCAGGGTAGAACCCAATGGAGGCAGATCTCTGGGTCCCCCCAGCTTCATACCCTAGAATGCCTTGAACCTAAGTGTCAGGGTAGAACCCAATGGAGGCAGATCTCTGGATGCCCGGGGAGTCAGACCCTAGAATGCTTCGAACCTAAGTCTGAGGGTAGAACCCAATGGAGGCAGATCTCTGGGTGTCCCCAGCTTCAGACCCTAGAATGCCTTGAACCCAAGTGTTGGGGTAGAACCCAATGGAGGCAGATCTCTGGGTGCCCCCAGCTTCAGACCCTAGAATGCCTTGAACCCAAGTGTCAGGGTAGAACCCAATGGAAGCAGATCTCTGGGTGCCCGGGGCGTCAGACCCTAGAATGCCTTGAACCCAAGTGTCAGGGTAGAACCCAAAGGAGGCAGATCTCTGGGTGCCCGGGGCGTCAGACCCTAGAATGCCTTGAACCCAAGTGTCAGGGTAGAACCCAGTGGAGGCAGATCTCTGGGTGCCCGGGGCGTCAGACCCTCGACTGCCTTGAACTGAGGTGTCAGGGTAGAACCCAGTGGAGGCAGATCTCTGGGTGCCCGGGGCGTCAGACCCTAGACTGCCTTGAACCCAAGTGTCAGGGTAGAACCCAAAGGAGGCAGATCTCTGGGTGCCCGGGGCATCAGACCCTAGAATGCCTTGAACCCAAGTGTCAGGGTAGAACCCAGTGGAGGCAGATCTCTGGGTGCCCGGGGCGTCAGACCCTAGAATGCTTTGAACCTAAGTCTGAGGGTAGAACCCAATGGAAGCAGATCTCTGGGTGCCCCCAGCTTCAAACCCTAGACTGCTTTGAACCTAAGTGTCAGGGTAGAACCCAATGAAGGCAGATCACTGGGAGCCCGGGGCATCAGACCCTAGAATGCCTTGAACCTAAGTCTGAGGGTAGAACCCAATGGAGGCAGACCTCTGGGTGCCCGGGGCGTCAGACCCTAGACTGCTTTGAACCTAAGTGTCAGGGTAGAACCCAATGGAGGCAGATCTCTGGGTGCCCAGGGCGTCAGACCCTAGACTGCTTTGAACCTAAGTGTCAGGGCAGAACCCAATGGAGGCAGATCTCTGGGTGCCCCCAGCTTCAGACCCTAGACTGCTTTGAACCTAAGTGTCAGGGTAGAACCTAATGGAGGGAGAACTCTGGGTGCCCCCAGCTTCAGACCCTAGACTGCCTTAAACCCAAGTGTCGGGGTAGAACCCAATGGAAGCAGATCTCTGTGTGCCCGGGGCGTCAGACCCTAGAATGCCTTGAACCCAAGTGTCAGGGTAGAACCCAATGGAGGGAGAACTCTGGGTGCCAGGGGCGTCAGACCCTAGAATGCATTGAACCCAAGTCTCAGGGTAGAACCCAATGGAGGCAGATCTCTGGGTGCCCCCAGCTTCAGACCCTAGAATGCCTTGAACCCAAGTGTCAGGGTAGAACCCAATGGAGGCAGATCTCTGGGTGCCCGGGGCGTCAGACCCTAGAATGCCTTGAACCCAAGTGTCAGGTTAGAACCCAATGGAGGCAGATCTCTGGGTTCCCCCAGCTTCAGACCCTAGAATGCCTTGAACCCAAGTGTCAGGGTAGAACCCAATGGAAGCAGATCTCTGGGTGCCCGGGGCATCAGAACCTAGACTGCTTTGAACCTAAGGGTCAGGGTAGAACCCAATGGAAGCAGATCTCTGGATGCCCCCAGCTTCAGACCCTAGAATGCATTGAACCTAAGTGCCAGGGTAGAACCCAATGCAATGGAGGGAGAACTCTGGGTGCCCCCAGCTTCAGACCCTAGAATGCCTTGAACCCAAGTGTCGGGGTAGAACCCAATGGAAGCAGATCTCTGGGTGCCCGGGGCGTCAGACCCTAGAATGCATTGAACCTAAGTGTCAGGGTAGAACCCAATAGAGGCAGATCTCTTCGTCCCTCCAGCTTCATACCCTAGACTGCTTTGAACCTAAGTCTCAGGGTAGAACCCAATGGAAGCAGATCTCTGGGTCCCCCCAGCTTCATACCCTAGACTGCTTTGAGCCTAAGTGTCAGGGTAGAACCCAATGGAGGCAGATCTCTGGGTGCCCGGGGCGTCAGACCCTAGAATGCCTTGAACCCAAGTGTCAGGGTAGAACCCAATGGAAGCAGATCTCTGGGTGCCCCCAGCTTCAAACCCTAGACTGCTTTGAACCTAAGTGTCAGGGTAGAACCCAATGGAGGCAGATCTCTGGGAGCCAGAGGCATCAGACCCTAGAATGTCTTGAACCTAAGTCTGAGGGTAGAACCCAATGGAGGCAGATCTCTGGGAGCCCGGGGCATCGGACCCTAGAATGCCTTGAACCTAAGTCTGAGGGTAGAACCTAATGGAGGCAGATCTCTGGGAGCCCGGGACATCAGACCCTAGAATGCTTTGAACCTAAGTCTGAGGGTAGAACCCAATGGAGGCAGATCTCTGGGTGCCCCCAGCTTCAGATCCTAGAATGCCTTGAACCCAAGTGTCAGGGTAGAACCCAATGGAGGCAGATCTCTGGGTCCCCCCAGCTTCATACCCTAGAATGCCTTGAACCTAAGTGTCAGGGTAGAACCCAATGGAGGCAGATCTCTGGGTGCCCGGGGCGTCAGACCCTAGAATGCTTTGAACCTAAGTGTCAGGGTAGAACCCAATGGAGGCAGATCTCTGGGAGCCCGGGGCATCAGACCCTAGAATGCCTTGAACCTAAGTCTGAGGGTAGAACCTAATGGAGGCAGATCTCTGGGAGCCCGGGACATCAGACCCTAGAATGCCTTGAACCTAAGTCTGAGGGTAGAACCCAATGGAGGCAAATCTCTGGGTGCCCCCAGCTTCAGATCCTAGAATGCCTTGAACCCAAGTGTCAGGGTAGAACCCAATGGAGGCAGATCTCTGGGTCCCCCCAGCTTCATACCCTAGAATGCCTTGAACCTAAGTGTCAGGGTTGAACCCAATGGAGGCAGGTCTCTGGGTGTCCCCAGCTTCAGACCCTAGAATGCCTTGAACCCAAGTGTTGGGGTAGAACCCAATGGAGGCAGATCTCTGGGTGCCCGGGGCGTCAGACCCTAGAATGCCTTGAACCCAAGTGTCAGGGTAGAACCCAAAGGAGGCAGATCTCTGGGTGCCCGGGGCGTCACACCCTAGAATGCCTTGAACCCAAGTGGCAGGGTAGAACCCAAAGGAGGCAGATCTCTGGGTGCCCCCAGCTTCAGATCCTAGAATGCCTTGAACCCAAGTGTCAGGGTAGAACCCAAAGGAGGCAGATCTCTGGGTGCCCGGGGCGTCAGACCCTAGAATGCCTTGAACCCAAGTGTCAGGGTAGAACCCAATGGAAGCAGATCTCTGGGTGTCCCCAGCTTCAGACCCTAGAATGCCCTGAACCCAAGTGTTGGGGTAGAACCCAATGGAGGCAGATCTCTGGGTGCCCCCAGCTTCAGACCCTAGAATGCCTTGAACCCAAGTGTCAGGGTAGAACCCAATGGAAGCAGATCTCTGGGTGCCCGGGGCGTCAGACCCTAGAATGCATTGAACCTAAGTGTCAGGGTAGAACCCAATGGAAGCAGATCTCTGGGTGCCCCCAGCTTCAGACCCTAGAATGCCTTGAACCCAAGTGTCAGGGTAGAACCCAATGGAAGCAGATCTCTTGGTGTCTGGGGTGTCAGACCCTAGAATGCATTGAACCTAAGTGTCAGGGTAGAACCCAATGGAAGCAGATCTCTGGGTGCCCCCAGCTTCAGACCCTAGAATGCCTTGAACCCAAGTGTCAGGGTAGAACCCAATGGAGGCAGATCTCTGGGTGCCCGGGGCGTCAGACCCTAGAATGCCTTGAACCCAAGTGTCAGGGTAGAACCCAATGGAAGCAGATCTCTGGGTGCCCCCAGCTTCAAACCCTAGACTGCTTTGAACCTAAGTGTCAGGGTAGAACCCAATGGAGGCAGATCTCTGGGAGCCCGAGGCATCAGACCCTAGAATGTCTTGAACCTAAGTCTGAGGGTAGAACCCAATGGAGGCAGATCTCTGGGAGCCCGGGGCATCGGACCCTAGAATGCCTTGAACCTAAGTCTGAGGGTAGAACCTAATGGAGGCAGATCTCTGGGAGCCCGGGACATCAGACCCTAGAATGCCTTGAACCTAAGTCTGAGGGTAGAACCCAATGGAGGCAGATCTCTGGGTGCCCCCAGCTTCAGATCCTAGAATGCCTTGAACCCAAGTGTCAGGGTAGAACCCAATGGAGGCAGATCTCTGGGTCCCCCCAGCTTCATACCCTAGAATGCCTTGAACCTAAGTGTCAGGGTAGAACCCAATGGAGGCAGATCTCTAGGTGCCCGGGGCGTCAGACCCTAGAATGCTTTGAACCTAAGTGTCAGGGTAGAACCCAATGGAGGCAGATCTCTGGGAGCCCGGGGCATCAGACCCTAGAATGCCTTGAACCTAAGTCTGAGGGTAGAACCTAATGGAGGCAGATCTCTGGGAGCCCGGGACATCATACCCTAGAATGCCTTGAACCTAAGTCTGAGGGTAGAACCCAATGGAGGCAAATCTCTGGGTGCCCCCAGCTTCAGATCCTAGAATGCGTTGAACCCAAGTGTCAAGGTAGAACCCAATGGAGGCAGATCTCTGGGTCCCCCCAGCTTCATACCCTAGAATGCCTTGAACCTAAGTGTCAGGGTTGAACCCAATGGAGGCAGATCTCTGGGTGTCCCCAGCTTCAGACCCTAGAATGCCTTGAACCCAAGTGTTGGGGTAGAACCCAATGGAGGCAGATCTCTGGGTGCCCGGGGCGTCAGACCCTAGAATGCCTTGAACCCAAGTGTCAGGGTAGAACCCAAAGGAGGCAGATCTCTGGGTGCCCGGGGCGTCACACCCTAGAATGCCTTGAACCCAAGTGTCAGGGTAGAACCCAAAGGAGGCAGATCTATGGGTGCCCCCAGCTTCAGACCCTAGAATGCCTTGAACCCAAGTGTCAGGGTAGAACCCAAAGGAGGCAGATCTCTGGGTGCCCGGGGCGTCAGACCCTAGAATGCCTTGAACCCAAGTGTCAGGGTAGAACCCAATGGAAGCAGATCTCTGGGTGTCCCCAGCTTCAGACCCTAGAATGCCCTGAACCCAAGTGTCGGGGTAGAACCCAATGGAGGCAGATCTCTGGGTGCCCCCAGCTTCAGACCCTAGAATGCCTTGAACCCAAGTGTCAGGGTAGAACCCAATGGAAGCAGATCTCTGGGTGCCCGGGGCGTCAGACCCTAGAATGCCTTGAACCCAAGTGTCAGGGTAGAACCCAATGGAGGCAGATCTCTTGGTGCCCGGGGCGTCAGACCCTAGAATGCATTGAACCTAAGTGTCAGGGTAGAACCCAATGGAAGCAGATCTCTGGGTGCCCCCAGCTTCAGACCCTAGAATGCCTTGAACCCAAGTGTCAGGGTAGAACCCAATGGAAGCAGATCTCTTGGTGTCTGGGGTGTCAGACCCTAGAATGCATTGAACCTAAGTGTCAGGGTAGAACCCAATGGAAGCAGATCTCTGGGTGCCCCCAGCTTCAGACCCTAGAATGCCTTGAACCCAAGTGTCAGGGTAAAACCCAATGGAAGCAGATCTCTGGGTGCCCGGGGCGTCCGACCCTAGAATGCATTGAACCTAAGTGTCAGTGTAGAACCCAATGGAGGAAGATCTCTGGGTGCCCCCAGCTTCAGACCCTAGACTGCTTTGAACCTAAGTGTCAGGGTAGAACCCAATGGAAGCAGATCTCTGGGTGCCCCCAGCTTCAGACCCTAGACTGCTTTGAACCTAAGTGTCAGGGTAGAACCCAATGGAGGCAGATCTCTGGGAGCCCGGGGCATCAGACCCTAGAATGCCTTGAACCTAAGTCTGAGGGTAGAACCCAATGGAGGCAGATCTCTGGGAGCCCGGGACGTCAGACCCTAGAATACCTTGAACCTAAGTCTGAGGGTAGAACCCAATGGAGGCAGATCTCTAGGTGCCCCCAGCTTCAGATCCTAGAATGCCTTGAACCCAAGTGTCAGGGTAGAACCCAATGGAGGCAGATCTCTGGGTCCCCCCAGCTTCATACCCTAGAATGCCTTGAACCTAAGTGTCAGGGTAGAACCCAATGGAGGCAGATCTCTGGGTGCCCGGGGAGTCAGACCCTAGAATGCTTCGAACCTAAGTCTGAGGGTAGAACCCAATGGAAGCAGATCTCTGGGTGCCCCCAGCTTCAAACCCTAGACTGCTTTGAACCTAAGTGTCAGGGTAGAACCCAATGAAGGCAGATCTCTGGGAGCCCGGGGCATCAGACCCTAGAACGCCTTGAACCTAAGTCTGAGGGTAGAACCCAATGGAGGCAGATCTCTGGGAGCCCGGGGCATCAGACCCTAGAATGCCTTGAACCTAAGTCTGAGGGTAGAACCCAATGGAGGCAGACCTCTGGGTGCCCGGGGCGTCAGACCCTAGACTGCTTTGAACCTAAGTGTCAGGGCAGAACCCAATGGAGGCAGATCTCTGGGTGCCCCCAACTTCAGACCCTAGACTGCTTTGAACCTAAGTGTCAGGGTAGAACCCAATGGAGGGAGAACTCTGGGTGCCCCCAGCTTCAGACCCTAGACTGCCTTAAACCCAAGTGTCGGGGTAGAACCCAATGGAAGCAGATCTCTGTGTGCCCGGGGCGTCAGACCCTAGAATGCCTTGAACCCAAGTGTCAGGGTAGAACCCAATGGAGGGAGAACTCTGGGTGCCCGGGGCGTCAGACCCTAGAATGCCTTGAACCCAAGTCTCAGGGTAGAACCCAATGGAGGCAGATCTCTGGGTGCCCCCAGCTTCAGACCCTAGAATGCCTTGAACCCAAGTGTCAGGGTAGAACCCAATGGAGGCAGATCTCTGGGTGCCCGGGGCGTCAGACCCTAGAATGCCTTGAACCCAAGTGTCAGGTTAGAACCCAATGGAGGCAGATCTCTGGGTTCCCCCAGCTTCAGACCCTAGAATGCCTTGAACCCAAGTGTCAGGGTAGAACCCAATGGAAGCAGATCTCTGGGTGCCCGGGGCATCAGAACCTAGACTGCTTTGAACCTAAGGGTCAGGGTAGAACCCAATGGAAGCAGATCTCTGGATGCCCCCAGCTTCAGACCCTAGAATGCATTGAACCTAAGTGCCAGGGTAGAACCCAATGCAATGGAGGGAGAACTCTGGGTGCCCCCAGCTTCAGACCCTAGAATGCCTTGAACCCAAGTGTCGGGGTAGAACCCAATGGAAGCAGATCTCTGGGTGCCCGGGGCGTCAGACCCTAGAATGCATTGAACCTAAGTGTCAGGGTAGAACCCAATAGAGGCAGATCTCTTTGTCCCTCCAGCTTCATACCCTAGACTGCTTTGAACCTAAGTCTCAGGGTAGAACCCAATGGAAGCAGATCTCTGGGTCCCCCCAGCTTCATACCCTAGACTGCTTTGAGCCTAAGTGTCAGGGTAGAACCCAATGGAGGCAGATCTCTGGGTGCCCGGGGCGTCAGACCCTAGAATGCCTTGAACCCAAGTGTCAGGGTAGAACCCAATGGAAGCAGATCTCTGGGTGCCCCCAGCTTCAAACCCTAGACTGCTTTGAACCTAAGTGTCAGGGTAGAACCCAACGGAGGCAGATCTCTGGGAGCCCGAGGCATCAGACCCTAGAATGTCTTGAACCTAAGTCTGACGGTAGAACCCAATGGAGGCAGATCTCTGGGAGCCCGGGGCATCGGACCCTAGAATGCCTTGAACCTAAGTCTGAGGGTAGAACCTAATGGAGGCAGATCTCTGGGAGCCCGGGACATCAGACCCTAGAATGCCTTGAACCTAAGTCTGAGGGTAGAACCCAATGGAGGCAGATCTCTGGGTGCCCCCAGCTTCAGATCCTAGAATGCCTTGAACCCAAGTGTCAGGGTAGAACCCAATGGAGGCAGATCTCTGGGTCCCCCCAGCTTCATACCCTAGAATGCCTTGAACCTAAGTGTCAGGGTAGAACCCAATGGAGGCAGATCTCTGGGTGCCCGGGGCGTCAGACCCTAGAATGCTTTGAACCTAAGTGTCAGGGTAGAACCCAATGGAGGCAGATCTCTGGGAGCCCGGGGCATCAGACCCTAGAATGCCTTGAACCTAAGTCTGAGGGTAGAACCTAATGGAGGCAGATCTCTGGGTGCCCCCAGCTTCAGATCCTAGAATGCCTTGAACCCAAGTGTCAGGGTAGAACCCAATGGAGGCAGATCTCTGGGTCCCCCCAGCTTCATACCCTAGAATGCCTTGAACCTAAGTGTCAGGGTTGAACCCAATGGAGGCAGATCTCTGGGTGTCCCCAGCTTCAGACCCTAGAATGCCTTGAACCCAAGTGTTGGGGTAGAACCCAATGGAGGCAGATCTCTGGGTGCCCGGGGCGTCAGACCCTAGAATGCCTTGAACCCAAGTGTCAGGGTAGAACCCAAAGGAGGCAGATCTCTGGGTGCCCGGGGCGTCACACCCTAGAATGCCTTGAAACCAAGTGTCAGGGTAGAACCCAAAGGAGGCAGATCTCTGGGTGCCCCCAGCTTCAGACCCTAGAATGCCTTGAACCCAAGTGTCAGGGTAGAACCCAAAGGAGGCAGATCTCTGGGTGCCCGGGGCTTCAGACCCTAGAATGCCTTGAACCCAAGTGTCAGGGTAGAACCCAATGGAAGCAGATCTCTGGGTGTCCCCAGCTTCAGACCCTAGAATGCCCTGAACCCAAGTGTCGGGGTAGAACCCAATGGAGGCAGATCTCTGGGTGCCCCCAGCTTCAGACCCTAGAATGCCTTGAACCCAAGTGTCAGGGTAGAACCCAATGGAAGCAGATCTCTGGGTGCCCGGGGCGTCAGACCCTAGAATGCCTTGAACCCAAGTGTCAGGGTAGAACCCAATGGAGGCAGATCTCTTGGTGCCCGGGGCGTCAGACCCTAGAATGCATTGAACCTAAGTGTCAGGGTAGAACCCAATGGAAGCAGATCTCTGGGTGCCCCCAGCTTCAGACCCTAGAATGCCTTGAACCCAAGTGTCAGGGTAGAACCCAATGGAAGCAGATCTCTTGGTGTCTGGGGTGTCAGACCCTAGAATGCATTGAACCTAAGTGTCAGGGTAGAACCCAATGGAAGCAGATCTCTGGGTGCCCCCAGCTTCAGACCCTAGAATGCCTTGAACCCAAGTGTCAGGGTAAAACCCAATGGAAGCAGATCTCTGGGTGCCCGGGGCGTCCGACCCTAGAATGCATTGAACCTAAGTGTCAGTGTAGAACCCAATGGGGGAAGATCTCTGGGTGCCCCCAGCTTCAGACCCTAGACTGCTTTGAACCTAAGTGTCAGGGTAGAACCCAATGGAAGCAGATCTCTGGGTGCCCCCAGCTTCAGACCCTAGACTGCTTTGAACCTAAGTGTCAGGGTAGAACCCAATGGAGGCAGATCTATGGGTGCCCCCAGCTTCAGACCCTAGAATGCCTTGAACCCAAGTGTCAGGGTAGAACCCAATGGAGGCAGATCTCTGGGAGCCCGGGGCATCAGACCCTATAATGCCTTGAACCTAAGTCTGAGGGTAGAACCCAATGGAGGCAGATCTCTGGGTGCCCGGGGAGTCAGACCCTAGAATGCTTCGAACCTAAGTCTGAGGGTAGAACCCAATGGAGGCAGATCTCTGGGAGCCCGGGGCATCAGACCCTATAATGCCTTGAACCTAAGTCTGAGGGTAGAACCCAATGGAGGCAGATCTCTGGGTGCCCGGGGAGTCAGACCCTAGAATGCTTCGAACCTAAGTCTGAGGGTAGAACCCAATGGAGGCAGATCTCTGGGTGTCCCCAGCTTCAGACCCTAGAATGCCTTGAACCCAAGTGTCGGGGTAGAACCCAATGGAGGCAGATCTCTGGGTGCCCCCAGCTTCAGACCCTAGAATGCCTTGAACCCAAGTGTCAGGGTAGAACCCAATGGAAGCAGATCTCTTGGTGCCCGGGGCGTCAGACCCTAGAATGCCTTGAACCGAAGTGTCAGGGTAGAACCCAGTGGAGGCAGATATGTGGGTGCCTGGGGCGTCAGACCCTAGAATGCCTTGAACCCAAGTGTCAGGGTAGAACCCAGTGAAGGCAGATCTCTGGGTGCCCGGGGCGTCAGACCCTCGACTGCCTTGAACTGAGGTGTCAGGGTAGAACCCAGTGGAGGCGGATCTCTGGGTGCCCGGGGCGTCAGACCCTAGACTGCCTTGAACCCACGTGTCAGGGTAGAACCCAAAGGAGGCAGATCTCTGGGTGCCCGGGGCGTCAGACCCTAGAATGCCTTGAACCCAAGTGTCAGGGTAGAACCCAATGGAGGCAGATCTCCGGGTGTCCCCAGCTTCAGACTCCAGAATGCCTTGAACCCAAGTGTTGGGGTAGAACCCAATGGAGGCAGATCTCTGGGTGCCCGGGGCGTCAGACCCTAGAATGCCTTGAACCCAAGTGTCAGGGTAGAACCCAATGGAAGCAGATCTCTGGGTGTCCCCAGCTTCAGACCCTAGAATGCCTTGAACCCAAGTGTCAGGGTAGAACCCAATGGAAGCAGATCTCTGGGTGCCCCCAGCTTCAGACCCTAGAATGCCTTGAACCCAAGTGTCAGGGTAGAACCCAAAGGAGGCAGATCTCTGGGTGCCCGGGGCGTCAGACCCTAGAATGCCTTGAACCCAAGTGTCAGGGTAGAACCCAATGGAAGCAGATCTCTGGGTGTCCCCAGCTTCAGACCCCAGAATGCCTTGAACCCAAGTGTCGGGGTAGAACCCAATGGAGGCAGATCTCTGGGTGCCCGGGGCGTCAGACCCTAGAATGCCTTGAACCCAAGTGTCAGGGTAGAACCCAATGGAAGCAGATCTCTGGGTGTCCCCAGCTTCAGACCCTAGAATGCCTTGAACCCAAGTGTCAGGGTAGAACCCAATGGAAGCAGATCTCTGGGTGCCCCCAGCTTCAGACCCTAGAATGCCTTGAACCCAAGTGTCAGGGTAGAACCCAATGGAAGCAGATCTCTTGGTGCCCGGGGCGCCAGACCCTAGAATGCATTGAACCTAAGTGTCAGGGTAAAACCCAATGGAAGCAGATCTCTGGGTGCCCGGGGCGTCAGACCCTAGAATGCATTGAACCCAAGTGTCAGGGTAGAACCCAATGGAGGGAGAACTCTGGGTGCCCCCATCTTCAGACCCTAGAATGCCTTGAAGCCAAGTGTCGGGGTAGAACCCAGTGGAAGCAGATCTCTGGGTGCCCGGGGCGTCAGACCCTAGCCTGCTTTGAACCCAAGTGTCAGGGTAGAACCCAATGGAGGCAGATCTCTGGGTGCTCCCAGCTTCAGACCCTAGACTGCTTTGAACCTAAGTGTCAGGGTAGAACCCAATGGAGGGAGAACTCTGGGTGCCCCCAGCTTCAGACCCTAGACTGCCTTAAACCCAAGTGTCGGGGTAGAACCCAATGGAAGCAGATCTCTGGGTGCCCGGGGCGTCAGACCCTAGAATGCCTTGAACCCAAGTGTCAGGGTAGAACCCAATGGAGGGAGAACTCTGGGTGCCCGGGGCGTCAGACCCTAGAATGCCTTGAACCCAAGTGTCAGGGTAAAACCCAATGGAAGCAGATCTCTGGGTGCCCGGGGCGTCAGACCCTAGAATGCCACTGTCCCCCGGTCTGGTCCTAGTTATCCCTCCTTTCCCTTATTAGAGGAGTCACAGGTGGCAGACCTCATCACACAGATGAAATCAGGGTCTCCATTAGATCCCTGTCCACCGCGTATATTACATATGGTTCCGCTGACAGTGGCAGCTGTTCTGACCCCCTTGATTAACAACATTATCATCTCAGGTGTTTTCCCTATCAGCTGGAAAAAAGCATGTATTCGACCAATCCTGAAAAAGGACTCATTGAACCCAGCCGAACCAAAGAACTATCGACCAATATCCTGCTTGCCGCTACCTGCCAAGATTCTCGAAAAAGCCATCAACCTAGAAATGATGCGCTATGTTGATCATAACAAACTTCTAGACCCCTCCCAACATGGATTCCGCCCTTCCCATTCAACGGAGTCGGCCCTGATTATGGCGACGGAAAATATTCGACGAACTATGGATGAGGGCGGCAGAACTGCCCTGATTTTACTTGATCTCACAGCGGCTTTCGACACCGTGAACCACTTAATCCTGTTAAACAGACTAAAAACACTTGGTTTCACGGACGCTGCCCTAGCCCTCTTAACATCCTTCTTGGACTCTCGAATCCAACAAGTGCACTGGGAAGGTCTTACATCTGACGAATTCTCCCTTCCAGGTGGGGTCCCTCAAGGATCGGCACTATCTCCCACCCTGTTTAATTTATATGTCACCCCCTTAGCTGCCTTAGTTCAATCCCATGGTCTGCAATTAGTATCCTACGCTGACGACACTCAAATAGTAGTCTCTGTGTCCCAGTCCATTCAAGCCACTGCGGAGCGCTTTAAGAACTGTCTTCTCAGTGTTAAAAACTGGATGAGCCTTAACTTTTTAAAACTAAATGCAGACAAGACCGAGATAATTGAGTTCGGTCAGAAACCATCGATCTGGAACAACCTCTGGTGGCCCCCAGAGGCGGGCTCCTGCCCAAGTCCAGCAGAAAAGGTCAGGAACCTTGGCTTTCTGGTTGATAAAGATCTATCTTGTAAGGCTCAGATTAACCAGGTAACGTCTACCTGCTTCCATACCATCAAGATCCTTAGGAAAGTTTTACCTTATATCCCCCCCACATTGCAAAAAACTGTTATGGGTGCCCTGGTAATGTCCCGAGTGGACTATTGCAACTCTCTCTACTTGGGCACAGGAGAAAAACAACTGAATAAGCTGCAGGCAATTCAAAACGCCGCAGCCAGGGTTCTGATGAATCTACCCTATCGTCACCCGACATCTAAAGTCATTAGGAAACTTCACTGGCTACCAGTCAGGTGTAGAATTCAATTTAAAGCCCTCTGTCTGGCCCACAGATCTGTGCACGGTACGGGATCTGACGATCTTGCCAAGTTACTTCCTCGATATGTGCCATCACGTGCGCTGAGATCAGCCGGTCTTGATCTTATCTGCCAACCTAAAATAAGAAGACAACGCTGGGGTGGCAGATCTTTCTCTTACCAGGCTTCCAGACTGTGGAACTCTCTACCCCCTGCACTACGCTCACAAAAATCTAAACTTTGTTTCAGAAAAGCACTGAAAACCTGGCTCTTTTCCTCGTATTAAGACTGGCTCACACTGCTCTCTAGTCACTTAGCGCCAAGACGCCGCGGCATTCGAGCGCTTTACAAGTACTTCAGTCAGTCAGTCAGTCAATGCCTTGAACCCAAGTGTCAGGGTATAACCCAATGGAGGCAGATCTCTGGGTGCCCCCAGCTTCAGATCCTAGACTGCCTTGAACCCAAGTGTCGGGGTAGAACCCAATGGAAGCAGATCTCTGGGTGCCCGGGGCATCAGACCCTAGAATGCCTTGAACCCAAGTGTCAGGGTAGAACCCAAAGGAGGCAGATCTCTGGGTGCCCGGGGCGTCAGACCCTAGAATGCCTTGAACCCAAGTGTCAGGGTAGAACCCGATGGAGGCAAATCTCTGGGTGCCCCCAGCTTCAGACCCTAGAATGCCTTGAACCCAAGTGTCGGGGTAGAACCCAATGGAAGCAGATCTCTGGGTGCCCGGGGCGTCAGACCCTAGAATGCATTGAACCTAAGTGTCAGGGTAGAACCCAATGGAGGCAGATCTCTGGGTCCCCCCAGCTTCATACCCTAGACTGCTTTGAACCTAAGTGTCAGGGTAGAACCCAATGGAGGCATATCTCTGGGTCCCCCCAGCTTCATACCCTAGACTGCTTTGAACCTAAGTGTCAGGGTAGAACCCAATGGAGGCAGATCTCTGGGTGCCCGGGGTGTCAGACCCTAGAATGCCTTGAACCCAAGTGTCAGGGTAGAACCCAATGGAAGCAGATCTCTGGGTGCCCCCAACTTCAGAGCCACGAATGCTTTGAACCTAAGTGTCAGGGTAGAACCCAATGGAGGCATATCTCTGGGTGCCCGGGGCGTCAGACCCTAGAATGCTTTGAACCTAAGTCTGAGGGTAGAACCCAATGGAAGCAGATCTCTGGGTGCCCCCAGCTTCAAACCCTAGACCGCTTTGAACCTAAGTGTCAGGGTAGAACCCAATGAAGGCAGATCTCTGGGAGCCCGGGGCATCAGACCCTAGAATGCCTTGAACCTAAGTCTGAGGGTAGAACCCAATGGAGGCAGATCTCTGGGAGCCCGGGGCATCAGACCCTAGAATGCCTTGAACCTAAGTCTGAGGTAGAACCCAATGGAGGCAGACCTCTGGGTGCCCGGGGCGTCAGACCCTAGACTGCTTTGAACCTAAGTGTCAGGGTAGAACCCAATGGAGGCAGATCTCTGCGTGCCCGGGGCGTCAGACCCTAGACTGCTTTGAACCTAAGTGTCAGGGTAGAACCCAATGGAGGGAGAACTCTGGGTGCCCCCAGCTTCAGACCCTAGACTGCCTAAAACCCAAGTGTCGGGTAGAACCCAATGGAAGCAGATCTCTGTGTGCCCGGGGCGTCAGACCCTAGAATGCCTTGAACCCAAGTGTCAGGGTAGAACCCAATGGAGGGAGAACTCTGGGTGCCCGGGGCGTCAGACCCTAGAATGCCTTGAACCCAAGTCTCAGGGTAGAACCCAATGGAGGCAGATCTCTGGGTGCCCCCAGCTTCAGACCCTAGAATGCCTTGAACCCAAGTGTCAGGGTAGAACCCAATGGAGGCAGATCTCTGGGTGCCCGGGGCGTCAGACCCTAGAATGCCTTGAACCCAAGTGTCAGGTTAGAACCCAATGGAGGCAGATCTCTGGGTTCCCCCAGCTTCAGACCCTAGAATGCCTTGAACCCAAGTGTCAGGGTAGAACCCAATGGAAGCAGATCTCTGGGTGCCCGGGGCGTCAGACCCTAGAATGCCTTGAACCCAAGTGTCAGGTTAGAACCCAATAGAGGCAGATCTCTGGGTTCCCCCAGCTTCAGACCCTAGAATGCCTTGAACCCAAGTGTCAGGTTAGAACCCAATGGAGGCAGATCTCTGGGTTCCCCCAGCTTCAGACCCTAGAATGCATTGAACCTAAGTGCCAGGGTAGAACCCAATGCAATGGAGGGAGAACTCTGGGTGCCCCCAGCTTCAGACCCTAGAATGCATTGAACCTAAGTGCCAGGGTAGAACCCAATGCAATGGAGGGAGAACTCTGGGTGCCCCCAGCTTCAGACCCTAGAATGCCTTGAACCCAAGTGTCGGGGTAGAACCCAATGGAAGCAGATCTGTGGGTGCCCGGGGCGTCAGACCCTAGAATGCATTGAACCTAAGTGTCAGGGTAGAACCCAATAGAGGCAGATCTCTTCGTCCCTCCAGCTTCATACCCTAGACTGCTTTGAACCTAAGTCTCAGGGTAGAACCCAATGGAGGCAGATCTCTGGGTCCCCCCAGCTTCATACCCTAGACTGCTTTGAGCCTAAATGTCAGGGTAGAACCCAATGGAGGCAGATCTCTGGGTGCCCGGGGCGTCAGACCCTAGAATGCCTTGAACCGAAGTGTCAGGGTAGAACCCAATGGAAGCAGATCTCTGGGTGCCCTCAGCTTCAGAGCCTTGAATGCCTTGAACCTAAGTGTCAGGGTAGAACCCAATGGAGGCAGATCTCTGGGTGCCCGGGGCGTCAGACCCTAGAATGCCTTGAACCCAAGTGTCAGGGTAGAACCCAATGGAAGCAGATCTCTGGGTGCCCCCAGCTTCAGAGCCACGAATGCTTTGAACCTAAGTGTCAGGGTAGAACCCAATGGAGGCATATCTCTGGGTGCCCGGGGCGTCAGACCCTAGAATGCTTTGAACCTAAGTCTGAGGGTAGAACCCAATGGAAGCAGATCTCTGGGTGCCCCCAGCTTCAAACCCTAGACCGCTTTGAACCTAAGTGTCAGGGTAGAACCCAATGAAGGCAGATCTCTGGGAGCCCGGGGCATCAGACCCTAGAATGCCATGAACCTAAGTCTGAGGGTAGAACCCAATGGAGGCAGATCTCTGGGAGCCCGGGGCATCAGACCCTAGAATGCCTTGAACCTAAGTCTGAGGTAGAACCCAATGGAGGCAGACCTCTGGGTGCCCGGGGCATCAGACCCTAGACTGCTTTGAACCTAAGTGTCAGGGTAGAACCCAATGGAAGCAGATCTCTGGGTGCCCGGGGCGTCAGACCCTAGAATGCCTTGAACCCAAGTGTCAGGTTAGAACCCAATGGAGGCAGATCTCTGGGTTCCCCCAGCTTCAGACCCTAGAATGCCTTGAACCCAAGTGTCAGGTTAGAACCCAATGGAGGCAGATCTCTGGGTTCCCCCAGCTTCAGACCCTAGAATGCATTGAACCTAAGTGCCAGGGTAGAACCCAATGCAATGGAGGGAGAACTCTGGGTGCCCCCAGCTTCAGACCCTAGAATGCATTGAACCTAAGTGCCAGGGTAGAACCCAATGCAATGGAGGGAGAACTCTGGGTGCCCCCAGCTTCAGACCCTAGAATGCCTTGAACCCAAGTGTCGGGGTAGAACCCAATGGAAGCAGATCTCTGGGTGCCCGGGGCGTCAGACCCTAGAATGCATTGAACCTAAGTGTCAGGGTAGAACCCAATAGAGGCAGATCTCTTCGTCCCTCCAGCTTCATACCCTAGACTGCTTTGAACCTAAGTCTCAGGGTAGAACCCAATGGAGGCAGATCTCTGGGTCCCCCCAGCTTCATACCCTAGACTGCTTTGAGCCTAAATGTCAGGGTAGAACCCAATGGAGGCAGATCTCTGGGTGCCCGGGGCGTCAGACCCTAGAATGCCTTGAACCGAAGTGTCAGGGTAGAACCCAATGGAAGCAGATCTCTGGGTGCCCTCAGCTTCAGAGCCTTGAATGCCTTGAACCTAAGTGTCAGGGTAGAACCCAATGGAGGCAGATCTCTGGGTGCCCGGGGCGTCAGACCCTAGAATGCCTTGAACCCAAGTGTCAGGGTAGAACCCAATGGAAGCAGATCTCTGGGTGCCCCCAGCTTCAGAGCCACGAATGCTTTGAACCTAAGTGTCAGGGTAGAACCCAATGGAGGCATATCTCTGGGTGCCCGGGGCGTAAGACCCTAGAATGCTTTGAACCTAAGTCTGAGGGTAGAACCCAATGGAAGCAGATCTCTGGGTGCCCCCAGCTTCAAACCCTAGACCGCTTTGAACCTAAGTGTCAGGGTAGAACCCAATGAAGGCAGATCTCTGGGAGCCCGGGGCATCAGACCCTAGAATGCCATGAACCTAAGTCTGAGGGTAGAACCCAATGGAGGCAGATCTCTGGGAGACCGGGGCATCAGACCCTAGAATGCCTTGAACCTAAGTCTGAGGTAGAACCCAATGGAGGCAGACCTCTGGGTGCCCGGGGCATCAGACCCTAGACTGCTTTGAACCTAAGTGTCAGGGTAGAACCCAATGGAGGCAGATCTCTGCGTGCCCGGGGCGTCAGACCCTAGACTGCTTTGAACCTAAGTGTCAGGGTAGAACCCAATGGAGGCAGATCTCTGGGTGCCCCCAGCTTCAGACCCTAGACTGCTTTGAACCTAAGTGTCAGGGTAGAACCCAATGGAGGGAGAACTCTGGGTGCCCCCAGCTTCAGACCCTAGACTGCCTAAAACCCAAGTGTCGGGTAGAACCCAATGGAAGCAGATCTCTGTGTGCCCGGGGCGTCAGACTCTAGAATGCCTTGAACCCAAGTGTCAGGGTAGAACCCAATGGAGGGAGAACTCTGGGTGCCCGGGGCGTCAGACCCTAGAATGCCTTGAACCCAAGTCTCAGGGTAGAACCCAATGGAGGCAGATCTCTGGGTGCCCCCAGCTTCAGACCCTAGAATGCCTTGAACCCAAGTGTCAGGGTAGAACCCAATGGAGGCAGATCTCTGGGTGCCCGGGGCGTCAGACCCTAGAATGCCTTGAACCCAAGTGTCAGGTTAGAACCCAATGGAGGCAGATCTCTGGGTTCCCCCAGCTTCAGACCCTAGAATGCCTTGAACCCAAGTGTCAGGGTAGAACCCAATGGAAGCAGATCTCTGGGTGCCCGGGGCGTCAGACCCTAGAATGCCTTGAACCCAAGTGTCAGGTTAGAACCCAATGGAGGCAGATCTCTGGGTTCCCCCAGCTTCAGACCCTAGAATGCCTTGAACCCAAGTGTCAGGTTAGAACCCAATGGAGGCAGATCTCTGGGTTCCCCCAGCTTCAGACCCTAGAATGCATTGAACCTAAGTGCCAGGGTAGAACCCAATGCAATGGAGGGAGAACTCTGGGTGCCCCCAGCTTCAGACCCTAGAATGCATTGAACCTAAGTGCCAGGGTAGAACCCAATGCAATGGAGGGAGAACTCTGGGTGCCCCCAGCTTCAGACCCTAGAATGCCTTGAACCCAAGTGTCGGGGTAGAACCCAATGGAAGCAGATCTCTGGGTGCCCGGGGCGTCAGACCCTAGAATGCATTGAACCTAAGTGTCAGGGTGGAACCCAATAGAGGCAGATCTCTTCGTCCCTCCAGCTTCATACCCTAGACTGCTTTGAACCTAAGTCTCAGGGTAGAACCCAATGGAGGCAGATCTCTGGGTCCCCCCAGCTTCATACCCTAGACTGCTTTGAGCCTAAATGTCAGGGTAGAACCCAATGGAGGCAGATCTCTGGGTGCCCGGGGCGTCAGACCCTAGAATGCCTTGAACCGAAGTGTCAGGGTAGAACCCAATGGAAGCAGATCTCTGGGTGCCCTCAGCTTCAGAGCCTTGAATGCCTTGAACCTAAGTGTCAGGGTAGAACCCAATGGAGGCAGATCTCTGGGTGCCCGGGGCGTCAGACCCTAGAATGCCTTGAACCCAAGTGTCAGGGTAGAACCCAATGGAAGCAGATCTCTGGGTGCCCCCAGCTTCAAACCCTAGACTGCTTTGAACCTAAGTGTCAGGGTAGAACCCAATGGAGGCAGATCTCTGGGAGCCCGAGGCATCAGACCCTAGAATGTCTTGAACCTAAGTCTGAGGGTAGAACCCAATGGAGGCAGATCTCTGGGAGCCCGGGGCATCAGACCCTAGAATGCCTTGAACCTAAGTCTGAGGGTAGAACCTAATGGAGGCAGATCTCTGGGAGCCCGGGACATCAGACCCTAGAATGCCTTGAACCTAAGTCTGAGGGTAGAACCCAATAGAGGCAGATCTCTGGGTGCCCCCAGCTTCAGATCCTAGAATGCCTTGAACCCAAGTGTCAGGATAGAACCCAATGGAGGCAGATCTCTGGGTCCCCCCAGCTTCATACCCTAGAATGCCTTGAACCTAAGTGTCAGGGTAGAACCCAATGGAGGCAGATCTCTGGGTGCCCGGGGCGTCAGACCCTAGAATGCTTTGAACCTAAGTGTCAGGGTAGAACCCAATGGAGGCAGATCTCTGGGAGCCCGGGGCATCAGACCCTAGAATGCCTTGAAACTAAGTCTGAGGGTAGAACCTAATGGAGGCAGATCTCTGGGAGCCCGGGACATCAGACCCTAGAATGCCTTGAACCTAAGTCTGAGGGTAGAACCCAATGGAGACAAATCTCTGGGTGCCCCCAGCTTCAGATCCTAGAATGCCTTGAACCCAAGTGTCAGGGTAGAACCCAATGGAGGCAGATCTCTGGGTCCCCCCAGCTTCATACCCTAGAATGCCTTGAACCCAAGTGTCAGGGTAGAACCCAATGGAAGCAGATCTCTGGGTGCCCGGGGCGTCAGACCCTAGAATGCCTTGAACCCAAGTGTCAGGTTAGAACCCAATGGAGGCAGATCTCTGGGTTCCCCCAGCTTCAGACCCTAGAATGCCTTGAACCCAAGTGTCAGGTTAGAACCCAATGGAGGCAGATCTCTGGGTTCCCCCAGCTTCAGACCCTAGAATGCATTGAACCTAAGTGCCAGGGTAGAACCCAATGCAATGGAGGGAGAACTCTGGGTGCCCCCAGCTTCAGACCCTAGAATGCATTGAACCTAAGTGCCAGGGTAGAACCCAATGCAATGGAGGGAGAACTCTGGGTGCCCCCAGCTTCAGACCCTAGAATGCCTTGAACCCAAGTGTCGGGGTAGAACCCAATGGAAGCAGATCTCTGGGTGCCCGGGGCGTCAGACCCTAGAATGCATTGAACCTAAGTGTCAGGGTGGAACCCAATAGAGGCAGATCTCTTCGTCCCTCCAGCTTCATACCCTAGACTGCTTTGAACCTAAGTCTCAGGGTAGAACCCAATGGAGGCAGATCTCTGGGTCCCCCCAGCTTCATACCCTAGACTGCTTTGAGCCTAAATGTCAGGGTAGAACCCAATGGAGGCAGATCTCTGGGTGCCCGGGGCGTCAGACCCTAGAATGCCTTGAACCGAAGTGTCAGGGTAGAACCCAATGGAAGCAGATCTCTGGGTGCCCTCAGCTTCAGAGCCTTGAATGCCTTGATCCTAAGTGTCAGGGTAGAACCCAATGGAGGCAGATCTCTGGGTGCCCGGGGCGTCAGACCCTAGAATGCCTTGAACCCAAGTGTCAGGGTAGAACCCAATGGAAGCAGATCTCTGGGTGCCCCCAGCTTCAAACCCTAGACTGCTTTGAACCTAAGTGTCAGGGTAGAACCCAATGGAGGCAGATCTCTGGGAGCCCGAGGCATCAGACCCTAGAATGTCTTGAACCTAAGTCTGAGGGTAGAACCCAATGGAGGCAGATCTCTGGGAGCCCGGGGCATCAGACCCTAGAATGCCTTGAACCTAAGTCTGAGGGTAGAACCTAATGGAGGCAGATCTCTGGGAGCCCGGGACATCAGACCCTAGAATGCCTTGAACCTAAGTCTGAGGGTAGAACCCAATAGAGGCAGATCTCTGGGTGCCCCCAGCTTCAGATCCTAGAATGCCTTGAACCCAAGTGTCAGGATAGAACCCAATGGAGGCAGATCTCTGGGTCCCCCCAGCTTCATACCCTAGAATTCCTTGAACCTAAGTGTCAGGGTAGAACCCAATGGAGGCAGATCTCTGGGTGCCCGGGGCGTCAGACCCTAGAATGCTTTGAACCTAAGTGTCAGGGTAGAACCCAATGGAGGCAGATCTCTGGGAGCCCGGGGCATCAGACCCTAGAATGCCTTGAAACTAAGTCTGAGGGTAGAACCTAATGGAGGCAGATCTCTGGGAGCCCGGGACATCAGACCCTAGAATGCCTTGAACCTAAGTCTGAGGGTAGAACCCAATGGAGACAAATCTCTGGGTGCCCCCAGCTTCAGATCCTAGAATGCCTTGAACCCAAGTGTCAGGGTAGAACCCAATGGAGGCAGATCTCTGGGTCCCCCCAGCTTCATACCCTAGAATGCCTGAACCTAAGTGTCAGGGTTGAACCCAATGGAGGCAGATCTCTGGGTGCCCCCAGCTTCAGATCCTAGAATGCCTTGAACCCAAGTGTTGGGGTAGAACCCAATGGAGGCAGATCTCTGGGTCCCCCCAGCTTCATACCCTAGAATGCCTTGAACCTAAGTGTCAGGGTAGAACCCAATGGAGGCAGATCTCTGGGTGCCCGGGGCGTCAGACCCTAGAATGCCTTGAACCCAAGTGTCAGGTTAGAACCCAATAGAGGCAGATCTCTGGGTTCCCCCAGCTTCAGACCCTAGAATGCCTTGAACCCAAGTGTCAGGTTAGAACCCAATGGAGGCAGATCTCTGGGTTCCCCCAGCTTCAGACCCTAGAATGCATTGAACCTAAGTGCCAGGGTAGAACCCAATGCAATGGAGGGAGAACTCTGGGTGCCCCCAGCTTCAGACCCTAGAATGCATTGAACCTAAGTGCCAGGGTAGAACCCAATGCAATGGAGGGAGAACTCTGGGTGCCCCCAGCTTCAGACCCTAGAATGCCTTGAACCCAAGTGTCGGGGTAGAACCCAATGGAAGCAGATCTGTGGGTGCCCGGGGCGTCAGACCCTAGAATGCATTGAACCTAAGTGTCAGGGTAGAACCCAATAGAGGCAGATCTCTTCGTCCCTCCAGCTTCATACCCTAGACTGCTTTGAACCTAAGTCTCAGGGTAGAACCCAATGGAGGCAGATCTCTGGGTCCCCCCAGCTTCATACCCTAGACTGCTTTGAGCCTAAATGTCAGGGTAGAACCCAATGGAGGCAGATCTCTGGGTGCCCGGGGCGTCAGACCCTAGAATGCCTTGAACCGAAGTGTCAGGGTAGAACCCAATGGAAGCAGATCTCTGGGTGCCCTCAGCTTCAGAGCCTTGAATGCCTTGAACCTAAGTGTCAGGGTAGAACCCAATGGAGGCAGATCTCTGGGTGCCCGGGGCGTCAGACCCTAGAATGCCTTGAACCCAAGTGTCAGGGTAGAACCCAATGGAAGCAGATCTCTGGGTGCCCCCAGCTTCAGAGCCACGAATGCTTTGAACCTAAGTGTCAGGGTAGAACCCAATGGAGGCATATCTCTGGGTGCCCGGGGCGTCAGACCCTAGAATGCTTTGAACCTAAGTCTGAGGGTAGAACCCAATGGAAGCAGATCTCTGGGTGCCCCCAGCTTCAAACCCTAGACCGCTTTGAACCTAAGTGTCAGGGTAGAACCCAATGAAGGCAGATCTCTGGGAGCCCGGGGCATCAGACCCTAGAATGCCATGAACCTAAGTCTGAGGGTAGAACCCAATGGAGGCAGATCTCTGGGAGCCCGGGGCATCAGACCCTAGAATGCCTTGAACCTAAGTCTGAGGTAGAACCCAATGGAGGCAGACCTCTGGGTGCCCGGGGCATCAGACCCTAGACTGCTTTGAACCTAAGTGTCAGGGTAGAACCCAATGGAAGCAGATCTCTGGGTGCCCGGGGCGTCAGACCCTAGAATGCCTTGAACCCAAGTGTCAGGTTAGAACCCAATGGAGGCAGATCTCTGGGTTCCCCCAGCTTCAGACCCTAGAATGCCTTGAACCCAAGTGTCAGGTTAGAACCCAATGGAGGCAGATCTCTGGGTTCCCCCAGCTTCAGACCCTAGAATGCATTGAACCTAAGTGCCAGGGTAGAACCCAATGCAATGGAGGGAGAACTCTGGGTGCCCCCAGCTTCAGACCCTAGAATGCATTGAACCTAAGTGCCAGGGTAGAACCCAATGCAATGGAGGGAGAACTCTGGGTGCCCCCAGCTTCAGACCCTAGAATGCCTTGAACCCAAGTGTCGGGGTAGAACCCAATGGAAGCAGATCTCTGGGTGCCCGGGGCGTCAGACCCTAGAATGCATTGAACCTAAGTGTCAGGGTAGAACCCAATAGAGGCAGATCTCTTCGTCCCTCCAGCTTCATACCCTAGACTGCTTTGAACCTAAGTCTCAGGGTAGAACCCAATGGAGGCAGATCTCTGGGTCCCCCCAGCTTCATACCCTAGACTGCTTTGAGCCTAAATGTCAGGGTAGAACCCAATGGAGGCAGATCTCTGGGTGCCCGGGGCGTCAGACCCTAGAATGCCTTGAACCGAAGTGTCAGGGTAGAACCCAATGGAAGCAGATCTCTGGGTGCCCTCAGCTTCAGAGCCTTGAATGCCTTGAACCTAAGTGTCAGGGTAGAACCCAATGGAGGCAGATCTCTGGGTGCCCGGGGCGTCAGACCCTAGAATGCCTTGAACCCAAGTGTCAGGGTAGAACCCAATGGAAGCAGATCTCTGGGTGCCCCCAGCTTCAGAGCCACGAATGCTTTGAACCTAAGTGTCAGGGTAGAACCCAATGGAGGCATATCTCTGGGTGCCCGGGGCGTAAGACCCTAGAATGCTTTGAACCTAAGTCTGAGGGTAGAACCCAATGGAAGCAGATCTCTGGGTGCCCCCAGCTTCAAACCCTAGACCGCTTTGAACCTAAGTGTCAGGGTAGAACCCAATGAAGGCAGATCTCTGGGAGCCCGGGGCATCAGACCCTAGAATGCCATGAACCTAAGTCTGAGGGTAGAACCCAATGGAGGCAGATCTCTGGGAGACCGGGGCATCAGACCCTAGAATGCCTTGAACCTAAGTCTGAGGTAGAACCCAATGGAGGCAGACCTCTGGGTGCCCGGGGCATCAGACCCTAGACTGCTTTGAACCTAAGTGTCAGGGTAGAACCCAATGGAGGCAGATCTCTGCGTGCCCGGGGCGTCAGACCCTAGACTGCTTTGAACCTAAGTGTCAGGGTAGAACCCAATGGAGGCAGATCTCTGGGTGCCCCCAGCTTCAGACCCTAGACTGCTTTGAACCTAAGTGTCAGGGTAGAACCCAATGGAGGGAGAACTCTGGGTGCCCCCAGCTTCAGACCCTAGACTGCCTAAAACCCAAGTGTCGGGTAGAACCCAATGGAAGCAGATCTCTGTGTGCCCGGGGCGTCAGACTCTAGAATGCCTTGAACCCAAGTGTCAGGGTAGAACCCAATGGAGGGAGAACTCTGGGTGCCCGGGGCGTCAGACCCTAGAATGCCTTGAACCCAAGTCTCAGGGTAGAACCCAATGGAGGCAGATCTCTGGGTGCCCCCAGCTTCAGACCCTAGAATGCCTTGAACCCAAGTGTCAGGGTAGAACCCAATGGAGGCAGATCTCTGGGTGCCCGGGGCGTCAGACCCTAGAATGCCTTGAACCCAAGTGTCAGGTTAGAACCCAATGGAGGCAGATCTCTGGGTTCCCCCAGCTTCAGACCCTAGAATGCCTTGAACCCAAGTGTCAGGGTAGAACCCAATGGAAGCAGATCTCTGGGTGCCCGGGGCGTCAGACCCTAGAATGCCTTGAACCCAAGTGTCAGGTTAGAACCCAATGGAGGCAGATCTCTGGGTTCCCCCAGCTTCAGACCCTAGAATGCCTTGAACCCAAGTGTCAGGTTAGAACCCAATGGAGGCAGATCTCTGGGTTCCCCCAGCTTCAGACCCTAGAATGCATTGAACCTAAGTGCCAGGGTAGAACCCAATGCAATGGAGGGAGAACTCTGGGTGCCCCCAGCTTCAGACCCTAGAATGCATTGAACCTAAGTGCCAGGGTAGAACCCAATGCAATGGAGGGAGAACTCTGGGTGCCCCCAGCTTCAGACCCTAGAATGCCTTGAACCCAAGTGTCGGGGTAGAACCCAATGGAAGCAGATCTCTGGGTGCCCGGGGCGTCAGACCCTAGAATGCATTGAACCTAAGTGTCAGGGTGGAACCCAATAGAGGCAGATCTCTTCGTCCCTCCAGCTTCATACCCTAGACTGCTTTGAACCTAAGTCTCAGGGTAGAACCCAATGGAGGCAGATCTCTGGGTCCCCCCAGCTTCATACCCTAGACTGCTTTGAGCCTAAATGTCAGGGTAGAACCCAATGGAGGCAGATCTCTGGGTGCCCGGGGCGTCAGACCCTAGAATGCCTTGAACCGAAGTGTCAGGGTAGAACCCAATGGAAGCAGATCTCTGGGTGCCCTCAGCTTCAGAGCCTTGAATGCCTTGAACCTAAGTGTCAGGGTAGAACCCAATGGAGGCAGATCTCTGGGTGCCCGGGGCGTCAGACCCTAGAATGCCTTGAACCCAAGTGTCAGGGTAGAACCCAATGGAAGCAGATCTCTGGGTGCCCCCAGCTTCAAACCCTAGACTGCTTTGAACCTAAGTGTCAGGGTAGAACCCAATGGAGGCAGATCTCTGGGAGCCCGAGGCATCAGACCCTAGAATGTCTTGAACCTAAGTCTGAGGGTAGAACCCAATGGAGGCAGATCTCTGGGAGCCCGGGGCATCAGACCCTAGAATGCCTTGAACCTAAGTCTGAGGGTAGAACCTAATGGAGGCAGATCTCTGGGAGCCCGGGACATCAGACCCTAGAATGCCTTGAACCTAAGTCTGAGGGTAGAACCCAATAGAGGCAGATCTCTGGGTGCCCCCAGCTTCAGATCCTAGAATGCCTTGAACCCAAGTGTCAGGATAGAACCCAATGGAGGCAGATCTCTGGGTCCCCCCAGCTTCATACCCTAGAATGCCTTGAACCTAAGTGTCAGGGTAGAACCCAATGGAGGCAGATCTCTGGGTGCCCGGGGCGTCAGACCCTAGAATGCTTTGAACCTAAGTGTCAGGGTAGAACCCAATGGAGGCAGATCTCTGGGAGCCCGGGGCATCAGACCCTAGAATGCCTTGAAACTAAGTCTGAGGGTAGAACCTAATGGAGGCAGATCTCTGGGAGCCCGGGACATCAGACCCTAGAATGCCTTGAACCTAAGTCTGAGGGTAGAACCCAATGGAGACAAATCTCTGGGTGCCCCCAGCTTCAGATCCTAGAATGCCTTGAACCCAAGTGTCAGGGTAGAACCCAATGGAGGCAGATCTCTGGGTCCCCCCAGCTTCATACCCTAGAATGCCTTGAACCCAAGTGTCAGGGTAGAACCCAATGGAAGCAGATCTCTGGGTGCCCGGGGCGTCAGACCCTAGAATGCCTTGAACCCAAGTGTCAGGTTAGAACCCAATGGAGGCAGATCTCTGGGTTCCCCCAGCTTCAGACCCTAGAATGCCTTGAACCCAAGTGTCAGGTTAGAACCCAATGGAGGCAGATCTCTGGGTTCCCCCAGCTTCAGACCCTAGAATGCATTGAACCTAAGTGCCAGGGTAGAACCCAATGCAATGGAGGGAGAACTCTGGGTGCCCCCAGCTTCAGACCCTAGAATGCATTGAACCTAAGTGCCAGGGTAGAACCCAATGCAATGGAGGGAGAACTCTGGGTGCCCCCAGCTTCAGACCCTAGAATGCCTTGAACCCAAGTGTCGGGGTAGAACCCAATGGAAGCAGATCTCTGGGTGCCCGGGGCGTCAGACCCTAGAATGCATTGAACCTAAGTGTCAGGGTGGAACCCAATAGAGGCAGATCTCTTCGTCCCTCCAGCTTCATACCCTAGACTGCTTTGAACCTAAGTCTCAGGGTAGAACCCAATGGAGGCAGATCTCTGGGTCCCCCCAGCTTCATACCCTAGACTGCTTTGAGCCTAAATGTCAGGGTAGAACCCAATGGAGGCAGATCTCTGGGTGCCCGGGGCGTCAGACCCTAGAATGCCTTGAACCGAAGTGTCAGGGTAGAACCCAATGGAAGCAGATCTCTGGGTGCCCTCAGCTTCAGAGCCTTGAATGCCTTGATCCTAAGTGTCAGGGTAGAACCCAATGGAGGCAGATCTCTGGGTGCCCGGGGCGTCAGACCCTAGAATGCCTTGAACCCAAGTGTCAGGGTAGAACCCAATGGAAGCAGATCTCTGGGTGCCCCCAGCTTCAAACCCTAGACTGCTTTGAACCTAAGTGTCAGGGTAGAACCCAATGGAGGCAGATCTCTGGGAGCCCGAGGCATCAGACCCTAGAATGTCTTGAACCTAAGTCTGAGGGTAGAACCCAATGGAGGCAGATCTCTGGGAGCCCGGGGCATCAGACCCTAGAATGCCTTGAACCTAAGTCTGAGGGTAGAACCTAATGGAGGCAGATCTCTGGGAGCCCGGGACATCAGACCCTAGAATGCCTTGAACCTAAGTCTGAGGGTAGAACCCAATAGAGGCAGATCTCTGGGTGCCCCCAGCTTCAGATCCTAGAATGCCTTGAACCCAAGTGTCAGGATAGAACCCAATGGAGGCAGATCTCTGGGTCCCCCCAGCTTCATACCCTAGAATTCCTTGAACCTAAGTGTCAGGGTAGAACCCAATGGAGGCAGATCTCTGGGTGCCCGGGGCGTCAGACCCTAGAATGCTTTGAACCTAAGTGTCAGGGTAGAACCCAATGGAGGCAGATCTCTGGGAGCCCGGGGCATCAGACCCTAGAATGCCTTGAAACTAAGTCTGAGGGTAGAACCTAATGGAGGCAGATCTCTGGGAGCCCGGGACATCAGACCCTAGAATGCCTTGAACCTAAGTCTGAGGGTAGAACCCAATGGAGACAAATCTCTGGGTGCCCCCAGCTTCAGATCCTAGAATGCCTTGAACCCAAGTGTCAGGGTAGAACCCAATGGAGGCAGATCTCTGGGTCCCCCCAGCTTCATACCCTAGAATGCCTGAACCTAAGTGTCAGGGTTGAACCCAATGGAGGCAGATCTCTGGGTGCCCCCAGCTTCAGATCCTAGAATGCCTTGAACCCAAGTGTTGGGGTAGAACCCAATGGAGGCAGATCTCTGGGTCCCCCCAGCTTCATACCCTAGAATGCCTTGAACCTAAGTGTCAGGGTAGAACCCAATGGAGGCAGATCTCTGGGTGCCCGGGGCGTCAGACCCTAGAATGCTTTGAACCTAAGTGTCAGGGTAGAACCCAATGGAGGCAGATCTCTGGGAGCCCGGGGCATCAGACCCTAGAATGCCTTGAACCTAAGTCTGAGGGTAGAACCTAATGGAGGCAGATCTCTGGGAGCCCGGGACATCAGACCCTAGAATACCTTGAACCTAAGTCAGAGGGTAGAACCCAATGGAGGCAAATCTCTGGGTGCCCCCAGCTTCAGATCCTAGAATGCCTTGAACCCAAGTGTCAGGGTAGAACCCAATGGAGGCAGATCTCTGGGTCCCCCCAGCTTCATACCCTAGAATGCCTTGAACCTAAGTGTCAGGGTTGAACCCAATGGAGGCAGATCTCTGGGTGTCCCCAGCTTCAGACCCTAGAATGCCTTGAACCCAAGTGTTGGGGTAGAACCCAATGGAGGCAGATCTCTGGGTGCCCGGGGCGTCAGACCCTAGAATGCCTTGAACCCAAGTGTCAGGGTAGAACCCAAAGGAGGCAGATCTCTGGGTGCCCGGGGCGTCAGACCCTAGAATGCCTTGAACCCAAGTGTCAGGGTAGAACCCAAAGGAGGCAGATCTCTGGGTGCCCCCAGCTTCAGACCCTAGAATGCCTTGAATCCAAGTGTCAGGGTAGAACCCAAAGGAGGCAGATCTCTGGGTGCCCGGGGCGTCAGACCCTAGAATGCCTTGAACCCAAGTGTCAGGGTAGAACCCAATGGAAGCAGATCTCTGGGTGTCCCCAGCTTCAGACCCTAGAATGCCTTGAACCCAAGTGTCGGGGTAGAACCCAATGGAGGCAGCTCTCTGGGTACCCCCAGCTTCAGACCCTAGAATGCCTTGAACCCAAGTGTCAGGGTAGAACCCAATGGAAGCAGATCTCTGGGTGCCCGGGGCGTCAGACCCTAGAATGCCTTGAACCCAAGTGTCAGGGTAGAACCCAATGGAGGCAGATCTCTTGGTGTCCGAGGCGTCAGACCCTAGAATGCATTGAACCTAAGTGTCAGGGTAGAACCCAATGGAGGAAGATCTCTGGGTGCCCCCAGCTTCAGACCCTAGACTGCTTTGAACCTAAGTGTCAGGGTAGAACCCAATGGAAGCAGATCTCTGGGTGCCCCCAGCTTCAGACCCTAGACTGCTTTGAACCTAAGTGTCAGGGTAGAACCCAATGGAGGCAGATCTCTGGGTGCCCGGGGCATCAGACCCTAGAATGCCTTGAACCCAAGTGTCAGGGTAGAACCCAATGGAAGCAGATCTCTGGGTGCCCCCAGCGACAGACCCTAGACTGCTTTGAACCTAAGTGTCAGGGTAGAACCCAATGGAGGCAGATCTCTGGGAGCCCGGGGCATCAGACCCTAGAATGCCTTGAACCTAAGTCTGAGGGTAGAACCCAATGGAGGCAGATCTCTGGGAGCCCGGGGCATCAGACCCTAGAATACCTTGAACCTAAGTCTGAGGGTAGAACCCAATGGAGGCAGATCTCTGGGTGCCCCCAGCTTCAGATCCTAGAAGGCCTTGAACCCAAGTGTCAGGGTAGAACCCAATGGAGGCAGATCTCTGGGTCCCCCCAGCTTCATACCCTAGAATGCCTTGAACCTAAGTGTCAGGGTAGAACCCAATGGAGGCAGATCTCTGGATGCCCGGGGAGTCAGACCCTAGAATGCTTCGAACCTAAGTCTGAGGGTAGAACCCAATGGAGGCAGATCTCTGGGTGTCCCCAGCTTCAGACCCTAGAATGCCTTGAACCCAAGTGTTGGGGTAGAACCCAATGGAGGCAGATCTCTGGGTGCCCCCAGCTTCAGACCCTAGAATGCCTTGAACCCAAGTGTCAGGGTAGAACCCAATGGAAGCAGATCTCTGGGTGCCCGGGGCGTCAGACCCTAGAATGCCTTGAACCCAAGTGTCAGGGTAGAACCCAAAGGAGGCAGATCTCTGGGTGCCCGGGGCGTCAGACCCTAGAATGCCTTGAACCCAAGTGTCAGGGTAGAACCCAGTGGAGGCAGATCTCTGGTTGCCCGGGGCGTCAGACCCTCGACTGCCTTGAACTGAGGTGTCAGGGTAGAACCCAGTGGAGGCAGATCTCTGGGTGCCCGGGGCGTCAGACCCTAGACTGCCTTGAACCCAAGTGTCAGGGTAGAACCCAAAGGAGGCAGATCTCTGGGTGCCCGGGGCATCAGACCCTAGAATGCCTTGAACCCAAGTGTCAGGGTAGAACCCACTGGAGGCAGATCTCTGGGTGCCCGCGGCGTCAGACCCTAGAATGCTTTGAACCTAAGTCTGAGGGTAGAACCCAATGGAAGCAGATCTCTGGGTGCCCCCAGCTTCAAACCCTAGACTGCTTTGAACCTAAGTGTCAGGGTAGAACCCAATGAAGGCAGATCACTGGGAGCCCGGGGCATCAGACCCTAGAACGCCTTGAACCTAAGTCTGAGGGTAGAACCCAATGGAGGCAGATCTCTGGGAGCCCGGGGCATCAGACCCTAGAATGCCTTGAACCTAAGTCTGAGGGTAGAACCCAATGGAGGCAGACCTCTGGGTGCCCGGGGCGTCAGACCCTAGACTGCTTTGAACCTAAGTGTCAGGGCAGAACCCAATGGAGGCAGATCTCTGGGTGCCCCCAGCTTCAGACCCTAGACTGCTTTGAACCTAAGTGTCAGGGTAGAACCCAATGGAGGGAGAACTCTGGGTGCCCCCAGCTTCAGACCCTAGACTGCCTTAAACCCAAGTGTCGGGGTAGAACCCAATGGAAGCAGATCTCTGAGTGCCCGGGGCGTCAGACCCTAGAATGCCTTGAACCCAAGTGTCAGGGTAGAACCCAATGGAGGGAGAACTCTGGGTGCCCGGGGCGTCAGACCCTAGAATGCCTTGAACCCAAGTCTCAGGGTAGAACCCAATGGAGGCAGATCTCTGGGTGCCCCCAGCTTCAGACCCTAGAATGCCTTGAACCCAAGTGTCAGGTTAGAACCCAATGGAGGCAGATCTCTGGGTGCCCGGGGCGTCAGACCCTAGAATGCCTTGAACCCAAGTGTCAGGTTAGAACCCAATGGAGGCGGATCTCTGGGTTCCCCCAGCTTCAGACCCTAGAATGCCTTGAACCCAAGTGTTAGGGTAGAACCCAATGGAAGCAGATCTCTGGGTGCCCGGGGCATCAGAACCTAGACTGCTTTGAACCTAAGGGTCAGGGTAGAACCCAATGGAAGCAGATCTCTGGATGCCCCCAGCTTCAGACCCTAGAATGCATTGAACCTAAGTGCCAGGGTAGAACCCAATGCAATGGAGGGAGAACTCTGGGTGCCCCCAGCTTCAGACCCTAGAATGCCTTGAACCCAAGTGTCGGGGTAGAACCCAATGGAAGCAGATCTCTGGGTGCCCGGGGCGTCAGACCCTAGAATGCATTGAACCTAAGTGTCAGGGTAGAACCCAATAGAGGCAGATCTCTTCGTCCCTCCAGCTTCATACCCTAGACTGCTTTGAACCTAAGTCTCAGGGTAGAACCCAATGGAAGCAGATCTCTGGGTCCCCCCAGCTTCATACCCTAGACTGCTTTGAGCCTAAGTGTCAGGGTAGAACCCAATGGAGGCAGATCTCTGGGTGCCCGGGGCGTCAGACCATAGAATGTCTTGAACCCAAGTGTCAGGGTAGAACCCAATGGAAGCAGATCTCTGGGTGCCCCCAGCTTCAAACCCTAGACTGCTTTGAACCCAAGTGTCAGGGTAGAACCCAATGGAGGCAGATCTCTGGGAGCCCGAGGCATCAGACCCCAGAATGTCTTGAACCTAAGTCTGAGGGTAGAACCTAATGGAGGCAGATCTCTGGGAGCCCGGGACATCAGACCCTAGAATGCCTTGAACCTAAGTCTGAGGGTAGAACCCAATGGAGGCAGATCTCTGGGTGCCCCCAGCTTCAGATCCTAGAATGCCTTGAACCCAAGTGTCAGGGTAGAACCCAATGGAGGCAGATCTCTGGGTCCCCCCAGCTTCATACCCTAGAATGCCTTGAACCTAAGTGTCAGGGTAGAACCCAATGGAGGCAGATCTCTGGGTGCCCGGGGCGTCAGACCCTAGAATGCTTTGAACCTAAGTGTCAGGGTAGAACCCAATGGAGGCAGATCTCTGGGAGCCCGGGGCATCAGACCCTAGAATGCCTTGAACCTAAGTCTGAGGGTAGAACCTAATGGAGGCAGATCTCTGGGAGCCCGGGACATCAGACCCTAGAATGCCTTGAACCTATGTCTGAGGGTAGAACCCAATGGAGGCAAATCTCTGGGTGCCCCCAGCTTCAGATCCTAGAATGCCTTGAACCCAAGTGTCAGGGTAGAACCCAATGGAGGCAAATCTCTGGGTCTCCCCAGCTTCATACCCTAGAATGCCTTGAACCTAAGTGTCAGGGTTGAACCCAATGGAGGCCAATCTCTGGGTGTCCCCAGCTTCAGACCCTAGAATGCCTTGAACCCAAGTGTTGGGGTAGAACCCAATGGAGGCAGATCTCTGGGTGCCCGGGGCGTCAGACCCTAGAATGCCTTGAACCCAAGTGTCAGGGTAGAACCCAAAGGAGGCAGATCTCTGGGTGCCCGGGGCGTCACACCCTAGAATGCCTTGAACCCAAGTGTCAGGGTAGAACCCAAAGGAGGCAGATCTCTGGGTGCCCCCAGCTTCAGACCCTAGAATGCCTTGAACCCAAGTGTCAGGGTAGAACCCAAAGGAGCCAGATATCTGGGAGCCCGGGGCGTCAGACTCTAGAATGCCTTGAACCCAAGTGTCAGGGTAGAACCCAATGGAAGCAGATCTCTGGGTGTCCCCAGCTTCAGACCCTAGAATGCCCTGAACCCAAGTGTCGGGGTAGAACCCAATGGAGGCAGATCTCTGGGTGCCCCCAGCTTCAGACCCTAGAATGCCTTGAACCCAAGTGTCAGGGTAGAACCCAATGGAAGCAGATCTCTGGGTGCCCGGGGCGTCAGACCCTAGAATGCCTTGAACCCAAGTGTCAGGGTAGAACCCAATGGAGGCAGATCTCTTGGTGCCCGGGGCGTCAGACCCTAGAATGCATTGAACCTAAGTGTCAGGGTAGAACCCAATGGAAGCAGATCTCTGGGTGCCCCCAGCTTCAGACCCTAGAATGCCTTGAACCCAAGTGTCAGGGTAGAACCCAATGGAAGCAGATCTCTTGGTGTCTGGGGTGTCAGACCCTAGAATGCATTGAACCTAAGTGTCAGGGTAGAACCCAGTGGAAGCAGATCTCTGGGTGCCCCCAGCTTCAGGCCCTAGAATGCCTTGAACCCAAGTGTCAGGGTAGAACCCAATGGAGGCAGATCTCTGGGTGCCCGGGGCGTCAGACCCTAGAATGCCTTGAACCCAAGTGTCAGGGTAGAACCCAATGGAAGCAGATCTCTGGGTGCCCCCAGCTTCAAACCCTAGACTGCTTTGAACCTAAGTGTCAGGGTAGAACCCAATGGAGGCAGATCTCTGGGAGCCCGAGGCATCAGACCCTAGAATGTCTTGAACCTAAGTCTGAGGGTAGAACCCAATGGAGGCAGATCTCTGGGAGCCCGGGGCATCGGACCCTAGAATGCCTTGAACCTAAGTCTGAGGGTATAACCTAATGGAGGCAGATCTCTGGGAGCCCGGGACATCAGACCCTAGAATGCCTTGAACCTAAGTCTGAGGGTAGAACCCAATGGAGGCAGATCTCTGGGTGCCCCCAGCTTCAGATCCTTGAATGCCTTGAACCCAAGTGTCAGGGTAGAGCCCAATGGAGGCAGATCTCTGGGTCCCCCCAGCTTCATACCCTAGAATGCCTTGAACCTAAGTGTCAGGGTAGAACCCAATGGAGGCAGATCTCTGGGTGCCCGGGGCGTCAGACCCTAGAATGCTTTGAACCTAAGTGTCAGGGTAGAACCCAATGGAGGCAGATCTCTGGGAGCCCGGGGCATCAGACCCTAGAATGCCTTGAACCTAAGTCTGAGGGTAGAACCTAATGGAGGCAGATCTCTGGGAGCCCGGGACATCAGACCCTAGAATGCCTTGAACCTAAGTCTGAGGGTAGAACCCAATGGAGGCTAATCTCTGGGTGCCCCCAGCTTCAGATCCTAGAATGCCTTGAACCCAAGTGTCAAGGTAGAACCCAATGGAAGCAGATCTCTGGGTCCCCCCAGCTTCATACCCTAGAATGCCTTGAACCTAAGTGTCAGGGTTGAACCCAATGGAGGCAGATCTCTGGGTGTCCCCAGCTTCAGACCCTAGAATGCCTTGAACCCAAGTGTTGGGGTAGGACCCAATGGAGGCAGATCTCTGGGTGCCCGGGGCGTCAGACCCTAGAATGCCTTGAACCCAAGTGTCAGGGTAGAACCCAAAGGAGGCAGATCTCTGGGTGCCCGGGGCGTCACACCCTAGAATGCCTTGAACCCAAGTGTCAGGGTAGAACCCAAAGGAGGCAGATCTCTGGGTGCCCCCAGCTTCAGACCCTAGAATGCCTTGAACCCAAGTGTCAGGGTAGAACCCAAAGGAGGCAGATCTCTGGGTGCCGGGGGCGTCAGACCCTAGAATGCCTTGAACCCAAGTGTCAGGGTAGAACCCAATGGAAGCAGATCTCTGGGTGTCCCCAGCTTCAGACCCTAGAATGCCCTGAACCCAAGTGTTGGGGTAGAACCCAATGGAGGCAGATCTCTGGGTGCCCCCAGCTTCAGACCCTAGAATGCCTTGAACCCAAGTGTCAGGGTAGAACCCAATGGAAGCAGATCTCTGGGTGCCCGGGGCGTCAGACCCTAGAATGCCTTGAACCCAAGTGTCAGGGTAGAACCCAATGGAGGCAGATCTCTTGGTGCCCGGGGCGTCAGACCCTAGAATGCACTGAACCTAAGTGTCAGGGTAGAACCCAATGGAAGCAGATCTCTGGGTGCCCCCAGCTTCAGACCCTAGAATGCCTTGAACCCAAGTGTCAGGGTAGAACCCAATGGAAGCAGATCTCTTGGTGTCTGGGGTGTCAGACCCTAGAATGCATTGAACCTAAGTGTCAGGGTAGAACCCAATGGAAGCAGATCTCTGGGTGCCCCCAGCTTCAGACCCTAGAATGCCTTGAACCCAAGTGTCAGGGTAAAACCCAATGGAAGCAGATCTCTGGGTGCCCGGGGCGTCCGACCCTAGAATGCATTGAACCTAAGTGTCAGTGTAGAACCCAATGGAGGAAGATCTCTGGGTGCCCCCAGCTTCAGACCCTAGACTGCTTTGAACCTAAGTGTCAGGGTAGAACCCAATGGAAGCAGATCTCTGGGTGCCCCCAGCTTCAGACCCTAGACTGCTTTGAACCTAAGTGTCAGGGTAGAATCCAATGGAGGCAGATCTCTGGGTGCCCGGGGCGTCAGACCCTAGAATGCCTTGAACCCAAGTGTCAGGGTAGAACCCAATGGAAGCAGATCTCTGGGTGCCCCCAGCGACAGACCCTAGACTGCTTTGAACCTAAGTGTCAGGGTAGAACCCAATGGAGGCAGATCTCTGGGAGCCCGGGGCATCAGACCCTAGAATGCCTTGAACCTAAGTCTGAGGGTAGAACCCAATGGAGGCAGATCTCTGGGAGCCCGGGGCATCAGACCCTAGAATACCTTGAACCTAAGTCTGAGGGTAGAACCCAATGGAGGCAGATCTCTGGGTGCCCCCAGCTTCAGATCCTAGAATGCCTTGAACCCAAGTGTCAGGGTAGAACCCAATGGAGGCAGATCTCTGGGTCCCCCCAGCTTCATACCCTAGAATGCCTTGAACCTAAGTGTCAGGGTAGAACCCAATGGAGGCAGATCTCTGGGTGCCCGAGGAGTCAGACCCTAGAATGCTTCGAACCTAAGTCTGAGGGTAGAACCCAATGGAGGCAGATCTCTGGGTGTCCCCAGCTTCAGACCCTAGAATGCCTTGAACCCAAGTGTCGGGGTAGAACCCAATGGAGGCAGATCTCTGGGTGCCCCCAGCTTCAGACCCTAGAATGCCTTGAACCCAAGTGTCAGGGTAGAACCCAATGGAAGCAGATCTCTGGGTGCCCGGGCGTCAGACCCTAGAATGCCTTGAACCCAAGTGTCAGGGTAGAACCCAGTGGAGGCAGATATGTGGGTGCCCGGGGCGTCAGACCCTAGAATGCCTTGAACCCAAGTGTCAGGGTAGAACCCAGTGGAGGCAGATCTCTGGGTGCCCGGGGCGTCAGACCCTCGACTGCCTTGAACTGAGGTGTCAGGGTAGAACCCAGTGGAGGCAGATCTCTGGGTGCCCGGGGCGTCAGACCCTAGACTGCCTTGAACTCAAGTGTCAGGGTAGAACCCAAAGGAGGCAGATCTCTGGGTGCCCGGGGCGTCAGACCCTAGAATGCCTTGAACCCAAGTGTCAGGGTAGAACCCAATGGAGGCAGATCTCTGGGTGCCCGGGGCGTCAGACCCTAGAATGCCTTGAACCCAAGTGTCAGGGTAGAACCCAATGGAAGCAGATCTCTGGGTGTCCCCAGCTTCAGACCCCAGAATGCCTTGAACCCAAGTGTCGGGGTAGAACCCAATGGAGGAAGATCTCTGGGTGCCCGGGGCGTCAGACCCTAGAATGCCTTGAACCCAAGTGTCAGGGTAGAACCCAATGGAAGCAGATCTCTGGGTGTCCCCAGCTTCAGACCCTAGAATGCCTTGAACCCAAGTGTCAGGGTAGAACCCAATGGAAGCAGATCTCTGGGTGCCCCCAGCTTCAGACCCTAGAATGCCTTGAACCCAAGTGTCAGGGTAGAACCCAAAGGAGGCAGATCTCTGGGTGCCCGGGGCGTCAGACCCTAGAATGCCTTGAACCCAAGTGTCAGGGTAGAACCCAATGGAAGCAGATCACTGGGTGTCCCCAGCTTCAGACCCCAGAATGCCTTGAACCCAAGTGTCGGGGTAGAACCCAATGGAGGCAGATCTCTGGGTGCCCGGGGCGTCAGACCCTAGAATGCCTTGAACCCAAGTGTCAGGGTAGAACCCAATGGAAGCAGATCTCTGGGTGTCCCCAGCTTCAGACCCTAGAATGCCTTGAACCCAAGTGTCAGGGTAGAACCCAATGGAAGCAGATCTCTGGGTGCCCCCAGCTTCAGACCCTAGAATGCCTTGAACCCAAGTGTCAGGGTAGAACCCAATGGAAGCAGATCTCTTGGTGCCCGGGGCGTCAGACCCTAGAATGCATTGAACCTAAGTGTCAGGGTAAAACCCAATGGAAGCAGATCTCTGGGTGCCCGGGGCGTCAGACCCTAGAATGCATTGAACCTAAGTGTCAGGGTAGAACCCAATGGAGGCAGATCTCTGGGTGCCCCCAGCTTCAGACCCTAGACTGCTTTGAACCTAAGTGTCAGGGTAGAACCCAATGGAAGCAGATCTCTGGGTGCCCCCAGCTTCAGACCCTAGACTGCTTTGAACCTAAGTGTCAGGGTAGAACCCATTGGAGGCAGATCTCTGGGTGCCCCCAGCTTCAGACCCTAGACTGCTTTGAACCTAAGTGTCAGGGTAGAACCCAATGGAGGCAGATCTCTGGGTGCCCCCAGCTTCAGACCCTAGACTGCTTTGAACCTAAGTGTCAGGGTAGAACCCAATGGAGGCAGATCTCTGGGTGCCCCCAGCTTCAGACCCTAGACTGCTTTGAACCTAAGTGTCAGGGTAGAACCCAATGGAGGCAGATCTCTGGGTGCCCCCAGCTTCAGACCCTAGACTGCTTTGAACCTAAGTGTCAGGGTAGAACCCAATGGAAGCAGATCTCTGGGTGCCCCCAGCTTCAGACCCTAGACTGCTTTGAACCTAAGTGTCAGGGTAGAACCCATTGGAGGCAGATCTCTGGGTGCCCCCAGCTTCAGACCCTAGACTGCTTTGAACCTAAGTGTCAGGGTAGAACCCAATGGAAGCAGATCTCTGGGTGCCCCCAGCTTCAGACCCTAGACTGCTTTGAACCTAAGTGTCAGGGTAGAACCCATTGGAGGCAGATCTCTGGGTGCCCCCAGCTTCAGACCCTAGACTGCTTTAAACCTAAGTGTCAGGGTAGAACCCAATGGAAGCAGATCTCTGGGTGCCCCCAGCTTCATACCCTAGACTGCTTTGAACCTAAGTCTCAGGGTAGAACCCATTGGAGGCAGATCTCTGGGTGCCCCCAGCTTCAGACCCTAGACTGCTTTGAACCTAAGTGTCAGGGTAGAACCCAGTGGAGGCAGATCTCTGGGTGCCCGGGGCGTCAGACCCTAGACTGCTTTGAACTGAGGTGTCAGGACAGGACCCAATGGAGGCAGGCTGCTGGTTGACTGGGGTTTCAGACTCTATACCAGCTTGAACTTAAATCTGAGGGCCCAGCCCAACAGACTTCTTCTCCTGATGGCAGAGTCATTCAAGCTGGAGGTCGGCTGATCACTTGCAAGGCCGACTTTGGCGCTGATGGCGCCCCGTGTGACAATGTTTGTTGGTGCCCCATAATAACATCCTTCTCTGCGGATTCTCTCATCACCACCCTTTAACAGTGCCCCCTAAGTCTCTATAACCACTTTCTCTCTCATGCATTTATTTTGTTTTATCACATTGCTCATACCAATGTAGGGTGTCAGAGCACTTTACATCACGCACACATTACACAGAGACAATTAAGCATACATGTGTGAATCAGTGTATAGGAAATGTTACATATGACAGAGGACTACAAGGTGTAGGCTTCACATATCGTCCATACTGGTAGGCAGTATAGTTTAAGAGTGCTTGGTCTAGAGAAGCACAAACTCAGAATTTAAAATGTAACACCATGGTTGGGGGTTGTCTTTACTAATAAGAATTGTTTCCTACCCAAATGAACACTTTTTACATTAGGATAATGAACGACTGGGGAAAAAAATGATAACTCTGTAAGCAATTACTTGCAGTTTGCATTCAGCTTTTTGATTACACTCAATATCTATTTTATGGTATGTTATGTTATGTCATGTTATGTTATGGGAACTTGTATAGCGCATGGCTACCCCAGCAACAGGGCGTCCCAGCGCTGGCGGGCAGACAGCAATGGTGGAAGGTGAAAGTCTAGGGGGAAGGACAGCCCGAAAATGCCTATAGAGTTGGGCGCCACGGGGCAGAAACGCACCACACAGGCGACCCCGGCTAGATGGAGGAAAATAGCCAGGTTTTAATCTGTTTCCTGAAAGCCCAGTGATTTTGAGAGCGGCGAGCTGAGATTGGAATAGAGTTCCAGAGGGCAGGGGACAGGGATCTAAAAGAGCGCCTGCCCCTCCCCCCACCCCCACACGCCCCACCCACTCGCCCCCCGCTCTGCTCCTGTGCACCCTGGAAGTGCAAGCCAGGTGCAGGTCGGCAGAACGTAGTGCTTGAGTCGGCACATAGAGTCAGCAGAGCCCCTGCAGAATCTGGGGGCCCTGATTGTACCGAATCTTAGAGATGGTGCAGAGAGTCCTATAAACCGATAAAGTGCAAGTAACAAAAGGATCTCTCTGGCAAAAGCAGTAACCCACTGAACTAGCTGCTTTATATGCACTTTGTGATCTGCATGGTGTACAGTGCTGGGCAGCAGGCACATTAACCCTCTACACTACCTTATGATGAGTCAAAACTGCCACTAGACAAAGCTCCATCTCTCTCAAGGAAGAACAGTTATCTTGACATTTTTAGTGTTGCCTGAAAATTGCTGGACACAAGGAATGCGGCAGCAGGTGCTTTTAAAATCAAAATAAGCTTGAAAACACGGCGGCTCTCGTAGTCAGCTCCCGGTGTGGTAGGGCGGTGATGCGGTGGCGCGTGGCGCACTGCCATATAGCTGACCCTGACGTGTGACAGCAGAGATACCAACCGAGGAGGCAGATTAGAAACATGGCAAGTACCAGGTTACATCCTTATTACCCAAGAACCTTCTCTCTGATCCTCTGAACACTTCTGCACACCCTATCTATCACTCTGAAGTGGGCAGAAAGTGACATTAGGCGCCACACAAAATATCCAACGGAAGAGCCTTCAGAGTGTCGGTGGGAAGCAAACACAACAGAGTTGCAACGCAAGCCAGGAAAAAAAGGCTTGGTCCACTTTAGGCAGCATTTGAAAAACTGCCTATGTCTCTCACAGCTCTGGGCCCTGGTGCTACTGCACATGTTGCACTAGTGACAGCTACCCCCTTGGAAACGCTTCTTCATGGCATGTTTGCTTGAGGCAGTATGGTGGGGGCAGTGGGTAACTTTCAAGGCTGTTGGTGAGGCTTTCACCTTATGACAACCTCTGTCTGGGAGAAAAGTTCCTGCTTTCTGGAAGGTCTCTTGCCTGCTTGTCACACAGAACCAATGCGCCGCCCCCACCCCGCAGTTCTCTTTCTCCCTCTGTCAGCCTTGCACCTGCTCTCCTGCACCTTGGGCGCTGGAAACCATTTTTACCAGTTTCAGTTTTGACATAGCGGTAATTGAAGCTTTTAAAATAAAACATTTTGACAATTCTATAGGAGTATTTTCCTTGTTTTTCTCCTAATCATGACCTTTTGTTTTGTAATATATTTTTTCTCTCACTGTATAGCGCCTCCTTTGGCTAGAGCCGCACCTCATAAATATAAACATTTAAAAAAAAGATTGATTCTTGGACCTTCTTGAAGGAGCCGCACAAAGCCTTAAGGGCCTTTTTTCAGCCAAACAAGCTGGTTTCTGTGTTGAATCAAAGTCTGAAAAGGATAAAAGTGTCGTAAAACGGTTAATGCACTTTACGACCACACGTCCGAGGGCGGTTTTAACTGAATCCTCAGATCTAAGACAGACGTGTGTCTGTGTCTCTTCTGTTTTATGCCCCTCCAAGATCAATGGAGCGACTGGATTTCTCCAAGCCAGATTGAACGAATAAATAAGTTGCATACTTCCTATATCTGAACCAGCTGGATTCTGACAGGCCCAGTGCCTCTCCGCCACATTTGTCAATAAATACACAGCCTGGGAGCTTGCCCCCTTGTCGACCAACGCACGTGCAGCACGCTGGGCCCCCGTGTCCCCTCCTGGCCTCCGTACTGCGTTGACATTTCGCGTTCTTCGGGTCAAGGAATTAACCGCACATTCCGTAAGATTCCTGACCTTTTCATTGGCTGAGAACCCTCTGCGGCAGCTCCCCCGGCTCCCTACTCTACACAAACAAGAGGCAATATGTTTCAAACTAAACTCTCAACCTTCAGCGGGACCAGTAATTCCAAACATCGGTCTCACCTCGGGCCTCTTAGCTGCAGTTCACGGTGCACATCTCCTGTAACATGGAGGGTCAGCAACACTTTCACCTTTACAAAGCTAGCCTCGTCGCCAGGAGGGTATGTGGCCCCAGTAACAACAATTACATGAACTTAATATAAAGTGGGGTGTGCAGAGAGCGCATCATTCTCCAGAAATGTTTTTAAATCGTACTAGTATAAGATTAATTGCTCCCGCTTCCCAGCTGCTCCTCCCTCCCTCTTCCCCTCATATGGAGGCCGCGCGGGTAAAGGGAGCAACCCTTGACCCTGTCACCAGATAGGCCGCCCCCTCAGCCGCCCACCGCACGGTCCTCCTGTGTGACTAAGGTGACCAACTGACATAGGTGCAAATTCAGGGCGGTGAGTGTAAAAATTCAGGACAAAGGGACTAAATTCAGGACAAAAATTCAGGACAGAAGGTCAAAATTCAGGACAAAAGTTCGGGACAAAATGTACGTTTAACAGACACGTCAGAGGTGGTCGCGCAATAGTATATAAGTAAGTACTTTTCAAGCTCCTCGTCGCAAAGTGAGTAGCTGTACTACCTTTTCATTCATCTATATGAAATTAGCAACCCCATACGGAGGTGGCACGAAATTGTCACAAGATTTGCATGAAAATGAATGACTGCAAATTGCACGGAAGGGAAACACCGTGATTAACTGTCACCGTTATGCTTTACTAAATCACAAACAATAGGGAGCCAAGGTAAAGTGTGCTACCTCTTCGCGAAGCGCTGCAGCGCTTCGTCAGGGGCAGTAAGCGCTGTATATGCACCAACAGCAATACAATATGCGCACAAAATATGAATATTGTTTTTGTATGTTTTATTTTGGCAGTACATTTCGCCGAGTGTTTTATACACAGAACTGGCACTTGTCCATATATCCAAAGGCACGGAAATGTAGGTTGGGTGATATACAAGCAGTACAGTACTCCTAGCACAACGGGTCAGCAGGCTGAGTATGGAAAGAACGGTGGGCAGAGCTGGGGGAGAGAATTGCATTACAGTGCCTCTGACAGGAGCCTACAAAATTCAAAATGGAAATGAAATCAATATTGAATTCGTTTCGAAGAATACGGGACAGGCAGTGGGAGAGAAGGGAGAAGGGTACATTCAATTACTGTAAGCGGAATCCAGCCGCAGCCTACTTCCGGTGCAGAGGTAACCGCGCGGACGCTGAGGCAGCAGAGAAGCCCTCCGTTCCATTAGCGCGCGCACTGTGGAAGATGAGCAAGAGAGGGAGTGTCTGAGGCCAGCTGGGTTTCCACCCGAAGCTTCTCCCCCTCTTCTCGGAAGTAAATTGTAAATTGTAAATTGTTGTGTCTTATAAAGCGCACTGCTACCCGGAGGCCTCGTAGCGCTATAGACCGCTGGGGAACCCGTCCTGGCTTTCCCTGTGAGATAGTCCCTCCTGGGGGTCTCCAAGGTGAAACCAGGCATCCCCGGCGTTTGTGTGGGGCCGTTGTGGAGATGAGGCAAGCTAATGCCCAGAGTTGCCGAGTGTGCTCCCTGGTCGGAGTAGGCACCGATGCGAGAATTATCAGTCCGCTGATCCTGATCCAAGACCCTGTGGCCAGACAATTGCAGAAACGTGGGGTTTTCCCATCAGGGTGGTCCCTGGGAGAGGCCAATTCATTGGAAGTAGAAGATATAGCCAAATGTTGAGTCTTTGGCTCTGAAAGGCCAGAAGGACAGGCGTAGCCAATCCTCTTCGTTTAATGTGCTTCGTTTAATGTGTTTCCAGTTACGTTTTACGCTGGGATGCAATGAAGGCCGACATGCTGCCCAGCTGTTTGGAACTTCTCTTAGCATTTAAGGTTAGCTCACCTTTTGAAAAGACAGTAGGGTTGGGCAGAGTCAGTCATACCTTGGGCTAAGCTCTGAGACTGCAGAATGCTGAGCAGAGTTAGTCATGGTAAACCAGAGATTCCGAAGGGTTGTTAGGAATCGAGCAGAATCAGTCAAATAGTATTTCTTACTTAGAATAGCTATTAGGGTTTGGAAAAAGTAAAGGGCACGTTAAGTCAAGCTCTGGAAGGCTGGTCGTGTTGGGGAAGAGTCAGTGTTACATTCGACTTAGCATCAGAAAGGCCAGGAGGCCCGGATGAGAGCCTGTCACATGTCAGATCTACCTTATTAAATGTGAGAGCTAATGTAGATCAGTCACACCGCAGGCTCACAAATTAAAGGCCGGTTGGCCGAGGTGAGGTAGCCCCATGACAGCAATTAGAGAACTGCCTCTTTCGATCAATGCCAGTGTTCCACCCGGGACACATCTTTCCCTAAAGGGTAAACGTGCAAAGAAGTAATGGCGTCAATGGGAATGCATCTTAATTCTGTCAGAGGAAAATCAATATTGTAAATATAGCAATCTAAAGTTTATCAAATAAAGATTGCTGCTTGGCCCTAGGAATCCATGTTAATATTATCATACAGAATGATAGTGTATTTATAAATCACAAAAATGATGGAAGGGTGAGCCAGTCAGGTCAGGATTTAAACTTTTGACATTGCAGGCTCTGTATAAATCTCTTGGCTCTGTATAAATCTCTTAAGAAGTGACAGTGGCTGTGTGAGCTGCCAGGATGACTAAGGATTCAATGTTTTTGTATCCAAACACAGACCCAGCTTTGTGGGCCTAGACTGGTCATGCCTCTGGAGGTGAAACACTTTATCCCCATCTGACCTTGTGCCTTGTTTTTAGATAGCTCTTGCTGGCGCAATGCCATTTATTTAACAATTAAGCTATTGGCAATGTAAATGACAATGCCATTTATTTATGATAAAAAAAAATGTAATGAGCAATGCCAATAGCTCTACCTTTAATAATGCCGAGACCATTGCATTGTAAATGCTTGTTTCAGTATGGCTGCAGCTTGCTACCTTAGACGATTCAAAATTCGCATCTCGCTCCAGCAGGTACATTAGTCACCAGACAATGGTGAACAACACCTGAATACAAGTGAGGCCGCTTTTATTGTTGATTGAAAACTACTGGATATACAAGGAACTTTGCAGTGCCAGCCCCCAGTAACAGAACCACCCTCCACCCCCTTTCCAGCCTCCCTGGGAAACATCCGATGCCCGGTCCGGCCAGTCCGGCCTTGCTACCACCCTCCAAATGGTGCCCTTCATCTTCACTTAGACGGTCTCTCATGTGTATTTAATTTCTTTTATAGTGTTACTCATCCCAAGTATGTATCGCAGGTTGTCGGAGTGTATTACATCACACACACATTAATAAGAGACAATGATTCATATTAACATGAAAGTCAATGTATAGGAAATGTTACTTAAGATAATGGGTGCTACAAGGTGTAATCATTCTTTCATCCATCATTCAGTCTTTCACCATTCATTCTGTCCTTCCATCTGTGTACCCATCTATATCCAAACATACTCAACCATTTTCAAACCTATCCACCCATATATCCTTCCATCCATCATTTTACTCATCCATCCCTCCATCCACCCTTTCACTCATCAATCCATTATTCATCTACCCACCCTTTCACCCCATCCACCCGTACAGTCATCCATCCACTCTTCCACCCATCCATCTATTCACTCACCCATCCAGCCATTTACCCTTTTACCCATCCAGCCATCCGTTCACTTACTCATCCATCCACCCATTCACTTACTCATCCATCCACCCAGTCACTTATCTTTCCACCCATTCACCCTTTCAGTCATTCATCCTCTCTTTCTCTCTCCATCCCCCTTTCACTTATCCACCCATCCATCTACTCATCCATTCATTGATCCTATTACTCATCTATCCTTTCACTCATCCAGCCATCCGCTCATCCAGCCATCCGTTCTCTCATCCATCACCCTTCCACTTCACTCATCTATCCATCCTTTTGTACATCTACCCCCTTTCACTCACTCATCAATCCTTACATCCACCCTTTCACTCATCCATTCATTCACCCTTTCACTTATCAATTCATCCATCCACCCATTCACTCACCCATCATCTACCCTTTCACTCATCCATCCCTCCTTTCATTCATCCATCCATCCTTTCACACACCCATCCACCCTTTTACCCATCCATCTACCCTTCTACCCATACATCCATCTATTTACCTTTTCTCTCATCCAACCTTCCACTCACTCACTCATCCATTCATTCATCCTTTCTTTCATTATCTATCCATTCAGCCTTTCATTTATCCATTCATCCTTTCAATAGTCCATCCAGTCATTCACACATTCCTTCACTTATTTACTCACCCACCTTTTCACATTATGTGCTGAGCCTTCGTCTGCAGAGTTGCAGACAGAAGAGGCCTATCAAGAACTTCACCTTGCTGTAGTTCCTAAAGCACGGGGTGGCTGCAGTGGGGCAGAATTCACTATGCCCCTGCACATAGGCAGACTGAAAACATAGAAGTCATGAGTCATGCATGATGCACAGTGCCAGGATGTGAGGTGACTGTGACATGGTGTTGTTACCTGGGCTTTAAGTGGTGTAAAAAAACTGGTGGGAATCTTCAAAGGGGGTGTTCAATGTAATTAAGAGCGTAGTTTAAAACACCTAGGCTAAAAATCAGCGCTTAGCATACTGTTGCGCCTGACTGGTATTAGGTTATTTCTGTCATTGCATTCATATATAGAATTCAGCAAGTATCATTACATCAACAACAAGCCAGGACTATTGGCTTTGTTAATGGTTGCTAGTTCCTTAAAATAAAAGTAGCAGCAACCATGGCTTTGTTGAATATTATATTGAAAATACTTCAGTTCTAAAATGACCAGACAGTGAAAGGACGATAACCCCAAGAGCACCCTCAGAGGAACCCTCATCTACAGACCCCCGGGCCCGCGCACACACTTCAGCAAAACCATCGCCGACTTCATCAGCCCGCATGCCCTCGCCACATCAGAATACATCCTCCCAGGGGACCTGAATTTCCACCTGTAGAACAATAACGACAACAACACCACCACCCTGCTCGCCAACCTCGCCAACCTCGGACTCAAGCAACTGGTGAACACCCCCTCCCACTATGCCGGCCACATGCTCAACCCCATCTTCTCCGCCAGCAACCACGTCTCCTTCAGCCACTCCACCGTACTACATTGGACCGACCACAGCTGCATCCATTTCAACTTTAAGAAGACTACTTCCCACCACCGCCTGCAACAGATCCCCCCCAGAAGCTGGAGCAAAGTCACCACAGACCAGCTAACCACATCACTGAGCCATAACCCACCAACCGACACCTCTGACACCAATGACGCAGCCTGCAACCTCGCACAGTGGATCACCGACTGCGCCGACACCCTTGCTCCACTGAAGAACCCCCCAGGCAAGACCGGCAAAAGGAAAACCACATGGTTCACCGACACTCTCAAAGAATCAAAGAAATCCTGCCGAACTCTTGAGAAATCCTGGCGCCACAAACGAACAACAGAAAACATGACAGCTCTCAAGAATGCCATTCGCATACACCACCAGCTGATCCGCACCACCAAAAGAGCATCGTTCAAAGAGCGGCTGGACAACAACACACACAACAGCAAGGAACTCTTCAGCATCGTAAAGAGCTCTCCAACCCCGGCGCCAGCAACAATGACATCACACAGTCGCAAGACCTCTGCAACTCCCTCACCACGTTCTTCTAACACAAAATCACCGATATACACAACAGCTTCGGCGCCCAAACTCCGCCACCACTCACCAAACCAACGCCCCCCACCACCACCCTCAGCGCCTGCACACCCATCAGCACTGAAGACACCACCCACGTCATGAACACCACCCACTCTGGCTCCCCCTCAGACCCATGCCCTCACCACATCTTCAACAAAGCCGACACCATCATCACACCCCACTTCCGGAACGTCATGAACAACTCCTTCACATCCGCCACCTTTCAAGAGAGCTGGAAGCACGCAGAGATCAACGCCCTTCTAAAGAAACCAACTGCGGACCCTATAGACTTCAAGAACTTCTTCCCCATCTCTCTCCTTCCCTTCCCGGCAAAAGTCATCAAGAAGACTGTCAATAAACAGCTGACTACATTCCTAGAGGCAAACAACTCCCTCGACCCATCCCAGTCCGGATTTCGAGCACACCACAGCACGAGACCGCCCTCATCGCAGCCACCGACGACATCAGGACCCTGCTGGACAACGTGGAAACAACCGCTCTCATCCTCCTAGACCTCTCAGCCGCCTTTGATACCGTCTGCCAACCGCACCGTAATAACCCGCCTCCACGACACTGGGATCCAAGGAAAAGTCCTGGACTGGATCACCTCGTTCCTCTCCAATAGAACCCAGAGAGTCCGTCCCTCTCCCTTCCGCTCCGCGGCCACCGAGATCATCTGCGGCGTACCCCAAGGCTCCTCGCTCAGCCCAACCCTCTTCAATATCTACATGAGCCCCCTCGCCACCATCGCACGCAAACACAACCTCAACATCATCTCCTATGCCGACGACACCCAGCTGATACTCTCCCTCACCAAGGACCCAGCCACCGCCAAAACCTACCTCCATGAAGGAATGAAAGAAGTTGCTGAATGGATGAAGCTCAGTCGCCTGAAACTGAACTCAGACAAGACGGAGGTCCTCATCCTCAGACAATCCCCATCCGCCTGGGACGACTCCTGGTGACCCACAGAGTTGGGCACTGCACCGACACCCACGGACCACGCACACAGCCTAGGATTCATCTTGGACTCCTCACTCTCGATGACCAAACAAGTCAACACCATCTCATCCTCGCCACAGCCACCTATCTGCCCACCTGAGAAACCTGCACTGGCTCCCTGTCAGCAAAAGGATCACGTTTAGGCTCCTCACCCACGCACACAAAGCGCTCCACGACATGGCCCGAATACCTCAACAAACACCTAATCTTCTACACTCCGACCTGCCAGCTCCGCTCCGCCAGCCTCACCCTCGCCACCGTCCCACGGATTCGCAGAACCACCAACGAAGGAAGATCGTTCTCCTACCTGGCCGCCAAGACATGGAACTCCCTCCCCGCCCACATACGAATGACCCAAGACCACCTCACCTTCAGGAAACACCTCAAAACCTGGCTATTCGAGCAGTAAGAGCACCCCCCTTCCCTTCAGCGTCTTGAGACCCTCACGGGTGAGTAGCGCGCTCTATAAATGCATTGATTGATTGAATTGTACATGTTTAATTATTATTTTTATTTACACCAAAAAATATGAGGGGATTAGTAAAACTTTGTGCATTTTAAAGGGAGACAGGGAGTTCTGCTTCATAGAAATTCTGATAGTTTTGTAGAAAATCTCTTACATTAAAGCACCTTTGGTTAGTAACACTTTTGAACATTGCATAGAACTTAAATATAACGATAAAGGAAAATTGGGGGTCCTTCTCAAGGATGATGGAAATTGAGTGGCACGTGGCATTCTTAAATCACTGGGGAACAGCAGCATTGGTCAATATTTTGAGAACTCTGTTCAGTGAAAGCTTGGTACCCTTGACCCCCTGAGAGCTCTGCCCATTGAACGTCTGTGGAAACTACGCACTCTTCTCAGGGTGCAGAGGCAGGAACTTGACTATGCAGGAGGTACCGCTGTATGGGTGGCTAAACATTCCAAATTGCAAGGACATACAAAGCCCGCTGTAGTCTATCAATGACGGGCACCACAGCCTCGAAGAGTTTAGTCGATTTTTCTCTATTGAGGAGCAAATGGAGAATCAGGAAACTAAGGGCCTGGTTTAGAGTTGAGCATCACGAAAATCCTGTTCACTGTATTTCAAGTGTATTATATCCTATGGCACTTGTAAATCACGCAGACCGGACATCCCTCCGGTTGTGGCATAGTATACCGTCCACAAAGCTGTAAGTAAATCAAGCTCTAACTGTTGAACACATTGATTCTTCTGTAGCGGGTAGAATTGATGGTGGCCCTTTTTTTCTCACCTGGAATATTGCGCAACATCCCCTGGTGGAATCATTTAAAGGTCCATTTGCACATGGAGATCTTTTGGTGCCTCTAGCAGAATGCCATGTGCTATTTCATATATTCAATCAAGCAATGCCTAATTCCGTCATCAAGCCAAGCATGTCACAGGCATGACCATAATCACAATGCCCATGTTGCCCGTATCCAATTAAAATGTGTTGAAATCCTTTTTAAGAATTTGTCTTGAATATGGTGGCCTGATAGGCGATTGGTACCAGAACATCAAATGTGGATCCTTATGGGAAAATTAGCAGGCGTCTTGATAAATAGGTAGTCGCTATTGATAGGAAAAAGTTATTTCACAAAAAAGTCCCCAACAAATCATGTTAGTGACCACGGGGTGATGATGTTTAACACTTTGGAAAGCAGTGCAGCAATTTGTTGGTACCTCTTGTTGAGTTCCATCCGCTTAGCGGGCTGCCACTCAGAGCATCTGGTGGTGCAGGAGGCGGGGCCACGAGCTCCACCACCTCTGAGTGGTGGACTGACCCGAGCTCCAGTGAGGGAACTACTCAATGGAGGTGGGCAAGGTAACTGAGCTTCATTATCGACAGGTTGAAGACCACCGCTGCACACGTTTGACACAAACTATTTTATTCCGAGAGGTAGAAAGGACATTGTTAATAATAAAAGGCGTTTCAGTGCTTCCTTACAAGACAAAATCAATGCCCGATTGCGAATACCATTTTTAACAGGACATGCTAGGGTTCTCTGGCTTAATCAATCTATATATTCTGTATAGCATTGGGATACGCGTCTTTGGCAATATGTGCTAAATTGGTGAAACAGCGAAATAGTAATGCTATAGAACGTGCTGCAGAATTTCCATTAGTCATGTGATATGCTGCATACATTAATTTGACTCTTCCAGGTACATAGTTTAGTCGACTCTGCCTGTCATAAGACAGTGATCTTTACTTACATGGCGTTGCCACGTAAGGAAGTAACCAAGAGCCCCATGCACCAAGAGAAATCTTCCTACCTATCAGGTCCATTGTTATTTCCTTACCCCCACACACTTTGGGGCTTTTTTCTGAAATAGTCATCGTACAGCAAAGTTATCCCTGGAATTACATATATCTTACATGCTTGAAAATGTAACAGTGGAGCTATTATCAGGTTTATAGTGATCATACAAACCAAGGCATCTGCCAGCAGTGCTAAGCCCCAGGTGACACAGGCTGGACAGACACAGGCTTAGAAAGCCTTTCACAGGAGAGACAATCTTCATATGACAGAGATTCTACAAGATCAGGCATCTAATAACAAAGCCATGCCTCAGGATATATGGGCCTCACTGGTTCAGAGCTGTAACAGCAGACTGGTCCCTCGTTGACCACCAAAACCGCATCCACACTCTGAAGTCTTGAATGGGATTCAGTTGAAACGTCAGGAGCGGCCAGCACAGCTAACAGTGGTGAGGCGGGTGGGGGCAGGTGGGGGGAAGTGGACAGAAAACGGAATAGGGAAAGTAAAATAAAAAAATTAATAAAACCACTTACAGAGTCGGCGATTAGACGAGCAGAAGGTAATTATTATTTTTTTTTAACTTTTCCTATCCCGCGTTTGTCCACTTCATCACCCACCCGCCCCACCATCCCACCGCTGTTTCCTGTGCCGGCAGGGCCTAAGGAACGTCCTTCATTAGTTCTCCTCCTACCTATCCAGTTAACATTAGTTCAATCATAGGGACGCCGTCAGGTCCCACAAGAGCTTGAGCACCTTCAGAGCTTCCCTAGGTTCCATGTTACCGCCATGTTCTTCATCCTTTACATGGAGCCCCTGGGGCTCTGCACACAAATAACAATATAAAAGTTCACCAATATGTTGACGCAACACAGCTATACGTGAAATTCTCTTTTGCTCCAGAGTGACACCTCAACTCAAACACTTTTTTGCTTCTCATCCAGACCTGGATGTCAGCCACCTACCCGAACCTTAGCCCCACCACAGCAGAATGCCAGCAATTCACCAAGAACAACATGCAACAACTAGACCGCCCTTTGGCTTGATGACTTGAATCCGGATGGATTCAAACTCCTGCTTTCCAGGTCACTCTGATTCATGCGGGACACCAATCTCACCCTCAAGGGAGACATCCCCAACTTAACCAAGATGGTCTGGTACTAGCTCCCTTCACTCAAGAAAGTGAAACCTTTCCTTGCAGCAAGTGACTTCAGAACTGACATTCAAACCCTCATGTTCTAGCATCTGGATGCTGGCATTGCCCGGCTCCATGGCCTCCGGACTCCAAACTGGCCCCCTGTTAAAGGCACTGTATATGCTGCAGTTTGTCTCATTGAGAGCGGCCTTGAAGAAACAACCACATCACCCTCACCAGGCTGGAACTCCAGTGGCTGCGCTTGCTGGTCCACACCATCTTAAACTGCTGCTGAACAGATACCTTCAGCATTAGTCCTCATTTCACTACGTAAGACTATTTTTCCTATATACACTTCTGTATCCTGAGTAATCTAACCCCTAGATTCATCATCGGCATGTTTTGCGAGTCTGTAATAGTGATTAATAAGGAATCACTATTACAGACTCGCAAAACCGGATTCATGTAGGAATCGCAATATTTATTGCGATTCCTACAGCTTCCTTATTTGCGATTAGCTAATTGCTAATCGTAAATAAGGAATAACTCCCCATTCATTCCTATGGGCCTAAAGGCCCATAGGAATGAATGGGGAGACATGTCAACGTGCGAATCGCTATTAGCAGTTCGCATTTTGAGTTTGCGATTTCAAGGGTGCAGGGGTGTTCAAAAGACACTCTGTTGCACCCCTGAAATGATATTGGATGCTGGTGTTACGCACACACATGTCTCAAGGACATGTGTGTGTGTAACATACAACTTAGAAAAATGCACTTAAGGGCATTTTTCTAAGTTTCCGCTATTTACCACGAGGTTTGACTTCGCGGTAAATAGCAGCCCAAAATTGCGATTTCGCAATTTTTAAATGTTTCATGAATTGCATTTAAGGAATCTCAATTAGAGATTCCTTAAATGCCAATCCTCGCAAATTTGCGAATTCTATAATAGCAATTTTTGCTTTTGGGATGATGAATCCCAAATGCAAAAATTGCGCTCGCAAAGGGCCAGATTCTCAGAATCTGGCCCTTTGCGAGCCAAATTTCCATTGATGAATGTGGCCGTAAGTCTTTTGTTACTCATTGTATAGATTTTGTTTCATGCCTCTTCTTTTTTATTTTGCTGCTACAGCTTATTTGCTATGTGTACAACATATTGCTAACTGTATTTCTAACTGTTTGTTGCCACTTTTATTTTTCTGTGTTTAACTTGTTCTGCTATTTGTACAGCACTCTGATACTTGGACGGGACATGTTTGCGCTATATAAAACGCCTTAAATAAATAAGTAAATAAATAAATGAAACAGCTGCATCATCTTAAAACTCCTTCATGCCTGACACCACTGCCTACCTGGCTCACAAGCTCCTCACCCCCAGGGCTCCTGCCACACCTGCAGCCAGGACACCATCTGACTGGAGACAAAGAAGTGCAAAAATGAAAGAACAAGGCAACAGGTCTTCTCCATCTAGATCTGGAATGATATCCGTGCATTCATCAGGACCGCCCCAAGGCTGCTCCAGGTTAGAATGAAACGAAGACACACCTTTTTGAAGAACACTACATCATGAGACAGTGACAGTCAACAAACTAGGCACCTCTCCTACAGCAACTTGTATATGTCCTTTTGACCTTGTACAGAACCGGCCACCTTTCAGCAAGATTTACACTACACAAATACTACAGCATACATACGTATTATCAGGATAAGATAGCTGGCACCAAATCTGTTCTTATGTTACAGAGTTGACACCAGGTTCATATTGTACAAACTCAAGTTGCAGCCAGCAAAGCTACTCTTTGGGTGAATATTTGCCACTCCAACAGATTGTATGTAACAGAGATAGGTCATTCTTGTGAGGCTGTATTTTTTGTAAAGATTTTCTGAGTTGTGTCGATGTTTCAACACTGGTGAGTCAATCAAATGGTCATCATCAGGGCAGAATAATGAGTAGTTAGCATCAGAGATGAATCCTGCAAAAAATAAAATAGACACTATCAGAAAGAAGATTCAGTAATAAAGGGGATGGTCTGTGTGGACCTGTGTGCAAAACACTCCCACTTGCATTGGAATATGAAAATATGCCAGAGAAAGCCTGTAGATTCTGTCAGTCAAAAATATGAGAGTCTATTTTAATTTCGTTTATGCTTAGTTTAGGTGGCTACCTCTGATGAAGTAGAAAGGAAGAACGAATTGTTTACTTCAGGTATGGCCAGGGTTATGTAGAAGATAGAAAAGGGAGCTAACAACCGCAGCAGGGGAGCTGCATACATATTATTTTATGCAGTGATGGGGGCGCATAGAGAAATCAGTAGCCATCCTATGAAGAAACATATAATGCCAAAAGTCTAGAGCAGAAAAGAAGTCAAAACAAACGTTTTAATGTAGGAATAAAGTGTGCAACAACATTGGCATACATATAAAATGTGTCACCAATGTTTTAAAACCAACAACATATCTTGCATTGTAAATGATTGACTTCCAAAATTCCTCAATAAATAAAATTAAACAATAGATGATTGATGCCCAGTACATTGCAAGTAGCGATGCATGGCATACCGATGCACGGAATACCTATGCATGTGATAATGATGCATGACATACCTATGCATAACATACCGATGCATGGAATACTGATGCATGACATACCGATGCATGGCATACCGATGCATGACATACCGATCCATGGAATACCGATGCATGACAGACCTATGCATGGCATGCCGATGCATGGAATACCGATGCATGACATACCGATGCATGGTATACCGATGCATGGCATACCGATGCATGACATACCGATCCATGGAATACCGCTGCATGACAGACCTATGCATGGCATGCGGATGCATGGAATACCGATGCATGACATACCGATGCATGACATACCGATGCATGACATACCAATGCATGACATACCGATCCATGGAATACTGCTGCATGACAGACCTATGCATGGCATGCCGATGCATGGAATACCGATGCATGACATACCAATGCATGACATACCGATGCATGACATACCAATGCATGACATACCGATCCATGGAATACCGATGCATGACAGACCTATGCATGGCATGCCGATGCATGGAATACCGATGCATGACATACCGATGCATGGTATACCGATGCATGACATACCAGTGCATGACATACCGATCCATGGAATACCGATGCATGACAGACCTATGCATGGCATGCCGATGCATGGAATACCGATGCATGACATACCAATGCATGACATACCGATGCATGACATACCAATGCATGACATACCGATCCATGGAATACCGATGAATGACAGACCTATGCATGGCATGCCGATGCATGGAATACCGATGCATGACATACCGATGCATGGTATACCGATGCATGACATACCAATGCATGGCATACCAATGCATGACATACCGATGCATGGCACACCGATGCATGGCATACCTATGCATAACATCCCAATGCATGGCATACCTATGCATGACATACCGATGCATGGCATACCAATGCATGACATACCAATGCATGACATAGCAATGCATGGCATACCTATGCATGACATACCAATGCATGGTATACAAATGCATGACATACTGATGCATGGCATACCTATGCATGACATACCAATGCATGGTATTGTTGTAAACAAATCTAGGACCCTAGTGTAATATTCCCGATTCATATCCTTATAAAAAAAGAGAGAGTTCTTGCGCAGGGTAAACGCATAATGATCGTTACACCTGTACCTACCTTAGAGGCAGTGACGAAAGCAAGCATCCCAAATGCTAAAGCTTTACATCCGAGACAGATTCAATGGGTTAACTCTCTTGCTGCAACAGACGTTGAATACGTTTTTGACCCCAGCTTGAAAACACAAGAATTCCTCCAATACGAACAGGAATGTCCTCTGCCGACCAAAATTCTGCTTCTTGAACATTACGGATGTATAATATATACAGACGGATCAGCACAGCCCGCAATTGGGGGTAAACAAGCCTATAGTGCTGCGTGTGCGATTGTTAAAGGTCGCTGGCGCGAAGGCAAATTCAGACCTTTAGTCACAAAAACTCAATATCTAGGAGACTGTACAGCTCAGAGAGCTGAACTACAGGCTTTCAAGATGGCGTTTGAAAATACCGATCGCAAATTCCCCACTCTTATAGAGTGCGATTCATATTTCTTTGTTGAATCGTACAACGAAAAATTGCAGGACTGGGTTCAAAACGGGTTCAAAAATTCAAAGGGTGGCACAATCAAGCATAAAATACTTTGGGAACAAGTAGTTCTTTTACAGAAAGAACTACAAAAGACATTGGATGATGAAGCCGCGAAGGCAGCTGTGCAAACGGCTTCAATAGCTACAATCGCTCGCTCAAAAAGAGTAATAGATGGTGAACCGCTATTAGCAGTAAAAGCCTCAATGGATGGCAATCATGCAGCGTTACCTCTAAACTATCCACTCACGTATACATACATAATTGATGCAAATTCCGTTCCTTTTGCTTGAATCCCTGGAGTGGGGGACAGAGTAATTCCAAACAGGAAGCGGAGAGCTTACTTGGTTCAAGAAGCACATATGGGAGAGGGTCTGACACATCAAGGGTTCTTAAAATCTCTAATAGAATTAGAAGAGATGTACTGGTGGCCAGGAATGAGCATTCAAGTTTACGAATTTAGAATAAACTGTGATACCTGTTACCGATATCATAGCTTTGACAACCACCAGATACCTGACTCCAGTGTAGCCAGCCCAGTACAGATGCCTTTGTTAGACAGCATTAGACTTTCTACACGCACACGTCCCTACAGACAAATGCGGTGTCACAACTACTAGGACAAGATTTATTTGGTTATGGCCCCAGAGCTCGGCTGCCGCCAGAACTGTTATAAACGATTTGCGAGTCTTTATCGACACATACGCAATCGGCACGCTACATTCTGACCAGGGTCCTGCGTTTAGATCTCGAGCTTACAAGGAGGCTATGGTTAGCTTGGGCGTTGCATTGCGGTATTCTAGTCTCTTCCTTCCTGAGGGTAATGCGGTAGTGGAAAGAAAAAACTGTGACATAAAGCAATCTATAACAGCTAAGGTATTAGGTTCGGTGATGGGTGGGTCAAACATTTAATAAGTGTCCAACATAGCCTTAACAATCTGCCAAGAAATTCTCTGGGGGAAATCACTCCTTATGAATTACTGTTTGGTACTAGAATGAGAATCGAAGACCTCGATTGTCATACTTCAGTGGTGGAACAAAAATTCTTTGATGTCAAAGATCGTTTGGCTGTTTTACAGGACTTAAATGAAAACAGAAGAAGTCTGAGTAACACATCACAAAAGCCAACAGCCACTGAAGAAAAACCATCTGTCCCAGCAAGACCTGTCTGGATTCCAAAGATTGGGGATTTAGTCAGGGAAAAGATAGCGGTGAAGAAGGAATTTGGGCCTTCTTACAGAAAAGCAGTACCTGTCTTAGCATTCCAAGGAACAATATCAGTAGTACTACCGCCCCTTGCTGGTAAAAAGGAGAACTGAGTCGTGTCCATCGACCTGGTCAAACCACAACATGTGGCCAATAATAAGTAGTAGGCCCAGTGGACTCCCAAGATGTAGCAGAAGACCTAATCTTGCTACTATCCAAGAGGTTCAGACTGAAAGACTTATCACATTTGATAAACCTGCAGTAAGAAAAGGACTATGCAACAAAGCCATGGAACTCGTGCCTCTTGAGACCCAAATAACATTTCGTCAAGAAACACCTGTCTACAATGATGTTGCCTCTGACTATACCAATATGACAAAGGAAGAAGCAACTCCAAAGATTAATAACAATCCTGATTCAATTCCAACAATTGACAGAACTGTTTCTGGCTATTTTATCAACTTTGATATATTTTCTGAGGATCCCAGTGAACCAGAAGAAAGGCCAGTAAAGAAAACTCTCAAAGAAAAAACAACAGAACTGTTTCATCAACTTAAGATAACCCCTTCGAAGCTAATGACGAGCTGGGCTCGTCATGGCGCTTACCTGCCGTGCGCGGATGACAAGGCCAGCTCGTCATAAATAATGGCATCATGCATATCTCAGCGCAGGACGGGAAAACGCCTAGCAGCCATGTGGTTAATATACCTGGTTTCACCATGGATTGAATTTTGGTTTGGTTTAGGTGTATTTTTTCTCCTACTCTGGCTTTATTTTAGTTTTAAGCTTAGGACAAATGATAGATGGAAAATACAGTACAATGGACACAGCAAGTCAGAAAATCAACTTGGTCCTAAAACCTCACAAATCATCCCATCGTAAAAAGAGAGACCTGTCGTCAGTGAACATCACAGCCGTTCCTATACCTGGTGGTATAGCATGGGATAGAACTGATTATGACATCTATGGCCCGGTGGAGCTGTTGAAGATTCCACACCAGTTCAAGGTTTCTTTAAGTGACTTTGTATCACCCAGCACATTTTCTGATGATTGGGACTTTGAGACTATTAATAATATGATGTCAGATTTAGAATTGTCTACTAAATTCACAGAACATGACTATTTAGAAGGCTCATCGGATTATGAACAAATGTATTGTTTTAATCATTATGGTCACCAGTATTTGCACAAATCTGCAAGTCCAAGGAATGTTTTTACATATAATCAACGGGAACATTGTCCCACGCCACCAAAAGGCAGCTCAAAAACATTTCATGAAAAGTTTTCGTACTTCTCAGGGTTTAATGTTACGAATCGAGAAACGTTTTATTTCAAAAATATAAATAAGACAGGAATGAAAACAATGTTGACCAATACTAAACAAATTTGTTCTGCAAAATGTTATGCTCAGCTGTCTACATTAGGTTTCGACTTTTGGAAAGACAACATTGAGACAAAAACTGTCTGGGGCACGAAAGACTGGCAGGTACAAAGTTTAGAGGCCTTGTTCAGAGCCTGCATTATACCAGAACAAATAATGTTTTTAAACAATAGTGTTCAACAGACTTCTTGTCTTGGCCTGGCTAAGATTAAAGATTTAAATAAACAGTCTTTACCTAAACCCACTTCTGAAAGTAATGACACTACAGAAAAGGAGGTAGACGTACCATATATTTTAGCACTAAACAGAACTAATCCTGATTGGAAAAAATGGTTAATCTGGCCCACAGACACGAATAACTGGCACAATAGATTCCTGAACAAAACACAGGGGTTAAAACTGAACAGGCCAGATCCAAGATACTCCCAGAGACAACATCCAGGGATAGTAACAACATACAGTGTAGGAAAACTATGCATTGAGTGGCTAAAGACATCCACACTTCTGGAAATCAAACAACACTTATCTTTACTTAAAGAAAGCAATGATTTGCGAGATTTCTTAATGGGACCTCGCAAACTACGGCAAAAACATTTCATATACGCCGGTATATACGCTGCGTACAATGAAGCTTGGAAAATAACGCAAATGGAAACTGCAGAAAGAACACGAAAAATTGATTGTATTAATTTAGAGAAAGCACTCTCTGTAGTGGACAATGGGTTAACGACTCTGTCCTCCAGAATATATTCTTTGGACAGCATTGTAACCTCTGCAAATGATATAATGGAACAGGACTTGCTAATGTTGCAACATGGCCAATCTCAATTACGTTCTATAATGCAGCTAGGCTGGACGTTGCAAAATCTTCGTTCAGGCTACGTGCCATGGCGTCTAATCAACACAACGTCATTGTTTGCTGTATTTAACCTTACAGATAAACAAATCTCTTTGGCACAAAGAGGAGCAGACTATACGGTGCTGAGCATTGAAAAACTGGAAAGATTACCATTGACAGTTTCTGAGAAGCCTGTCGTTGAATGGATAATTCATGGCACCATCATGATTCCAGTGACGATTTTTCAATTTCAGTATTGTCTACAGCATATACCAGCAGGCCTGTAATAAAGGTTGGGTAAAGAATACATTAAGTCGACATGGACTGTACCTTACACACACAAATGTTGGAATAAGGGAAAAGAGGTATTCCTTAGTGGCAAAAATTGTAAGAACTCACTAAGTGGTACACTTTTGTGCAAAGGTATTAATTTACACAGAGCCTGCGATGGTTCTGCAAATAACCTCTCTTGCCACCTGCACAGTACACCCTCCACAGTGATAGAACCCATTTCCAGGCAGCTATCCAATTGCAGTTACATTATGTTGAATGATCACAGCTGCTGTGGCATGATTCCAGGAAAACTTTATCTCGTTAGTGTGTCGTCCATGGTCACTTGTTGTATGCAAGTATTGTATCCAACGGACAGGACAGACAGTGGGACGGCATTATGTCCTTCACTGAATATCTCTTCTATACAAATTGATACTTTAAGCAGAATAAAAGCCATTCTTTTGCAAAAATCTGTGCCACTGACCTCTTCTAAAGAAACGTATGATCTGCAAGTTGCGAGGACATCTGCAGAGATACAAGCATTATTATCAACAAACTGCCCAGTACATTTCGCAGAAATGTTAAGTCAAATCTTAAACATGTCTGATACCAGTGGATACGCACATGTATTTAAGACGATTTTTTCGGGACTGTTAACACCATTCGAAGCAGTCCTCGGAATTTTTCCAAACTTCGTGCACTCTGTGTTCGGCAGCCTGCCTCTCATCTTGGGACTCGTAGCAGGAATTCTATTTTTATTCCTTCTGCTCCGATATGGCAAGTCCGGCAGCCAACGTTACCCAGACCAACATGGAAGGGGCCCTCCTTGCCATGAGGTATCGTGAGAGGATTACACAGATTCTTGGCTTGGCTCGTTTAAGAGATCTCAACACAACCTGGTTTCTATCGTTCAGACCAATCTGGCAAGATTGCATCATACCTGTTCTACGATGACTGCTTTGCGGAGAGGAACGCGTGTTGGACATCTGTCTTACACTTCCATCAGTCCTGCCATCGGATGTCGACGCCTTGCTAGGTCCAGTAACTACTCATGCATCGTGTTGTCCCCAACGGCTACCAATCCTGATGACGGCATTCATTGAGGTCTCACCAGTAAGTCTAACTTAGGGTGAGATACGAGGATCAACAGGCACACAGGTACTATCTGATATGAACACTGCTAAAGCGGCACCTGACGCTGACGGCAATGCTTCTCATCTGTACACATTTGATCTGCTAGATCAAGTAGTTCCACTTTCACCTACTGTGGTAGACAATTTCTTTGCCAGCCTAGATGATCTGATGTTTTCTCCTGACACCGAGAATAACTTTTGATTCATGCACACAGCGTTCCCTGAACTCTGAAATTCGGCCCTCAATTTTTCAAAACAAAGAATTCTAAGTTTGGGACTCTATTTTTTCACAACCATTTGAATTTTTTCTCTCCAAAACATTGAACTTTTTTGGCACAGACTAATCTGCTTAAAGTAGAACTATTCTTAGAGAACAAGAAATTCTTTTCATTTTTACTGCCTAGAGAAACTATTTGGCCTTGTCCTCATTACATATGTTATGTTATGGAATGGTCTTAACTTTTTTCTTTCTGTACTTAAGAGCCATTTTCATAAATGTAAATTCATTATTCATTCGGTTTGCATATTTAGATACCATACTATATGCTTAGAATGTCATCACTTCCTTAAAACGCGTACTGTAGAAATGCTCAATATTTTTTCTCTTGTACAACCATTTCAAGTGCATTTTTGGTATTTTGGGGTGGGATTGTAAACACTAGCTTTAGATATATTCAGTGCTTATTAGGTTAGCTTTATTGAACTTAAGACCGTGGAGTGGATGTTGTGAACGAATCTAGAACCCTAGTGTAATTTTCCCGATTCATATACTTATATAGGCATAGAAATCACTACCCTATTTGGCCTAAGCCATACAGCCCAAATACCGCATGGCCACTTCCACTAAATTCCGAGAATCAACAACAATTTCTTGGAAAAACCTGTCTTAAGCACCTAGGGACTTGCCCCTGCTTGAATATTAAGTTCTCCAAGAACTCCTGGCGTTTTCCAAGAATTTAGCCTATGAGTGACGATATTAAGTCCAAACATGCGTCAAACTCGGCACCTTCAAAGTATAAATATGCCTAGGTTTGCCGAGACAAACACACAGTGGTTTGGAGCAGATCGACTATCTACTTGCCCGACGCCCTGCAGCAGCAAGTGCGGAAAGAAGCGGACCCTCCAGCTGACGCACTGAGAGAGACGCTGTCTTTTTTCTTGGCGAGAAATCCAGCTCCAGTGTTTCCGGCTTACCCTTGCGGGTATCTGGGAAATCGAGTCCTGAGAGAGAGATACAAGACCTCCTTCATTCTAAAACCAAGGTACGGAGCTGATTAGACCTCTTAGAGAATTCTTGGAATAGATTCCTGGCAGAGAACTACTAAGCTTAGGCTACTCCTCACTTACTTCTTCCCTCGTACTAGACTTAGGTTAGGTACACCGGGGTAGGCGTATTTTTGAAGCACCAGTTGAGTACTTTTAGTCATTATTTATTACTGTATGTATTTTATACATTTTATGCACTTTATGGCTTAGAAACCATATCATGCTTTTACAGTTCTATTTTCTAATACTGTTTGTATTATATGCATTGTACTTTATAACCAGTATTACGATTGTAGCAGTTCATTTCCAATGCTTGAGAAAGAAGACTGTTCAATAAATACTTTTATTGAAAATGCCTGTCTCTCTATTTCTCTGCATCTCTGGTGAAACGAAGCATGCATGATTGACTGAGTAAAATAGTTATCTATTGTTTCCGCGACTCTAGAGATTTGATTTCTTATTCTTGGGAAACAAAGTTGTCATGTTTATGCGGTTGTCAGAAACTAATCCCTTCTAGTGAATTTGAGAACGTTTCTAGTGACCTCTGAGCTAGCTGGCACTCACAATTAGGTTTAATATATTCGGTAGAGACCTAGTAGACCTCAGTCCTACGTCTAAACTACAGTATATATTATTCCAATGCGCAGAGCCTATTGGGAATATAGGAACTACACTACAGTATACCGATGCATGACATACCGATGCATGGTATACTGATGCATGACATACCGATGCATGGCATATCTATGCATGGCATCCCTATGCATGGCATACCTATGCATGACATACTGATGCATGCCATACCGATGCATGCCATACCTATGCATGATATCGTGATGCGTGGCATACCAATGCATGGTGTACCGTTGCATGACATACCGATGCATGACTTACTGATGCATGGCATACCGATGCATCTTATAACATTGCATGGCATACCTATGCATGGCATCCCAATGCATTGTATACCTATGCATGGCATCCTGATGCATGCCATACCTATGCATGGTATCCTGATGCATGGCATACCAATCCGTTGCATACTGTTGCATGACATACCGATGCATGACATACCAATGCATGGTATACCAATGCATGACTTACCTATGCATGGCATACCGATGCAAGACATACCGATGCATGGCATAGCTATGCATGGTATCCTGATGCATGCCATACCTATTCATGGTATCCTGATGCATGCCATACCTATGCATGGTATCCTGATGCATGCATACCAATGCACGGTGTACCGTTGCATGACATACCGATGCATGGCATACCGATGCATCTTATACCAATGCATGGCATACCGATGCATGCCATACTCATGCATGACATACTGATGCATAGTATACCAATGCATGCCATACCTATGCATGGTATCCTGATGCATGGCATACCAATCCATGGTATACTGTTGCATGACATACTGATGCATGGCATACCTTTGCATGGCATCCAAATGCATGGCATACCTATGCCTGACATACCGATGCATGGCATACCGATGCATGGCATACCTACGCATGGTATCCTGATGCATGGCATACCAATGCATGGTATACCGTTGCATAACATACTGATGCATCTTATACCAATGCATGGCATACCTATGCATGGCATCCCAATACCAATGCATGGCGTACCAATGCATAACATACCAATGCATGGTATACTGGTGCATGACATACCGATGCATGACATACCTATGAATGGCATACCGATGCATTTTATACTGATGCATGACATATCGATGCATGGCATAACGATGCATGGCATACCTATGCATGGCATACCGATGCATGGCATACCTATGCATGACATACCAATGCACGGCATCCTGATGCATGACATACCAATGCATGGCATACCGATGCATGGCATACCTATGCATGGCATACCGATGTATTGCATACCTATGCATGACATACCAATGCTTGGCATCCTGATGCATGCCATACCTATGCATGGCATCCTGATGCATGGCATACCAATGCATGGTATCCTGATGCATGGCATACCAATGCATGGTATAACATTGCATGACATACCAATGCATCTTACACCAATGCATGACATACCTATGCATGGAATACAAATGCATGGTATACCGTTGCATGACATATCGATGCATGACATTCCAATGCATGGCATACCAATGAATGACATACCGATGCATGGCATACCGATGCATGGCATACCTATGCATGGCATCCGATGCATGGCATACCAATGCATGGTATCCCTTTGCATGACAAACGGATGCATGACTTACCGATGCATGGCTTACCGATGCATGACATACCTATGCATTCCCGATAAAGCACAGCAATGCAAGCTTCCCTCTCACACATATAAAGAGCTCTCAAAGCCGACCATTAGGTCACATTAAGCCAAAGCCCACAGAAAGTTTGGGGCTCTACATCATAGCCCCATTTCCACACGCCTTCAAGCCCTCCTGCCAGGATAATTTAAGGTGTCCAAACATGAACATAGACTGGCTGGACCCTACGAAGCTTCCCCTAAGTACAGGGCCTGGAGCGCATTTGCAGAGACTGTGTTATGAGTATTCTGAATGCACACGATGTGTGATATTCTAGCATCTGGAGCCTCTGGAGAATCTAATACATAGTGTTAGTAGTTCAGAGAGAGAGGTACTAATATTAGGAATCTGAAGATGACACATGCTAGTAGGTGATATTGATGAGAGAGATGCATCAGGGGCTGAACCAGCATCAGTTGGAGTTGCCATGGCCTTCTCTTCGTTCTACTTCAGATGAGGATCCCAAGGTGCAGAATGGTTCCAGCTCTCTGGTATCCCTGCACCTAATAATGGGTACTCACTCTGCAGACCCCGACTGATGAAGAGAGATGGACACTTTGCTCGGGTGAAGAAGTGGATATTAATCAGGAAAACTACCTATTGCTACAGACATGCAGTGGCTTATGGCACTCACCACATCCACAGGAACCTGCACTGGTGAGTCAAACAACAAACCAAATGTCCAGTGCATCAATTTGCAATGCATAGATACCAAATGCCTCAACCTCAATGGTCAACATCCGATGCATCAATCAGCGATTAATATATACATGATTAAGCTGCAGCACACCAACAACTGATGCATCAATACCAGATGCATCAATCTGCAGTGCATCAACACCTGATGTATCAATCCCACATGCATCAATCTGCAGTGTATTAACATCCGATGCGTCAATTTGCAGTGTATTAACATCCGATGCGTCAATCTGCAGTGTATTAACATCCGATGCGTCATCTGCATTCTGCCCCTTTGCGTGATCCCTCGGTATTGTACTGGATTTCCTATCATTCATCTGAACAGAGAGTAACAATGCTGTTTTCCCACCAAAACGATCTTTAAAAGAAAAAGCCAATCAAGAGGACTCATTTCTATCTAACAGTGTCCCTAGTGAATGGAATACTCCTGCCTAATGCAATGTTTCATGAATGCCCGCAGTTACTTAATGAAATGTTTTCCTTGTTACCCTAATGAAATGTACTAATGAGATATTGCTACCTTGATTATTAATTGCCCTTGATGATTTGCCAGCCGTGATTTTGAACTTAGATAAAAGCTTATTGATTTTATTCAACCTAACTGGTGTGGTGTTAGTTATTGTGTGCGTTCCCTGCCTCAGTGTGTGTGTGTGCTGTATGGTCACTTTACACCTAAGCTTTTGGGTGCCTACCTGCTCAAACCAAGCTACCCCCTATGGGATTGGGGACCCCAGTTCCTACACCTTTCATACACCTCTGCTAGTCTGGACTCCTACTTGCATACATCCCACACATACGTAAAACCAGATCCAGAGGGCAATCCTTCTCTCACACTGCTCCTAAAGTGTGGTATAACATGTCTACACATAAGATCCTCCTCCCCACTTCATTCCACATGGAGTTGAAGACCTGGCTTTTCCAGTAGTCTCACTAGACCCTAGATTCGGCTAGACTCACACCAGCTCAGCACTTGAATACCCTCCAGGTGATAGTGCACTCTACAAATATGCGGAACATAACATATAGACTTTACTGGGACCAATCACTGTTTAAATCTTAGACACGCAACAAAAAAGTGTTGTTTATTGTCTAGTCATCTTTAATTAGATCTCCCTCCTAAACACCTAATATGACTCATGGTTTAGAATCACTAATGGCTACATGCATCATTGTAAGGTTTTGCGATTCCTTATTTGCGATTTTTAGGGATTTGCAAATAAGGAATCGCAAAATGGGATGCATGATTTTATTCGCATAATATTTGCGATTCAGTAAAAATCGCAATTTTTACCGAATCGCAAATATTATGCGAATTCCTAATTGCGATTTCGCAAATCCCATTGATTCCTATGGGCCGAAAGGCCCATAGGAGTCAATGGGAAGGCATTTACAAATTGCAAATTTGAAAATGTGATTTGCAATTTGTTAATGCATTCCAAGGGTGCAGAGGGGGGTCCAAAGGCCTCCCCCTGCACCCCTGAAATGTATTTTAAAGTGCATGTTTCACTCACACATGTCCTAAGGACACGTGTGTCTGTAACATGAAAGTTTTAAAAAGTTTTGAGCGTTTTCATAACTTTTTGCAAATTACCACAAGGTTCAACCTCGTGGTAATTTGCACTCCCTAATTGCTAATTCACAATTTGAAAAACAATCATGCATTGCTTTTAAGGAATCGCAAATTTGCGATTCCTTAAAAGCAATTGCATTTTTGGAAATCGCTAAAAATAGCGAATTTCACAAAAATGTATGATGCATCCTAAAAACTTATTTAGGAATCGCAAACGGCCGAATTTACCGATTCGCACCGTTTGCACTTCCTAAATAGGTTGATGCATCTGGCCGCAAGTTCCCTGATATGAATTAGCCATTGTTTTTTTTTTTATAAATATTTTTATTTGCATTTCATCATAACTCAACATTACAGTCATGTGATTAGCAGTACATATACCTCTACTCCCGCACCCACCCTCCCCAAAGTTATACATCTCTGTCACAGTTCGTAACACTCTGATTCAATGTCCATAAATTCAATGTGCAATTATCTCTTAGTATCCCACCCAAAGTATTCCTGGAGGTGCTCTCATGGTCGTGCAGCCAAATACTTTAATCCCCTCCCTCATAACCCCCATCCAATCCATGGTAGTGCCGCCACCTGGTCCAGACCCTACGGAATTTCTGCGAGCACCCCCTAGCTTTATAAGTCACTCTCTCGGCTGCCATATAAAGGTCCAACCCTCTTCTCCATTCCTCTAATCCTGGCGATACCGGGGACCACCAATGCTTCGCTATGTCTCTTTTCGCTACCACCAGTGCCAGTACCAGGAAGGCTAGGAGGGGACGCGGTAGGTCCACGTCGTTGGTCATACCCAGTAATGCCAGCTTGGGCTCCTGTTGGAGCGGGACCCCCAAGACCTCCCTCAGTTCTGTGAAGATGTGGGCCCAATAATTTTGTATCAAGTCGCATGGCCATATAATGTGATAAAAGTCTCCGTCATCTAGGCGACATCTAAGGCATTTTGTGTCCTCTATTTTCCCCATTCTATGGAGTCGCACCCTATCGTAATAGGTTCTGTGAAGCACATTAAATTGGATAAGGCGCAGCCTAGACTTAATTGCCACCTCCCGGGGATGCATTAGTACTATGTCCCAATCTAAGTCATCCATGTCTCCCACCTCTGTTTCCCATGTCTGTCTAAGCTTTGCCAGGTCACCTAGCATGTTGTTAGTTAAGGTTTTATATGTGAGGGAGACCGCCTTCCCTGTATCTGCTCCTGTAAGAGCCATCCCTCCATTGGTGCGTACTCTGGGAGGTCGCTTAGTTGGATATTTTGGGCCCGCCAAGCATGTCGCAGCTGCGTGTATTTGAAGCGCTGTGAGTGGTGAAGCCCAAATTCCGTCTTCAGGGTCAAAAAGGATTTCAGTTCCCCCTTGGTGATCAGGTCCCCTATGGTGGAGATGCCTATGTCGTCCCATCTTTGGAAACCTTTCAGTTTATATAGTTCCGTTAACCACTTGCAGTGCCATATCGGTGTCTGCCGGGAGGGTTTCTTCTCCCACTGCATGCGTTTGGTAGCCTTAGTCCATGCAAGTAACGTAATCACAGTCGCTGGGAGGAGCGGTTCCCGTCTAGTACCCCCATAAAGATAGTATAGTAAATTTTGCGATGACATTTTAAGTCTTTCTAGGGCATAAGTGGGATGATATGCCTGAGCATGTAGCCAATCGTTAATCATGCCATGTGTTCCGCCCAGTAGTAGGCTTCCAGGTAAGGGAGTGAGATCCCCCCACTGTATTGGTGTCTCTGGAGAGTAGTCAACGCTACTCTAGGCTGCTTACCCAACCAGAGAAAAGCCCTCAGATCCGAATGAATTCTGGATATCAACGTTGTCGGAAGCGGATAGTATTCGTTCTGGAGGGCATATAAATACTTGGGTAGGATAATCATCTTGTACATAGCCGCTCGACCTAGAAGTGTAAGTGGAAGCTGTCTCCAGCGGTCCATATATGCAGTGGAGTTCAGTATAATCCGCTCCAAGTTTTTTTGGAACAATAGTATCTTATCAAGGGTGATGTAAATCCTGAGATACTGGAAACCCTCCACCGTTGTTAGTAGTTGCCCTGGCAGTGTCACCCAGCGGCCTCGTCCCCCGGGGTCATACAAGATTGATTTGTGCCAGTTTATTGTGTATCCCGCGTGCCTACCATGTCGCTCTAATTCTAGGAACAGCTCCGGGACAGTAGTCTCCGGGTTTGTAATATACAAGAGTATATCATCCACGTAGAGGGATATCTTCTCTTGTGCGGGGTCTGTGTCAGCTCTTCTAAAACCGGAGATGTCTACATTTTGTCGGATCCTAGCTTCCAATATCTCAATGGTAAGTGCAAAGAGGAGGGGGGATAAAGGGCATCCCTGGTGGGTTCCTCTCTGGATCTGGAATTCACGAGACAACCTCCCATTCACCCTCACTCTGGCTCTCGGTGTAGTGTAGAGGAGCTGGACCCACTTCTGGAACTTAGGGCCGAAGCCAAACTTTTGCAAAACACCCTCCAAAAACGGCCAATGAACTGCATCGAAGGCTTTCTCCGCGTCAAGGGAGAGAAACCAATGTGGTTCTTCCCTTCCCCGCACTTCCTGCAGCCAATTGTGGGTACGTCTAAGGTTCAGTCTGGTGGCTCTGTCTGGCAGAAAACCCGTCTGATCCAGATGTATAAGGTCTGGGATCACCGACCTCATTCGGAGCGCTAAGATAGTCGCCAGGAGTTTCACCTCAATGTTCAGGAGGGAGATGGGGCGATAGGATGCACAATCCTCTCGCGGTTTTCCCTCTTTATGTATCGGGGTAATTGTCGCCAGGGAGAGGTCTGGAGGGAGTCTCCCCTCTTGGTAGGCCCCCACAAAGAGACCCTTCAGATGGCGAACCAAAAGGTCTGCCGTACGTTTAAAAAACTCAACCGGGAAACTGCATCAGCCATTGTTTAGGCTCCTTAGGCAAGCCCTAAGGACAATTCTCCATTTTGTAATAAAGTACACACCAAACATTTTTATGAGATGAGCAGAATGACATAACTTCAGGGTCGTGCTTTTTAACATACTGTAACGTAAAATATCTATGAGTGTGTCACTCCTTCATTGTAGATTCTTCACCAATGTGCAATGTCTCAAAATCTTCTGGGGACTTCTGCAACTAAACATCCACATATTACAAATCTCCACTTTATATATAGCTTTTCTATAGAGTGGATGACAATTATCTAACATTAGCATGTGCCCAGAGATCCATAGGTGCATAATCTATTGTGACTAAGGGCACCATTAGGATGGCGGGCGGAGCGCCCCCGCCGGGCCGGCGGTAGCCGCCGTGGCCCGGCGGGGGCGATCCGCCCGCCATTCTCCCATTCAAGACTCCCCCACCATATTACCATGGCGGGGGTCCGCGGCAGATGGAAAGACTGTCCCCCCCTTTTCCGTCCGGTTGAGAAGTCGACCGGGCGGAAATGGGTTTAATATGGTGGCGGTGTCTGAAAGACACCGCCAGCCCTATTACAATGTGGCCTTTCACATGCCTTTCTGTGGCGGCATTGCCACCATGGAAAGGCATGCAGAGTCTGCTTAGGGGGCCCGTTGCGGGCCCCCATGGACTCCAGGGGCGTGGGGGGGTGCACATGGGGGTTACCATTCAATGAACAACGTGGCAGGCACTGCGCGGTGCCTGTCACGTTGTGCATTGAAAAGCATAAAATGCATATTTAGCATGCGGCGGGCAGTGCATTCAGCACCGCCTGCCGCAATGTTGAAAATCCGAGATGAGCCCGCCAGTGTGGCGGGCGCATCCTAATGGGATGTACGGAACCGCCACACCCTTAGCGGGCGGTCCTAGTTCCCACTGGTATGGTGGGCGGACAAAGTCCGCCCGCCATACTAATGTGCCCCTAAATGTTTTAGCTTGTCTCACAGCTTTGTGACCACAGGTTTTGCTTTAAGTCGGAATCTACTTCGAAACATACCTTTGCAAAACACACCAGGTGTGTTCAGCCTTTACCTTTTTTATCAAGCAGTAATGCTAGCACCAAAATCTTTACTTTTGGGTAAACATGCCCCATATAACCCTTGCCTCGCTTCTATCCAGCCCCACATGCACACACAGTAATTTTACTCTGTATAGAAGACTGCAGACCTTTTGCTTTCAATTTTAATTTTTAGATTGTTTGCATGATTTTTGGATTCATGTTAATAACATTATCATGGATTATGTCATCAGTGGTGTCATCAATTATGTCGTCTAACATGTTTCGACTGATGTAATATCTGAGGTCCTGAGCAGTGTATGACAGGGTCAAGTTATAGTTAGTTCACGGCAATATAACTGGCAAAATTCAGTTGATTTTAGGTTTTTAAAAGAAAGATCTGGTCTAATTTCAACACCTAACTATAATTTAACTTTAACCTTTATATTTTTTCAATTAATTTCTATGTTTTTTTTCTAACAGAAATTAAGATCCTATTTCCTAACCAAACACCGCTTTAACTTTTTTCTCAGTGAAGATTACATCTATACTTACATACACATACCTATCTTCACAATATTGTGGTAGTTGATATTTTGGCTAAGACAGTTTCATAGGATGATATTTTTATCCTCGGTGCTCTGGCATACACCCCTCCTTTAAAACCACTCGACAGCAGCACAATCTAAAAGGAGTAATAGGATCACTTAACCATGAACAAGCCACCATTATCAGGATAAGACACCGCAAGAGTCCACATTCTCCCTTGACTTGAGGGGTTCATTTATTCATTATTTGTAAGTGTTTTGGGATAGAAATTGAGTTAACATATAAATATATTGAAATGGTATGTTGTTTTAAATATTATTATTATGTCTAGAATCTTTCTTTTAGGTGATGTGTGAGGCGGTAAGTATTAGTCTACCATCTTTGATTTGTCCGCAGCATTGAACGCCGCGGACCGCAGGCTCCTGTTTCATCCACTGTATCATTGCTCTGGTGTTAGACGACGCGATCTGGGATAGACTGCTCCTGCCTGACTTCGATGGTTGAGCTCATTCTACTGAGCCATTTTACAGCGGCTGCATCACCTGTGCTCGATGTTCTTCCCCCAGGGTTTATTGTTGTCCCTACTTCTGTTCAATGCCTACATGGCCTGACTGGCCCATGCCAGCAAGAATTGTGGTCTACAGCTTCAGATGTATGTGGACAATCCCCAGCTACTCCTGAATTTCAGGGAAACACAAATACATTGGCCAGGTGTTAGACTACTAGATCTATGCACAATACCTAAAATTAGCACATGATATGCTCATGAACACTGTAAGGCAATGGTGCAAGCCATATTGGTGTCCAGACTAGAATAGTGTTTGTTGGCACACTTAAATGTGCCATGCCGTCTGTCTCTTGAGCCATTTAAGGAAATACAAAATAGAGCTATTCGTACCATCTTAACTCAACGAACGTTTGAGTATGTTCCGCCGCGGAGAGCTCACTTGACCCGCTAGCAGTTGATCTACTAAAAGTAAGAGTCCTGTGATTTCTTTGAAGAGGTCTAGGATGTACCAGTATATATACTCGCCCGAGCTAATCCGTTATCGCATCCTCCACTCAAGAAGTGATCCACAACGTGTCAGCCCGCCACCCTATGTGGAAGTCCATACGAACGATGGTCGTCCCATCAAAGTCACAGGTGTTAAATTTGTTCTGTGATTTTTAAACTCAAAGTATTGCTTGAACAATCCTATTTAGTCCATCATTAAACAGAAGTTCAGGATAATACAACAATAGTCACAATAATACCACAATTCCTGGAATTGCATTGTCACAACTGGTAATCATTAAATTACCACTGATTTAGATTTACATTTGAAATAACTTCTGTAAATTGTCTTTCTGGCTTCCCTTCTCCATTTAAACATATGAGAATAGCATAATCTTTATGTTGGTGTCAACAGGCAAGGAGTGTGTACGCAAGGTTGTTGCATTACAGTGCCTCTGAATGTCCCACTTTTTTTCCAAAAATACACATTTCTTAATTGCATTGTAATCCACTTCTAATTCACTTAGGATAATTTTATATACTACTAACATATGTTGTAGGAGGGCCTTAGTGGTTATTCCTCATGGTCAACTGTGATTAAAAACCTCCTCCAATAGAAGCTAACGCTTCTTGTTGTTCTCTTTTGTTTTGCAGGGCGGTTTTTATTGAGTGCATGTAAAGGGCACAATGATTTTGGCCATTTATTTGGCTGTTTTTTTCCATCAGCATTTTCCATTTTCTAGGACTGTTTACCGCTTTGATTTGGGGCTCTCAGAGAGGTTCTTGATCTTTTCACTGGATATATCCCAACTATATATATGTTCTTTCCACCTTTTTATATTTAAAGCTCTGTTCTCCAAACAGTGCAGCAGTCAAAGTTGCAAACCCGCAGCTTACCAGGTAGAGCTGACCACATCCCTAGTAATGGACTGTCTGTACAACTTCAATAGGATCTATAAAGGGCTTCCTAGTAAACTCTCTTGTAGGTTACAAAGGGTGCAAACCCAGGCAGCCACATTATGCCTCAATTTGCCGAAACGCATCCACACCAGTGCAGCCCTAGAGTCGCTCCACTGGCTCACGTTGAGAGGAGAGCATTCAAGATCGTATGCACTATCCGGGAGGTGAACTGGAAGATGGGATCAGGATGTCTCCATTCCCCGGAGTCCCATTACACTCGCACCACCAGAAGCCTATGATCAGGCAGTCTCAACCATCTCCAAGAATGAACCTATAAGCAGAACTTTAAATGAGTGGGTACTGTCCATTACTCAGTGCCTGCACTTATTTGATTTGAGAGGGAGAGTTCCGGCACTTCTCAGCACTGCTGCTTTACATATATTAGGCACTTCTCAGGAGCAAAGGGGTACTCTAAGTAGTGAGTACCTGCACTTCTTTGATTTGAGAGGGAGAGTACTGGCACTTCTCAGCACTGCTGCTATACATTTATTAGGCACTTCTCAAGAGCAAAGGGGTACTCTAAGTAGTGAGTACTTGCACTTCTTTGATTTGAGAGGGAGAGTACCGGCACTTCTCAGCACTGCTGCTTTACATTTATTAGGCACTTCTCAGGAGCAAAGAGGTACTCTAAGTAGTGAGTACCTGCCCCTCTAGATTTCCATTTAAAACACTGCCTATAGGCAACAGAAACCAGGAGGAAGGCCGCTAGCTGTCCAGGGTTCCAGACTCCAGAACTGTCTGCATCCCACTTAGACAGCAGTGGTGAATCACAGCTGTTGCAGAACACGTTTGAAAACAGATCTTTTTAAGACGGTACTCAGTTGGCTATATCACAAAGTAATGTAATGTAATGTAATGTAAGGTACACTTTTATAGCACTACTACCACTCCAAGGAGTATCTTGGCACTCAACACCAACTCAGGTGGAATAGGTTGGGGGGAAATGGAGGCGAACTTAGTCACAATATACTTTACACCACTGCTCTACAAGCAGAGTCAGTGAGGGAGAACATCCATGTTTTAAGTGCCTTTCTAAAGTGGCTCTCTTTGGGCATTGATCGGAGCTGCGGCAGGAGTTTATTCCAGGCCTTGGTGCCTAGAAGGAAAAGAGATTTACCACCTTTGGTTGCCAGCTTAAATCTAGGTATTACCAACAAGTTCTGATTTGCAGACCTCAGGCAGCGATGGGCTGCCAAAGTGAATATTAAGCCCGGGTGGGTAACTACGCTCCACATGCGGAGTTTATGTAGTTTTCCAAACTCCACGTTCTGTTGCAAACACGGAGTTTAGGCAAAACTACGGCTCCGTGGCGGAGCGTAGTTTGCCAGCCCCTCCATGCTCCCAAAGTAATTATAAAGTGAGAAAAAAAGGCACTTACCTGCCTCCTCCTCGCCATGGCCGCTCTCCTTTCTCGTCCTCACCGTCTTCTTCGTACAATGTAGGGGTTCGCAAAGAAGAAGGATGGCGAGGACGAGAACGGAGAGCGGCCATTGCGAAGAGGAGGCAGCCACGGCAGGTAAGTGCCTTTTTTCTTACTTTATAATTACTTTGGAAGAGGGAAGGGAGCTGAGCGGAGTTCCACTGAGGTTTTTTCCAACTCCGTGGAACTCCGCGTACAGGCACTACGCCTGCTTCCCCCCGGGTTATCTCGCATAATTAGGTTACATTCTTGTAATCCAACATCTTGAAAATGTATTTAGAACGTGTGCTATCTAGTTCCCCATGGTTGGTTATGCACGTGTAATCCTGTGTATGTATTCTGGAATCCATGTGGAATGTATAGATTTCAACCTGTGCAGTTAGTGACAAACTGTGTGCCGCCAGCAGCTCGCAAAGGTATTACTTCAATAAAACGATGTTCGTCTAACCTGGCCTCCGGTATCGATGAATTACGACATAATGTGTGGCGACGAGAATGGAACAGAAATGTCTAGCGCTATGAAGTTTAGGTGTAGCGCCTTCTCAATCAAATAAATAAATAAAGCTCATTGAAGGTTGTGCGTGCCTGTGTAGTACAACTAATAAGAAAAGAAACAAAAGAAACGCAAACTTCCAGGCCCCGCAGCACGCTCCCATCAATGCGTAATTGATTATGTTAGGGTAGAGCGTGGCAGCGCGTGGCAGCTGACGTGCTCTCCCCTCAGGATTAAACTAAAGATGATCCCAGCTGTCCCGCTTCCCTCTGTGCGTGACTGGGGCGTGACGCAGCTGTCCTGTCCCCCTCAATGCGTGACTGAAGACCACGCGGAGGCTGTTCAGAGTTTAGGCTCCTACCCACCCCTGCAAGCTCGGAGGCGCCAAGATCCCACACAATCGGTAATTTCATATGCCTGTAAGTGTAATATACGGCGGATGGTGCGAAGGGGAGGTTTGCACGGCCCTCGGACTGACCCATGTTCTGGCCTTTCCTCGACGCTGGAGCACACCGAATTCCCGCCAACGCACGCCTCGAGTGATCTAATGCACTAGACGCATATTAAAGCCTTATATCAAAACGTTATGCAGGTCAAAAAATTCCCTTAGAGGGAAAAGCCATCAGTTAAACCCTGTGGTCTGATTATAAATTCTGGCGGGACTCTACATGGGTCATAAATCTTCTGCTGAGACGCAGCCAATCAAAACAGAGTTTTTCAACGTGCACCCTGGGAATTTCAAGCTCGTGCCAACAAGAGCGACGTGCAGTCTTAATGTAAGAACTCGAAGGCATAATCTGCAACAACTGACAAACTAGAAAGTCCAAAAATAGACATCATGAACAGGGTACAGTTGCGGAAAACTTCAACGCCCCAACAGTAGCGGCTATGTCTGTCCTCAGTGAGCTTCGAAAGCTGCGTCCATACTCCCCTTCCTGTGTGAAACCCACCCGCACCCTGCAGCTGCGCTCTGCATTTTCTAGAAGCAGAATTCAAGAACATGCCTGGAGGTCAGATCCATGGGGGCCTTCGCAGCTCAAATCCCGGCTCAACTTTGAATATGTCTTTGTGTGACCTTGGAGAAGACACTTCAATTCCAAGGCTTACCTTGAGAAAAATGCTGCTGTAGCAACTCGTGGTTCCACTATCTGCTAGCAATAATAAAAGCTATATGTAAATATATATATTCTAAATCAATTTAATTGGGTACATTTTTCTAAAGCATTAAAACTGTTTCCACCCGCCACTTTTGCATACATGACCACAATTGTTATACATAAACGTACTACTGCGAGTGTGTAACTAGTCGTCAGTGTAGGAGCCCTAACACAAAAATGTAAGGGAGAGCTAACTAGCAGACAGTGTGTATAGTGATGTCACAGGAAGTGCCTTACCAAATGTAGCATGCTGTTGTCTTTACTGTGAGTTGCTATACTTTCCATGATGTGCCTATCGAATGGGATGTCTGGAGTAAATTTCTACCAATCATTGGATTCACAAGAGATCGCAAGACTGCTCCCAGTATTCCGCATCAGATTGTCGCGAGCCGTTCTGGAATCCATGGCTGCCCGAGCTGGCGTGCCAATGAAGCCCTTTTCCAAATTCTCCTCCAAATGCTGCTGAAGTACTTCATCCTTTTACTGTCAAGGAACACATTTAACCGGAAGGAATGGGTTTTCCAGGCATGAGGTGAATTCAGCAGTCATACTCTTGATGCTGAGGATGGGAGTCAGCGCCCTTTGAGAAGAACACATCTGCAAAGTCATCGAACTGTGGTGGAACCACCTCTTCTTTTCAGTAAGATCGGTCTCTGAAGAAACAGGTTGTAAAGCGAATTAGGTTAAAGTTTGAATCTTATCTGTTGTAGACTTTGGGAAACAACGACCCTCAAAGTGTGATGAATTTAAGGTTATCTCTTGTGTGCTCCAATTGATTTTCAGATTATTTTTCCTAAACCAGGTAGTGCCAATACCAATAATATTAGACGGAGCAAGTATTAAATCAAATTGAATCTCCTCGCCGCTCCCCGTCGGAGGGGCCATGAGTAGTGGAAGTACCTAGAAGCACATGGCTCCGCACGAGTGAGCTGACCCGTCAATTCTTTGAATTTCTTCCTTTCTGGTTTTTGTTTTACAGGAATTTCTTGTCCTGCTTGAAACTTATTGTCCATAAAAGACTCAGATGCTTTGGGGTGAACAAGAGCAAGAACCGTGACCGGTGCTCGCAAAGAGGTGATCATAAAATGCAACAAGTAATGAGCTCTGTCCATAATTGACAATTCTGTCATTTGTGAGCCCCTCCAGGATTAGCTCTCACCAAATGTCCTGCTTCTCCACAGCGAAAGCAAACCCTTCTTTTCCCTAAGCCGTTTTATGTTCTTTGAAGGACAAAGTCTTTTGTGATCCCCCAGTTTGCATGGGTTCTTCAGTAGTAACTGGAGTTTCATTATTTTTAGGTAGCTTGATTGGCCAGGTACGGCAATCATAATTTCATCAGATTTCCTTAGTCACTGTTGTGCATCGATCTATGGTGTTAAATTGATTAACGCTCTCGGTCAGCTCACTACTAATGGTGAAGCTACTCATCTCAGAATCCCTGGTAAAAGACTGCAGCTGCTGACTCAGTCCAGTAAGCCTCTGGTGCCCGGTGTTGAAAATAGCCGATAACTCATCCAGTGTGAGCGGATTGGGTTGTACGTATCTTTCCAAAAATAGTCTCTTTAGTAGGATATGAGAGTACAATGGTAACTCTGTTGGAATCATGGCTAAACCAATGTGGTTATGCAAAATAAATGCAATTGACTGTGGCCCAGAAAATGTAAAAATGTATGAGGAATGCCTCTGGAGGGACTATGGTCAGATTAAGTGTGACCAGTGTATTGGGGTTCACTCCGACATTAATACTTGCCATTTCCATTGCTGTAGGAGCAGTCTCTGAGGGGGCGTCATTGCGTGGTGAGGGTGGTGTAGCATTAGTTCAACCAAGTGTTAATTAGTTCAATCAATTAAACAAAAAAGCTCGCTCCTGACGAGTTACCTCAAGCTCTTCATGCCTCTTAGTACTAGCTTGGGCCATCCTGTGAATGGGACTTACAGACTGGTCCATTTGAGGCCTGGCAGACTGTCAAGTTTTAGCACTGGAGACCCACTGAAAGCCCCTGCAATCCCATGATATCTGTGCTTGTGAACAAGATGGAGGTATCACCAGAGACAGAAACCAAGAGAAACCGAGGAGGGAGTGAGAGAGCGGATACCTGGACTGGAGTGGACGCTCCAAGGCTGGTCTGTTTCAAGAGACGGCGCCACACAGTCTGGAACCTACGATAGATAGTAGACTAGATCTGACCAGCGGGAAGACAGAGGGCATACAGTAAGTATAATGGTCAAGCTGGGCTCAAGGACAAGTAACAACTGGAACAAGGCTTACTGGTTTAAGCAGTGGATGGTGCTATGGCGAGCCTGGAGCAAACCTGGAATCGGCTCCAAGCACCTGGATGCCGCTAAACAGACACACGTAAGGTAAGACACCAGGATACATGGGACAAAAGCAGACATGGGACTAAAGGAACCAAGAAAATGATAAAGGGAAAAACAAACCGTCAAGTGACCCAAAACAGGTGCAAATTAAAGTGATAATTGAAAAGCGAATGCAATCACGTAACACATTGCCGGGCACAGGACTGAGGTCCTTATTTACAAGCCTCTTGCGCCACCCGTACGTCACTTTTCCCATGTTAAAAATTATGCTAAAATGGCACAAGAGACTTGTAAATAAGCCCCTGAGTTCGTAAGATGATAAAAAAATGCTCTACCCCCACCATGACCTGGAAATGACCCCAGTCTGGTGCATGAGAGTCACTGCCAGCGGTCTAGTGTTCCTTTCTCAGCCTCCATTCACCGCTCTCCAGCACCTCCAGCCCCCAGGAGTCTGTCATCTCTCCTGAATCCTGACAGTCCCTTCCAGATGGGAAGAAAAGCTTCACCAGGCTTAAACGTGTCCCTTCTTGGGTCTTGTTGGTGAGATATAGCTTGTGTCCTGAGGCACGGTGAGCACAAGGCCTCCACGTCTGGTCACACTTGTCGCACTTAGTGTGTCTAATGCAACAAACGACAAGGTGACAGAAGGAATTAATCTCTGCCACTGGCCGCATTCCAGTAAGCATGGGCGGAAAATCCGTTTCGCTCGCGGATTTTGCGGATTTTCGGTAAATTCGCAATCCGCGAGATTTGCGAATTTCCTGTGAAATCCGCAAATCCGCGAGCAGCGGATTTTATGGCTTGCTCGCACTGTTCGCGTGAGTTCGCGGCTTGCCAGTACAACTTCGCACCCCGCGAGTAAGTGCTAAATTGCAGAAATACGATCTTAGCAAAACTGAAACTACTTACCAGGTTCAAAAGTTCAGGCTCATCATTAGTAGCCATTTCCTGTAGTGCTTCCTGAGGGGCCCCTCCAGAGTTCAGTTGCCAGTTGCAACTATTATGTGACCCTGCTCTGAACCTCAGAATAGTTACACATATGCCACAAAGGTCCTGAATTACAGCTAAGGGAGACAAGCAGGAGCCAGGCTGGAAGTTAAAATCCATTAATCAGCCCCTAATTCATTATTGTCAGTTGGGGCAGGGCAGGTGTTGTAACTAATTTTGCAACAATGAAAGCACTTAGCAAGTGCAAAAGATCACTAATCAGGAAGCACTAAGGAAGCAGGTGCCAGCTAAAAAAATATTCTGTGACACATTAATCAGCCCCAAATTAATTCAGGTCACTTGAGGCAGGGAAGGTGTGCTTTGCTTTGCCGAAAATAATGTACACTGGACAACCAGAGGGTGTGGTGATGAAACAGAGGGTGGCATGGGTGGGCCAGAGGGTGGCATGAGTAGTCAGAGAGTGGCAGTGGTGACAGAGAGTGGCAGTGATGAAGAAGAGTGTCCCAAACAGGCTGGACACGTAGAAACAACAAGTTCGCAAAACTTGCGACCCGACAGGTAAGTTCGCAAATTGCGAAATTGTAAAAACCCTCGCGAACTGGCAGAAACACGCGCGAACACAAAAAAAAAATCCGCAAATTCGCGGGAATTCGCGGATTTTGCGGATTGCAAGTTCGCAAATCCGCAAAATTCGCGAATGCGAGATTCGCAAAATTCGCCCATGCTTACATTCCAGTCCATCGTTTTAACACCTACTTTGCCTCTCTAGACAGAAACCTGCTGTATGCAAATCAGTCTTGGCCTTGCAAAGACAGGTTTTTCTTGAAAATGTACTTTTGTGCTTCTAGCTGAGGTTTTTAAGAGGCATAGAGAGGGTGAGCCTCAGGGAGTGTGCCCATTCTGTGGCAGGAGGTTGTTATGGAGGAGGAGGGTAAAACAAGCACTACAATTGGATGGTAAAACAAGCACTACAATTGGATGGTAAAACAAGCAATGCAATTGAAATGTCTGTTAACAGTATCAACAGTGGCGGAGGGTATAGCTAGGTGCTGGAAGAGGAATGGTTAAAGGCGAATATATGGCCATGGGTGAAGTAGGTACTTTGATTGCTGGCAGAGCATGTGTTACTAGCAGCAGCTGGCCCACTAGCAGCACACCAACAGGCATCAAAGTTGGCTCCTTTAAGGTGGCAGTAGATCCCGAAAAGACATGGTCTAGGCCAGAAATGGTGCAATGAAAGCTGGCATACTGCAGAAGAGGATGAGTCAATCAAAATGGCTGCTGATGACAATATTTGTAAAGCGGGCAGAGTCAAGCGTGTGGTGTCTCTTTTATGTATGGTAGGTAACCATTAGAAGGAGGAAGAGAAGTAGCTAGTATACAGTGCTGAAGATCAGCACCAGACCTGGTCTCAGAGAACACAAAGAGATTCATCCTGCCCCATACAGTCATACTCTTACCATAAAGTGATGACGATGATGATGAAATATGTCTCACTGAAGACTTGATGGAAGCGCTTTCTCAACCACTGTGAATGGCATTTCTTCATCCAAGAAGACACCGAGAATGAAGCCGTAAATTCACTTCGAAGCCAAGATCAAAGAGCAGGTAATGCAGGGCATGGTGACCACAATCTAACTCCTTCATCCGAGCCCCACGCTAAAGGTGATATAACATACATGATCATACATGATCAAGAAAGCCCTCCTCATCATCATGACCACACTGTGGTCACTATCGAAGAAAAGCAATATTATCTGTGTTGTTTGTGAGTACTTTGACAATAAGGAAGAAGACCTCACATTTTGTCTCATGACGCCGTACAATTCACACGAAGTACCAAAATAAGAGAACAGCGGTGCGGTTATGAAATGAGAGTCGCCTCATTCAAACAGTCTGAGCCTCCGTAGCATGGTCATTCGATGGCCATCAGTCTGCGGTCGATCAGTGTCGGAAAGTACTAACCTTGTGCTCTGGATTCAATGGGAACGATACACTCTTCCATCACTCACTAGGACCGCCCTGCTTCACACACACTATGAATATATTGGCCCCTGGTAGAAACAGAGAAAGGAGACTAGGTTGAGAGAGAGAAATGGACACTGAATATCACCAATGTGCTCGTCCGTCTGGTGGGCAAAGACATCTGAAGATGGGAGTGGACATCTATATGAGATTCTTAAGATCCTGTCTTGAAGGTACGGTATCTAAGCTTAAGCGTGAAAAGTATTCACCTTAAACGTATCTCTAGGCAACCGACTCTTTGTGCTCCATATGTGGTTGATCTTCCTGAAGTTAAAGAATAACAAGACGCAAGCAACTATGTTTGCGGCTCTTATTCTGACAGACTTAGTTCCTAGCTTGTGTCATGCGCAACTGTAAAACAATAAGCAATATTGACTATTCAGAAGTTCTTGCCATTAGTAGTACATATAATAATGACATAATACCACTTGTATTTTGAAACATAATCCTGTAAACATATTATGAAAGGTAGTGGTCTTGATGCAAGAATTCATCCAATTCCTTCATGAGAATAAACCAAGTTCACAAGACAATAACTCAAAGGTTCTTTAACAAAATTAGAATCAAGGTTCAAATAGTTAAAAAGTTTGGCTTTTCTGAGCATTGCTTGATTTTTAAAATACTTTTCTATTTTCCCAAACTGTTCTCCAGCAATCTCTCATAGAAGGAATTGTTCTCTAAACAAAATCATAAATCAAAATAGCAAGGAGCAGTCTGCAGCAGCATTGTAGCATGATTGCTTTGCAAGGAGAAGTGAAACATGAGGAATCTTACACCTGATTATTCAAGATGGCCGCTGCCATCTCCAAACAACGTGAGAGTTCAAGGCCCAGATTCTGAAAGGTGTCACGCAACGCAGCGCAGCACCCAAAGAGGCAGTGCTGCTCTGCGTAACCTGGAGAGCGCAGGCGAGCGTCATATTCACTGAGATATGTCTCATTCCTCCCCGGTCCCTAGCGCCGTAGCTGATTTCAGCTGCTGTGCGCCAGGCACACACCTTAGTGCCCTAGTGCCTGAGTCTACTATAGGTTTTGTGCAGGAAGAGTCCCATTCCTATGCAAAATGCTATGGCTCGAAACGTTTAAAACCTTTTATATGTGTGCTGCACAGTGCAAGGCGCATGCAAAGTGGGAAAAGAAAGGAGAAATTAAAATATTTCTCTTTTTAACACCTGCTTTCCAGCGGCTTTATTTTTGGCGCTAAACCCTGTTGACTAATGTTAGTAGATAGGAATAGTATCAAAAAGCAGGTCTGGTTGCATGGGAACGCCCATTTACCACCCATGTAACGCCCCCTTATGGCACAGTAATTCAAAGCAGCGTTTCGCGCTGCTTAGCTGTACTTTTCATTCAAGCCTACTCTAGCGTTCGTTTGTTAATCCCTCGATAGGTTTTGCATTGGGTCAGTGTTACAAAAGTAACGCTAGTCACTGACTTTCCTGTCTTTGGTAAACCACATCTGATCTGTGAAGGACATGGTCTTTCCTAAGCCTGAATTGGGACAGGATTTTAAAAGGAGTATTTTAAGGGAAAGATTTAGAGGCTGCAGGATGCAGCCTCTTGCTACTCAAGTGAAGGTATCTGCTATCCACCACAGGGGCACCAGGAATCCAGATGCAGTATTGCACGCTACCCCTAAACGCCTCCACCAGACTGCGGGTGAACAACGACTGGTTTGGAGATACTAAGGGAGAGGTGAATGGAGAGAGACACTCTTCATCTTCGATCAGGCGGAGTTGCTGCTGTGGTGTCATTCTCATTGGCAATCCCACAAAAGAACCAATCAGGTGGACCTTTGGACAAACAGCAAAAGCACAACAAATACAACAAAAAGTCCAAAAACAACAAATGGCGCCTACACGCCTTCAGGCCAGTAAATAACTCAGAGCTGCAGTTCATTAGGCAAAAGCCCCTCCTCTGCTTCTAGTCTTGCTTTGGATTATGGACATGTGCCAAAGCTTCCAAAACTCTTCACCATTCTGTTAGGACTGTTAGTCCATTGCCAAGTTCCCTAAAGTCTATATACAATCTCCTTCCTCTCCCTCCAGCGTCGGTTCACTGCAGATATTGAACTGGTCGATTGGACTCCAGTGGAAGACATTCCAGCAAAAGGGAACAGAAAGCTTAGGGTCCCTGATTTACTAAGACTTTGCACACGCACAATGTGACGTAAAGCGATTCAGAGCAGCACAATGGGTCCGATTCACAAAGGTAAATGTTACGACTTTCGATATTCATAAAAGACATTTACGAGTAGTAATGTTAGACTTTTGTCTCAGTTAAACTTAAGTTTGGTCTTAAGTTTAACTGTGACCAAAGGTCTAAGGACTGGTCTCAGTTAAACTTAAGACCAAAGCTTACGTTTAACTGAGACAAGGTCTAACTTTACGACTTTTGGTATTCACAAAAGACATTTATGAGTAGAAAAGTTAGACTTTTGTCCCAGTAGTTCGGTCTTCAGTTTAACTGAGACCAAAAGACTAAGGACTGGTCTTAGTTAAACTTATGACCAAACTTAAGTTTAACTGGGACAAAAGTCTAACTTCACTACTCATAAATGCCCTTTGTGAATACCGTAAGTCGTAAAGTTAGACTTTTGTCTCAGTTTACCTTTGTAAATCGGCCCATGGTGTTGATTCTGCAATGTGCTGCATTTTCTCAATGCTTTATGAACACGACAAAGAAAGATCCTTCTTGGCCCTCAGGCAAGCGCAAGATTGTACTAACTCACCAGCCTTGAGTGGAAGAAACAGACAAGTTACGACTAACACGTCTTTCTCAAACTCACCTGCATATTGGGGACGTGATTCATATGAGTTCAGACAACTTTTTGTCCTACGTGCACATACACAAAAAAAACGACACTGTCATTTGTTATTTTTAAGGCTTTATTTTAAATCAATGTTAGTGCAGAATAATTACAATATTATTGCCATAGGAATCAAGACAGAAATCAATTAATTTGAAAGCACAGCAAATGAAACTGATAAAAACAGAAAACATATGAAATGGTGCATTTTTACTGATCTCTAAATGCTTCATGTTATCATCACATGTTAGCAGTCATGAGGGTTCAGTATTAAGCCATAGTCATCAAACAAACAGGCATACCTGAGCTTCATGTTTGTACAGTCCATGGCACACCTGTGTCCAAGGCAAGGATGAATCATGAAAGAATTGTTATGGTGCAATGTGGCCTTGGTTAAGTTGCTCTCTTCTTATCTTGGAATCAAAGGTTCGCTCTTGTCCTAGACGAGCTCTGAACTACACATTTGGACAATCCAAACCATTTATTTTGAGACAAATTGCCCTTGTGATCTGTTATGTCAAGTGTGAGAACTAACATGAAAATTCACTCAAATATCCTTCTCAAACCCTAAAGCTTAAGCCTTCAATCCATTCAATAAACGAATGAATGTATGAACTAGAGTAGTGCTTCCTAAACTTTCAGAACCATGAATCACATTTTTAGAACAATTAATGTTTCAAGATCCACCGAGATATTATAGACATGAGGCAAGGGTGATTTTTTTGCAAGTAATTGCAGCAATTGTTTGTAGACGTCATGACCTTGACCACGCCCTTCGAGATCAGACTACGTCAATATATTGATTTAGGCATAAATGTGTCAAATGGTGAGCTGGAATACTTTTTAGATTGGGAGTCCGGCCTGTGACATCCGTATACTCAAATCACAAGGTTTCTGAAAAAATCGTAGTGTTGATACCAGTGCTCCTAGCAAATTTGCGAAAAACTCTTCTGCAGAAGAGCAGAAGAGTATGTATGGGGTAAGACCTCATATTCTCTCTCTCTCTATCTATCTATCTATATATATATATATATATATATATACGTATATATATATATGTATATAATATATATATATACAAACACACACATATATATATATGTGTGTATATATATATATATATATATATATATAGAGAGAGAGAGAGAGAGGTATGAAGCGCTAGGTGAATATGTCAGTATATCTGTGATCTGTGACAGCATTAACGTACTGAATTTAAAAAAACTAATACTCACACAGTGCTAGTTATAACTTGCGCCCCCACCATGCACTGCTTATGACCTCACATATTACATCACTGATGGCGTGTTTTATGGCATCATTTATGACATCTCAAGCACATTGGGCCTCGAAGATGGGGTCCCCAGGGTCGAATACGTCTCAGGGAGAGTGCCACAGGCCCACCCCACTTATTAAATAGATTGAGCCCCTGGGGATGGAGTCCCTTAGCGGAAAATGGCTCAGGAATATGGGGGTTGCATGCCTACTCCCCTTATTAAATTGACTTGGCCCCTGGAGATGGGGGACTGGGTTCAACATGACTTCGGGAGGGGGACCACTCACCCCCTCTCCATTAATAATATTTTCGGCCCCGGCGGATAGGGTCCTCAGAGTCCAAAATGTCCAAGGGGAGCGGGGGAATACTCACCCCCACCCCCCATATATATGTCAATTAATGGCAGGCAACATTTTTTTTCTTTTCGCCTCAGTCCTGCAGATGTACCGCTGGATCATGGCTAAAACCACCAATTCCTTCTCCATTGTGGCTCCAGGGGGCTTATACAATTTTTAGATTTTTCCTTCAGGACAGGGGACTAAGTACCGGAGTCCTGTGATGGCTGCCAGCCACATTCTTATGTGGTTGGCAGCCAATCAGAGCATTCGCTCCCACAGGAGTATGGCTTCTGTAGAAGCAAGATGGCCCAGGGGGAGAAAAGCTACCTGAGCCAAATAAATGGATTCATTTTTAAGTTGGCACTCCCACGAGACTCTTGCAGACCCACCTGTGCAGATGTACAAATGTTTTGAAACCTTAATTTCTCAAAAACTACTGAACGGATTTACACTAAATCACAAAAAGCACAAGCTGGGAAGCAAGATCTAGCTTCCTGCCAAATTTGGTGTAATTCTGTTCAGCAGTTTTCACTGTAGCCCTGCCAAAAGAAGTCTACGGAAAATGTATGGTGATTTAGCATTTTTTGGAACCCTTTTCTTTCATCCCCCACTTGACAGATCACTCCGAAACCTTCCAGGCACAAACTAGGCAAAAAAGAGCACTTTTTTGGAAATTTTCATGAAGATTCCTCAAACTGTACCAAAATTATTAACAACAAATAAAAAACGCCTTTTCTTTGGAAATGCTGACCTAACTATAACTACCCAGTGGCAACCACCAAATGGCATTGGGGCACTTTACATGGCCACCACATTACATTGCACAAGGTTGGATCCATTTTCTTTTAATCACTGGAAATTAAGTGATTGGCCCAGAATCAAAGGATGTTGAACGAACACCAGGACTCAAACTTGGTTCCCTAGATTCAAGGTCAACAGCTCTGGCCATTAGACCACACCCATATTCACCCATGTATATGTGAAAGTCATACACAAGTGGTATGGTTGTATATGATCATGTATAGTGAGCACAATCTGAAATGGGTTTGTGAAGTAAAAAACACCAGCAGCAAATACTGGAAGGTTCACCCAGAGTCTTGCTTGGGAATACTTGAAAAGGCCTGCTTTAAAACTGGACTTAGGGACAATATTCAGCACCTTTGCACTGGTGCATTAACAGGACTCATCATTTGGAATATTACTTACTTTTGGACCAGGGATTTCACAGCCCACCAAAAAACAACTAGTGGCCCCCGCAGTGGGCCCCAAACCTCAGGTTGGGAAACGTTGTACTAGAAGCATACTATAAGAATGCCCCATAAATGTAACACACATTGCTGCACAACAATGAACATAACTCCAACATATAAGGCCCTCCTTGATCTTGCACACATCCCCAATATGTAAAAAGATAACATCTGAGGCTTTTCATCTGCTCTTCAGACTCAATTTCTGAAACTTCAGGCTTAAGGGTGTAGAGTGCATGTCTCTAAAATAGGTACCAATGCATGAGGGCTGTAAATCAGTTGCAGAACAAAATGCACTGAAGCGCGAAGCCACTGCTATAAGTGGAGAATGGAAGCCAGGCCAGGAGTAGTATTCTCCAAAGTCAATACATCAGCGGAGTCTCACTGCTGATGTGGTCAAACATAATTTGAGGCTCTGCAGCTGCTGCTGGAAGAGCAAGTATATGTACTTGGCAAGTGAAGAATCTTATAATTTTGCTGCGTGGAATGACTCAAAATGTATTATAAAGGCAAAAATTATATGCTGCACTTGGCTTGCACTTGCTTAGAATAAGAACTTGGCTACAGGACATTTTTAATTTTCAAAGCTGAATCCTTTTTGAAAACTTCTCTTTACGCGGTTAAAAAGTGGTACAGAATAGTTTTCATACAAAGGAGGAGGTATAAAGAAACAATATACCCCCAATGTCCTCGCCATCCATCATTCCTGGCAGGGTCGGATTGGCAATGCGGGCACTTGGGCAATAGCCGAGGGGCCAGTATCCAAGTTACAGCACTGAGCCGCTTTTTTGGGCAGCCTGGTAGCCAAATTGGGTGATTTCTGCTTTGTTCAATGCCACCAGCAGCTCACTGGGTGCCCGAGTGGCCTATCTGGAGGCAGATGGGCGTCCATTACCTCCCTTTTATCCATGGGCAGAGGTGTCACTCCCTTTCTCTCGCTGGGCCGGCCCATTAGTTTATGCATATTGAGCGGGGGCAGGGGGCCTTAGCAAGAGTGGCCTCACTTGTTTTACCAGTGTAATATAAACTAATCAGTGCATTTTTTTTACTAAATACCCCCCTACCCCCCTTTTCAAATAAAATTTAGCAGGAGCAGTGTTTTACGGAAAGGCAATATGCCACTGTAGGACACTGTTTTTTAGCGTGCCCGGGCCGATTTTTAATCCCAATCCAACCCTGATTCCCGGTGGACAAAAAAAGAATCCTCAATTTTTCAGCCATAACCTAATTCTGTATCACAATCTCATGCTATTATAGATTGCTGATTTAGCCTCTCATTTTTAATGGTGCGGTATATAGGCCGGATTTCCCTCACTCCTGAATTTGCTTAGAGGTTCTAATAAGAAATTAGAATTTCCAGGGGATTCAGAATCCCAGTTCAAGTTTGCCAGTTACATACTTGTTTCCTGATACTGTCACATGGAGATTTGAGCTGGAAAGAAATCCAAGGTGTTTCCTTGGATAGCGTTATTCTGATAGGGGCATTTACTGCTGTAACCGGCCGCATTGGAATTAAGAGCCCACCCATAATGAGAGCATAAAAGAGTGCACAATGATTAGAGTAAGCATATATCATTAAATGTTTAGATTAACTAAATTTTTCCCCTTGAACAAAGCAGCACAGCATGTTTGGTTGCTGCACTGTATTGCTGGAAATTCTGTGCCAGGGCCTCAATTTGGGTCATGCCGTGTTCCACTGCACGAATTCTCTCCCTTCATGTAATATAACACCACAATTCAACAGTACATAAACAGGTACTTGAAAAACAGGGGTTTTGGCCACTCCCTTTATTCCTTATTTAAGCCCAGGCAGGTACAAAATCTTTGATCTAGGGATTCATCTATGTAGCTACAAATCTTACACTCCTTTGGAACAGAGATAAGTCTATTGCAACCTCAATTAATCCAGAGGAATAACACAAAATCTTAGCCTTGTAAATTGGCCATTCACAGGCCGAGGAACAGACTGCATCTAGCTTCTTTTTGAGATAATTCTTATCCTGTCTGAAAAGACAGGGCTATCCGTCTATTGCAGAGAAACCTCTGACTGACATCCTGGTTTAGGCAGAAATTACCTTGCCAGATCCACACCTCAGTCACCTACATAAAGGTTGAACAGCATGGTTGCCAGCGCACACCACCTTTTAAGCTCTTAACATGTTGGCATCTCAGCAGAGATGGCAGAATTGGCACCAAGTTAAATCTGAACCCCAATAACCAATTACAGGACCTGGATGGCTTGTAGCCGGCCCTGGGGAATCAAACAAGTAGACAACTTACTCCCCAGTCTGGCCATGTCCACTGCATCAAATGCTCGTCTAAAGTCTGAGATGCATAAATCCCTGTTCTGGAGTCGGTAGCTCACTGCGCCTCCATTAAAGGATGCAATGTTACCGGACGTTCCACAATATATTGGAATCAAGTCTGATAGACGGGTCTGATGTCCATATTTGCAATTCATCCAGAAGAATTCAGGCATTGAACTTTGCTTCAGCATCAAGCAGTGCTGTCTGGAGATAACTCAAAGGAAGGTCAAGGGAACCCTTCTGTGAACAAGTGCAAAGTGGATCCCTTCCAAGAAGCTGGAATTATCAAGGATAGCAACCAGCAGATATATAACAGGGGGGCCATTGTGACCAAACAACCGGGAGCATCTTTGAAAAGGGGAACAGGAAGTTCATTAGGGCCAGGAGCCCCATGTCGAACTACAATTAATGCGATAGTGATCAGCTCATGACATAGAATATTTTAATACATTTTTTTCGGATCACTGAAATAATATCGATGGTCAGAATATCGACTAGCAAAAATATTGTTGCTAAAATATCGACAGACAGAATATCGAGTTTGTATCTACAAACAGGTAAGTACAAAAATATTGGGTACAAAATATCGTTTACAAAAATATAGTTTTAAATAATATCGACTTTATTAAAAACAGTGTTAAATTAAATTGATATTGAAATGTAATTACTAAAATATACTTAAAAATACTTACATTAACTTATAATAATTAAATATTTAATGAAATTAAAAAAAAGTTTTTTTACAATCATATATGTTAAAAACATATATATATAGTAACATAATATAATTAAATAATATACAATACTATTACCGTACGATAGCAGAAGGGTAAAAAATACTATTCCCACTCCAAAGAGTGCAAGCGTAGGAATAGCGTTGGATAGCGTAGGGGTTAAAATTACTATTCCCACTCCAGTGGGTGCAACAGTAGGGAAAGCGTTGGATAGCGTAGGGGTTAAAATTACTATTCCCACTCCAGTGGGTGCTACAGTAGGGAAAGTGTTGGATAGCATAGGGGTTAAAATTACTATTCCCACTCCAAAGAGTGCAACAGTAGGGAAAACGTTGGATAGCGTAGGGGTTAAAATTACTATTCCCACTCCAGTGGGTGCAACAGTAGGGAAAGCGTTGGATAGCGTAGGGGTTAAAATTACTATTCCCACTCCAGTGAGTGAACCAGTAGGGAAAGGGTTGGATAGCGTAGGGGTTTAAATTACTATTCCCACTCCAATGGGTGCAACAGTGGGGAAAGCGTTGGATAGCGTAGGGGTAAAAATTACTATTCCCACTCCAAAGAGTGCAACAGTAGGGAAAGCGTTGGATAGCGTAGGGGTTAAAATTACTATTCCCACTCCAGTGGGTGTTACAGTAGGGAAAGCGTTGGATAGCGTAGGGGTCAAAATGACTATTCCCACTCCAGTGGGTGCTACAGTAGGGAAAGCGTTGGATTGCGTAGGGGTTAAAATTACTATTCCCACTCCAAAGAGTGCAACAGTAGGGAAAGCGTTGGATAGCGTAGGGGTAAAAATTACTATTCCCACTCCAGTGGGTGCAACAGTAGGGAAAGCGTTGGATAGCGTAGGGGTTAAAATTAAGGGTGGGCGTCGTTAGCAAAGTAGCGCTACGCGAAGCTACGCGAAGTGCACTTCGCACTACGCGAACTTCACGTGGTACTACACGAGCTGCGTAGTAGCATGTTCGCACTGTGCAAGATGTGTTTACAATGATTGCACAGTGCGGACAAGCATCCGGCATCTTGCACAGTGCGAGCTGTAGTTTTCTGCTGCTCGAGTAGATTATTACTCGAGCTGCAGCTTTCTCAACGCGAACTGGTAGTTTCTCATTGAGAGCGGTCGCGAGCATGCGCAACCACTCTCAATGAGAAACCTTACCTCCCCGCGTTGAGAATCTCGCCGGGATGTCTTTTTGCTTGCTCACGGTCGCGAACATGACGTTCAGGACCGCGAACAAGCAAAAAATGAGCGCTGCACTACGCTACGCTGCACTACGCGTGTTCGCACTGTGCTACGTGCAGCTCGCGTAGTGCGAAGTTGCGCAAACTTCGCAAACTCCGCGAGCGTAGCATAGTGCTTCGCCCAGGGTTAGTTAAAATTACTATTCCCACTCCAGTGGGTGCTACAGTAGGGAAAGCATTGGATAGCGTAGGGGTTAAAATTACTATTCCCACTCCAAAGAGTGCAACAGTAGGGAAAGCATTGGATAGCATAGGGGTAAAAATTACTACTCCCAGTCCAGTGGGTGCAACAGTAGGGAAAGCGTTGGATAGCGTAGGGGTTAAAATTACTATTCCCACTCCAGTGGGTGCTACAGTAGGGAAAGTGTTGGATAGCGTAGGGGTTAAAATTACTATTCCCACTCCAAAGAGTGCAACAGTAGGGAAAGCGTTGGATAGCGTAGGGGTAAAAATTACTATTCCCACTCCAAAGAGTGCAACAGTAGGGAAATTGTTGGATAGCGTAGGGGTAAAAATTACTATTCCCACTCCAGAGAATACAACATTAGGGAAAGTAAATACTTCATATATTATTTCAAAATTTATAAATGAATATCTATTAATAAATAATTAAAAATGAATAAAATTTGTATACAATATAATTATTTATATATTTAAATTACAAATTAACAATAATTATTTCAATTGATCACCTATTAATACTAATTAATTAAAACAATTACAATTAATTATTTAATTATGAAAAATTCTTAAACAATTATTTCTAATTAAATAAATTTAAATAAATTTAATTATTTAATTAATTATAATTTAATTACTTTCCAACCAATTTCCGTATAAACCCACAACCCGCTACATAAAATCAATTATTAAAATTAACATAATTAACAATTAATCAATTAAATTTAATTAATTGGCAAATACAATTTTTATAATTACCCATAAATACTTAATTGATAATTAATTCTAAATAAATAATTTTACATTGTTTATTAATTATAATTTAATTACTTCCCACCCGATTCCCCTATAAAGTCACGACTCGCTACAGAAAATACATTAGTAAAATTTACATAATTACCAATTATTCAATTAATTATAATTAATTACCAATTAAAATTTAATTAATTAACTATTATAAATGATTTTACCATTAATTCAAATTTACTATCAATAAATAAATTCACATATTTAATTATTATTAAATTACTTTCCACCTTATTCCCCTATAAACCCACAACCCGCTATAGATTTAAATTACGCAATAATTATAAAAAAGTAAATCATTAATAAAAATTAATTATAACATAAATACACACTTTTCACACATATTATAACATAAAAATACACTATAAAAATAAGATATTAAAAATTCGATATTATTTACTATCTATATTATATACTTCGATATTTTAACTTTCTATATTTTTTACAGTCGATATTACATCACTTACCTTAAAAACGATATTTTGGTTGTCTATATTCTGTCCTGTCGATATTTTGTCCAGTCTATATTTAATACTCAATATTATGTCCAGTCAATATTTTTGAGTCGATATTATGTCTGTGCACCATTTTTTTCATAGCACACAGGACTCACAACTGCCTTCGATATTGATACTCTCAGGAACCAGATTTTTGTTGTAATCCAGAAAGATTGGAGAATTGCTCTTCTGCAGGTCTGAAATAATCCCATTCATTTATTCTTTTTTTATTGTCTTTGGCAGCCCATATTGCTTAAGCCATGGCACCACCCTGCACTCACAACTGTATAGGAAAGTGTCAAATGCTTCCTTGGCAGTGTCTAACAAGCATTAGGAATGCATTAGGGCTCGGGTTTGTTTGAGTTTGAGATAATGGCATTGTAAATGGTAATGTGCACTGACAGCTGCTGATGATTGTGCCAATTGAAAGAGTGGCTGGTGTACTGTCAGCTGTTGGTGTGTGTGTGTGTTTAGTGAAAGTTGCACTGACATTGTTTGTTGTGTGCGTGGGTGTTTAGCGGCACTGATGCATGGTCGTGTTTGTTTTTGGTGAAAGCGTACATTGATGGTTGTTGGTGTTTGTGCATGGTGAAAGCATTCATTGACGGCTGGGGGTGTGTTGTTGTGTGTGTTGTTTTCTGTGTACTGGTGAGTGTGTGGTGGTGAGTCTGTGGGGGTGAGCCTGGGGAGTGAGTGTGGTGGTGAGTGTGTGGTGTTGAGTTGTGACGAGTGTGTGGTGTTGAGAGAGTGAGGTGTGTGGTTTGTGTGTGTGTATGGTGTGTGTGTGGTGTATGTGTGTATGGTGTGTGTTTGTGGTATGTGTGTGTGGTGTATGTGTGTGTGGTGTTTTCTGCACACACACACTGCCCCTACACATTCACACACTGCTCACCTGCACACTCCCAATGTCACCCTGCATAGTCACACACTGTTTATCCTGCACACTCATTCTGCACACTCACACAATGTGCACCCTTACACACTGTCTCTGCAGTCACTCTGCACTCACTGTCACTCTACACTCACTCTGCACTCACTGTCACTCTACACTCACTCTGCACTCACTGTCACTCTACACTCACTCTGCAATCACTGTCACTCTACACTCAGTCTGCACTCACTGTCACTCTACACTCACTCTGCACTCACTGTCACTCTACACTCACTCTGCACTCACTGTCACTCTACACTCACTCTGCACTCACTGTCACTCTACACTCACTCTGCACTCACTGTCACTCTGCACTCACTGCCACTCTGCACTCACTGTCACTCTGCACTCACTGTCACTCTGCACTCACTGTCACTCTACACTCACTCTGCACTCACTGTCACTCTACACTCACTCTGCACTCACTGTCACTCTGCACTCACTGTCACTCTACTGTCACTCTGCACTCACTGTCACTCTGCACTCACTGTCACTCTGCACTCACTGTCACTCTGCACTCACTGTCACTCTACAGTCACTCTGCACTCACTGTCACTCTGCACTCACTGTCACTCTGCACTCATTGTCACTCTGCACTCACTCTGCACTCACTGTCACTCTACACTCACTGTCACTCTACGCTCACTCTGCACTCACAGCCACTCTGCACTCACAGTCACTCTGCACTCACAGTCACTCTGCACTCATTGTCACTCTGCAGTCACTGTCACTCTGCAGTCACTGTCACTCTGCAGTCACTGTCACTCTGCACTCACTGTCACTCTGCTGTCACTCTGCACTCACTGTCACTCGCTGTCACTCTGCACTCACTGTCACTCTGCACTCACTGTCACTCTGCATTCACTGTCACTCTGCACTCACTGTCACTCTGCTGTCACTCTGCACTCACTGTCACTCGCTGTCACTCTGCACTCGCTGTCACTCTGCACTCACTGTCACTCTGCACTCACTGTCACTCTGCACTCACTGTCACTCTGCTGTCACTGCCACTCGCTGTCACTCTGCACTCACTGTCACTCTGCACTCACTGTCACTCTGCACTCACTGTCACTCTGCTGTCACTGTCACTCTGCAATCACTGTCACTCTGCTGTCACTCTGCACTCACTGTCACTCGCTGTCACTCTGCACTCACTGTCACTCTGCTGTCACTCGCTGTCACTCTGCACTCGCTGTCACTCTGCACTCGCTGTCACTCTGCTGTCACTCGCTGTCACTCTGCACTCACTGTCACTCTGCACTCACTGTCACTCTGCTGTCACTGTCACTCTGCACTCACTGTCACTCTGCTGTCACTCTGCACTCACTGTCACTCGCTGTCACTCTGCACTCACTGTCACTCTGCTGTCACTCGCTGTCACTCTGCACTCGCTGTCACTCTGCACTCGCTGTCACTCTGCACTCACTGTCACTCTGCTGTCACTGTCACTCTGCTGTCACTCTGCACTCACTGTCACTCACAGTCACTCTGCACTCACAGTCACTCTGCTGTCACTGTCACTCTGCTGTCACTGTCACTCTGCTGTCACTCTGCACTCACTGTCACTCACAGTCACTCTGCACTCACAGTCACTCTGCACTCACAGTCACTCTGCACTCACTGTCACTCTGCACTCACTGTCACTCTGCACTCACTGTCACTCGCTGTCACTCTGCACTCACTGTCACTCTGCACTCACAGTCACTCTGCACTCACAGTCACTCTGCACTCACAGTCACTCTGCACTCACTGTCACTCTGCACTCACTGTCACTCTGCACTCACTGTCACTCGCTGTCACTCTGCACTCACTGTCACTCTGCTGTCACTCTGCACTCACTGTCACACTCACAGTCACACTCAGTCACTCTCACAGTCACTCTCACAGTCACTCTGCACACAGTCACTCTGCACTCACAGTCACTCTGCACTCACAGTCACTCTGCACTCACAGTCACTCTGCACTCAGTACTCAGTCACTCTGCACTCACTGTCACTCTGCACTCACAGTCACTCTGCACTCACAGTCACTCTGCACTCACAGTCACTCTGCACTCACTGTCACTCTACGCTCACTCTGCACTCACAGTCACTCTGCACTCACAGTCACTCTGCACTCACAGTCACTCTGCACTCACAGTCACTCTGCACTCACAGTCACTCTGCACTCACAGTCACTCTGCACTCACTGTCACTCTACGCTCACTCTGCACTCACAGTCACTCTGCACTCACAGTCACTCTGCACTCACAGTCACTCTGCACTCACAGTCACTCTGCACTCACTGTCACTCTGCACTCACTGTCACTCTGCACTCACTGTCACTCTGCAGTCACTCTGCACTCGCAGTCACTCTGCACTCACAGTCACTCTGCACTCACAGTCACTCTGCACTCACTGTCACTCTGCACTCTTTGTCACTCTGCACTCACTGTCACTCTGCACTCACTGTCACTCTGCACTCACTGTCACTCTGCACTCACTGTTACTCTGCACTCACTGTTACTCTGCACTCACTCTGCACTCACTGTCACTCGCTGTCACCCTGCACTCAGCGCTGGGGGCGCTCGGCTGTTTCTAAAGCGTGTTTTTCATAGGTTTCCGGCGGAGAGGCTAGAAAACAAAGAGGCTTTCCGTGATTGCTGAATGATAGATAATTCTATGCGAACAGAATTTAAGTCTAACGAAGTTCGCCTCACCTGGGGGCATCTCAACCAAGAGGTTTAGGGAGCTGTCTGTTAAATAGAACCTCTGACTGCTTTTCAGATTCCCCGTTTCGAGAGGATGTGGTCTCACGGCTAGACTGTCGACTTTGGAGCTGGGAAACTATGGTTCAATCCTCGGCCCGAATCAACATCCTGTGATTCTGGCCAAATCACTTAATCTCCCTGTGCCTACCAAATACAGTCCTGCCAAGTATCACGCATCAGCCGTGACACTGACGCATTTCAGTGGGGTACTCCGCATCACCGCACTGAAATGCATTGTCACGCATAATGCATAGTGTTTGAGTTGCCTGTTAGTGCTACCTAGAATCTGTGTGTGTCAGCTGTCAGTACAGTGCGCTGCCTGTGACCTGCCTGTGCGCGCTGCCGCAGTCCTGGGGCGCTCCCAGCTGAGTTAGGGAAGGCCTGGAGGGCAGTGCTACAATGTATCTTCTTGTGATTGCTCCTGCGGCGCTGCGCAGCTTTGAGTCAGACAGTGTCAGTCTGCGTTGCGCCATTGCAGAGTAGTGCTCAATAGCTACTACCGCGAGAGCTGTGCCCACGTCAGATTGTGTGACACAATTTGTGGACTTTGCGCCGTGGAACGTTACGTCGTGTTGCATTACAGCTGGGAATATGAGAGAGGCAGTTTGACTGTAGCTCTGTCTGGCCGCAAATCATGACGAGCCTACCTGGCCGAGGGAGAGTGCAGGAACGGAGCGAGCAGCGGACCACGTCATGATTTTGACGGCTTTCGAAATTCCTCCTGTGTGGGCCAGTTTTATTTATTATGTATTTATTTTATTTATGCGATTTTATATAGCGCGAACATTACCCGAAGGTGTCAGAGCGCTTTACATAAGAACTAGTTGCGATACATAAGGACTCAGGATTACGTGCGTTCCAGAAAAGATACAAACAGAAAAAAAATTGGATATGTGAGCTACGAGGCAAACCTTCCACACACTGCTGAGGCACCATAGGAAAGGATGCCTTGTTGGTAAGTAGCACGAAAAATAAGCTGCTCAACTTCGTGAACTTTATGACTAATCAAATCCAAAGAAGCATATCTTCATTCCAGAGCCCAAAGGGCCTTGAACATTCCGTGATTGTGTGCGACGCTACACAGTCAACGTGTAATCTAAACTGCTTCCGCGCTTCTTTTCGATACAGTATGAAAGCGAAGCTGTCACATCAAAGACAACGCAAATATCCTTCCTAGCCCACATGTATCCACATTCTTTTCTAGTGCCCCTCTTCTCCGTCTGCAGGCAGTGCTAATCGTAGCTTAATCGCGGGCTTTCTCTCGCCCAGCAGTCCTTCCCGCTAGAGATAATCGTTTATTGATATTCGAGTTTTTCTGATGCTGTGTCGGTGCCATGTTACGCCCAGGCTTGTGCACGCGGCAGCAGGCAGTAAGCCACGAGCCCTGCGCCTCGCCTTCACAACTTACGTGCTCCAGGGTGGCTGAGGAACCACTTCTGTGGTGCTTGCTTTTAAATAAAATGCATTGGCTATGCCAATATGTATGGGCTAATGTGCTAAAGCACGGAGCGTTAGCATTTTAGAGCGGGACTGCCAGCGGAAGCGGCTAGAGGGGGCTGTAACTGTAAAAGAACCCCCCTCCCCCCACCATTCCTATGGAATCTCTCGAGTGGAGGCGGAAGGATACATCCGGACAGCTTATTGCACTAGTCCAGAGGTGTATACTCCACTGGCCTGAGGAAAGACATGATGAAGGTCTGGTTAAACACTGCGCTTAGAAACCCCAGACCCAAAGGATTGTATTTGGAGGAATATGGAGATAAAAGTACCAAACTACATTGTGTCACAAGCAGAAGACATCTTTGTTTTCTTGATGTCATGCAAACCAAAATAACTTCTTTATTGCTGAGGCATCACACTTGGGCACAAGAAAGTTACAGCTGCTTTAAAAAGGCAACCTGGAAGTAGCCGAAATTATGAGATGGTCATGAAAAGAAATTGTAGAGAAAACATTGGTGAATAAATACATTCCACTGCCCTAAGCGTCACCTCATCCATAAACAAAGCCAAGTAAAAACACTCTGGTTATTTAGAGTGTGGTTGGTGTGGGACATTGGGCAAAAAAATGTGGCCTGCTCCATTATGCATGGGTATACACATGACAACAGTAACATTTTTGGTTAATGTTTCACATCTGTCAAACTCTAAAAACTGTTTTCATATGCTGCAATGCTAGTTAGAGTAGTTCATTAAGAAATTGGGGGTAGTATACCTGCGCATAGGTGATTCTGATACTTGGTTTATTTATGTGCAATAATTATAAGAAGGTATTACAGCTCGTTTATGCACTATGAAATACTGTCCTGGACAGCTTCAGGGCAGTATTTGCTTATAATAACAGCCGTTGCCCGAAGGTGAATTTTATTAATTAATTTCCGAGCCTGCCTGGAACGCCGGCTGCGGCACGATGCAGCGGGCAGCAGGGCCGACAAAGGTGGATTGCCGCTGGGGTAGCTCGCTCGTGGCCTGAGCCAGCCATCAGCTGTAATAATGAAAGGAGTCAAAGACGAACCCACACCGGCAGTTGAGTTAACCTGGCCCGACCGCTGGAGTTGTTCCTCAGCTGCAGTGGTTCCGCAGCCCGTCCAGAGTACACCAGCAGCCCGTAGTTTAAATCCTGCATGGCAGCGCTGGTGTTGCCGTGGGCGGGGCCACCCTGGAGAGTCCGAGTTGTGGGCACTGGCTACCAGAAGGCGTGTTCCCGCAGCGCTGTAAAGAAGTAAGTGCCTGCAGTGTGTGTGCCTAACTCCAATGCTTATGTAACTTTAAGCTATATAGAAAAGTAGAGGAACGCAGGTTAATTATTTTCGAGGCTTGCAAATGTCTTCTCTGAATCCTCCGTTTTGCAAGGTGTTTTAAGCAGAAACCGCTGTTGCACTGCTCTCCCTGAAGGGTTATGTTTCTGTAAATCTTTTATTTATTTTTCTTGTTGGAATAGGACCCATCAGTTAACCAGGCTGGCCCTGTAAACACAGCAATATGCCTCTGGATAGCACTTCAATCGCACCTCCCCGAAGCTGCCTGTGAACGCACATCATAAAAAAAAAATGCTCGGTTTGTAATTTGAATCCGGCCGCATTCCACGCTCAGAGACGAAAAAAAAAAAGAACTACAGTTTGGACGAGCATGTATGAGTCATCTTCTGTGAGCCTCGCCTGCTGCCTCTCGTCATTTTACATTGAACGCGCATCATCTGGATTGCATTACACGGGCATTCTGACAGCTCCTAATTAAGATTAATCACTCTCCCGTGCTCGTTCGCGTAGAGAAAATGCCAACTCGGGCACGCGTACATTGCATACAGCCTATCACGTCAACGCTACTGAATACACAGCACAGCGAAGACGAATCACTAGGCAGATGCCATGAAAATCTAAGGAATGTCCCAGCCGGAGTCCTTTCTGAAACTTTTTTTTTTCTAAATACTAAAGAGCTCGCAAGCTCCTCCTACACTACGTGTAGGGGAGGCCCGAGCCCTAAAAAGGAGGCAAAAGCCAATGGAAGAAAAACCTGCAAGACGATGAAGAATGAGATTCCAGTCTTGATTGCATGAGGGTGGAAGAAAAGGCAAGGCTCTAAGCTACCCTAAACAAAGCAGACAAGGGCTCAGCAAATGGAATCTAAAAGATCCGCTAGAGAAACTGCAAGGCAAAATCAGGGGCAAAAAGGTTAATCGTCATTGAATGCCAAGAAAAGGAGGTACTTCGAATGCATTGCGACCAATCCAACACAAGTACTGGCTTCTGTTTGTATAGGAAATGATGAGAGATGAAATCAACTGGAATCCATCTTGGACTGGTAAGCTTTACTTGAAATGTGTGAAATTATGGCCATCTTGGTTCAGGTAAAATACAAGAGTTGGCCTAGCGAATCACAGGAAACATGGAAGATGTCAGTTGAGAAGTTTCAGTAGTCAACAATGTGTAACTGGTCAAATAGAAAATGGAACTTCACTAATGTGTTCTGGAAACAAGGGTTCAATTGTGACCTCTTTGGAAAATTAGACTGACCATGAGCAAGTTTAAATGTTGATTACAAATGAGCCCATGTAGAAGAGGAAACCTTGACATAAAACCGCTCGTTTCAGATGTGCCTATTTACTGAGCTGGATTTTGAAAGTGTGGCGATGTCTCTTATGTAAATATTGTAGCGTCTGCAGTGGGGGAACAGAAGTAAACATGCTGCAAACATAGTCACATCAGGGCAACAGGAACCCCCCGCCCCAACATACTCAACATCCCGCAAATAACACACAGACACAAGTGTTAAGATTGGGAAAAGTTGCTGCAGGTTTATTACATACAACATTATGTAATCACGGTGGGTTATCTGACGGGCGATCCAAGGGCAGGCCGCATTCTCGCCTGATGAGCCAATCAGCACAGTGGCGAACCACCCAACTGCTGCACCATTATGGTAATCACACTAACCACGCCCCTTGCGGGGCGTATCTAGGCAAACCCTCGGTTGCACAGGCCCACAACCGCCCAAAGGACTACTGGGGCAGCACCTGTACTGAAATGCCCCCCCTAAGGAATCCGGTGCCCCAGAAACTCTGAACCTGCGTCGAGACTGGGGCTCATGGCGGTGAAGGAATCTGTTGCCAATCCAAGTCCTCTCTTTTGCACCAAAGGCTCCATGTCAACCAGCCCGGGCGGCTCTAGGCTCATGGCGGCCCTGGGCAGGGAGCGTAGGTAGGGGGCCCCGGAAGCTGGGGTCTGGGCGGGGTGGAGCGTGGAGGCCAGTGAAGAGGGGGTGGGGGTCAGGGTGTTTCGAAGTGGAACAGAGCTGGAGGCCGCCAAATCCCTGCCATGGGCCGCCACGTAAATATGTATCCATCCTCAGAGGACTATTATATTAAGGATATATATTGGCGTGGTGGCCCCTGACGTTTGGCGGCCCTGTGCAGGTGAACACCTTGTACATGCCTAAGGCCGCCCTTGCAGCCTTGAACTTCATGCCCCAGCACTGCCTGCCGCCTTAATGCACGCTGCGGTCCCGAAACAGAGCTGTGTGGTCATCCGCTGGCGCCAACTGTACCAATCTTGATGCTGCTTTCATGTTGTTTCTATTAGTGAACAGCATAGGGTGACCAGAAGTTTAAATCCAAAAACCGGGACATTTCACAAAAAACAGAAGGACTGCAATTTTGCTTCAACCAAGCGCACGGAATGACAGCGCCTCTCAGCAGAGAATCGCAGAAGAGGCAGTTAGAACATAAATATAATGCAATTTTTAAAGGCAGTAGCATGCCTCTTAATTAAATTGCTTTCCTATAACAATTGATAACTATCCCTGCTTTGGAAAACATAAAAAGGCACCTGCCGCCGTTTTCAGTCAACCCTCTCTAAAAACTGGGACATGAGCAAAATGTCCCGAAATTTGCCAGGATACCTGATGAAAACCTGGGACTGTACGTCAAATCCGGGACACTAGAACAGCATGACAGCAGTACCCGGAGTGGATGGGGGTCGCAGACACAGTGCTCATGTAGAGACTAGGGGGCCATTCTATGCCACCTCACTCTACAACACTATATGCAACTTTGCTCTACGACACGCTATTCCTCTAATTCACTCCACTCTACGCCCCTCCACTCTACACCACTCCACACTATACCACTGCACTCTACTCCACTCCACTGGATCTACTCTATTCCGAATTACTCTGCTCCACAACGCTCCACTGTATCCCATGTATTCCATGGCAGTCCACTCCACTCTCCTCCATGACAATCTACGACCCTCCTGTCCATTCTCTCTGCCACTCAACGGTACTGTATGCCATGACACTCTATTCCACTTTACACCATTCCACTCTTTGACACTCCAATCCACTCCACTAACTTTTAATGCTGGGGTACAGCATGGCAAAAACACATTGGCAAAGCCACTAGCTGTTTCATTGGTGAGACCTACTGGCTTTGCAAATTCTTGTTTTGCTTTTAGATGGTGATAAGCCAAGCCCTCTGTAGTCATATTCCCTTCTGTAGACCAACTGCCCCTCAGCTTGATTGATTCTGCTCTTCGCCAACTTGCTAGCAACTTTTAATCTGCAAAATTGTGTCTTTGTTTGATTGACGGGTGCCTATTTTTTTCTCAAGAACCCAGTGAGATTTCGACAAGTCAAAACCAGATCTACTAGTCTCATCTCATTCAGCTATAGCTTTTACTTGGAGTAAACTGGATAATGCTCTGGTCTGGTTCTACAGACTTGGATCCCAGGGAGAAAAGATCTTCCTTTTATGATAAGTGTAATTTGTATACATTTTTTTATACCAGGTCACAATAGTAGAGTAATTAATTCTCTCCCTGATTGGGCTTTACATTCTATGCTAGAAATGTTGTTATAGCCAGGATGAATTATATCCTGGGGTGCCTGAAATTGTCATATAAAAGTCCCCTATTTAACATCAAAGGTACCTGTAGTGACTTTGGCCTGAATTTTGGGTTGACGGATGGAGTATATTCCATCTGGCTGGGGGTGGACATTGCCTTCACCACCTCAACAGACTACTGTTAGCCAAATTTAGAGATGCGGTCATCTCTGGACATTGAAGGGAACAGCCATTGCGGCAGCTCCTTTCAATGTACAGAAAGTTTGGCGGAATTTCATAATTTTTTTTACAGATATTTGTTTCTCAGAAACAAACTCTATAAGCGGAAAAAACAGGAAATAATTGAAATTACACCGTCCGCCCCAAGTAGGGGACGGTAAAATGTCCTTCTGTTGCGTGCTTATCTAGGATCCTGATCGATACTGTGACCTTATGCCCCTATTCGGCTATAAATCCATTTATTCCCTATATTGGCATAACCGTTCAAGTACAATATTCAGAAAGTCATCTCTGGCCTCACACGAACAGAGCCACATTCCAGAATAGTTTTCTCTGCCACTTCCTTTGCAACCAATTAGTGCAATGACAGAGCAGAAGTCACTATCTGAGATTCCTAGATTAACACTCCGAGTTCTTCAACAAGATAAAAACTCAGCAAACCTGGAAATCCCCGCTTGCTGTGTTTTGATTAGTAATGGAACTCTAATGAGCAACTGATAGCGATCACTTCCTAGTGACATCTTTAATTGACGTCTTATGTCCAGCAAACTTACGTCAAACCAGGCACCTGTCAGGTATAAATATTACCAACGTTGCCTTAAGCAATAGCCTGTTGCCCGTCGCTCGATGAAGCTGCTGTATGCAAGCTGCTGATACCATTATCGCTGCTAAAGCGCGAACGATGGTGTGGTGAAACTAGCAGCTGAACAGCCGTCCCTCTGCGAAGAGCCCAGCAGATGCCAGCTGCCCGCGGACGCTGTCCCCCCTCCTTCTCCTCCTCGACGCGCTGAGAAGAGACGCTGTCTTTCTCCTGCAGAGAAATCCAGCTCCAGCGTTTCTGGTCTACCCTCGCGGGTGACTGGGATACCGAGTTCCCCCTGAAGGAGATACCAGACCTCCATCATTCTATTCAGAGGTATGGTGTTGACTAAACCCTTAGTGAGAATTCTTGAAGCAAACCTTGGCAAAACCAACTTAAACTGAAGCTACTTACTTACTCCCCTCCCAAGTATTAGGCTTAGGTCAGGTACACTGGGGTAGGCGTAGTTAGAAGCACCAGTTGAGTATTTTAGCCTAATGTATATATGAATGTATATATGTTTTTATTACTTTTAAACCATTGTATGGCTAAGAAACCATATCAATGCTTTTACAGTATTATTTCGCAATACTTATCTTACTGTACGTACTTTTTATCATAACAAGTCTTGCAATTGTGGCAATACATTTCTCTTGTACGAGAAGAAAGACTGTTCAATAAATGTTAACCCTTTATTGACAAACGCCCGTCTCTCTATTCTCTACATATTGTGAAAGTAATCTGCACTAACCTGACTGAGTAAAATAACTGTCTATTGTTTCACACGACCCTAGAGATTGACTCTTGATCTGAGGAGCAAAGTTGTCATGTTGCACGGTTGTTGGAAAACTGAATCCCTTCTTGTCTGTGCCAGGGAAGCTGATCACTTCCTATTTCAGTCAAGAAAGTTTCCAGTGACATCTGAGCTAGTTGGTAACAAACCCAATTAAGTTTAGCATAGTCAGTAGAGGCCTGGAAGATCCGCACTTCTACGTCGATACTACTGTTTATGTTATTCCAATGCGCAGGGCCTAGTGGGAAACTAGGAACTACACTACATGGCGCCCAACGTTTGGTAAGGCGATAAACTAACGCAAGACGTTAGAGTAACTCAGTCGTGCATTTTTCACACAGACCCCTTTCTCCCGTAAATACTCCAATAGACGTCTGGAGTGGGTGAAAGGTTAAAATCCGCCCGAACTCAGTAGGAAGAGATTCCTATGTAAAGCTCTGGTTTATTCAACGTTGAAGGATACTGTGTTCCAAAATATTGTGCACCTAATCTTTGTCTCCTTGGAGACCAACTCTGCAAAACCTGCATTTATACAATGCCAGGAGAAAACGGAACCACTGGGGCCGCAGCAGATGCGACTCAGCAGGGTCCCGAACACACAGACCCGGATGCAATTATCATCCCGGTCCACTTAAGAAAATCTATAACTTTAAAACTTATAGAAAACGGACTGACACCTCAAGGTGGTACAGTAATTTTCGTGATAGAGGCACACGAATATCGGCAGACAGAGGTATTCTATTCATGGATAAACTTTCCAGCGGCAAACACTAGAACAAAAGAGTTTCACTATTACAAAATAGAGGAACCACCGGAAGAGTACGCTCCTTTCGAGGAGACTGAAATCCCACTAAAATTCCAAGAGCACCTGCTCTGGTTTAATGGCGCCCTAAAACACAATGATCATATTACTAGGCTCGGTCCACTAGGTAGACCAGGAGCAACGTGGCCGGTTCTAGCCAGCTACACACCACATCCGGACATTGCAAAAATGTCTAAAGAAGAGCTGTTAGTACAGCTAAAAACATTAATAAAAATGCATAGGCAATTAGTCCAATATGTAATGCGGACTACAACAGTCCAACCAGCTGTTAATGTACCACAGCTGACCCCTCATCAGGGGAACACTAATAAAATTACACCACAGAACATACAGTCATGTCTTGGTAAAACACCCGTAAAACGGGAACAAATTCCTTTCTGGTTAGCACAGAAAATCACTCAAATAGAGGCAGTATTTCCTGATACTACCCCTATAGAGAAACACAGAATCTTGACCATCTGCCTTCCTATGGGAATCGCACCACACGTGGAGGACTGCGGCACTTGGGGTACAGTCTTTGCTTCCATTTACACAAAAACACATGGTGTTCCGTCTATGGCGGTAATACCAGAAGTGCTAAAACAGATTCAAAATGAATACGGTCCAGAGCCCGCTTTAACTCTTGGTATGAAATTACTGAAAGACTTCAAGCAGGTCTCAGCTATATTATTAGCCAATATAAAGGGAGAAGCAGCATCTGTGGCGATTCGCCAGAAGTTGAAGGAAACAGATATATAAGATCAGCCAGTTGAGCTTGCCAGAATCATAGAAAAATGCTATGAAGAATTAGGTAGAGACAGCTTGGGTGGGAAACCAGTAAAGCCCCAACTGCTCGAAAATCCTGAAAAATTATTTATTAAAAATAATTTAAACACTCCTAAAAAGAGCTTGGATGGAAATAAACAATCTACTCCCAAGGAAAAAGTTTTCCAGTCCAGAGGAAGGTCTCCTCGACGGAGGGAAAGAACTCCGACTCGAGAACACCAGTCTCCCCAGAGGGAGCCCTCTGAGAAAAGATATAACCTTAGAAATAGGGATAATCTGAAAAAACCTGATAGATATCAAAGTATTGATACACGTCCCTCTCGATCTTTTTCGCAGAAATTGGAAAGAAGAGGACGGTCAGAACCAGGAGAGCACACCAAGTCCAAAGACAAGGAACCTGCTCAGAGTAAAAAATCTAAATTTTCAAAAAAGAAGGTAGCCAGTATTAGAGTAATCAACCATGCCGAGAATACTGAGGACACAGTTGAAAAACGGGGAGTGGGCATTGACAATGTTGGACAGTGCAGCAGAAATCAGTATAGCGCGCAAGATCTTGATGAGTCATCTGGAGACAGTGGACACGAATGAATACATTCAGGTTGAAACTGCCGACACCAGACTTAGCGAGCCCCATAAAATATACGAAATAACATTGCGTATAGAGGGTGATAAGACTAGGAAAATAAAAGGTCTATTTTGGGATAAGCTCTCAAAAGGCTATGATATTCTGTTAGCTGAAAAAGATTGGCCCCCAGAGTTTGTCAGGGAGTGCCCTCGTGGCGAAGAAGTGATTATGCCTGCCTTCTCGAATCACATTCCGATTCACAAAAAATATACATATGCAAGGAAATGGGCAGTAGCCCAGGCACCGGCATTGTATAAAAATCATGTAGGATGGGATGAGGACTCTCCTCCTCACAAAATCCAACTAAAAAGTGAACCAACTGCCCAACGGCAGTATCCCATTAAGCAAGAAGCTAAAAAACAAGTCAGGGAGATCTTAGATCAACTTGAATACCAGGGGGTGATTGAAAAATGCACCTCTCAAATGAACAATCCTTTGTTTCCTGTCTCCAAGTCAGACAATTCATATCGTCTAGTTTTGGACTACAGACACCTGAATACATGTTGCAAAACTTTTGCAGTACAAAACTCGCATAGTGCAGCTCTAATGAATAACATAGTTAGGAAAAAATATAAAACGACATTAGACATATCTAATGATTTCTTTTGTCAAAACATTGCACCAGAAAACAGATTTTTGACCGCTTTCTCAGCATTTGGATCGCAGAAAAAATTCTGTCGACTCCCACAGGGGTTCAAGAACAGCCCAGGACTATTCTCAGCTAGAGTAACAGAGTTACTACAAATATATGATGATGAGGCATTATCTTACGTAGATGATATCTATCTCACAGACGACGACTTGGATACTCACTTGAAAAGAGTGAACACCATTATACTTGGGTTCGCAGCAGAGGGTTACAAATTCAACTTTAAAAAGTCCCGAATCGCCCATCTGACAGTACTATTCTTAGGGTGCGAATTATCAAGTGAAGGGAAAAGCCTAGCGGACAACTTCTTAGAGAAGTGCGCTGTACTCCAAGCTCCAAAAACGCTGAAGAATTTACAATCCATACTAGGTTTTCTGAATTTCGGAAGAACTTACATTCTAAATTACGCAGAGAGGGTTAAACCTCTCTACGAACTAATTAAACCTGATTTTAAACAAATCAATTGGACTCAAAAACACACAGAAATTTTGAGATCATTGAAAACAGACATGTTAGCAAAAACAAAATTAGATACACGTGACAACACACGCAATCTTGTAATCCGAGTCATCCCAGGAAGATGCAGATTCACGTACCTAACCTCTAATGAGGGAGAAAAGGTACCAATAGCTTACAAATCACATTTGTACATAAAGGCTGAAATAAAATTCAGTTCAACTGAGAAAATTCTAACTGCGGTTCAGACTGCTGTAGCAAAAGAAAGGCCTCTAGCACAAGGTAAACGAATAATAATCGTAACACCTATACCGGCTTTAGAAGCGGTAACTAAAGCAAGCATTCCTAATGCTAAAGCTTTGCATCCGAGATGGATTCAGTGGGTTAATTCTCTTGCTGCAACAGACGTAGTTTACGAATTTGATCCTAACTTAAAAACACAGGAATTTTTACAATATGAATATGAATGTCCTCTGCCAATTGAAATCCTGCCTCTCGAAGAATACGGAAGTATTATATATACTGACGGATCAGCACAACCCGCAGTTGGGGGCAAACAAGCTTATAGTGCTGCGTGCGCGATTGTTAAAGGTCGCTGGCACAAAGGTAAATTTAGACCAATGGTCACCAAAACACAATCTCTAGGAGATTGCTCGGCTCAACGAGCTGAATTAGTAGCATTTAAGATGGCGCTAGAAAATACCGATCGCAAATTCCCCACACTAATAGTGTGCGATTCTTTTTATTGCGTACAAACTTATAATGAATACTTGCAGAATTGGGTGGAAAATGGTTTCAAAGATGCAAAAGGTGGCACAATAAAGCATAAAAGGCTTTGGGAACAGGTAGTTCTTTTACAGAAAGAACTACAAAAGACTCACGTGATACATACACTGAGTCATCAACGTGATGGCGTTCACGTTGCAGGGAATTCATTGGCTGATGAAGCCGCGAAGGCAGCTGTGCAAACGGCTTCCGTTGCTGCGATAACTCGGTCACAAACAAAAATAGACAGCGATATTCTACAAGCTGTCAGTGCGTCAGTAAAAAATGATAAGAAAACACTCCCAAAAGGCTTTCCAGAAAAGTACTTATATTCAACAGATACGAATAATGTTCCTTTTGCTCGAATCCCTGGAGTGGGGAATAGGGTAATTCCAAACAGGGAACACAGGTTAGGACTAATCAAAGCGGCACACGAAGGGCTTGCCTCTGCACACGCTGGCGTTTCCGCAACAATATCATTATTAAAACAGAGATATTGGTGGCCTCGCTTAAGGATACAAACTAAAAAGTATGTATTAGAATGCGAGATATGCCAAAGGATAAAAGTATCAACAGTAAAACGACCAGCGCAGACACCCCTTCTTATCTCGGATAAACCATTTGCATGTGTTTACCTGGACCACTGTGGTCCCCTACAAAGGGACGGTAACTATAGATATATCATGGTAGCAGTGGATTCCTGTACGAGGTTCATATGGATGTGGCCCCAGCGCTCGGCTGACGCTAGAATGGTTATAAAAGATCTGTGAGTCTTTATCGGCACATACGCAATTACCACGTTCCATTCTGACCAGGGTCCTGCTTTTAGCTCTCGAACTTATAGGGAGGCCATGGCCAGCATGGGAATTGGGTTGCGGTATTCTTGTCCGTCGCACCCCGAAGGGAATAGTGTGGTTGAAAGAAAAAAACGGGACATAAAGCGATCTATAACAGCGAAGGTATTAGGTTCAGGCGCTGGGTGGGTCAAACATCTACTAAGTGTCCAGACCAGTCTTAATAACTTGCCAAGAAATTCTCTAAAAGGTTTCAGCCCATACGAACTATTGTTCGGAATTAGAATGAACATTCAGGACCTTGATAGTCAGATGTCAGTGGTACAAGAAAAAACAACAGACTTTGACATCAAAGATCGTTTGGCTGTTTTACAGGAACTAAATGAAACAAGAAAATCCTTAAGCAACATAAAGTTAAAGCAACAGCCAGATACCACTGACGAGGCACCACAAGCAACAGCCCCAGCAAGGCCTGTCTGGATTCCAAAGATTGGGGATCTAGTCAGAGAAAAAATCACGGTGAAGAAGGAATTTGGGCCTTCTTACAGAAAAGCAGTACCTGTCTTGGCAGTCACCGGAACAAGATCAGTTGTACTACCGCCCCTTGCTGGTAAAAAGGAGAACAGAGGCGTGTCTATCGACCTGGTAAAACCACAAGCATGTGGCCTATAATCAACAGTAGGCCAAGTGGACTCCCAAGAAACAACAGAATACCCAAACTTGCAACAATCCAAGAGGTTCAAACTGAAAGACTCATCACATTCGATCAGCCTGCAGTACACAGAGAAGGACTATGCAATAATGCCATGGAACTCGTGCCTCTTGAGACACAGATTGAAACAGTTCGTCAAGAAACACCAGTCTACAATAATGTGGCATCAGAAAGTGCTACCGAGAGACAAATTGAAAATCCAATTCCAACAATTGACAGAACTGCCTCTGGTTATTTCATCAACTTCGACAACTTCTCTGAAGATCAAAACGACCCGGAAGTGATGCCAGAAACAAAAAAGACTTTTAAAGAAAAAGCAACGGAACTCTTTCATCAACTGAAGGAAATCTACCTTATTTCCCCTTGGTTAGAGTTCTGGTTCGGTCTAGGTGTATTTTTCCTCCTGCTTTGGCTCATCATGGTACTTTGTTTGGGAAAATTCATTGAGGGAAAGTATAGTACAATGGACACAGCAAGTCAGAACATCAACCTCGTCCTGAAACCACACAGATCATCCCACGTGAAGAAAAGAGAACTGTCAACAGTAAATGTCACAGCAATTCCAATACCTGGTGGGGTAGTATGGGAGAAAACTGACTATGAGATCTATGGTCCGGTCGAAATCCTGAAGTATCCTCATCAACTGAAGGTTTCCTTAAGTGACTTTGTAAAACCTAGTACATTCTCTGATGATTGGGACTTTAACAGTATTAATGACATGATGTCTGATTTAGTAATGTCAGCTAGATTCACAGATCATGATTATTTACAAGGTTCGTCTAGTTATGAGCAATTATTCTGCTACACACATTATGGCGATCATTATTTGCATAAATCTGCACAGCCTAGAAATGTTTTTATGTATAATCAATGGGAGCATTGTGCTACACCACCTAAAAGCAGTTCTAAAGCATTTTTTGAGAAATTCAAATACTTCTCAGGGTTTAACACCAGTGAGGCAGAAACGTTTTATTACAAACTGTTAGATAAAACAGGAATGAAAACAATGCTGACAAATTCTAAATTGATATATTCAGAAGCATTTTATGAAAAAATGATGACATTTGGTTTTGATTATTGGAAAAATAACATTGAAACGAAAACAATTTGGGGTACAAAAGATTGGCAGGTACAAGGCCTTGAAGCACTATTCAGAACCTGCATGATACCAGAACAAATGATGTTTTTAAATGGCACAATACACCAAACATCCTGTCTTGGCCTAGCTAAGATCAAAGACCTTAAAAAACCGTCTATTCCAAAGCCAATACCTGAAAATACAACTGCAGATATTGAGTTAGACGTATCACAAATTTTACATTTTAACAGAACACATCCTGATTGGAAAAAGTGGTTAATCTGGCCTACTGACACAAACAGCTGTCAAGATAGATTCCTGAATAAAACACAGGGGTTAAAAATTACCAGACAAGACCCTAGATACTCCCAGAGACAACATCCAGGGATAGTAACAACATACAGTGTAGGGAAAGTCTGCCTTGAATGGCTTTTGTAAATTGAATGGCTAACATCATCCACATTGGCTGAAATGAAGCAACACTTGTCTTTACTAAAAGATGGTGCTGATTTGCGCGATTTCATTCTTGGACCACGCAAACAGCGTCAAAAGCGTTTCATAGCAACCAGTATCTATGCTGCGTACAACGAGGCTTGGAAAGTCAAACAAATTGAAACAGCAGAAAAAATACGAGAAATTGATCGTATTAATTTGGAAAAATCACTTTCTGTAGTGGACAATGGGTTAATGACTCTGTCTTCCAGAATATATTCGTTGGACAATATTGTATCCTCTGCCTTTGATGTGATAGACAGAGACTTGCTAATGTTACATCATGGCCAGTCACAATTACGTTCTATTATACAATCTGGCTGGACGCTGCAAAATCTTCGTTCAGGCTATGTGCCTTGGCGTTTAATCAACACAACGTCATTATTTTCCATTTTTAACCTTACTGATAAACAAATCAGTTTGGCACAGAAAGGAGCAGACTATACAATCCTGAGCATCGAAAAACTTGAGAGATTACCATTGACAATGTCAGAGAGTCCTGTCATTGAATGGATCATACACGGAATTATCACCATTCCGATAACAACTTTCCGATTTAAAAAGTGCCTTGAATACATACCTACTGGCCAGTATGAACAATTGGGTAAAGGATATGTAAAATCAGAATGGAAATTACCATACACACATTCATGCTATAGTGACAGCGACAAAAATGTATTTCTTAGTGGTGAAAATTGTAAACATTCACTAAGCGGTATACTTTTGTGCCAGAGTATTAATTTACACGGAGCTTGTGATGGAAATTCTAACAACCTTTCATGCCACCAGCTAGTCACACCTGCAACTCAGATAGAGCCCTTCTTTATGCAACTTGCAAACGGGAGTTACATTCTTAGAACGGATCACAGATGTTGTGGCCTTGTTCCAGGGAAAAGTTATCTTGTAAGAGTAACATCCATGGTCAAATGCTGTATGCAGGCATTGTTTCCAAGCGGGCCTGAAGACACAGAGACTGCCATCTGGCCTCGTCTGAATCTCTATTCTATACGAATTGATACTTTAAGCAAAATGAAGTCTGTGCTTTTACAGACAACAGTGCCCATAACGTCATCAAAAGAGACGTATGATCTCCTAGTTGCAAGGACAGCTACGGAAGTTCATGAACTTTTATCAACAAATTGCCCCGTGCATTTCGTAGAAATGCTTAGCCAACTCCATAACATGTCTAGTGCCACAGGCATCCCAGGCATATTTAAGACGATATTTTCGGGACTGCTAACACCTTTTCAAGCAATTTTGGGAATCGTTCCTAATTTTGTCCACTCTGTTTTTGGCGGCATACCCTTATTTTTGGGACTTGTAGCAGGGATTTTATTTTTGACCGTCCTGCTTCGTTATGGCAAGCCAAAGCTCAGACATAGCTCCCATGGGAATGGAAGAGACAATCCTAGCAATGCGCTACCGGGACAGGATAACTAACGTCCTTGGATTGGCCAGGCTGAGAGATCTAAACATGACCTGGTTCCTTTCATTCAGACCTATATGGCAGAACTGTATCTTATCGGTACTTCGATGTATGCTATGCGGAGATGAATGCGTGTTGGACATCTGTCTTTCACTTCCATTAGCAGTACCAATGGACGTCGATACTTTGCTCAGTCCAATAACGGCTCACGCATTGTGTTGTCCCCAGCGGCTACCAATCCTGATGACGGCATTCGTTGAGACTCCTGTGCTACGACTAGGTGGTAACAGTGGAGCGAATGACAAAAGCAACATCACCCAGGTACGACCTTCTGTGAGCATTGCTGATCCTGACTATGATGACAGAAATCATTCTCACACCTGCCAAGTTACAGCACTATCGAATTTGGTTGAACTGTCACCTGATTTTGTAGACCAATTCTTTGAGAGCCTGTCTGATATGATGTTCTCACCCGAACAGAAACAATAACTTTATAGAAGCTTTCCGACACACAGCGTTCCCATGAACTCTGAATTCGGCCTTCAGTTTTGAACAACAAAAACTGCTTAAAGCGTTGGAACTCTATTTCCCCGTTCAAGCAATAATTCTTTTGAATTGAACACTTTTTAATATTGACCCTTTTTTGGCACGAAAAATTCTTTGCTTAAAGTAAAAACTATTCTTAGAGAACAGAAGCTTCAACTTATATTTTCTACACACATCTAGAGACATAATAACTTTACATCAGCCTCTAACACATATTATTGCAATGCATTTATATGTGATGATTTATCTCGCCCTTCTTCTGTTTCAGAGATATTTCATGTGTAATTCTTTTTGCATAATCGTTCATTGATTTCATATGCAATAATTTTTGAATGATTTCTATGCTTCAAAAACGTACAGTACCTATACTTTTCACGTATTACAATATACGCCTATTTCAAATGCATTTCTGTATTTTGGGGTGGGCAATGTTACACATGCATCTTATTGCTCTAGTTTTAGTAATTTGATGGACATGAACCCGTGGAGTGGGTGTTGCGTGCTTATCTAGGATCCTGATCGATACTGTGACCTTATGCCCCTATTCGGCTATAAATCTATTTATTCCCTATATTGGCATAACCGTTCAAGTACAATATTCAGAAAGTCATCTCTGGCCTCACACGAACAGAGCCACATTCCAGAATAGTTTTCTCTGCCACTTCCTTTGCAACCAATTAGTGCAATGACAGAGCAGAAGTCACTATCTGAGATTCCTAGATTAACACTCCGAGTTCTTCAACAAGATAAAAACTCAGCAAACCTGGAAATCCCCGCTTGCTGTGTTTTGATTAGTAATGGAACTCTAATGAGCAACTGATAGCGATCACTTCCTAGTGACATCTTTAATTGACGTCTTATGTCCAGCAAACGTACGTCAAACCAGGCACCTGCCAGGTATAAATATTACCAACGTTGCCTTAAGCAATAGCCTGTTGCCCGTCGCTCGATGAAGCTGCTGTATGCAAGCTGCTGATACCATTATCGCTGCTAAAGCGCGAACGATGGTGTGGTGAAACTAGGAGCTGAACAGCCGTCCCTCTGCGAAGAGCCCAGCAGATGCCAGCTGCCCGCGGACTCTGTCCCCCCTCCTTCTCCTCCTCGACGAGCTGAGAAGAGACGCTGTCTTTCTCCTGCAGAGAAATCCAGCTCCAGCGTTTCTGGTCTACCCTCGCGGGTGACTGGGATACCGAGTTCCCCCTGAAGGAGATACCAGACCTCCATCATTCTATTCAGAGGTATGGTGTTGACTAAACCCTTAGTGAGAATTCTTGAAGCAAACCTTGGCAAAACCAACTTAAACTGAAGCTACTTACTTACTCCCCTCCCAAGTATTAGGCTTAGGTCAGGTACACTGGGGTAGGCGTAGTTAGAAGCACCAGTTGAGTATTTTAGCCTAATGTATATATGAATGTATATATGTTTTATTACTTTTAAACCATTGTATGGCTAAGAAACCATATCAATGCTTTTACAGTATTATTTCGCAATACTTATCTTACTGTACGTACTTTTTATCATAACAAGTCTTGCAATTGTGGCAATACATTTCTCTTGTACGAGAAGAAAGACTGTTCAATAAATGTTAACCCTTTATTGACAAACGCCTGTCTCTCTATTCTCTACATATTGTGAAAGTAATCTGCACTAACCTGACTGAGTAAAATAACTGTCTATTGTTTCACACGACCCTAGAGATTGACTCTTGATCTGAGGAGCAAAGTTGTCATGTTGCACGGTTGTTGGAAAACTGAATCCCTTCTTGTCTGTGCCAGGGAAGCTGATCACTTCCTATTTCAGTCAAGAAAGTTTCCAGTGACCTCTGAGCTAGTTGGTAACAAACCCAATTAAGTTTAGCATAGTCAGTAGAGGCCTGGAAGATCCGCACTTCTACGTCGATACTACTGTTTATGTTATTCCAATGCGCAGGGCCTAGTGGGAAACTAGGAACTACACTACACTTCCTCCGGCGGGCTCTACTCCATCTGGGGCTCAGTCAATGGAACACTTAAGGTCCACCAGTCTCCAAAAGAGGGGGGTAGACCAAGTATTTGGCGAGCAAGGAACTCTGTGGCGTTTGCGATGGGTTTGTGACAGAGTACTGTGTCTGCCAAACTTTAAACCGGGCCATTATTCTGGGTAGATTAATTTACATATGGCATTTACATCAGTGTGGCTAGTTCCAGTTATTTGAACTACATATGCACGTCTTGTGAGCGTGCTGATGCCGTCTGATCAAGTTGGTGAAAGGCAGTACTGAGGAAGGGCCTAAACGACTGGGAACACTGCTCAAGTACTTGTAGACATGCTTGTTGTTAATGCAGCTTGCATCCATCCTTGGAAATTCCTATCTCCAGTCCACACTTGCCCATTGTTGCCAGGGTCCTCTGCCATTTTAGGTTCCTGCTTCATGAAAAAGGAAAAGACTCTTTATTGGCAATGCAATGTTCCATCTCATCTAGCCTAAACATTTTCCAATTTCAGCACTTTTTGTTGAACCTGTTCTATTTGATCCAATTTTCCATAGAGAGAACTGTCTGAATAGCCATCTCTTGAAGGATATCCCCTGCCTCTACCATTACAGCGTCAGCAGGATGGGCAGTCGCAGTATTCAGTTTTTTAAGGTCGACCAGCTTGTATCTTAAATCCATAATATTGACTGGCTTTATATTGTGAAGTTAGATGTTGAGCTGGAATTAGTAAATGTATATGTCTCTAAATACTTTACTCTGACTACATAGTGGTAGTCAAAGTGACGTTGATGTTTTTGTGGGTCAATACTTATCTTCTTGACATACAGCTCTTCTATGGCCTAAGAACTATCTTATTTCTCTGTATGTAAGTCGCTAATGGGGCTCTCTGAATCAGTAATCATTGTCTCTTCTGCAATTGGGGCGACTTCACCTCTGCACCCGGACAGCATGCTCCTCTGTGATTACTGCCCATTTCATACCCAAACTCTGGCTTTCAAGCTGTCCTGATCTTTGAGGAGACTACTTGTAACTCTTCCAGAGCTACTGATCACATCTATGGCACTAAACTCTGTTTCTCTAAAGCTTAAAATTAATTACTATTTGGAGCATTACTTTAAATTTCCCCCCCCCTGCCCAATCTACCAAAATATTACATTTTCCGAGCTTTGAAAGGATGATGACCACATAAGAGGTTAGATTTTGATAGATGCTAAATTAAGCTAAAGTTTATTTCATTGCCATGTGAGAGTTGAATGTTGGCCTTACAGCTATAGAACATGTGTTACAGGCGTGTAAGTGATATCGCTAAGCATGATCTAAGATGATAATCCTTCCCCTAAATTGTTGCTACGCTCTTCAGTCTCTCAAAAAGCTCAGAGATGTAGAAGGTGATGGGATCCCCCTACGTGTTTTGGGTTGGAAGATGGCAACATAATGAGTGTGAAAGTGCACTTACCATTTGAAACAAGGATTGGCAAAGCCAAGCAATCTGGTGTTGGCTGCCAGACTTATAGCTTTGTCAATGCTTGTACTATTTTGCAGTGTTTTTTTTAAAAACATTTTTTGTGGGCGCTGCTTGGCCATCAACAATATTTAGAAAAATGGAAAAAAGCTAAAAAAGATTTTTGATCTCAAAAGCATACATTGTCACCATGGTCCCTGGAACTGAAAAATATTACTTTGTGTGCAGACGTGCTCCTTGTGAAAGAGCAGAATGCTGTCGCTCAGAGTGAAGTTAGCCAATGACTGAAGTGGGCTGACCACTGCTCCGTGAAGTCTGCTGTATGGCGTTCGAAAGCTCCTATAACTATATAATATATATAATTTTAGTAAAATCAAAAGGTCTTGGCAAACGCCACACCTAAAAAAAGGTCACCCTCTATGAACTCAGACCCTATTTTTTTATGTACCTGATATAGTGGAAAACGAGTTAATCTGGGCTAAGATGCAGAATGTGTGTTCAGGACACTGATAGTTTACCAATGCTCAGTGCGGCCCAAATGCCGAATCGGCCAGACGAGGAAGCAGTAACTGGCTTTTAAAGCCAGCTCTCCTGGTTGTTAATGAAATAATCAGATATAGAAGTGCTGCAGGGCTTATTGAACCTCTTTTTAGGTGCCGCCTGCCAGACAAACTGCCTGGTTGCAAAAGACTTATTATGGGCTCACCAAGAGCGTATAGTGGGTTTAGAATCCTTCGGTTGGCTTTATTACCACTCTTATATGCTGGCTTCTTAGTCATCTTTCATTGTCCTCCTTGCGTTTGTTCTACCTATCAAGCATAGGTTCTTGGCTATCCTTTTTGATTGGGTGACTTGTATTTTTTCTTTTTGATTATGCAGTCCATGAGATTGCATATGTTTTCCAACTCTCTCCTTGTGTAGGTCTCCGAGACACCTGCCGACACCACGCACTGTGTTGCTCTTTGCGCTCCTCTGTTGCTCCCCACCACTACCAGCAATTACATATTTTTTTGCCCTAATTTTGAGGGCCTGGCAGCTGATATTTACTGTTGGGCACTCTGATTTAAACTAAAGTACTTTTGTGCCTTTTTTTTATTGACAGATCAGAGTCATGCTCACATCCTAGATTGGTCAATGAAATAAAAAATAGCACCCGCATCTTTCTGTAGATGCATAAATGTATGGTGACTCATGCATGCATCTACAGATTGACATAACTGCCAACAGCTTATCATTGGGCCTTTTTTTTGTTCTGCTTTTTTAGGTTGTGCCTCAGTCATTGCTTCAGCAATGCTTGTTGGCGAGATATTTAGTGGGGCTTTCAAAAATCCACCCAAAGTGCGGATCAGGTGCAGTGCATGTGAGCCAGGCGCCATCACATCGCCAGCCACATCGCACACCATTTGTCTGAGCCTCGGCATCAGACTTCAAAGGAATCTGCTCCCCCGCCGCCCCATCAGACTTCAAAGGAATCTGCTCCCCCGCCCCCCTTCCCCCGCCACGCAATGCCAAGAGCTTGTTTAAAATAGAGATCGCAATACCTAAGCAGTTTTCTTTCAAGCCATGGCAACACTTATGTACATTTCTTTCACACTAATGGAAATAATAATAAGTATAGTGCTTTCACACTGCTAGCAATTAACAAGCACACTTCTTCCCGTTTTGAATGTTATCTGTGAAAAATGTTTCCTTGCGGATGTTTCTATCAACGAACCTTTCTTTCACACTTTCAACCCCAGTCTGATTTCACATGCTGCCCAATATATCGTTCAATCGTATGGAAATTAATAAGTTCATTGCTTTCACACTTTCAAATCCAATCTGATTTCACACATGTGTGCAATCCAATGACATTTATGACAATTTCCAAGCATATTTCTTTCATATTGATGGTAAGATCTAAGCACATTTCTCTCATAGAGACAGCCATGTCAATGATTTCTCTTCATAGTAATGCCAAAGTCCCTGCCCTATTCGTTCATAGTGATTACAATGCCGACATATTTATTCATACTAACGGCAACATCCTTACATGCATTTCAGATTGACCGCAATGTTCGTGTACAGTTAATTCAAACCAATTAGAATACCCATACACTTTGCCTTCATATGTTTAACAGAGTACATTCATATTTCATTCACAAGGTTAGCATGCTTAACTTACAGCAACATCTATGCACATCTTTCACACAGATAGCAAAATATGTACATATCACATTGAATGTCCATGAAAATGCCCAGGCATTTCTTTCAACCCGACAGCTGGTTTCAAGCACATTTTACTCATAATAGCAAAGCCTGTGCACATTTATTTTGGGCTGACAGCAATGTCCATGCACATTTCTTTCACATCGATAGCAATGTCCGCATACATTTCATTCATATCGAATGTGGAATCCACACACATTCCCTCCACAGCAATAGCAATGCAACTCGAAAGTATTTTCATACTGATTGCATTGTCCATGCACAGTACTCCCTTCCTTATGGCAATGTCCACGCACATTACTTTCATAATGATGGCCTTGTCAATGCACAGTACTCCCTTCCTTATGGCAATGTCCACGTACATTAGTTTCATAATGATGACCTTGTCAATGCACAGTACTCCCTTCCTTATGGCAATGTCCACACACATTAGTTTCATAATGATGGCATTGTCAATGCACAGTACTCGAATCACCATGGCAACGTCCTTGCACATTACTTTCATGATAGCAATGTCAATATGTCAATGCACAGGACTCTCGTCATCATGGTAATTAGTCCCCGCACATTACTGTCATCGAGATGGCAATATTGACGCCCAGTCCTGTCTTCTGCTGGCAATTCTCATGCATATTACTTTCACACTCACGGCACGTGCAGTTAACCATGCAGAACTAGATTCTGGCTAAAAGGTGTCTCTTTTGTGGGGAAAACATGCTGTGGTTAGGAGCACTAGAATATCAGAAGAATCGGCAGAGCTGCTGCCTCCTCACGTTTTATTCTTTCCTTTCTGATACTGTGTCACCATGTCCTGTAAACTGAGAATGAAATGAAGAGATGAGGTGAGGGGGGGCAGAATTGATGGTTTCTGAAACAACTGAAAAGACCATGACAGTATGTAGATGTTGCATGAAAAATAAAAGGGATAATGTCCTTTTACATGGAAGGCTGTGAATAAAACTAAGCATCCCATATCTCGTGGACACAGCATTCACTTTATTTCATGGCTACGTCACTCTGCAGCGCAATCCCATAATGCTTCTTCAGTGTAACTGTATGGTATCTCCCCAGGCAATCAAGTCTAAAAATAATTCCCTCTGGGGTTTTATTCTCTTATTGCATACCAGCTATAGCAGCATCATATTCACTTGCACACCACTTCCATTCAACACATACTGGGTCCGACTCAAAGATTCCAGAGAAATAGTCTTAGAGATGAGATTTATAAAAAGTATATATCCCAAGGGAATTTATTACAATAGGTTTGTGTCAAAAGCGAGTAAATCGTTAAAAAAACCTTTTACATGACATAAAAACACATTAAAAACAGACAATCCTAAATTGCACCGAATCACTTCATATTCATACAGCAGCATAGCATTAGTTCATCATACATAAAGATCTATCTTTTCAAAAACAATACATTGCACCATAAGTCTCATAGAGACAAATAGGATGAAATGGGCCACAGAGCAACGCGTTTCGGAGGGTTAAAACAGGTCCAACCTCCTTCTTCAGGCTTGCTTATAGTTGTATTCCATTAATCACGATAGTGCAGATCAGACGACCCTACACAGGGAATGGCAACTTCTTTGTTCTCAACCACATGGGCCACTTGTATAGCAGGGGGTATGAAGATTATGCACCTTGCTTCAGAGAGTATCCAATAATTGCTCGATCGTGGCGTACAGGACTGGAGATTTTTTAATCCCGTTGCTATTTATTATTGCCGCAAAAAACGCCATCACAGAACGTAATCAATAAGGAATATCAAGGATTGGTGGCACATATCACCTAGACACGAGTTTATCTTCGAACCGGATGAGGAAGTTTGGACAATTTCATTGATGACTTCCAGGCAGATATATAGCCATGGATACTCTCTGAAGCAAGGTGCATAATCTTCACACCACATAATTACACTGCACTCAATGCAACATACACTTCAAATACCACTCAGGGCCACATAATTACACTCTACTGAATGCAACACACACTCCACACAATACCACTCAGTGCCACATAAGTATATGCTACATAATTACACTGCACTCAATGCGACATACACTCCAAACAATACCACTCTGTGCCACATAATTACACACCACATAATTACACTCTACTGAATGCAACACACTCCACACAATACCACTCAGTGCCACATAATTATATGCTACATATTTACAATGCAAAATACACTCCAAACAATACCACTCAGTGCCACATAATTACACGCCACACAATTACACTCTACTGAATACAACATACACTCCTCATAATACCACTCAGTGCCACATAATTACATGCCACATAATTAAACTGCACTCTATGCAACATACACTCCAAATACCACTCAGTGCCAAATAATTATATGCTACATATATACACTGCGCTCAACGCAACATACACTCCAAATACCACTCAGTGCCACATAATTACACACCACATAATTACTCTATCTATCTATCTATCTATCTATCTATCTATCTATCTATCTATCTATCTATCTATCTATCTATCTATCTATCTATCTACATATCTATCTATCCATCTATCTATCTATCTATCGCTCTCACGCTATCTATCTATCGCCCTCACTTTATCGCCCTCACTCTATCTATCGCCCTCACTCTATCTATACCCTCACTCTATCAATCTATCTATCTATCTCCCCTCACTCTATCAATCTATCTATCTATCGCCCTCACTCTATCTATCGCCCTCACTCTATCTATTGCCCTCACTCTATCTATCTATCACCCTCACTCTATCTATGTTATGTTATGTTATGTTAATATATATTTTTAAAGCGCTCGTACGCCCGTGGACTTCATGGCGCTATCGAAGAGGGAAGTATAAACACAACATAATACTCTAAAGGTAGGCCTGTTTGAAAAGCCAGGTTTTTAGGGTCTGTCTGAGTATCAGGAGATCCTGGCTCTGTCTGATCGATAGTGGTAAGGAGTTCCAGAGGGAAGCCGCTAGGTGGTGAAAGCAGCTGCTACCCTGTCGTTTCCTTTTAAACCGAGGTACAATTACTAGTGCCTTGTGAGAGGAACGGAGGTTCCGTGAGGGGACATATTTTGACACTAGCTCCCTGATAAAATTGGGGCCTTTGTTCTGTAGAGCTTTGAAGGTGATGCATCCAGTTTTAAAGGCCACTCTTAGAGCTACAGGAAGCCAATGTAGCTTTTCCAGGCCAGGTCTAATAGATTGCCATTTTGGTTGTTTCCAGATAATTCTGGCCGCCTGGTTCTGGACCAGTTGTAGTCTTCTCAAAGGACCTGCTGGGAGTCCTAAGTAAAGGCTATTTGAGAAGCCTAAGTGGGAGAGAACAAGTGCGATAGTCACCTGAATCAGTGCAGAATGTGACAACAAGTGTGCTATTTTTTTTAATCTTTCCAAGCTGAAGAAGCTGGCAGATACAACAGCTCCCACCTGTGCTTTGAGAGAAAGATCTGTGCTGAGTGTAACCCCCAGGCTCTTGACCGACATAGATTTAGCAGGGGGGGGGGGGGGCAGGTCAAGTGGCCAAAAGTATGGACCCCAGCTTAGTTCGCTTTTCCCGGGCAAGATCAGTCCCGTCTTACCCGGGTTCAGCTTAAGATGGTTGACACTCATCCATCTCTGTATGTGTGTCATAGTCTTTTGGAACTCGGCCACAGAGTCTGGAGTATTTAAGGGAAAGACAAGCTGAAGGTCGTCTGCATAATTAAAAATGGTGACTTTATAATTCTTTAGGGAGTGTAGTAATGGACAAAGGTATAAATTAAACAATAGCGGGGAAAGTGAGGATCCCTGAGGGACCCCACAGGTGGAGAGAGATCTAGAAGCTGTGAAAGTCCATAATCGCACTGATTGTGTGCGGCCTTCAATGAAAGAGGTTATCCAGCTCAGAGCAGGGCCCCTGAGGCCCACCTGTTCGACACGGTTGACCAGAATGTCATGGTCAACCGTGTCAAACGCGGTCGATAAATCGAGGAGCACAAGAGCCTGATGGATATCCTTATCTGCATTGGACTTTGGAGTGTCTTGTACAGCTAGTATCACGGCTTCAGTAGAGTGGCATGGACGGAAGCCTGCCTGGTTCGGTTCCAGATACTCAGTACTCTCAATAAAGTTTGACAGGCAACTAGAGACATACGCTTCCAAAAGTTTAGACAGATAGGGCAGGAGAGAAATAGGCCTGTAGTTGGTTAAATCCAGCGGGTCCGCTCCGGGTTTCTTTACTAGGGGAATAAGTAGAACGTTCTTGAAGCTGCTGGGTATCTTACCCTGTGAGAGTGACTCATTTAGTATAGGAAGAATGCCTTGTGGAATAGCTAATCCTATCTCTTTAAAAATATGTGGTGGACAGATATCATTAGGAGAACCTGATTTGACGCGGGAAAGGAGTTCCGAGAAGGACTTTGTATCAATGGGAGGGAGGGATTCCAGTGTAACAGGGTTAAAGTAACTGTCATCCATAGGAGTCTGATTTAAGGGTATGGGTAGGCTCTGTTTTATGGTGACAATCTTGTGTTTAAAAAAATGATTTAGAGAGTCACATAGTTCTTGCGTGGGGATTACAGGAGGGGCTGTTCTCTCATTGTTGCAGAGATCGTTAACTATGTTAAAAACATCTTTAGATTTATTCTGAGAGTTTAACATTTTTGCTGAGAAATAGTCTGTTTTGTGCTTTAAAATACTTTTTTGATAGTTTTTTCGAGCAAAACAGTAGGCCTCTTTGTCTTGAGGTTGGTAGTTTGTTGGCCATTTCTTTTCTTTTTGCCGGACCTCAAGCTTTAAATGCTTTAGATCAGGAGTAAACCATTTATGGGCATCACTATTACGTGAACGAGAGAAGTTCACTAGAGGCGCGTGAGAGTCAGCCGCCTGTTGGAGCCATTGCAGAAGCACCATCTCCATACTGTGTAGGTCGGTACTTGCAGAGGGCAGTGACATGGCCAGTGTGTCTAGAAAGGCCGGTAAGTTTGTGGCTTTCCATTTCCTGATTTTCCCACCCACCCAAGGTGACGGTCTCATGTGCCTGCTGATTGTAAATGTAAAATGGATGAGAAAATGGTCAGACCAGATGCAGGGCATTATGGAAATAGCGGAAAGTGGAAGGTTATGGGACCATATTTGGTCCAGGCTGTGACCTTTCTCGTGGGTAGGGGGGTGTATATATTGGGTCAGATTTATATCTGTGAACAGGTCTAGGAGTTCTGATGCCGGGGTATCAACATCTGTGCTGTCAAACCAATAATTAAGATCCCCGATCAGGGTGATTTTAGAGTAGTTTATTACCAGCGAGGCTAGTTGTTCTGTAAGTGATGTAGGGAACGTAGGAATGGAGTGTGGGGGTCGGTAAAGCAAAACTAATACAAGGGCCCCACTGTCAGTGTCGGTTTTGATGACAATATTCTCAGTATGTGTTAAGACCAAAGAGGGGAGTGCAATGAAATTGTGATTTTTATGCATAATAGCGGCAACCCCCCCACCCGATTTACCAGAAGGATGATTAGCTGTTATAATGTAGTAATCGGACGGGAGTGCAGCTAAAATATCTGTTAGTGAGTCTTCGGTAAGCAAGGTTTCTGTAATCAGAAGAATATCAGAATTCTGAGAGGTCAGTAGTAAGAAAATGTCCATTTGATGTTTCACCTTCGATCGTGTATTCAAATACGTGCAGCGAAGTTTCAACTGTGGCTTAGTGTTAACGTGAGTGCCGGTAAATTGGGAATTTTTGTATTTGTGATCGGGGCCGGAAAGTGTGTCTTTAGCGATGCCGTAGTTAAAAGTGCGCTTCAAAATATGCGGGGGTAAAGTTGGGCAGAGATGATCAGGAGGTTTTAAGAAGAGTAAATCATCTGATGAGTAAGAAAATGTTTGGGCATGGTCTAACACCCTCTATCTATCTATCTATCTATCTATCTATCTATCTATCTATCTATCTATCTATCTATCTATCTATCTATCTATCTATCTATCTATCTATCTATCTATCTATCTATCTATCTATCTATCACCCTCACTCTATCTACCGCCCTCACTCTATCTATCTATCTATCTATCTATCTATCTATCTATCTATCTATCTATCTATCTATCTATCTATCTATCTATCTATCTATCTATCTTTCGCCCTAACTCTATCTGTCTATCTATCGCACTCACTCTATCTACCGCCATCACTCTATCTATCTATCTATCTATTGATCGCCCTCACTCTATCTATCTGTCTATCTATCTATCACCCTCACTCTATCTATCTATTGCCCTCACTCTATCTACCTATCGCCCTCCCTCTATCGCCCGCCCTCTATCTATCTATCTCATTCAGTCTATCTATCTATCGCATCACCGCAGCATCACTCAGCACCATCACCGCATCACTCAGGGGCACCACAACATCACTATGCACTACCACAGCATCACTGAACACCACAGCATCACTCGTCGCCACCACAACATCACTCAGCGCCACCACAGCATCAATCTGTGGAACCATTCAACAACAACTGGTTCAAATATGTTCTATCAATGTTTCAAGCTTTATTACAAATGTCACAAAAAGATGTTAATATTTCACTTCTGTTCTTGGATTTTTCGTCACAATCAAAAACACTGAACATAATCTTCACAAAAGTTATTTACAAAAGTTTTAGCAATTGCCATTATAAATTACAATAAGTTTTATTTAAGTATTAATTCTTTTAAAAAATTAAAAGCCATTGTTATTTGCAATATCAATACAACTAAGTCACATAAATACAACACATATTGCATTACAAATGCTATAGGTGTCACATTTGTGAAACTTATATCTATTGGCATTGTAAATGACAAAGCTATTAATTTCGCTATTTTCAAAACCAACACATAAATAAAAAATGTGTCATTTACTATACCAATAGCTCAAATTTTCCTAATGCGAGACCTATTGCATTGCAAATGCTTGTTGTTAATGAGAAATGGCTTTGGCCAAAGTATTGTGCTTTTCTTACTGATGCTGTTCAGCATCTCCCTAACCTATTGACTTAGAAATGCTTGTTTAAATTCAGAGGGCTTGATTCACAAAGGTAAACTTACTCCTTTACGTAAGTTTACGTTTGTTTGCTATTCTCAAATGGATTTGCGAGTTGTATCTTTACGAGTGCGACACATAAAAAGACCTATGTTTTTATATGTGGAGACTCTGCACTCGTAAAGATACTGCTTGTAAATCCCTTTGTGACTAGCAAACAATTGTAAACCTATAAGGAAGTGTAAGTTTACCTTTGTGAGTCAGACCCAAAGTCTCCTCTTTGGAGCGTGTTACAGACACTGTTAGTTGGAATGTTAGAGATGTCATTAAGTGAATGTTTGTTGAAAGATTCCATGCAAGGGTCCCTTTTGTCAGTTGCTCCAGGGGAGGGACAATAAACACTGACTCAGAGAAAGATAAGATTGCAGAAAGGTTCTAAGTCATAATATCAAAAAGATGTGTGTTGACCTGCAAAAACTTCAACGCCACATTGACTACAGCGGTTTTGTCATGGTAAAGTATTTAGAGACACATACATTGACAAATTCCAGCTCAACAGCTAACTTGATGATAGTCAATATTATGGGGCAGATTTACAAATCCCTTGCGACATCTTCATGACAGTGTTGCGTCACTTCTGTCATGCGGCGTCGTCGTAAACAATGCGCCACTATGCAACAGATTTACAACGCGCCACTTCTACGACACCACTGCATCAAAACCTTCAGTTTCATTTCCTCTGGTTCCCTGGTCTTCCGTTCATCACAGAGCGCCTATTGCTCCATCTAAGGGACCTATAGGAGGAGGCATTTGACCCGTGACCTTCATGTCCCCTCTGTAATCTTCCCAGAGTTACACCTACATTGCTGAGTGTCTCCTGCACTCTAGCGCCAGGTGCAGGGCAGTCTGCAGTCCAGCACTTGCTTACAGTCTTCCATTTGGACACCAGGGGGCGCTGCACGTGGTGCACTTCATATGCTCTGCACGAATCGCTGCACAGCTCTCCAGGTGTCTAGCCTCAAGGAGACAATCAGAGCAGGACTTGTTACTTGGCTCCGCCCCCTTCTTGACCCAGTGCGGAGGATGGACTTAGTGCCCCAAGCCGCTGCTATGCGTCAGCATGCCCTGCAGCTCCCCTGTTCTTGCTCATAGGCTGCTGCTGAAATACAGATTCAGAACTCCTGGCAGCCTGGACAAAAACAACAATAGGTCTGGATAGCTGAAATGCCAGCCAGACCCATTGGCTTTGGCTGTTCCCGTTTTAAAAAGGTGGAAGACCCCAGCAGTTACATTGTATTCACTCACCTTCTGTGGTGCAGACATCATCGTCACAATGTGCAAGGAACAAACATGTTATATCGGAAGCCTGTTGTGACGCGGGGATGAGTCGGGATCAGTCCTGCCTCCCTTCGCTGGTACAGAAACCATTGGACCTGGCCCTCTCCAGCTGACACTGACTGTGCGATGCTCCTGGTTGCTGAGGAGCGGGTGCTGTGAGAAGTTGAGAGAGGTCAATGGTCTCTCCCTGGCTTGGTGTCAGAACATGCCCACATTGGCCATGATAGGCCTCTGAGCTTTGACCAGGCCACTGATAGAGCGGCCAGGCGAGCTCTGAAGGCAATGCCTTCCACTGGCATGAGCCTTGGTAGCAACCCAGAGCAGACTGTCTGAGCGAACAAACTGGCAGAGGAAAATGGAGAAGCATCACGATAAAAGATTACTCCGCTGATGCAACGGGCACTTCTCAGGAGGTACAATGCCTGGAATGAGTGGCCATCACTGCATGAGGCTAGAAACTGAGCTGAATTACTGCTAACACAGAGAACAGAAACAATAGCTTTTTGGCAAACTATAGATTGTCCTGCTAATACTTCAGGGCCATTAAAAAAAAAGAAACAAAGATGTAAAGCACCGTGTGATGGAACTCGTACTCAGAACGAAGACCAATCATCAGGGAAAGAGGGATACAGTAACAATGGCAGGCAGACTCATACTCCCAAAATCCCTCCAACTCAGGGCACATTGCACGGGCAAAGCCAGGCAACCGAAGGGAGAGGCAGCTGAGCTGAGAACACCTTACAAATGGGGTGAAGACATATCTACTAATACAGCACATGATAGAAAGATGGGTACATTCAGGCAAACAGAATAGAAGGTGATCAGGGTGACCCCAATATTGTATAGAGGCAACATATGAGAAATACGATGGAACAACAGTAACAGAAGTTCCCAAGAGGATTATTCTCAAGCCTTCCAAAATGGAAGACCCATATGGTGGGGACAATTCAATTATTTCACGCAACCTGAAGAAGGAATAGGCCAGAGTTAGTGGAAGAAGAGTGTCAGTGTAGAGGAACACAGTATACAGACTCCGCACATAAGGAACAAAATCAAGGGCAGTACCCCACCCATGAAGGCCAGAATGGAAGACTAACCCAAATGCCAATCCATTGAGGCACCTGCTCCAGAAGAAGAGCTGTCAAGCCTGACCATTGATCGAAACGTGTCTAGTATTTCCGGAGAGAGGTGATGCTGCTTAGCAGTTCAGGCTGGGCTGTCTCTTCTAGAATGGAAATTGTTGCAGTAATTGGTATCGTTTAAAACCTTTTTATGTTATTTTTTTGCTGTCGAATGGGACATTAGTACTACTTCTGCAGTAAAGCCTCTGGTGCCAATAGCTTCCCTGAAATAAATCAGTGTCAGTGGAATTTGAGCAACCCAGATGTAATGATTCAGAGGACATTTCAAAAGCTAATTTACTGCCTTCATTACCAAGCATGAGTTATTTTCATTGTACAGTTTGTTATTGCAGACTGAGTTCTTGAATGTAGAAGGCATTCATCAGGTTATTGGCTTTGGCAGAGTTGCAGGTATGAAAAATTAGGATCTTGAGCTGAAGAGGAAAGAAAGAAATCAAAGTATTCAACAACCAGCAACGACTCTGGGCAAAGGGACCCACTTCACAAAGCCATGCGAGCGCCTACACTCAACGTAAGCGCGGAAATGGGACTATTTACAAGAGCAAGTTCACGTTTGCATTTCACGGAGTGAATTAATACTTCCAAATCGGTTTACTCATAGTAATGTTACACCAGTATAGTAGAATATCTTGTGGGAGTAAGTCTGCTCTCACAGTTTTGGAGTGGGCTTTGCATGGCAGGGTTGCCATGGAAGTTTAATGAGCACCCCAAAACCTGTGAGTTTATGAATTGTTATAATCTTGTCACTGGAGGCACCCACACTGGGTGCAGTTAGAAGTTAGTTTTATCAGGGGTAGGAGTAAATCCTTTTCGGAGGTGGGAATTTGGAGCATCCCAAATTCTGTGGGGGTTTATTGGGAGGGATTTTTCCAGGTACAGTGAGCATGTGTAAGTGCTTGCATATGTGAGTACTGTTGGAAAGATGCAACTGTTGCAGCTGCCAAGAGTATCCCTAGAGTTGTTTGAGATTTCCACATCTTTGCAAATCTGCACCCAAACTCATGGGCAAACCAACATGCGGAGGTCTATACATTTTTTAAACTTGGGCCAAAGGTTTTTTTTGCAGCTATGCCCCAGACTATCTGCAAAAAAGAGCAATAAATCCAGCCCCTGATTGACAGGCTCAGGACCGGTGGTGGCGGGGGGGGGGGGGGGGGGGGGGAGGGGGTGTGAGGCTGGGGAAGTAAGGGACGAACTTGCAAAATGGACGAACGTCCACAAAGTCTTAGTTTTTGGGTGTTTCAGAAACATTTTCTATGTAATCTCCCAAACTAAAGAAATGCGTTCAAAGTTACTTCTTTCAAAGGCAGGTGTAATTGCCTTTCTAGGGTAGCAACTAGAATGTAACATCTCTATATTCAAACAGGGTGTAAGAGAAGAAGTTTACAAACAGAAGCTGTTTTCCCTGTGGAAAAAAGAAGACAGACTCAGTAATGCACATCGCCCATCACTTACTTATGCTGAATCTTCTATCTGGGGGAAATAACTCATGCACAACATTTGTGGAGAAGTGGAGTAGATCTGGAAATCTCTGATTGCTGTAAATTTCTTTAGGTTCTGGAATTAATTATGAACTGGAAAATGTGTGTTGTCCTATTATTTTAACAATTCTTTATTGGTTTTACTTCGAAGAACAACATAATTTGTGGGACATTACCCGCAAACAAAACCGTGTACATTGGCGTCACAAAGCTAGGGCTGCGTCTCACCCGCTATGTGGTGAGTTTGTGAGTTCAGTCGTGCTGCTACTGAGACATTCACCAGGTATTAAGACAACTCATGAGTTATTCATATTGATTGAATGCACTTGAATGTGGGGTAGGAACAAGGGGGTTCACTTCTTTGATTTATATTGTATATTATTTGTTTAGAGAATCAGTAACCCTTCTTCAATTTCTCCAGTGATACCTGTTAAAGTCTAGGCCCATTTACACAGCTTCTCCAGGGGAGCTAGGTATTTCTAGTTGAGTGAGCAATGAAAGAACAAAATCACTTGTTATCATCCAATTTCAGTGTAAGTTCAGAAACAAGTCAATGTTGACCAATCCCAGCAAAATCGTATAAAAGTACAAAAAGATCAGAGTAAGTCCAAATCTCCTTAAACAATGTACCCTATATAGTACAAAACAGATGACTAACTCAAAGATAATGATGCAAGCAATCAAGAAAAAGAAATGAAGGTCAAATTGCATCAGATGATTCTCTTTAATGAGCATGGGTAAGCTAACTTTCCCTACACTACCTTGATAAGGGCAACCCTAAGCTGAAAGCATTTGAGTAAGGATGAAATCAAGTAAGAAAAGAAGAAATGTGTCAGCCATCAGAGTCCTCAGTAGAAACCATCCGACGATGTCAAGTCAAGTCAAGTCATGAAATTTGTATAGCGCACTACATACCCAGAGGGTTTCAAGGCGCTTAGGAAGGGGAGGAAGATTATTTGTCAAATATCCATGTTTTGAGCTGCTTTCTGAACGCTAGGTGGTTCTGGGTGAGGCGAAGGTAAGCGGGGAGTGAGTTCCATGTTTTAGCAGCCAGGTAAGAAAAGGATCTGCCTCCCATGGTGGTCTTGTTGATGCGAGGTACAGTGGCGAGGGCTTGGCTGGAAGAACGTAGTTGGCGGGAGGGGGTGTAGAAGGATAGTCGAGAGTTGAGGCAATCTGGTCCTATGTCGTAGAGTGATTTGTGTGCTTGGGTAAGCAGTCGGAAAGTGATCCTTTTATTGACGGGTAGCCAGTGGAGGTCTTTAAGGTGACCAGAAATGTGTTCGTTGCGTGGGATGTCTAATATGAGCCTGGCTGAGGCGTTTTGGATTCGTTGGAGTTTCTTCTGGAGTTTAGCGGTGGTACCTGCGTAGAGGGTGTTTCCGTAGTCCAGTCGGCTCGTGACCAGAGCGTGGGTGACTGTTTTCCTTGTTTCGGAGGGGATCCAGCGAAATGTTTTTCTGAGCATGCGAAGAATGTTGAAGCAGGAAGAGGATACGGCGCTGACTTGTCTGTTCATTGAGAGTGAAGAATCCAGGATGACACCAAGGTTCCGTGCGTGGCCTGTCGGGATGGGTGCTTTTCCGAGGGCTTCCGGCCACCAGGAGTCGTCCCAAGCAGAGGGGGATGTACCTAAGATGAGGACTTCTGTTTTATCTGAGTTCAGTTTCAGACGGCTGTCTTTCATCCATTCGGCTACTTCTTTCATTCCTTCGTGTAGGTTAGTTTTGGCGGTGCTGGGGTCATTGGTGAGAGAGAGGATCAGTTGGGTGTCGTCCGCGTAAGAGATGATGTTGAGGTTGTGTTGGCGTGCGATGGCCGCGAGGGGGCTCATGTATACGTTGAAAAGGGTGGGGCTGAGTGCGGATCCTTGAGGTACTCCGCAGATGAGTTCAGAGGCTTCGGACTTGAATGGAGGAAGGCGGACTCTCTGGGTTCTTCCGGTGAGGAACGAGGTGATCCATTCAAGTGCTTTTCCTTGGATTCCGATGTTATTGAGGCGTTGTAGAAGGGTGCTGTGGCAGACTGTATCGAATGCTGCAGAGAGGTCGAGGAGGATGAGGGCGACTGTGTCTCCATTGTCCAGTAGAGTTCGAATGTCGTCTGTTGCTGCGATGAGGGCGGTCTCAGTGCTGTGTTTAGCTCGGAAGCCAGATTGTGAGGGGTCGAGGGATTTGTTGGCTTCGAGGAAGGCGGCGAGCTGGTTGTTGACGGCTTTCTCGATGACTTTGGCCGGGAATGGAAGAAGCGAGATGGGGCGGTAATTTTTGAGTTCGGTGGGGTCGGCTGTTGGTTTTTTCAGAAGGGCGGTGAGTTCAGCGTGTTTCCAGTCTTCTGGGAAGGTAGCGGAGTTGAAGGAACAGTTGATGACGTCTCTGAGGTGCGGTGCTATGACGGAGTCTGCTTTGTTGAAGATGTGGTGAGGGCAAGGGTCTGTGGGGGATCCTGAGTGGATGGAGTTCATCAGGCGGATGGTGTCCTCAGTGGAGATTGGGTCAAGTAGCTTAAAGCCACGCAAGCAGAAGTACAGGTCTGCTCTCTACGGAAACCTAAGATGGACTTTCTCCCTCACTAAACACAGCGCATAATATCATCTGCCATCGACTTGACACTCTTATGTGACGTCTCCCTGAAAAATTTCCATAGCTCTGACACAACTGGATACTTTCAGCACTTTTCCAAGCTAGATAGCACATTATCTTTTCTCATCCTTTGCCATTCCTCTCCCATGAACTCCTCTCGATTTTCTCGGGCGTCTCCTTCTTTTCATGCTTTGCTATCTACTGAGACAAAACTCCTTTATTCTAACTAATGAGGCTTCTCCGCACCTCCAGTGAAAACAAAATGAAACAAACATTCTACAGCGAAAAACTGAACAAAGACAAACGTGAGGTTACAGCGTGCACTTGCACTGCAAAAGAGAACGTTAGGCTAGGATGTATGACGTTAGCACGCATACTATTACCACGCATACCTTTACAACGCGGTATTTACAACGAATACCGTTACAACGCATAGCGCTTTGAGGTGCTGGATAGTGGTAAGTATAATTTTATATTCCAACTCCAGTCCCCGTGGACACTAGGGAAGGTGTTGGATATAAAATTAAACTTATTCCCTATCCTAGAGCGCCCCCAGCGCAATGCGTTGTAATGGTATGCGTGGTAATGCCTGCGTTGTAATGGTAGTGCGTTTTAACAAATGCGTGCTAAACGTTGTATACCGTTAGGCTAACATAAAATGACACATGAAATTACTAACATATGCATTAGGCCGCAATTTAATTTACAACTTTGGCAGATACACTGGATTACAAATGCGTGCTGATTTCAGGAAAAAATATATGCATGAAAATAATGTAAAAACGACCAAGTTGTCCTTATAATTAATTTTCACATGATTCATTCGGGTAATACGTATGAACCTAACAAACACTAGTTACACAAATCCTAGTAACATCGCTCACAAAAAGGTATTTTATGTTAATTTCTCCTGTCACCTAAATATGTAAATTGTCACATTAATTTATTTTCACGCTTTAAGCATATGTATCTCAAATAGAGTACTTTCAGTATTCAATGCTTCCCTCTTTTAGTACAAATGGGTACAACAGAGTATATTTGAGTGCTGACTATGCGTGAGTATGGTGCACTCCTACATTATCTTCATGTGGGACCAAAATTACATTTCATCACACCGGATAGGGGCACTGCCCGGGTCTCACAGTGATGTCATGTGTTTGAGTTCCAATGTATTATTAAGCCTTACTGTGGGCCTTGTAAGGGGCGGCCATCGTTTGGTCTTGATTTTAGGAGTCCATTAGGCATAAGGTGCTGACCGTACCCTGTTTCCTTCGATATAGGGTGTCGTAGGATGAGTTCAGGGCGTGATGGCCTATCTGATAAGCCAAAAAAAAGTGAAATAGAGTTAATACCAAAATTGCTGTGTTATCACTAAATAATTGGATACAATCCAATTTAATAAATACAATGAACCTCAAAATTACTTTTATACCATGGTACCTGCATTCAGAAACACCCCAGAAGTTTAAGTAGTACAATTACCACACTAATCTCCAGGCCTATCAGGAATATTTGAAAGGAAGGCTCCAATAACCCATCAATATTTCTAAACACAATGTAGTCATGAACAAACCTATACAATCAAAACCAAAACATCTGAGCAAAACAACAATGGATATGATGGAAGATGGCCACAACCAATGTATAAGAAGAGGAATTAATATTATGAGAAGGCACCTAGAGTTGATGCCAACAGCTGGGATGCTCAGGACAAGTGCCAGCAAGTGCCCCGTGCACCATGCAAAGTGACTTAAAACAAGATCCATTTATTCACTGGGAGTATAAGACGTCCAACTGGGATCAAACAGAAGCACACTGAGGTCAATTAAGTAACAGCCATGGTAGCAACATTGGGCACAATCTGATGGTGACAGATAAGATATTTAGGTAAAATAATCCAGACTGGACTCCTGTTATCCAAACAGGAAGAGAGAGATGCCTCTGTCACTGGCCTTTTCACTTCCACTCAGAAGCAACGATAACGTTTCCTTAAGCTCTTCAAAAGGGAGTTAAATAACTTGTGGTTCTGTTTACAAATGGGCAGTATGTAAGATTGGCAATGTTAGTAACACAAACACCTTTGGCCATTTGGCCATTGTAGCTGGGACAGAGTCAAGAGCAGTTGATAACCAAACTGAAGTCCTCGTCTAAGGATGAGTCCCTAAAACCATTCAATTGCAAAAGGTTACTATCACTTCTTTGTTTCAGGATTGGAATATGAACAGTGCAGTCCACAAAGTGGACAATGATTTTTAATAAATGAATGTCTAATGTTTTTTACTTTTAGGAAAGAAAAAGTACTTTAATCCACTCAATTAAATACTAAAAATTAATTTACAAATGTACACAATCAAAATGAGACCTCTCACAAACTAAACTACACAATTCAATTCAATATTTGTTAAATTTGGAACTTAATGAGGTCCACATTAAAATACATGCACATTATTACATAAATATAAAAAATATAAGAAAAACTCATTTCTTGGACCATCATACATTTTCGAGAAACTACTTAGCAGGTCTAACTGTTCCCTTACATAACATTAGTAGATGTTATCATTTACCCTAATAGGTGGAATAACTAAGGTTTTTAACAATAATACCATTTAGCTCATATGCAAAAACAGAGGCCCGAAAGACCTCTACCATAGCAAGTGACATATGTTTGGGACAGTATCAAGCAGCTTCATGAAGGTATAGAATAGTATGCATCAAACATTTAGGCAGCAGCACATTACCGCTTAGGTAGAAAATGGCATTTGGGATTAGCAGCAAGAGGACTGGTATAACTAAGTGTAACCCAGGGTGTGCAAAAAGGAAAAGCTAGCAGCCAGTTCATGTGCAAAATATAGTCTAAAATCCAGCTTTGGCAGAGAGATCTGTTTAGAATTAGCAGCAAGAAAAAGGTGGTCACAGGGCATATCCTAACCTGTGCAGAAGACAATTCATTAGTAGCCACACTAGTAACTAAACTACACCTCTTTGGGTAAAGCTTTTCCTGATGGTGTTTTTCAAAGAGTTTAGGAGGAAAAGTTGTGTGTAGTTGTCACATATTTCTCAATGTAAAAAGAACTTGACTCTTAGGGCCCCGTTTATAATTTGGCTACAGGGTACTCTGTCCGCCAAACATTGGGTCCGCCCATCTCATTTAAGTTTTCCATCGAAGGAGCCCCCTTGGCTCCAATGATAGAAAGCTTCCTTTATGGAATGAGTGCTATTAGTGGAAGGACACTAGATCCACTGCATTTAAGGAGGACAGAGTCATGTATTTTTTTCCTGTCTGTCACAGGCAGAAAAAAACCTAGTGGTAAAGGACAGAAAGAAAAAAAAATAGTTTCCAACACCCTGGGAGAAAACTCTTTGGAGTTTGTTTCTGAAAAACAAACATTTTTGTATGTATGGTGAATAGCCATTTAAACTGACGGAGGGAGTCAACTAAACTTGTTGTACATTGAAAGGAACCACCGTGATGGTGGTTTACAGAAAAAACTGCTGGCCCAGGGGTCATCTCTAAATTGAACTGAGGTTAGTCTGTCAGGATGGGGTAGCTAATGTCCTCTGCCACCTTGATGGACGGAGTAGTGTATGCCAAACAGTAAATCATGCCCTTGGTGTATTAGGTCAGAGCAGTCCAAGGCTGACTCAAGAGGGTGTTGTGGGATAGAAACTCATAACTGAGCCAAACACAGTAGCAGGCAATAAATCAACTCCAAACCAATGCTTTTTCTTTAACAAGTAAAAGTAGTTTAAAGCCGAACAACTAAATATTATACTCAAAATGACAAATTTATATGAAAATCCTTGGCGTCAAATTTGACTCTTTCTGTGGTTAGTCAAATAAATGCTGTGGTCAGTTTTTGTTTCTTTAACTTTACACTCTAAAACATATTCTACGTATGTTCTCATTTGTTCTCAAAGTGCATATTGTGAACACCTTTATAGCAGTGGATCTACCTCAATGTGCTGTGCACAAGCTCCAATTGGTGCAAAATGTTGCTGCAAGTCTAGAATTGGGACTAAAAAAAAGGGATCATATTTCTTGGTCCATGGCCTCCTTGCATTGGACATCTTTGTGTAGTATAGTCAGAATTTGGGGGTTGTGTCCATGCAAGGTCTTTAAATATTCCCTAGGACCCTTCCCTAATGGTTTGCGTTATATCTCCTTGCATTGGCTCCTTGTTAAGCAACAGATTGTCTTTAAGTTACATTGTTTAGGGCACATGGCCTCATCCCCCTTTCTTCAGTGTTTTAAGTGGTACAACCCCAGTTGTTCTCTCAGATCCAGTGATCAACGCCTTCTTGAGGTCCTCAAGCATCTGAGAAGTCTCTGGTCCAAAGGCCTCACCTGTGGCACTGGCTGTAAAACTGAATTCCATTCCACTTGCACTACACCTGGAATCATATCTGATCACAATCAGGAAGGTTTTAAATACGTGTCTCTTCCCAAACTCTGCGTGTTAATCTTTCAAAGATTGGAAATGCATAAATCATTTTGTGTGATTTTCAGGTGCTATTGGATACACTTTTCTTATAGACTTTATGGGAATACAACTTATAATTGCTGAGTGTGTATTTACAACCTTTGAAACTGTTCTGTTTTTACATATATACATTGTTTATGTATATATCTATCGATCTGGTCTTATATGGACTTTTTCAGTTGAATATTGGTTTATTATTATTTGAGGTATATGGATTGCTGTCCCGATTAATCACGCACTGAGCCAGGCCTCTTTTAGGAATCTTTCTTTTACTTTCTTGCACTTGGTGATGGAGAGGCAATTTGTAATGTGTCATATTTGGGTGTATAGGAAAAACATTGTATGTAAACCAGTGGATTAATCAGTAGGGTAATTATCACCCATGCTATATATATTGTGTTGCTGTTGGTTAAATCATGGGTCTCCACACGTGGTATCTTTTTTGCATAGATACATGAAATGTTGTAGTAGGGAAAGATGTTGTCGTGTAATAATTGGGAATGTTTGTGTTATGAAGAGAAAACTACTGCCTTACTTCTCCGGCGGAGGGTGAAATTAGATCACAGTTCTTGGTGCTTCCTGTAACCCCCTCTGGCATACTGGGTCACCGTCGTATCCCACGATGAAGGGGCAGGCCTGATTGGCACAGTGAGTTCTTGCAGGACGGCTCCTCTTGGCATATGGAGTCACTGCCTGCTACCGCACAAGGCTATGGCCATTACCGCATGGCAGTCTTTGTCACAGTGGCCCCTTCTGGCATACAGGGTCACTGAATTCGGCACTACCCATGGGCCCAACCCGATTGGCACAGCACAGAACAGAGGCGGCCCTCTCCTAGCATACGGGTGTACTTCACACGGGCAACGATCTGATTGTGGTGACAGAAATGACTATGCAAGTGAGTCCATTCGACAGGGCTCTACACTGGACTCGCTCCCTCCAACACTCTCCTCTTCCTCACAGGCCATGCTGGCCTTGGCAGGCAGGAAGGCGCTGGTGCTCCAGGGCAGGTGGTCTTGAGTTCCCCGGTTGATATCCCCTCACCCAGAAGGGAGGCTAGCAGGGTTGGCCCCCAGTCCTGGTCACAAGCAGAAGTCTTTCAAAGCTTCCCCTCCTCACACAGCCCGTCTGGCTGCTTGGCGGATGACAATTGTTGGGGTCTTACAGTCAAATTCCAGTCACCAAAAGTGGTTTAGGGTCTGAGTCTTTGGTGTTTTATGTTGGAGTTTCTGCTTCTTTTGAAGTGTCCCCTCCTCCGCCTCCTCTTGTAAGCAGTCTGTCACAGCAGGAGTGTCTCTAAAGCTAATAGAGTCACAACACAGGCCATGGGGGTGTAGAGTTCACACCTGGATGTCAGTCACAATGAAACATGCATTAAAAGGTTTATTTATGTATTTGTTTTCTTTGAAGAATGTTATATAGCGCTGCTAGACCCATAGGTATCAGAGCGCGTTACATGAGGAATCATTGCATTACAAGTTACAAATTACATCCGTTATCAGAGCATAGTAAAACATAAGTAAAAATAAACAATGTTACAGTAATTTGTCGAAGGGAGGGGGAGGAAGGAGACATGGCGGGGAGAACAGTGCCCAATGTCTGGCTGTGTAGGTGACGGCCGAGGTGGTGAGCCAGGGCGGGTCTCCTCTATGGCTGTCTAGCAGCTCCACCGGGCATCAACCAAGTTGCTCAGTGGTCAAATTGCTCAGTGGTCAGTGAAAACAAGGTTAAATTAGTTATGGTTGCATAGTCAAACACAGAAGAAACAAGTCCCCAATAGAGGAATAGAGGGAATGGAGGGGTTGGAAACAAGGGGCTGGGAAGCCGAACAGTTCTGGCAGATCGGAAGTGGGGGAGAAATACCTCATGGGGGCCCAGGAAGTTAGAGTAAATGGGCCTATAGCTCAGATGGGGTCACATAGTCATTAAGTCCAGTGTTAAGATTAAGCCACCGCATTAGGTCATCTCGGCAATGTGGGGGTACCGCGCAGCATCGCGTTCCATGCCTCCCTTTGTAGTACCTGTACTCCAGAGTGAACCAGCAATGCGATTGGAAGGTGTATAGCAGGTTTCTGAACTATCGGGTCAGAAGTGCGTGGATGCTGAGTGTACAGTCACAAATGATGTGGAATGTTAGGTTTCCACTAGGCGAGCGCCATCTTATATGCAGGGAGACCAGAGTCAATGATGATGCTTGTTATTTTTGTTCCCAGATAAAAAATTGGCAGCTGGCAAGCGATGAGTTATAGATCTGGTACGAGTGAGGTCAAGTGTTAATTCCCCTAGACATGGGCACAAATGATAAAGAACTGGTAATGAGCGAGCGCTACTAGCGTGGTCACCATTTTAGGGTCAGGCAGTGTTAAGGGGTCGATCGTCCTGCTAATCAAATTGGGCTATTGAAGGTAGGAAATAAAAGGGTACCTTGAATAGAAAATTGGCCTGAGAGTCATTGAGAGGCCCTCTTTTTAGCGGAGCAGTTGCTCGTGAAGGCGCCTCTTAACAAGGAGTAGAGCGGTGAGCCTGCACCCGACCCGCGTCTCCGTCCCATGGAGCTGCCTTCTTCGCCCGTTCCTCCGATGAGATCCTTCCTTCAGAAGAGAAAGCCAGTAAATATTGCAGTGCTCGAGTGGTGTAGGGTTGGAGCCTTTCACCAGACAGTAGAGAGGAGAGCCGGCTCCCGACCTGCGTCTCCGTCCCAAAGAGCCGCCATCTTTGAGTCGGGCAGCCGGGATCAACTGTTTCTCAATCTTGCTGCCTCTTGTGGTCGGTGCTATGAAAACCTGGTGAGTAGTATCTGCTTTCCACTTTTCCCTGAGCGAAGGTGCGGCAGGCCGCAGCAGGGGTCTTCATGCCACTGTGAACCCCGAGGTCTCGGGGGGGTTCTCCTGGTCTCTCATCCCCCTCGCTATTCAGGGGTCTCAATCCACTCCGGCTGCTGCAGTTACAGCCCGCAACATGTCCCCAGTTCCGCCACTGGACCTCGAACGGCCCAGGAAACCTCAGAAATAATTGCAGATGACCCGGAGGGTAGGAAGCCCACAGAGATAATTGCAGATGACCCGAGACGACTATTACCGGGCGTCGGCCATACTAGCTCGGTTTCAACTGAGGAAATCTTCTAGCCCATTCGTCCACGAATCACGAGTTCGCTAGCGGGGGATTTAGCGCAATGAGGACTGCTGACCAGCAGGACCTCAGGTGAGAAGGAGAATCTCAGGAGGATGGTAGAGATCTGGGGGAAATCACCAGAAAGGCGATGCCTGGTCGGGAGCTCCCAGCTGGAGCTCCTCACTAGTCGGCCATCTTGTTGCTTCTAGACCAGGACCCCCAGCCTACTATTTATGATTCCCTTATCAGCCCCATCTCCTTCCTTAGATGTGCTCAGGCCCCTTCCCAGTGACCTCTCACTGAATCAAAGAGCACCATTTAAGTGTACAGGGGAAACCCGGCCCTTCCTTCTCCAGTGTATCCCACCCAACTCACAGGAATGCAGCAATACACACATCTACCAGGGGGATCTCTGTTCAGAATTTGAATTAGTAGCGCGATATCCCTCGGCGCCTTGCTCTACTCCCCCCCCCTCCATTTTGTCCCTGTTGTTGTTGTGCCTCCGTGTGCGCTGACCTGAGCCCGCCCCGCCTCCCAGCTGAGACGCCCTCCCACTTACTAGGTACAGCGCTCCCAGTCCCAGAAACGCTGTGATCTCTCTTCGCTCCTGCCCTGAGTGGTCGCTCCCTTGTCTCCCCACCGAGACTCGGTATTGTAGCACTGCGCTGCCTGCATTTGACTGTGCCTGTATTCTCTGTTGGATCGTAATTGTTTGTAACTTTGTAGTGCTTGCACCATATCTGTTCCGTTTTTAACTTTGTAGTGCTTGCACCATATCTGTTCAGAATTTGAATTAGTAGCGCGATATCCCTCGGCGCCTTGCTCTACTCCCCCCCCTCCATTTTGTCCCTGTTGTTGTTGTGCCTCCGTGTGCGCTGACCTGAGCCCGCCCCGCCTCCCAGCTGAGACGCCCTCGCCCCTCCCCCTCCACTATCCATATATGACAGTTCTTCCCGCGCGCAGCGTTTACGCGCAGCGATCGCGCCCCAGTCGCGCCGAAGGTGCGCCAAAGGTAAGCCCGTCTACGCCCGTCTGCGCCTGGACCGCGCCCAGCGCCAGACCCCCTGCCCCTCGCACTGCGCTGCCCTCCCGCATCACCTACGATGCCGCCACCCTCCTAGCCCTTAACCCCGGTCGCGCCCCCAATTGCGTCCAAGCCGCTCCCGGACACACCCATGGACCTTTCTCTTGCTACTCCTGCAAATTCAGCGGCACCGACAACACCTCCGCTACGACCACACCACAGATTCCCGACCCCAACCACCTACAATGCATCCTACTCAACACCCGATCGGTCCACAGACACGCCATTGACCTATGGAATCTACTAGACACCATCTCTCCAGACGTCGCCTTCCTAACAGAAACATGGATGAACGCTTCCTCCGCCCCAGACATCACCATTGCCATCCCTGAAGATTATAAGATCACACGCAAGGACCGTACCGGCCACACAGGTGGAGGAATCGCTATCGTCCATAAAAAATCAATCCGCATCTCAACCAGCTCTGACGCCAACCTCGCCAACTCCGAACACCTTCACTTCCAGATCCACATCGACCCCAAGACCACACTCAGAGGCACCCTCCTCTACAGACCACCAGGACCCCGCGCAAAATTCAGTGAAGACATCACGGACTTCATCACTCCACACGCGCTCCCCTCGAAACACTACATCCTTCTGGGAGACCTCAACTTTCACCTTGAAAAGATCAACGACCGCAACACCACCACACTCTTGGACAACCTCGCCAACCTCGGACTTAAACAACTGGTCACTTCCCCCACCCACATCGCAGGTCACACACTCGACCCCATCTTTACCTCCAGCAAGCATGTCTCCTTCAGCCACACTACGGATCTCCTCTGGACTGACCACAGCTGCGTTCACTTCACCTACAACAAACCAAAACCCATCAACCACCCCCAACCATCTCTGCGAAGAAACTGGAACAAAATCACCATCGACCAGATCTCCTCATCGCTCCTTCTAAACACCCCAGCCCACTCTTCTAACCCAGACCAAGCCGCCGCCAACTTCACCCTATGGTTATCCAACACCGCCGACACCTTAGCACCACTGAAAAAACGTCAAAGCAAACCTGGCAGCAAGAAAGCCTCATGGTTCAACGATGACCTTAAGAAATCCAAGAAACTCTGCCGCTCCCTTGAAAAGGCCTGGAAAAAAGACCCAACCACTAGCACCAAGGACGCCTTCAAAAACGCCACCCGCACACACCGCCAACTAATCCGAAAGGCCAAGAAAACAGCATTCAAGGATCGACTAGACAACAACGCCCACAACAGCAAGGAACTTTTCAACATCGTCAAGGAATTTACCAATCCCTCGGCCAACTCCAACGACATCACCCCCTCTCAAGTCCTCTGCGACTCCCTAGCATCATTCTTCCACAACAAAATTGCAGACATCCACAACAGCTTCGACAACCAACCCGGAGACCAGCCCACCCAACCATATGCTGAGCATTCTCCCCCCTTGAACACCCTTATCGACTGGAAACCAATCTCCACTGAGGACACCATCCGCCTGATGAACTCCATCCACTCAGGATCCCCCACAGACCCTTGTCCTCACCACATCTTCAACAAAGCAGACTCCGTCATAGCACCGCACCTCCGAGACGTCATCAACTGCTCCTTCAACTCCGCCACCTTCCCAGAAAGTTGGAAACACGCTGAACTCACCGCCCTTCTGAAAAAACCCACAGCGGACCCCACCGAACTCAAAAATTACCGCCCCATTTCGCTCCTTCCATTCCCGGCCAAAGTCATCGAGAAAGCTGTCAACAACCAGCTCGCCGCTTTCCTCGAAGCCAACAAATCCCTCGACCCCTCACAATCTGGCTTTCGAGCAAAGCACAGCACTGAGACCGCCCTCATCGCAGCAACAGACGACATTCGAACTCTACTGGACAATGGAGACACAGTCGCGCTCATCCTCCTCGACCTCTCCGCAGCCTTTGACACAGTCTGTCACAGCACCCTTTTACAACGCCTCAGAAACATCGGAATACAAGGAAAAGCACTTGAATGGATCACCTCGTTCCTCACCGGAAGAACCCAGAGAGTCCGCCTCCCACCATTCAAGTCCGAGGCCACTGAAGTCATCTGTGGCGTACCCCAAGGGTCCTCACTCAGTCCCACCCTCTTCAACGTATACATGAGCCCCCTCGCGGCCATCGCCCGCCAACACAACCTCAACATCATCTCTTACGCGGATGACACTCAACTGATCCTTTCTCTCACCAATGACCCCAGCACCGCCAAAACTAACCTACACGAAGGAATGAAAGAAGTTGCCGATTGGATGAAACACAGCCGTCTGAAACTGAACTCAGATAAAACAGAAGTCCTCATCTTAGGTACATCCCCCTCTGCATGGGACGATTCTTGGTGGCCGGAGCCCTTGGAAAATCACCCACCCCGACAGACCACGCACGGAACCTAGGCGTTATCCTGGACTCCTCACTCTCAATGAACAGACAAGTCAGCGCTGTATCCTCATCCTGCTTCAACATTCTTCGCATGCTCAAAAAAACATTTCGCTGGATCCCCACCGAAACCAGAAAAACAGTCACCCATGCTCTGGTCACGAGCCGACTGGACTACGGAAACACCCTCTACGCAGGTTCCACCGCTAAACTCCAGAAGAAACTCCAACGAATCCAAAACGCCTCAGCCAGGATCATATTAGACATCCCACGCAACGAACACATCTCTGGTCACCTGAAAGACCTCCACTGGCTACCCGTCAATAAGAGGATCACTTTCCGACTGCTGACCCACGCACACAAATCACTCTACGACATCGGACCAGAGTGCCTCAACTCACGACTGTCCTTCTACACCCCCCCCGCCATCTACGTTCTTCCAGCCAAGCCCTCGCCACTGTACCTCGCATCAACAAGACCACCATGGGAGGCAGATCCTTCTCATACCTGGCTGCTAAAACATGGAACTCACTCCCCACTCACCTTCGCCTCACCCAGAACCACCTAGCATTCAGAAAGCAACTTAAAACGTGGATATTTGACAAGTAATCCTCCTCCCCTCCCTAAGCGCCTTGAGACCCTCTGGGTATGTAGTGCGCTATATAAATTCTTTGACTTGACTTGACATGTACGGTACCACTTCAGGGAACACATACATCCAGCACATACAATTACAATGCACATACTGCGTAGCACTGAATCCTTCATGTATTGTGACACTCATAGGCTCACATATACCCAGCATATGCATTAAATCTGCACACACTGTCTAGCACTGTATGACTTGTGTACTGTACCATTCATACTTACACATACACTTAGCATATGTATTCATCATACGCACTCTGCACAGCACTACCTCCTTCATGTACTGAACCAGCCACAGGCTCACATTTATATTTTATTTATTTATAAAGGTTTATACAGCGTGAACATGACCCTAGAGGGTATCAGAACGCTTTACCTAACACTGTTCATAAACAATAGAAGTAGAGGGTAATATACATACATTCAATTTACTGGTAGGCAGTGGTAGGTAAGGTAACATATGATGAAAACAGTAACGTAAGAAGAATTAAAGTCTTAGTAAGTGAATTTGTTCATTAGAAGCATTTTCACTTCTTTTTTGGAGGAGGAGGAAGGGATCCTGCGAACATCTGGTGGTAATAAGTTTCAAATCTTGGTGCGATACCTGAGAAGGCTCTGCAGCATGTTCTTTTTTTTGTGGAAAGATTGTGGTTTCAGTAGTAGTGCGCTAGCACTTTGCGAATGTCTGCAACCTCCAGACAGCTCAAGCTTTTGTGCTAAGTGTCTTGTGGTTTTGTTGTGAAGGGCTTTCTGGGTCATGCAGGCGATCTATAGTTGTATTCTTGCCTGGCATGATAGCCAATTCAATGCGTTTAAGGTCAGAGAGATGTGGTTACATCCTGCATATGCATTTAACAGGCACACACTGCACAGTACCGCATGATCCTTAACATGTACCCTTCCCAGGTACACATTCACCGAGCACAGAGACACCACTCCTCTGCAGCACTTCATAAGCACCCGATGGAGGCCGAGGGGTGAGGTAACCACACAGCAGCGAAACGTTGATGGGAGTGAGCCTGGAGGCCTCACTCCAGTGGCACAGGCTAACAAGGACAGGTTCACCTCTATCGGTCTTTACTCTCTATGCTGACACCACCGCGCTTGTGCTGCTTAACTACTGGTGATGGCAGTAGCCTTCCACCACTACGGGGGTAGCGCTTTCGACACCCCTCCCGGTCCAGCGAGAGTTCAATCGTTGAGGTATGCCTCATGATCCGTGTTCACCAATGACAACAAAAATCAGCATTAGGGCTCCAGACATTAGTACAACTGGGCACTCAGGGCAGGAGTGCAAGTCCATGACGATGCAGAGGACTTTTCCGTCCCAACACAGATCAGACCCAATGGCATAACTTTTCTCACTGAGCGGATCAGGCCTAAACCTGTGCTCATTGGCTTGTCACAATAGCCAACTCTTGCTTATAGAGCTGAGCATATAACTGCGCGATACAAGTGCTCTTTTTCAGAGGAAGCACACAACTTCTGTCAGATCAAATCCATTAGGGAAGGAAATCAACACGGGGACGAGCCATAGCCCTTCTCTCAATAGCGCTTCTTAAATCACTTTTATTGTTGATTACATGAGGTTTGCCAACAAAAGGACAGACCTAAAAAGTGAATCCTCCATTGCCTTCCTCGCTGCTCATTTACAGTGAAGGGGAATAAAGTGCTTCTAATGTGACCCACGGGGTTGAAAAACACGCTCATGGTGCCTTGTCATAACTCACATGGCACCCACCTTGCAAGTTGGAAATGGTCCATAATGAAAAATGTGTTGTTTTGCCAGAGGGCACTAGTCAGGTGCTATCAACCTATCACAGCACATACGCGAGTCGTGCGTCCTCAAGATGGACCAATCGGACGTGTTGTCCTTTCAGCTTCACGTGCTGTCCTTTCAGCTTCACGTGCTGCCAAACCCTGGCGTAGAAGCAGCAGTTCTCACGTTGCACGTGAAAAGATACAAGCGCCGCTCTTTCCCGGATGCCCCCCGCACACGTGCAGCTCACACGGGCACCGTCAGCTCTTCTTGGAGCGCCACGAGGAGGAGGCCCGGATGTTTTTGTAGGGTTTGTCGGAAGTCAGCAGAGAGGAGATAAGATACCCTGGCAGCGGGGCCTTATCTCACTCCGTCCCACCCGTGCATGTCAAGAAGCAAAGACCCGGATCTGAGGGCGGAAGGAGGATGAGACAGGCTGTGGGGGGCATGGCGCACACCGTGGGAACCAGAGAGGAGAGGCCCTTCCCTCCGCCATCAGCGTGTGGAGGCAGCGAAAGAGAAGACGGACACTCCACTCAGGGCTGCCTGCACTGGCGGTGCTCTGCCAGGGGTCAATGAACAGGGCCTGGCCTGCTGGGGCTGTGCTCAGAGCTGTGCCAGGCTCCCTCCGAGGTCTTCCAAGGTGGAAGGGGCTTGCCCAGGAGGGCTTGTTTTGGGCATGATGAGTTAGGGCACAGGAAGGCGTAGGAGTTTGGTGGTTATGCACAATCTGAAGGTGACATGGAAATTCCTTGCATGGCTGATTAGGCCGGAATGCGAGGGTTCCCCGATCCCCAGTATTCTAACACCAGATGGGCCAACAGTATTCTCCCCAAAGTCATTAACAATATATTTAGAGAGGACTATGTTAAGCTATATGGGGCACTGGGGGAGAAGCAGAAGGAACTGATGGTGACATTCGGAAGGCTTGGGATTACAGGTAGTTGACTAGGCCGCATGGAAAACCTTGGAGGCCACGATCTCCACCCAGGAAATTATCTCAGCAATTTTGGGAGATGGCCCGAGGCAAGACACCGGGGCTGGACGGACTCCCAGTGGAATTTTTTTGTAACACTAGTGATCCCCGATCTTGATTAAACGTACGCTGCTGCTCTAAAGGGAGGCTGACTTCCAGCTGCCATGAGGGAGGCGATGGTGGTCCCATTGCCCAAGAATACATAAGAGTCAGCGGGTACGGCGGACTGTTGCCCACTATCCATCCTGAATCTAGATTTCAAATTGCTTAGTCACGGTGTTAGCCAATAGGCTGCTGCCGCACATGCAGCGTCTGGTTCAAATGGACCAAAATGGGTTAATCTCCACTAGGTCGACCTCTGGCAACTTGAGAAGGCTGTATCATGTATTATTTCATAGCGGCCTGATGGCATACCCAGATGCTGTTGTGATGGCCGTCGACCTGGAAAAGGCATTCGATTCTTATGGTGGGACTTCTTGTTGCAGGTGATGCTGAGCATGGGACTGGGGGACGGATGGTTGCGATGGGTTCGCCTATTATACCTGGACCCCACTGCTAGGGTGCAAGCGGGCGGAGTTGTGTCCTCCCAATATTCTATTCACAGATCTCAATCAATCAATCAATCACAGCATTTGTAAAGCGCGCTACTCACCCGGGGGGTCTCAAGGTGCTGGGGGAGAGGGGTATGTTACTGCTCGAACAGCCAGGTCTTGAGCTGCTTCCTGAAGGAGAGATGGTCTTGGGTTCGCCGAAGGTCGGTGGGGAGGGAGTTCCAAGTTTTGGCTGCCAGGTAGGAGAAGGATCTTCCTCCGGCGGTGGTTCTGCGGATGCGTGGTACGGTGGCGAGGGCGTGGCTGGTCGATCGTAGCTGGCGGGTGGGCGTGTAGAAGGTCATGCGGTTGTTGAGGTACTTGGGGCCCAGGTCGTGGAGAGCCTTGTGTGCTTGGGTGAGGAGTCTGAACGTGATTCTCTTGCTGACGGGGAGCCAGTGCAGGTCTCTCAGGCGTCCGGTGATGTGGCTGTGTCAGGGGATGTCCAGGATGAGTGGTGCGGAGGCGTTCTGGATGCGTTGGAGTCTTTTTTGAAGTTTGGCTGTGGTTCCAGCGTAGAGGGTGTTCCCGTAGTCCAGTTGGCTGGTGACGAGTGCCTGGGTGACGGTCTTCCTGGTTTCAGTGGGGATCCATCTGAAGATCTTGTGGAGCATGCGCAGGGTGTTGAAGCACGAAGATGAGACGGCGTTGACTTGTCTGGTCATCGACAGGGAGGAGTCCAGGATGAAGCCCAGGTTGCGTGCGTGGTCCGTTGGTTTGGGAGCGGTGCCCAGGAGTCGTCCCAGGCGGAGGGTGATGATCCCAGGATGAGGACTTCCGTCTTGTCTGAGTTCAGTTTAAGGCGGCTGTTCCTCATCCAGTCGGTGACGTCTTTCATCCCTTCGTGTAGGTTGGCTCTGGTGGTGGTGGGGTCGTTGGTGAGGGAGAGGATCAGCTGGGTGTCGTCGGCGTAGGAGATGATGTTGAGGTTGTGTTGGCGTGCAATGGCTGCGAGGGGGCTCATGTAGATGTTGAAGAGGGTTGGACTGAGTGATTGCTGTTGGTTGTCATCAACTTTTTCAAGCATCACAGTCTTTGCCGGGAATTGGTCTTCTCATGATGTGTCCACCGTGTGCAGTGCTTAATTTGAGCCGGTGGTATGGTCACTTGCACTTATTTCTCATCGTCAAACATTTCCAGAGATCACTAGAGGGGAAAAACACACAAAACAGAAAGGCAGAGGAAGAGAAAGACAGACAATTCTTATCCAAGGGAGAGAGCAGGAACCTGTAAGAGTGAGATAAAGGTCAGCGAGTATCTGACAGCGAATTAAAGAGCCTTGAGGTGGATTCAGGAGGACTACACACCCTTTGTATTCGGCCCACTGACATCTTATAGCGCCGGCCGCAGGTGTCTGAGCGGTGCTGTGGGCACCAGCACTTATAACTTTAGAAATACAGCACAGACAGGGCGAGTGCTTGGGTCAGATCATCTGTGCTTTGAATGACAGTTCTGGTTTGATTTGATTAAGGACACGTCTGTTTGCTTTCCTGGCTGTGCAAAGAATCCTCAGCAATCTACTTCAACACTACAGATCGGCGGCATCTAGGCGCTACATTCACATCCAGAAGATGCAATTGCTGGTACATTTCTACATTTCTTTCCACCTTTGCTCTTGTAAATACATAGGTTTTGCAAGTCTTTCCTCACTGCTCTGAGTGCTGTACAGACTCATACAAAATTGACACAAGCCTACAGTGGGGGAAACACCCTTTACAACGCAACTTTTACCACGCAGTGCCTTTACGACGCAAATTTTACAATGCAAACCATTACAACGCATTGTGCTGGGGGGCGCTCTAGGATAGGGAATAGGTTTAATTTACTGTCCAACACCTTCCCTACTATCCACGGGGACTGGAGTTGGAATAGTAAATTTAACTATTCACTATCCAGCGCCCCAAAGCACTATGCGTTGTAATGGTATGCAATGTAAAAACCGCGTTGTAAAGGCATGCGATGTAAAAGCATGCGTTGTAATGTCGTACATCCCTACAGTGGTAGAGGATGCAAAGTGATACTTTTCTACATCAGTGCCATATTCAGTGTCCTCCACCACATCGGCTTCTGTCATCTCCTGCTACAAACTTTTCAGGTTCGCCATGCATAATATCTCCAGCATCAAAAGGCGTTACCTATTGACACCCCCCTTTTAATATGCATTAAAAAATATTTCTGGAATCCCCGGAAGTGGTTCACACGAGCACCAGCACTGGGAAGCTGTACCAGGAGAAGGGGGCTTGTCAGCTCAGTTTCCGAAGAGTCTTAGGGCCAGATGTAGGTAAGTAACATTTACCGATTCTTAATTACCGAAAATTACCGAATTTTACCGATTCGGTAATTAAGAATCGGTAAATGTGAGGGGTGGGTATGTAGGAAATCCAGATGTTCCCTTTTACCGAATCGGTAAAGCCTATTGATTCCTATGGGCTTCAAAGCCCATAGGAATCAATAGGCTTTACCGATTCGGTATTTACCGAATCGGTAAATACCGAATTTCACAAGGGTGCAGGGGGTGTCACTTTGACACCCCCTGGCACCCCTTAAACAGGATTGGGTGCCATGTGGCAGGCATACAAGCCCTAGGGGCAGGTCTGCCTGCCACATGGCATAGGTGTGCATGCACACATGTGCATGCACACCGGAATCGGTATTTTACCATGAAGTTGGATTTCATGGTAAAATACCGATTCGTTAAGGCCTTTTGGACTCAGAAGAGTCCCACCTACATATGGAATTTACAGAATCGGTAAAATTACCGATTCGGTATTTTACCAAATCGGTAATTTTACCGATTCTGTAAATGTAGATTTACCTACATGTGGCCTTGGATTTAGGCCCCTACATACCGATTGGCCATTTACCGGTCGGTAACGGCCGAAATCGGCCATTACCGGTCGGTAAATGGCCTGAAACGGCCACCTACATCGGGCCCTTACTGTTTATAAAGCGCTCACATACCTCACGGGAATGAGCGCTATCTAGATCGTTTAAATAAAGAAGGAAGCCACCCTGAATCCTTTTGACATGAAGTTCCTAATTGTGCTACTGATTTTGTCACCTCTGAGGCCAGCGGTCGCAAAGCCAGTGCCAGGGGTCGCAGGTGCGACCTCTGGCGATCCCTAAATGATGTCCATGGCAGTCTGCAGGTCAGAATGTCTCCTGAGTGAAAGCACACACTAATTGGGTACTTGATGCGAAAAAATATCTAACCCCGCAGAATATAAATAAAACATCCGCCTCCTGTAGTCCCAGCGTGTTTCTGATAAGCATCTCTGGGACACACATTACTTAAGTGTACTTTTCTGAGCGCTCTATGTACGAACAGAAAGTCCTCACTCTTATGTATTTATGGTAAAGCGGGCAAAACTTGAGACAACTTTTGGTGAAGTGTCAAAAATGTAGATGCCTAAAATTTGGAAGGCGGGCTTTTTTTCAAGTGTAAATATTGGATAAATTATACGTTTGGAAGTAAATTAAAATTAGCACATGAACGAATTGTATAGTTAAAATGGGGTGGGGGTGCAAGACCACCTCCTCCACTTTCCCATTTTCCGAGCAGTTAGTGGGGCTTGATAGTGGCTCTTTGTGTGTTCAGGGAGTGAAAAGAGGGGCTCGCAGGGTGATTCAAGGACACACCTCCCAGCAGTCCGGTTAAGAACACTTCTGAAGCTCCACAGGTAGAAGTGATGTTTTCAACACACACCTGGACTTAAACACTCAGAAAGAAGCATTTCCCCTGCACCAAGGCCAATCAATGGTTGTTGGAGGGTAGAAGTAAAGTTGGCATTGAAGAGGTTAGTGACAGGTCTTTGTTGACACTAGTCAAATGTATTCAAATGCTCGGTCTTTTATAACTATTCCACTATATAATATCATTTACATTACTTAAAGCATCCTGTATGGAAAAAGAGAACATTAACAAAAAGAATAAAATCTTCATTCATTGTTCTACACTGTGGAGAAGTGTGGCTCAATGGTTAGAGCGGCAGACCCTGATGCAGAGATCTAGCCCGGGACCAGGGTTCAATTCCCCTCCTCTGCGGGTCTTGGGCTCTTCTTCCTCGGACCTGATAATTCTCGCCTCGGTGCCTATTCCAATCATGGAGTCCCACTCTGCAACTCTGGGCAATAGCTTGCTTAATCTCCACATCGGCCCCCACAAAGCTAAGGATGCCTGGCCTCCACCTTGGGGGTGCCCAGGAGTGGACGCCTCACAGGGAAAGCCAGGATGGGTTCCACAGCGGTATTCGTACAAGCGCCTTGAGACCCTTGCGGGTGAGTAGTGTGCTATACAAGTATCAATTTACAATTACACTTTGTAAAATCAAAGACCCGATTATATTGTCCATAAAGTGCTGCTCCCTAACATATTCCTCATCTTAAAGACCATAATCATCATAAAACTGAATATTAAATTATTTGATTTTCTTCTGCAATTCTTCCTAATTCCTTAAGATACAAATGTATTGAATTTTGTTGACACTGGAACACAAGAGTTGTCGAGTGAGATGGTTTATTGAAAGGCCCAGGCCAGAGATGCCAGCAGGACAGGGACCCCCATCAAGTGGCTGCACCTCAAATGATGCACATGCCATACTGACATTCAGCATTCTAACCCCATACTAACATTCGATCCATAGATAAACCTATGGATGCAGACATGCATAAACTCAGATAGAGCACACTTCAGCAAGGCTGCTGGTCTGGCGCTGTCTGTGTGGGCCTTATCACCAGCACCATCACTGAACTCAGGGGGGGCAACAGGCGTGTGTGGCCTCCCGACCTTATCACATGGCCCGATCATCACAGACCCCTCAGGACATCTCTCCCGAGACCTGCAAACCACAGCATCAGAGACCCAGGCCGGTCCCCAGGGACACCCTCAGACGCCAAGTCCAATGTAAACACCCCTCTCAGTCCTCTACGGCGGAGGAGGCTTCCTGCAGGCTGGGTGGTTGGTCGTAAACAGGGCTGGTGGGTGGAGTGGGGGATGGAGACGCATGGAAAGCCTCCAGCCCTATGGCTGTTTGCTCTTCGTCTCTCTCTGCTGTCAGCGTGCCAGGCCCACAGGCTGTGCTCCAGAGACAGCATGGCCCCACTGTGCACATGGCCCATGAGCCATTGGGAATGAGATGGCTGCAAGGTTGCTTCAGTCAGTGCGGGAATGAACATAGATTCAGGGCAGCCAGGGGAGCAGCTGCCAGCTACCCCTGGCACGCGCTTTGCCACCCTTGGCACTGCCCATGCTAGCCCTGGCCTCAGGGGCCCATCACCCTGTTTACTCTCTGTAGTTTCCACTCTGCGAATTTGACCCAGACTCCAAACAGCGACGAAGATGCTTTTTATGGACCACGTGTGGTGCAGGGGTCCAACACTCTGACATCATACAGGGTGAACGAGTGCGTGATGTCACTTCCGATAACCCTGCCACTTCGGTGTAGTGCAGTCCTTGAAGCCAGCTTCTTATGTGGGCTCCAAACAACAAAACAATTGACTTCATAGCCTGGGGCCCGGGCGCCTTCATAGCCTGGGGCCCCGGCGCCTTCATAGTCTGGGGCCCCGGCGCCTTCATAGCCTGGGGCCCCGGCACCTTCATAGCCTGGGGCCCCGGCGCCTTCATAGCCTGGGGCCCTGGCGCCTTCATAGCCTGGGGCCCCGGTGCCTTCATAGCCTGGGGCCCCGGCGCCTTCATAGCCTGGGGCCCCGGCGCCTTCATAGCCTGGGGCCCCGGCGCCTTCATAGCCTGGGGCCCCGGCGCCTTCATAGCCTGGGGCCCCGGCGCCTTCATAGCCTGGGGCCCTGGCGCCTTCATAGCCTGGGGCCCTGCGCCTTCATAGCCTGGGGCCCTGGCGCCTTCATAGCTTGGGGCCCCGGCGCCTTCATAGCCTGGTGCCCTGGCGCCTTCATAGCCTGGGGCCCTGCGCCTTTATAGCCTGGGGCCCCGGCGCCTTCATAGCCTGGGGCCCCGGCGCCTTCATAGCCTGGGGCCCCGGCGCCTTCATAGCCTGGGGCCCTGGCGCCTTCATAGCCTGGGGCCCGGGCGCCTTCATAGCCTGGGGCCCTGGCGCCTTCATAGCCTGGGGCCCGGCGCCTTCATAGCCTGGGGCCCCGGCGCCTTCATAGCCTGGGGCCCTGGCGCCTTCATAGCCTGGGGCTCCGGCGCCTTCATAGCCTGGGGCCCCGGCACCTTCATAGCCTGGGGCCCCGGCGCCTTCATAGCCTGGGGCCCGGGCGCCTTCATAGCCTGGGGCCCTGGCGCCTTCATAGCCTGGGGCCCTGCGCCTTCATAGCCTGGGGCCCTGGCGCCTTCATAGCCTGGGGCCCTGGCGCCTTCATAGCCTGGGGCCCCGGCGCCTTCATAGCCTGGGGTCCGGGCGCCTTCATAGCCTGGGGCCCTGCGCCTTCATAGCCTGGGGCCCCGGCGCCTTCATAGCCTGGGGCCCGGGCGCCTTCATAGCCTGGGGCCCTGGCGCCTTCATAGCCTGGGGCCCTGGCGCCTTCATAGCCTGGGGCCCCGGCGCCTTCATAGCCTGGGGCCCGGGCGCCTTCATAGCCTGGGGCCCTGCGCCTTCATAGCCTGGGGCCCCGGCGCCTTCATAGCCTGGGGCCCGGGCGCCTTCATAGCCTGGGGCCCCGGCGCCTTCACAGCCTGGGGCCCGGGCGCCTTCATAGCCTGGGGCCCCGGCGCCTTCACAGCCTGGGGCCCGGGCGCCTTCATAGCCTGGGGCCCGGGCGCCTTCATAGCCTGGGGCCCCGGCGCCTTCACAGCCTGGGGCCCGGGCGCCTTCATAGCCTGGGGCCCCGGCGCCTTCATAGCCTGGGGCCCGGGCGCCTTCATTGCTTTACAAACCATGCTTAGAACACGGCATGTCAATTAAAAGGGATGGGAACACTGGACCTGGCAGTGCTGTTACTGGGCCCCTCCGTTTACCCACCATCGCACATTTGAGGTACAGGATGGGGAATAACATACACGACCGGTGTTACCAGCAGTTCACCTCAAGCATTTCCATCTCCAACATTTTGTCCCATTTTTCACTCACCAATTCCACCTACTCCAAGGAGAAGACACAGGTTTAGTTAGAAATACAAACAGTATTGTTTTTTTTAAATTAGTGGTTATTTTTTCCTGGGAAAAAAAACAATCATAAAAAGAAATTGGAATTGACTTTCCAAATTAAAGCGGTACCTGGTTGCCTATTTAATGTGCAGAGACTAATGACTGAATGCCCCGCAATAGCAGACACCAGCTGCTTATTACCACTGGCGAGACTCCAAAGCCCAGCCTGTGTCACACAAACCACTGCTTATCCCAGTTGTCAGCTGTAAATGCATTGTCTTCCTTAGTCCTTCCTTAGTTTCTGTGGTGACAGGGTGCTGATTCAAGTGCAAACATTTGTTGAATAAACTTTTTTACTTAGTGCTTAATTTGAGCCAGTGGTTGCCCGTGGGGGTCACCAGCTCTCATTTTTGGGGCTCGGCACTTATTTTCTGCATTAGTAGAGGTTGAAGTGCATAAAAAAACGCTGGGAACCGTGCTCCAGGGTGCAATGTTAACGGTCAGCATTAACAATTCTAAATCGGCCATTTTTAGGTTTCGCCTAGACAGCGCATGCACTTTCTCTGTAAGAAATTTTGTTTACATGCATTCGACTTACAGCCCACCGTTTGCTTACCATTTGTTAGCTTCAGCATTGCTCTCATTTACCTTGCCCCATTTGTCGCAGCATGTAGGTTTCATGTCCTCTTTTTGTGTTTGACCCTTCCCTGGAGCATGGACCAAGTACCTGTGTCCTTCCACTGTTCCCATTTTTGGAACAACTTTTTGTGTGTCTCCCATGTCCCTGTCAGTGTAGCTTCTATTCCCTCCCACCCATCCCACTTCCATGTTGCTTCTTTTCCCTCCCACCCCCACCTAACAATGTAAGCAAATCAGCCCACCTATAACAGCAAATAAGTCTGTTGTTGTGGCACAGAATATGCAAATCATTGCACTGCAAAGTGTGACTGTGATTCCATGTGTCATCTAAATAAATAATGCTGCAGCATTATTTCCTGTTCCCCAAATATCATTTACTGATTAAAATATTGTTTCTACTGTGTTCTTCTACTTTGCTAAAATAGAGTTCTCACCAGTGCAGTGAGGTATACAACGTTTAGCACGCATTTTTTACCACGCACTACCATTACAACGCAGGCATTACCACGCATACCATTACAACGCATTGCGCTGGGGGGCGCTCTAGGATAGGGAATAAGTTTAATTTTATATCCAACACCTTCCCTAGTGTCCACGGGGACTGGAGTTGGAATATAAAATTATACTTACCACTATCCAGCACCTCAAAGCGCTATGCGTTGTAACGGTATTCGTTGTAAATACCGCGTTGTAAAGGTATGCGTGGTAATAGTATGCGTGCTAACGTCATACATCCGTGCAGTGACTCTGTGAAACATTGATAAAACCCATGAGAGTGGCCTCTCTTCAGAGACTAAGGACTCCGTAGAACTTGAACTGACGCTCTGACATAGGCTTTCAACTGCATTACTCCAGGCCAGCACGCTCTGTACCACTGCACTCTAAGCCACTACACTCTACACCACTCTACTCTGGTCTGCACCACTACAATCTACGGCGCTCGACTCTACTCTGCACCACTGCACTCTATGCCACTCTACTCTACTCTGCACCACTACACTCTACGGCGCTTGACTCTACTCTACGCCACTGCATTCTACGCCACTGCATTCTACGCAACTCTACTCTACTGTTCAACACCTCTCTCTACGCCACTCTATTCTACTCTGCACCACTGCACTGTATGCTACTTTACTCTAAGCCACTACACTCTACACCACTCTACTATGGTCTGTACCACTACACTCTATGGCACTCGACTCTGCACCACCGCACTCTATGCCACTCTACTCTACTCTGCACCCTACGCCACTGCACTCGACAACACTCGAATTTATGTCACTCTACTCTATGCCATTGCACTCTATGCTACTCTACTCTACACCGCTCTACACTAATGCACTCTGTTCCACTGCACTCAACTCTGCACCACCTACTCTACGCCACTCTATGCTCCTGAGCCCCATCTACTCTACCCTACTGCACTCCGCACCACTCTATTATACGCTGCACCACTGCACTCTATACCACTCAACTCTAAGCCATTCTACTCTGCACTACCCCACTCTACTCTGCACCACTGCACTCTACTCCACTGCACTCTATGCCACTCTGTACTACTCTGCCACACTCTACCCTACTTCTCTCTATTCTGCTCTGCACCCCTCTACTTTATGCCACTGCACTCTACGTCACTACACTCCACCACTCTGTTATACTCCACACCACTCTATGCCACTGCACTCTATGCCACTGCACTCTACTCTGCGCCACTGCACTCTATGCCAATGCACTTTACTCTGCACCACTCTACTCTATGCAACTGCAATCTACTCTACTCTACACTGCACCATTCTAGTCTATGCCATTGCACTCTATGCCACTATACTCAGCCCAACTCTATTCAACGCCATGCCACTGCAGTCTATGCCACTCCACTCTACTCTGCAGCACTCTAGACCACTGCACTGTACGCTACTGTACTCTACTCCGCACCACTCTACTCTATGCCACTGCACTCTACGCTACCCTCTATGCCAATCTACTCTTATCTGCACCAATGTACTCTACGCCACTGCAATCTATGCCACTGCACTATATGTCACCGCTTTCTGCACCACTCTACCCTTCACCATTGCACTCTATGCCACTCTACTTTACTCTGCACCACTCTACTCTGTGATACTGAACTCTATGGCACTGCAGTCTATGCTACTCTACTCTACTCTGCACCACTCCACTCTATGCTACTCTACTCTTCACCACTGCACTCTATTCTATGCCACTTAACTCTGTCACTGCACTCTATGCCGCTGGTCTCTACTCTACGCCACTACCCTATATACCACTGCACACCATGCCACTCTACTCTGCATCACGCTACTCTATGCCACTGCACTCTACGCCACTCTACTCAGCACCACCCTGCTCTATGCCACTACATTCTATGCCACTCTATGCTCCTCTGCACCACTCTGCTCTATGCCACTGCACTCTGTACCACTCTACTCTACTCAGCACCACTCTACTTTACACTGCTACCCTCTACATGAATCCTCTCTGCTCTACGTTACTCCACTCTACTCTATGCCACTCCACTCTACGTCACTCCACTCTGTGCCACTCCATGCTACTCCACTCCACTGTACACCACTCTATGCCACTCCAGTCTACGCCACTCCACTCCATACAGAGCCACTCTACATCACTCAATCCCACCACACAATGCTACTGTACTCTACTCCTTTTCACTCTGCGCCATTACACTTTATGCCACTCTACTCTATGCCACTCTACCCCACTCTATTCCACTTTATGCCTCCCTACTCCACTCTATGCCACTCTACTCCACCTCTCTCTACTCCACTCTACACCATGCCACTCCACTCTGCTCCACTCAACTGTATGCCACTCTACTCTACTTCACTCTACTCTATGGCACTTCACTCTGCACCACTCCACTCCACTGTACGCCACTTCCCTCTACTCCACTCCATGCCACTGCACCCTAGGCCACTCTACTACACTACACTTCACACCACTGTACTCCACACCACTCTATACCATGCCACTCCAATTCACTCTACTCTACTCCAGTCTGCTGTAAACATGGCTAAACGACAATGGCAAAGCCTCTAGCTCTTGGATAGGCGAAACCTATTGGCTTTTTCCAATGCTTGTTTTAACAAAGGTACGGGTTCTGTTACTGTAAAATTTAAAAAGATTGGGAACGTAATTCCCAATACATCCCACCTATTCCAACAACTATACATTCCTCATTTACAAAGAGCAAGTGAGCAAAACAGGATCCTACACACCTTTGCTCAGTTTCCCTTCAGCCAACAAAAGTTTTTTCACTCTTTGCAAGAGCATTGTCACTGCATAGCAAAAATATTATCAGCTAATCAAACCCAGTCAAGCTGGATAATGCATGCTGAATATATTTCTGCAAATGTACCTCTTCCAGGGTTTTTCTACACACAAAAGCAGTGAGCAGGAAAACACATAAACCCTTATTCTTAGCTGTGTGGGGCTACCAGAGCCCATATTATATATAGGGGCACATTATACCCTGTTTGCACAATAGCACACCTTTAAAAAGGTGTGCCAGGTGAAGACAGAGACAGTGTGTCCTATTAAGAAGAATGCGCCTCCCCTGGGGAGCATGTTCATTGGAATACAGAATAGCTGTTTACATGCCACTCTGTGTGAGCAGTGACCCGCCTGCACTTTGAAGAGGGGGGAGAGATGCCCCTGCAGGTGGGATGAGGAAGTTTCTGTACTCGCCTGCAGAGGGATGCCCGGTGGGTCCTTGGGACCCTCTTTTGTCCCTACAGGGGACTGCCTTCAAGAAACATACTGACAGTGTGGCCCCTTTTTGTGGCGCACTTTTTGTGCACCACCCAAGAGCATGTTTGCCTCTGTCCCTGTTTCCATAATATGGCGCGGGCGCAGAGGCAAAGTGATCCCTTCCCCGTGCAAATGAGGGCACACACCCTGGCGAAGGCACCGGTGCTACATGTGCGCCAGCGCTATCATTCTACAGAAGGGGCGGCACAAGCGCCTGAGGGGTCCTTCTGTAACACCATAAGGCTCTGGGGGTGCAAAAAGGGAGCACAGTTGCTCATTGCCCCCCAGGGGCTGTATGTGTAATGAGGCCCTGGGAGACTAGACAACCCTAGTTATTTCCTGGACAGTTCAACCTCCCATTCGAGTTCTGCTGGTCAGAATGAGGTGAGTCATTTTTCTTCACATTTATGGATTTATCCCAATTGCCACATAACACACCATCTGTTAACTGGTCAGCGTACACTTGCTACTTTCTGTGTTCGGAAGTGAAACTACCACCTATTAAGTGAATCTTTTGCCCATGCAGTATTAATGCATGTTTAAATAACAAAATAGTTAAATAATGCTGCCACAGAATGTGCTGCATTGTGCTACATAATTTGCCTGTGTGTGCTGCATAATTTGGTCATCCCTGCTGTATAATTTAGTCCTGCACTGCTGCAAACTTTGAGCGGCTATAAGCGACTGTTCGCATTTGGTCCAATTTAAAGACGTTTTGAGCCATCCTACGGATATTTTTAAAATATACAGGCAGGAGTTCCAACCAGGATAAGCTGTGAGTATTAAATACTCTTTTAATATAGGTTGTCTTCTATATCACATATAGAGAAAGAGAGTAATCGAGGTCGAAGGAGATATCCTCCCAAATCAACATTACCCCACAATAAAAATCTACCACACTAAACAAAACCAACGTAAATTCGGAGTTTTGTGTACCGAGAGGGGAAGGGAAGGTCCTTTCTTTTATGTAAGAGACCTTCTTTAGGTCACACTCTTCTGATGTGCATCCAGGGTTGGCTCAGCCTCTAACGAGGAAGTGCTTAAGATTATACATAGAGAAAAAAGGGAGCTTTACATTGCCTAGAGCAATAATCATATGATTATTTATTTGGGACAACCCACAGAAGACTAAAAGGGTTAAAGAGGAAGTATCGAAACCATCATTTTCTACTTCCATTCACCGTCGACATGTTTCAGCCAATTCGTCAGGACGTGAATCCCTACTTAATGATATTTTGTTCCCAAGCTTAATGGGATAAAAAAGCATTCATCTCATTCAGTCAAGTATACAAAATACTGGCTGGTTTCTGCGCTGTGCAGTATTTTTCACACACAGCACCCGGTGATGCTGTGCCTACATGTAGCCCTCATGAAAAAGTGCCCGTGAAACACACACCACGCAGCACATGAAGTAGTATTCTCTGACGTTTACATTCCTCAGCTCCTGGGCTCTTATTCACGTGACTCGCTCTTAGCCTTCGAGATCTTATAACCATTTCTCCAGCGGGGGTTAGCGGTAGAATTCCAAAATATATATATAAAAAAGGTTCTCACATGTATAAATGACATTACCAACCACATGCTGTAAGACCACAGACTCTCATATCCGTCGTAACAAGGCCCGCTTTGTGCAAGGGCCGCCGCGCGGTGTAATCAGTTCAAGGCAAGAAAAGGGCTTCTGTGATGGGAATGAAAAGTACCAGGAACCGCAGACGTACGAATGTCCCAACAACAGACGTCGGATCTGCCTTCGATCAGCCACCCGGGGGGACTGTTCACTCCATCAATACTGAGTCAACACTTACTCTAATGTCCATGGAAGGGGCCATCCGGTGAATGACACCACAATGAAGGGGCCATCCGGTGCATGACGTCACAATGTATCTCAAAAGATTGAAGGGCCATCCGGTGAATGACACCACAATGCATCTCAAAAGATTGAAGGGGCCATCCGGTGAATGAAACCACAATGAAGGGGCCATCCGGTGCATGGCGTCACAATGTATCTCAAAAGATTGAAGGGCCATCCGGTGCATGACGTCAGAATGCATCTCGAAAGATTGAAGGGGCCATCCGGTGCATGACGTCACAATGTATCTCAAAAGATTGAAGGGCCATCCGGTGAATGACACCACAATGCATCTCGAAAGATTGAAGGGGCCATCCGGTGCATGACGTCACAATGCATCTCAAAAGATTGAAGGGCCATCCAGTGAATGACACCACAATGCATCTCGAAAGATTGAAGGGGCCATCCGGTGCATGACGTCACAATGCATCTCAAAAGATTGAAGGGCCATCCGGTGAATGACACCACAATGCATCTCGAAAGATTGAAGGGGCCATCCGACGAATGAAGTCACATTGCATCTCAAAAGATTGAAGGGGCCATCCGGTGCATGACGTCACATTGCATCTCAAAAGATTGAAGGGGCCATCCGGTGCATGACGTCACAATGCATCTCAAAAGATTGAAGGGCCATCCGGTGAATGACACCACAATTCATCTCGAAAGATTGAAGGGCCATCCGGTGAATGACACCACAATGCATCTCGAAAGATTGAAGGGGCCATCCGGTGCATGACGTCACATTGCATCTCAAAAGATTGAAGGGGCCATCCGGTGCATGACGTCACAATGCATCTCAAAAGATTGAAGGGGCCATTCGAAGAATGACGCCACAATGCATCTCGAAAGATTGAAGGGGCCATTCGAAGAATGACGCCACAATGCATCTCGAAAGATTGAAGGGGCCATTCGGTGAATGATGCCACAATGCATCTCGAAAGATTGAAGGGGCCATCCGGTGAATGAAGCCACAATGAAGGGGCCATCCAGCGAATGACGCCACAATGTATCTCAAAAGATTGAAGGGGCCATCCGACGAATGACGCCACAATGCATCTCAAAAGATTGAAGGGGCCATCCGACGAATGACGTCACAATGCATCTCAAAAGATTGAAGGGGCCATCCGGTGCATGACGTCACAATGCATCTCAAAAGATTGAAGGGGCCATCCGACGAATGATGCCACAATGCATCTCAAAAGATTGAAGGGGCCAGGTGCATGACGTCACAATGCATCTCAAAGGATTGAAGGGGCCATCCTGTGCATGACGTCACAATGCATCTCAAAAGATTGAAGGGCCATCCGGTGAATGAAACCACAATGAAGGGGCCATCCGGTGCATGACGTCACAATGTATCTCAAAAGATTGAAAGGGCCATCCGGTGAATGACACCACAATTCATCTCGAAAGATTGAAGGGGCCATCCGGTGAATGACACCACAATGCATCTCAAAAGATTGAAGGGGCCATCCTGTGAATGAAACCACAATGAAGGGGCCATCCGGTGCATGACGTCACAATGTATCTCAAAAGATTGAAGGGCCATCAGGTGCATGACGTCACAATGCATCTCGAAAGATTGAAGGGGCCATCCGGTGCATGACGTCACAATGTATCTCAAAAGATTGAAGGGCCATCCGGTGAATGAGATCACAATGCATCTCGAAAGATTGAAGGGGCCATCCGGTGCATGACGTCACAATGCATCTCAAAAGATTGAAGGGCCATCCAGTGAATGACACCACAATGCATCTCGAAAGATTGAAGGGGCCATCCCGTGCATGACGTCACAATGCATCTCAAAAGATTGAAGGGCCATCCGGTGAATGACACCACAATGCATCTCGAAAGATTGAAGGGGCCATCCGGTGCATGACGTCACAATGTATCTCAAAAGATTGAAGGGCCATCCGGTGAATGACACCACAATTCATCTCGAAAGATTGAAGGGGCCATCCGACAAATGACGTCACATTGCATCTCAAAAGATTGAAGGAGCCATCCGGTGCATGACGTCACATTGCATCTCAAAAGATTGAAGGGGCCATCCGGTGCATGACGTCACAATGCATCTCAAAAGATTGAAGGGCCATCCGGTGAATGACACCACAATTCATCTCGAAAGATTGAAGGGCCATCCGGTGAATGACACCACAATGCATCTCGAAAGATTGAAGGGGCCATCCGGTGCATGACGTCACAATGCATCTCAAAAGATTGAAGGGGCCATTCGAAGAATGACGCCACAATGCATCTCGAAAGATTGAAGGGGCCATTCGAAGAATGACGCCACAATGCATCTCGAAATATTGAAGGGGCCATTCGGTGAATGACGCCACAATGCATCTCGAAAGATTGAAGGGGCCATCCGGTGAATGAAGCCACAATGAAGGGGCCATCCAGCGAATGACGCCACAATGTATCTCAAAAGATTGAAGGGGCCATCCGACGAATGACGCCACAATGCATCTCAAAAGATTGAAGGGGCCATCCGACGAATGACGCCACAATGCATCTCAAAAGATTGAAGGGGCCATCCGGTGCATGACGTCACAATGCATCTCAAAAGATTGAAGGGGCCATCCGGCGAATGATGCCACAATGCATCTCAAAAGATTGAAGGGGCCATCCGGTGCATGACGTCACAATGCATCTCAAAAGATTGAAGGGGCCATCCTGTGCATGACGTCACAATGCATCTCAAAAGATTGAAGGGGCCATCCAACGAATGACGCCACAATGCATCTCGAAGATTGAAGGGGCCATTCGGTGAATGACGCCACAATGCATCTCGAAAGATTGAAGGGGCCATTCGGTGAATGAAACCACAATGAAGGGGCCATCCGGTGCATGACGTCACAATGTATCTCAAAAGATTGAAGGGCCATCCGGTGCATGACGTCACAATGTATTTCAAAAGATTGAAGGGCCATCCGGTGAATGACAACACAATGCATCTCAAAAGATTGAAGGGCCATCCGGTGAATGACACCACAATGCATCTCGAAAGATTGAAGTGGCCATTCGGTGCATGACGTCACAATGTATCTCAAAAGATTGAAGGGCCATCCGGTGAATGACACCACAATTCATCTCGAAAGATTGAAGGGGCCATCCGGTGCATGACGTCACAATGCATCTCAAAAGATTGAAGGGCCATCCGGTGAATGACACCACAATGCATCTCGAAAGATTGAAGGGGCCATCCGGTGCATGACGTCACAATGCATCTCAAAAGATTGAAGGGGACATCCGGTGCATGACGTCACAATGCATCTCAAAAGATTGAAGGGGCCATCCGAAGAATGACGCCACAATGCATCTCGAAAGATTGAAGGGGCCATTCGAAGAATGACGCCACAATGCATCTCGAATGATTGAAGGGGCCATTCGGTGAATGACGCCACAATGCATCTCGAAAGATTGAAGGGGCCATCCGGTGAATGAAGCCACAATGAAGGGGCCATCCAGCGAATGACGCCACAATGCATCTCAAATGATTGAAGGGGCCATCCGACGGATGACGTCACAATGCATCTCAAAAGATTGAAGGGGCCATCCGGTGCATGACATCACAATGCATCTCAAAAGATTGAAGGGGCCTTCCGGCGAATGACGCCACAATGCATCTCAAAAGATTGAAGGGGCCATCCTGTGCATGACGTCGCAATGCATCTCAAAAGATTGAAGGAGCCATCCAACGAATGACGCCACAATGCATCTCGAAAGATTGAAGGGGCCATTCGTGAATGACGCCACAATGCATCTCGAAAGATTGAAGGGGCCATCCGGTGAATGAAGCCACAATGAAGGAGCCATCCGGTGAATGACGCCACAATGCATCTCAAAATATTGAAGGGGCCATCTGGTGCATGACGTCAAAATGCATCTCAAAAGATTGAAGGGGCCATCCGACGAATGACGCCACAATGCATCTCGAAAGATTGAAGGGGTCATTCGGTGAATGACGCCACAATGCATCTCGAAAGATTGAAGGGTCCATCCGGTGAATGAAGTCACAATGCATCTCAAAAGATTGAAGGGGCCATTCGAAGAATGACGCCACAATGCATCTCGAAAGATTGAAGGGGCCATTCGAAGAATGACGCCACAATGCATCTCGAAAGATTGAAGGGGCCATTCGGTGAATGATGCCACAATGCATCTCGAAAGATTGAAGGGGCCATCCGGTGAATGAAGCCACAATGAAGGGGCCATCCAGCGAATGACGCCACAATGTATCTCAAAAGATTGAAGGGGCCATCCGACGAATGACGCCACAATGCATCTCAAAAGATTGAAGGGGCCATCCGACGAATGACGTCACAATGCATCTCAAAAGATTGAAGGGGCCATCCGGTGCATGACGTCACAATGCATCTCAAAAGATTGAAGGGGCCATCCGACGAATGATGCCACAATGCATCTCAAAAGATTGAAGGGGCCAGGTGCATGACGTCACAATGCATCTCAAAGGATTGAAGGGGCCATCCTGTGCATGACGTCACAATGCATCTCAAAAGATTGAAGGGCCATCCGGTGAATGAAACCACAATGAAGGGGCCATCCGGTGCATGACGTCACAATGTATCTCAAAAGATTGAAAGGGCCATCCGGTGAATGACACCACAATTCATCTCGAAAGATTGAAGGGGCCATCCGGTGAATGACACCACAATGCATCTCAAAAGATTGAAGGGGCCATCCTGTGAATGAAACCACAATGAAGGGGCCATCCGGTGCATGACGTCACAATGTATCTCAAAAGATTGAAGGGCCATCAGGTGCATGACGTCACAATGCATCTCGAAAGATTGAAGGGGCCATCCGGTGCATGACGTCACAATGTATCTCAAAAGATTGAAGGGCCATCCGGTGAATGAGATCACAATGCATCTCGAAAGATTGAAGGGGCCATCCGGTGCATGACGTCACAATGCATCTCAAAAGATTGAAGGGCCATCCAGTGAATGACACCACAATGCATCTCGAAAGATTGAAGGGGCCATCCCGTGCATGACGTCACAATGCATCTCAAAAGATTGAAGGGCCATCCGGTGAATGACACCACAATGCATCTCGAAAGATTGAAGGGGCCATCCGGTGCATGACGTCACAATGTATCTCAAAAGATTGAAGGGCCATCCGGTGAATGACACCACAATTCATCTCGAAAGATTGAAGGGGCCATCCGACAAATGACGTCACATTGCATCTCAAAAGATTGAAGGAGCCATCCGGTGCATGACGTCACATTGCATCTCAAAAGATTGAAGGGGCCATCCGGTGCATGACGTCACAATGCATCTCAAAAGATTGAAGGGCCATCCGGTGAATGACACCACAATTCATCTCGAAAGATTGAAGGGCCATCCGGTGAATGACACCACAATGCATCTCGAAAGATTGAAGGGGCCATCCGGTGCATGACGTCACAATGCATCTCAAAAGATTGAAGGGGCCATTCGAAGAATGACGCCACAATGCATCTCGAAAGATTGAAGGGGCCATTCGAAGAATGACGCCACAATGCATCTCGAAATATTGAAGGGGCCATTCGGTGAATGACGCCACAATGCATCTCGAAAGATTGAAGGGGCCATCCGGTGAATGAAGCCACAATGAAGGGGCCATCCAGCGAATGACGCCACAATGTATCTCAAAAGATTGAAGGGGCCATCCGACGAATGACGCCACAATGCATCTCAAAAGATTGAAGGGGCCATCCGACGAATGACGCCACAATGCATCTCAAAAGATTGAAGGGGCCATCCGGTGCATGACGTCACAATGCATCTCAAAAGATTGAAGGGGCCATCCGGCGAATGATGCCACAATGCATCTCAAAAGATTGAAGGGGCCATCCGGTGCATGACGTCACAATGCATCTCAAAAGATTGAAGGGGCCATCCTGTGCATGACGTCACAATGCATCTCAAAAGATTGAAGGGGCCATCCAACGAATGACGCCACAATGCATCTCGAAGATTGAAGGGGCCATTCGGTGAATGACGCCACAATGCATCTCGAAAGATTGAAGGGGCCATTCGGTGAATGAAACCACAATGAAGGGGCCATCCGGTGCATGACGTCACAATGTATCTCAAAAGATTGAAGGGCCATCCGGTGCATGACGTCACAATGTATTTCAAAAGATTGAAGGGCCATCCGGTGAATGACAACACAATGCATCTCAAAAGATTGAAGGGCCATCCGGTGAATGACACCACAATGCATCTCGAAAGATTGAAGTGGCCATTCGGTGCATGACGTCACAATGTATCTCAAAAGATTGAAGGGCCATCCGGTGAATGACACCACAATTCATCTCGAAAGATTGAAGGGGCCATCCGGTGCATGACGTCACAATGCATCTCAAAAGATTGAAGGGCCATCCGGTGAATGACACCACAATGCATCTCGAAAGATTGAAGGGGCCATCCGGTGCATGACGTCACAATGCATCTCAAAAGATTGAAGGGGACATCCGGTGCATGACGTCACAATGCATCTCAAAAGATTGAAGGGGCCATCCGAAGAATGACGCCACAATGCATCTCGAAAGATTGAAGGGGCCATTCGAAGAATGACGCCACAATGCATCTCGAATGATTGAAGGGGCCATTCGGTGAATGACGCCACAATGCATCTCGAAAGATTGAAGGGGCCATCCGGTGAATGAAGCCACAATGAAGGGGCCATCCAGCGAATGACGCCACAATGCATCTCAAATGATTGAAGGGGCCATCCGACGGATGACGTCACAATGCATCTCAAAAGATTGAAGGGGCCATCCGGTGCATGACATCACAATGCATCTCAAAAGATTGAAGGGGCCTTCCGGCGAATGACGCCACAATGCATCTCAAAAGATTGAAGGGGCCATCCTGTGCATGACGTCGCAATGCATCTCAAAAGATTGAAGGAGCCATCCAACGAATGACGCCACAATGCATCTCGAAAGATTGAAGGGGCCATTCGTGAATGACGCCACAATGCATCTCGAAAGATTGAAGGGGCCATCCGGTGAATGAAGCCACAATGAAGGAGCCATCCGGTGAATGACGCCACAATGCATCTCAAAATATTGAAGGGGCCATCTGGTGCATGACGTCAAAATGCATCTCAAAAGATTGAAGGGGCCATCCGACGAATGACGCCACAATGCATCTCGAAAGATTGAAGGGGTCATTCGGTGAATGACGCCACAATGCATCTCGAAAGATTGAAGGGTCCATCCGGTGAATGAAGTCACAATGCATCTCAAAAGATTGAAGGGGCCATCCGGTGAATGACGTCACAATGCATCTCAAAAGATTGAAGGGACCATCCGGTGAATGAAGCCACAATGCATCTCAAAAGATTGAAGGGTCCATCCTGTGAATGACGCCACAATGCATCCCAAAAGATTGAAGGGGCCATCCGGTGACTGACGTCACAATGCAAGTCAAAAGATTGAAGGGGCCATCCAGTGAATGAAGCCACAATGAAGGGGTCATCCGGTGAATGACGCCACAATGCATCTCAAAATATTGAAGGGGCCATCTGGTGCATGACGTCACAATGCATCTCAAAACATTGAAGTGGCCATCCGACGAATTACGCCACAATGCATCTCGAAAGATTGAAGGGGCCATTCGGTGAATGACGCCACAATGCATCTCGAAAGATTGAAGGGTCCATCCGGTGAATGAAGTCACAATGCATCTCAAAAGATTGAAGGGGCCATCCGGTGAATGACGTCATAATGCATCTTAAAAGATTGAAGGCGCCATCCGGTGAATGACGGCACAATGCATCTCGAAAAATTGAAGGGGCCATCCGGTGACTGACGCCACAATGCATCTCAAAAGATTGAAGGGGCTATCCGGTGCATGACGCCACAATGCATCTCGAAAGATTGAAGGCGCCATCTGGTGTCTGACGACACAATGCATCTCAAAAGATTGAAGGGGCCATCCAGTGAATGACACCACAATGTATCTCAAAAGATTGAAGGGGCCATCCAGTGAATGACACCACAATGTATCTCAAAAGATTGAAGTGGCCATCCGGTGATTGACGTCACAATGCATCTCAAAAGATTGAAGGGGCCATCCAGTGAATGACACCACAATGTATCTCAAAAGATTGAAGGGGCCATCCGGTGCATGACGCCACAATGCATCTCGAAAGATTGAAGGCGCCATCCGGTGTCTGACGTCACAATGCATCTCAAAAGATTGAAGGGGCCATCCAGTGAATGACGCCACAATGCATCTCGAAAGATTGAAGGGGCCATCCAGTGAATGACACCACAATGTATCTCAAAAGATTGAAGGGGCCATCCGGTGATTGACGTCACAATGCATCTCAAAAGATTGCAGGGGCCATCCGGTGAATGATGTCACAATGCAGCTCAAAAGATTGAAGGGGCCATCCGGTGCATGACGTCACAATGCATCTCAAAAGATTGAAGGGGCCATCCGGTGCATGATGTCACCATGCATCTCAAAAGATTGAAGGGGACATCCGGTGAATGACGCCACAATGCATCTCGAAAGATTGAAGGGGCCATCCGGTGACTGACGTCACAATGCATCTCGAAAGATTGAAGGGGCCATCCGGTGCATGACGTCAAAATGCATCTCGAAAGATTGAAGGGGCCATCTGGGGGATGACGCCACAATGCATCTCAAAAGATTGAAGGGGCCATCCGGTGCATGACGTCAAAATGCATCTCGAAAGATTGAAGGGGCCATCCGGTGAATGACACCACAATGCATCTCGAAAGATTAAAGGCGCCATTCGGTGAATAACGCCGCAATGCATCTCAAAAGATTGAAGGAGCCATCCGACGAATGACGCCACAATGCATCTCGAAAGATTGAAGGGGTCATTCGGTGAATGACGCCACAATGCATCTCGAAAGATTGAAGGGTCCATCCGGTGAATGAAGTCACAATGCATCTCAAAAGATTGAAGGGGCCATCCGGTGAATGACGTCACAATGCATCTCAAAAGATTGAAGGGACCATCCGGTGAATGAAGCCACAATGCATCTCAAAAGATTGAAGGGTCCATCCTGTGAATGACGCCACAATGCATCCCAAAAGATTGAAGGGGCCATCCGGTGACTGACGTCACAATGCAAGTCAAAAGATTGAAGGGGCCATCCAGTGAATGAAGCCACAATGAAGGGGTCATCCGGTGAATGACGCCACAATGCATCTCAAAATATTGAAGGGGCCATCTGGTGCATGACGTCACAATGCATCTCAAAACATTGAAGTGGCCATCCGACGAATGACGCCACAATGCATCTCGAAAGATTGAAGGGGCCATTCGGTGAATGACGCCACAATGCATCTCGAAAGATTGAAGGGTCCATCCGGTGAATGAAGTCACAATGCATCTCAAAAGATTGAAGGGGCCATCCGGTGAATGACGTCATAATGCATCTTAAAAGATTGAAGGCGCCATCCGGTGAATGACGGCACAATGCATCTCGAAAAATTGAAGGGGCCATCCGGTGACTGACGCCACAATGCATCTCAAAAGATTGAAGGGGCTATCCGGTGCATGACGCCACAATGCATCTCGAAAGATTGAAGGCGCCATCTGGTGTCTGACGACAAAATGCATCTCAAAAGATTGAAGGGGCCATCCAGTGAATGACACCACAATGTATCTCAAAAGATTGAAGGGGCCATCCAGTGAATGACACCACAATGTATCTCAAAAGATTGAAGTGGCCATCCGGTGATTGACGTCACAATGCATCTCAAAAGATTGAAGGGGCCATCCAGTGAATGACACCACAATGTATCTCAAAAGATTGAAGGGGCCATCCAGTGAATGACGCCACAATGCATCTCGAAAGATTGAAGGCGCCATCCGGTGTCTGACGTCACAATGCATCTCAAAAGATTGAAGGGGCCATCCAGTGAATGACGCCACAATGCATCTCGAAAGATTGAAGGGGCCATCCAGTGAATGACACCACAATGTATCTCAAAAGATTGAAGGGGCCATCCGGTGAATGATGTCACAATGCAGCTCAAAAGATTGAAGGGGCCATCCGGTGCATGACGTCACAATGCATCTCAAAAGATTGAAGGGGCCATCCGGTGCATGATGTCACCATGCATCTCAAAAGATTGAAGGGGACATCCGGTGAATGACGCCACAATGCATCTCGAAAGATTGAAGGGGCCATCCGGTGACTGACGTCACAATGCATCTCGAAAGATTGAAGGGGCCATCCGGTGCATGACGTCAAAATGCATCTCGAAAGATTGAAGGGGCCATCTGGGGGATGACGCCACAATGCATCTCAAAAGATTGAAGGGGCCATCCGGTGCATGACGTCAAAATGCATCTCGAAAGATTGAAGGGGCCATCCGGTGAATGACACCACAATGCATCTCGAAAGATTAAAGGCGCCATTCGGTGAATAACGCCACAATGCATCTCAAAAGATTGAAGGGGCCATCCGGTGAATGACACCACAATGCATCTCAAAAGATTGAAGGGGCCATCTAACCTTGTACTCTACTTCTAAATGAAAAGCGGACATTTCTTGGATTTCTAATGGCGGATTGACACCGCCAGAGCGGAAGAACGCTGAACGGGTCCGGGCTGCAAGCATGATTCACCGTGTGTGTTACATCTAAGCTTGTACTCTACTTCTAAATGAAAAGCGGACATTTCTTGGATTTCTGGCTGCCTACCTTATACCGACATCGCGGTCACGCTGTTGTCGTTTGTGACTCCTTGCGAGGTTTGAGCAGGAGACCCCGTCTCATCGTATAGCGGGTTGTGCGGCTTTGCTGCGGCTCGCTGCGACTTGTTACGGACCAGACCCCAGACGGATGCTGCAACTTCGGCTGATCAAGAGCCGAGTGCGGAGCTTGCTTGGCTTCGCTCGATTACCGCGTCTGACCCCTGAGGCTACGAGGGGTTGATCGGCGGTTAGCTGGTTTGGCCTGAAGGTCTATCGGCGGTTTTCCCCATCGACAACGGCAGCAGGTCACTCTGAGATGGCGCCGAAACTTCAAGCACGAAACACCCGGACTACGGCTACAACAGTAAAGCAAACGCCGATGCTGTTATTGACCGGCACTCCTATCGACTCTATCGAACCGGCTCCTGTGGGAAAGGCTGCCAGCATTACATCGGGATTGGTTTTGGACACAAACAGACAACTCATGGGTAGGCAAGAGGAATTGGGGGAAAGAGTGGGTGGCTTTAAGACTAATGTTGGTGATACTTTGTTACAAAATATGGGAGCTCATTCAATATTGCCCGAGACAATGAGCAACATTGTAACTTTAGAGAGCCAGAGCATTGCTGCAGCTACAGCTACAGGGGGCAAAGTGGCCAACGATATAACTAATGCTAAGATTACATTAAACAGCTGTCCCTCTTCAAATGTAAATGAAATTGAACTTGAGATCAATATTGGTTCAACTACAGGTTCTCTTGCCCCGATTACCCAAGCTGCAATTTCGGTAATTAATCTCAGTATAACCCCTACCCAATCTGAGACTCATTTTGCGGAAAATACATCAACTAACCAAGTGCTATCTGTTATCTCAACCGAAAACCCAGCTGAAGCGGGAGTGGTAGGGACTGAGGGATTTGTTAATGTTGACGGTGCCGAGACAGATGAGGAGTATGGTGACATTAATGATCTGGGTAATAACACACCATCAGGATTAATCAAAGACAAAGATAAAGCTATCAGCATTAAAAAGCTCAAAGGGAAATCTAAGAATAAAGCCAAGAAGACTATAAGCAAACCTAAGCCTAGTACTATGAAAGCAATAGCAGAAAATAGTCCTATCAGACAATGGGTGCAAGCCAAGGGAGGCATTAAATCAATGGCTATGAGACTTTCAGGAAACAGTCCTACTGAACTGGGCGTTCTAGCGGGCGATGCAAGTGCTTCTAATGCTTCTAATGCTGTGATGGATGTACCTGGATCAATGGGGTCTAACCAACGGTCACTTGAAGTACTTATTGTAGCTCAGAATGCAGAATCTACTTTGGCTTTAATGGAAGGACAAGATTTATCTGGCTCTGGTATGGAATCTTTAGTGGAAACCTCCTCTCCTTCCTTAACAACTCTGCAACCGTCTACTCTATTACCAATAACATCTGCAGTTGACTCCCCTACATTCTCTTCTAATATCACTACTACGGTACAAAATACAGTCAGTAATGTAAACTTAGCAATGGGTGGTACTGAGCTGGCTTCAAACGCAGGGCCAACAAAAGAAGGTGCTTCAAAGGGGCTGGAGCATTCCTCTCTCTTATCAGCGGATTGGACCCTACAAGGGGAGGTGTCTGCATCATTTCAGACGATATTACAGCTACTAAATGAACAGAAACAAGAAGCCAAGATTCATTATCAGCAGATGAGGGAAGACAGTAGTAAGACTCAAGCTTCTCTGCAAGAGATGTCGTGCAAACTGGGGGCTGTCTCCCAAGATATGTAGGATCTACAGCAAAGAGTGGTTTTAACAGAGGAAAAGTCACATTGCTCTGAAATTGCTGTGAATAGACATGCTGCTCAACTACTTCAGATGCAAGCTAAACTTGAAGACTTAGAAAACAGACAACGTAGACAGAATCTACGCGTTTTTGGCATTTCGGAGGGAGCTGAGGGAGCTGACCCTAGGGCATTTATTGCCCAATTGTTTCAAAAGGCTTTTCCTGACTTTGGGACTCGCAGATACAACGTGCCCATCGGCTACCCCTATTTCAAAGAAATAAGGGTAGTAAATATCCCCGTCCAATCTTGATATGTATAGGTAACTATCTGCTCCGCCAAGCTATTTCAATAAAAGCACGGCCAAATACACCAGTTGCCATTGATTCAGTTATATTTTTCGTTAGATCTGATTTAAGTAAACTTTCTCTGGAACGACGCTGGAAATTGAAACAATTTATTGATCCAATTAAGGAATTGGGTTGTCAAGCTTTCTTACAAGAACCAGCTAAACTAAAAGTAATTAAAAATGGCCGGTCTTATTTTTTCTTGGAAGAGAATGAGGTGGAATCTGCTATGGCTACTTGGAGAATGGAAAAATGAACTGGATATTGACTAATGCTCTGTTTGCATATTCCATTTTTGGATCATGAGACTTTCATTTATGGATCTATTGCTATTTCCTTCTACCTCTCTCTAGATTGACTTGTTTTTGTTTCTCGGTGGGTGGTAATATGTCATATTAGATATTGATGACGGTTAAGCACGGTTTTCCTTTTTTTTGATAATTCTGAATGCCCGGATCCTATAAGCGGCTAACTCCGCTTGTTGGCTGCCAGTATAGTGGCAGCCGGTCTAAGGGGGGGACCTGCAGGTAACTATTGGGAAGGGAGGGGGTGGGATAGTGTGTGGGGTAGGGGAGAGGGAGATATGCTTTGGGGTAAAAAATGCATCAGAGGACGAAAAATCTATAAAAATGAGAGGAATTATAAAGCTGATTTGATTTATTATAGAGGTCATACAGATAGGGATGTTCATGTTATTAAAGGTATCAAATAAAATGCTTAGTTTGGAACGTGGCGGGCTTAAATAATAGAACAAAGAGGAGTCTTGTATATGAGGAGCTCAAGATGTATAACCCTCAAATTGCGGTCATTACTGAAACTCACATAGCTTATAAAGATAAACACTTGCTTAAACAACTAGGATACGATATTATGGTTTGTACTGAGTTTAATGCTTCAATTCGGGGGGTGGCGATTCTAAAGCATAAAAACCTAAAAGTTGAAATACTTAAGACATTAACTGATAAAGTGGGCAGATGGGCTATTGCACAGATAAAGCTGGAAGGTCGAAAATACATAATATGTGGGGTTTATGCGTCAAATCAAGATGAACCAACAGTTATTGATCAGATCAATGTGGAACTGCTTGTATGGGATGGGGAATATATTGTGTTGGGTGATTTTAATTGTATTATGAATTATAATTTAGACACTACTAGGAAAAATTCCTTTCAGAGAATGAGGAAAACTAGAGCTGCAATTTTGGATTTGGCAGCTATTCATTTCCTTAAAGATGCCTGGAGATGTCTATACCCTAAATTGGCCGGTTATACATATTATTCTGCAGCACATAAACTATGCTCACGCATAGATATGGTTTGGGTCTCAGACCTTATCCTTGGAACTTGCTCAATGGCTATATACCCAAGGGTAACCTCGGACCACAACCCAATCTCCTTAACTTTTGAGGTTGCAACTGAAGAGTCTTCTCCCCGCCCTTTCTCATTTCCAAGATATTTTTTCATCGATTTCGGGTTTGAGAATCAACTTAAAGAACACATAAAAGAATTCATTGACATAAACATACATTCTGCTCAACATTTGATAGTTTGGGATGCTTGTAAAGCTAGCATACGTGGATTCACACAACAATATATTTGGCGACAAAATAAAGAACGTCGATGTTTAAATGAGAAAAGGCTCGGAGAAATTCTCGATATTGAGCATCAAATGTCAGAAGCTTTTTCTAGTGGTGTAACGAACTTGGATGTATTTAGCTTTAAACTAATTGAACTCAAAGCTGCATTAAAAGATCTTCTTAGGGCTAAGAGTATTAGTAAATTAAAGAAATATCAACTTGATCAATATAAATGTGGTGATAAGATAGGTAAACTTCTGGCCTATAAAGTTGCTGAAGATCGTTCTCAGAATATGGTTAAAGAAATTAAAGGGGATAACAACCAACTATTCTGTGACTCTAAATCAATTTTACAAAATTTGCATCATTTTATCAAGCTCTCTATACACCAGAAACTGCAGCCTCGGATGACAATATTAAAAATTATATAGAGTTAAACATGGTTAAAACTTTAGAGCCGGAACAATCTGAAAAACTAGCGGTAGACATTACAGCGATAGAAATTAGGGGTGCCATCAACTCCCTAGCAACGGGCAAAGCTGTAGGGGAGGTTTCTATTCCTTTCAAACTATTTAAATGCTGCACAGAGGAATTGATACCATTAGTTATAGATGTGATCCGTGCTATAGGCAATGGGCAACAAGCGCCCAAATCTTGGAATCTAACCCAAATTATTTTCTTTTTAAAAAAGGCTAAAATACCTCGAGAGAGGTTTGTAGAGACCAATTTCGCTTATTAATAGCGAGGCCAAAATTTTTGCCAAAATATTAGCTACTAGGCTTGCACCAGTAATCTCTCAGCTCGTTTCTTCCCAGCAACACAGATTTATTTCAAAGCGAGACACTACAGCGCATATTAACATGGCCATCTCTGCTTTTGATGTCGCTCGGACCCAGTCCGCCCCACTCGGTATGATCTTATTAGATGCAGAAAAAGCATACGACCGAGTGGGGTGGGGCTTTTTATGGGCGGCTCTACAGGCATTTGGCGTTAAAGGCCAGCTCTTGAGATGGATTCAATCGCTTTATGATAACCCTATGGGCAAGGTATCTTATATGGGGAAATGCTCTTCTATGTTCCCAATTAAGAGAGGGACAAGGCAGGGGTGTCCTTTATCACCCCTGCTTTTTGCTTTAGGTATGGAACCTTTCTTAGTCGCACTTCAACGTCAGGCTTTAATTAATCCTTTTTTTAATGGCTTAAATAAACTTGATATCACCGTGTATGCGGATGACGTTGCAGTTTTTTCTTCTGATGTGCCCCAAGCCCTGAAGGGTATTATAATAGAAGCGGGTATATATGGCTCAGTTTCTGGCTATAGACTTAACACCACTAAAACCCAAATTGTTATGAATTATCAATCGTCTGCCCCCGTTCCAGGAATCTGTAGTGTTGCAACTTATTTGGGGGTTAAAATCTCTTCGGATATTGATTTAATTGTGGCATTAAACTATGAATCATTACTAAAAGAGACTGCTATGCAATTTAAGAAATGGCATAAATTGCCGCTTAGTATTATTGGCCGAATAAACTTAGTTAAGATGAAAATTTTACCCAAATATTTATATCTATTTCGAGCAATTCCCCTACGGATAAATTATTCTTACTTTCTCAGATTAGAGGGAAATATTAGTAGCTTTATATGGGGATATAAAAAAGCCCGGCGGGCTGTCTCCTCACTTAAACTTCCTTTCAATCAAGGCGGACTGGCCCTCCCGGATTTTAAACTTTATTATTGGTCGGCTTTTTTGACTCGTTTTCGTAGCCTAATGGTCTCCGATAAATGTTTGTACTTCCATAAATTCTTACTTGGACAGGATGCTAATATGTTCCTTTACAGGCTAAACGACCCTAACTACTTCAAAAGGGTTAAATTTAAGACGGTACGAGATACAGTTAATATCTGGCGTTCCATTATGGCTAAGTGTAATGTTTCTCTTCTACATTGTAAAACACCTTTGTGGGGTAATCCGGCCTTTCCTGTAATTTTTCATGATTCAGCTTGCCGATTACTTTTAGATTCCGGTATTAGATTTTTGGGTGATTTTTATGATCACAAGGGATTTATGGCATATGAACAACTGAAGCTGTGCTATAATTTACCGGAATTGGCTAGGTTCAAATGTTATCAGATCAAAGATTATCTAGTGAGGAAATTACAGCTTACCACGGTATTAGATTCTGAGGTCTGGGACTGCATCTATAGAGAAGCAGATAAAGCCATGATTAGCATAGGATATAAGATCTTTTCTGGCTTTAACACTAGTGACATTACAAAATTGACTGAGAAATGGAATAGAAAATTGGCATTGAATGTACCGTCTGATTTAATTACTCGATCTCTTAAAAGTCTAAACGTATCAGTTCAATCTTCTAGTCTTAAATTGCAAATGTTCAAAACTGTATGTCAATTATATCATACCCCAGAGAGAATTCTTAAATGGGCAACCAATAATAATTATAGTGAACGTACGAAGTGCGCAAAATGCGATCTAATTGGTGCTAAAATTGTCCACATGTTTTTTTCTTGCCCTCATCTTAGTGAATTATGGGATGGAATAACTAAGGTTGTTTCTGATAGACTTGCTCATCCTATTTCATTTTCATCAATTGATGTGCTGGTGGGTATATGCGGGGGTACTAGTGTATTTAGTGATTTGTTGAATATTTTAGTTACTTGTGCAAGACTTGTTATCGCTAGAGCTTGGATTAAAAAAAAAAACACCAACGGTTATGGAATGGTGGAGGCTGGTTAAAGAAACATATATGGAGTTTGCCCTTGCTGCTACAAGGGGCCTGCAGGCTAAACGAAAAATTGACAGAATCTGGGGGTTAATCATGTCTCAATAACAGTATATTTTCCTTTCTTGTTTTTTTGTTGTTGTTTTTTTTACTCTGTATGACCTCTACATTGTCTATGATTTACAGAATATACAATGTTAATTTACTGCTCTTGCTGAAACCTCTGCAGACTAATCTTGTTTACTATGGTTTTCTCTTGTTTGTCCTCTTTGATGCAAATAAAAATTAAAAAAAAAAAAAAAAGATTGAAGGGGCCATCCGGTGAATGGCGCCACAATGCATCTCAAAAGATTGAAGGGGCCATCCGGTGAATAGCGCCACAATGCATCTCAAAAGATTGAAGGGGCCATTCGGTGAATGAAACCACAATGAAGGGGCCATCCGGTGCATGACGTCACAATGTATCTCAAAAGATTGAAGGGCCATCCGGTGCATGACGTCACAATGTATTTCAAAAGATTGAAGGGCCATCCGGTGAATGACACCACAATGCATCTCAAAAGATTGAAGGGCCATCCGGTGAATGACACCACAATGCATCTCGAAAGATTGAAGTGGCCATTCGGTGCATGACGTCACAATGCATCTCAAAAGATTGAAGGGCCATCCGGTGAATGACACCACAATGCATCTCGAAAGATTGAAGTGGCCATTCGGTGCATGACGTCACAATGTATCTCAAAAGATTGAAGGGCCATCCGGTGAATGACACCACAATTCATCTCGAAAGATTGAAGGGGCCATCCGGTGCATGACGTCACAATGCATCTCAAAAGATTGAAGGGCCATCCGGTGAATGACACCACAATGCATCTCGAAAGATTGAAGGGGCCATCCGGTGCATGACGTCACAATGCATCTCAAAAGATTGAAGGGGCCATCCGAAGAATGACGCCACAATGCATCTCGAAAGATTGAAGGGGCCATTCGAAGAATGACACCACAATGCATCTCGAAAGATTGAAGGGGCCATTCGGTGAATGACGCCACAATGCATCTGGAAAGATTGAAGGGGCCATCCGGTGAATGAAGCCACAATGAAGGGGCCATCCAGCGAATGACGCCACAATGCATCTCAAATGATTGAAGGGGCCATCCGACGAATGACGTCACAATGCATCTCAAAAGATTGAAGGGGCCATCCGGTGCATGACGTCACAATGCATCTCAAAAGATTGAAGGGGCCTTCCGGCGAATGACGCCACAATGCATCTCAAAAGATTGAAGGGGCCATCCTGTGCATGACGTCGCAATGCATCTCAAAAGATTGAAGGAGCCATCCAACGAATGACGCCACAATGCATCTCGAAAGATTGAAGGGGCCATTCGGTGAATGACGCCACAATGCATCTCGAAAGATTGAAGGGTCCATCCGGTGAATGAAGTCACAATGCATCTCAAAAGATTGAAGGGGCCATCCGGTGAATGACGTCACAATGCATCTTAAAAGATTGAAGGCGCCATCCGGTGAATGACGGCACAATGCATCTCGAAAAATTGAAGGGGCCATCCGGTGACTGACGCCACAATGCATCTCAAAAGATTGAAGGGGCTCTCCGGTGCATGACGCCACAATGCATCTCGAAAGATTGAAGGCGCCATCTGGTGTCTGACGACACAATGCATCTCAAAAGATTGAAGGGGCCATCCAGTGAATGACACCACAATGTATCTCAAAAGATTGAAGGGGCCATCCAGTGAATGACACCACAATGTATCTCAAAAGATTGAAGTGGCCATCCGGTGATTGACGTCACAATGCATCTCAAAAGATTGAAGGGGCCATCCAGTGAATGACACCACAATGTATCTCAAAAGATTGAAGGGGCCATCCGGTGCATGACGCCACAATGCATCTCGAAAGATTGAAGGCGCCATCCGGTGTCTGACGTCACAATGCATCTCAAAAGATTGAAGGGGCCATCCAGTGAATGACGCCACAATGCATCTCGAAAGATTGAAGGGGCCATCCAGTGAATGACACCACAATGTATCTCAAAAGATTGAAGGGGCCATCCGGTGATTGACGTCACAATGCATCTCAAAAGATTGCAGGGGCCATCCGGTGAATGATGTCACAATGCAGCTCAAAAGATTGAAGGGGCCATCCGGTGCATGATGTCACAATGCATCTCAAAAGATTGAAGGGGCCATCCGGTGCATGATGTCACAATGCATCTCAAAAGATTGAAGGGGACATCTGGTGAATGACGCCACAATGCATCTCGAAAGATTGAAGGGGCCATCCGGTGACTGACGTCACAATGCATCTCGAAAGATTGAAGGGGCCATCCGGTGCATGACGTCAAAATGCATCTCGAAAGATTGAAGGGGCCATCTGGGGGATGACGCCACAATGCATCTCAAAAGATTGAAGGGGCCATCCGGTGCATGACGTCAAAATGCATCTCGAAAGATTGAAGGGGCCATCCGGTGAATGACACCACAATGCATCTCGAAAGATTGAAGGGGCCATCCGGTGAATGACACCACAATGCATCTCAAAAGATTGAAGGGGCCATCTAACCTTGTACTCTACTTCTAAATGAAAAGCGGACATTTCTTGGATTTCTAATGGCGGATTGACACCGCCAGAGCGGAAGAACGCTGAACGGGTCCGGGCTGCAAGCATGATTCACCGTGTGTGTTACATCTAAGCTTGTACTCTACTTCTAAATGAAAAGCGGACATTTCTTGGATTTCTGGCTGCCTACCTTATACCGACATCGCGGTCACGCTGTTGTCGTTTGTGACTCCTTGCGAGGTTTGAGCAGGAGACCCCGTCTCATCGTATAGCGGGTTGTGCGGCTTTGCTGCGGCTCGCTGCGACTTGTTACGGACCAGACCCCAGATGGATGCTGCAACTTCGGCTGATCAAGAGCCGAATGCGGAGCTTGCTTCGCTTCGCTCGATTACCGCGTCTGACCCCTGAGGCTACGAGGGGTTGATCGGCGGTTAGCTGGTTTGGCCTGAAGGTCTATCGGCGGTTTTCCCCATCGACAACGGCAGCAGGTCACTCTGAGATGGCGCCGAAACTTCAAGCACGAAACACCCGGACTACGGCTACAACAGTAAAGCAAACGCCGATGCTGTTATTGACCGGCACTCCTATCGACTCTATCGAACCGGCTCCTGTGGGAAAGGCTGCCAGCATTACATCGGGATTGGTTTTGGACACAAACAGACAACTCACGGGTAGGCAAGAGGAATTGGGGGAAAGAGTGGGCGGCTTTAAGACTAATGTTGGTGATACTTTGTTACAAAATATGGGAGCTCATTCAATATTGCCCGAGACAATGAGCAACATTGTAACTTTAGAGAGCCAGAGCATTGCTGCAGCTACAGCTACAGGGGGCAAAGTGGCCAACGATATAACTAATGCTAAGATTACATTAAACAGCTGTCCCTCTTCAAATGTAAATGAAATTGAACTTGAGATCAATATTGGTTCAACTACAGGTTCTCTTGCCCCGATTACCCAAGCTGCAATTTCGGTAATTAATCTCAGTATAACCCCTACCCAATCTGAGACTCATTTTGCGGAAAATACATCAACTAACCAAGTGCTATCTGTTATCTCAACCGAAAACCCAGCTGAAGCGGGAGTGGTAGGGACTGAGGGATTTGTTAATGTTGACGGTGCCGAGACAGATGAGGAGTATGGTGACATTAATGATCTGGGTAATAACACACTATCAGGATTAATCAAAGACAAAGATAAAGCTATCAGCATTAAAAAGCTCAAAGGGAAATCTAAGAATAAAGCCAAGAAGACTATAAGCAAACCTAAGCCTAGTACTATGAAAGCAATAGCAGAAAATAGTCCTATCAGACAATGGGTGCAAGCCAAGGGAGGCATTAAATCAATGGCTATGAGACTTTCAGGAAACAGTCCTACTGAACTGGGCGTTCTAGCGGGCGATGCAAGTGCTTCTAATGCTTCTAATGCTGTGATGGATGTACCTGGATCAATGGGGTCTAACCAACGGTCACTTGAAGTACTTATTGTAGCTCAGAATGCAGAATCTACTTTGGCTTTAATGGAAGGACAAGATTTATCTGGCTCTGGTATGGAATCTTTAGTGGAAACCTCCTCTCCTTCCTTAACAACTCTGCAACCGTCTACTCTATTACCAATAACATCTGCAGTTGACTCCCCTACATTCTCTTCTAATATCACTACTACGGTACAAAATACAGTCAGTAATGTAAACTTAGCAATGGGTGGTACTGAGCTGGCTTCAAACGCAGGGCCAACAAAAGAAGGTGCTTCAAAGGGGCTGGAGCATTCCTCTCTCTTATCAGCGGATTGGACCCTTCAAGGGGAGGTGTCTGCATCATTTCAGACGATATTACAGCTACTAAATGAACAGAAACAAGAAGCCAAGATTCATTATCAGCAGATGAGGGAAGACAGTAGTAAGACTCAAGCTTCTCTGCAAGAGATGTCGTGCAAACTGGGGGCTGTCTCCCAAGATATGGAGGAACTACAGCAAAGAGTGGTTTTAACAGAGGAAAAGTCACATTGCTCTGAAATTGCTGTGAATAGACATGCTGCTCAACTACTTCAGATGCAAGCTAAACTTGAAGACTTAGAAAACAGACAACGTAGACAGAATCTACGCGTTTTTGGCATTTCGGAGGGAGCTGAGGGAGCTGACCCTAGGGCATTTATTGCCCAATTGTTTCAAAAGGCTTTTCCTGACTTTGGGACTCGCAGATACAACGTGCCCATCGGCTACCCCTATTTCAAAGAAATAAGGGTGGTAAATATCCCCGTCCAATCTTGATATGTATAGGTAACTATCTGCTCCGCCAAGCTATTTCAATAAAAGCACGGCCAAATACACCAGTTGCCATTGATTCAGTTATATTTTTCGTTAGATCTGATTTAAGTAAACTTTCTCTGGAACGACGCTGGAAATTGAAACAATTTATTGATCCAATTAAGGAATTGGGTTGTCAAGCTTTCTTACAAGAACCAGCTAAACTAAAAGTAATTAAAAATGGCCGGTCTTATTTTTTCTTGGAAGAGAATGAGGTGGAATCTGCTATGGCTACTTGGAGAATGGAAAAATGAACTGGATATTGACTAATGCTCTGTTTGCATATTCCATTTTTGGATCATGAGACTTTCATTTATGGATCTATTGCTATTTCCTTCTACCTCTCTCTAGATTGACTTGTTTTTGTTTCTCGGTGGGTGGTAATATGTCATATTAGATATTGATGACGGTTAAGCACGGTTTTCCTTTTTTTTGATAATTCTGAATGCCCGGATCCTATAAGCGGCTAACTCCGCTTGTTGGCTGCCAGTATAGCGGCAGCCGGTCTAAGGGGGGGACCTGCAGGTAACTATTGGGAAGGGAGGGGGTGGGATAGTGTGTGGGGTAGGGGAGAGGGAGATATGCTTTGGGGTAAAAAATGCATCAGAGGACGAAAAATCTATAAAAATGAGAGGAATTATAAAGCTGATTTGATTTATTATAGAGGTCATACAGATAGGGATGTTTATGTTATTAAATGTATCAAATAAAATGCTTAGTTTGGAACGTGGCGGGCTTAAATAATAGAACAAAGAGGAGTCTTGTATATGAGGAGCTCAAGATGTATAACCCTCAAATTGCGGTCATTACTGAAACTCACATAGCTTATAAAGATAAACACTTGCTTAAACAACTAGGATACGATATTATGGTTTGTACTGAGTTTAATGCTTCAATTCGGGGGGTGGCGATTCTAAAGCATAAAAACCTAAAAGTTGAAATACTTAAGACATTAACTGATAAAGTGGGCAGATGGGCTATTGCACAGATAAAGCTGGAAGGTCGAAAATACATAATATGTGGGGTTTATGCGTCAAATCAAGATGAACCAACAGTTATTGATCAGATCAATGTGGAACTGCTTGTATGGGATGGGGAATATATTGTGTTGGGTGATTTTAATTGTATTATGAATTATAATTTAGACACTACTAGGAAAAATTCCTTTCAGAGAATGAGGAAAACTAGAGCTGCAATTTTGGATTTGGCAGCTATTCATTTCCTTAAAGATGCCTGGAGATGTCTATACCCTAAATTGGCCGGTTATACATATTATTCTGCAGCACATAAACTATGCTCACGCATAGATATGGTTTGGGTCTCAGACCTTATCCTTGGAACTTGCTCAATGGCTATATACCCAAGGGTAACCTCGGACCACAACCCAATCTCCTTAACTTTTGAGGTTGCAACTGAAGAGTCTTCTCCCCGCCCTTTCTCATTTCCAAGATATTTTTTCATCGATTTCGGGTTTGAGAATCAACTTAAAGAACACATAAAAGAATTCATTGACATAAACATACATTCTGCTCAACATTTGATAGTTTGGGATGCTTGTAAAGCTAGCATACGTGGATTCACACAACAATATATTTGGCGACAAAATAAAGAACGTCGATGTTTAAATGAGAAAAGGCTCGGAGAAATTCTCGATATTGAGCATCAAATGTCAGAAGCTTTTTCTAGTGGTGTAACGAACTTGGATGTATTTAGCTTTAAACTAATTGAACTCAAAGCTGCATTAAAAGATCTTCTTAGGGCTAAGAGTATTAGTAAATTAAAGAAATATCAACTTGATCAATATAAATGTGGTGATAAGATCGGTAAACTTCTGGCCTATAAAGTTGCTGAAGATCGTTCTCAGAATATGGTTAAAGAAATTAAAGGGGATAACAACCAACTATTCTGTGACTCTAAATCAATTTTACAAAATTTGCATCATTTTATCAAGCTCTCTATACACCAGAAACTGCAGCCTCGGATGACAATATTAAAAATTATATAGAGTTAAACATGGTTAAAACTTTAGAGCCGGAACAATCTGAAAAACTAGCGGTAGACATTACAGCGATAGAAATTAGGGGTGCCATCAACTCCCTAGCAACGGGCAAAGCTGTAGGGGAGGTTTCTATTCCTTTCAAACTATTTAAATGCTGCACAGAGGAATTGATACCATTAGTTATAGATGTGATCCGTGCTATAGGCAATGGGCAACAAGCGCCCAAATCTTGGAATCTAACCCAAATTATTTTCTTTTTAAAAAAGGCTAAAATACCTCGAGAGAGGTTTGTAGAGACCAATTTCGCTTATTAATAGCGAGGCCAAAATTTTTGCCAAAATATTAGCTACTAGGCTCGCACCAGTAATCTCTCAGCTCGTTTCTTCCCAGCAACACAGATTTATTTCAAAGCGAGACACTACAGCGCATATTAACATGGCCATCTCTGCTTTTGATGTCGCTCGGACCCAGTCCGCCCCACTCGGTATGATCTTATTAGATGCAGAAAAAGCATACGACCGAGTGGGGTGGGGCTTTTTATGGGCGGCTCTACAGGCATTTGGCGTTAAAGGCCAGCTCTTGAGATGGATTCAATCGCTTTATGATAACCCTATGGGCAAGGTATCTTATATGGGGAAATGCTCTTCTATGTTCCCAATTAAGAGAGGGACAAGGCAGGGGTGTCCTTTATCACCCCTGCTTTTTGCTTTAGGTATGGAACCTTTCTTAGTCGCACTTCAACGTCAGGCTTTAATTAATCCTTTTTTTAATGGCTTAAATAAACTTGATATCACCGTGTATGCGGATGACGTTGCAGTTTTTTCTTCTGATGTGCCCCAAGCCCTGAAGGGTATTATAATAGAAGCGGGTATATATGGCTCAGTTTCTGGCTATAGACTTAACACCACTAAAACCCAAATTGTTATGAATTATCAATCGTCTGCCCCCGTTCCAGGAATCTGTAGTGTTGCAACTTATTTGGGGGTTAAAATCTCTTCGGATATTGATTTAATCGTGGCATTAAACTATGAATCATTACTAAAAGAGACTGCTATGCAATTTAAGAAATGGCATAAATTGCCGCTTAGTATTATTGGCCGAATAAACTTAGTTAAGATGAAAATTTTACCCAAATATTTATATCTATTTCGAGCAATTCCCCTACGGATAAATTATTCTTACTTTCTCAGATTAGAGGGAAATATTAGTAGCTTTATATGGGGATATAAAAAAGCCCGGCGGGCTGTCTCCTCACTTAAACTTCCTTTCAATCAAGGCGGACTGGCCCTCCCGGATTTTAAACTTTATTATTGGTCGGCTTTTTTGACTCGTTTTCGTAGCCTAATGGTCTCCGATAAATGTTTGTACTTCCATAAATTCTTACTTGGACAGGATGCTAATATGTTCCTTTACAGGCTAAACGACCCTAACTACTTCAAAAGGGTTAAATTTAAGACGGTACGAGATACAGTTAATATCTGGCGTTCCATTATGGCTAAGTGTAATGTTTCTCTTCTACATTGTAAAACACCTTTGTGGGGTAATCCGGCCTTTCCTGTAATTTTTCATGATTCAGCTTGCCGATTACTTTTAGATTCCGGTATTAGATTTTTGGGTGATTTTTATGATCACAAGGGATTTATGGCATATGAACAACTGAAGCTGTGCTATAATTTACCGGAATTGGCTAGGTTCAAATGTTATCAGATCAAAGATTATCTAGTGAGGAAATTACAGCTTACCACGGTATTAGATTCTGAGGTCTGGGACTGCATCTATAGAGAAGCAGATAAAGCCATGATTAGCATAGGATATAAGATCTTTTCTGGCTTTAACACTAGTGACATTACAAAATTGACTGAGAAATGGAATAGAAAATTGGCATTGAATGTACCGTCTGATTTAATTACTCTATCTCTTAAAAGTCTAAACGTATCAGTTCAATCTTCTAGTCTTAAATTGCAAATGTTCAAAACTGTATGTCAATTATATCATACCCCAGAGAGAATTCTTAAATGGGCAACCAATAATAATTATAGTGAACGTACGAAGTGCCCAAAATGCGATCTAATTGGTGCTAAAATTGTCCACATGTTTTTTTCTTGCCCTCATCTTAGTGAATTATGGGATGGAATAACTAAGGTTGTTTCTGATAGACTTGCTCATCCTATTTCATTTTCATCAATTGATGTGCTGGTGGGTATATGCGGGGGTACTAGTGTATTTAGTGATTTGTTGAATATTTTAGTTACTTGTGCAAGACTTGTTATCGCTAGAGCTTGGATTAAAAAAAAAACACCAACGGTTATGGAATGGTGGAGGCTGGTTAAAGAAACATATATGGAGTTTGCCCTTGCTGCTACAAGGGGCCTGCAGGCTAAACGAAAAATTGACAGAATCTGGGGGTTAATCATGTCTCAATAACAGTATATTTTCCTTTCTTGTTTTTTTGTTGTTGTTTTTTTTACTCTGTATGACCTCTACATTGTCTATGATTTACAGAATATACAATGTTAATTTACTGCTCTTGCTGAAACCTCTGCAGACTAATCTTGTTTACTATGGTTTTCTCTTGTTTGTCCTCTTTGATGCAAATAAAAATTAAAAAAAAAAAAAAAAGATTGAAGGGGCCATCCGGTGAATGGCGCCACAATGCATCTCAAAAGATTGAAGGGGCCATCCGGTGAATAGCGCCACAATGCATCTCAAAAGATTGAAGGGGCCATCCGGTGAATAGCGCCACAATGCATCTCAAAAGATTGAAGGGCCATCCGGTGAATAGCGCCACAATGCATCTCAAAAGATTGAAGGGCCATCCGGTGAATGGCGCCACAATGCATCTCAAAAGACTGAAGGCGCCATCCGGTGAGTGACGCCACAATGCATCTCAAAAGATTGAAGGGGCCATCCGGTGAATGACGTCACAATGCATCTCAAAAGATTGAAGGGGCCATCTGAAGAATGACACCACAATGCATCTCAAAAGATTGAAGAGGCCATCCGGTGAATGACGCCACAATGACTCTCAAAAGATTGAAGGGGCCATCCGGTTAATGAGGCCACAATGCATCTCAAAAGATTGAAAGGGCCATCCGGTGAATGACGTCACAATGCATCTCAAAAGATTAAAGGGGCCATCTGGGGAATAACGCCACAATGCATCTCAAAAGATTGAAGGGGCCATCCGGTGAATGACGCCACAATGCATCTCAAAAGATTGAAGGGGCCATTCGGTGAATGACGCCACAATGCATCTCAAAAGATTGAAGGGGCCATCCGGCGAATGACGTCACAATGCATCTCAAAAGATTGAAGGGTCCATCCAGCGAATGACGCCATAATGCATCTCAAAAGATTGATGGGGCCATCCGGCGAATTACATCACAATGCATCTCAAAAGATTGAAGGGGCCATCCGGCGAATGACGCTACAATGCGTCTCAAAAGATTGAAGGGGACATCCTGTGAATGACGCCACAATGCATCTCCAACGATTAAATCGACACCTACTCTAATGTCTATGGAAGGGGCAAGTGACATCACAATGCATCTAAAAAAGTTTAGTGTACACTTACTCATGTTTATGAAAGCGGCATCCTTACTGACAAAACTTAGATTAAAGAACCCTTTGGTTAGATCTAAGAACTGAAAACATCATATTGACAGGTTATAATGAATACTGCATCCACACGGTTGAACCGCAATGGAAAAACTATGGATTGGTGGGCATTACGGGGAAAGTGGTGACCAGATCTGGCCAGCTTCAGGGATTTTTATCTGTCAGATTAAAACCATCAATGACTTTGTCACCCCTTTACACCACAGATTTTTAGGTTCAATGCCTTTGGATAACGCCCTCAAGGTGTGGGCACAAGGGCTGACCTTTGGACCGGCTCTCTGGTCACGATCTCCATCTCTGGAACCAATAGGCTTGCCTTCGGCACAGACTCAACACCTACTGTGCTCTGCACTTGGCTGGGTCCAGCACTCTCTGATCCAGGGCCTGGACGTTAGCCAGGCCATGCTTTCAGAAAAGCGTCGCCCAACGTCTACTGGGTACAGAGCCTGGCCTTCAGGAACTTCGCCCCCTGAGTCCACTCAGTACAGAGCCTGGCCTTCAGGAACCTCGCCCCCTGAGTCCACTGGGTACAGAGCCTGGCCTTCAGGAACCTCGCCCCCTGAGTCCACCGGGTACAGAGCTTGGCCTTCAGGAGCCTCGCCCCCTGAGTCCATTGGGTACAGAGCCTGGCCATTAGGAACCTCACCCCCTGAGTACACTGGGTACAGAGCCTGGCCTTCAGGAACCTCGCCCCCTGAGTCCACTTGCTACAGAGCCTGGCCTTCAGGAACCTCGCCCCCTGAGTCCACTGGGTGAAGAGCCTGGCCTTCAGGAACCTTGCCCCCTGAGTCCACAGGGTACAGAGCCTGCCTTCAGGAACCTCGCCCCCTGAGTCCACTTGCTACAGAGCCTGGCCTTCAGGAACCTCGCCCCCTGAGTCCACTGGGTGAATAGCCTGGCCTTCAGGAACCTTGCCCCCCCGAGTCCACTGGGTACAGAGCCTGGCCTTTAGGAACCTCGCCCCCTGAGTACACTGGGTACAGAGCCTGGCCTACAGGAACTTCGCCTCCTGAGTCCACTCAGTACAGAGCCTGGCCTTCAGGAACCTCGCCCCCTGAGTCCACTGGGTGAAGAGCCTGGCCTTCAGGAACCTTGCCTCCTGAGTCCACTGGGTACAGAGCCTGGCCTTCAGGAACCTCGCCCCCTGAGTCCACCGGGTACAGAGCTTGACCTTCAGGAACCTCGCCCCCTGAATCCATTGGGTACAGAGCCTGGCCTTTAGGAACCTCACCCCCTGGGTCCACTGGGTACAGAGCCTGCCTTCAGGAACCTCGCCCCCTGAGTCCACTTGGTACAGAGCCTGGCATTTAGGAACCTCGCCCCCTGAGTTCACTGGGTGAAGAGCCTGGCCTTCAGGAACCTTGCCCCCTGAGTCCACTGGGTACAGAGCCTGGCCTTCAGGAACCTTGCCCCCTGAGTCCACTGGGTACAGAGCCTGGCCTTCAGGAACCTTGCCCCCTGAGTCCACTGGGTACAGAGCCTGGCCTTCAGGAACCTCGCCCCCTGAGTCCACTGGGTACAGAGCCTGGCCTTCAGGAACCTCGCCCCCTGAGTACACTGGGTACAGAGCATGGCCTTCAGGAACCTCGCCCCCTGAGTCCACTGGGTACAGAGCCTGCCTTCAGGAACCTCGCCCCCTGAGTCCACTGGGTACAGAGCCATGGGGAACCTTGCTCCCTGAGTCACTGGCCATCAGGAACCTTGCCCCCTGAGTCCACTAGGTACAGAGCCTGGCCTTCAGGAACCTCGCCCCCTGAGTCCACTGGGTACAGAGCCTGGCTTTCAGGAACCTCGCCCCATGAGTCCACTGGGTAAAGAGCCTGGCCTTCAGGAACCTTGCCCCCTGAGTCCACTGGGTACAGAGCCTGGCCTTCAGGTACCTCGCCCCCTGAGTCCACTGGGTACAGAGCCTGGCCTTTGGGCACCTCGCCCCCTGAGTCCACTGGGTACAGAGCCTGGCCTTCAGGAACCTCGCCCCCTGAGTACACTGGGTACAGAGCCTTGCCTTCAGGAACCTCGCCCCCTGAGTCCACTGTGTACAGAGCCTGGCCTTCAGGAACCTTGCCCCCTGAGTCCACTGGGTAAAGAGCCTGGCCTTCAGGAACCTTGCCCCCTGAGTCCACTGGGTACAGAGCCTGGCCTTCAGGAACCTTGCCCCCTGAGTCCACTGGGTAAAGAGCCTGGCCTTCAGGAACCTTGCCCCCTGAGTCCACTGGGTAGAGAGCCTGGCCTTCAGGAACCTCGCCCCCTGAGTCCACTGGGTAAAGATCCTGGCCTTCAGGAACCTCCCCCCCTGAGTCCACTGGGTACAGAACCTGGCCTTCAGGAACCTCCCCCCCTGAGTCCACTGGGTACAGAACCTGGCCTTCAGGAACCTTGCCCCCTGAGTCCACTGGGTACAGAGCCTGGCCTTCAGGAACCTCGCCCCCTGAGTCCACTGGGTAAAGAGCCTGGCCTTCAGGGACCTCGCCCCCTGAGTCCACTGGGTACTGAGCCTGGCCTTCAGGAACCTTGCCCCCTGAGTCCACTGGGTACAGAGCCTGGCCTTCAGGAACCTCGCCCCCTGAGTCCACTGGGTACAGAGCCTGGCCTTCAGGAACCTCGCCCCCTGAGTCCACTGGGTACAGAGCCTGGCCTTCAGGAACCTGGCCCCCTGAGTCCACTGGGTACAGAGCCTGGCCTTCAGCAACCTTGCCCTCTGAGTCCACTGGGTACAGAGCCTGGCCTTCAGGAACCTTGCCCCCTGAGTCCACTGGGTACAGAGCCTGGCCTTCAGGAACCTCGTCCCCTGAGTCCACTGGGTACAGAGCCTGCCTTCAGGAACCTCGCCCCCTGAGTCCACCGAGTACAGAGCCTGGCCTTCAGGAACCACGCCCCCTGAGTCCACTGGGTACAGAGCCTGGCCTTCAGGAACCACACCCCCTGAGTCCACTGGGTACAGAGCTTGGCCTTCAGGAACCTTGCCCCCTGAGTCCATTGGGTACAGAGCCTGGCCTTCAGGAACCTCGCCCCCTGAGTCCACTGGGTAAAGAGCCTGGCCTTCAGGAACCTTGCCCCCTGAGTCCACTGGGTACAGAGCCTGGCCTTCAGGAACCTCGCCCCCTGAGTCCACTGGGTACAGAGCCTGGCCTTCAGGAACCTCGCCCTCTGAGTCCACTGGGTACAGAGCCTGGCCTTCAGGAACCTTGCCCCCTGAGTCCACTGGGTACAGAGCCTGGCCTTCAGGAACCTCGCCCCCTGAGTCCACTGGGTACAGAGCCTGGCCTTCAGGAACCTTGCCCCCCGAGTCCACTGGGTACAGAGACTGGCCTTCAGGAACCTCGCCCCCTGAGTCCACTGGGTAAAGAGCCTGGCCTTCAGGAACCTTGCCCTGTGAGTCCACTGGGCACAGAGACTGGCCTTCAGGAACCTCGCCCCCTGAGTCCACTGGGTACAGAGCCTGGCCTTCAGGAACCTTGCCCCCTGAGTCCACTGGGTACAGAGCCTGGCCTTCAGGAACCACGCCCCCTGAGTCCACTGGGTACAGAGCTTGGTCTTCAGGAACCTTGCCCCCTGAGTCCACTGGGTACAGAGCCTGGCCTTCAGGAACCTCGCCCCCTGAGTCCACTGGGTAAAGAGCCTGACCTTCAGGAACCTTGCCCCGTGAGTCCACTGGGTACAGAGCCTGGCCTTCAGGAACCTTGCCCCCTGAGTCCAGTGGGTAAAGAGCCTGGCCTTCAGGAACCTTGCCCCCTGAGTACACTGGGTACAGAGCCTGGCCTTCAGGAACCTCGCCCCCTGAATACACTGGGTACAGAGCCTGCCTTCAGGAACCTCGCCCCCTGAGTCCACTGGGTACAGAGCCTGGCCTTCAGGAACCTCGCCCCCTGAGTCCACCGAGTACAGAGCCTGCCTTCAGGAACCTCGCCCCCTGAGTCCACTGGGTACAGAGCCTGGCCTTCAGGAACCTCGCCCCCTGAGTCCACTGGGTACAGAGCCTGGCCTTCAGGAACCTCGCCCCCTGAGTCCACGGGGTACAGAGCCTTGCCTTCAGGAACCTCGCCCCCTGAGTCCACTGGGTACAGAGCCTGGCCTTCAGGAACCTCGCCCCCTGAGGCCACTGGGTGCAGAGCCTGGCCTTCAGGAACCTCGCCCCCTGAGTCCACTGGGTACAGAGCCTGGCCTTCAGGAACCTCGCCCCTTGAGGCCACTGGGTACAGAGCCTGGCCTTCAGGAACCTCGCCCCCTGAGGCCACTGGGTAAAGAGCCAGGCCTTCAGGAACCTTGTCCTCAGAGTTCACTGGGCACAGAGCCTGGCCTTCAGGAACCTCGCCCCCTGAGTCCACTGGGTACAGAGCCTGGCCTTCAGGAACCTTGCCCCCTGAGTCCACTGGGTAAAGAGCCTGGCCTTCAGGAACCTCGCCCCCTGAGTCCACTGGGTACAGAGCCTGGCCTTCAGGAACCTCGCCCCCTGAGTCCACCGAGTACAGAGCCTGCCTTCAGGAACCTCGCCCCCTGAGTCCACTGGGTACAGAGCCTGGCCTTCAGGAACCTCGCCCCCTGAGTCCACTGGGTACAGAGCCTGGCCTTCATGAACCTTGCCCCCTGAGTCCACTGGGTAAAGAGCCTGTCCTTCAGGAACCTCGCCCTCAGATTTCACTGGGCACAGAGCCTGCCTTCAGGAACCTCGCCCCCTGAGTACACTGGGTACAGAGCCTGGCCTTCAGGAACCTCGCCCTCTGAGTACACTGGGTACAGAGCCTGGCCTACAGGAACTTCGCCTCCTGAGTCCACTCAGTACAGAGCCTGGCCTTCAGGAACCTCGCCCCCTGAGTCCACTAGGTGAAGAGCCTGGCCTTCAGGAACCTTGCCCCCTGAGTCCACTGGGTACAGAGCCTGGCCTTCAGGAACCTCGCCCCCTGAGTCCACCGGGTACAGAGCTTGACCTTCAGGAACCTCGCCCCCTGAATCCATTGGGTACAGAGCCTGGCCTTTAGGAACCTCACCCCCTGGGTCCACTGGGTACAGAGCCTGCCTTCGGGAACCTCGCCCCCTGAGTCCACTTGGTACAGAGCCTGGCATTTAGGAACCTCGCCCCCTGAGTTCACTGGGTGAAGAGCCTGGCCTTCAGGAACCTTGCCCCCTGAGTCCACTGGGTACCGAGCCTGGCCTTCAGGAACCTTGCCCCCTGAGTCCACTGGGTACCGAGCCTGGCCTTCAGGAACCTTGCCCCCTGAGTCCACTGGGTACAGAGCCTTGCCTTCAGGAACCTCGCCCCCTGAGTCCACTGTGTACAGAGCCTGGCCTTCAGGAACCTTGCCCCCTGAGTCCACTGGGTACAGAGCCTGGCCTTCAGGAACCTCGCCCCCTGAGTCCACTGGGTACAGAGCCTGGCCTTCAGGAACCTCGCCCCCTGAGTACACTTGGTACAGAGCATGGCCTTCAGGAACCTCGCCCCCTGAGTCCACTGGGTACAGAGCCTGCCTTCAGGAACCTCGCCCCCTGAGTCCACTGGGTACAGAGCCTTGGGGAACCTTGCCCCCTGAGTCCCTGGCCTTCAGGAACCGTGCCCCCTGAGTCCACTAGGTACAGAGCCTGGCCTTCAGGAACCTCGCCCCCTGAGTCCACTGGGTACAGAGCCTGGCTTTCAGGAACCTCGCCCCATGAGTCCACTGGGTAAAGAGCCTGGCCTTCAGGAACCTTGCCCCCTGAGTCCACTGGGTACAGAGCCTGGCCTTCAGGTACCTCGCCCCCTGAGTCCACTGGGTACAGAGCCTGGCCTTTGGGCACCTCGCCCCCTGAGTCCACTGGGTACAGAGCCTGGCCTTCAGGAACCTCGCCCCCTGAGTACACTGGGTACAGAGCCTTGCCTTCAGGAACCTCGCCCCCTGAGTCCACTGTGTACAGAGCCTGGCCTTCAGGAACCTTGCCCCCTGAGTCCACTGGGTAAAGAGCCTGGCCTTCAGGAACCTTGCCCCCTGAGTCCACTGGGTACAGAGCCTGGCCTTCAGGAACCTTGCCCCCTGAGTCCACTGGGTAAAGAGCCTGGCCTTCAGGAACCTTGCCCCCTGAGTCCACTGGGTAGAGAGCCTGGCCTTCAGGAACCTCGCCCCCTGAGTCCACTGGGTAAAGATCCTGGCCTTCAGGAACCTCCCCCCCCTGAGTCCACTGGGTACAGAACCTGGCCTTCAGGAACCTTGCCCCCTGAGTCCACTGGGTACAGAGCCTGGCCTTCAGGAACCTCGCCCCCTGAGTCCACTGGGTAAAGAGCCTGGCCTTCAGGGACCTCGCCCCCTGAGTCCACTGGGTACTGAGCCTGGCCTTCAGGAACCTTGCCCCCTGAGTCCACTGGGTACAGAGCCTGGCCTTCAGGAACCTCGCCCCCTGAGTCCACTGGGTACAGAGCCTGGCCTTCAGGAACCTCGCCCCCTGAGTCCACTGGGTACAGAGCCTGGCCTTCAGGAACCTGGCCCCCTGAGTCCACTGGGTACAGAGCCTGGCCTTCAGCAACCTTGCTCTCTGAGTCCACTGGGTACAGAGCCTGGCCTTCAGGAACCTCGCCCCCTGAGTCCACTGGGTACAGAGCCTGGCCTTCAGGAACCTTGCCCCCTGAGTCCACTGGGTACAGAGCCTGGCCTTCAGGAACCTCGTCCCCTGAGTCCACTGGGTACAGAGCCTGCCTTCAGGAACCTCGCCCCCTGAGTCCACCGAGTACAGAGCCTGGCCTTCAGGAACCACGCCCCCTGAGTCCACTGGGTACAGAGCCTGGCCTTCAGGAACCACGCCCCCTGAGTCCACTGGGTACATAGCTTGGCCTTCAGGAACCTTGCCCCCTGAGTCCATTGGGTACAGAGCCTGGCCTTCAGGAACCTCGCCCCCTGAGTCCACTGGGTAAAGAGCCTGGCCTTCAGGAACCTTGCCCCCTGAGTCCACTGGGTACAGAGCCTGGCCTTCAGGAACCTCGCCCCCTGAGTCCACTGGGTACAGAGCCTGGCCTTCAGGAACCTCGCCCTCTGAGTCCACTGGGTACAGAGCCTGGCCTTCAGGAACCTTGCCCCCTGAGTCCACTGGGTACAGAGCCTGGCCTTCAGGAACCTCGCCCCCTGAGTCCACTGGGTACAGAGCCTGGCCTTCAGGAACCTTGCCCCCCGAGTCCACTGGGTACAGAGACTGGCCTTCAGGAACCTCGCCCCCTGAGTCCACTGGGTAAAGAGCCTGGCCTTTCGGAACCTTGCCCCGTGAGTCCACTGGGCACAGAGACTGGCCTTCAGGAACCTCGCCCCCTGAGTCCACTGGGTACAGAGCCTGGCCTTCAGGAACCTTGCCCCCTGAGTCCACTGGGTACAGAGCCTGGCCTTCAGGAACCACGCCCCCTGAATCCACTGGGTACAGAGCTTGGTCTTCAGGAACCTTGCCCCCTGAGTCCACTGGGTACAGAGCCTGGCCTTCAGGAACCTCGCCCCCTGAGTCCACTGGGTAAAGAACCTGGCCTTCAGGAACCTTGCCCCGTGAGTCCACTGGGTACAGAGCCTGGCCTTCAGGAACCTTGCCCCCTGAGTCCACTGGGTAAAGAGCCTGGCCTTCAGGAACCTTGCCCCCTGAGTACACTGGGTACAGAGCCTGGCCTTCAGGAACCTCGCCCCCTGAATACACTGGGTACAGAGCCTGCCTTCAGGAACCTCGCCCCCTGAGTCCACTGGGTACAGAGCCTGCCTTCAGGAACCTCGCCCCCTGAGTCCACCGAGTACAGAGCCTGCCTTCAGGAACCTCGCCCCCTGAGTCCACTGGGTACAGAGCCTGGCCTTCAGGAACCTCGCCCCCTGAGTCCACTGGGTACAGAGCCTGGCCTTCAGGAACCTCGCCCCCTGAGTCCACAGGGTACAGAGCCTTGCCTTCAGGAACCTCGCCCCCTGAGTCCACTGGGTACAGAGCCTGGCCTTCAGGAACCTCGCCCCCTGAGGCCACTGGGTGCAGAGCCTGGCCTTCAGGAACCTCGCCCCCTGAGTCCACTGGGTACAGAGCCTGGCCTTCAGGAACCTCGCCCCTTGAGGCCACTGGGTACAGAGCCTGGCCTTCAGGAACCTCGCCCCCTGAGGCCACTGGGTACAGAGCCTGGCCTTCAGGAACCTCGCCCCCTGAGTACACTGGGTACAGAGCCTGGCCTTCAGGAACCTCGCCCCTTGAGTCCACTGGGTAAAGAGCCAGGCCTTCAGGAACCTTGTCCTCAGAGTTCACTGGGCACAGAGCCTGGCCTTCAGAAACCTTGCCCCCTGAGTCCACTGGGTACAGAGCCTGCCTTCAGGAACCTCGCCCCCTGAGTCCACTGGGTAAAGAGCCTGGCCTTCAGGAACCTCGCCCCCTGAGTCCACTGGGTACAGAGCCTGGCCTTCAGGAACCTCGCCCCCTGAGGCCACTGGGTACAGAGCCTGGCCTTCAGGAACCTCGCCCCCTGAGGCCACTGGGTACAGAGCCTGTCCTTCAGGAACCTCGCCCCCTGAGTACACTGGGTACAGAGCCTGGCCTTCAGGAACCTCGCCCCTTGAGTCCACTGGGTAAAGAGCCAGGCCTTCAGGAACCTTGTCCTCAGAGTTCACTGGGCACAGAGCCTGGCCTTCAGAAACCTCGCCCCCTGAGTCCACTGGGTACAGAGCCTGCCTTCAGGAACTTCGCCCCCTGAGTCCACTGGGTAAAGAGCCTGTCCTTCAGGAACCTCGCCCTCAGAGTTCACTGGGCACAGAGCCTGCCTTCAGGAACCTCGCCCCCTGAGTACACTGGGTACAGAGCCTGGCCTTCAGGAACCTCGCCCTCTGAGTCCACTGGGTACAGAGCTTGGCCTTCAGGAACCTCGCCCTCTGAGTCCACTGGGTACAGAGCTTGGCCTTCAGGAACCTTGCCCCCTGAGTCCACTGGGTAAAGAGCCTGTCCTTCAGGAACCTCGCCCTCAGAGTTCACTGGGCACAGAGCCTGCCTTCAGGAACCTCGCCCCCTGAGTACACTGGGTACAGAGCCTGGCCTTCAGGAACCTCGCCCTCTGAGTCCACTGGGTACAGAGCTTGGCCTTCAGGAACCTCGCCCTCTGAGTCCACTGGGTACAGAGCTTGGCCTTCAGGAACCTTGCCCCCTGAGTCCACTGGGTACAGAGCCTGGCCTTCAGGAACCTCGCCCCCTGAGTCCACTGGGTACAGAGCCTGGCCTTCAGGAACCTTGCCCCCTGAGTCCACTGGGTACAGAGACTGGCCTTCAGGAACCTCGCCCCCTGAGTCCACTGGGTAAAGAGCCTGGCCTTCAGGAGCCTTGCCCCATGAGTCCACTGGGTACAGAGCCTGGCCTTCAGGAACCTCGCCCCCTGAGTACACTGGGTACAGAGCCTGGCCTTCAGGAACCTTGCCCCATGAGTTCACTGGGTAAAGAGCCTGGCCTTTAGGAACCTCGCCCCCTGAGTCCACTGGGTACAGAGCCTGGCCTTCAGGAACCTTGCCCCCTGAGTCCACTGGGTAAAGAGCCTGGCCTTCAGGAACCTTGCCCCCTGAGTACACTGGGTACAGAGCCTGGCCTTCAGGAACCTCGCCCCCTGAGTCCACTTGGTACAGAGCCTGGCCTTCAGGAACCTCGCCCCCTGAGTACACTGGGTACAGAGCCTGCCTTCAGGAACCTCGCCCCCTGAGTCCACTGGGTACAGAGCCTGCCTTCAGGAACCTCGCCCCCTGAGTCCACTGAGTACAGAGCCTGCCTTCAGGAACCTCGCCCCCTGAGTCCACTGGGTACAGAGCCTGGCCTTCAGGAACCTCGCCCCCTGAGTCCACTGGGTACAGAGCCTGGCCTTCAGGAACCTCGCCCCCTGAGTACACTGGGTACAGAGCCTGGCCTTCAGGAACCTCGCCCCCTGAGTACACTGGGTAAAGAGCCAGGCCTTTCAGGAACCTTGTCCTCAGAGTTCACTGGGCACAGAGCCTGGCCTTCCGGAACCTCGCCCCCTGAGTCCACTGGGTACAGAGCCTGCCTTCAGGAACTTCGCCCCCTGAGTCCACTGGGTAAAGAGCCTGGCCTTCAGGAACCTCGCCCTCAGAGTTCACTGGGCACAGAGCCTGCCTTCAGGAACCTCGCCCCCTGAGTACACTGGGTACAGAGCCTGGCCTTCAGGAACCTCACCCCCTGAGTACACTGGGTACAGAGCCTGGCCTTCAGGAACCTCACCCCCTGAGTACACTGGGTACAGAGCCTGGCCTTCAGGAACTTTGCCCCCTGAGTCCACTGGGTACAGAGCCTGGCCTTCAGGAACCTTGCCCCCTGAGTCCACTGGGTACAGAGCCTGGCCTTCAGGAACCTTGCCCCCTGAGTCCACTGGGTACAGAGCCTGGCCTTCAGGAACCTTGCCCCCTGAGTACACTGGGTAAAGAGCCTGCCTTCAGGAACCTCCCCCCCTGAGTCCACAGGGTACAGAGCCTGGCCTTCAGGAACCTTGCCCCCTGAGTCCACTGGGTACAGAGCCTGGCCTTCAGGAACCTTGCCCCCTGAGTACACTGGGTACAGAGCCTGCCTTCAGGAACCTCGCCCCCTGAGTCCACTGGGTACAGAGCCTGGCCTTCAGGAACCTCGCCCCCTGGGTACACTGGGTACAGAGCCTGGCCTTCAGGAACCTCGCCCCCTGACTACACTGGGTAAAGAGCCTTAGGGAACCTTGCCCTCAGAGTTCACTGGGCGCAGCCGTTGACCTTTCTACATACAGTTATCTTTGCAAAGGACACACATGGAAAGAAAACCGTATTTAAGCAGCCAATCAACAGATTTGTAAAAGAGCAATCATGTGCCACTTCAGTCCGTCATCAGTGTCAATGGTCGTGCGGTTTGTGCCCTTGAGTAGCTGGACAGGCGGGCCCCACGGGCCCTGAAGCAGGCCAGGCTGGAGTTCTTGACCCCTTCTCCTGGGGAGGCCAGCAAGGGCGAAGGGGACAGCTCATATTTTGTCAACCCATCTCCATCCCTACTTCTGACCCAGGAGAGGATACAAGGGCGAGGAGGACAGTGGACGCCCTGATCCAAGGGACAGGCTGGGGAGGGTCATTTTGCCCCCACCCGCCGCCTCTTGATTTCATTGGATAACTTGAAAGTTATCTCTCCTGACTTCTGAGTCTTGATCATTTTCTTCACTCTTTCTTAATTAGGTAAATAAAAATTAACATATTATTTCATAGTGAGGTTCCTGAGCAAGGGCTGCCAGTTCGACAAATGTGTGTCTGTAAATCTGATTGGATTTTCAATGTTCATATGTAATATCTCAAGCACTATTGGTCGGATTTACCAAACAAGCAAAGGGGCTAACATGGCCGATGGTCTATTGTCATAAAATGCGTTAGGGCAATTCATTTAGCACTCTCTCCAGTAGGCGAGAGCACAAACCATCATCGAAGTTTGAACAGAAATTACAACTTCTGAGATCCCACCTCCACACAATCTTTTCTCCCTTGACCAATCTGCATGAAATTATAAAGGTTCAATCAGGCGCGCAAGCACACCTTTTAAAATGTTTTACACAGATTCGTCAAGCGAGGTCAAAGTTATTAGTAAGAAAAAAAACTTTTCTTATGAACAAATCAGTTAGGGGCCGATTCACAGAACTAACTTAAGACAAAATCCTAAACTTACTACTTTTGGTATTCACAGAAGGCATTTAGTAGTAGTAAAGTTAGGATTTTGTCTTAAATTTGACTTAAGAGAAACTTAAGATAAACTTAAGACCGACTTAAGACAGACTTAAGACAAACGTAAAACAGACTTAACACAGACTTAAGACAGACTTAAGGCAAACTTAAGATAAAATCCTAACTTAAGTCTGTCTTAAGTTTGTCTTAAGTCTGTCTTAAGTTTGTTTTAATTCATGGCTGTAATCGAAGGAAATGCAAGTGAAGAGACTCCCCAATCTTTGTAATCTGAGCTACCAGTGATTGGGTGTCCCTTGTAGCAGTTACAGAGTGGGATCTCAAAGCGCCCAGACATGGACCCTGCCTAAAAATGCCCCGTGTCACAATGACAGGTCGGGCCAAACAGTGACACCGCGTCATGGAATCAGGCCCAACATCGTAGCTAGAGTAGTGTCTAATGTGCTCCTGCATCACAAAAGCAGAATAGGGGCTAAAAGTTCACCATCATGAGATTGTTAGGTTTAACAGTGCCCCTGAGTCATAACCAAAGTCAATACGTTTCACCTATGCGAGATTTATTGGCTTTGACAATGCTTTTTTAGATAGCGTGGCTTAAAATCAAGAAAAAACAGCGCTAAGAATATGTTGACCATCCCAAAGTCATGGAAAGCAAACAGGTTCACTGCAGTGACCCCCTCTTGACTTTAAGACTCACGCTGCTGTGCAATATGCCCTGGAAAAGCCATTAGCTCTTGCATGGGCGAAACCAATTGGCATTGCCAATGCTTGTTATATCTATATTTACAACTGTTCCTTCAGACAGTCAAGGCTGTGTTTTTGTTATCACATAAACCTTGCAGAGTTCAAACTACACAAATAGAATATTTCGTGCAATGTAAGTCAAAAGCCCCTTTTTCGGACCACCCAGCAGGAAAATGAGGGTTATTTGTTTCCTGCTGGAGGTCACATGACTCATTCAGAGTCAAGTGGATGCTAATGTCTGAAGGAAAGTTTCACAGAGCTCGAGACTGAGGGATGGGTGGGGGCTACTGGGTCACTAGGGAGATGACATGCCCAGATTCCATTCAGTTATTAATACGTGTAACGTCTATTGGTAAAGAATGGGTCACACCAACTTTTTCTGAGCACTACCAGGAAGCAAGGTACACAGTGGAATACTAAAATCGGTTCAGCCAATCAGGAGGCCTTGAATGCACAGAACAAACCCTGCTGTTTACCTGTACTGCAAGTTCAGTGAAAGTGTGGCAGCGCAGAGACATGAAGTGGGCATGCACGTCAATTCACCCAAATGCCTGGGTAGCGGAAGTGACATCTCACACCCTTTGACCTTACATCTTACTTTTACTCACACATACATTCACATGTACACACTCACTCTCACCAACAAGCACGCACGCAGCATGCATTTAAAAGCATTTTATACTTACCTCAGCTGCCAGGGAGAGTCGTATTTCAGCTAACTGAACTCCATTTTTATTACACTAATAGTGAAATATATATTATATATTTAATTTCCACTATTAGTGTAATAAAATAATTGACAGAATACAAAGAGAGTGCAGCCCCAACTGACGTGGGTGTGCTAGGGGTAGCAAGAGGCAAGCCAGGAGTCGCAGCTGCGACCCCTGGAGGCACCTAATGACATCCATGGGAGCAGGCTGGTGCATTGGGGGTGTGCGGGGGAGGGGGGGCGTGTGTGCGTGCCTGAGTGCATGCATTCATGCATGCATGTGTGTCCTGGAAAGAGGATGGACATTTTGCTGTGGTTCTGGGTTATCATTTTTCCACTGGTCAATTTATATCACCATGACATATTTTACAGGTTTTTTCCATGAGCATGTTCTGCCTATAAAATCATTTTTTTTAAAGGACATAACCCCTCACCCACTGTATGTTCCATGCTTCATCCTTGGCATTGCTCCTTTGTTAGCACCAGCATTGGTGGTAGACAGACTGCTCTTTTTTATTGTTTTTGTCTGAATTATTAAAGGTGACATATTTTATGGGTCTTCTTGGGCACAATCTGTTCAAGTTGCCTTCAGATAGGATCGAAGCCCTGGAGGGATGATGGTGGGTTGCTGTGCCTGGAGTAGTATGAACAAAGAACCTACAATGTACTCACAAGGAGTAGGAGGCGTGCTCCGTGCCCATCTGCTGAAGCTTTGGATTCATAAACAAGCATTTGCAATGCAATAGGTCTCGCATTTTAGATACTTTGACCTGTTGGTTTTGTAAATGACAATGTCTTTTATTTATGTGTTGTTTTTTAAACACATAAATAAAAGGCCTTGTCATTTATCATGCCAATAGCACAGAATCTTGCAAATGGGAGACCTATTGCATTGCAAATGCTTGTTTTTAAGGTGTGGGGAAGCAAAACTGAGGACACCGGTGGGGGAAAGTGCACGGAGGGCATGGGGAAGCAAAGAACAGCGAGAGAGAGGTGGAGGACAGGGGGAGTAAAGCAAATGAGCGAGCTACCTGTTCTCCTCCTCACTTCTCCAATGCCTGCTGCCTTCGGCATGGGACCAATTGAAACAAAACCGCTTGGCCGTGCTTTATAAATGAGCACTGTGTCGCGCTGTATGTTCCAAATAAAGCATAGACAAAAGTAAACTGGGCAGACGCGTTCCCTCATGGCTGAAATGTAAAGTGAAAGCGCCTGCCACCCGTCCATGCTGTCCAATAAAGCACGGCAGGGCGTGCTGTGTCGGAAAAGCACATCGTGGGAGGAAAGGGTGAAAATTATTAAAGATAATAGTGCTCACAGATGGAGATAAAACAGACCGAGTAACAACACCAGTAAAAGCTCCAGTCCTCATGGGAGGTTACAAATGAAGACAAGGCGGGACTGAGGAGGGACCAACAAGCCTATTACCGAATCAGAAGCCAGCATTTAAAAAGAACAATTTCACAAGCCAATGAAAAATATGGGCGGAGAGTGGGCAGAGTTTCAAGTCCATACTCTAATACAACATGGCTCGCAGAACAGAGCCCTCCCAGGCTCGACCTAAAAACACTTTTCACTTCGATGTCGGATTGCAGATGAGTATATTTTGATGTTTCACTATCCATAAGGAACCTAGGCTCAGATAGACCTCTGTGGCTGGTCCTAAAGAAAGCCCATGGTTGCCTTAGTCACCATTTCAAGGAGCTTAAACATGTCGACTAAATATTTCTAGTGAGGAAGGGATCTAGTCCACAATATCTCAGTTTGGTTCTTTATCTTTCTAAGAATAATTCTGAATAGTTTTCCCAAGTATTTTCATAGCCTTAAACCACATCCTGAAATTGTAGGACTATCGGAATATGGTATTTCAAGAAATAAGTGCCCACACCTTAGGGAAGGGTGTTCCCAACCCATTTTGTTCTCAATTTTTTAGGCACTGCCAGTCACAGTGCAACAGGTGAAGTAGCACATTTATGAATCAATATGAAAACAATGGTCTAATAGAGTGCACTGAGAATCCCTAGTCTGAAGCGTTTTTATTCAATAGACATATAAATATAAACTTACTGTTATAAGGCATGCAAAACTGTCTCTTTATGTATTTATGTATTTATTTATATTTATTTGCTAGTTATTACTAATTAAATAATTTATTTAGATGTGTTGGCGAAGTAATCTCTCTCTCTATGTGCCAGGCTAAGCATTAGTTGGATTATGCCAAAAATTGAAAATAAGAGTTCGGAGGCAATGGCATCAGACTTCTGTAACTCATTGGGCGAATTCCTTGTCAACAAGGTATCCTCAGTATATGATTCCTTCAAAATCCATCACCCAGATAACTCAGCCCAGGATTTCCCATATCCATCAAATCTAGCGGATCAGTCAGCCCAATCCACATTGTTCGAATTTATTGAGCCTACTGCAGATCAAATCCTGCAGGAGGTGGTCACCACAAGCTCAGGCAGTCCAATGGACCCCTGTCCGCCTAAAGTAATGCAGCTCTTCCCAGAGCAGCTGAGCTCGTTACTGGAAAAATTATTTGCACAATTCCTAAGGACCAATACCTTCCCAGACGATTGGAAAACTATATCGGTTATGCCTCTATTAAAAAAAACGAATTTGGATTGCGAGGAACCGGGCAATTATAGACCCATAGCCAGGATTCCTTTTGTTGCAAAATTTTTCGAGAAACTGTTAAATAAACAATTGTCTCGCTATCTTACGGATGGTAACTGGTTGGGCCATTCTCAGTTCGGTTTTCGGGAGGGACACGGAACGGAAACGGCTCTGCTTACAGCAGTGGAAGAACTCAGGAGGGTACTGGACAACGGAGGGAAGGCTGCCTTGGTGCTATTAGACCTTTCGGCGGCCTTCGACACGGTCAGCCATGAGATTCTCCTGACTCGACTGAGAGCAGCAAAGGTTCATTTTTTTTTTTAAATATATTTTTATTGCAGATTCACAGACAAACAATAAATTATTTTGACCTTCCCGTCTCTGACCATCATAAGTCACAGCTCAGCGATGAAACTGCACAGAGCCATTCAGCCCACATCCCGGAGGCCGGGCGGCGGTAGTCACTGATCTGTCAGAGATATCAAAGAAAACCATCTCACAGTGGCATCCGGTCAGCAACACAATTTAGTATCTGCTTTTCTATAACTCCCACCCCCCCCCCCAAATACAATCAGCCGAATACAGTGTTCCACAAATAGTGAATAATGTCAATACAAATGCGACTCAACCACACACAGTCATCCTGCAGCAAAGGTTCATGATTCCGTATGTGCCCTCCTCGCTTCTTTCCTAGGGAACAGAACTTTCTCGGTGGAACTAGGAGAGGCAAAATCAAAATTATTCAGCTCACCATGTGGGGTTCCTTAAGGGTCTTACTTGAGCCCCACCCTTTTTAATTTATATGTTGCCCCATTAGCCGAAATTATAAAGGGTTGTGGCTTCACTCCAGTGTCCTACGCTGATGACACTCAAATTGTGGTGTCCCTCAGTAAGGATGTCAAGGAGACGGCAGAAAGATTTAAAGTATGTATGTCACAGGTCAGACAATGGATGCTGAAGAACTGCCTAAAGCTTAATGGGGACAAGAGCGAGTTGATGATACTGGGGGGGCGACGCAAACGTCTGGTCCCCAGCATGGTGGCCCAACAACCTGGACAGTTGTCCAGACTCGTCAGAAAAAGTGAAGAATTTGGGCATCACGCTAGACAGTAATCTTTCATTTGATGCCCAAGCCAGTAAACTGGCCTCAACAGTTGGGTTCATTTTAAAAATGATAAAAAAAATATTGCCATACCTACCAGAAGATTCACGCAAGACAGTGGTGACAGCTTCAGTGTTGTCACGGCTGGATCATGGGAATGGCTTGTACGCCGTGGCTAAGATGCAGATCCTATCCAAACTACAACGCCTGCAGAACGCAGCCGCAAGGCTGGTGCTCGGCATACCTAAATTCGAGCCAATTAGCCATAAACTAAAAACCTTACACTGGCTTCCAATTGCAAAAAGGGTGCAATTCAAATCACTTTGCCTGGCCTTCAAGGCACTTCAGGGAGCAGGATCACAATTCCTGAATTCCCACCTACAACCGTACGAACCAGCCAGACTTCTCAGACCAAGCCAACTGAAACTCATCAGGGTCCCGAAATTTAAAAGGGCCAGATGGGGCAGAAGAAGTTTCTTGGTGCACACAGCACGAACCTGGAACCGATTGCCTCTTGCCATAAAAAACAGTCCATCTTTGGGGTCTTTTAGAAAGGCAGTCAAAACTTTGCTTTTCACTGCATAGCTCTATCTGCATGTCTCTGTAGTTAGCGGTCCGTTACAGCGCCAAGACGCCTTCGGGCATTTGCACGCTTTACAAATGGACAAATCAAATCAAATCATCAAATCTAGTCTGTTCTCCTTGCACTGTTTTATTAGTCATAAAGCGTGCGAGTACCCTATCACTTTACCAACAAAGGATGTCTCAACGGACTTTACAGCTCGCGCATTTTTTCAAATACCTCTTTTAATATACAGGCACTCACCACTATTACACACTGTGCACCCGTTGGTTTTTTATGTTTGGGGTTTGTTGTCCCGTTTCACTTATAATATGACATACATATTTTACAGCCTTGAGAAAGCCTTGGTCCTATTGACCACCTCCGGTGAAACACGTTTTGGCTGTTGCACCTCCAGAGCACAAAATAATTTGATTTCTGGAATAACAAGGATTTTAATAATAAAGAAATCCTTTTAAACACAACACAAGCCAATTACATCTCCTTAAATACATCATAACCAAAACAAGAAAATTATCTGCATGATTGAAATTATCCATATTGTCTAAGGAGGAGCTCATGCTCAAATCCTCACTGCACAGTTACAAATACGAGGCGGGAAATGTCCAGTGCCTCGAGCCACGCACCTCCATCGATCACTAACATATGTAGGCAATTCCATCCAGTACCAGGATCCCTGGACCTTCCCTGTACTTTTGAATAGACGATAGCATGGCTTGTTCTAAGTCAGTCAGTGGCAGGCTGGAGCTGCTGAAAAAATCACTCATTCACTTTTGCTTTTATGTCAATGTGCCTCATTCACTTCCGCTTTCATGTAGCACTTCTGCCTATTGGCCCAACCGGAGAGTGATAGAACTGAGACTATGGGCGTCAATGAGTGGGACCTTTTAAGGAAATGGTCTCCCCTAAGTTTTTTGACTGATGCTGCTGGTTTTGTGGGTTTGAGAGTGCACTTAGGCCTGCTGACCAGACCTCAGTGCCATTGACCTGACCCTACAGTGTATGTCGAATTGGCGTTACCCAATTGGAAATGGCTAACTTACCCGTAAGTCCCTAGTAAATGGTACCTTGGTACCCGGGGTAGGCCAGTGAGAAGTGCACCCCTAGGGCCTGCAACACTAATTGTGCCACCCTGTAGGTCCCCCAAGTAAAACAAGTCCCCCAGTCCGCCACTGCAGGCTGGCAGAGCAGTGGTGCACTGCTAGCCCAACTTAGCCATTGAAAGCAAAGGTAATGTCACCACTTCCCCTGGACATGTGCATAATTCACCCCTTTGGCAGGTCTATGGAGCCCTAAAGGCAGGGTGCGACATATGATACAGACAGACATGTACTTTGCATGGCCTTACAGTGCAACCTGCAAAACTACAGTTTTTTACTGTGGAAAGACTTGGTCACCCAATTAGCGAGTACAATGCTACACGGTGACCCCTCAGCTGTGCTGACTCCTGAACTGTGCAACCAAAGTGGGTACCCAAAAGCATCAAGCAACTTATTACTTTAAGCCCGACTTGTATCTCAAGGTGAAATGAATGTAAGGTCTTGCAGTGTGCAGCCTTAGCAAAGCAGCCCCACTCTTGTCTTTAAAACTCTTGTACCTTCCCGGGCACACATGGAGCCTACTCCACGAGACAGCTTTCTGCCCTCTTAGAGACATGTGCCAACGACTCTCAGGAAGGAGAACAAGGAATGATTGCACACCAGGAAGGTGTCACCTCGCTCCTGCAGGAAGCCACTTAGGTGTTAGCCCCAAAATGCATGCTTTAAGGTGAAGCCTTTGAAGAGCAGATGTGGGACACAGGGGGGAAGGTTGCCTCCAGAGCCTAGTCAAGCCAAGCGACTCCAAGGCCCAGCTGACTGGCCTCCTGTAGACAGCACAGGGACACACCAGCTGAAGAAACCTGCTGCCATCGCTTTGGTTGGAAGAGTCGCTTGAGAGTTGGCTTGATGAGGTCTCGTGTCGATCACGCCTGTTACACCTTTTGAAGTGCGATATATTTTTCGTTATCTGCTTGTGGTTCGCTTTGGCTGTGATCATGGTTCCTTTTCTCTGGATGACCTGTAGGGGAGTGTCGAGATATCGACTGTCTGCCTTGGCTCGTCGATCACCCCGCACTATTACCCAGTCTCCTTCTTGGATGTTGGAGTCTCTGGCATGTCTACGCCGTTCAGCGTATGTCTTCATCGTGTGCTTATTTTCATGATCTATTTCAACTAGAGTATTGTGATCGACAGTGACATGTCGTTGTTGAGGGGCCGCGTTTAGCATGGGTTGTCTGGTTCGAGGCGTCCTTCCTAGTATCACAGTCGCTGGGCACTGATTAGTAGTGGTGTGTGGCGTGTTTCGATATGCCCTTAGTACCTCATTTAGTGTCTGTTGAATGTCCCGGTGGGTTAATTCAGCCTGCTGAATCGCCTTTTTGAGTGTTCCCATGAATCGCTCCACCATGCCATTCGCCTGCGGCCATAATGGAGTGATCTTTTGGTGTTTGAAATTGAGATGGGTTGCGAAGTTTGTGAATTCATGACCGTTAAAAGGAGGCCCATTGTCTGTCTTTACTCGCAGTGGGATGCCCCAGGCTGCGAATATCTCATCGAGCACGGGGATCACTGTGGTTGCTCGGGTAGATGATATTAGGTGTGCAAATGGGATTCGAGAGTATTTATCCATGGCTACGATGATGTACTGCCCTGATTGTAGTGGTCCGAAAAAGTCGACTGCAACTTGTTGCCATACTCCTTCCGGTAGTTCCGACATTTGCAGCGGTGCCGGTGGTTCTTCCCGGCTGACTACTTGACACGTCATGCAGTCTTTCAGGGTTGTCTCTACCATGTTATCAAGAGTGGGGAACCAGACGCGTTCTCTCAGGGATTTCTTGGTTGCGTTGATGCCTCTGTGGCCTTCGTGTGACAAATTGATGACTCCCTGACGTAGTTTGTGTGGAATCACAATCCTCCCCCCTCTCAAGAGAAGACCATTGTCGCTAATGGAAAGTTCATCACGTACGCGTTGAAATGCGGCTAGATCTTGACGAAGTTGAGCAGAGTCTTGAGGTGACTGCTTCACATCCCTCCACGAGTTTGTGCGAATTCGAGTCATTATGGCCTGCACAAGGGGGTCGAGCGCAGATGCCTCTTGTATGGCTTCAACTGGAACTGTGGGAGGACATGCTGTGTCAACGACGAAGTGAAGATATTCATCAGCCACAGAAAGTGCAGCTCGCATACCAGGTAGTGGGTGACGTGACATGAAATCAGCTGGATTTTCAGCTTTCCCTGGTTTGTGGACAATAGTGAAGATGTAGTCTTGCAAGCGGAGACCCCACCGCTCGATGCGTGGTGGCATTTTCGCATTGGGGTTTCCGAAAATCGTGATGAGTGCCTGGTGGTCTGTGATGATCGGAAAATGCTTGCCATAGACGAAAAGATGGAAATGTTCGCACGCCCATACAACAGCTAGGCTTTCTTTCTCCGGTTGGGAGTACGCCTTTTCAGTGTCCGTGAGGCTGCGGCTTGCGTACGCGATGATGTGTCGCTGATCAGAATCTTCGCGGTACTGAGCTAAAATGGCACCCAGGCCCACCGGGCTGGCGCCTACTGTGATTTCTGTTTTCTTCTTTGTATCGAAGTATGCTAGGTTAATGGCGGACCCGACAGCTTGTTTGATTTCAGTGAATGCTTGGTGGCATGCTTCAGTCCATTCAAATGGCTGACCTTGACGAGTGAGCTCTCGTAGTGGGTAGCTGATTGTGGCGTAATCTCGAATGTAGCGCGCGCAATAGCTTGCCATTCCAAGGAAGGAGCGAAGGTCACTCACGTCTCTGGGCTTTGGAGTGTCAGCAAGAGCCGCTACTTTTTCAGGGTCCGGTCTCATTCCTTCTTTGGAAAATATGTGTCCATAGAATTTTAGAGTGTCTCTGTGGAACTCGCATTTGCTGGCATTGAGTGTTAGGTTTGCAGTCAATAATGCGTGGCAGACTCTATCCAAAGCTGTGTCATGCTCTGTTTGGTCCTTTCCGAATACAAGTAAGTCATCACTGTAGTTAAAGGCGTTTGGAATGCCTTGTATGACCCGTCTGATGGCTTCCTGGAAGATCTCGGCGGCCGAGGAAATGCCAAAGTGCAGGCGTTTGTAATGGAACAGGCCCTGACGGGTAGTGAAAGTCGTGATGTATCTTGATTTGTCATGTAGCTCCAACTGGTGGTAACCTTTGTTTAGGTCGAGTTTGGAGAATACTGTGGCGCCATTGAGTTTTGTGATCATGTCGCTGATATGCGGCCCAGGATGGCGTTCCCGCTCAATGGCGGTGTTGGGTGCGCGCATGTCGACACACAGTCTGACCTTGTTGTCCTGCCCCTTTTTGGGAACCACCACCACTGCCGATACCCATGGGGTGGGTCCTGTCGTGCCTTCTATGATGTCCATTTGAAGTAGGTCTTGGAGCTCGTCGTCGACGGCTTGTTGTAGGTGAAACAGCACCTTCCTATGGTGTTGAGCGATAGGTGTCACGTTTTCGTTGATGTGGAGCTTTACCTTGAAATGATTTAACTTCCCGAGGCCTTTGAACAGGTTTGGGAACTTTGCTACGATGTCAGGAGCATCTTCAGTCATGTAGAGGAGTTCTACAAGCTTGAGTCTTTCTGCTGTGGGTAAGCTAAGCAGACAGTCCGCCACGTCTGGTCCTTCTACTACGTGGATGAAGGCATCAATTTTGCGGTCCTTGAACGTGAGAGTGGTGTGAAACCGACCCAGGCATGGTAGTGGTTTGCGTGACATCCATGTGAATATGCGGACAGCTACGGGTTCTTATTTGGGTTTTTGCTTCATGTTGTGATATTCTAGGGCGCAGATATAGTTTAAGGAGGCTCCGGAGTCTAGGACAAATTTGGCTGGGTGGTCACCTATCAGGATGTCAAGCTTTGGATATCGCTTCAATCGGTCCGGGTCTGATACCATGCAGATGTACTCATCACTGTCTTGTGATGTTGGAGTGTGTGATGATGATTCGCTGGAGGTGTCTCTACGTGACCGGTAGGATTCTGTCGTTTGGCACCTGGTGCGGTGACCACTTCCGGAGCGACCTCTTGATTGATAGGAGTATGCTGACTGGACGCTGGAGTTTGACGAGCTGGATGAGCGTCCTCCTCTCTCTTTTATTGCTCGTACGTGATGTCGCGTGTCATGTCTTTTGGCTGACGACCTGTGAGCTGACTGCTTGGCTTGACATGCAATCTCAAAGTGATTGTCTCTCCCACAGCGGTGACATCGCTGACCGATCGCTGGACATTGTCCTGAATGTGGGTAGTCTTGTCCACATCTGTAGCAGGTGGGTGCAGACTTTGCGGACTTCGTGTGTCGCGAGCTCTGTTTGGACGATGTCTTTCGGGTGGTGTGAGACTTGTGGGATTTAGACGTGTGCTTGGTCGTCTAGGAGGATCTGTGCGCCAGAACTCGCAGAGCCTGGTCCTTTCGATCTGATGATTTTTGTGTTCCCATCCGTTTGGCATAGTCCTCCGCTTGATCATTGATTCTTGTTAGTTCTTCAATTTCTTCTAGTGTATATGGCTTTTTTAGGAGTCTCCTACGGAGAGTTTCAGATTGGCATCCATCAATGATGCGGAGTCTCAGAGCGTCTTCTGTTTTAAAATTGTCAAAATCGCAGTATCGCGCTAATCTTTTAATGCGTGTGATGAAATCGCTCATGCATTCGTCTTTTTCTTGCGTCGCTAAGTTGAACGTGTGGCGTTCGTAATCTATGTTACGTTTGTGAAGAAAACGTCTATCAAGGGCAACTTTTACCTCTTCATAGGTAGCAGTTGCTGCGTTAGGTAGTTCTTTGATGATTTGCGCAATCTCCGGGCCTATCAAATTTCTCAGGGCCACTAGTTTTTGCTTGGGGTCTTGCACCAGGGATCCTACCATGTAGTCTTCAAAGTCTTCACACCACGTTTTCCACGTTGGACCCATGATATTTCCTGGCGTCAGTGGCAATGGTTGTGGTTGACGCATGAACGATGCTCCAATGGGGTTGGTGGCCATTGTGGGCGTGTTAACCGGAGGAACTGGACCTCCTGTGCTTGCTGTCCTGCTACGTCGTTCCCTCCTGATGAGCTGTCAGGGTTCGTATCGGACATCTGCAGCTGACTGGCTCTGTGTAGCTGGATTGGAAATTGTCCAGGTTTTTTTTTCTGTATTGCTGCTTTCTTTATGTTGTGAGGTTTTCTTTGTTCCGGGGTCCTTCTTTCCCCTGAGCGCGTATCGCCCGCCTTTTTTTCTCAACAAAGTCCTTGATTTTGAATGGCGCCTGACCCTAAAATGGCCGCCATCAAGGGTGTGTGGATTGACTTTAAACGCTGGCGCCTGACCCCAAAATGGCCGCCGCGCGGGACATCATGTCTCTCGACTTCTCTCGTGCTTGTTGCTGATTATATATTTTGGGCGCGCAGGGAAGGCTGCAGGGTTTGGACTCGCCCTCGCTCTTCGCTTCGTCCTTGTGTTCGGCCCCTTCGCCTCTCTGTTGGTGCCTGCGGCGGGCGCTGCTCTTCAGCGCCACAGCGCTGCGTGGAGCCGATTGCTCACGTCTGGGGAAACGTGGTGGCAGCGCTCTGGCACACGCGCTCGTCTCGCAGCAGGCAGCGTGTCTCTTGGCAGGCGGCGTCTGAACAAACACAGGGCGGCACTCTGGCACACGCGCTCTGGGTTTCTGGCAGACGGCTGGAGGTACTGTGACTTTCGCGCTCTTTCCGCGTAGTCGGGATTGGTGCTGCAGGGTTCGGTGGTCGGCCACACTGGTTGGCTGAGCAATAGTGCTGCATGTGGGTTTTATGGAGATCCCACCCTCGTCGCCATTGTCGCAACGCTCTTTGCAGTAAGACACACCGAGACAGAGGTAAGCTTGTTACGTGCTTCTTTATTCCCTGCCAGCTTCGCACTGGCTTACAGACAATACTTCCTTCTGGACGTCACTTCCTATTCCTGTTTCCTGTCCGCCTGTCCTGTCCTGTAACAGGGTCAGGCGGGACGACATGACAGTAGCCTAAAGTCTTAAAGCCACTACCACCGCAGCCATGCAGGACCGAAGAACAAGACCCGATGCACAGAGTTGTATCCGAGTTCGCTGATCCCAGGAATGCTGTCAGACAGCTGCTGTGACCCTCAAAAGGTGAGTTATTGACCCAGGAAGGATTAGCCTGTAACCGCAACAACAATCGGCTGGTAGTCCAGTGGCGACTGGACTTCTGCCAGATTGGAGAGGACTTAGTGGGAGGTCGACCATACAACCAGGACCCCCTTGCCATCTTTGTGGGCTAAGGAATCCTGGCAGGAAGACTCCCGTCAACCTCATCACATCCACAGCATCCTTAGAGTATCTTCAGCGTCCTTCATCCCTTGCACCAGGACCACTCCATAGGAAACCCTTTCAACACAGATAAAGTGCCTGGAACTGCCGAGGACCGCTTCTTCTGTGAAGGTAACTGTTCTTGAGGACCCTGCTGGTCTCTCTGACTATGGTCCATTTGGAGTTGGTCACCCTTGCAACCGGCCGCATAGACACATACCTACGTTTTCTCAATTTGTTGACTTTGACATGGCTTGTTCGCGGTTGAGTGATATTGCTTTGATTTATTATGGCTTGTAAAATCGATATCTTCAGACCCTTCTAGTGTCTAAATTCTTATAGAAATCGAGTCTATTTTTATAAATTGGTGTTGGATTTTTTGAGTGTTGTGTCGATTACTTCTTTAATTTTTTTAGTGCTGTTTAAATGCTCAACACTTGCTCCTCTGTGTTAGCCTTGCTGCTCAGTGCCATAGCTACCCAGGGGTTCTTTTTAAGATCTTTTTATTGAAAGTTTTATAAGAACATTAACATCAGTTAGCAATAACACTGTCTTACATCTCAGGATAAATCAGGAATTGTCTGTTACCGCCCCTTACCAAACCTTCTGCCTCCCCTTTTCTTGGTGTGACCTGGCCATCCTCTGACGACCTGTCGCACTCCCATCGGCTAGCTCCAAGTCTCTCCATATCAGGCCCCTATATGAGTTCCAACCGCTCCATTTTTTTCCCATTTCCAGGGGCATCTTCTCAGAGCTACCCAGGGATGAGCTGAGGGTTTTAGAGATGAAACCTACTGGACCTAAAGTGGTTGGTAAGTGTATTATACTGTGAGGTTGCACAATCACACCATATTATCCACCTCATTTCCTCCCAGCTCTAAAATAAAGATAGCACAGAAACAAGTTGTCATTCCATGCTTCCATATAGCTGCCGACAGCGAGCTCGTTTTCGCTGAATTCTTACACGTTACCCACATTCTAGGCTATCAAGGTTTCTAACACCTGTGCCCCTGGGAGGGGTGTATCAATGGCTGGTGCTACTCAATGGCAGCTCTCTCAGGATGTCCTTCAGCCCCTGGAACATGCTGGTTTCTCCTCCTGTAGGTCTCTCCTGCAGGCCAAGGCACATGTTTCCCTCTCTCAGCAGGCAGGCAGGTGGGCAGGCTTCGAGGCACTTACTGAGATCCTCAGTGCTTCCAGGAGTAAGTGCAGAATTCAGGTGATGTGACCTCACCTCTGGGAGATCAACCGTCAGACAGACCACAACCTCGGCCACACAGCAGACCTTTGTAGAACTCTCCTTTCCTTGGTCATGAAGTACACGAACTAGAACAAAGTGTGGAGGTTTACGACCTTCTTTTACCTTTATTTTCTTGGCAAGGGTTGTGGGTCCGCTGTCTCAAACTTCAGACCCGGTTTGGGTTGGTTCTCTTTTCATATATTCTTCTCAGGCTGCTCTCCACACACACCCTTTCCATAGAGTGATGCTTCTCACAGCTTCAGCACTAACTCTGCCTTCAAACCAGACCACAGGCAACATGAGGTCTGGGGCTCCTGCAGCTGGCTGTCTTCAGCCTCTCCGAAGCAGCAATCAGGGACAGACAAAAGGGTAGGCAAGACCTAGAAACCTCCACAGCTAGCAGCACAGAAACTGTGGTGCATCCCTCACCCCTGTCATCCACCAAATGGCAGTGCTCAGAAAGTAGTGACCAACAGCCCCTTGCTAACAGTGTCCTCAATGACTTTCCCTGTCTCCAACCTCTTCAGTGTCTGGATCTACCCCCATTCCCCTCCCCCCACAGGCCAGCAGGCAATGCACTTCCACTGTCTGAGGAAACTGTCCTTATCCCCATCCTGTGCCAGGGTAAACAGGGGCTTCCAAAATGGACCCCGCCTGCTTCAGTGCTCAGATCCAGGCACACACAGAGCTCTACTACTGCACATGTGCCACACACTCACAAACTCTGCTTACACGCAGGATGCCCGCTCAAGGTTGGGGTCATACATGTAGCATGAGGAGTTAAATGCAAAGGGGGCTGTAAGCTACACTCTTAGCGATAGACAAAAAGATGTGATGGCTCTATTAATCCTAAAGGCACCATATGCTGTGCCCCCTGTTTAAGTGTCATACCAGGCACAAGGGCACCTATCTTCTGTCCAATATGAGTCCATGCCGGGGCGCCCGTCTGTGGCAGCTCTCAAGAATAGGTGCAAGGTGGCTCTGTCTGAGCTGGCGACATCCACCAGGTCACAAAGGAGGTCCAGGCCCTTGGGGGACAGGCCTAGGTCTCTGCGGACAAACCTAGATTAGTGTGACGCCAGGGCCAGGGCCAAAACAAAAGGCAGGACACAGATATAAATGCAGTCCTGCACTCAGGGGAGCATACCCATGTACCATGCGGGGGCACTGCTGCCATACATCTCGAGAGTCAGCAAAAAGCCAGCCATCGCACTCTTTCAAGACCTTTTTCCATGAAAAGTATATATACATTCCAAACCGGATTTATGAATGTAACAGTTGTTTGATGCGCTTTCTAGAAATAACACCACACAGCTGTAAGAAGTTTTAACAGAATCTGAAGGCCTCCAGCTGTGTCTGCACTGAATGAACACTGCAAGGAACATGTGTCTGTGGGGAGATGCTCCTGCACCTGTTATATTGTATATCACTATAAGAGCTGCACCTCTGGTTGGCTAAAGCCGGGCTCAGCTGGCTGCTGAACCCTTGTTACTCGAAGAAAGCCATTGGTTTAATCTTTTACAAACATGTGCCTGTACTCAGCCAAAAAGTAAACGGTACTACACGTTTCCTGCAGCCATTCAGACATTTACGTTGCAGTATTGCAAGATTCGTACCTTGCGTCTGTGTATTATGTAGGAGTTTTCCAGAGAGTGTAAATGGTGAAATGTAATTTTTCCACGTTGTGTATATATTTGGTAACAAGGAGGAAGGTGTGTGTCAAGCAAGTCTGAGCACAGCGGGGGCAGATCCGACAAACAAGTGGGAAGAACAAGCTTTGGAGAGGTCACAAAAACAGTGTATAATTGGTTATACAAACGGCGACAACATAAACCACCGCACTTGGACTACATGCAAAAACAAGCATTGGTAAAGTCGGCTTTAAATGGCGAATCTATTGGGTTTACCTTATACGCCTATGTTAACGCACGTGACAAAGCACGTGCACACACGTGTCCGACAATCATGGAAAGGCTTTTTTAATAAAGAAAACCCATTCCAACATGGCTACCATGTGTAATGACGCATGGACACGCCTTGTGACGTGTGCCATCATGAGGTGTAAGGATGCATGCCTCGTGATGCGGTACGCAAGCTTGATATGTTTGTGTGCATTTTTCATGATACAACCACCATTTTCTTTCTTTAAATGTACCATTCAAGGATAGAGGATGCCCATCTTGGATCCGTTAATTTTCAAAAAAGGGAATCAAATTTGCAGCAAGTTCCAGTTGCAGGGCCCTCCAAAATAAATAAATAAATAAATAACTACATTTTTAACTGGCATTTGCAATGCAATAGGTCTCGCATTTAGGTGAGTTTGAGGTTTTGGCGTTGTAAATGACAATGTCTTTTATTTATGTTTTGGTTTGTAAAACAAATAAAAGTCATTGTTATTTGCAATGCTAATAGCTCAAAATCTCGCATATGCGAGACCTATTCCATTGCAAATGCTTGTTTACAATGCCAGAGGTTAAAAAACTTGCAATTGCAAGACCTATAGCATTGTAAATGCTTGTGCTATAGTGTAGCTGTGTGAGGAATTGCGGGTCTTCTTCTTCACGGTCTATAAATACCTAAGCCCTGCCTTCATATGGATTCTGAGCCCAGCGAGTGTGAGGGAGAGTAGCTCTGCTTAGGCAACAGCCCCTCTCCCTCCCCCCTCTCCACTCCACTTAGTCCCCAACCAGAGAGTGCACGATGCCCGTAGATTCTTTCTGCCTCTCTCGGGCCTAGCAGTGTTCTTCCGTGTCCCCTTGTATAGCCGGGTCAGTTGACGTCAGGTGACACTATTGCAAGTACAAACATGCAGGCAGTTTTCAACAGGCAAAGCAATAAAAAAAAAAGCAGCACAGTGCAAGCTGTGCCAGTAGACCCCGGTGGGGAAATATTCCAATGGGGGGTGAACCGTGCCACTCAAGTACCTACTTGAATATGTTTTAGCAAAAAACACATGCAATTTACAAAGCCTCTGCTTAATATGTGCTGTGTGACTCGCTGGCACGACACCTTACCAGGTACCGCACACCATACTGGAATGTGTGCCCTGTACAGGCAAACAAATTCACTTGTCTCAGTCCCTTACAGGAAGACAGGTGAGAAATTTATTTTTTTTGCATGCCTCGCACCCCTCTTTTGTTTGCCTGATCTCTGCTTCCCGGTTGGTGTGTATCACAGGAGACCCTAAACTTCATTTGGCCATGTTTCTGCGGTGTGGGAAAGTTTATCCAGCCACTGATGACATACAGGAAGTCTTATGGCTACACTTTGTAGCATGTCACACACAGCGCAATGAAAACGAACGGGAGGAAGCCGAAGTTACGATTGCAGAGTAAGATTAGCTGCGCGTGCACCGAGCGTAGCGTAACAGGACATTTAATTAAACAATTAAAAATTGTGCAAAAGAAAGCAGTTATTCTACCGTGCAAGGGGAACGGATGGCTTCTTACGGCAATTCAGCTTCCTCGGAGACACTGTGGTGCGCATGTTACACAGCGTGTCCTGATCACCGCGTACCCTGGGCTGCGTTTTGAGATTCCTGGGGCTGCAGTGGACTGTGGATAAACGGTGCTCCAGGGACCCAGATCTGGAGTGCGTGTGCGGCCAGACTCATGACCGCTATGGTGAGCCGATGCTAGAGTGTGCTGTGGTCCCGGAGTTGTGATGGGCCTGCCCCCCCGCAACCCTGTTGGGCAAGGGGGCGCACCGTGCCTGTGCTACAAAGCGCAAAAGGGGCCTGATGGAGACAGGGAGAGAGGGAGCGAGCAAGCAAGAGCTGTGCTAAAGCAGACAGCCGCACGCATACACATTTCCTGTTATGCTAAAACGACGGGACCGTACAAGTGCACATGGCCTGTCCGGCGTGTGCACTAGGAAACTGAAAGTGCGCCATGCACGCGTTATGATGAAATGACGGGAGCCGTACACTTGCACATCACCTGTCTGGCCGTACATGCACATCTCCTGTCTCCCTTCCGCTCAAAAAGCGACGACAATAGAACTCACCAAGGTGAGAAGCACACGCGCTGCATCGCTAGGCAAGACCTAAAAAGTGGACAAGATGGGTAGAGGCGAAGAAGTAATGGAAGAACAGGCGGTGGGATGCAAATATCGGCAATCTGTGAAAGAGTGGTGGGTAGCAAGAGGCAAACTGAGGAGCAATATTGTTCAGTAAAGATCATAAACAAAATAAATGAAAACCAAGAGGGGTGAAGGAAAAATGGACGAGCTTGAAGAGGGCTGTGTGAATGTTAGAGGGGAGCAGCACACAGGGAAGAGCACAAGAAAACACACTCCCACGGAGAGCAGAAAATATACAGCATACAGGATCCTTCTAAGGATAATGGGGAGACTACGGCAGAGAACTCATGGCTTCATGGGCGTCCGCAGAAATTTTTCCAGGGGGGGGGCAACATTCTAACTTCGTCACTCGCCTTCCAGGGAGGGGCAAAATTGTTACTTCATCACTCGCCTTCAAGGCAAGTTAAAGGCAGACGGCCCATTGTCATTCTTTATGTGGTGATCAGCAGCAGACAGAATGACAATGGGCCTGTCCACAGTCTGCTCGAGGTCGGGGAGGGGCTGCTGCAGCCTCTGGAGCTCAACAGGGAAGTGCGAGAGGCCCTAAGTGAGAGAACATTTAAACTCCTGGGGCTTCTCGCAGGGGAACAGGCTGCTGTAATCATGAACATTAAGGATAAAAGGAATAGGACCGGCGATCCAGGGGGGGCAAGCGCACCCCCTTGCCCTCCCCTGCGGACGCCCATGCATGGCTTCCCTTCTGGAGATGGTGCAGGTCTGCCTTCCTACCACAATCCTGTCTCTGTAAGCTCTGTATGCTGCCCCATCCCAAGGGTGACTGCAACTGGTAACAGCGAGTCCCAGAATAATATAAGTAAACATGTACTAAATACAGTTCTGACTCTCACAAGTGTCTTACTAAATAGGGAAAGCTGAGTAGCAGTTTCAACTAGACCATGACAACATGAGGAGAAGGCAGGGTCCTGTACTTATATATTGGGTCACCTTAGTTACCTGTACTGTTGTCTACCATCCCTTGTACAGCCTCTGAAGCAATGTTGTTTGTCTCACGAGTACACCTGCCTGTAGGATTCTGGTGTATACCTCTTCATGGGGGGGGGGGGGGGCCATATTGGGTAAAAATTTGTGGAATTTTTGTTTCCTGTACTGCTGAATGCTTCCTACTTTTTAGGTCGAAGCCTGCTAGACAGCGCAGCTGTCTGGTTTGCTAACAACATCTTGGGGACACTTCTGAAGCTTCCCTGGGAATGCATTTCGCCCATTGGTTATCATTGGCTTTGTAACTCACATTTGCTTGCTTTCTATTGGTTGGCTTTATTTGTTTTAGGTTGTCCAGTATGTGTTTGTCCCTCCCGTCCCTCCTCTGCCTGTTCACCATCACTCCTTGTATTCTTCCATGAGTGCCTCACTATTTGTAAACAGGCCTTTACATTTTGTTTTTATCTTTTCACATTTGCTGTGCTTTGAAAGACAGAGGTCAAATGTCAGGCTCTGTCTTCCAGGGAGCTTAATGTTTACTTTTCTGTCTCTGGATTTAAAGTAAGTGTACTTATGTGACAATCCTACTAGGTACCCATGTGAGAGACACAGCGTTAGGATCTTATTTGTTTCTAGCACACAACAATATTTAATTGTCTGTAAATTAACTTTGCAAATATTTCTGAATATATAAAAATTAGGAAATCACAAATAAAGCACATTTTTGGTAATTTGGAAGTGTGATTGAAACAAATATTTTTCTATGATTTAAGCAAATCAATACACTTGGTGATACCATTTCCACATATTATTGTTTGTGCCCTGTATATTTTTATCAGTAAAACCCTATGTCTGCGCAAAATGTAAAAAGGTAGTTTCAAATTGAAAATATATTGTCTGTAATGGCAGTGCGATACTAAACCAAGCATACTCCACTCTACGCAGCCCCACTCTACGTCACTTTATTCCACTCTACAACACTCTGCACCACGACAACTATGACACTCTTCTCAGCTCTACGGATCTCTACTCTCTGCCACTCCATTCTACTCAACTCTACGACACGCTACACCACTCTAGTGCACTTTATGCCACTCCACTCTATGCCACTCCACTCAACGAAACTCCTCTCTACAATACTCTACTCCACTCCACTCTATGCCACTCCACTCAACGAAACTCCACTCTACAATACTCTAATCCACTCCACTTTACACCACTCTATGACTCTGTATGCCATTTTATGCCACTTCCCTCTGGGCCACTTTACTCTACTCCACGACACTCCACTCTATGTCACCCCACTCCACAATACTCCACTTTAACACTCTCTGACATTCTATGACACTCTACGACACTTCACTCTATGACACTCTATGCTACGCCCTTCCACAACACTTTACTCTACTTTACGCTTTTCTACTCTACTTTATTCTACGCCACTTCACTTCACTCTACGGTACTCCACTGTGTAACACTTCACCCCAATCTATGCTACACCACTCTACGCCAATCCACTCTATGTCACCCCACACTATGACACTCTACTCCACTTTACACTATTCCACTCTACGACACTCTGCAGCACTCTACTCTACACCACTCCACTCTATGGCACTCTGTGACACTCCACTCTGCTCCACTTTTACGCCCCTCCTCTTTGCACCCTCCACCCACTACAACACTCCACTCACCTCTACAACACTTCTCTTCACCCATACACCACTCTACTTTACACCACTTCACTCTAGGCCACTATACTCCACTATACGGCACTCCACTCTATGATCCTCCACTCTATAACACACCACTTTACTCTACTCTATGACAGTCTACTCTAGGGCACTCCACTCTATGACACTGCCACTCTGTGTCAGTTTAGGACACTTCACTCTAGGCCACTTTACTCAACTCTAGGTTATCCTACTCCACTTTGCTCTGCTCTACGGTACTCCACTCCAGTCTATGGCAATCCACTCTACTCCACTCAATGCTACACCACTGTACATTCCTCCACTCCACATCACTCCATTCTACGTCACTCCACTCTATGACACTCTATGACACTCTATAACACTCTACAACAGTCCACTTTACACAGTCCACTGTATGCCACTCCACTTTATGTCCCTTCACATTACGACACCGCATGGCACGATACTCCACTCTACTCTACGCCACTCTACTCTACGCCAGTCTATGCCTCTGCAATCTGAGACACGACACTCCGCTCTATGCCACTCTGCCTCCCTCTACACCACCCCACTCTACAACATTCTACTCCATGGCACTCTACTCCACTCTTTGCCAATCCACTCTATGCCACTCTACTCCACGACACTCTTCGACCCTCCACTCTACGACCCTCCTCTATGAATCTCCAAGACACTCTACTCCACTTCATGACACTCTATGCCACTTCATTCTAGGCTCTCTACTCCACTCTACGCCACTCTACTCTGCGCCACTCTATTCCACTATACTTCACTCTATGACACCCTACTCCATTCCACTCTACTCCACTCTATGACACGCCACGCTACAACGCTTCACATCATTTCACTCTAGGCCACTGTACTCCACTGTACTCCACTTTACGCCATCCCACTCCACTCTACAGCCCTCCACTCTGCAACACTGGTTTCCACTCTATGAAAAGCTACTCTATGACACTCCACTCTATGACACTCCGCAACACTGTATATCACACCACTCTACGACATTCCACTGTCAAACCCACAATGGCGCTCTATGCCTCTCTATGCCACGGCGGTGGAAGGAAAAAGAATGGGGCGGAGTCAATACTAGGCAGACTTGATATTCATGAGACGAAGACACAAGAAATGTTGGGTGAGGTTAAATGGAGGCATCAGATGGCCTAAAGACTAGGCAGCCTTGATGTACATGAGGTAAAGAGACAGGAAATGTAGAGGATGGAAGAAAGAAGTATGCCGTGGAATCAAGGCTAGGGAGCCTTGGAATTTGTGAAATTAAGGCCCAGGAAGTGTAGGGTGGAGGAAGAAAGGGTCCTAAGATCACATCAAGACTAAGCAGCCTTGGTGATCATAAAAGAAAGAGACAGCAGTGTAGGGTGGTGGAAGAAAGAGGCCTGAGGTCGATTCTAGACCAGGCAGCCTCGGTTTTGTGTAACCCCGGCATGCAGAAGCACTGGCTGTGGACTCCAAAAATAACTTTAGGCCCCAGGTTTTTTTTATTCTTTGTACAAATTAAACACTGCATTTCGCACTGGAAAGACCTCCAGCGGCATGCACACGCAAAAGGAACTAATAGAGGCGGTATTGTTGTAGGAAGCTGTAAAAATATATTTCATGACTCTCGTGTTTTATTTCAGTTTTTAATATGAGTTGGGACTTTGCCAACAACAACGTTGTGAAGCAACAATCGGTGACTGTATGCTGCAACGCCAGGGAAGGGGTTAGAACAGAGAAAATACTTTCGCCCCGGAGCAGTGTTGCTAGTAAGTCAGGCTGGAGTCGTTCATTCATATATTACCACTGGCCCCCTCCAGCTGCACCTGATGACACATCTCAGGTGGGGATGCAGGCCTGAGGATGTACAGAAATGTCTGCAATACTATGAAATGACACATCTCCAGGGTTGTATGTGATTTCAGAGAAAAGCGATTGACAAAGGTAAACCTTTGTGAATACCCAAAAGTAGTAAACTTACACAAACTGTAAGTTTACCTTTGTGAATGGGAATGTTTACGTGCAGGGGCAATATTTAGGGATTATAGCTTTTACATTGGCAAACAATTACTTTTGATGCTTTTAATTCAATCACCATCCCTAAACATAGACAAGTAAAGTCAGAGACTCTTGTATAGCGCACATATCACCGCTAGGTCTCACGGCGCTTGCAGAGGCTCCGGCAGCCTAGACCAGGTCCTAATGACATAATTATTGGTCAAACAGCCAGGTCGTCAGTTCTTTACGAAAACCCTGGTGGTCCGCCATAGAACGGAGGTGGCACGGTAGCTTGTACCACCCCAGCACCCACCACTGCTGGCCAGTCGTACTGGGGGACTTATCGTCGTACGACAAAGTGCCCCACATGATTCCCAAGCAAACAGCTGGCCACGTGTGCAGGACCTCAACAGCCTGCCTATCTCAGGTTGTACTTACACCTTGACCTACACCACAGCACACATTAGACACAGCTCTTCGCTCCACAGCACACAGAGGCTGTAGCCAAGCAAGGCCAGCAGAAGGACACATACAGCAGTGCCCTCTGACCCACATATGCAGGCACAACAGGACCTAGGGAGTCCAAGCCGCAGGTTTCCTGCCCTCTGCCCTCACGAGGGTCCACAGAGCAGGCCCTGGAGCCAGAAGAATCCATTAATGTATTGTATACTGCCATGATCAGCTGGGATTATGTTTACTCAGAGCTCTTTAATTCGGCTTTGGAGGAGAAATCAATGTGCGTACTGGTCTAGGAACTATTCAAAAGGCAGTCTCCCACGTAAAAACAACAAACGATACATTAAAACCCCAACACCGTCCAGTACCCAACAGTCAATCCACGAAAGAGATACTGTGGAACCTCAAGAGGAGTCCATACTCTCAACTACGACAAGAACACACTACTAGCTACAAGTAGGTGTGAGCGTAACTCGTCGATTCGGTGAAGCGTAATCACGCGGAATTACCTAAGAATTCAGTGAGATTATACAGAATTACGCGAGAACAGTCATTCTGCATGTATCACTATTTCTTAGTGCAAAAATGCCCCCTCACATCCAAAATGGACGCGAGGATGCACTTTGCACTAAGAAACAGCTGCAATGCAACAGAAAAGGCGTGAAACTCTCAAATATGCAAATGTTTGTTTCCAAATGTTGGTTTGTATGCACTGTAACAAGCAGGCAGGAAGCACGCATATCAAAGACACCGATACCCTGATGATTCAATTGAAAGAACCAGATATCAGAATCCATAGAGTGCAAGTACCTGCATGGCAGGAGTACTGGCAACAATGCATGCGTTGTGATTGTCTATAAAATAACATAAAACACAAACCAGCCCGAGACCAGAACAGGCTGGACACGAGAAACGTTCAAAAATACTCTCCAAGGCAGGATAGTCTTGTGGCTGTGCTGGCCACGCACACAGAGTATAGTCTGCGTTTAATAATGTGTTCAGGTATATTCAAAGAAACACACACTAGTCCCTCTGTTTCCACGGAAAAAGCATAACAGACCCAGACAGGGAGAAAAATGAGAACAAACCCTAGAAGTCTGGTGAAAATGTTTAATTGAGCATGGAATGAAAAAGGGTAGCTAACACAGGAAGTGACTAAACTTCTTCCTGTGTCGCGCTGGGGTTACTCAATCCGCCTTGGAACCTGGCTTCTCTTCGTTTTTCTGAAGTACACTGATTCATTCCATAATTGTGATAGTTCTGAGAGAACTTCTGGGCAGTGCTAATGATCTGAGAACAGAGGCTTGTGTTAAGTAGAGGCAGGACGCCCCAGGGGCGTTGCAGGGAAGTTCCCCGGCACTCCGTGCACAAATGCAGTTAACATAACGACGATCAGCCTCATGAAATTAAACGACTGCTTGCCCGGGTCCTGGCAGAGTTCTGGGGCTAGACAAAGAGCATTTTATTCTGTCATAGGGCTGCGTGCTGTCTACGGCCTGTGACCTTTCGTTTTGCACTCCACTGTCCCTTAGGGCGCCATTTTGTAATGATGGAGTGAAGGGGTCGCCACTTATGTATACAGAAGTACAAGGACTGGTGGTGGTTTATATACAGCACTGGACAGAGTATGCTTTGTTGGGCCCTGGTGCTGGCAGCTCTCGTCCAACTTAAACACATGAATTTGTAAATGAAATATTGAGTCTTGGCATTTTCCAAAGTTTGGAGCAAATTCAGAGAATAAGGGTCTGAAGCTAAAAGGAAACAGTATGCAAATATATGACGTAAAGGAAGGAGTCCTGGGGCTGTTTAACAGATAGGGTGTGTAGCGTCCTCCCCAGCCTGGCTACCCACCAATGACTGTGCCACACACGAGCATAGTATCACCCGTCTTTATTCTTTTGTGTGTAACTGCAAACTCAACATTCTAAACCAACCTTCATTGCATTCCGCTCTAACGCTTACGTCTCAGCTCTACGGAGCACACAAGGAGCCAAAAGCGTTCCATCATTGCTAACATGTGATACATTACATATGCACCTCTGTTAAATGAAAAATGAAAAATGTTATACAAGAAAAAAGAAAACTGTTATATATATATATAATTTACACAATTAAATTTGACCTGATCTTGTCATGAGAAACTGGAAACTGTCACCATCAATGTCCAGGACCTGCATTGACAGTTTAGAGACACCAGCAGTCCTTGATGTTTCAGAACCAGTCTGCCGTTCACCAGGCAGATCTGACGAACGATGAGTTAAATGACAAAAATTAGAAGAGTCTCTAGTAATAGACTTTCCAGGGCGCTGGGCAGTCACCATGTGTCTCTTGGCAGACCCCACCTGAAAAGGTTCTGCCTCAAATGGAGCATCAGACTTTTTTTCCACATTTGTTGAGCGAGCACTCGATCTCCTTTCCTGAAGACGATGCTCTTCAAATGTTGTTTTTTTCCATCATGAACCAAGTCCTCCTCACAAGTGGAAACCTTGTCTTTCTCTCTCTAATTGGTCCATTGAGGCAACTTGGTTGTCATTGCTCTCCCAAACATCATTATCACCGCCACCGGCCTTTCACCTGTGGTTGACTCTTATTGTAGAGTTTAACACAGTTTTTAAATCGAGCTTCCTAAGAGTAGCACGTTGCACTGCTTTCTTTAGTGTACTCACAAAGTTCCCAACAAGTCCATTGGCCCGCAGCCACTGAGGTGAGCTCTTCTGATGCTTTATATTCAGATGCTCAAGGAAATCTCTGAACTCTCGACTCTTGAAAGGCGGGCAATTGTCAGATTTCACTATAGCTGGATCACCCCATGTCACAAAAATGCCATCTAGTCTCTCAATGACTCGATCTTAAGTGGTAGTCATGAGATCTTCAATTAAGGGAAATTGTGAGTATTCATCCACAATCACCAACAGATGATGTCCATTGTCAAGTAGACCGAAAAAGTCAATGTCTATTCTCTCCCATGCATGCCTCTCTGGAGTTCTGAATTGTTTAAGGTGTGCTGCGTAACTTTTGTAGAAAGTCAGTTGCATAGATGACAGCCCTTCAATTTCTTCACAACCCTCTAATCGAGATGAGGAAACCAGACTCGGTCTCGGAGAGCTTGTTTTGTGGCAACAATACCACAATGTCCTTCATGGGCCACTTCAAGTATGTTCTGTCGCATCCTCTCAGGAAGCAGGATTCTCGACCCTTGCACTATAACTCTTTCTTGAGTTATGGACAGTTCATATTTGACATTTTTATATTTTTGATGTTCACTATCACTAGTTAGTGGGAGAGTGTGTTGGCTCCATGACTGATTTGTAATGATATCTTTCAACTTTATAATGTGACTATCATTGCTCGTGGCAGTGATAATCTGGGCTAACTAAATGAAACCTGGTGTGCCTGACTTTACAGTGATAATGATTTAGGGTTCAGCCGTCCTGGATGGATTACCATGACCTTGGATAGTCACTCAGGAAAAGTAGTCAGATGGGTTCTGACCCTTCCTTGGATGATGCACAATGGTATAATTGCACTCTCGTAATTGTAGTCCCCATCGTTCAACGCGAGGAGGCATCTAGGTCTTTGGATTGCTGAATGTAGTCAGTAAAGCTTGATGATCAGTTAACATCGTAAAAGGCTTTGCATACAGGAATACGTGGAAAGGTTCACATTCCCATACCAAGGCTAAACTTTCTTTTTCAGGTTGGGAATAAGCACATTTGGTTTTAACAAACTTCTACTGGCATATGCCACAATATGCCTTCGAGCATCTTGGTGTCTTTTGTGCTCTGCAAGGATTGTGCCTAATCCCACTGGGCTAGCATCAACACAACCACTTATGGATGAAGGTTCAGCTCAAAATATGCCATTTCAGTAGTATACTCAATGGATTGTTTGATTTTCTTAAATCTTTTCTCACGTTCATGTGACCAATGAAAGGAAACGTTATTTTTCGTCAAGTCTCTCAATGAAACACTTACATGTGTTTAGTATCATATATATCTGAAACAGTAACAGGCTATGCTAAGAAATGAACGCACCATAGGAACATCTTGTGGGGGATCAGCATTTGACAGCAATTGTACTTTAGCGGGATAGGGTGTCATACCCCAAGTGGAACTCACTTGTGTGCATTTAAAGTCAAACCTACATCAGCAAGTAACATGCATACTTGTGTAAGAGCTTTATTGTGATCTTTTTCTGTAGCTCCAAAAACCAATTTGTCATCGCTATAATTGAACTCATTCATGACTGGCTGTAGGATACGTCGAATAATGTCTTGAAATAGTTCCACGTGCAAAAATAACAATTGATGGACAGAATGCAGAACAATGTCATACATTCACCCCAGTAGAGAGATCTGGGCCTAAATCCATCGTTTTTTTGCACTCCACACCACACCACCCCAGTTCAGACATGGCCATATCCAAATCAGCCTTGACCCTGTGCCTCATGGGAACAGTCCAACCCAAACTGCCAAGCCATGTCTTTCCTGGACCGGAATCAAGCATCCTAGGACCGGTTTCTGACTCTCAGCTGTCTTCAGCCAGGATAGCTTGACTCCAGTGGTGTGGAGAGCATGGGTCTCACGTCTCAGCATACCCATCCCACTCGGGTTGGCAAATGCAAAAATAACAATTGATGGACAGAATGCAGAACAATGTCATACATTCACCCCAGTACAGAGATCTGGGCCTAAATCCATCGTTTTTTTGCACTCCACACCACCCCAGTTCAGACATGGTCATATGCAAATCAGCCTTGACCCTGTGCCTCATGGGAACAGTCCAGCCCGAACTGCCAAGCCATGTCTTTCCTGGACCGGAATCAAGCATCCTAGGACCGGTTTCTGGCTATCAGCCGTCTTCAGCCAGGATAGCTTGACTCCAGTGGTGTGGAGAGCATGGGACTCACGTCTGAGCATACCCATCCCACTCGGGGTGACAAATGTAAGAATACCAATTGATGGACAGAATGTAGAACAATGTCATACATTCACCCCAGTACAGAGATCTGGGCCTACATCCATCGTTTTTTTGCACTCTACACCACCCCAGTTCAAATATGGCCATATGCAAATGAGACTTGACCCTGTGCATCATGGGAACCGTCCAGCCCGAACTGCCAAGCCATGTCTTTCCTGGACCAAAATCAAGCATGCTAGGACCGGTTTCTGGCTATCAGCCGTCTTCAGCCAGGATAGCTTGACTCTAGTGTTGTGGAGAGCATGGGACTCACGTCTGAGCATACCTATCCCACTTGGGGTGGCAAATGCAAAAATAACAATTGATGGACAGAATGCAGAACAATGTCATACATTCACCCCAGTACAGAGATCTGGGCCTAAATCCATAGTTTTTTTGCACTCCACACCACCCCAGTTCAAATATGGCCATATGCAAATGAGCCTTGACCCTGTGCCTCATGGGAACCGTCCAGCCCGAACTGCCAAGCCATGTCTTTCCTGGACCAAAATCAAGCATGCTAGGACCGGTTTCTGGCTATCAGCCGTCTTCAGCCAGGATAGCTTGACTCCAGTGGTGTGGAGAGCATGGGACTCACGTCTGAGCATACCCATCCCACTCGGGGTGACAAATATAAGAATACCAATTGATGGACAGAATGTAGAACAATGTCATACATTCACCCCAGTACAGAGATCTGGGCCTACATCCATCGTTTTTTTGCACTCTACGCCACCCCAGTTCAAATATGGCCATATGCAAATCAGCCTTGACCCTGTGCCTCATGGGAACATTCCAGCCCGAACTGCCAAGCCATGTCTTTCGTGGACCGGAAACAAGCATCCTAGGGCCGGTTGCTGGCTATCAGCCGTCTTCAGCCAGGATAGCTTGACTCCAGTGGTGTGGAGAGCATGGGACTCACTTCTGAGCATACCCATCCCACTCAGGGTGACAAATGCAAAAATAACAATTGATGGACAGAATGCAGAACAATGTCATACATTCACCCCAGTACAGAGATCTGGGCCTAAATCCATAGTTTTTTTGCACTCCACACCACCCCAGTTCAGACATGGCCATATGTAAATCAGCCTTGACCCTGTGCCTCATGGGAACAGTCTAGCCCGAACTGCCAAGCCATGTCTTTCCTAGACCGGAATCCTATGAGTCCCATGCTCTCCACACCACTGGAGTCAAGCTATCCTGGCTGAGGACGGCTGATAGCCAGAAACCGGTCCTAGGACGCTTGATTCCGGTCCAGGAAAGACATGGCTTGGCAGTTCGGGCTGGACTGTTCCCATGGGTCAAGGCTGATTTGCATATGGCCATGTCTGAACTGGGGTGGTGTGGAGTGCAAAAAAACAATGGATTTAGGCCCAGATCTCTGTACTGGGATGACTGTATGACATTGTTCTGCATTCTGTCCATCAATTGTTATTTTTGCATTTGTCACCCCGAGTGGGATGGGAATGCTCAGACGTGAGTCCCATGCTCTCCACACAACTGGAGTCAAGCTATCCTGGCTGACGACGGCTGATAGCCAGAAACCGGTCCTAGGATGCTTGATTCCGGTCCAGGAAAGACATGGCTTGGCAGTTTGGGCTGGACGGTTCCCATGAGGCACCGGGTCAAGGCTGATTTGCATATGGCCATGTCTGAACTGGGGTGGTGTGGAGTGCAAAAACGATGGATTTAGGCCCAGATCTCTGTACTGGGGTGAATGTATGACATTGTTCTGCATTCTGTCCATCACTTGTTGTTTTTTGCTTTTGTCACCCCGAGTGGGATGGGTATGCTCAGACGTGAGTCCCATGCTCTCCACATCACTGGAGTCAAGCTATCCTTGCTGAAGACAGCTGATAGCCAGAAACCGGTCCTAGGATGCTTGATTCCGGTCCAGGAAAGACAGGGCTTGGCAGTTCGGGCTGGACTGTTCCCATGAGGCACATGGTCAAGGCTGATTTGCATATGGCCATGTCTGAACTGGGGTGGTGTGGAGTGCAAAAAAACAATGGATTTAGGCTCAGATCTCTGTACTGGGGTGAATGTATGACATTGTTCTGCATTCTGTCCATCAATTGTTGTTTTTGCATTTGTCACCCCGAGTTGGATGGGTATGCTCAGACGTGAGTCCAATGCTCTCCACACAACTGGAGTCAAGCTATCCTGGCTGAAGACGGCTGATAGCCAGAAACCGGTCCTAGGATGCATGATTCCGGTCCAGGAAAGACATGGCTTGGCAGTTCGGGCTGGACTGTTCCCATGAGGCACAGGGTCCAGGCTCATTTGCATATGGCCATGTCTGAACTGGGGTGGTGTAGAGTGCAAAAAAACGATGGATTTAGGCCCAGATCTCTGTACTGGGGTGAATGTATGACATTGTTCTGCATTCTGTCCATCAATTGTTGTTTTTGCATTTGTCACCCCGAGTGGGATGGGTATGCTCAGACGTGAGTCCCATGCTCTCCACACCACTGGAGTCAAGCTATCCTGGCTGAAGACGGCTGAGAGCCAGAAACCGGTCCTAGGAAGCTTGATTCCGGTCCAGGAAAGACATGGCTTGGCAATTCGGGCTGGATTGTTCCCATGAGGCACAGGATCAAGGCTGATTTGCATATGGCCATGTCTGAACTGGGGTGGTGTGGAGTGCAAAAAAACGATGGATTTAGGCCCAGATCTCTGTACTGGGGTGACTGTATGACATTGTTCTGCATTCTGTCCATCAATTGTTATTTTTGCATTTGTCACCCCGAGTGGGATGGGTATGCTCAGACGTGAGTCCCATGCTCTCCACACAACTGGAGTCAAGCTATCCTGGCTGAAGACGGCTGATAGCCAGAAACCGGTCCTAGGATGCTTGATTGCGGTCCAGGAAAGACATGGCTTGGCCGTTCGGGCTGGACGGTTCCCATGAGGCACAGGGTCAAGGCTGATTTGCATATGGCCATGTCTGAACTGGGGTGGTGTGGAGTTCAAAAAAACGATGGATTTAGGCCCAGATCTCTGTACTGGGGTGAATGTATGACATTGTTCTGCATTCTTTCCATCACTTGTTGTTTTTGCTTTTGTCACCCCGATTGGGATGGGTATGCTCAGACGTGAGTCCCATGCTCTCCACACCACTGGAGTCAAGCTATCCTGGCTGAAGACAGCTGATAGCCAGAAACCGGTCCTAGGATGCTTGATTGCGGTCCAGGAAAGACATGGCTTGGCCGTTCGGGCTGGACGGTTCCCATGAGGCACAGGGTCAAGGCTGATTTGCATATGGCCATGTCTGAACTGGGGTGGTGTGGAGTTCAAAAAAACGATGGATTTAGGCCCAGATCTCTGTACTGGGGTGAATGTATGACATTGTTCTGCATTCTTTCCATCACTTGTTGTTTTTGCTTTTGTCACCCCGATTGGGATGGGTATGCTCAGACGTGAGTCCCATGCTCTCCACACCACTGGAGTCAAGCTATCCTGGCTGAAGACAGCTGATAGCCAGAAACCGGTCCTAGGATGCTTGATTCCGGTCCAGGAAAGACATGGCTTGGCAGTTCGGGCTGGACTGTTCCCATGAGGCACAGGGTCAAGGCTGATTTGCATATGGCCATGTCTGAACTGGGGTGGTGTGGAGTGCAAAAAAACGATGGATTTAGGCCCAGATCTCTGTACTGGGGTGAATGTATGACATTGTTCTGCATTCTGTCCATCAATTGTTGTTTTTGCATTTGTCACCCCGAGTGGGATGGGTATGCTCAGACGTGAGTCCCATGCTCTCCACACCACTGGAGTCAAGCTATCCTGGCTGAAGACGGCTGATAGCCAGAAACCGGTCCTAGGATGCTTGATTCTGGTCCAGGAAAGACATTGCTTGGCAGTTAGGGCTGGACTGTTCCCATGAGGCACAGGGTCAAGGTTGATTTGCATATGGCCATGTCTGAACTGGGGTGGTGTGGAGTACAAAAAAACAATGGATTTAGGCCCAGATCTCTGTACTGGGGTGAATGTATGACATTGTTCTGCATTCTGTCCATCAATTGGCCACCTGGTAGGAGCTCTGGTCCGGAGCTCCTAGTGCTTGGGATCCCTTTCCTGGAATTGTCCCTGATAGCACGCACCACCTTCGTTGAGAAAAACAAGTAACTGGATTGTAACAAGCAACTGGACTGAATTCAAGTAATCGGATTTTAAAAGTAACTGGAATATCGCTGTAAAACACGTATCTGCAGCAGTGACGGATTGGACCCCTGCAGCCTCGGCGGAGCCCAGGACGGCTGGAGTTGAGCCGAGTTGAGTGCCCGACTTGAGACCCGCCTGAAGATCACCATTGCTTGCAATGGACCTGAACCTGAGCCCGGAACCATGCTGGGGACGCCTGGGAGGCTCCTGATGGACGACTGCATCCCGCTGCCCTCTTGAGTGCGGAGGTGCCCTGCTTGCCTGCAATCACCGCCTGCAGCTCCCCTGTCACTGGAGCCGCCGGGGCCGGGGACAAGCGGACGGGAGCTGGCGCTGACCGATCCGGCGCAGGTGACAGAGGGCGTCCGGAGGGAGGCTGCCCCCCTCCCCCCCTCCCGGTGGATCAACGAGAACGGAGCAATCGACATCTAGAGCGGCTCTGGTGTGCCCTGTTGGTGTGTTTTGGGCAGCGTTCCAGCGGGAGGCTTCTCCCCTCCCTCCCTCCCAGTGGATAGGCGAGCACGGAGCGGTGGGCACCTGGAGCAGCCTCCCCTTCCCCCCCTCCCGGTGGTTCAACGAGAACGGAGCAATCGACATCTAGAGCGGCTCTGGTGTGCCCTGTTGGTGTGTTTTGGGCAGCGTTCCGGCGAGGGGCTTCCCCCCTCCCCCCTCCCAGTGGATAAGCGAGCACGGAGCGGTGGGCACCTGGTGCGGCTCCGGTGTGCCCTGTTTGTGTGTTTTGGGCAGCGTTCCAGCGGGAGGCTTCACCCCCTCCCCCCCTCCCAGTGGATCAGCGAGAACGGAGCGGTGGGCGCCTGGAGCGTCGCACCCCGGTGGCTCACGGAGAGGGTGGCGCCCTGCTGCAGCGGAGGCTTCATCGCCCCCCACCACAATCAGTGCCACTGAAGCCGCCGGAGCGGGAGACAAGCGGACGGGAGCTGGTGGGGACCAACCCAGCGTGGGGGATAGAGGGTGTTCCGGCTGTATGCCCCCCTCCCCCCCTCCCAGTGGATCATTGAGAACGGAGCCATCGGCCTTTAGAGCGTCTCCGGTGTGCCCTGTCTGCGTGTCTGGGCAGCCACGGCGCCGTTCTGCTTTGGAGGTGCCTGACTGGAGCAGCGTTAATGCAGACTGACGCCGCGGAAGGTAACTGAACGTAAAACTATGCCAAAGCTATTGCATTATATACTCATGCCGGTTTTTCACTGTCTGCCCGGAATTTTGCACGCAAAACGACCACTTTAATCACTCATGCCGGTTTTTCACTTTATGCCCGGAATGCACTGTAGGCTTTGCATTTTTGCTATTTCGCGGGCTCTGTGGTCTCTTCACTCACCATTGGCCAATATGGCTGGGGCCATAAACTGGAGCCATAAATCGCCCTTCTGCCCAACAGATGACCATGAGGCTACATACCAACGCGGTCAGGGATCAGCAAAAGAGAGATAAGACTCCCTCCCAGCAAGCTAGGACCTGGGCTTGCTCAAATAGAATCTGAAACTGCCCTCCCCTGCTCTAAAAGCAACAACACCTAAAAGAGGACTATCGTCTCGATCTCCCCTATTTGGCGGCCATCTTGGCCTGGTCTCTCTCTCGCTTTGGCGGTCATCATGGACTAGTCATTCCCACTATCTGAACACACCCTTAGAGCTGGCCTTTTTAGACCAATCTCTCCTACCACAGACTTTACATAGCTCTGTATCTAAAACTTCGTGTGATCAAGTGTCTGCTTTTTATTGCAGTATTATATTTCTACTTGTATTTTATACATCTTGTGTAACCTGCACCTATTTCACTTTTTTCCTCACCGGTAGTGCACCGATCGCTACCTCATATTTTACCGTTTGCTCACTAGTGTCATATTTGTCTATTGTAGCCTTCTGTTTGCACCTATACTGGTTCCATTATATCCTTAGTATTTTATTCCTATTTGCATGCTATATTGGTTCCAGTATATATCTTTAGTATTTTATTCTTATTTGTATACTGTATATTTTGTAAGCTGCACCCAATTCACTTTTATCCCTATTATGCACTGATTGCTACCTCATATATTGTGTTCATTCTCGTAAGCTGCACCCATTCACTTTCTATTCCTGGATTGCACCAATGCTACCTCTTACATTCTGGTTATTTCTGGCCATTCACTAATGTCACTTTGGGTCCATTTAACTGATTGCTACCTCATATATCTTGTACATTTTTGTAAGCCGCACCCACTCACTGTTTATTCCTGGTCTGCACCGATTGCTACCTCTTATATTTTGGCTATTTTTGGCCACTCACTAGTGTCACTTCTGTGCCATGTAACCTACGGCTGACAGTTGTTTTTTGCACATGTGTATCCTTAGCGTTCTTCCTCCCATACCCACCTTTACAGCCATCCCAACATGGATCTCATCGGCAAGCACACATATAGAATCAACTACCCATCCACTCTCACCAAAAAAGCCGCTAAACGCTTTAAACACAACTTCCTGAGGTCCCACCCTGGAAACCCCCTTTGCCGACACCTACTTCTCACCGGTCAATGGAGCCCTGAACATTGATATCATCTTCCACACCTCACGCAGAGCTCAATGGAGAAAAGTGTTCCTCACCCTACTCACCGTCTCCATCACCAGGAAAACCGCTCATGGCCTAACTCTCTCCATCACGCCATCCCAACTCTTCCCTGGCAGAATCACCATTACTATCTACAATAACGGGATTGTCCGAATTCAATCCACAGACAAGAACCTGAAACTACTTGACAACTTGTTCCCCAAGTTCAAAGAGCACCTTTCCAAGCTTCGGTCCTCCACCCATAACTCCTCCATCACTATCATTCATGACGTCACAGCCCCCACCCACAACCCTTCTAACTTAGCTCAGCATCAGAACGACACGCACCTCACCTCTACCCCCAGCACCCTAGTCAATCACCCACCTGCTGTTACCACCCCACATTCCTCAATCACAGTCACAAATCTCTCCCCCTCACACACTAGCCGCCCCTCTAACATCAACCCTTGGAGCCCCACACACACCACTCCCATTCCTCCCTCCCCTGACATCACAACTTCCACCCACAACCCCTCTAACCTAGATCAGCACCAGAACGACACGCATAACGACAAATCCCACCCTTTGTCCCCCCTTCTCTCAGTCCCCACTACCACCCGCTAACTAACCACGCAGAGCGCACCACATCTACTATTATAACCCCCCTCCCCATGACAGGACCATTTCCAACCCCATTTCCCCCCCACTCTCAGCCCTCACTACCCTTCAGGCTCCCCATCACCACCATCATACACTCCACTTCCATCCCGCTCTCTCCGCCTGCCACCAATTCCCTCCTCTACGCACCAACCTCTTCCGTACTTCATCCACGCCCATCGCCCCCATACCCTCTCTCCTCCCTAACACCAACCCGCACGCCGACACTGCGGAGCCCTGCATGAACACCAACCCATCCCCCCACCCTCACGATAAGTACCTGGTCAGCCACTCACCCATGACTTACACCCCCAGCACTAACACTTATCCCACGCTGGACAAGATGATGTCCTCCCTCCTTCAACTCAAAGAAGACATTCACACCATCAAAGAAGAAATTCACACCATCAAAGAACTACTCATCACACCCCCTAGAAACACCTCACCCACCAGCACCCCCCCTCTCAACTTGCTCTCCACCCGTCCTTATGACGCTCCCAAGTTACATCCCTCACACAGGACTGCGATCCATGCCCACAACCGCAACAACTGCACCCGCCGCCCACACTGGACCGCGATCCCTGCCCACAATCGCAACAACCGCCCCCGTCGCACATGCAACCCTCTTTCGGATCTCGACCCTCTCACCCTCCTCCGCTCCACCGCCCCAACTCCCCTAAACCAACTGCCTCGCACCTGCCCATTCCCACGATACACTCAAATCCCCTCCACACTAAACAACAGAATCTCCGTCCCGAATAACCTTAGAAAAGTCCCCCTCTCTCTAGTACCCTAATTGTGTGAGGTCCAGGGCGTTGAGGAAGCTTTTAAGACTATTTACCACCGCATCATTGTGATCGTTCCAGTGGAGGTTGAAGTCACCAAGGTATATTTGGGTGAGCTGTCGTCCGGCGTTGGTTGAAATCATGTCCATGATTTGTTGGGCGAAGGTGAGGTTGTCTCTGGGTGGGTGGTAAATGCCGTGAAGAGAGCATATCGGTTTGCCCTCACTGATAATATCGAGGCAGATGTATTCGTAGGAAGTTGGGGAGGGTAGGGAAGGTGCGGAGACTTTCAGAACAGAAAGGCTGTTCCTGTATATGCATGCGATTCCACCACCTATCTTGCCAGACCTGTCAAGCCTAATGATGTGGTAGTTGGGGGGAACCAGAATGTCCATTATAGGTGTAGAAGATTCGGTTAGCCAGGTTTCAGTCAAGATGATTAGGTCAAGGTCCAATGTTAGGATGAGATCAGCGATGGCGGAGGAGTGTCTAGTAGCCGATCTGCAGTTTAGGAGAGTGCATTTGAGACGGGGTGTGTCAGGGGAGGTATGACCTCAATAATTAATGAGGCTGCTCCCATGCAGCTAAAAAGAGTCTCCGCTAAAATCTCCAATCCATGGTACGACGGGAGTCTCAATGAAGATAGACGAGCCTTGTGTATGGCAGAGCGCACCTGGAGAACAGCTCCCTCTGCACTGCACCTAAAAACCCTGAAGAAAAAGAGAAACGCCTACTTCAGGAAAATAAAGCGCTCAAAAGCAAATTTCTTCAGCCTCCAGCTCGACCAAGAAAACTGTTTGAGCTAATCCGAACACAAGCCAAGGATCAACCCCAACCTCTCAGTACTTTGTGCGAAGCACCCTCCGGTGAAGACTTCGCCGCTTTCTTTACCCAAAAAACTGACAACATAAAGAGTGATCTCCGCACTGACGCAAGCCTATACACCACACCCAACTGCATAACACCCACCGAACCAAAAAACAATGCAACATGGTCATCCTTTGACACCTACTCCGAAAAAGAAATAGGCAAACTGCTCAGCACCTTGAAACCTTCCAATCACCTCACGGATCCCCTCCCTGCTAAGCTGTCAAAGATTTCACCCCATTGCTCCTTCCACTCTGGACTAAAATTATCAACAGCTCGCTCCAAGAAGGAACCCTCCCTGACTCCCTCAAAGTTGGACAAGTCACACCCTTACTAAAGAAACCTACTGCCGACCCATCCGACCTAAACAACTACCGCCCCATTACCAATATTCCCACTCTCGCCAAACTATTGGAAAAATGCGCACTACTACAGCTGACTAAACACATTGATCAGTTTGATCTCCTCAACCCTCATCAATCAGGCTTCCGAACAGGACACAGTACTAAAACTGCTATGACTCACATAATTGACGACGCCCTTCACATCCTAGATCAAAATGATACCTGCCTCCTCATCCTTCTTGATCTCTCCTCAGCATTCGACACTGTTAAACATGAGAATTTACTCGATCTTTTGAACACAAGAATGGGTCTATCTGGGACTGTTCTCAAGTGGTTCACCTCCTTTTTACACAACAGGTCTCAGAAATTCAAGAGTAACAACCAGATGTCCGCGCCAATACCTGTTTCGTTAGGCGTCCCCCAAGGATCCTCCCTATCACCAACTTTGTTCAACCTAGTTATAGAACCTCTCATCACCTTGCTTCAAGCATCCAATGTACTTTTTCACATGTACACAGATGACACCCAACTATATCTCAAACTACAATCCCCCAATGACATTTTACTCCTGAACTCAACGATCAGAAGCCCCAATCCTGGCTTGCCGATAATCATCTCAAACTCAATGCTCTGAAAACAGAATTCCTTCTGATCTCACCTCCCGCGAAGATCTCTACCACGCAAACCTGGCTTAAACAGCTAACTGCACTCAATGTCAAACCCACCATAGTGGATTCAGCAAAATCTCTAGGCATAACCCTTGACTCCAATCTCAACATGCAGCATCATATCAGCAAGGCTACTAAGGGAGCGAACCACCAAATCAATACCCTGAGGAAACTTAAACCCTTCCTACCAGCCAAAGACTTCCAAACTGCAGTACAAGCACTAGTAATCCCGCGAATTGAATACGGCAGCATCGCCCTCTGCGGTCTCCCGTTAACCACTACTGCACCCCTAAGAGCTTCTCTAAACGCTGCAGCGAGACTCATCACTGGGTCAAAAAAACACTCGCATATCTCCCCTGACCTGAAATCCTTGAACTGGCTGCCGTTTGAAGCCAGAATACATCTGAAAATCTCCTGCATGACACACAAGGCGGTACATCTGAGCTCTCCCGGATACCTCGCTCAGAAGCTGTCAATCTCTGGCGGCTCTAGAAACACTAGAGGCACAGACAATCTTCTGCTAAAACCTCGAAGATTCCGGAAGGAAAAAACTTATAAACGCTCTTTCTCAGGAAGGGCACCCAGGATCTGGAACTCACTCCCTCCTGAAACCAGGCTCATCTCCTCCATCACACTCTTTAAGAAAGAAGTAAAAGCTATTCTCATGGCCAAATGCACTTGACCTATTAACGTGGATCTGTAAAGACTCTACACCGATCTGTATTATGTTGCTCGAACTCTACGACTATGTGTTTTACCTGTATTATTGATTTACCTGACTCGGTTCTGTCATGTAACCCTCGGTTCTGTCATCTAACCAGCCTTCGGCGTTAACATCCCAGTATCTGGAACATAAATTAGTCCCAACCTGTGAACATTATTGGGACTTGATCACAAAACCATTGGACAGAAAGTTGTATTTTCAGTTCAGGGTGGGCTGTTTACAGCTTAATGCATTTACACTAAAATGGTCCCCTGGTAACGTTAACACCTGTGCTCACTGTAAGGATCTTGTTAAGGACATTCCACATTTTCTGTTCGCCTGCCCCCTTTATGCAGCTCCAAGGCAAAGGTGGTTAAAACCTGCATGTAGAAATCTAAGGACTAGATTACATCAAGAAGCGCTTAGAATCCTAAGAACAAATTGCTCCCCTTGTCTCGCCATTGCACTAGCCAAATACTTGGGCTGGGCATGGATTATACGCACCCGCACTTTACCTCAATGAATTGTACTCAAAGTTAGCAGAACGTTTTTAGATGATTTTTTACTCACTTTATGCATCAGGTTTCTATTTTTAAGCGGTTGCACATTTTAAATATGTTTCCGACAGCACTTTATGTTTAATGTGTATTTTAATTGTTGTAAATTAGAATAGTATTTATTATGTATAGAGTAGGGTGAAAATGCTTTTATGACAATGCTGTTGAATAAAGCTTTGAAACTTTAACTTGATTTACCTGACTGTCTATGCACACATTTATCTGTAATACTTGCATTATTGATGTACCTGTTCTACTTTCCTCCCTCACGTATAATTTCACTATACCTGATGACCTGCCACTCACTCTCTTGTTGGTATTCCCTGCTTTGTAAAGCGCTCTGATATCTGCAAAGATCTTGTTCGCGCTATATAAAACTTTCAAAATAAAAATAAATAAATTGTTGTTTTTGCATTTGTCACCCCGAGTGGGATGGGTATGCTCAGACGTGAGTCCCATGCTCTCCACACCACTGGATTCAAGCAAGCCAGGCTGAAGACTGCTGAAATGGCAGAAACCGGTCCTCGGAAGCTTGTTTCCGGTCCAGGGAAGGCATGGCTTGGCAGTTCGGGCTGGACTGTTCCCATAAGACACAGGGTCAGACTGATTTGCATATGGCCTTGTCTGAACTGGGGTGGTGTGGAGTGCAAAACAACGATGGATTTGGGCCCAGATCTCTGTACTGGGGTGAATGTATGACATTGTTCTGCATTCTGTCCATCAATTGTTGTTTTTACATTTGAAATAGTTCCACAGCAGATGACACCCCGCCCAAAAAACATAGGGGCATATTAGCAACAACTTGAGATAATTATCGCAAACCGCAATTTTTTTATCACCTCCTATAGCTGGAATTATCGCAGAGATGATGCAGTATTACCAACGTTTATCTCCACGGCTATACAAAATCCAGCGATAGCGGTGAATCCCATCTTTAACGTGAGATTTCCAGCGATAAAAAATCCTATAGCTAAGGAAAATCTCGCTAATAGGCAGATGGGGACTTAGCCGTAGAATCCATCTCCCATTGACTAATTTGGCTAAGTCAGGTTTTTACCAGGTGTAAAATCCTGGCGCTAATCGCGGTTAGCGCACGTTTTTTTATTGCGTTGCGGGTATTGCTAATAGGCCATAGCTGTGTTAGCTACTGCTTTTCAGTCGCTACCAATTTGGGTACGCCCACTTTGCATGTCATTAGCGATAAATATCCCTGACATGCAAAGCGGGCCCCAAACGGGTCGCTATTGCCTGGAAGCTGTTACTAACTGCTGTTAGCGACAGCTTGGTAATTGGGCGATAACAAAATCACCTCTTTATCAGCAAAAAGTGCTGAGAAAGCGGCGATCTAGCCCTTGCTAATATGCCCCATAGTCCTTTGTATCGAAACAGATCAACATGTGTTGAGGAGGTTGAAATGTACCTGCAATCTTACTTGAGTTCCAACTGATGATAACCTTTATTCAAATTAAGATGAGAGAAGACATTTGTACAATTTAATTGTGTTATCATGACAGCAATGTGTGTACCTAGATGTTGTTCTCTTTCAATGGATTTGTTTGCCTGACGCATGTCAATACATATGCCTACAGCTTTTTCGCTGCCATTTTTGGGTACTACCACTATGGGAGAAACCTATGGCATTGGGCCAGTAGAGCGCTAAAGTAACAATTCAAGCTCTTTTTCCAAAGCTTTTTGTAAATGAGAAGCAATGTGACTATGTTTTTGAACAACAGGACAGGCGTCTTTATTAATATACAAATTTAACCTCATAGTTTTAAGCTTTCCTAAACCATGAAAGAACGAAATTTACTTACTATTTCATGGTGAGCATTCAAGTTGTAGTTTATCGAAATCAGTCCCATATCAGCAGCTGTGCTAAACCTGAGTAGACAGGCATTTGACGTTGTGCCTTGAAGCACATGGTGGGTGCTTGCACCTTAGTTTTCTTATTCTTCATCGTTGCTGCAAATGAACCTTGACTTTTTAAAGGCGCTGAGGCAGCCCATGTATACACTTTGGTTTTCAATGGCCTAAGTTGCGATAATGGATACGATTCTTTATATTTCTCCTTATGCATAATGTTCATCTTTGCACCACTGTCAATAATGAATGGTATCGAACAACCATTTATTTTCAGTGTAATCTTCGAACAATGTTTGAATGACTTTGGTGCTTTGGCATGTTGACTTTTCATTGACTGACATTTCTCTTCACTGACGGCCAGTCCAACATGTGCATGCTTTTCTGAGGTAAATAGCAACATGGCACAACCATCTTCTTCACTTTCACTTGATACTGATATAGAAGAACTGTTTCTGTTTGATGATGATTTAGATGATGATCAACTTCATTCAGTGTTGATTTGTCTCAACTGATGTTGCAAGTTAGCCTTGTGCGTGTGCATCGAACGTTGCTTCTGGAATGTTCGGGCATCCATTTTGTCTTTGTGCTGTGACGCACTTACTTTTTCCTTCACTTTGCAAACCTTCACAAAATGGTTCTCGTTACACAGCCTTTACATATCTGTCCAATGTTGCTACATTTACCTTTGTGTGGAAAAGAAAATCCACATCTAAAACAAAACTTATTTTTATGGGTAGACATCACTTTGTGTCCTTCAGTAATTTTTATACTGATTACTGACTCTTTCTGGGCACTTCCAGCCTCCATGTCCGCAACTTGTCTATCAGCATGCTATTCCTTTCTGGCAGCCATCAACACCCACTCTAAATTATGAGTTTCACCCATCATTTGATGTCTGAATGAATGAATCTACAAGCATCCATCAATAACTGATGTATGGCTTCTTCATCATTAAATTCATTGAACTTACAGTGTTTGATGAGTGTATCGAGTCTCTCCACAAAATCATCAATGGTTTAACCAACTTTCTGTTGTTCTTGACTGAAAATGTGTCTTTCGTACTCAACATTTGGCATTGGATTACATTTGAGATTAAAAGCCTCTTTAATCTGACAGTATGTGACTTCTTTGGCAGCTCATGGCATTTTGCTTATGACTTATTTTACACCATCTGGCTATGTGTCAGGGAAGAAACAGGAGAGAGCAAATGAAGAACGAGTGCTATGTAGGAACAGAGGGGAGAGAGTTCCCTCAGTGCAAGAACCCTCAATCACCGCTTGGAGACATGCTTCATCATATGGGTACCCTTCTCACACCTTGGGGTGGGCTATGACTCCCCGAGGGGAGGAGTAGAGGTGTTTTCTCAGAAGATGAGCATGGAAATATTGACGAATGAGGCGCAGAGTGCAGAAAGGTGTGATAAAGTGTGATTTAAAAATGTCTATCTGACATGGTTAAAATGCAAGAGGGTTAGGGATTCAACAGATATACCCTAGTTCATAAGGTCTACCTGTTTCTGCCAAAAGGCATTCGTCAGTACCTATATTATCAAGCCACTCTGCAAAAAGAGGTTAAAGTGAAAAAGGGAAAATATACAAGCCACCACTGGTACTGTGTGGCCCATTGTTCAACGTCCCTGCTCAACTGCTCTGAACATTTGCCTAAAGACCTGTAGACGCTGGTGCTGACTGAAGTGTTGGGTGTTGCACAGGTCACGCTGAGCAGGACTCAAATGCTCACATGCTTACGAACTGGTGTGTAGGGTGCCCAGATAACAATCATTATTGGTGCCCTCTTCCACATGCTTTTTAGGCCTCTCCTAAAGCAGGGCATATGTTGTCTCATCGAGACATATTGTTTTCTAATAGTGAGCTTAGAGACTGCCCATTGCTTACCATTGGTTTGCTTCATTCTTACTCGCATTAGCTTACTTCTTATCGGTCAGCTGCTGTAGGCTTCCTTCTTCTTCGTGTTTGTCCCTCCCTTGGACCATGGATGCATTACGACTGCTTGTTTTTTAAACTTTTTTCTATGTTTTTGGCAACTCTACGAGAGGGTGTGCTTTTCAACTGTCTCTCACATGTACTTCTCCCCTCTCTGTGTTTCTCCCACCTGCGAACACCCTGCTGTCCTGCTGCATGCCCCCACCCTCCCTCCCACCTATTGTCCATGGTGCTTGCACCCTCCTTCTGTTGTCTATGTCGCTTGCCCCACCCTCCTTTCATCATTGTCCATGTTACTAGTCCCACTAATCCCCCCCAAACACACACCCTCACTCCATGTTGCCTTCCACCCTACATATAAAAAGAGATATGGGGCCTCATTTATGAAAAGTGACGCATCGCTGCGTGAAAACAGCGATGCGTCACTTTTCACTGCGCACTCCTTGCGACACCAATGATGCGCCATATTTAATGTATGACGCATCATGTCGCAAGGACTTACAGATACGTCAGCAAAAGTGACGCATTGCTGGAGTGTGTCACAAAAGTGACGCAACTCCAGCAATGCGTCCTTTCACATGGGGAAAGCCCCATGTGAAAGGGCTTGCGTCAGTCTTGCGCCTGCTGTGAGGCAGGCGCAAGATTTTGACGCAACCGCATCCTAAAAGTGACGCAGTGAAATCTCATAGATTTCACTGCGTCACTATTACGAGGCTTTTTGCGGGGGAACGCCCCCTTTGCATACATTATACCTGACGCAGGCATAATGTGGCGCAGGGGTTTAAAAAGTGACGCATCTACCTAGATGCGTCACTTTTTAAATATGGCGCAACAAGGCGCATGTTTTACGCTGCCGATGCGTCACAAAAAGTGACGCATCCGCAGCGCAAAACTGACGCAAGGCCTCATAAATGAGGCCCATGATGTGGCCAGCACTGGCCATGTTTATTTATTTATTTATTTATTTTTAGAGTTTTATATAGCGCGAACTTGAACCGATTAGGTTATCAGAGCGCTTTACATAGCACCAGTTCCGTTACATGTTATCAAGCATTTTACATGGAATCAGTTACAAATACATAAAGAACACATTACTTTTTGTTCTAATGAATAGGGTATCTCTTCACACGAGGGAAGGTATACACCTGGCTTTACTCCGACAGTCACACAGGCAACTAGTCGTTAAAGCTATATCTCTAGACACAGGGAGGGGATACATTCGGAAAGTTCTAGTGAATAGGGTATCTCTTCACACGAGGGAAGGTATACACCTGGCTATACTCCGACAGTCACACAGGCAACTAATCGTTGAAGCTATATCTCTAAACACAGGGAGGGGATACACTTGGATACAATCTACAAATCACATAGGATCCTAGTCATTAGAGTTATCTTCAATCTACACAGGAGGGATATGACTGGGAATACTCTAAGGGTCACATAGGAGTGGTAGAGAGTATAAAGGTCCACGGCACACACTAGCGATAAGAGTCAACTAAATACACATAGGAAGGGATATGACTGGTTAAACTCTAATAGACGCATAGGGGTGGTATATGGTGTAGGGACTTCAGCGAATACCAAAGCTTAGCATTGTTGCAATAGGTCAAAGATGTAATCACAGCATAGAGGAATGGTGGGTGGGATGCAAGGTATGGAGGGAGGGCTAGAGTCCAGCGAGAACTGTCCGAGGAACAGCAGCAAAGTGTCATTCAGGGTAGCACGCAAGTCGAGCAGTCCCGGAGGGAAGGTGGGAACCCAGGGGGGAGATGATGAAAGAAGTCCAGGAGAGAAGGTGGAAGCCCAGGTGGGGGACGAGGTTAGAAGCCAGCCGCAGGTGCGTCGCCATCCTGGAGAGCCTGCGGTCATCCGGCTCTGTGGGCGCGAGAGTGCGCAGGGTGGTGGGGGTGTTGGTGCGGTCACGCGTTGGCCATGGGGCGCTGCCCAGGCATGTTAAGAGCAGTGGTGGCCATCCTCGCTCTGCGGTCACTGACGGCCGCCATCCAAGGTCCAGGCGAGTTGCAAGGAGGGTGGTGCGAGGGGGAGCCGTTGCAGCACTATGTTAGCGGGAGGCTAACATAGGCGAGGCGGGAGGCGCTAGGAATCAGCGAGCAGCTAGCGATCCTACCTCCCGGGTTGTTGTCGTCGGGTGGTAGATCAAACGTCCGGCAGATCGCAGAGGCCGATGCAAGCGAGGGTCACCGCCAGGATCCCTGAAGAGGGCTCACCCCTGCAGGCAAGAGACACAGAGAGAGCCTGCGGGGTCGCCCCTGGGAGAGGCAGCAAGCGCTGGGGCCAGATGGTCAAGCAAAGGCGCCGATCGTTAGCTGGGAGTCACACCGGGCCGCCATTTTAGGGTCAGGCAGGCGGGGGAAGGCAGATTCTAGCCGGGCCACCCCCGGTGTCTTGCCGCTACAGAGGCCCCCGGAGACTATCCTCTAATAGAGGCAGCCCCTGCGTTCCTCAGATTTCGCCCGTCAGCGTACCTCCCATAGAGAGTTGAGGTCATCGGCGCTCCGGCCGCCATTTTGCCCGCGGCCGTCCTCTCCTCGCGTCTCCTCCCAGATCCAGCTACAGCGGCGCTTCCTATGGGTGCCGAAAACAGCCCCCGGGCCACTGGGGAACCGCCAAACCAGGCTCCCGAGCAGCGCCGGAGCCAGGAGCCGAGATGGAACACGACCGCCCGGCTCAGCTCCGCCCATAAATTGTCATAGTGCTTTTTTCCCACACCCTCGTTGCTCGTGTTGCCCCTGACAAACTCCATCACTCTGATTGCCTTCCACCCTATCCTCATCCCAGCAATAAAAAAAAAGCTATGACGTGGCCAGTGCTGGGAATGTCATGATTCATGGCTAAAACATTGGCAAAGGCAATAGCTCTCAATAAGTAGGCGAGACCTATTGACTTTGCCATTGCTTGTTTGATTTTGGTACTGTCATGCCTGAGGGGATGAGTTGCACAGGAGTAGAGCATGTTTTTGAGCACCTCGCATATGTGAAGCATCCTATTGCTTTCTAGGAGTGGGTGCAGCTTGTTGGGTACCCTCTCTGCTGGAGCCAGGAGGCGATCCAACGGTGTCGCCCCCTGGCGCTTGCACTCTTACAGATCCATGAACAGAAATAGCAAGACAAAAGTACAAAGTTCCTCTGATTGAGTGAGGTAAAAGGGGGATGTACTGAACACGGTCTGGTAAAGGAATCGTGAAGGTTCGCCAATGTGTTTGTGCAGGAGAGGGAGTTCTCCTTGTTGGAACTAGGGCTCTCACACACCCAGCAAGCTAGGTGTCATGCTTCATCATTTGAGCCTGCCCCTCGTCAGGTCGGCGCTGCAATACCTGACGGGCGCCCGGAACCGGGGCTCTTTATTCTGTTGATGGTGGGTGCAGTGGGAGTAAGAGGCCAAGAGAGTGTAGTCGGGGTAATGGAATTAAAATAGGTCAGTTAGTCCTAAACAACCTTTTTTATGGAGGTAAACTGCCTAGTTAAAATAGTGATGAGAGGACCCAAACCTAGTCATTAGGTGTCAAATGGTAGGGGTTCTACTTTCTTGTGATCGACATGTTTCGTGTCTCAGAAGTCAGTAAAGATCAGGACTCTTCTTCAGGATCGAATTGTATGCTATCTACACTTAAAGTGAGAGGTAGGTGTATGACTACCTACCCTGTCTTGTCGTAGTAGACCTAAACTGTCCGCACAAACCGTGTGCTACAGCGGTCGGCGGTGAAAAGTACACCAATTGGGTCCAGCGTGCATTGGACGAGCTTGAGATACATCTACCCCGCCGCCACTGAGCCCCGCAGATCCGTGAACAGCCCTTGACACATTACCTTCAGTGGGTGGTGCATGTCAGGCCTGAGGTGGGGGAGTAGTCTCTGTACTCAATGTAGGGCCAGCAGCACAGCTGCACTGGCTGGCCAGCACCATGAGTGCTGCCATGCGGGACATGGCCTCATAGGAGCAAGTGTGATTATCTCACTGTCCTGTGCACCCCACCAAGAACTTGGCGGCTGGTGCAGTGGCACCTCTCACACTGCCGTAATGTCGGCCCTGAGTGAGGAAATGTGCACCCAGCTCCTATTTATTAGCCAGGTCCAATGACCTGAGAGACACGTGCTGGATCGGTATGGGCAAGTATAAGAACAGCCCTCTCGGAGAGGGTTCTCTGCCCTAATGTGTCTACATGGGCACCCACAGGCCATGTCCTTAGCAGTGCTACTGTGGGCAGAGCTACCTCAAACAGTGTTTCATGTGACGTGAGTAGGAATCAGTCAATTACAAAGTGACTTACTATTCCATGGAGGCATCACCTCCTGTTTCCAAGAACAGTCCAGGTGTAAAATCTGCCCAGTCACCTGCCTGGTGATGGTGCTCTGGACTGTGCTTGCATTTTCCTAGCCCACCTGTTCCTCCCACCTCCCACATTATCTGTTTTACCTAAGATGGCAGCTGACTGGCCTTGCCTGTCATGGTGGTGTGTCGTCCTGCCACTGTCCATCTGCCGCTTGCTGGCCTCTTCCCCCACAGTGCTTTGCCCATCTGCGGTGACATCTTAAGGTTTGTGGGGTACTTCCTTTTCTTTTTATGCCTACTACCCCTCTGGGGGTATGAGCCATCAACCAGGACTCTCCGGTCATCTCTGTCCTGGGCTTTTCTTTCACTCTGACTCCAGGTGTAGCCCATCTCCTTGCAGTCAGCCTCGAGCCCCCGGCATCAGGTGTTTCTTGGCCTTCCTCTTCCTTTTGCCTTGAAGGTTCCAGGTCAGGGAATAGCGATATCTCCCTCAGGCATTTCTCCAGGATGGACTGGAATCTGTTGTAAAATTGTTCTTTTTCTTCGCAGTCATTTGTCGGTGCATAGCACTGGATAACATTCATGGAGAGCCTCTTTTTCTTTGTGCGGAAGGTCGCTGTGATGATTCTGGGAAAAAGAGCTTCCCATCCATTCAGAGCTCTTTCGGCTGCCGGCGATGGCATCAGCGCTACTCCCTGAGTGTGTGGGGTGTTCTCCGATAGCATCAGCGCTACTCCCTGAGTGTGTGGGGTGTTCTCCGATAGCATCAGCGCTACTCCCTGAGTGTGTGGGGTGTTCTCCGATAGCATCAGCGCTACTCCCTGAGTGTGTGGGGTGTTCTCCGATAGCATCAGCGCTACTCCCTGAGTGTGTGGGGTGTTCTCCGATAGCATAAGTGCTACTCCCTGAGTGTGTGGGGTGTTCTCCGAGCGCTACTCCCTGAGTGTGTGGGGTGTTCTCCGATAGCATCAGCGCTACTCCCTGAGTGTCTGGGGTGTTCTCTGATAGCATCAGCGCTACTCCCTGAGTGTGTGGGGTGTTCTCCGATAGCATCAGCGCTACTCCCTGAGTGTGTGGGGTGTTCTCCGATAGCATCAGCGCTACTCCCTGAGTGTGTGGGGTGTTCTCCGATAGCATCAGTGCTACTCCCTGAGTGTGTGGGGTGTTCTCCGAGCGCTACTCCCTGAGTGTGTGGGGTGTTCTCCGATAGCATCAGCGCTACTCCCTGAGTGTGTGGGGTGTTCTCCGATAGCACCAGCGCTACTCCCTGAGTGTGTGGGGTGTTCTCCGATAGCATCAGCGCTACTCCCTGAGTGTGTGGGGTGTTCTCCGATAGCATTAGCGCTACTCCCTGAGTGTGTGGGGTGTTCTCCGATAGCATCAGTGCTACTCCCTGAGTGTGTGGGGTGTTCTCCGATAGCATCAGCGCTACTCCCTGAGTGTGTGGGGTGTTCTCCGATAGCATCAGCGCTACTCCCTGAGTGTGTGGGGTGTTCTCCGATAGCATCAGTGCTACTCCCTGAGTGTGTGGGGTGTTCTCCGAGCGCTACTTCCTGAGTGTGTGGGGTGTTCTCCGATAGGATCAGCGCTACTCCCTGAGTGTGTGGGGTGTTCTCCGATAGCATCAGCGCTACTCCCTGAGTGTGTGGGGTGTTCTCCGATAGCATCAGCGCTACTCCCTGAGTGTGTGGGGTGTTCTCCGATAGCATCAGTGCTACTATCTGAGTGTGTGGGGTGTTCTCCGATAGCATCAGCGCTACTCCCTGAGTGTGTGGGGTGTTCTCCGATAGCATCAGCGCTACTCCCTGAGTGTGTGGGGTGTTCTCCGATAGCATCAGTGCTACTCCCTGAGTGTGTGGGGTGTTCTCCGATAGCATCAGCGCTACTCCCTGAGTGTGTGGGGTGTTCTCCGATAGCATCAGCGCTACTCCCTGAGTGTGTGGGGTGTTCTCCGATAGCATCAGTGCTACTCCCTGAGTGTGTGGGGTGTTCTCCGAGCGCTACTTCCTGAGTGTGTGGGGTGTTCTCCGATAGCATCAGCGCTACTCCCTGAGTGTGTGGGGTGTTCTCCGATAGCATCAGCGCTACTCCCTGAGTGTGGGGGGTGTTCTCCGATAGCATCGGCGCTACTCCCTGAGTGTGTGGGGTGTTCTCCGATAGCATCAGCGCTACTCCCTGAGTGTGGGGGTGTTCTCCGATAGCATCAGCGCTACTCCCTGAGTGTGGGGGGTGTTCTCCGATAGCATCAGCGCTACTCCCTGAGTGTGGGGGGTGTTCTTCGATAGCATCAGCGCTACTCCCTGAGTGTGTGGGGTGTTCTCCGATAGCATCAGCGCGCTTCCCTGAGTGTGTGGGGTGTTCTCCGATAGCATCAGCGCTACTCCCTGAGTGTGTGGGGTGTTCTCCGATAGCATCAGCGCTACTCCCTGAGTGTGTAGGGTGTTCTCCGATAGCATCAGCGCTACTCCCTGAGTGTGTGGGGTGTTCTCCGATAGCATCAGTGCTACTCCCTGAGTGTGTGGGGTGTTCTCCGAGCGCTACTCCCTGAGTGTGTGGGGTGTTCTCCGATAGCATCAGCGCTACTCCCTGAGTGTGTGGGGTGTTCTCCGATAGCATCAGCGCTACTCCCTGAGTGTGTGGGGTGTTCTCCAATAGCATCAGCGCTACTCCCTGAGTGTGTGGGGTGTTCTCCGATAGCATCAGCGCTACTCCCTGAGTGTGTGGGGTGTTCTCCGATAGCATCAGTGCTACTCCCTGAGTGTGTGGGGTGTTCTCCGATAGCATCGGCGCTACTCCCTGAGTGTGTGGGGTGTTCTCCAATAGCATCAGCGCTACTCCCTGAGTGTGTGGGGTGTTCTCCGATAGCATCAGCGCTACTCCCTGAGTGTGTAGGGTGTTCTCCAATAGCATCAGCGCTACTCCCTGAGTGTGTGGGGTTTTCTCCGATAGCATCAGTGCTACTCCCTGAGTGTGTGGGGTGTTCTCCGAGCGCTACTCCCTGAGTGTGTGGGGTGTTCTCCGATAGCATCAGCGCTACTCCCTGAGTGTGTGGGGTGTTCTCCGATAGCATCAGCGCTACTCCCTGAGTGTGTGGGGTGTTCTCCGATAGCATCAGCGCTACTCCCTGAGTGTGGGGGGTGTTCTCCGATAGCATCAGCGCTACTCCCTGAGTGTGGGGGGTGTTCTCCGATAGCATCAGCGCTACTCCCTGAGTGTGGGGGGGGTTCTCCGATAGCATCAGCGCTACTCCCTGAGTGTGTGGGGTGTTCTCCGATAGCATCAGCGCTACTCCCTGAGTGTGTGGGGTGTTCTCCGATAGCATCAGCGCTACTCCCTGAGTGTGGGGGGTGTTCTCCGATAGCATCAGCGCTACTCCCTGAGTGTGTGGGGTGTTCTCCGATAGCATCAGCGCTACTCCCTGAGTGTGTGGGGTGTTCTCCGATAGCATCAGCGCGCTTCCCTGAGTGTGTGGGGTGTTCTCCGATAGCATCAGCGCTACTCCCTGAGTGTGTGGGGTGTTCTCCGAGCGCTACTCCCTGAGTGTGTGGGGTGTTCTCCGATAGCATCAGCGCGCTTCCCTGAGTGTGTGGGGTGTTCTCCGATAGCATCAGCGCTACTCCCTGAGTGTGTGGGGTGTTCTCCGATAGCATCAGTGCTACTCCCTGAGTGTGTGGGGTGTTCTCCGATAGCATCAGCGCTACTCCCTGAGTGTGTGGGGTGTTCTCCGAGCGCTACTTCCTGAGTGTGTGGGGTGTTCTCCGATAGCATCAGCGCTACTCCCTGAGTGTGTGGGGTGTTCTCCGATAGCATCAGTGCTACTCCCTGAGTGTGTGGGGTGTTCTCCGATAGCATCAGCGCTACTCCCTGAGTGTGTGGTGTGTTCTCCGATAGCATCAGCGCTGCTGCCTGAGTGTGTGGGGTGTTCTCCGATAGCATCAGCGCTACTCCCTGAGTGTGTGGGGTGTTCTCCGATAGCATCAGCGCTACTCCCTGAGTGTGTGGGGTGTTCTCCGATAGCATCAGTGCTACTCCCTGAGTGTGTGGGGTGTTCTCCGAGCGCTACTCCCTGAATGTGTGGGGTGTTCTCCGATAGCATCAGCGCGCTTCCCTGAGTGTGTGGGGTGTTCTCCGATAGCATCAGCGCTACTCCCTGAGTGTGTGGGGTGTTCTCCGATAGCATCAGTGCTACTCCCTGAGTGTGTGGGGTGTTCTCCGATAGCATCAGTGCTACTCCCTGAGTGTGTGGGGTGTTCTCCGATAGCATCAGCGCTGCTGCCTGAGTGTGTGGGGTGTTCTCTGATAGCATCAGCGCTGCTACCTGAGTGTGTGGGGTGTTCTCTGATAGCATCAGCGCTACTCCCTGAGTGTGTGGGGTGTTCTCCGATAGCATCAGCGCTACTCCCTGAGTGTGGGGGGTGTTCTCCGATAGCATCAGCGCTACTCCCTGAGTGTGTGGGGTGTTCTCCGATAGCATCAGTGCTACTCCCTGAGTGCGTGGGGTGTTCTCCGATAGCATCAGCGCTACTCCCTGAGTGTGAGGGGTGTTCTCCGATAGCATCAGCGCTACTCCCTGAGTGTGTGGGGTGTTCTCCGATAGCATCAGTGCTACTCCCTGAGTGTGTGGGGTGTTCTCCGATAGCATCAGTGCTACTCCCTGAGTGTGTGGGGTGTTCTCCGATAGCATCAGTGCTACTCCCTGAGTGTGCGGGGTGCTCTCCTCCTCATGTCCAGAATTTAACAGCATTCCTCCTGGAGCCAGTCTTTCTGTCCGGACTGTGTCCATCTGGTCTCGCTGATGCAAAGCAGAGCAAGGTTGTATTATTTTCATCTTCGCTGCCACTTCGGCTGTCTTGCCTGCCTCATGCACGGTCCTCACATTCCATCTCCAGATGGTGATAGTCCTGATCGAAAGCAGGTGGATCTGCTTTGTGGCTTCAGGGATCTCTGGCTTTCACCGCGCAGTGTCCTAGATCTCTGTGAAGGAGATTCCTCTCCGTTTGGAACAACTTTGAATTTATTTCTCCTTATCGGCTGATTCAAGCCCTCGTGGTGTCAACTAATATAGAATTATATGTTGAACTTTACTCCTGTTGCCTGAAAGCCAAATTGTACTAAAAGAAAGAAGCATTGCTAAAGCCATTTCTTTTTCACTGTGGATCTATTTATTTTACTTGCAACAACAAACATTTTATGTGGAATTCAGTCCCTGTGTGAAAAAAGAGAGGGGTGTTTTTCACTGGAATTCAGTGCCTGACCAGCTAGTTAGAAGTTTAGTGGCCTAGTGAATAATATTAAAGTAATCAGGTGCATATATGGCTTAAAGTTGTAGCTTTACTTTCGGAATGCTTGTAAATACAAGCATATCCCCCTATACTGCTGTCATGTGGAGAAGTGTGGCTCACTGGTTAGAGCAGGCAGACCCTGAAGCAGAGGTCAGACCCGGGACCAGGGTTCAATTCCCGACGCGGCAGGGTCTTGAGCTCAAATGCCCATGGACTCGATAATTCTCGCTTCGGTGCCTGACCTAATCATGGGTTCACACTCTGCAACTCTGGGCATTAAGCTTGCTTAATCTCCACAACGGCCCCCCGCGGCGGGATGCCTGGCTTTCACCTTGGGGATGCCCTGTAGGGGCTATCTCACAGGGAAAAACCAGGACGGGTTCCCAAGGCAAGCTCGGAGATACCCCTTCGGGGGTCGATTCTGGCGCTATATAAGAAATATAATAATAATAATAATAATAATAATAATGGTCGCTCCAAGAGTGAAAATCTAAACGCTGCTCTGAGAATGTTCACCTATTCCATTGGTTAAATCTAATCTAATACTTGTCTCCTAATTTCTCTTGTCCTTCTTTTCTGTATACTGGTGCACATCTATGGCTAGACAGTTGACGGTGACTCGGCCGAGTAAGAGAAGTGGGCCTGGGCAGGATACAGAAGGATAGAGACATAAAGGAAACAGTATAGTGAGAGACGTGACGTAGACAGAGGTGAGGGTAGAGCCAGACGATGTAGAAAGATATGTGCGGTAGGGAGAAAGGTAAAGTAAAAGGTGGGGTGTCTAGAGGGAAAGATAAAGTGTTGTAGAAAGAGGAAGCTGCAGGTAGAGAAAGAGATAAAGAAATAGGTAAGTGTTCAGAGTGCAGTAGAGAGAGGTAGAAATTGGGAGAAGGACATGTAGAGAGAGGCAGATTAGTACAGTAATCAACTGGGTAAGATAGAGAAAGAGAGAGAGAAAGAGAAAGAGAGAGAGAGAGAGAGAGAGAGAAAGAGAGAGAGAGAGAGAGAGAGGTAATGTAAGAGAAAGAAGTAAACAGGGAGATTGGAGGAAAACCAAAGAGGTGCAAAGTAAAGCGAGAGCAAAGTGAGAAGAGATATAGGAAAATGGATCAGGTAAAGGGAATAGTGGAGAAGATTGAAAGGTAGAGAGGAGTGTGTTTTAGAAAGAGGAATATGACATCGAGCAAAAAGGGAAGATTCAGAGGGAAATGTGAAACAGAGAATGATGTGAGGTTTATACAGAGGTAGATAGTTGTAGGACACAGAAAGAAGAAGAGATGGTGCGGTAGAGAGATGTATAAAGAAAGAGATTCAAAGAGAAAGTTGAGGTTTCAGAAGGATTTGAAATGGAGAAGATCCAGAGAGAGGTATGTGTTTGTGTGTGTGGGAGAGAGAGAAGTTGTTGATCTAGAAAAAGGGGGTTGAGATAGAGAAATAGAGGAAGCCAGAAAGCAAGGAAAGTATTCAGAGAGTTGAAGGAAAGGGAACAGAGGTAGAACGAGAAAAAGGAGAGTTGGAGAGCTGAGGTAGTGAAGCAATGGTGAGGTAAATAAAGAGGTTAAGTAGTGGCAGGGACAGTGGGGCAGAGAGAGGTGGGTAGTCAGGGTAATGTGAGGAAGAGAGAGAAATGAAATAGAGAAGTGAGGGGAAATGGTGAGGTAGAGAGACAGGTGGAGAGAAGTAAGGTAATAGAGACATGAAGAGAGACAGAGGATGAGGAGGAAGGTTCAAGGATGATGGATGCACAGGTGGGCGCAGAGAGTGAAAGAGTCGTAGGGCAAGGTCAGGAGAGACATGAAGTTGTGTGAAGTATTTCGAGAGAGTGGTGAGGTGGAGGAAGCTGAGGGAGGGAATGAAGTTACATAGAGAAAGAAAGAGAGAGAGAGGTTAAGAGTGTTAAGATATAAGAGGTGAGATGAATTTAGGAAAGAGAAAAGACACAGAAGATTTTTTACAATGTAGTTGCCAACTTCCTGAGTGCAGGGGTACAGCTGGGCCCACCAGGCTTGCACACTGAGGGGCAGATCTATTATTTTTAAGTGAACTTAGCGCAGCAACCAAAGTTGTTGTGCTGCGTTGCCCGACTCCCCCACTCCAGCCACCACTGCAAACGGTCCATCAATTCCAGCCCCGAAAATTCCGGGTCCGAAAATACCGGGCTGGTGTAACCAGGTGCGGATCCGCACCAAGAAAACCAGGGAACGTGCTGAACCCGGGGCCCCCATTCACCTCCTCAGGCACCACGAGGAAAGAGGAAACCTACCCTATAGACCCAATTGCATCCAACCTAACTAGACACCCTCACACACTACCCTGACCCTCCCACAACTATCTGCCACCTGCTTACAACACAAGATAAACATCTGTGTTAAATTCCCCCGAGTCAGGGAACCCACTCAAAAGGCCCTGAAAATTCCAGGTCAAGGTCATTCATCATTCCAGGATCTTCAACTTGTGAGCCTCCTTATGTCACTGGGAGCCTCTGGCCAGAATGTTTAATCTCAGTCCGGGGTCTCCCCGCAGAGATAACAGAGAACTCGTAGCGGAAGCTAAAGTGTCAGACACTCACAGGGACAGGGAGTGAGTGGGAGGTATGGGCCCTGAGGAATGGAGACATGAAGACTGGGACAAGGGGACACGAAGCAGGGAGACACAGGGACTGGGAGACAGAGAAACTGGGACACAAAGAGATAAGCAGGGACTCTGGAGGCGCAGGCATGTACAGGCGCCTGGAGAGAGAGGCATGAATGCTAGGACAGGAGGCACAGGCACCAACAGGGAAACATAGAAAATAAGAGAGGGGCACAGGAACCATCAAGCTACCGTAACCCAGACACTCTCAGTACAAAGAGGCCACCAGCGGCGGCTCCTCCTTAAGGGCGGAGGAGCATCACCCACCCATTGCGAGCGCAGCAGTAAGCTTAAATGTAATAAAATGGTCAATGTAAGGGACCATTTTAGTGAAGTACACTGTGTCTCGACTTGGGGGTGGGGCCAATCTTGCTGCTGATTGGTAGCAGGAATAACTTGCCTAAAGCCTAATGTGCGCATGTCGGATTGGCTGGCTGTCTTGCAACGGCCAGCTCAACATGCGCACTTCAGACCACGCCGATCTGAGCTGTGTAACAACCGGGCGGACTACAGGCACAGCCTCCTAGTCTGAAAAGGAGTGCTGTGTTAGCCTGCTCCGACCAATCATGGCGCTACTGTCATTCTGAAAATAGCATGAGAGCAGCTCCAGGAATGGTTAGATTTGTTGGCTTTTCACTTCTGAACCAGGCTTCCCGGTTTGTGGGAACAGTGAGCGGAGTGCCTTCCTTTTCTGAATACACCAACCGGATGGTGGTCCCACATCTCCAGGGTCTTCCCTGCACATGTGAAAACGACGTTGTTAAGTACTTTTATTTTTATTTATTTAAACAAAGTACATTTTTCAAACTAATTTGATGGGGGCACAGGGCTATAAAGTTGTTCCTGTTAGCCGTGAGTCCCTAGACCTTCTGCTGCTGATTCGCCCCACCACTTTCAAATGTCACGAGCCGCCACTGGAGGCCACAGCAATGGCAAATGTTGCACTTTACAAACATTACCTAACAAAAGACCAACATGGCTGCTCCCACGCAGACATCCCTGTATGTAGCTGATTAGAGCCCACACCTACAGACCTCGAGCCTCCTTCTATCTCCATGTAAACACCACCCTAAAATAACAGGAAGGCTGCGATGGAAACTCAGGGTTTGTAGTCTAGCCACAACACCGCGTCACTGGGGCTTGAGCGGGCAACTGTATCAGCACTGCCTGGAAACATCTGGATGGAAACAAGGCCTGGTCGGGGCTGTTTGTAAAGGGTGCAACCCTTTCAATAGCTATAGGAAAAAAGCTATTTGTGGAGAATGTCCACCTACATATACCATAATCTATTATTCTTGCTCCTCGTCAATTATCTATTTATTATTTTTCTAAAACATTGGAGCACAATCTGTCCTCCGCCCCCACCCTGCATTTCCTTCTTCGTCTCCTCCCTTCCTCACAGGGTCTCTTAATTTCTCCATTTTATTTGAGTTCTGGGGCTGGATGTATCAATTTTAGGAGTAAAGATGACATAATTGCGATTTTCTGCAAAACACAATTAGGTAATCGGTATTGTCATTGTAATTGCATTTATATAGCGCTTACTACCCCTGACGAAGCGTTGAAGTGCTTCTTCAGAGTAGCACGCTACTCCGGAACCCAAGATGGATTAGTGTTGAATTAGTATAGTGAAATATGGAAGTAACTTTAGCGGTGGATAGGTTAGTCAGTTATTTGGATTCAGAAGGATAGTGGAGGCATAGAAAAGGTTTGCATTCATATAGAGCTTGTTACCCCTGATTGGGTGTTGAAGCGCTTTTTTTGGCGAGTAGCACTCTACTCCGGAACCCATAAAGGATTCCTAATGTATAAAACCCATAGAGTTTCATTTACGATTCCTAGTGAGTCACAAATCGACCCACCTCATAGATATTAATGAGGTAGGTCGTAATTGTGACCCATTAGGAATTGCTGAAATCAAGGGAATGGTGGCCTGCTGGAGTCAGCAGAGAACCATGTCCGTGATTGCCTTTTAATAAAGCAATCATTTTTCTTTATATGCAGCCCATTTTCCTTGATTGAAAACGGGTTAAGTTTAATAAATAAAAGTTAAAAGTTTTCTTTTTTTTTTAAGAGTAAGAGCAGACAGTGGTCCATGACACAGCTGCCTGCTTTAAAAAAAGTTTTTACAAACATTCACGAAGGTGTAATGGCCGCTGGGTTCCTGGTTGTCTCCAGGTTGGAGAAACAGCACAGATTCCCTGTACTTGAGAGAGCACCACTCCAGCCAACTCAGACCAATCACAAAGCTGCTCTCATGCTTGCGAGCAGCACAGGGATTGGATGGGGAGTCCGTAATGCTGTCCCAGGTTCTGCTGGGACCAGGAACTGGAAGCAGAGGAGCGCGAGGTGGCAGGCAGCACCAGGTGAGTCTTTTTTTTATTTTTTATTATGAAACCCCTGCCGTGCGTTCCCCTTGCCCCTCCCACCGGACTCCCTCCACCCGCCCTACCACTCTCTATCTGTGTCGGTTGCCACTGCCAACTCAGTTTAATTTGGGGATGCATACAAGCCAAAAACATACACAACCACTTGCTTGGAGCCTCCCCCTACACTGACACACCCAGACAAATGAAGGCAGGGCCCAATGGAAGGAACATGCATAAGACACTCTGCTGTAGGGAAACTGCTAGAGAAACAAAAAACAAAAGAGCCTTGATGAGAAAAATATGTTGCCAATTTTTTATGGAGTTATTGTACAGAAAATGGAAAAGCAAAAAAGCCCCCAGAGAATCCTTACAATGATGCCTCTGGGCTCCCTTCCCACATTCAGATGCAGTTTATTTAGCTTTATTTTTTATAAAGCATGTGATAACCAGTAAATGCGCCCTGGTGCTAAGAGGAGACATTGGAAATGTAATCAAGAGATAGTCTACAGAGTAAAAAGCCAGGACTTCATGGCTTCCTGAAATTGTAAATGTTTTCCATAGATCGAATATTGATAGGTTCCAATCTGGAGCCGGGTCTGGTGGCTTGGTAGACCAATGCGTCCACTGTAGGGGCTTGTGTTTGACCTCATGGTCACAGGTTCAAATCCTGGTGGGTCCACTCAGCCTTTCATCCTTCTGTAGTCGATAAAATGAACACCATTGAGTTGGGTAACAATAAACATTTGTTATTCAGCGCCAGTGGGCCCTTCTGGGTGAACGTGCGCTTTACACTTACACGTTATGTTAATCTCTACTTTTAATAACATCCTCTGTGACGTACTTTTCTTATCTGCAGATGGTTAACAGAAAGGAGTTCGCAGACTGAAGGGTACCAGAAGGTTGATCAAAACGAAAAAATCTTGGCTAGGAAATCTGGGTCCTAAATGTAAATATTTTGTGGAGAATGCATAGAGATGTGAATTAAGATCTCTTTGCAGTAGGAAACCAGTGCAGATGTTTCAAGGGAGAAGAAATGCGGAAATGACAAGGTAGGTATAGCAGCAGGTGAGCACCGCCTGGAGACTTTGAAGCAGCCCCTTAGGGAGTCTGATAGATGCTGTTAGAACATCCAGTAATGAGCCAGTTGTAGCTCTTATGCAGTGTTTAATTTGAGCCGGTGCTAGCCGGTGGGGCCCACCAGCACTTATTTTTGGGGACAGCACCTATTTTTCCTGATCACACATTTCCCCGAGAACAAGAGAGAGTGTTTTAGACAAAGAGAAAAGAAAGTAAAAGACAGAAAAGCGCCACTAGGGGGGGAAGCAGAAACCTGCAAGAGTGACATAAAGGGGCAGCAAGTGTCAGGTAGTGAATTAAAGAGTCTTGAGGTGAAATCAAGACCACAACCTTGGTAATCGGCGTGTTGACATTTTATAGCACCTGACGTGGGCTACTGAGCAGAGCTTTGGGCACTATCACTCCTTCTTTTACAAATTAAGTGCAGCTTTTATGTCTGAAAATGCATGTCCTTTGGTAAGAAAGAATGTTTAACAGTAAAAACAATATGAAGCAGCTTTGAAAATATGAGTAGAAAAAAAGTTTGATGATGCTCAGATTACAAGCTGACTTCATTGAAGGGGGACAGTGGCCCACGTCCGCTGGTAGGGGCGGCCTTAGGCATGTGCAAGCTGTGCACCTGCACAGGGCCACCAAACCCCAGGGGCCACCACGCCAATATATATCCTTAATATAATAATCCTCTGAGGATGGATACATATTTGCTTGGCGGCCTCCGGCTCTGTGCCACTTCCAAACACCCTGACCCCCCCCCCTCTTCACTGACCTCCGCGCTCTGCCCTGCCCGGACCCCTCTTCCAGGGCCCCCTACCTATGCTCCGTGCCCAGGGCCGCCATGAGCCTAGAGCCACCCCTGCCGCTGGCCACCAGTCGCTGGACCAACCAGGACTGATGGGCCCAAATACCAAGAACTTGATTTCAAGAGTTGAGATTCAGATGGTTATTGCTCATTCAGCTGGCCACGGCTAACACAGAATTTAGACAATTAGACTTAAGTAATTCCTGATTGTCGTCACCCTCAAGTAGTGGCACCATTTAGGTGTCATCAGCATGGAATCTAAAGAGGAACCCAGAGGAACAAGTCAACGTCACCAAAGGGGCCTCATGGATGGCCGAAGCATTAGCCAAGAGGGCCAAAGAGATGTGTCAGTAACAGCGGGAGTGCGGCTGAGGCCGGGTAGTGGGTGCGCCACCTTATGCTATGGAGCGGCCGCCATTTTGAAGTGGATATTATTCATAGGGGAGGTCGGTGTATTTAGGAGGTCTGAAGTGGGGTTCAGAAGCCTCCCTTCTCTTAGGTTCACATTTATTGGACTGGAAATGGCCTTTGTAACATGGGCTGAGCCAAACAGGGCGTTTCAGCACAAGCGGAACAAGGCTTGCCTAAACCACACATCTGTCTTAACCATGCATATGCCTGAGCCACGCGCATGTGTGGTTAGGGCAGTCAGGGGATGTGTGGATGGGGGTGAGAGGAACTGGTAGGATCAGAAGAGAAAGCATGGGGGGAGTAGTTTTTAGGGGTGGGGGCCAGTTTACGGGCTCAGGGCAAAAGGGGTCAGAGGTAGTTTTAAGGGCTGTGTTTTAGGGATCAGAGCAAAGGGTGTCTGTTTTTAGGGGTGGGTGCAGTTTTAGAACTCAAGGCGGGGAAGGGGGGTGGGGTCGGGGTAATGTTTGGGCAGGGGCCGAGAGTTAGGGCTCAGGGGGAGGAGTCAGGTAGATTTAAGGACTGGAGTGGGGTGGATTGCGGGGATGGGGTTTCGGGAGTTAGGGTGCAGAGCGAGGGGTGGGATATGCATTTTACCATGCATATCCATTTAACAATCATGACTTTCCCAAAAAATTAATTGTGAAGGCACGCGTTGTAAAGGCTTCCGTGGTGAAGATGCAGTCGTGGTTCAGACCACGTTGTTTAGGCATGCGTTGTTAGGCAGGCTTAGTTGTATTATACAACCTTAATGGACTGCTTCAAGGAATGCCACGTTTATAGCCTCACACATGCACTCATCTGTAGTCCCAGGTGGGCTCAGCATACTAAAAGTAGGTTTCTTATGCTCAAGCGCTAAGCTTTGGGCATAATTCCTGTAATTTGATATTGTGTAGTTAGGCAAATTTATGCAAGATTATGCGGTATTAAGCAAGGAGCGTAACACTGCATCTATGCTCACACTCTGTTTTTGTACTCTTGCTGTGGGATATTTTAGAACACCAAAAACAGAGGAATACCTGCCCTGTAATTTCAGACAAAGCCCTAATACAGGATCCTTCTACTGGTCCATTAACCCCGGAGCAAACAAGGGCAGATTCAAATGATCACATCTAGTGATGCAAAATATATATATATCAATTTTATTATAGGAAAAGTTTAATCAATTCATAAACAAACATGATAAATATCAGACCACACCATAGTTTAAAAAATACATAAATCAATAGATCAAGTCCCACACACCAAATTCATACATCGCAATCATACCATCATACATTCCAAATTTTAACATAACTCATATATCAATCAAACTATTCACATCACACATGATATCCACAATGTACATAGCAGGCACAAGATGATTGGATGGCAGAATGGAAACAGATCATTAAGGGGGTAGGGGAAGAAACAATCCAGCTGCCCCCACACGAACAAAGCCAACGTGCATTTCGGTGTGTTGCCCCAGCCGGGGCTACACCTTATTCAGGGTGGAGATGTACAGTAAGGTGTGGGGCAATACACCTGCAGACATAGAGAAGAAAATACATATTTCAAAATAGTAGCTAATACTGACTTGCTACTAGTTTTCCTTGATAAGCTCCGGAGAAAACAACAATTTCTGTATAAGCATCAAATATCCATATGTAAGATAAAACCTGCAATAGACTGCTTCATTGTGAGAAGTTGGCCTGATATGTGATGTCCACTATTCTAGTGGGCACCTTGTACCATGCCAAGCAACCCATATGATGATGGTTGTAAAGTCAACCTTATAGACCAGCTATCCTAGTGGTAGCGTGGACAAAGCAGTCTTAGGCTAAACTCAAGAGGGCATGTGAAGCCAGCTGTTTTACCATATGTAACCCCTTTAATACCAAATGAAAGGACACCACACAGGTTATATATAAAATATATATGTATTTATTACTAACACAACCTCTCTGAACTTTTTATGAGGTCAGAGGCACAAGCGCATAACAAGATACTCAATTATCATACAATAAGTTTCACAATATACAGTAGAGCCCTAGGGGCATGTAAAACCCTATACTAAAATAGTGGGATAAGAACCACGTCACAAACAAGGAATAGGTCCTAGGGCCTAGGGAATCGCTGGGGCTACGCTGTACTACCAAAGGATAGGAAGCAGGAAGCCCACAGGAGGCGTGTGCAGTGAGTGTCTTAACACACACGCGAGTTATAATGGGAACGAAAGAAATGGACACTTCCAGATGGACTAGGAGAAAGCTACTGAAAACTAGGACACTAGGATAGTCAATACCCACAGGAGCACCGGAGTACTCACGTTACCTCACCCACAGGAGCCGGGTGCATAGGTGTCAAAGTGTGTCAGGTTTCCTCGCTGAATCCTATGGAGCCTTGGAGAAAGATGCTGCAGGCGACCAGGAGAGAAGTGTCCGGTTGGATCTAAGGGTGGATCGAGGATAAAGAGTACCTGAAAGCAGAGGGGACAGAGTCTGGGTCACTAGCCAGTGGCCAGGAAGGAACCAGGCGATGTCGTGAAGCAATCAGGTGATGTCGGGAAGCTTGTCTCTGCAGCCACGTGGACCAGGAGGTGTTGACAACAACCAGGAGCTGGGTACGGATTTTCCCACAAAGGATCTCGCTGTTGGCGTTGTCGGCTTCCGGATTGGAGTCAACAAGCCTTGGCAAAGGCAACCCACACAGGAATCGAAGATGGCTTCTTGTTCAGTCTAGTAAGGTCTGATGGGCTTCTCCTTTTCAGGGAAGCAAGGGCCAGCCTGGAGCAACCAGACCAGCAGTGTAGATTTGTAGGTTCATTGTCACAGAGGCCACTAGCCAACGGGCAAGTGACCGGACAGACGCGTCAAGCACAAAAACACTAGCAGGCCCCACATGGCACTCGTGGAGTGTGGAGGGCTGTGCGTCGCTGTAGAAGGTGCTAGGGGCTGGGGCTTCTTAATCCCCAATGCACAGCTCCAAGGGTGCCTCAGGAGCTGCACAAATAGCAAAGTGCAGGTTTTTCAAGATGGCCAGTCCCACGTCTCTCGTCTCCTCCACGGGTCTCAGCTTTGCTGTGGCTATGGATCGGACTCAAGGAAGTTGAAAAGTCTGGTTCTTGTCAGGCTCTGTGATCGGGCTCCGGCGGGAGTGTCGACAAAGCAAACCGCAGATCGCTGGATGGTGCCTGTTTGCACAGGGTGGTCACTCCTTGGCCACAAGGGAGATTCTTCAATCAATCAATCAATCAATCAAGAAATTTGTATAGCGCGCTACTCACCCGGAGGGTCTCAAGGCGCTTGGGGGGGTGGGGGGGGAGGTCAGCTACTGCTCGAACAGCCAGGTCTTGAGTTGCTTCCTGAAGGAGAGGTGGTCTTGGGTCAGACGAAGGTGGATGGGGAGGGAGTTCTAAGTCTTGGCTGCCAGGTAGGAGAAGGATCTTCCTCCCATGGTGGCTTTTCGGATGCGTGGAACGGCGGCGAGGGTGTGGCTGGTTGATCGTAGCTGACGAGTGGGAGTGTAGAAGGTCAGGCGGTTGTTGAGGTACCTGGGGCCCAGGTCGTGGAGGGCCTTGTGTGCGTGGGTAAGTAGTCGGAACGTGATTCTCTTGCTGACGGGGAGCCAGTGGAGGTCTCCCAGGTTTCCGGAGATGTGGCTGTGACGGGGGATGTCCAGGATGAGTCGTGCGGAGGCGTTCTGGATTCGTTGGAGTCTTTTCTGAAGTTTGGCTGTGGTTCCGGTGTAGAGGGTGTTCCTGTAGTCCAGTCGGCTGGCGACGAGGGCCTGGGTGACCGTCTTCCTGGTTTCGGTGGGGATCCAGCGGAAGATCTTACGGAGCATGCGTAGGATGTTGAAACATGATGATGAGACGGCGTTGACTTGTCTGGTCATCGAGAGTGAGGAGTCCAAGATGAATCCCAGGTTGCGTGCGTGGTCCGTTGGTTTGGGTGCGCTGCCAAGGGCCGAGGGCAACCATGAGTCGTCCCAAGCAGAGGGTGAAGATCAGAGGATGAGGATTCCGTCTTGTCTGAGTTCAGTTTCAGGCGGCTGTTCTTCATCCATTTGGCTACGTCTTTCATCCCTTCGTGTAGGTTGGTTCAGGCGGTGGCTGGGTCGTTGGTGAGGGAGAGGATCAGCTGGGTGTCGTCGGCGTAGGAGATGATGTTGAGGTTGTGTTGGCGTGCAATGGCCGCGAGGGGGCTCATGTAGACGTTGAAGAGGGTGGGGCTGAGTGATGATCCTTGTGGTACGCCGCAGATGACTTCGGTGGCCTCGGATCTGAACGGGGGAGGCGGACTCTCTGGGTTCTTCCTGCGAGGAATGAGATGATCCATTCTAGACCCTTCTCTTGGATTCCGATGTTGCTGAGGCGCTGCACTAGGGTGCGCTGCGGAGAGGTCCAGGAGGATGAGGGCCGCTGTTTCCCCGTTGTCGAGCAGGGTTCGGATGTCGTCAGTGGCTGCGATGAGGGCGGTCTCGGTGCTGTGGTTGGCTCGGAAGCCGGACTGCGAGTGGTCGAGGGATCCGTTCGTCTCGAGGAAGGAGGTGAGCTGTCTGTTGACGGTCTTCTCGATGACTTCGGCAGGAAACGGGAGGAGTGTGATGGGGCGGTAGTTCTTGAGGTCGGTAGGGTCTGCTGATGGCTTCTTCAGGAGGGCGCTGAGTTTGGCATGCTTCCAGCTCTCCGGGAAGGTGGCGGTGTTGAAGGAGCAGTTGATGATGTCCCGGAGTTGGGGTCCGATGACGGAGTCGGCCTTGTTGAAGACGTGGTGGGGGCATGGGTCGGTTGGTGATCCGGAGTGGATGGTGTTCATCGTGTGGATGGTGTCTTCGGTGCTGACTGGGGTCCAGGCGCGGAGGGTGGTGGTGGGGGGCGTTGGTTCGGTGGTTGGGTGCGTGGTCTGTGCGCCGAAGCTGTTGTGTATGTCGGCGATCTTGCTGTGGAAGAACGAGGCGAGCGAGTCGCAGAGTTCTTGTGAGGGAGTGATGTCGTTGTTTCTGGCGCTGGGATTGGAGAGTTCTTTGATGATGCTGAAGAGTTCCTTGCTGTTGTGTGCGTTGTTGTCTAGTCGTTCCTTGAATGCTGTCTTCTTGGTGGTGTGGAATCGCTGGTGGTGTTTGTGGGTGGCGTGCTTGAGGGCAGTCATGTTGTCTATAGTCGGGTCTTTGCGCCAGGCTTTCTCGAGGGTACTGCAGTTCTTCTTGGAGTTCTTGAGATCGTCATTGAACCAGGAGACTTTCTTGCTGCCGGGTTTGCTGGGATGGTTTCTCAGGGGTGCCAGGTCGTTGGCGCAGTTGGTGATCCACTGTGTGAGGTTGTTGGCTGCTTGGTTGGGGTTCGTTGAGCTGGCGGGAGGATTCTGGTTCAGGGATGTGGTGAGCTGGTTGGTGGTGATCTTGTTCCAGCTCCTGCGGGGAACCTGTTACGGGTGGTGGTGAGTCATGGTCCTTCTTCAGTCTTCTAGTTGCAATAGAATGTCGAAGGTCCAGAGTTTTATTTCAAGTTTCAATTCAGGATAAATCTAATGTCTCTTGTCTCAGCTCCTACCTATATACCAATCTGAGGGGCTGGATTACCTGCTAGGTCCCTCCTATGGGTGGGATCAGGGAAGGGGGTGGTTACACCCCTTTGCCTTTGTCCAGTTTCATGCCAGAACTGGGGCTGGAGTGCCCCAGCAACTGGTTTCAACCGGACTATGCATGGGACACCTTGTGTGCCCCAGGCAGTGTCTCATTTCATTCAGCCCTCCCTACCCCAATACACTATGGCCTGTCTGGGGTGGTGCTAGCACCTCCCAAGACAGGAAACCTATTGTCCAAGCCTCCCTCGCTGGAAGGACTCCCAGCAGCAGGAGGTCAGACTTGTGTCTGTGGCAGCAGCATCCATTTTGTGATGCTGAGGCTCTGGTTAACTTTACCCGGGTTTACTAGGAACAACATGTCTTCTCCCTCTAAAAGGGTGGAATGCTACCCCCGTCGCCAGAACTGGCGAGGGGGTAGTATTCTAAAGCGTATGACACCTTACACAAAATGTTTTGATAAAGCCAAACCAAAGGTATTATTCAACCGCGAGGATTATAATGAACTTAAGAGTATATGGTATGGCCATATCATAGAACAGCTATAAGGACATGGTTCCGAAAGCTGCAGACAGGCTTAGCTCATGCTAGAGCACCATCTCACATAAAACCAAGCACTCTGCCTCCAGGATTGTTAAGGCCAGCCATAGGAGTGACTGATAGGTATATATGTGTCTATATGTAAAGGTAGGTATAGGGATACTACACCTAAGCAAGGGGTGATTACACGACCTTGCCCCAGCTGAGTGATCAGCCAGTTGTGTCAATGTGAATGGCCAGCCAGGGGTGGCCTAATTCCTGCTGCAGCCCCTGTTAGGCCTTGGATGCACCTATGCCCTGGGTACCTAAGGTACACTATACAGGGGCTCATAAGGTGACCAAATTCACAATTGGTAATGTACCTAAAGTACCTGGTATGAATTTAGAGAGAGAACAACTGGGCTGTGGGTCTGATTAGCAGGCCCACAGCCACATTAAGTCGAAAACCAGTGAAGTGGGGTGACCATAGGAAAGTAGACCCTACTCTCCTACATTCATAACAACACATACAGAACAACAGACTATACAAAATAGATATTATCCAAGGCTCATATATAGGGAGAAATAACAAGCATATTCCAAAGAGACACAATCACCCAGGCAAGAACATAACAGATATAGGTGCTCTGTGGATGCCAGTGTCCGAAAAGAAAATAGAAGAGGAAACATGTGGCAAACAATTGCATTAGACATCCGTGCCCATCCCGCATGTGAAGAAAGGGGGGACTTCATGTACATCCATACCCGTAATGGACAGGGTATAGCCGCGATTCAGGCTGCTCGAAGTGCACATAGCGCTAAGCCTCCTCCGTGTTTCTGTTTCTTATGATTATTGTTTCTGTGTGATTTTAAGACATTTGATGCAATTTTAAAACTGCCTAAAACGTTACTTACTCGCTGCTCTTCCTGCTCCTGACCCCGTTCCGCCGCGGCTGTGTGCCGATCAAGCGGAGGGTCTCTTCGTGAGCAACACGCCCCACACCACTTACTGCCTGCCACACTCTCCACGCAGGTTAGCGTGCTAGTTGTTGTGGAGCTTAAGGCTACTTTTAACGGTGGGCTCTGTGCTCCCTGTGACGATAGCGGCCATTCAGGCTGCTCGAAGTGCACATAGCGCTAAGCCTCCTCCGTGTTTCTGTTTCTTATGATTATTGTTTCTGTGTGATTTTAAGACATTTGATGCAATTTTAAAACTGCCTAAAACGTTACTTACTTGCTGCTCTTCCTGCTCCTGACCCCGTTCCGCCGCAGCAGTGTGCCGATCGAGCGGAGGGTCTCTTCGTGAGCAACACGCCCCACACCACTTCCTGCCTGCCACACTCTCCACGCAGGTTAGCGTGCTAGTTGTTGTGGAGCTTGTGGAGCTTAAGGCTTCTTTTAGGGGTGGGCTCTGTGCTCCCTGTGACGATAGCGGCAATTCAGGCTGCTCGAAGTGCACATAGCGCTAAGCCTCCTCCGTGTTTCTGTTTCTTATGATTATTGTTTCTGTGTGATTTTAAGACATTTGATGCAATTTTAAAACTGCCTAAAACGTTACTTACTTGCTGCTCTTCCTGCTCCTGACCCCGTTCCGCCGCGGCTGTGTGCCGATTGAGCGGAGGGTCTCTTCATGAGCAACACGCCCCACACCACTTCCTGCCTGTCACACTCTCCACGCAGGTTAGCGTGCTAGTTGTTCCCTCCCCTTATGGTATTTAAGATGGGGACATGGCAGAAGTGCAGCGGACGAGCGCAGCGGGCGCGCCGACTTCGCGCCGACTTCGCGCCGAAGTTGCGCCAAAATTAAGCCCGTCTGCGCCCGGCTGCGGCCGGCTGCGGCCTGCGGCCATTCATTATGCTCAACTGATTACCTACTCCTCCGCGGATCTCCACACCCTCCAACACTCCGGGCCCCTACATTCCCGTGCTGCTGGTGCTGCTCGGGACTGTGGTATTTTGATTTCTCAGGACCCCCCGCCAGGTACATCTGCTTTGAGTACCCTATCACAGTGCAGTGACTCTCCTACAACTTCACCAGGCGTTGGGCCCTCTGGACCACATTCCCTGGCGGTAGTTTACCTTAACACTCGCTCGCTGGTGAAACACCAGCTTGAGATATTTCAGTTGCTGGACAATAATAAAGTAGATATCCTTCTTCTCTCTGAGACTTGGCTAACTGAAGACTCTGCCCCGGACATCCTTGCTGCTATCCCCACTGGCTACTATATCTTACAATCTAATAGGGCCGTCGGGAGAGCAGGAGGGGGGGTTGCAGCTATTATTCGTTCCCAGCATAAGTTGACTACCCTTAAAACTTCTACTCTCTCTAAAACTGACAGTCTCACTTTTAAATTTACCTCTCCTAGGTTTTCCTTTATTTGTGTTCTTGTTTATAGACCCCCTGACTACACGCCCCTTTTCTCCCAACAGTTCGGTGATTTAGTCTCACAGCTAGTTATTAATTCCGCCAAAATTCTCATCATTGGCGTTTTTAATTATTGGCCGTTAGATCCTCGTGAAAGCAATCTCTCTGAGGAATTTACTGATCTTTTACTTGGTCTGAATTGCAGTCAGCACATAACAGTAGCCACCCATAGCAAAGGCCACTTTCTTGATCAAGTTTGGACGGCCAATCTTGACATGTCCCCTTCTTCAGTGTATCCCTGTTCTTGGTCTGATCACTCTTTTATCTCTTCCTCCCTCAAATTCACTCCGCCTATCCACCCTACTCCTATTACCAATTTTACTGGCCGTAATTGGAAACGAGCTAACCTCGCAGAATTCCACTCTATTCTAGCACGACAGCCCCCAGGGACCGGGTCTCGAGGACTGACCAGGCCTGTCTTCTCGAGTAGTGGCTGGTATCTGCCAGCGATAAAGTGGCCCCGCTAAGAATTATGAAAACCAAACGTCCTCATGACGCTCAGCGGTGGTCCACAGACCAACTGAAACTGGACAAACTGGCCCTCCGCCAATCTGAGTGCCGATGGAGGCGTAACTATGACCCAGCATCTAAAACCGTGTATGTTGACCTATTGAAACAGTATAAAAAATCTATCCTATTGGCCAAAACCTCTTATTTCTCTCAGAAAATTATGGACTCTGCCTATAAGGCCAAGGAAAATTTTTCTATTGTTGAGGAGCTCACCCTGCCGTACCGTGTCACTGTCCAACCTCAACCTACACAAGCTCTCTGTGATTCCCTTAATTCATATTTCATCGAAAAAATTGCCACCATCAAAAATAACATCCCCCTTCCTCTTTCCCCCTTCCCTCCTTCTTTACCCTCTATGAACCTCTGTCGTTTTGATGTCTTCCCTCCTATTTCCCTGACCGAGTTTATCTCCTTACTACACACAGTGAGCTCGGGCTCCCCCAATGACTGCTGCCCCCCTCAAATCCTTAAAGAAGTCTTTTTGGCCTGCCCTGATCCCCCACTGTCACTACTTAACAACTCGCTTGCTACAGGCACGGTCCCGGATTCTTTTAAACAGGTGGTTGTAGTCCCTATATTAAAGAAGTCTGGTGCCGATCCTTTAGTCCTGAGTAATTTCCGGCCGATCTCCCTCCTCCCCTACTTGGGGAAAATTTTGGAGACCTCTGTTATTCGCTGCCTCAGCGCATTCATTGAGGGTTCTTCCTTTTTGGATAACCAGCAAGCCGGCTTCAGGCCAGCTCATTCTACCGAAGCTGTTATTGTGGCCGTGATGGATGTGCTGAGGCAAGGCGCCGAGAAGAATATTGCCCAGGCACTTGTATTACTGGACTTGTCGGCCGCCTTTGACACGGTCAATCATGCCATACTGATCGACCGTGTCAATAATGCGGGTATCCAGGGCAAGGCCCTAACATGGATCAGATCTTTTTTGCACCAGCGCTCTCAGGCAGTTCATCTGTCCACTTTCTCCGCTCCTTGTTCCTCTCTTTCTTGTGGAGTCCCTCAGGGCTCTGCTCTGTCGCCACTTTTATTTAATCTTTACATGCAACCTCTTATAGCTTCCCTTCGTCACACCCCGGTTACTATTTTTAATTACGCAGACGATTTACAGCTGATTTTCCCTGTTGATTCCACCACCTCCTCTTGTGCTAACTTCCAATCCACCATGCTTGCTATCTCTGAGTGGATGCATTACAGCCAGCTGAAGCTCAATCCCAACAAGACGGAGCTAGTGTTGATGATTCGGTCAGCTAACCCCTGGAACTCTAGCTTTTGGCCCGATCTCTTGGACCTTCGCCCTGCCCTGTCAATTCGGTAAAGAGCCTAGGCGTAATCATATGTAGTGATTTGTCGATGAGGCCTCAAATTAATGCAGTTACATCATCCTGCTTTTTTCACCTACGCAGGATCTGCAAAGTTCGTAGGTTCCTTACTACTGAGGCACTCACACTCGTCATTATGGCTCTTGTCACCTCCCGTATTGACTACGCTAACTCCCTCTATGTTGGGATGCTGCTTACCATCTTCACCGGCTGCAGCTGGTGCAAAACCAGGCGGCTAGACTGGTGCCTCAAATTAATGCAGTTACATCATCCTGCTTTTTTCACCTACGCAGGATCTGCAAAATTCGTAGGTTCCTTACTACTGAGGCACTCACACTCGTCATTATGGCTCTTGTCACCTCTCGTATTGACTACGCTAACTCCCTCTATGTTGGGATGCTGCTTACCATCTTCACCGGCTGCAGCTGGTGCAAAACCAGGCGGCTAGACTGGTCTTCCAGCAGCCCAAACATCAACATGTCTCACCCCTGTTGAGGAGACTGCACTGGCTCCCAGTGGCCTATCGCTGCATGTTTAAACTTGGCTGTATCAATCAATCAATCAATCACAGCATTTATATAGCGCGCTACTCTCCCGGAGGGTCTCAAGGTGCTTGGGGAGGGGGGGTCCGCTACTGCTCGAATGGCCAGGTCTTGAGCTGCTTCCTGAAGGCGAGGTGGTCTTGGGTCAGGCGGAGGTGGGTCGGGAGGGAGTTCCACGTCTTGGCGGCGAGGTAGGAAAAGGACCTTCCTCCTGTGGTGGCTCTTCGGATGCGGGGGACGGCGGCGAGGGCGTGGTTGGTTGATCGAAGCTGGCGTGTGGGAGTGTAGAAGTTGAGGCGGTTGTTGAGGTATCTTGGGCCTTGGTTGTGTAGGGCTTTGTGTGCGTGGGTGAGGAGTCGGAACGTGATTCTCTTGTTGACCGGGAGCCAGTGCAGGTCTCTCAGGTGTCCGGAGATGTGGCTGTGTCGGGGGATGTCCAGGATGAGTCTTGCTGAGGCGTTCTGGATTCGCTGGAGTCTCTTCTGGAGTCTGGCAGTGGTTCAAGCGTAGAGGGAGTTGCCGTAGTCTAGTCGGCTGGTGACGAGGGCCTGGGTGACCGTCTTCCTGGTCTCGGTGGGGATCCACCGGAAGATCTTACGTAGCATGCGCAGGATGTTGAAGCATGACGAGGAGACGGCGTTGACTTGTCTGGTCATGGAGAGGGAGGAGTCCAGGATGAAGCCCAGGTTGCGTGCGTGGTCTATTGGTTTGGGTGCGCTGCCCAGGGCAGGGGGCCACCAGGAGTCGTCCCAGGCGGAGGGCGAAGATACCAGGATGAGGACTTCCGTCTTGTCAGAGTTCAGTTTCAAACGGTTGTTCTTCATCCACTCGGCTACGTCTTTCATCCCCTCGTGTAATCTGGCTCTGGCGGTGGCGGGGTCGTTGGTGAGGGAGAGGATCAGCTGGGTGTCTTCGGCGTAAGAGATGATGTTGAGGTTGTGTTGGCGTGCGATGGCCGCAAGGGGGCTCATGTAGACATTGAAGAGGGTGGGGCTGAGCGAGGAGCCTTGAGGAACGCCACAGATGACTTCGGTGGCTTCTGATCTGAACGGGGGGAGGCGGACTCTCTGTGTCCTTCCGGCGAGGAAGGAGATGATCCATTCTAGTGCCTTCTCTTGGATTCCGACATTGCTGAGGCGCTGCTCTTGGGTGCGGTTGCAGACAGTGTTGAATGCCACGGAAAGGTTCAAGAGGATGAGGGCCGCTGTTTCCCTGTTGTCGAGCAGGGCTCGGATGTCATCAGTGGCTGCGATGAGGGCGGTCTCGGTGCTGTGGTTGGCCCGGAAGCCGGACTGCGAGTAGTCGAGGGATCCATTCGTCTCGAGGAAGGCGGGCAGCTGCTTGTTGACTGTCTTCTCGATGACTTTGGCCGGAAACGGGAGGAGCGAGATGGGGCGGTAGTTTTTGAGTTCGGTAGGGTCGGCTGATGGTTTCTTCAGTAGAGCGCTGAGTTCGGCATGCTTCCAGCTCTCCGGGAAGGTCGCGGTGTCGAAGGAGGTGTTGATGATGTCCCGCAGGTGGGGTGCGATGACGAAGTCGGCCTTGTTGAAGACGTGGTGAGGGAAGGGGTCAGTTGGAGATCCGGAGTGGATGGAGTTCATCTTGCGTAGGGTTTCCTCGGTGGTGATCGTGGTCCAGGTGCAGAGGGTGTTGGTGGGGGGTGCAGGTGCTGTCGTGGGGTGCGTTGGCTGTGTGCTGAAGCTGTTGTGTATGTCCGTGATCTTGTTGTGGAAGTAGGAGGCGAGGGAGTTGCAGAGGTCTTGTGATGGGGTGATGTCATTGTTTCCGGCGCTGGGGTTGGAGAGCTCTTTGACGATGTTGCAGAGTTCCTTGCTGTTGTGGGCGTTGTTGTCCAGTCGTTCCTTGAATGCGGTTTTCTTGGTGGTGTGGATCAGTTGGGGGTGTTTTCGAGTGGCGAGCTTGAGGGTGGTCATGTTGTCTGGTGTTGGGTCTCTGCGCCAGGCTCTCTCGAGGGCTCGGCAGTTCCTCGTGGAGCTCTTGAGTTCGTCTGTGAACCATGGTGCTTTCTTACTGCCGGGTCTGCTGGGCGGGGTCCTCAGCGGGGCGAGGTCGTCTGCGCAGTTGCTGATCCACTTCGTGAGGTTGTTGGCGGCCTGGCTCGGGTTCGCTGAGCTGGCGGGGGTGTCCTGGCTCAAGGAAGCGGCGAGCTGGTCGGCTGTGATCTTGTTCCAGCTTCTAAGTGCAACCTGTTGCTGGTGGTGGTGGATCGAGTTCTTTCTGTAGCTGAAGTGGACGCAGCTGTGGTCCGTCCAGTGGAGTCCGGTGGCGTGGCTGAAGGTGATGTCCTTGCTGGAGGAGAAGACGGGGTCGAGTGTGTGTCCGGCCTAGTGGGTGGGGGTGGTCACCAGCTGCTTGAGACCGAGGGTGGCGAGGTTGTCCAGCAGGGTGGCGGTGTTGCGGTCGTTGTTGTTCTCCAGGTCGAAGTTGAGGTCCCCGAGGAGGATGTAGTCAGCGGAGGGGAGGGCGTGCGGGCTGATGAAGTTGGCGATGTCTTCACTGAATTGTGGGGGTCTGTAGATGAGGGTGCCTCTGAGGGTGGTCTTGGGGCCGGTGTGGATCTGGAAGTGCAGGTGTTCGGCGGTTGTGAGGGTGTCGTCGGAGTTGCTCGTGATGCGGATGGTGTTCCTGTGGATGATGGCGATGCCTCCTCTGGTCTGGTTGCCGCGGTCCCTCCGGATGATCTTGTAACCGTCTGGGATGGTGATGGCGATGTCGGGCGCTGAGGAGGCGTTCATCCAGGTTTCCGTGAGGAAGGCGACGTCTGGTGATGTTGTGTCGAGGAGGTTCCAGAGCTCGACGGCGTGTCTGTGGACGGAGCGGGTGTTGAGCAGGATGCACTTCAGGTGGTTGCTGCTGGTTCTCGGCTTGGTGGGTGCGGGTGCGGTGCAGGTCCGGATGCAGGAGAACTTGCAGGAGTGGCAGCTGAAGGGTCCGTGGGTGCGCCTCAGGGTGGCTCGGTAGCATCCACGGATCCGGCCGTTGAGTTGCGTTGAGTTCGGTGGTGTCGTAGGTCCGGCGGGTGGGCTGGTGTCTGCGGGGGCCAGGGGTTCGGGCACTGGGCGCGGTCCAGGCGCGGACGGGCGCAGACGGGCTTACCTTTGGCGCGCCTTCGGCGCACAATCGGCGCGCCCGCTGCGCGTACGCGCGGTCGCCATTTATGGCGAAGTGGGAGGGAGGGAGGATCAGCTGGGAGGCGGGAGCGGGGAGGGTACAGGTACAGGGTACAGAAGGAAAAGGGGGAGTGGCCGCACACACGGCGGCGGAAAGCGGGGAACGGGTCGGGGGGCACAGGGGGCAGAGAGGGAAACGGCACAGAACAAACAATATGAGAAACAATATGAAAACAGCCAACAAACAATATGGGAACAGTACAGAATGAGGCCAAAGGACGAAAAAAATGCAGTCTAAATAAAACACAATCACGCTACTACAGCGGGGGGCGGGGTCGTCGGGGCGGGCTCAGCGAGGCTGAGGGCAGCAGCGGGGAGTAACGCACACGCTACAGCTGGTGGCCGTGCGGCGCGGGGGTGTCCTGAGAACAGGTCACACTCACCTGCGCCGCGCGGTCACCATTTATGGCCAAGTGGGAGGGAGGGAGGATCAGCTGGGAGGCGGGAGCGGGGAGGGTACAGAAGGAAAAGTGGGCGTGGCCGCACGCACGGCGGCGGGAAGCGGGAACGGGGCGGGGGGCACAGGGGGCAGAGAGGGAAACGGCACAGAACAAACAATATGGGAAACAATATGAAAACAGCCAACAAACAATATGGGAACAGTACAGAATGAGGCCAAAGGACGAAAAAAATGCAGTCTAAATAAAACACAATCACGCTACTACAGCGGGGGGCGGGGTCGTCGGGGCGGGCTCAGCAAGGCTGAGGGCAGCAGCGGGGAGGAACGCACACGCTACAGCTGGTGGCCGTGCGGTGCGGGGGTGTCGTGAGAACAGGTCACACTCACCTGTGCCGCGCGGTCGCCATTTATGGCCAAGTGGGAGGGAGGGAGGATCAGCTGGGAGGCAGGAGCGGGGAGGGTACAGAAGGAAAAGGGGGCGTGGCCGCACGCACGGCGGCGGGAAGCGGGGAACGGGGCGGGGGGCACAGGGGGCAGAGAGGGAAACGGCACAGAACAAACAATATGAGAAACAATATGAAAACAGCCAAGAAACAATATGGGAACAGTACAGAATGAGGCCAAAGGACGAAAAAAATTCAGTCTAAATAAAACACAATCACGCTACTACAGCGGGGGGTGGGGTCGTCAGGGCGGGCTCAGCGAGGCTGAGGGCAGCAGCGGGGAGGAACGCACACGCTACAGCTGGTGGCCGTGCGGTGCGGGGGTGTCGTGAGAACAGGTCACACTCACCTGTGCCGCACGGTCGCCATTTATGGCCAAGTGGGAGGGAGGGAGGATCAGCTGGGAGGCAGAGCGGGGAGGGTACAGAAGGTAAAGGGGGCGTGGCCGCACGCACGGCGGCGGGAAGCGGGGAACGGGGCGGGGGGCACAGGGGGCAGAGAGGGAAACGGCACAGAACAAACAATATGAGAAACAATATGAAAACAGCCAACAAACAATATGGGAACAGTACAGAATGAGGCCAAAGGACGAAAAAAATGCAGTCTAAATAAAACACAATCACGCTACTACAGCGGGGGGCGGGGTCGTCGGGGCGGGCTCAGCGAGGCTGAGGGCAGCAGCGGGGAGGAACGCGCACGCTACAGCTGGTGGCCGTGCGGCGCGGGGGTGTCCTGAGAACAGGTCACACTCGCCTGCGCCGCGTGGTCACCATTTATAGCCAGGTGGGAGGGAGGGAGGATCAGCTGGGAGGCGGGTGCGGGGAGGGTACAGAAGGAAAAGGGGGCGTGGCCGCACGCACGGCGGCGGGAAGCAGGGAACGGGGCGAGGGGCACAGGGGGCAGAGAGGGAAACGGCAAAGAACAAACAATATGGGAAACAATATGAAAACAGCCAACAAACAATATGGGAACAGTACAGAATGAGGCCAAAGGACGAAAAAAATGCAGTCTAAATAAAACACAATCACGCTACTACAGCGGGGGGCCGGGTCGTCGGGGCGGGCTCAGCGAGGCTGAGGGCAGCAGCGGGGAGGAACGCACACGCTACAGCTGGTGGCCGTGCGGCGCGGGGTCGATCTGGCCCCTGCTTTTATCATATCCAGCCTTCAGCGTTACGCTCCCTCGCGAGACCTCCGGTCCACTTCTCATAACTTGCTGAGTGTCCCAAGGTACAAACGCAAAAAGCATGGAGGCCTGTGTTTCTCTTTCTTGGCCCCCACACTGTGGAATTCCCTCCCGACCTCCCTCAGACTTTGCCCCAGCTATGTTTGCTTTCGAAAATCACTCAAAACTCATCTCTTCCAATTAGCCTATGAGTAACTTTACTGTACTCTTCCCCCGCAATGGTCTGTGAGCGCCATGAAACCGTCTGGTGACCGAGCGCGGTATAAATATTTTTAACATAACATAACAGGGCGCCATGCGCTGTGGCTTTGCGTGCAACATATTGTGGTGGCTGAGATGTCTTGTTTAGATTTCATTGGACCTTTCTATGGCTTGCAAGAGCAAGACAGGTTTGCTGCTGTTTTGGTGGACGCTGGATCAAGGTGGATGGAGGTTGTTTTCATGAAATCCATTACTACTGAGTGAAGTCTTCAGAAGAGAAGCAATTCCAATGTAGTTCTTACTGACAATGATACACTGTTAACTTCGAGGGAGATGGAAGAATTTTTTAGAATGTTTGGTTTGAGAAACGCATGTACCTCACTTTATAATCCACACGGGAATGGGTTGTGTGGGAGAGTGAACAGATTGGGAAAGGGGATAATGCAGTTAGCTGTTGCAGCAAGACCATCAGTACAGGAGGCTATTATAAAATGCTGTAGGCATATCGTACTACAGTGCATGAAGGAATGGACAAGAGTCCTTTTGAATTAATGCATGGCAGGCAACCTGAAACCAACTTGGTCCCATCATGGTTGAAAAATAGTCGCACATGGTTTGTGACAGAGGTTCTGGGTCGTGATGCTGCGGTTATACAAGAGGGGTGAAGCTCAAACCAGGTGAAGTACGTAAAGGATTATCCACGTTTAGGGGTTCTTACAAAGTTAAAGTTATTGGTGGTTGTTGGATAAAATTACACAATGGTCAAACATGGAATCTGGAGGGGTTTCTGATTGAAGGGAGGTGGAGGTGCCTGAGTCCACGTGGTGGTCAGGAAACAATGATGAGTGTAACCTTCCTTCCATTGTGTTGATTTTGAGGAAGATGTGTAGTTGTATTGGTTGTCTTATGAACATATGAATTGATGCTTTCCCGGAAAATATAAATTGAAAACAAATATTGTATATAGTTGTTGTTGTTGTTGTCTGTGCCTTGCTTTATGTGAGTTCCCACACACCTCTTCTTGCTTACTGGTCATGGATTGCCCTTCCCCGGTGTTCCACTTGGTACCCACCTTGGGTTTTATTTGGACTTTCTCATTTGTGTTATATGCAACTGTTATGGTTATTTCTCTTATGCAAGCAAGGAAAGGAAGAAAATGTGTAATATATTATCAGGTAGGCTCAGCCTGGCTGGGACTGCTCTGACATGGTAGTATTCCACAAGACATACTTGACATTCCATTTTTTTGGCGGTTGGTAACCTGCAACTGCGCCTGCCCGTGATGGTTGGGTGATTTCTACTTCACAACAAAAAACCTCCTTCTAGAAAGTGAAGAATTTGTCATTCATTCATTCGTTATGTTAGGTTAGGTTATGTTAGGTTAGGTTAATTTATGTTAGGTTATGTTAGGTTATATTGTTTTCAGGTTTGGTTATGTTATATTACGTTGTGTTGGGTTATGTTATTTTAGGTTAGGTTATATTTTTTTATGTTATGTTATGTTAGGTTAGGTTATGTTATGTTAGGTTTGGTTATATTATTTTAGGTTAGATTATGTTAGACCAAGTTACATTATTTTAGGTTAGATTATAATATTTTAGGTTAGCTTATTTTATGTTATGTTAGGTTAGGTTAGGTTAGGTTAGGTTAGGTTATGCTAGGTCATGTTATGTTAGGCTAGGTTAGGTTATATTATTTTAGGTTAGGTTATGTTAGGTTATTTTAGGTTATGTTATGTTATGTTAGTTTATGTTATGTTATGTTGAGTTAAGTTATGTTAGGTTATGTTATGTTAAAAAGACTTGTAGAATGCATAGCTGCCCCAGAAACGGGCTTCTCAGCTCTGAACCATAGTACTCGCACATTGCGTCACAAGAGGGAAAGAACCTGGGAATAAAGACAGCTCTGCTGTGGGCAGCCAGCTCTTAATTAATTTCCTGAAGCTGAGATGGGTTTGGGATTTCCATAGGTAAAGGGGTAGTTTGTTCCATAAGGCCAGGGCCATGGCTCGGAAAGAGTACTCTCCTGCTCTTTTCTGTTTGATTTGGGGGACGACAGCTAGATTGAGATCAGTTGAGCGGAGGGACCCAGTAGGCAGGGGGGATGAAATGTTAGATCATGTGAGCAGTGCACATGGTTTTGAAATATACACGCTTGTCCACAGGGAGCCACGGGAGTTTATGGAGGATCCCGGAGGCTGGGCTGAATTTAGGACGAGTTGCAGCATTTTGGGCAATCTGAAGCCTTTTTGTAACTGATTTATTGACACCCAAATGTACATAACACACAACGCACGTGTTACAACGCGTGTCATTACAATGCATTTTTTACATCGCAAATACATTACAATGCATAATCCATTATAACGCAATTACGTGGTAAAGGATTATACGAAGTAATAACAAATCAACAAAAAGAGAGGTAGGGAAGGAGCAACACTCTTAGTCCCCACTATGACTAGAAAAATAACAACAAAAGAGTGTTACTTGGTTGAAGAATACACAAGAAATGGAGCACAAGAGAGAAACAACATCTGGTTAGCTATAGGAATTCAATATTAGTAGGCGGACTCAATTCTAATCAGAAAATGTCAAGAGATATTTCACTTCAGGATTGAACCCCATGGTATATCATCATTCAGACCGTTTAGGTGGGTGCCAAGCCAATACACCCACCTCTGCTCCTTCTCAAAAAGTCTTTCAGCAATGTTAGAGCCCTCGGTGAGCTGTTCGATGATTGTCCATCTCAAATCATTGGTGGTATGGTTCGCTTGTAAAAAGTGATCACTCATCTTGGTTGTGGCTTTTTGACACCTAATGTTGCTCCTGTGTTCACACACCCTCTGTTTGACCTTCCTTGTTGTCATACCCACGTATCGGTGAATACAGGGGCATGTGATCAGGTAGACAACATTGGCTGAGTTACAATTAGTGTGTGATTTTTGCCACCATGTTTTGCCTGGTTCCAAAGACAAGGATTTTGTAGCCGTCGTCAAGTGACAAACAGAACAGTTGGAGCATGGGTAATGTCCAGTAACCCTGGGTAGGTTCCACGCATCAGTGATGCTGCGTATTGGCATTGCAATGGGTTCTTTACACCGACATTGGCAGAAACATGTTGACCATCACGCAATGATATTGGAAACAGACCATTCAATTTAGTTGGCCGTGTTTACCAACACATTTTTTAATATGTCCTTGTTGATCAGTCATTAAATCAATTTTTGATACAATCAAGGCATTTTTAAATTCACCACGTCACTCTTTTCACGTAACCTATCACTTAGCCTTCACATCTTCACATTACCCGCTCCGCAGTAAATCTGGCGTTGAAGCACACTGGAGCGATATTCGGTCACACCCAGTGGGGCCCGATGATGAAGCATGTCACCGACCAGGTCGGTGAGTGAGGGATTTCTAAACAAACCTAATTGGTGTTGTTTCTCTCTTGTGCTCCATTACTTGTGTATTCTTCAACCAAGTAACACTCTTTTGTTGTTATTTTTATACGATGTAATGACATGTGTTGTGATGTAAAAAATGCGTTGTAATGCCATGTGTTGTAATGCGTGTGTTGTAAACGATGTTTCCCCATATAACATGTCATCCAAAATAGAGTCTCTGACTTGGTTGTCCAGGAGGCTCTGTAGGTCTTATGTCCTCATTACACGAAAGGTGAAGCAATGTCTCTTGGGGTCTTGTGCATTTATATACATCCTTCTGTTGAAGTTCTGTCTGATTCGTGCATTGTAACAGAAAAGTTAAAAAAGTAACTGAAGGTAGACCTTTACTCCATCAGACCTCTCCCATCCCCACTCTCCTCCACACCCCACTTCCTGTCGATACTTCAGTTTCACTGGACCCTTAAAGTCGAGGGGGCGGGGCCCCACCTCTGGCTGCAGGTGCCTGGTCAACACTTGCAGCGCTTTGATCCTGAGAATGTGTACAGAGCCTGCACTTCACCTGGGGCTGCCTTCTGACCCGAAGGACTGAAGAGGCGGTGACCTGAGGCTGCTCTCTCAAGGGCCTGCTTCTGAGAGCAGAACTTAAGATGTTGTTGCCATGACGTCACAGATGGGTGTGCAGGCATCCACAGGGGGCAGCAGGGGTAGATAGTGCAGTGGGTTAATGCGCATCCATTGTTCTGCGTAGGGCCGGTTCTAGGATTTGCGAGGCCCTGGGCTAAAAAGGAATGTGCGAGGCCCCTCAAATGTCAATAAGTGGCCCCTTGCAAGGAGACCATTCACAGACACTGTGGGAGGCCTATTGTCCAGCATTTTGTCGCCCCCCACAGTTTTAACTTTGAGCCCACAAGTATTTCTCACACTTTCAGTCCGATAGGTGTGAGAATTGCTTGTGGGCTCAAAGTTAAAACTATGGGGGCGCCAAAATGATGGACAATGGGCCCCCAACAGTGTCTGTGAATGGGTGTCCTTTCAATTGAAGGGAGCGTCTCCCTCCCTTATGTATCCAGATACCGTCCCTGAGAGGCCAAGGGAGGGGGGCCCCTCCATATCTTTGAAATGGATCACCAGGGAACCGACAGGACACATCACAAGTGTGTGGCCCCATGCTGGTGGGCTGAGTGCGAGGCCCTGGGCAGCTGCCCACGCTGCCCATGCCTAGCGCCGGCCCTGGTTCTGCGGCTTAGCTAAGCAGCCCCATCTGGCTCAAAGTCGCAAAAGTGACGCATAGTGTTGATAAACTACATTCTTTCCAGCGCAAAACTTTTTAGGCGCAGGAAAGTTTTTTAAAAAGTAATACAAATATACCTACACGCTAACTTATGTCAAAAGGGTGTTCCTAGTTGCATAACATAGGCCCCTGCAGCCCCCTCAGTGCTGGGGTGCCCTGAGCTCCAGGGGACCCCCTCAGCACAGTAATCAGGCCTGGAAGCTTTTGACTGAGCCCGAAGGGGGGTCTCCATGTAGTTTGCAGGGGGCCCCTAAAGTTTAGTTACGCTAGTGGGTTTTCCGTCTATGGAACACGGGCCTTCCCATGCTACCACCAATGGCTTTTACACAGAGCCATATGCAGTAGGGAGCTTGAACGTGAGCCAGCTCTTTGTAAGAGAGCAGTGGGCCGCATCTTCATTTCATTGCTGTGCTGCATAGCATGGACTATTGGTTAGCCTGACCATTATGCTTCAGGGTACAACTTGTTGTTCCCTGGAAAGATCCCTAAAAGTAACGTAAAAGTTTCCAACATGGTCGATCCCACTCTAGCAATGTTTTTCGACCCAAACCCCTCTCTGCTACGAACTGTAGATAGGGCTTTGCGCCAAAAGAATTACATCTCCTCGAGGCAAGAACAAAGTAAGATAAAAGGTTTTATTGTCTCCAAACCTTAGAAACTTAGTATTTGTGCTGCACTGTGCAGCACGCATACAAAGTGGTAAAAAAATTAAATAAGTCTAAACATAGTCCCAGATTTACTAACATTTCGCATCATGAGTGCTCCACTCTTTGGTTCAACCCAACGCAAAATATAGTTTGGGATTTACAAAGCTATGCAAAGCACAAATTGTGCGACTTTGTGTAGTTTGTAATAAGAAAGTAACGCAAGGCAACGCATATACTTTGCGTCAGGGAGACGTTACAGTGGTGGGGCGTGGGCGTTTCTGTGCACCGATCCATGTATTGTGACACAAACCTAGATTTACTAAAGTCTGTAAACCATGGATTGTGCCAAAATGGTGCGACAAACTTAGACTGTGGCAACGAGGATAAATGCAAAGAGAAATCTCTTTATTTCTATTTATCACCTCTTTGCATGCATGGTGATATGATATGATAAAAAGGATTTGTATAGCGCTCGTTCACCAACGGTTTCTTGCGCTGGGGTGAGAAAACATGATCAGAGGGAGGGGGGTGTGATTTAATGGTTGTACGCCTGAGAGAATAACCATGTTTTAAGGGATTTTCTGAATATGGGATAGGACTCCGTTTGGCGTAAGGTGTGTGGCAGTTAGTTCCAGAATTGGGGTGCGAGAAAAGCAAATCTCAGCCCCCGTGTTTCTTGCGCTTGACGGTGATGGGTGTCAGGAGATTTGCGTTGGACGAACGGAGGGAACGGCTAGGAATGTAACGCTGGATTCTGTTGGAGATGAAAGCAGGCCCATGAGATGAGAGATGGTGCATTCTGCAAAACACATGCAAAGAGAAATAAGCTTCTCACAGCAGAGTTAATTTTCAGGAAGATATCCCTTCCTGCACAAAAACTATTCTGACCACATCACAGGCACTCTTGCGTCGTGGCACTAAGGTGTCTGCATTGACATTAGGTTTCCACAAGTGCACCCACGCAAAGGGACTTCAGAAGGGCACCATACGTTAGTAAGTATGGCTCATTTCTGCTCTTTCCCTTACACACAATGCATCGAAGTCAGTTCCCTTGCTGCATAGTCATCAAAGTTTAGTAAATATGGCCATATTGTTTTGCATTAAGTTTACTATCAACTTAATGCAAAACTTGATAGGAAAGGGAAAAGTTCCAAGAGAATAAGCTTCTGGGAAATTTGGGAACAACATTTCCAGACAAACCATTAACTCCTTTATGTCACCGGAAAACAAAATCCAATGATTAAAGCGGAGACAATAATTCCAGGCAGGAATGATTACTGCCGAGTAGCCTACCAGGCTAGCTCCTCCCCCAAACTCCGGAATTATTGATTACAATAAACGGTGATAGGAGTAAACCGATTGGTCATAATAGATAAGGGTATACTCCCCAGGACATTCGACAACAACGGGGCAGTGAAGGCTTAGAACGAAGAACCATCAGACTCCCAAAGCCTCCTTATCTATACATCCGCAAGATGAGGATTAAAAAAAACAAAAAAACATATTGTTTTGCATTAGAAGGTATCTTTTCTGTACCAAACCTACACTGGACTTACACATATACTATGTACTATAGTGCAAATGTCTGTGCGTGGCACTAGGCAGCCAGATTGTGCACTAGTGCCTGGAAAGAGAGCAGCAGTGCCATATCTTTGTAGCTTTGGAGCTGTCCTGCTCACTCCCTTTCACACAACGCGTCGCAGAACCATTGATTGCTGCATTGTGGGCAATATTAGTACATTTGCCCCTGGGTTCCATTGATGATTCCAATAAATGCTGCATTCTTCTCAGCCTGACTGCTCCTCTCATCCCATGATCATTCTGGCTGAAGGAATGTGTATTTTAGGTGCTGTTGTTCCTGTTGTACTGTGCCATGCATATGTTTTTTTTTTACTATTACAGAAGCTGTTTGAGGGTGATTGGGTGAACTCTCTGGCCTGGTAGCCGCCTGCATTGCTAGATTTTAATTGATTCTGTCTCTACTACCTTTCCTCTACCCTAGTGCTATGCGTCCTACAGAGAGGCCAAAAATTGGTTGTGCATTTAGTATGAATACCTTTATAACCCACTGACAGACTGTGTGAAAAACTTTTACTCTGTTCATCACAATTCCAAAGGTCTAAATTGTAGTGTGTCATGCACACCCACCCATAACCTGAAGTCACCTGGACAACTGGAGGTGACTGAGTTAGAGTACTATCTTACATAAACAAGCCTTTGCAATGCAATAGGTCTCGCATTTATGAACATTTTAGATATTGGCATTGTAAATAACAATGCCTTTTATTTATCTGTTTTGCTAATTAACATATAAATAAAAGGCATTGTCATTTACAATGCAAATAGCTCAAACTCATGAAAATGCGAGACCTATTTCATTTCAAAGAAGCGGCCACCATTGTCCGGGGCTGCTTTGGAAGTGAAAGCTCGCGTGGTTTGCTAATGGTTGCAGGAAAGCATGTTGTGCCTGGAGTAGGAGAAACTCATTAAAGAAAATAGTGCTTACAGACTAAATAACACATACTGTGTAACAACCGAAGTGAAAGTGCCATTCCTCATGAGAGGTTACAAATGAAGACAAGGCGGTACTAAGAAGGGACTAACAAGCCTATTAACAAATCAAAAGCCAGCATTTACAAAGGACAATGACACAAGCCAATGAAAAATATGGGCGGAGAGTGGGCAGAGCTTTTAGTCCATACTCCAATATAGAGCATGCCTCGCATGCGCTGCCCAGGCTCGACCTAAATAAACTACAAAAATAAAACATATGTTAAAGCAAATACTCTTAGGTAATGCAAGATGAAGTAAAACATGAAATGTAAGCAAGAGCTGCATCGATTGGTTGTCTGAATGATTTTTACAGTCATTGACAACAAATTGATACATGTGTGAATACAGGGCCTGAAAGGGACCTGTTTCAAAGTCAGGTTTTAATTACTCTCAAGTCTTAGACCAAGAGCGACCCGCCCCACTTAAAGCCCTGACCCTGTGTCTCCAATGAGTACCAGGGAGATTTGTATTTAAGCAGGAATATCTGGAACAGGAACTGTTGAATATAAACTCTAAGTGTGTCATGCTTCACAAAGTTGAAAAAGTTTTTTAAAAACAGAAGCTGAAAGTGTCCCAGTGGAGACTTGTGGCTGCGCAGGTCCAGGGTAGGGGGCCACTTACTTCTTGTTTCAAGGCGCCTCTCACCACCTTTTTCCGCTCTCAGAGCCGCCATCGAAGGCAGAGCATAATTTGAGCCGGTGGTTGTCAGTGGGGGCTCCCAGCATCTCATGTTTGGGGACCAGTGCTTATTCTACCTCCTCAGACATTGACCACGAGCAAGACCGCGAAAGACGCACAAAGGGTAAGGAAGTAGGAAGCGAAAGACGGAAAAACCTTTGCAGGGAGAAAGCAGGAACCTGCAGGAGTGAGTGAGAAAATGTGGCAGGGAGTGCACAGAACTGAAGGACTGCCAGAAGAGGTACAAGGAGATGGTACTGCCCGGGGCTCAGTCTATACAAGAATAAGTACTGGGGCCAACGTCCATCGTCAGGGCTGCTAAACACCAAGGCGGCCTAGTTTTTCTTTCACTTCAATCCTATTTCTATCAACAATCTTCACTTCCTGTCTCTTTGTCTCACTCTTTATCTTCCAGCACTCTTCACTTCCTGTCTCTTTGTCTCACTCTTTATCTTCCAGCACTCTTCACTTCCTGTCTCTTTGTCTCACTCTCTATCTTCTAGCACTCTTCACTTCCTGTCTCTTTGTCTCACTCTTTATCTTCTAGCACTCTTCACTTCCTGTCTCTTTGTCTCACTCTTTATCTTCTAGCACTCTTCACTTCCTGTCTCTTTGTCTCACTCTTTATCTTCCAGCACTCTTTACTTCCTGTCTCTTTGTCTCACTCTTTATCTTCTAGCACTCTTCACTTCCTGTCTCTTTGTCTCACTCTTTATCTTCCAGCACTCTTCACTTCCTGTCTCTTTGTCTCACTCTTTATCTTCCAGCACTCTTCACTTCCTGTCTCTTTGTCTCACTCTTTATCTTCTAGCACTCTTCACTTCCTGTCTCTTTGTCTCACTCTTTATCTTCCAGCACTCTTCACTTCCTGTCTCTTTGTCTCACTCTTTATCTTCCAGCACTCTTCACTTCCTGTCTCTTTGTCTCACTCTTTATCTTCCAGCACTCTTCACTTCCTGTCTCTTTGTCTCACTCTTTATCTTCTAGCACTCTTCACTTCCTGTCTCTTTGTCTCACTCTTTATCTTCCAGCACCCTTCACTTCCTGTCTCTTTGTCTCACTCTTTATCTTCCAGCACTCTTCACTTCCTGTCTCTTTGTCTCACTCTTTATCTTCTAGCACTCTTCACTTCCTGTCTCTTTGTCTCACTCTTTATCTTCCAGCACTCTTCACTTCCTGTCTCTTTGTCTCACTCTTTATCTTCCAGCACTCTTCACTTCCTGTCATCTCTTTATCTCATTTTTATAGGTTCTTTTTTAAGTCTATTTTCTTCATTTGACAATGTTTCCTATATTATCTTCCCCCTTCTTTCTCGTTGTTCTACCTTTCACTCTGTTGCTCTGGGTTAAAGTCTGATTACAAAAATAAGTCCTTCTCCCCGAAATGATTGCAACCACCGGCACAAATAATGGACTGGCAATGCCTATTATGTTATGGCTTTACTCGGGTGGATAGCACAGTGGGCGAATGCACCATCCATCTTTCTGTGGCACAGCTAAGGAGCCTGTGTATGACGTCCATGGGCCCCCGAGGGCGGTTTATCCAACCAGGGGCATCCGTGGAACTGTTCTATATAAACTAGATATGTGCCAAGTTCAGAAGACAGGTGCTGACGACTTCGAACACTTTTATAAAGAAAGCTGGCAGCTTCTCAGAGCAGACGAAGTTACAAGCAAAAGATGTATGAAAGGGTCCTAGCTCGAATGTCCTTGCCCCGCCTCCAGGCGCTGCTCGCGTCTTTTTCCCGCTGACAGAGCTCCTTCAGGGCAGGGCTTCAATCAGACCCCCCAGGATATAGCGGCATGGATTAGCAAATTTAGCGGCACAAAAATGGAAATTTAGCGGCACAAATATGGAAATTTAGCAGCAATTTAGCGGCATTTTATTTGGCGGTTTTTCCTACAACAAACACATATCTTCGTTTTTTTAGTTGTTTAACAACATGAAACTATGTATTTTTGGTTTATTTACAATGTAGACACTTTGTTTGGCTTCAAGGCTGCATATAGGACATAAACTAATGAATAAATGCCCCAAAGCAATCCCCCCAGGGCCCGCCGCTGAAAAGGGCCCTCTCTCAGTATAATTTTAGGTTTGTGAATAGGGGAAAAACAAACCATCAAACAAATATATACATTCATGCTTAACCTATCTATTTAATGAAGGTAGTCAATCCACAACGAGCACTGACCCAACTAAAGCATTTTAATTGCTTGTTAATAAATCCTTTTCAATTTCATACATTTTATAGTTTTGTTCTTTTTTATACATTGTGCTTTAAAAACAATCCAACTTTACTTATCTATACACCCCAAAACTGGGTGATTTAGACAAAACAACTGCAATCATAAATACAGAATGATCGAACAACCACCCCATTTTCACTGACCCTCATTCATACAGGTCACCTCCTCTTATGCTCGCTCAAAACAAACATAACCCAAATTGATGGAATTTAATTGGCAATCCAGCATGGGGATCACTGCTTCAACATCTCCAATGTTGTGTCCAAGTCGGGGGACTCCCTACAACCTCCGCCAATGCACATTTCAGTGGAAATAGAGATTTCTTAACCACCTTCTTCAAGAGCTGTAACTATATAGCAATTCCGCCAAACACAGGAAGGGGGTACATTCTAATGGAAATAAAAAACCTTACAACGAGGGTCAGGATTCTACAATACATTTTTACACCTCATTTTATAAAACCTGTCTTATACTAAGAAAGCCCAGACTCCACCAAGTCACCACTATCATACCACAAATATCCGAGTAACACCAAGATTGTACCATAAAAGTAACAATGGATAACCACTGTCGCTAGCAATCCCATGACCAGTAGATCTTCACAGGAACATTAACAAAAAGATTTGCCATCACCAGGGTAACATCCAGTGGTGAACAGTGTTATATTTGTTTGATGATTCAGTTAATTTTGTTAAAATCTTAAGATTATTGAGCGGATGTTGAATATTATGTGGCAAGGTTGGCAAATTGATAACAATTCGGAAATTGTAGTTATTGCAGAATCTCATAATTCCAGTGGCTCTACCTCCGACTGATAAAGTTGCATCTTTATGTGAATAATACTCTATCTAGTATTAATACTGGTTTGGTTGTCAAGCTAACTTGTTTGTTATGGCAGAGGTCTTCAAACTTTTTGATCCCGAGACCCCCTTGTAAAACCTTTTTAGGCGTAAGGACCCCCTTCCGACAAAAGTTTCTAGAAACTGGTACTCCTCATCATCAACTTTTGACAACCATAAATGTGCCTGTTAGACCTCATCACATCCCTCCATCATTCATCCACCCACACTTTCAAACATCCATCCATCCACCCTTTCATCCTTCCATCCATACATCCATCCACCCTTTCATCCTCCCATCCATCCATACATACATACATACATCCTTCATCCATCCACCCTTTCATCCTCCCATCCATACATCCATCCATCCATCCATCCACCCTTTCATCCATCCATCGATCCACCCACCCTTTCATCCATCCACCCATCATTCATCCCCCCACCTTTTCACACATCCATCCATGCATCATTCATCCATGCAGCCTTTTATCCATCCATACATCCATCCACCCTTTCATCCTCCCATCCATCCATGCATAAATCCATCCTTCATCCATCCACCCTTTCATCCTCCCATCCATACATACATCCATCCTTCATCCATCCGCCCTTTCATCCTCCCATCCATACATCCATCCTTCATCCATCCACCCTTTCATCCTTCCATCCATACATCCATCATTCATCCATCCACCATTTCATCCATCCATTCACCCATCATTCATCCACCCATCTTTTTACATATCCATCCATCCATCATTCATCCATCCACCCTTTCATCCATCCTTCATCCGTCCACCCTTTCATTCTTCCATCCATACATCCATACTTCAGCATGTGGTCAAGGAGGAGTAAACTCATACTGATGTGAATCATTTCACAGAGGGTGGTTTGTGTCCTCCGAGTAAAAGCACATAAGTTAAAGTTGGAGTGCTGTAGGTGATAATGAGCATAAGTAACTAGGCACCAGAGAACATCTTCAGAGAACATCAAAAGATGCATTTCTAATTATACAAAAAGCAGACAAACAATACATATGAATGAAGAATATAACATAACTCTATTGTCATAGCCATCTTTCTGATGCCCATGCTGTGAGGCAGCATTCTTGGAAAACGTAGCGTATCGTTTTCCGTTAGTCTTCTAAGGCATGCATTTTGTCTCTAATCTTGTCTCAATAATGGAAATGCATATAATACAATTTTTTTTTGTTAAAGGCATTTTTTATACTGCGGAGAAGTCACTAATACCTTGCTCGCGCATTTGTTGTCTTGGTGAGGCTCGGTTGTAAAAAGAGACCTGGTGTCAACCCTCATTAACTGAGATCTGATATTATTTGCATGGTTTGTTCAATAGAAGATTTCGTAAATTTAATCTGTATAGTTTGTGCTCTGTAGTGCAGTTGTATTGTTGGTTAACAGCCCGTTTCCCTCTTTTCAGAGTCGGGGAAGATAAGGCTCCAAGAGTTGTGGCTTACATCGACTGTCCTGATCGCCCGTGATTAATTATTCCAGCCCTAGGCAGAGAGGTCAAAGAAAGGGTGAAACACAAAGACTCATTAACAAGTGAAAGGTCTTTTAAAGACCTATTAAGTACTCGGCTGGGGGTGGCAGCTAAAAAACTGACTGTCTGTGTGTCCCCGGGAAGCTGCTGGCATACACGAGTGGGGAGGGGCGCACAGCCAATTAAAGGCATTGTTTGTTTTGCTGTCTCCCGCCAGTAGAGACACTTTTTTCTAAATATCGCGGCCAAAATGGTTATTATCGCAGCCATCGCGGTCTGCCGATTTCGCGATTTTTTCGTGAATCGCGAAATCGCGATAAACTGGAGGGTCTGTTCAATGAGTGGGGAAAAGAAGGCAGTGACAGACTGTGCTTAATTTGAGCCGGTGGGTGTCGGAGGCGGCCATGGTGTCATCCAGTTGCTACTCAGAGACACTGAGGTGGCAGTGTGGACAGCTCATCCGAGCAGCCTGGTGTCCCATCCGTGTTTTGGGGTGGACAGCCCGCTGCGGAGATGGGTGAAGTTCAAATACACCCTCCCCCGAGCCCCGTCGGGCGAACTGTGAACTTTAAACTACTGCACAAGAGCAACATTCCTCGAATTCGTGAATACTTGGCGGCCATAATTTCAACTCGATTCAGCGGGGTCATGTACGGCGATGCCCCCACCCCTGCAGAATCTCTAGGGAGCCCCAAGACTCAACAGCTCACAGATATGTATAGGCTGGACGTTAAGTGGGGGCCCCTGAAGGGGACCCTCGCGGCACCTCAGAGGAAGAGGGTGCCGCCCGACTGGTAATTTGCTGCTTCAGTGCATCCAGATATAAAGTACATTAAGTACCATTACACCTACAGCAAGCGAGAACTATTGGCTTTGTCAATGCTTGTAAGTTGTCTTAGATAAATAAGCAACTACAGCTTAGGAGTATAGAATATCGAAAACGCTTCAGTTCTGGAATGATGAGACTGGGAAAGAGCTATAACGAGTCTCTTTGAAGTGACATCACAGGCAGTGAAGGGTGGCCCTGCTGCAGAGGTAAGATTTGTTTTTTCCACCTTGAGGGTGAGGGCAAAAATGGCGAGCCCGATAGAGACCCGTCTCAGCACCTGCCTTTCAGAACTGTGGATGCAGAGCACTGGCAGGACCCGGCCCACTTCAATCAATCAATCAATCAATCAATCAATCAGACAATTTGTAAAGCGTGCTACTTACCTGTGAGGGTCTCAAGGCGCTGAGGGTAGGGGGTGCTGCTACTGCTCGAAGAGCCAGGTCTTGAGGAGTTTTCAGAAGATGAGCAGGTCTTAGGTCAGTCGTAGGTGGGTCGGGAGGGTGTTCCAGGTCTTTGCGGCGAAGAAGGAGAAGGATCTGCCACCGGATATTGCTTGTTGGATGCGCGGGACGGCGGCGAGGGCGAGGCTGGCGGAGCGGAGCTGGCGGGTGGGGGTGTAGAAGCTGAGTCTGCCATTCAGGTAGGCCGGTCCGTTGTTGTGGAGTGCTTTGTGTGCGTGGATGAGGAGCTTGAATGTTATCCTCTTGTCGACGGGGAGCCAGTGTAGGTTTCTCAGGTGGGGGGTGATGTTGAGGATCAGTCGGGGGGAGGCATTTTAGATGTGTTGCAGATGACATAGGTGTTTGGCCGGGATCCCTGCGCAGAGTGCGTTGCCGTAGTCTAGGCTACTGCTGAAGAGGGCTTGCGTCACCGTTCTTCTAGTTTAGGTCGGGATCCACTTGTAGATCCTGCGGAGCATGCAAAGGGTGTTGTAGCAGGAGGAGGGGACGGCTTTGACCTGCTTAGCCATGGAGAGGGAGGAGTCGAGGATGAATCCTAGGTAGCATGCGTGGTCCGTGCTTGTTGGTGCTGTTCCCAGTGTGGTTGGCCACCAGGATTCTTCCCAGGTAGAGGGGGTGGGGCAGAGGATGAGGAATTCTGTCTTGTCCAAGTTCAATTTTAGACAGCTGTTCCTCATCCATTCAGCGACGGCCTTCATTCCCTCGTGGAGGTTGGTCTTGGCGGTGTGCGGGTCTTTCTTGGCGGAGAGGATGAGCTGGGTATCGTCCGCATAGGAGATGATGTTCAGGTCGTGCTGGAGGACCACTTGTGCGAGGGGGGCCATGTAGATGTTGAACAGGGTCGGGCTGAGGGATGAGCCCTGGGGAACGCCGCAGATGATGTTGGTGGCTTCGGATAGAAAAGGTGGGAGGCGGACTCTCTGGGTTCTGCCGGTGAGGAAGGACGTAGTCCAGTCTAGGGCCTTCTCCTGGATTCCAGCTTCTTGGAGGCATGTCACTAGTGTACGGTGGCAGACCGTGTCGAAGGCGGCTGATAGGTCCAGGAGGATGAGGGCTGTTATTTCGCCGTTATCTAGTTGGCGCCTGATGTCGTCTGTGGCGGCGATGAGAGCTGTCTCAGTGCTGAGGTTGCATCTGAATCCGGACTGGGACGGGTCTAGGGTGTTGTTGTCCTCAAGGTTGCGGGTCAGTTGCATGTTGACGATTTTCTTGATGACCTTCGCTGGAAAAGGGAGCAGAGAGATGGGCCAGAAGTTCTTGAGGTCCTTAGGGTCCGCCTTGGGCTTCTTGAGGAGGGGGTTGATTTCGGCGTGCTTCCAGTTTTCTGGGAATGTCGCCGTCTCGAAGGAGATGTTTATGACCTTCCGTAGTTGGGATGGAGTTCATGACCTTGCGTGTTTCGTCGTCGTTGACGTGGGACCAGGAGGTCAGGCGGTTGGTGCAGGTGGTGTTCGTGAGGGGTGAAAACAGTCGTAGTTTGGGCGGTCGTGGTGTTCAAGCTGTCGTGCATGTCAGTGATCTTGCAGTGGAAGAAGGTGGCCAGTGAACCGCACAGCTCTTGTGAGGGTGGGATGTCGTTGGTGTTGGCGCTGGGGTTGGAGAGTTCCTTCAATATGCTTAAAAGCTCTTTGCTGTCGTGTGCGTTGAGGTCCAGGTGGGCTTTGAAGGAAGATCTCTTGGCTGTTCTGATGAGTTGGTGATGTCTGCGGGTGGCGTCCTTGTGGGCTGCGTGGCTGTCTGGTGTACGATCGTGGAGCCATACCTTCTCCAGGTTCCAGCAAGTACGTTTGGAGGTCTGGAGCTCTTCGGTGAACCATGCTTTCTTGCTGGAGTGGCTGTTGGAGGGTTTCTTGAGCAGGGCGAGGGCGTTGGCGCAGTCGTTGATCCATTGTCTGAGGTTGTGAGCGTCGTCGTCCGGGTTGGTGGGGTCTGTGGGTGGGTTCTGGGCGAGGGTGGAGGTCAGCTGATCTTGGATGACTTTGCTCCAGCGGCGGTGGGGCAGTTGTTGGGTGCGGTGGTGCGTGATTGGTTTTTTGAAGGTGAAATGGATGCAGCGGTGGTCGGTCCAGTGGAGTTCGGTGGTGTGGTTGAAGGCGACGTGGGTGCTTGCGGAGAAGACGGGGTCGAGTGTTTGGCCGGCGGCGTGGGTGGGTGCGGTGACGAGCTGTCTGAGGCCTTAGTTGGCGAGGTTGTCGATCAGGGTGGCGGAGTTGGTGTCGTTTTTGTTCTCGAGGTGGAAGTTCAGGTCTCCGAGGAGGATGTAGTCCATGGAAGCGAGTGCGTGGGTGCTAGCGAGGTCGGCGATGGAGTCGCCGAACTGAGCCCGGGCTCCGAGGGGTCTGTAGATGAGTGTTCCTCTGAGGGTGGTGTTGGGGTCGGTGTGGATCCGGAAGTGCAGGTGTTCGGCGGTGTTGAGGGTGTCATCTGCGTGGGTGTGGACTTCGAGGGAGTACTTGTGGACGATCGCTAAGCCTCCTCCGATTCCATTGTCGCGATCCCTGTGGGTGATCCTGTAGCCGTCCTGGATGGCTATGGCGATGACGAGTTGTTCCACCAGGTTTTTGTCAGGAAGGCGACGTCTGGACCGGAGGTGTTGAGCAGGTCCCAGAGCTCAATGGTGTGTTTGCGTGCAGAGCAGGTGTTCAGGAGTATGCAGCAGAGGTGGTTTGGTGGATCTGTCGCAGGTGAAGTCATAGGTGCGGCACGAGAAAGGTCCGTGTGTGCGTTTAGGGGCGGCTTGGAAGCAGCGGTGGTCTTGGCCGGTATTGAGTGTGAGGAGAGTGTTGATGTCATATCGGAGTCTCGCGTCGTTGATTTCGCGTGGGCCAGGGGTTCTGGCGCTGGGCGCGGTCTAGGCGCGGACGGGCGCAGGCAGGCTTGCCTTTGGCGCACCAGCAGTGCGCTGGCTGCGCGCGGCCGCAGCCCGGCCTCCATAAGAGGGGTAGAGGGAGGGAGTATCAGCTGGGAGGCGGGAGTGGGGTGGCCGATGGGTCTGCAGGGGGGCGGGGCCGCAGGGACGCAGTGGCGGCAATCGGGAAAAAAACGGCGGGAATACGGCGGTGGAGGACCTGGGGAGAAAGATAGGAGCAGAAGGAGAATTAGGCAGCTAAAAAGAAAACAACAGGATAATGAGGCAAAAGGAGCAGCAGCAGCCGTTCGGTGGTGTGGGGAGCGACCTGCCTGCACGCAGGGTCAAAGGTCGCACTTGGTGCCAGTCTGCAAGTGCTGGCAAGCGCAGCCCCATGATACAGGCAGATTCTGTGCAGGAGTCCTCAAGGTCTACATTTTTAAGGGGGGGAGGAATGCCCCCATAGGGTACTGTCCGGGTACAGAAGGCCACAAAAGATACCCTCGGCTACATCTTAACCCCTTGCGCAAAGGCCGAATTTTTGCGCTGTGCGTGCGAAATGGAGAGTGGGCGAAGTTCCGTCGTGAGCACCAAAGGGGTATGTACCCCAGAGGTGCAAAACTTTCTCAGTAGTTCATATCTAGGGCTCCTGGTTTTATGGTATTAATTTTTGGTCATTTCCGTCTGTATTTATTCATATTTATTTGTTGTCCACTTTATCTGTATTTATCCATATTTATTATGGGTTTGGGGGAAAAAGTAAAGCTGAAACTGGTATATTTCCACTTTTATTTTACCAATAAATATGCAGTCATGCTTGAATGCCTGCCAGGTTTCAGTGATATGAACACCCACAGAAGATAAAACAATGCACTTACATGAAAGTATGCACATTTCAGTATCACCTTTATGCATATCTAGTGCTGTTTAAGCCTCTTTACTAAAACTCCTTTCTTTTTTAAACCCCTTACCTATCAAATCGCACAGTTATTGGCCTGGCAGTCATTGCAAAGTGATTTAAAATCATTTAAAAAAAGCACCCACTTTCCGTTTTCATTCACATTTAAAAATAAATACAGACAAGAAAGCAAATGGTTTTCTTTCCATATTTATCTGTAAAAATAAGTAAAAACGGAAAACAGGGAGCCTTATTATTATCCAGCCTGTCCCTGAGGCCTTGCTATCTTTGCGCATGATCGGTAATATAGAGCATGCAGGGAAAACATATTCACTCATTTGCATGCTGACATGTTCTAAAGTGCGACTACTAAAAAAGCAGGCACACGTTTTATAATAGAGGTTTCTTGTGTGATGTCAAGCTTACTCCCAAAAGGACGGAAGGACTTGAGGGTAGGGGTGCGTGTTTAATGTGGCATCCCCTAGCATGATTTTCGGTGACTAGGAGGGCACCTGATGAGATTTCTCCAATTCAAGCAGTTGCCAAGGGTCACGATCGTTCACAGCCAGAAAACTGCGACTCAACTAGAAAATATACTAGAGCGGCAGCAAAATCAACTTGATAAGCTACGCCCTGTGGTCGCTGTGTGGTGCCATTCGCACTGATTTTTCTGCCGTGCAATGAGCCTATTTCTGCCCATTCATGGAATTTCATGGAATTGGGCAGAGCTTTTCGTGACTCCGTGAAATTCCACAGAGTAAAACTGCGAGTTTCGCCCAAGCCTACTTCAGGGCAGTTCGTCCACCTGCACTGAATCAATAATCTGTCCCTAAGTACAAACAGTGAGTTACTATACCACATTCTTATGAGGTGGTCATTTTATCACCGTAATTCCTGTCACAGTAGCACTTTTCTTCTTTGTAGCACTGCAGGGAGAGCCGGGCCTCTCACGTTTTCTACTATGGTTTATGTCAACCTGTTTCGGTCTCTAGTTTGTGGTCACTAGGTCTGCAGCTGGTGATGCTGGGCTGTGTTGGGATGCTCGTCAATGGTGGTGCGTTCTCCCGTATCATTAGTGTTTGTGCAAAGATGACATGGTCGTGGCTAATGACCTTCTAGTCCAGCCTATGGATTCGATGGTCCTGGCGAGTGATAAGATAGTCACAGCTACTGATGTAATAGTCCAGGCGAGTGAAGTAATAGGGCTTCTGACAATATTATCCTGACCTTGCATTAATGGTCTGACCTCCACAGACCGTCCCACCCCTGCGACTACTTTCTACCTAGATTCTTCCTCTTCTAGCTTGTCTACTTTCTCCTTTTCTCTCCCCTTGACCCCCACACATTCCCTCAGACCTTTCTCCGGGGAGTCACAGGTCTACCCTTTAACCCCCCTCTCTTGTTCCCTCCCCTCCCATTCTGCCCCTTTCCCAACTGGACCTCCCCATTACCTCGTCTACTTTACACCCCACTTCACATCTACATCCTGCATCTCCCCATTATTCCACTACCTTCTCCCGCCCCCTAACTCCCCTATTCCTACCTATTTCCCCCTACTTAATCTATCTTTCTTATAACTTGAACTACTGATCAACTCGCCTTACCCTCCCCCTCCCTCCCCTCTTCTCCTCACCCCTTTCCGCTCTTCCCCTTTCCTCGTACCTTCAATTCTGTTCTTACACCTCCCATCTCTCTACAACATTCACTCCCCCTATGCCTCACATCCCTGCCTCCCCTACCTGTAATTCCATCCTCTTCCTTCCCTCTGACCTTTCACCTCCCATCTCTCCACAACTTACACGCCCCCCTATGCTTCACAACCCTGTTTCCCCTCTTGGTAATTCCTCCCTCTTCCCTCCCTTTGACCTCACAGTCCTTCACTCCTCCCACAACTTTTAGCTCAACCCCCCCACTCTGCCTGGTGCCTTTACCCCTACACTCACCTTATATTACCCATGGTTCCTGGCCTGCACCCTCTGTCTTCTCCCCATTCCTGTGGCCTTCCTTTGACCTCCCTCCCTCCCTGTACAGCCCCTTCTCCTCTCATCTCACCGTATCCATGGCCTTCCCATAACCCCCCTCATACACCCCTCCTCTTCTCACCATCTATTTCGACTTCTCAATTTTCTCCTCCTATGTATGATCTCTATTCTTCACCTCTGCTCAACACCAGTAAAAATATCACTTTAACTCCATCCACTCCTTTCTATCACCATCTCCCCCTCAGACCCTTGCATCACATCTCTCTCCCCAGTCCCCCACAGCCACCAGTCCTCCTTCGCCTACTTCACTTCCTCCCCCACCTTTGACCCTCGCACACCAACACCCCCCCCCCTGGTCCCCCAGATCCCCCTGTCCTCCTTCGCCTATGCCACTCCCTCCCTTAAACATTGAGCCACCCTTCACTCTGCGCTCAGCTCACCTATTTCTGGAAACTAAACTTGATTCTCTCATCTCTTCCATTTCCCCGCTTGAAGCGTCCATTTCACTCTTAAGTGCTAAGATATTCCCCTCCCCGAATAACCTCCAGAGGAGTTTCTTGTTCCCGCGCCCCCAAAAAAGCCAACCACAGTCTGTCCTCCACAGACATCACCAACTTACTGGCTAGCTACAAGACCACCAATATCAATCCCCCTCCACTCGCCTCTCCTAATAATTCTACCCAATTTACCATTCAGACCATCTCTTCCGTCAGAACTTACCGGCCTCCCCCTCAAGGGGCACCCTCATTCAAGAATCTAATCCATAGCCCCCTTATCAGTCAGACACTCACATCACCAAAACGTTGCGTCAAAACTTCATTGAATACTCCATAACTTCAGATCTGCAACCAAACACAAACTGGAAATATCTGACACTATCACCCACCACAATCTCGACATGCTCTTTCTCACCGAGACCTGGTTTAATGACTCTTCTCACACTTCATTTGATCTTTTGATACCTACTGACTATTCTATCCTCAGAAACGACAGAACAGAGGAGCGAACATCCTTAGTCACTAGGAAGAACTTTGCCGCCATCTCGAAAGATGATCTCCTCAAATGCATCCTCGAAACTAAACCCTCCAACCATTCTTCTGACCCTATACCCAGTGTCATCGCCATTGATTTCTATACCAACACTCTTTCCTATTGGACCAGGCTAGTTAATCTCTTCCTCAGTCAAGGATCCCTCCCAGTTGCCCTCAAAACAGGACAGGTTACCCCCCTTCTAAAAAAACCCTCTGCAGATGTGAACGACCTCAATAACTTCTGCCCCATCACCAATCTCCCTTTTCTTTCAAAGATCACAGAAAAATGTGTTGCAAAACAACTTTTCCAACACATTATGGACAATAATCTCCTTGACATGTTCCAGTCTGGCTTTATTCAAAATTGCAGCACTGAAACAGCCCTGCTGCGAGTGATCGTGATGCGCTGCATATAATCGATTCGGGGGAATCGTGTCTTCTGATTCTTCTTGACATCTCTGCAGACTTTGACACTGTTAATCACAACACCCTCCTTAACACTCTTCAACAGAGAATGAGCGTGGAAGGCACAGTACTCAAATGGTTTGCCTCTTTCCTCTCGGACAGATCCCAAATGATCAAGATTGCGAACAGTCTATCGTCTCCACTGGTGGTTGGTCAAGGCGTCCCTCAAGGTTCTATCCTTGCTCCTACTCTGTTTAATCTCTATCTGGAACCACTAGGGAACCTCCTAAGCAAATCTGGAATCCTCTACCATCTCTATGCGAATGACACCCAAATCTACCTCAAGGTGTCTTCCCCTTATGATCTCTCACTACTCAACTCTATTCACAACTGGATGTTAGTTCACCAACTCATTCTCAATCCCTCCAAAACGGAATTCCTCCTCATATCTAGCTCTCTCTCCCCGCCTCCTGTTCAATCCTGGATGGATCAGTTGAATTTACTCAAGAGTAAACCCTTCATTGTTAACTGCGCTAAATCCCTAGGTGTCATACTTGACAAAAGACTCAACCGAATCTCACACATCAACTCCATTGCCAAGAGCGCACGTTATCAGCTGCGCCTTTTTATGGGGGATTCGTCGGTTCTTGCCGGAGAATGACCTAAAAACCTTAGTGCAATCGCTAGTTCTCTCTAGACTAGATTATTGTAATTCTCTTCTGACTGGCCTTCTCAAATCTCACCTCTCCCCCCTCAAATCCGTCCTCCATTCAGCAGCTCGCTTCATTTCAGGGTCCAAACTAAGTGACCACATCTCTATCCTGTCTTCTCTCCGATGGCTTCCCATCGAGGCTAGAGCTATCTACAAAATAGCGTGCATCACCCACAAAGCTTTGCGCTCTTCCTCCCCTCGCTATCTGGCGAATAAACAGAAATTGTCTGGAGGCTCAAGACCGTCTCGGAATGCGGAAAAGTCCTGCTTGAGCCCCCCTCCTTCAAAAGGGAAAAATTGATGGCTCAATCGTTCTCAGGTAGTGTGGTGAGAATCTGGAACTCGCTTCCTCCTTAGCTCCGTGCCATCACCTCCATCCAGATCTTCAAAGCGGACCTCAAATATCTTCTATTCCAAAGACACTTTCAGAACTAATTCCTTCCTTCTCAGACGCCCAGGAAGTTCTTTAGTCATTGTAAATTTGTCACATATATTTATATTTTTGTTTGTACATTCTGTGCTTGCTGTGTTTGATATTGTGTTCCTTTTGCCTGCGTTGTTTTGATTCTATGGCCTGCTATTTTTGTTTGTTTCCATTTTTTGTAACATTTCTCTCAGGTAACGTAACTGGTTCTATTGTGAAGCGCTCTGACACCATCGGGTAAAGTCCGCGCTACATAAAAATGCATTAAATAAAATAAATAAAATACAAAAATACACAGTGGTCAGGGGAGCAGGAGCCGCCGTCCTGTACTGCAGCTGCCCCTGCAGCAGGGACATACCATCCATCACAGGGGGAGGGGGGTTGTCACCACCTGGTACGGGAGATTCCTTCCCTCTGCAGGCATGCGAACAATGACAGCAATGCTCCTGTGCCGTTAATTACAGCACCCTCGCCAGAGACAGGCACCAGGCGCTGTCCGCACAAGTCAAACCATGTGTTACTTTACTGCAGAGGTCACACGGACCTCCTCCCTGGGCACCAAGAATGGAGGCATCCGCCTAATAACATGCTTATTGTAGCGCCTAAACTCGGGGCTTCCGAACACTGCATCCAGATGTGTTATCTCCATAGTACTCCATCGACGGCAGAAGCATGAAGTACGGAGTAGGCCCTGCTTGCATCAAACGTGTTACCCGAACGGTGCACGCAGTTCTCCGCAGCAAAGGCATTAACCACCCAGACTATCTGATTGACTTTATAAGATAGAGGATTCCGAGTTATACCTTTAAAACTGCCCGAAATTGACGTTGCGGTTCTCTTCTGCTCGAGGGGTGAACGCAAGTTCTGCAACTCACTCCCTGAAGCAGCGTTTTCCTCTTTTCCTTCTATTGGGGATTTTGTAATTCGATATGAAATCTCTTCTAGGCTATCCGTTAGTAAAAGTGCATTCTTGTCCTGTACACCCCTCTGATGTCTACAAGATGGTTAGTAGCAACAGCGCCCGCCCCTTCAGAGACTGAAATCTCCCCTGAAGTAAACAATCTATTGTCCTTTTCGCTTTCTGCCTTTCTGAAGAGGCAGGCTGTGTCTTACTAATGTTCCATAAGACACTATTTACATTTATAAAACAACGTCAGTTTCCCTGAGGGTGTAAAGTGTGCTGACGTCTTATTGGACCATGCACGTGCTACAGAAAAATTGAATAAATGAAATGTATTGTTGAAAGATTGTATTGGCCTCCAAAATAAAATCTGAAACACCCCTTCGCACTCATATCTCTGTATCAGACAGTCAACACGCTGAGCCATCTCTCCAACACATCCAAGAAAATAAAAACGCTTCAGCCCTTGTAGACCCCCAGTCCAGCCCTTACCTGTGTCCTTAAGAGTGGATAAAATAAAGAGTATGCATGAGGAACTGACAAGCATCGGGCAGTACATAGGGACAGACCCGGGCGAGGCCCTACGCCCCGGATAGAAGGGTCATAGCTGTGAAAGAGACAGGTTTGTTTCCTGTCTTTGTTCACAGTCTTAAAGCGGCTGCTGTGGGTTCTCGGTGGACCTACTTCAGGACCGGACATAGGGGCCGATTACGATGGCGGGCGGACTTCCGCCAGCCATCGCTGCTTCAAAAGGGACCGCCCGCCCGCCATAGGTGCGGCGTTCCCGCAAAACGAATTAGGATGCGCCCGCCATCCTGTATGTTTACATTGCGGCGGGTTTCAGCACCCGCCACAATGTAAAAATACAAGTTTTTCATGTGTATGTACAACGTGGCAGGCACCATGCGGTGCCTGCCACATTGTACATACCCATGCAGGGGGGTATCATAGGCACCCCCATGTGTAGCATCCCCCCACCCGGGGGCCCGCAACGTGCCCCCGAAGGCATTCTCTGCCTGTCTTTTTGTGGCGGGAACTCCGCCGCAAAAGACAGGCATCATAATGCCCATGGCGGTCCCTGCACGGCACCGCCTCCATTACCTCATGGTACCGGGTCCAGCAAGGCGGGCGGAAAAGGGCCGCCTTGCTTAAAGCCACGGCGTATGGTCTTTCCGTCTGCCGCGGTACCTTTCCCATTCCCACCGCCATCCTAATTTGGCGGTGGGTATATTCAGGGTGATGGCGGGAAGTCCGCCACCGCTGGGCTGGCGGTCCACACTGCCGGCCTGGCGGTTGTCGGACTTCCCGCCATCGTAATCAGCCCCTAAGTACCTTAGAGGCCCTAAGCACTTAAAAGATGTTGATGCCCCCATATATATCTAATTCAAAATTTAAACAATAATAAACCGTAAAATTAAAGTTTTTTTTCGAAATGAAACAATACTTACAGTAAAATGGAAAATAATGGGTTTTTTGCATACTTCCACTTCTTTTACCGGTTCAGCTGCACCATTTGCGTTTTGCACCTTATGGTCCATGGAAAATCCGGTATCGGAAAATTTCTGTGGTGCCCCTCGTCCCTTGATGCCCTAAGCATGTGCTTATTGGTTCATTGACCAACGTCCACTTTGCTCCCCTTGAAGTGTCAGGAGTGACAAGGCGAGTATTATATGTACATTTATGAAATTACCAAGAGAAGGACATTCAACGTCCTTCTGGGTGGGGGCGCCTGCCTCCCTCTGGCTGCAACTGGCAGCGTCACCTTGGAAAACGTACTGCCTGTCCTCCAGCAAGCTGTACCATTCCTGCTTCGTGTGTGGGGGTGTTCACTGGACACCACCACTCGCTGCCTCTCTCATAGCTGTGAACTGGACCCATGTCATAGGGTGACGTGTGTCTATGCAGACATGTTCACAGGTCGGTTCCCTTTCTAAAGGGCGTCACTCTCACACAGTCACCTCCACATGCGTCACAGGGTCATGTGACCGGGGTATCAAAAGGGAGAGGGACACTCTTGATCGCCCTCTGGTGACCCACTGAACGGGGCCATAGTAGAAAAGTGGGCATTAGGCACCTGCTTCTTGCACCACCAGGACACTTTGACTTTGGTATTATAAAAGAGTCATCAGATGCTGAAACGACCCCGCCTATAACTAGAGGTCGTCAGTTATATTCAGACTGTACATAGTGCAAATTCTTTGTATAACTGTCCTTTAAAAGCACACACTTCAGAGATCAGCTGATAACTCCCTTGTAATACCACTCAAAAAGACTAAATCTGTGTCTTCAGGAAGCATATTGTGATTCCATCAATTAAATCCAATACCGGCTTCCAAGCACCCTTTACATGTTCTGATTGATCAGTTGTGCACATTTACATTTCTGGCAGGAAGGCTTGTTCAGCTGTCTGCCCCTCCTCGCTTTCACAGCTCAGGAGACTCCCTGCCTTGCACTTTAGCTGAAGCATTTCAATCCTCGGAATTATCCGCACTAGGACAGGTGCCTTCTCACAAAAAGTGGGGTAACTGTTTTTCTAAAATTAAAAAAGTATGGGCACGTCGTGCCCCTCAGATCCCCCCACTTAGACCCCAATGCATTAATCACACTGCACCTGTGCTCAGTTTGCATTTGTGAAATCAAGAGGGGGCGTACCTTATTTCTTAGGGTATGGCTCCATGCAAATGAGGAAACACTTTGCCTCTGTATCCACACCGTATTGGAGACATGCGTGCGGAAGCTGTCGGCGGATGCCCTGGCCCTCCAGCACCCTCCAGATGTGAGGCTGGGCCTGCCACCGCAGAGACAAGCAGGTCAGCCGCTTCAAACACCTGGACTGGCCTTCACAAATGGGCTGCTACTAGCCAGGCACACATGTGCACCTGTACTGGGAGCACTGCATTTATTGTAACAGTATTCACAGCCATGGTCTGCAGCCGGTGCAGCCAGTTACAGCTCTATTGTGGAGCAGAGTGGGGTAGAGCACCCAAGGTGTCATCTGGGCCCTGATGTCCTTGCCATCTTTGTTGGCACCACCGCCAGTCCCTGTTTTTGAGTATCACTCTACACCCTTTTTCACCCCTGGCTTCACTCACAAGCACTTGCATCCAAATATGATAGGACTGGACTTAGCATAGTAAATTAACTGGTCGCAACCTATGAGGGAAGTGAGTTTGGCTGCTTAAACCGCCAAACAGTCATAAAGTATTTGTGCAATCGATGGTGAACATCAAAAGGAGCAAAGTACCTCATCTGCCTCCTTTCCCTCGCACCCGCAGTGATTCGCAATGCTTGCACTGCGAACCACATTGTACATTGGGAGAGATTTATCAATAGTTGGCACAGTGCAATGTGGCAAGAGACCTTGCTGCGGTGCCTGAAAGTGAGGGGTCAGGAATGCACCATATGAACATTATAAGGCCCATTCCTGTCCTCTCCTTGTGTTGGTTCACTTGTGGCTGCCCCGAGCCAATGCAGTCTCCCTTGTGCCATGATGCAAGGGTGTCTGTGTTGCATTATGATGCTAAGAGCTAGGGTTTTAGTGGAGAGGCTCTGCTAAGTTTACGGAGGTCAATTGGACACAGATCTATTTAATATGGTGCTGACGTGAAAGGGGCGACCCTACTAACCCCTTACTTTGTGGTGGAAAACCAACCACACACAACAATGGCAACAGTCCTGTGCACACATACAATCAAAATGGAACAGTATATGTTTGTATTCAACACATCAAGACAATAGTTGCTGTAGTTTTCTTGGTTCCTTTAATGTGTGTTGGCACAGAGAACAGCCAGCCGACACGTGTTTCGTCAGAGAAACAGTGGGCTCCGACTCTTCGGGGCCAAAGTCACGGTGGACGGTATGTATAATCCCTACACTGGTGATAATTCCAACCCGGTCGGGTTCAAAGAGAATGAGGTAGTAGGCAAGTAGAATTTTGTTGCGTTTACTGCATCCCCAAAAGCTATGCAGTGCGCGCAACGAAATTCGTTTTATTTATTTAAATGTTTACATACCTGTAAAGCACCGTAATCCATACATTACAACCCCCTCCCCCTCCCCACGTCACCGCCCTGCAGGTACACCCATTACCGACCGCGGCTGTGGCCAGGTATGGACTGGGGAGAGTGGACTGTGAACAAAGGAGGGATCTGGGGGCATGTTATCAAGACAGGCAAAACAATTATTGCCGCTTTAGCTGCAGAATACTGCCGCTAAAACGACGATACTGGGCTTGATAATATGCCCTTGTGAATTCCAATTGAAGCCCATGTTAGATGTGAAGGACGTCTAACATGGGCTTCAATTGGAATTCCATAGAGCATATTACCAAGCCCATTATCGCCGTTTTAGCGGCAGTTTTCTGCCGCTAAATCGGCGATAACGTGATCGCATGTCTTGATAATATGCCCCCTGGTGTTTGAGAGGTTAAGGTTAGGAGAGAATGTGTTCCGCCATTTTGTAGGATTTTCCAGGAAGATTTACAGTCTTTATTCTGGCTGAAATGTTTATTTCTACCGTTTTTACCAGTCCTTGTAAGTTTGTGCATTGTTTGTAATATATTTCCATTTATGTAGCCTTAATGTGACCCAATAGGATAGCGCTTTACTAAAGACCCAAAAATATAGCGCTTTACTATGACCCAAAAGGATCACATGGAATGGAACTGGCTCCCACACGATCAGCTCTTTGTGTGTTTTGGGAACGGACACGCGACCCTCGCCAGGTAGGGCCGGAGGGGTTTTCAGCCCTGGCTGTCACGCACGAGCGCGTCACCTTAATTCACCTAACGAGGTTTAGAGCATTAGAGTGTTTTGGCTCCGGCCACTTGAAAGACTTCACTTCTTTCATCAAGGTTTCTTGATGATCGACTAAACTGGTAGCCAGGGGCTCTGTGAAATTAAGACACCTGGCTAACGAGTAGTGTAAACCGCTGTCCAGCCGGTGAGGAACGAGCAGGGCTCGGGAGCGCGCCTGGGCCCCGCGCGCATCACCTAGAGCGCGCAAAGTGAGCGCCGAGTCAGACTGTGTAGTGGTGCTTAATTTGTGCCGGTGCTTAGCACCGGCACATATCTCTTTGGGGCTGTCAACTGAACTTTTAAGGTAAGTGTAGCTTTTGAATGTCAATACGGCAGCATCTGTTGACATTTTTTAAAGTAAACAACCGAACATAATGCAATAAAATACAGAGTAACATAACACAATTAAAACACAACAGGGCATGTCACCAAAACTTTCAAAACAGAACAGAGTTCGTCAGCCAAATTTAAAAAACGCAGTACAAAAATCACAGCACAAAAAACAGAATAGATCACTATCATAACAAAATGCCGCACAACAAACGGGTGCAAACATTCTTCACACACATGACTACCTTTCATAAAACGGCGGTGAACGGAGTTTGCACCAAACACTGCCACATCAAGGACATGAAACATGAAACAGAAGCAGTCAAAAATATTTTGTCAACCAGCACCCTATTGTCGTATTTGTGTGATTCCCTCTAAAACAACAACAGGTCACCATGGAGGGAGCTAAAATACAAGGCAATTATTATTGGGGAAAAAAAGGAAAGGAAAATAGAAATAGATAAGAAGCAAAACAAAACCATGGTCAAACTTTTGGCTGGAATCAGGGCAAGGGTGTTTCTGGAAACTTTAGGAAGATAAAATGAGATTTTATAACTTTCTCATTATGGCAGGCGGTCGGTGGAGTGATAGCCATGTCTGCAGTCTCACCGACCAGAGCGCCAAGAGGCTGTCAATAACCTCTAAGTGCTAGGATCCTATGAGATGATGCACTGATTCTCAGTGGCGGCTCCTCTGCTATGGCGGAGGAGCGTCACCCCACTACTTTTGAGCACGAAACAGAAAATGATAATAACTTTGCGTTATTATCGTTTTATACTTCGTGCTGCTTTGCGGGCGGGCAGGTGGGCGGGGCTGCTGTGCTCACAGAGCAGGGTGGTTTGCCGACTCCTAAGTGCGCAATGACTGTTTGGTCGTCCCTCTGGGGTCACTCTAACCAGTCATGCGCACTTGCCTGTTCTCCTTTCAGGCTGCATTACAGCCTGAACGGAGAACATGCCCATGCCTGCACCACCTGGCTGAGTGCCGTGTCACATCACCCAGACCAATCACCAAGCGGCACTGCGGTGTTGTGATTGGTCAGGGGAGCCTGGGTGCTTCCCAATCCCCACACTTAGCTCATGCTGAGTTCCTGGCTGCCTGACCTGAAAATAAAGAATGTCTGTCAGGCTGACCTTTTCTCAGCCTGTCAGAAACTCTTCTTTTTGAGAAAAAGGTGAGAGGGCCTGGTCCATGAGCCCATTAGGATAGGCCGAGGCTGGGTAGTAGGGTAGGAGAGTGTTTGAATAGGACATTAGAATCCAAATCAATATGTAGTGTAAAGAAGTCTTTGTGCCACTGTCCACGGTTCAGGCGCTATAACCCCCCAAGTCTGTGCAACCAGCAGCTTCTCACACTCCACAGAAAAAAGTGGCTGAAGTCCACCTGGTATTTTCAGGTCTCGTTTACAGAGAACTTTAAGCTGTGGGTTTGGGAAAGACCTCTTGTGGACAATGCCACTACGTACTGATGTAAATAATTAATTTACTCTCTTAATTTCTATGCAGGTAAGTACTTAATCAATAATAACTCAATCGGAAAGAAGGAAAACAGAGTCCGTGGTGTAAGAGTTTCTAAGGGTTTTTATTCCTCATAAAGGAATCAGGATATCATGTTCTGACCACCACACAGGATGTCAGAAGGGATAGATGAGCGCGCCGTCGTTTATTGACAATACATAGCTTATATACTTGATTTACATCATAATGTTCAATGTAAGAGGCGTAACAGCTGAGAGAAGACAAGATAACAGTATACACGTGGTGCTAGTACATCATCAAGAGGCGTAAACTAGGCGTGTGTGCTAGAAACGTCACTGATAGGTGACGCAAGTGGGTGGCACCAAGGGGTGGTGCTAACAGAATGTTGCAATGTCAGCGGAAATCGGAAGCTTGGATGCGTGCGCAGCTGCATGACGTGTGATAGACGGGGTGCAGGGGACTTGACATTTACACTGACGGGAAGAGACAGAAGTCTGGCATGTCAGATCAACTTGTGCTTCTATCATATCTGATATCTGATGTTTAGGAACTAAGCTATCTGGGCAGAAAGGTCTCTAGAGCAGAAGCTATTCTATACTTGCTGTGAGTGCGTGTATAAGCGCCTGAGTGTCTGTATGAGAAGCGTGGGGGCATGGGGCCTTCCATGGAAGCATGGCAACAGAGGCTATGAATTACTTGCATAAAGACAGGTCGGCCCTTTAGCCCTGTAGCTGAGGAAGGATGTTTACTGAAGCTAGCAGGCTGGAATGTATCTTCGGGGAGGAAAACAGATAACTCGAAGGTTATAGTCAATCTTGGCAGGCAGCAGGCTGAGCTGAGCACGGAGGGCCGCGCTAGAAGTAAGTCAGAGTTCACGGGTACGGGGGCTGCTCGGGCAGAGGCCCTCGCAGTCAGAAGCCAGAAAAGAGGCTCGGTGGCAGAGATTCAGGGCCTACTTTCAGCCAGGCTGAAAAACGTAGGAGTATACTTCAAAAAGACGTTGGCATAGCATACTTAGGAACGGACCATCAAACCCATTCATGGTGGGTCTGAAAGAGGACAAGTTAACGTTGGACGCAAATGTATTTGCGTCTTCATAGCTGGTACAGGAGGGAAGTTACATGCACTTTTAACTCGTACATGGAGTCGGTGGGGTACTCGCTAGGGAACACAACATGATCATAAAATTTATATTACCTCATTCCCTCCTTGTTCCCTACGGACCCTTCATGATATGTCGATCCTCATAAATCGATCAGTTTGTTCTTGTAACATTATATGTTCGTCTTTCTTTCTTTGACTGGTTGAGAGGCAACTGGAATGCTCAATGCAGGATGTGGCACACAGTCCACATATCGCTGGCCCACACTGCAGGCATAGGCAACAACTGAATACTATAACAAGACCAATGCCTAGGAAGGATAAGATCTTCCATCCCCAAGCCGTTAACGTAGTCCAGAACCAACCGGACCAAGTCCAGGTGCCTGGATTCTGATGTATCTGATTTGCAATTTTATGTAAACGGGTGATAGCTTGATAGACAGATGGTGCGTTTTGTGGAATGAAAACACAGCAACTTGACCCGATGACCTTACAAGCTCCACCTCTATCTGCCAAGATGACGTCAATCACGAGACGATTTTGAAGGACAACAGTCCGTATAGCAGACTGCTCCTCTGTTAAGTTACCTAGAGCGGAGGCAGTTTCGTTCACTACTGCTTCAAGTGTTCTCGTTAATCTGCGTATTAATTTACTGTTTTGGACAGGTCCTAGGAAGAAAAAGAATCCTTTATTGAAATCAGTGTACTGTTCCCATGCCGTTTCTGTGTAGTCGACAAGGGGAATATCTCTTTTGGGTCTATTCGGTGCTAGATTCGTATTTCTATGGTAATCAGGAGGAGCTAGGAAAACAGGTGGCAGAAGGAAGGCAATGTAACAGGTACCATCCCAATCTGGAGGCAAACGTATGTATGCGGTATGACCACAAACAAAGTAGGAATGACTGATAGCTTTAAAGGACGATTTACCATGGTCACTGAACTCGACCACAGTAGTGCATTTACTATGACCTACGTGTACTGAACCTTTCTTGCTAACACATAATTCACCTGTGACTGGTAATACTAACATATGGGGCAAAACTGGAGCAGTTTCAGATTCAACAGTGAGGATCATAAGGCTAATTGTGTAATTACCTAATCCATATACTTCATTTTCTAGATCAGTTCCTATTCGAGTGGGAAGTCCTTCTTGATCAGGATAACAGACGTTGAGCAGGACTAAGTTCAAGTTTCCCCAAACCCAGCCCCCATCGAAAACAGCAATATCAGGATCTAAAGAATTAATTATTTTAAACCATGCTCCACAGGAGCCATTGTGAGTGAATGGGTACGGAAAGAGAGGCAGAGCTCCCTTGTAATTCTGGTAGGGAGGGAGTCGGCCACATATCCAACAGTCTGTAGCATTATTTGTCTGATGGGAATGGTGTAACATACTAATAAATGTATTGTTGCGCAGCGCAAGTCTGTAAGAGAGTTCATGTGCAGGAAGTTCACTAAAAGTGTGTTCAGCAGAGACATTGTAAGCAGATTGTTCACGCCTGAAAATAGGCCAGTACATAGGAAGCAGAATGCTGGCAATAATAATTAGAATACTCAGAATAAACATGATTATTAGTGTCACTATGCAGTGACTACGAAGTGATTTGCAATATGTTCTTCTCTTTTCCTCTCTCTCTCTAACTCGATCTAGGGGATACATGTCAGAAACTATTTAACCGATTCACCTAAGGGAGGACTTAAACAATTAAACTGTCTGACTTGCTAGATCGAAGCTTCATTCGGTAAAGTTCTTGAGGAGTCTTTTCTCTTTTAGGCACAGTAACGTCTTGTGCTTCAACACAGTCTTTGGTGGGGGTGGACGAGTCAGAGTCCTGTTTCAGTCCGTTTTTTAGTTCATTGCATAGTTTGATGTGACTCGTGTGGACCCACCCCTTTCTCCCCTCGATTTTCACGGCGGTCCTGGTGGTAAGCAGAACGGTCTTTGGAGACTTCCAGCGGGGCTCCAGCGGACTTTTCCGGTCGAAATTCCGGACGACTACCAGGTCACCTGGGCGGACCTCATGCGCCTTTACATCGGTGTTGTCAGGGAAGGCTGCGGCAACCTGTGAACGACATGATTGGAGTGCAGACATCAAGGAGGCAAGGTAATCTGTCAACATGTTACAATCAATATCAGTGATCTTTTTCGGAACGGGCGTCCCCCACATATTCGGCGGTCTTCCAAAGACCACTTCGTACGGAGATAGCCCTGATCTCGAGTGGGCAACCATCCTCATGTAGAATAGTGCCACGGGCAGGGCGACTATCCAGTCGACCCCTTTTTCCTGACAGATCTTGGCAAGACGGATTTTTAGTGTCTGATTATGCCTTTCTACAAGGCCAGCTGCTTCGGGATGTCGGACACAGTGGAACCTCCACTGATATCCTAGCAAGAGGGAAACTTGTCTCATCAGCTCGGACGAGAACGGCTGTCCGTTATCTGAGTACACGACACGGGGCAAACCGTACCGTGGGAAGAATTCACGAACCAACTGTCTGGCAGTGGTCGGAGCAGTGTAGTCTGGGACTGGGTATGCTTCGGTCCAGCGGGACAGAGCACAAACAATTACAAGGACATACTTAAATCCTCTACAGCTATTCATCTGGATATAATCCATCTGGAGGACTTCAAAAGGGTGATCGGGAGGATGAAATCCACCTTGCTCAACAGGGACGCTTTTACCTGGATTGAACTGACAACAGATCATGCAAGTACGCACTTTCTGTTTTGCTGCTGCTCGTAAGTGTTTGTTGTACCAGAGATTCTGTAAACTGTCTAACATGGCTTTCTCTCCAAGATGGGCAGGACTATGTGCTGTATTTATCATGACTTGAACCATTGAGTCGGGGAGAAACCATATAGATTTTCCCTTCGTCACCCAACCTTGGTCTGTCTGAATCCCTCCTAGTTCAGTCCATTTCTTTATCTCCTCTGGAGTAGCATGTGTCTGGATATCAATTACATCTAGGGCGGGATCTCTAACTGCCATACACTGGGTCTGGACTATTGTCTTTGTCACATCAGTAGTCTGGGTGTAAGTCAATGCTGTATGTTTTGCTGTCTGGTCTGCCAGGTCGTTACCCTGGGAAACAGAATCTGTGACTTTAGTATGTGCCTTACACTTCATGACTGATATGCCCGAGGGCAAATGTATTGCTTCTAACAGTGCTTGAATAAGGGGGCCATGTTGTATCTTGGCCCCATGGGAAGTCAGAAAACCTCGTTCTTGCCAGAGGACTCCGAAGTCGTGTACAACTCCGAAGGCATAGCGGGAATCTGTGTATATGTTAACATTTCTGTTCTTGGCTAGAATACAGGCTCGAGTCAGAGCGATGAGCTCTGCTGCTTGAGCAGACAGGGTGTCAATACGATGTGTTTCTTTAATTTCAGTTTCAGTGGTCACGGCGTACGCGGCCACTAATTCTCCTGTACTTGTTCTCATGCATGAACCGTCCACATAAAGTGTCAGGTCTGGATTTGTCAATGGGACATCTGTTAAGTCTCGTCTAGGCTTAGTTACTGCATTAATTATTTCTATACAATCATGCGGAGCTGGATCTGTCATAACTGTAGGTAACAGTGTTGCTGGGTTCAGGATGCTGCAACGTCTGATTTCTATGTGTGGCTGGAATAGTGTTAATTCATAACCTGTCAGTCGTGCTATAGTTAAGTGTTGAGTCTGGGTTCTGTTTAACAAAACCTCTACAGAATGTGGTACTTGAACTGTTAACTGATGACCTAAAACAATTGAATCACTTTGTCTTATTGCTAACGCTGTTGCTGCTACTGACTTTAAGCACGCAGGGAGTGCTTGAGCTACTGAATCCAATGTACTAGAAAAATAAGCACAAGGCTTATGTGAACCTGCTTGGTCTTGAGTGAGGACAGACAACGCTGTGCCATCACGTTCTGTAACAAAAAGTGTAAACGGTTTGCTGTAACATGGTGTCGCTAAAACTGGTGCTTGGCATAAAACTTTCTTTAATTCTTCAAAAGCTTGTGTGTGTTCCTGAGTCCAAGGGAGGACAGTCGAAGTCGCTGCCTCCTGTGTCGTTAACTGGATGAGTGGTTTAGCTAGAAATGCATACTGGGGAATCCATTGTCTGCAGTACGAGGTGAGGCCTATGAAGGCCCGCACTTCCTTTTGTGTCTTGGGTTGCGGCATGTTCACAATTAACTGAATGCGATCGGGAGTGAGCTGTCTCCCCACTTTGGACAGTAAGTGACCCAAGTACACAACTTGCTGAGCGCAGAATTGTAGCTTCGAAGGAGACACCTTGTGTCCCTTGTCGGCCAGGAAATGTAAAACTGTCAGTGATGCTTTTTCACATTCGGGCTCACTTCGTGCGGTGATCAGCAGATCATCGACGTATTGTAGTAAAGCGGTGTTAACTGGCATTTGAATACAATCTAGTTGTCTTTTCAGTGCTTGACTATAGATGCTGGGGCTTTCTGTGAATCCTTGAGGTGCGCGCGAAAATTTGAAACTGCGTCCATTTAAACAGAATCCGAAGAGATATTGGCTCTCTGGATCAATAGGCACGCTGAAGAAGGCGTTCTTGAGATCAATTACAGTAAAGAACGTTGCTTCTGAATCAATAGCAGTCAAGAGAGATGATATATCGGGGACCACAGGATACTGTGGGATAATGCATTTATTCAATTCTCGGAGATCAATCACCAGCCGATATACTGGCGGTGCATTGGGATCAGTACGTTTAAGAATCGGAATGATGGGTGAGTTACAGATATTGGAGTCGGTCTCGACGACCACTCCTTGGGCAATGAGCTCTTCAATGATTTTCAGTAAAGCCGCTACAGCATCGGGTGGTAACTTGTACTGTCTGATTCTGGGTAATACAACACCTGCCTTGAGGGTAACGCGGTATGGTGTAATGTGCATACATCCTACATCAGTTGGGCCTTTTGCCCACAAGTAATCAGGTACATTTTTCAATCTGACGTCAAACTCACGAAGGACGTAATGACCCTTGAAATCCCGCAGAAAGAGTCTAACTCCCTCCGGGGAGCAACATATTATAGCTCCTAGAGCCTTCAATGTTTTAATTCCTAACAGATTTTCCGGACATGATTTTGTTAGTAACAGGTCTGTAACGCGTGATAATGGACCCACAGCCAGGGGAACTGGTTCTGAGACTTCATTTACAATAGGTTGTCCTGAAAAACCAAGGGAAACATTTTGTGAGCCTGAGAGGGGTGCCCCTGGAACTTCGTCATGACTTATTGTAGTGCGACTTGCCCCTGTGTCAATTAAAAACTTTCTATCTTTCCCCAATACTTGACTGTGTACATAAGGACCTTCTTGATCTACAGGAATCTCGATAAGAGGCAAGCCACCTTCCCTCTCTAGGCTGTTTCATGTATATCGGGAATATTCGGGGTAAGCAGACTGGGCATACTGGTACATCTGTTGTGAGACTTGCTGGGTTGCAGCAATGGGCTGTGGCTGTGGTACTGCTACGGTCTGTGCTGTCTGTGCGGATGCATGCATGGGCTGTGTATTCTGTGTAGACTGATGCTGGTTATGGTCTTGTCTAGGCGGATGCGGTCTCTCTTTAGTTTTACCTGTCGCTATGTTATGTTTCAGAACTGCACATTCGTGTACGTAGTGACCTGGCTGCTTGCAATAATTGCATGTCCCTTTAACAGGAGCTGCGGCGTGACTTGTCTGGGTCGTACCTTTCCTGTGACTGTCGGATGGAACCGTCTGGGCTACTAACATTTTCATTTTCGTGTCTTTCATGCGCTTCTGTTCCTGATCTTGTTCTTCCCTAATTCTATTCTGGTGATATTGTAACATTTGTAACATCTGGGATGGCGTATTTGCTTGCCATGTACTCTCGACTTTATACACTCTATTTTTAACTAACGGTAGGGAATTCTCGACTAACTTTGATACGAAAAGATGTGGGTACGACTCGCTACTTGGCTGGAGGCCACTATTGATAATAAAACATTTCTCGAATCTTGAATAAAAGTCGCTAGTATCTTCATCATGTTTCTGTTTACAGGACGAGATTGCATCCCAATCCTCCTTTCTAGTTGTCAATAATCTGGGCAGGACCTGTACTATCAAACCTGGTAATGCTTTAGTTTTGTCCCCAAGGCCTAACCCTGGAACCCGTTTCTTTTCTTCATCCTCTATTTCTGCCCAGGCAATCTTTGCGTCTCCCACCTCCCAGTCCTTTTCCTTTAATTTCTCGAATATACCCGTAGGCAATAATACTTTCAACATTTTCATGATATCATCATATGTGTAGTCCCCCATCAGTAACATGTCTTTGAGCTCTCTATGAAAACCTGCAGGGTCTTTATCATGGCACGGTACTAATTTCTTCATTTCTAACAGTTCTAATTTAGTTAGAGGCGTGTGTACATACACGCGTTTCAAAATTTTATCCTCACCCATAACAGGGTGCACTTCTCGCAAGGGGTTCTGACTTTCAATACCACTCCCGCACTGCATATGGTACATTTTCCTTTCTGGAGGTGGGGCGGGAACATATTCAGGACTTACAAAGGTGTCATATCTGCGTCGTTGTTCTAGAATTATTTGAACTAATTTAGTGCTTAGGCCTCTCCATCTATCCATCAGTAGTGCTTCTAGTGTCTCATGTAAGGGACCTGGATCGGAATAATGTTTTCTGTATTTGATGAGAAGGTGCTGAATCATATATACCCCTGCTAATTTCTGTTCGTCGGGGGAGAGGTTCAGAAATGTCTGTGCTACGGTGTCATCATTATATATGTCTGCATTTTCGGCCCATGATACCGCTGATCGGGCTAATTCTTGTTCATCCATAGAATTGAGTACATGGTACCCAACTCGATCTCGAAGCCGTTTATCAGTTTCCTGGAACTGATGCTCAGCAGAATTCGGATTCGTTAAGGCAGAGAAGAAAACTCTCTTGCTTTCTGGACGGATACCCTTCCTAAGATAAGTTCCCTTACCTACATATGCTATAGTGCTTGTAGTCGGTTCTAGTTCTTCAGATTCTTCTTCCTCCTCGGAGGGAGCCTTTTCTTTCTCTTTCTCGTGTACTGCTATCACTGCTTTCTTAATCTTTTTATACATGGCCTCTATGCAATTTTGTCTGTCATGTTTTCCATCGGCTATATTTTGACCCCACTTGTTCAATGCATCCAATTCACTCTGCTCTGTTCCGGGCCTGTCTCGTTCTCTTATTAGACAATTTATGAAAAATCGTAGTATCAGTGCTTGCATGGTAACTTTCTGTTTCTCCAGGGCATCCTTAATACTGTCGGGGTCCTTTCCCGTTTGAACGAACTCATATATTCTATCTAGGTGCTCCTTCATTCCTGCATAACATAACAAACTATCAGTAGCAGATCTTAACCGTAAAGACGCTAATATCATTAAGTCGTCCTGTCCAGGTTCTGGATCATATCTACAAACTGACATATTTTCTTTTAGTGCATCAAGACGGGACGAATTAGAAGAACGGGGGGATCTGTGCGTAAGAGGACTCTGCATACCTCTGAGATTTAATCTGTGAGTCGGTGGCGGGGTCTGGAGACCCGCGGTCGCACCTCCTGAAGCGGAAACTTGGGCATTATCTCTGTGTGTAGTCAGTATCTGAATTTGTCTTTTAGTAGGATCTGATTGAAGTGGTTTCGGCAGATCAGTTTTAGGTGAGGGAAGTGGCGGAGCTGGCGGAACGGGACTAGTCTTTTTCGGTGTCGGCTGAGAGTGATCTTGGGGGGCAGTACCACCCCCGGCCCTGTCAGTAGGCAGGGCACGAACAGGCAGATTGGTGTAAGCTGGCGCTACATCTTCGAGATATGAATTTAGGAATATGTCTTTAGTAGTCTTATGCATTACTTTAGTTGGAACTAATGGTGACGGCAAATTTTTCGGTATTTCTGAAATGGCGTCAGGGGTACCATCGGCCAAAAGATACATGTTGTTCACTTTGCCATTTAGGATACGATCTATTTGTTCTACTTTTACTCGAATTCCCTCAGTAACTAATTCGTTTTCTTGGGCCTTTTCTGATTCTTTAAGCCTGTCTTCTCTACGGAGTGCTCTATCAGCACGCTTACGTGATTCCTTACGCCAAAATTCTATGGCGTCTTTCTGAGATTGTCTAGCTTTCTTTTTCCGTAATATTTCTTCTACCTTTATGATGCACTCGGCATCCCATGTTCCGTTAACTGGCCATCGGTATCTTTCCTCTAGGTGCTTGGTATAATCTGTCCATAACTCTAGATACAAGATGGCGTCTATGCCATGCTTATTATACATGAAATTACCTGGAGTGTCCCTAGGGGGGATTGGAATTTCTTCCTCTAACATCCCTTTCCTAGTTCCTATCTGCTTTAATTTGTTGAAAAACGGCATTGTGCCTACTTGATACTGGAATGCTTGATCCTTGATACTTAATGTCAACTGTAACTATTTATACAAAAACACAATAATGCACAAAAACAATCACATTCATACCACGACATTAATCACATGAAACATTTAAAGACATAGTTAACTTCCCCCTACTCTGAATGTACCGCTCAACGATACAGATACACTGCTGTAACAGTGCAGAAATTCGGAATACTTTATATACTGCTAAACAGTACAGATACACTGCCTAAAAACAGTGCAGACCGGACTTGCGTACCCAAACCCGTCTAGATACGACCCAGCAATGGTACTCACCGGGAAGCACGGAAAACAGAAGGCCTCGGAAAACTCGACTGGACTCGACTCGGAACTTCGGAAAACTTCGGAAAACTTCGGAAAACTTCGGAAAACTTCGGAAAACTGGTGGGCCTCTTCACACCTCGGACCTTGCTTCCTTCGGCTGGGCTCTGGTCGGGATCCTCCGCACTCCTCACCGCCTCGTCTGGGCACTGATCGCAGTCTTCGTCACCTCCGTGTGTCAGAGGGGAATGCAGGAAATCCTGCCAGTACACGTGTTGTCCGTCTAACTGATGGCAGGGGACACGGATTGCAACGCACCTTCCGGCGCGTGAGGTGGGGGAGGGGTCCCTATTCGGGCGCCAAAATGATGTAAATAATTAATTTACTCTCTTAATTTCTATGCAGGTAAGTACTTAATCAATAATAACTCAATCGGAAAGAAGGAAAACAGAGTCCGTGGTGTAAGAGTTTCTAAGGGTTTTTATTCCTCATAAAGGAATCAGGATATCATGTTCTGACCACCACACAGGATGTCAGAAGGGATAGATGAGCGCGCCGTCGTTTATTGACAATACATAGCTTATATACTTGATTTACATCATAATGTTCAATGTAAGAGGCGTAACAGCTGAGAGAAGACAAGATAACAGTATACACGTGGTGCTAGTACATCATCAAGAGGCGTAAACTAGGCGTGTGTGCTAGAAACGTCACTGATAGGTGACGCAAGTGGGTGGCACCAAGGGGTGGTGCTAACAGAATGTTGCAATGTCAGCGGAAATCGGAAGCTTGGATGCGTGCGCAGCTGCATGACGTGTGATAGACGGGGTGCAGGGGACTTGACATTTACACTGACGGGAAGAGACAGAAGTCTGGCATGTCAGATCAACTTGTGCTTCTATCATATCTGATATCTGATGTTTAGGAACTAAGCTATCTGGGCAGAAAGGTCTCTAGAGCAGAAGCTATTCTATACTTGCTGTGAGTGCGTGTATAAGCGCCTGAGTGTCTGTATGAGAAGCGTGGGGGCATGGGGCCTTCCATGGAAGCATGGCAACAGAGGCTATGAATTACTTGCATAAAGACAGGTCGGCCCTTTAGCCCTGTAGCTGAGGAAGGATGTTTACTGAAGCTAGCAGGCTGGAATGTATCTTCGGGGAGGAAAACAGATAACTCGAAGGTTATAGTCAATCTTGGCAGGCAGCAGGCTGAGCTGAGCACGGAGGGCCGCGCTAGAAGTAAGTCAGAGTTCACGGGTACGGGGGCTGCTCGGGCAGAGGCCCTCGCAGTCAGAAGCCAGAAAAGAGGCTCGGTGGCAGAGATTCAGGGCCTACTTTCAGCCAGGCTGAAAAACGTAGGAGTATACTTCAAAAAGACGTTGGCATAGCATACTTAGGAACGGACCATCAAACCCATTCATGGTGGGTCTGAAAGAGGACAAGTTAACGTTGGACGCAAATGTATTTGCGTCTTCATAGCTGGTACAGGAGGGAAGTTACATGCACTTTTAACTCGTACATGGAGTCGGTGGGGTACTCGCTAGGGAACACAACATGATCATAAAATTTATATTACCTCAGTACAGTGGGGTTTGTGCCATCCCATTGCTCACTATTGGTTCTCTCTCTCTCTCTCTCTCTCTCTGGTTCTCTCTCTCTCTCTCTCTCTCTCTCTCTCTCTCTCTCTCTCTCTCTTTCTCTGGTTCTATCTCTCTCTCTCTCTCTCTCTCTGGTTCTCTCTCTCTCTCTCTCTCTCTCTCTGGTTCTCTCTCTCTCTCTCTCTCTCTCTCTCTCTCGCTCTCTCTCTCTCTCTCTTCTCTCTCTCTCTCTCATCCTGAGGAACCAGAATTCGATTTAGGCCTAGTAGAACCTGTACTTACTTTTAGTAATTAGCATGATGTACCTAGCAGGCTAACGTAGAGACACAAACACCAATACGCACGCCATATATAATAACATAGGGATTAGTATACATTGTGTTACATATTTCTGCACCCAATTGTTTGGCTTGACCGGCGCCATTTTGTGGCCTGGTTTTCTCGAGAGGTTAGTGAAATCCTGACATTGCATTTAGCTCAAGCTGTTCTCCTGAGAAACAGTACCACTGTAGCAACCTGCTGCTTCTGCACGTTAGGCCTGTCAAGGTTGTAAGTGGGGGTAGGCTGGATAAGCGCATTCCGAGGGGTGCTGCGCTGACTCTCTCGGAGTTAGCAGAAGGGAGTTAATCTCACGACCTTGCTATAATGAGATGAACTAAACCAAGAGCGCTTTGTCTCCCATATATGGTCTTTCCCCTGCACCAACCTGTACCAACTTGTATTATTCCTTCTTAGGTAACGGTTTCGAAATGTAACAGTATATATGTGATGAGTTGAATATGTGCCAGCAGTCTTCTTGGCGGACCTCGTGGGGTTAGGTCGCAAGGAACTCATCTGGCAGAGTTTGTTTGTTATAATAAACAATTGGACCTTCTACCCTGCCAACTGACTGATTATTGGTAATTGGTATTGGACTACTTGTAAGTATGGCTCTAGGAGGGTTGCAATTTATTTTTCGGTACTTCAGTTGGCGACTCCGCCGGGACTCCGCGTTGGGGTCGTCCCTCTGTAATTAGAAAAAAACGGGACATTGAAAAGGGCGATCTTGATCGGGGGGGGGGGAGGATCGACTGAAGAATTTGGGGTCTGCTCCGCTCTCCCGATCGAAAGAGAGCCCCAGCTGCTAGTGACCCCACGCCGGAGTCCTTCGGGTGTAACCCTTGAACAGGCCACGTTAGAGAATTGGCAGTGAAGAACGCACAATCGGACCTGAGTGCACCAGGTGAGTGTCTTGTTCTGTCTTGTGTTGGATATATTTTGGATTTTGGATTTGAGACTTGGAATTTGGTGGCTTTTGGTCACGGAGAACTCGAAAAGGGGGTCTGACGGGGCAGTACTGAGACTGCACGTGCGGACGCCCCTGTTTTGGATTTTGGAAATAACTAGAGATTAAGACCAGACGCCTTGGTGTAACTTGCAAAAGCAGTTACGCCGGCCGGCCTGCTCTCTGGAATGCCGGCGGCTGAGATTGGGTAGCACCCGGACAAATCTGGAGCGGAGTGGAGTGATATGTATTGCAAGCATGGTATCGGGCCCCTCCTCTTTAATACATTATGGAATAAATACACTAAGGATAATGTAGAACTACAGTGGCCAAAGACAGGGTCTTTTGACGAGAAAAAAATCCAGTATCTGCAAGAACGTCTGTTCGCCAAACGCAGCAGACAGGCCATGTTTGATACTCTTAATAAATGGCAGAAAGAGGCAAAGCGGAGACGCATACGGTCCGAAAAACTAATGAAGATACAACAAGCGCAGACTGTAACTCAGAAAGCCATTGCTCATGATATAAATAAGACTGAGCAGAACATCGAGTATGCAGATAGACAGTTTAGGTTACAGGTGAATAAAAGTTATATGACACGAAATGAAGCAGAAGATGAGATAGAGGACTTGTTGAATAAACGGCCTCCCCCACCGTATGCGCCTCAACGCATATATCCTGCTGTGCCTCTTCAGTCGGCTACCGCGCCCCTAGCCCCGCACCGAAGGGAGACGTGCCTCTCAATTCCCTGGGTACTACACGTGCCCCACCTACCTCAGTGAGAGACACGGCTACCCTCATCCCTGACCCACAACAACCCCCGGGAACCTCCCATATGGTGTTGGCAGCTCCAAGCCCCATATGGACCTCCCAATCAGCCAGTACGACCCCTGGAGATAAGGAGCGAACACCGCTAGGGCAACCGGGTGGTATGAATAGTAGACGATTATTCACAAGAGCTTCCTTAGGGTATGGTGAGAAAGAGGCTGTGGCAGATCAGGCAGCTAAATGGATGCGGAACAATATATATACAGTAGCTGATGTATGGAGCACCATAAAATATTTGGAACCGGTCATGCAGCAACATGCTCTATATCAAATGTCTTGCTACCCCATCGAGGCCTGGGAACTATGTTTCTGGGATGGGATGGCCCCTCAGGTACTGTATACTATCCGAGACTGGACTCATAAGTTTAACATGGATCCAGAGGAGGTGTACAAAAATGTAGACACGTTAGTGAAATATCGAAGCAGAATGTTTATAAAAAGCCCCAATTGGACTTCCCAGCATCCCATGCGGGAAGTGCACCCTATTTTTCATCCTGAAATTCCTGAAGCACGTGGTAATGCTCACCAAGTTGTAAGAGCTGGAGTAGAGGCCCGGTTTCAGGAGCAATGGGTGTACAGAGCGCGATACAAAATACTTAATAACATAACACTCCGTGGAAGCAAAGTGAGGTTCTTGCTCTCAAATCGCAACTGCCTGATCCCCGCAAGAACCCCACCGCTTACTACAAAGAGCTGACTGAAGCCGCAGCCTCGGCTGTAATGACATTGTCAGATGTTGAGTTATTTTTCGGGTTGTTGGTTCCGGTCGATATATGGCGACATGTTCATGACACTGATCATTCTGCAGAGTTAGGGGGGACTTGGAACACGTTAAAAGACTGAGACCGAGACTGAAAACCCGGAGATAAGCCTAGAAATGAAATCACCACTTTACCAGCAAAAATAATAGCATACATGCATACCCTGATTCCCCCACGGAAAGTTGATTGGGACAAATTGACAGCTTGTAGACAGAAGAAGGACGAGAGTGTGTCCGACTTCTTTACTAGGTTTGAAGGAGTTTTCATCGATTTTAGTGGACAGGATTTGGCCACGGAGGGCGGGGTACGGTTGTTTGTGAACAGATTTGTAACCAATTTGGCACCCGAAATTTCTGCACAGTTACAGGCCGCTGAAAGCACCTGGACTACCTCTACCCCCTCTGTTATGTTATGTTATGTTATGTTATGCTATGTTAATGGTTTGTTTGAGCGCACAGCAGCCCCAGCTAAGGGGCGTCCCGGCGCTGACCGTAACATAGTATCGGAAAAGGAAACTGCAAAAGATAGAACCTAAATCAAAGGAAAAAGAAAAGTCTTAATGGCTTTCCGAAAAGGGAGAAGCTCATCGATGCTACGAATAGATACAGGCAGGGAATTCCACAGTTTGGCCGCCAACAGTCGGAAGGAACGACCTCCAACACGGCAGAGTCTGAACTTGGGTATGTTTACCAGATGTTGACCTAAGGAGCGCAAGTTACGCTGAGGAGTGTACGGAGTTAAGAGTGGACGAAGTGACTCAGGGCTGGTACCTTTCAAGATTTTAAACGCTAAACAGAGTGTCTTGAACTGGATTCTGGCTTGAATCGGTAGCCAGTGTAAGGCTCTGATGGTAGCTCTAGCTGAACATCTACGAGGTAGTCCAACAAGAGCTCGGGCTGCTGAGTTCTGAACTCGCTGAAGACGCAGAATCTCAGCTTTATTTGCGCCCAAAAGTAACGCGCTAGCGTAATTCAAGCGCGATAGAATTGTAGCCTGGATAATAAGCTGCCGAACAGGCGCTGTGAAAAACTTCAGAATAGGGCGGAAGCCCCTCAACAAGCCCACACATGTCGCTGCCACCTTTTTTGTATGGCACTGGAAATTAAGATCTGCATCCAGCCACACTCCCAGATTCTTGACCGCCGGTTTGGTAGAAGGCATAATGCCTAAGGAGGCTGGCAACTAATGTTCGTTCCAAAGGGAGGTGTTTTTCCCTACCAGCATCACCTCAGTCTTAGTGGCATTCAGTTGAAGGCAATTTTCAGCCATCCATTGGGCAACAGCAGTCATACCATCTCGAAACCTCGAGGCCGCGGCTGAGGGACCTTCAGCCAGGGTAACAATCATCTGAGTATCGTCAGCGTATGAAACTAACGTTAGGCCCCACTCTCTAGCCACAGCCGCGAGAGGTTGAACATACAAGTTGAACAACGTCGGGCTCAACGCAGAGCCCTGCGGAACCCCTTGGCAAATGGAATGGGCTTGAGACTGAAAAGGTGGTGCCTAGACCCGGAAGGATCTATCCGTCAAAAATGCACGGAACCATTCCAGGGCCTGATCCATGATCCCAATTGCCTCCAGACGGTACAACAAGATGTCATGGGACACCGTATCAAAGGCAGCGCTAAGATCTAATAGTATAAGCGCTGCACTCTGACCGGCGTCAAGGGTAGATCTTAAGTACTCCGTGGAGGCCAACAAGGCTGACTCGGTACTATGACCCGATCTGAAGCCGTTTTGGGACGGGTCCAGAATGTTGTTAAGGGTCATATGGGGAGCCAGTATCTCGTTCACATGAGCCTCAGCTATTTTAGCCACCCATGGAAGCAGAGAGATCGGCCTAAAATTCTCAGGCAGAGAGGGATCAAGTGTGGGCTTTTTAATGATCAGAGAGACCAGAGCCTGTTTCCAGGCCAAAGGTACTATCGAAGTGGTAAAAGACAGGTTAAGTCTCTTCTGAAGAGCTTTCAGGACAAGATCCATAGAATCCAGAAACTGTGCCGGCCTCATAAGGTCAGATAGAGACCCTGATTTAACCTTTTTACAGAGTCTCACAAGTTCGTCACACGAGAGCTCAGGTATCATGGTGAGAGTAGATGTCCCCTCTCTAACCGTGACAGGGCCTGGAGCAGAGAAATGCTGAGGAAAGGTGGCATAGATTTTCTGCACTTTATTCAAAAAGAAAAGAGCAAGGTCCTCGCATTGCTGTGCTGAATTTACATGTGAGACTGAAGTTTTGGTGTTTTTTAGCTCCTGAACAATTTTGAAGATGTATTTCGTGGGATTCGAACTATCCCTGATTTTTTCCTCGTAAAAATTAGCGCGTGTGGAGCATATCGTTTTATGGTAGTGTTTTAATTTGGCCGAGTACACAAATTTAAGATCTTTGTCATAGTCCCTTCTCCACAGTCGTTCGGCTCTTTTACACTCCTAGTATTCTAAGAGAGTCTGAGAACCAAGGGTTGGGTATCGAGTTCCGTCCCCTGGCCCATCTAGCTGGAATCAGAGCATCAAGCCCTCCACTTATCCAGTCGCAAAAGGCGGTATAAGCGATCTCAGGGTCAGCCAAATCTTCTACAACAGTCTCTTTCAGGTAGGTGTGGAAATCGTCTAGATTAAAGTTATGCCAAGGCCTTTTAAACGCCAGGGTTGTCCTATTAGATTTTGGGAGTTGTGTCATCTTCCAACTAACTTTGATCAAGTAATGATCAGTCCAGACCATAGGAAGAGGTTGATCAACCTGAACAGCTGGGATGTTGGAAAAAACCGGATCCAGTAGATGTCCTGCGTCATGAGTGGCATCTCGTACCAGTAGATCTAATTGGAAAGCTGCTAAATCAGCTATCAGATTACGGATAGCATAATCCTGTGTTTGGTCGAAGTGGAGATTTAAGTCGCCTAAGATAGAAAAGTTGGCGGATTACAACACCAATGAGCCCACTAATTCTAATAAGGCTTCACAGAATTTGGAAGCATGACCAGGAGGGCGATAGATATAAAGACCCGAAAAAGCAAAGTGCGGGTTTATATCTAGTCGAAAACGTGCACATTCACAGCCCCACAGCTTCTCCGCCGTGAAAGTACAGGGATATAAAGCTTTGTAAATAACAGCAATCCCGCCTCCCCTGGAGTCACGGTTAAGGGTCTTAATCATATAGCCTTCTGGGAGAGATAAAGCAGTTATCCCTGCCATATCATCCCGCAGCCATGTCTCACAAACAAAGAGAACATCAGGGGTTTCGTCACTGAGTAACGAGTGAACTTCCATATGGTGTTTTACCAGTGAGCGCACATTTAGTTGAAGAACAGTGAACACCGTTTGTGTCCCTAAGATTTGAGTCCCTAAAACTTCAGAACTCCGGACCCCCGAAGGAGAGGATGAAGTAAAAGCACAAGACTGACACCTCAGGCTTGACTTATCTAGCTGTAATGGCAATTCCACGCAAACCCCGCATCGGGTTTTAAAAGCATAAGTTGTTCCTTGTCATATCTGTGCACAGGAAGTAGGACTGGACCAGGGGTACTGGTGAAAGGCGATGAACAGGCGATGACGGGCGCAGACAGGCTTGCCTTTGGCGCGCCTTCGGCGCGCCCGCCCGCTGCACCGTCGGTTCCATATGCACATTATATAGGGAGAGGATAGGGAGCGCAAACCAACTAGAGCGCTGTCCTGGTGTCCACCTAAAATGGCGGCACCGTTCCTGTGATCACGCAACTGCAGTGGCTGTTCCTAAGTGCAGTGCAGTCACCCACCAAACAAGTAAGGCGCTGTGAGCAGTATCAGGCCAGTCAGAATAACAATGTAAGCACCACTATTAAAATATATACGGCGAAAATGAAATGGAATCAAAAGTGATATTAAAATACAAGGCCCGCTAGAACCCCCGGCTCACGCCTCAGGGGAGTAGGATACAATGTTACAGGGCGCGCGAGAGCGAAGCGCGGTTTAAATACAGCAGAGGTAGGGAGCGCAAAACAACTAGAGCGCTGTCCTGGTGTCCACCTAAAATGGCGGCACCGTTCCTGTAATCACGCAACTGCAGTGGCTGTTCCTAAGTGCAGTGCAGTCACCCACTAAACAAGTAAGGCGCTGTGAGCAGTATCAGGCCAGTCAGAATAACAATGTAAGCACCACTATTAAAATATATACGGCGAAAATGAAATGGAATCAAAAGTGATATTAAAATACAGGGCAGGCTAGAACCCCCGGCTCACGCCTCAGGGGAGTAGGATACAATGTTACAGGGCGCGCGAGAGCGAAGCGCGGTTTAAATACAGCAGAGGTAGGGAGCGCAAAACAACTAGAGCGCTGTCCTGGTGTCCACCTAAAATGGCGGCACCGTTCCTGTAATCACGCAACTGCAGTGATATTAAGCATGGCCCAATATTACGAGCATAGGGAGAATGAGAGTAAGGATAAAGTGAAGAAAAAGGCGAAGGGTCTTAAAACATGAGTGTTGCTACAGCAAGTCGTCCGAGTACAAGGAGGTGGGAGAGGAGTTAGAGGGCCCGTATCCAGAGGGGCGGGAACAGGCAGAGGCGCAGGCGCAACCCAGTCATTAGGGTTAAACCAGTGCGCCTACTGTAAGCAGGAAGGACATTGGACAGCGCGGTGTCTGTTATTGCTTGCTCAGAACGGAGCAGTTCGGGGGCGAGGACGGGGACGAGGTGGCCCGGATCGGAGTAATATGCACAGATTAGAGGCACAAGGCTAGGCTGAACGGAATCATTTTGATAACCCCCAAAGCAGACAATATTATAATGAGGATTACGCATTCGAAGATCAGGATGGGTAAGTTCACCCATAGGACAGCCAGGGACAGAGTAGGGGCCAAGTGTCGATCCCAGTCACTCGAAAGGGACCTTATGTGAGAGGGGAATTGATGGGGATTTCTGAGAATTTCCTGATTGACACGGGGGCAATGAATAGTTCAGTTGCTCGATCATTGGCTCCAGGGGCGGCTCTGTCCGGGCAAAATAATGTATCGGTAGGATTTTCAGGAGTTCCAGTGGTAAGCCCCGTCTCTAAACCCCTTTCCTTCACGATCGGTCCCGCTACTGTTGAATCACCTTTTCTGTTAACTTCGCATTGTGGTAAGAATCTATTGGGTTTGGATATGTTAAAAAAGTTGAATGCAAAAATATACTGCTCCCCAGATGGGGTTTATTTAACGATACAACCCCACACCGACAACATGAAACAATGTTTTGCTAAAAATGAACCTCTTCCCCCCGAGTTCGATAGCATTACTGCTGCATTATGGACAACAGGGGATGCGGACATTGGAAAATTAGACATCCCACCCGTCCACATCACGTTGAAACCTGGTGCGAAGTTACCGCGCATACCACAGTACAAAATTTCACCGGCTGGTGAGCGGGCTTTGCTCTCAATTATTCAGGACCTCATTGATAAAGGGGTAGTTGAGGAGACAGCTGCCGCCAATATTTGTAACAGCCCGATTCTTCCGATTTTGAAGAAAAGTCTTGATTCTGGTGCACAGGGAAATATTGATGCCTATCGTTTTGTGATTGACCTGAGGGCAGTTAATAAGGTTGTAGTACATCACCACTATACTTACGATGATCCCGCCTACTGCCCAATATTTTTCGGTCATTGATATGAAGAATGCCTTCTTCAGCATCCCTATCCATCCTGATAGCAGACAGATCTTCGGCTTCTCGTTATCTGGCCGAAGCTTCAGATTCTGTCGTGCACCTCAAGGCTATACTGAGAGTCTGAGCATCTATAGTCAGGCCCTTAAGGCTCTGTTGGAAGATCTAGTCTTGCCCGAAGGCAACGTGCTCTTGCAGTACGTGGATGACTTGTTGATAGCATCCGACGATGAGGAAGACTGTAAGGATGCCACTGTTAAATTACTGCACCATCTGGCTGCGAAGGGTAATAAGGTGTCCCTGTCTAAGATTCAATATTGTCGACAGGAGGTGACCTACTTAGGTCATCTACTGTCGAAGGAGGGTAGGCGTTTGACTCCTGAGCGTATTACTACCATCTCTAACATGTCTGTCCCTCGCATCCAGCGTGAAGTTCGTGCTTTTCTTGGCATCACTTCTTACTGCCGCCAATGGATACCTAATTTTTCTCTTCTTGCTAAACCTTTGTGGCATTTAACCACTAAAGATGTGCATGAACCCCTCCCTTGGACGGATCAATGTCAGCATTCTTTTGACTCTTTAAAATCTGCTCTTTGTTCTGCACCCGTCTTGGGTACTCCTGATTACCATAAACCCTTTGTACTATACGTGCATGAGGTCGACGGTTGCTTGCTTTCAGTGTTAACGCAAGGATTTGGTGGTAAGCAAAGACCTTGCGCTTATTTGTCGGCCACATTGGATAATGTCGCCAGAGCACTTCCTAGCTGTCTGAGGGCCACAGCAGCTGTCGCGGTGGCCATCCGGCAGTCGGAAGGACTCGTTCTTAATTCTAGTCTAACAGTGATGGTGCCGCATTCTGTGGACGCATTGCTAAATAAAACTAAGACACAGCATCTTACGAGCGCACGCCTCACTGGATATGAATTGACACTATTTGCTCCACACATTACGATTACGCGATGTGCCACGTTAAACCCGGCTACATTGCTACCACTCCCTTCGAGTGAAACTACAAATGATGTACACGATTGTATATTTCGAACTGAAGAAGAAACGAAGGGCAGGATTGACCTCACTGACATTCCTCTATCTGACCCTCAAGGGGAGTTATATGTGGATGGGTCCTGTTTTAAATTAGCAGATGGAACAACAACAGCTGCATATGCAATCACGACCTTGAAAACAGTAGTTGAAACATCTCGAGTGCCCCATCGATCAGCCCAGGCTGCTGAATTGGTGGTGTTGTTACGAGCCTGTGAATTAAGTGAGGGGCTTGAGGTTAACATCTACACAGACAGCCAATACGCCTTCGGCGTGGCCCATAGCTTTGGGCGGTTGTGGAGGGAGCGGGTTTTCCTCACCTCCCATGGTCAGAAAATACAGAATGGTCCCCTGGTGTAACGATTATTGGACGCCCTAACTTTACCCAAGAAGCTAGCCATAATAAAATGTAGTGCCCATAAGGCAGTGGTGGACGAAGTGGGCGAGGGGAATGCTTTTGCTGATCAGGTTGCCAAGCAAACGGCCCAGTCTACAATATCGACCATGTTTGTAATGTCCTCTGCAAGATGGGTGGAGGAATCTGATTTGTTTGATAATACCATAGAAAGCGTGAGAGAACTGCAGAAGGAAGCCACCCCAGCTGAATTCGAGCGATGGGAGAAGGAAGTGGGGAGATTGGATGAGAATAATTGTTCGGTTGATTTGACAGAAAAGCAAAGATGGCTACTACCCAATGCATTGGTGCAAGCCGTTGTGACCATGGCCCACAGTCCGGCCCATGTTGGAGCTAAAGGAATTTGTGCCATGTTAGACCCAGTATGGAATAACCCTAACATACAAAGGACGGCTGTCCGTTTGGTTCAATACTGTATGGTCTGTTTGCAACACAACCCGGGGAAGGCCGAAAATGTTTTGAGTGGAAGTTTTGCACCCCCAACATTACCATTTGAAGTACTCCAGATGGATTATATCCACATGGAGCACGCCAACAATTTAAAATATGTGCTAGTGGTGGTTTGTGCCTTCAGTAAATGGGTTGAGGCCTACCCAACGAAAGAGAATACTGCCTTGGCTACAGCAAAGGCCCCTATCAAAGAGTTCATACCGCGCTTCAGTTTGCCCCGTTTGATTTGGTCAGACAATGGGGGGCATTTCCATGGGGCCCTTGTTAGACATATTTGTAATGGATTGCAAATAAGACAGAAATTCCATGCAGCCCGACACCCCCAGTCAGCAGGGCTCATGGAAAAGTTCAATGGAATTTTGAAGCTGAAGATGGCTAAAATTCAGGAGAGCACTGGTTTAAAATGGCCTGACACCCTGCCCTTGGCCCTCATGTCATTAAGAGTCACCCCTCATTCTCGCTCTGGTCTCTCTCCTTATGAGATTACCTTCGGGCGACCAGCCAACATATGGAGGGTACCTAGGCCACCGCCCTTTTCTGATGTTGAATATCCTATGTTGATCAATTACCTGTATACGTTGACTAAAGACCTCCGTTCTATTCATCAGCAGGTAGCATCTGTACTGCAGCCTCCGCCAGAGGGCCCCGGACATCGCTTGGAACCTGGCCAGTAGGTACTGGTCAAGAAGTTTGAACGGGACACCAGCTTGGCTCCGAGGTGGTCCGAGCCGCACCAAATCCTGCTCGCGACCCGGACGGCTGTAAAGGTGGATGGGGGGAAGCACTGAATACACGCCTCCCATCTGAAACGACTGCCACTCCCGCTGCCTTATGATCAGCGACACTCTGGTGGAATATTGACCCAGGAAACGGAGAGAGCCACTGCATTTGTGCCTTTTTCCGACGCCTGCGAAGTAGAGCAAAGGCAAGAAAAAGGTGTGACGGGATCGGGCGACCCGGTCTCAGCTGAACCCGCAATTGCCCTTAATCCTGTCATCGATATCCCAGTAAGCAGAAGCTCTGATGAAGGAAAGGTACCTTCTTTGCTACTTTCTGATCAGGAAGCTCCGGGTCATGTGCGATACAACCTACGGCCAAGAAAGCATCACGATGCCTCAGACACCACTGTCAGGAGATAAGGAAAGACTTAATTGAATAAGATAGGGTTTGCTAGATTTCGAGTCTGAGGTACCGAGCGAGACACTGGTCTGAACCCGTTGAGAGCTGGAACTCTTGTTGTTGTGCTCTGTTCAGAAAGAAAGACTAACACTTGTGAACGGCCAGGTTGTACATCGGATTCCTTTGACAACGACGTTTTGTTTTCTTGAGATGAACGATAGGAGTCTGCCTCTGAGACTCTGACAGACACAGGGAGAAGAACCCTCTGGCAGGACGGACTGCTAGGCCCGAGTTTAGTTTTGGAGTTTTAGTTAGGAATGCACCCTTTTGGTCGTATTGTAACTGAAGAAGAGTTTCCCATTGCACCACGATATTTGCCATTTTATGAGCCAATGTTTTCTACATGGACCACGTGTGTAAAAGTAGCCTTTGTGTTAGTAATAGCAGTTATTTTAGCTATTTTCATGAGTATATTCATATATTTAGAAACACACCAGGGATTCGACCCAGAGGGAAATGGGGGACAGGGATCATTGGATCCAGAAGCCTGTATGAATTTGTATACAGATAATGAAAATAGTACTTGGTTAAAAGATGAACTTTATGATTTTTCTAACTTTAATGATTCACAGTATTTCCAACACTTTGTTGCTAGAAACGTCACCAGTGAGCGTATCGTGCCCGTTCCCATTTTGAATACTTCCTCCGATTTCTGTGTACAAGGAATGGGACATGTGCAAGTTGCTAACAGTATCTGCAATTATACTTATAGAATGAAAATATTCAGTAGCCCTCCACTGTTGACCCCACCAAATGTGTATTTCGTGTGCGGGGAAAATGCTTACACTTGGTTACCACGGGGCTGGGCAGGTCAGTGTCATCTGTCCTTCTTGTACCCCCCTGTATACATAGCACCGTCAGACTATCATATATCATATACCCAATAGACAGCGGAGACAGCTTGAGATGACAGAGGTTGATCAGACTGACACCTCCCTGCAACAGTTTACAGACTTTAGTAAAGGATTGGTCCCTTTCTGGGGGCCCATATTCAATAGTAGGGAAATAAGACGATTGTCCAGGATAGTTCAGAACGTCATCAATATCACCACCGATATTATGACCAATATTACCGTAGAGCTTCAGGCTACGAGACTCGTTTCGCTCCAGAACCGGATGGTTCTTGACGTCATCCTGGCTGATCGAGGGGGAGCATGCAGAGTGATCGGCAGCTCCTGCTGTGTGTATATTCCAGACTCCGCCCCCACAGTTCACTTGGCTATCCAAAGGTTGCACCGTATCGCAGCTGAAATGCACACTGAAAATGGGTCCTGGTCCCTCTCTGGTTGGTTCTGGGGGCTCTTGACGACTTGGGGTTGGAAGTTATTGTTGATAGTAGCTGGAGCAGCGGGTATTATTTTTACCTGTTGCCTTTGTGTGCAATGTGGTCCGGCTTGTTGCTCTTTTTGTGCCACCAAAGTGACAGCCATGTGTGTCCCTTCCCCTGTCCCTACCAAGATTCAGATGCTCCAGCAGGAGATCCATGAACTGATGGCCATTGACGAGGAAGTCTTCCAGGATTAGTACTTCCATTTTAATTAACTACATCACGCTAAAAGGAGGGTTTGAGGAACCAGAATTCGATTTAGGCCTAGTAGAACCTGTAGTTAGTTTTAGTAATTAGCGTGATGTACCTAGCAGGCTAACGTAGAGACACAAACACCAATACGCACGCCATATGTAATAACATAGGGATTAGTATACATTGTGTTACATATTTCCGCACCCAATTATACTCTGTACTGTCTGGCTTGACCGGCGCCATTTTGTGGCCTGGTGTACTCGAGAGGTTAGTGGAATCCTGACATTGCATTTAGCTCAAGCTATTCTCCTGAGAAACAGTACCACTGTAGCAACCTGCTGCTTCTGCACGTTAGGCCTGTCAAGGTTGTAGGTGGGGGTAGGCTGGATAAGCACATTCCGAGGGGTGCTGCGCTGACTCTCTCGGAGTTAGCAGAAGGGAGTTACCCTCACGACCTTGCTATAATGAGATGAACTAAACCAAGAGCGCTTTGTCTCCCATATATGGTCTTTCCCCTGCACCAACCTGTACCAACTTGTATTTTTCCTTCTTAGGTAACGGTTTCGAAATGTAACAGTATATATGTGATGAGTTGAATATGTGCCAGCAGTCTTCTTGGCGGACCTCGTGGTGTTAGGTCGCAAGGAGCTCCTCTGGCAGAGTTTGTTTGTTATAATAAACGATTGGACCTTCAACACTGACAACTGACTGATTATTGGTAATTGGTTTTGGGCTATTTGTAAGTATGGCTCTAGGTGGGTTGTAATTTATTTTTCGGTACTTCAGTCCTGTATAGAAGGCAGTGTCAAATGTCATTATTACAGGTGACTTGTGACACATCTAGTCACCTGAAATAAAAAAATAAGTATCCACTCAACTGTTATATGTTATTACAGCTGAGTCCTAACCTTACACTGCCTGCTCCCAGAGCCTGCAGCCTAGGGCAAAGACAGGTCAGCTCGCAGAGCTCAATTAAAGCGGCCCTTTAGAAAACAAAAATAAAACATGCCTTTTCCTTCTTCAGCTCTGTTTTCTACCTGATCAGTGATACGCAGACAGAGGATATTTGTGGCAACGTTTACTTTTTCCACACTCAGGTAACAATAGGAAAGAGAGCATCTCTCTGCATGTTTCTACACATCCTGAGCTACAGCGTTTTAAAAAAAAAATCTGACTTGTAATAAACGGATTCTAATATATTTTTGCAACAAATATCTAACTGCTTTTTGGTGTGTTCAGTTTTGCACTAGAGATTCTACTTTTATTATTCAGGCTTACAAACAACCTATCTCTTGCATATAAAAAGAGCACCACACTAAGGTTTTAAGTGGTTTGTTGGATGGTGATAATGTGGACATGTATTATAAGAAATAAATAACCCTCGACTGTACGTTATAAGGATAATTCAAGCAAGCTTGGACTTTAATGACCTTATGAAACAGCCTTGTTTCTCTATATGGTCCCAGAACTCCTGGTGACTTGCAATATCCTTATAGTTAATGGCAGGGAGTACTTTATATTACATAATTAACATGTATTACACAGTACACATTGGAACATTACACCTTACCACCTTACAAGAGCATGAGTGGGCAAGTCACTGACAAGGCTTAGAACGCTGGCACAAACTACTGTTTTTGTCTCTATGTATTCTAGGTTCAGCATAGGACATGGTGCCGATAAAGACAATGGAGGTGTTTACTACCCTGTAGTGGGTGATATTAGGGGTATGGCTGGTACTAGCTTGACTAACCTCCTGGGGTGGCATTAACTGCTATTAGTTGCCCTTGGTATGTGTTGTGTTCTTGCCTTAGGCTCGCTCCTAAAATTGCAGGGTGAGCAATTACCAACAGCTAATGCTGTCTGCAAAGGGATTTAGGTGCTGTTAATGCCCTGAGAATGTCAGTACATTTAATTGCATCACTGGGGGTGGGAGGGACTGTGGAAGAGGGTAGTAAAGAGTTCAGGCCAATCTTAGCTCCAGAATCTGTCACTTTCTTCAAGAAACCCAAGAACTAGGCTAGCAGTACCTGGTCCACCATACAACCCACATTCAACGAAAAGTAACAGAGGGCAAATGCATCAACGTTTACGCCTCAGCCGTTGAAGGTCCTTGACGCCAAGAGGAAATCTAACAAAGCAGAGCATTCGTAAAAGAGCTGAAGACCTCACTGCCCGGGAAAGCTTTTGAATAATAAGTTCCAAGAACAGCATCCTACCACTGTCGAGACATGGCCCCACCCGAAAGACTCCATACATTCTACAGGACTAACCTGAGCTCTATTGTGGGTCTGTTCTTTTTTTACCCACTCGTCATGAGAATAAACTCTCAAAGGTATGTGCCTCCATTTTCTGAGATCCCTCCTACCGACAGCTGTTAACTATCTGTTGTTTAAGACCTATTGTGTATGATAACACTATTTAGAGTGGGCTTTGGGTCAGTCCATTGCTTACCATTCGTTGGCGTTGTTGTCAGTCGAATTTGCTTGTTTCTTATTCGATGGCATGCTTCTGTCTTCTTCTGTTTGTTTTTCTCGTGGATCATAGCTTCTTTACAATCCTTTAAATGGGATGGCTTGCTATTTCCTCTGATCCATATCAGGAAACAATCTTTTATGTTTCTTTCAGCACTTCATGGGGGTGCATGCATTTTCTTGCCCTTACCCCTTTTTGCTGCAGTTCCCTTTACATTCTTGCCCCACTCAGGGTCTCTGTGTTGCTTTCCTCACACCAAGCTCGTCCGTTGCTTCCCCCTCCTTTCAGGGGCGGCTCTAGGCTCATGGCGGCCCTGGACAGGGAGCGTAGGTAGGGGGCCTCGGAAGAGGGGGTCCGGGTGGGGCGGAGCCCCCCGGAGCTCAGGAGGGGGGGGGTCAGGGTGTTAGGAAGTGGAACAGAGCCGGAGGCCGCCAAATCCCTGCCAGGGGCCGCCACGCAAATATGTATCCATCCTCAGAGGATTATTATATTAAGGGTATATATTGGCGTGGTGGCCCCTGGGGTTTGGTGGCCCTGTGCAGGTGCACAGCTTGCACATGCCTAAAGCCGCCCCTGCTCCTTTGCTGTCTTTGCTCAGCCCTTTTTTGTCACTTTGTTTTAAAAAGCTCCTGTGTCGCTCCCATGTACCTGCCTGGTGCTTGTTGCTCAAGCTGCTTGGCGGCATGACTTGTACCCTCCTCCCCGCAGCCACATCCACCATTGCATTCTTAAATTAATGTAGTCAATGAACACCATAGATTCCAAACGAAACCAATACAATTCTAAAATTCTAAGAACACAGTGAATACATGCATTATACATACTAAGTTAAACCATAACACATCTTCCTTTACAAAACAAAAAATATATATATTATCAACACATCAATCACATATAACATAACACATGTATTTGTAAAGCTCACATATTGCCCACAGGTATCAAGTTGCTGAATAACAGATGTTTATTGTTACCCAACTCAATGGAACTCATTTTATCAATCTCAGATGGATGAAAGGCTGAGTGGATCCAAACCTGTGACCATGAGGTCAAACACAGGCCCCTCCAGTGGGGGCATTGGTCCACTAAGCCACCAGACCCGGCAATAACAAGTACAACATGATAGCATACACAAAGCACAAGGTACAACAATACTGGTACCAGTGTACCCAAAATGGACATATGTGAGCCCAAACATTACGTTAACGAGCACACGCCTCTCCCTTCTTCACATATATAATCTGCAAGCCATTTTGGTTTAGGTCTCAGTCTTTTGTTTTTACCTTCCTTGTTTATGTCGTCCTCAGCACATTGATATTGTTCAAACACCTGAGGAACCTCTACAATGTCTTGTTTGTCCCACTTCTGAGGAACCTCTTCAGTAAACTGAGCTTTCCTGCCTGAATCCTCCATCACTTCCTCATCCCTTCACCCCTTTGATGCATCTGCGCTTCACTGCTCTCTGATTCATCCCAGTCCACATACTTCCTACCAGTACTTCCCCTCTGGCACACATTAGTTTCACCTTTAGGATTGCTGTTGTTTTCAAATTCCAGACCTTTCCATCACTGAGCTGAACAGCATAGCGAAGGACTTTGATCATCGTCATAGCGGCAGAATATTGACTCTCTCATTTGCGTACCCTCCACAATTCTTTTAAGTGACCCACACTCCTTCCCCACGTTAGCCATTGTAGGACCTCTCCAAGAAGTATATGGTTCCTTATCTTTGATGTGAGCATTAATAATCCTTTTTCTTATCTCTTTCACAGATACATTATTATTCATTCAGTCCACCAACCAATTCGAATTATCTTAGTTCTGGTGCTTCTAACACGTATAACTTCAAAATGGGTGACCGCCTGCACACTATTGACCAAAGTCCTGTAAGTACAGATAATTTTTGGCACTCATAGGTCCCAATCCTCATTGCTGCTATTAGCAAATTGAATGGCACCCTTGAGCACCCTATTAAATCACTCAATAATGCTATTTTTATTGGGATGCGGTACGTTGTTCAATCCCTAGTCCGAAAAATCAATTCTTAGCTTTAATAGAAGTAAATTGTAACCCAATGTCACTTATGACTGGTGCAGGCCACCCCTCGGTAACAGAATCAGTATCAATTTTATTGACTACTTTGACTACAGACCAGCTTGAAAAATCACCTGTAAGTGCATTGATATACCTAAATTGGGCTCCTATTGATGTCAATTGCTACAGTATCCCACGGTTTCCTAGGAACTATTGGTTCACACATATTCGGCCTCAAGGTAGACAACGATTTAGCAGCATTGGAACAAGCCGCACAGTTCCTTACTAGCCTCTCTAAACTCACGTCCATCCCAAGCCACCGACACCATTTCTACACATTTTGTGTCGTCTGAACAATACCATAATGGGCTTCATGGCACAGCTTAATGATGTTCCTTTTTAAGGTATTGGAGGGGTACTACCTTATCCCCTCTTTTTAGCCAAAGCCCTTTCACTGTCAGTTCATTTCTACCTTCCCACTTGTTTCAGGGTGGGGCTCAGGACACACTTATTCGGGTAACCTTACAACACATAATTGATCGTCACCTGCAAAATAGAATCCTTCAAGTACTCTTCCACCATTATAGAAGGTCTACCTTGATCATGTACCAATGCAATATGAAAGTCCTCTCAATCCTTCTCCACAGTTTCTTTAATGTCTAAAGGATTACTAGATAAAAAAAGTCTGCAGTTACATTCTTTCTTCCTGGAACATATTCTAATCTATAAATGGAATCTTGCAACCTCATGGCCATTCTAGCAATTTTTTGAAAGGTCTTAACCACACCCTCAGTGGTTAGTAATTTCACCACGGGTTTGTAGTCCGTATGTTGTATGCATTGTTTACCCCAAATGAATGACCTACAATTTTCCAACGCCCACCCACAAGTCAGTTTCTTTCCCAATTACAGAGTACTTCTCCTCAGCCGGGGTCAAGACACGGGATGCTGAATGCTGCGGTGACTCCCGTCCCTGTTCTTCTGCATTAGGACATCACCTAGGCCCTTATTCTGGCATCTGTTGTCACAATTCTCAACAACTCAGAATCAAAACCACTTAAGTTTGGGACATTAGCTTCATCATTTTTATGTCATTCAAATCGTTTTGGCATTCCTTGCTCCAAACAAATTTATATATTTTTTTTAGTAGTTGTCTAATATAAAAAGATGTGTATGGAAAACTTTTACATACTTGCCGTTATATTCAGATAACCCAAAGAATGATCTTTTTTTATTTCAGTAATTTTTTATTGAAAATTATATTTACATGGTGCAGAGGATATACATGGGAGATAGCTGAAAACATAGACAAAAGAAAAAACAGGGAAAAGGCGCCGGGGGGGGGGGGGGGTTAAGCATTGGCTCGCGGCTATTTGTCCATCCTTCACTCTTGTTTCTTCTTCTCGTCGTTCCTTTCGGCATTCCCCATTCCCCCCTTCGGACTGCCTGATTGTCTTTTCGCACCCCTGGTGACGTGGAGAGAGAGGTGTGGAGATATAGAGAGTAAAGAGAGTAGAGAAGCACAGTGTGTTACAGAGTAGGTGATCTGTGTAGTGCTGCCGTGTCTGGGCTCTGGGGTTTCTTCCCAGTCGTCCCCCGAGCGTTCATCCTTATTCAAAGGTGTGGGTGCTGTGTGTGTGGCTTCCACTAAGAACAGTTTGGGTACAATATTCTCCTCATAGAGCACGGCCTAAATAAGTGACAGATGGCATAGTAAATTCACCTTTAGAATATTCAAATTTTAGCCCCTTGTTCTCCGAAATCTTCAAAACATTCTGTAAATATCATGATGTCATTCCTTATTCTTTCCAAGCATTAAGCTGTCTTCAAACAGCTGACACTTTTTCATGTTACAAAACAGTTTGTACAATAATCTTTGACAAACTGTGGCCACTGATGCTAATCTGAACAGCAACCTCTTATACTAATAGCATCCTACCTGGGTGGTAAAAGCTGTGTACTATCTAATCCCCTCATGCAGTGTAATTCAGTGGTAAGCTGCAGACAGATCTAATGTTGAAACCCATGTAGCCCCCTTCACTAAGGCCAGCATTACAGAAATTTGTTGAAGAGGAAATTTGTCAATCAGAATGAAAAGACTTAATGAAGGGCTGAAACTCATAAACTGTCTGCCACAATTCTTCTTTTACTCCATTGAAGACCCTTAAAGAGCCAAGAAGATTCAATTAAATGGCGGGTTTTGTAGATGTTTTTAGGAAGTTCTAGCCAATCTTGTAATGTGTAGTCCGAGGCAATAATGTTAAACAAATCAGAGTTATTCCAACACTGAACCACCAGCCAGTAACAGCACTGCCAGCTGCTCGCGAGCCTCTAGTCAACGCCACAAAAGATTCCAAACTAAAGCAATACAGTTCTACAATTCAAAGAACACATTGAATACTTGCATTACGCATATTAAGTTCAAATATAACACCAGCAGCTGTGATTTGCTGCTCGGGAAACTCCTTTCTAAATGATGTACTTTCACACACTTTTTATATTTTTTAATGTATTTTTCGAATATAGACATTCACCATCTTGGAATGGTAAATTTAAAAGAAACAAGCATTTGCAATGCAACAGGTCTCGAATCAGTTAGAGTTATTAGTATAGTAATTACAATCTTGTGGACTGGGACCTCTAGGTTTCCAGGATTACGACTGGGTATTTGAAGAGTGATGTAATGCTTTGTGAAGGCTGGACGTATTCCTTTGTCCCCTATAGCGCTCATGCCAGCACTTCTGAATAACCAAAGGGAAGAGTTGGAGAAAGGTTTGTGGTAATTAATGTTTCAATGCATCACCTTGCATTGAGTGGATTACATTTTTTAGCGAGAGCTAACCTAGTGCACTTTTTCACTTGAAAACAGTGAGTCTTATGCTTAAACTGGGAGTTTTGACATGTATACAATAATGTACCCCACTGTAGCAGCTAAGGTGCTCGTGTGTGTGATGAGTTCAGCTTGTCTTGTTGTTGTGGGCAACTATGCATCACAAGTTGGTGCTGCCTTGGGACTGGTGTAGGATATGCATGTCATAGATCAAGGCGCGCCGCTCATAAAGTTCTGTGTCTGCTAATTAACCAAGCCCCGACATAGCCACTAGGACCGCACACCAAAGGCGGAAGAGACACCGCAAGCAAAAGAGACGCCATGCGTGTGCACAATCTCCAGTCCGGGTGGGCGAGGCAAACAGGAGACAGGGGGGGAACACAAGAGCCTACCTTGCAATGAAAAGCAAGCATTAATGACGCGTGCCAATCAAAACCATGGGTGGAGCTTCCACCCCACTTCTGAAGCAAACCCGATGACAATAGATCTCGCAGAGAGAGCAGCGCATGCGCTGCAACGCTAGGCGTGACCTATAAACTACGATCAGTTTAAAAGGGCACTAGTTTATTGCCCTTCTATTTCTGTGTTTTTCAGCAGTTTTAAGATTTTCTTAGTTTATTGTTGCTCAAATGGGTGTCATTTCTAATATTTTCTATATATTTCCCTCGTCTTTACTACTTGCTTTTGCTCACGAGAAAGTGTCACTCGTAGCGGTTGAAATGTCACTTATAATTACACTGAAATTATAAAAATAACACACATACCAATCGGAAGCCTTGGCAGCTATGCACCACAGTCCGTACTTTGTGGCCCCTGGGAAAATGTTTGCGAGTACCCATGATTTATGGGGTTTACAAAGCCACCATACTGCTAAACCTCCACCTCTCCAGATAGGCTAATCTCAAAAGGAACTGTGCTACTACATACTACACGGCTTGACTAGAACAACGGGAACAAATGAAACACTTTCTTAGATGATCGACAAGAGTGCTAATGAGCAATAATACTAAAAGATAGCTGCTGTTAAGATCAGTTTACACGGATGTCCAATTTTTTGATGCTAATCATGTGTTACGTAACGTTCCAGTTTATAGTTAATATTTTGTTCTGAAATAAAGAAGGGGAAAACAAATCACGCTATCTGCAACTCACTGGGAAGAGAATATGGTTAAATACCAGCCCTGTTTTGTATGCCAGATTCCGTCGACATTTAGTAAACGTTCAATGCAAAAAAGCTAATATAAAACACAAAAGACTAGACCAACTAACAAGACCCATAGGGAAACGTAACAGTGGGCAATAGATGTATTTACTCTTAATCCATATGAAATTTACAATTTTCCTTGACAACGTTCTGCCCTAGGTGAATTTGTCAAACAAGAAACGCTAAATAATATTTCTTTCAGATCGTTACTAGGTTTCTCAGAAGCATATACAGGTGGACTGAAATATTACTTTTTCTATTGTTATTTAACTCCCCCCAACCAAGCAAGGTACACGACATTCATTGGAACGTTTAACAGAAATGTATATGTCTAAGCTAGAAGTATCCTCTGCTGTAGAAAATGAAGACTACATGGTAACCATAAACACAGACAGAACAAATACCAAATGTACAATTATAGAAGGCGTCACTAGAAGCCAAAGATTATGTGTTTTACAACAGAAGCGAGGCAAGCTTTCAAACAAGTCCGACACCTCTATTTTAGGTAAACACATGTTCACTACTTATATGGACCTTTCATGAATTCCGCATTCTGTCGAATATTTAATGGACGGATCGTGAATTCAGCCTTTTGGCCGTTATTTGATATTTTACTGGATGACATTGGTCAATAATATCATTACTTCCGGGTTGTACGTCAGCCAATCCCATGTCTAAACATGTTCTGGGAGACGACTGGGATTGGGAGGGGCTCTTACTGTGTAAAGTGTCTTAAGATTGGAGCATTGATAGCATGTCATCCAATACCAGTGCGTTGCATTGAATTCTAAAGTGCTGATTGACATTGGAATCGCATTTGCCTTTTGCGGCAACCAGCATTTAGGACTTCTCTGAAAAGGGTTGTAGGTGGCAGTTCCCCTGTAGTTGGGACCGAAGTGCATAAAAAAAAAAAATTAGAGTGGTGTGCATTAGGGTAGTTTATAGGAGTCCGTTAGCGATGGACAAGGCTGTCACCTGGACTCGAGTTGTGAGAGTTCTTGGCCATGAGCAGAGAAGCAGGGTTAGAGCTCAAGTAAGAGAAAGCCTCAGCTAGAGGGAGTGCTAGTCGGAGCTTGGGCACACTAGGTCCTTATGTAGTCGGTCCCTTGGTCTACTGTGTGAATGCTGGTTCTTAGCTAGCTAAGCAAACCCTGCTGGAGTGCGACCAATGTTTCTGGGGCTTGGATCATTTCGGTGAATACGGAGCGACACACGTCTAATGCTTCGCGTTTAAAAACGTTGGCTCATGTCGCAAAATTCATTCACTTTTGGGGGGTGTTACCAGTCGGAAGGATGCCTACACACTACGGTATATCGCGATGGCTTCACTGTTGTCTGGGTAACCAGCACAAGTCAGTGTGGCGCAGGCGCACACCAAGGCGGAAGAGACGCCGCTCCAGTTCAGGTGGGCGAGGCAAACAGGAGATAGGGAGGGAACAAACAAGCCTTCCTTGCAATGAAAAGCGAGCGTTTATGACGCGCGCCAATCAAAAGCATGGGTGGAGCTTCTACCCCAGTTCTGAAGCAAAACCAACAACAAAAGATCTTGCAGAGCGAGCAGCGCATGCGCTGCAACGCTAGGCAAGACTTAAAAATAACCACCACAACATTATGACACGTACGTGCACAGCCGTAGTGGCACATGCATGCATATATGCTATCCGACTGGGGATGATGTAGCATCTTGACAAATATGTTCACATTAACAGCTGTAAATAAAGTACACATTTTAGTCTGACTCTACTCTGAATGGAGCTGTGCTGCGCAAACTGACAGGCCACATGCTCTGTATGCATGTAGCCAATAAATAAAGGCAAAAGTTTCTTGTAAGTGATCAGGGTTAAAAAGAGAAGAGTTTTTGTTATTGGCTCATTTACTCAGTGATGTCAGAGGCTAGCAACAAGGCGCAGGGCTTGGCACTGCAGCAAACCATGATGATTTTCCAAGCCCTGCTGCCAATTGGTGATTTCACTATGCATGTGATTACATAATTGGAAGGCTCCCTCCAGGCTACCTTTTGAACTTTACAGAAAGTCAAGGAAGTAATTTAGACTTTCTTCAAGTGCCTAAAGAGGACACGGCCATAAGGAGAGGTAACCCTGTCGCCTCACACCACAACCAAGATGGCACCAAAGTCACTGTGCTGATTGCACGTGGTAGTTGAAAATATGGCCCTTGTGTGGGCGGTACAAGCCTACACTGTTGCATTTGTGCTCAAAATAGTTTCACAGTTCCTGCTAAGTTACTAGCGCCAGGTCCTACCTTGCAGCTAACAATGAGGGCGTTGCCTGGCCTTCACGGTAATAACTAATACTGCTGGAGCTTCCACATGTGCCAGTTCAGAAGGCAAGGACACATTTACTCTTTGAGGCTTAAGTCCAAGCCCACTTCACAAGTTCATGCCTCTAGATGTGTCTAGCCTCCCCCATCAAGTGACCCTCTGCACATTTGCCTCTTTCCACTGCTGTCTTAGAAGGGCACTGTGCTTCGTTACCTGTGAATCCAAGGGGGTAATTTCAGATATTGCAGCCACTCGATTGCAGGACATTTTGTCATATTTTATATCACTTTATTTGTATACTAGCAGCCCGTCCCGACCTTGTCCGGGAGCAATCAGGCTTAAGGGCCCCCGCCCGCCCCGACATTGTCCGTGGGTCCCCCGGTGTAGCAGCCCGTCCCGACCTTGGCTTCAGGGCCCCCGCCCGCCCCGACATTGTCCGTGGGTCCCCCGGAGCCTTACCTCATCCGCCGCACCTCCCCGCGCTCCTGAGTTCACCGGTCCGCCGCTCCTCTTCGCTCCTCCCCTCTCCTCCCCGCCTGTCCGCCGCTCCTTTCCGCTCCTCCCAGCCTGTCCGCCGCTCCTAAGCGCTCCTCCCCGCCTGTCCACCGCTCCTCCCCGCGCTCATGTCCGCCATTCCTCCCCGCGCTCATGTCCGCCGCTCCTCCTCGCGCTCCTGGACGTCGCTCCCCCCGCGCTCCTGATGTCAGCACGCTAAGCATGGGCGAATTTTGCGAATCTCGCGTTCGCGAATTTTGCGGATTTGCGAACTTGCAATCCGCAAAATCCGCGAATTCCCGCGAATTTGCGGATTTTTTTTTGTGTGTTCGCCCGTGTTTCTGCCAGTTCGCGAGGGTTTTTACAATTTCGCAATTTGCGAACTTACCTGTCGGGTCGCAAGTTTTGCGAACTTGTTGTTTCTACGTGTCCAGCCTGTTTGGGACACTCTTCTTCATCACTGCCACTCTCTGTCACCACTGCCACTCTCTGACTACTCATGCCACCCTCTGGCCCACCCATGCCACCCTCTGTTTCATCACCACACCCTCTGGTTGTCCAGTGTACATTATTTTCGGCAAAGCAAAGCACACCTTCCCTGCCTCAAGTGACCTGAATTAATTTGGGGCTGATTAATGTGTCACAGAATATTTTTTTAGCTGGCACCTGCTTCCTTAGTGCGCCCTGATTAGTGATCTTTTGCACTTGCTAAGTGCTTTCATTGTTGCAAAATTAGTTACAACACCTGCCCTGCCCCAACTGACAATAATGAATTAGGGGCTGATTAATGGATTTTAACTTCCAGCCTGGCTCCTGCTTGTCTCCCTTAGCTGTAATTCAGGACCTTTGTGGCATATGTGTAACTATTCTGAGGTTCAGAGCAGGGTCACATAATAGTTGCAACTGGCAACTGAACTCTGGAGGGGCCCCTCAGGAAGCACTACAGGAAATGGCTACTAATGATGAGCCTGAACTTTTGAACCTGGTAAGTAGTTTCAGTTTTGCTAAGATCGTATTTCTGCAATTTAGCACTTATTCGCGGGGCGCGAAGTTGTACTGGAAAGCCGCGAACTCACGCGAACAGTGCGAGCAGTGCGAGCAAAATCCGCTGCTCGCGGATTTGCGGATTTTGCGGGAGATTCGCGAATCTCGCGGATTGCGAATTTCCCGAAAATCCGCAAAATCCGCGAGCGAAACGGATTTTCCGCCCATGCTTACAGCACGCACGTCGCGGCCGGCGCTGCTTCCATGGTACTACTTTTTTTTTTCTCGTACATTTTTTAAATAACGTATATTTTTTAAATTTATATAGCCTATGTCCATCTGCACACCCTGACAATTTCAACGATGTATCGGGTGTGTGGATTGGCGCTGTGGTTCCCGAGTTTACCCGCCTCAAAGGTTCAAAGTTCTTCCTTTATAATAGTAATAGATTTCCGCGCCCGTATTCTTTGAAATCTTGCTTCCCCTTCCTCTGTTTTCTCCCTTTTTTAATAGGAAATTTGTCTCTATTAGTTAAATAATCACTGCAAATGCCTGTTCCAGACTACAGGCCATAAGTTTGAATCCTACCAAGGCCAACACAACCTTCCATCCTTCCGAGGACAGTCAATTGAGAACCATCAAATCTGTGAAAAGAAGAACTCATTGATAACAGCACTTTAAAATGACAAAATGGTGGTATGGATAGCTAAATAAAAATAAGTTGGCATTATTTTCTCTCCCACAATCTCCTGTAAGGGTTTGAGCAGATTCTCCAAGGGCCCTCAACTCAGTGCCATATATAATAATGCTTTGGGAATGAGCGACTGTCACTACCAGTGTGCCCAAAATTCTTCAATGGGTGGCCCATGCAGCCCAAAGACTAATGACGATCTCGATATCGATATGGGAGACTCGGGTGTACCATATCACATTCTGTAGAGGGGGCAATCATTTTTCACTACACCACTGGCTTTCCTCTCAGTGTAATTGTGTTGTGGGCTAATCTCCCATCACTGCTCAGTGGTCTGAGAAGATTAGTCCTTCCTGCTCAGTTGCAGCAGGGGGGCGAGCAAAAGCTGTGACTGCATGTTAGAGTCTGTGGTTTGCAGTATAACCCCCACACACAGAAAAGTCACAGGAAAGAGCGGTAACACCTCTGCTGCTACGGACGGGCATTATGAAGATCACACAGTGCTATAGTGTACACCTGGACAGTGAATTTCGACCATGAAAATGTTTTCTTCGCCCCGATTGCTGCTGGAAATCAAAATGTCCGGGGAGCAACTGGGACATAAATGTTCATACATTTAAACATGCGCACAGCTGCCTGAGGGGTACTTATTCATTTGGCCCAGGGCAGAACCAGTTAATTGTAATCTGGGTTAATTGAACTATGTGGCGAGGACGATCATGCCTCAGAGTTGACTTCATTTGATGGCAAGAAAAGGCAAACTATGCAGCATAATGCATCGCATTTTGTGATAGTATTACTTCGTTATTACAATTCTTAACACTGTCTGCGAGTCGGTTTTACTTCATTAATAAAAGTTTAATACCCTGATATAGCAATATTCAAGAGAAAGGTGACCAGTCAAACTTTGTGAGGGGCCTTCCATTGCACTGCAACTTGTAACCACACTTTTAGTCACTGTTGATCGGTGTGAGCTACAAACAAAACATTCTTTTTGTTAAAATCTTCAGATTATGCAGCAGTTGATGGATAATGTGGCAAATGTGGCAAATAACATGAAAATAGCATGAGTGCAGTGACCATGATTATAAGCACTTGCACAGGAAGACTCTCCTCAGACCCCCCAAAACGCGAAAAGAGGTGTGCACAGGCAGGCGTAGCTACGGACCTTACCGGAGTTTTGGAAAAAGAACAGCGAAGCACGTCTTTTCCTAGAAGCAAAACTCATGTGCTCTACTCCCATTCTTGAAGTGTTGGGTCAGGTAAGAGCAATGAATGGTTAGATGACTGGATCTGCAAATCATTAACGTGTCCTACACATTTCTTCTTGCGCCATGAGTACTGCATACATTCAAACGGAGCTCCTGGTCTCCAGCGCCTTGAGACCCTCTGGGTAAGTAGTGCGCTATATAAATACGATGATTGATTGATTGATTGATTGCAGGAACCAACAACACGTCATTAATAATTACGGCGCAGAGGCACAGCAGAGGCACGGCACAGCACTGATGTCAGCACGCACGTCGCGGCCGGCGCTACTTCCATGGGACTACTTTTTTTTTCTCGTAAATTTTTTAAATAACGTATATTTTTGTAATTTATACATCCTATGTCCATCTGCACACCCTGACAATTTCAACGATGTATCAGGTGTGTGGATTGGCCCTGTGGTTCCCGAGTTTACCCGTCTCAAAGGTTCAAAGTTCTTCCTTTATAATAGTAGTATAGATATAGATCAGACAGGCTCAAAACCATCTTCAAGGGCCACCATGCACTATTTTATTGTATAGTATTTGAATTGATAAAGTGCTTCATACCTTTGACTAGAAGACAAAGCACATTTGTTGATGGTTTGCATGAGACAAGGGAGAGTTATGTGTAAGATACTGGGTTATTAGCCGAGTGGGATAAGTACCCACCTCAAGTAATATTCACAGTCCTGTCAGGGTGAACCCTTAAAGTCACTACATTAGCCTGAGCCGAACCCTCTGGTGGGTATGGCACAGAGCAGACCGGCTTAACTTAGAGGCAATGGGAAAAGAATGTATGCAGTACAAAAACAGTAATAAAGTCGAAATCGAAAACAATAAAGAGCCAAACACATCTTAGAAACAAACAAAAATGTAATAAAGAAAATGACACCAAAATGATATAAATTCAATAAGGCAAAACTGAGATAGGATTTTTAAAGTTTTAAGTAGAAATAACACAAAGAAGAGCAAAATGCCAATGATAGTCATTGGTTGCAGTAGAACAGGACCTAGACGCAAGTTAACGCTGACCGCAATGGAGTATGAGTCGGATACACTTACCGGGATCGTCCTGGTCAAAGATTTTACTTTCTGACTTCAGTCCATTGAGTCCCAACCCACCAGAGGAGTGCGCTTTTAATGCACCCCACAGGACCTTAGGGAAGGCGCTTATAGGCTCACAGGGTGGCAGACAGAGGTCAGCAGGAGGGTCCAGTTGCCACTGGTCTGCTAGGCAGCTGCAAGAAAAGGCCCCTTGTAGCTTGTTATGCCCTTATAGCTGTAACACGAGGTCAGCCATCTGACCCTTGGAGTCTGTTTGTTGATGGTAGAAGAGGAAGAGCAGTCTTCTAGGATCTTCTCGATCTCGGATGCACGTTCGGTCCTATTCTGATCTCCCACAAGTCCGCCCGAGTGTTCTGAGGTTGCCACTCTACTCTATGCCACTCCACTCTACCCCACTTCAGTCTGTCCCACTGCACTGTATGCCACTCAACTCTGCGCTACTCTACCGCACACTATTCCAGAGTGGAGTGGGGTGGACTAGAGTGGATAGGAACAGAGTGGATTGCAGTGGATTAGAGTGCAGTGGAGTGAATTAGAATGAAGTGGATTAGAGTGGAGTGGTTTAAAGTGGACTGGAGTGGATTAGAGTGACATGGATTGGAGTGTATTAGATTAGAGTGTATGTGGAGATGCCACATTAGAGTGTATTAGATTAGAGTGCATGTGGAGATGCCACATTTATGCCTGATACTACCTAATGGGTAGGAATGACCCTTGGCGATGCCCCAACCAATGAGGATAAAGGTTCCCCGGCCTAACTCTACCCATTTTGGGCCTTTTCAAGATGGTCCAAGTCTTCAGCCAAACTAAACTGATGCTCTAAAGGTTTCGGAGTGATTGTGGGGATTGTACATGGTAATCCTAGTGTCCTTCCACATTTAACACTAAAGTCCACTTTTATTCAGTTCCTGTCCCCCAACAAACGTATTGACAGAAGTTTCATAGAAATAAGCTTAGCTTTCATGAACCAGTCAGTGGATGCACACAAATAGTTTGGGCATTCTGTTTCCCTCTTTTGAAGTGTGCCCCAAATGTCATATGAAAAACCCCAGAAGACCCGTCCAACAGGTCTTAACACTCCAGCATGATCTGAGACTGTGATGTCAACAAGAGGCCAACTGTGATGGAGCTGGGTTGGCTTTGGGGACAGGTGTTAGCTACATCTGCTTGTGCCAGGGTAGGCCTCTTTGATTTAGTTTTCTACAGTGAAAATAGCTTTGAGGTCCTAGTCACTGTCAAGACATAAACTTATTTATGTTCTACTTTTTAATACATGGGCAATAAGGCCTTATTAGTGGTGACATATACGTATTTAAAAGGACGATTTTAGGCTTGTCAAAAGGGGTTGTTTTGACCGGTCGAATTTGCATTTTAAAACTGCACAGCCAGTCTGGTAGTCATGTTTATATTGCCGCTGTAGCAGGTGGCACAACGGATTGTGCAGCCCTATGTGACATTTAACTTACAGGCCATAGCACCACATACTAAGGACATAATGATAAGTTAAATATGCCAATGCAGAGTATTTACACAATTTTACCATCGTTGTTTTCCTCACCATGCCATTACAGTTTGAACCCAGCCATATGCAAATCAGTCTTGACCCTGTGCCTCATGGGAACAGTCTATCCCGAACTGCCAAGCCAGGTCCTCCCTGGACTGGAAACAAGCATCCTAGGACCGGTTTCGGGGTTTCACCCCTCTTCAGCCAGGATAGCTTGATTCCAGTGGCATGGAGAGCACAGGACCCACGTCTGGGTATACCCGACCCACTCGGGGTGACAAATGCAAAAACAACAGTCGATGGACAGAATGCAGAACAATGTCATACACTCACCCCGGTACAGAGATCCAGGCCTAAATCCATTGTTTTTTTGCTCACCATGCCATTCCAGTTTGAACCCAGCCATATGCAAATCAGTCTTGACCCTGTGCATTGTCAGCATTCTGTCCATCATTTGTTTGCTGTAACACTTTTCGCCCTAAATGGGATGGGTATGTCCAGACGTGGGTCCCTTGCTCACTGTGCCACTGGATTCAAGCTAGGCTGGCTGAAGAAGGGTGACATACCCTGTAACCGGTCCCAGGATGCTTGTTTCCGGTCGAGAAAGGACCTGGCCTTGCAGTTCAGTCTGGACTATTCCCATTAGGCACAGTGTCAAGACTGATTTGAATATGGCTGGTTACAAACTGGGGTGGCATAGTGGGCAAAAGAATGATGGATTTAACCCAGATCTTTTGACTGGGTGAGAATGTTTGAATTGTCAGCATTCTGTCCCTCATTTGTTTGCTGTAACACTTTTCGCCCTAAGTGGAATGGGCATGCCCAGACGTTGGTCCCTTGCTCGCCATGCCACTGGAGTCAAGCTAGCCTGGCTGATGAAGGGTAATACCCTGAAATCGGTCCCAGGAGGCTTGTTTCCGGTCCAGGGAGGACCTGGCCTGGTAGTTCGGTCAGGACTGTTCCCATGAGGTACAGGGTCAAGGCTGATTTGCATATGGGTGGGTCCAAACTGGGGTGGCGTAGTGGGCAAAAGTATGATGGATTTACCCAGATCTTTTGACTGGGGGAAAATGTTTGCATTGTTAGCATTCCGTCCATCATTTGTTTGCTATAACACGGTATTCTATATCCAGCAAAAATATGGTTCAGCAAAAAGGTTAAAGAATTCGAGGTACCCTGGCGAAACGGCAAAAGTTCCAACAACATGGAGAAAAGAATGTGACTGTCATGTGCAACTTCACAAATGTTAAAATCATCCCTATCGGTCTGGTCTCAATATATTAATATTGGTACCTTTTTGAGATACCATTCAGGTGGTACACGGTGTTCGTCAAGGATCAATATTATCACTTATACTATTTGGTACATATGTTAAACCCCTTACGGGATCATCTGAGCACAAGTGTTCCTTTCACCAGTGTGTAGACTGTACACATATTGGCAGACTAACCTTTAACTCACCTGATGCGATTAAAAGACTGGACTCACTTTGAGGTACATCCTTTTCGAGTGCGGTCATGTCCCCATGTTCGAAGTGAACCCTGGCACTCTCTGCATTTAACAAAGGATTGTCTATTAGTCTGTATTTTGTCTGATTTATGATTTGTATGATTTTGTTTTGCTCATGTATAATTCCAATAAAAAAATTAATGAACAAAAGATTAAATTCACAGCTTTTTCGCATCCAGCAATGTGTGGGGCAAAGACCTCTCAAATTCAATGCCACGAAGACAGACATTCTGCCTATAACTAATAATCAAAATAAAACTGCTGTTCTTACTTGAGCACAAGCATTAAAAGATGCACATGTCAAGTAAAATTCCCAATCTTCTTACTCATTGAAAATCTCCACTTCTATCAAAACCCACACAGAGCAATGGCAAACATTGTGACAGAGCATTTAGAAAATAAAATTAAATAGAGATACTCTTCAAGAGTCTAGACAGAAGGTAAAACCTTACTATTCTCTTGCTCAGACTATGTATGCATTCTTCACTGCTCCCCTCCCCAGAAACAAGCATTGGCGTAGCCAAAAGGTCTCGTCTATGGGAGAGCTATTGGCTTTGGCAATGTGTTTTAGCCATGTTGTACACAGTGTGGCTGCTGTTCAGCATGGCTAAAGGTTAGTGGCATAGAGGCAAGTATGCTGTCGTAGAGTGCGGTAGAGTGTAGTGGCATAGCTTGACATAGAATGTCATAGAGTGGAGTGGCATAGAGTGAAGCAGAGTGGCATAGAGTGGAGTACAGTGTCATAGAGTAGAGTGTCCTGAGTGAAGTATCATGCAGTGGTATGTCATACAATGTTGTGTTGTATAGTTGAGTGTCATAGAGGGGCATGGAGTGGATTAGAGGGGGTTTGAGTAGATTAGACTGGATTGCATACGAGTGAATGAGAGTGTCAGGATTGGAGTGGATTGGATTAGAATGGAGTAAAGTGGATTAGAGTGGACTGGATTAGAGTGGATAGGAATGGATTGAAGTGGACTGGATTAGAGTGGCTAGGAGTGGATTGGAGTGGAGTGAATTGCGTGGTTTGGAGTGCTTTGGAGTGGATTGGAGTAGAGTGGAGTGGAGTGGAATAGAGTGGACTGGTGTGAATTGGATTGCATTGGATTGGATTGGAGTGGCAAGGAGTGCTGAGCATTGGAGTGGATAGCATTAAAATGAATTGGAGTGGAGTGGATCAGAGAGGGTTGGAGTGGATTAAAGTGGAGGGGTTTACAGTGGAGTGTATTAGAGTGTATACAAGTGGCCAGGGTTAGAGTGGATTGGATTGGAGTGGATTGAAGTTGAGTGGATTGGAGTTGAGTGGATTGGAGTGGCTTGGTGTGTGTTGGAGTGGATTGGAATAGAGTGGAGTGGAGTGGATTAGAGTGGCTAGGAGAGGATTGGATGAAGTGGAGTGGATTGCGTGGATTATAGAGCATTGGAGTGGATTGGAGTAGAGTGGAGTGTAGTGGATTAGAGTGGACTGGTGTGGATTGGATTGCTTTGGATTGGATTGGAGTGGCAAGGAGTGGTGAGCATTTGAGTGGATAGCATTAGAATGAATTGGAGTGGAGTGGATCAGAGTGGATTGGAGTGGATTAGAGTGGAGGGGATTACAGTGGAGTGGATAAGAGTGTATAGAAGAGGCCGGGGTTTAAGTGGATTGGAGTGGATTTAGGTTGAGTGGATTGGAGTTGAGTGGATTGGCGTGGCTTGGAGTGCATTGGAGTGGATTGGAATAGAATGGAGTGGAGTGGACTGGAGAGGGTTGGAGTGGAGTGGACTAGAGTGGATTGGAACAGTGTGGTTTGTAGTGGATTAGAGTTGCTGTCAAGTACAAAGCTCCTGGTGCTCTGGCCAAAAGCACACACCCCAAAAAAATGTGACCTTGTGTAATGCAACTTTTGCTCATTTAAAGTGCTCCGTGCCGCATGGAGTTCATGCCATAAAACAAATAGTAAAAAAAGAAGAAATAGCACCTAAATTACAGCTGGGTGCTAATTAAGAGAAACCAGTTTGCACTTCATCCATGTGCCACACAAAGAACAAAAATGGCACAGGAGCTAATGTCTAGAAAGCGCTGCCAAATTAGAAGGCAGTTGAGAAGAGTGATAATAATGCTGACGAATGGTAAGTAAGGGGCGGGCCAAAAATCCTTTTTAAACAGGGATAACATGAGCATGTTTCGGATGACCCCGCTCCTTAGACGAAGGGCCTGATTTTGAGTCTGACACATGTGTTACTCCATCACAAACATGAGAGATATCCTGTGCGCATTATTAAAACTGCTTTGTATACATTGACACATGTAACAAGGCAGAAGCGATATCAGTCTCGGTCTAACAGGCCCTAAATTAGCTCTCTTTGGGCCATATGTAGGTGGCCAAATACTGGTTGGTAAAGCCGAAATTCAGTAAATTTCGGCTTTACCGACCGGTTTTTAGCCCTGTGAGATGTACGTATTACCGAATGGCGACGATGATAACGATTCGGTAAATAATTACTGATTCCTTATTTACCGATCGGTGAACACCGAAACAATGAATACCGAATCGGTAAATAACAAATCTGTAAAAATCCCAAATTGCGATGTAGCACAAAACGGTATTACCGAATTTGATCAAATTCGGTATTAACGATTCGGTATTTACCACTGATCCTGAGCAGGTGGTAATCAGGTGCAGTGCATAAAAACAGCCCCAAAATGCAACAGTGTGAACACAATGGCGGGCCTCTACCTCATAGCAAGGCGGCTACGCTTGAGAGCAGCAGGAGTGAGGATCTGGAGACGGGAAGAGCGGGTGTACAGGCTGCACATCACATTGTTTCAATTGACTGAACCAGAAATCCATGAAAGGTACAGGCTGCACCCACACACCATCCTTGACTTTGGGATTGACCCACAGACCAACTACTGTGGTGAGTATTTCAATACTATTTACGCTGAGCCTTACACCTTTCTGGCCTAACTCACAGAGCAGCTACTGTGTTGTATATTTCTATATCCATTGTTACACACCATAGTCACTTTTAAACTGGCCCATTGACACTACTGCAGCGAATATTTCTGTGTTCCATAAGTCCCCTCTTACTTTCTAATGGGGTGCCCCATGGAGGGACAACTGTGATATGCAAATCTTTTCTCTTTGAGTTGTATCTTAGTTCCTTCTGGGGTTTGACCTACAGCTGCGGTGAATATTTTTATCTTCCTTGAGTAGCGTGTTACTGCCTTCTGGGTCAGTCTGAAGTCCAACTGCTGTGGGGAGTATTCCTATATTTTTTAGACCCCCCCTTACTTACTGCTGGGATTACCCATTAATCCACAAATATTGTTTCAATTTACATTTCCCCGGGTGATGCCTTAACTGATCCCACAGACCCACTGGGTTACATATGGACTCGCTGCAGAGTTACGTCCATATAGTACTCTCTGGTTTCTTAATAGCATCTGTGGGATCGGGGCTTCTGTCATGTCTTGGTGGACTCTTACAGTGCATTAGTTGTGAACCCACTGATCCTACCAGGACCCATCTCTAAGTCATCAGACAGTCATCCAAAGGTGGTAAATGCTCTGTCCCACTACAGCTGTTCTTGCATCATTTTATGGTTAACTGCAGCAAACCATATTTGAAGCACATCTCCAAACCTCACACAACAGCTCCCACAAAGGCCAAACGTCAACCAATCGTCTTTCCAACCATGCACTCTGAAAGGGTACCAAAGAACTTGATGCAAATTGGAGTGCTTAGCGACTCCATAAGCGTTATGAAGCGCTACATAAATGCTAAAACAGAATACGATGCATTCCAAAAAGACTCTCTTTTTAATGCGCACTCTGTGTTCCTAATAGATTGTGGTACATAGTCATTCAAGGGTGCAAACTCGAAATCCTGTATTGTGCATAATCCTGCTGCTGATCTTTATCTCTGTCTCTGAGCCATCAGTAGTAAGTTGTGTGCTCTACGACTTGCAGGCCTTGCATGGTGCTTTTACTGTTGCCTGCTCATTTGTATGTGATTTGTAGAGCGCATAGCTGCCCAAGGGCGTCCCAGCCCATTCATCATTTCCTTGTAATCACTGTATCGCAAAGAAGTTATCATGTTTTCGGAACATCAGCTGTGAATCCTTTGCTATGATCATTTTGACAACTCATTCAGTGCTCAGACCCCCCTTATGAGCCCAGAGTTTTCTCTTTACATTTTAAAAGCCTCTGATTCTGTGCTGCAGATTGTGATTGGCCTTGTTATTTGCAGGTTATCAATTAATTTATGTTTCCTTCTGTAATTATATGACTAGCAAGTCTTTTATTCCTCAAGTCTTTACTTTGTTTTTTGTTTTTGGCTCATTGACCTCTGGCATCCTTTCTATGGCAATATTAACTTACTTCTTTGATCTTCTAATTCCTCTTTTCAGCTGTCACTCGGTTTTGTCCTCAGAAACTCAGCACCTGAATACTCCATTTTATTGGCACCGTTGGATGGCTCTAAACTTGTTTATCAAAATAGAGAGCAGTGAATAAATTCTTTGTCTATGAAAACTATCTTGGGGTGTGGATGGTGTGTTGCTGATTTCAACTGTGGCCATCAGATGATAGTTGACAAACTGAACAATCCTAAAAATGTATGGCCTATGTAATTCCATATCAGGAACAGGTCATCACTATATCTAAGCCACAGGTTCCTCATTCCTTTTCCATTTATTTGAGTTAAAGAAAATGCGGATCCCTAAACCTAAATTAATGAAATAATTAAGTTAACTTTTAAAGTTCTTAGGTACTTTTGTTATAAGTGGAACTACAGATGTAGTGGTCGAAGACCATTGTCTCCATAATGGCATTCAAACTAAGCATGGGCGGAAAATCCGTTCCGCTCGCGGATTTTGCGGATTTTCGGGAAATCCGCAATCCGCGAGATTTGCGAATTTCCCGCAAAATCCGCAAATCCGCGAGCAGCGGATTTTGCTCGCGCTGCTCGCACTGTTCGCGTGAGTTTGCGCCCCGCGAATAAGTGCAAAATTGCAGAAATACGATCTTAGCAAAACTGAAAGTAACTACTTATCAGGTTCAAAAGTTCAGGCACATCATTAGTAGCCATTTCCTGTAGTGCTTCCTGAGGGGCCCCTCCAGAGTTCAGTTGCCAGTTGCAACTATTATGTGACCCTGCTCTGAACCTCAGAATAGTTACACATATGCCACAAAGGTCCTGAATTACAGCTAAGGGAGACAAGCAGGAGCCAGGCTGGAAGTTAAAATCCATTAATCAGCCCCTAATTCATTATTGTCAGTTGGGGCAGGGCAGGTGTTGTAACTAATTTTGCAACAATGAAAGCACTTAGCAAGTGCAAAAGATCACTAATCAGGGCGCACTAAGGAAGCAGGTGCCAGCTAAAAAAATATTCTGTGACACATTAATCAGCCCCAAATTAATTCAGGTCACTTGAGGCAGGGAAGGTGTGCTTTGCTTTGCCGAAAATAATGTACACTGGACAACCAGAGGGTGTGGTGATGAAACAGAGGGTGGCATGGGTGGGCCAGAGGGTGGCATGAGTAGTCAGAGAGTGGCAGTGGTGACAGAGAGTGGCAGTGATGAAGAAGAGTGCCCCAAACAGGCTGGACACGTAGAAACAACAAGTTCGCGAAACTTGCGACCCGACAGGTAAGTTCGCAAATTGCGAAATTGTAAAAACCCTCGCGAACTGGCAGAAACACGGGCGAACACAAAAAAAAAATCCGCAAATTCGCGGGAATTCGCGGATTTTGCGGATTGCGAATCCGCAAATCCGCAAAATTCGCGGATTGCCAATCCGCAAAATCCGCTCATGCTTAATTCAAGCATAATGGCATCGATTGAAGCGATGGCAGGTAAGTGTTGGTCAGTCATTTGAATGGAGCGGAAATTATGAAAAGGCACTGAAATTTGCATTGTCTCGGTACCTTGTTTTCAACATTTGAGTAGGTCTTCTGATTTTGTTCTGATTGTGTTCTCTCAGAGCCTCTTGATCACTTCGCAGAAGAAGGATTACAAGTTTTCAGGTAGTTGATGAGAAAGAGTAGGGGAAGAAGGGGCCTGTTGGAAATCCAGCATTTCACATGTGGATCCTGAAGAGTTCCTGGATTGTAATTTACACATTCGAAATAAGATCCAAAAATTTGGGATGTTGCCATTTGACTGTCCTCTTTGTACCCTAAGGCATAAGCCATGCACACGGTACGTTCGATTAGGAGTTACGACTCCTTGGAGTTTTGGTTGAATGTTCTGTATAAGAATTTCATCGAGCTGCCATCCTGGGTGAGCTCACGGCTTGCAATTCTATGAGAGAATCGGAGGGGTTTGAGTTAGGCCATCCACTCAAGGGCACTATGAGTCGGTAGTCAATGTAAGTAATATTCTGAAACAAGAAATCCCTTGGTGGGAGTTCAGAGAAGCCATCATGCATTTGAGGTATCGAGCGAGCTTCTCTGGGTGAATTATGCTCCAAATCCCAGAAGGGGTCAACATACTGTTTCTGTTTTCATTGGGACCTAAAGCTATCAAATCAAATAGACAGCCAAGCACAAGATCTTGCACAGTGGACATCATGGAAATCAATTCAAAGTACCTTGAATATCTAAATAATATCCATGTATGTACCCTGCCTGATTTGAATAATAACTTTCAAATAACACAAAATCCTGGTCTTTCCGGTCTTTTATTCAATGTACATATAGTGTTAGTGTGGTAACACTTTTTTGTTCTGATTTTATTGGACCTCTTTCTTAAGAAATTAATAAATCCAAGACAGCCACTGATCAATTTCAGACCCGGGTACCCCGATGAAGTAATACAGGCTGTTGTATGCTGGCTGAGGATTCGAGACTACATTTGATAACCTCTAATAAAATGGAGAGTGATGGCAGACGTGTAAAAAATAGATAGCTCAGTGTAATGATTTTGGGTCATGTTTATCTTGCAGCTATCACCTTGCGTGGCCCTGCGTGGCTTGATAAATCGAGAGTACCTCAACGCAGCGCAAAACGCTGCGTTGCGTTACCCTGCAACATGGAGGCATTCCCTGGGTGGAACGTCGGTATCTCCAAGCATCCGCCCATTAATTTTGGAATTACTAACAATTGTAAAACTGGGAATTCTTTTGGATGCTTCAACGCCCCAGGAGAGGCGTCACAAGGAGAAATATGTTTATTCAGCCTTATTTTTTCCTCTTTCGATGTGTGCTGCAAAATTCAAAAGAGGAAAAAGCCTCTCATGAATGTTTTTGTGTAGGAGGGTGCTCTTTCCTGCACAAAACAATCCTGCTTTCAACGCAGGCACCCTTGCAACATGGTGCAAGGGGTGCCTGCATCAGAGACAGGCAGCCAAAAGGGTGTCAACGCAAGGAAAGGACAGGAATGCGTTTTATTATGTTAAATACAGCACATTCCTTCCCTGTCCCTTTCATGCAGCGCAATTTGGTGGCTTGCTGTGCTGCGGGGCGCTGTGGGAAAGCTACATAAATATGCCCCTAGATGCAGAAAGGTATCAAACAAAACAGCTTTGAACATGTGACCTTGCTGTTACCCTCCTTAGAAAACCCTATAATATAACAACATGAGGAGCCCTGGTTTGACCCAATATGCAAACCAACAGTCAAATACTTCAGAATTTTGGGCAAAATGGGAATCCTAAGTTTATTACTTTATAAATGTAGAAAAGGTCTGTGCAGAGGTAAAGAAGTGAAATTTAAAAAATAAAACACTGTTCAGATTGAACAGAACGATTTAGTCGCCCAAATGTGGGTAGAGGTTCTCACTTTTGGGTTAGTCTAGAATGTGCCATAAAAAATAAATGAATAACACTTTCATCTTTAAATGATACACAAATAAACTATAGATGAATAAATCTCTGTTTAAGTTGGACAAAATGAATAAAGTTCACAACATGCATTCGGCAAAGTACAAGCTGTGCAGAAGGACAAGTGAAAGAAAGCACTCTTTATGTTATGCAACATGAGTGATGCAGGGAACGCACTGCTAAAATAAACTACTTGGAAAATGAGGGAAAAGTTTCAAGTTTAATGAAAGGAAGTCTGGTGTAAAGACTGTGCCGATTTCAGTGGCGCTGCTGTCAAGAGAATCAGCGGTTTGTTTCAATCAGATCTTGACACGGCTTTCAAGACAGTACTTGGAAATCCTGTCTGCAGAACTAATTTTTAGAGTTTGTGTTCAAATAACAAAAGTGTTCCTGGCACTGACCTTGATACATACCATAAACAAGGCTCTAAGCGTTTTGAAGCTAATGTATCAAATTCGGGGGCATATTCTCAAGAACGTGTGATAGCCATCGCAAAAGTAACTTAACGCAACTTCCAACATCGCAGTCTGTCGCGGGAAAATGAAGCAGTGTTAACCAAGCATTCTCAACACAGCAATACCATGCGATAGTCTCCAGATAACATGTCAAATGTCCTCATTAAATTAAACGCCACGCCGCAAAAATGCGATTCGCGAACGCAAAAAATCAAGCGATGAGGCCAATCGTGGTATAAAAAGCAGCAAAAGCCAGCGACAGGCCTGCAAATCCCACACCTCAGGTGGGTTGTATGACATTACAATGCATCGCATGCCATTACATCGCGGTTTTTACAACGCAAGTCGTTACAACGACTTGCGTTGGAGGGCGCTGGACTTAGGAGTAGTATAATTTACTATTCCAATCCAGTCTACATACAGTAGGGAAGGTGTTGGATAGTAAATTATACTAATCCTTGTCCTAGAGCGCCATAAAAGCGCAAGTCGTTGTAACGACGTGCGTTGTAAAAACCGCAATATAATGGCATTGTGATGTAACAACTGCGTTGTAAACGGCGTTTCCCATCAGGTGGGAAAGTGCACCATAAAAACTATAGAAGCAACACACCAGAAACAATCCAAAGCGCGTAGCAACATGGATGCACCCTGACAGAGTGCAGAGGCCAACACGACCCGCACAACCCCTACAGACCACCAGCAAGAAACAATGGGGACGGGAACGGCCAAGGAGAAGAGGGAGAGGAAGACGGGGTGCAGTCCGCAACAAAACCAGATCAGCGTCATGGAGGTGACAGAACACTACTATCAACTGACCCGCAAGTAGACCACCTGGAATGTAGTCGGAGTGTTGAAGAGGCCAATCGAGGAGACCAAGAGGCGCTGGCATGATGTGACAACCTAAACCAGGCACAAACCCGCTGCCAACATGAAAGCTGCAAAGGCGACATGAGGTGGGAGTCCTGCGCCACAGGAGGAGCTGGAGGAAACCGAGGCCGTAGTCATCAGTGTGGAGACGGTGCAAGGAGCTCGGAGTACGCACACAGCTTGAGATGACCTGACACAACATCAACAGGGTGATTAACGACTAGGGACTGGGGGTACAGGGGAGATGGGCACAATGACTCACATGCACAATGAGGTGTAGCACATTGCACACCCACAGTTACCCTGGATCATGTCCCTGATCCTGTGGCACACTGCAGCACACACACATAGCAAGAACAGCATTTCCACATTGACGACAGCACATCCACATTGACGACAATGTGGTACAATGCGGAAACCCAACACTTTAGAACAGAGGACACAACTGGCTCCGCACACAAGCAGAAACATGCCTACTACATCTGACAGAGCTGGAAACTGTGAAATGGAAATGTACACATACAACCTCACACCCGTCATGTAGTCCAAATGTACACGGTCCCACATCCAAATCCTGCACCTCCCAAACAGTCACATTGTACATTGTCATACAGTCTGCATGTAAACAGGAACAATTTGACAACATACATATCAACACAATGTCAACATGCATCTACCCTTCACATTGCAGAGGAGCACATAACACCTCCATCAGAGCACAGAAGACTACACATTTATTATGCCGGAGAGAACCACAACACCTTCAAAACGACGCCCTACAACAGCCCATGGACATCACACGCAACCCCCCACCAGGACCCGGGCAGCCAAGCTACTTAGAGGAGAACACAGACCCTGCAACAGACCACACAACAGGAAGCACCCGCCGCAAGCACAGCTGGCTCACGACACTTCACCCACCCACACATGGCACCCCAATGCCACGTGTCAGAATGCCAAAAGGAGGTGGCCAAACAGGTGCGGGTGGGGTCCGAAACCATGGAAGGCGAACTAGATCTCATACGTTGGTGTCTATTATCCTTCAAGGACCACCTACACCCCACAAAGGAGACCCACACTGCCATAGAGAAACATGCAGATGCACATTCACAATACAGAACCACGCCTAGGGGCACGCAAATAGTAGTCACACACCCACGTTGGCTCTGCGTACGACGGCCCAGGCCACTCCCCTTATGAATTGAGTGAGTGACGATACAGCTACATGTCGGAACTCCAACCCGCTGCCTGCGGTGACATGTCTGTACCCGCTGTACTCAGCACAATGTAATGTTGAAAGGCCCAGGGCCCTCATGCATACAACAAGACCATAGGGATACACGCAGATATTATGTTGAACTGGCTACGGGCACATGCGCCCGGCTCCTTTATTGGCAGGGCCACATGTACAGTGACACCTGTGCTGGAGATGTGTGGGGTGAATGTAAGCCAGCCCACATAGAGTGCTTTGTGCTGGCAACAACCTGAACAGTGGACGCCAGTTCAGAGGAAACTGAAAACACCTGCATAACAGAGTCAACTGCTGAGCAACATGGAAGGAGCCGGAGCAAGTTCAGAGGTCACCCAACATGCAAACAGAAGTGTCAGTGAGTTGCAGTGCACTGAGGTTGGGGCATTAGAGCTGAGCGCACTCATTTGAAGAAAATGACTAGCATTGTGTCCCTTCGAGATATTCCTGATGCAGATGCAATGGGATGTGTTAGACCTGCATCATCTTCCTCATCAACGTCCCAGGTCTCCCACACTGCTTGAGGTGACATTGCTGCACAACCTCCCACAGCACAAAACTCAATCGGTAACGGTCCATGGGTTGCGGTGCACTGAGTCAGTGGCACCTGGAGTGCTGAGCAGGGGATCAGGCAGAAGATGGCATCCACGACAGGTGCAAGCAACTCCGTCAGTCTGCCAGTCCGACCGTTTGGACACTGGCAGTTGGCGGTTGGAGTTGGTCCTGGCGGTGGTGGCGTGTGCCTCCGGCGGTGATGCGACATCCGGGCCGCTCAGGACTTGATTTGATGTGTGAGCCCTGGTGGGTCGCAGTTGAGGCCGGAGGCAGAGGACAGCGCAGGGCCACAGACACATGGCATTGATGATCCCAAGGCCATCGCCTCAGAGGCCCTCCACTATCTCAGAAGAAGGGGTCCTGGGCCTGACCAGCACAGAGTTAGTGGCCCTGGATGCACAGTACTCGGCACAGGCACCCTGCCATGGGACGGTGACTTGCAGTGCACTGAGGTAGTGCCACGCCGACTGGGCGGGTCCTCATCGATGTCGAAGGTGAATGTGGCAGAGGGTTACGGGGGACAGTGGAAGGTGTCCTCTAGGGCATGATGCAGAAGGTCTGATGTTATCTGGAAGCAGCAAATGGTGGAGTGGAAAGGGACAGCCTTATTGCCACAACCAATTGGGTATCAGCTACATTAGGATGAAAACTACCCCCTAGTCCATAGACTCAGACGCCACCAATGTTTGACGAGAGAGTGTCCATGAATATCGGGGAACAGACTTAGTGGCACCAGGGCTGAGAGGGGATGCAGTCTGTGGTGATGCCGGTACACAGATATGAACTCCGCCATTGCTAAATCAAGACTCTGTGACCTACTGGACTGCAGTGTAGGCCGGAGGCAGCGGTCAGCAGTGGTCCACAGCCACATGTTGTTGGCTCGCGATGCACAGAGTTAGTGACACCAGGGCAGTTGTCGGTAGTGTCGATCACCTCCGTAACGATGATCCTTTTTGCCGCCTACATGCAACGTGTCATCCTCTTACGCCTCTCCTTGCGTGCAATGTTATGTACTCTGCCTTTGCATAATCGATGTGCAGTTCCAATTCTGTGACCTACTCGAGTGCAGCGAAGGCCGAGAGCAGTAGTTTGCGTGGGCGCACAGAATCTTGTGGTTGTGATGTACTACTAAGGTCTGGTGGCACCACGTTGAAGGGTGTATAGTGACATACGCTCAGCCATAATTAATGTTCTCTGCCATGGTGTAATCAAGACTCAGTTCCAAATGTGTGACCTACTTGTCCGCTGTGCATGTCGGTGGACTACGTCAACGTGGAAGGAGTACTGCAGGCCTGTGTTGCGGAGGCTGTGATAGACTGAGGTGGCTGCCAAGGTCACAGGCCTCGGGTTTGGAGATTGCACAGGCACATGGTGGGCCCTCTTCAACACACGCCAGTGTCAGCAGGTGTGCATTGGGACCTGGGTGCACAGGGGCGGGCAGGCTGGTTCGGAGACCAGCGTCGCGGGGTGCAGCAGGCTCACAGAATCGCTGGCAACTCTGCTTACGGCGTCGTCCTAATGGTGGGGTGAGAGGCGCAGCCCTGGCAGATACACTGTGCATTCCAGAAGGGGACCACGCCCAGAGTTATGTGCCTTTTATTCACACCCATACGCAGGCCTGGCGTACGCCGGCCCAGCCCACTCCGCTCACGTTTATGGGGGTATGTAACAAGCTACATTTCCGCGTTCCTCCCCACTGGCTGGGATGACATGGCTGCTACCACTGTCCACTACACTCCAAACAGCAGCGGTGTGTGTCGACATGGATATGTGTATGGTCTGCATACTGCAGTCTGTCCAGCACATCCACGCCACACTTGGCATTGTGTACATTCTTATTGATGGGTCACTTGCCTCCTTCGCACAAGCCTGGGCCCTACCTCTTCCCACATCGTGTTATTGTGTGGCTGAGGTGCCATGCCGTCGATGGCTAATGAACATGGCTGGCCCAGGTTCCCACAGTGAGTTGTTCTGTCGTGTCTGGTGGGTGTGCATGTTGTATGTGAGCTTGTGATGTGTGCATTTCCAGTGTTGTGAGTTGCAGGATTGTGGATTTGAGGTGTGTGGTGTGTTCATTTGATTTTGGCCAACGAGCAGTGCATTTCCATGGGTACCATCCTCGTAACGCCGGTTGACGATGGACTATCGGAAGGTATATGTGTGTAAGTAAAACACCCAGGCAAAAGACACACTCCCAAATGGCACACAACAAATAGTTCAAATCGACATAAAAACTGATAAACAACTGTTTTAGCACTTAAAGTACATTTTAATTCCATAGACAAAAAATATGATAAAAGAATCGTTAATAACATTTGATAAAAAACTTTTTGGCATTATGGCATATGCATTCCTTCATATAGTAACAATGTACATTAAAAATAATGGATGGTTTCCTGTCTACGCGTTTCGACAACTGGTCGTGTCTTCCTCAGGACTGTACCATCATATGCTGTTAACATTAATCTTTCGAGGGAGTTTCCTCTTCTTATTGGAAATCTCCTGTCTTTTAAACCATGTGTTTTCACCTGTTGCGATACGTATTGATAGGTGGTTATCTGTTAACTCTGATCTTTTCAGTTAGATAATTATCCTTCTCTTTGTTCCTGATAATGTTGCAAGACTAAGTTACGAGTTCTCCAGAAGGTTGATGCCCTATATTAAAAAACAATTAGGGAGAATCACACCACCGATTTGCAAATCTGCATGTGTTAGCTCCTGTGTTCCACGGTCCTGACACCATGGGGTGCCCAAAATTAATCGATGCTGCGAGTTCTCCAGAGGGTTGATGGCCTATCTTAGAAAACGATTAGAGAAAATCACAACACCGCTTTTAAAATATGCATGTATTAACTGCGGCGTTCCAAGGCCCTGATCATGGTTATCCAAACGACAATCCAATACACGTGTTTTCTTCTTCTATTTATTCATATGGTAACTCGCTTCTCTAATTTAGCAAGCTGGTCACTTTCCTAATTAAGTCTTGCGCAGTAGCGATGTAACTTATAACAAAGTATCGGGATATTTCGGATATTGTTTCCTATGTCGGTGTTCATGTATCTGTTTACGGCTAAGACGCAGCGGGCCGGGTATGTATCCGGTAACAACTCGGTTCTCAATCAATCCTATACAGACTATTACATAACAATGGGGTACATCGGTCCTGTGCAGTACATTATAACATCGTGGCAATATGCAACAAGGACGTTTAGACCTGCAATGTAATGACAAAGTTAGTAGAAATCATAGCAGCTGGCATACGCTTTGAATTGGGAAAAGTAAATGAGATGGACAAGGTTCCATGTTAGATAGAACAGTTATTCATTACACAAATTATGCTGGCAGTGGCATGTTAAATCCAATTATTGCATCTGCATATATACAATGACCAGGAGGCATACTTTGTGTAGCCTTGCACCATTGGGTAAGCAATTGAACCCCAAATAGTTTTTAATTCTTCAATAATATATCACTACAACGGGGTAATTTCCCTTTTATTCTTTATAGGGTCATCTTTTACCCTTGGTTGCCCCATTTTTGATTGTCCTGATGAAGACTCGCATGGTCCAGGTTTAACTCACCGGATGACCTAAAGTCGAGTCGAAACGTCGACGATATTAACTCTACCTTGGACCCACTCCCGCTATATATGAAAAAGTGCACAAAATTGACATGACTGTCTGTATTTAGTTGATCCAGTTGTTAGGTGTTATTGACTTTTATGTGGGCCAGGTTGTTTTGTTACGGAAAATTGTAAGACCGTAATGACAGTAAATCAATGTGAATATTTTGTTTATCTCCTATGAATTTCCTTTCTTTCTTGTTTCACTAGACACATCTTTGATCACTTCTTTTTGTGCACGCTCTTCGGGGCAACCTTTTATTCTAAAAATATCAAAAATTGTGGAATATCAACCTTGTGATAAGAGACAACAAATAAAATATTGTTGTTTCTCTTCCCTCTTTGATATATTGTTGTTGTAGTGATATTATGTTTTTATTCAGAGTAACTTAGCACATTTATGGTTTGGAGTGTATTTGTGAGGAACGCTCATGAACATATAAATACTTGATTATGTACTGATTGAATGAGCCAATGAAAAAATAGGTTCTGGACCATAGTTTACATTTATCACATTATACCCAGGTCCGTATCCTTTTGGGTTGCCCCATTTTCATTAATGGGTGCATCAAGAAGAGGCTTCTGGGACAGGAGGAGGACCCACACCTGACCTTATCTAACTCCCTTACAGGCCCTCCTTGAGAGTACCTAAGACAAGGACCGTCACACAGAGGCATCAGCAGAGGATTCAGTAACACGCATAAACAGGAGAAAACCTCTGTGCCCTCCCCATGACGAAATAAGCCTCTTCATCATAGTTAAAAGAACAGATGTTGGGCAGAATGCCGAATAAATCAAGCATTCACCCAGTCACAGATCTGGGTTTAATCCATCTTTTTTTCACTACGCCACCCCAGTTCAGACATGGCCATATGCAAATAAGTCTTGACCCTGCTTCCCATGGGAACAGTCCAGCCCGAACTGCCAAGTCAGGTCCTCCCTGGACCATAAAAAAGCATCCTGGGACCGGTTTCGGGGTAACACCCCTCATCAGCCAGGCTAGCTTGAATCCAGTGGCACAGTGAGCACTAGACCCAACTGTACTTTTTGCATTCTTCAAAGTTATGCACATCACGTCGTAGTGGCATTCACATGCACATCCTAATGCCCTGATTACTTTTTTAAAACATTTTTATCCCGCCTCCACCTCCCTATAAGAACCCATGGCTCCACATGTACCTGGGGAAAATTCAACAACACAAGACGGTTCCTGAGAGAAGTACAAATTACCGGGAGAAGGAGGCAAGGGAAAACAAGAACCAAGAACAAATCTCTTGCCGGTATCTACTATAGTATTAAATCAATTATCCAATGTATAAATCATCATTGTACCAATCCAAAGATTATTTAGAAAAACATATTCTCATTTATTTATAATTTCTTCATGACATTAATCGTAGGACACATAAACAAAATCATATTAAATATGTACGAACATTCATTTATCTAATCAATACACACAGCCCAACACTTCCACTCAAACCTGTCAAACACCACTACACTCTCATGATACACTAAGGTTATAAAAAACCTAAAAACAGAAATCCATAAATATATACAGTTTGCACAAAAGAACAAAGAAGCGCCGACGCACGTTTCGGAAAAGGACCAGAAGTCCACAGATCCTTCGTCAGGGCGCAGACGGATTCATTTTTTTAGGACATAGATTCTTCATACACGTAGATAATTCCTTATTTTTTCTTTTTTCTTGCTCAATGTAATATAAATATCCTATCTATATACAATTCTTGCACAACGGGGCTTAATAATGTAGTAACATCCAATTTCGTAGTGTCATCTCAGAATAATGGCTCCCCAGGCCTACAGGTATTCAATCGATGTTTCTTTGTATCAGACACTGCAGATCTGGGCACAACTAAGTCGTTTTTCCTGCCAAAGGGATGTCCTTAAATAGATACAGACTTGTCCTCCAAATCCAACGATACAGGAATTAAGGTCTCGAGGCGCTCAGCCAAGGGAATGCAACAATAAAGTCACATGGGCGCCCCCTCACTGTATACTATTTCGTAGATATCTCAACGCCACTTCAGAGATCGTCCTCCCATAATGCCTGACATTATGAGAGGACGTTCTCTGAAGTGGTCTGCAGTCTCTGCAGAGCTGCTTCCACCAGTAGAAGGTCACCACGGCTCGCGCTGCACTCTTGAGAGAGCCCTGACTGCTTCAGCTCACGCCAGCTCTGTACTGCCACCGCTCGCTGCTCACAAATCGGCATCCAGCAGCAGGCCAGCCTGGAGAAAACGCAGCAGAAGCGCCTGCACTCCGAGGTGTTTGCGAAACCTCGCATAAACTCTGCTCTCGCAGCCCCAGGCATATTGTGGGTGTTCTCGCTGCAAACCACAGCCTTGCTGTATTCTTTACCTTATTGTTAGCAATAAGCATCAAATCAGCCGCTGGTGCCCTCGGTAACAGCCTCTGTGCACGCTGTTACCGCCAGCAAGCTGTCAGCCGACATCAAATAGCTATTATTAATTTTTAGGTCTCGTGGCGTTGAACCGCGCAAAAGCGCGGTCTCGCCAGAGACCTATAGTGAGTGACTCTGCTTCCCAGGAGAGGGGACAGGAGCTGGCCGCGGGCTCGGAATTAAGCGGGCCACCCGCACGCGAACGCGCTCGCTGTGCCCAGCTCCTGTCTCCTCTCCTGGAAAGCTGTACCACACGGCCACACCTCCCCCTTACGCACGCACAAGCACACCTACACACACGCATGCACACACACATACAGAGACCCCCGCCCCCCCCTCACCCCCTGCCACCGCCACTTCACACGTTCGTTCTTATAGCGCAAACTCGACCCAGGGTATCGAAGCACTTTAACATTAGCAGCCACCAATTGCATTACAGACGGACAGGGACATGTTTCATTTTAGGCGCAGAGAGATTTAAGTGATTTGCCCAGAATCACAGGTAGCCTGAGCCTCCCACCAAGACTAAACCCCCAGCTTCTAAGTCTGCCGCTGTAGCCATTACAACACATCTTCTATCTGCTCTTCATTTAATTACGGTTGCATAAGAAGCCTTTGAAATGGAGGGGGTTCTCTAATGGGCGACAGGAAGCCGCCTTCGTGCTGACCAGGATGAAGCAATCGGTCGGTCTTGTGACTGCTGTCACAGCAGCTTCCCTCTTACGGCGAAGACCGGCCGCTTTGTGGCTGACTGGCCTCTGTCTCGCGCCTGTCAATAGGGTGGGTTCTCACATTTGCAGGTGTGACTTGGTTCCCTGAGTGCTGCCCCTCGGAGCCTGCTGGGAGTGGTGTGTACGTGGTTGACTTTGGCTCAGACGGCCGCTTCAGCTCACGAGTTTCCCAGTCAGTCAGCAGTTGTAACGCAAGGCCTGCGCTGCTGCTCTCGAGTGCCCTGTATTCCGTCGTATCGCGGCTCCTCCTCTCAGGGGTGGAGGCCGAGCAGCGCTGACTGCCTCCAGGTGCTGGGCGGCCCCGGCTCAGCCTTCCCCCGCAGCCGGATACAGGCTCAGGCCGGAGGGGAAATAGCCGTTATCAGTTGCAGCGTCGAGCCCAGGCCCCGTGATTTGAAACATGGGGACGCTGAAGAGGCTGCGGCAGATCTGCGAGGACTTGCAGCACCCGGACAAGGTGGCGCGCTTCCAGCGTCTGTGTGGGGTAGGAGAAGCCGTGGAGAAGCACTCCGGGGCAGAAGAAATCGTAGCAAATGGACGGGAGCACCAGGAGCTGCGGCACAGGCCACCCAAGGACTGGGTTTGGGGTAAAGGACAGCCCAGGAACTCTCTAACCGGGGAGGAAGGCCAGCCTTTCGAGATCAGTAACCGGGCGCTGTACTACTTGTTCAACCTGGGCACAGAGCTGGGCAATGAGCTCTTCTGTATCTAATTTTTCCCCTTCTGGATCTGGAACGTGGACCCCTACGTGGGCGGGCGGCTGATCATCGTCTGGGTGTGCGTGATGTACCTGGGCCAGTGCACCAAAGACTTAGTGCGGCGCCCCAGACCCTCCTCGCCGCCTGTGTTGAAGCTTGAGGTTTTTTACAACTCCGAGTACAGCTTGCCCTCCACGCACGCCATGTCCGGCACCGCTATCCCACTCTCTGTGCTGCTGCTATCCTACGGCCGTTGGCAGGTGAGTGCCCATGGGTGTTGTGTCCGTTTCACCTTTGGGGTGGCAGTTTTGCACCTTAGTTTGAGGGCGAGAGTGACTGGTGCACATAAAGAGGGTTGCTGTCAAAGGTGTCACTTGTTAAAGGATGTGGGGCGTCATTCTGTTGGGGCAGGGGTGGGGTGCTATCTTCCATCTATCCAATTTCCCCGCTGGTTGTAGTGGTGCATGGGATGGGTGTCCTCAGATTGCTCCTTGTTCTGCTGGTATTAATTATTTAAAAAAATTAAAAGCCATTGTTATTTGTAATATCAATACATCTAAGTCACGTAAATACAACACAAATTGCAATAGAAATGCTATAGGTGTCACATTTGCGAAAGTTAAAACTATTGGCATTGTCATATAGAATACCAATCACTCAAACTTTTATGCTGCGAGACCTATTGCATCGTAAATGCTTGTTTTTTTATTCCATGTGCATACTAATCAGGACACGCAGGCGCAGGGAAACTATAAATCAATTCACTAAACTTGTTTTCGCACCCGACGAATTGGGCTTCATCATTCTGTGGGCTCCTCCCGCTGCGCATGCGCATACTACCTGCCTTTTACAGGAGTCACCCTTGGAAGCTACCAATGCCCTGGTGGAGACAAATGACCTTAACCCTGGAAGGCCCGAGGTCCTCTTCTGAATATTCCATAATTATTTTTCAAATCAAGATATAAGCACAAATTACATTGGGACATTTACTAATGGTTTCCACTATATGCAGTTGTAGCATAGGGAAATTTGGACATCGGACTACATAAGCACAGAGGGAAAACACAGTCCATTCTTCCTAAATATCAATCTCTCCTGTTAATGGTCCCTGCTGACTCGGGCCACTGGGATATACTACTCTGCCATTCCTGGAATTTTATTTCCCAATTCATTGAGTCCAGATGCATAAGTCCCATTGATTTAAATATGACGGATCGAATACTGCATCTCCCAGAATGCACTGCTGTGTTAAAACAAAAACTGAGGGCTGGAAACCAAGTGTTGCGGATCCAATACACAGAGGCCTCTGGAAATCCTAGACCTGCACACAGCCGGCGCCAATGCGCACTAATTACCCAAATCCGGGTGTGACTGGAACTTCCGCCATTTCAGGTGGGTAGATGTCCAAAAATGGAAATGCAGTTAGGAAGCGCGTCCTTCAATTAGCAGTAACATATCTGCCTATGAAAGATGCCCTCAGAGGGCGGAAGGCCTTGCACTGATTCCCTCACAAGCGAACTTAATAATTTCCTTAAAAAAAGGCCTAGTTTCGGGTGCTAACACAAAAGCAATGCAGATGAACAGAAATGTATATTATGTTAGTGGTTGTTTGTCCTTTTGGTTCACACTATTTTTTTTCACAAGTTGGATCATTTAGTTTTGCTTTTATGTGTATTATCACCGAATGTGTATAAATAATAACACAACTGTGTTTTGAAAAACTGAAGCAACAGAAAAACGTTATTGTGCTTGGCAGTGAACAGTGACTTAAAAAAAACCCTAATAACTTCAACACAATGCAATGTACAATTTAAAATTGAAAAACTCCAGCTTCATTCAGGATTTGTAGTGCATTGCTTTCATATCTTCACGACATTATTTGCGTAAAATCCGACACTATTTCTCGGAGATCGCCTGCGTGTAGTAAATTGAATGGCATGATTTTGGTTTATTTTTAACGACTTTGTATAACCGCATTGGTGTATTTGATAATGTTACCTCATGTTACTTAATTTGACATTTGTGAATCGAGTGTTCACAAATTTCTTGGCCTCAATACTCCTTGTGCATGCTTTTGTTTGAATTTTTTTTTTTTAATTCTAAAAACAAATGCTGGTATTGATCTCACTAATAACAATTGAAAACACATTATTAAAGTGTAGGTGATTTCGGCACATAATATTGGTCATGTCACCTCATGTTAAATCACTGAGGAGGAAGGAAAGAGAAGAAATACTGTTGTTGACATATGGAGCCTGCAATGTAGTGTTTACTGATTACTCCTAGGGTGGGGCGGGGCAAGAGGGCCTGAAGCTGCTATCAGTGCTGTAAAAGAGCAGCAGCTGAGTGGGTTTTTTGTGTTTTCTCACTGCAGCAGAAGGGTGGGCAAATAAGACACAAGTCACAAGCAACCGACCATAAACAACATGTCTATATTATTGTTTGGCAGAAGCATTAGTAACTAGCAAAGGTAAAGCCAGACAGTCTGGCCTTGGTGCAGTCTCTCACAGTGAAGTTAGCCAATGTCTAAAGCGTGCTGACCCTTTGACCCATGCTATAGCAGAAGGAAAGCAAATGTGAATTACACAACAGCAGACCAACGAAGGAAGAGAGCTGGCTGAACAAGCTTCTATAAGTAACAAGCCATGAAAATGCAATAGGTCTTGCCTTTCATTAAGTTAAAGCCATTTGCATTGCTATACAATGCCATTAGGAAAGCAAATGGCTTTAACTTAATCAAAGGAGAGACCTATTGCATTCAGTAATCAGCTTTTTTTCCTCTTTGAAGATGGTCAAACCCCTACCTTTTTTATCGTCGTAGCGCTGGGAGAGGTTTTGTTGTTTCTTGTACTGTACGTAGCGGTGCATACGCCTTTAGAATTGGGATATGTGGTTAAGACCAATTGCATTCATAGCATAGGTTGTATTGTAGCACGTTACTCAACATTTCCAAGCTTTTATTTTCTAGTTTTCCACGTCGTTTTATTTACCCATCAAGTATGGGGGTTTAAGTTATGTAACTGATCCGAAGAGCATCCTGTTCCAGTCCTCTGTGTGTGTGGGGCTCTGTGTGTGTGTGTGTTGGGCTCTGTGTGTGTGTGTGGCGCTGTGTGTGTGTGTGTTGGGCTCTGTGTGTGTGTGTGTGTGTGTTGGGCCCTGTGTGTGCGTGTGTTGGGCTCTGTGTGTGTGTTGGGCTCTGTGTGTGTGTGTGGCTCTGTGTGTGCGTGTGGGTGCAAATGCAATAGGTCTTGCACTTGCGAGAGATTAAGCTATTGGCATTGTAAATATGCAATGCCATTTATTTATGTTTTAAAAACAAAAATGTCATGAGCAATGCCAAAGCTCTAACTTAAACAAAGCCGAGACCATTGCATTGTAAATGCTTGTTTTACATTGCGGCGGGTGCTGCTTACAGCACGCCCGCCTCAATGTAAAAAATGTGGGATGCGACCGCCAGTGTGGCGGGCGCATCCTAATTTGAATGGCAGGACTGCCGCAACAATGCCGTGCTTTGATGCGATGGCTGGCGTACATAGTCCGTCTGCCATCGTAAAAGGCCCCATAGTTGTTCAAAATATTGCTTTTTAGTTAGTGTTATGTATTTTAGTATGTATTTTAAATTTATGTGCTCTATTTTTTGTCTAAATATTGCATTTGTTTTTAATATATGTGTTACATTTGTAGAAGTTATTAATTTTATTTTTATTAAATTTTGCATTTTTGTTCCATAACAGGTTGTGGGTTTATAGGGGAATAGGGTGGGAAGTAATTTAATTATAATAAATTGAATATTCACTTATTTGTTTTTGATTTATAGGGTTGTGGGAATTAATGTATTATTAATTAATTAATAATTGGCTGTTAATTTTTACTGATTAATTAATTGATAAATATGTTAATTGTATCTTTTTTTAGGGGCGGGTTATGGGTTTATAGGGGAATAGGGTGGGAAGCAATTTAATTATAATATATTTTTTTATTATTAATTAATATTTTTTTATTGAACATTTTATATTGTTAATTGTGGGAATTAATTTATTATTAGCTATGTAATAATGTGTTGTTAATTATGATTAATTAATTGGTAATTATGTTAATTGTGTAATTATTTTGGGAGCGGGTTGTGGGTTGATAGGGGAGTAAGGTGAGAAGTAATTTAATTTTAATACAGTTATTAATATTTTAATATAATATTTATTTATTTTCATTTTATAGTGTTAAATGTGTGAAATAATGTATTAATAATAATTTATATTTTGATTGTTAATTGTTAATAATTAACTAATTAATTGTTAATTATGTTAATTGTGTCATGTTGTACAAAATTGGTGGTGGGATTTATAGGGGCATGTGGTGGGAGGTAATTTATTTATAATTAATTAATTATTTGTTAATTAATGCTAATTAATTAATTACAATTTACATATGCCAATTGTGTAACACTTTTGATGTGTGAGTTGTGGGGTTTATAGTTGTAAATGGTGGGAAGTATTTTTTTTAAATTAATTAATGATTTGTTGTTAATTGATATTAATTTATTTATTATGCAGGAAGGAGCACCTTCCTGCACAAAAACAATCAATGGTGGTGCTTTCCTCCTCCTATGTGTGCTGCAGAATCCCCTGGGGACACTGAGACTTTTGAAGCATTCCCAGGTTTACAGAACGTTGTAAATCTGGGAAGTGTCAAATGCCAGGGGTGTTACGTGGGAGCACCCACAGTAGCGCCCATTGCACGCGTCCCCATTGCAGTGTGACGCCTTGCAGTGGCTTGTGCTGCGTTGCCTACAAGGCCATGAAAAGCCATGCAGGGTTTCTTGACGTGGCCTTATAGATATGGCACTGCAGTGTGAACTACCGGAACGTCAATAAAAGTGAAGCTCCGGCAACGCACCCGGCTTGTAAATGAGACCCTTAGAATCATTGCTCAGATCATATTAGTGTGCGTTAAAATGGAGAAGTAGTGAAATTCTGCTGCCCTTTAAAGTGCTCCACTAAGCCACATGTTTTGACTAGTCTTGCTCCATAATTTAGAGCAATTTACCACATAATTTTGTCCTTCGTTGCTGCATAAATCCACTGGTTCAAAATAATCATAAAACATTATTTGAAACTGATGGAACCCTAAAAACATGAGTAACATGCGAGGTTTTGAAACATAAAGAAATAACACACAGTCCCTAAACATTAGCCAAGCATAGGGTAGGTGTTAAAAGTCATGACGCCTGGGCAACAAAAAATAAAAGCTCCAAATAACAGAACCTGGTCTATGACTACCAGTCAGGCTCAAGACCAGGAAAAGTAATCGAGACAGCACAAGCCGCTGTCAGAGCTCTTCTGACAGCATTTGATAAAGGCACATAGTGACTATGATCCTACTGGACCCTCCCAGCAGCGGGCAACACTCCCGCTTAGACAACCCCCTCCGCTTACTGAGTACGTGGAGTGTGTTGAATAGTCAGGGGTGGCCTCTGGGACATTAAAGTAGTGGGACAGAGCGGGTGAGGCAGCGCAAGGGGGGCAGTGTGGGGAAAGGAAATAAAGAAATGCATACCTGCCATTTGCAGTGCCGGTGCTCTTGTGGTCTTTGCTCCTCGACTCCCGGCATACCACAGGCTCCCCAAGTCAATCTAGCCAATCCAGGTGCTGGTCTCATGCTGGTATCACCCAGCATGAGAGCAGCACCGTAATTGGTGTGAGTGCCCGAGTTAGGCATTCACTAAGGGACCACGACCCTGTGCTTACTCTCCACCCAGGTGTACAGCACAGCTCACTGCAACAACAACTGCCAGATCTCGACGCCGAGTAACACCCAAAGCCCGATCTCCTGCCGACACTGCCGACGCACCTTCATCTACCTCCGGACCGCAGCAGCAACCCCCAGCCCACCGGATGCCACAGCACACAAACCACTAAGCTGCATCCTCCTCAACGTACGCTCCCTGCACAGACACGCTGAAGAAATCTGGGACCTCCTCAACACTCACACACCCAATGTCGCCTTCCTCACAGAGAGTGGAACAATGCCAGCTACGCACCCGGCATCGCAACCGCCATCCTCGACGGATACAAGAGCCTGAGAAAGGGCTGCCCCAACCTCCCAGGAGGAGGCCTCGCGATCGTCCACAAGAGCTTCCTCCGATTGACAACCACTAACTCAGACACCGCCTCGCCCACCATGGAGCACATGCACTTCCAGATCGAACCCAACCCCAGAACGATGCCCTGCAGAACACTCACCTACAGACCACCTGGACCAGCACTCCCTTCACCAACATCATCACTGACCTCATCGCACCCCACACCCTTGCCTCCACAGACTATATACTACTCGGAAACCTGTACTTCCACCTGGACAACCACAGTGACCCCAACACCACCACCCTCTTAGAGAGCCTCACCAACCTGGGACTGAAGCAACTTGTCTCCGCCTCCACTCACACAGCAGAACACACACTTGACTTCATCTTCGCTGGAGGAAACAACATTCTCTTCAGTCACACCACAGAACTGCTCTGGACCGACCACCACTGCAACCATTTCTCCTTTATGAAACCCATCACACACAAGCACACGCACCACCTTCCACACAGAATCTGGAACAAAGACTCTGAAGAACACCTCATATACGCCCACAACTACGACAGACGCCAACACAGCGACAAGCAACCTTCACCAATGGATCACCAACTGCACCAACTCTCTCTCACCCCTCCAGAACACCACGAGGTGACACAACAAGAAAGCCAACTAGTTCACCAAGACTCTCCAAGAATCCAAGCGCTCCTGCGGACGACTGCAGCAAAACCCCGGAAGCACGCTCTGCCTACAAAACAGCCATCACAGCACACCACCAACTCCACCACACATGAGCCACAAGGCTCCATGACGTCAGCATCCAAGAAAAGGCCTTATACTGGCTACAATCATTCCTTTCAGGCAGAACACAGAGAATAAGACTCCCGCCCTTCGTCTCAGAACCAACAGAGATCAGATGCGGAGTACCCGAAGGACCCTCCATCAGCCCCACACTCTTCAACGTCTACATGGCCCCCCTCGCAATCATCATCAGAAACCACGGGCTCAACATCGTCCCCTATGCCGATGACACTTAGCTCATCCTCTCTCTCACGAAGGGACCTGACATTACCAGGCACAATTTCCAAGAAGGAATGAAAGCCGTCGCAACCTGGATGAAGAACGGCTGCCTGAAACTCAACTCAGAGAAAACAGAAGTCCTCATCCCCGGCTCCACCCCCTCTGCATGGGATGACACCTGGTGTCCCCCCGCCCTCGGAAACCCACCCACCCAACGGACCATGCATGCAACCTCTGCATCATACTGGTATCATCACTCAACACGAATTGCCAGATCAAAGCCGTCTCCTCCACATGCTTCAACACCCTCCTCATACTATGCAAGGCATTCTAGAGAATCCACCCCGACTCCAGGAAAACCGTCACTCAGGCACTCATCACCAGCAGACTAGACTACGGCAACGCCCTCTATGCTGAAATCAACAAAAAACTCCTCTGCAAACTCCAGACCGGCAAGAACGCTGCAGCCAGACTTATCCTCGATATCCTACGCTGCAGCCAGACTTATCCTCGATATCCCAAGGTACAACCACATCACCCAACACCTCTGTGACCTCCACTGGCTCCCTGTTGAAAGAAGAATAACTTTCAAACTGCTCACAAGGCCCTCCACAACATCGGATGCCAATTCCTCAACGACTGGATCTCCTTCCACACCCCAAAGGAAACCTCTTCTCAGTCGACCTCTCCCTAGTCACCGTCGCTTCTACAGGACCAGACAGGTGGAAGGTCCAGCTCCTACCTTGCAGCCAAGGCCTGAAACGATCTCCCCCTTCACCTCCGGCAAAGCCTGGCACAGCACCAATTCAGGAAGTACCTCAAGACCTGGCTCTTCGAATGACCCCAACGGAGCTGCCCACGCTCACCCCCAGTGCCTTGAGACCCTCACGGGTGAGTAGTGAGCTTTACAAATCCGATTGATTGATCACTGCTAGTAATCCTGCATGTAGTGGCCACTAATGTAAGCCCGTCTGATGTGCTCACTATTACAACCCTAATATTAGTAGCTCGGGATGATTTTCATTGGACATGTAGCTCTTCTTACAGAAAGGTCCCCTGGGGTAGGTGGTGTCGCTTTTGTTTGCTATCATAAGTATTTAACATTAATTCTGGGATTTTTTATTTATTTTTACTTTTGCAAACGGAAAGTGTCAATTTTGACTTCCAATAGGTATTTAGCAAAACAGCGGGGAACAATCAAAAAAGTTGCTTACAAATCAATAATTACGTTTTGTAGTTACCTGCCTGCACCTTGAATCTGTGTTTCACTTCGAAGCACTCATAATATGAGGCAGTCATAATATGAGACAGGCAACGCCTGTGGGCCGCAGGTAGGCAACAGAGAAAGCTAAAGTACATAAAATGTCGGGTCGGGCAACCACTTGAGTGCATTTTACCAACTGAAAATGTGTTAACTTGATTTCAGTGCATTCCTTCCACAATGTAATAGCACAATGTGGACGCCACATTTATTTGAGTTTTTACTGCTTTTATGAAGCATACTCAACATACTTTGGAATTAAACTTATTTTAGTCGTGGTAAAATAACATTCCTTTTGGCAGATCCTTTGAAACCAAACTTAAACTGCTTTGCATTGTATGTTTAAGGGAGAGCAGAGTCCGAGTCCCGCTGCTACGTTTGAGACGCCTGCCCCAGTGTGGAGGGCTCTCCCTGGTGTACTGACGGAGCCACCCGGCCCGTCCACACACGCACGCACACACACACCCCGAGGGCGGGCTCGCCCGAGGACATAAATAAAAGGGCGATAGACCGCTTGTGGTCTTCGGCCCATAGAAGTAGCAAGTGTCTGTGTGCATCATTGAAGTGTGGTTAGGCCCTAATCAGTGGCATAGGTGTCCCTATCCCCACGGTGACCCACGTCACCACACTGGCAATGAGGCGGACGCGCGCCAGCTTCTTAGCCTCCCGTCTGTGGTGCTCGCGCTCCGTGTGTGTGAGCGGTGCGGCCTGAAGACCTTTGCGGGTGCCCACCCCGCTGGGGCCCTGCCACTGGTCGGTGTCCCGGCCGACACTTCTGCCGACGAAGAGGAGCTGCACCCCGCTCCCTGCGACCCGGCCTGAACATCGCGCCTGGACCGGCACCATAGGTGAGGCCTCCCAGTGCGGAGGCGTTTGGCGGCGTGCGTTGCTTGTGTCCACGCCACGCCCCCGGGCCTGGCCCCGCCCTCGTGCAGCCCGAGGAATTTTGCGCATTGCTGCGCACGACCCGCATCCTCGCATGGGGGGACTGGCTCGGCCCCCGCGAGGCTGAATAGTGTGGTGTTGGATCCTGCACCTGCGGGATCACCCTTTTCTCTGCCCTGCTGCCACTGCCACGGCGATACCAGACCCAGTTGGGAGCATATCGGTGTAAATCCCCAGGAGAAAGGGGGGAGAGCAACACCCCTGGGGGCAAGAGTTCCACTTCCCCGCCTCCCACACCACCAGGGGCACCAGACCAGCGCGGGCTGCCACCACCCCAGCGACACGCCCAGCGCGCACCATGCGCGCCCAGCATGTGGCCGGAACGTGGAGCTCTGTGAATGCTGCCTCAGCGCCACAAGGGGCACATCCGCGCATCCTCATCTAGGACGGCAGAAGGCACTGTTGCACAGCTGCCCATACACCCCGAGTGTCCCAGCTCAGCCCTGTGGTAGGACAGTCAGCGGGATGTCCTCCCAAACCGCCTCAGGGGGCGCTGCCATCCCACCTGCGACAGCCTCCACGCCAGCTACGCTCCAGAACCCGGAACCTCAGCACGCCACTGCGCACGCTCCAGTCAACGCCGCGCCCAATGCGCCAGCTCCCCCGGGACATGGAATCGCTGCCCCGCTGCCGCTGTTCAGCGAACTGTCAGACCCATCCACTGCGGCGGCAAGGTGGCGCTCTTGGATCGGTTGCCTTGACCACTATTTCATCGGCGTCAGGGAAACTGACGAAAAAGTGAAAAGGTTGTTGCTCATGTGTTATGGCGGAGCCGAACTCTATGATCTATTCGAGACACTACCAGACAGGGGCAACGATGATGACTACACAGAAGCGGTAAATGCCTTGAATCGTCACTTTGACCCACAAATTAACCTGGTCTACGAATGGTTCAACTGCGTCAGGCCCGCCAAGGAGAGACTGAGACCGTCGACGCCTACTATGCCCGCCTGCGGAAGCTTGCTATGGCCTGTGAACTGCCCGATCAGAGACAGGAGATTCGCGTTCAACTCATTCAAGGCTGCAGGGCTGTTCAACTCAGACGCCTCATACTCAGGCAACCCCGCATTTCACTCGACGACATCCTTGTGCTCAGAAGGTCTCACGAACTGTCTAATGCGCGCGCGTGAGTAGTTCTCAAAGACCGGTACCCGAATTGGAAATATCGCACCGCGTATGAACCAGAGATATGGGAAGTTGTCAACGTACATGGCACCATGATATCGGCAACAAGAGGAACAAGAGCAGTGACCCGGAATGTCTCATTGTTCAAGCGTGTCCCGAGGGAGCGCGACGCTGAAGAACAAACACCGAAAAACAATGAATACGAAAATGAGGAACCGACGATCACTGACACCTCGCAATGCCACAGCGGAGAGGTGGTGACCTAACCGAGACCTGTACAGGAACAGGCACCCTGTCAAGAGGCTGCCACGGAGAACATCAGGAGTCCGGCGGAACACACCGAAGAGGTGGAAACCAGCAGAAGTTCCAGGAGCCGGAGATACAGCTTACGGCCGAATCCTACTCCCAGTCAGAGACTAAGAGACTACGCCTGGTGCCTAGGCAAAACTCAAGGACCACCATAGGCAGGACTGTCCATCCGTAAGATTGGAGGGATGTACTGACAGAGTCACCCGGCCTGTCCACACACGCACGCACACACCTTGAGGGCGGGCCCGCCCGAGGGCATAAATAAAAGGGCGATAGACCGCTCGTGGTCTTCGGTCCATAGACGTAGCAAGTGTCTGTGTGCATCATTGAAGTGTGGTTAGGCACTAATCAGTGGCATAGGTGTCCCTATCCCCAAGGTGACCCACGTCACCACACCTGGGATCTGGTCAAGTTGTGGCAGAACCTGGCCTCCCCAGGGACACTCCTGCCCTTTAAACCCCACCCCCAGCACAGTGTGTGACTGCTGCACCCCCCTTAACCCCCCATCTCTTTTGTTTTGTTTGTCCAGCTACGGGGACTCTTTCAGGCTCCCACCGCCACCCCTTGTTGTTATAGACTGGTTCTTTATTTCTATTGAAAGGCGGTCTTTTTTGTTCATTCCCTGTTTAATAAAGTAAAACCAATGGTACACTTCCCTAAGAGAGTGTAAATACATGGGTTCAAGCGCCCTCCTTCCCCCATCACTGTCCCACCCCATGGACCCTTGCACCACCCCGCAGCTGTAACACAAGGGTACGAGGGTAAAGCAGGACAGGAGTCCCAACCCCTCCGAGGAGGTGAGTCGTCACCCCCCCCTCCCGTTACTAAACTGCGTCCCTCATCCATTCAGTGACAAAGTGCATTGGTGCCATAAAAGGTTGCAGTTTATTTAACATTACATGGTTACATATATTGCAAAACTCACAGGGGCATATTATCAAGAACGGCGGTAAAATTATTGCCGCTTTAGTGGCAGAAAACTGCCGCTAAAGCGGCAATAATGGGCTTGATAATATGCCTTTGTGAATTCCCATAGAAGCCCACGTTCTGGTTTGAACCTGGGCTTCTATGGGAATTCTCAACGGCATATTATCAAGCCCATTATTGCCGCTTTAGCGGCAGTTTTCTGCCACTAAAGCAGCGATTATTTTAACGCCGTTTCTTGATAATATGCCCCTCAGTCATTTCAATTGTCAATTCAGTACCCATGTCACACATTTCATTGTCTTTGCACTTCCATCATACGTTTGGTCAATATGCGGTCCCAGCCCAAACGTTATCTAGGGAGAGAGGGGGCCACCTGTCTGGGCCTCTATTTCTCGGGTTTAGGCTTCAGCTTGCTACGGGCTTGGAGGGTGTCCTTCGCTGGCCCTTCCTGCTCCCAGGGGTCTCTGCCGTGTGCCATCCCAAGGACCTTCTTTGAGCCTCTAGTCTGAGGCTGCGTCATTCCATCAAGCTCCCTCGGTAACCCTGCTGCAAAGCATCACAAGGGCCCTGCTTGAGCACCAGCTCTATTCTTTCTATAGCGGTATGCCGCCCTTCGCTCCATCGGTGCCCCTGCCGTGAGGCATCCCAAGGACACTGTGTGAGCCTTCCCTCTACCTTTAGTGATTTATCTCTTTTTTCTACCTTTCTTGTGTATCTTCCGCTTCCCCTCGACCCTTGCGGCTGCGAGGCTTGCTTCTTTTCGGTGTGAGTGGGTGGGATTCTCTTTTTCCTTCTGCGAGGGGAGGTATGTGCCTATTTGGGCCTGGTGCCCTTCTTTATTCTTTAGCTCCATTTTTACCTAAAAATAAAATAAAGGTTCAGAGTTCTGAATGAATTGTGTTGTTCTGTACAGTGGGTTACTACTTTCCTAGCTTATGGTTGCTTTCTTGGTGTACCTTAGAACCCGGGGGCATATTTATGACAGGTTTGCATCATGCTTGCACCATGCAACATGGTACATGCGTGACGCAAACTTCCAAGTCAAATTTTTGAAGCCACGCAAAGCCACTTTGCCTGCCTTTGAGTGGCTTAAAAAATTTCTGGAGTAACACAATGCAGCGCGAATCACTGTGTTGCGTTCTTCTGCCAGGGTAGACTTTTCATTGGTTTTGCATGGGTGTGCCCACGCAACTCCTGTGGATTTTGATACATCCCCAAATTTACAAGAACTTGACAACTTGGGGTGTGCCAAAATCTTGCACCTTCTCAGGGGAGGCACAACAAGGAGATGTCTTCCTCTTTCTATGAAATAGAAAGAGGAAAATGCCTCTCAGTGTACAATGGTGCCCATTTGTGCACAAAAACAATCTTGCATGCAACGCAGGCACCCTTATGCCGCGGTGAAAGGGTGCCTCCGTTGTTGCTAGACCGCAAAAAGGGAAAGTACAGGAAAGCAGCGGCGTAGGAAGGGGGATGCAGTGGGTGTGGGCCGCCCCGGGTGTCATCACTGAGGTGGGTGACAAAATGGCAAAAATATGTACGTATTGAAACGCAACGAAACGCGGCTGAATTCGACGCGAGGGGGGACAAGAAATTTTCCACAACGGGTACCACCTGACCTTGATAAGCCACTGCAGGAAAGCGTCATATTTCCTTAAGTGCAGCATAGTGATGTGACTTGCTGAGGTGCACTGTGTCACAATCTTATAAATGCCCCTATGTTTTACAGCCTTCCGAAAGGCAAGGTAGTTTACTAGTTTACTCAGCTGGGTGACTTTGCCAATGCTTGTTGGGATTCTCTTGTACCGCTGTTGGATGGCATGTTAAAGGACCTGTGTAAGTGGTGTGTTTTCTTACATTATTTACAGGAGGAGTCCCTGCGAGGTCTGTGTTTGATATCCTGCCTCGCGCTTGGCCTGTCCTTAACATGGCAGCTCTCGCGAGACTCTAGAGAGCTGTGACACTTGGTTGCTAGGTAACCTGCTGAAGCGGGAAGTGTGGCCTGTTCCAGTGACTGATTGAGTTCAGGACCAGCCAATGAAAGCGAAGCGACGCAGAAGCACCACCACTGTGCTGCTGCCCCAGGGACAGTGCAAACTGCAGAGAAGCTCCAGCGCATGATTGAATCTGTACTAAAGGCGGCATTAAAGATCAGAGAGGGGCCTTCGAACCCCAAGGAGCCCAGGCTGGGCTTTACTGACGGTCCCTGAGGAGAAAGAGGTCAGAGGTCGCATTGTTAAGGGGCCTGAATTAACTGAACAGCTACAGCATTTGTGGCTCTGTGTGTGTGTGTGTTGGGCTCTGTGTGTGTGTTGGGCTCTCTGTGTGTGTGTGTGTGTTGGGCTCTGTGTGTGTGTTGGGCTCTGTGTGTGTGTTGGGCTCTGTGTGTGTTGGGCTCTGTGTGTGTTGGGCTCTGCGTGTGTTGGGCTCTGTGTGTGTTGGGCTCTGTGTAGCTCTGTCTGTGTGTGTGTGTGGCTGTGTGTGTGTGTGGCTCTCTGTGTGTGTGGGTGCAAATGCAATAGGTCTCGCATTTGCGAGAGATTAAGCTATTGGCATTGTAAATATGCAATGCCATTTATTTATGTTTTTAAAAAAAAATGTCATGAGCAATGTCAATAGCTCTAACTTAAACAAAGCCGAGACCATTGCATTGTAAATGCTTGTTTTACATTGCGGCGGGTGCTGCTTACAGCACGCCCGCCGCAATGTAAAAAATGCGGGATGCGACCGCCAGTGTGGCGGGCGCATCCTAATTTGAATGGCGGGACTGCCGCAACAATGCCGGTCGGTCCCGTGCTTCGATGCGATGGCTGGCGTAAATAGTCCACCCGCCATCGTAAAAGGACCCATAGTTGTTCAAAATATTGTTTTTTAGTTAGTGTTATGTATTTTAGTATGTATTTTAAATGTATGAGCTCTATTTTTTGTCTAAATATTGCATTTGTTTTTAATATGTGTGTTACATTTTTAGAAGTTATTAATTTTATTTTTATTACATTTTGCGTTTTAGTTCAGTAACAGGTTGTGGGTTTATAGGGGAATAGGGTGGAAAGTGATTTAATTATAATAAATTGAATATTCACTTTTATTTATTTTTGATTTATAGGGTTGTGGGAATTAATTTATTATTAATCAATTAATAATTGACTGTTAATTTTTATTGATTAGTTAATTGGTAAATATGTTAATTGTGTCATTTTTTAGGGGCGGGTTATGGGTTTATAGGGGAATAGGGTGGGAAGTAATTTAATCATAATACATTTTTTATTATTAATTATTATTCATTTATTGAACATTTTATATTGTTAATTGTGGGAATTAATTTATTATTAGCTATGTATTAATGTGTTGTTATTATTAATTAATTGGTAATTATGTTAATTGTGTCATTTTTTTAGGAGCGGGTTGAGGGTTGATAGGGGAGTAAGGTGGGAAGTAATTTAATTTGAATACAGTTATTAATATTTTAATATATTTATTTATTTTCATTTTATAGTGTTAAATGTGTGAAATAATCTATTAATAATAATTTATATTTTGATTGTTAATTGTTATTAATTAACTAATTAATTGTTAATTATGTGAATTGTGTCATGTTGTACAAAATTGGTGGTGGGATTTATAGGGGAATGTGGTGGGAGGTAATTTATTTATAATTAACTAATTATTTGTTAATTAATGCTAATTAATTAATTACAATTTAAATATGCCAATTGTGTAACACTTTTAAGGTGTGAGTTGTGGGGTTTATAGTGGTAAATGGTGGGAAGGATTTTTTTGAATTAATTAATGATTTGTTGTTAATTGATATTAATTTATTTTTTATGCAGGAAGGGGCATCTTCCTGCACAAAAACAATCAATGGTGGTGCTTTCCTCTTCCTATGTGTGCTGCAGAATCCCCTGGGGACACTGAGGCTTTTGAAGCATTCCCAGGTTTACAGAACGTTGTAAATCTGCGAAGTGTCAAATGCCATGGGTGTTACGTGGGAACACCCACAGTAACGCCCATTGCACGCGTCCCCATTGCAGTGTGAGGCCTTGCAGTGGCTTGTGCTGCGTTGCCTACAAGGCCATGAAAATCCATGCAACACTCCCACTTAGACAACCCCCTCCGCTTACTAAGTACCTGGAGTGTGTTGATTAGTCAGGGGTGGCCTCTGGGACATTAAAGTAGTAGGGCCGCACGGGCGAGGCAGTGCAGGGGGGCAGTAAGGGGAAAAAAAATAAAGAAATGCATACTTGCCATTTGCAGTCCCGGTGCTCTTTTGCCCTTTGCTCCTCGACTCCCGGCATACCACAGGCTCCCCAAGCCAATCCAGCCAATCCAGGTGCATGGTCTCATGCTGGTATCACCCAGCATGAGAGCAGCACCGTAATTGGTGTGAGTGCCCAAGTTAGGCATTCACTAAGGGACCACGACCCTGTGCTTACTCTCCACCCAGCTGTACAGCACAGCTCACTGCAACAACAACTGCCAGATCTCGACGCCGAGTAACACCCAAAGCCCGATCTCCTGCCGACACTGCTGACGCACCTTTGGACCGCAGCAGCAACCCCCAGCCCACCGGATGCCACCGCACACAAACCACTAAGCTGCATCCTCCTCAACGTACCCTCCCTGCACAGACACGCTGAAGAAATCTGGGACCTCCTCAACACTCACACACCCAATGTCGCCTTCCTCACAGAGACTGGAACAATGCCAGCTACGCACCCGACATCGCAACCGCCATCCCCGATGGATACAAGAGCCTGAGAAAGGGCTGCCCCAACCTCCCAGGAGGAGGCCTCTCCATCATCCACAAGAGCTTTCTCCGATTGACAACCACCAACTCGGTCACCGCCTCGCCCACCATGGAACACATCCACTTCCAGATCGAACCCAACCCCAGAACGATGCTCTGCAGAACACTCACCTACAGACCACCTGGACACGCACTCCCTTCACCAACGTCATCACTGACCTCATCGCACCCCACACCCTTGCCTCCACAGACTATATACTACTCAGAAACCTGTACTTCCACCTAGACAACCACAGTGACCCCAACACCACCACCCTTTTAGAGAGCCTCACAAACCTGGGACTGAAGCAACTTGTCTCCACCTCCACTCACACAGCAGAACACACACTTGACCCCATCTTCGCTGGAGAAAACAACATTCTCTTCAGTCACACCACAGAACTGCTCTGGACCGACCACCACTGCAACCATTTCTCCTTTATGAAACCCATCACACACAAGCACACGCACCACCTTCCACACAGAATCTGGAACAAAGACTCTGAAGAAAACCTCATATCCGCCCCCAACTACGATATACGCCAACACAGCGGCAAGCAACCTTCACCAATGGATCGCCAACTGCACCAACTCTCTCCCACCCCTCCAGAACACCATGAGGCGATACAACAAGAAAGTCAACTAGTTCACCAAGACTCTCCAAGAATCCAAGCGCTCCTGAGGACGACTGGAAAATACGTGGAGAAGCAGCAAAACCCCGGAAGCACGCTCTGCCTACAAAACAGTCATCACAGCACACCACAAACTCATCAAATCCAGAAAGAAGAATTTCCTCCAAGACATAATCCTCTCCAATGTCCACAACTCCATGGAACTCTTTGCCATCATACAGAAATTCACCAAACCCAACAGCGAAATCGCCGATGTGCCTCCCTCCCAAGACCTCTGCAACAGACTCAGCGTCTTCTTCCACCGCAAGATCTAGATGCTCTACGGCAACTTTGACAACCAAGACCCCTGTACCGCCATTTACCCCACTCGCAACAACACCACCCAACAGATACTTCTTACATGGACCCCTCTCCCTGCAGAAGACATCCTAAAGACCCTGAAGAATATCCACTCAAGAGCACCGTCCGACCCCTGCCCGCTGCACGTCTTCCACAGGATCACCACTGCCATCATACCCGAGCTACGTTAAACTATCAACTACTCTGTCAAGACAGCCACATTCCCTGACAACTGGAAGTGCGCCCAAGTCAACCCCCTCCTAAAGAAGCCCTCCACAGACCCAATGGACCTCAATATCTTCAGGCCCATCTCCCTGCTTCCATTTGCAGCCAAAGTCCTTGAAAAGGGCGTCAAGACCCCGCAATCACAATTTATAGAAACAAACCGCATTCTAGGCACCTCTCTATCTGGATTCTAAAGCAACCATAGCACCAAGGCCACCCTCCTCACCACCACCGACGATATCTGCACCCTCCTCAACCAAGGCCATACTGCAGCCCTCCATCCTGCTGGACCTATCAGCAGCTTTCAACACTGTCTTCCACCACACATGAACCCCATGCTCCACGATGCCAGCATCCAAGAAAAGGCCTTATACTGGCTACGATCATTCCTTTCAGGTAGAACACAGAGAATAAGACTCCCGCCCTTCGTCTCAGAACCAACAGAGATCAGATGTGGAGTACCTCAAGGACCCTCCCTCAGCCCCACACTCTTCAACGTCTACATGGCACCCCTCGCAATCATCATCAGAAACCATGGGCTCAACATCGTCCCCTATGCCGATGACACTTAGCTCATCCTCTCCCTCACGAAGAAACCTGACATCACCAGGCACAATTTCCAAGAAGGAATGAAAGCTGTTGCAACCTGGATGAAGAAAGGCTGTCTGAAACTCAACTCAGAGAAAACAGAAGTCCTCATCCCCGGCTCCACCCCCTCTGCACGGGATGACACCTGGTGGCCCCACGCCCTCGGAAACCCACCCACCCAACGGACCATGCATGCAACCTCTGCATCATACTGGTATCATCACTCAACATGAATAGCCAGATCAAAGCCGTCTCCTCCACACACATGCTTCAACACCCTCCTCATACTATGCAAGGCATTCTAGAGAATCCACCCCGACTCCAGGAAAACCGTCACTCAGGCACTCATCACCAGCAGACTAGACTACGGCAACGCCCTCTATGCTGGAATCAACAAAAAACTCCTCTGCAAACTCCAGACCGCCAAGAACGCTGCAGCCAGACTTATCCTCGATATCCCAAGGTACAACCACATCACCCAACACCTCTGTGACATCCACTGGCTCCCTGTTGAAAGAAGAATAACTTTCAAACTGCTCACAAGGCCCTCCACAACATCGGATGCCAATTCCTCAATGACTGGATCTCCTTCCACACCCCAAGAGAAACCTCCTCTCAGTCGTCCTCTCCCTAGCCACCGTCGCTTCTACAGGACCAGACAGGTGGAAGGTCCAGCTCCGACCTCGCAGCCAAGGCCTGAAACGATCTCCCCCTTCACCTTTGGCGAAGCCTGACACTGCACCAATTCAGGAAGAACCTCAATACCTGGCTCTTCGAATGACCCCAACGGAGCTGCCCACATTCACCCCTAGTGCCTTGAGACCCTCACAGGTGAGTAGTGAGCTTTACAAATCCGATTGATTGATCACTGCTAGTAATCCTGCATGTAGTGGCCACTAATGTAAGCCCGTCTGATGTGCTCACTATTACAACCCTACTATTAGTAGCTCGGGATGATTTTCATTGGACATGTAGCTCTTCTTACAGAAAGGTCCCCTGGGGTAGGTGGTGTTGCTTTTGTTTGCTATAATAATTATTTAACATTCATTCTGGGATTTTTAATTTATTTTTACTTTTGCAAACGAAAAGTGTAAATTTTGACTTCCAATAGGTATTTAGCAAAACAGCGGGGAACAAAAAAGTTGCTTACAATCAATAATTACGTTTTGTTGTTACCTGCCAGCACCTTGAAGCTGTGTTTCACTTCGAAGCAGTCATAATATGAGGCAGTCATAATATGAGACAGGCAACGCCTGTGGGCCGCAGTGGGCCGCAGGCAGGCAACAGAGAAAGCTAAAGTACATAAAATGTCGGGTCGGGCAACCACTTGAGTGCATTTTACCAACTGAAAATGTGTTAATTTGATTTCAGTGCATTCCTTCCACAATGTAATAGCACAATGTGGACACCACATTTATTTGAGTTTTTACTGCTTTTATGAAGCATACTCAACATAATTTGGAATTAAACTTATTTTAGTGGTGGTAAAATAACATACCTTTTGGCAGATCCTTTGAAACCAAACTTAAACGGCTTTGCATTGTATGTTTAAGGGAGAGCAGAGTCTGAGTCCCGCTGCTACGTTTGAGACGCCTGCCACACAGTATGGAGGGCTCTCCCTGGTGTACTGGCGGAGCCACCCGGCCCGTCCACACATGCACGCACACACACACCCCAAGGGCGGGCAAGCCCGAGGGCATAAATAAAAGGGCGATAGACCGCTTGTGGTCTTCGGCCCATAGAAGTAGCAAGTGTCTGTGTGCATCATTGAAGTGTGGTTAGGCCCTAATCAGTGGCATAGGTGTCCCTATTCCCACAGTGACCCACGTCACCACACTGACGACGAGGCGGGTCTGCCCCACGCCTCGCCCCCGCGGACTCGCGCCGTCTTCTTAGCCTCGCGTCTGTGGTGCTCGCTCTCCGTGTGTGTGAGCGGTGCGGCCTGAAGACCTTCGCGGGTGCCCACCCCGCTGGGGCCCTGCCACTGGTTGGTGTCCCGGCCGACACATCTGCCGACGGAGAGGAGCTGTACCCCGCTCCCTGCGACCCGGCCTGAACATCGCACCTGGACCGGCGCCGTAGGTGAGGCCTCCCAGTGCGGAGGCGTTCGGCGGCGTGCGTTGCTTGTGTCCACGCCGCGCCCTGCTCCTGGGCCTGCCCCTGCCCTCCTGCAGCCCGAGGAATTTTGCGCATTGCTGCGCACAACCCGCGTCCTCGCATGGGAAGACTGGCTCGGCCCCCACGAGGCTGAATATTATGGTGCTGGCTCCTGCACCTGCGGGATCACCCTTTTCTCTGCCCTGCTGCCACTGCCACGGCGATACCAGACCCAGTTGGGGGCATATAGGTGTAAATCCCCGGAAGAAAGGGGGGAGAGCAACACCCCTGGGGGCAACAGTTCCACTTCCCCGCCTCCCACAATACCAGGGGCACCAGACCAGCGCGAACTGCCACCACCCCAGCGACACGCCCAGCGTGCACCCCGCATGTGGCCGAAACATTGAGCTCTGTGTGTGCTGCCTCAGCGCCATGACTGGCACATCCGCGCATCCTCACCTAGGACGGCAGAAGGCGCTGTAGCACAGCTGCCCATACACCCCGAGTGTCCCCGTTCAGCCCTGCGGCCGGACAGTCAGTGGGATGTCCTGCCAATCCGCCTCAGGGGGCGCTGCCCTCCCACCTGCGACAGCCTCCATGCTAGCTACGCTCCAGAACTCGGCACCTCAGCATGCCACTGTGCACGCTCCAGTCAACGCCATGCCCAATGCGCCAGCACCCCCGGGACATGGAATCGCTGCCGCCATTCAGCGAACTGTCAGACCCATGTACTGCGGCGGCAAGGTGGCGCTCTTGGATCAGTCGCCTTGACCACTATTTCATCGGCGTCAGGGAAACTGATGGAAAAGTGAAAAGGTCGTTGCTCATGTGTTATGGCGAGCCGAACTCTATGATCTATTCGAGACACTACTGGACAGGGGCAACGATGATGACTACACGGAAGCGGTAAATGCCTTGAATCGTCACTTTGACCCGCAAATTAACCTGGACTACGAATGGTTCAAACTGCGTAAGGCCCGCCAAGCAGAGACTGAGACCGTCCAACTATGCCCGGCTGCGGAAGCTTGCTATGGCCTGTGAACTGCCCGATCAGAGACTGGAGATTCGCGCGCAACTCATTCAAGGCTGCAGGTCTCTTCAACTCAGACGCCTCATACTCAGGCAACCCCGCATTTCACTTGACGACATCCTTGTGCTCAGAAGGTCTCACAAACTGTCTAATGCGCGCGCAGACGAGATGGAGATGGAGGCAGCCCTGAACCGCCCTGGGACGGCGGTGCGCGCGCCTGTGATCAAGGAGGAGAGACTTGACGTGATCCGCAGACGGCCACAACTATCGAGAGGAGGAGCGAAGGCCGCACAGAACTCCATGTGTGCTAACTGCGGGATGGACCACCCGGCTGGTGGAAAATGCTCCGCAAAAGGAAAGACATGCTCTCATTGCGGCAAACTCAACCACTTTGCTAAGGTATGCCGAAGCAGCAGCGGTCGACGTCCCAATCAGGGCGCAAGGGGGCCCACACAGAGCGTGCACCAGTTATCGCTTGAAGACCCAGGACCCTACAGTGACACGACGTGGGCAGCTTTTCGTCTGGAAGACGATGACGGCGAGGTATTTTTCATATCATTTGTCGGAAGGGAAGGCTCCAGGAGGCGCCCGCCACCCATGTGCGACATCACCTTCGCAGGCTCTCAAGTGCAAGCTCTGATAGATACAGGAGCCTCAGTCAATGTAATGGACAGCGTCCAATACGACAAACTGTTTCCTCGCCCGCCCCTGTGGCCTCCAAGGCCAAGATCTACACCTATGACAGCTATGACCCGCTCCCGCTACGGGGGGTGATGGAGGTGATGGTGGCCAGCAACGGACAGGCAGTGAAGACGAAATTCCACGTGACGGGCGGAAACGAGGGACCCTTCTCAGCTGCCACACAGCAGAAGTTCTTCAGTTGGTCTTTTTCGTGAATCAGGTGCACGAGCTGCACGCGGAGAAGATGCTAAAAGACTTTCCCACGCTCTTCAAGAGACTTGGTTGCCTAAAAGAAAAAACCTTCAAACTACACGTGGACCACACAGTCAGACCAACAGCCTTGAGGCACCAGAGGGTGCCGTTACACCTGCGGCGCAGGTGGAAGAGGAGCTTCGGAAGCTGGAAGAACTAGGGGTCATCGAAAAGGTGTCAGGTCCGACACCCTGGGTGTCGTCCCTCGTGGTGGCCCCAATACCGAAACGGCCCGGCGCATTCACTTGTGTGTTGATATGCGCCTTCTGAATAAGGCAGTAAAGCGGGAACACCACCTGACGCCCAAGATGGACGACATCGTCGCGGATTTGAACGGAGTGCGCTGGTTCACCAAGTTGGATCTCAACGCGGGATATCACCAGTTGGAGCTCTACCCAGACAGCCACAATATCACTACATTCTCTACCCATGTCGGCCTGCGCCGATATAAAAGACTAAGTTTTGGGGTCTCCTCTGCGGCAGAGGTCTTTCAGAACGCAATAAGGGAGACACTCTCTGGACTGTCAGGCGTAATCAATTTGAGCGATGACATTTTAGTCTTCTCCAAAACGCTCGAAGAGCACCACATTCACCTCAGAGCCACCCTTTAGCGTTTGGCAGACCATGGCCTCACCCTGCACAAGGCCAAGTGCTCTTTTTACCAAGAATCCAAGGACTTCTTTGGTTACATTTTCTCAAGAGAAGGCCTACGTGTCGACCCGAAAAAGGCGGAAGCAATCCATTCGGCACCAAGACCAACGAATGCAACAGAAGTTCGGAGCTTCTTGGGAATGGCCACGTACTGTGGCCGCTTCATCCCCAACCTTGCATCCCTTTTTGAGCCTCTCTGGATCCTGACCAAAACGGGACAGACGTGGACATGGTCAGCGAAGGAGGGAGATGCGTTCACAGCAGTCAAGAGTGCCCTCCTAGATGACAAAGTCATGGCCTACTTTCGCCCAAACAGGCGCACGGAGGTGGTCGTAGATGCAAGCCCGGTCGGACTTGGGGCTGTCCTCATGCAGGAAACGGAAGCCCAGGAGTGAATGCCTACCGCATATGCCAACAGAGCGTTGACGGCCACGGAGATGCTCTATGCACAGATCAAACAGGAGTATATACTTTTGTATATATAATATGTATTTTATTTCTTTTTAAATGAAAATATTAATAAACAATAGAACATGAAATATACTTGTTTCTTTCCTCTCTGCGGATTTTCTATATGACAAGCTAACTGTAATTGCCTAGGTTGTTGCTTTTCATATGCTGTTTTTCCCTGACCTAGGAATGATTAGAATTGTCTATTCAGGGGGTCCTTGATACATATGCTAATATCAAGTGGGCGTGCCAGCACTTTCATTTATAAATATAAAAATCGTAAATCATACATTCTTATATAGTGCCTTTCACCGTAAGGTCTCAAGGCGCTTGCTTTGGGAACCCGTCCTGGCTTCTCCCTGCGAGATAACCCCTACTGGAGATCCCCAAGGTGAAAGCCAGGCATCTCATCATGGTGGGGCCGTAGTGGAGATTAAGCAAGCTATTGCCCAGAGTTGCAGAGTGTGAACCCCTGATTCGAGTAGGCACCGAGGCGAGAATTATCGAGTCCGTGGACATTTTGAGCTCAAGACCCTGCCGCGGCGGGGATTGAACCCTGGTCCCGGGTCTGACCTCTGCATCCGGGTCTGCCTCCTCTAACCGGTGAGCCACACTTCTCCATACCTTTATACCTGTATGGCCACGAGTTCCGGGTAGTCACAGACCACAAATCGCTGGTGCCACTGTTTGCAGGGACTGCCAGACTTGCCCCTCCGCGGATAGAGAGATGGGCCGTCCAACTGCAGACATATTGCTTTGACGTCATTTTCCGACCAGGCGCAGACAACCCGGCGGACTTTCTGTTGCGCCACCCGAACGCAACTCCTCTCACTCCAGTACAGGATGAGACGGAAGAAATCGAGGAATTCGTCCAGATGATATCACAGGAAGCATGCCCTGTCGCTCTTACACTGGAGGACATCGGGAAAGCCACCAGAGAAGACGAGTGTCTCAGCAAAGTGAAGGCCATGTTGGTGGATCGGAGTTGGAAGCGGTTCCTGGATGGTGTCAGCGCTCTCACAGCCATGGAAAGGACATTCCGACAGCAAGTCTGGAGGGCTCAGAGAGAACTTAGCGAGGGACATCACGGGGTAGTACTTCGAGGCACAGCCCTCGTGATCCTCACGATCCGGCAGAAGGAGGTAGTCCGGCTGGTGCATCAAGGACACCAGGGAGCGTCCAAAGCGAAGGTGCGGTTACACAGCAAAGTGTGGTTTCCCAGGATGGACGCGATGGTAGAGGAGGAAGTGTGCAACTGTCACTCATGCACCATCACGAGTCAGGATCCAGTGCCGCACCCGGTAATCACGAAAGACCCGTGCCAAGACCTGAGGTCCAAACTAAGTATTGATTTTGGGTCATTCCCGGACGGAAGGAACACTCTTGTGATCATTGACTCTCATTCACTATTCCCCATTGTGGAGGTGGTGCCCTTCACGGCATTCTCACATGTGAAACTGGCGTTGGATCGGACATTCGGGATGATGGGCCTGCCAGAGGAGATACGATCCGACAGTGGACCACCGTTTCAAGGCAAAGACTTTCATATGTATCTGGCGTCAAGAGGTGTTCGCCACAGGAAGATCACGCCACAGTGGCCACAAGCAAACAGAGAGATCAAAAGGTTTATGCGCACAATGAATTGTGCTCTTCGAGTCGAGAAAGGAGCAGAGGCAGAGGAATGCCTATCTCAGTTCCTTAGTGCATACCGCCAAACACCTCATTGCACCACTAGATGCGCCCCAGCACACTTACTGTTCCGGAAAATTCCCAGAGATTGTGTACCGGAGGGCCCGACCTGGATCCCACCAGAACTGGATCAGAACGCCACCCAGAACAAAAAATGTAAATGTAAATGAGTTTCTATTTATATAGCGCCTTCTACCCAGAGGTCTCGTAGCGCTGTATTCATACCGCTATGGAACCCTTCCTGGCTTTCCTGTGAGATGTCCACTCCTGGGCACCCCCAAGGTGAAGCCAGGCATCCAAGCGCTGCTGGGGCCGTTGTGGAGATTAAGCAAGCTATTGCCCAAAGTCACAGAGTGGGACCCATGATTAGACGAGGCACCGAGGCGAGAATTATCAGGTCCGGGGAAATTGAGTCCAAGAGCCGCCACGGCGGGAATTGAACCCTGGTCCCGGGCTAGCCCTCTGCATCAGGTTCTGCCACTCTAACCATTGAGCCACGCTTCACCAATGACAGAGCCAGTTGGGCTCGAAGAGCTCGGCCCATGTCCCTCGTGGTTTGGGACAGAGTAGTTCTCAAAAACCGGTACCCGAATTCGAAATATCGCACCGCGTATGAACCAGAGATATGGGAAGTTGTCAACGTACATGGCACCATGATATCGGCAACAAGAGGAACAAGAGCAGTGACCCAGAATGTCTCATGGCTCAAGCGTGTTCCGAGGGAGCGCGACATTGAAGAACAAACACCGGAAAACGATGAATACGAAAATGAGGAACCGACGATCACTGACACCTCACAATGCCACAGCGGAGAGGTGGTGACCCAACCGAGACCAGGACAGGAACAGGCACCCTGTCAAGAGGCTGCCACGGTGAACATCAGGAGTCCGGCGGAACACACCGAAGAGGTGGAAACCAGCGGAAGTTCCAGGAGCCGGAGACACAGCTTACGGCTGAATCCTACTCCCAGTCAGAGACTAAGAGACTACGCCTGGTGCCTAGGCAAAACTCAAGGACCACCATAGGCGGGACAGTCCATCCGTAAGATTGGAGGGATGTACTGAGAGAGCCACCCGGCCTGTCCACACACGCATGCACACACACACCCCGAGGGCGGGCTCGCCTGAGGGCATAAATAAAAGGCAGATAGACCGCTCGTGGTCTTCGGCCCATAGAAGTAGCAAGTGTCTGTGTGCATCATTGAAGTGTGGTTAGGCCCTAATCAGTGGCATAGGTGTCCCTATCCCCACGGTGACCCACGTCACCACACCTGGGATCTGGTCAAGTTGTGGCAGAACCTGGCCTCCCCAGGGACACTCCTGCCCTTTAAACCCCACCCCCAGCACAGTGTGTGACTGCTGCACCCCCCTTAACCCCCCATCTCTTTTGTTTTGTTTGTCCAGCTACGGGGACTCTTTCAGGCTCCCACCGCCACCCCTTGTTGTTATAGACTGTTTCTTTATTTCTATTGAAAGGCGGTCTTTTTTGTTCATTCCCTGTTAAATAAAGTAAAACCAATGGTACACTTCCCTAAGAGAGTGTAAATACATGGGTTCAAGCCCCCCCTCTCCCCCATCACTGCCCCACCCCATGGACCCTTGCACCACCCCGCAGCTGTAACACAAGGGTACGAGGGTAAAGCAGGACAGGAGTCCCAACCCCTCCGAGGAGGCGAGCCGTCACCCCCCCTCCCGTTACTAAACTGCGTCCCTCATCCATTCAGTGACAAAGTGCTTTGGTGCCATAAAAGGTTGCAGTTTATTTAACATTACATGGTTACACATATTGCAAAACTCATAGGGGCATATTATCAAGACCGGCGTTAAAATTATTGCCGCTTTAGCGGCAGAAAACCGCCACTAAAGCGGCAATAATGGGCTTGATAATATGCCCTTGTGAATTCCCATAGAAGCCCATGTTCTGGCTTGAACCTGGGCTTCTATGGGAATTCTCACCGGCATATTATCAAGCCCATTATTGCCACTTTAGCTGCAGTTTTCTGCCACTAAAGCAGCGATTATTTTAACGCTGTTTCTTGATAATATGCCCCTCAGTCATTTCAATTGTCAATTCAGTACCCATGTCACACATTTCATTGTCTTTGCACTTCCATCATAGGTTTGGTCAATGTGCGGTCCAAGCCCAAACGGTATCTAGGGAGAGAGGGGGCCACCTCTCTGGGCCTTTATTTCTCGGGTTTAGGCTTCAGCTTGCTACGGGCTTGGAGGGTGTCCTTCACGGGCCCTTCCTGCTCCCAGGGGTCTCTGCCGTGTGCCATCCCAAGGACCTTGTTTGAGCCTCTACTCTGAGGCTGCGTCATTCCATCGAGCTCCCTCGGTACCCCTGCTGTTAGGCATCCCAAGGGCCCTGCTCCAGCACCAGCTCTATTCTTTCTATAGCGGTATGCCTTCCTTCGCTCCCTCGGTACCCCTGCTGTTAGGCATCCCAAGGGCCCTGCTCCAGCACCAGCTCTATTCTTTCTATAGCGGTATGCCTTCCTTCGCTCCCTCGGTACCCCTGCTGTTAGGCATCCCAAGGGCCCTGCTCCAGCACCAGCTCTATTCTTTCTATAGCGGTATGCCTTCCTTCGCTCCCTCGGTACCCCTGCTGTTAGGCATCCCAAGGGCCCTGCTCCAGCACCAGCTCTATTCTTTCTATAGCGGTATGCCTTCCTTCGCTCCCTCGGTACCCCTGCTGTTAGGCATCCCAAGGGCCCTGCTCCAGCACCAGCTCTATTCTTTCTATAGCGGTATGCCTTCCTTCGCTCCCTCGGTACCCCTGCTGTTAGGCATCCCAAGGGCCCTGCTTGAGCACCAGCTCTATTCTTTCTATAGCGGTATGCCTTCCTTCGCTCCCTCGGTACCCCTGCTGTTAGGCATCCCAAGGGCCCTGCTCCAGCACCAGCTCTATTCTTTCTATAGCGGTATGCCTTCCTTCGCTCCCTCGGTACCCCTGCTGTTAGGCATCCCAAGGGCCCTGCTCCAGCACCAGCTCTATTCTTTCTATAGCGGTATGCCTTCCTTCGCTCCCTCGGTACCCCTGCTGTTAGGCATCCCAAGGGCCCTGCTCCAGCACCAGCTCTATTCTTTCTATAGCGGTATGCCTTCCTTCGCTCCCTCGGTACCCCTGCTGTTAGGCATCCCAAGGGCCCTGCTCCAGCACCAGCTCTATTCTTTCTATAGCGGTATGCCTTCCTTCGCTCCCTCGGTACCCCTGCTGTTAGGGATCCCAAGGGCCCTGCTTGAGCACCAGCTCTATTCTTTCTATAGCGGTATGCCTTCCTTCGCTCCCTCTGTACCCCTGCTGTTAGGCATCCCAAGGGCCCTGCTCCAGCACCAGCTCTATTCTTTCTATAGCGGTATGCCTTCCTTCGCTCCCTCTGTACCCCTGCTGTTAGGCATCCCAAGGGCCCTGCTCCAGCACCAGCTCTATTCTTTCTATAGCGGTATGCCTTCCTTCGCTCCCTCGGTACCCCTGCTGTTAGGCATCCCAAGGGCCCTGCTCCAGCACCAGCTCTATTCTTTCTATAGTGGTATGCCTTCCTTCGCTCCCTCGGTACCCCTGCTGTTAGGCATCCCAAGGGCCCTGCTTGAGCACCAGCTCTATTCTTTCTATAGCGGTATGCCTTCCTTCGCTCCCTCGGTACCCCTGCTGTTAGGCATCCCAAGGGCCCTGCTCCAGCACCAGCTCTATTCTTTCTATAGCGGTATGCCTTCCTTCGCTCCCTCGGTACCCCTGCTGTTAGGCATCCCAAGGGCCCTGCTTGAGCACCAGCTCTATTCTTTCTATAGCGGTATGCCTTCCTTCGCTCCCTCGGTACCCCTGCTGTTAGGCATCCCAAGGGCCCTGCTCCAGCACCAGCTCTATTCTTTCTATAGCGGTATGCCTTCCTTCGCTCCCTCGGTACCCCTGCTGTTAGGCATCCCAAGGGCCCTGCTCCAGCACCAGCTCTATTCTTTCTATAGCGGTATGCCTTCCTTCGCTCCCTCGGTACCCCTGCTGTTAGGCATCCCAAGGGCCCTGCTCCAGCACCAGCTCTATTCTTTCTATAGCGGTATGCCTTCCTTCGCTCCCTCGGTACCCCTGCTGTTAGGCATCCCAAGGGCCCTGCTCCAGCACCAGCTCTATTCTTTCTATAGCGGTATGCCTTCCTTCGCTCCCTCGGTACCCCTGCTGTTAGGCATCCCAAGGGCCCTGCTTGAGCACCAGCTCTATTCTTTCTATAGCGGTATGCCTTCCTTCGCTCCCTCGGTACCCCTGCTGTTAGGCATCCCAAGGGCCCTGCTCCAGCACCAGCTCTATTCTTTCTATAGCGGTATGCCTTCCTTCGCTCCCTCGGTACTCCTGCTGTTAGGCATCCCAAGGGCCCTGCTTGAGCACCAGCTCTATTCTTTCTATAGCGGTATGCCTTCCTTCGCTCCCTCGGTACCCCTGCTGTTAGGCATCCCAAGGGCCCTGCTCCAGCACCAGCTCTATTCTTTCTATAGCGGTATGCCTTCCTTCGCTCCCTCGGTACCCCTGCTGTTAGGCATCCCAAGGGCCCTGCTCCAGCACCAGCTCTATTCTTTCTATAGCGGTATGCCTTCCTTCGCTCCCTCGGTACCCCTGCTGTTAGGCATCCCAAGGGCCCTGCTTGAGCACCAGCTCTATTCTTTCTATAGCGGTATGCCTTCCTTCGCTCCCTCGGTACCCCTGCTGTTAGGCATCCCAAGGGCCCTGCTCCAGCACCAGCTCTATTCTTTCTATAGCGTTATGCCTTCCTTCGCTCCCTCGGTACCCCTGCTGTTAGGCATCCCAAGGGCCCTGCTTGAGCACCAGCTCTATTCTTTCTATAGCGGTATGCCTTCCTTCGCTCCCTCGGTACCCCTGCTGTTAGGCATCCCAAGGGCCCTGCTCCAGCACCAGCTCTATTCTTTCTATAGCGGTATGCCTTCCTTCGCTCCCTCGGTACCCCTGCTGTTAGGCATCCCAAGGGCCCTGCTCCAGCACCAGCTCTATTCTTTCTATAGCGGTATGCCTTCCTTCGCTCCCTCGGTACCCCTGCTGTTAGGCATCCCAAGGGCCCTGCTCCAGCACCAGCTCTATTCTTTCTATAGCGGTATGCCTTCCTTCGCTCCCTCGGTACCCCTGCTGTTAGGCATCCCAAGGGCCCTGCTCCAGCACCAGCTCTATTCTTTCTATAGCGGTATGCCTTCCTTCGCTCCCTCGGTACCCCTGCTGTTAGGCATCCCAAGGGCCCTGCTCCAGCACCAGCTCTATTCTTTCTATAGCGGTATGCCGCCCTTCGCTTCCTCAGTGCCCCTGCTGTTAGGCATCCCAAGGGCCCTGCTCCAGCACCAGCTCTATTCTTTCTATAGCGGTATGCCGCCCTTCGCTTCCTCAGTGCCCCTGCCGTGAGGCATCCCAAGGGCCCTGCTTGAGCACCAGCTCTATTCTTTCTATAGCGGTATGCCTTCCTTCGCTCCCTCGGTACCCCTGCTGTTGGGCATCCCAAGGGCCCTGCTCCAGCACCAGCTCTATTCTTTCTATAGCGGTATGCCGCCCTTCGCTCCCTCAGTGCCCCTGCGTAGGCGTGGGCGGAAAATCCGTTCCGCTCGCGGATTTTGCGGATTTTCGGGAAATCCGCAATCCGCGAGATTTGCGAATTTCCCGCAAAATCCGCAAATCCGCGAGCAGCGGATTTTGCTCGCACTGCTCGCACTGTTCGCGTGAGTTCGCGCCCCGCGAATAAGTGCAAAATTGCAGAAATACGATTTTAGCAAAACTGAAAGTAACTACTTACCAGGTTCAAAAGTTCAGGCTCATCATTAGTAGCCATTTCCTGGAGTGCTTCCTGAGGGGCCCCTCCAGAGTTCAGTTGCCAGTTGAAACTAGTATGTGACCCTGCTCTGAACCTCAGAATAGTTACACATATGCCACAAAGGTCCTGAATTACAGCTAAGGGAGACAAGCAGGAGCCAGGCTGGAAGTTAAAATCCATTAATCAGCCCCTAATTCATTATTGTCAGTTGGGGCAGGGCAGGTGTTGTAACTAATTTTGCAACAATGAAAGCACTTAGCAAGTGCAAAAGATCACTAATCAGGGCGCACTAAGGAAGCAGGTGCCAGCTAAAAAAATATTCTGTGACACATGAATCAGCCCCAAATTAATTCAGGTCACTTGAGGCAGGGAAGGTGTGCTTTGCTTTGCCGAAAATAATGTACACTGGACAACCAGAGGGTGTGGTGATGAAACAGAGGGTGGCATGGGTGGGCCAGAGGGTGGCATGAGTAGTCAGAGAGTGGCAGTGGTGACAGAGAGTGGCAGTGATGAAGAAGAGTGTCCCAAACAGGCTGGACACGTAGAAACAACAAGTTCGCGAAACTTGCGACCCGACAGGTAAGTTCGCAATTTGCGAAAGTGTACAAAACCCTCGCGAACTGGCAGAAACACGGGCGAACACAAAAAAAAAAAAAATCCGCAAATTCGCGGGAATTCGCGGATTTTGCGGATTGCGAATCCGCAAATCCGCAAAATTCGCGAACGCGAGATCCGCAAAATTCGCTCATGCTTACCCCTGCGGCGAGGCATCCCAAGGACACTGTCTGAGCCTTCCCTCTACCTTTAGTGATGTATCTCTTTTTTCTACCTTTCTTGTGTACCTTCCGCTTCCCCTCGACCCTTGCGGCTGCGAGGCTCGCTTCTTTTCGGTGTGGGTGGGTGGGATTCTCCTTTTCCTTCTGCGAGGGGAGGTATGTGCCTATTTGGGCCTGGTGCCCTTCTTTATTCTTTAGCTCCATTTTTACCTGAAAATAAAATAAAGGTGCAGAGTTCTTGCCTGAAAAATGAATTGTGTTGTTCTGTACAGTGGGTTACTACTTTCCTAGCTTATGGTTGCTTTCTTGGTGTAGCTTAGAACCCGGGGGCATATTTATGACAGGTTTGCATCATGCTTGCACCATGCAACATGGTACATGCGTGACGCAAACTTCCAAGTCAAATCTTTGAAGCCACGCAAAGCCACTTTGCCTGCCTTTGAGTGGCTTAAAAAATATCTGGAGTAACACAATGCAGCGCGAATCACTGTGTTGCGTTACTCTTCCAGGGTAGACGTTTCATTGGTTTTGCATGGGTGTGCCCACGCAACTCCTGTGGATTTTGATACATCCCCAAATTTACAAGAACTTGACAACTTGAGGTGTGCCAAAATCTTGCACCTTCTCAGGGGAGACACAACAAGGAGATGTCTTCCTCTTGCTATGACATAGAAAGAGGAAAATGTCTCTCAGTGTACAAAGGTGCCCCTCTGTGCACAAAAAAATCTTGCATGCAACGCAGGCACCCTTACACCGCCGTGCAAGGGTGCCTCCGTTGTTGCTAGACCGCAAAAAGGGAAAGTACAGGAAAGCAGCGGCGTAGGAAGGGGGATGCGGTGGGTGCGGGCCGCCCCGGGTGTCATCACTGAGGTGGGTGACAAAATGGCAAAAATATGTACATATTGAAACTTTTTAGTTCGGTCATCAAACGCAACGAAACGCGGCTGAATTCGACGCCAGGGGGGACAAGAATTTTTCCGCAACGGGTACCACCTGACCTTGCTAAGCCACTGCAGGAAAGCGTCATATTTCTTAAGTGCAGCACAGTGATGTGACTTGCTGAAGTGCAATGTGTCACAAGCTTATAAATGCCCCTATGTTTTACAGCCTTCCGAAAGGCAAGGTAGTTTACTAGTTTACTCAGCTGGGTGACTTTGCCAATGCTTGTTGGGATTCTCTTGTACCGCTGTTGGATGGCATGTTAAAGGACCTGTGTAAGTGGTGTGTTTTCTTACATTATTTACAGGAGGAGTCCCTGCGAGGTCTGTGTTTGATATCCTGCCTCGCGCTTGGCCTGTCCTTAACATGGCAGCTCTCGTGAGACTCTGGAGAGCTGCAACACTTGGTTGCTTGGTTACCTGCTGAAGCGGGAAGTGTGGCCTGTTCCAGTGACTGATTGAGTTGAGGACCAGCCAATGAAAGTGACGCAGAAGCACCACCACAGTGCTGCTGCCCCAGGGACAGTGCAAACTGCAGAGAAGCTCCAGCGCATGATTGAATCTGTACTAAAGGCGGCATTAAAGATCAGAGAGGGGCCTTCGAACCCCAAGGAGCCCAGGTCGGACATTACTGAGGGTCCCTGAGGAGAAAGAGGTCAGAGGTCGCATTGTTAAGGGGCCTGAATTAACTGAACAGCTACAGCATTTAATGGACAATCTGGATTTTTTTTAGTCTGACTCCACAAGAAGAGGAGGAGTTTTTTTTACACAACACCAAAGAAGAAACCCAGAGTTGTTGCCCCTGAATGGTGCTGTTAGAAAGGCACTGGGTCATGAATGGAAGGAAGATGACAAAACAGTTACTCCCAGGGTTGTCTCCATATTCCCTTGCTTTCCCTCCAGACGTCATCTCCTGGAACACTTCTCAGCAAAGTTTCCATCAACATTGAAAGTAGATACCCTTTATTTGGAAGACAGTTCTTGGACGCCACTGATAAAAAGAATTCCAGTAGCTGTAAAGAGATCTAACTTGGTATAATGCCTCATACAAGATCAAAACCATGTGGAAACAGTTTCAGGTTCTGGCTGGTCAGATGCAAGAGGGGTTGGTTGTTCAGCAAGCATCTGTTTAATAATGCAGCAACATACTTTCTGTCTGGTGTCTTTTGATGGGTGATGTGCAACGGGCATCCATTGCAGCTCATCGATACATCTGGATGCCGCCATGAAAAGCTGCTCCAACAAAGAAATCTGCTGATGAAGTTTCAATTGTAAGATTCCAAATGATTTGTTCTGATCAGGAAGGAGTGGTGATGATTTAGCCTGTGCAGAATTTCGATTATGCCCGAGTATTCGGAGTCATTTAGGTAATTCTGCGTTTTTTGTTTGACGTGGAATTATGCGTAATTTAGAGGAAAAAAAACTACAGTAAGAGAGCATTTAGCGAGTTTGAGTGTTCTGCGCATTTAGAGCTCTTTCTTAATGCAAAATGCATCCTGCGTTCAATTTGGAAGCAGGGCTGCATTTTGTGCTAAGAAAATAGCTCTGAATGCCATTAGTAAGTTGGGGTGATTACCGCAAAGCACATTTAGCAAGCGTGAGCAGTTGCTGGCGCTCCCTATTTGTGTTCAGTTGTAATTCAACAATTATTTCAACCCTAAAAATGTGTGGACATGCCATCAACCATTTGTGGATTGTTGAATGAGATTGTAATATATATTGTCGTGTAATGTTTAGATACAAAATTGTTCTAGCTGTTTGTGTAATGTCCATTGAAACTTTCAGAAAAACTTTTTGACAAATAAATAAAAGCTACTAATGAGCTTGAAAATGGTTGATGGTATGTCCACATTTTTAGGGTTGAAATAATTGTTGAATAACAAGCAGTACTGGCATTTTCTCTTGGTTGTTGTTGACAAGTGCTCAGCCTTACTGCGTATGAGCCGTATCCTTTGTTGTTATATAGTAATTGTAATTCAAGCAGAGTCTCGTGAAATTCTTAGGTGTGTGATTACACTACATGGTATTATGCAAGTTACTCCCTCATCCAATGATGATTTCTTTGGAAAATAGGAAGCTTACAGCTCCTGCATTGCTTTGCCAAAGGTTGTATTCAGACCAGTAGGCGCAAAAACAACAAATCAGCCCTTTTGCGGGAGGGGTTGTAGCCGGGATGGGCTCTCACTGGTAAGTCCCAGTGCCAGCCCGTCTCAGCAAGGGTTTTTACAAAGCTCTTGGCGCCATTGGTGAGTATAATTTATTCCCAAGGTATTCAAGTATATCTTTACAAATGATTAATTACTTTCTCTTCTTTTTCTAAGGCATGCAAAGATGTTCACCAAATCCGCAGAGCTCTCCAGCAAAATGGATTTCTCCCAAACCACAAGATGTACAGCTTGATTCCATGTCGAAGCCGGCAATTTATAGAAGCTTGTAATTCATCGGACCGATCTCGGTCAGGTTCTTCTACCAGAGTGCAGAAAGCAAATGTTTGTGCTGCATCTGTTGGCTTTGTTGTCAAAGAACCAAGAAACTGAGAAAATGGTCAAGAATTTAAGGAGAAATGACAATTACCATAGATCTGCATCCATTTGTTCGACTTCATATCTCGCCATTGGTTCACCATCTCCTACGCTTCTGGAGCCCAGTGTCCCAGAATTATGAACCTCCAGTATCCGTGACACCTCAAGTGGGCCAATACCTCCTTTTTCTGTATAACACTGTCATCTGTTTGCTGATTAATGCTGTGCACATTTATTCAATATGCAAATGTCACCAATGGTGTGTCGATTGAATGATGAACTTTATTGATTTGCACTTGTTAAAGATTAAAATTAATGAAATAACTGTAAACAAAAAAACGTGCCAAGACCTACAGAGAATTATGAAACTCAGTACCTGTCATGCCTCAGATGTGCCAAGATCTACAGTTATGGGTAACTCCAAACAATCTGGTTCCAGATGGCGAGGAGCAACTCTATGGAACATAGTTGCTCACGGTCTTTGGAGTCAGTCAGAATGGAATGCATTCCGAGTTAGCAACTGTGCAAAGAGTTCTTATGCATGTTTCCCCTTTACTGAGGAAAATCAATCAGGTAGTGAGGACATATATAAACCATAAGGCCCTTGAAGAACCGGGCTTTTAAACCCAGCAGCGCCAGGGGCACGCCCAAAGTCTTCGGATTCACCTGTCTTGGTTTACAGAGACACAGAATACTTCTGGGTGGCATCAAAGACCACATTTATTAGCTGCAGCTAGTAACAGTGATCCTAGAAGTACAGCATGGTATATTCTCAGGAGACTGCTCAATTTTGTAAAGCAAGACATCTCCTTTTATACACAATATTCACTTTACAACATGCACCCATTGCGCAAAATCTTGACCAATAAGGTACATTCTCAAACAAAGTATCAAATGACGAAAAGCTCAGTTTTGCAATACCCCAACCCAAAGTTAATTATTAGGAATGTCCCAAATCCAATCTCCACAAGCCAGACAAACCCATAAGTGTAAGGAGACTAAAAGTTAACGATGTCCTGAACATTGATTGGCAATCTAAGAAAGGACCTAGTTAATGTGTACCAGTACGAGAAGGCCAGGTCGCTTCGTTCGTTCGACCACGTTCATCGGCCTAATGTGATGGCAACACAAAATGGAGGCATGGACAATATGGAACCCATATTCGAGACAAAGTCTCTGAATACGTAATGAACTCACTAGTTAACGTGACAAATTCACTCCATATTAGCCGAACTCACTAAATACGGTACAACATCACCAAAATCGTGACGGAACCATAACCTCACGAGACAAGGTCGGATTTCACAGAACCTCAGACCCTCCTTTTGTCATTACGTAGGCAATAGCCCAAACTCACATTAATCTGAATCTAAGTCTATATCAATATTCATCAGACCATCAAGATGTTGTTGGAGCATCATCCTATTGCTCTCTACTTCTCTCGAGACAGGTCTCCGCACACACATAGTAGCACAATGCAACAAATGGCGGGACCACACTGGATGCAAAGACAACAAGAGAAGAGAATAGCTAAAACCACACCAAGAAACATCAGAATCTTCCATCCCCATTTGGACAGTAGTCCCCAAAACCATCCAATCAATGACCAGTCTCCTTCATCTGCATGAATAGACTCAGAAACCGTATGCAGTTTAGAGATGGCTTGGTACACTGTAGGGGCATTATCTGGTATGTAAACACAGCAACTAGATTGGATCAATTTGCATACCCCTCCTCGATCTGCAAGTATGACATCTAACGCAATACAATTCTGTAATGTCATAAGACGATCCGCTTGAAGCTCCGCTGTAACATTACTAAGGGCACCTGCAGTTTCATTTATGGTGGCCTCAACCACCCTCGAAGTTGTCGTATATTCCTGCTATTGGCCATAGGACCCCAAAAAGGTAGGAAACCCTTGAAAAAGTCTCCCACCTCTTGTGCTGCAGTATCTTCCTGATCGAAGACACCTCTATCATATCTTGTTCTATGATAATCCAAAGTAGTCATATACGCAGGGGGAAGCAAAAACTCCACATAACATGTTCCTGAAAAATCAGGTGGCAACCATGTGTAGGCTCTGTCGTGACAAACAAAATATGTGCCTTTAGCTGGCATGAACGGAGGAGAAGTCTGAGATGAATAAACATAGGTTTGAGCACACACACTCTTACCTAGCTGAGCTCTCGGATTCCGACCACTACCTTGCAAACAAAAGTGGCCTCGATGGGGTACAATCCAAATCGGGAGAGACCTTTTTCGTCTCTCTTTCTCTGTCAAACTAGTACTGTATCCAGTCACGTTCCAACCAACATAAGCTTGTGCCTCATCCTTAGGGATAGCATTATGTGCATCGATTTCTCGGATCATATCCACTATTCTCTTTATCAAGGCACTGTTACTCGGATTGTCTTTCACAGAACGTAAGTGATATACCTTGTTCACATAGATGAACATAGTCTGAAAAGTCCATACAGACCCATTAAAAGAAAAAGGCAAAACCAGATATGGCATACCTTTATCGGTCGTATGAGGCATAAGACCACAAACCCAATATTTGGTGGTATATGTTATGTTATGTTATGTTACCTGTTTTGTAGAGCGCAACAGCTGCCCCAGCGACGGGGCGTCCCGGCGCTAGAACCGTAACACAATCTACTGGATGCGAAAGAGGGACCTACGGGGCGGGAAATAGATGTAGTTATATACTACTAACTGATGCTGATGCAACAGCTGTATAAACGAATTGTTGACAAATTCTGACCTCCTTGTATGTTCATGTTCAGGCAACGTATAGAATTGATGCAAAGAAACAGTAGTAGAAGAAAGCATAGGTTGGGTGGTGGGTGCAGATACCAGTGATGTAACATAAACAATCCAACCCACACAAGCAAATGTGATACTTAAAAACATACAAGAACACAATATAATAAAACATTTGTTACGGATCAGTGTACAAAATATTCTCTTGAAATCTATTCTCTCAACAACTCTCTCAGTTACAAAAGACTCCATCCTCTAACGTGCTGCTCACGGCAATTTTCCTTCTTCACTTAAGTGTGTGTCCAAGCGTCCTAGACGTTCCTAGAACCGCAGACCTTTTGTCAATACGCGGGTCACCCCTTAAGAACTTATACCGTGACCCTGCAGCTGAACCCGGATGGTGGTTCGAAAAAGAAAAAGACAAAAAAAAAGTCTCTTGTCTGAAAGAGTGTAATTCACAAAAAAAATTCAAGTTTTATTTGTCCTTTTTAGCTCCTAGATTGTAGCGTTCCTTACCAGACACAGCCTGATCCTGAAAAAGTGTCTCTGGGTGTTTAGTATCAAGTCTCAAATGCGGAGGCACAGCTTCTTGTAAAACTTCGTCATCCGCACATTCCGACTGAGTCCATTTCAAATGCGCATCACTAAAGGGCACAAACTTCAAAGTCCTTTCAGTTTCCGAATCGGCAACACAATTTTTAACCCACTGGTCGTATGCAAGGGTAAGGAAACCTTCTTGCTGTGGGTGTCATGCATCCAGTTCTTCTTGCTGAAAACCTTGACAGCAGTTCGAGTCGATAAGAGGACTTGGTATGGACTGGTCCACCTTGGCTCAGGATTCTTCGTCCTTTGGAAGTTCTTAACCAAAATCCAGTCTCCAGGTTAAATCGAGTGACATGCATCCACAGAGGCAGAAGGTAAAGTATCATGTACCTGTTGGTGAAGAACACGCAATATAGCAGTCAAGTCATGTAAGTAATCAACCAACATAGGGTACTCAATATCACTGTATTTATTTGGCCTCGGCACACCCCAAACATTTGCCGGGCGACCAAAAACAATCTCGTATGGGCTACGTCCCACAGGAGAATGTACTGTTGTTCTTGTGGACAAAAGTGCCAGTGGTAAAGCATCTGACCTTGCAAGGCCATAGCTCGCTTGTATCTTGGCCAATTTAAACTTAAGAGTGCCACTGTAGCATTCAACTAAACCAGCTGACTGGGGGGGATTCGCAGCATGAAATTTCTGCCTGATTCCCAAACCTGCGCACACTTTCTCCATAATCTGACCCACAAATTCACTTCCGTTGTCACTCCATACCATTCTCGGCAATCCGTATCTAGGGAAAAACTCCTTTAGCAACACCTTGGGTGTAGATAAAGCAGTATTATCCTTGAGGGGGTAGGCCTCTATCCATCTCGAAAAGGCGCAAACAACTACAAGGACATACTTTAGGTTGTTGCATCTTTCAATGTGAATAAAATCCAACTGTAGTACCTCGAACGGATACGTTGGAGGAGCAAAATGACCTGCTGGAGTTGGGGTTCCCTTGCCATGATTATGCATCAAGCAAATCATACAGTTGTTCACCACATTCTCAGCATATTTAGGAATTCCAGCATTCTGCCATACTGGAGCCAACAACTTACATATCCCTTTCAAACTAATATGAGCCAATCCATGCGCCATTGTAACCACTGGAAGTCCATACGCATCAGGCAACAACCATCGCTGGTGTTCTGACAATTCAATCCAACAGCCAGTCGAATCTAACATTCCCGTAGTCTCTCTCCACTCACTCAATTCTTTCTCAGTAGCTTCCGCCTGAATCGATTTCACACTTTCTATTGTGTCTTCAAACATTCCACCTTCTGGAACCCATCTAGCAGGGCATGCAACATACATACGACTCGACTCGTCACATTCTTTGCAGTTTCTCTCGCTACTTCATCCGCAAACGCATTACCACGACCAACATCATCCGTAACCTTCTTATGTGCACTGCATTTCACAATCGCAACTTGTGTCGGTAAAGTAAGTGACTCAAGAAGTTCATTCACCAATTGTCCATGCTGAATTTTCGTACCATGGGAAGTAAGAAATCCTCTCTCTCTCCGCAAACGGCCAAAACTATGAGCCACACCAAATGCATATTGGCTATCAGTATACACATTCACTCTCTTTCCTTTCGACAACACACACGCTCTCGTCAGTGCAATCAACTCTGCTGCTTGAGCTGAATTCTGTGGAATCCGTGCAGTTTCAACAATCATATGCAAAGTCGTAACCGCATACGCTGCAGTCGTATCGCCATTCGGAAGCTTAAAGCATGAACCATCTACCCATAAGGTACCATCTGGATTCGAAAGAGGAGTATCTTTCAGATCAACTCTACCCTTCGTTTCCTCTTCTGTCCGGAGAAAACAATCATGCTGTTCCTGAACATAAATCTCTACCGAAATCGGCAACAACGTAGCTGGATTCAATGTGTTACACCGCTTTATGTGCACATGACTAGCCAAAAGCGTCAACTCATAACCTGACAAACGTGCACTAGTAAGATGTTGAGTCTTCGTTTTATTCAATAGGGTATCCACTGCATGTGGGACCATCACAATCAATGTATTATCCAATACCAGACCAGCAGACTGTCGGATAGAAACAGCCGCTGCCGCTGTAGCTCTCAAACAACTAGGCAACGCCTTAGCTACCGGATCTAAAGTAGCTGAAAAATACACACATGGGCGCTGCTTGTCTCCAAACTGTTGTGTCAACACTGACAACGCACAACCTTCTCTCTCGTGCACGTAAAGTGTAAAAAGGCTTACTATAGTCGGGGGTACCCAACACTGGAGCAGAACACAATGCATCACGCAATTCAGAAAAACTTCTCTGACATTCGTCAAACCAAGGAAGAGGATTTAGTGTATCCTCAAGAGTAAGTGCCAACAAAGGTTTCGCTAACAAAGAAAAATTCGGAATCCACTGTCTACAATACGAGGTGATACCCAAGAAAGCACGCACTTCTCTCTGTGTGCATGGTACAGTCATTTGAGCAATCGCTTGTATACGTTCTGGGGTCAATCGTCTTCCCTCCTTCGACAAGAGATGACCTAAGTAGGTCACTTCTTGGCGGCAATACTGCAACTTCGAAGGTGACACTTTATGATGAAGGTCAGACAAATGACGCAACAAAGAAAGAGTAACTTCTTTGCAAATCTCTTCATCATCAGCAGCGACCAACAAATCATCCACGTACTGGATAAGAGTTGCACCAGAGTCGCACCAGAAGGCAAAACAAAAGTATCAAGTTGAGTTTTCAACTCCTGACTATAGATGGAGGGACTTTCACAATAACCTTAAAAATAAGCTTAAACCGGAAGCTTTGGCCTCCTAAAGATAAGCCAAAAATATCTCTACATTCTTCAGCAATTGGAATACTAAAGAAAGCATTCTTCAGATCGATAACAGAAAACCAAGCAGCTGAGGCAGGGATCATAGTCAGTAAAGCAGTAATGTCTGGGACAACAGGATACAGTGGCACAACAATCTTATTGACCTCTCGAAGGTCAATCACAAAGCGATACACAGGTGGCTGGGAAGAGTCAGTACACTTAAGGACATTCAAAACAGGACTGTTACACACCTTACCTCTCGTTTCTTCAAATACACCTTTCTCAACCAAATCATAGATAATCGCTAAAAGAGCTCTTTCGCCATCACTAGAGATTCGGTATTGAGGAATGCGAGGTAGCTTAGCATTCTATTTGAGAGTAACAACATAGGGTGGAATCTGCAAAAGGCCAACATCATTAGGACCTGTAGCCCGGAGCGTATCAGGCAGAGAACGCAATTCCAGTGGAAGCCGATCTTTAGACAAATACATCGGAGAAATCACTTTCTTACCCAACGTAATATGTACTCCCGAAGGAGAACAATGTAATGTTGCATGCAATCTTTTCAACAAATCCAAACCCAACAGATTCTCACCACAACCTGTTGTTAGAATAAGATGTGCTTCCAATTCACAAGGCCCAATAGAAAGAGGCAAAGGACAAGAAACCGGGTTACGAACTGGGGTGCCAGAAAATCCTACCGAGACATTCGTCAAGCCAGACAAAGGTGCGCCAGGGAGTTTAGAGTGCATGATAGAACTCTTTGCCGCACTAGTATCCAAAAGAAAAGGTTCTGCCACACCTGATGTAATTACTTCAACATAAGGTCCACTCTGGTCTACTGGAACTGACACTACTCCCTCTTTTTGTCCATGTCTGTCCTAGCTATCATTAAAATCAACCCTCTCACTTTCAACATAATAATCATCAGTGTAATATTTAGCAGACTGAACAGACGGAACATTCTGTTGATCAAAACAATTCATCGAATTCTGAGGGGGAAAAGAACGCTCATTCTGGGGAAACGCACCACGTCCCCTACCCCTAGGTACTTGCTGGACACCACGACCTCTCAAACCAGACATACCATTCGCACGCTGTAACAGAATCGGGCAACTATCCTTGAAGTGACCTTCCTCTCTACAATAAGCAAACTGATTAGGGCCTAGCGGAGTCGCTGAGGAAAAGACTCAGGTTTCTGCGACAATCTCTGAAACTGTGGGGGTTGCTGGAACTGGGAAGGTTGCTGAAACTGACGCTGATTAGGGTGAGGCGGATACGCTGTTGTAGAAGAACCTTCGTCTTCAATTCTTTAGTCTTCTTCTCTATTTTATCCTTCTCATCTTTATCTCTATTCTCATAGTATTGTGCAGTAGCCAATATCTGGGCCGAAGAAGAAACAGCCCATGAACTCTCAGAGTCCTTTAACTTATTAGAAAGCTCAGGAAGCAAATTAAAGACAAACTTATCCACAAACAACCTTTGGCCACCTTCCGTACTCATGTCCTGACCACTATGATCAATGAATGTTTCCTCAAACCTAGTGAAGAAATCAGACACACTCTCGTCTTTCTTTTGCTTACATGCTGCTAACTTGTTCCAATTCACTCGCATAGGAGGCATCAAGGTTTTTATCAAATTAATAATCCTACCGGGTAGATTTGCAACTAAAGGCTCAGGTTTAGCCCCTCCTACCTGCTGACCATCTGCAGCAACAATATTAACCCATGTGTCTCCTAACTCCACCGCATGATCCTCGTGACGGATCTTCGCCCACAAAGGTTGAGGGACTACATTACCCAACAACATATCTATATCAGTTAAATTCATGACACACGCATCAACTGTCTGGGACAACTCCTTATAATAACCAGCAGGATTTTTAGGGGGGTCAGGCAAAGTCTGCTTAAGAGCCAGGACCTCAGCTCTCTTCCTGAGGTTCTGTAAAATCTGAACCTGGGACATAAAGGTCGTGGTTCTGTTACGAATTTGGTAACAGCGAACCGTAAACAGTGAGCTCAGCAAGTATGAGTGTTTTCCTCATGTTACACCGATGGATTCACTGTGTATTTGAAGATTTCGTTCTGAACCCTTGGGTTCCATTTTGTGCATGGCAGCCATTTTGTGGTTGCCCTCACATAGGCCGATGACTTTAGCTGACTTTTGGATGACCTGAGTGAACTGACCCTGTTGCCTGAAGCTGACCTTGTTAGACCAGTTCCTTGCCCAGTAGCTGATCAAGATTAAGGATCAGAGCACAGGAGATTGTAAAGTTTGGTATGCACATATACACCCCTTATCCTACTTCTCATCTGTTTTTGTTCCTCCTTTTATGGCTTGTTTACGATATGGGTTGTGGTCTTTTATTATGGGTTTGTCCGACTTGTGTAAGAAGGAATGTTGGGCTTTTTGCATGCTTGCAAAAGCTAAGACTGCCCCTTTCTTTTATGCTGAGTTTTGTAACCCTAAGCATATAAAAGGCCTCTGTTCTCTGTATTCCTCAGACTGCCTCATTCAGTTGCTAAGGCAGCTGGGTGACGTAGCCTCACTTATTGAAAGTTTAATAAAGATGTCTTTTCATATTTCAGCTTCTGTGCCAAGTTCTTTGTTGATATTAGTAAGACCCCTGAGAATGAAGATTTTCCAGTTCCTCAAATGGCGCCCACGTGGGGCTCATCAGAGAAGTGACTTTCTGTGGGAGTGATCTTATCAGGAGACTGAAATCTACTGAGGAGGACAGAACAGGATTCTACTAAGAAGGTACTCTGTGCACAGGGATTCTGGAGATTCTTTGTTTCTGCAGCCCAGTATATTTCTGATGTCCTGATTTTGATCCTCCACATGATGTCACTCCTGACTGAGAACCTTTTTGGCGTGAGTATTCTAAAAAGACCGTTAGGTCATGTAGAACTTGACAGTTAGAATGTGGATAACCTTTTGATTAGTAAAATTAAGAGTTAAGTATAAGTGGGTCGCTCCCAGTCCTTAGTTTTTGGTTCTTTGGGTCTTTGATTTGGTTATTGCAATTACCAAAGCCGAGGGGTTGGTTTCTTGGTTTTTGATTTGGTTATTGCAATTACGATAGCCGAGGGGCTTGTATATTTGCGAGTGTATTGGTAGAGATAACCCTTTGAAGTTTGAAGCTAGATTAGTGAGCTATAAGATGCCTGATCTTAGCAAATTTGGAGATGTAGCTTTGGAACTTTGGAATTTGTGTTGGCCAACTTTTGGTTTGTATAGGTTTGGATATGCGAATTACAATTTGTGTAGACAGGTAATGAGGAGAATTTTCTCTATTTGGTCCTTAGGAACGGTGCACGTACGAAAAGTACCTTAAGCACTACTTTGATTATAATACTTGCGTATTCCGCAGTATTTTTGGCATGCCTGTTTTAAGCTCACATGGAAAAATGTGTTGCTTTTTTGGAAGGTACCATAGTATGATGTGAAGTAAATTAGCCGGCTTCCCCTAAAGGGAATATCTAAATAGGTTAGATTTAAAAACATAGTTCTTCCTTGGTGATTTTGTATCCCCAGGAAATTAAAATATGACATAATACAAAACAAGGATCCTTTGTTCTGCACAGTTTTAGGAACGAAGATATGCAGAACGATTTTGTTTGGTGTTCTGCTAGCCAAAGCTAGTGAATTGAGTGTATTTTCGCTTCTTGGTCAGTCTTCATCAGTCTGTTGGGCTGTTTTTGCAGCCTTTTGGAACACTATTGAGAAGCGTTTCTTGTAAATTTGACTTACAACTAGTATTTGCAAATGGTTATTGATTTGTGGGTCAAATATGTGTTTAAATGTCTATGTGGTTTTCCCATTAGTGCAATTCTGTAAGTGAATAGCGATGGCGCTATTCACGAAATGCATGGCGTGCCGCATTGTGTATCCTGAGTGTTTGACCCTTTTCTGTTTATGTCTGAAATGAGCTCAAATGTGTGTCTGTGTTTTTTTGTATGTTTTCAGTCTATTAAGCAAAACGTCTAAATGCTTAAAAAAAATAATAATAAAGTTAAACATTCACATTCACTAGGAATAAAAAGGCCTCAAAAACGAAATTGGTTGTTTTATAGAAAAACAAACTTATAGCATTTTTTTTACTTACATACATTGTATTAGAAATTTTCCAGGCAAACTCTTCAGCTGAAGTAAAGTCTTGCTGAACTCAGAAGTATATTATAGAACATGCATTGATGTGTTTTTGTTTGAAAGGGACTGCCATTTGTGCTCATGTTACAATGCTGAGAGACAAGCTAAATAAACAGGAGTATTTACTTAGCCAGGATTTTGCCCTTAGTTAAACACGGGTGAATACTTGCATTTCAGAATGTTGTTTTCAAAAGGTTCCAAAACTAAGGTTCATTATTTTGTATTACAGGAAGGCATTTCAATTAAGAGTTTTCTCTCTTTAAGCATTTTTGTGTAAGCATATTCATGGGTCTGTTGCTAAATAAAATTGTCCTTTTTAGAAAGAAAAAAAAAAGGTGGCACAAACATTTTGTCATGTTGCAAGTTAGGCTTCTGTGTCTGGGCTTATAAATGAATGCGTCTAAAAATGATAGGCAAGAGATGCAGTTTGCTTTTATATGTGGAATTATCAAAAATGATTAGGTTTATTAAAAATGATTATTAATGGGAACGGACGCGTAGGCTCCCGGCTCCGCAAGCCTTTGGATCCCGCACCGATATCCTAACTTCCATCCTGTGATTGTGCTGCAGCGGGAAGACGGTGTAAGCGCGCTGCCACTGTTCGCGTTCCTCCGAGGTCTTTGCCTGCCCGATAGCTGGAGATATTGTCGGCGTTGTTCGGCAGCCTCCATAGCCCTGGCTCCGGGACCCGTGTTGTCCTACGCCGCTGGATGCTGCTGGAGCGGCATTGGTCAGTCGAGCCGTGGCGAAGTTGGTACTCTGGGACACACTGCCTGCCGAAAGGGAAACGGACGAGATCCTTTTTGCTCTAACACGGTTTCTCGCCACACTCGGACTGTTTACATTGGCGAGGTGGGAGCCCACTGAGACTGCTTCTCCCTTGTGAAACGCTGGAGGTGAGCTCAGCCGACCCCATCTTGGATCTTGCCCGGCATTTGCGGATCACCTCAGAATCTGCCCCCGCCTTGAGCCGAAGAGGGAATGGCTTTTGCCGAGGGTCGCTCTCTGGTAGTGTGTCATGTCAATCTCAGCAGCTCGGACTGCAGCCTTCCAGTGCCGATTTCGCCCCCATCTTATTGTGATTCCCCCGACGAGGTGGAAATGGCTGCTGGCTCCCTGACTGGGAAGGCGAGTGCTACCTCGCCTCAAGACTGTGTCACCCTGCCTAGTGTTAAGCTGTGTGCTGGATTGCGCGTACCATCTCGTGATGAGGGGCTGTTGGAACTGCAGCCTGCGCTAACCTGCGGCGCCGTTCTGGCCGCTCTTGCTGATTTACGAACTGAATGGCGAACGGGCTCCCGAGAGCTGGGTAAGAAGCTTGACAATGTCGCGCTCACACTGGGGCAAGCACGACTGGCCTGCTCCCAGCGCTGCGTTGATCGGCCTTTGCCGGTTCTTGAGGGGGCTATTATGTTGCCACACGAGTGCAGAGAGGAGCGGATTATCCCTGGCTGTGTTAGTGTCTGCGGACGGTCGTCCGGCAGCTTCAGCTGCGCTACAGTGTTTCTCTCTCCGTCAAGGACTGAGACTTCACCCAAGATGTCGCTACTATTGTCTCAAATGCCGTTTTTGCAGCTACTGGCCCCCTTTGTTGCCTCCGCCTCGCAAGCCTTTTTAGGTCGAGCCTGGGAACACGCATCCGAAGGATGCGGTCCAGGTGGAGAACTATAGCTAGCTGACACGGGGGAATGACGGACAAGAAACTGCCACGCGCTTCTCCCCGGCTGGATTCAGCTGCGTGCACGCGCACCCACACTCACGCATGCGCACATCACAGCCACACGCATACACAGCCACACGCATACACAGGCACACCCCGCCCCCGCACCTACACACACACTAGCGCACCTACACGCACACACACCAGCGCACCTACATTCACGCACGCAAACATACAAAGACCCCCCTCCCCCCGCCGCCGCCACCGCACACATACACACACACACAAGGGCACCTCCCTCCTAGAATTAAGCCCCACTTACCGCCATTCGGGACTTCTGTTGCCGGGGCTCTCCCTCGGGCATGGGACTCCGCGGGCGCGTGCGCGGGACTTCCGAAGACGGAAGTCCCGCCCAAAGGAACTTTTGAGATCAACTGTAGCCTGACCTCAACTAACTGAACTAATTTTTACTCACAAGTTTCGTTTTCGTAACTCGGTTAAAGGCTTCCAGTCACAGCTACTGTTTGAGGGATGTTGTTTATTGCGAGATAATGCTGGTCAGATATAGCGCGCGACAATTGTATCTTTTAGGCGGTTCATGCGTGCCATTCCTTCTGGACTGACCTAGAAATCAGGCTGCAGCTTTAAGTGGGAGGAGAGGAAGGAGGCACCCCCCCCCCCCGCCCCGCCCTGGCTCTTTAATCCGAGCGAGACCCAACCCTCTGCTGGCTGTACATTTTGCGAGACTTGCTTGGCGCCGTGACCCCCATGTGAGAGCAGCTCCTAGTAAACACTCCCTGCAGCTCAGCAATGGCTTCCCGGTTGTAAGAGGCGGCAAAGCGGGCTGCCTGGCACCCCTTTGCTTCCCGCCCTGCAGATTTCTTTGGACGATCATCGACGGCCATGCCCGGCCTCTGCAAGGCGTTCGTCTGATTGCAGCCCGAGAGCGAGTGGCACCTGCAGAGGCTCTTCTACCGTGGGAAGCAGGTAAATAATGCCCGCCGACGTAAAAAGATGTTTTTCATTCAGGATCTCGGAAGCACCTCCTTTTTAACACTACCGTCCCTGGTATGGCAAGGGTGGTAGTCCACATATGTCAGGTCTGTCGTGGTTGCTCCTCAGGATTGGATCGATGCTATAAAGGGGCCCACCTCTAGATCATCCCAAGTCTGACTGTCAACCTCACAGACTGTTAAGGAGATCAAGCGGGGGAAAAAAGATAGGTCCGGAGGGGAACAGCTGGGCGACTGGAACCGCAACCTGTAATTACAGAAGCAAGGGATAAGTGCCACTACAATTCTAAGCTGGACTACAGGCTAATCAATAAACCACATATTACCTCACCTGCAAATCTTACAGGTGTGCGTAAACGAAGAAGTGATCTAAAGGGCGGCTTCTAAATCCCCTGGTTTTGCTACTAGAAGATATAATAAAGAAAACATTAGAAAACCCCCATGTTCCCTCCCATCCTGTGACCTGAATCGTATGGACAACAAAATTATGGAAGGACACCTACCCAGAATTGAGGATGAAGATAACCAACAATGCCCAGAACAAAATTAAAGGATGATCATATTCCTTTACAGGAAGTCCACAACAAAAAGGTTCCTCCTCCGAGGAAATGTATGAAATGAATGTACTCGGGGACTTGCAGGAAGAGTCAACCCCAAGGTATAGCATACATTCCCTGAATAGTTGGTTAATCAAATGATCAAAGGGACAAAATCATAAACCCAGCAAAAAAGCAATAACAAAGCGTCTTTACAGATCCTTCTCTGTAGGCGCTAATGGATAAGTACTGTGCAATGAAATAGTTTTGCGGCACCTAAACCCAGGTGTCCAGCACAAACCGGAGCAAGACGCTCCCCGAATGAATTCAGAATAACCAGTACACAAACACCAGGTTTCACCAGAGTAGAACACACACTCCAACACCCCACTCAGAAATGGAAAACCTGATGCTTCGATGAAGGTTCACAATATGGGCGCTTCCTAAGCCCCACCAGGGTAATCCAGATATCTGGGGTACAGACTCCAGGGGACTGTTCTGATGCAGGCGCTTCCTAAGCCCCACCAGGGAAATCCATGAACCATAAGCAACTAGCGCTGAAGCACAGCACTCGTAATGGGCGCTTCCGAAGCCCCACCTCTGTAATCCGCGATACAATACAAAGCGGACTAACGCTTACCACCGCCGATCTTCAAGAACCTTCAGCAGAGATCAAGGTACACGAACAGGATTCTCTCCACGCCAAGCAGGACTAATCGGCAGCGCGTTTACTGCAAGACTCCATGATAATCCCTCTGGTCGCACAGCGTCATAGCAGTGCGCCGCGCAAAGGATCATGGGATATGTAGTTTCCCAACCCTTTTCGTATCAAGAGCAGGCAGTGATTTACCAGCGGTCGGGGAAATCGTGACAACATAAATGGCCACCGCAGACATAGTTCGTATGTGTGGTATTGTTTGGGTGCGATTACATGCAGCCCTCGCGTGTACCTCCGACATGCTAACATCGCGTGCGTCGACCAGGGGGTGGTGCTATGTGTGCTTGGAGTGTTTTTTCCTGTCAGGGGCATGGATGCGAATACAGAAAACGGCATTTTTCTTGTGACACCCCGTCCTGTTAACACCGTGAGAGCGCGAACGGTTGCCCACACAGTAAACCTATACCACCGTCTCCATTACGTGCGGCCTCCGGTCATACCTTGAGAGAGACGCCACGCGATCCTGTCTAACGACCCTGGCATTATGTGGGAGTATTTGGGGAACGGGACCCACGATTCTCGCACTCTGGACGTTCCCAACGATGTGCCAGCAGTGGCACGTGAAGCTGCAAAAAGCGCGTTCTAGTATCAAAGAACGGTTAGGTGGCGCGAGATGCCGACATTAAAAGACCGGTGGGCGGGGTCATAACGATTTCTGGGTTACCTGCTAATTAGAAGCCCTTGAGCAGGGTTTATACGTGTTGTGTATAGCCTAATGTGTCCTATTCTGGATACCGTAGTTTTCCATGTGTGTCCCTCATGAGCTCTTCACAGTACGGTAAATGTCAATGTTTTCAATTGGGCAACTGTCGGTCTTCTCAACTTCTTTTTGAGGAACACTTTTCAAAGAAGGGGCATGGCGCCCAGGTGCTCATGCAATCACGCACTCTAAACTCCCTCTTTAATTTGGGGGGCATTTTACCTGCAGGACGTGACAGGCTCACTGTAATAGGGAAATAAAAGTAAAACGATGCAAGTGAAGTTCGTATTTTAAGTTTATTGCAGGAACATGCAAGGGATCAGTGCAGTTCTAAGATCAGCCTTATCGTATTTCATAATCGGTAAATATTTCATGAGCAGCTGGTATTACAACAATATTCGAGTACATTCTTGCTCTCCCAACAGTAATTTGAACCCAGGTTTCCCGAGTTGAGCTCCAAAGTTTCCAGCAATGTTGCATAAACCTTAAAGCAATTACCAGCACCGGTAACTAGAAGTGCTAAATGTTAAGATGCACCTCTGCTGACTGTAACGCAACAAACGACAGAAAGAAAACTATGGCCCGTTCACTGAAATGAAAGGAAACAAGCACTGGCAAAGCACATAGGACCGACTTTCCAAAGAAGCATGCGCAGACCGAAAACGCTGCAGCCAGAGATACACATGCTCCAAGCACATACACACAGGCAACATGTACAGGCACAAAGCCACCAACGTAGCAGACGTGCCGCATGCATACAGGCACCCCACCTGTGCATTACAATGTGTTCAATGACACCAGTACGCGCTGCCTGTGTTTTCATGTTGTATGTGTGCTTGTGTTGCATTGCGTGTATGTATATCTGACTGCATGTGTGTTACACAGATTAAAGACTATGTGGAGCCTTGAAAATTTTTTCCATATGGTGACTCCTGTTGTGCATACAGACTAGGGTCATGCGTCATATGACAGTAAACGTACTGCTCCGAGTGCGGGCGCGAGCCTGTGCCGGCTCTGAGCAGCACACTGGTGAAAGACAGACCAGATCTTTGAAGACGCCAGTCAGCATCTTGCTGCATACAAGGGCACCGCCGGAGTTTAGAAGAAGGATCGCACCACAGGTGGGTGCCGTCACTCACTGAGCCCTCCTGTGAAGAATGCCTGGGGGCAGGGCTTTAAGTGGACTGAAGAAACTGGGGGGTCTCTCAAAGGGGCGTGGTCAGTGTAATTGGGGCGTGGCTTTAAAACACTCACGCTAAACATCTGTCTTTAGCATAGTGTGCCACCCAACTTGTATTTTGCTGTTTCTGTCATTGCATCCGGATAGTTGATGCAACAAGTAACACCATACCTACAACAAGTAAGGACTATCGGCTTTGTCAACGGTTATTAGCTGCAACTATGGCTTGTTACATATAATATTGAAAACGCTTCCAATTAAAGCTCAGGTGAACCTACCACAATGTTGCTGCTCTTGCAGTGTCGTGTGCTTGGCTTTTTTATAAGTAAAATTTAGCAGAGCGTCTTTCAAGCATATTGCATTAGAAATGCTATAGGCGTCTCATTTACGATAGTTATAACTATTAGCATTGTAAATGACATAGCTATTAATTTAGCTATTTTCAAAAACAAGCCATAAATAAAAAATGTGTCATTTACAATACCAATAGCTCAAACTTTCCTAATGCGAGGCCTATTGCATTGTAAATGCTTGTTCTCCCTGCAGTGGAAAGAGTATCATTGTGCGAACCTGGGGGCGCTCATCTTTTGGGACTATGGATATATTGGTGACTGGCGACGTCCATTTTGTTTTCACACGCCTCTTCTTTGCCGAGTGTGGCCCTTTTGTCCCTTTGTTCTGTTTGGGACGGGCTCTCCTCGGGGGCCATGTTTAGGGGGATTTCTACGAACAGGCCAGGGCTGAGGGATTTCTGCTCACGATTTGTGACTGATTGGCCGGCAGAGACTCGGGTTTGGAACGCTTCTACGACACATTCGGCTGTGCAATATGTGATGTCTCTCCCCATTTCATGCTGTAACTGATGCTTGCTGTTGTTGACTCTTGCTTATGGGGTGGAGGTTGAATGCATGGCTAGGGAGACCGGGAGCACGTAGATTTGGCCCTCCTCCGGTTTTATATGATCTCTTTTTCTTTTCTTCCTTTTCTTTCTGTGTCTATATTTCGGGTACTCTTTTTTGGGCGACAGGCACACTGCTAGTGGGGGGGGGGTAGGCCGTAGCCTCTGCATGCGTTTAGGGTGGGGGGTAGGGGGTTTACTTTGTCCGTCTTAGTTTCTATGGGCCTTAATTTTTTCTCCTTTCTCACTTCTTTTCTCTCTTATTTCTGTCTTTGGGTCCGTAGGTTGGTTCGATACGAGGTGGGTAGCGACCGGCATGAAACATAATGTGTGATCGATTATCCTGTTGTATATATCCTCATGCCGCTATTCTGCTTATGGTTTTTCCTTTGCTTGTTGGGTTTCATCTGATAAACGTTGCCCGCTCATGTCGTAGGTGGATTGCATGGACTCTGATCCTTATTAGTTTCTGTATTTAAAAAATACTTTAAAAATTTTTTAAATTAACCTTCACTTCTCCTGTTTCTCGGTAGTACGACGTTATCCAGTGTAACTCTGATTGATTGTCAATTTGTATTGAGGTGCTACTGAGTCGCCGTATAGCTTGCAAAAGTGCTTTAAATGGTGTTGAGGCCGGCCGGATGGTTGTGGGCCCGTATTTGCTTGCTGATACTGCACAATAAAGGTTTCAAAAAATGTAAAAAAAAAAAAAAGAATATTAATTATGAAAAGTAATTATTAAAAATAAGTGCTACAAAATTCGTTTTTTACTATTCATGAAGCTTAATGCTCATACTGTGACCTCCTAGCATTATAATTTAATTTAAGTTGTGCTATCCTGCATTATGAGGACATTACCATATGGAATTTTTACTTAGCGCAGGCGTAAAAAAACTCATTTTTATAAGGATTTACATGGGATATGTCTAATGTCCAATATCTGCAATTTGTAAAGAACATTCTGAGGATGATTAATATGTAACACAATTATAGGATATTTATTTTTAAGTGCCCCTAATATCAAAGTCGAATTTGGGTAAAATAGACCACTTTAAACAGCATTCTTGCCATTTTTAATAGCTTTTAAGTGCTTTGGGCTTCAGTGAATGCATACATTTGGGTATAATACAAATTTGCAGGTTGTCCCCATTTGGGTTTGCTTTTAAATAGCCCAGTGAGATCCATTTAATGAGTACTGGGGGCTGGGAGAAGCTGCAGAGGCTAGCTCAAGTTACGCTGAGATGCTATCTTTGGTTTCCCTGTAAACAATGGAAGAGGCTGTCATGTTGACATTTGTGACCTTTTAAATTAGGGCCTTGTCTCTGTGGAATGCAGAATAACCTGGCTAAACAGGCCTCTAACAGGTGGGTTTTCTGGTTTCTCCATAAGAACATCAGTAAAATTAAAGAACTTAATTCCAAAGGGAAAATATAAAAAGGTTTTTTTGAAAGTCCCAACATCATGTTAAATGCTCTGCAGAACTGATACATTTGTGTCTCTGTTCTGAAAAAAAATAATGTCTGCTAGTTGTTTTTATTTGACACAAAACAAAGTGTTGCATTAAGTCTTAGACAGAAAATAAGATGCAGCCCTTTTCTAAAATTTTGAAGGCTACAGGCCTAAGTGAGAACGATTTGGCAATTAAGAATTATTTTTTACAGTGGAGATTGTGGCATAAGGCTAACATGGAGTGTCAGTGAGAGAATTTTACTTTTGGAAAGTTAAAAGGGCTTCATGTTGCAAGGTGACTGACAAGATGGTAACAGTTAAGTAATGGAAATTTATTTTTGTATTTGTTAATGTGTATCATGTTTTATCTTCTGATTAAAAGTTATAATTGAAATTTGTTTGTTATGAGAAATGTTCCTCTTTTGTGTGTTGTGTATTTTTTTTGTTGCTTCTGCCTACAGATCATTCATGGATTGTTCTGGGTGATTTAAGAAAGTCAAGACACGTGAGTTTGGTTGGTTGAAAGGAGATGTGTTTTTGCGTAACTCCTTTGGAAAGAAATGTTCATGTGTCTTTTATGTTTGTGTATTTGGTCCTATCATGAATTGTTCTTGCTGGTCCTGTATGTTAGAAAGTTGTATTTGACAGCAGATATCCACTAACTGGTGATCTACTGTCAAAAGGAGGGTGAAGATTTTAAGCCTGACAAATTAAGCAGGCCCAAATATTGGTAGTACATGACCTGGTGTTGTGCTTCACCGCTCATTTATATATGCTATTGTTTTGTCTATGCTTTTTGTGCTTGATACACAGCAAGTATATCCGATGGCTTGACATGTGCGTTTTTGTACGTTTTTTTTGCATGTTTTTGTTTTATGTTGCTGCTTTTGATACTATTACAAGTTTACCTATGTTGTGAAGGGATATACATGATGATGTGTATCCTGCACAACAGTTGGGTGTATTTGCTCTGACACTAAATTTCACAGATAGACAGACAACACTTCATCAGTGTATATCAAATTTGGCCATAATGGTATTTGAAGAAAAATAAAAAAGATATACAGGATCAAAGTGTGTCACAGTCACTTACTGCATCTTCCCTTAAAGGAACAGACAGCCCTAAATTTATGTATCCTGATTGGACGTAAGGATAAATTATAGATTTGTGACTCTTGTACAAGGTGACCTAATTTCTATACTGCATTAGTCAGTTTTGTTCTGCTTCCTAAGTAGTGCATGGCTTTGTACCATAAAGGAAACCAGGTTTCATTTTTTTTCCCTGAAGAAGGAACTGGAACATTAGCTGAGGTTACCGTATATGGTTTTAGCAGCCAGTGGTAGAGCTAACTTTTGAAAACTATTGTGATTTTTTTGTGTATCACTCATACTCTTGGTATTGTGTCACATGCTTGACTATCACCCAAGTAATTTCTTGTTCTTCCTATAGATTTTTCTTTTGTCGCTTCTCCCCTGACCGATATCGCATTGTACCTAGTTATTGGGGATTTTAGCTGTGACCTAGTCCCATTTCTCTTTTCCATATTTCTTTCACTAGTCAGCTTTTATTATTGTTGATGTACTGTTCCGGTTCACACTTCCAGATTGCAGTAATGTACCAGAGACCCCCATATTATGTATAATTCCCTTTTGTATGACCAGACTGTTGTTTAAGAATTTTCTTTAGACTTAATCATGTCGCTATCTACCCTTAGATGATGGAGGATATGCTCTCACACGGAAACCCCATTGAAAAAAAGCCTAGAGGCACTGTTTTGCCTACTGCCTTTTTATTTATATTGTTTTTTTGAAAATGACAGTGTATTCTAGACCAGAATTGTCCCATGGCGTGATGCCACTCCTTTGAAGATCGCAGGCCACCTGTTTGCAGTCTCCGTATTATACAATGAACTGTTTAAAGCATCGCACTTGCTCCATCAGATGGCATTGGACATCACAGAACCAGAATTTCAGTGCAAAAGAGCGCCTGTCATGTGCTGGTAACCTCTGACAGTGTGCAGTCCCGTGAGCCCCTTGGCCTGAGTTTTGGCCACACACACACCCTTTTCCTTTGCTCCAACGGAAGTGCAGTGCACCGGAGGATCCAAGATTGGCAAAGGGCACTACATTCTAGTGCCCATGAAAGAGCAGCCTGAGCGTTCTCTGACACTGAGTAATGAGTGTTGGAGCCTGAGAATGTAGTCCCGGATCTGCATAAAATGATCTGTGCCCTTGATCATGTGGAATTTTAGTTTGCGATCTGAACATCATCTGCGCCAGCTTGTCACCCATGCACTACGCGCACGGCAGCCATTTTAGATATCATGGTCTCCCTGTCCACGACCGATCGCCAGCGCGCCCCTCTGACCCAGCAAGCATCCTCCGCGCACCCTGGCTCCCCCTCCCTCCTCCTTACGAGCATGACCCATCTGCATGACCCTGTCCTTGGAAGTCATGCCAGCGCCTGACCAACACCTCCTCCCCTCCCATGAATGCCCCTCTGTTGAACAACCTCCCCCCTGCGCTGGATTGTCCACGCAGCATGAATACCACTCCATTGATGACCCCTCACCCCGTGTCCGACTGTCCACACAGGTCCGAGGCCATTACCTAAGCCGAGAAGATATCATTTACTGCCCTTATTGTATGAGGTCGCTCTCCTTCAAAGGACCCTCTATTGATCCAGGCCTCCCCCCACCCCCTGTGACGTGATCAGGCGCACACATCCTAAGACTCGACGAAACACTCAGCTGCGTGATGACTCTCTCTCTTATCAGCGGGTTGAGGACCTCCATTGTGAAGGTATATGGGGGTGGGATTAACACGAGGATTGCGGGGATGACTTTTTCCTTGCCTTACACAGTTGTGATTGTAATAAAGGAAGGTCACATGCCATAAACCAGTGTATAAGAGGCCAGGCCTCCGAGAGGCTATTAGAGCACCTCGAGACGATACCTTGTTGTCTGATCTGATGTGTTCTGCTCCGTCGGAATAAAACTTCTGTTTCCTGCCTTCTGGTCTCCGGCGCCTGCCTCATTGCTTGGTAAATTTGAATGGTACAAGGGCGGTTAGCGCCGGGCAAAACTTGAGAAAGGTCCTAGCCCTACCTTTTTCTACAATTGGCGCCCAACGTGGGGCCCATCAGCGACACGTGGATCCAGTGGGAGAGGTCCCGATGACAGAGTGAACGACTGCAACGATCGGGAAGAGCTCATGTCCGATAGACCCTCGTCTGACAGCCGATCATCCGACCTTCACTAGTTCTGAACAGACCTCTCTCGAGTGATCTACGGTCCTGACTGGGAACCATCAGGAGTGCCGCGAACATCACGAAGGAGAGAGGACGATCGGGCGCTGGATCCAGAGGACAGGAAACCGTCCATGCGGTCCGGGTAAGGTCGTGTAAACACGACGAATTGAGGAAAATTGTTTGTTTGGATAATACTAGTATTACGCTTTGTTGAAACCTCTGGAGATTCGCTGTCTGCAAACGGGGAAAAACAAACAGGCTCTCTCTTTGCAAACAGTGAAGGATAGGTAACGCGGACTTTTGTCCCTATTGTAATCCGTCGTGACTATCTTCCTCCCCCACTGTTTCCCGAACTATCGTTCGTGGATTATTGTCTGGAGATTCTTTTTCTGCAAACAGGGAAGAACAAGGTCTCTCTTTGCAGGTAGAGAAAGAGTGGGTAACGATAACTTTTCGTGCCCACTTATTCTCCCCACTGAATTGTTTTGATTGACCGATTATTCGGTATTGGTTCGTTTGAGGTATTCACCGCCGGCAAACAACGGAGAATAGAAATATTCTGTCTAGTCTTTGCCCGCCGTGATAAGATAGGTAGTGCAGACTTTTGTCCCCGGTGTAAACCGTCATGCCTATCTTCTCCCCACTGGTTGGTAGCCTGTTTAGCCCGGACCGCTTATTAGAGATGAACCATCCAGCTCCACTGGAGGGCACCCCTAATAAGGACATGTTCACTAAGTATGGACTAGTCGCTATAGCTTACACTAGACTATGGCATAAATATACGAAAAAGAACCCTGAAAGTCAGTGGCCACTGATAGGTTCCTTTAGTGAAAATAAAATAAAAACATTAGAAATAGCGCTCCAGAAGAATAAGACCACGCCCACTATGCTCGACAGTATCGGCATGTGGCGCAAAGAAACGGAACAACGAAAGAAAAGAGAAGAAGCAAAGATAGGGAAAGAACTACGAAAGGCAGCCCACCTAGCCGCAAAACAACTAGAAGAAGAAATAAAAGAAAGAAAAGAAGCTACACAAAACCAAGAATCAGGGTCAACAGGCCAATGTCCTGTTAGGACCCCCTCTGCGCTCTACCCTGAACTACCCTCCAAACAACGGGCAAACGATGAGCTATTGCTAGGTCCACCGATCATCTACATGCCCCCTCCATATGCTCCCAGCCAACAAAACTTGCAAGCCCCGAGTGTGAGTGAAAGTGGCCCTAGTGCTAGTGCACCGGCCCTCACGGCCTCCGCACCAGCCACATTAACAACTTCGTTAGACGACCCCGAGGCTAGCAAACAATCATCCGCCAGGTTAAGTAGGTTAAGCAAAGATGAGCGGGATGGGATCAACGAAATAGCAAAGACATTGGTAGAACGAAGGGAGAGCGAAGAATACACAATGAGCGTATATAATTCACATGCTGACAGCCATAGACGGCATTTCATTTTGCGGTTCAGCTACCACACCCTGAACGCGTATGAAGATAGGTATCAGAGTAAGGGTCCCGCTAAACTCACAACACTGTATAGAAAGATTGATGTTGGAGATGGGACTGAACGTGAGGCGACGGAGCTCTTCATGCAAATGCTTGAGGTCTTCCGCCACCTCGCGGAACAGAAACCAGAAACCAAGGTTACGGTCCCTGAAACAACCTCGGCAGAGGTAGCCAATACTATGATGCCTATCAGAGAAGCGGCTCCTTACTGGATCCCGCCACGGGGCCAGGGAACGAGCGATGATGTTAATAGTGAAAATGCAAAGGGGAGGGTTGTGTACAATTGGGTTTACCAACCATGGGACCGACAAGACATCCTAACCTTCAAGCAAACCTTGCCCGACTTAAGAAAGAACCCGACGGCATTTTATACCGAATTAGGCACAGCCTTGGGTTCGACATTAATGACTTTAGCAGATATTGACTTGTTCTTTGGGTTATGCCTGCCAGCTGATGTGTGGAAGCAAATCCGGAAGGTCGACCACACGGATCTGTTTGGACATACCTGGGACCAACTCGGTAAACTAGACAGACAGCGAGAGCCGGGGAGTAAACCAGTGAAGGACATACTGGAACTCCCAGACAAACTAGTCCAGAAGTTAAAAACCCTGGTCCCGGAAAGAAAAGTAGACTGGTCGATAGTCACGGCCTGTCGACAGAAACCCCAGGAGGATGTGTCAGAATACTTCTCCCGATTCGAGACCGTGTTCTCCGACTACAGTGGCCAAGATATGACCACCGCAACCGGACAGCACCTGTTTGTGCAAAATTACGTAAAGGGACTAACACAGGAGGTCTCCCAAAAACTACAGACGAGTGAGAGTAGTTGGGGGGCCTCCAAACCCGCAGCTATCCTTCAGATGGCTCAGTATTACGAGCACCAAAAGAATGAGAATGATAGGGCGTCCGAGAAAAAGAAGAAAGATTTGAAGGAAAGGGTAATGATAGCCCAGATACAGGGTATAGCGCTAGGACGGGAACACCAAAGGGGGAACTACCAATCAACCACCCCCAGAGATCTACCTCCTAAAGATCACACCCCAGCACCCCACACTGGACGTAGAGACGTTAGCAATGACCAATGCGCCTTCTGCAAAGGGCTCGGTCATTGGAAATTTCAGTGTCCAGTTCTGATAGAAATGAACAGAAATAGGGAGTCCAGGGATGTGGCGGGTGGTCCGAGGAATAGAATACAGGGACGAGGGAGCCCCAACGACACCAATAATGACAGATCGGGAAGACTGAACACATTTGACCGTCCCCGACAGAACCAATATCAGCTATCTGAAGGTGAACATGCCCCCGACTTTGCATAGGACTGCCAGGGGCAAGGGAGGGATCCAGTCGAGCTCTGTGTTGACCAGCAAGGTCCTTATGTCACCGCTAAGGTCTTGGGTACAGAGTCTCCATTCTTGGTAGACACTGGGGCGACACGTAGTGTGTTATCAAAACGACTGATTCCAAGGGCACCCTTGTCTGGCTCACACATAACGTCGATAGGTTTCGATGGGACGCCCTCCACTAACCCCCTGTCCGTACCTATTACCTTTGACCTAGAAAACAACACTACTGACGCGACATTTCTCCTCTCCTCCAACTCCCCTGACGCCATTATGGGCATTGACTTACTGAAGCATTTTCGAGCTACCATTAGGTGTTCCCCAGATGGAATACGAGTCATCCTGTACGACAACCCAGACATGCCCAGATCCCGTCCCCCACGACACATGTGCTCTATAACTGACGCTGACCTATCCCTGCTTGACACCCTACCTTCGTACCTGTGGGCCAAAAATGACTCTGATGTGGGGCGAATGATGATTGATCCTATTCACATAACTGTACGACAGGACGCTATGCTCCCGAAACTCCCGCAGTATCGGATATCGCCAGAGGGTGAGAAGGCACTGGTAGCGATCATTCAGTCTCTGGTAGACGCAGGAGTGGTTGAAGAGGTGGTTAGCAACGTCTGCAACAGCCCAATCCTACCTATTGTTAAGAAGCAAGGTGAAGGAGATGAGAAAGCGTACCGCTTCATCATCGACTTGCGAGAGATTAACAAAGTAGTTGTACCCCAATATCCTGTGGTATCTGATATCACCACCATTCTGACCCTCATCCCGTCCACTGCCACCACCTTTACTGTTATCGACCTTAAGAACGCGTTTTTCTCTATCCCCATCCATCCAGACAGCCGTTACCTCTTCGGCTTCACTCTAAAATCCCGCTCGTACCGATTCTGTAGAGCTCCCCAGGGGTACACTGAAAGTCCCAGCATTTACAGCCAGGCCCTCAAAAGACAGCTGGATGCCTTCCAGCTTCCAGAGGGAGTGGTGTTGATCCAATATGTCGATGATATCCTTTTGGCGGCCGACACCACCCCCCTTGCAACGACAGCCACCGTTCAACTCCTACACTTTCTTGCAGAAAATGGCCATAAAGTCTCCAAAAAGAAGTTACAGTTCTGTCAGCCACAGGTGACTTACCTAGGCCATCTTCTGTCCAAAGAAGGGAGGAAACTTACACCCGACCGAATCCAAACCATCCTAGATACCCCCATCCCGAAAACACAAAAGCAGGTCCGCTCTTTGGTTGGCCTAACATCTTTTTGCAGACAGTGGTTGCCTAATTACAGCCTCATTGTGAAACCATTACTTGCCCTACTGACCAAAGATGCCCCCTCCCCGCTTCCTTGGACCGCTGAGTGTCAAGCCTCCTTTAAGGAATTACGGGATGCACTCTGTTCAGCGCCTGTCCTAGGAACTCCGGATTACTCCAAACCCTTCTCCCTCTTCACCCATGAAAGGGAGGGATGCGCATTGTCTGTCCTAACGCAATCAATTGGTCCTAAGCAGCGCCCTTGTGCCTACTTCTCCGCCACTCTTGATCCTGTAGCCAGAGCTTTGCCTGCCTGCCTTCGAGCAGTAGCCGCCGCTGCTGTCTCTATCCGTCAGAGCGAGGGAATTGTACTTTCCAACACTCTCACAGTGCTAGTACCCCATGCAGTTGACACCCTCTTGAACCAGACCAAAACCCAGCACCTGACTAGCGCCCGGCTGACAGGGTATGAACTGACGCTACTTGCACCCCACATCACGCTAAAGAGATGCACGACTTTGAATCCTGCCACATTGTTACCCCTGCCTAAAAATGACCCCGGCATTCCCCCCATCCACGACTGTGTGACCCTCACGGACGAACAAACTAGGAGTAGGGTTGACCTCCGAGACACTGCTTTCCCTGACCCCGATGGAGAGCTATGGGTAGACGGCTCTTGCATCAAACTCCCAGATGGCACCACCTCAGCTGCCTATGCAGTAACGACAGCCCGAACAGTAGTTGAGACAGCTTGCATCACACAACGATCTGCCCAAGCAGCAGAGCTGATAGCCCTCACCCGAGCATGCACCATAGCCGCAGGGACCACCACGAATGTATATACGGACAGCCAGTATGCCTTCGGAGTGGTCCACCATTTTGGGCTCCTGTGGAGAGAGAGGGGATTCCTGACGTCCCACGGCACCCCGATCCTCCACGGAGATCTAGTCTCCGCTCTGATTGAAGCAGTTCTCCTCCCCAAACGATTAGCGGTGATTAAATGTCAGGCACACAAAAAGGTGACAGACTTAGTTGGACAAGGGAATGCACTGGCCGACATCACTGCACGAACCACAGCCGAGAATAGGACAGCGACACACATGTACGTGACCAGGTCACAAGCAGAAACATGGAGTGACACAAGGATAATGATCAGGGACATTCAATCGGCCAGCACCCCTCACGAGCTGACTAAGTGGGCAGGGGTGGGTTTGAAGGATGAGGAAGGCTGCTGGCGAACGAAGGATGCAAGCAAATGGATGCTGCCCGACTCATATCTGATTCCCATACTGACCATGGCTCACTCCCCCGCACACATAGGATCTGCACCCATGATTGAACTCATTTCCAAAGTCTGGCATAACGACAAAATCCCTGATTCAGCCAGACGCCTAGTTCGACAATGCCTTATCTGTCTGCAACACAACCCCGGGAAAGGAGCTGTAGTGCCCCGGGGAGGGTTTGGGACCCCCAATCACCCCTTTGAGGTCCTTCAGATGGATTATATCCAACTAGAGAGATGCCAAAACCTGAAGTATGTACTAGTCATCGTATGTGCCTTCAGCAAATGGGTAGAAGCCTATCCAACCCGTGACAACACTGCCATGACTACTGCCAAAGTACTACTGAAGGAATTCTTCCCTCGCTATGGCCTTTGCCGAATTTTATGGAGCGACAATGGCCCCCACTTCATAGCTGAGGTTATCCAACTAATCCTGAAGGGGTTGGGGGTGAAGCAACGATTCCATGCAGTCTTCCACCCCCAATCCGCTGGTCTAGTGGAACGCCACAATGCCACACTCAAGCTGAAACTGGCAAAAATAGTGGCCACCACTGGACTTAACTGGCCGGATGCCCTCCCACTGGCTTTGTTATCAATGCGCTCCACTCCCACCAAGCACCATTTGACCCCCTACGAGGTCGTGTTCGGGCGGCCAATGAATCTCTGGACTGCTCCCAAACCGACCTCCATTCATGACGTCCCAGACGTCCTACTATCTGATTATTTGTGCAAGTTAACTAAAACGTTGTCTGTCATTCATCAACAGGTGCAGCAGGCCATCCCCGATGCTTCCAGGGGCCCCGGTCACGACATCCAACCGGGAGATTTCGTATTGATACGAAATTTCCAGCGAACCAAGAGTCTGGAACCTCGGTGGACGGGCCCCTGGCAAGTGCTGATCACCACCCGAACGGCACTCCGAGTGGAGGGGAAGAAGCACTGGCTGCACGCGCATCATTGCCGGAAGGTCTCTGCAAACCTGGCCACGACAGAAAACGTCAGCACCCAAGAAGAGCTCCTGAGCAAAGACCGACCGATATTGGACTGTTATCCAGATACTGAGGCACTCGAACTTGCAAAATTCTCTGATCCTACTGTGCCATCCAGAGAAGGGTATTTCCTGCGTCGAAAGGAGGGAGTCTCGGCTAAGTAGGCCACGGACTAAGTTAAAATCTCAGAACGGTGACCTACACACAATCAAGGGTTGCCGGAAGAGAAGCTAAACGAAGTCTGTGGTTCTGCCCACTACCGAGCCCCTTGAAGGTGATGGAAGCGCCAAATAAGAAGATGATGGAAGCGCCAGATAAGAAGATGATGGAAGCAACGGGAAATACCCAGTATAGAAATCCAAAGACTGACAACCTGCACAAATCAAAGACAATTGCACTCTTCATTGCCTTCCTCTTCTGCCTCCTCCTCATGACCTCCTTCTGGATTCTGGAGGAGAGCACACCGGCTCATGAGACATTGCTACCTACTGCACAGCCAACACCCCTGAAAGAGCATCACCTAATCTCTCTGTCGCCTCAGCTCCGAGAAAGGCGCAGGGAATTCTGGAACAATTCCTTCGTGCAACTGTTGCACCAACATAACCTTGCTGCAAATGCTACGAACTGTTGGATCTGTGGGTTGCTCCCGCATGCCACTGGACACTCCATCCCCTTCATCCCTTCACCCTTCTCAGTTCACGGCTCTTGCCTCGCCTGGTTGATCCTCATGCAAGAGAGCCACAGGGACAATGCCACCTCCAGCCGGACAGTGTCACACTTCTACTCTGGGTTCTGGCTGAACAAAACAGGAAAGACTCCAGCTGCCCTGTGTCCTGCGCTCGCAGGCACCACCTTCATCAAAGACATTCCAGCCAAAGAACGAGTCGAAGTACAGGTGCTCCACAATCCAGCCAGAACCACCTTCTCTCATCTGCAGAAACAAACTACCGCCACCCTGACTGTGGCTCTGTCCGTGATCAATGTCACTGGCCTTGTGTGCCTAGAAGGCCAGGGAACGCAGCTGGTGGGTTACAGCGCCTGCCGAGTCACCAGAACATTGGACTCAGCTGAACCCCCTTCTTTTGTTGCTTCTCCGAATATGTACTTTGTGTGTGGCACCAAGGCTTACACCTGGCTCCCGAGAGGATGGAAGGGCACCTGTTATATTGCCTTCGTTCTTCCACCCACATATGTAGCCCCTGCCAACCACCACCGGCAGAGGCGTGCAGACGACCTTGGACAAACCGACTCCACCGGAGCACAGTTCCTGGATGCAGCAAAGGGACTTGTTCCTCTGTGGGGTCCAATGGCAAACAGCCGTGCTATCCGACACCTGACCCAGGCCGTAGAAACAACGATCAACATCACGGCTGGCATCCTCGCTAACAACACTGCGGAACTTCAGGCGGTCCGCCTTGTGACCCTTCAAAATCGACTCGTCCTAGACGTAGTCCTAGCCGACCGAGGAGGAGCATGCCGCATCATCGGATCCAGCTGCTGCACCTACGTACCTGACAACTCGCCTTCAGTCTACAAAGCCATTGAACACCTCCACAGACTGTCCTCAGAGGTTCACCAAGAGCAGGAAGGATGGTCGCTTGGGAGCTGGTTTTGGGACACTTTGAAAAATTGGGGTTGGAAGTTGTTTTCCTTCATGCTGATACCTATTGTAATATTATGTGGGTGTTGCTTAGGTATCCAATGTCTGCCACCATTGTTCGGCCTTCTTTCTAGCTATATGTGCCCAAAGACTTTGGACTTCCGAAATGAGCACATGAGCCCCCTCTATGAAGTAGAACTACGTGGCCTTATGGGGATAAATCCGAACTGACAAGTTGGCGAGACATGTTAAAAGGGAGGACTGTGGAATTTTAGTTTGCGATCTGAACATCATCTGCGCCAGCTTGTCACCCATGCACTACGCGCACGGCAGCCATTTTAGATATCATGGTCTCCCTGTCCACGACCGATCGCCAGCGCGCCCCTCTGACCCAGCAAGCATCCTCCGCGCACCCTGGCTCCCCCTCCCTCCTCCTTACGAGCATGACCCATCTGCATGACCCTGTCCTTGGAAGTCATGCCAGCGCCTGACCAACACCTCCTCCCCTCCCATGAATGCCCCTCTGTTGAACAACCTCCCCCCTGCGCTGGATTGTCCACGCAGCATGAATACCACTCCATTGATGACCCCTCACCCCGTGTCCGACTGTCCACACAGGTCCGAGGCCATTACCTAAGCCGAGAAGATATCATTTACTGCCCTTATTGTATGAGGTCGCTCTCCTTCAAAGGACCCTCTATTGATCCAGGCCTCCCCCCACCCCCTGTGACGTGATCAGGCGCACACATCCTAAGACTCGACGAAACACTCAGCTGCGTGATGACTCTCTCTCTTATCAGCGGGTTGAGGACCTCCATTGTGAAGGTATATGGGGGTGGGATTAACACGAGGATTGCGGGGATGACTTTTTCCTTGCCTTACACAGTTGTGATTGTAATAAAGGAAGGTCACATGCCATAAACCAGTGTATAAGAGGCCAGGCCTCCGAGAGGCTATTAGAGCACCTCGAGACGATACCTTGTTGTCTGATCTGATGTGTTCTGCTCCGTCGGAATAAAACTTCTGTTTCCTGCCTTCTGGTCTCCGGCGCCTGCCTCATTGCTTGGTAAATTTGAATGGTACAAGGGCGGTTAGCGCCGGGCAAAACTTGAGAAAGGTCCTAGCCCTACCTTTTTCTACAGATCAGGGTGGTGTGGAGTGCAAAAAAACGATGGATTTGGGCCCAGATCTTTGGACTGGGATGAATGTGTGACATTGATCCACATTCGGTCCATCACCTGTTTTGTTTGCAATTGCCGCCCTAAGTGCGCTGGGGATGCCCAGACGTGGGTCCCAGGCACTCCACACCACTGGAGTCAAGCTAGCCGGGCTGATGAGAGGTGTTACCTCGAAACCGGTCCGGTCCTCGGATGCTTGATTCCATTCTGGGAAGGACATGGCTTTTGTAGTTCGGACTGGACTGTTCCCATGGGGCACAGGGTCAGAGCTGATTTGCATATCGCCATTGTCTAACCCAGGGTGGTGTGGAGTGCAAAAAAACGATGGATTTGGGCCCAGATCTTTGGACTGGGATGAATGTGTGACATTGATCCACAATCGGTCCATCACCTGTTTTGTTTGCAATTGCCGCCCTAAGTGCGCTGGGGATGCCCAGACGTGGGTCCCAGGCACTCCACACCACTGGAGTCAAGCTAGCCGGGCTCATGAGAGGTGTTACCTCGAAACCGGTCCGGTCCTCGGATGCTTGATTCCGTTCTGGGAAGGACATGGCTTTTGTAGTTCGGACTGGACTGTTCCCATGGGGCACAGGGTCAGAGCTGATTTGCATATCGCCATTGTCTAACCCAGGGTGGTGTGGAGTGCAAAAAAACGATGGATTTGGGCCCAGATCTTTGGACTGGGATGAATGTGTGACATTGATCCACATTCGGTCCATCACCTGTTTTGTTTGCAATTGCCGCCCTAAGTGCGCTGGGGATGCCCAGACGTGGGTCCCAGGCGCTCCACACCACTGGAGTCAAGCTAGCCGGGCTGATGAGAGGTGTTACCTCGAAACCGGTCCGGTCCTCGGATGCTTGATTCCGTTCTGGGAAGGACATGGCTTTTGTAGTTCGGACTGGACTGTTCCCATGGGGCACGGGGTCAGAGCTGATTTGCATATCGCCATTGTCTAACCCAGGGTGGTGTGGAGTGCAAAAAAACGATGTATTTGGGCCCAGATCTTTGGACTGGGATGAATGTGTGACATTGATCCACATTCGGTCCATCACCTGTTTTGTTTGCAATTGCCGCCCTAAGTGCGCTGGGGATGCCCAGACGTGGGTCCCAGGCACTCCACACCACTGGAGTCAAGCTAGCCGGGCTGATGAGAGGTGTTACCTCGAAACCGGTCCGGTCCTCGGATGCTTGATTCCGTTCTGGGAAGGACATGGCTTTTGTAGTTCGAACTGGACTGTTCCCATGCGGCACAGGGTCAGAGCTGATTTGCATATCGACATTGTCTAACCCAGGGTGGTGTGGAGTGCAAAAAAACGATGGATTTGGGCCCAGATCTTTGGACTGGGATGAATGTGTGACATTGATCCACATTCGGTCCATCACCTGTTTTGTTTGCAATTGCCGCCCTAAGTGCGCTGGGGATGCCCAGACGTGGGTCCCAGGCACTCCACACCACTGGAGTCAAGCTAGCCGGACTGATGAGAGGTGTTACCTCGAAACCGGTCCAGTCCTCGGATGCTTGATTCCGTTCTGGGAAGGACATGGCTTTTGTAGTTCGGACTGGACTGTTCCCATGGGGCACAGGGTCAGAGCTGATTTGCATATCGCCATTGTCTAACCCAGGGTGCTGTGGAGTGCAAAAAAACGATGGATTTGGGCCCAGATCTTTGGACTGGGATGAATGTGTGACATTGATCCACATTCGGTCCATCACCTGTTTTGTTTGCAATTGCCGCCCTAAGTGCGCTGGGGATGCCCAGACGTGGGTACCAGGCACTCCACACCACTGGAGTCAAGCTAGCCGGGCTGATGAGAGGTGTTACCTCGAAACCGGTCCGGTCCTCGGATGCTTGATTCTGTTCTGGGAAGGACATGGCTTTTGTAGTTCGGACTGGACTGTCCCATGGGGCACAGGGTCAGAGCTGATTTGCATATCGCCATTGTCTAACCCAGGGTGGTGTGGAGTGCAAAAAAACGATGGATTTGGGCCCAGATCTTTGGACTGGGATGAATGTGTGACATTGATCCACATTCGGTCCATCACCTGTTTTGTTTGCAATTGCCGCCCTAAGTGCGCTGGGGATGCCCAGACGTGGGTCCCAGGCACTCCACACCACTGGAGTCAAGCTAGCCGGGCTGATGAGAGGTGTTACCTCGAAACCGGTCCGGTCCTCGGATGCTTGATTCCGTTCTGGGAAGGACATGGCTTTTGTAGTTCGGACTGGACTGTTCCCATGGGGCACAGGGTCAGAGCTGATTTGCATATCGCCATTGTCTAACCCAGGGTGGTGTGGAGTGCAAAAAAACGATGGATTTGGGCCCAGATCTTTGGACTGGGATGAATGTGTGACATTGATCCACATTCGGTCCATCACCTGTTTTGTTTGCAATTGCCGCCCTAAGTGCGCTGGGGATGCCCAGACGTGGGTCCCAGGCACTCCACACCACTGGAGTCAAGCTAGCCGGGCTGATGAGAGGTGTTACCTCGAAACCGGTCCGGTCCTCGGATGCTTGATTCCGTTCTGGGAAGGACATGGCTTTTGTAGTTCGGACTGGACTGTTCCCATGGGGCACAGGGTCAGAGCTGATTTGCATATCGCCATTGTCTAACCCAGGGTGGTGTGGAGTGCAAAAAAACGATGGATTTGGGCCCAGATCTTTGGACTGGGATGAATGTGTGACATTGATCCACATTCGGTCCATCACCTGTTTTGTTTGCAATTGCCGCCCTAAGTGCGCTGGGGATGCCCAGACGTGGGTCCCAGGCACTCCACACCACTGGAGTCAAGCTAGCCGGGCTCATGAGAGGTGTTACCTCGAAACCGGTCCGGTCCTCGGATGCTTGATTCCGTTCTGGGAAGGACATGGCTTTTGTAGTTCGGACTGGACTGTTCCCATGGGGCACAGGGTCAGAGCTGATTTGCATATCGCCATTGTCTAACCCGGGGTGGTGTGGAGTGCAATAAAACGATGGATTTGGGCCCAGATCTTTGGACTGGGATGAATGTGTGACATTGATCCACATTCGGTCCATCACCTGTTTTGTTTGCAATTGCCGCCCTAAGTGCGCTGGGGATGCCCAGACGTGGGTCCCAGGCACTCCACACCACTGGAGTCAAGCTAGCCGGGCTGATGAGAGGTGTTACCTCGAAACCGGTCCGGTCCTCGGATGCTTGATTCCGTTCTGGGAAGGACATGGCTTTTGTAGTTCGGACTGGACTGTTCCCATGCGGCACAGGGTCAGAGCTGATTTGCATATCGCCATTGTCTAACCCAGGGTGGTGTGGAGTGCAAAAAAACGATGGATTTGGGCCCAGATCTTTGGACTGGGATGAATGTGTGACATTGATCCACATTCGGTCCATCACCTGTTTTGTTTGCAATTGCCGCCCTAAGTGCGCTGGGGATGCCCAGACGTGGGTCCCAGGCACTCCACACCACTGGAGTCAAGCTAGCCGGGCTGATGAGAGGTGTTACCTCGAAACCGGTCCGGTCCTCGGATGCTTGATTCCGTTCAGGGAAGGACATGGCTTTTGTAGTTCGGACTGGACTGTTCCCATGGGGCACAGGGTCAGAGCTGATTTGCATATCGCCATTGTCTAACCCAGGGTGGTGTGGAGTGCAAAAAAACGATGGATTTGGGCCCAGATCTTTGGACTGGGATGAATGTGTGACATTGATCCACATTCGGTCCATCACCTGTTTTGTTTGCAATTGCCGCCCTAAGTGCGCTGGGGATGCCCAGACGTGTGTCCCAGGCACTCCACACCACTGGAGTCAAGCTAGCCGGGCTGATGAGAGGTGTTACCTCGAAACCGGTCCGGTCCTCGGATGCTTGATTCTGTTCTGGGAAGGACATGGCTTTTGTAGTTCGGACTGGACTGTTCCCATGGGGCACAGGGTCAGAGCTGATTTGCATATCGCCATTGTCTAACCCAGGGTGGTGTGGAGTGCAAAAAAACGATGGATTTGGGCCCAGATCTTTGGACTGGGATGAATGTGTGACATTGATCCACATTCGGTCCATCACCTGTTTTGTTTGCACTTGATCAATGGAGAGCACACTACCTGTAGTGCCTGCCGCAGAGGAGAGATATTGGTGCACTGCCTTGAGACATTGAGATTTTCGAATGAGCTATGAGTGTTTGCCAGGAGGGCACTCCAATGGATACTGAGAAGCACCATTTACATGAAAGGCCTGAATGAAGAGGCCCATGTGGAAGAAAACAACAAAAGAAGATTTGATGGACAATAGAAGCCTGCCCGAGAGGCTTGGACGGACTCTGGGTATTTCCTGTGCGATTACATAGAATGGGTGTTAGAGACTAATTTTTATTGTTTTGCTGGCATTGTTTTAAAGTACTATTCTGTTTAGTAAAAGCAGAATAAAGTCCATTCTCTGTGGAAGAGTATCCCCTTTTCACCTCAGAGCATTGATGAGGATCACCACTGTTTCACCTGAACATTTGATGGGTTACTGAAATGCATAGGAGCCATAAAAATGTTACTAGATAATTTTAGGATTTGCTTTCTGCTTAGGGTTGTGAAAGATTATAATCTTGTTCGTAATAGAGGTCATTACTTTCTCCTGTTGTCTATATGTTCTTAAAAACGTGTTTTCTAGTGTCTTTTTTAAACATGACGTCGTCTTTTATGGGTGGGATTGTTTTTGCTACCCAATTGACATCTGTACCCACCTCCCAACCTATGTCTCTTCCTACTACTACTTCTTTGCATTCTTTCCCTACTTTACCTGAACATGAACTGGTTAGGAGGTCAGAGTTCACTAATAATTCCTTTGTACAGCTTCTGCACTAACACCAGTTAGTAGTGAACATCACTAATTGTTGGGTGTGTGGTCTTATGCCACATACTACAGATAGAGGTATTCCCTATTTGGTCCTGCCATATGTGGCCTTTGTGCTACTACGTGTGTAAGGAGACCTGTCCCAAGAGAGTTACTAAGTAATAGGATTATGCTCCAGCAACATCTTGATAATCTGATGAATATAGACCTGGATTCAGAACATACACTCATTGCGCAAAATCTTGACCAATAAGGTACATTCTCAAACAAAGTATCACATGACGAAAAGCTCAGTTTTGCAATAACCCAACCCAAAGTTAATTATTAGGAATGTCCCAAATCCAATCTCCACAAGCCGGACAAACCCATAATTGAAAGCACAATGCATGTAATAAAGGAGCATAGAAAAGGAAACAATGACAGATAACGAGCAAGATAAGGCATGTGTAAGGAGACTAAAAGTTAACGATGTCCTGAACATTGATTGGCAATCTCAGACAACGATCAAACCAGGGAAATTGGCTTAGCAAGGTCAGTTTCAGGTGAAGGAGTCAGGTCCTTACAATTCACCTTAAAGTCAAGAAAGGACCTAGTTAATGTGAACCAGTACGTTAAGGCCAGGTCGCTTCGTTCGTTCGACCACATTCATCGGCCTAACGTGATGGCAACACAAAATGGAGACACGGACAAAATGGAACCCATATTCGAGACAAAGTCTCTGAATACGTAATGAACTCGCTAGTTAACGTGACGAATTCACTCCATATTAGCCGAACTTACTAAATACGGTACGACATCACCAAAATTGTGACGGAACCATAACCTCACGAGACAAGGTCGGATTTCACAGAACCTCAGCCTCTTCTCGAGCTGTTCTATGAAATTTGTTTATGTCAGAGGCAAATCTTCCCTGTTAGCAGTGCATCTTACGTGGCGGGAGAATGGGCCTCAGTAACTGTCTATGGTCGATCTTATTTTAAGAGATTTCCTTGAGGTTTGGTCATTCTTGGATGGACCTGTTTCCTACAGCATAAAATGTGCTATTGTCATATTTCTACAGTTTCATTCCAGTCTCAAGAGCTTAGGTAGTGGATACTATGTCACGTCTTTGTCCTTGAGGCCACCTCTGTGCCTATCCTCATTTCCAATTGTCTCCTAAGTGGTGGTGAAAATCCTGGAAGATCATGCAGAAGATCTTCAAGAAACCCCATGTTGGCTCACGACACCTTGTATTTCCTTTTGCCCGCTGTTGTCACTCCTCCTTTGTTTTTTTATCCAATCCATCCCTCTCCTCTCAGAGCTCCCTCTCTACCTCAAGCAACTCTCAAATGTCTTTGACTTGGGCATGTTGCTTGAGAAGTTAAAGTTTATTTCTCAAGGCGATCCACCTGAAATTGCAAATAGTATCTAACACTCTAGAAGACCCATGACTCTATAGGTTTACAATTATCCTTGTTGCAATTTCGAATTATTGGTCTGGCTTTATAGGTTTAGTTTCACATTGAGTAGCAGGAGAGTTTTAGTGAAGTTCAACCGAACCGATCACAGCGCGAGCCAAGTTTCAAAAGAAAAGGCTTTCAGGTTGTGCGTGCTCCAATTGTTCCACCGCTCGGTTCAGGTATTCTACTGCGGGATCTTCGTTGCAAGTCGGAGCGCATCTGTGATGTCATCACAGTTTCTACGCTCATCCCAGCACCAACATTACCACATAGTGTAGCGGCCATCTTAAGTCTACAGATGTTGGTAACTTAGCATCGATACCCTGTGATTCTTTTTATGTTTTCTTTGTGGTTGCGGTGTTACCACCGATTATCTGCAGTTTTAAATATATTTTCAGGGTGCGAACATAACTGTGAGCGAGACACATGTTCTATAGTTATTTTAATGTTGTTTTTACTCACACATACAATATCTATATACCATTCTTGGAGTTATTGAGCTGTTTATATGACACCCTTCAAGTTGGGTTTACTAGTGGATTTTACACTGACTCATTTCATTCAATTTCAACTAAGGAAGTAATATTTTAGCTCCCTAGGGTTTGTTGTTTATTTAAGGATGCCATGCAGTTTGACCCACCAGGTAAGTTTTTACAAAGTAAAGGTGAACCTCCCATTCCAAGGATGAGATGGAAGGAAGAACTTTTAACTTACATGAGGGCAATAGATGGTGAACGTATGGGGGCGGAAAGAAAAAAAGCGCATTTTGTTACATTGACTTGGTTCAGAAGGACAAGTGGCTTTTAGAGCATTACCGCAAGTTTTACCACCTGATGGTCAAGAGGAATTAAACATGAATAAAGAAGCCATTTTAAGGATGGAGCAAAGATTTAAACTAACCACAAATACTGTCTAAATAGATTTAAATTTTACACAAGAGCACAAAAGGAGGGTGAATCTTTTGATGATTTTTTAGCAGCTCTAAGATCATTGAGCATGCATTACAATTTTGGGATAATGACGGATGAAATAATCAGGGACCAGATCATTTCATCGTACATGTTAAGAATAAAAATATGAAAGACAAATTATGGGTCATGGAAGATCTTAAACTGGCAGAAGCTATTTTCAGTGAAAAAATGCTAAGAGTGGTGAGTGGCCTAAAGAACCGTGGCAAAAAAAATGCTTTTGATATCTCAGGACCGTTTACATTTTTTACCAATTGTTTCCTGCTTTGCTTTAGTCATGATTGATTATCAGTCTCATGCCAGGTTTGGTCTGGTGGTTCAGTGGACTAATGCAGCCACTAATGGAGCTTGTGTTCAACCTCATGGTCCCAGGTTTAAATCCTGGTGGGTCTACTCAGCCTTCATCCATCTAAGGTTGATAAAATGAGTTGGGTAACAATAAACATCTGTTATTCAGCGCCAAGATGCCTCCGAGTGAACGTGTGCTTTACAAATACACATGTTATTTTAGTGGCCAGAAGTGAAATTTGTCTCTCAGGCTACCACTGGTGCAGTAAAAGAATTCTTCAAATAATTGTTTATGCGTGAAAGAAGCTCTTCAATGCTAGTCACTGACAATGGGTTGAGGCTCACCGCGACGTAAATGGAAGCTTTTCTTAGTCATTGTAGTATAAGACGTGATGACTTCATTGTAACAACCTCAAGAAAAAGGTCAAGTTTAGAGGTTCAACCGAGTGTTGAAGGGGTATGGTGTGGAATCATTTAAGTTTGGAAGTGATTGGAAGAGCTCCTAGAAAGATTGTGTCTATATTGCATTAAACCAACATTCAATAGGAGTTACAGGGGGAATATAGGGGGGGCCGCCCCCACTCAAGCAAATTACAACAATGTAGGGCCTCACCTTAATAGCACCTCTCTTAACCAACACAATCAAAGGATTGGAAAGGAAAATATAGTGAGCAAATAGAGTGTACCTCTAGTGCAATTTTATCCGTGAGGTGCTCTCTCTTTGCTCACTACTTTTTTGCACTAGTGAGAATAGACCTGTTATGACATTTTTAAGTAGTGAAATCGCACTGTGACCAATCATAGTAGTGTTAGTTAACACACTAGGAGGCCGAAGAGAAGAATTACTATAAAATCCTTTGATTGTGTTGGTTAAGAGAGGTGCTATTAAGGTGAGGCCCTATATTGTTGTAATTTGCTATATTGCATTACCCCGCATACCATTACTTGCTAGTCCTTTGAAATTGCTAAAAGGAAGGGATCAAGCATCTAGTGTATGCCCCTGGTGGTTCATGGAAAAGTGCAGGAGAGAAGGAGTAAATGGTGATTGTGTTAAAGAAACTTCAATGTGGGTGAAGGGGAAGGATGATAAAGTAAAAATTGACTTTCATTGTTGCAGAAATAATTTCAGTGGATTGGATAATCCACTGATTTATTTATCTGCCAATTTCGACTTTCTACTTTAAATACTGATTTCAACACCATCAAGTGGGAAAATATGAAGCAATATGTGAGGGGTATGCACACGAGTCATGGATCTTACCTTGCACATACCGCTGTAGGAATGGGGAAACTTACATTTTTCTTAGCGACACAGACTGCGAGAATACTTTAGGCCGTTCTTGAGTTTGCAGGGAAGTTTCACTTCATGGCGCATGCAATCCATCTAAGACAAACTTGTCATGTTATCTAAAAGGTTCTTCAGTGGCTGTAACTCATCTGGCATTCAGATTTCTTTTGAATAGGAGCTATTTAATGTTGAACGATCAAGGCTGATGCAGAATGAAGCCGGGGATCTCATATCTGGCCACAGGTTCCGAAGCTGTGGAATGTTGTACACAAGTGCTATTTCCACCTGCCTGCGCAGTTAGGGAGGCAACGTTTTGGCCTTCGATAAGGCTTTCGAATGTGCACTTTGATGCTTTTCACAGATTGAAAGCCTTATTATTCCAGAAAGGTTTGGCCTTAACATCTGCAAGGGAGACGTTTGATCTTCAAGTTCTTCTTCTACAATACAGATGCTTATCTGCACTTATTTCCCACACCATTTTGGGGAACTTGTGCACCGTATTTAACATGTCTAATACTGCAGGGGTAGCGCAATTTTTTCGACACTTGGCTTCGTGTTGGTTAGTGCCTTCCAGACGGTCTTCAGAGTTATCTTATCATTCATACAGTCCATGCTTGGAAGCATTTCTGGAGGCTTACTGCTTAGCCTGTTCCTAGTTGTCTGGATTGTGCTTTTATTTTTCTGCTCTGTAATAGAGCACGAGGCCAAATAGGAATGGCACTACCACATGTGCTCCTTTTTTCGTGAACGGATGATTTGGTCCTTTGGCACACCCTTGCTTCAAGAACTAAATGACTACTGGTTGTTGTCCTTTCGGTCTGTCTGGTGTCTACTGTGTACTTTTGAGTATGCCCTGGACATATGCCAAGGAACGCAACTGGTTCCTTCAACGGATGAAGAACTTCTGGTGGATCCCTTAAAGGCTCACTTGTGCTGTTGTGCTTTGCTCTTGCTGTTGCTTCTGAATGCATATTATGAGCCTTCCAGGGATGCATCAGCACCTGGTGATTTGGATCCTGGCTTGTCTTCTGCGGATTCAGAAATGGCTGTTCCTCCTTTGGCGGCTGCTGAGGGGGATGGTATGAACCTGTTCTCGCTATGGATCTGTTGGGTTGAGTGCCTCTGAGAACATCGCCTTCAGTTGCTGGGAACAACAATGCTTCGTCTACCCCTAAGAACAAATAAACAATCTGGCAGTTTTGAGTTGCTCACATACCTGACGCTGAATACTGCCACAAAGGATCTCTCTGCTGCCGAACGAAGGGCGCCTTCTGTGCTAACTTTGCCCAGCTGTGTCCAGACTTCTTGGAGGTCGCGCCGCTGGTGGGAGCTCTTCCGTGGTCGACGGATTGCCTACCAGCTCCCAGCGAGCGCTTGACCCCATTTCCATTGGCTGCCTGCACCGGGGGACTGCGAGGACCAGAAGCCTTTGCTTCTTTCAGCTGGTGCCTCTTCCCCCGGCGGTAACGCCCCCTACCTGCCGCCTATTTACTTTTCGCGACACCCGCTTCGCGGGTGCCGCTCACATACCTGACGCTGAATACTGCCACAAAGGATCTCTCTGCTGCCGAACGAAGGGCGCCTTCTGTGCTAACTTTGCCCAGCTGTGTCCAGACTTCTTGGAGGTCGCGCCGCTGGTGGGAGCTCTTCCGTGGTCGACGGATTGCCTACCAGCTCCCAGCGAGCGCTTGACCCCATTTCCATTGGCTGCCTGCACCGGGGGACTGCGAGGACCAGAAGCCTTTGCTTCTTTCAGCTGGTGCCTCTTCCCCCGGCGGTAACGCCCCCGTGCACAAACCTCCCCTTAAATTGAACCGCATCACACGCAACGCGGGACGCGCGCGAGGAGAAGCGCGAGGCGAAGCCCGGGCCAAGGGCGGGCCCGTTTCAGCCCGTTCCAGACTGTGAGAGACTGGACTGGGCCACGGTATTTGTGTTTTACCATTCATTCTTAGACTTGTCCTGATAATAACTGCGGGGACTTACATCCATATCTTAGTCAACAGTGAGACCAGTCTGTTTTTGCCCTATCATCATTGTGTAGTCTGAGACGCATAGCGTCCGATCATGAGTAGAGCCACCAGAAGTAAAAAGACAGATAAAACTACTGACATAACCGGACCCATTGACTTATTTCTAAACAAAGCCAATGCAGTTATCGATAATACCATTCAATTGATAGATCGACGGGTGTCACATGAACTGGAGATTGCTAGAAAAAGATCGTCAATGGGCCCCTTGGCTCTAGCACAAACTCCAATTCACAAGGGTCCGATCACTCCCTTGTTGAATCAAGCAAGTGCACTAGTTCACACAGTTCCAAATACTGTGGACTTGTCAGCAACACAATTGTCATTAGGATCTGATTCTGTGGAGGACTTGGAAAAAACTCCGGACCTACAACTCCTACACAATCAAGACATGGCATTAGAACCTAATTCCACGGGTGAAAGGGAGGGTGCCATATCTAAGAGGTCAAGTAAGGGGTTGATTATACAGGAGATCACATCGGCTCCACCTAACTGCGTGAATCCTTGCAACCTAAATATGAATAGTAACAATATTGTAGTACTGCAAACCCCCCCATCCACCAATAGAGTGGTCCCTAACATGCCCCCACAGAACATTGAGCCACGGGGGAACCTAGATGCACTAGGTGCTGTAGGTGGTATACACAAACCATGCACCACATGTGTGACACTACATGATTTTCTTACAAATAGCATGGGGAAATTGTTAAAATACCATCTGAAACCCTTGGAAAAAAGTATAAGGATAATTGAAAAACAACTTGCAAAATTAAATACTCCTGCATTTATCCAGAAGTCACTGGGCACCCTAGATACGGGGGAGGGGAAAACCAAAGAGCCAAGTAAACCGGCTAAACCGGCTCAACCGCTTACCTTACCAGCGGCGTGTCCAAAGCCCCGTGTTCAAGATAAAGAAGTAAACACTCAGACTAATAAAAGTGTCAGACCAAACTCACAAAATACCCCTAAACCCCTAATTGTAGAGGGGAAGGGCCAATCCGATAGCACCAGTGAAAATGCGCAACCCACCCCAGCCCTTGTGGCGTTAAATACTCAGCTAGCTAATCTAAAGGAGACTTCACACGCATCACAAAAAACCCAGTCTCTCCAATCTCAGGGAAAACAGAGGACGGGCACTAGGTTCAGGCGGCCGTTTCATCTGCCACCTGAGGCTACCCCGTACACTGTCGTCCTAACAGGGGTGTCAGAACTGCCAGATGGCTCGGATGAGCCCCCGTGGTCACTGAGGAACAAAGTTCTGCAATGGTTAAGTCAAAACAGACCCATACAGCCATCGCATCATAGCAGAATAAATTCAGTGAGAAGAGTGTACTGGATTGGGGACACCAGAAAAAAAGCTTACAGGGTGACTGTGTTATAGTCAATTGTGACGATCCTGCCATGGTTGACTATATTTCTTCTTGGCCAGCGCTCGAAAAAAGGGGGGGGGTTGACGTACAGCGTCTTTCCTTCTTCTATCCACCTTTAAATATTCCCAATTATGGTGATACAACTGGTTGGGATGAAGTCCAAGACTGGCCTTGGACGCAGGTGGGGTACACCAATAGAAGTAGAAACAGGAACAGCAATAATTACTGGAACAGAGGCTGGGATTCTCGCCCCTGGTACCATAGCAGAGGAAACCCAAATCCTGATTATTGGAGGGGGGCTCCTACAAGGAACAGATACGACTGCTTAGACATGGTCGATTGACCAACAAAGGTCACTACAGGGGTATCAGTAATCTTAGCCCCCCAATTTAAGATCCATGATGTCCTTCCCCATGTAGAAAGCACTAATCCCGTGATGACAGAGACTACACCAGATCATGACACGGGTGGTGTAAAATTGTCAGGCCAGCATGTAACAGATAAATCTAGTAAGCCATTGAAGGAGAATGGACTTGAGTCCACAACCGAAACCACCTGTATGCATTCACACCTGAGCACAGTAGATAAGATTAAGAGTCAAACTCATAATGAGATTGGAGCCCTGCCCGTGGGCATTGTCCCACTAACTAGTCAGGAAGAATCCAGTCCACCCAATGAGGGGAAATGTTCGTTAAAAATAACATCATGGAATATTGCTGGGCTGGCTAAAAAAATGCGGGACCAGTTATTCCTAACTTTTATGGAAAGGCAGGATATAATCTGCCTACAGGAGTGCTGGGACTTAGATGAGACCCATATCGAGGGTTTTAGCACTTTTTATGTTCCCTCGATTCAGGGCAACCGAGGCAGAGGCTCTGGGGGACTGTGTATTTTCACCTCTAACCTCTGTAATATAGAACAGAGAATGTATGAGGCAAGCGGACCGAAAGCAGGCGCAGGGAGCTTATTACAAGGCCTGTTTATTAAATCAAACGGGCGCTCCTTTTTCCTGATCAACCTTTATAACAACGCGCCAAAAGTTGAGGTTAAAACCTTAATAGCGGAGTTGGACTCACTGTTAAAGAGAGGTGGGCAGGCGGCAGACTGCTTACTTATAGCAGGGGATTTTAATTGTCACTTATGCCCCTATAGTCAAACAAAAAATTGTGGCATTTTTAACTTAAAAGGGGATCCTACTACGCACTTTGAACACTCCATAGGGGGCAACCTGTTAAATCAACTCATGCATGAGTGGGATTTGGCCTTCGCAAATGAACTTTGTCAGCCACCCGTAGCGTTCCAGACAACTTTTTTTGGCCATGGGGCAGGCACTGTAATTGACTTTATTTTAGTCTCTAACAGGAATCAAGGCTGGGTGGGGGGTTTTGATACGGAGGATCTAGCAATAAGCGACCATTTTCCTATCAGCACCTCCCTTAGTCTAGGGAAATCGGGGACCCAAAAAATAAGTACTATGAATATACTTCATGGTCGTTCAGTGGCGCTGGCCAGAAAAAATGGCTACGCCATTAAATGGGCAAAAATTGAACCCACAAACTTTCTAAAAGACCTGGTACGGAAAGAATCTAGACAATTTGCCACCTGCTTGGAACCAAGTACCAACCCCGAGCTAATAATACAGGCGTATGAAGGGATCAAAGCCACAATAAACGCCAAGTTAACTAAAAAATTAAAGTTAGGGGAAGACACAAGATTACATGGCTGGTTCAATCGAGCCTGTACTAAAGCACACAAAGCCCTTTTACAGGCCTTAAAGACCGTCCCTAGGGATAGCGGCCGAGTTAAGGAGGCTAGACAAGCTTATAAGCAGCCCCTTCGAACTAGACAGAAAGAACTCAAAAACGCAGCCTGGGAAGCCCTGATAAAGGCAAGCGCTCTAAGGGACAACACATCGTTCTGGAAAGAAATTAATGCCCCCTTCTTTTTGGATAGGAAGGTAGACTCCATGGAAATAGGCATATCAGAAGATGTTTGGGTTAATTATTTTACCTCCCTCTATAAGAAAGAATCACTTGCTTCGATCCCACAAGATGAGATGGATGCGGGGCGAGGGGTTCTTTCACCGTTTCAGGGAAATTTCCCACTAAAAGTAATGTTTACCCCTGTAGACGTGGAACAAGCGATTTGCCAGAGCGCTAGCTTAAAGGCCCCTGGACCTGATGGAGTCCCCATTGATTTGTTTAAAGGGAACGTAGATCTTTGGGCCCCCTTACTAGCAAATGTATTGAATGCTTACAATAAACTAGGCTTTCCCAATACATGGAATGAAGCAATAGTCATCCCAATATTTAAAAAAGGGGACAGACAAGACCCAAAATGTTACCGCCCCATCTCCCTGTTAGATAACCTAATGAAAGTAGCAGGCAGGGTGTTGCTAACCAAATTACAAACCTGGTCCAAGAGCAATGGGATACTCTCAAAATTCCAATATGGTTTTAAGTCGGGTTTGGGAACCATAGAGCAGGGTCTAAACCTGTCCCTCATAATGAACAAATATATTGGAACAAAAAAAGGGAATCTGTTCCTAACATTCGTTTATTTAACTTCGGCGTTTGATTGTTTGGATCATGGAATGCTGTGGAAAACCCTGACCACAATGGGGATAGATAAAAATATCTTAAGTTTTATCCAGGAGTTGTATAGAGATGCAGGCGCCACGGTGAGATTTGGCAAAAATGGCGAGCAAACTAGAAAATTTCCCATAGCAAAGGGTGTTCGCCAAGGCTGCATACTTGCGCCATTTCTATTCAACCTGTACATCAACGAGGTAGCAGCTTTTTTGAATGATCTGGAGGTGGACTACCCCAAGATAAATGGTCTCGCAGTCCCACTATTGTTATACGCCGATGATGCGGTGATCATGGCCCGCACACAGCGGGGACTCCAAAAGGCACTAATGGGCTTTGCAACCTTCATGAGCTCTAGAGGCCTAAAAATAAACGTGGGGAAAACTTTCACGATGTCATGTACCACCAGTAAAAAAGTTCCTGATTGCAAAACCTTTGTTAATGATTCAAAGATAGCTATGTCTAAAACGTTTTCTTATCTGGGTATTATTTTTAACAATAGGGGGACATGGTCCTCAGCGATCACCTCCCGGAACTTGGCCTTTGCTCGCTCCATAGGGGCGGTCAAGCAATTTGCTAAAAGACTTGGCGGGAAACCGGTAGACACACTACTTAAGATTTATGCAGCAAAATGTGTGTCTACAGCTGTTTATGGGGCGGGGATCTGGGGACTTGCAGACAGCTCACAAATTCAAAGGGTGGAAAATGCTTTCCTGAGGTATCTTTTAGGAGTCCCGCGTTCCACATCTACCACCATATGCCACAATGAACTTGACAGATCCCATATTAGTGATCTGATAAAGATAGCGCCAGTCATGCTGTGGTACAAGATTTGGACATGCGAGGACACGACCTTCAATAGGGAAGTAATTTATGATTGCCTGCAGCAAGCCAAGGGCTCAAAGCAGCCATGGTTGGCCTATGTTAAAAAAAATTTGAATTCCATCGGCCAACCAGAATTCTTTTCAAACCCAACCTCATGTGCCCAAATGTCAAAAAAAGTATTAAAAGAGACATGCCTTGGTCTATTGGAGGAGAGGAGATATTATCTAGATGGGAATAAGTCTACCATCGTAGCCCATCGCCAGATCCTCCATGATCACGGCCTTCATCCTTATCTGGCGCCAAATTTTTCATGTTATCATAGAATGCTTATAGCACGATTGAGGACGGATTCTTTTTTCAGGCTAATAACGTTCCCTGTTCCAAATGACTGGTCTGGGAATTTGATAAAATGCCCGTGTGATGGAGTAGCCACTCAGTCTAATATACATTGCATTCTTTTCTGCCAGTATTATCAGTGGGGGAGGAAAAAACACCTGCTACCACTATTAAAGCTGTGGGGTTTGAGAAGTTGTAAAACTGCCCTCCATAGATTGTATTTGCTCCAAGATGAGCTTACTATTGTAGTGGTGATAAAATTTCTGTCGTTCATTATAAAATGTAGAGGAACCATGAGAAGTGATTAGAAGGCTGAGGGTTTGTATGAGTATTATTTTGTGCCTAATAACACCATATAATACACAAATATGTTATATCTACCTCAACCGTTCTACCAACCCAATGAACTTATTTTCCTGCCAAAAGTATTTTATGAAAAGATTTTATGGCTTTTAAGATTAGATTAATTGATTGATAAATGTAACGAAGTGTATTTGTTGCAGTGACTTCTTTTTAATTATCAAGTTCCTAATATTGTGTTTTTGACTGTACTTTGTATTGTTTGCTTTTATGGTGTTTGCCAAATACCGAATAAAGCTATCTTTGAATTTGAATTTGATTTGAGTTGTGAAACTTTTTAATTTGACCATGTTTTTATAAGCGAAATCACTTTTACAACTTTATCTTTCATTCCAACTTTTTCTATTCACTTTTTTTTAAACAACAATTGGAATTCACTATGCTTTCATTCTTAAAGAAACATGATGCTTTTTTAGATTTTAGGTTCTAAATGCATATTTAAGCTTATGTTTTTAGCGTCGTTTTTTAGAAGCTTTTTAGTCGCCTTAGGTCCGAGCAGTGTCATGTGACATAAGGCCCGGGAGGGAGCACCACCATTGTACATGTTCACGTTTTAACTTGAGGTCTTTCTTGAACATTGACATTTAACACACATTTACTTGCGTTCCTGTGTAGGATAATATTCTCTGAACTGGCTTTGCTTACATTTACAATTCTTTGTAGGAATTTTATCAAGAGCTTTGAACATACTGCACAGGGGCTAAGTTCACTGCGCAAAATGTTGTCATTTGTTATTGTACACTCGGCAACAGCTTTGTGGTCATAGAATCAATAATAGTGGCCTGACTGGGGCTTCGGCATGGAACAAGGATGAGGTTTATTAAATAAATGGCATCCCTTGTTTATTTAGTTAGAGAAGCATTTAGCTGGCACTATCGGGGTCGCCCACCCAGAATTCCAGCCCAGCTGGTTTACCTCCTGCGAGGGATGATGCACAGCTCTACACCACAACAGGCTCCTTGATGACACATACCCACAGGGAACTGGGGAGGTAGATCACCCTACAGGGATTCTGGCCGATTCACCCACCCCAGGTCCCCCAGGATAGGGAGGGCTATGTAGGAGCATGAAATATAATTGTAGTTACATGCAAGCATACAATCTATATAACAGCGCAATGGTTGAGCTCTCTATCTTCTGCACCATTCTCGTAATGCTGATTACTCTATTTTGTTTCCATCTATTGATAATTGCTGCACACATATTTTATACAAGAATCTCATTGCTTCAATAAATATTGAAATGCCAATCTGAGTATTTTTTGTATTTACCTTTGGGCAGGCACAATTTACCAAATGAAAAGGTTCTAGATCTATTTCCAGGAATTCCTTGGGGAGCCAACGTTGTCATGTTCTGAATTTGCACATTCCACCTGCCCCCTGGTTGGGTTAGGGGTACAGATGATGCACTGTGAGTTAGCCTGGACAGAAGCCAACATATCCCGATGGTGTGCGTGGACTCAGCCTTGTGCAGTTTTGACATTTATGTTTTCCAACAAATGCCCAGTTTTACTAAGGAAGTAGAAACTGTAGGGCAACGTCTGCTTCTATTCTTTCTCAATGGCTCAAGACTGTGGTTTTGACAGTTTACAATTCAGCAAGTGAGGATCTTCCTGGGATAGTTCAAGATCCATCTACTTGGGAAAAGGCAACCTCTTGGGAGGCATTCAAGGGGGCATTTGTAGCACTGCCTCTTGGTCACTGCCTCATGTTTTTTGATCCCTTATTGTCTATAGTGGGACACTGGCCTATGTACAGACTTTGGCACCGGAGTGTTGTTTTCGGTACAGAAGGATGTAATATTTAGAACATGTTGTTCTTTTTTCTATTGCAGATGAATTCAGGGGTGTTGTAGTACTTCTGTGTAGCCTTAATCATGTGTGTGATCAAAAGGACAACTGAATCAATTGAAATGTTTGTGCTTTAGTAGTGCCTCACTGTGTAAGAAATAGGAAGAGGAAGATGGAATAGGCTGTAACAACCCTACTGCTTACCTTGATCTCTGTACTTTTAGTGAATGACTCCTGGGCTTCCCTCCCCTTCTTTGCTGCACCTTCGTATCTCTGGGGCATATTTAGAACGATTTAACACTGCCATAGCATCAATTGTTTGACGTTAAAGCAGCTTTTTTATTGCCATATTTACAAGTTGCCACAAAGTCTACTTAGTAGCATTTTTTCCAGCTTCAACATGATTTTTTCATTGCAGTACTTCTATTAGCTTGACCTATCGAAAATTAGATGCAAAGTAGGCGTTCCTGTGTAAAACCTCCTACAAAACACACAGTGTGATATTCACAAGGGATTACTTGTATGCTGCAAAAAAGGAAAACTGCTGCTAAGTCCCATTAGAGGAAGTGGTTTAATGTCAGAAATTAGCTGGTCTTAAAAATGGTGCAAACACACTTGGTGCCCCGTTTAAGAGGTTGTGGTGCAGGACAGCACTGCAAGGAATCTTGCCGCGGTGCCCTGCGACAAAACAAAAGGGCAGGAATGCGCCTTATCAATAAGATAGGGCCTATTCCTGTATTTTCCCCCTATGTGTGCGCACAATGGCTGCCAACACAGGCACCCTTGTGCCAAGGTGCAAGGGTGCCTGTGTTGTAGAGCTGTTTGATGTTGTGCAGGAAGGGACAACTTCCTGCACAAAATCAATCACTCCACGTGATTTTCTCTTTCTATGTGTGCTGCAGAATGCGGCACACAGAAAAATGAAAAAAAGAGGAGAAATAAAAACATTTATCATCGTAGTGCCTCCCAAACGCCACCATTGGGGTGGTGTTAGATTCTGACGCATTTCCATGTTTACGATTTTCTCATAAATCTGGGAGTGTTTTAGATTCCATGGCTTTTGGGTGGGAACGCCCACAACAACACCCATGGAACGCCCCTTTCACGCAGTTTTATGCATGGAAGGGGCACATATTTACAAGCCATGAAAAGCTGCGTAAAGTGGCTTAATGTGAAGTTTAAATATGCTGTAGCACATTGCGGAACCAGAATGCCAAAAAGGTGACATTCCAGTGGTGCAAAAGTGCTGCTAGGGCCTCATAAATTAGGCCCTTGGATAATAGAAGAACTCCCACAATTCATTTTTGGAAGGTCAACAACGCCATCGACCTCCTGCCACTACAGCTAGGAGTACCAAGTAGACCACCACTCCTGTCATGCGTCACTCACCTGAACAACTACTCCGTTCTCTTTGGGTGATGACTGGACCTGATCCACTCTAAGTGCTGACCGTGGTAGACCCGAACGTCAGCAATAGCGAGGACCAGTCTGGCTGCTGCGTTTTGGATGTTCTGTAGTTTCTTGGGCTGTTTATGTGTGGCGTCAGCATAGAGTGGGTTGCCGTAGTCAAGTTTACTGGTGATTAGTGCATTGGTGACTCTGGTGACGTCTTTCTGGATTCTGTGGGGATCCATCTGAATGTCTTTCGAAGCAGGCAGAGCGTGTGGAAGGAGGCTGAGGAAACTCTGTTGATTTGGGTGTTCATAGTGAGAGATAAGGCCCCAGGGACTGTCCATACTTCCAGGCATCAGCTGCCATGGTGTCGCAAGGATGGTGTAATGAAAAGTGCTGCATCACTGTTTATCCCAGCGATGCACCATTTTTCCTTAAATGACGCCCTGATTCTGCATTTCCTCTTCCCCTGGGACTCTGGCTGGTCACCTGGCAGTTGGGGAGTTTGGGGGGGGGGGAGGCTGTTGACCTATGTTGAACTTGGTCCTGGATGCTCCATTCTGCATTCTTGTGTTTTTTTTCCTTAGAGCATGTATTTGCCACCTCTTTTTGGCTCTAGAGGCTGAAAAGAGACGTTGGTCTGACTCACGCAAACTTTTTTGCCACTAATTCCCCGGCCGTCATTTTTTTCACATTAGCGTCAAGATTTTTATCGCTGTGACACTAGAGTTAGAGGCAATTTTCGCAGCCGACTAACTGGTCCTTACACCATGTAACGATATTTTGTAAATACATTGCAAGAATGCAGGAAAAAAAACGGTAAACAGCGGTAAAAAAATATTCACTAAGCAACGTCAAAACTGCTTAGCGGCAATTCTTGTAAATATACCCCCCTGTGCCTTGAGTGAATGACTTCAGAACTCATCTCCCTTTCTGTGCTGCACCTCTGGATCTCTGTGCTATAAGTGACTGACTCCAGACTTCACAGCTTCTGTGCTGCATGCCTGGATCTCTGTGACTGAGGTGAATGACTCCAAACCTAACCTCCGCTTCTGTGCTGCACATCTTGATCTCAGTGTCTTAGGTGAATTACACCATACCTCCCCTCCGCTTCTGTGCTGCATGCCTGGATCTCTGTGTCTTGGGTGAATGTCTCCGTGCTATAAGTGACTGACTCCAGACCTCACCTCCGCTTTTGTGCTGCACCTCTGGATCTCTGTGCTATAGGTGACTGACTCCAGACCTCACCTCCGCTTCTGTGCTGCACCTCTGGATCTCTGTGCTATAAGTGACTGACTCCAGACCTCACCTCCGCTTCTGTGCTGCACCTCTGGATCTCTGTGCTGTAAGTGACTGACTCCAGACCTCACCTCCGCTTCTGTGCTGTATCTTTGGATCTTTGTGCTTTAAGTGACTGACTCCAGACTTTAACTCCGCTTCTGTGCTGCATCTTTGGATCTTTGTGCTTTAAGTGACTGACTCCAGACCTCACCTCCGCTTCAGTGCTTCATTTTTGGATCTTTGTGCTAAAAGTGACTGACTCCAGACCTCACCTCCGCTTCAGTGCTGCATCTTTGGATCCTTTTGCTATAAGTGACTGACTCCAGACCTCACCTCTGCTTCTGTGCTGCATCTTTGGATCTTTGTGCTATAAGTGACTGATTCCAGACCTCACCTCCGCTTCAGTGCTACATCTTTGGATCCTTGTGCTATAAGTGACTGACTCCAGACCTCACCTCCGCTTCAGTGCAGCATCTTTGGATCTTTGTGCCATAAGTGAATGACGCCAGACCTCACCTCCGCTACAGTGCTGCATCTTTGAATCTTTGTGCTATACGTGACTGACTCCAGACCTCAAACCGCTTCTGTGCTTCATCTTTGGATCTTTGTGCTATAAGTGACTGACTCCAGACCTCACCTCCGCTTCTGTGCTGCATCTTTGGATCCTTGTGCTATAAGTGACTGACTCCAGACCTCACCTCCGCTTCAGTGCTGCATTTTTGGATCTTTGTGCTAAAAGTGATTGACTCCAGACCTCAACTCTGCTTCTGTGCTGCATCTTTGGAGCTTTGTGCTATAAGTGACTGACTCCAGACCTCACCTCTGCTTCAGTGCTGCATCTTTGGATCTTTGTGCTATAAGTGACTGACTCCAGACCTCACCTCCGCTTCAGTGCTGCATCTTTGGAGCCTTGTGCTATAAGTGACTGACTCCAGACCTCACCTCCGCTTCAGTGCAGCATCTTTGGATCTTTGTGCTATAAGTGACTGACTCCAGACCTCACCTCCGCTTCAGTGCTGCATCTTTGGAGCCTTGTGCTATAAGTGACTGACTCCAGACCTCACCTCCGCTACAGTGCTGCATCTTTGAATCTTTGTGCTATACGTGACTGACTCCAGACCTCAAACCGCTTCTGTGCTTCATCTTTGGATCTTTGTGCTATAAGTGACTGACTGTTACAAGCTAGTCCTCAGGATCGGTTTGTTGATTGGTATGCCCACCTCTAAATCAAGCCAATGCCTGAATAGCCGTATTGGCACAGAGCGTTGACAGGATTAAGTGAGGGGATAATAAAAAAGACCAGGGAAGGAAAGGAAGGGGACAGCAGGGAGGGAGATCTGAAAGACATAAACAGAACATATGCATAAGACTAGATTCCTATACCTTACACATCATAATGCTCCGAAGAATACTATAAAGGGCTATACCTGTAAAAGAAGAATAAAGCCTTGTGGATGTGTAGATGCAACGTAGGGGTTGATATGGTGTAACTTAAGTAATATACAAAATACAAGACACATGTGAAATACTTAGAAAAAGAAGATCTAGCGTTCATATACAAACTCACTATACATGACAGTGTAACATACCTAAGTATTGACTCCACTAAACCTCACAGGGGAAGAGTGTAGCCCACACCTCCACTACCCCTGTTAATAGAAGAGTCAAATACACAGTTAACACCTAAAACAAGGTAAAGCATATAGCCTTTCCACACAGTTATATGGCACCCACAAAGCTCCACTGGAACTCCTAAAGTTCGCAACACCAACTAATGATTCTTAGCTGGGTCTAAGTTTTTCTTCCAAAATACAGCAAAGGAACCAGTACATCAAGAGCTGCTATCCAATGTCTGATAGCAACTATAAGAACCACCACCGTTGGCCGAAAATGCCAACCGAGACAAATCCCAGTAGCACCCAAAGCAATTGTTCCGGTAACATGAGCACAATGTTACCACCAAAACTTCCTATGCCAAACAGGAACTAAGGACAGCAAACAGCGATGTGCTGCGAATAAATAGCGGTGCAAGCACCCTTACCGCCCCAGGACCAAAGAAATCAACATCTGAAACTAGCAACAGGACAGGAATTCCCGACACCGATCCCCGGCCGCCATTCTCTTTAAGTGTTCCTCGCGAGAATGTAGCGCGTCGCGGAGGATCACAGGAGCTGTAGTTCTATCCTGGAAATGTAGTTTGCGAACCTCGCGAAACCTGCGATCATGACAGTACATCCCTCTCTCACCAGCGGGGTCATGGGCCAGGCTTCGCAGGACATCTCCAATGAAAAGCAGACACCAACTTGGGGGCATGAACCCCTAGAGCGGGTTCCCACGAGTTCTCCTCCGGCCCGTACCCCTTCCATGACACCAGATACCACAATTTACTCCTCCGATATCTGGAGTCCAGAATCCGGCGAACAACATACTAAATCTCACCCTGCACCAGCACGGGGGAAGGACGATGTAGGCCCTTGGATAATGAAGGTTTCAACAAAGAGACATGAAACACCGGATGGATGCGGAGATGGGAAGGGAGTTTTAGTTTCACTGCCAACGGGTTCACGCGTTTCAGCACCCTATATGGCCCAATGAATCTAGGGTTGAACACGCTGTGTTTTCTGAAATGCATATTCCTAGTGGACAGCCACACCTCATCCGCGCACAGTACAGCGGACCTTGCCTCCGGTGTTTATCAGCAGCAGCCTTGTACTTGAGTTTCACAGCCTGCAACTGTTTCTGCGCTTTAACCAGTGTCTCCTTAATATGTGCCACCCTATGAACCACCCCTGGAAGTAGGGAGTCCAGTTTCGGCTGCACAAAGGGAAGAAAACGAGAGTGTCTGCCATACACACAGTAGAACGGAGTGTTCTTGGTGGAACCGTGCATGGCGTTGTTATAAGCCACCTCTGCCAGCCACAAGTAGTCAACCCAATTCTCCTTGTCATTATCCACATAGCATCTCAAATACTGCTTAAGGGTCTGGTTTAACCGTTCGGTCTGGCCATCGGTTTGCGGGTGGAAACTGATGGAAAGGGCGGAATCAATATGCAACGAAGAACACCATTTCTTCCAAAACTGAGCAGTAAACTGTGACCCTCTGTCGGATACAATGACACTTGGCAGACCATGTAACCTCACCACGTTGACCATAAGTAGTACTGCCAGCTGACCCGCCAAAGGTACTTGTTTACAGGCCACAAAATGCCCCATTTTGGACAGATAATCAACCACCACCATAATGGCTGTACAACCCCTGTCAGCTGGAAGACCTACGATGAAGTCCACCGATATTCGATCCCAGGGGATCGTCGGAGTAGGGAGAGGCTGCAACAACCCCTGCGGACGGCAGTGGTCTGATTTCATTCTCGCACATTGGACACAGGCGGACACCCATCGCCCAACATCAGGCCTCACAGAGGACCACCAGAACTGTCTCAATACACGCTCCAGAGTCTTGGCCACACCAAGATATCCTGCACTAGGCGACTCATGGCACCATACGTAGACCTGTTTTCTCAAAGCCCAGGTAGGCACCAGTAACCTGTTACGAAACATTGGCAGGCCCCCATGCAACTTCCATTCCTGATGACAACCCAGCCAGGTCTTCCAGACGAACGAGTCCACCCCTTTCCTGACATCCCTCAAGAAGGTATCAGGCTGCAACACACACACCACTCTATCCGGGGCCACAATGCTAGCCTCAGCCTTCTCCACACAAGGGGTACCTGTCGACTGGCGTGTGAGAGCGTCTGCCTTCCTGTTGTCAGCTCCAGGGCGGAACGTAATGATGTAGTTAAATCCAGAGAAAAACAGCATCCACCTGAGCTGTCTAGGTGAAAGATGACGCGCAGCAGACATGAACTGTAGATTCCGGTGGTCAGAATAAACAGTGACCACATGTCGAGCACACATGAGGAACTGCCGCCATTCCTGAAAAGAGTCACGTATGGCCAGCAACTCCTTTTCAGCAATGTGATAGTTCAGTTCTGCTGGATTCAGCTTACGAGACATATACGCCACAGGGTGTAACTGACCCGTGTCTGTATGGCGTTGAGATAAGATCGCCCCAATCGCCACCTCCGAGGCGTCCGCCTCTACGATATAGGGCTTGTCCGGGTCGGGATGGGACAACACAGGAGCCGATACAAACGCTTCCTTGAGGGCGGTGAAAGCAGATTGCGCTTCCTCAGACCACACAAAACCTTTCCCTTTCTTAAGTAGCTGAGTGATAGGCGCTACCAACCGAGAGAACTAATTGATAAAATGCCTATAGAAATTGGCGAAGCCTATGAAACACTGTACGTCCCGAACATTGGTTGGAACAGGCCAATTCTTTACTGCAGCCACCTTCCTTTCCGCCATCTCTTGGCCCTCCGGACTCAGCATTACCCCCAAAAACTCCACAACATGAACATGGAAATCACACTTACTGATTTTACAGTACAGATGGTTAGCCTGTAGAATAGTAAGCACATTGGCTACATGTTGACAGTGCAAATCCTCTGATTCCGAATAGACCAAAATATCATCTATATAGACAATCACATATCGGTCCAGAATGTCACGGAACACGTCATTTAAGAAATATTGAAAGGCCGCAGGGGCATTACAGAGACCGAAGGGCATCACTCTGTATTCAAAGAGTCCGTATCTGGTCTTGAATGCCGTCTTCCATTCATCCCCACTACGCATGCGGACCATATGATACGCCCCCTTCAAATCAAGTTTCGTAAAAATAGTGGCCTTTTTCACCTGCTCCAGTAATACACTAATCAAGGGTAAAGGATACCGGTTCTTAATGGTAATGGCATTCAATGCTCGAAAGTCAACACACACGCGCAACTCACCGTTAGCTTTTGGAATGAAAAATAGCGGCGAGGCGGCTGGGGATTTGGATGGACGTATAAAGCCTAAATCTAGCAATTTGTCCAGATACTCTCGTAGGTGCTGATTTTCGGGTTCCGTTAGAGCATAGATCCGCCCACACAGGATAGTCGCACCCGGGACCAGGTCAATTTGGCAGTCGTACTGTCTTTGTGGAGGTAGCCCCTCTGCTTGTTCTTCATTGAACACCTTGCCAAAAGACTGATACTCAGCAGGGAGTTGTACGCTTTTTTCTGCGGCTGTAGCGATACAAGACCCACCTGATAAGGCTTGAGCAGGTTTCATAACTCCCTGGAAACAATGATGCAGACAATAATCGGAACTCATATGCACAGTTCTGGTGTCCCAATTTATTCAAGGGTTATGTTTTTCTAACCAAGGCAAACCAAAAATGATACCATACTGAGGAGCCCTAATAACCCCAAAAGTAAGAAACTCAAAGTGTGTGTCCTTCAATATTACCTCAATTTCTTCCGTTTCATAACTAATGGGACCCATGCTCAACTTCCTCCCATCCACGGCATAAACTTCTTCGGGCCTATCTTTTTGCACCAGAGCTATTCCCATGTGTCGGGCCTCTTGTAAGTCAATGAACATGCCCGTAGCCCTCGAATCCACCATAGCTGATGTTACTACCGTTTTCCCTGCCAACATTAATACTTTGGACACGAACAGATGATTCGTCACCTGTTTTGCTCTGTCACTCAATGAAGGAACATAATTTGGACTCCAAGAAACCCCTTCATGTTTCCCAGAGTCAATTAGTTTTCCGACACCTTTTCTGCATCTGCGGCGGCCACTCGGTTACCCCGGAAACAGTTAGTTTTAGGCTTCACAGGGCATTCCCTCACATAGTCGCCCTTTTTCCCACAATACAAACAAAGACCCTGTTTACGCCTCGATTCCCTTTCGGCTGGAGTCAATGCTGATCTCACTGCCCCTATCTCCATAGGCTCGGACGAGGAAGTTGGATTCCCTTCCTTGGTGACATGTGTCTCAACCACTGGTTTCCTTCGATTATCCCCTTTCCTCTCACCCAGACGATGATCTAAAAGCAGGGCTAAATTGATCAAACCTTCACATGTGGTGGGCTGAGGATCAACTTGCGCAATTACGTCTTTGAGCTCATCGTTTAAACCTTGATGAAACAAAGAGGCCTGTTTGTTCTCGGGCCATGTGGTCTCTGTTACTAGACGCCTGAAAGCATTTAAATATGTAACTAGATCCTTTTTTCCTTCCGTAATTCCAACAATTCCCTATCAGCTGTATGGGAATCGGCCCTTCTGTCAAACACCCTTAGGAATTCTGTTTTAAATTCTTCCCAATCATGTAATAAAGGATCATTGTGATTGACTAACGGGACCGCCCACTGTGCAGCATTGCCCGCCAGGTAAGATATCAGAAAGGCCACCTTAGCCTGATTAGTGGGGAAAGATCTAGGTTTGCAGGAATAATGTAACGCTATCTGGGTGAGGAACACCCGAACTTTATCTGAATCCCCATGAAAACGCTCAGGTGATGCTAATGGCACAGACACCGGCATCTCTACCACCACAGGCGGAGGTTGAGGCGTGCCCCCCGCATCAAAAGGATTGCGTTGGACAACATCCACACGTGCCCTTAAGTCCGCAGTCTCTAGCCGAGATGCTGTTACTTCTAACTGCAAGGCACCCAGTGCCTCTATCACATCCTCCAGAGTGGCCATACCAGCACTACCCGACCGGGAGGACAATAATTTGTGGGTCGGGAATTCTGTTACAAGCTAGTCCTCAGGATCGGTTTGTTGATTGGTAAGCCCACCTCTAAATCGAGCCAATGCCTGAATAGCTGTAATGGCACAGAGCGTTGACAGGATTAAGTGAGGGGATAATAAAAAAGACCAGGGAAGGAAAGGAAGGGGACAGCAGGGAGGGAGATCTGAAAGACATAAACAGAACATATGCATAAGACTAGATTCCTATACCTTACACATCATAATGCTCCAAAGAATACTATAAAGGGCTATACCTGTAAAAGAAGAATAAAGGCTTGTGGATGTTTAGAGGCAACGTAGGGGTTGATATGGTGTAACTAAAGTAATATACAAAATACAAGACACATGTGAAATACTTAGAAAAAGAAGATCTAGCGTTCATATACAAACTCACTATACATGACAGTGTAACATACTTAAGTATTGACTCCACTAAACCTCACAGGGGAAGAGTGTAGCCCACACCTCCACTACCCCTGTTAATAGAAGAGTCAAATACACAGTTAACACCTAAAACAAGGTAAAGCATATAGCCTTTCCACACAGTTATATGGCACCCACAAAGCTCCACTGGAACTCCTAAAGTTCGCAACACCAACTAATGATTCTTAGCTGGGTCTAAGTTTTTCTTCCAAAATACAGCAAAGGAACCAGTACATCAAGAGCTGCTATCCAATGTCTGATAGCAACTATAAGAACCACCACCGTTGGCCGAAAATGCCAACCGAGACAAATCCCAGTAGCACCCAAAGCAATTGTTCCGGTAACATGAGCACAATGTTACCACCAAAACTTCCTATGCCAAACAGGAACTAAGGACAGCAAACAGCGATGTGCTGCGAATAAATAGCGGTGCAAGCACCCTTACCGCACCAGGACCAAAGAAATCAGCATCCGAAACTAGCAACAGGACCGGAATTCCCGACACCGATCCCCGGCCGCCATTCTCTTTGAGAGTTCCTCGCGAGAATGTCGCGCGTCGCGTAGGATCACGGGAGCTGTAGTTCTATCCCGGAGCATGCCGGGAAATGTAGTTTGCGAACCTCGCGAAACCCGCGATCATGACACTGACTCCAGACCTCACCTCCGCTTCTGTGCTGCATCTTTGGGTCTTTGTGCTTTAAGTGAATGACTCCAGATCTCACCTCCGCTTCGGGGCTGCACCTCTGGATCTCAATGCTATAAGTGACTGATTCCAGACCTCAACTCCGCTTCTGTGCTGCATCTTTGGATCTTTGAGCTATAAGTGACTGACTCCAGACCTCACCTCCGCTTCTGTGTTGCATCTTTGGATCTTAGTGCTTTAAGTGACTGACTCCAGACCTCACCTCTGCTTCTGTGCTGCATCTTTGGATCTTTGTGCTATAAGTGACTGACTCCAGACCTCACCTCTGCTTCTGTGCTGCACCTTTGGATCTCTGTGCTATAAGTGACTGACTCCAGACCTCAACTCTGCTTCGGTGCTGCATCTTTGAATCTTTGTGCTATAAGGGACTGACTCCAGACCTCACCTCCGCTTCAGTGCTGCATCTTTGGATCTTTGTACTATAAGTGACTGACTCCAGACCTCACCTCCTCTTCAGTGCTGCATCTTTGGATCTCTGTGCTATAAGTGAATGACTCCAGACCTCACCTCCTCTTCAGTGCTGAATCTCTGGATCTTTGTGCTATAAGTGACTGACTCCAGACCTCACCTCAGCTTCAGTGCTGCATCTTTGGATCTTTGTACCATAAGTGAATGACTCCAGACCTCACCTCAGCTTCAGTGCTGCGTCTTTGGATCTGTGTGCTATACCTGACTGACTCCAGACCTCACCTCCGCTTCTGTGCTTCATCTTTGGATCTTTGTGCAATAAGTGTCTGACTCCAGACCTCAACTCCGCTTCTGTGCTGCATCTTTGGATCTTTGTGCTATAAGTGACTGACTCCAGACCTCAACTCCGCTTCTGTGCTGCATCTTTGGATCTTTGTGCTATAAGTGACTGACTCCAGACCTCACCTCCGCTTCTGTGCTGCATCTTTGGATCTTTGTGCTTTAAGTGAATGACTCCAGATCTCACCTCCGCTTCTGTGGTGCACCTCTGGATCTCAATGCTATAAGTGAATGACTCCAGACCTCACCTCCGCTTCAGTGCTGCATCTTTGAATCTTTGTGCTATAAGTGACTGACTCAGGACCTCACCTCCGCTTCTGTGCTGCATCTTTGGATCTTTGTGCTATAAGTGACTTACTCCAGACCTCACCTCCGCTTCTGTGCTTCATCTTTGGATCTTTGTGCTATAAGTGAATGACTCCAGACCTCACCTCCGCTTCAGTGCTGCATCTTTGGATCTTTGTGCTATATGTGACTGACTCCAGACCTCACCTCCGCTTCTGTGCTGCATCTTTGGATCTGTGTGCTATAAGTGATTGACTCCAGACCTCACCTCTGCTTCTGTGCTGCATCTTTGGATCTTTGTGCTATAAGTGAATGACTCCAGACCTCACCTCCGCTTCTGTGCTGCATCTTTGGATCTTTGTGCTATATGTGACTGACTCCAGACCTCACCTCCGCTTCTGTGCTGCATCTTTGGATCTTTGTGCTATAAGTGACTGACTCCAGACCTCACCTCCGCTTCAGTGCTGCATCTTTGGATCTCTGTGCTATAAGTGAATGACTCCAGACCTCACCTCCTCTTCAGTGCTGAATCTGTGGATCTTTGTGCTATAAGTGACTGACTCCAGACCTCACCTCAGCTTCAGTGCTGCATCTTTGGATCTTTGTGCCATAAGTGAATGACTCCAGACCTCACCTCAGCTTCAGTGCTGCATCTTTGGATCTTTGTGCTATACCTGACTAACTCCAGACCTCACCTCCGCTTCTGTGCTTCATCTTTGGATCTTTGTGCAATAAGTGTCTGACTCCAGACCTCAACTCCGCTTCAGTGCTGCATCTTTGGATCTTTGTGCTATAAGTGACTGACTCCAGACCTCAACTCTGCTTCTGTTCTGCATCTTTGGATCTTTGTGCTATAAGTGAATGACTCCAGATCTCACCTCCGCTTCTGTGGTGCACCTCTGGGTCTTAATGCTATAAGTGAATGACTCCAGACCTCACCTCCGCTTCAGTGCTGCATCTTTGGATCTTTGTGCTATAAGTGACTCACTCCAGACCTCACTTCCGCTTCTGTGCTGCATCTTTGGATCTTTGTGCTATAAGTGACTTACTCCAGACCTCACCTCCGCTTCTGTGCTTCATCTTTGGATCTTTGTGCTATAAGTGAATGACTCCAGACCTCACCTCCGCTTCAGTGCTGCATCTTTGGATCTTTGTGCTATATGTGACTGACTCCAGACCTCACCTCCGCTTCTGTGCTGCATCTTTGGATCTGTGTGCTATAAGTGACTGACTCCAGACCTCACCTCCGCTTCTGTGCTGCATCTTTGGATCTTTGTGCTATAAGTGAATGACTCCAGACCTCACCTCCGCTTCTGTGCTGCATCTTTGGATCTTTGTGCTATAAGTGACTGACTCCAGACCTCACCTCTGCTTCTGTGCTGCAACTTTGGATCTTTGTGCTATAAGTGACTGACTCCAGACCTCACCTCCGCTTCAGTGCTGCATCTTTGGATCTCTCTGTTTTACCTGAATGATTTCACACCTCACTTCTCTTCTGTGCTGTACTTCAGGATCTCTGTGTCTTACATGAATGGCTCCAGATTCAGCTGTACATAATCTGAGAAGCTGCATTGGAAGTGAGCCTCACTCAAAGGCAAGCACATTCCCAAATAGTTCAGTCTTAGTATTACACATCTTTTCATGCAAGCATACTTTTAAATATGGCTGACATTGAGGTAAGTCTCTCTCAGAAGCAGGCCACATTCGAAAGCAGTGTGATAAGTGGTGGGGGGGGGGGGGTCACTGCTTGCCTATGGCGAACATTTGATTGATTGTGATTCTGAACTCTGTTGAGGACTGTGCCTACCAGAATGCATTGAGAGAACTGGTGCCGGCATCAATGCATTCCACAACTGCCCCCGGCATCTAGGACAATATGGAATATCACAACTGAAGAATGGTCTTCCCATATTAGTATTTCAATAGACCCAGCTGGTTACTGGTGTCATAATACAACTTTATGTGATGACACTAAATGAGGTCCTGGTAAATGTCCTGATGAAGCCCTTAAATTAGTACGGCCGAAACATATCGATTGCGCACATCAGAGGAGTTCATAACTGATAAATGCAACACAGTGGACTTTGACTGAAAAGGAAAATGTATCAGGATTAATAAAATGTCTAAACCTGACATGGTTCTTACCTGCTGGTATAAAGAATGACCCACCTGAGGATTGAGGCTGGCTTTGTGGCGCTTGTGTGTGTCCAGTTGGCCCCGGGACTGACCCCTGCATCCAGCCACTCGCCGCACCCGCTCCGCGGGTGCCGCTTCGCGGTTGGAGGAGGGCAGACACCGTGTTTGGCGCTGGGCTGCAGGAGGCGGCGAGGAGGAAACGCGTTGGCTCCAGCAGGGACTCGGAGATCCAGGAGTCCCTGCTCTCACAGGTGCGCCAGCGGACGCGCCCACCACCAGCCACGCCCCCCGCCTGGTCAGAAGGAAAAGGCGCGGGTTTCCAGCGCATCACGGGACCCACCTGAGGATTGAGGCTGGCTTTGTGGCGCTTGTGTGTGTCCAGTTGGCCCCGGGACTGACCCCTGCATTCCGCCGCTGCCACTCGCCGCACCCGCTCCGCGGGTGCCGCTTCGCGGTTGGAGGAGGGCAGACACTGTGTTTGGCGCTGGGCTGCAGGAGGCGGCGAGGAGGAAACGCGTTGGCTCCAGCAGGGACTCGGAGATCCAGGAGTCCCTGCTCTCACAGGTGCGCCAGCGGACGCGCCCACCACCAGCCACGCCCCCTGCCTGTCACGCCCTCTTATTTAGCGCTGTCCTAGGCGCTCAGCGGGACGCGAGCGGGACGCCGAGCGAAGCCCGAGCAAAGGGCGGGCAGTCTGTGGCAGTCAGGGGCAGACAAGGCTGGGCTGGGCCACATCCCTTTGCTGTCGCTAAAAGTGAGTACAAACGCCTGGTGTGTTCGCACTAAATCATGTCTACCCGATCTGGGAAACCCCTTAGGAGCGATTTGGAAAAAGGTACAAATGCCGCGAGCCCTGTTATAGGAACTATGGACCGGTTCATCACCAGGGTGGCGGCCGTGATCGAGAAGGAAATTGCCATGTCGGAGCGACGTTTATCCGAGGTTTACCTCCCCTCAAGACGTTCATCTCTGGGGGTTGCTGCCCAGTCGCTTACACCGACCAGTAGCCGGGCCCAGGATGTATCCCCACCGTGTATCCCTGGTGTTTTCTCTGACCCTCCTCAGTTGGCTGGCATAGAGCAAAATATAGATAGGCTGGAAAATCTGGCCGCTCTTCTCCCCGTAGTGTGTGCAGAAGATGGCGATCCCAGTAGGCTGTCCACTCCACTATCACCTAATCTCCCAAACGAAGCATCTAGTAATCCTGAGTCCCCATTCCGGCTCCCTCCCTCCATAGTTATATCTGAAGGGGAGTCAGTTAGGGTGTCTCCCACCACCCAAACCCCTGACAATAGGCAGGAGAATGGGCCTATAAGCAAAAAATTACGGAAACGCAAAAAGGGTAGGCTAGCGAGTCAAGCCGCTCTTTACCAAAGAGCAAAAAATAGCTCTGGAGTAGGTGAAAGACACACTAGGGGTACGCCTATAGAGAATGGATGTGATATAGTCAGGGAAGTTCAGACCTCTTCCAATGGCCTGCTCCCAGACAATATCATTGCTAATGCCCCTAAGCCCGCTGACTTAGTAACGGTGGAAAACATCCTTGAGAAGGTATACAGTGTTTTGAAACCGCTATTATTGCAAGTCACAGGTTTAGGAGAGAGGATTGATAAATTAGAGCAATCTACCCTTGATGGGTTTCACTCACTCAAGACTACTATTAAGCACATAACCAGAGTGACTGAAAACAAGGACTTGGGCGCAAAGGGGACCGACTTACCAGCTCAGAAAGACCCTAAGCCACCAGTAGGTCAAAAAAAAGTTGTCCCTAATAAGCCTCAAAGTCCAGCCCTTAAATCCCCTCCCCTCCCCAAACCAGGGCAAAACCACAAGGGACCACCAACAAATTTAGAGCCTGACAAAAATAAGACCAAGCCGCCTGTACAAAAGCAGGCTCAGTCAGTTAGGGATAAAACGGAAGACTCCCAAACACGAGGGGCGCGAAGCATACCACAAGGGCAAGTGGCAGGGAAAGCCCCCAGGTCTGTATCCCAACCTACTGCCCCCATTACCCCCCCAACGGTTCTCAGTAATCCAGTGCGACGGATTCCACCTGTAAATCTTCCTCCGGACTGCCAACCTTATGTTGCTGTCATGGCTAACGTGCCTCCTCTAAAGGACGGCCAGGTGGAAAATCACTCGTCACTTAAGAATAAGTGTATACATTGGCTGAAGGCAAACAAGCCAATCCCGTTGGGTGTGGATGGTATTATTTTAAGCGTCCGAAGAGTGGGTTGGGTAGGACAGGGGAGAAAAACACAGGAGGGGGATTGCATAATTATAAACTTCCAAGACCCAAGAGTAGTCCCATCGATTTGTACCCCTATTAAGAATATGGGGGCCCCGGGGGTTAAGGTGGTAGATCTTTCTTATTTCTACCCCAGGCAAACTGTCAGCCCAATTGAAGCAAGTTTTTGTCCCCCTTTTTTAACTCAAAACTGGGCTGGGGTCTCGGGGGGTACCAGGGAGAACCAATTGTGGACATCGGGGCCTCATTGACTGGAAACTGGTAGCAGAGTGGAGCCAGCAGTAGTATCACTCACTCAAACAAGCCCCATAAACGAAACAGATTTTTCCTCCACCTTCCTAGAAGGTCACCCACCCCTCCAGACGTCTCCAAGGAGGCCCTCTGATAGGGGCAGTACAGCTCCCAACGGCAATCCAGCTGTGACGGACCTAGTCTTCAAGGTTTTCAGCTGGAATGTCGCAGGGATTGCAAGGAAACTTCCCCTCCCGGAAGTTACAGCCTGGGTGGATGAGCATTCCGTGTGCCTTTTCCAAGAAACTTGGAGTCGGGTCCCAGTCCACAGGGTGGGATTTTCTTCATACTTCGCCCCCGCACAAGTCTCGGAAACAGGGAGAGGGCGACCTTCGGGCGGCCTTCTTATCTGGGTTGCGGCTTCTTTAGACTGTAGGGTAGTGGAGTTCCCTACAGGTTCTCCGGACATCCAAAACATAACCCTAAGAGACCAAAGGGGAAGAACTGTCCTAAATGTTTATAATGTCTATGCCCGGGGAACCAAGGGTGGGAGAAAGTCCCCGGTATTATCTCTCCTTGAGACCTTGCTAAATAATACCCCCCACAGAACTCGTACTCTGGTTGCAGGTGACATGAACTGTACGTTCGAGCCCCTGGGCTCGGACGTCTCCCTCGATCAGGATGAGGAGGACTCCAGGATGGGGATACCGGTACTAGAAATCCCACCAATCAGAAGGTGGACAGAAGTGGCGCTCCAGTTATATTCACTGAGCCTCGAATTCAACTTAAGGGCAGTTAATGGGAGGACACCCTCGGATAGGGGGGGTGCCCACACATATAATAGGCCAGGTCACACCTCTAGGCTAGATTATCTACTAATAGACGTACTCTTATGGCCTTGGGTAAGGGATATGCAGGTGGTTCCATCATCCGAAAGTGATCACAACCCACTCTCCCTAACCATGGCTCAGTGGTGGTGCAGTCTAAGAAGGGACAATGTTACCCAGGTAGCCGTACCCCCGGATGAGTCTGAAGTCTCCCCCTGTGGTAGGCGAATAAAATGGGCGAGATTGGTCTTATCCGAGGTTAAGGTGGGGGAAATTCAATCCCTCTTAAACCAAGCAGTAACAACCCTCGGAACCTCCCTTGAAGGGGTGGGTAGAGCTAGTGGTCTTTTTGTCTCCCTGGTAGAAGCCTTAACCAACGTGTTCACTACGCACCCAAACAAGAGGGGTAATAAAGTTCCTAAAAAAACAGGAGAGGGCTGGTATACCCAAACTTGCAGGGCCCACAAGACAAGGTTAGTTGAGGCGATAAAACTTAAGTCCCAAAGTGTGATTCAGGAAGCAAGGAAGGCCTATAACAAATCTCTTAAACTTGCTAGAAGGGAGTGGGAAGAAAAATATTGGGACGACCTGCTCCAGGCTAGTAAAATCAGGGATGCAAGGGCCTTCTGGAATCTCATAAGCACACGTAATAAACCCGATGCACTTGCGAGACCCTGTAACATCTCGCCCCATAACTGGGTAGAACACTTTGGGGCCTTATACCTCCCTCCTAACGGGGAACTGAACGAGGGATTCGACCTTATATGTGAAATTGAACCCCATGCCTATGACTTCTTCACTCCCCTTGAGATTGAGGGGGTTATAGGCTGGGTAGCGCCCCGTAAGGCGGCGGGCCCGGATGGACTTCCGGGGGACCTCATGAGAGCCTTCCCTGCGGAGTGGGCGAGGGTTATAGCAGCTCTTCTAAATGATATCATGATGGGAGGGGCAGTGCCAGAATCTTGGAAAGGGGCAGTGGTAGTCCCGATCTACAAAAAAGGGTGTAGGGAAACACCGGGGAATTATCGGCCTATTAGTCTGATAGACTCCACCCAAAAGATAGCTGGTAAAGCTATCCTTGGAAGGATTCTACACTGGGTGGAGGAGAACAAAATCTTATCAGACTTCCAGGCGGGCTTTCGGGCTGGTATGGGGACAATTGAGCAGGTGTTTAGGCTGGCACTATTGGGGTGGAAGGTTGTGGAACTAGGCAAGGGTAGTCTTTATTTGGCCTTTATAGACCTGAAGACTGCCTTTGACCTGGTGCCCCGGGAAGAGCTTTGGAGGGCACTTTATGAGCTAGGATTACCTCCTTACATTCTATCCCTCCTCATTAGCCTCCATACCCATACCTATGCACAGGTCCGCTGGGGTAAAAACGGAGAGCTCACCGAGAAGATACCAGTCTCCAGGGGCGTAAGACAGGGCTGTGTCTTGGCTCCCACCCTTTTCTCACTATATGTGAACGGGGTGGTAAAACATCTTCAGCAAGAACCAGCCGACGCCCCCTGTCTCGGTGGAGTCCGCATCCCCACCCTACTCTTTGCGGACGACACGCTCCTGATTTCAAAAACCCCACAAGGCCTGCAGAAATTGTTAACACGGTTCCAGGAGTTCTGTACCGCAAAGGGGCTAATAATAAACGTGGACAAAACAAAATACCTAGTCCTAAATCCCCCTAAGAAACTGGGCCGCCCCCCTACCCTTAACTCGATCCCCTTAGAGAAAGTAGCCGAATTCGATTACCTCGGTATTCGGATTACAGATAGGTTGTCCTGGGGAAACCACATTGGTAAAATGGTTCTCAACCATAAGAGAGTAGGAGGAGCTCTTATGAGGGAGTTCAGGGCCTCACCCAGGAGATCACTCACCCCAGTAATTGACATCTACAAGGCCAAAGTAGTCTCATCTGCCTTGTATGGGGCAGAACTGTGGGGCCACTGCCGAATGGACGCCCTAGTGACAGCGGAGAGCAAGTTATTGAAATCCATCATCTCCGTTCCACTGAGCACCCCATCTGTACCAGTGTGGTTGGACACGGGATGTAAAAACATCAAAGACCAGGCCCAGCTCCGACCGCTCCTGCTATGGACACGAATTTGGAGGGGTGAAGAACTAAAATCCTATGCTGATGCCTTGGGGGAAATTATGAGTCTGGGGGGTTGGGCCAAGATAAAATGGTTAAGAGAAACTAAAAATCTCCTGGAGAGCATTGGGCTAGGGGACTGCTGGTCATCACGTTCAGCCCCACCAAAAGAAGTTGTTAAGGCCCTTTATTGGAAATGGACTTCGGAGCGTTTAATCACCAACTCTAACCATTGCAAATCTACTGTTGCTTTTTTACAAATTAAAGACTCTGTGGCCTTTGAACCCTACCTGGACTTGATTACCATCCCCTTTGACCGAGCACTTTATTTCAAATTCAGAGTTGGATCCCTCCCCGTAGGTGTTGTGGTATCAAAATGGTCATCAATGGTTCGTACTTCCCCCAATTGTGCATGTTGCCCGAACAGGGTGGAGTCTATTGCGCATGTTTTATTTGAATGCCCTGACTACGCAAGGCCCAGGAGCTATTGGCTAAATCCTCTCTGTCGGAACATGGGCACACGTAACCACCTAGAAGCTCTACGTATTTTATCCACGGACACTTCCCCCCCTATAGTGTGCGGTATAGCAAAGTTTTTAAAACAGTTTTGGCTTATTCGTTGTAAGAGATTGTCAGTAGCTGTTTAATCTATTTTTAGCTAATTTATTGACCTTTTATCCCTTTTAATAACTTTTTTACTGGCTTCTTGTAGCATTGTTCTTCTGTTTTTAAAATTGTAATGTTTGTATTTTATATGTGCTTACAAGATATCTTGCATATCGAATAAAAGCTTATGACTGACAGATAAAGAATGACATTCGAATTGGGGTGGTACACTTAAAAATAAATTGCTTGGACTGTAAAATTTAAAGGCAATCACGGAACAGTTATCCTCTGTTTTGCACTTTACTATTTATATATGGAATATGAATATTTTTATTTTTTCGGTATGACCATAAGCATGCAACTATTATATTGAGGGTGGCTATGTTAATAAGATTCTATCTTTAAAAAAGCAAACATTTCTTATAACAAAGGATTGAAAGCAATACAATGGCACCAGAAATGGCATAGGCCTGAATACCCGAATAGAGGAATTCTAGAGTTCCTTTGTTCCTGGTGAGAACGCCTTCCATAATACTGTTGTACCTCATCCATGTTCTCCAGGAGGTATCTGGGCAATCCCTTGCATTTTTTCACTCTGAGGTAGGACATATTAGAAGATGGGTCCCGCTCCGAGGCCTTCCTCAGGACACACTCAAAATGAATCCTTTGCAGCGAGGCCTCACTTGGAGGGAGGAGGCATTTAGAGGTTTGCCTGGAGGAGGCTTATAGAGGTAGGCCTGCTCTGACGTAGGCTGCCTTCGAAGCCAGGACACATCTAGTGGCATGCTTTACTCAGAAGCAGCCACCTGTAGGGTGGGCCTAAGTTCAGAGGTAGTCCACAATTCGAGCCCGGACATATTTAGTGGTAGGCCACGCTCATAGATAAGTCCACTCTGAGGATGACTCACTCAGAGGTAGGCCGCCACTCTGAGGATGACTCACTCAGAGGTAGGCCGCCACTCTGAAGATAACTCAGTCAGAGGTAGGCTGCCACTCTGAGGATGACTCACTCAGAGGTAGGCCGCCACTCTGAGGATGACTCACTCAGAGGTAGGCCCACTCAAAGTTAGCCACACTCAAAGTTAAGTCCACTCTGAGGATAACTCACTCAGAGGCTGGCCGCACTCAAAGTTAAGTCCACTCTGAGGATGACTCACTCAGAGGTAGGCCGCCACTCTGAGGATGACTCACTCAGAGGTAGGCCGCCACTCTGAGAATGACTCACTCAGAGGTAGGCCGCCACTCTGAGGATAACTCAGTCAGAGGTAGGCTGCCACTCTGAGGATGACTCACTCAGAGGTAGGCCGCCACTCTGAGGATGACTCACTCAGAGGTAGGCCCACTCAAAGTTAGCCACACTCAAAGTTAAGTCCACTCTGAGGATAACTCACTCAGAGGCTGGCCGCACTCAAAGTTAAGTCCACTCTGAGGATGACTCACTCAGAGGTAGGCCGCCACTCTGAGGATGACTCACTCAGAGGTAGGCCGCCACTCTGAGGATGACTCACTCAGAGGTAGGCCGCCACTCGTCAAGGAATTCACCAATCCCTCGGCCAACTCCAACGACATCACCCCCTCTCAAGCCCTCTGCGACTCCCTAGCCTCATTCTTCCACAACAAAATTGCAGACATCCACAACAGCTTCGACAACCAACCCGGAGACCAACCCACCCAACCATCTGCTGGACCTTCACCACCCTCGAACATCCTTAATGACTGGAACCCAATCTCCACTGAGGACACTATCCGCCTGATGAACTCCATCCACTCAGGATCCCCTACAGACCCATGCCCTCACCACATCTTCAACAAAGCAGACTCCATCATAGCACCGCACCTCCGAGACGTCATCAACTGCTCCCTCAACTCCGCCACCTTCCCGGAGAGCTGGAAACACGCTGAACTCAGCGCCCTTCTGAAAAAACCCACAGCGGACCCCACCGAACTTAAAAACTACCGTCCCATTTCGCTCCTTCCATTCCCGGCCAAAGTCATTGAGAAAGCTGTCAACAACCAGCTCGCCGCCTTCCTCGAAGCCAACAACTCCCTCGACTCCTCACAGTCCGGCTTCCGAGCCAAACACAGCACTGAAACCGCCCTCATCGCAGCAACAGACGACATTCGAACTCTACTGGACAATGGAGACACAGTCGCCCTCATCCTCCTCGACCTCTCCGCAGCCTTCGACACAGTCTGCCATAGCACCCTTCTACAGCGCCTCAGAAACATTGGAATCCAAGGAAAAGCACTAGAATGGATCACCTCGTTCCTCACCGGAAGAACCCAGAGAGTCCGCCTTCCACCATTCAAGTCAGAGGCCACTGAAGTCATCTGCGGCGTGCCACAAGGATCTTCACTCAGCCCCACCCTTTTCAACGTATACATGAGCCCCCTCGCGACCATCGCTCGCCAACACAACCTCAACATCATCTCCTACGCGGATGACACTCAACTGATCCTATCACTCACCAAGGACCCTAGCACCGCCAAAACTAACCTACACGAAGGAATGAAAGAAGTAGCCGAATGGATGAAACATAGCCGTCTGAAACTGAACTCAGATAAAACAGAAGTCCTTATCTTAGGTACCTCCCCCTCTGCATGGGACGATTCTTGGTGGCCAGAAGCCCTTGGAAAAGCACCCATCCCGACAGACCATGCACGGAACCTGGGCGTCATCCTGGATTCCTCACTTTCGATGAACAAACAAGTCAACGCCGTCTCTTCATCCTGCTTCAACATTCTTCGCATGCTCAAAAAAACATTTCGTTGGATCCCCACCGAAACCAGGAAAAGGTCACCCACGCCCTGGTCACGAGCCGACTGGACTATGGAAACACCCTCTACGCCGGTACTACCGCTAAACTCCAGAAAAAACTCCAACGAATCCAAAACGCCTCAGCCAGGCTCATATTAGACATCCCGCGTAAAGAACATATCTCTGGTCACCTGAAAAATCTCCACTGGCTTCCCGTCAATAAGAGGATCACTTTCCGGCTCCTAACCCACGCACACAAAGCACTCTACGAAATCGGACCAGAATGCCTCAACACACGACTGTCCTTCTACTCCCCCTCCCGCCAGCTACGATCATCCAACCAAGCCCTTGCCACTGTACCTCGCATCAACAAAACCACCATTGGAGGTAGATCCTTCTCCTACCTGGCAGCTAAAACCTGGAACTCCCTTCCCACTTACCTTCGCCTTACTCAGAATCACCTAGCATTCAGAAAGCAACTTAAAACGTGGATATTTGACAAGTAATTTCCCCACCCCTCCTCAAGCGCCTTGAGACCCTCTGGGTATGTAGAGCGCTATATAAATTCTTTGACTTGACTTGACTTGACTTGACTCTGAGGATGACTCACTCAGAGGCTGGCCACACTCAAAGTTAAGTCCACTCTGCATATGACTCACTCAGAGGTAGGCCGCACTCAAAGTTAAGCCCACTCTGAGGAAGACTCATTCAGAGGTAGGCCATTCACTCCCAGAGGTACACCACACTCTGAAGTTGCCTCATTCAGAGGTAGGCCGCACTCAGGCCGCGCTCTGCGTTGCCTAACTCAGACGTAGGCCACTCACTCTGAGGTACACCACACTCTGAAGTTGCCTCATTCAGAGGTAGGCCGCACTCACACCACACTCACACCACACTCTGAAGTTGCCTCATTGATTCGGAGGTAGGTCACTCATCCTCAGGGGTACGTAGTTATGTAGTTGCCTGGGCAAAGGTCGGCCGCCCCCTCTCAGGGGTACGTAGTTCTGTAGTTGCCTGGGCAGAGGTAGGTCACTCATCCTCAGGGGTAGGTAGTTCTGTAGTTGCCTGGGCAGAGGTAGGTCACTCACCCTCAGGGGTCCGTAGTTCTGTAGTTGCCTGGGCAAAGGTCGGCCGCCCCCTCTCAGGGGTCCGTAGTTCTGTAGTTGCCTGGGCAAAGGTCGGCCGCCCCCTCTCAGGGGTACGTAGTTCTGTAGTTGCCTGTGTAGAGGTAGTCACTCAATCTCAGGGGTTGGTAGTTCTGTATTTGCCTTTGTAGAGATAGGTCCCTCACCCTCAGTGGTACGTAGTTCTGTAGTTGCGTCATACAGAGGTATGTCACTCACCCTCAGGGTTCCGTAGTTCTGTAGTTGCCTGCGCAGAGGTAGGTCACTCACCCTCAGGGGTCCGTAGTTCTGTAGTTGCCTGTGCAGAGTTGGGTCACTCACCCTCAGGGGTCTGTAGTTCTGTAGTTGTGTCATTCAGAGGTAGGTCACTAACCCTCAGGGGTCTGTAGTTCTGTAGTTGCCTGTGTAGAGGTGGGTCACTCACCCTCAGGGGTCCGTAGTTCTGTAGTTGCGTCATTCAGAGGTAGGTCCCTCACCCTCAGGGGTCTGTAGTTCTGTATTTACCAGAGGTAGGCCGCCCGTGCGGGACCCTCTCCGAGGTGGCCCGCAGGGTTGACCCGGCTCCTGTCTCAGGTTATCCCCACAACCCTGAGGGATCTAAATCAACCACCAATTTGCGATGGAAGAAATGTTTTCGCTTTTCATTTTTTTACTTTTTAAACCGAGAAAAAGCCTAAAAACAATATTCCTTTCTTTTTGAAGCGGCTCGGGAGTCTCTCCGGAAATTGGCGTGAAGGGGGTCCGAGTCCCGGGTAAAGCCGGGTGTGAACGGAGCGCGCGCTCTCAGTAGCTCTTTTGTGCAGAAAAATACATTTTTTTTTTAAAGGGGGGCTGAAAGGAAAAAAAGGCCTCCCGCTCCAAATCTCTTTTCACATTTTTTCTCCTCTAAACTTTCCCTTTGCATTTAATGAAAAGCAGATGTGAGCTGGGAGCAGAGCAGAGAGGGGAGGGGGGGTCGACTGGTGCCCCTTCTAAGAGGGGTGGCCACGGGCTGCCAGGGGTGCACACGTGCACACGCCAGTGATGCAGTGACATTGGGTACAGTGAATTCAACATTTGTGCTGCTGCTGGCGAATTAAAGTGAAAATATAACAATAACAAGAGATGGGGAAAGAAATGCGCCGCGCCCCCTCTGCAGCTGGACGTGAGATGGGGCAGGAAGTCTGGGGGGTGAGGGGGCGGGGCCTCTGCACACTCACAAGATTAAAGTTGAAAAGGGGGACTGTTGGGGGTCCCGGAGAGGGACTGGAGGGGTACGCTTTGGTGACATGGTTCGAAAGAAAGCCCGTCTTCCAGAACAGACTCATTCACCGCATCACGTGCACAAACCCAGCAGCCTCTCCTCGAGGACACCGCATACTTCAGTCCAGATGTGGTAGTACTAGCTGGATCGCGCTTTTAAAGAGGCGATCAGTGAAAACGAAATAAACAGACTGAACCCGATCTCGGCGCCACCATCAGGAATCATGAACAAATCGTGTCCATTCTTTGGTGGAGTCTGGCTAAGTTGTATGGCCCGATGTGACGTCATTCCCTAGATGCCGTCATCTAACGCTGCCTGGAGTGGCATAAAAACATTTTTAACCCAATCCGGTCGGAGTCACCAAAATTTCGTAGTCACCAATAGGCGCTGGGGGCCGTCGGGAAGATGAAGCAAGTTATTGCCCAGTGCTGAGCTGATCTGCCGGTGTCTGGGATGGAACCGTGATCCCCACATTCCATCGTCAGTCGGCCTAGTTGCGGCGCCACACCTCTTCCACCAATAATTCAATATATTTTTCAATAAATGTTTAGTCTGTGTTGGCGTCTACTTAATGTTAACACTTGACGTCATTCGCTAGATGCATCCTTTAGTGCCACAATCTGTTGAAAATCCGCGGTTCTCTGAACGCAGTCATTCTTCAGAACACGTCCAGCCTGTCCCTTTAATTGATGACGTCAGTTAGGGCAATGGATCACAGAGTGACGTCATTCATTAGAGGACTTTGGCATCAGTCCTAAAATACTAACGAGCACCAGTGATGTCAGGGCGTGCCTTTATGACGTATGATACCATTGTGTCGTGATTGGCTGAAGGGCCATTCACTCAATCATCCATCAGTAGGAATTTATGACGTACATTTCACTCTAAGACCCTTTTCTCGAGTCCATTCTGGGAAAAGAAAAAAATAATGTTCTGCTCACACAATTATTCGTTTTACAGGGACTCTTTTAGGTGATTTCCAATTGGTTGTTGGCAACACCATTCCAGAAGCCTCACCCCCAGCTCCCCAAAATTATGTGGTAAAGCTAAGTGGATTTTAAAGATGGGGCAAGAAAACTACATTTTTTTCCCATGAGTAAGGAGAGCAGGTCTGTGGTTCTCAGAAGCAGGACTGGGGCAGCGGTGAGGTGTGTACTGCCCCCTCCTCTGTCAGAGGGGCTGCCCTCCCCCCGCCCCGCCCCCCCTTTCCCTCCGCTGGGCCGTCCGAGGAGGGCGCTCGCAGTCAGAGAGGGCAGAGAGTGGAGGGGAGCGCGCAGAGCAGGAGACTGACCGCCAGAGCTGGACCCGGCGGGACCGAGAGAGACAGAAACCAGGGGGCTGGAAGGGAAGCGGCCGCTCTTTGTCCTCCAAACAAACTTTTCCCAAAAAAGGAGCGCCTGGTGGAGCAGACACTGGATGAACCGAAGACTCCGAGGGCGGCGGAGGGAAAGTTGCAGAAGTTTTATTTTGCTTTCAGTGGTCGGCGTTAGAGACTCTTTACTTACTATTACACTTATTTATATTTTTCTAAATATTTGTTTCCATTGCAAAGAAGATTCACTGGGATTTGGGAGAACACCACAGGATTCTTGTGAGAATGTTTGCGTGAGGGCGGCCCTCGCGTGAGACCCCTCCTGTTCAACCGCGCAGCGCCTAGAAGTTCGGGAGGCGCTCTCTTTCCTTGGATCTCCGGCCGGGATGGCCGCCGCTCGCTCCCTTTGGATTTGGGGCTGTGCCCTGCTGCTGCTGGCTGAGACCCGGGCCGCCAACTTCCCGCAGCGCTACAACCTATACACGGGCGGCGTGGCACCGCAGACCCACGTGCAGACGGCGCAGGGTGTGTCCCAGCTGCAGAACGGGCACCGCGCTGCCAGCCGGCATAGGTAAGGGTGGGCGCCTAGCGCCGCACTGGGGATAAACGCTTTTAAGTGCTTTTTTTGCTCGATTAAGTGCATGGACGGGCAAAGCCCCTGGGTGAGTGCGTGAGCGAGGAGCTTGAGTAGAAATGGCCCGCTTCTAAGCGCTGCGTTCTCGAAGAAGTGCGGGGACAGGTAAAGCCCCTGTGTGAGTGGGTGAATGAGGAACTTGAGTAGCTTCTTTTAAAAAATGAGTTGCTTCTAAGCGCTTCCTTCTCGAAGAAAGGCAGGGACAGGCAAATCCTCTGGGGGCGTGCGTGAGTGATGAACTTGAGTAGAAATGACTCGCTTCTAAGCGCTTCCTTCTCGAAGAATTGCCGGCGCAGGTTAGACCCTCAGAGTGCGTGAGTGAGGAATCTTCCGTAGCGTCTACGAAGCGACTGGCTTTTAAGCGCTTCCTGTTCGGAGAAGTGCTGGCACTTGGTAAGAGGTGGAAAATACATACACCGAAGGGCGGAAACCATTTATCTGGAAAGGAGGTTCTTTGAGTGGTAGTAGGTACTCGGGGAAGGTGTTGATGAATATGGCACCGTAATCACCGAGTCTGGTGGCTCAGTGGGCTAATGCGTCCATTGCAGGGGCCTGTGTTCGACCTCGTGGTCACAGGTTCAAATCCCGGCAGGTCCACTCAGCCTTTCATCCATCTGTGGTCGATAAAATAAGTACCGTTGGGTAACAATGAACATCTGTTATTCAGCGCCAAGAGACTCCAGTGTGAACGTGCGCTTTACAAATACACGTTATGTTATGTTACAGGTAGGCTGCGTGAGCTGTGCTGTAGTATTGTTTATTACCCAACATGCATTAATGATCGTGTCGACCTCGGAACGATCAAGGCCTGGGTCTGCCCGGTGGCAGCTGCTATTACAATCCGTGGCCCATCGTATAATTCCCCGAGTTATTGTACTGGTTAAGAGTTTGTAATTCGATCTGCTGGGTGAGCAAGCGCCTCTTTGCGCGTGCAAGCGAGTATGTTATAAAGCGCCTCGCTGAAACTTCGGGGAACCTGGGGTGGGATACAAAAGACAAAAACCCAGTTCCGATTGCTTTATCTGAAGCTGTGAAGGAGGTGTCGTATGTTATTTGAGTATTGATAAAGCGCTACATGTGCTGCTGGCGAAGCTGCTTCAAGGCACTCTTTGTAGACGACGCAGAGAAGTCGGGAGAAAGAGAAACATCAGAGGGGAGCAGAGAAGGGCGGAAAGGAACCGGTATATAGTGGGAGGGGCAATCCTGCTAAAATATGGAGCCTGCAGAGGTCTGACCTTTCACCTCTGCTCAGGCAGGATTCTATGCATTATTAATCTGTGAAATGAGTTTGGGGGTCTGGTCCCGACTCCGTTCGTGCGCACCCTTACACCGCTTGTAAAAGTAATGTGTTCGGGGGCGGACACCCCACGATATGGAGCTGGACAAACTTCATCTGAGTTAGGAGGCACCCTGGAGCGTAGAAGGAATATATACCCAAGATCACACGTGTCTGCAGACAGGGGTTACCGGGGAAGCTCCTAATTCTTTTGGGAGTCGGAGGTATTTTGAGGTTCTTTCTGGTTCAAGCCAAACTCACTTTGAGACAAACACACACCAGTGATTCAGCACTTAAACCCAGACACGCAGGGCCCGTTTCAAAAATAATATTTGAAGGGGCGTGGCTTACTTCCGACGCACTCTTGAATTTCCAGGAATAAGTCACCCCAGAGCTGGAAGGGATGTTTGTGGGTTGGCCTGTACGCGCAGATTCTCTAGTGTTGTTCCGGCTATTTGGGTAGAGGGCGGGAGTCCGCTCACATGACACGCTGCCAGTTGCACCATGTGTGATACTGGGCACATCCATTGTGTGTGGCTGGGTCTCCCGATGGCTTTCACACTCAGTATCCCTTGTTCCTTAGATGTCTGGTGCGTTATTTAGACTTGTTGTATCCTGTCGGGTGCGGGGACGGGCCTGACCACAGGGTCCTGGACTCATACTGGACATCGGGTGCTTTCACTCTATGTAGCGCCTCCTGCAGCGGCACTGTCAGTGCTCCAGACACACGTGCAGCGGCACTGTCAGTGCTCCAGTCACATGTAGCGCCTCGTGCAGCAGCACTGTCAGTGCTCCAGTCACATGTAGCGCCTCGTGCAGCGGCACTGTCAGTGCTCCAGTCACATGTAGCGCCTCGTGCAGTGGCACTGTCAGTAACAGTCACATGTAGCGCCTCGTGCAGCAGCATTGTCAGTGCTCCAGTTACATGTAGCGCCTCGTGCAGCGGCACTGTCAGTGCTCCAGTCACATGCAGCACCTCCTGCAGCAAATAAAACAGGTGATGGACCGAATGTGGATCAATGTCACACATTCACCCCAGTCCAAAGATCTGGGCCCAAATCCATCGTTTTTTTGCACTCCACACCACCCTGAGTTAGACAATGGCGATATGCAAATCAGCTCTGACCCTGTGCCCCATGGGAACAGTCCAGTCCGAACTACAAAAGCCATGTCCTTCCCAGAACGGAATCAAGCATCCGAGGACCGGACCGGTTTCGAGGTAACACCTCTCATCAGCCCGGCTAGCTTGACTCCAGTGGTGTGGAGTGCCTGGGACCCACGTCTGGGCATCCCCAGCGCACTTATGGCGGCAATTGCAAACAAAACAGGTGATGGACCGAATGTGGATCAATGTCACACATTCACCCCAGTCCAAAGATCTGGGCCCAAATCCATCGTTTTTTTGCACTCCACACCACCCTGAGTTAGACAATGGCGATATGCAAATCAGCTCTGACCCTGTGCCCCATGGGAACAGTCCAGTCCGAACTACAAAAGCCATGTCCTTCCCAGAACGGAATCAAGCATCCGAGGACCGGATTGGTTTCGAGGTAACACCTCTCATCAGCCCGGCTAGCTTGACTCCAGTGGTGTGGAGTGCCTGGGACCCACGTCTGGGCATCCCCAGCGCACTTAGGGCGGAAATTGCGAATAAAACAGGTGATGGACCGAATGTGGATCAATGTCACACATTCACCCCAGTCCAAAGATCTGGGCCCAAATCCATCGTTTTTTTGCACTCCACACCACCCTTGTTTTTTGTAATTTTCTCCCTGAGTGTACTGGGGTAGCCCAGACGTGGGTCCCAGAGCCTCCACACCACTGGAGTCAAGCTAGCCGGGCTGATGAGAGGTGTTACCTCGAAACCGGTCCGGTCCTCGGATGCTTGATTCCGGTCTGGGAAAGATATGGCTGTGTAGTTCGGACTGGACTGTTCCCATGGGGCACAGGGTCAGAGCTGATTTGCATAAAGCCATTATCTAACCCAGTGTGGTGTGGAGTGCAAAAAACGATGGATTTAGGCCCAGATCCTTGTACTGGGGTGAATGTAAGACATTGATCTACATTCTGTCCATCAAATTGTTTTTTGTAATTTAGCACCTCCTGCAGCGGCACTGTCAATGCTCCAGTCACATGTAGCGCCTCGTGCAGCGGTACTGTCAGTGCTCCAGTCACAGCAGCGCCTCGTGCAACGGTACTGTCAGTGCTCCAGTCACAGTAGTCTAGTCACATGTAGCGCCTCGTGCAGCGGCACTGTCAGCACTCCAGTCAGATGTAGCGCCTTGTGCAGTGGTACTGTCAGTGCTCCAGTCACATGTAGCGCCTCGTGCAGCAGCACTGTCGCGCCTCGTGCAGTGGTACTGTCAGTGCTCCAGTCACATGTAGCGCCTCGTGCAGCAGCACTGTCAGTGCTCCAGTCACATGTAGCGCCTCGTGCAGCAGCACTGTCAGTGCTCCAGTCACATGTAGCGCCTCGTGCAGCAGCACTGTCAGTACTACAGTCGCATGTAGCGCCTCCTGCAGCGGCACTGTCAGTGCTCCGGTCACGTCCCATCGTCGAGAAGTATCAATTGTAACTGCTCATCCTAACGGCCTACATTGCTAGTCGTAAATATTATTATTTACCAAAATAGTTAACATGAACATAATGAACCTTCTCCAATGTTCTGCTGTCGCGACCCTCTTTGTCATCGCTTCTAGGCGCTCCTAGATAGAGTGCTTTATACGAGGAGCTTTGAAATAACTGTTCGGCTGTTTGCGGTTGGTTACCTCACCCTTGGTGTCCCCCCCCCCCCTCCCTCATACTGACTTGTACACCCAGGGGCAGTAAATGTAATCCCTTAAAGAGCTGCACAGCGCTGTAGAAACTGGAACACTGTAGTTAGCCCTGCGCGTGCCACGCGCCTGAGACCCAACCCCGGTAGCCCCCTGCGCCTTGACAGCCCCCTGCGACACGGCAGCCGCCATGACAGCCCCCAGCGCCATGACAGCCCCCAGCGCCACGGCAGCCGCATGACAGCCCCCTGAATGAATGAATGAATGAATGAATGCCCCCTGAATGAATGAATGAATGAATGAATGAACCGGGTCTTATTCGTGCGCAAACTTAGCCCGAAACGGGCGTCAAGGCGCCCTGACAGCCCTCTGCCAGCTTCCTTTTTATCCCTGGGACGTCGGGATATGAGCCATAGCTGGGGGTTAAGAGGGAAGGTTTCTGGAAGGAGGTGGCAGAGAGGGTAAAATGGCTAAGGGCAGACGCACAACTAGAGTCCAATTTCGGGGGTGGGGGCTAATATACATTTCAGGGGGGCTGATTCTTACTGGCTTAGCCAATAGGTCTCGCATTTGGGACCTTATACGTGTTTAGCCATGCAACAATTGATGTAGTTGCATCAAGGATATTGTGCTGCGTAATTAAACACTTATAAGGTCCCAAAGGCAAGACCTATTGGCTATGCCAATGCTTGTTTTATTTTATCTTCCTCGCCTTTCCTATTCTAGTCACTCTCGTAGCACTTGGAAGCACGCGAAGCCCCGGTGGGGTAGAACAGCGTGTGGGAGGGGTGAAAGGTCAGGGGAGCCGCTGCTGGTCGGGGGAGGGCCAGCATTCATCTTGTGATGTCATGCTGTGACAGCTGTGGTGATGCGGCCAGCAGGGCCGGTGTCTGACCCAGCAACCTGTGTGTGTGTGTGTGTGTGCCGTTCAGGGTGCAGTGGCGGTGTCTGACACAGCAACCTGTGTGTGTGTGCGCCATGCAGTGCGGAGTGCACATGTGGCCAGGAGGGCCGGTGACGCTGCAGTGACCTCACCACTGGCACAGCAGAGCGCAGGCAGCAGATGGGAGGTGACCTCATCGCCCAAACTGAGGCCAAACCCGTGAGAAGCAGGGCCGGGGAAAGGCAAGGTGTCTGTCTCCGCTTCCTGTCCGGCCTGGACTGAGCCAGGGGTTCTTCACAGGAAGCACATGACGACGAGAAGAGGCCCGTGGCAATGCTGATCAAACCCGCGTCACCTCTTACACCCACCCGTCCTGCAGACTCCCGCAATGGGCAGCCTTCAAGGCGCTATCTCTCCCAGATTCGCAATTTGTCACATCTGCCCCAATCACAAATTAGAGCAATGCTGCTCATTATTGTCAGAATTGTGACAAGGTGACTACTGCATGCGTGTGTGTACATGTATGTAGAGGCATCTGTATTGGTGAGAACTGATGTGAGCTGGGATGCTGACGTCAGTTTTCTAACTAGGTTTGCACATCTATGTGCCGGCAGAGCACACCCCTTCTTCTTGCCAGGGGGTGCACGGAGGGGGCTTCCCGACATTTCTGGGTTCAGATGAAATCATTATGCTAACTTGCTGCCCTTCCTGAGCACAGATAGCACACACATGCAGACAGAATCCTCAACTGGTAGAACTGTGCAAAGCTGGGGCAGAGACAGAGTGTGATAGGCTAATACACAATGTTGGGAAACGTACGTTGCCCTCTCTACCCCTTATAAGTAACTCCAAGGAAAACATGCATTTCACATAAGTGTCATACTGAACGCTTCAGGGTTATCCTAAACTAATGCAAAATGCCTGAATGGCTCCGTTCCATCAGCTGATTGGTAGAACATCCGGTGAATGTTTCAGCACACACTGCACTTCCAGAGGACGGGATCAGGATATATTTTTTCAATCTGATTATCCCCAGTGCGCACCATTGGTCTGCATATTGTCCAACATGCCTCAGGGCATGGGGCACAAGACAACGTCATGTTATGAATTATGTTCCAGGCAGTGGGAAGCATTTCCCCCAGGGCACAAACCTGTTCTTCCACCAACCAGCTCTACTTACAAACCCTTCCTGATAAAATGCTTCAGAATGCTCTGAATTTTGGGCACTCTTGTTGTTTTTTAGCCAGAACCCATGAGTATTAAAACACCTCTTCTGCACTCTTTTAGTGGAGATAGTAATCCAGATGTTGGCACACACAGGAGTTTGCCCTTGATTCAAATTGCAAGCTGAGGGACATTACCACCTTTCCCCCACATATTTTTCGCCAAGTAAAACTTGGAATACTTGGAAAATGACCCACATTCTGAGTTTTGGAGCTCAGAACTATTAACATGCATAGTATCTCTCATTCCGAGGCGTGAATCTCAGAATAATGTGGTAATATCACAACCGGTGAGACCCTGACCACTAGGTAGGCGCTAAAAGCAAGAGAGTGGTATTTCTCAAAATGTACCTGCTCCAATCCCCATGCGTGCTTTCATCGATTACAAATGCATTGAACTACACACCAGAATAGTACATAATGCGAGATGATATGGAGATGCGCATACACGCTAAAGCCTCTTTTAGCCCTGAATAAGTCGTAGGACTAAAGGCCTATTTGACTAAACATATTGGCGAAGCAAGAGGGCTCATATAAGCAGACGTTTATATGTAAAGATATAGGAAACTGTACTTTATGAAATTTGTTAAAGGACTTTGTGCAGATGTGATTTTGTTAAGTATTTTAACCAAATGTAATAGACAAAAATTTGCAATGTTTAAATGGTGTGCTAGCAATTTAAATTTCAAAAAACACAGTTGATGGACAGAATGTAGAACAATGTCATACATTCACCCCAGTACAAGGATCTGGGCCTAAATCCATCGTTTTTTTGCACTCCACACCACCCTGGGTTAGACACTGGCTATATGCAAATCAGATCTGACCATGTGCCTCATGGGAACAGTCCAGTCCGAACTACCAAGCCATGTCTTTCCCAGACCGGAATCAAGCATCCAAGGACCGGTTTCTGGCTATCAGCCTTCATCAGCCTGGATAGCTTGACTCTGGTGGTGTGGAGAGCCTGGGACTCACGTCTGAGCATACCCAGCCCACTTGGGGTGAAAATTGCAAAAAACACAGTTGATGGACAGAATGTAGAACAATGTCATACATTCACCCCAGTACAAGGATCTGGGCCTAAATCCATCGTTTTTTTGCACTCCACACCACCCTGGGTTAGACACTGGCTATATGCAAATCAGCTCTGACCCTGTGCCTCATGGGAACAGTCCAGTCCGAACTACCAAGCCATGTCTTTCCCCGACCGGAATCAAGCATCCAAGGACCGGTTTCTGGCTATCCAGGCTGATGAAGGCTGATAGCCAGAAACCGGTCCTTGGATGCTTGATTCCGGTCTGGGAAAGATATGGCTTGGTAGTTCGGACTGGACTGTTCCCATGAGGCACAGGGTCAGAGCTGATTTGCATATAGCCAGTGTCTAACCCAGGGTGGTGTGGAGTGCAAAAAAAGGATGGATTTAGGCCCAGATCCTTGTACTGGGGTGAATGTATGACATTGTTCTACATTCTGTCCATCAACTGTGTTTTTTGCGGTTTTTAGCAATTTAAATTTGGCAGAAAAGGCCACGGTTTCAATGATTTTCTAAAAAAAGACAGAAGAGGCTTCAGATCCTAATCACAAAGGCAGTGAATTACAAGCTTAGGTGGAGCAATGGAAAATGTGTTGCCTTCGTCTGCAGTTTGAATCCCAACAAAGTCAATTCAGGCTTTAATCTTTCCTAAATCGGTTAACTGACTGCCATGGAATTAAGTAAAAGTAACACCTATTATTCGCAGTGCATACAAATGGTAAAAGTGCAGTACACAGCACTATATCTAAAAACAAGTTATTACTATTATTCAAATGATAGGAAAAATAATGTTATTACATGGAGCTATTATATATTCAAAATGTGAGATTTCTTTTTAGGTCTCGGCCTGAGTAGGCTGCGCTTGCGCAGTCTCGCCGGCGAGATCTTTTGTCTTAGAGTAGGGGGCTTTAACCCGCCCCTCTTCTCCATTGGCTGGCTTCCTAAACGGAGGCCAGCCATTGGAGGAGAGGGGCATATGTCCGTTTAAGCCTCGTGTTTTTGGGATTGAGGGGCGTGTTTCTTTAGGTTCTTTCTCTCCTCTTCCCATTGGCTTGAATTTTACATTCCAGCCAATGGGAAGAGGAGAGAATTAAAAACACGCCCCCGAATCCGAAAATGACGGGGCTTTCTCCGAGGCATTTCTTCTTGACCTCAGAGAAAGATGGTTGGTGTTGTGGCATGGTCCGCTTTCCTGCCGGAGCTACCGAGGGTAAGTGCTTGAATGCTACGTTCTTCAGTATTCTAAACACAACACGGCCGCATCGACCCCTGGGCTGAGTGGAAATGAACCACCAGGTGCACGAAATGCAACCACGCACACAACGCACCCATAAAAGCCCTATAGCAGAGCATGGAGCAAACCCGTAGGAGGGCAGTCCAGGAAACGTGCATCTGAAGAATCCGATTCTTTTAATTTCTACACCCAGCCCTCCAAAACGCCCAGTGTTTGAAGCGTGCCCTTCGATGCGCCTTCTTGTGGCGTGAAGCCGCCTTTTAATAAAGCAGCGCGCTGACTGCAACGCGCACGGCTACGGTCTCCGTACCTGATGTCCCCTCAAGTTTCCTTTAAGAGCACCGAGCACGTGTGAGGTGTCCGTAGCGAGGGCTGCGCGGCTCTAACAGCCGTCACCGACGGGGGAGGAAGCATTCACTGATAAGATGAGCTAAGTGCCCCCACCTATCCATAGCCACGAGCTGTAACCCCTGCCTGCTACTACTGAGCCACCCCCCACCTGCAGACAAGAAATAAGGCGCCCGAGAGCAGACCCGCCTTCTATTTTGTTGACTGTGGGGCTCACCCCGGGAGCACCAGGGGATGAGCACGAACTTGTGTTGTCTGCTTCATGTGCAGGGAACTTTTGCTTGCACACTGCTCCTCCCACCAGGCACAAGCCTGCTGCCTCTGCCTGCGCGCACCGCTCAGGCTGTAGTGTGTGGAGAGCAGCGCAGAGATCGGCACCCCTGAGACTAGCGTGGAGCCCTGTCCTGGAGAGCAAGGGAAAGCTTATCACAAGACAGACAGGCAGGTCCCTGCTACCTGGGAGGTGGAGTTGTCCGCACCCAGGAATAAGGAGCGTCCAACCCTCTGGAGAGGAGGGGTCATCACCCCAGGGACCGGCAGAGATCACCGACCGCTGATCTCTGCTCCCAGGGGAGGCGAGGAGTAGAAGAAACCTGGGCCTCGGAGAGCCGGGGGCAGGCGGAACCCTGCCGACCCGGAGGCAGTCAGAATCCCGAGGAACTGGCACGCTTAGTGTGACCCTCGGCCAAATGAGCAACAGTTAACCCCTTGTGCTTTTTAATTTAATGGTGCAATATTTATTATTCCATAGTGGATGTATTGCCTGCTCTTGTTATAATAGCGGGTGTTTCTGATGCCCAGCTTCTGAGGGGAGGCCTCTCCTTTGCTATGTGGGTGGTCTGGTGGGGTAGCCTGGCGGCCCTGCTCTCCGTGTGGGGCCCCCTTCTGCCGGGCTGGGCCCTGGCTGACTTCTCCCTGGACAATGAGGTGCACTCGTCGTTCATCCACCGGCGGCTGTGCAGCCAGGAGCGGCGGGAGATGCAGCAAGAGATCCTGTCCATCCTGGGCCTGCCGCACCGGCCTCGGCCCCACCTGCACGGCAAGCAGAACTCGGCGCCCATGTTCATGCTCGACCTCTACAACGCTATGGCCGTGGAGGAGGAGGAGGACGGTGGCTTCTCCTACCCCTACAAGCCCATCTTCACCACCCCGGCCCCCCCCCCCCCACCGCCAGCCTGCAGGACGGCAACTTCCTCACCGACGCCAACATGGTTATGAGCTTCGTCAACCTGGGTGAGTGCCTGGGCCTTTCATTTTGGGTGCGTCAGGGCTCTAGGCTGGCGTTGGGTGTGAGTAGTGCTTGCAGGAGATGCAAATCGGCTGTGCCTCTCCAGTACACCCGCTACAATTTCATGTGCCCCTCGCACAGAGTGCCCCGCAGTCTTAGTGAATTCTTCTACAATCAGTGTGGTCACGTGGGGAGGTCGTATTAGCACGAGCATACTTTCTAGGCCTCCTTATTCATGTGACAACCAAATGCATTATGGTCCTTGGAGACTTGATTTGGTTCCACTGACCCAACCCAGCAGGAGTGATTTAGGTGAAAGCCCAGCGCAGGAGAATTTATTGGGCTAACATGTAGTAAGGTGGGCACCCTGGTAGTAATTAGTCCAGTTGGTTCTATGTGAGTGAGTAAACCAAGACTTCAAACCCCAGCATGCACTAGACTGTCAGATAAAAGCTCAGCACCTGGGACAAGGTTGCTGAAGGGGTGGGGGCGTAGGAACCTTAGCAACGTGATCTAGGACAGCACGTTAACAGTCCCAAACTTTAATTTTACAACTTATTGTTCAGCAATGCCTCACACCACTTGTAGTGAACCATACAACCCAAGAATGCAGGGATTTATGCAATCCAAGCTCACTAGCCCAGGGCACGAGGCACGTTGTTCTTTAGTGGAGAGGAGACCGACCATCTGAAGTTGTCCTTTGGTAGAGGCTAATAGTGCATTCACTAGTGTATTTTTTTCATATTATTTGCAATCTGTAGTCTGCAGTTATAATTTCTAAAGGGACCACTGGCGAAAAGAGACCCCGTAAGTACCTCAACGCAACGAGCAATACCAGTCTGTGACAAGCTACTTCAGTTTGGTATAAAACAACCTGAGCTCTGAGACTTCCGAGCAAGGTGATCAAACAACCCCTGTCCATGCAGCGTCGCGTCCCAGTCCTGCGCCGGAATGCTGTAAATCTGCCCCTTGGTTTGTATATGAAACCCAGGGCCTGGGATGGTGGACTGGTATCTGCGTGAAACGGAGCGCACAGAACGCCTTGTGTAACGAAAAGAAAGCCAAGTTTGCACGCGCTTGCTCTGTTGGCCTTCACATGTATTGAAAGTGGCAAGTGCTCCCGGAATGGTTTGGGATTGGGTTTAAAAAAGAATTGCGAGCCTGGAGACATCTGCGAAGGCAACGACTCTTAGAATGCATGTGCTTGAGCATGTTCGTACACAGTCAAGGCAGCTACAGCGCACGTTGTTTGTCTGAAAGCAACTCACGTTCACAGGCCTTGTGCCTAAGCGCCCAGTACAGCCCTGGAGTGGACTCAGAACCTGGCCTGATTTGCAAATTGGTCGTATGAGAATAACACGCTCGCCCTCCCCACTTGCATCTCTCGAGTTTCAGATGTGTTCGCCTTGCAGGACTTTCATTGTGCTTGCTTTCCTGCCCCCTGTTCCCTCGTTGTGCTTGTTTTTCTGTTCCCTCATTGTGCTTGTTTTTCTGTTCCCTCGTTGTGCTTGTTTTTGTTCCCTCGTTGTGCTTGCTTTCCTGCCCCCTGTTCCCTCATTGTGCTTGCTTTCCTGCCCCCTGTTCCCTCGTTGTGCTTGCTTTCCTGCCCCCTTTTCCCTCGTTGTGCTTGATTTCCTGCCCCCTCGTTGTGCTTGCTTTTCTGTTCCCTCGTTGTGCTTGCTTTTCTGTTCCCTCGTTGTGCTTGCTTTTCTGTTCCCTCGTTGTGCTTGCTTTTCTGTTCCCTCGTTGTGCTTGCTTTTCTGTTCCCTCGTTGTGCTTGCTTTTCTGTTCCCTCGTTGTGTCTGTGGCTCTGTCTGTCTGTCTGTGTGTGAGGCTCTGTCTATACGTGTGTGTGGCTCCGTCTGTCTGTGTGTGTGGCTCCGTCTGTCTGTGTGTGTGGCTCTGTCTGTGTGTGTGGCTCTGTGTGAGTGTGGCTCTGTGTGAGTGTGGCTCTGTGTGAGTGTGGCTCTGTGTGAGTGTGGCTCTGTGTGAGTGTGGCTCTGTGTGAGTGTGGCTCTGTGTGAGTGTGGCTCTGTGTGAGTGTGGCTCTGTGTGGGTAGCTTTTTAGGTCTCGCCTGTCGATGCGCATGCGCATCGAGCAAGCGAGACTATAGGGGCTCATCCACTCTTTATCTAACTGCAAGGAATCGTGGCGATTCCTTGCAGTGCCCGTGACTTTTAAGGTCAATGCGCATGCGCATTAAGCTTATGCGCATGCGCATTGACCTTAAAAGTCACGGGCGCGTGCACGTCCGTGTTTGTTTACCCTTGCCTACTCTCTCTCTCCCCTCTCCGCCCCCGTTCCGCCCCCTCCCCTTCCCGCCGTGTCGCATTTCTCCTCCCCCCTCCCCTCTCTTCCCTCCGGCTTTTTTTTTTTTTGTTTTGTTTATTTTACCCGCCATGTCTCCGATCCTTTCGCTCTCCTCCCCCCTCCTCCTCTCCTCCCCTGCCTGCAGACAGTCACATTGACCAGGACACCAGAAGATTACGATGTGACTGTGGCAAACATTCAAACAGCAGCACAGGCGGTCCGCCAGCAATCTCCTCGTAGGCTGCACCGCATGGTCCACCGGCGTGTGAGTACTCTGTCAGAGACCGAGGATATGCACCGCAGTAGTTTCCGCGCCTCTCTCACGTGGCCACAGTGTTTGCCACTGTATCAACCGTTTGTGCAATTAGAGGCACGCAGCCCCAGACACTCTCACTCTCTCCGTATGCCGACAGAAGCCAGGCTGCAGCAGTACGCCAATCACCTCTAATGGGCCCTCAGGGCATGCAGCCTCTCGGTACTCTGCCTACCGGTGCCCAGGTAAGCGCTTGTTTTCAGCTCCGGTACCGGCGCCGAGGATATCTGCTCCGCTGTTGAATCCACTATACTCACACGATTTTGGTGCACTCGGCTGGATCGTCCGGCACTCTCCCACGCGGGTCACAGACCCTGACCTGCTCGCTGTCTTGTCTCGCCAGATGAGCACAGGCCGCCGTAACGCTCCACGTTGTTTCGCGCAGCCCAGCAATCTACACGGCTATCAGGGGTGTATAGTGGCTACTCTTTAAGACCGCCAAACCGATGCCAGCAGCGTCTACCCCGTATGCGCCGTTACAGCTCTCCGCAGCTTTGCCCTGGGTAATCCTCGGCTGCGCAGCAATCTAGCGCGGGGGTGTTAGGCGTTCCTCAGCGAGCAGGAAGAAATCATCTGGCAGCACGGGCGCGGAGCCTTCACCACAGCACAATTGCCCCGCTTCAATTCTCACTCCAGAGCCCTGCAGCCATGAGTCACCGCCATCATGTCAAAACTCACCCTTAAAAATCGAAGCTTGGTCCAAACCATGTACAAAACTGGCAGCACTAATGGTGACCAATGACACACTCCGCACCTTTTAAAAAAAGCCACTGACGTCATTTTTTTATTAGACCTAACTGCCATGTTAAACATCATCACCGGCCACCAAATTCTGCTTCCAAGGTCTCCTCCCCCCTCCTCCTCTCCTAGCACCCCCAGCCCGAGGCAGCTTCCCCTGCACAGACCCGCTCCGCCCCCTCCCCTTCCCGCCGTCTCGCATTTCCCCTGTCGCACTTCTCCTCCCCCCTCCCCTCTCTTCCCTCCAGCTTGTTTTTTGTTTATTTGACCCGCTCCGCCCCCTCCCCTTCCCGCCGTGTCGCATTTCTCCTCCCCCCTCCCCTCTCTTCCCTCCGGCTTTTTTTTTGTTTATTTTACCCGCCGTGTCTCCGATCCTTTCGCTCTCCTCCCCCCTCCCCTCTCTTCCCTCCGGCTGCTCTCCCCCGGCCAGTCCATGGACGAAGAGCCCTCTCACATGCCTCGTCTCTCCACCCCGGGCACGCCAACCATGATAACCTCCTTGTCCACCTTAACTGCTCCATGGCCTTCAGTGAGAGTCCTCTCCTACAGTCACCACCTCCAAATGCCGCTGCTGACCACTTCATAGATTCTCAAACATGCTCAGTCCCCACGCTGTGGTCCCCCATGTCTCCACCCCATGCAGCACTGGTTTCATAAATGCGACTGCTCAGATCCAGCAGCATCGACATACCCCGGTGAGGACTTCCTCTTATGCCGCTAGGGTTCCAACCTCACTCCATTTCAGCAAGAATCCATGTTCCATCCCTGGTCTTGGCTCTTAAAAACTACACGTATCATTTCAAGGCGTGCAGTGCAATTGGTTGAATATCTAAGTAAACCCAGACTACAACTCCCAGAGTGCAATAGGTTTACAGATAAACCACAGAACTGGACATGAAACAAGGTAGTAACTAAATTATCAAATCCCTCCAGCTAGTGCCAACGATCTTGCTCGAATTCTTCGTCCACTTGGTTAGCTCTCAGCAAATTTTCCTTTAAAAATGATGTCCCACCTACTAGCTTAAAACCACACAAGCAGAAGGGAATATCTTGTGGGATTTCACAAACGGAGGTCCCACTTCCTAATTTAGGAGAAAAAAAAAGCCCTGAAGAACCCCTCACCCTCACTCACCCTCAACCCCTCACCCTCACCCTCACTCAACCTCAACCCCTCACCCTCAATACCTCACCCTCACTCACCCTCACCCTCAACCCCTCACCCTCACTCACCCTCACTCACCCTCAACCCCTCACTCACTCACCCTCAACCCCTCACTCACTCACCCTCAACCCCTCACTCACTCACTCACTCCCACTCACCCTCACTCACCCTCAACCCCTCACTCACCCTCACTCACCCTCCCTCACCCTCACTCACCCTCAACCCCTCACCTCACTCACCCTCACTCACCCGCACTCACCCTCACTCACCCTCAACCCCTCACCTCACTCACCCTCACTCACCCTCACTCACCCACCCTCACTCACCCTCACTCACCCACCCTCACCCACCCTCACTCACCCTCAACCCCTCACCTCACTCACCCTCACTCACCTCACTCACCCTCTCTCACCCTCACTCACCCTCACTCACCCTCACTCACCCTCACTCGCCCTCACTCACCCTCAACCCCTCACCCTCACTCACCCTCACTCACCCTCACCCTCACTCACCCTCAACCCCTCACCTCACTCACCCTCAACCCCTCACCCTCACTCACCCTCACTCACCCTCACTCACCCTCAACCCCTCACCCTCACTCACCCTCACTCTCACTCACCCTCAACCCCTCACCTCACTCACCCTCAACCCCTCACCCACCCTCAACCCCTCACCCACCCTCAACCCCTCACCCTCACTCACCCTCAACCCCTCACCTCACTCACCCTCAACCCCTCACCCTCACTCACCCTCACTCACCCTCACTCACCCTCAACCCCTCACCCTCACTCACCCTCACTCTCACTCACCCTCAACCCCTCACCTCACTCACCCTCAACCCCTCACCCACCCTCAACCCCTCACCCACCCTCAACCCCTCACCCTCACTCACCCTCAACCCCTCACCCTCAACCCCTCACTCACCCTCACTCACCCTCACCACCTCAGCCTCACCCTCACTCACCCTCAACCCCTCACCCTCACTCACCCTCACTCACCCTCAACCCCTCACCCTCACTCACCCTCACTCACCCTCAACCTCATGCTAAAGATTTACAAAAAAACCCATAAACAATTCTAAAAGCACTAACTCTAATGCTGCGAGACCTATTGCATTTCTAATGCTTGTTTTGTAGTTGGCTCTATGTGTGGGTGGCTCTGTGTGGGTGGCTCTGTGTGTGTGTGTGTAGGTGGCTCTGTGTGGGTGGCTCTGTGTGTGTGTGGGTGGCTGTATGTGAATGACTGTGTGGGTAGCTCTGTATGTGTGTGTGTGGGTGGCTTTGTGTGAGTGGCTCTGTGTGGGTGCAAATGCAATAGGTCTCGCATTTGCGAGCGATTTAAGCTATTGGCATTGTAAATAACCCTGGGCGTAGTGGGGCTTCGCGGAGCTACGTGAAGTGGGCGAGAAACTACGCCCACCTCCGCACTCCGCGTAGCCCCACTACGCACCGCAGGCCTCCCTCCCGCCCTCCCTAAATACTTTAAATTAAGAGTGTAAAATAATTAAAAGGCACTTACCTTGCCCGCCGCGTCCCCGGGGCTCGCTATCTTCATTGCTGCCGTCTTGTTTACTAATGCGCATGCGCGGGCGGCCGCACATGCGCATTTTTTCGTGAGAAATGCGCATGCGCGGCCGCCCGCGCATGCGCATTAGTACACAAGACGGCAGAATGAAGATAGCGAGCCCCGGGGACACGGCGGGCAGCGGCGGGCAAGGTAAGTGCCTTTTAATTATTTTACCCTCTTAATTTACAGTATTTAGGGAGGGCGGGAGGGCGGGAGGGAGGCGGGTGGCGGCCAGCTACGCTCCGTCTGCGGAGCGTGCGTAGTGCCGCCTGGCTACGCCCGCTACGCAAAATGCGGAGTAGACGGCACTACGCACACTCCGTGCACGGAGCGTAGCTGGCCGCCCACCCCTAATTGTAAATGACAATGCCATTTATTTATGTTTTAAAAACCAAAACATGAATACAAATAATGTCATGACTAATGCCAATAGCTCTAACTTTAACAATGCAGAGACCATTGCATTGTAAATGCTTGTTTTAAACAGAAGATGAATTATTTATTTTTAGATTACATGTTTTTTCTAAATCTGGCATAATTCGTACTGTTTTACAGGTGTATGGCTGTTTTTTACCTTTATGTTGATACAAGAGAAGACAGTCAGCCCTAAATGCCGTTCCCCACAGTTCCAGCCCACTTCGATCTCTGCATTATGGAATATTTTGGGTCCTGTATACACGTGTGGTGTGCAAAGCCGCCGCACGCAGTTCAAACATCAACTCCTTCCCTAGCTCCCTATTCTTGCACCGTGGGGCACTAGTGAATGGTTGGGGTAGGGGAGACCTTCCTGGTAATGTCATTGGATGGTAGCGGGACCCACAATTACCAACAATACAAAGATCTGTTTCCTGGGATGCAGCTGGGCTCCCTCTGGAGGTGCACTTCGAGAGTCAGTGACACACACCAGTGGGGGAGGGAAAGACTGCTGTTCACGCTAGGTGCACATGACCCTGGCAGAGGGCCATTCCATTCTGATTTCAATATATTATCTCACTTCTGAAGTTTTCTTTCTGGATATGTCTCTTTAAGTAAGTAACTTACATCTACTGTAAGTCATTTCAGCGCACCTACGCCAGGTGTGCACTATATACAGCTGCAAACACGAATAACGAAATAAACAGTTTTCGTTTGCAGATTGTTTCAGCATGTTCCTTCGTCTTACAGGCTATCCTCACAACCAGGTTAATACCAATTTAACCCCTAGCCCACCCTCCTTTCCTACCTAAAGGCTCCCTTTTTAGACCTACACACAGCCGTTTCTATGCAAACACTTCCGGTTTCTAAGCTCTACGTTAGAACCCAGCACTGGGATTGGCCAAAGCCACAGAATTCTGACATAGCCCCCTTAGTAATGCGCGTTCAGTGATCACAGGTATTCTTGAAATTAGGGGCTCCGAACAGTGGCGGCTGGTGACATTTGAAAGTGGCGGGGCGTAGCGCACGTGCCCGACCCCCCCCCCCCTGCAAACTCGAGTGGACATATGGTCAGTGCTGCTGTTAAACCACCATAATAAAGGAAAGCGCAGGCAAGTTCATAATATTAAACAAATGGAGCTCTCTCCATGCGTACACCCAGGAAGAGCCTTTCTTCCTCTCGGGCTCGTTACAGCGTGGACAGGTCAACTAAGAAATACTCGCAGCTGCCGTTTAAAGCACGAGGAAACAGAAGCAAGTGAGCGAACATGCAGTGTAGAAAAGCACATTTAATTCCTGACGCAAATGGTGATAAAGGTAATTAACTTAATGTCCCAGTGAGGGTCAGGCTTTTCACTAATCATTCCAGTAACTGGGGTACGGTTTGTAGTATGAAAAGAGAGAATGCACGTGGTGTCCTATAAACAGAACACACATTGGGGCAGGCTTGGAAGAAAAGGGCTGGAGGGCGAGGGGCACCATGGAAAAGTGGGGGCAGCACGGACAGTTAGGGGCAGCGTGTAAAAGTGAGATCAGAGCGGATGAAGGGAGGGTCAGCGTGTTTGAAGACGGGGCTAGCATGAATGAATGGATCTAGGAGGGGGCGAATATGTAGATGCAAGAGACAGTGGGATTTTCCGAGGCGTTTTCCATGCGGGAATCATTCCTTCTGCATCTCACAAGTCGTTCTTTGATCATTACCGCCTTAGCGAGGCGGTCGTGGCCTTGCTGGATTTCCGCATTATGGGTGGTGGGGAAGCGGGATAAATAAAATAAAATAGCATACAATTTAAATGTCAAACTTACCTACTTTCCGCCTTCACCGACTCCGAGACTCCCCAGATTCCCGCCGACGCCGTCCAGTTCTCACTTTCGAATTCCTCGTCGTCATGACTCACGCAGGAAGGCTGCAGGCAGCCTGCCTCCACCACAGCACAGCGCTGCGATTGGTTCGGCCGGCTTCCCCAACACCACGTGATTTCTCTGTATGCTGCAGCATACAGAGAGCAGGGAGAGTGGGAGGGGTTACTCGAGGGCAGGGGGGAGCGGCTTTCTTAATACAGTTAATACTGTCTGTTTGGACAGCCTCTGTGAGGCTGCCCAAACAGACAGTATTTACAACAGTGGGAAAGCCACTCCCCCCTGCCCTCGAGTAACCCCTCCCACTCTCGCAACCAGGAGGAACTTCATCTTTCTCGCTGTGCGAGAAGACAGAAATAAATGGTAGTTCTCTACAATTTGTTTCTGCCTTCTCGCACTGCGAGAAAGCAGTGGGGCGGCGCCCAAACGCCCCCATGGAGGATCCGCCTCTGGCTCCGAAGTGAGCTATAAAGCAGGCAGAGACTCTTAAAAAGAGGCCCGAGGGGCGGCCGCCTTCATCCCCTGTAACTAACGTAAGTGCGGTCGTCCTCCCAGCCGTGCGCGCCTTCTGATCTTGTGCAGATCATAGCGTCTGCAAGCAGAGCAGTGTCTGCGCGGGGCTCTGGGAGCTGGGTCTGGGAACCTCTAAAACGGCGGCCCTCCTCCGAGGCAGAGCTTGGGCGGGTGCTTGGAGGCCTTGTGCAGCACAAAAGGCGCTACAGCACTTTTGGAGACGAGGGTCTCAGACAAACAGCCTGCGAAGAGTGAAGTGCGTCCTTCAGGGGCCGACAGCATGAATGCAACAACAAGCATTGTCCAAGCAGCACTCGGCTCCATGCAGTCTGCCGCGTGCACTGCGTCACTCGTAGATGTGTTTGCTCTTCGCATCAGGCCCGGCTCCAGGAATTTTTGTTTGGGTGGGCCAAGGGCGCATTTGGGTGGGCCACTGCGGGCTCAATGTGTCGCTTCTGGAGGTAGCCTACAAATAGAAAACACTGTACTCCTGCGTGTGATAGAAGGGGATAACAGGAGATTCAGGGCCCTCCATTATTTTCCAAATCTCTTTCTAATCGTTAACACTCTCAAAAAGTGTTTTGATCCCCATGTAAGGTCCTTTTGATGGGCAGAGGAGGTTTCTGAGGTGGGAGTATCAGGCAACTAACACTACTCAGCCTGCCTCGTTGCCAGCCTTCAGAGAGAATCTCTCTTCATTATTACCTCCATCTGACCCCAGACTCTGCAGTACACTCCCTTCCAGGCCTGATCATCAATTTTCTACAATCTCTCTACCGTGCACCTTAACTCACAGCTAACCTTGGTCCCCAGCCCCATATCAGGCACCACCTGGTTTCATTCTCCATAATCCCACTAAAAAGATTTGTAAAATCACCTTCAAACTGAAAACCCTGAATAGAAGAGTAAATATAATTAGCACACACTTTAAAATATGTTACACAGTGGCCCTAATGACCCAACTGCTAATTAAATAAGCAAAAACATTACAGGGTCTATTATAGCGCCGGTGCAAAAGTATTTATTGGTGTCCCACCACTGACCTCTTACTCGATAGACAACTTTACTACCACCCTCCAACAGTGCACTTCATCTCTCCTTAGCCCCTTTCAGTCATGACCTCCTCATCAGACTCCCTCCCTACCTGCCCTCCACCAGTGTCCCTCATCACTCCAAAGCCCCTCCCCATGACCACCTTCTCAGACTCCCACACAAATACCCTCCACCAGTGCCCCTCATCGCTCCATAACCCCTCCCCCCATTGACCTCCTCCTGAGTCCCTCACTGCCCCCCTCCACCAGTGTCCCTCATCGCTCCAAAGCACCTCCCCCACGACCTCATCGGATTCCCTCATTGCCACCCTCCTCCCAGACTCCCCCACTACCACCCTCCACCAGTGCCCCTTATCTCTCCGTAGCTCCTCCCCATGAACTCCCCCTCCTCGGATTCCCTCATTGCCATCCTCCAACACTGGCCTTCATCTCTCCGTAGCCTCTTCCCCTCATGACCTCCTCCTCAGACTCCCTTCCTACCACCCTCCACCAGTGCCCCTCATCACTCCAAAGCTCCTCTGCCTCATTACCTCCTCCTCAGACTCCCCCACTACCACCCTCCACCAGTGCCCCTCATGACCTCCTCCCAGACTCCCCCACTACCACCCTCCACCAGTGCCCCTTATCTCTCCGTAGCTCCTCCCCATGAACTCCCCCTCCTCGGATTCCCTCATTGCCATCCTCCAACACTGGCCTTCATCTCTCCGTAGCCTCTTCCCCTCATGACCTCCTCCTCAGACTCCCTTCCTACCACCCTCCACCAGTGCCCCTCATCACTCCAAAGCTCCTCTGCCTCATTACCTCCTCCTCAGACTCCCCCACTACCACCCTCCACCAGTGCCCCTCATGACCTCCTCCCAGACTCCCCCACTACCACCCTTCACCAGTGCCCCTCATCTCTCCATAGCTCCTCCCCATGACCTCCCCCGCCTCGGATTCCCTCATTGCCATCCTCCAACACTGGCCTTCATCTCTCCGTAGCCTCTTCCCCTCATGACCTCCTCCTCAGACTCCCTCCCTACTACCCTCCACCAGTGCCCCTCAGCGCTCCATAGCCTTTCTCCATTACCTCCTCCTCAGACTCCCTCCCTACCACCCTTCACCAGTGCCCATCCCTCAAAAGCAACCCCCCTCATGACTGCCTCCTCAGACTCCCTCCCTACTACCCTCCACCAGTGCCCCTCAGCGCTCCATAGCCCCTCTCCATTACCTCCTCCTCAGACTCCCTCCCTACTACCCTCCACCAGTGCCCCTCAGCTCTCCATAGCCCCTCTCCATTACCTCCTTCTCAGACTCCCTCCCTACCACCCTCCACCAGTGCCCATCATCACTCCAAGCAACACCCCCTCATGATCTCCTCCTCAGAATCCCTTCCTACCACCCTCCACCAGTGCCTCTCATCACTCCAAAGCCCCTCCCCCATGACCTCCTCTTCAGACTCCCTCACAAACAACCTCCACCAGTGCCTTCCATCTCTCAGTATCTCCACCCCTCATGATGCCCCCTCGGATTCCCTCATTGCCACCCTCCAACAGAGCCCATCATCACTCCATAGCCCCTCTCTCGTATGCATTTTATTTGTTGTATAGCGCTACTCGTAGTGTAGGGTATCACAGTACTGTACATCACACACACATTATGCAGACACAATGATTCATAAAAGTATCCAAATCAGCCTATAGGGAATGTCACATAAGCTAATGAAGATTACCAGGTGTAGGAATCACATCTCATCCATGCTGCTGGGCAATATGTATTAAGAAGGTTGGGTCTGGAGAACTACAAACACAGGATTTAAAGCATACCCCAGTGGTTGGCTGTACTGATTAGAAATTATATCTGCCCAAACTCTGTATTGCAACATTAGAATAATGAAATACTGGGAAAATTCGAACTAACTAGCAATACAAAAAAAAAGAAATCTAATTATACCATTCTGGTTTGTATACACGTCTTTGATCACACTGTCCTATGTATCAAAGGATCTCTGTGACAAAGGCAGTAACCCACTGAGCTATCCACGTTAACTACAGTTCTTTTGCATTTAAATACTACAAACCATAAAAAAAAGAACGCTCTCCAGCAAGATCAACAATCCCCAAGGTTATTTGGACATTTAGTTGTCGTGCATCCTTGCAGAAACACTCATGAATGATACCAACGATTTAAACACAAGATGTAAATGAAAATGAAATAAACACGGCGTTCTAAGTATGCCTTTCTCACAGATTTAAAAAACACAATAGCCACACATTCTCTTACATGCTCCTTACGAACTCTGTCACAGCCGGACCGGTTAAACAAACAGCTCAAGGGGCCAGGAAGGTCAGGAAAGGCAAAACAAACTCCTCTTTACCAGCAGAAAAGAATTAATTATCCACAAATCCAGTTCCAACGAAAGGCTTTGTCCCCTTCGCAGTGCCCCTAATGTACCTGCACGAGCCGGCGGGTACACAGCCCACCCCCCCTAATAGGAGATGCGTGATTGGCGGTGCCAGCCCAGGCCCAATCACGCAACTCCTAAAGAAAGATAACGTTCGAAGAACGTTTTAACTTGCAGTGGCCATATTCTGCTGGCCTTGCTGACGTCACTGCCAGGGCCAAGGGTTAGGTTTGGGTGGGCCAGGCCAAAGTTTGGGTGGGCCCGGCCCACCCGGCCCACCCGCTAGAACCGGGCCTGCTTCGCATCTTCTTCAAGATGTGTTCCTCTTTCTCCAGCTGCCCAAACCCTTTCTCCGTTTCCGTTCTCCTCTCTCCCCACCTTTTTCTCCTCGCAGCTTCCTGTGTCTCCTTTCTTTCCTTATCTTCTTCCTGAACTCGCTGCTTGCTCTTATCTCCTGTCGCTTTTCTTCCCTCCTTCTCCTTCCCTCCTCTTTCCTGCCTCACCCTCATCAGCAGCCTCAATCCTCCCATCTATCTCCTGCCCCCGCTGACAGTGACAGTTGCTGCCTATAGAGCCTCGAGGCCTGGAATGTGCGCCTGTGTTTTTACTCCGATCTCCAGGCTGGTAATTGGCGCCCTGTGAGTGTTTACCCTTGTTGCAATGCTGCCAGGCCTGGTTCTGTTTGCACTGGGAAAGACAATGTAAAGAATGCGCTGAGGCCAGGATCTCAGTGGTCACTCTTTACAAGAAAAGCGTCACTCTATGTGACTTCAAAGGAAGACTGGAAGCTTGGGGGTTGATTCCTACATCGCTCTATTGCAGATGACATCTACATGTACGTATATATGTATGTATGTAGGGTGGTGAGCGACACTGGGCAAAGTATAGTCCCAGAAACCATAGGGCAGTGCTTATAGTGGCGAGTGACCCTGTGCAAAGTACAGCCCCGGTCGGTAGGGGAGTACCTTCCGGGTGGTGACGTGGGGAGGGCCAGGGTGGGGGTTAGTAATCTATGGATAATGGAGGTTTACAGGTAAGTAAACATATAAATAAATCAAACGAATTTCGTTGTGTGCACTGCATCCCCAAATGCAATGCAGTGCGCGCAACGAAATTCGTTTATTTATTTACATGCTTACTTACCTGTAAACCTCCATATTCCATAGATTACAACCTCCCACCCTGCTCCTCCCCCTCCCCACGTCACCGCCCAGTAGGTACTTCCCTTACGGACCGTTACTGCAAAGTATAGTCCCAGAAACCATAGTGCGTAGGGTGGTGCGTGACGCAGTGCAATGTATGGTTCCAGATACCATAGGTGTATAGTGTGGTGAGTGACAGTATAGTGGATCATATCTATACACAATGTCTGGACAATGTCTTCACCTGTACTCAGAATATATATTATATCCTTTAAATATTCACTCAATCTGCACCCTGCTCCCTCACCAGTGCCCCCCACTAGGGGCTGCTACAAAAGGCACACAGAAGGTCCTCAGTGAGGCCAAATGAATCCACATCATGAAAACACAACTTTTCCAGTCTTGGATTCCCCTGTTCCTCGGGTGGGGTAGCCCAAGGTGACCAATTCAACCAGCCAAGAGTTAGTGTTGGTAAATGAAAGGCAGGAAAGATCTGCCCTCGGAATGGGGTGGTAATGGGGTTTTATTCCTAAGTGCCCAGAAGCACATTTAGTTGCAACCAATCCACAAACTTTCCAAGACCTATCCATAGTGTGCTTTCTAACCAGATCTAGCAGAGCCAAACGGATGCTCTTGTTTCAGATGGCCGAGCCAGGCTCTGTGTCGTGTGCCGGGTGTTGTTGTGTGCCGGGTGTTGTTGTGTGCCGGGTGTTGTTGTGTGCCAGGTGTTGTTGTGTGCCGGGTGTTGTGTGTCGTGTGCCGGGTGTTGTGTGTCGTGTGCCGGGTGTTGTGTGTTGTGTGCCGGGTGTTGTTGTGTGCCGGGTGTTGTTGTGTGCCGGGTGTTGTTGTGTGCCGGGTGTTGTTGTGTGCCGGGTGTTGTTGTGTGTCGGGTGTTGTTGTGTCGGGTGTTGTTGTGTCGGGTGTTGTTGTGTGTCGGGTGTTGTCGTGTGGCTGGTGTTGTCGGGTGGCTGGTGTTGTCGTGTGGCTGGTGTTGTCGTGTGGCTGGTGTTGTCGTGTGGCTGGTGTTGTCGTGTGGCTGGTGTTGTCGTGTGGCGGGTGTTGTCGTGTGGCGGGTGTTGTCGTGTGGTGGGTGTTGTCGTGTGGCTGGTGTTGTCGTGTGCCAGGTGTTGTCGTGTAGCTGATGTTGTCATGTGCAGGGTGTTGTTGTGTGCAGGGTGTTGTCGTGTGCCGGGTGTTGTCGTGTGCCGGGTGTTGTCGTGTGCCGGGTGTTGTCGTGTGCCGGGTGTTGTCGTGTGCCGGGTGTTGTTGTGTGTCGGGTGTTGTTGTGTGTCGGGTGTTGTTGTGTGTCGGGTGGTGTTGTGTGTCGGGTGGTGTTGTGTGTCGGGTGTTGTTGTGTGCCGGGTGTTGTTGTGTGCCGGGTGTTGTTGTGTGTCGGGTGTTGTTGTGTGCCGGGTGTTGTTGTGTGCCGGGTGTTGTTGTGTGCCGGGTGTTGTTGTGTGTCGGGTGTTGTTGTGTGTCGTGTGCCGGGTGTTGTTGTGTGCCGGGTGTTGTTGTGTGTCGGGTGTTGTTGTGTGTCGGGTGTTGTTGTGTGTCGGGTGTTGTTGTGTGTCAGGTGTTGTCGTGTGTCGGGTGTTGTCGTGTGGCTGGTGTTGTCGTGTGGCGGGTGTTGTCGTGTGGCGGGTGTTGTCGTGTGGCGGGTGTTGTCGTGTGGCTGGTGTTGTCGTGTGCCAGGTGTTGTCGTGTAGCTGATGTTGTCATGTGCAGGGTGTTGTGTGCAGGGTGTTGTCGTGTGCAGGGTGTTGTCGTGTGCCGGGTGTTGTTGTGTGCCGGGTGTTGTTGTGTGCCGGGTGTTGTTGTGTGTCGGGTGTTGTTGTGTGCCGGGTGTTGTTGTGTGTCGGGTGTTGTTGTGTGTCGTGTGCCGGGTGTTGTTGTGTGCCGGGTGTTGTTGTGTGTCGGGTGTTGTTGTGTGTCGGGTGTTGTTGTGTGTCGGGTGTTGTTGTGTGTCGGGTGTTGTTGTGTGTCGGGTGTTGTCGTGTGTCGGGTGTTGTCGTGTGGCGGGTGTTGTCGTGTGGCGGGTGTTGTCGTGTGGCGGGTGTTGTCGTGTGGCTGGTGTTGTCGTGTGCCAGGTGTTGTCGTGTAGCTGATGTTGTCATGTGCAGGGTGTTGTGTGCAGGGTGTTGTCGTGTGCCGGGTGTTGTCGTGTGCCGGGTGTTGTTGTGTGCCGGGTGTTGTTGTGTGTCGGGTGTTGTTGTGTGTCGGGTGTTGTTGTGTGTCGGGTGTTGTTGTGTGCCGGGTGTTGTTGTGTGCCGGGTGTTGTTGTGTGCCGGGTGTTGTTGTGTGTCGTGTGCCGGGTGTTGTTGTGTGCCGGGTGTTGTTGTGTGCCGGGTGTTGTTGTGTGTCGGGTGTTGTTGTGTGTCGGGTGTTGTTGTGTGTCGGGTGTTGTCGTGTGTCGGGTGTTGTCGTGTGGCTGGTTTTGTCGTGTGGCGGGTGTTGTCGTGTGGCGGGTGTTGTCGTGTGGCGGGTGTTGTCGTGTGGCGGGTGTTGTCGTGTGGCGGGTGTTGTTGTGTGGCTGGTGTTGTCGTGTGCCAGGTGTTGTCGTGTAGCTGATGTTGTCATGTGCAGGGTGTTGTGTGCAGGGTGTTGTCGTGTGCCGGGTGTTGTCGTGTGCCGGGTGTTGTTGTGTGTCGTGTGTTGTTGTGTGTCGGGTGTTGTTGTGTGTCGGGTGTTGTTGTGTGCCGGGTGTTGTTGTGTGCCGGGTGTTGTTGTGTGCCGGGTGTTGTTGTGTGTCGGGTGTTGTTGTGTGTTGTGTGCCGGGTGTTGTTGTGTGTCGGGTGTTGTTGTGTGTCGGGTGTTGTTGTGTGTCGGGTGTTGTTGTGTGTCGGGTGTTGTCGTGTGTCGGGTGTTGTCGTGTGGCTGGTGTTGTCGTGTGGCTGGTGTTGTCGTGTGGCGGGTGTTGTCGTGTGGCGGGTGTTGTCGTGTGGCGGGTGTTGTCGTGTGGCGGGTGTTGTCGTGTGGCGGGTGTTGTCGTGTGGCGGGTGTTGTCGTGTGCCTGGTGTTGTCGTGTGCCAGGTGTTGTCGTGTGCCAGGTGTTGTCGTGTAGCTGATGTTGTCATGTGCAGGGTGTTGTCGTGTGCCGGGTGTTGTCGTGTGCCGGGTGTTGTCGTGTGCCAGGTGTTGTCGTGTGCCAGGTGTTGTCGTGTGGCTGGTGTTGTCGTGTGGCTGGTGTTGTTGTGTGCCTGGTGTTGTCTTGTGCAGGGTGTTCCTAGTGGATCGTGGAGAAGGTATCTGCTGTTTGCAGCACGGAAAGGATGAACCCTTATTATCAGTTCCAAAGGCCTGGCACCTCTTGGCACAGCCACTGGCTCCCCGAGTTCACAGTCCCATCTCACCCAGGCTGTGCTCTGGTGCTGAGAGGGGGGGGGCAGCATATTGTGCCCCCAACTCCGGGCCACCACAGTCACTGCCTCCTGGCCTGAGCTTTTCACCTACAAATCCTAGATTTCAAATCTGTTAGTCTAATAATTCAATGGGAGCAAAACAAGACTACATCACCCAGAATGCACTAGGCTGTCTCACAAAGGTCTAGTACTGGAAACGGTGTCGGCAATGACATGGAGGGAGGTGGTCAAACTACTAGCCCAGGCACCCAGCCGCCAGGTCATTACCTCTGAGACCGAATAAGAAATCCAGCACCGCCTCAAAGCGGCTTTTACCAGTCTGCGTCTCAAATTTTAAAACGCCGGGGTGGTCGTCAGAGGAGAGGCCATGTCCCATGCCCCCTTTTCCAGAAGAGCTGACAGTGGTCGGGCTAATGGTCTGCTCTGGGCCCTGGGAGACAGTTTCATGTGATGCGTGATGTGTCAAAAGCACGTGTGTTACAACAGGCACTGTTGTTGTGAATGATGAGGGTCCCTGAAGCGGGCTGTGGTGGAGCTGAACTGACGCCCTTTGTTTGTGGTCATGCTGCTGTCATGAGGCCACGAGGCTGGCGCGCGCTTCTTATGAATGTGCAGCTGACATGTAGGCCCGGGGCTGTTTCAGACCGGAAGTGCTCGCCCCATTGACTTGCACGCGTACAGCCGGGTCCTTGCTGGTGCGCCTCCAGGAACCAGCATCTTTACGAGGTGTCACCACCCCTGACCTTTGCACTTTGGACAGCAGTAACTCTTCACTCTCTATTAAGCTCCAGGCGTTGCTGTTCTTATACCAGTTTCGTGCTCCAGACCAGTGTGTGCGAGTTGGTGGACGTGTGTTCTTGTGCCTCTGTGTCTCGCATATATTGCAGTATATTACCTCTAACTGTACTTTGTTTTCTCTTGTAACCTGCACACTTTTCACTTTTTCCTCCTGTCTTGCACTTTTGCTACCTCCTGTATTTTGTTTGCTCACAATTGTCACTTTTACCTCATGTAACTTATCGTCTGCTTTTGTAATTTTGTTCTTTTGTAATTTTCTGTTCCTATTTTGAAGCGCTCTGACGCCTTCGGGTAAAGTCCGCGCTATATAAAAACGCATAAAATAAAAAATAAAAAAAGTGCTGTGGCTGCAAGCCTAGGTGGCTGGTCACAGGGGTCAGGGCCTGTGAGCTGACCAGTGACCTGCAGCAGAGATGAAGGGGGCAGTAAGTGGCAGGGCTGGGGGCAGAGTGGCACCTGTTAGCAGAGGCCTGCTGCCCAGCAGAAGTTTGATCCAGTTGTGGGGCCCGCTTCTCTTTCCTCCCATGCATGGGGCCCCTGCCAGCCGCAGGGCTGTGTTTGGAAGCCTAGGCGGCTGGTCACAGGGGTCAGGGCATGTGAGTTGACCAGTGACCGGCAGCAGAGATGAAGGGGGCAGTAAGTGGCAGGGCTGGGGGCAGAGTGGCACCTGTTAGCAGAGGCCTGCTGCCCAGCAGAAGTTTGATCCAGTTGTGGGGCCCGCTTCTCTTTCCTCCCATGCATGGGGCCCCTGCCGGCAGCAGGGCTGTGTTTGGAAGCCTAGGCGGCTGGTCACAGGGGTCAGGGCCTGTGAGCTGACCAGTGACCTGCAGCAGAGATGAAGGGGGCAGTAAGTGGCAGGGCTGGGGGCAGAGTGGCACCTGTTAGCAGAGGCCTGCTGCCCAGCAGAAGTTTGATCCAGTTGTGGGGCCCGCTTCTCTTTCCTCCCATGCATGGGGCCCCTGCCGGCAGCAGGGCTGTGTTTGGAAGCCTAGGCGGCTGGTCACAGGGGTCAGGGCCTGTGAGCTGACCAGTGACCTGCAGCAGAGATGAAGGGGCAGTAAGTGGGTGGGCTGGGACAGACGTACATTGTTTACTGAGCTCCTTAGCACGTCATCACTCAGGCGTGAAACATGGAGACAAGTGTCCTGTGCTCAGCAGCAGCACAGGGGCCCAGGGCCAGCACCGGCTGGTTACTCCTTGTTTGAAAAGCCGGTGGCACAGTGCACCCGCATAGACACACAGCCGGGGAGAGCGGAGTGCACAGAGACACTTCCTGGCTGCACGAGACAGCACAGGGTAAGAATGAAGACGCGCGTGGCCTCCTGAACCTTGCCGGTCCAGCCTGGAGCTCGTGACCCATCAGCTGTCACTCCTCAAGCGTGAGTCTTGTTGTCTTCGCACCTGCGGTTCTAGGTACTTTCAGGGTCTGACACAGAGGGGGTCCCCGCCTGAGAACCATGTGTACCCAGTGCTTCTTTATTTGGAAATATAGAAGCGCAGGTACTTACTATTTAAAGTACCACAGTTCCTGAGAAGTGCGGGCCCGGCACTCTCCCATTAGATGTATTGCAGCAGTGCTGAGAAGTGCAGGCACTCTCCCATTAGATGTATTGCACAAGTGCTGAGAAGTGCAGGCACTCTCCTATTAGATGTATTGCAGCAGTGCTGAGAAGTGCAGGCACTCTCCCATTAGATGTATTGCAGCAGTGCTGAGAAGTGCAGGCACTCTCCCATTAGATGTATTGCAGCAGTGCTGAGAAGTGCAGGCACTCTCCCATTAGATGTATTGCAGCAGTGCTGAGAAGTGCAGGCACTCTCCCATTAGATGTATTGCAGCAGTGCTAAGAAGTGCAGGCACTCTCCCATTAGATGTATTGCATAAGTGCTGAGAAGTGCATGCACTCTCCCATTAGATGTATTGCAGCAGTGCTGAGTAGTGCAGGCACTCTCCCATTAGATGTATTGCATAAGTGCTGAGAAGTGCATGCACTCTCCCATTAGATGTATTGCATAAGTGCTGAGAAGTGCAGGCACTCTCCCATTAGATGTATTGCATAAGTGCTGAGAAGTGCATGCACTCTCCCATTAGATGTATTGCAGCAGTGCTGAGTAGTGCAGGCACTCTCCCAGTAGATGTATTGCAGCAGTGCTGAGTAGTGCAGGCACTCTACCATTAGATGTATTGCAGCAGTGCTGAGAAGTGCAGGCACTCTCCCATTAGATGTATTGCAGCAGTGCTGAGAAGGGCAGGCACTCTCCCATTAGATGTATTGCACAAGTGCTGAGAAGTGCAGGCACTCTCCCATTAGATGTATTGCAGCAGTGCTGAGAAGTGCAGGCACTCTCCCATTAGATGTATTGCAGCAGTGCTGAGAAGTGCAGGCACTCTCCCATTAGATGTATTGCCACAGTGCTGAGAAGTGCAGGCACTCTCCCAGTAGATGTATTGCAGCAGTGCTGAGAAGTGCAGGCACTCTCCCATTAGATGTATTGTAGCAGTGCCGAGAAGTGCAGGCACTCTCCCATTAGATGTATTGCACAAGTGCTGGGAAGTGCAGGCACTCTCCCATTAGATGTATTGCACAAGTGCTGAGAAGTGCAGGCACTCTCCCATTAGATGTATTGCAGCAGTGCTGTGAAGTGCAGGCACTCTCCCATTAGATGTATTGCAGCAGTGCTGAGAAGTTCAGGCACTCTCCCATTAGATGTATTGCAGCAGTGCTGAGAAGTGCAGGCACTCTCCCATTAGATGTATTGCCACAGTGCTGAGAAGTGCAGGCACTCTCCCAGTAGATGTATTGCAGCAGTGCTGAGAAGTGCAGGCACTCTCCCATTAGATGTATTGCAGCATGTTAGACAGACCGGGAGGGTCGGCCGAGACTACGGGGAGAGGTCTCCGGGGAGAGCCGTCTCCAACGACTGTACAGACAAGTAACTCCCCCCCCACAGACGGACACCACACAAGGTTGAAGTTTAACGAGGCTTTATATGCAATTCTTAGGTTACGATGATATGATACAAGGAGGTCTGGACTCAGGGGTCCCCTCGGTTCTGGTCTCTGGTTTAGGAAAAGGGGTAGCGGGACAGTCTTGTTACCAATGAGTGGAAAATAGCTCTCAATCCTCGAGCTCGGCGTTCTAGATGATCGGGCCGCGGCGGAGCCAGCCGGTCCCGAGATGGACGAAGGAAAAACGACGGTCCGCGGCGGAGCCTGCAGGTCCCGGTGAAGATGACGGTTACAACGGTCCGCGGCCACGCCAGCAGGTCCCGACGACGATGAAGGAGATGAAGGTTGCGAAGGCTGTGGCAGCGCCAACAGGCAGGACGATGGTGCACAAGACAGAGCTACGGCAGCGCCAGTAGTCGGCCTAGGATGAGTTCCTCTTTACGTCTCTCGACTCCAAGATACAACTGCCTTCCTGCTCTGGAGCTGCCCCAGTTATAGGGCTGGGGTGCTTTGATGTCCGGACCCTCGCACTTGGAGGTCGGGAGGTCCGGGATGAGGGAGTCCAGACACCCAGCAGGGGGGTGGAGCCAACGCCCGGGGAGGCGATGGGCGAGCGGCACTTGGTGGAGGAGAGCCATCGACACCTCCTTCTCCCATTGACTTGCCAAGTAGCCCGCTCACCTCCTGGGTGGATGGTGGTGCCGGGATGTCTGAGGCCTGGCCAGGCCCAGGGTTGAGGTCGGCCGGGGGCCAGGCGGCCACGTGGGGGAGTGTTCAAGATGGCGCCCCAGGATGGGCGCGTAGGCTGGCAGTGGGTCGGACCCACGAGGTGGACATGCTCGAGGGCAGGGGTCCCTGAGGGGACGGAGGACGTGCAAGGGTGGTGTGTAGTACCTGCGTGACCGGGCTCAGGCCTGGTCGGGCCGGGGGAGAGCGGCCTTTCATGTGGCCTGTCCAACATGCGTCCCCCCCAGCTGAAGGCGGGGAGAGTTACCCATCCTCTTGGGGACTCTCCTCGTCGAGGCGGAAGAACCGGGACAGGCCATCCGCGTTGGCGTGATCTGGCCCAGGCCGGTGTTCGACTGTGAAGTCCATACCTTGTAGGGAGATGGACCAGCGTAGTAACTTCGGGTTTTCCCCCCGCATCTGCATCAGCCATTGCAGGGGTCGGTGGTCGGTCTGTACCCGAAAGTGTGTGCCAAAAAGGTAGGGCCGGAGCTTCTTGAGGGCCCATACCACAGCGAAGGCCTCCCTCTCTATGGTGCTCCAGCGCTGTTCCCGTGGTAGGAGTCGCCGGCTAATGAAGGCCACCGGTTGATCAAGGCCGTCGGTGTTCTCTTGAGACAGGACTGCCCCAATGCCATGGTCGGAGGCATCCGTCTGAACGACGAACTCCCGGCTGTAGTCGGGGGCCTGGAGCACAGGGGCGGAACACATGGCGGCTTTCAATTGTTCAAAGGCAGCTTGACACTCTGGGGTCCAGTTGACTTTCTTGGGCTGGTTTTTCGACGTGAGTTCTGTGAGGGGCCCCACTATAGTCCCATAGTCTTTCACGAACCTTCGGTAGTAGCCTGTGAGGCCCAGGAAGGCTCGTACCTCGGTCTGGGTGATGGGGGGCTGCCAGGACTGGATGGCGGCAATTTTTAGCTGCAGAGGGGCCACCAGGCCGCTTCCCACCTGGTGCCCGAGGTAGGTTACAGACCCTTGCCCAATTTGACATTTGCTGGCCTTGATCGTGAGGCCAGCCCGCTGTAGGGCTTGCAGCACTGCTCGGAGGTGGTGGAGGTGCTCGGACCAATGGTGGCTGTACACAGCGATGTCGTCTAGGTAGGCGGCGCTGAATCCTTCGAGCCCCGCCAGGACCTGATTGACGAGCCGTTGGAATGTCGCTGGGGCGTTCTTCATGCCGAAGGGCATGACGGTGAAATGGTAATGGCCATCGGGTGTGGAAAAGGCAGAACGTTCTTGCGCCCTGGGTGTGAGGCCGATCTGCCAGTAGCCCGCCGTCAGGTCGAAGATACTGAGGTAGCGGGCAGCTCCCATGCGGTCGATCAGTTCATCTGCCCGGGGGATGGGATGTGCGTCTGTTCGGGTGACCGCATTCAAGCCCCGGTAGTCGACGCAGAACCGGAGTTCTGGTGTGGTGCCGGGGGCAGCTGCTTTGGGGACCAGTACTACAGGGCTGGCCCAGGGGCTGTCTGAGGCTTCGATGACCCCGAGTGTGAGCATCTTGGCTACTTCGTCCTGGATGCAGGCCCGTACCCGATCTGGCACGCGGTAGGCCCGGTGGCGGATAGGGGGGCTGTCCCCCGTGTCCACATCGTGCACACACCAGGAAGTGACACCTGGGGTGAGGGAGAACAGGCTGGCGAACTGTGATAGGAGGGCTTGACAGTCCTGGCGTTGCTCTCTGGTGAGGGCCTCCGAGAGTCGGACCCCATCCACGGAGCCGTCTTGCTCCCGAGTCCGTAGGAGGTCAGGGAGGGGCTCGGAGTCTTCTTCAGCCCCAGTGTCTGTGGCCATCAGGAGGCTGAGTTCTGTGCGCACAAAGTGGGGCTTTAGTCTGTTAGCGTGGAGGACCCGGAGTGGGTTCCGGGAGGATTCCATGTCGATGAGATAGGTGGCAGGGCCCTTGCGCTCGATTACTTTGAAGGGCCCCGTCCATTTGTCTTGTAGGGCGCATGGTTCGGTGGGGGACATCACCCATACCTGTTGGCCAGGTTCAAATTCAATGGATGAGGCATTCCGGTCATACCACTTTTTCATGTCCTCTTGACTGGCCTCTAGGTTGGTTTTTGCCAGTTCCCGGAACCGCCGGGTCTGGTTGCGGAGGGTTAAGAGGTACCGGAAGACATCTGGAGGGTTCTTTAACGGAGGCATCTCCCAGCCTTCTTTGACTAGGCTGAGCGGCCCCCGCACTGGGTGTCCATATAGCAGTTCAAATGGGCTGAAGCCCAGGGATTTCTGGGGGACCTCTCGATAAGCGAAGAGGAGGCACGGCAGCAGCACATCCCACTGGCGACGGAGGGGCTCTTCCAACCCCCCGATCATCCCCTTTAGCGTGCGGTTGAACCGCTCAACGAGTCCGTTCCCTTGAGGGTGATAGGGGGTCGTGAATCGGTAGGTGACCCCGCACTGTTGCCAGAGGGATTTCATGTATTTAGAAATAAAGTTCGTGCCTCTGTCGCTGACGACTTCTCGGGGGAAGCCCACACGGGAGAAGATCCCCATTAGAGCCCGGCCGACTACCGGGGCTGTCACAGTCCGCAGAGGGACAGCCTCAGGGTAGCGGGTGGCGTGGTCCACTAGCACCAAGATGAATCGATGGCCTTGTTTGGTGCGTGGGTCCAGGGGCCCCACAATGTCTATTCCGACCCTCTCAAACGGGGTAGTGACCACAGGAAAAGGTTGCAGGGGAGCCTTTAGTTTGCGGCCGCTCTTTCCACTGGCTTGGCACGTGGGGCAAGATCGGCAATGCTGGTGCACATCGTTCCTCATTTTGGGCCAGAAGAAGTGGGTCACTAGGCGACTGTAGGTTTTATCTTGTCCCAGGTGTCCTGCCAGGGGGACATCGTGGGCCAGGTTGAGCAGAAAGTCTCTAAAACGGAGGGGCACCACTAATACTCGGTTGGCCCCCAGCTCGGCGATTCTTTGCTCGCTGTACAGCAGATCATTGTCCCAGTAGACCCAATGAGTACCGGAGGTGTCTCCTGCGCTTTGGGCGAGCGCTTGCTGGCGGAGTCCCTCGAGGGAGGGACAGGTCTTCTGTTCTTGGCGAAATTGTTCTTGCGTGGGCCCCCCCTCTTGAGGCCACTGGTCGAGGTTAGCAAGGTCGGAAGGTTGAGCTGGTTCGGGGGGAACGTCACGGTCGGTGGTTTCGGCTGGGGCGACCGGGGGCGGTGGTGCCGGCCATTCGGGTTCTTCTGGGCGGTGGTTGGCACGGGCGGCCATGGACCGGGTCGTGACGCACGCCCAGTCCGGGACGCCTAACATCCCCAGGTGTTCTCTTCGCTCCACGGCTGCCCACGGAGAGCTTTCAAGGTCATTCCCCAGGAGGCAGTCTACGGGGGCATCGTCTCGGACCGTTACTTTCAACATGCCGGAGACCCCTCCCCATTCGAAAGGGACGCAGGCCATCCGACACAGACTTTCCGAGTTATCGGCTGATCGTACAGGGCAGAGAATGTTCGGTAAATACTGTTCTGGGGTCACCAGGTGACAGCGGACGGCTGTTACACTGGCCCCGGTGTCACGAAGGGCTTCGGCCCGGCGTCCATTGATGCTCACCCATTGGCTGTACTTCTGGGTGTTAGCGGGTAGGGGGACCCGCGGGACCATGTCTTTCCCCCCTAAGCATGCTAGAGCCATGGCGGCTGGCTCCCACTCTTGATGCTCTTGTTCGGATTCTTCCTGCTCCTCGGAGATCTGTTCTTCCCCTAGGGCCGCAGCGGCCACTTGGCGGGGTCTTGGGCTCTGGTACTGTGGGCAATTTGGGTCGTTTGCATAGTGGCCGACCCGTTGGCATCGGTGACACGTGACATTGGCTCTGTACCCCGGTCGCGCCGGGGTGCTGCCCCGGTTGGCCGGGGGGGTGGTGCTGGTAGCGGGGGCGACCGGAGCGTTGTCTCTTCCTCGTCCTTGGCCCCCTCCTCCTCCTCTGGGTCGGTGCTGACCATTGTTGTTCCGGTTCTGTTCGTAGGACCCATTCCGGCCCACTCTGGTGATCTCCCACCGGTCAGCTTCGGCTGCGAGCTGCCGGGGATCCGTTAACTTGCTGTCGAGGAGGTGCTGGCGGAGTTCAATGAAGCAATTGTTCGACAGATGCTCCCATACCATCAGATTGAACAGTTGTTCGTAGGTCGTGACGTTGCTTCCTCTGATCCAGCCCTCGAAGGCTCGGCTAAAGTACGTTACATAGTCCACCCAAGTTGTACCCGGGATGCGGGTGCAGTCTCGGAACCTCTGACGGTACATCTCGGGTGTGAGGCCATAGCGGGTGAGGAGTGCCGCTTTCATATGGTCATAGGAGGTCATCTGGTGGTCCGGGAGCTGTAGCAGGGTATCGCGGCCCTCATTGAGGAATCTCCCCCATAGACCGGCTCCCCAATCGCTTCTATCGATCCGGTGTGCAGTCATAGCGACTTCATAGGCCTTAAACCATTGCTGGATGTCGTCCTCTCGGAAATATTCTCGGACAACATCCTTGGGGATGTGTACCTTTTTCTCTGTGGCCTCTGAGGTGTGGGGTCGCTCGGGCACCCCTACTTCTTTATTCTGCTTGCGCAGGTTGATCTCGGCTAGGTTCCGTTCGTGTTCGTACGCCAGTTTCTTTTCCTCGAGCTCCCTTTGTCTCTGTTTCTCCTCTCTTTCTTCTCGGAGACGCAGGTGCTCTAAGTTGATTTTTTGTTCGGCCAACTTAAGTTCAACGTCCATTTTGAGCCGGGCCATTTCTAGCTCGTGTAGTCGGGTTCTTTCTCTTTCCTGGATCTCGTCTTGCGAGAGACCCGTTCTTTGCCCTTCAGGGGCCGTGGTGGTTTTTTCTGCGGTGCTTTGATCGGGGGTTCCGGCAGCCCCGGTCTCTGCCCAAGATTCTAGGGCATGCTTAAAATCGTCTTTGGTGCTTAGTCCGGTGGTAGCGATACCCAGTTCGATGCAGAATTGTTTTAGTTCACGATGGCTGTACTCCTCCAATTTCTCCATTTGGAACTTCTCGGTTGATCCGCTTTCTTTAGTTGTCATTGTGATTTCGTCGTGGGGTGAGCTACTCTCTGTACGTTATGCGGTGATTCGGATCGCGCCGCTGGCCACCAATGTTAGACAGACCGGGAGGGTCGGCCGAGACTACGGGGAGAGGTCTCCGGGGAGAGCCGTCTCCAACGACTGTACAGACAAGTAACTTCCCCCCCACAGACGGACACCACACAAGGTTGAAGTTTAACAAGGCTTTATATGCAATTCTTAGGTTACGATGATATGATACAAGGAGGTCTGGACTCAGGGGTCCCCTCGGTTCTGGTCTCTGGTTTAGGAAAAGGGGTAGCGGGACAGTCTTGTTACCAATGAGTGGAAAATAGCTCTCAATCCTCGAGCTCGGCGTTCTAGATGATCGGGCCGCGGCGGAGCCAGCCGGTCCCGAGATGGACGAAGGAAAAACGACGGTCCGCGGCGGAGCCTGCAGGTCCCGGTGAAGATGACGGTTACAACGGTCCGCGGCCACGCCAGCAGGTCCCGACGACGATGAAGGAGATGAAGGTTGCGAAGGCTGTGGCAGCGCCAACAGGCAGGACGATGGTGCACAAGACAGAGCTACGGCAGCGCCAGTAGTCGGCCTAGGATGAGTTCCTCTTTACGTCTCTCGACTCCAAGATACAACTGCCTTCCTGCTCTGGAGCTGCCCCAGTTATAGGGCTGGGGTGCTTTGATGTCCGGACCCTCGCACTTGGAGGTCGGGAGGTCCGGGATGAGGGAGTCCAGACACCCAGCAGGGGGGTGGAGCCAACGCCCGGGGAGGCGATGGGCGAGCGGCACTTGGTGGAGGAGAGCCATCGACACCTCCTTCTCCCATTGACTTGCCAAGTAGCCCGCTCACCTCCTGGGTGGATGGTGGTGCCGGGATGTCTGAGGCCTGGCCAGGCCCAGGGTTGAGGTCGGCCGGGGGCCAGGCGGCCACGTGGGGGAGTGTTCAAGATGGCGCCCCAGGATGGGCGCGTAGGCTGGCAGTGGGTCGGACCCACGAGGTGGACATGCTCGAGGGCAGGGGTCCCTGAGGGGACGGAGGACGTGCAAGGGTGGTGTGTAGTACCTGCGTGACCGGGCTCAGGCCTGGTCGGGCCGGGGGAGAGCGGCCTTTCATGTGGCCTGTCCAACACAGCAGTGCTGAGAAGTGCAGGCACTCTCCCATTAGATGTATTGCACAAGTGCTGAGAAGTGCAGGCACTCTCCCATTATATGTATTGCAGCAGTGCTGAGAAGTGCAGGCACTCTCCCATTAGATGTATTGCAGCAGTGCTGAGTAGTGCAGGCACTCTACCATTAGATGTATTGCAGCAGTGCTGAGAAGGGCAGGCACTCTCCCATTAGATGTATTGCACAAGTGCTGAGAAGTGCAGGCACTCTCCCAATAGATGTATTGCAGCAGTGCTGAGAAGTGCAGGCCCTCTCCCATTAGATGTATTGCAGCAGTGCTGAGAAGTGCAGGCACTCTCCCATTAGATGTATTGCAGCAGTGCTGAGAAGTGCAGGCACTCTACCATTAGATGTATTGCACAAGTGCTGAGAAGTGCATGCACTCTACCATTAGATGTATTGCAGCAGTGCTGAGAAGGGCAGGCACTCTCCCATTAGATGTATTGCACAAGTGCTGAGAAGTGCAGGCACTCTCCCATTAGATGTATTGCAGCAGTGCTGAGAAGTGCAGGCACTCTCCCATTAGATGTATTGCACAAGTGCTGAGAAGTGCATGCACTCTACCATTAGATGTATTGCAGCAGTGCTGAGAAGGGCAGGCACTCTCCCATTAGATGTATTGCACAAGTGCTGAGAAGTGCAGGCACTCTCCCATTAGATGTATTGCACAAGTGCTGAGAAGTGCATGCACTCTACCATTAGATGTATTGCAGCAGTGCTGAGTAGTGCAGGCACTCTCCCATTAGATGTATTGCACAAGTGCTGAGAAGTGCAGGCACTCTACCATTAGATGTATTGCAGCAGTGCTGAGTAGTGCAGGCACTCTACCATTAGATGTATTGCAGCAGTGCTGAGAAGTGCAGGCACTCTCCCATTAGATGTATTGCAGCAGTGCTGAGAAGTGCAGGCACTCTCCCATTAGATGTATTGCAGCAGTGCTGAGAAGTGCAGGCACTCTCCCATTAGATGTATTGCACAAGTGCTGAGAAGTGCAGGCCCTCTCTCATTAGATGTATTGCAGCAGTGCTGAGAAGTGCAGGCACTCTCCCTTTCAAATTAAAGAAGTGCAGGTGCTCTCCAGAGTACCGGTTTGCTGCTGAGAAGTGCTGGTACTCTTCCCTTCAAAATAAAGTAGTGCAGATACTCCCTATTAAGAGTACCTGTTTATCGCCACCTGGCAGAGTGGCCGGAGGGAGAAAATACCTCATTATATATATATGTGAAAAAGACCCATCACAAATCTTCAATGCACTGTGCATTATTTGTTTACATTACTTCTTGTTCTCCTTGCACCCAGCGGGGTGTGTCCGTCCACAAGGGCATCTTTTAGGGACAGGGAGGAGTCACATTTGGTAGTTTCTACATTTACCCTACTGTCGAATCCCTTTCCGCTGTTTGTAACACTGGAGAATTGACTAACCCAGTCAGTGGTCATTTTGAAATGTGCGCCTTTAGCGTTTGCTGGCTTCTGTGGTGTGGTATCCGACAGATATTATCCTAAATATTGTCCACAAATTACTGCCCCATTGTAGTAAAGAACAGAAAATCTACGCCGAATGGGGCAATATTTAAGCAAACGATATTTAGAACTCAAAATTTACATAATCTGATGTTTCTGTGCACAATATCTGAAGTACAACTGTTTTTGTTTCTCTTTATTAGAAGACGCGCTTGTATGAGAACCGTTTTGTCAACCAGTTCAAAGTCACGTGGTGTCACTTCCTATGACGTAATCAGGAAACGTGTGATCACCCTTACTATGTCATAGCGTCTGTGACGTAATCAGGTGTAGCTCAGTGCCTATGAGAGTTGTGCGACAGGGGGTGCTTGGCATCTGTCGCGGCTGCTCCCATTGACCTTTGACCCTGTCCTTGAGAGTTGCGCAGTGAATGGACCCTGCTTGTGCCCAGCTCAAGGCCTTGCTGGGCTGGCGCAGCCTTCATCCTCTCAGATAAGGCGGGCATTGATGTTTGTCAGCGGAGATAAGTCTCCGAGCACTGGGTCCTCTCTCTCTCTCTGACCTTCTCACTTTCTTTAATGAGGACCTCACTAACAAAGTCTGTATTTCATCAGCGTAGATACTGATAAAGCCAGTAGGAAGGGCTTTGCTGGAGATTTATGTAGTAAAAATAGATAATTTAAAATATACAATTATATTTAAAAAAAGGGCTGTGGACGTTCTTTCTTTGTTGTAATATATTTCAAAAACATCAACATGCTTCTGAAGTGTGGAATAAAAAAGTAAAACATGAAGTCACGGGACCAGGATTTGCCCCCGTTTGTTATTTCTTTCTGTTTTGCTCCAGCGCAGCGGTGTGCTAGCAGTGGTATGGTGCTGGCTCGAGCAGATACGTTAATGCCCGGCAGGTGTCATTTTTTTGTAATTCTCCAGGTATTATGATATTCTGGCCTCCATAACTCCAGGAGAACGAGAACCATGACAGCCAGGATACATTAATTTATAGATCTATTTTTAAACCAACGAGTGACTTTATAAATATATGTCTTTATGCTATCTTAGAACGCTTGTAAGTCAGTATATCGAAGACAAATACATTGTCTGATATAAAGATCTTGCCGTTAACAGAAATATTGTCCAAATTATATAATATAGAGCACAGTGTGGTGTGCGCTCTAGTCTATGCGCGTGTACGCGATGACGCGTCACGCCATAGACTGGAGCGTCAGGAGCGCGCGCATGCGCAGAGCGGGATTGTGAGAAGGCGCGAAGAGAGAAACGGAGTTGGCGACCGGAGCTAGGATAATAAGACGCTCGGCGCCCTGGCTCAGTTACTTGTGTTCCAAAGCAATAAATACCTGTTACCTCTACACTGGCTCGAGTGTGTGCTTTAGGGAGAAGAACCAGACATTACATTGGCGACGAGGCTGGCACCTAGAACATCACCGTGCACACAGAACTGGAGCTACATCCCCCAAACAGCCCCACATCAGCCAGAGGGACAGGACAACAACCAGCAAGAGCTCAGGGCGTGGCAGCAGCGCAGAGACCACGAGAAAGACCAGAAAACAGCGTAACCCACCAGGTCAGTGCTGCCCAAGGAAACAGAACCAACAGCCAGCACCCTGGCAACCAAAGGCATCACCCCCAAGTCAGAGGAAGAGACACAGGCAGATAACCCCACGCTGCCCACAAGAGACAGTACCCCAGGCAGTCCCAGGAGTCAAGGGGACGCAGCAGGGAGTGCAGGAGCATCCAGGGGGTCCAACCAGCCCGGTGCTCAGGTGGCAGACCCCAGAGGTGAAGCCAGAATGGCAAACCAAGCCTCAGCCTTGATGGCACCGGTGCCATTCCTACCCAAACCGGGTGAGCCGCAGTTAAAATGGGAGGACTGGAAAGAATATTTTCTAAACTACATTGAAGCTCTGGAAGATGAGGGTGAAGCGGAATACACCCCGGCAAGAAGGAAGAGATTGTTGCTTCATAATTTAGGCCCAGAAGGGGCGAGGGTATTCAAGAATCTAGTACCCAAGGAGAGGGGTGCAACAGAGACAGACGTCTTCAAGAATGCACTCGACGACTTGGACAGCCACTACCGCCCAGCAGTGTGCGTCTCCATAGATCGCTACAACTTTCAGCAGAGAAAACAAGAGGCGGGCGAATCCATTGACGATTATGTGGCAGCCCTCCGACGCTTGGCCATCACGTGTCAGTATGGTGTTCTCCAAGATGAATACATAAAAGATCAGATCGTGATGCATACGACCAGCAGAGCCGTCCAGGACAAATTATGGGCGATGAGTGAAACGTCTCTCAAGGAAGTGGTGGCGATGGTCAAGAAGGCAGAAATGTCTAAACGAGGCGCCGATGCAGCAAAACGGGAAAGTGTGCCGAGGCAAATGATCAACAAGATTGATGAGGTACCTCAATCCAGTAATCCCAAAAGCAGATATGGAGACATGAGGAAAGACACCAGAGGGACGGGGAAACAGACGAGTCGCCCCAGCCCCGGCAGCAAATTTGCGTGCTACAGGTGTGGCAGCACGGCGCACACGGCTCAGGACCAACGATGTCCCGCGTTCCGTGCCAGGTGCGCGTTCTGTGGTTTGACCGGCCATTTTGAAAAGGTGTGTCGGAAGAAGGGGTCGAAATCCTCCGTCAAGTGTGTGGAAGCTGCCGCCGTGGACGTGAGCGGAGAGGATGACCTAGACGAGGGTGATTTGGTGCTGTGCATCGAGGACCAAGTGCTGGAGGTGGCAGGGAAGCGAAGTGATAAGCCCCGCACGGACATGCTCATTGGAGGGGTGAAAGTACACGTGGCCGTCGATTCAGGATCCCCCTGGACCATCGTGCAGAGGTCCATCTGGGAAGAAGATTTTGCACCGGTTGTGGGGCCAGACTTATGGCCTCCGGACATCAGGCCCATATCGTACACAGAGAACGCCATTCCCCTGGTGGGGTGCCGGGACTTCGAGTTTGAATTCAGAGGGAGGACGGCCACATGCACCCTGTATGTAGCGGAAAAAGGCCCATCGGTTCTGGGATGGAGAGATTCCGGGGACCTGGGCATCATCCTCAACCCTGGGGGGAAGGAACAGATACTATTGACGGATGAGTGGCCCCTCCACAAAGACGAAGATTGGAGATTAGCATACCCGAAAGTCTTCGAGGGCACAGTGGGCAAACTGGACAAATTCGTACACAAAATGGTCCTCAAGGAAGGAGCGGTACCAGTGGTGCACAAGGTCCGGAACATACCCATTTCCACGAGCGGGTTGGTGCAACAAGAATTGATGAAACTGGAAGAGCAAGGCATTATAGAGCCGGTGGACAGTGCGGAGTGGCTCTCACCCTTGGTGGTGGTCAAGAAACCGAACGGCAAGGTCCGCCTCTGTGTGGACCTTCGTGAACTCAATAAAAGTCTTGTCGTGGAGAGGTTTCCACTCCCCAGAATCGAAGAGATGCTAGCGAAAACGAAAGGTGTCACTCATTTCTCCACCATAGAACTCACGTCAGCGTACTACCAGATAGAGCTGCACCCAGCGAGCAGGAAGTACACGGCCTTCATCACACCCTTTGGGTGTTACCAATTCAGGAGAATGCCCTTCGGCCTAGCATCCGCTGCGGCTGTGTTTCAGAAGCTGATGCATAGATTGTTCAAGGACATCTCAGGGGTGCAGTATTTTCAAGATGACATCCTGGTGATAGGCTCATCCAAAGGAGATCACGACAAGAAGCTGCATAGAGTCCTAGGGGTTCTGCAGAACAAAGGCATGACGGCTGAATGGAGTAAGTGCAGGATTGGAACTCAGGCCGTGACGTACTTAGGTCACGAAATAGGGACACATGGCATCTCACCGAAGGTACAGAATGTGGAGGCAATCAAAAATGCCAAAGCCCCATGCTCCAAGGAAGAAGTGCGGTCATTCCTGGGAATGGCTGAGTATTATAGCAAATTTGTGAGACACTTCGCCACCAGAACACACAGGATGAGGCAACTGACCAGGGACAAGACCAAATTTGATTGGGATGCGGAAGCCCAACTAGAATTTGACACAGTCAAGGATTGCATCAGCCAGGCCATCCCGCTACAAGGATACGTGCCAAATGGCAAGACAATAGTGACCAAAAACATGCGCCAAGACCGCCGACAAAGGCTTGGGGGCGGTCTTGGCGCAGGAGAGAGAAGATGGGTCCACGGAGACGATCAGCTTCGCGTCGCGAGCACTGTCCCCAACGGAACAGAGGTACAGTGTGATCGAAAAGGAGATGCTGGCGGTCACCTGGGCAATGAACAAGTTTCGCCAGTTTATTTGGGGCACCAGATTTAAACTCCAAACAGATCACAAGCCACTCGTGAAAGTTTTGACTTCCTCAGGCCATGATACAGCGACCCCAAGAATTGCAAAAATGACTTTGAAACTGCTGGACTACACCTATGACGTGGAATATCTGCCCGGAACACAAAACAGGGTCGCTGATTACCTCAGCCGGGCTGCGGCCATGGAGAAGGCGCCGGAGGAGGCCCAGGACAGGGAAGAGATGGTAGCCAGCATGGAAGACCATGAGACGACGATCAGTGCCCAGGAATGGGAGGCCGCCTACGAAACGGATGTGGAGAAAACGGAAGTCAAAAGGCACCTCACCTCCGGCTGGCCGGACAAAAAGAAGCTTGCAGAAGGAGTGCGGAGGTTCTTTGAGATGAGGGAAGAACTGTCCATAAGTGATTCAGGGATATTCTTGTATAGAGGTGAAAGGGTCGTGCCCCCGGACTCCCTAATACCCAAACTGTTGAAGCAGCTGCATGAGGGTCATTTGGGCATAGTGAAAACCAAGGCACGAGTCAAGCAGATGTACTGGTGGCCGGGTCTGGACGCACAATTTGAAAGACTAGTGAGGGAGTGTGGTCAGTGCCAGGGAGCGGACAAGGTTTTACGACCACTCAGACCAGCACTGGGGAAGTTCGACACCCCCCAAGGTCCCTGGGAGAATGTAGCTATAGACATATTAGGGCCCGTCCTGGACAGCAGAGGAGTGAACAAATACATATGTGTCATGATGGATAAGTACTCCAAATGGCCCGAAGTGGACATACAAGAATCCATGGAAACGGACACGATTCTGAAATTCCTGACGTCTGTCTTCTTGAGAGAGGGTATACCCAAATCTATTCTCAGTGACAATGGTCCGCAATTTGTATCGGACAAATGGGTCCGGTTTATGAGGAGGAACGGGATTGAGTTGAGGCACACGGCTGTTTACCACCCTGCCTGCAACGGCCAAGGGGAGCGGTTTAACCGCGTGCTAATGGGATCCATACAGGCAGCCATCTCGCAGGGAAAAGACTGGGAGACGGAAGTGATGAGCATGCTGTGGGCCTACCGGATCACCCCCACGGCCGTGGGATACAGCCCGTTCCAGGTACTAAGAGGTCGACATCCGTTCACACGGGACAACGTAGTGTGGAGGGAAAAGACCATCACCAGCAAGTGGTCCCCTGCAGTGGTGCAGCACAACCTGGAGAAGGCCCAGAAGATCTATGCTGCCCACTACGATAAACGACGTAATGTGAAGGAAACAGGGCTGGTAGAAGGAGAGTGGGTCAGGGTCAAACTCCCTACCATGCAAAGGAAAGGTGAAAGTAAGTTTATCCAGCCCTTACAGGTCCAGGAGGTGCGAGGCAGAGCGGCCCTCCTTAGCGACGGAAAGGTGTGGTCCCAAGACCGCATGGCCAGAGTTAACAAGATAATAGTGTGGCCCAAGTCCGAGGAGGAAGAGATACGGGTGGACTGCCAAGAAGCAAGACCCCAACCGGAGCACGATGCAGTAGACCAGTGGGAAGGTGCAGAAGTGGACAACGAGACAGAGGCGCCCAACACGGAGTCTACCGACAGAGAAGAGGCACCAGCGAGTGTAGCACAGAGAGGAGATTCGAGAGATGGTGAGAGATCACGATGTGAGACTGAGGTGGAAGAGAACATGCCGGTAAGACACACCCGCAGTGGCAGGCCTGTCACCGCGCCCTTGCGATACAGAGACTTCATAATGGATGGACAATAGAGAGGGGCTCCCCCCAGCGCCCTCCTAGACACTGACTTTTGGTCCACGGGACACCCAGCAAGTCGGGGGGGGGATGTTATCCTGTTTATATTAAAAGGGGGGAGATATGTGGTGTGCGCTCTAGTCTATGCGCGTGTACGCGATGACGCGTCACGCCATAGACTGGAGCGTCAGGAGCGCGCGCATGCGCAGAGCGGGATTGTGAGAAGGCGCGAAGAGAGAAACGGAGTTGGCGACCGGAGCTAGGATAATAAGACGCTCGGCGCCCTGGCTCAGTTACTTGTGTTCCAAAGCAATAAATACCTGTTACCTCTACACTGGCTCGAGTGTGTGCTTTAGGGAGAAGAACCAGACATTACACACAGCAAAATTATTTTTAAAACTGACTCTGTTGTCAGTCAATTTTTGTTTTTTGTGTTCAAATCCACTCTAATTCAATTCAGGTCTTACTTCACCCTGGGTGTGTCTGTTCGATCTCTGAATTCTGTTACACGGACCTCGCATAACAATGTGGCTGTGGGATTTTTCTCTTATTCTTTCTCTTCGTTTACCCTTTCCCTTGCTACACTCTCTAGGGTGTATCGGTTTTGATTTAGTTGAGGTTGTTGTGTCTGTATCTATCAAAGACGTTTTAATGAATGAACTCTAGTATGTAACGTTTGACACTAGAGAATAATTTTATTTCGGAATACAATCTTTATAGCATTTGCGTTGTACTTCACATCTTGTTTTACAGGCTTGAAAAAGTCGTCTCCACGACGAAACACGTGTCGGCTGTCTGCATCAACGTGATTACTACAGTTGAACGATACTACAAGCTTGATTGACACTTTATATATGGACACTATCCCATTTGCATAGTCTTGTATCTGGCCATATTAGTCTGTGCACTGAGTTGCTTTTCTCCATTTGCTTGTTTGAAATTAAAATTGACTGACAACAGAGTCAGTTTCAACAATAATTTGCCTGTGCTCTATATTGTATAATTTGAATTTATGTATAGAGGTGAATTTCATTTCTCCTCCTAAGGGGCAACGCTGGTAAGTGGCACCGTTTTTGTATTGAGCACGCCTATATACCAGGTTCTCTAATCCTCTGCTAACCTTATGCAGGTGCTGATTGCTCTCTATAGGCTCTGCCATTTGTTCTCATTGTGGAAAAATGTTGTCCCATTGGGAGTAGATTTTCTATTATTAAACACTAGGAGGCTGGTTTTTTACCGGATATTTAGGACACATCTTGTTCTGACTACTATACTGTGGTTCCACCTCCGTGGGAGGGGTCTTGTATGGAAGAGTGATAAACCAGTCTGAGGTACACCTGGTCTTTACTCACACTCCCCCTTCATTCTTTGAGCAGAGTCTGAGAGTTTCATCAGTCTGTCCCCATCCAAGAAGGCATGACTGTGGCGTCCGCTCAGGGATCACCATTTAAAGGACACCTGTGGTCAGGCCCTGAGTGCTTCTGGGATGCAGTGGAGTGTGGACATGGTGATGGGTGCGTTCACAGTAGGCAGTGCAGTGGGGTAGATTCTTGCCCTGAAGGTACAGTGCTCTGTGGAGTATTTGTCTGGTGCTGCTATACAGGCATGTAAAAGGCTAGTTTCCCTAGAGTACAGTGTACACACTTGTGTTACTGACCTGACAAGCAGCAGTGTCATGGACTGGTATTAGTAGGGTGCAGTGCAGTGTGGTAGATTGGTGTCCTTAAGATACAGTGTGGTGTGGTAGATTGGTGTCCTTAGGTGCCAGTGTGGTAGATCAGTGTTCTTAGGATGCAGTGCAGTGCGGTAGATTAGTGTTCTTAGAATGCTGTGTGTTAGATTGGTGTCCTTAGGATGCAGTGTGGTAGATTGGTGTTGTTAGGATGCAGTGCACTTTGCTAGACTAATGTCCTTAGGATGCAATGCATTGTGGTAGATTGGTGTCCTAAGGATGCAATGCATTGTGGTAGATTAGTGTTCTAAGGATGCAGTGTGGTGTGATAGATTGGTGTCCTTAAGATACAGTGTGGTGTGGTAGATTGGTGTCCTTAGGTGCCAGTGCTGTAGATCAGTGTTCTTAGGAAGCAGTGTGGGAGATTAGTGTTCTAAGGATGCAGTGTGGTGTGGTAGATTGGTGTCTTTAGGATGCAGTAGGGTGTGGTAAATTGATGTTCTTACGATACAGAGTGGTGTGGTAGATTGGTGTCTTTAGGATGTAGTGTGGTATGGTAGATTGGTGTTCTTAGGATACAGTGCGGTGTGGTAGTTATGTGTCCTTAGGTGCCAGTGTGGTAGATCAATGTTCTTAGGATGCAGTGCAGTGCGGTAGATTAGTGTTCTTAGAATGCTGTGTGTTAGATTGGTGTCCTTAGGATGCAGTGTGGTAGATTAGTGTTCTTAGGCTGCAGTGTGGTGTGGTAGATTGGTGTCTTTAGGATACAGTGCAGTGTAGTAGATTGGTGTCCTTAGATGCCAGTGTGGTAGATCAGTATTCTTAGTCTTAGATTACAGTGCAGTATGGTAGACTAGTGTTTCTAAAATGCAGTGTGGTAGATTAGTGTTCTTAGGATGCAGTGCGGTGTGGTAGATTGGTGTTCTTAGGATACAGTGCAGTATGGTAGACTAGTGTTCCTAAAATGCGGTGTGGTAGATTAGTGTTCTTAGGATGCAGTGCAGTATGGTAGACTAGTGTTCCTAAAATGCGGTGTGGTAGATTAGTGTTCTTAGGATGCAGTGCGGTGTGGTAGATTAGTGTTCTTAGGATGCAGTGCGGTGTGGTAGATTGGTGTTCTTAGGATACAGTGCAGTATGGTAGACTAAAATGCGGTGTGGTAGATTAGTGTTCTTAGAATGCAGTGCAGTATGGTAGACTAGTGTTCCTAAAATGCGGTGTGGTAGATTAGTGTTCTTAGGATGCAGTGCGGTGTGGTAGATTAGTGTTCTTAGGATGCAGTGCGGTGTGGTAGATTGGTGTTCTTAGGATACAGTGCAGTATGGTAGACTAGTGTTCCTAAAATGCGGTGTGGTAGATTAGTGTTCTTAGGATGCAGTGCAGTATGGTAGACTAGTGTTCCTAAAATGCGGTGTGGTAGATTAGTGTTCTTAGGATGCAGTGCGGTGTGGTAGATTAGTGTTCTTAGGATGCAGTGCGGTGTGGTAGATTGGTGTTCTTAGGATACAGTGCAGTATGGTAGACTAGTGTTCCTAAAATGCGGTGTGATAGATTAGTGTCCTTAGGATACAGTGTGATGTGGTAGATTGGTGTCCTTGGGTGCCAGTGTGGTAGATCAGTATTCTTAGTCTTAGATTACAGTGCAGTATGGTAGACTAGTGTTTCTAAAATGCAGTGTGGTAGATTAGTGTTCTTAGGATGCAGTGCGGTGTGGTAGATTGGTGTTCTTAGGATACAGTGCAGTATGGTAGACTAGTGTTCCTAAAATGCAGTGTGGTAGATTAGTGTTCTTAGGATGCAGTGCGGTGTGGTAGATTGGTGTTCTTAGGATACAGTGCAGTATGGTAGACTAGTGTTCCTAAAATGCGGTGTGGTAGATTAGTGTTCTTAGGATGCAGTGCAGTATGGTTGACTAGTGTTCCTAAAATGCGGTGCGGTAGATTAGTGTTCTTAGGATGCAGTGCGGTGTGGTAGATTAGTGTTCTTAGGATGCAGTGCGGTGTGGTAGATTGGTGTTCTTAGGATACAGTGCAGTATGGTAGACTAGTGTTCCTAAAATGCGGTGTGGTAGATTAGTGTTCTTAGGATGCAGTGCAGTATGGTAGACTAGTGTTCCTAAAATGCGGTGTGGTAGATTAGTGTTCTTAGGATGCAGTGCGGTGTGGTAGATTAGTGTTCTTAGGATGCAGTGCGGTGTGGTAGATTGGTGTTCTTAGGATACAGTGCAGTATGGTAGACTAGTGTTCCTAAAATGCGGTGTGGTAGATTAGTGTTCTTAGGATGCAGTGCAGTATGGTAGACTAGTGTTCCTAAAATGCGGTGTGGTAGATTAGTGTTCTTAGGATGCAGTGCGGTGTGGTAGATTAGTGTTCTTAGGATGCAGTGCGGTGTGGTAGATTAGTGTTCTTAGGATGCAGTGCAGTATGGTAGACTAGTGTTCCTAAAATGCGGTGTGGTAGATTAGTGTTCTTAGGATGCAGTGCGGTGTGGTAGATTAGTGTTCTTAGGATGCAGTGCGGTGTGGTAGATTGGTGTTCTTAGGATACAGTGCAGTATGGTAGACTAGTGTTCCTAAAATGCGGTGTGGTAGATTAGTGTTCTTAGGATGCAGTGCAGTATGGTAGACTAGTGTTCCTAAAATGCGGTGTGGTAGATTAGTGTTCTTAGGATGCAGTGCGGTGTGGTAGATTAGTGTTCTTAGGATGCAGTGCGGTGTGGTAGATTGGTGTTCTTAGGATACAGTGCAGTATGGTAGACTAGTGTTCCTAAAATGCGGTGTGGTAGATTAGTGTCCTTAGGATACAGTGTGATGTGGTAGATTGGTGTCCTTAGGTGCCAGTGTGGTAGATCAGTATTCTTAGTCTTAGATTACAGTGCAGTATGGTAGACTAGTGTTTCTAAAATGCAGTGTGGTAGATTAGTGTTCTTAGGATGCAGTGCGGTGTGGTAGATTGGTGTTCTTAGGATACAGTGCAGTATGGTAGACTAGTGTTCCTAAAATGCAGTGTGGTAGATTAGTGTTCTTAGGATGCAGTGCAGTATGGTAGACTAGTGTTCCTAAAATGCGGTGTGGTAGATTAGTGTTCTTAGGATGCAGTGCGGTGTGGTAGATTAGTGTTCTTAGGATGCAGTGCGGTGTGGTAGATTGGTGTTCTTAGGATACAGTGCAGTATGGTAGACTAGTGTTCCTAAAATGCGGTGTGGTAGATTAGTGTTCTTAGGATGCAGTGCAGTATGGTAGACTAGTGTTCCTAAAATGCGGTGTGGTAGATTAGTGTTCTTAGGATGCAGTGCGGTGTGGTAGATTAGTGTTCTTAGGATGCAGTGCGGTGTGGTAGATTGGTGTTCTTAGGATACAGTGCAGTATGGTAGACTAGTGTTCCTAAAATGCGGTGTGATAGATTAGTGTTCTTAGGATGCAGTGCAGTATGGTAGACTAGTGTTCCTAAAATGCGGTGTGGTAGATTAGTGTTCTTAGGATGCAGTGCGGTGTGGTAGATTAGTGTTCTTAGGATGCAGTGCGGTGTGGTAGATTGGTGTTCTTAGGATACAGTGCAGTATGGTAGACTAGTGTTCCTAAAATGCGGTGTGGTAGATTAGTGTCCTTAGGATACAGTGTGATGTGGTAGATTGGTGTCCTTAGGTGCCAGTGTGGTAGATCAGTGGGGCATGTTGGCAATGAGTAGTGATAATTATGGCTAAATGCGCTTAGCACATTTTATTTATCTCTGCCTATCGCTGGATATTTTAGCGGAGAAAACCTGCTATTAGCAACGTTTTTCTCCATTGTGCTAAAATATCCAGCGATACTGGCGAAATGCGAGAATATCGCTGGAAATCCAGCGATATTCTCGCATAAACGCCAATGGGGGCTTAATGTGATAATCCACCCCCCATTGACCATACAGGTAAGTCAACTTTTTAGCAGGCATTGGATTCTAGCGATAATCGCGCTTAGCTCAATTTTTTTATCGCTTCGCCTGCCTTGCTAATCGGCGATAGCTGTGTTAGCGACTGTTTTCAGTCGCTAACAGTTTGGGTACGCCCACTTTGCATGTCATAAGCAATTAATATCGCTGACATGCAAAGCGGGCACCAAACCTGTAGCTATCGCCTAAAAGCTGTCGCTAACTGCTGTTAGCGACAACTTGCTAATGGCGCGATATAAATATCGCCGCTTTTGCGGGAAAAAGTCCAGCTAAAGCGGCGATATCACCCTTGCTAATATACCCCAGTGTTCTTAGGATGCAGTGCAGTGTGGTAGATTAGTGTTCTTAGGATGCGGTGTGGTTGATTGTTGTTGTTAGGGTGCAGTGCAGTTTGCTAGACTGATGTACTTAGGATGCAGTGCATTGTGGTAGATTGGTGTCCTAAGGATTCAGTGCAGGGTGGTAGATTAGTGTTTTTAGGATGCAGTGCTGTATGGTAGATCAGTGTTCTTAGGATGCAGTGTGGTGTGGTAGATTGTGTCTTTAAGATGCAGTGCATTGTGATAGATTGGTGTCCTTAAAATACAGTGTGGTGTGGTAGATCAGTGTCCTTAGGTGCCAGTGTGGTAGATCAGTGTTCTTAGAATGCGGTGTGGTAGATTGGTGTCCTTAAAATACAGTGTGGTGTGGTAGATCAGTGTCCTTAGGTGCCAGTGTGGTAGATCAGTGTTCTTAGAATGCGGTGTGGTAGATTGGTGTCCTGAGGATGCAGTGTGGTAGATTGGTGTCCTTAGGATGCAGTGCAGTTTGCTAGACTAATATTCTTAGGATGCAGTGCATTGTGGTAGATTGCCATCCTTAGAATGCAGTGCAGTGTGGTAGATTAGTGTTTTTAGGATGCAGTGTGGTGTGGTAGATTGGTGTTCTTAGGAGGCAGTGCATTGTGGTAGATTAGTGTCCTTAGGATGCAGTGTGGTGTGGTGGATCGGTGTCCTTAGGTGCCAGTGAGGTACATCAGTGCTCTTAGGATGCAGTGCATTGTGGTAGATTGGTGTCCTTAGGATGCAGTGCAGTGTGGTAGATTAGTGTTCTTAGGATGCAGTGCAGTAGATCAGTGTTCTTAGGATGCACTGCAGGGTGGTAGATTGGTGTCCTTAGGATGCAGTGCAGTGTTGTAGATTACTGTTCTTAGGATGCAGTACAGTGTTGTAGATTACTGTTCTTAGGATGCAGTACAGTGTTGTAGATTACTGTTCTTAGGATGCAGTGCAGTGTTGCAGATTGGTGTCCTTATAATACAATGTAGTGAGGTAGATTGGTTTTCTTAGGGTGCAGTGTGGTACATTAGTGTTCTCAGGATGCAGTGCAGTGTGTAGATTACTGTTCTTAGGATGCAATGAAGTATGGTAGTTTGCTGGTCTTAGGGTGCACTGCAGGGTAGTAGATTGGTGTCTTTAGGATGCAGTGCAGTGTGGTAATTAGTGTTCTTAGGATGCAGTGCATTGTGGTAGATTGGTGTTCTTGTGATGCAGTGTGGTGAGTTAGCTTCCTTGTGATACAGTGCATTGTGATTTGTTAGCATTTCTAGAACACTGCATGCTATGTTAATGTCACATGTATGAGTGCTATATATTTTCTTTGCATATGTAGGAAGCAGTGCAGTGGTCTTGTTGGGATGCACTGTATACAACACAGCGCAGTGTGGTGGATTAGTGTCCTTTGGATTCAGAGCACTGGGTAGCTGCCCCGTAAGATGCAAGCAGAGTGAAGAGTTGGTGTCCTAAGGATTCAGTTCTTTGTGGTGGGTTAGTATCCTTAGGATGCAGTGCAATCTGGCGGGTTAGTATCCCTAGAGTGCAGTGCAATCTGGTGTGTTGAAATCCATAGGATGCAGTTCTGTGTAGTGTGTTTATTTCTTGGGGATGCAGTACAAAGGCTATGTGTCCCTTGGTTCAGACCAGGGGGTTAGAGTCTTTGGGATGCAGTGCAACCTGGTGGATTGAAAACCATAGAGTGCAGTGTAATTGGTTATTGAGTTGGGATGCGGTGCATAGGTTAGCATCCCTTGGATGCAGTGCAGAGTGGTAGATTATTGTCCGTAGGTACAGTCTGGTTGGTTAGCATCCTTAAGATGCAGTCCATTGTGGTGTGCTAACATCCTTAGAATGCAAAACTTCACTATGGAAGATTGTATCTGTAGGATAAAGTGCAGTGTGGTGAATTAATGTCTGTGGGTTGCAGTGCACAGTTTAGTGTCCCTTGGATACAGACGTGTGGGTTAGTGTCAGCCTTCCCTTTAGTATGTGGGCTGTGGCCATAGGATGTAGTGTGATGGGCTACTGTCCTGTGATTGCAGTGTACAGTTTAAAACCCCTTAAATGCAGATTTAGGTTAGTGTCAGCATTCACCCCAGTAAGGTAGATTGTATCTACAGGATGCAGTGCATTGTGGTGGGTAATGTCTTTGAGTTGCAGTGAACACGTTAGTGTCTCTTGGATGCACAACAGTGGGTTTGTGTCAGCATTCACTCCAGTGTGGTGGATTGTATCCACAGGATGTTGTTCTGTGTGGTGGGTTACTGCCTCAGGGTTGCAGTGTACAGGTGGATGCAGAAGAATGGGTTAGTGTCAGCTTTCACTCCAGTGTGGTGGTTTGTTTCCACAGGATGTAGTGTGGTGGGTTAATGCCTTGTGGTTGCAGTGCACAGTATAGTGTCTCTTTGATGCTGAAGAGTGGTTTCGTGTCAGCATTCACCCCAGTGTGGTGGGTTGTATCCACTGTTTGCAGTGGGGTGGGTTACTGTCTTGTGGTTGCAGTGTACAGTTGAATGCATAAGCATAGGTTAGTGTCAACATTCACCCCAGTGTGGTGGGTTGTATCCACCGTTTGCAATGAGGTGGGTTACTGTCTTGTGGTTGCATTGTACAGTTGAATGCACAAACGTGGGTTAGTGTCAGCATTCACTCCAGTGTGGTGGGCTGTATCCACAGTTTGCAGTGGGGTGGGTTACTGTCTTGGGGTTGCAGTGTTCAGTTGAATGCATAAGCATAGGTTAGTGTCCGCATTCACTCCAGTGTGGTGGGTTGTATCCACAGTTTGCAGTGGGGTGGGGTACTGTCTTGTGGTTGCAGTGTACAGTTGAATGCATAAGCATAGGTTAGTGTCAACATTCACCCCAGTGTGGTGGGTTGTATCCACCGTTTGCAATGAGGTGGGTTACTGTCTTGTGGTTGCATTGTACAGTTGAATGCACAAACGTGGGTTAGTGTCAGCATTCACTCCAGTGTGGTGGGCTGTATCCACAGTTTGCAGTGGGGTGGGGTACTGTCTTGGGGTTGCAGTGTACAGTTGAATGCACAAACGTGGGTTAGTGTCAGCATTCACTCCAGTGTGGTGGGCTGTATCCACAGTTTGCAGTGGGGTGGGGTACTGTCTCGGGGTTGCAGTGTTCAGTTGAATGCATAAGCATAGGTTAGTGTCAACATTCACCCCAGTGTGGTGGGTTGTATCCACAGTTTGCAGTGGGGTGGGTTACTGTCTCGGGGTTGCAGTGTTCAGTTGAATGCATAAGCATAGGTTAGTGTCCGCATTCACTCCAGTGTGGTGGGCTGTATCCACAGTTTGCAGTGGGGTGGGTTACTGTCTTGGGGTTGCAGTGTTCAGTTGAATGCATAAGCATAGGTTAGTGTCCGCATTCACTCCAGTGTGGTGGGTTGTATCCACAGTTTGCAGTGGGGTGGGGTACTGTCTTGTGGTTGCAGTGTACAGTTGAATGCATAAGCATAGGTTAGTGTCAACATTCACCCCAGTGTGGTGGGTTGTATCCACCGTTTGCAATGAGGTGGGTTACTGTCTTGTGGTTGCATTGTACAGTTGAATGCACAAACGTGGGTTAGTGTCAGCATTCACTCCAGTGTGGTGGGCTGTATCCACAGTTTGCAGTGGGGTGGGGTACTGTCTTGGGGTTGCAGTGTACAGTTGAATGCACAAACGTGGGTTAGTGTCAGCATTCACTCCAGTGTGGTGGGCTGTATCCACAGTTTGCAGTGGGGTGGGGTACTGTCTCGGGGTTGCAGTGTTCAGTTGAATGCATAAGCATAGGTTAGTGTCAACATTCACCCCAGTGTGGTGGGCTGTATCCACAGTTTGCAGTGGGGTGGGTTACTGTCTCGGGGTTGCAGTGTTCAGTTGAATGCATAAGCATAGGTTAGTGTCAGCATTCACTCCAGTGTGGTGGGCTGTATCCACAGTTTGCAGTGGGGTGGGGTACTGTCTCGGGGTTGCAGTGTTCAGTTGAATGCATAAGCATAGGTTAGTGTCAACATTCACTCCAGTGTGGTGGGCTGTATCCACAGTTTGCAGTGGGGTGGGGTACTGTCTCGGGGTTGCAGTGTTCAGTTGAATGCATAAGCATAGGTTAGTGTCAGCATTCACTCCAGTGTGGTGGGCTGTATCCACAGTTTGCAGTGGGGTGGGGTACTGTCTCGGGGTTGCAGTGTTCAGTTGAATGCATAAGCATAGGTTAGTGTCAACATTCACTCCAGTGTGGTGGGCTGTATCCACAGTTTGCAGTGGGGTGGGGTACTGTCTCGGGGTTGCAGTGTTCAGTTGAATGCATAAGCATAGGTTAGTGTCAGCATTCACTCCAGTGTGGTGGGTTGTATTCGCAGTTTGCAGTGGGTGGGTTACTGTCTTGTGGTTGCAGTGTTCAGTTGAATGCATAAGCATAGGTTAGTGTCAGCATTCACTCCAGTGTGGTGGGTTGTATTCGCAGTTTGCAGTGGGTGGGTTACTGTCTTGTGGTTGCAGTGTTCAGTTGAATGCATAAGCATAGGTTAGTGTCAACATTCACTCCAGTGTGGTGGGCTGTATCCACAGTTTGCAGTGGGGTGGGGTACTGTCTCGGGGTTGCAGTGTTCAGTTGAATGCATAAGCATAGGTTAGTGTCAGCATTCACTCCAGTGTGGTGGGCTGTATCCACAGTTTGCAGTGGGGTGGGGTACTGTCTCGGGGTTGCAGTGTTCAGTTGAATGCATAAGCATAGGTTAGTGTCAACATTCACTCCAGTGTGGTGGGCTGTATCCACAGTTTGCAGTGGGGTGGGGTACTGTCTCGGGGTTGCAGTGTTCAGTTGAATGCATAAGCATAGGTTAGTGTCAGCATTCACTCCAGTGTGGTGGGTTGTATTCGCAGTTTGCAGTGGGTGGGTTACTGTCTTGTGGTTGCAGTGTTCAGTTGAATGCATAAGCATAGGTTAGTGTCAGCATTCACTCCAGTGTGGTGGGTTGTATTCGCAGTTTGCAGTGGGTGGGTTACTGTCTTGTGGTTGCAGTGTTCAGTTGAATGCATAAGCATAGGTTAGTGTCAACATTCACTCCAGTGTGGTGGGCTGTATCCACAGTTTGCAGTGGGGTGGGTTACTGTCTTGGGGTTGCAGTGTTCAGTTGAATGCATAAGCATAGGTTAGTGTCAGCATTCACTCCAGTGTGGTGGGTTGTATCCACAGTTTGCAGTGGGTGGGTTACTGTCTTGTGGTTGCAGTGTTCAGTTGAATGCATAAGCATAGGTTAGTGTCAGCATTCACTCCAGTGTGGTGGGTTGTATTCGCAGTTTGCAGTGGGTGGGTTACTGTCTTGGGGTTGCAGTGTTCAGTTGAATGCATAAGCATAGGTTAGTGTCAGCATTCACTCCAGTGTGGTGGGTTGTATTCGCAGTTTGCAGTGGGTGGGTTACTGTCTTGGGGTTGCAGTGTTCAGTTGAATGCATAAGCATAGGTTAGTGTCAGCATTCACTCCAGTGTGGTGGGCTGTATCCACAGTTTGCAGTGGGGTGGGGTACTGTCTCGGGGTTGCAGTGTTCAGTTAGATGCACAAGAGTGGGTTAGTGTCCGCTTTCAATCCAGGTCAGTGGGGTCAGCTCGCATTCCCAGAATGGAGCCCCCAGGGGTCTCTGTCTTGTAGCTGTTTGTGATGCATCCGCACTGACGTCAGAGATGACCTCTCTGTGGACAGAGCTCTGAAGGTGAAGGTGCTCTGTGCCCCTTTCACTCCTCTTTATACCTCTTTCCTTCATTTTCTATCTTTTTTTTATCTCCCGCTTTTTCTTTTTGTTACCCGTTCTTGGTGATTTCGTGCTTTCTTATTTTACTTCCTTTCATCCTCCACTTTCTTTCCTAATTTCTGAACGTGTTTTTGTCTTTCTTCCTTCCTCTATCTTTCTTTGACTCTATATTTTCTCCCCCTTTCCCTTTCCTCCTCCACGCTCCTCTATCCTTCCTTCCCTCCTTTCACTGTATTCCTTTTTTTACTTTCCATGTTCTATCTTTAGTTTTTGCTCATCTTCTAGTTTCTGTCCCTTTCTCTTCGTTTTCTTTTGCTTTATATTCCGTTATCTTCCTTTTTGTTTCTTTATTTCTGTTCCTTCTTTGCTTCCTCTCTTTCCATCTGTCTCTTCAAGTCTGCCTGCATTTCGTCCTCTCACGCCCTCTGTCTCTCCCTCCATTCCAATTGAGCACTTAAAAGATGTAATTAAAGGAGGCGCCCAGACTCCTCAGCGCTAGACACAAAGCATACGGTTATTTTGGGAAACACTTCGACTTTTGGCTGAAGTCTTGCTGGGCTGGAAGTTGAATCTTCTGTGGGCAGGAGGAGTGTTTGCAGCGAGAACCAGCAATCTGCACGGAGTCCTCGGGATCCATGTCTCCTCGGGTGCTGCCACGTCCCAGACTCCTGGGCCTTGAACTTTAACTCACAATAGGGCGCACTAGTACCCATACCCACAGGCCTCACACTCCTTCTCACAGCAGGGCAGACTAGTACCCAGACCCACAGGCCTCACACTCCTTCTCACAGCAGGGCAGACTAGTACCCAGACCCACAGGCCTCACACTCCTTCTCACAGCAGGGCAGACTAGTACCCAGACCCACAGGCCTCACACTCCTTCTCACAGCAGGGCACACTACTACCCAGACCCATAGGCCTCACACTCCTTCTCACACCTGGGCACACTACTACCCAGACCCACAGGCCTCACACTCCTTCTCACACCAGGGCACACTACTACCCAGACCCACAGGCCTCATACTCCTTCTCACAGCAGGGCAGACTAGTACCCAGACCCACAGGCCTCACACTCCTTCTCACAGCAGGGCAGACTAGTACCCAGACCCACAGGCCTCACACTCCTTCTCACAGCAGGGTAGACTAGTACCCAGACCCACAGGCCTCACACTCCTTCTCACAGCAGGGCACACTACTACCCAGACCCATAGGCCTCACACTCCTTCTCACACCTGGGCACACTACTACCCAGACCCACAGGCCTCACACTCCTTCTCACACCAGGGCACACTACTACCCAGACCCACAGGCCTCACACTCCTTCTCACAGCAGGGCAGACTAGTACCCAGACCCACAGGCCTCACACTCCTTCTCACAGCAGGGCAGACTAGTACCCAGACCCACAGGCCTCACACTCCTTCTCACAGCAGGGCACACTACTACCCAGACCCATAGGCCTCACACTCCTTCTCACACCTGGGCACACTACTACCCAGACCCACAGGCCTCACACTCCTTCTCACACCAGGGCACACTACTACCCAGACCCACAGGCCTCACACTCCTTCTCACACCAGGGCACACTACTACCCAGACCCACAGGCCTCACACTCCTTCTCACAGCAGGGCACACTAGTACCCATACCCACAGGCCTCACACTCCTTCTCACAGCAGGGCAGACTAGTACCCAGACCCCTAGGCCTCACACTACTACCCAGACCCCTAGGCCTCACACTACTACCCAGACCCCTAGGCCTCACACTACTACCCAGACCCCTAGGCCTCACACTACTACCCAGACCCCTAGGCCTCACACTACTACCCAGACCCCTAGGCCTCACACTCCTTCTCACAGCAGGGCACACTACTACCCAGACCCACAGGCCTCACACTCCTTCTCACAGCAGGGCACACTACTACCCAGACCCACAGGCCTCATACTCCTTCTCACAGCAGGGCACACGAGTACTCAGACCCCTAGGCCTCACACTCCTTCTCACAGCAGGGCACACTAGTACCCATACCCACAGGCCTCACACTCCTTCTCACAGCAGGGCACACTACTACCCAGACCCACAGGCCTCACACTCCTTCTCACAGCAGGGCACACTAGTACTCAGACCCCTAGGCCTCACACTCCTTCTCACAGCAGGGCACACTAGTACTCAGACCCCTAGGCCTCACACTCCTTCTCACAGCAGGGCACACTAATACCCAGACCCACAGGCCTTGCACTTCAACTCTCAACATGGCACACTACTACCCATACCCACAGGCCTCACACTCCTTCTCACAGCAGGGCACACTTCTACCCAGACCCCTAGGCCTCACACTCCTTCTCACAGCAGTGCACACTAGTACCCAGACCCACAGGCCTTGCACTTTAACTCACAACATGGCACACTAGTACCCATACCCACAGGCCTCACACTCCTTCTCACAGCAGGGCACTCTACTACAAAGACCCCTAGGCCTCACACTCCTTCTCACAACATGGCACACTAGTACCCATACCCACAGGCCTCACACTCCTTCTCACAGCAGGGCACACTAGTACCCATACCCACAGGCCTCACACTCCTTCTCACAGCAGGGCACACTAATACCCAGACCCACAGGCCTTGCACTTTAACTCACAACATGGCACACTAGTACCCATACCCACAGGCCTCACACTCCTTCTCACAGCAGGGCACTCTACTACCCAGACCCACAGGCCTCTCACTCCTTCTCACAGCAGGGCACACTAGTACTCAGACCCCTAGGCCTCACACTCCTTCTCACAGCAGGGCACACTAGTACCCAGACCCACAGGCCTTGCACTTTAACTCACAACATGGCACACTAGTACCCATACCCACAGGCCTCACACTCCTTCTCACAGCAGGGCACACTAGTACCCAGACCCCTAGGCCTCACACTCCTTCTCACAGCAGTGCACACTAGTACCCAGACCCACAGGCCTTGCACTTTAACTCACAACATGGCACACTAGTACCCATACCCACAGGCCTCACACTCCTTCTCACAGCAGGGCACACTAGTACCCAGACCCCTAGGCCTCACACTCCTTCTCACAGCAGGGCACACTACTACCCAGACCCCTAGGCCTCACACTCCTTCTCACAACATGGCACACTAGTACCCATACCCACAGGCCTCACACTCCTTCTCACAGCAGGGCACACTAGTACCCATACCCACAGGCCTCACACTCCTTCTCACAGCAGGGCACACTAATACCCAGACCCACAGGCCATGCACTTCAACTCTCAACATGGCACACTACTACCCAGACCCACAGGCCTTGCACTCCTTCTCACAGCAGGGCACACTAATACCCAGACCCACAGGCCTCACACTCCTTCTCACAGCAGGGCACACTAATACCCAGACCCACAGGCCATGCACTTCAACTCTCAACATGGCACACTACTACCCAGACCCACAGGCCTCACACTCCTTCTCACAACAGGGCACACTAGTACCCATACCCACAGGCCTCACACTCCTTCTCACAGCAGGGCACACTAGTACCCATACCCACAGGCCTCACACTCCTTCTCACAGCAGGGCACACTACTACCCAGACCCACAGGCCTTGCACTTCAACTCTCAACATAGCACACTACTACCCAGACCCCTAGGCCTCACACTCCTTCTCACAGCAGGGCACACTACTACCCAGACCCCTAGGCCTCACACTCATTCTCACAGCAGGGCACACTACTACCCAGACCCACAGGCCTCACACTCCTTCTCACAGCAGGGCACACTACTACCCAGACCCCTAGGCCTCACACTCCTTCTCACAGCAGGGCACACTACTACCCAGACCCCTAGGCCTCACACTGCTTCTTACTGCAGGGCACACTAGTACCCAGACCCACAGGCCTCACACTCCTTCTCACAGCAGGGCACACTACTACCCAGACCCCTAGGCCTCACACTCCTTCTTACTGCAGGGCACACTAGTACCCAGACCCACAGGCCTTGCACTTCAACTCTCAACATAGCACACTACTACCCAGACCCCTAGGCCTCACACTCCTTCTCACAGCAGGGCCCACTACTACCCAGACCCCTAGGCCTCACACTCCTTCTCACAGCAGGGCACACTACTACCCAGACCCACAGGCCTTGCACTTTAACTCACAACATGGCACACTAGTACCCAGACCCCTAGGCCTCACACTCCTTCTCACAGCAGGGCCCACTACTACCCAGACCCCTAGGCCTCACACTCCTTCTCACAGCAGGGCACACTACTACCCAGACCCACAGGCCTCACACTCCTTCTCACAGCAGGGCACACTAGTACCCATACCCACAGGCCTCACACTCCTTCTCACAGCAGGGCACACTAGTACCCATACCCACAGGCCTCACACTCCTTCTCACAGCAGGGCACACTAATACCCAGACCCACAGGCCTTGCACTTCAACTCTCAACATGGCACACTAGTACCCAGACCCACAGGCCTCACACTCCTTCTCACAGCAGGGCACACTAGTACCCAGACCCACAGGCCTCACACTCCTTCTCACAGCAGGGCACACTAATACCCAGACCCACAGGCCTTGCACTTCAACTCTCAACATGGCACACTACTACTCAGACCCCTAGGCCTCACACTCCTTCTCACAGCAGGGCACACTAGTACCCATACCCACAGGCCTCACACTCCTTCTCACAGCAGGGCACACTAATACCCAGACCCACAGGCCTTGCACTTCAACTCTCAACATGGCACACTACTACCCAGACCCCTAGGCCTCACACTCCTTCTCAGAACAGGGCACACTACTACCCAGACCCCTAGGCCTCACACTCCTTCTCACAGCAGGGCACACTACTACCCAGACCCCTAGGCCTCACACTCCTTCTCACAGCAGGGCACACTACTACCCAGACCCCTAGGCCTCACACTCCTTCTCACAGCAGGGCACACTAGTACCCAGACCCACAGGCCTCACACTCCTTCTCACAGCAGGGCACACTAGTACCCAGACCCACAGGCCTTGCACTTCAACTCTCAACATAGCACACTACTACCCAGACCCCTAGGCCTCACACTCCTTCTCACAGCAGGGCACACTACTACCCAGACCCACAGGCCTCACACTCCTTCTCACAGCAAGGCACACTACTACTGAGACCCCTAGGCCTCACACTCCTTCTCACAGCAGGGCACACTACTACCCAGACCCCTAGGCCTCACACTCCTTCTCACAGCAGGGCACACTACTACCGAGACCCCTAGGCCTCACACTCCTTCTCACAGCAGGGCACACTACTACCCAGACCCACAGGCCTCACACTCCTTCTCACAGCAGGGCACACTAGTACCCATACCCACAGGCCTCACACTCCTTCTCACAGCAGGGCACACTTCTACCCAGACCCCTAGGCCTCACACTCCTTCTCACAGCAGTGCACACTAGTACCCATACCCACAGGCCTCACACTCCTTCTCACAGCAGTGCACACTAGTACCCATACCCACAGGCCTCACACTCCTTCTCACAGCAGGGCACACTAGTACCCAGACCCACAGGCCTCACACTCCTTCTCACAGCAGGGCACTCTACTACCCAGACCCCTAGGCCTCACACTCCTTATCACAGCAGGGCACACTACTACCCAGACCCCTAGGCCTCACACTCCTTCTCACAACATGGCACACTAGTACCCATACCCACAGGCCTCACACTCCTTCTCACAGCAGGGCACACTAGTACCCATACCCACAGGCCTCACACTCCTTCTCACAGCAGGGCACACTAATACCCAGACCCACAGGCCATGCACTTCAACTCTCAACATGGCACACTACTACCCAGACCCACAGGCCTTGCACTCCTTCTCACAGCAGGGCACACTAATACCCAGACCCACAGGCCTCACACTCCTTCTCACAGCAGGGCACACTAATACCCAGACCCACAGGCCATGCACTTCAACTCTCAACATGGCACACTACTACCCAGACCCACAGGCCTCACACTCCTTTTCACAACAGGGCACACTAGTACCCATACCCACAGGCCTCACACTCCTTCTCACAGCAGGGCACACTAGTACCCATACCCACAGGCCTCACACTCCTTCTCACAGCAGGGCACACTACTACCCAGACCCACAGGCCTTGCACTTCAACTCTCAACATAGCACACTACTACCCAGACCCCTAGGCCTCACACTCCTTCTCACAGCAGGGCACACTACTACCCAGACCCCTAGGCCTCACACTCATTCTCACAGCAGGGCACACTACTACCCAGACCCACAGGCCTCACACTCCTTCTCACAGCAGGGCACACTACTACCCAGACCCCTAGGCCTCACACTCCTTCTCACAGCAGGGCATACTACTACCCAGACCCCTAGGCCTCACACTCCTACTTACTGCAGGGCACACTAGTACCCAGACCCACAGGCCTCACACTCCTTCTCACAGCAGGGCACACTACTACCCAGACCCCTAGGCCTCACACTCCTTCTTACTGCAGGGCACACTAGTACCCAGACCCCTAGGCCTCACACTCCTTCTTACTGCAGGGCACACTAGTACCCAGACCCACAGGCCTTGCACTTTAACTCACAACATGGCACACTAGTACCCATACCCACAGGCCTCACACTCCTTCTCACAACAGGGCACACTAGTACCCATACCCACAGGCCTCACACTCCTTCTCACAGCAGGGCACACTAGTACCCATACCCACAGGCCTCACACTCCTTCTCACAGCAGGGCACACTAATACCCAGACCCACAGGCCTTGCACTTCAACTCTCAACATGGCACACTACTACCCAGACCCACAGGCCTCACACTCCTTCTCACAGCAGGGCACACTAGTACCCAGACCCACAGGCCTCACACTCCTTCTCACAGCAGGGCACACTAATACCCAGACCCACAGGCCTTGCACTTCAACTCTCAACATGGCACACTACTACTCAGACCCCTAGGCCTCACACTCCTTCTCACAGCAGGGCACACTAGTACCCATACCCACAGGCCTCACACTCCTTCTCACAGCAGGGCACACTAATACCCAGACCCACAGGCCTTGCACTTCAACTCTCAACATGGCACACTACTACCCAGACCCCTAGGCCTCACACTCCTTCTCAGAACAGGGCACACTACTACCCAGACCCCTAGGCCTCACACTCCTTCTCACAGCAGGGCACACTACTACCCAGACCCCTAGGCCTCACACTCCTTCTCACAGCAGGGCACACTACTACCCAGACCCCTAGGCCTCACACTCCTTCTCACAGCAGGGCACACTAGTACCCAGACCCACAGGCCTCACACTCCTTCTCACAGCAGGGCACACTAGTACCCAGACCCACAGGCCTTGCACTTCAACTCTAAAAAATAGCACACTACTACCCAGACCCCTAGGCCTCACACTTCTTCTCACAGCAGGGCACACTACTACCCAGACCCACAGGCCTCACACTCCTTCTCACAGCAAGGCACACTACTACCGAGACCCCTAGGCCTCACACTCCTTCTCACAGCAGGGCACACTACTACCCAGACCCCTAGGCCTCACACTCCTTCTCACAGCAGGGCACACTACTACCGAGACCCCTAGGCCTCACACTCCTTCTCACAGCAGGGCACACTACTACCCAGACCCACAGGCCTCACACTCCTTCTCACAGCAGGGCACACTAGTACCCAGACCCCTAGGCCTCACACTCCTTCTCACAGCAGGGCACACTACTACCCAGACCCACAGGCCTCACACTCCTTCTCACAGCAGGGCACACTAGTACCCAGACCCCTAGGCCTCACACTCCTTCTCACAGCAGGGCACACTACTACCCAGACCCCTAGGCCTCACACTCCTTCTCACAACAGGGCACACTAGTACCCATACCCACAGGCCTCACACTCCTTCTCACAGCAGGGCACACTACTACCCAGACCCACAGGCCTCACACTCCTTCTCACAGCAGGGCACACTAGTACCCAGACCCACAGGCCTTGCACTCCTTCTCACAGCAGGGCACACTAATACCCAGACCCACAGGCCTTGCACTTCAACTCTCAACATGTGTTAGACGGACCGGGAGGGTCGGCCGAGGACAAGGGGAGAGGTCTCCGTGGAGAGCCGTCTCCAGCGATCGTACAGACAAGTAACTTCCCCCCCACAGATGTACACCACACAAGGATAAGGTTCAACGTTACTTTATAAGCAATTCTTTAAGTACGGTGAAATGGTATAAGGAGGTCTGGACTCAGGGGTCCCCTCTATTCTAGTCTCTTGGTTGGGTAAGGGGGTAGCGGGACAGTCTCGTTACCAATCTGGTGGATATGGTGGTAGATGAAATAGCTCACAATCCTCGAGCTCGGCGTTCTAGATGATCGGGCCGCGGCGGAGCCAGCAGGTCCCGGGATGGTTGAAGGTAGCGACGGTCCGCGGCGGAGCCAGCAGGTCCCGATGAAGGTGGTGGTTACAAACGGTCCGCGGCCACGCCAGCAGGTCCCGACGACGATGAAGGTTTCAGAAGGTTGCGGCAGCGCCAGCAGGCAGGTCGATAGTTCGCAAGGCAGGGCTACGGCAGCGCCAGTAGTCCGTCAAGGATGAGTTCTTCACTGCGTCTCTCGACTCCAGGATACAACTCCTTCCTGCTCTGGAGCTGCCCCAGTTATAGGTCTGGCGCCCTTTGATGTCCGGACCCTCGCACTTGGAGGTCGGGAGGTCCGGGATGAGGGAGTCCAGACACCCAGCAGGGGGGTGGAGCCAGCGCCTGGGGGAGCTGGGGGCGATCGGCACCTGGCGGGGGAGAGCCATCGACACCTCTTTCTCCCATTGCCCTGCCAAGTAGTCCGCTCACCTCCTGGGTGGATGGTGGTGCCGGGATGTCGGGGCCTGGCCAGGCCCAGGGTTAGGGTCGATCGGAGGCCACGCGGCCTCGTGGTGCTGTGTCCAAGATGGCGCCCAGGCCGGGCGAGAGGGCCGGTAGGGAATCGGGCCCATGGTGTGGAGATGTTCAGGGGCAGGGGTCCCATATGAAACGGGAAACGGGTGGTTGTTGCGTGTAACACCTGAAGAGCCGGGCTCGGGCCTGGTCGTGCGGGGGGGGAGCAAGCCTTACACGTGGCCTGTCCAACATGCGTCCCCCCCAGCTGAAGGCGGGGAGAGTCACCCATCCTCTTGGGGACTCTCTTCGTCGAGGCGGAAAAAGCGTGACAGGCCATCTGCGTTGGCGTGGTCTTGCCCGGGTCGATGTTCCACAGTGAAGTCCATCCCCTGCAGGGAGATGGACCAACGCAAGAGTTTCGGGTTTTCCCCCCGCATCTGCATTAGCCACTGCAAGGGCCGATGATCGGTCTGTACCCGGAAGTGGGTGCCGAAGAGATAAGGCCGGAGCTTTTTGAGGGCCCACACCACAGCGAAGGCCTCCCTCTCGATGGTGCTCCAGCGTTGTTCTCGGGCCAGGAGCCGTCTGCTGATGAAAGCCACTGGCTGGTCAAGTCCTTCGGGGTTCAGCTGGGAAAGGACTGCCCCAATGCCATGGTCGGAGGCATCCGTTTGGACGATAAATTCCCGACTGTAGTCGGGGGCCTGGAGCACAGGGGCGGAGCACATGGCGGCCTTCAGCTTCTCGAAGGCCGCTTGACAGTCTGGGGTCCAGTTGACCTTCTTTGGTTGGTTTTTGGATGTGAGTTCCGTGAGGGGCCCCACAATGCTGCCATAGTCCCTCACGAACCGCCTGTAGTAGCCTGTGAGTCCCAAGAAGGCGCGGACCTCGGTCTGGGTGATGGGGGGCTGCCAAGACTGGATGGCAGCGATCTTGAGTTGCAGAGGGGCCACCAGACCGCTTCCCACCTGGTGCCCGAGATAGGTCACGGACCCTTGGCCAATTTGGCATTTGCTGGCCTTGATCGTGAGGCCAGCTCGTTGGAGGGCCTGTAGCACCTCTCGGAGGTGGTGGAGGTGGTCGGACCAGTGGCGGCTGTACACAGCGATATCGTCCAGGTAGGCGGCGCTGAATTCTTCGAGTCCCGCCAGGACCTGGTTTACTAGCCGCTGAAATGTTGCTGGGGCATTCTTCATGCCGAATGGCATGACCTTGAAGTGATAGTGGCCATCAGGGGTGGAGAAGGCAGATCGTTCTTGGGCCCGGGGTGTGAGACCGATCTGCCAGTAGCCCGCTGTCAGGTCGAAGATGCTGAGGTAGCGGGCAGCTCCCATGCGGTCGATTAGTTCATCTGCTCGGGGAATGGGGTGTGCGTCTGTTCTGGTGACCGCATTCAAGCCCCGGTAGTCGACGCAGAACCGGAGCTCAGGCGTGGTGCCGGGGGCGGCCGCTTTGGGGACCAGTACCACTGGGCTGGCCCAGGGGCTGTCTGAGGGCTCGATGACCCCGAGTGTGAGCATCTTGGCCACCTCCTCTTGGATGCAGGCCCGTACCCGATCTGGTACGCGGTAGGCCCGATGGCGGATAGGGGGACTGTCTCCAGTGTCCACGTCGTGTAAACACCAGGGGGTGACCCCTGGGGTGAGGGAGAACAGGGTGGCGAACTGCAGCAGGAGGTCTCGGCAGCCTTGGCGCTGTTCCAGGGTGAGGGCCTCCGAGAGTCGGACCCCGTCCACGGAGCCGTCCATCTCCCGAGTCCGTAGGAGGTCAGGGAGGGGTTCGGAGTCCTCCTCGGCTCCATTGTCTGTTGCCATCAGGAGGCTGAGCTCTGAGCGCACAAAGTGGGGTTTCAGTCTATTGGCGTGGAGGACCCGGAGAGGGTTCCGTGAAGATTCCATATCGATGAGATAGGTGACAGGGCTCTTGCGCTCGACTACTTTGAAGGGCCCCGTCCACTTGTCTTGCAGGGCACACGGTTCGGTGGGAGACATTACCCACACTTGTTGGCCGGGTTCAAATTCGATGGAGGAGGCATTTTGATCGTACCACCTTTTCATGTCTTCCTGACTGGCCTCCAAGTTTGCTTTTGCCATCTCGCTGAACCGTCTGGTCTGGTTGCGGAGGGTTAGGAGGTATTTGAAAACATCTGGAGGGTTCTTTAGAGGGGGCATTTCCCAGCCTTCTTTGACTAGGCTGAGCGGCCCTCGCACAGGGTGTCCATACAAGAGTTCGAACGGGCTGAAGCCGAGGGACTTCTGGGGGACTTCTCGGTAGGCAAAGAGGAGGCACGGCAGTAGCACATCCCACTGGCGACGGAGGGGCTCTTCCAACCCCCCAATCATCCCTTTGAGCGTGCGGTTGAACCGCTCAACTAGTCCGTTTCCTTGAGGATGATAGGGGGTCGTGAATCGGTAGGTGACCCCACACTGTTGCCAGAGGGACTTCATGTATTTTGAAATAAAGTTTGTGCCCCGGACGCTGACGACTTCTCGGGGGAAGCCCACCCGGGAGAAGATCCCCATCAAGGCCCGGCCGACTACCGGGGCTGTCACAGTTCGCAGGGGAACGGCCTCGGGGTAGCGGGTGGCGTGGTCCACCAGGACCAGGATGAACCGATGTCCTTGTGCTGTACGGGGGTCCAGGGGCCCCACAATGTCTATCCCCACCCTCTCGAACGGGGTGGTGACCACTGGAAAAGGTTGCAGAGGTGCTTTGAGCTTGCGGCCGCTCTTCCCGCTGGCCTGACACGTGGGGCAAGATCGGCAGTGCTGGAGTACGTCGTTCCTCATCTTGGGCCAGAAAAAGTGGGTCACCAGGCGACTGTAGGTTTTGTCCTGACCCAGGTGGCCAGCCAGGGGGACATCGTGGGCCAGGTTTAGCAAGAAGTCTCTAAAGCGGAGGGGTACCACTAGCACTCGACTGGCCCCTAACTCTGCGATTCTCTGTTCGCTGTACAACAGGTCATTGTCCCAATAGACCCAATGGGTTCCGGAGGTATCCCCGGCACTCTGGGCGAGAGCTTGTTGGCGGAGTCCCTCGAGGGAGGGACAGGTCTTCTGCTCGTGGCGAAACTGTTCCTGGGTGGGCCCCCCCTCCTGACGCCACTGAGCCAGGTCGGGAAGGTCCTGAGGTTGAACGAGCCCCTCGGGAGTTTGCTCTGGGGGGACGGCCCGGTCGGTGTCTTCTACTGGAGCGACCGGGGGAGGAGGTGCCGGCCATTCAGGTTCTTCGGGTCGGGGGATGGCACGGGCAGCCATGGACCGGGTGGTTACGCACGCCCAGTCCGGGATGCCCAACATCCCCAGGTGCTCTCTTCTCTCTACGGCGGCCCACGGGGAACTCTCAAGATCATTTCCCAGGAGACAGTCTACGGGGGCATCATCTCGGACCGTCACTTTCAACATGCCGGAGACTCCTCCCCACTCGAAGGGGACGCAGGCCATCCGACATAGACTCTCCGAATTGTCGGATGAACGGACAGGGCAGAGAACGTTCGGCAGGATCTGTTCTGGGGTCACCAGGTGACAGCGGACGGCCGTTACACTGGCCCCGGTGTCACGTAGGGCTTCGGCCCGGCGTCCATTAATGTTCACCCACTGACTGTACTTCCGGGTGTTGGCGGGCAGGGGGACCCGCAGGACCATGTCTTCTCCCCCTAGGCACGCTAGAACCATGGCGGCTGGTTCCCACTCTTGGTGTTCTTGCTCGCACTCCTCTTGTTCTTCGGAGATTTGTTCTTCCCCCAGGGCGGCGGCAGCCATCTGGCGGGGTCTCGGAGTCTGACTCTGTGGACAATTCGGGTCGTTTGCGTAGTGGCCGACTCGCTGGCATCAGTGACACGTGACATTGGCTCTGTATCCCGGCCGCGCCGGGGTGTTGCCCCGGTTGGCCGGGGCTGGGGTGCTGGTAGCGGGAGCGGCCGGGGCGTTGTCTCTTCCTCGTCCCTGGCCCCCTCCTCCTCGGGGACGGTGCTGACCGTGGTTGTTCCGGTTCTGTTCATGTGACCCATTTCGGCCTACTCGGGTAATTTCCCACCGGTCAGCCTCGGCGGCGAGCTGCCGTGGATCAGTCAATTTACTGTCGAGGAGGTGCTGCCTGAGCTCGACGTAGCAGTTGTTTGATAGATGCTCCCATACCATGAGATTGAAGAGTTGCTCGTAGGTCGTTACGTTGCTTCCCTTGATCCAACCCTCGAAGGCTCGGCTGAAATAGTTCACGTATTCCACCCAAGTGGTACCCGGGATCCGGGTGCAGTCTCGGAACCTCTGGCGGTACATTTCGGGTGTGAGCCCATAGCGGGTGAGGAGGGTAGCTTTCATGTGGTCATAGGAGGTCATCAGATGGTCTGGGAGCTGTAGCAGGGCGTCGCGGCCCTCATTGACGAACCTCCCCCATAGACAGGCTCCCCAGTCGCTTCGATCGATCCGGTGGGAGGTCATAGCGATCTCGTAGGCCTTGAACCATTGCTGTATGTCGTCATCTCGGAAATATTCTCGAACGACATCCTTGGGGATGTGTACCTTCTTTTCTGTTGCCCCCGGGGTGCGCGGTTGCTCGGGCACCCGTAATTCTTTGTTCTGCTTGCGTAAGTCTATCTCAGCTAGTTTGCGCTCGTGTTCATACGCCAGCCTCTTCTCTTCGAGCTCTCTTTGTCTCTGTTTCTCTTCCCGTTCTTCTCGGAGCTGCAGATGTTCCAGGTTCAGTTTTTGTTCGGCTAATTTGAGTTCGCCATCCATTTTGAGCCGGGCCATTTCTAGTTCATATAGTCGGTTTCTTTCTCGTTCTTGGATCTCATCTTGCGAGAGACCCGTTCTTCGCTCCTCAGGAGCCGTGGTGTCTTTCTCTGCTGCTGCGACATTTTGGTCCGGGGGTCTGACGGCCCCGGTTTCTGCCCATGACTCAATGGCGTGCTTGAAATTGTCTTTAGTACTCAGACCGGTGGTAGCGATACCTAGTTCAATGCAGAATTGTTTCAACTCACGATGGCTGTATTCTTCCAATTTCTCCATCTCTGGAATTTTTCGGTGGATCCGCTTTCTTTGGTTGACATTGTGGTTTTGTCGTGGGGTGAGCTACTCTCTGTATGATTACGCGTTGATTCGGATCGCGCCGCTGGCCACCAATGTTAGACGGACCGGGAGGGTCGGCCGAGGACAAGGGGAGAGGTCTCCGGGGAGAGCCGTCTCCAGCGATCGTACAGACAAGTAACTTCCCCCCCACAGATGTACACCACACAAGGATAAGGTTCAACGTTACTTTATAAGCAATTCTTTAAGTACAGTGAAATGGTACAAGGAGGTCTGGACTCAGGGGTCCCCTCTATTCTAGTCTCTTGGTTGGGTAAGGGGGTAGCGGGACAGTCTCGTTACCAATCTGGTGTATATGGTGGTAGATGAAATAGCTCACAATCCTCGAGCTCGGCGTTCTAGATGATCAGGCCGCGGTGGAGCCAGCAGGTCCCGGGATGGTTGAAGGTAGCGACGGTCCGCGGCGGAGCCAGCAGGTCCCGATGAAGGTGGTGCTTACAAACGGTCCGCGGCCACGCCAGCAGGTCCCGACGACGATGAAGGTTTCAGAAGGTTGCGGCAGCGCCAGCAGGCAGGTCGATAGTTCGCAAGGCAGGGCTACGGCAGCGCCAGTAGTCCGTCAAGGATGAGTTCTTCACTGCGTCTCTCGACTCCAGGATATAACTCCTTCCTGCTCTGGAGCTGCCCCAGTTATAGGTCTGGCGCCCTTTGATGTCCGGACCCTCGCACTTGGAGGTCGGGAGGTCCGGGATGAGGGAGTCCAGACACCCAGCAGGGGGGTGGAGCCAGCGCCTGGGGGAGCTGGGGGCGATCGGCACCTGGCGGGGGAGAGCCATCAACACCTCTTTCTCCCATTGCCCTGCCAAGTAGTCCGCTCACCTCCTGGGTGGATGGTGGTGCCGGGATGTCGGGGCCTGGCCAGGCCCAGGGTTAGGGTCGATCGGAGGCCACGCGGTCTCGTGGTGCTGTGTCCAAGATGGCGCCCAGGCCGGGCGAGAGGGCCGGTAGGGAATCGGGCCCATGGTGTGGAGATGTTCAGGGGCAGGGGTCCCATATGAAACGGGAAACGGGTGGTTGTTGCGTGTAACACCTGAAGAGCCGGGCTCGGGCCTGGTCGTGCGGGGGGGGGGGGAGCAAGCCTTACACGTGGCCTGTCCAACAACATGGCACACTACTACTCAGACCCCTAGGCCTCACACTCCTTCTCACAGCAGGGCACACTAGTACCCATACCCACAGGCCTCACACTCCTTCTCACAGCAGGGCACACTACTACCCAGACCCCTAGGCCTCACACTCCTTCTCAGAACAGGGCACACTACTACCCAGACCCCTAAGCCTCACACTCCTTCTCACAGCAGGGCACACTACTACCCAGACCCCTAGGCCTCACACTCCTTCTCACAGCAGGGCACACTACTACCCAGACCCCTAGGCCTCACACTCCTTCTCACAGCAGGGCACACTAGTACCCAGACCCACAGGCCTTGCACTTCAACTCTCAACATAGCACACTACTACCCAGACCCCTAGGCCTCACACTCCTTCTCACAGCAGTGCACACTAGTACCCAGACCCACAGGCCTTGCACTTTAACTCACAACATGGCACACTAGTACCCAGACCCCTAGGCCTCACACTCCTTCTCACAGCAGGGCACACTACTACCCAGACCCACAGGCCTCACACTCCTTCTCACAGCAAGGCACACTAGTACCCAGACCCATAGGCCTTGCACTTCAACTCTCAACATGGCACACTACTACCCAGACCCCTAGGCCTCACACTCCTTCTCACAGCAGGGCACACTACTACCCAGACCCCGAGGCCTCACACTCCTTCTCACAGCAGGGCACACTACTACAGAGACCCCTAGGCCTCACACTCCTTCTCACAGCAGGGCACACTAGTACCCAGACCCACAGGCCTCACACTCCTTCTCACAGCAGGGCACACTAGTACCCATACCCACAGGCCTCACACTCCTTCTCACAGCAGGGCACACTACTACCCAGACCCCTAGGCCTCACACTCCTTCTCACAGCAGGGCACACTACTACCCAGACCCCTAGGCCTTGCACTTCTACTCACAACATGGCACACTACTACCCAGACCCCTAGGCCTTGCACTTCTACTCACAACATGGCCCACTACTACCCAGACCTCTAGGCCTTACACTTGCACCGTGACTCTTGGGTATTCCACTCTTGCTTACTTACAACAGAGCACGCTGGCACCTGTTCTCCTAGGCCTCGCACCTCTCCCACAAAGCATCCTTTCATGAATACGGCCTCTTGCCCGAGGGCTGCCTGGGTGGACAGGATAATCTGTTCAGCTCAGCAACACGGATTTGCACAGCATTAGGCAAAATTATATTATACCTTTCGACACTGCATTTTCCCTGGCAGTAAGCATATTTGTAAGGTTCTTTATTGCAATATGGCACCACCTTGAGGCCACTTGTAGTGGTGCGATAAATCACATACCTGCAATGTGATTGTAGCAGCCGGCCTCAACCGTGCACATCTCATCACAGCTCCCAGTCCTTACCTGCTTCACTCTCACAAATGTTTTCTGTTTACAGCACTTCCGATGGAAGGGTCAATGGATAGAACTGTTGGATGTTCACAAGGACGAGCCAACAGTTCTATCCATTGACCCTTCCATCGGAAGTGCTATAAACAGAAAACATTTGTGAGAGTGAAACAGGTAAGGACTGGGGGCTGTGATGAGATGTGCACGGTTGAGGCCGGCTGCTACAATCACATTGCAGGTAGGTGATTAACCCCCAGATTCATCAAAGTCCTGTTTTGCGAGTCCTTAATAGCGATTTTTAAGGAATCGCAATTAAAGACTCGCAAAACGGGATTCATGTAGAAATCGCAATATTTTTTGCGATTTCTACAGCTTCCTTTTTTGCTATTTGCCAATTGCTAATCGCAAATAAGGAATGACTCCCCATTGATTCCTATGGGCCTAATGGGAATGCATGGGGAGTCATTCCTAATTTGCGATTTAGCAAATAGCGATTCGCAAATAAAGAAGTGATTTCAAGGGTGCCAGGGGTGTCCAAAGGACACCCTGTAGCACCCCTGAAATGGTAATGTACACTGGTGTTGCGCACACACATGTCCAAAGGACATGTGTATGTGTGTAACATACAACTTAGAAAAATGCACGTTAGTGCATTTTTCTAAGTTTTCGCTATTTACCACGTAGTTAGACTTCGTGGTAAATAGCGGCCCCAGATTGCGAATTCGCAATTTTAAAATGGTTCATGAATTGCATTTAAGGAATCTCAAATTGAGATTCCTTAAATGCATTTATTCGCAATTTAGCGATTTTTAGAATTGCGATTTTTGCATTTGGGATCATGAATCCCAAATGCAAAAATTGCGCTCGCAAAGGGCCAGATTCTCAGAATCTGGCCCTTTGCCAGCCGATTTCGGCTTGATGAATCCAGCTGTAACTGCGGTAAGATACCTCTAGTTTACCGCTATCACAATAACGTTCACTCTTTGAAAACACCCTCAGGCTCTTAAAAAAACACAGCGCACTTTAATGTACTAAAAAAAACTCCCTGTGGTCAGAACACGCTAGAATCTCACAGAACTTTGATGTAATTCTGTGGAATTGTGCAGAGGGAAACTCCGCCCATCCCTACCCTGTAGCAGCCAGTGAAGGGGTGCTCAAGGAGCTACGCATGCCTCCTCTGCCCACCCCAGCCTGGGACTGGCAATGACCAGGGCAAAATATGCAGTGACTTTTTTAGGGTAGTCAGTTTCACATGCCACGGACGTGTCTGGCAGCCTCGGCGGCTCCCCATCGGCACACACAGGGTTCAATCAGCGTGGACCCTTGGACTCTGCTGCAGCGCTGCCACCATTAGCTGCTCGCCGCCGCTTCTGTGGCACACACGTGTTATAAACAGGCGCGCAACACCCATTGGGCTCACGGGGCGAGCATCTAATTGCAGCCGCACCAGAGTACTTAACAGGTCTTTAAAAGACCATTTACTTGTAAATGAGGCTTTTGTTGTGTGTTCACCCCTTCGTACTGGCTGTAAGAAGGTGTGAACACATACAACAAAAGCTTCTCTGTCTATGGTTGGAAGAATCGGCCCCTCCCCAAATTTGGCTCTAGTTGCCCACCTAGTTATAAAGTTATTTTATTTTATCATGACGGGCATGTGGATTAGTTACGAGTAGTCTGACTACTAGGGAGCTCTCGTTATTTAACATAACATGGAAAAAGGAAGCCCAACCCCGGAGTCGGAAGGATTAGAGAGGGGAAGTGTAGCAATCCCGTCGATGTAAGGAACGAGCACAGTACCGCTGTAGTTGTTCAAGCAGAGAAAGAGGAATCCCTTCATTGGAGAGATCAGTATAGTATCTTCGCTTCAGGGACGCAGCAGGAAAATGTGCATAATGGGGGGGATGCAGCCACGGGCGGTAGTGGGAGTACCTTCCGGGCGGTGATGTGGGGAGGGGAAGGGGCAGGGTGGAGGGTAGTAATGTATGGATTACGGAGTTTAACACCAAATGCGATGCAGTGTGCGCAACAAAATTCATTTTATTTATTTATATGTTTACTCACCTGTTAAGGTCCGTAATCCATACATTACTACCCCCCACCCTGCCCCTCCCCACGTCACCGCCCGGCAAGTACTCCCACTACCGGCCGCGGCTGGGCAGATGGCACCGTTTTTGCTGAACTACAAGCAGAGCACGGAGCGGCAAAACTCAGCAAACTCCACCGGTGGAGCGGTGTCTACCACCCACCCGTAGTCACAACCTTGAGCCATTTCTCTCTCACTCTAACAAACTTTGTCTGTCCCTGAACCGGTACACAAGTAGTGGAATATTCTGCGTTCTGCTCTTCCATTGCAGGTCTGGGCTTCTCTTAACTTTTCAACCCTGAAAATTTAACTGGTGACCAATGACTGATCTCAGTCAGTGCTGCAGCATGTAATCTCTGGGTATGCTGTGAATGCACCGTGGCTGTGGCTGGAAGGAGCTCTGGACATAGAGACTAATCTTCCTGCACCGCAGGCACCATGGCGCAAGGGTACCTGTGTGGCACACGGCTGCCGATTGCAGGGGAACGCACAGGGATGAGTCATATTGTTGTAAATATTACGTATCTCTGTGTTTTGAAAGTGCCTCAGCGTGGTGCATTCAAAGGGCTTGGGTGCCGCACTGCGGCACCTTCTTGTATATAAGGCCCAGGATGTACAGATACTAATCTGACACAGTGACTAATCTCTGAGCATACTAAGGAGGCATGGTAGCTGATCTCACACAGTGACTAGTCTTTGAGTGAGTTCTGGACATGAAAAGACTAATCTGATACAGAGCCTAGTCTCTGAGTGAGCTCTGAATATACAGATACTAATCTTACACAGTGATTAATCTCTGAGTGAAGAAAAACCAAAGGAAATGATTCACCGTTCTTTAGCCCACTCTGCCACCCCAGTTCAGACATGGCTATATGCAAATCAGTTTTACCCTGTGCCTCATGGGAACAGTCCAGCCCAAACTGCCAAGCCATGCCTTCTCTGGACCGGAAACAAGCTTCCGAGGACCGGTTTCTGGCATTCCAGCCCTCTTCAGCCCGGCTAGCTTGAAACTAGTGGCAAAGTGAGCAAGGGACTCACGTCTGAGCATACCCTGCCAATTTATGGCGAACAAAGAAAAAAAAAAGGAAATGATGGACGGAGCGTTGACAATACAAGCACTCACCCCCCGTCAACTGATCTGGGTTTAATCCATCACGTTCTTTAGCCCACTCTGCCACCCCAGTTTAGACATGGACATATGCAAATCAGTCTGACCCTGTGCCTCATGGGAACAGTCCAGCCCGAACTGCCAAGCCATGCCTTCCCTGGACCGGAACTCTGAACATTAAGAGACTAATCTGACACATTAACTTGTCTGAGTGAGTTCTAGATGTACAGATGCTAATCTTACACAGTGACTAAATTCTGAGTGAGCTCTGAACGTACAGATACTATTCTTACATAGTAACTAATCTCTGAGGGGGCTTTAAATGTACATATACTTATCTTACACAGTGACTAATCTGAGTGACCTCTAATGTACAGACACTAATCTCACAGAGGGACTAACCTCTAAGTGAGCTCTAATGTACAGATGCTAATCGTACACAGTGGTGAGCCCAGGATGCACAGATACTAATCTTACACCAGGATTACTTTCTGAGCATGCTGCGGATGCACTGTGTTTAATCTGAAACACTGACTTGTCTCCCAGTGACCTCTGGATCTAAAAAGACTAATCCCACGAAGTGACCAATCTCTGAGCGCGTGCCATGGACATACAGTGACCGATCTCACACAGTGACTATTCTCTGAGGGTTTAATGGATGCACAGTGAGTAATCACACATGATATCTACTCACTGAGTGGATTGGCAGCGACTAGTCTCACACTGCGAGTTATCTCAGATTGTACCTCGAGTGCACAGTGACTGACCTCTGAGTGTGCCATTGGCACGCAGTGAGTCATCTTCCAAGAGAGCCTTGGGTGGCTCGAGCCATGGAGCACCCATAGCAACCCCCAGTGTTTGCCTCGGATGCCCAGACATGGAGGAAGGGAGCGGTCAGGGGAGATTAACTCTTGTTTATCAGACTTCATTCATGTCCTCGTGCTCTGGTTTGTGTAACAAAGGCCCCGTGTGCAGGTCAGACACAGGTGCCAGACAGACCCAGGCAAACATAGGAAACTGCGCTCACTGGCTCTGTCTGGAACCCTTGTTTGAGTAAACTAGCTTTTTGTGTTGCAAGAACAGATCACTGCACACGAGTCCACATACCTGCAGTGTATGATGGAGAAACTGCCCCATTACACTGAAGTTCTGCCATGGCACCATTTTGATTGACACACGGGCTCTAAGATCTGGATAGACACATGATGGATGCCTTACACCAAGCCAGGACTGGGACATCTTGCGACTTAAGTCTGTGATTCGCACAGTTGCAATGCATGGCTTCTTGCCGCTAGACTGTTGGGATACAGGAATGGTTTCAGACATTCAGGGTATCTTTACACAGCCCTAGTTGAAGAGGCAGCGAGTGGCCTAAAGCGCAAGTGCTTCTGGGAGAACAGGGCAGCTCGTTTCATTGGACAGAACCGAAAAGGACCTCTAACCCAGTCTAGCTAAAGTTGAAATGAACCGCCAGCAAAATATGGGCACATGGAAGAGTGTAATACCGACCAAACGGAGGTTATGCTGCTCGGGACGTCAAATTAGTTTGATCATAACATAACATAACATTTGTAAAGTGTGCTACATACCCGTGAGGGTCTCAAGGCGCTGGGGGGGGGGGGTTCTGCTACTAATCGAAGAGCCAGGTCTTGAGAAGTCTTCTGAAGGCCTGCAGGTCCTGGGTCTGTCTTAGGACGGTAGGGAGGGTATTCCAGGTCATGGCGGCGAGGTGGGAAAAGGATCTGCCGCCGGCGGTGGTTTTCCGGATGCGTGACACTGTGGCGAGGGCGAGGTCGGCGGAGCGGAGGCTGTGGGTGGGGGTGTAGAAGCTGAGTCGGTCGGTGAGGTATACTGGTCCGGTGTTGTGGAGTGCCTTGTGTGCGTGGATGAGGAGCTTAAAGGTGGTCCTCTTGTCGATGGGGAGCCAGTGCAGGTCTCTCAGGAGGGGTGTGATGTGGCTGCGTCGTGGGACGTCGAGGATCAGTTGTGCCGCGGCGTTCTGGATGCGTTGTAGCCGTCTCCGGAGCTTTGTTGTCGCTATCAAGGGTTTTGGGGTGGCCCCTCCTCCAGCACGGCAACTCCTCCAGCACGGTAAAGGTGGTAAAAGACCTTGGAGTAAAATTCGACACCTCTGTCATTTCATCCACGAGCGCTTGCAGTAGCAGAATCTTGTTTTGGTTTAATAAAGACACAGAAAAAGTTATTTGATTATTTCCCTTTAGCGGCAGTGAAAACATTTGCCTGTGCCCTAATGACATCCAGACTTGATTACTGTAATGGTCTGTCTGCAGGATCATCAAAAGCCTGGCAGTTCGGGCTGGACTGTTCCCATTGGGCGCAGGGTCAAGACTGATTTGCATTTTGTCTGAACTGGGGTGGTGTGGAGTGCAAAACAACAGATTTCGGCCCAGATCTCTGTACTGGGGTGAATGTAAGACATTGTTCTGCATTCTGTTCATCAACTGTTCTTTTTGGATCATGAAAACAGACCATCCAGAGACTAGAGGTGGTTCAACATGCCTCTGCTAGCGTAGTATTGAAACTCCCCCGACGTTCTTCTACGTCAACTGCTCTAAATGCCGCGATTGGTTGCCTGTCCACAGGGCCGGACTGGGAACCAAAACCGTCCCTGGCAAAGTACTCAGCTGGCCCCAGCCCCCCCCTCCCACCCCCATCCCCCCTCCGGGGGTTGAGGGTGCCGCCAAGCTCTTTGCCAGGGCCGGTTTTCGACCGATTTTGTTACAGGGCCGATTTTGCAGCAATGGTCCCAAAACTGGCCCACACTTGTGCGGCGCACCGGGGGATTGCCCGGTGCCCGCTACGGCCAGTCCGGGCCTGCCTGTCCATAAGAGGATTTAGTTTCAAATTGTACTACTCTCTTTCAGAGCATATAGGCAATCCGGCCCAAAATACCTCATCGCTACATTTACTCAATATACGCCAACCGGAATGCTCGGGTCGGTCACATGACAACCTCCTCAAAGCCACTGTGTTCAGACTCAAATCGAGGGGCACAAAATCTTTTGCATCCTTGGGCTCAAAGGCCTGGAATGCTCTCACTCTACAATTTCGACTTAGTGAATTAGGGACCCCAAAAATCCATGTTTTAAGTTGTTTTTTTTAAATGGGTTCTGATTCAATATGTTACTCACTCATCTCTGGATCTTCTGTCTAGTTGATCCTTGTGTGGCAGGCATTTCCAATCACCGTCAAAAGCCAAGATGCTCCTTGCGGCATATAAGTACCTCATTCATTCATTCATTCATTCAAAAGGAGGGAAGCGCTACCCACTGTAACCCCCTTTCTTGAACAGCACTGCCCACTGCAAACTGCCCTCCTGTACAGTGCTACCCATTGCAACAACCCCTCTCTTGTATTGTGCTACCCACCATGAACCCCACTCTTATATAGCACTAATCACTATAAACCCCCCTTTGTACAGCGCTACTCACTGCAAACCTCTATCCCTCGCACAGTGCTACCCACTGTAACCCCACCTCTTGTACAGCACTACCCACTGTAACCCCACCTCCTGTACAGCGCTACCCACTGTAACCCCGCCTCTTGTACAACGCTACCCACTGTAACCGTGCCTCTTGTACAGCACTACCCACTGTAACCCAGTCTCTTGTACAATGCTACCCACTGTAACACCGCCTCTTGTACAGCGCTACCCACTGTAACCCCACCTCTTGTACAGCGCTACCCACTGTAACCCCGCCTCCTGTACAGCGCTACCCACTGAAACCCCACCTCTTGTACAGCACTACCCACTGTAACCCCGCCTCCTGTACAGCGCTACCCACTGTAACCCTGCCTCTTGTACAACGCTACCCACTGTAACCCTGCCTCTTGTACAGCACTACCCACTGTAACCCCGTCTCTTGTACAATGCTACCCACTGTAACACCGCCTCTTGTACAGCGCTACCCACTGTAACCCCACCTCTTGTACAGCGCTACCCACTGTAACCCCACCTCTTGTACAGCGCTACCCACTGTAACCCCGCCTCCTGTACAGCGCTACCCACTGTAACCCCGCCTCTTGTACAACGCTACCCACTGTAACCCTGCCTCTTGTGCAGCACTACCCACTGTAACCCCGTCTCTTGTACAATGCTACCCACTGTAACACCGCCTCTTGTACAGCGCTACCCACTGTAACCCCACCTCTTGTACAGCGCTACCCACTGTAACCCCGCCTCCTGTACAGCGCTACCCACTGTAACCCCGCCTCCTGTACAGCGCTACCCACTGTAACCCCGCCTCCTGTACAGCGCTACCCACTGTAACCCCGCCTCTTATACAACGCTACCCACTGTAACCCTGCCTCTTGTACAGCACTACCCACTGTAACCCCGTCTCTTGTACAATGCTACCCACTGTAACACCGCCTCTTGTACAGCGCTACCCACTGTAACCCCACCTCTTGTACAGCGCTACCCACTGTAACCCCGCCTCTAATTGATGGCCAGCACCGACAAACACTTTTAGAAACACCTCCCGCCACAAGTTCTAGAATTGCGAACTTTAGAGCTGGGGAGCTACGTTCGAATCTCGGCATCAGCACAACATCCTGTGATTCCAGGCAAATCGCTTTGTCTCCCCTTGCCTACCACAAATGAATGTGTTCTTCTGTAATGTAAATTGTGCTCATGCCATGTTGTCGAGTTCGCGCTATATGATATTGCAAGGAACAATAAAGTAGTGAAACTCGAGTTCACACACTACTGAACGCTTTCTGCACTTCGGGACTCTGTTGCTCGCCCTGTGAGGACCTGTGTTTCCCCGCATTTTCTGCCACCGTTCGCGACACCCGCTCCGCGGGTGCCGCTCACTGCTGCCTGCCCCGTCCTCCCTGGTGCGAGCGGCTCCACAGTCGGTGGTGTATCAACGCGCTCCCAGGTAGAGGTTAACGCCTGTGATAGCGTTTGGAGCCTACCGGGGGACTGCGATGTCCAGCAGCCTCAGCTGTACACAGCTGCTGCCTCTTCCCCCGGCGGCCACGCCCCCAGCATCCGTGAATAACTTTCCCTGGATCTGGCTGAGTGGGCGCTTTCTGCACTTCGGGACTCTGTTGCTCGCCCTGTGAGGACCTGTGTTTCCCCGCATTTTCTGCCACCGTTCGCGACACCCGCTCCGCGGGTGCCGCTCACTGCTGCCTGCCCTGTCCTCCCTGGTGTGAGCGGCTCCACAGTCGGTGGTGTATCAACGCGCTCCCAGGTAGAGGTTAACGCCTGTGATAGCGTTTGGAGCCTACCGGGGGACTGCGAGGTCCAGCAGCCTCAGCTGTACACAGCTGCTGCCTCTTCCCCCGGCGGCCACGCCCCCAGCCTCCGTGAATAACTTTCCCTGGATCTGGCTGAGTGGGCGCTTTCTGCACTTCGGGACTCTGTTGCTCGCCCTGTGAGGACCTGTGTTTCCCCGCATTTTCTGCCACCGTTCGCGACACCCGCTCCGCGGGTGCCGCTCACTGCTGCCTGCCCCGTCCTCCCTGGTGTGAGCGGCTCCACAGTCGGTGGTGTATCAACGCGCTCCCAGGTAGAGGTTAACGCCTGTGATAGCGTTTGGAGCCTACCGGGGGACTGCGAGGTCCAGCAGCCTCAGCTGTACACAGCTGCTGCCTCTTCCCCCGGCGGCCACGCCCCCAGCCTCCGTGAATAACTTTCCCTGGATCTGGCTGAGTGGGCGCTTTCTGCACTTCGGGACTCTGTTGCTCGCCCTGTGAGGACCTGTGTTTCCCCGCATTTTCTGCCACCGTTCGCGACACCCGCTCCGCGGGTGCCGCTCACTGCTGCCTGCCCCGTCCTCCCTGGTGTGAGCGGCTCCACAGTCGGTGGTGTATCAACGCGCTCCCAGGTAGAGGTTAACGCCTGTGATAGCGTTTGGAGCCTACCGGGGGACTGCGAGGTCCAGCAGCCCCAGCTGTACACAGCTGCTGCCTCTTCCCCCGGCGGCCACGCCCCCAACCTCCTCCTTCTTTACTGGATCCAGGTCACACCGCGACGCGGGACGCGCGCGGGGCGACTACCGGGGCGAAGACCGGGCAAAGAGCGGGCCGTTTGAGGCCGTTCGAGTACGAGAGAGTCCGGTCCGGCCCACCCCCCTAACTGCTCCATCACGGCGATCTTCATACAGGCACTTAGTACGCTCTGATCCTCTCAAACCCACCCATTGGAAAATGAACACGCGATCTAACAAACAGAAAAAAGCCAAAAAAAATGGGATAGGAGATAAATTGCTTGGTCCAATGGACGATTTTCTCGCCAAAGCAAATACATTTATCGATCAAAGCATAAGCTTAATAGAGGGAAGAGTTTCAACTGAACTCGCCATTGCTCGCCGATCCTCAATGGGACTATTAGCCACTGCAAGAACCCCAGATCCCCAGGCAACGCCAACTCCAACGATTGTGTCTGCGAACAGACTCAGTCTGCCAAACAACGTAGATCTTTCTGCCACCCAACTCTCAGTAGCTTTCTCGGATAGTGACCTCGAAAAAACCCCAGACATCTTCCCCGACCCAACCCCTGAAGAAGTAAGGCAAACAAGAGGGAGGAGGGAGGGAGCTATCAAAAAAAGAAATGCTAGCAAAAAACCAGACCACACCGAAAATATTGAAACGGCTGACCTTATAGTCTTGGTAGGCGACACAAATCCTGCAGTATTTCCCCCTCATTCTGTTCCCCCGCCCAGTAATATAGCAATGATACATCAACTACCACACGATCTTCAAGATTTCCCAATTCCGGAACCAAAAAGCCCACGACTACTAGGAAAAGAAAGAGAATCAGCCAGATTAATTAAGGAGATAGCTTCCCTGCTGAACTCTTATATTCGCCCTTTAGAAGCTAGACTCAGCAACATCGAGAGTCTAATCTCAAAAATCTCCAGTCCTCCCAAAATCACACCCTCACATGTCCCTCAAAAGCCTCCTTCAGATTCCTCGATCATAACTCACCCAAACAAGAAATCGGTATTGTTGCCTCCTCCACAGAGCAAAAAACAACTTACAGTAAAAGTTTCAACAGTACCAAATCCTCCCACTGTTCAAAAAATCACTCCCAAGTCCTCGACCATCCCTCCACCACCTACCCCACTTCCGACACCAATAGTAAATACTCCAAGCGTAAATACCCCTTCTTCTAAAACCCCCGCGACGACAAACCCCCCTGCCTCCATAACTCCTGCTATAACAAATACAAAACAAACAAAAACAAAAGGTACCCCGAGAGAGATTACTGACCAAAGACCCTCTGTAAACCTGCCCCCCGCGGCATGTCCATACGTTGTGGTCATGACAGGGGTCCCTGAACTTACTGGGGAGGGGGCTGAACCCAACTGGTCACTGAAGAATAAAGTACAGTATTGGCTGAACACTAATCGCCCTGTTCCCCAACACTGGAAAAGCACAATAGCCTCAGTCTCCCGGACCTCGTGGGTGGGCCACAGAAAAAAAACTATCCGGGGCGACTGTATAGTAATCACCTTCGAGGATCCAATCATAGCAGAATACATCTGCTCCCGGGAGTGTAATACCTCTGGGGGAATTGCCACAAGACCCTTGTCATATTTCTACCCAAAACGATATCACAACAATAATTATTCCCGTGATATCGATAGCATTTGGAGGAAACCAATACTGCAGCCATGGGAGATAGACATCGCGGGCCCAAAATTAATGCCGCGATATAATGAGCCCGACCACCCTTGGTGGCCATCAAACCAAATCCACCCGCAAAGAGAAGCACCATGGCAGATCATGGGCCCACATAACAGATCTAGAAATTGGGAGCAGTGGGAGAGACCACTGCAGAATCCATACGGCACCAGCTACAGAGAGCCCACTAATGGGCAAAACTGGCAAGGGATACCATTAATGAATCGTTTCAGCGGCCTGGAAATGGTCGATTGACAAAGAAGCAATCACACGGAGTCAACATTTACAACTAAGGACCCGATTAATCCCCCAATAGAACTTCCCCAAGTGGAAAAACCACCTTCAGACTATGCACCGTTATCCATTATCTTCTGGAATGTGGCAGGCCTCCGAAACAAAATAGAGGACGGCTCGGCCGCTGGTTTCCTGAAGGACTCACAAATCATTTGTCTACAAGAGACTTGGACAATGACACCCTCACATCTTGCAGGCTACAGGACATTTTTTTCCCCCGCCCTTCCCAGCAGCGCAGGTAGACCGAAAGGGGGTCTGGTAACATACCTGGCTAACACAATCTCTGAACTGAAGATTACTAAGGTAGACCTAACTCCACACTTCCAGATTCTCACAATTACAATTGGGAAAAAGCTTTGCTTCACAATAATAAACCTCTACAACAACTTAGAGGATGACCTCTTTCTGAATGTCCTTTCACTAATCCAATCAAAAATAACCGATCACTGGCATGCCAAACAGAAAAAGGAAATACCGCAGATAATCTGGGGAGGAGATTTTAACATACACCCCTGCCCCCTGATTGACACATGTGGGATAAAGGACGAAAATGACAACCCACTGGTACACTTTTCCCACTCAGGAGTGGGGACTGTCATGAACAGAACACTAGCCGATCTGGACCTACAAATTCTGAACCCTATACAACAGCGTCATAGCAAACTAGAACCAACCTATAGAGGAAGGGGTCATGCGACCACTGTAGACTTTGTACTTGTGACAGAAGGCTTAAAAGATCATACCAAAAATTTCAAAATTCTGGAAAATAATCTTAGTGATCATTCTGCCTTAAACCTGAGCTTCTATATCCATCAACCAAGGTCACTGATGGCATCGATAGCAAACACGCTGGCGCAGAACAGACTGGAGCTGGGGAAGAACAATGGTTACACCATAAAATGGGAAAAGGTGGACCCAAATACACTTACAAAACGGCTAGTAGAATCCTCCTACAACAGCTTCATGATCTGCCTTGACCCTTATGCAGAGCCAAAACAAATTTTGGAAAACTTCACCATAATAATAGAGCAAGTCAAAAAACAGCTGACTAAAACATCCAGACAAACCAAAATAAATTCCACAGGTTGGTTTAACCGAGACTGTAGAAAAGCACAAACTAAATTAAGGAAAGCTCTCGGAAAACCAAATAGAGATGCAACAGAGATCCAAGCTCTCCGACGAGTGTACATCTCCTCCAGAAAAGAGAGGAAAAAAGAACTGAAACAATCCCTCTGGAACGCCCTACATATGAGCGCACTCCTGAAAGACAGTAAGACCTTCTGGAAGATTGTTAAATCACCCGCGCTAGCTGACCCCGCCGGTCCAAAAATAGATGTGGCCATCGACGAGGATGCGTGGGTGAATCATTTTTCAGAAATCTTCAAACTGACATCAACCAGCGAAGAAAATCACTCCGATATTCCACCAGTCGCCTATCCAATAACCATGGACCTTGACATGCAGGACCTAGCACTGGCACTGTCTTCAAGTAAAAGCGGGAAAGCTCCTGGCCCTGACGGGGTTCCGGTTGACTTGTTCAAACACCTGCCGGACTTATGGGTGCCAATATTGACAAGAGTATGTCTAGCCACAATGGAACTCGGCCTGTTAGAGTCATGGTCCTCTTCAATAATGGTCCCAATCTTCAAGAAGGGGGACCGTCAGGACACAAAGTGCTATCGGCCGATATCGCTCCTAGATTCTCTGGGAAAAGTAGTTGGAAGAGTCCTCCTTGAAAAATTACAGCAATGGGTAGAAGATAAAACTATCCTCTCGGACTTACAGTTCGGGTTTAGGGAGGGCTTTGGGACAGTTGAACAGGCCCTAAACCTAAGTCTGTTAACATCAAAGTATACCCATGCTAAACCTGGCTCCATCTACATGGTCTATGTGGACTTGTCCTCCGCATTCGACTGCGTTTCGCATGCGAAGCTCTGGTCACTGCTGAACGTAATGGGGGTCGATCCTCCCCTTCTGAACTTTCTGAGGGAATTGTACAGTGAAGCCACGGCGAGAGTAAGATACGGAACAAACGGAGAACTGACAGCGCCATTCAGGGTAGAGCGGGGAGTAAGGCAAGGGTGCGTCCTTGCTCCCTTTCTCTTTTCATTGTATACAAACGGCCTAGAAGAGTCCATGCTGCGAGGGGCGAAGGATCTCCCCAGTGTAAAAGGTCGCTTGATCCCCGCGCTCCTATATGCGGACGACGCAGTCATCCTGGCTCGCACCCCTAACGAACTGCAAAAATCTCTAACCAAATACGCAGACTTCATGGGGGCCTTGGATCTGCGTATCAACATCAAAAAAACGTTCGTTATGGTAGCTGGTGGATCAAGAAAAGCAACCAAGTCGATCTTTCTGAATGGTGAAAAAATTGAAAAGACCCCACAATACCCGTACCTAGGCATCATGATTGACGATGCCTTAAACTGGAAAGCGGCTGTTGAGTCCAGGAGGCTTCTCTTCAAAAGAGCAATCATGGCGCTGATAAAATTCTCTAACAAACTGGGAAAAAGAGCACCAGTAGAACTGCTCCAGATCTACGCTGCAAAATGCCAATCTATTGCATTATATGGAGCTGGGACTTGGGGCCACGTTTCCTCCAGTTCAATACAAAAAGAAGAGAACATCTTCATCAGTTTCCTTCTCTCAATTCCTAGAGGTACCTCCACCTACGCCTCACATTTAGAGTTGGGAATCCCTCATATTGAAGATTTAATAAAAATCCAACCTCTCCTGCTCTGGAGGCGAGCCTGGCTCTCGGTAAAAAACACTCTGACTAAAAGTATCCTACAGGACGTTGTGGATCTGGACCATGCTCACAAAATTGCATGGCTCTCGTACGTTAGACACTTTTTTACGGATCTGGGCCTACAAAAGTACTTTTATACCCCAGAAACCCTGAGAGAAACCTCCAAAAAAGAACTGAAACGACTTGCGTTGTGCCATTTGGAGTCACTGAGACTGACTACGCAGATCACAAAAAAATCTGTCACCCACGCAATTATGATCCAGCAGTCCTTGAGAATTCAGTTATATTTGACCATGGAGCTAACTGCCTACGAGAAAATGCTCTTAACAAGATTTAGAATGAACCTCTTTTTCAGGTTAGTGACTTTCCCTGATAAAAACAACTGGAATGTACAGATAGACCCATGTCCATGCGACGACCTTTCTCAACAGTCCACCATACACACGGTACTGTTCTGTAAGTTTTACCATCCCCATCGGAAGATATGGTTAATTCCTCTACTTAAAAAATGGGGCCATAGACAATGTCGCCCAGCCATGCTGGCACTCCAAACCTTGGACTCTGAGTGTACTGTCTACCATGTTTTAAACTTCCTAAAGTGTATCATGAGGCATCGCAACAACTTGTAAAACAGTGGATTAATTTTGTATCAATATTGGAAAACGTAACTTTTTTAAATGTCTATTTTAAATTGTACCTTTTAAATGACTCCAATTATTAATTCTGTATTTTGTGATATCTTTTATGGTTTTGCAAATGCTAAAAAACCGAATAAAGATTATTATTATTATTATTACTGAACGCGCACTCTTAAGTGCATCAGCAGTGCATTGAGAATCGGAGCTTTTCACAGGCCTGTCACAGATAAGAAATGCTATCAAAACGAAATCCTACAAAACAATATACTACTGTCCGGCAGCAATTCATACCCGGACAACATCGGGACGGGCTGCTAGTGATTCATAAAATCACAGGTTTTGCGATCCATTCCAATCAAAATTAGGTGTCTCCCTCCAAATTGCGAGTCATAATGGTATCTATCAATGTTTTTCAGATGTTATACCCATCACAACTTTTGATCACAACTTTTGATCAGTTACCAACACGTTGAAGGAGGTGGTAACCGAATTGCAAGGGCAGATGTTCCCTTGGGACGCCATCCCTTGTGAGTTTTGTCTGCAGCCTCCAAGGGGGCGGGCAATGATGCCCCCAGTGTTCCCAAATGGGATACATTTTTTTAAAGCAGCACTGTTTTTTCAGCAAGATGGGCTGCTTTAAAATAAATAAAAAGTTTTGAGTCTGGAAATGCAAAGGCATGGGGTCTGTCTGCTGTTCCTCTCTGGCCCCCATCCCTGTGGTTGAAGCCAGTCACAGAGGGTCCCAAATAGCATCCTGCTTAATAATATATTCATTACAGAGGTTGTTCTGCAATCCCCACTGGCTGGGGACCTTGCAATGCTGCCTATTAGTACATTTGTTGCATGGCAGAACCAGAGACCGCGTGGAAATATCAGCACACCATTGTCGACTGCTTTTTTGTGACCTGTTTCTTTGCACATCAGGCCGTAGATACAAGACACATGTGCAAACACACATGCAGAGAAGAGAAGAACGCGTGTTCCCTTTGCATGGTATCATAGCCAAGACAAGTGCAAACACACACATGCAGAGAAGAGAAGAATGCGTGTTCCCTTTGCATGGTATCATAGCCAAGACACATGCAAACACACACATGCAGAGAAGAGAAGAACACGTGTTCCCTTTGCATGGTATCATAGCCAAGACAAGTGCAAACACACACATGCAGAGAAGAGAAGAATGCGTGTTCCCTTTGCATGGTATCATAGCCAAGACACATGCAAACACACACATGCAGAGAAGAGAAGAACGCGTGTTCCCTTTGCATGGTATCATAGCCAAGACAAGTGCAAACATACACATGCAGAGAAGAGAAGAATGCGTGTTCCCTTTGCATGGTATCATAGCCAAGACACGTGCAAACACACACATGCAGAGAATAGAAGAACGTGTGTTCCCTTTGCATGGTATCATAGCCAAGACATGTGCAAACACACACATGCAGAGAATAGAAGAACGTATGTTCCCTTTGCATGGTATCATAGCCAAGACACGTGCAAACACACACATGCAGAGACTAGAAGAACGTATGTTCCCTTTGCATGGTATCATAGCCAAGACACGTGCAAACACACACATGCAGAGACTAGAAGAACGTATGTTCCCTTTGCATGGTATCATAGCCAAGACACGTGCAAACACACACATGCAGAGACTAGAAGAACGTATGTTCCCTTTGCATGGTATCATAGCCAAGACACGTGCAAACACACACATGCAGAGAAGAGAAGAATGTGTGTTCCCTTTGCATGATATCATAGCCAAGACACGTGCAAACACACACACACACACACACGCAGAGAAGAGAAGAGGGCGTGTTCCCTTTGCATGGTATCATAGCCAAGACAAGTGCAAACACACACATGCAGAGAAGAGAAGAATGCGTGTTCCCTTTGCATGGTATCATAGCCAAGACACGTGCAAACACACACATGCAGAGAATAGAAGAACGCGTGTTCCCTTTGCATGGTATCATAGCCAAGACACGTGCAAACACACACATGCAGAGAATAGTAGAACGCGTGTTCCCTTTGCATGGTATCATAGCCAAGACACGTGCAAACACACACATGCAGAGAAGAGAAGAACGTGTGTTCCCTTTGCATGATATCATAGCCAAGACACGTGCAAACACACACACACACACGCAGAGAAGAGAAGAGCGCGTGTTCCCTTTGCATGGTATCATAGCCAAGACAAGTGCAAACACACACATGCAGAGAAGAGAAGAACGCGTGTTCCCTTTGCATGGTATCATAGCCAAGACACGTGCAAACACACACATGCAGAGAATAGAAGAACGCGTGTTCCCTTTGCATGGTATCATAGCCAAGACATGTGCGCAAACACACATGCAGAGAATAGTAGAACGCGTGTTCCCTTTGCATGGTATCACAGTGGACTCTTGGCAACACAAAACTCCTGTCGATTGAAGTGCGAGAGCTGGACTTCAGATTTCTTCCCCGGCAGGCGCGGCCTCGGAGTGTTGTTTATACGCGGCTTCAGCTGTGTTTTGACACTCCTGGTGCACACTGCTGCCCCACTACTGTTCCGTCACCAAGCTCTACATCCGCCAAGTAGTTCTCTCAGCGCCAACAGGCCTTTCTAGGTATGTGAGAGCGCTACAAAACAATCAGGGGCGTTGCTTGGTCAGTAAGATTGGGGGGTGGGGGGGAGCTTCAGATTTTCCAACAATCACAATGGCATTTTGGGGGGAGGGGGTAGTTTTATATAGCGTGGGCTAGACCAGAGACATCAGTTATCAGAGCGCTTTACATGAGCACCAGTTACGTTACATGAGGACACATTCATTTTTGTTAGGCACGAGGAGATTAAGTGATTTGCCCAGAATCACAGGATGTTGAACGTCGTTGCCGAGACTGGAACCCAGGTCCCTAGCTTCGAGGTTGACGGCTCTAGCTGTAAGGATACATCCTCTCTCTTGTTGAAATACATTATGAGAAGCAGGACAGGAGGGGGGTTTAAGATGCAGTGGAAAGAGAGGAGTGCGGATTCGTAAGGGTACTTCAAACAAAATAGTCTTCAAACTAACCAAGTTTGAAGACGGAGACGAGGGAGAGCATGTGTGTTTGTATGCGTTTCTGTCAGTGTGGGCATGGAAAAATCCAGGGTGAAATCCGACAGACACCTCACCGTACCCGACTGAAAGCACCTGTACCCAACTATTTACTGCAGAATACATATTTTAAGGGGGGTGTTAACACCCCACACCCCTCCTGCAGCTGTATAAAGTAACAAAGCAAAGCAGGATGACGCTGTCACTGTACCGAAGGGACACCCCAAGGCCCGTAATTCTGAGCCCTGTGGGCAAGGTCGGCTCAAGGGCGGTGCAATCGGTGCCGCCGCACTGGGGGCTTCAGTTTGTGAGGATATTCTCCTTTTAAAAGCACCTGCTGCCTCTTTCCTGGCCTCCTGCAATATTCAGGCATCAATTAAAATGTCAAGATAACTCCGGTGATTAATCGTCTTCCTTGAGAGAGGCCAGAGTTTTGTCTAGTGGAAGTTTTGACTGCTTGTTAGGTAGTACAGAGGGTTAATGTGCCTGCTGCAAAGAACGTTTACCATTCAGATCAAAAAGTGAATATAATGTAAAATAGGTCAGTGTGTTACTGCTTCTGTCAGAGAGATCCTTTTGTTACTTGCAGTTTGTAAGTTAATAGAACACTGAGCTTTTAACTGTAATAAAAGAGCTGCATGCAAACTGCAAGCTATACATTAGAGATATGTTTTATTTTTTGCCCAGTCTTTCACTATCCTAATCTTGCAAATAGGGTTCATTTGGGTAGAAATCAATTCTTATTGGAGAGAACCCCTTAACAATTGTGTTATGTTTTAAATTCTGAATTTGTGCTTTATCAGACTTAGGACTCTTAAACTATAGTGCCTACCATTATGGATGACATGTGACTCCTATACCTTGTAGTCCTGTCTGATGTAACATTCCCTATATACTGATTTACACACGCATGGTTGTCTCTGTGCAATGGGTAAGAAAGGTGCTATAAAACTAAATTAATCTGAGAGACAATGGTTCTGGAGACTTGAAGGGCACTGTTAAAGAGTGCTGGTGAGGGAATCCATGGCAGTGGTGGTCATTGGGAGGGCACCAACCAACAATGTGGCAAAGGGTGCCACCAGTGGTAAAGCCGGCCCTGCCTGTGGGTACTCTGAGTTACAGCCTCAGCAGAAATTAACGCGTTGTGGCTGTTTCACTTCTCAATGCAGGTGAAATGTCCGGTGTAAAACAGTCTGAAAATGGTGGACAACCGCCTGAGGTGATGGTAAAACACGCAAAGCCACTTGTTGTTCTCCATTCTCATGGAAGTCTCTTTATAGGCTGGTATCTTTCAACCCGGGAGTGGTACTATATGGTGTGGTACGTAGTACATATGCGGTATTTCAGCATGACTCGTAATGCTGCCCCCAGTGCTGCTGACATGTGAGGATGAAGGGTGCCTTACGCCGGTGTATGCCCTGCACTGGCCTGCGTCTGTAGGGGAGAATGAAAAATTAACTAGCATTCACTCCAAGAATTTTCAAATCCATTAAGAGCACGGAGGAGAGAATTATGCTTCTCTTTTTTATTTATTGCCACTCACAGCAGCCAATCAAAAAGTTTTTGTATTTCAATAAACTACACATCCCATGATGCTTTAATCACGTCACTTCCTGTAGGACCCTATAAGATCCACCATAACTAGTACTTGAGCCTCTTTCTTTGCTCGAACGATAAGTCCAATAATAATAAATAGAACTCCAGACAAACATCCTGCAACATGGAAGAAAAACGAAGACCAACAAGAACGTCTTCTTTAACCAGAAGTACTCTTACTCCATCTTCTTCGTTCTCTGGAAAGAAGGAAAAACAAGAAAACCTGTAACTTCTGCTTAAACAGAAAATCCAATACATACGGGTGGGTAAACATTACAAAACTGTAATATAATCGGATGGGATAATCCTCCCCTCTGTGTCCTTAATGGAATTGAAAATTCTTGGTGCCTATGCTAGCTAATTTTCTATTCTATTACAGGACCAGAGGCTTCGTATTATGCTAGTTTAATGCTGATAAAATACAACAGAGGAAATATCACCCACCGGTTTATACAGAGTGCGCCCAAAACACTTGGGTATCAATACCTGCCTCTTGCATAACATATTTCAACCACCTGGCTATATTAGCTACAGTACAGGTTTATAAGGTTTTTCGCAAAGTAATTAGTAACTGCACCACACCGTCAGGCCTGATAGGCCTGGTACAATTTTCATAAGCTTTTAGACATTGAACTACACAAAGTTTCGAATTACTAGGAAAAGCATGATATTCCACACTTCGTGACATTGTTTTAGTCGTGGAAGTAATATTAAAGGAAACTCTTTCAGGAGTAAATACTCTACCTGTAATGTCTAGAGCTTTCATATCCGAGGAACGACGACATGCAGAGAGACACAACAACATAGCTAATTTGGATGAGAGTTGTGACCTTGTTAACATATTATGTGGCCAGTTATTGAATAAGGTAAGTACTAGAGAGACATCCCACAAAGAAGAGTATTTTGGTTTTAGGAGGATTTGCTACCCGACTACCCTTCAATAGTTTGCGTACTAGAGGATGCATTCCTACTGGTTTGCCTTCAATCTGGGAATGACCCACCGAAATAGCTGAACGGAAATTGTTGATAGAACGGTATACCAGACCCTCAGACGTCTTTTTAGACAAGAAATTTACAACATAGGTAAACCTGCCCCCACGGGATCCACGTGCTGCCCATGCACCAACAAACCTAACTCTTCCAGGCTGAAGAACATCTTTTCTTGGTTGAGGGGGCATAGGCCTAGTTAATGAAAGCTGAAGCTTCTTCTGAAAATCCTGACATCTGCCAACATTGCCAGAAAGTCTCCATGCCTTCAGGGACAGCTGCTCCGATAGAACAATCAGATGCATTTCTCCATGAGGGCTCTGGAGCACCATCGAGGACCACGGAATCATTCTGGGGGAGTCGCAGCTCACCTCCATTAATTTTGGGAACTAACTTTGCGATATCCACAGAGTAGTCACTAGGATCACCTCTCCCCTTTGGCGAATTATCTGAGTGAATACTCTGGGAATCAGAATGAAGGGGGGAAATGCATAATTCAGGTTCAGTGACCAATCCTGGGAAAAAGCATCCATCGCTAGAGCCAACGGATCCGGTTTCCAGCTGAAATTTTTTGTCATTTGACGATTCAATCTGGACGCAAATAGGTCGATCTCGCAGCTCCCCCAGATCTCCTGTAGCCACTGGACTATCCAGGGCTGGAGTTGCCAGTCGATGTAATCCTTGAGATGTCGGGAATTCCAGTCTGCCACTACGTTCGACTGTCCCGGAATATACTCGGCTATGACCGAGATCTTTTGACTCAGGCAGTAATGCCAGAAGTCCTTCGCTATCTCTACTAGGATGGAGGACCTCATGCCTCCCAGCTTGTTGATGTAACAAACTGCTGAGATGTTGTCAATCCGCAAAAGGATGCAACAGAGGACCTGTTTGGGTGACAGTGTGAGGATCGCGAACGACCTGGCTAGAAGTTCTAGGCAATTGATATGGAGGTCCAGATCGCGTGGCGACCAACAACCTCCTGTGGAAATATTTCCGCAATGAGCCCACCCCCCCCCCCGAAGCCCCAGCGGCTGGCATCGGACTCTGTCGACCTCCGGTTGGGAGACGAAAATAGCTCTGCCGTTCCACGCCTCCACATGGCCAAGCCACCAATGTATTCCACCTCTGTACTTCTTGGAAAAGAGGGACTAAGCCTGTGTAAGAGAGACCCTTCTGAAGGTGCTGAATCTTTAACCTTTGAAGGGCTTGATCGTGATAGGGTCCTGGAAAAATTGCCTGTATGGAGGATGCCAGGAGACCCACAATTCTGGCAATCAGTCTCAGAGATAACATCTGTTTGGATAGCGGAGAGCATAGCTCCTTCTTGATGTACCAAAGTTTGGAGCGGGGAAGACTTAATTAAGCCTTCCGAGAGTTTGACGAACACCAAGAAGTCTATCGTCTGGGAAGGCCAAAGAACCGATTTGGATTAGTTGATCACGAAACCTAGGTTCTGCAGTGTAGCAATGGTCATGCGTAAATGCTGTACCGCCAAAGCTGGAGACTGCGCCATGATAAGTATATTGTCCAGGTACACTATCATACAAACTCCCTGTTCTCTGAGGTATGCTATCACTGGTTTCATCACCTTGGTGAAACACCATGGTGCTGAGGAGAGTTTGAAAGAAAGGACCAGATATTTGAACCATCGGTTCCACCACCTAAATTGAAGGAACCGGCGGTGAGGATGAAAAATGGAAATGGACAAGTAGGCGTCCTTCAGGTCCAGACGGACCATCCAGTCGTCTTGATTGAGATCTGCCAAGAGATGGATGCCCTCCATCTTGAAGGGTTTGTAATTCATGACTTGATTGAATTCCTTTCAATTCAGTACCAACTTGTAACCTCTGCCTTTCTTCTGTACCTAGAAAGTATTGCTGAAGAAACCGCAAAGGCCCTCATCGCAATATGCTATTGCGTGTTTCTGCAGCAATTCTTTGAGTTCGGAATCTATAAAATCGCACTTGAGTTGAGAAAAAGAAAGCTGTCTGGGCGATCTGTCCTGATGAGGGGTCCGATAGAAATCTAACTGGAAACCCTGAATTGTTTGCAATATCCAAGCGTCCTGCGAGAGCTGAACCAAACTGTGATAGAAATATTGAGTACGACCCCCTAAAGGTAGGTAACAAGAAAATGTCCGGAGCTCTTACCTGTAGATTTAGGGGCTTGGAAACCTCCACAGTAGTTTCCTCTGTGGAAACGCCTCCAATTGAAGCGTTGTCTAGTGAGGTATAAGGTACCTCCACGGGTGGAGTCCCACTCACAGCGGCAATGGCCGAAATCTCCTCGTTGAGGACCTTGGGAGAACTGACGGCCAAACATGCGTTTCCGGCCTCGTCCAGCCCTGTTAAAAAGGCCAGACTGAAATACCCTCTTGATGCTAGACAGTGCCTTGTTGAGGGTCATGAACATGCCCACATATTTAGCCACATCTTTAACGAAACATTCCTCAAAGAGGTTGCCATCTGCTAAGGGCCCTGGTTCTGCTGCAGCCAATTCTATGAGATTGGAATCCATGCGCATAAGGAGCGATTTGCGAGGCTCAGTAGAGATGGGGCAGTTTGCGTTCCACAACAGGCAAATAGCCCTTTGGGTCCACCCTTCTAGGACATGGAGATCCACTGCAGTGCCAGACTCTTGCGCCTCCAAAGCCATCTCCAAGATCTTTGCGAGGGGTCCTGCAACATCCAGACGTTTGTCTTGACACCCTTGCCAGCCGCGGTCAATGCCCTTCTTTGGGACTTTTGCGAATTTCTTCAGGAATGTTATTAAGCTGGAATCTATGTCAGGGGTGCCCGTCACCTTGTCAGGAATATCTGGCCTAGGCCACTCTGAGCTGAGTCTATTCCGTACCTCTTTATCATAACTCCTGCGGAGGTTGTTGTGCAGGTAAGCCGCAACTGCGGGGGCAGGCGCCCAGTCAGACGATCTGGGGTGAACTAGATCAGCCGGATTGAAGGTGAAGGGAGTGGAAATGGTTTGAGAGAGGTCCTGCTCTATGTTTTTAGTCTTCTTGGACCTTTTCTTGGGAGGGGCCTCATCTGGGGAGGTTTCCGTGGTATCCGTGTCCGTGTCTGTGGCAGGACGGTTGGACTTACCGGTCTCAAGGTTAGGTAGTGAAGAGAGAGCGGTAGAGTGAGGCCAAGTTTTAGCTCTGGGTTGCATAGTCGAGGCATCCTGGGCTTGTTCATCAGAGGAGGTGAGGCCATGACGTTTAGCACATTTTTCTAATTGTTTGGTTATAGGTTTCAATGCATTAGCTAACACTTGCTGCACAATCCCAGGGACTGCTTTCTCAAGGGTCTTGTTTACGGACTCCTTGACCGAGGCATCCAGGGCCTCAACAATGTTGTCCTTTAGGAAAGGATTAGCCTCTTCATATAGGGCGTCATCCTCTTCATAAGTGACCCAATCTTGCATTGTGGGGCGAAATTTGTAAATATATTTACTCCTGGACAAATGAGGTCAAGAGGAGTAAGGGGGGAGCGAACCCACAGCACAACAAATAATAAAGGTACCTAGCTCCTCAGCATCAGCTGTATAAGAGCTATTGCAGCCCTGTGGGTGTAAGAGAGCCAATGAGCAATAGTATTAGGAGCTGTGCACACTCCTGGCCAGAAATGGTTGCAGCCAGCCAGGCGTCCCAAATCTGCTCGGTGGAGGATCGAGCGAATAATGGTGAAACTAAAAATTAGGGCTGTAGCAACGTGCTTAGCCCAAATCGAACCAAAAAGTAGCTTAATTGGGCTACGCATGTCGAAACTTTTTAAAACTAAGTGAAACTATCCCAAAACAGGCTCAAAGCGCGTCGGCTGATGAGGGGAGCCTTTGCGCACGTACACCAATGTTAACAATCACTGCCGAAGACAGCACGGTACCGGGGACCCAAGCGGGAGTCTTTTAACTAATCGGCCGAACGGGTCGCAATAGAAATGCTTTTTCCGCCGTAGCGGGCTTTAAATGTGAAAAGCACGTCGTATACCGCTGCAGAAGGCAGCGGGACACTCCGGGTCCCAGCGGGAGTATCCTAAGCCCCCAAATGCCGTCCCGGTCACAGCGGGAGTCAGTAATTAGCGCGGTGACAGCGCTACACAAGGACCATAAAGTAGGCAAAGCAAGCTAAATAATGCCCGATAATCACATACACTTCATACATAGCGGAGCATGCCTGAATAAAGAATGGCATTAAGAGTAATCACATAAAGTCGTAAGAAATGATAGATGCACTTAACTGCCTGCGTGAGCAGCAAATAAAGAGGCTCAAGGACTAGTTATGGTGGATCTTATGGGGTCCTGCAGGAAGTGATATGTGATGAAAGCATCATGGGATGTGTAGTCTATTGAAATACAAAAACGTCTTGATTGGCTGCTGTGAGTGGCAATAAATAAGAAAGAAAAGCATAATACGAAGCCTCCGGTCCTGTAATAGAAATACAGCCCCCTGGACCCAAAGACCCAGCGCTCGTTGTAAAAAGGTTTCATTTGAACCAAGTTTATTTCATTCAGGCATTCATACAGCACAGAAAAACAGTTAAAGAAATTGAAATTGCACTAAGCCGAAGCTAGTGGCACGTATTTTCACGATGAATGCTAACATGATGAAAACCACCTTGAATTGATTACAGAGGATGAAAATGTATTTCCCTAAAACTTAAGAGCTTTGTCCTGATGAAGGTGCAATAATAAAACTGAATCGCTGCGTCGACAACTTTAAAAAAAAGTTTTTTAACCTGCTCTTCATGTGATTTTTTAACACTGTATTTTAAGGCACTAAAACTGTTATAGAATGTATTTGCTTTATATTGAATAAATTGTACAATTTTTTTACAAAAATAACTTTCATTGTTTATTGTGTTTTTGAGTATCTTACTGAATTGAATGGGTTTGACAATATTGTGGTTCAGATATTGACAGGCTTGATTGTTCATTAAGGGTGGTATTATCACAATCCTTTCCAATTTTATGGAGAATAGGGACTCCCCCTCTTTGTTTTTCTGACACTACTCCTTGTCCCTGATTGGATCTGTAACCCCTTCACTGCGGCGGCTATTCCGCCGCAGTGCTAAGGGGGCGGGGCGGCCGCATGCTGGTGACGGAACCGCTCCGTCATCAGCCTCGGTTGAGCTGTGCTCATGACGGAGTGGTTCAGTCATGGCCCGCCCCGCTCAATAGAACGGCCAGCGCAGGCGCGGAATTCGCGCCGCGCAGGCGCGTCGGGCGGGCCATGACGGAACTGCTCCATCATCAGCACAGCGCACCCGCAGCTGATGACTGAGCGGTTCCGTCATCAGCGTGCAAGGGGTTAAGGAGACCTCCCTTATTTCCTTGTCTTGATTCATACAGCACACACATACAGGTATCTATGTGGTAGTAACAGAGAACAGCAAACAGAGGCTGACTGCATAACCCAGCACAGCATAAATCCACAAACAGAAACCAGAAAAGCACAGCCCGCTTCAACTAAATTCAGCACACCAAACGACAGGCGCACGCTCTTTCGCCTAGGCCCTCCCAAAGTGTCCAACCCAACCAAAAAAGGCATCCGCGCCTTTTTAGGGGCTAGAAGCACTGCATCAATGCAAATAAAATACAATATGATAGTATTGTCGGGGCTAGCACTGCCCACCAAAACACAATGCAGCACAGCACACTGAGATATAATAACAAGAGGAACTGCACGCTCCCACGTGTGCTCTGCTGCGTCATGACGCCATCCACGGTTCTGTTCATCTGTTAGCATGTGCTGTGTCATGACGCTATCGACGGCTCCGGTCATCTGTTCGCACGTGCTGCGTCCAGACGCCGTCGACGGCTCCGGTCATCTGTTCGCATGTGCTGCGTCATGACGCCATCGACGGCTCCGGTCATCTGTTCGCACGTGCTGCGTCCAGACGCCGTCGACGGCTCCGGTCATCTGTTCGCACGTGCTGTCATGACGCTCTCGACGGCCCGTGTCACCTGTTAGCAATTTGTCTCCATTCCTAAATTGTTTTCCTAGGGCAGAGGGCTCACAGCTGAGGCTTTCGTAGCCACGTGTGCCCTGGTGTGCAGTTCCCTCAGGGTGGACAATCTGTGCTTAGGGATTAATATTAAAGCCCTGTTACTTGGAGAAAAGCCTTGTTCCTCCCGGTACATTAATTCAGCAGCACACAGCACGTGAGTTTCCAGGCTCTTTCTGCAAGGCCCTCCCTGGTTACAGCGGACTTTGCTCCTGTTTCAGTCCAAATCGATATACTTTAGAGTCAAGAGGCTGAACCACCATTGAAAAGGGATCGAGGTTGCAGTAGGCGCTTTACAAGGCGGCCGGCCATTCTCTCACCCGTTCCCTCATTCGCTCTCCTCTCACTCCTCTTGATGAACCTTTACCTGGTGCCCCCATCCCACCCCACTGCCACAAGAGTCTTGCATGCAAATCCAGGGGGTTGCAAGATGCAAGAAGGTCTGAGTGGCATCGGGTCAAAGGTTGGGCTTGATTCTGGGCCACATTGAATACCGTCACCCCAGGGTCTCACTCGAGCAGGCAAGCTGCTCGTGCAGGGCTGACATGGCAGACTTTGGTTTTACTTGGGCCACTCAGGGTGGTGCAATACGTGCTGCAGCTCTGGTACCCCTTTTACATCCGTGCCCTGGGTACCACTGGTACCATGTACTAGAGCCTCACAGTGGTGTAAAAGTACTTGGCAATTGGGTGTACAAATTCACATTCACAGTTTGAGGGAAAGAGCACTGGTGCTGTGGTCTGGTCAGCAGCACCCAGCACACTTTCAGATCAATTACCACAGCATCTAGCAGCAAATAGTGGGGGGATGACCACCCAAAAAGGGCCCTTTCTAACAACTTCATAAAACAGCCCTCCTGTGACTGGCTCCGAAGGTCTGGCTACCCACTTCTGTTTCTGTGGGTCGTCTTTCCAGGGATTTATGACAGTACAACGCAGTATAAAATACCACAGACCATCACAACACAGGTTTTACAATGCAAGTCGTTACCACGACTTGCGCTGTAGGGTGCTGGACTTGGGAATAGTAAAATGTACTACTCCAACACCATCCTACGTAAGTAGGGACTGTGCTGGAATAGTAAATCTACTATTCCCTAGCCTAGAGCGCCCTCCAGCGCAAGTCGTGGTAACTATAACTACTTGCGTTGTGAAACCCGTGTTGTAATGGCACTGCGTTGTCATTACCGTGTTGTAAAGGATGTTCTCCCTTTCCAGGTAAGGTGCAATGTGAAATGTATTTAGCATACGGAGAGGTGTGGCTCACTGGTTAGAGGCGGCAGACCCGAGTGCAGAGAACGGCCCGGGACCAGGGTTCGATTCCCGACGCGGCAGGGTCTTGGACCAGGATCAGCGGACTGATAATTCTCGCATCGGTGCCCACTCCGACCAGGGAGCACACTCGGCAACTCTGGGCATTAGCTTGCCTCATCTCTACAACGGCCCCCACAGACGCCAGGGATGCCTGGTTTCACCCTGGAGATACCCAAAAAAAGGGACCATCTCACAGGGAAAACCAGGACGGGTTCCCCAGCGGTCTACAGCGCCGGGACACTCGGGTAGAGTAACTGTGCGCTATACAAGTATCCCACATTTACATTTACATATGCAGGTTCCTCCCCAAACTCTCCTCTCCCAGACACAGGCCAAATTATTGACAGGTCTCCATGAACCCATTAGATGCGGCCATCGGCCATCGCGAGCACTACCTCCATAGTGCTGTGCACGTCCGTTGGCAGATACGGCCCCGCCCACTCAATTGAAACCGCCGACTGCGGTGGATTTGCCGCAGCGGTTAAGCAGTTATGGATGGAGGCCTTTCACCCTGCTGCTGGGCAATAGGGAAATTAACGCTGCTCCGCAGGGTGATTCAAAGGCCCATATCTAATTTTGAGCTGGATCAGATAAAAAAGATAACGTTTGAAGTGCCGTAAGGTGTGTAGATATGTGGAAAAATGTCAGATCTGCATTGGGTATCCTAATTTACTAAACAATTGGTGCATCAACCGAGTCTCCAGGCCTAACTATGGCGAAATTGCAGGTTGGTGCGTAATTCAGCCCTAGCACATAATACAGTAAACACTCTACACACTTCAGTAAAGCACTACAGATGTGCAAAGTCATATTAATATCCACTCATATCATAAGACCTGCACAGATAAGCACCAATCAATTAGGGTTCCTTCGGAGACAGGATCCCTAAGCTGAGCTAGATGGAAGTCTCACAGGCTCAGTCGGCACACATATGCACATCTATGTGCACACATGTGCGCATGTTTGCATGCAACCAGCCTAGAGCCTTTTAATATACCTGTATAGCAGCGGATCTTTCTTAAAAGGCGAACACTAGCCCTTAGCACTCCCATCCATAACAGAGCTTACAGGGAGTGACACTCACTCACAACAGAACTCCACAAACAGGCCAGTCCAAAAAGTGAGCACTCCAGAGGGATTAAATGGGGTGGAACTCTTCTCACAGGAGGGAATAAAGTAAAAAAAAAAACTGGACCAGAGACAAGCTCAAGAACTGCATGATCTCAGAACAACATGCTTTTGGTTCTTGGTAGGGCACATCCACCATCAGCTGCTTGGACACTCAGTCTGCATGAAAGACAGCCAACCCTAGAGAGCAGAGGATGGTGAGTCAAGAAAAAACAGACTTTGTCGTCATTGGCAAAAAAGCCTTTCTGAACCACGATCTGGCTCCGCGGAGGAGCAAATGCCTTGGTGACGGATGAGACAAGCCAGAGTGCACTTGGCGGAGGCATGAAGACTTGGCAGAGTCCACTCTACCGTTCCACAGCTGCAAATCAAGTCAATGGAGAAGGTGCACATTGTTTAGCGGAAGCTTCTTGAAGGCGCCAAGGCGCTTGTGTGCTAAGTAGACTTGTCTTGCGTGGTCCAGACAAATATCATACATCAGCTGCAGAGGGCACTTTACCTTACTTGGAGATTAAAAAACCATGAGCAGATCCTTAGCAGAGCAGAGCACCTCTCTTGTGGCCCCATAGATAGTAATGGTGAATCACAAACTGATGTCTCCCCATGGGGACTGGGTCTGGTTCACATGAACATAAATGGATCAGTATTCCTTTTTCTGAAGATGTCTATGAATGATCTGCTCTTCCCTGAAGAGATTGAGGAAATTGATTCCGAGGTCACAAAAGACACCCACAATCAGGTCAGTGTTAGAAATTGTTTGCTGCTAGTCAACCCATACAAATGCCTTCTTTCTTGGTTGTGGAATGCTCAGTTCCTTATGTGTTAAAAAAATAAGAGCCAGGACCCTCGTCAGGAGACCATTGCAACTTGACCAGCCATTGCCCTTCACATCAGTGCCAAAGACGGAACCAACACACTACTTGGCATCGCACTCCTACAAGTGTGACAATATGAACTATTCAAGGCCACCAAAGCCAGAGGAAGGGCCTGGTGATGCAGGTATTAGTCATTGTCCAAAGTGTATTCTATTAATAAACATCTCTTTTTGTGCTCATCTGTGAATTAGACAAACAGCTCCAGCATGGGGCAGGCTCAATATAGTCCAAACAATGGTTCAAGTACACCACTAAGGAAAAGATAAAACTTTGTTTTTTTTAAAAGGAGAAAGAAAACCTAACATTCATAATAGTGATCAAGAAAATATATATACTACCCAAATATTGGGCTTCTACTACACACAATAACCATGTACAGATAATCTTTACAAGTTTAGCAAATAAGTTTTAATGTTAATCAAAAAAGGGAAAAACACATTTAAATATTATAATCAGGGCGCTCATACAGTTACACAGACGGTGTTACAATTGTGAACATTGACAGCTGTAAACAAATAGTGGCTGAGGGAAAATCACAAAAACAGGCTTGTTAACAAAACAAAAATACACAACAAAAACAATGGTATCCTCATTCATTAAAACCTTAATATTGGTGTCAACAACGTTTCAACCCTTTAAATGTTTCGAGGGTCATCATCAGGACAGAGATATCAATTGGAAGAGCGTCCACTGTAGTTCCATAAAATCTTCTCAATCTACATGAAGAGGGAGTCACCACAAAAGATATATGGGACACAATTGCATTCGTAGCCTCAAATACATACATAATCTGGTGTAATATCAAAGAAATCCACAAGCATGTGGCACGCTATCATGCTATCATAAGTGCCCGTGTTAATAATTAAGTGCTGGTGCCGAGTACTGGAAACCACAGGCTCAAATTAAGCACTGGTATGCCGCTCATGTGAATTTATAATAGCACTAAGCTGTAAAACTACTGTGCAGGATAACCAACGTGTTTTGTTTCCAGTGTGAACATATTGTTGAGTAACATGCTGCACATCAAATTTAAAACATCAAGGGCCACATTTACTAAGAATTCACGCAATGCAGCTCAGCAAGGCAACTTGCTGCACTGTGTTGAGTGAAAGAGAAGCAGCAGAAATGCACAATATTTACAAAAATATGGCATATTTCTACTGCTTCCTAGCGCTGGTGCACTGTGCTGCCTAGCGCCAACGCAGGCACCCTTCTGCAATGCTGCTATGGTGTCTGCATTACAGGCAAGATTGTTTTTGTGTGTTTGTGCTGAAATGAATATCTTCCTGCACAAAAACAATCCTCAGAAGCATTTTCCTCTTTCTATGTGTTTTGCAGAATGCAGTGTCATGTGCTTATCTAGGTTCCTGATCGATACTGTGACCTTATGCCCCTATTCAGCTATAAATCCATTTATTCCCTATAATGGCATAACCGTTCAAGTGCGATTTTCTGTAAAGTCATCTCTGGCCTCACACGAGCAGAGCCACAGAGCCACATTCCAGCATGACTCTCTGCTACTTCCTTTGCGACCAATTAGTGCAATGACAGAGCAGCAGTCACTATCTGATATTCCTAGATAACACTCCGAGTTCTTCAACAAGATAAAAACTTAGCAAACCTGGAAATCCCCGCTTGCTATGTTTTGATTAGTAATAGAACTCTAATGAGCAACTGATAGCTGCCACTTCCTAGTGACATCTTTAATTGACGTCTTATGTCCAGCAAACTTGCGTCAAACCCGGCACCTGTCAGGTATAAATATTACCAACGTTGCCTTAAGCAATACGAAGCTGTGAGCTGTGAGAGCGAAGCTAACTGCTGTTGAGCGTTGCCTGTCGCTGCAGCCTGCTATCCTGTGGTGGTGAAGCTACTGATTACCATTATCGCCGCTACAGCGCGACCTATGGTGCAGTACGCTTGAGGAGCCGTGCAGCCGTCCTCTGCGAAGACATCCAGCCCAGCTGCCCGCGGACGCTGTCACCCCTCCTTCCTCCAGACGCGCTGAGAGAAGCCGCTGCCTTTCTCGTGCAGAGAAATCCAGTCCCGGCGCTTCCAGTTTACCCTCGCAGGTGACTGGGATATCGAGAGAGACCCCTGAAGGAGATACCAATCCTCCATCATTCTATTCAGAGGTATGGTGTTGACTAAACCCTTAGACGAGAATTCTTGAAACAAACCTTGGCAAAACCAACTTAACTTAAGCTACTTACTTACTCCCCCTTCTCACGTGTTAGGCCTAGGTCAGGCACACTGGGGTAGGCTTAGTTAGAAGCACCAGTTGAGTATGTTAGCCTAATGTATATATGACTGTATATATGTTTTATTACTTTTAAACCATTGTATGGCTAAGAAACCATATCAATGCTTTTACAGTTCTATTTCGCTATTCTTATCTTACTGTACGTACTTTTTATAATAACAGTTATTGCAATTGTGGCAATACATTTCTCTTGTACGAGAAGAAAGACTGTTCAATAAATGTTAACCCTTTATTGATAAACGCCCGTCTCTCTATTCTCTACATACTGTGAAAGTAAACTGCACTAGACTGACTGAGTGAAATCTATGTCTATTGTTTCACACGACCCTAGAGATCGACTCTTGATCTGAGGAGCAAAGTTGTCATGTTGCACGGTTGTTGGAAAGCTGAATCCCTTCTTGTCTGTGCCAAGGAAGCTGATCACTTCCTATGCAGAGAAGAAAGTTTCCAGTGACCTCTGAGCTAGTTGGTAACACAACCCAATTAAGTTTAGCATAGTCAGTGGAGGCCTGGAATATAAGCAGTTCCACGTCGATACTACTGTTTATGTTATTCCAATGCGCAGGGCCTAGTGGGAAACTAGGAACTACACTACATGGCGCCCTAACGTTTGGTAAGGCGATAAACTAACGTAAGACTTGTAGAGTAACTCAGTCGTGCATATTTCACACCCCTTTCTCCCGTAAATACTCCAATAGACGTCTGGAGTGGGTGAAAGGTTAAAATCCGCCCGACCTTAGTAGGAAGAGATTCCTATGTAAAGCTCTGGTTTATTCAACGTTGAAGGATACAGTGTTCCAAAATATTGTGCATCTAATCTTTGTCTCATTGGAGACCTACTCTGCAAAAACTGCATTTATACAATGTCAGTAGAAAACAACGGCACCACTGGGGCCGCAGTAGATGCGACTCAGCAAGGTCCCGAATACACAGACCCGGATGCAATTATCATCCCGGTCCACTTAAGAAGATCTATAACTTTAAAACTTATAGAACACGGACTGACACCTCAAGGTGGTACAGTAATTTTCGTGATAGAGGCTCACGAGTATCGGCAGACAGAGGTATTCTATTCATGGATAAACTTTCCAGCGGTAAACGCTATAACACAAGAGTTTCACTATTACAAAATAGAGGAACCTCCGGGAGAGTACGCTCCTTTCGAGGAGGTTGAAATCCCACTTAAATTTCAAGAGCACCTGCTCTGGTTTAATGGCGCCCTAAAACATAATGATCACATAACCAGGCTCGGTCCACTAGGTAGACCAGGAGCCACGTGGCCGGTTCTAGCCAGCTACACACCACATCCTGACATTGCAAAAATGTCTAGAGAAGAGCTGTTAGTACAGCTAAACACATTAATAAAAATACATAGGCAATTAGTCCAATATGTAATACGGACTGCAACAGTCCAGCCAGCTGTTAATTCACACCAGCTGACCCCTCATCAGGGGAACACAAATAAAATTACACCACAGAACATACAGTCATGTCTTGGTAAAACACCCGTAAAACGGGAACAAATTCCTTTCTGGTTAGCCCAGAAAATCACTCAAATAGAGGCAGTATTTCCTGATACTACCCCTATTGAGAAACACAGAATCTTGACCATCTGCCTTCCTATGGGAATCGCACCACACGTGGAAGACTGCGACACTTGGGGTACAGTCTTTGCTTCCATTTACACAAAAACACACGGTGTTCCGTCTATGGCGGTAATACCAGACGTGCTAAAACAGATTCAAAATGAATTCGGTCCAGAACCAGCTTTAAATCTAGGTATGAAATTACTGAAAGACTTCAAGCAGGTCACGGCTATATTATTAGCCAATGTAAAGGGAGAAGCAGCATCTGTGGCGATTCGCCAGAAGTTGAGGGAAACAGATATAAAAGATCCTGTTGAGCTTGCAAAAATCATAGAAAAATGCTATGAAGAATTAGGTAGAGACAGCTTGGGTGGAAAACCAGTTAAGCCCCAACTGCTCGAAAATCCAGAAAAATTATTTATTAAAAATAATTTAAACACTCCTAAAAAGAGCTGGGATGGAAATAAACAATCCAGTCCCAAGGAAAAAGTTTTTCAGTCCAGAGGAAGGTCTCCTCGACGGAGGGAAAGAACTCCGACTCGAGAACGCCAGTCTCCCCAACGGGAGCCCTCTGAGAAAAGATATAACCTTAGAAATAGGGATAATATAAAAAAACCTGATAGATATCAAAGTATTGATACACGTCCCTCTCGATCTTTTCCACAGAATTCGGAAAGAAGAGGACGGTCAGACCCAGGAGAGCACACCAAGTCCAAAGACAAGGAACCTGCTCAAAATAAGAAATCTCAATTTCAGAAAAAGAAGGTAGCCAGTATTAGAGTAATCAACCATGCCGAGAATACTGAGGACACAGTTGAAAAACGGGGAGTGGGCATTGACAATGTTGGACAGTGCAGCAGAAATCAGTATAGCGCGCAAGATCTTGATGAGTCATCTGGAGACAGTGGACACGAATGAATACATTCAGGTTGAAACTGCCGACGCCAGACTTAGCGAGCCCCATAAAATATACGAAATAACATTGCGTATAGAGGGTGATAAGACTAGGAAAATTAAGGGTCTATTTTGGGATAAGCTCTCAAAAGGCTATGATATTCTGTTAGCTGAAAAAGATTGGCCCCCGGAGTTTGTCAGGGAGTGCCCTCGTGGCGAAGAAGTGATTATGCCTGCCTTCTCGAATCACATACCGATTCACAAAAAATACACATATGCAAGGAAATGGGCTGTAGCCCAGGCACCTGCATTGTATAAAAATCATGTAGGATGGGATGAGGATTCTCCGCCTCACAAAATCCAACTAAAAAGTGAACCAACTGCCCAACGGCAGTATCCCATAAAGCAAGAAGCTAAAAAACAGGTCAGGGAGATCTTAGATCAACTTGAGTACCAGGGGGTGATTGAAACATGCACCTCTCAAATGAACAATCCTTTGTTTCCTGTCTCCAAGCCAGACAATTCATATCGTCTAGTTTTGGACTACAGACACCTTAATACATGTTGCAAAACTTTTGCAGTACAAAACTCGCATAGTGCAGCCCTAATGAATAATATAGTTAGGAAAAAATATAAAACGACATTAGACATTTCTAATGGTTTCTTTTGTCAAAACATTGCACCAGAAAGCAGATATCTGACCGCTTTCTCCGCATTTGGGTCACAGAAAAAATTCTGTCGTCTCCCACAGGGGTTCAAGAACAGCCCAGGATTCAAGATGCGGATTCACGTACCTAACCTCTAATGAGGGAGAAAAGGTACCTATTTCAATTAAATCTCACTTGTACACACAAGCAGAAAAAACATTCAGTCACACAGAAAGAACTGTGAACGCAGTGCAAATCGCATTAGCAAATGAAAGAGAACTAGCACACGGCAAACGGATTAATATCCTTACAGCGGAATCCGCCTTCGAAGCGCTATTCAGCCCAGTAAACCTGCCTACAGTGTCACTGGATCCGAAATGGATACAGTGCATAGATTCTCTAGGAGCGGAAGACGTGAAATACTATTTTGCCCCGCAATACAAAGAACTGAATGATTTAGAATATGAAGAAGAACATCCTCTGCCAATCGAAATCCTGCCTCTCCCACAATACGCATGTATAATCTATACAGATAGCTTTGTACAGCATTTCAATGTAGAGAGTAAATCCTACAATGCAGCATGTGCGATCATTAAAGGTCGTTGGCTGTGCGGTAAATTCAGACCGAAAGTAACAAAAACTGAATCTGTAAGAAACTGTTCGGTTCAGAGAACTGAAATCAGATCTTTAAAGATGGCGCTCGAAAATGCAGAACGCGAATTCCCCACACTTATCGTGTGCGATTCTCATTTTTGCGTCAATTCTTACAACAACAAACTGCAGAGTTGGATCGAAAACAACTACAAAGATGACACAGGTGCCACAATAAAGCATAAATTGCTCTGGAACGAGGTAGCTCTTTTACACAAAGAACTACAAAAGACTCACGTGATTCACGCACAGAGTCTTCAACGTGATGGCGTTCACGTTGCAGGGAATTCATTGGCTAATACAGCCACCGCGGAAGCAACTAACCCGGCTTCCGTAGCCACAAAAAAGCGTACAGATAAGTATATAGACGGGGAAACCATGCTAGCAGTAAAAAAGACCGTAAAAGGCGACTGTGCAGCACTACCCGTAAATTATCCACTCAATTATGCATACATAATCGATGCAAACTCCGTTCCTTTTGCTCGAATCCCTGGAGTGGGGGATAGAGTAATTCCAAACATGAACAGGAGAATATTTTTAATAGCAGACGCACACATGGGTTTGGGTCTAAGGCACAGAGAGATCAAGGAATCACTGACTGAATTACAATCAGTATTCTGGTGGCCGGGAATGAGTGTAGAACACCAAATATATGCAAACAACTGTGAAAACTGCAATAGGGATCGCAGTAGCGAACCTTGCTACCGGCTACCAGTCAGAAAGAGCGTAACGCTGCCTACACCCCATCCTGCGTCCTATTAATAGTTAAGACGAAATACACTTAAAATAATGAGGCCTCCAGCGCTCGGCTGACGCTAGAACGGTTATAAAAGATTAGCGAGTCCATATCGGCATATACGCAATTACCACGTTCCATTCTGACCAGGGTCCTGCTTTCAGCTCTCGAGCTTATGAGGAGGCCAGGGCTAGCGTGGGAATTGGGTTGCGGTATTCTTGTCTGTCGCACAAGTGTGGTAGAAAGAAAAAACCGGGACATAAAGCAATCTATAACAGCGAAGGTATTAGGTTCAGGCGCTGGGTGGGTCAAACATTTAATAAGTGTCCAGACTAGTCTTAACAACATGCCAAGAAATTCTCTAAAAGGTTTCAGCCCATACGAACTATTGTTCGGAATAAGAATGAACGTTCAGGACCTCGATAGTCAGATGTCAGTGGTACAAGCAGAAACAAAGCAGTTTGAAGTAAAAGACCGTTTGGCTGTTTTACAGGAACTGAATGAAACAAGAAAATCATTAAGCAACATAAAGTTAAAGCAACAGCCAAGTACCACTGACGAGGCACCACCCGCAACAGCCCCAGCAAGGCCTGTCTGGATTCCAAAGATTGGGGATCTAGTCAGAGAAAAGATCGCGGTTAAGAAGGAATTTGGGCCTTCTTACAGAAAAGCAGTACCTGTCTTGGCAGTCACCGGAACAAGATCAGTTGTGCTACCGCCCCTTGCTGGTAAAAAGGAGAACAGAGTTGTGTCCATCGACCTGGTAAAACCACAAGCATGTGGCCTATAATCAACAGTAGGCCCAGTGGACTCCCAAGAAACAACAGAGTACCCAAACTTGCAACAATCCAAGAGGTTCAAACTGAAAGACTCATCACATTCGATCAGCCTGCAGTGCACAATGAAGGACTATGCAATAATGCCATGGAACTCGTGCCTCTTGAAACACAGATTGAAACAGTTCGTCAAGAAACAACACCAGTCTACACTAATGTGGCATCAGAAAGTGCTACCGAGAGACAGATTGAAAGAAAAATCCCATCAATTGACAGAACTGCCTCTGGTTATTTCATCAACTTCGACAACTTCTCTGAAGATTTAAACGACCCCGAAGTGATGCCAGAAACAAAAAAGTATTCTAAAGAAAATACAACAGGACTCCTTCAACAAATCAAAGAACTATATCTGGATTCACCGTTGATTGAGCATTGGATCATCTCAGGGGTATTCATACTCCTACTATGCCTAATTTTAGTTTTAATTTTAGGAAAGTTCATTACAATTGAATGGACACAGCAAGTCAGAACATCAACCTAGTCCTGAAACAACACAGATCATCCCACGTGAAGAAAAGAGAACTGTCAACAGTAAATGTCACAGCAATTCCAATACCTGGTGGGGTAGTATGGGAGAAAACAGACTATGAGATCTATGGTCCGGTTGAAATCCTGAAGTATCCTCATCAACTAAAGGTTTCCTTAAGTGACTTTGTGACACCAAGTACATTCTCTGATGATTGGGACTTTAACAGTATTAATGACATGATGTCTGATTTAGTAATGTCAGCTAGATTCACAGATCATGATTATTTACAAGGTTCATCTAGTTATGAGCAGTTATTCTGTTACACCCACTATGGGGATCATTACTTGCATAAATCTGCACAGCCTAGAAATGTTTTTATGTATAATCAATGGGAACATTGTTCTACACCACCTAAAAGCAGTTCTAAAGCATTTTTTGAGAAATTCAAATATTTTTCAGGGTTTAACACCAGTGATGCAGAAACGTTTTATTATAAACTGTTAGATAAAACAGGAATGAAAACAATGCTGACAAATTCTAAATTGATATATTCAGAAGCATTTTATGACAAAATGATGACATTTGGTTTTGATTATTGGAAAAATAATATTGAAACAAAATCAATTTGGGGTACAAAAGATTGGCAGGTGCAAGGCATAGAAGCACTTTTTAGAACCTGCATGATACCAGAACAAATGTTATTTCTAAATGACACTGTACACCAAACATCTTGTCTTGGCCTAGCTAAGAACAAAGACCTTAAAACACCGTCTATACCAAAGCCAATAGCTGAGAATACAACTGCAGATAATGAGTTAGACGTGTTACACATTTTACATTTCAACAGAACACATCCTGATTGGAAAAAGTGGTTAATCTGGCCTACAGACACAAATAGCTGTCAAGATAGGTTCCTGAATAAAACACAGGGTTTAAAAATGACCAGATTAGACTCTAGATATTCCCAGAGACAACATCCAGGAATTATAACCACATACAGTGTAGGTAAACTCTGCCTAGAATGGCTAACTTCATCCACACTGGCTGAAATTAAGCAACACTTGTCTTTGTTAAAAGATGGTGCTGATTTGCGCGATTTCATTCTTGGACCACGCAAACAGCGTCAAAAGCGTTTCATAGCGACCAGCATCTATGCTGCTTACAACGAGGCTTGGAAAGTAAAGCAAATTGAAACTGCTGAAAAGATACGAGAAATTGATCGTATTAATTTGGAAAAATCACTTTCTGTGGTAGACAATGGGTTAATGACTCTGTCTTCCAGAATATATTCTTTGGACAATATTGTATCCTCTGCCTTTGATGTGATAGACAGAGATTTGCTAATGTTACAACATGGCCAGTCTCAATTACGCTCTATTATAGAACTAGGCTGGACGCTGCAAAATCTTCGTTCAGGCTATGTGCCTTGGCGTCTGATAAACACAACGTCATTATTTTCCATTTTTAACCTTACTGATAAACAGATCAGTTTGGCACAGAAAGGAGCAGACTATACAATCTTGAGCATCGAGAAACTCGAGAGATTACCATTGACAATGTCAGAGAGTCCTGTCATTGAATGGATAATACACGGAATTATCACAATTCCGATAACAACTTTCCGCTTTAAAAAATGCCTTGAATACATACCTGCTGGCCAGTATGAACAATTGGGTAAGGGATATGTTAAATCCGAATGGAAATTACCATACACTCATTCTTGCTATAGTGACAGCGACAAAAAGGTATTTCTTAGTGGGGACAACTGTAAACACTCACTAAGCGGTATACTTTTGTGTCAGGGTATTAATTTACACGGAGCATGTGATGGCAATTCAAACAACCTTTCATGCCACCAGCTAGTCACACCTGCAACTCAGATAGAGCCCTTCTTTATGCAACTCGCAAACGGGAGTTACATTCTAAGAACGGATCACAGGTGCTGTGGCCTCGCGCCCGGACTAAGTTATCTAGTAGAAGTAACGTCCATGGTCAAATGTTGTATGCAAGCATTATTCCCGAGCGGGCCTCCAGACACAGTGACTCCCCTCTGGCCTCGTCTGAATCTCTATTCTATACGAATTGATACATTAAGCAAAATTAAATCTGTGCTTTTACAGACAACAGTGCCTATAACGTCATCTAAAGAGACGTATGATCTTCTAGTCGCAAGGACGGCTACTGAGGTCCATGACCTTTTATCAACAAATTGCCCCGTGCATTTCGTACAAATACTCGACCAACTCCTTAACATGTCTAGTGCTACAAGCATCCCAGGCATATTCAAGACAGTCTTTACGGGACTGCTAACACCCTTCCAGGCAATTTTGGGAATCTTTCCTAATTTTGTGCACTCCATCTTTGGTGGTATTCCACTATTTTTTGGACTCATCGCAGGGATTCTATTTTTGACCCTTCTGCTACGTTATGGCAAACCTCGGCTCAGACATAGCTCCCATGGGAATGGAAGAAACAATCCTAGCAATGCGCTACAGGGACAGGATAACTAACGTCCTCGGATTGGCCAGGCTGAGAGATCTAAACATGACCTGGTTCCTTTCATTCAGACCGATATGGCAAAATTGCATTTTACCTGTGCTACGGTGTATGCTTTGCGGCGAGGAATACGTGTTGGACATCTGTCTTTCACTTCCATCAGCAGTACCAATGGACGTCGATACTTTGCTAAGTCCAATAACGGCTCACGCATTGTGTTGTCCCCAGCGGCTACCAATCCTGATGACGGCATTCGTGGAGACTCCTGTACTACAGCCAAGTGGTAACAGTGGAGCGAGTGACAAAAGCAACATCATCCAGGTACAACGTTCTGTGAGCAGGGCTGGTCCTGTCTTCGATGACAGCAATCATTCTCACACCTGCCAAGTTACAGCGCTATCTAATTTGGTTGAACTATCACCTGATTTTGTAGACCAATTCTTTGCGAGCCTGTCTGATACGATGTTCTCACCCACAGAGAAACAATAACTTTTGAGAAGCTTTCCGACACACAGCGTTCCCATGAACTCTGAATTCGGCCTTCAGTTTTGATCAACATAAAACTGCCAGGAGCTTTGGTAAACTGATTTTTTCTTTGAATTGGACAATTTTTAAAAAAAATATTGACCCTCTCCTTTTGGCACGAACGATTCTTTGCTTAACGTAAAAACTATTCTTAGAGAACAGAAGCTTCACACTTCTATTTCTAAAAACACATCTAGAGACATAACAACATAACACCAGCCTCTAGCACACATATTATTACAATGCATTTTTATGTGATGATTTATCTCGCATTTCTTCTGTCAGAGATACTTCATGTGTAATTCTCTATGCATAATCGTTCATTGATTTCATATGCAATAATTTTGAATGATTACTATGCTTTTAAAAAACGTACAGTACCTAAATTCCATGTATTACAAGTACGCCTATTTCGAATGCATTTATGTATTTTGGGGTGGGCTATATTACACCATGTTACACATGCATCTAATTGCTTAGTTTTAGTAATTTTGATGGACATGAATTCGTGGAGTGGGTGTCATGTGCTTATCTAGGTTCCTGATCGATACTGTGACCTTATGCCCCTATTCAGCTATAAATCCATTTATTCCCTATAATGGCATAACCGTTCAAGTGCGATTTTCTGTAAAGTCATCTCTGGCCTCACACGAGCAGAGCCACAGAGCCACATTCCAGCATGACTCTCTGCTACTTCCTTTGCGACCAATTAGTGCAATGACAGAGCAGCAGTCACTATCTGATATTCCTAGATAACACTCCGAGTTCTTCAACAAGATAAAAACTTAGCAAACCTGGAAATCCCCGCTTGCTATGTTTTGATTAGTAATAGAACTCTAATGAGCAACTGATAGCTGCCACTTCCTAGTGACATCTTTAATTGACGTCTTATGTCCAGCAAACTTGCGTCAAACCCGGCACCTGTCAGGTATAAATATTACCAACGTTGCCTTAAGCAATACGAAGCTGTGAGCTGTGAGAGCGAAGCTAACTGCTGTTGAGCGTTGCCTGTCGCTGCAGCCTGCTATCCTGTGGTGGTGAAGCTACTGATTACCATTATCGCCGCTACAGCGCGACCTATGGTGCAGTACGCTTGAGGAGCCGTGCAGCCGTCCTCTGCGAAGACATCCAGCCCAGCTGCCCGCGGACGCTGTCACCCCTCCTTCCTCCAGACGCGCTGAGAGAAGCCGCTGCCTTTCTCGTGCAGAGAAATCCAGTCCCGGCGCTTCCAGTTTACCCTCGCAGGTGACTGGGATATCGAGAGAGACCCCTGAAGGAGATACCAATCCTCCATCATTCTATTCAGAGGTATGGTGTTGACTAAACCCTTAGACGAGAATTCTTGAAACAAACCTTGGCAAAACCAACTTAACTTAAGCTACTTACTTACTCCCCCTTCTCACGTGTTAGGCCTAGGTCAGGCACACTGGGGTAGGCTTAGTTAGAAGCACCAGTTGAGTATGTTAGCCTAATGTATATATGACTGTATATATGTTTTATTACTTTTAAACCATTGTATGGCTAAGAAACCATATCAATGCTTTTACAGTTCTATTTCGCTATTCTTATCTTACTGTACGTACTTTTTATAATAACAGTTATTGCAATTGTGGCAATACATTTCTCTTGTACGAGAAGAAAGACTGTTCAATAAATGTTAACCCTTTATTGATAAACGCCCGTCTCTCTATTCTCTACATACTGTGAAAGTAAACTGCACTAGACTGACTGAGTGAAATCTATGTCTATTGTTTCACACGACCCTAGAGATCGACTCTTGATCTGAGGAGCAAAGTTGTCATGTTGCACGGTTGTTGGAAAGCTGAATCCCTTCTTGTCTGTGCCAAGGAAGCTGATCACTTCCTATGCAGAGAAGAAAGTTTCCAGTGACCTCTGAGCTAGTTGGTAACACAACCCAATTAAGTTTAGCATAGTCAGTGGAGGCCTGGAATATAAGCAGTTCCACGTCGATACTACTGTTTATGTTATTCCAATGCGCAGGGCCTAGTGGGAAACTAGGAACTACACTACAGCAGCACACGTAGAAAAGAGTAAGTAACAAGAAGAAAAAAATATATTTCTCCTCTTTACGCCTGGGTCAGGAAGGCGCAGCTTTTGTAAATTCCAGTTAAGGACTTGCATTACCTTGTAAATACTTGTGTCATACAAGGACAACACAAGTACTTAATAAATCTGGGCCCAAATCTGCATCTAAATGGGAGACAGATGTGTGGCTTGACATGTAACAAGCAAGATGTGCTTGGGAAAAGCTGAAAAACTCCTGCTGTGGATAAGATAAATGTTTCTTTGGCAGGGCGAATCTATTATAGATTCACATGCAGACTCCCCTTCATCCTCATGATGTCGGAAAGAAGTGGTACAAAAGGGGGTGGTGATGGACAGAGCATCTGAATCCATCAAACACTCACACCCAGTCAAAAGATCAGCCACCCCAGTTCAGACATGGCTCCGTACATCACCACCCCCTTTTGTACTGCTTTTGGCCGCCATAGGTGTGGCAGGGTATGCTCAGACGTGAGTCCCTTGCTCACTTTGCCACTGGATTCAAGCAAGCCGGGCTGAAGACGGCTGGAATGCCAGAAACCGGTCCTCGGATGCTTGTTTCCGGTCCAGGGAAGGCATGGCTTGGCAGTTCGGGCTGGACTGTTCCCATGAGGCACAGGGTCAGACTGATTTGCATATAGCCATGTCTGAACTGGGGTGGCAGAGTGGGCTAAAGAACGGTGATGGATTAAACCCAGATCTTTTGACTGGGTGTGAGTGTTTGATTGTTTCAGATGCTCCGTTCATTACCACCCCCTATTGTACCGTTGGAAAGAAGTGAGCATGAACATTACTGCAGTTGCTATTGCCATAAAAAGCTAGTTCACACTCGAATAATGCCATGGATACATGCAATATGAAGATAATGCTGAGCAAGTCCTTGTAGGAACAACAGCCCAGAAGAAGCATTGCGGCTCAGCCACCTCCCTCATTTTTTTGTTTCTACAGGAGTTTTCATTTTTTAACAGAGTTTCTTGGGCCTTTAATCCACAGGAGCCCTAAAACTGCAAATCTGGTGCTTCTCAAGGACTCCATTGGTGTAACCTGAGAATGGAGCACACCTCACTGTACCTATCACATCGCGACGGAAGTGGGTTAAGGGCAAATCAACTTCATTTGGACCCAGATGATCACAAACAAAACATTGAATGATTTCCAACGAGCCCCTTTGAACCTGCGCCGGAGATGGAGATGTAATGTCCGCAACATCAATTGCATAAGTGCTCTTGAGATTGTGGCGACCCAGCTTGGCGAGCACACACCCTTTTCGATAGTAATACTCTTTTCACTATTGTTGGACCCAACCCTTTGGGCAGGTTCACCCCCAGACTTTTTGCTTTTTCCTAGCCTGTTTCTGGAACCTGGTGTTGGTGATTTTAGGCCTCTGCACACTTTTTCACTGTGGTACAGTGTAAAGTGCTGGAGCTCTCTGTGTATGTATGGTGAGTGACCTGCCCTCCCATAGGAATGAATGGGGAATATGTATGCCCATGGTAGTTCCTGATGTGTGGGGAGTGCAGGGGCGAGTTTGGTATGTATGAACTCGTGAGAATGAATGCTGCAAAATGATATATGCGGCATGACTGTGTCTAGTCTAGAAGTACTACTTTTGGAAGTTGGCATATTTATATAAGTTGTTGCTGGCGTGTGATTGGCTGGTGAGCCTGGCCCAGAGTGCCTGGGCCTGCTTGTGGATTGACTGTCTGGTTTGAGGGTGACAGAGGCTGGAGAGCCCAGGAGGTTGTCTGAGTCAGCCCATGGATGAAAGGCAGCATCTGCTGCCAGGGAAGTGGGAGGAGATGGCACCTGATAGTGAAGGGCTGTGCCTGCCTGACCACAAAGCTGGCTCCACCTCCCGCTGGGCGACTGTCACCTCTGTCCCTGATACTGAAGGGACTTCCCTATAACCAGTTCTAGCTGGTTCTCACACTGCCTGCTTCAAAGGACTTCAAAGACTTTTCACTGTATAAGAAGGGGCTGTGCCCCCTTCCAAAATGTTCTTGTTTCTAACTTGAATCTGCCAGGGGCATGCTGCTGCTGGGGCTCAGGGGAATCCCTGGGCCCTGCCCAGCTCCTGGACATTTGATGGACTGCTGGGGGACTCTTCCTGGCTGTCCCCCGGCCTGCTGCATTTCCTAGAGGGCTGATGGATTTTCCTGCAGAGAGCGCTTTCTGTGGACCCTTCTTGCTGTAGGGGTCTGCTCTGGGGACCTTTGGCGCCTGGGAGCGCTGTGCTGTGATCCTAGCGCTTGAGAGCACTCCTGGCTGCATTTCGAGCATTTCGTTGCACGCATTTTGCGTGAGGATTGGCGGGTGCCACCCCGCTTATTTGATTATTTACTTTGCGAGTGCCCACCTCGCTTATTTTTAATTTTATTTTACTTCGGCTGCCCACGCCGATATTTTTAATGCCCGCCTGCCTGCCTGAATCGGGCCGCCACGCTGCCCGCGGCGACCCGGAAGTGCTCGGCCTGCCGGCCAATTGCAGCACGGCCGGCCGGAAGTCTCGCCCCGCAGCCTGTGAGGCGGAGAGAAGAGGAAGGATGGCGGCCGAGAGACGACGCGGGACGTCCCGGTCCCGAGATGGGGGACCGGGTGAAGCGTGAGGAGAGAGCGGAGGGGGCGCGGGGCACATTGTCGGTGCTCGCCCCCACCGCCAGTGAAGCTCCCCGAGTGAGGAGAGGAGCGGCAGGCAGAGACTTGCGGAGGGGGCGCGAGGCACATTGTCGGTGCCTGCCCCACCGCGAGCGAAGGAGAGCCGCCGCCCGGAGGAGCCCGCCCCGGAGAGCCCGGTGAGTCGGCAGGGCTGGGGGGGCTCCGTGTGGCTGCGGTTGGTGCCGGTCGAGGCACTGAGGAAGGATGGCCCGGAATCGCAGTGGGTCGCCCCACCATGGTTGCAGAGCCCGCGAGAGGCTTTAGGCTGAGTCAGGGCGACCCCATCTGGCAGTGGGTCGCCCCAACATGTATGAGCCCGGAAAGGCTCAGAGGGGCCCTAATTTGTTTGAGAGCCTGTTTGGCTCCAGAGAGGGCCACATTAGATAGAGGGGGCGTCGGGGCACATTGCCGGTGCCCGCCCCCTTCTGCTTCCGAGTGTGAGGGTTAGAGTCCGGTGAGGCTCATGGGGGCACCATTGTTTTTAGAGCCTGAGAGCTCCAACGTCTGGGGCATGTGCGATATGCCCAGAGCCTGTGTGGCTCCAGCAGTGGCGCAGTTGGCGCCTAAGGGCCAGTGAGGGCCCTGGCGCAGTTTTGTTGTTCCCCAGCTGCCCAGCACTTTGTGGGCAGCTGCCACGTTTAGGCTTTTGGTACTTTTGGACTGGCGCTGCATGGCAGCGCGCCCTGACATTGGCCACAGGGCATCCTTGCCCCATCAAGGCCAGTTGGCCTAGGTACTGCCACAGGTGGTGGCATATGTAAGTTATGCGCAATGTGATTCCTATGTTTTTGGTAGTGATTGCCTACTGTGTGTTTTTGCGCTATTGTGTTGTTCTGGCACCTCTGAATGTTTAGTCATCATGTGTCTTCTTGCGCTGCACCCCTGAATGTATTCTATTGCATCATGTGCTTTATTCTTAACACCTCTGAATGTTTTAGGCATCATGTGTTTCTCTTTATTACTCCTCTGAATGTGTTTCATGCATCATGGGTAAGGTGTTCTGGTTTATACCCCTAAATGTGTTTATTCTTAGATGGTTGTCCTTTTTAGTACAGGTGGTCCTAGTAAGGTCCTGGTTCCGGTTACCAGTGGATACTGGTTGTGATCTTTGTGATTACCATTTTATGTTTATTATTTCTTATACTAGAAGTACTATATCTGATTCTGACAGTGGCCCATGTGGCCCTGTCTTGTAAATAATCCCATGTGAAAATTACCCGTGCCAGTTGGCACCATGTATATGTGTGATTTTATCTGATGTGTTTTTACAATACAAAAGTTATTTTTATAATAACCTTGTGTGGAGTCTCTTTTGTGGTGTGCCTAGTATGTTGTTGCTGTTGTGCGCTGGCGCAAATGCTTTACACATTGCCTCCGAGTTTAGCCTTAGTGCTTGTGCCAAGCTACCAAGGGGGTGAGCCGAGGTTATCTTGGCGTGTGACTTCCTTGCCCTGACTAGAATGGTGGTTTCTGCCTGGCTTTGGCGTCAGCCTTAGCCTACCAGAAATAGCCAGTTCTAACAACTATATCTTATCCAGGTCATCATTAGCTCCCTTGAACTTACCAAGCTTGGTAGTCCGATGTAGAAGGAGTGGTTCCGTCAGGAAAGAGGCAATTTCTTTTGTACAATGTATAAAATACAGTATGACTGTTCACTTTAGTAATAACCAATATTACAGACAAGTGATACACAGGTTCAACAATATTTTTAAGAACCTATTCGTAATACTTAGAACACACCCAAAACACCAGCGATTTATAGTCAAAAACTGAAAATTGTATTGTATAAATACATATTATTGCAAAAAGGCAGTCAATAAAACAATACAATACACAACAATAAGGTGATTGAAGTGCAAGAAAAGTGACTTGTGGTGATAGGTGAAAAAGTGCTGTACATATATTACATGAAATGGATAACCTAAAAAGGGGTTATGTTGAACTGTCCATTGGGTCAAGCATGAATATACGTCCCTTGTGTAATTTTTTGATTAAGTCAGGGAAGCTACATGGACTAGTTTGGTTACAACATCGACGTTTCGACCCTAGGGCAGAGCGCAACGTATTCTGCGTCACAAGCGGGTCTTCATCAGGACAAGGAGTGTGGATAGACAAATGTAGACAGCCACAGGGATAAACAGGCTGTGAGGTCCTGTTGGGTGGGTGGAAATCCAGTTGTGGATAGTAGACCTACACCTGGTGGTTGTGGTCTGGGGAACAATTTGTATCTCTGCGGGCTCCGCCAGCCGGTTGGAGATGAGCTGCAATTATGCAAATGCCGCCCTCAAGCGATCGTTACACTGAGAATCACGTAAAGGCTCCACCAGCCGCTTGGAGACGAATTGGAAATATATTTATTTTAACGCTTCTCTCGAGCGATCGTTACAAGGGAGGAGGGCGTGGCCTATTCCGTCTGCTGCTGTTCTTTACTGTGAAGGCAGCGTGCTAAAAGCTGTCCATATATGACAGGTAGCCTGACATGCCACGTAAGGCCACGAGCTGGTGCAGCCGCTCAATGCTGGGTGAATAAAGGAGGCTTGGTAGTCCAGCAGCCAGTGAGCGAACCATCTAAGCCATAAGCTGAGAGCCTGGTGGTCCAATCAGAGCCCAGTCAGCTGTCGGACTGTTACCCCTGTGTGCCTGTTGGCATTGAAGGCCATGGGTCTCCTCCAATACCACAGCTTATGAGTGCACACTCGAGGACCCTGTCCACTCGCCTTGTAAGTGAGTCTTGGTTGGGGTTCACCGCCTTCCTCTGATGTCTGCGGACACAGGTTTGTAAACACTTCAACATGAGACACAATGTATCCTATTCTGGCTGAAAGTTTCAATACTCTATTCGGGTCCATTATACGAGTATGTGTAGGGTCGCCATGTACAGTTATATGTGAATTCTGCACAAGATATGCATAAGGCATTGCAATACCACATTATTTGTAATACTTGTAGCCTGTAGGTTTTCTCTGCACATTCTTAAGTCTGCAATCCTTAGAGCTTGGGGAACATGAGTCTTTGACCGGTCTGCAAACATCCTAAAGCGCTTCACCAGTGGTCCTGGTATCATGCATAGGCGCTGGAAGGAAAGGTGCGGGGGGGGGGGCAGGAATAACCCTGCTGGAGCTCAGAAGGTGAATGTTTCATAAAGATGTGTTTAAATTGTGTCTTCATCTTGTCGTGTTTGCCGTGCTTCAAAGACAAAGGTCCACTATCAGGCTGTGTCTCCTAATAAAAACGCTGCTTCTTGTTTAACATGGAGGTTGGCGTTTACTTTTCTTTCTCTGACTTCAGTGAGAGGAGTTTGCTAAGAGAAGAGAAAGGATAACTCTGTGACCATCTTGCAGGGGCCCAGGGACCTCCCTCCTGCCTGTCCCCCATCCAGATCCTGGTCCGCGCGGCTGGTCCGGGGTCACTTCAAGACACAGGGTCTATGGTCACTGGCAATGACTGGTGATTCCAGCTGTGCTCAGATGTTAAACTCCCTGCGGCGAGGCTAGGGTGCAGGGTGTGCATCCTAGGAGGTGGAGGCGGCAACAGGGTAAACTCTGTGAAAGGTCCTAGTGTCCCTCAAGAGCAGAGGTGGCACTTTGGCCTCGAGTCTCAGAAAGAGATGGTCAAATTCTAAGGTCGTAAAGTGGCACTGTTTTTTCTCAGGACTAGTCCCTTTTGCTCCTTATAGGCCATATTCTGTCCCTCTGCACTCTGTGATGTTGGTCACTGTGCTGCCCACCTCCTCTAAAACAGCTGAGACTGTCAGACTGTGTCACCACGGAAGAGAGCACCAGAGAAATAGAGACCGCATAAAGCCCCCCCTCACCATGTGATTGGCTCATATGTGCAGAGCAGGATGCCTGCTGCGGGTAGTGCCCGGTTAAATGTAAAAAAAATGTAAATTGATACTTGTATAGCGCACTACTCACCCGCAAGGGTCTCAAGGCGCTTGTACGAATACCGCTGTGGAACACGTCCTGGCTTTCCCTGTGAGGCGTCCACTCCTGGGCATGCCCAAGGTGGAGGCCAGGCATCCTTAGCGTTGTGGGGGCCGTTGTGGAGATTAAGCAAGCTATTGCCCAGAGTCGCAGAGTTGGACTCCATGATTGGAATAGGCACCGAGGCGAGAATTATCAGGTCTGTGGAATTTTGAGCCCAAGACCCGCCAAGGAGGGGAATTGAACCCTGGTCCCAGGCTAGACCTCTGCATCAGGGTCTGCCGCTCTAACCATTGAGCCACACTTCTCCACAACAGAGGGATTGTTTTGTTTAGGATGGCTAGTTGATGTTGTGTATGCAACAGGAAAAGCTTAAGCCATCTGCAGCTGCCTGCTCTATGTTAGTATGTATATGGTATGTCTATAGCACAAACCTATATCCAAAAGGCAGTTGAGTCTGTACAAGGTCAAAGGCCAAATCAAAGAATAACAGGAGGGGAAGCGGAGTTGTGAACGGTAAATGCACTGTGATGGAGTGTTCATTTAAGAACGGACTCTTCAACTCTTTCCTAAACTGGAGTGGTGTTGGCCCTGCTGGACGCAGAGAGGCTGTTCCAGGTCCTGGGTGCACAGGTGGATTGGCCTATCGGGCATTCAGACAGGGCCGGTGTGGGATGGTTTGATTTGTTTGTTTTTTTGCAGTTTGACTGGTTTTATGGGCAAGTGGACTGGTTTTACTGTTGATTTCCCTGATATTACCACTTTTTACCTAATTGCTCCACTGATAGGGGCCACTTTTATTCTGGTGTCCGGGCCGATTTTTCGTCCCAGTCCAACTCTGCCTGGGGGCTCCGATGGAAAAGGCCAGGTGTCTTGTTATTTTCTTTTTTACACTTTTTTGTCTGCAATCTGGTGTTGGCCGGGCTGTGGTTGTTCCGAGAGCCACCAGGGATGGCGAGCTGGTCTGCGAGACGAGGGGGTGCTGGTTGTGATGGCTTTGTGAATGGTGCAGCTGCTTTTGAAGAGGGTGCAGGCCAGCAAGGGGAGTGAATGGATTCCCATCAGGAAGCACGCAAAAAACAAAAGCCCTTCACCTTTCTCCCACAATAGTCAGGACAGGACTCTCTTTCATCTCTATAGGGATGTGCGGCCTTCGGCCACCGGGATGAACTGTTAGAGCCGGGGCTGTTCGCCCCTCCTGCTACTCCCAAGATAGTGTGGGAGTTTGTCAATGTGTGGCGGGTCTGTCTGTCTGAGTGTTCATCTGTTTGTCCTTTTATGTTTGTTTGTCTCGGTTTGTGTGTGTTTGCCTGCATTTGTGCAGACGTGTTTGTGCGGAGGATGATGTGTTAATTTGTGTTTATGCTTGTGTGCGCGTATCTGTGTGTGCTAAGTTTGTCTGTTGGTATGTTTATATGCATGTGTGTGTGTGTGTGTACATGTGTGTGCATTTGTTTGTGTGCGTCTGTCTGTCTGCTGAACGTCATAGGTTTGAAAACAGGAAGGGAAAACCAGCAGCTTTCAGCCTTCCCAGGTGGGTAACGTGAATGTGGTGGGGTTGAGTATTGTTCAGGTGCCAAGAGAAGCGTCAGCTCGTGCTGTGTAAGTGGGCAACTTCTTCACTGTGTTTATTATTATTATTATTATTATTATTATTATTATTATTATTATTATTATTATTATTATTATTATTATTATTATTATTAGGATTAAGTACCGTCTGATGTACCTACATAAGGATATTGCAAGTCATCGAGGAGTTCTGTGGCCATACAGCCTTCCAAGTTCCTTTGTCAGGTCATTGAATTTTAAGGAGGTCTTAGTTTATTGACCTTGGAAGGATGAAAAGCTAAGCTAACCCTGCAAGAACACCGCCTTTAAATGTCCAAATTATGCTCATACTTATGCAGCAGGCACATTAACCTGATGAGATTAAAGGAGATGGGGGAGGGAAGTCAAGCACAAGGGGGTGTGAAGGCTTGGCGAGTCTGAAATGGAACTGAATCTTAGGAGAGTAGAGTAGGAGAAGGGAAAAACGGGGAAATGAGATGTGAGAGGGGAGGGAAAAGGACAGAATATAAGAGCATGGTGAAGGGGAAGCGGAGGGATGAGCAGTGAGAGTAAAGAAATGGCAATGTAAGTGAGGGGGTATAGTGTAGGGCATTTGGGCAGATGGGAGTAGAGGTGAGAGCGGGGAGGCAAGAGAAAGGAGGGGGAAAGAATGCGAATGGGAGAGAGGAATGGAGGCAATGGAAGGGACAAAGGGTGTGGAATAATATGCATGGAAGAGGAGAAAGAGGCGAGGGGAGGGAATGTGTAAGAAAGGAAGAGGTAGCGTGGGAGGAAGAGGAAGTGAGGAGGAGGGGAGGTAAGGTGAGGGGGAGTGATGGGGCAAGAACGATGAAAGAGACCAGGGTGAAAAGAAAGAGGAGGAGAGGGGAGAAGGAGAGTGAAAAGAGAACTAAAGGAGATGGAAGGGAGCAGAGGATGGATGGCGTACGGAGACGGGGCTTAATTTATTTTTAAAATATACATAATAATAATACGCCCCAGAGCCTTCGTCTGGAGACCACTTAAGTGTGCATCACCCATTGCCCCTGACAGCAGAGCCATTGACAGACCTAGCACACCTAATAACTATTGCACTTCTAGAAGCATGACAATGCAGACTATTCCAGGCCCCCAAAGATTTTAAGATTGGCTTGGGCGGCAGGTATTTGTATTTTTAATATTTATTTCATTAATGAAGAACTGTTGTTGTGTTCATCTCTAAATTAGACACACAGCGACACCATGTGGCAGGCTTTCATATGGGCTGGTGTTGACTATTTTATGTGTTGGTACCGAGCACCGGAAACCACCAGCTCAAATTAAGCACTGGTAGGGGCTAGAGACTATAGGCAGAGAGGAGCGGGAAAGGAAACTGGAGAATAGTAGGGTAGGAGAACAGCGGGTAATGGAAGCAGTGAAAGGAGGAGGGGAAAGGAACCCTCTCAGAAGGGAAAAACACATCACTAACCTCCCACACTCTACTACAAGGAAGCACCCCAACCCCGCCCCCACCCCCAGAACCCTCACCCCTCCTCGGCACAATCCCAACTTCAGGGCGACCGCTGAAGAATATCTGCAAAGACCATCTACTTAAATAGGAAATCCTGTGCATTTTTTAATCTCCCTGCTGTATGGGCAGAAATCAGTTGTTAATGCCCGCCTGCCTCGTGAATCATCTGGGCAGATGCATTAGAGATCGCATCTGTGCTGGGAGCCAACCGGAGGCCCTAGGCTGGGTCAGGGAGTTGGGGGGCTGCCTATCTGTCTGAAGGGGGACATGCTCGGGTGTACTGCGCAGAAGCGGACAAAGAGGGCATTAATGGAGGTACGTGTCTGCCAGCGTGGTACGGAGTGCGGGGGTACAGGGAGGCGTGGGTGGTACACGAGATTTTAAGATCTGCTGGAGTCCTTCTTCCAACGGGTTTAAGACCAGGGACCCCGTAGGGCCGCTGATGAGATGCAAGCCCCCCACGCCACGAGGGACTTTAGGGGCACTGCTGCGCATGCCTTCAGATTAAGGCCCCCAGGCGATAGGTACAAATGATGCTGAAGTAAGCCTCGCCGATGCACACATAGCGCACTTCGTGACGTGTCTCTGTTTCTAGGCACTATTAATAGGTGTTATTGCTACTCAATCATCCTCCTTTTCATCGACCTCTATAGGATGAAAGGCTGAATGGACCTTCCAGGATATGAGCCTGGGGCCTTTAGGGTGCACACGGATCTCAGCAATGGATGTTTGAGTCCACGGAGGAGCCGAGCAAGGAAATATGCGCGGAAAATACTTGTGGGCTCGACCGTCTTACATTGGTTTTCACATTAGCAGATGCAGAAGCCTCATGCCCGACATGTGCACCCTTTCGAATGTTGGGGCCATGGTACATAAACACGGCACTGGTGCACACAGGGCAAAATCAGTTTGCGCTATTGTAATTCTTCTAAACTAGGGAATGGAGCAAATTAATTCAATCAAGGCCATATCACAGAAATATTCTTTGCTTGAGGGTCAGAATGGAGAAGCAGCAAATGTAGTTTAAGTGAAGCACAGAGACTATAACAGCATCTTAAGCCATGAATGACACATTAAAAACCAAGGAAATCCATTTCTTCAACATTTTAAGGTTGAACTATCCTGTCAGGACAGCCATTGCAGCATCAAGAAATAAACAAAAGGGCCCACTCTTGTCTATTTATCAGCATTTGCCAAAATATTATCGAGTTTTTTGCAGTATTGTCTGCTTTAATAAACAGAGTTGTTTAGTTTCCTTCTTGAATTAATTTTTTTCTCATTGTGTCCAGTTCATTGCCCTATTATAACAAGCCTTTACAACTGTAAGGTGACATTGCTGGCGGGAAAGAGTTCAGACGTCAGTCCAGATCTGCACCTCCCTCTGAGAACGCAGTCACTGATGCCTCCATATGCAAATATAGAAGCAAAGGGTTCTGGTCCTCGGGGACGGGGTTGCAGAAGGATGGTTTGGGGGGTTTTCAGATTCCTATGCTGGCCAGGGCATTGGCAGAAAAAGCTGGTTCTTATGCCATAATGTGAGGTGGCATGAGAGCAACGCTTAACTTGAGGCAGTGGTTGTAGGTTGGGCCCTCAGGGACTCATTTTGGGTACCAAGACTTGCTTCTCATCATGAGACTCTGAACCAGAGCAAGAAAGAGACAAAGAGGGGGAATTAATGACATAATACAATGACAAAGCGAGAAAACGGTGATAAAAAAGTACCTGCAGGAGAGATGCGAATAGCCAGGAAGCGTAGGGCGGTGGATGAAAGGGGCAGGAAGGTGGACCAAGGCTACGGTGGATGAAAGGGGTAGGACGGTGGACCAAGGCTACGGTGAATGAAAGGGGCAGGACGTTGGACCAAGGCTACGGTGAATGAAAGGGGCAGGACGTTGGACCAAGGCTACGGTGGATGAAAGGGGTAGGACGGTGGACCAAGGCTACGGTGGATGAAAGGGGCAGGAAGGTGGACCAAGGCTACGGTGGATGAAAGGGGCAGGACGTTGGACCAAGGCTACGGTGGATGAAAGGGGCAGGAAGGTGGACCAAGGCTACGGTGGATGAAAGGGGCAGGACGTTGGACCAAGGCTACGGTGGATGAAAGGGGCAGGAAGGTGGACCAAGGCTACGGTGGATGAAAGGGGCAGGACGTTGGACCAAGGCTATGGTGGATGAAAGGGGCAGGAAGGTGGACCAAGGCTACGGTGGATGAAAGGGGCAGGACGTTGGACCAAGGCTACGGTGGATGAAAGGGGCAGGACGTTGGACCAAGGCTACGGTGGATGAAAGGGGCAGAAAGGTGGACCAAGGCTCGACCGCTTTGATTTTAAGCAACAATGATGTTTGGCAGAGGCTGCAGGTGGGGTCCATAGCAGTCGTTTTTGGGACCAAGACTTATTTCTCGTCTTGACACTCTGACCCAGACTAAGAAAGAGACAGAGGCAGAAAAGGGGCAACGAAGAGAGTAGTAAAAGACACAAAACCGTGACAAAGGGAGAACACGTGGATGAAAAAGAACCCGCAAGAGAGAGGGGAGTGGGCAGGAAGTGTGGGTGGTGGACAAAAGGGACATGGCGTGGTTGAACCAACGCTTGACAAAGCTGTTTGGCAGCCATGGCGCGTGGCAGTGCCAGCCCAGGCTTCCGAAATAAACTTTGGGCCTCAGCAATTATTATTTTACTAATGAAGCGCTGAAAGGCAGAAGGTAGAGCAGGGGCTGGGCTCATATCTGTGCCTGGGTGGGGCGTGCGCATCGGTGCCCCCGGATATGAACATATCCAGAACATTGGAGCAGGATGTGCGTCCCGGGCATGGTGTGGGGGGGGGGGGGTCGAGGGGAACGTGTTTGAGAGCTCTTGAGGTGATCCCCGGCGGCTTCCTTTGTCTCTTGGTTGGCTTGAGGATAACATGAACGCGAAGGCAGGTGATTGGCCAACCATCGGATTCCAGAGAGGAGGAGAGAGCGCCAGATTCAAAGAGGATGGTGTCCAGGTTGTTTCCAAAGTCGTTGATGGGTGTGGACACCTGGGAGGAGGAGACCTCTAGAGGGGAGCCCCTCATACAGCTGTTTTTGGGGAGTCGGGGAGGTGTGATTTCTGTTGGAAGTGGAGGCTGAGACACCGAAGAGAGAAACGTCATCAATGAACTTCTTTGTTTATCTAGAAAGAGTCAGATCAGGTAAAAAGTGATGGGGTGAGTTTGTGAGAGAAGGGAGCATGCTGGGAGATATTCAAATGAGTGAGGATGGCGTCACGATGGATTCTAGGGTGGGTGTGTAGCATGGTAAGGTACCCCCAGCTCTGTGTCAGCAATGTTGGGTGGTGTTGAAGCCACCTGGGACGAAGTGGTGGAAGGCGGGTGGAGTGAGGGGTGAACTGGACCTGGTCAGATGGGTGGGGAGACAGTAGATGTCAGATGTGTGTTTGTGTGCACAACTTTGAGTCTCAGACACCCTTTCTATCAGGGCAGATCCAGATCCACAGTGCCCCCGCCCCCCTGCACTATGTGAGGTCGAGGATGGTTCATAGGGGCCAGTCTGGCTGCCTCCCTGTGGGATGCAACAGATGCCTGGACCAGCTGCACATCTGGCCCGGCCTCCCTCCCCAGCTCCCGTTCGAGACATCACTGAAGCCGGCAGCCCATCCCTCACTCCCGGGGTCAGCAGAGAGTCTTGGGGACACAGAGGGGCCTTTGTTCGGGGTCTGCATGAAGCCGCCCAGGTCCCAGGAATACAGGAATGTGTGTGTTTATAGGAGGCAGAGGACACGATTCACGGAGAGGGCCGTCCCCTCAGCTGGGCGGTTTATTGCTGGTCAGCATCAGCTGGACTCCATTCCTGCACACAGGGCTCTGGGCAGCAATAAACAGGGGCAGAGCAGAGCTGACCCGGGGTCATCGAGGTCAAGATTCCAGTAACTCACAGAATCGATGAATATTCCCAGAGGTGATCCACAGGAAGTCAGAAGTGCAGTCTGGGTCAGTCTTGTTCCTAGAAGGAGCAAGAGTTGACAAAGTCAATAGTTAGGGCTTTTGTGTATTGAAAGTGTTAATATGCCACTACCTCTCCACTGCCTGTGGCTCTAGGGTCGCTGGAAGAATGACCTTCCAACCTCTAAGAGTTGGAAGAACGCCCCGATAATGGAATCTGCTCTAACCTGAGCATTGTATTAAAATGCTGTTGAGCCATTAATAGGGAACCTGACATTTCCTAAGAACAAATAGGATCCCAGGGGGGTGTGACCTTAAAGGAAGATCCCTTTGGAGTGAAGAATTAAGATTGCGTCAGCACATCCTGGTAGACAGTTTTTTATTCTTTGGAGTTTTATATAGCACAAATTTGACCCGAATCGGGTATCAGAGCGTTTTACACAGCACCAGTTGCGTTACATGAGGACACATTTATTTTTGTCAGACATGGGGAGATTACGTGATTTGCCCAGAGTCACAGGATGTTCAGCGCCATTGCCGAGACTCGAACCCAGTTCCCCAGATTCAAGGTCGACCGCCCTGGCCGTTAGTCCAACTCTTCTCACGCGGAAACCAGAACTCTGAAATTCGGGGCACAAACCAAGCGATGGGAAACAAAGCCCTCCAGTTATTGGTGCAGATAATTGATCATTTATCAAATAGATCAGATGTCAGATCAAGCTCTTACAATTCTGAATGTCCATAGTTTTGTGACTGACTTGATCATAAAATACACGTCTGCAGCAGAAAGATTCAGTGGTTTCAGCTTCGGTCCAGTGGGATCCTGGGACAAGACAGCAGCCCTCCTGGAGCCGACCAGGTCACCGTAGACAAGGTCTCACCAGCAGGATGGCATCTGGCCCCATTTCAAACCACAGAATGACTTAGGGGACTACTTGGTCTCAACCTTGCATGGGTATACTGCAGGTGCCACCAGTAGGGGGCGCAATCACAGACAGCCACTCTCATGGAACATGCTTCTGGGTCCTTTATTTGTCTCTACATGGAACCTTATAAATGTAATTGCATTTATATAGCGCTTACTACCCCTGACGAGGCATGGAAGTTCTTTTCGACCAGTAGCACACTACTCCGGAACCCATAAAGGATTAGTGGTGAGTTAGTATATGGAAAATATGTGCTAATTTGAGAGGTGGACGTGAATCTACAGAATTCTTCTGAATTCTGACACGGGGCAGGCGTGCAGTGCCACCCACAGGCTTCCTCATCGGAGGCCAACGCCTTCCAACACAAACCTCAGTTTGATAAGAGAGGAGAAACAGAGCTTAAGAGCTTCCAGTGTTCACTCCTTTCTTTTTACCTAACCTCATCAGTAAATAAAAGGCTAAGGAGAGGCGTGGCTGGGACCATGGGTCTGCCCTGTCATGACATCAGGTATATATATATATATATAGGTGTTGTGGTAATTGCAGCTAGGATAAATGGATTTCCAGGCCGTCAGCAAAGTTGCATTTTACCACTTTGGCGCTCCCTTCTTCTGGCGGTCGCCTAAGTCTGATGCATTGTATTTCTGCATTTTAGTGGCAGCCCAGCCTTGCTAAGAATGACATTGCCACCTATCTGCAGTCCGCTATCCACAATGGACCTCTATGTAGGGCCTGCTAAAGAGATTGTGAGTCCTGAGTGGTTATTTACTCGCTGAGCCACTTGCACAGGTTTTCATGGGAGTGCTGGAGCTCTGCTCCTAGCTGAGCTGAGATGAAAGCGCTGCAGTGGAGGTTATTCTGCTCTAGGCGCCAAGTCTATATATAAAACATTCTGAGAAAAAGGAGTCCCTTACTTTTTTGCTTCTGGTTCCTGAATTAATCTTTAGCTCCCCTTGAATCCAGAAAAAGCGCCAGTGGTTTCAAAGCGATGCAAGACCTCCTATAAAAGAGGCGCTTGAACCAAGTAACACAGCCAGGAAGAGGTTCCGCGTAGTGCATGTATTCATTTTACAGGGTTACTATCCAGTCAGTTTATTACTCCGCAGTCCGTGTATTCATCCGCACTCAGTCGGCCATCTGTTACGTGCATGTGCGACCCCGTGAACTTGTCCAGCCAGAGAGCCTTCCATCCCCGGTTCACTGCAGGGAGGACAGACAAACAGTGCCCTGAGTTAATACATTTTGGTACTCTGCCAGTGAGGTCTGGTGCACAAGTGGCCGCCCAGGACTGCTGAACACTCGAGCATCTGTGAACATTCAAGGTTCAGGGACTCCTCCAGCCAGTTCGTCCACAGCTCACTCAGTGCCACCACTCACACGTCTGCTGTTGGTCAGTCTGCTGCACCCGGACTAGGCCTGGGTGGTAAATTCTGTTCCACTCGTGGAATTTGGGTAATTTTGCGTTCTGCGGAGAACGAAGAATTGCCAAAAATACCGCGAACCGCGGCTTCGCAGAATTTTTTTACTTGTTCACGCTTTCAAAATCTGTGTTCGCAAGATATTTCTCCCCGAGCACGGAAACAGCATTCATGAATAGGACAAATGCACCGCGAACGAGCAAAACAAGCAATTCCACGTGTTTGCAGAACTTTTGTGTGCTCGCAGAGACTTTTTACCGTTTCGCTGAGCTTTGCCTACCGCGATGTTAGACGGGGACCAGGAGGGTCGGCCGAGTACAGGGGGAGAGGCCTCCGGTGAGGGCCCTCTCCGGTAATCGTACAGACAAGTAACTTCCCCCCCACAGATAGACACCACACAGAGATGAGTTCTGCACACTTTTATATATATCTTGAGGCAAGGTGATAAGCGATACAGCAGGACCAGGATACGAGGATCCCGTCAATTCTAGTCTCTTTGGGGAAAAGGGTAGCGGGACAGTCTGAGTACCGGTCCAGTACGGAAGCAGCAGAGGTGGAGCTCACAAATCCTCGAGCTGGCGGGTTCGCAATGAGGGGCCGCGGCAGCGCCAGCAGGCCTTGTAGATGGTTCATGATGAGGAGGGCCGCGGCAGCGCCAGCAGGCTTCGAAGATGGTTCACGAGGAGGAGGGCCGCGGCAGCGCCAGCAGGCCTTGAAGATGATTCACGACGAGGATGAGCCGCGGCAGCGCCAGCAGGCCTTCAAGGATGAGTTTGTCTCGGTGTCTCTCGACTCCAGGATACAACTGCCTCCAGGATACAACTGCCTTCCTGCTCTGGAGCAGCCCCAGTTATAGGTCTGGCGCCCTTTGATGTCCGGACCCTCGCACTTGGAGGTCCGGGATGAGGGAGTCCAGACACCCAGCAGGGGGGTGGAGCCAGCGCCCAGGGAGGCTGAGGGGCGATCGACACCTGGTGGAGGGGAGCCATCGGCACTCCTTCTCCCATTGACCTGCCAAGTGGTCTCTTCACCCCCTGGGTGGATGGTGGTGCCTCGATGTCGGGGCCTGGCTGGGCCCGAGGCCGAGGTCGACCCGAGGCCACGAGGCCTGGTCATGTAGTGTCCAAGATGGCGGCTGGGCCGGAGACCGGGGTTCTGGAAGGGACCCGGGCCAGCCGATACGGTGGGGTTCAGGAGCCAATGTTCCGTCGGGGAAGGGCCGGGGGATTGCCCCGGCGGGTTGCACGGGTGGTTCTTGTCCGGGGAACAGGAGGAACAGGGGTCCGCGACCCGCCATGCGGGGAGGGGACGGCCGGCCACGAGGCCTGTCCAACACGCGACTAGGCAAATTCTGCCCACACCTAACCCAGACCTCCCCAGCTCCCAGAAGACCTCGATCTCTCAATGAAAGTCGTCCAAGGAGGACTCTTTGTTGTCCTTGCATCGCCTTTACACAGCTCAGCACAGACAGCGCCTTCTCAGTAGATGTGTTTCCCTGTTGATGTGCAGGGTGGTACCCAAGGAACGCCGCCCAGGGCGCGGGCCCCACCAATACCAACCTCCGAGCCGAAGTAACTCCATAGTAGTCCAAACTGGAATAGCATGGTGAGAAAAAAAAGATGGATTTAGGCCCAGATCTCTGTACTAGGGTGAATGTATGACATTGTTCTGCATTCTGTCCATCAATTGTTCTTTTTGCATTTGTCACCCCAAGTGGGACGGGTATGCTCAGACGAGAGTCCCGTGCTCTCTATGCCACTGGAGTCAAGCTATCCTGGCTGATAAGGGCTGAAAGCCCAAAACCAGTCCCAAGATGTTCGTTTCTGGTTCAGGGATCACCTGTCTTGGCAGTTCGGCTGGACTATTCCCATTGGGCGCAGGGTCAAGACTGATTTGCATATGGCTGGGTCCAAACTGGAATGGCATGGTGAGCAAAAAAAACGATGGATTTAGGCCCCGATCTCTGTACTGGGGTGAATGTGTCACATTGTTCTACATCCTGTCCATCAATTGTTCTTTTTGCAGAAGTAACTCCATTGGCTGGCACTGGGGTTTCTACTCGAGGAGCTGGGTGGGGGGCAGGGTAATAATGCAGAGGGTCCTTCTCACCCGCTCTCCGTAAACCGACCCATGTGTTGAAATGCTCGCCCCTTTGTTAGGCCAGGGTCCGCCTGCAGAGCCCACCTCCCCCTCCCCAGACACTTCAGGACACAATGCCAGCGTCCAGCCGCCGTCAGCAGCAGCTCATTCACAGCCACTGATACCTGGGGAGGGGCCCCCAGCTCTGACAGGTGGATTAAAGGGCCCCTGTGCAGGACGTCACCAGAGCCCCCGAGGAGGGTCTGATCCCACGTTCAACAAAAGACAACCTGCAGCCCCCCCTGCTGGGCTTTGAGCTCAGCCGCCCAAGCAAAGCCAGGCGCCCACCCTTGACCGGGTTCATTTCCCGCTCACCCCCCACGCGCCCCCTCGAGGACCGCCCCCGCCCCTTGGGTCTGGGAAAGATAAGAGCCCTCGGTCAAACAGGGCCGCGCTTGTCCACTTTTTACTCATTCATAGAAAAATCGATGCATCCGGCAATGCAGAAACCCGCAGCCGCGGGAAAAACGCGGGAACCAGTCTGTTTACATCTAAACTGGTGCCCAGTCACGATATGATAGAGGTGGATGAAACAACAAACAAACAGGGCGAGTCGAGCCAAGGAACTGGACTGGATCGAAGAGGCTGCACGGGCCGAGCCTTGAAAACATTTGGCATTCGAATCATGAAACAGACATGACGTAAAAATATGATAAAGTCTCTCGAACATTCAAAGTAGTGCGCCCTTTAGTTACCATGTGAACACAGCCCACAGGTGTGCCCTTCCTCACCTGTTTGGTTTTCGGCTCCTCGCCCTAACAACTACTACTTGTCAACAATTGTTCTCTCATGAGCAGGCTGTACCTCCTACCTTAGGGTTGATTTTATGCCTTTTTTCTTTTTCGAAAAACGAATAAAATGGTTTGAGGAAAAAAAATCAAAGAAGTCTATTTCTTTAATGCGAGAAAGCATCTCAGAAAAGTGAAATCATACAGTCCTTGACCCGGAAGAAAACAGTGATTAAAATATCCTATATGTATCATAATTTTTTTTTTGTTGTAAAAACAGTATATGGCTGAAGCAGAAATCCGGGGACCGGACTTCCAAGGTGAGCACTGGGGTGGCACATGCAGCTCTAGGTAACCCCCAAATGACCTCTGTGCCCGTTAGTGACCTTGGGGCTGCTGCTCATGAGTTTCCTACTGATTTCTCCCAGTTTAGTGGCTCATGAAATATCCTGTAACCTTCCCCCTGTGGCTGCTGGGACTCGGGGCGTGGTTCTTTATTTCTAACGGGAAATGTGTAACTATGTAACTTGAAACATGTGGTATGACGCTGACCTTTGTAACCAAAGTCACTCCCCTCTTGCCTTGCAACATCCAAACATACTCAGTGTAACTATCTCCATGTTGCTATACATTCCATCCATATGCCTCTGTGCCTGGAAGTAGCCTATGCAGTGTACATAACACAAAAAAAATGAAAATAAACAGAGTTGTAAGCCCTCCTGCGCGCGCCATTGTCTATTTTGTACCTTGTTGACAATATTCTATTTGTACCTGTACAACAAGTTCTGAAGTAAGTCAAAAATGGCTTTGTTAGCGACAAGGAATGCTTTATAATGTAAGTAGTACAGCGGTCCATGGCAGCGATGAACTATAGTGGTAAAGTAAGCAGTGTGCACGTGGTCTTGAGAGCCAATCCCAGGAGCCATCTCCTCATACACTCTCCCACTCCATCTGAATGCTGCCGGAGAGGCCCCGAGAGATGGATACTACCGGCCAGCTGTGATGAGGTAACCTACCTGGCCGCCCTCCATCAACAACACTCCTGGGTGTGGAAGTAATATCACGCGCCGCAGGCTCCCGCCGCGAACAAATTCTGCATCTACAATCACAGCGTGGTCATTATTCGTGTAAAGTGTAAAACGAGGGCTCTGCTCCTCACTTACTCTGACCCTTCGCGTTGACTTTGGATAGCTCAGTGGGATTGTAATGATGTGACACTCATTACAAAGTGCTTTGAAGAAAGTGAAATAGCGCCTCCCGCCGCGGTGCAAGTGATTATGGATGGCCTTCTAAACATGTAGGTGATATTGTCTGCAGCTGTGCGCAATAACAGATGTTAATAACCTTCTCCCACAAAGGAGGCCTGGAGCCCATGTCAACATAGGCGGAGGGATTCACTCCAGTCTCACACGTGCCCTCACACTAGTGCCGAGGGCGGTTTCCTCAACCTGTCCTATGCAAGGGGGATCAAGCACCGCTTTCACCACCATTCACGTCCTTGGGTTTCCACAGGCCCAAGGGTGCTTCTACTCTTCCATTAAGGCACTAGATGTCAAAGGGTCTTGTTCACCACTTGGGGACAAGACCATGAAGTGCTGCAGTGCAACCAGTCACTGGTGGAGGGGTGATCCACCATTAGAGCTGGCACGCGGGCATACAGCCACTCCATCGTGCTTCGACATTCTGAGAGCCGGAGGGTCAACAAAAATACTGCAATGCCAAAGAGGGTAGAAGTTGGCCAAAGTGGCCGGATAACTTCATATTCCATTCAGGACCACCTCCATGCCATCTGTCACGCCCATCGCTGAGGGTATCCAGAACTGAAATGGATCATTCCTTCCGGAGTGGTCGTCAGTAAATGGTTTAGGCTATCAAACCTCTGTGTTGCCCTTCTGTTGTCCTCTGTCATGGAGCTGGGGCTCATATTAAAATAATGGGGTCCGCAGGTTCGTTTTCATCTTTATGTTGGGTGTAGGGACCAGTTTTCTTCTTGCAAAGGAGAGATCTTCCGTGACATCATGAGTGAAGACGGCTGCTCCATTCACCATGCAAAACTCCCTTTTAAAGGGGTAAAGGGATATTCTTGCCAAAGGGATCATTCTCCGTTCCTTTTAGGATTTGTGTGCTTAGAATGAATTGAACTACAATAATAATAATAATATTAATAATCCACATTTGTAAAGCGCACAATCAACCGTAAGGGTCTCTAGGCGCTGGGGGCCATCGGGAAGATTAAGCAAGCTGTTGCCCAGAGTCACATGGTGCTGGACTAATCTGCCGCCGATGCCGAGTCTCCCTATCCGCGGTGCCACACCTCTTCCGTACAAGCCTGTCTACCTCTTGTAAAACTGCCAAATGTTCAAGATGGCCGCCAGCAATGAGGTATGGATGGAGCAGACCTCTTTCAAAGATGGCTGCCCCTGGGGATGTTGTCCCCTCTCTGTGTTTAGTTTGCTTTATCGTGGTTCTAGTTGGCCTCAGCCAAATTCACGGTGTTAGAAGACTGTAGTGATTTCAGTGCGGAGTGTTTATACAAGGGTTCTCAAAGAAGGAAACCCTCATTATAGATCTCTGGAAATAGAAGGAAAAGCTCTAACAGGAATTTGGAGAAGCAGGCACTCAGAGAGGCCGCAGTGTGGCGGCCATGTTTATTCTTTTACTAAGAGCTCTCTTGCTAAGACATTTCCAAACAAGGGGCAGAAACTTAGAGTTAAAGAATCCAGGAAGATCTTGTTTCCCTTGAGTCAGTCTAAAAAAAAAAAAAACATTGGGGAATAATGGGGGCTTTGTCAAAGAACTCGGAATATAAGGCCTTCAACAGAAAGACAGTGCATGGTGGACCCTTTCAAGGGACAGGAACACATTGCTCTACCAACCGCTCTCATATTGGTGTCGCACTGAACACAGGAGGTGTAAAATCACAACCTGTTGCTTCTGCGGGGTCTAGATGAATAAGGCAATGTACTATTTCACATGATGACTGTCATTAATTTGTCACACTGGATGCAACGCATGTGTCTCAAACAGTCATAATAAAATAACTCATTTTTTGAATTATGTATGTATGTATGAATGTATGTGGTATTTGTATAGGGGAAACAACCATTACAATGCACTCATTACAACACACTAACTTTACAAAACAGCTGCTACAACGCAACTGCTTTTACATCGCATACCATTACAGCGCATGTCATTACCATGCATGTCACTACAACGCATGCCATTACAACGCATTGTAAGGTAAGTAATGGGGATTTTTTTGTTTTAGGGGGTATCGGTTTTTGGATACATGGGAATAGTCATTTTTACCCCTACACTATTCAACACTTACCCCACTGTTGCCCCAAACTTATTATGCGTTGTAATAGTATCCGTTGTAATGGTATGCGTTGTAATGATAGTTTCTAAAAATGAGTTGTAATGGCATGCGTTGTAAAATCATACGATGTAATGGTAGTTGTGATGTAAAAACCACATTGTCAAGGCATAATTTCTAATTTCTAATTTAAAACATTTGTTGAGCGCAACGTTCACCGAGCGGTTTCTTGGCGCTAACAGGGTCCGAGTTACTGAGGGTTGCAGGGGTGAGCGAGTTTATGAAGGGAAGGCCTGTCTAAACAAGAACGTCTTGAGGTCTTTTCGAAAAGAGCCATAGTGTGTGGCAAAACGTAAGTGATCAGGCAGAGAATTCCAGAAAGCAGGGGCCAAGGTAGAGAAATTGGCACCACCCCACTTTTTTCGCTTAAAGCGTGGGGTTTGAAGGAAAGCTTTGGAGGAAGACCGGAGTTCTCTGGAGGGAACATATTCGCTTATCAGCGAGGAAATGAAGGCCGGGGCCGTGCCTTGCCGGGCCTGGAAGGTCATACAGGCGGTCTTAAATAGGGAGCGCTCCCTGATAGGCAGCCAGTGGAGCTCCCTGAGAAGGGGGGAGGAGTGATGGTAGCGTGGGAGACCGTAGATAAGCCGGGCCGCGTGGTTCTGCACCACCTGGAGCCTCCGTAAGCTATATGCCGGAATGCCATTATAGAGGGCATTAGCATAATCAATCATGCCTTTTTTTTTTAAGGCATGCATTGTAACTGTTTGCGTTGTAACGTCATATATTCTTGCATAGTGTGAACCGAGCATAAAGGCAACAGAGTGCTTCACAGCGTCAAAAGCAAAACTCCAGGCAATGAGTGATTGGCGAGAGAGCTTGGTTCTGAGATATGTTCCACTATAAACAATGTAAATGTTTCTAAGATCGATAAAGTAACCCACCATCAGAAGTGAGAAATTGCACAGCAAAACAATGATATAAATGCCATCATGATCCATAAATAGTTAATAATAGGAAACAAGGCCATTCTGTCCATGACCAGACCAGTGTGCATAAACATGTGCATGAAATTGTCCACAAGACGCATGCTGATCTGCTGGCTTTCAGGCCACTCCCGGTTCAGTCTGTACCTTTACACAAAGTGTGCTTTGGTGGGAGTCTGGAGGTCTGAGTGATGGGACACTGGTCAGTCTTGTCCATAGTTATGACATTGCTCGCCCTTGCTTCAGGGCCTGCTCCATCTGATTCCTGCTCTTCTGATGACAATCCCAGGCTTTTCACATCCTCCTTTGGGCATTCAGTCTCTCCTTGAACTTTTGCCAGCAGATGATTTGCATCCAGGGTGACCTATTACCCCGGAAGGATACTTCTGCTTTTCTGATGTTTTCTTCCGCCAGCTGCTCTCCATCCAGGTCTCAAGCTCTGTCAGACAACCATACACAGCTTCCTGTCTCCCAGGCTGAGGAATGCTTGGAGAAACCTGAGGACCAGGAACAGTGGAGGGAAATGTATTATGTTTGCTTTTCTTCTCAAAACCCCCCAAAACCTGCTTCTCTGATCTTGGGCCCACCCCCACTTTATCCTGTCGTTTTATCTTGTGTAGACCTTAGAAAACGTAAGGCTGGAGTGCTTTATAAACTTTCTTACAAATAAACAGCCACAAGAGTAACACACAAAGCCAGTGCTTAATTTGAGGCAGAGGTTTCTGGTGCTCGGCACTGGCACATAATTGTCAACACAGGCGCTTGCGACAATCTGCCACAAGGTGGCGTTGTCTGGCTGGCTGCCACCAAGCCATTATAGCTTTGGAGGCCTGGAATACTCTGAATTGTCAAACTTGTAGGAGTGTGATGGATAGTAGTTGTGTTAGTACTATAATGTGCATGATGACAGGGGCAATGTGTGGTGCAAGCTACAATGGCCTCCTGACGAGAGCTTTGGATTTTACATATTAAGCACTGCACAAAGCAGCACTTTCAGAGTAAGTAAGACAAAGAACCACACAAAGGAAAACAGTTCAAATAATTAAGGACAATGTGTGCACATCCTTATTTGCACACCCTCCCTCCTGCATACCTGTTTTCTCGACATAACTTGCATCTTACAGCATCAGGACCTTTTTAAAATATGTATATTTTAACCTTATGCTGCTCTGTGTCTCACCAAGATGAGCTGCCCCCGGAAGCAAAAAAAGGCTTAGCTACCGACCCCATGTGACAGAGCCAACTGGGCCTCGTGCTGCATGCATGACCTCAATGCAGGGAAAGACTTCCACCAGCAGGGGGCAGTGGCTGGTGCATTGCAGCCAGAAGAGCCGTGTTATCCCAAGTCCTTAGTGCACCTTTGTTTTTAGGAAGGAGAACAGGTGACTGGTTGGACCAGTTTAGTCACTGCGGCATTCATTATACGGTTTATTGAACAGTGTTTTTCTCTTCTGGTTTAACGTTTTACACATTATGATAGTGTCAGTCCACATAATGCTGTGCTATAGGGTGAAAGGGGAACCTGTGATGTTATCAAACTAGATATGGACTTTGAGGCATATTTACGAACTCCCTGAACCACCAGAGCTTCCCTTTTTGTGACGTTCTGACAGTGCAAACGACACAATAAAAGGGCACCTTCCTGCACAGAAACAATCCATAGGCGTGTTCCCTCTTTCTATGTGTGCTGCATTCTCTGCAGCACTCGTAGAAAGAGGAAAAACAAGGGTAAATGAAGTTATTCCTCTGTGTTGGGCCTCCCCTGGGGAGCGTACGGTTTTGCCACTGCACCAGGTTTACACGGTCTTGTAAATCAAAATCCAGGGGCCTCATTTATGAGGCCGTGCGTCACTTTTACACCGCTGGTGCGTCACTTTTTGTGAGGCACCAGCAGCGTAAAAAATGTGCCTTGTTGCACCATATTTACAAAGTGACGCATCTAGGTAGATGCATCACTTTGTAAATCCCTGCGCCACATTATACCTGCGCCAGGTATAATGTATGCAAGGGGGCGTATTGACGCAAGGAAGGGTTGTAGAAGTGACGCAGTGAAATCTATGAGATTTCACTGCGTCACTTTTAGGACGCCATTGCGTCAAAATCTTGCACCTGCCTCACAGCAGGCAGAATACTCATGTGAAAGGACGCATTGCTGGAGTTGCGTCACTTTTGTGACACACTCCAGCATTGCGTCACTTTTGTGCCTACAGATACGTCAGAAATACTGACTTATCTGTAACTCCTCACGACATGATGCGTCATACATTAAATATGACGCATCAGGAATGTCGCAAAGAGTGCGCACTGAGAAGTTACGCATCGTTGCTTTTACACAGCGATGCGTCATTTCTCATAAATGAGGCCCCATATGTGTTGCATGGGAAAACCCACCGCAACGCCCATGGAACGCCTAACCAGGGCAGAGTCGGGCAACGCAGCGATTTGCTCTGCCTCGCACTATTCCATATCTGAGGCCATTCAAAGTCACGCAAAACGGCTTAGCGCGGCCGCTTAAATATGATTGGGTGGTTTGTCCTGCCGGAGCGTCACAATGTGTGCAGCGCTGTACACACTCCTTACTCTGTTCAGTAAAGTCCACCCATCCCCATCAGCCTACACCCTGGGAGTTATTTATATGGGGGATAAGGCTGGGGGTGCGTTTAGAGATGGGATTAGAGTAAATAAAGGTTAGGGTTACAGTTGGAAATGGGCGAGGGTACGTTTTGGCTGTCAATTTAGAGGTAGCATTTAAGATCATGGGGGTGGTTAAGTTAAGGTTAATGGTTAGGGGCAGGACTCAGTTTAGAGTTGGGGTTGGTGTTAGGGACTGGGTTAAGAAGAAGGAATGAAATATATTTTCATTGTAAAAGATTATGTTGTGGCAGTTTTATTCCAGGATGCCTTCTGAGGTGAGCTCAGAGTGTTGTGTTGAGGTTTGTCTGTGGTGCATTCTCTTTATTGGTGTTTTTCTGTAACAAACATTTGCTTTATACTGATTTCTCGCAAAGGGTATAGATCAGCCACGGCCGGTAGTAGGTGTAACTGCAGGGCGGTGACGTAGGGAGGGGGAGGGTGGGGGTTGTAATGTATGGATTACGGACTTTTAACAGGTAAGTAAACATATAAATAAATAAAATACATTTTGTTGCGTGCACTGCATCGCATTTGGTGACGCAGTGCACACAACGAAATCCGATGTACTTATTTATATGTTTACTTACCTGTTAAAGTCCGTAATCCATACATTACAACCCCCCACTCTGCCCCTCCTCCTTCCGACGTCACCGCCCTGCAGTTACACCTACTACCGGCGTGGCTGGTATATATATCACTGAAAAAACTCCCATAGCCAGTGGGCTAGTAAACAATCTAGGTAATAACATGCTGACTACACCATAATCATTTCAATCTTGGGGGACTAGTCGTTTTGAATGAGATGCTTTCAAAATATGTTCAAGTGCACATGGCTAATTAGCCCTGCAATTAAAACGTACAACCTATGCATTTAAAAATTATAACCAACAGCAACATGATTATTCAGTAAAAGATTTCACAGGTTATGTTAATATTAATACACCTTGTGAATTAGTACAAAAACAGTGTAGTCTAACGCACAGAATAGCTTGAGACACCCGCGACTGTAGAAGAAGTTGCGGCCTGGTGTCTGAGGCATTCAATGTCTTGTTGCTACGTCATGTCTTGTGTAAATGATGTCATAACCCCTCTTCCCTCTTGCGTCCCCAGGAACTGGTGTGCCTACGTGGTGACACGCACCGTCAGCTGCGTGGTGGAGGACGGCGTCGAGAGCTATGTGAAGCCGGAGTACCAGCCCTGTGCCTGGGGCCAGGTCCAGTGCCCGCGGGTCGTCACGTGAGTAACAGACATGCGCACTGAGCCAACCATGAGTTCCTTGGAGAGCGAGGGAGAGAAGGTTCTGGGTTCCCTGTCCCTTGCCCAGACTTTAAGGCTTCAGCCACTGTGCTAAGACTGTGCTGCGCTCCACAAGTGTGGCATGAAGTGATGCAATCAAAAGACAATGGGGTAGATTTACAAGAAAGTGACACATCTGTAGAGAAGCGTCCCTTTCACTGCGCCACACTGAGAAACCTTGCACCACCATGGATGAACCGTATTTACAGTATGGCACACCATGGCGCAAGGATTGACAGATGTGTTAGAAATTCTGACACGTCAGTTGGGGCAAAAGTCACGTATTGCTGGAGTCATGTCGCAAGCACGACACAACTCCAGCAATGCATTCCGAGGCCTATCCCCACCTCCGTGCGCCACTCCTTGCACCTGCAAGGTTTTGACACAGTGGCATCCTAGAAGTGATGCAGTGAAATCTTGTAGATTTCACGGCATCACTTTTACGAGGCTTTCCTGCGTGGGAACGCCGACCCTGCATGCATTATACCTGACGTAGGTATAATGTACCGCAGGACTTTACAACGTGATGCATCTCCCTAGATGAGGCACATTTTAAATTGGCCGCATTTTTTACACCGCGGCTGCATCACATAAGTGATGCAACAGTGGCGCAAAAGTATTGCAAGGGGCTTGTAAATCTGCCCCCTTGTATGTTTCTTTGGTGGAACGAGGATGTCAATGTGGTGGAGGGGGCTCTTTGGATGCGCCTAGGGGGCCAGCGATTGATGGAGAGACAAGGCCAGGCTGAGAGCAGAGAGAAAGGCCAAGTCTATGTGGCTCAATGAGGCGCATGTTGTCTATTCAGGCACTGAGAGAAACCAGTGTCCTTTGGGCTGAGTTTCATCTGAGGGCCCAGTACGGGCGGCGGTACATGCACCGCGGCACCCTGCTGACAGCGCGCACACCGCGTGCTTCCGGAGGATTAACCTCCCGAATGGCTCCTGGGGAGGAAACACTTGTTCTCATTGTACCTCACCTCCCTGCATCCTGTATCCCGCCCCCATCCTTCAGCCACCCATGTCAAGAAGAAAGCATCTCATCGAGAGGGCATTGAACTGGAGCAAGTGTGTTATAAGCGCGCGGGTGTGTCAGTGTGCACCGCGGACAGCTCCTTCCTTCACACTTGGAGCTTTTCAGCGCTTCACTCTGGGCTCCAGGAGCAATAAACACACGAGCATAGTGATGAAAGCTTCATGAGGGAGGAATGGGGGGGGGGGGGGCCACACCCTGACCCACAGCTCACAGGCACTCTGCAGACGTTTGTCTGCTTGCCTACCTGCTAGTGCTTGTCTGTCTGTCTGTGTCTGTCTGTCTGTGTCTACTCTGTCTGTCTGTCTGTCCGTCTGTCCGTCTGTCTGTCTATCATCTATCTACAGGCATCATGCCTGAATTACAAGAAAGGAGTTGATGGGGTGCACTTTTATGTCATCATAATGCAGATAATATATGAGTTTATTGTTTTAATATATGTATCTGCTTATGATAAAACGCGCAACACACGAGCATGAATGTACATTTTGGGTGTCATTTATGAGTATTTTGGCATAGGGCAACACCGCAAGGAATCTTGCGGTGTTGCCCTACGTCAAAACAAAAGGACAGGAATGAGCTGTGTCTCTGAGATACCTCACACTCCTGTCCTTTTCCCCTGCGCCGGCGCACAATGGGCTGCCATGTGCCGACGCAGGAGCCTGCGTTGCGGGGCTGATTGATTTTGTGCAGGAAGGGCACATTCCTGCACAAAATCAATTCAATGCAGGCAATTTCATCTTTCTCAGTGTGCTGCTATAAAGGAAAACATGAGGAGAAATGAAAACGCTTCTCCTTGTTGCTCCTCCCTAACGCCACCCCGGGCATGTGGTTAGATTCTGAGGAATTCCCAGAGTTACAATTTTTCGTAAACCTGGGAATGCTTCAGATTCCGTGGGTGTTGCGTGTGAAACCTGTGGATGCATCAAAATCTTACACCTTCCCATGGGAGGTGGAACAAGGACAAATATCCTTATTTCTCCTAGTTTCTTCCTTTCTCTATGTGAGCAGCACACGTAGAAAGAGGAGCATACCTCCCAGGGTTGTTTTTGTGCCAGAAGGTGTCCCTTCCTGCACCAAAGCAATCCTCATACAACACAGGCACCCTTGCACCAGGGGTACCAGCGTTGGCGCAACGCAGCCCATTGTTCACCAGGGCATGGGAAAGGCAGGAATGCGTTGTATCCCATTAAATATGGCCCATTCCTGCCCCTTCCCTGTAACGCAGCGCAGCGATCTTGCTGCACTCCACTGCGTCACAAAGATCATAAACGAGCCCCATACTTCCCAGGGACCTGCTGTACTTCAGCAACATTTATTTACTGGTTTTTAATTGAAATCAAGCTTGCCGTCTTCAGTGAGAATGCGTGGCCAGATCACTAGATGGCGCCAGCCACTCAGCCACATGCCACTCAGCCAGTCAAAGGAAATTGCATTCGCAAACGAATCGCAAAATTCGGCCGTTTGCGAATGCAATTCCCATTTTTGGGATGCAATAACATTTTTGTCATTTTCGCAATTTAAGAAATCGCAAAATTGTGATTTCTTAAATTGCAATTGCATTTAAGGAATCTCAAATTGAGATTCCTTAAATGCAATGCATCAAACTTTAAAAATGTGCAAATTCGCAAATAAGAGGAGCAAATTACCATGAAGTTGACCTTCATGGTAATCTGTGAAAACTTTGAAAAATACACTAAAGTGCATTTTTCAAAGTTCCATTTCACACACACACATGCCCTTGGGGCATGTGAGTGTGCAAAATGTACTCCTAAGCAGATTTCAGGGGTGCAACAGGGTGTCCTTTGGACACCCCTTTTTCCCTTGAAATTGCATTCTTAATTTGCGAATTTTCAATGGTGAATTGCAAATTAAGAATGTCTTTCCATTCATTCCTATGGGCCTCTAGGCCCATAGGAATGTATGGGGAAGTATTCCTTAATTGCGATTCTCAGTTAGAGAATCGCAATTAAGGAATTTTAAGAAATCGCTATTTTTATAGCGATTTCTTGATGCATTGCAGTTTGCAATTCCTTAATTGCGATTCCTTTTATTCGCAATTAAGGAATCGCAAAATGCAATATTGATGCATGTGCCTGTATGTTTTCTCTTTTCCCAGAGTACATTTTTTAAAAATACTTGAAAGAAGATCGCACCTGGTTAAAACAGAAGCAGCATCCCAGAGGAGTTGTCATTCCAGTGTTCCTTGCTCCAGTGTGGCGATTCTAGGCCTGCACCACACGGGCAGCGGAAGTTGCCACACATTTTAAGTCTTGCTTGTTTGTCAGCTGAGGCATGTGCGTCACAGTGACAGCTTCCACTTTCAGGGAAGACACTTCTGAAAGAACTCTTAGGTGGAGAATAAGAATACCCCTCTATAAGACTGTGAAGTTCACGTTGCCTTATGGGGGCACTGAAGATGCACTGCCAAGTGGGGGTACACAGAGCGTAGTGTTGGGGGGCGAGTGAGGTTTGGAGTGTTGCACCCCCAAAAAATGCATTCTATAGTAAATAGCTGACTACAGGTGCGTTCTCTTGGATACCACCCTGGATTTTTACATGCCCACATTGACAAACACACACACATTCTCTCTCTATCTCGTCTCTCCCTAAAAACGTGGTTAATTTGAAAAAGATTGTGTTTTAAGTACCACTAACAATCTACAATCCTCACTTTCCACTGCCCCTTAAACCCTCCTTCTGTCCTGCTTCTTATAAGGCTTTTAACAAGATATGCAAGTGTGTTGTTTGGGAAATCATAACCCCCCCCCCCCCAATCTCCTCCCCCACCCCTTCAATCTTACTGACCAAGCTACGCCCCTGGGGTACATTGTTGAAGCAGAAATAGTTTCATTATCCTATCCTGCAGGGGGCGTTTCGTAGCAGATTAGGGAAGCAAAGCTTATCTGTTCCTGAAAGTCTGCCCCCTTTCATGGCGCTAACTCTGCCACACACCATGCCACAGGGGCACTGAAGCGGATCCACCACTGTAGCAGGGCAGAAGTCCTAAAAAAACAAAAACAGTTGGGGGACTAACCTAGTTAATCAGTTTGGAAGTGGCATCACGGCATATGACATCACAGGAACTGGCATTACAATAAGTGACATCTGATCTTAAGCCCCCACATATATGTTTAGCAGGTGTATCATGAGTACATTTGAGCACATTTTGAGTATACTTGCAAACCCTCCTGATTTAGGCAGAAGATTCACACCTTTTTAGGCTACACGTAAAACAATGTGACCTTTTGTCAGCCTTAAGCTTTTTCTAGCCATAATGCTTTAAAAGAAATAGTGATATTTAAATTATTATAACGCCTCCTCTGGGGAAGCAAGCGCTCTATAAATGCTATTTATTTTGTGAAAATACTGGGAAAGATCAACACTTCTGACGATCTTACAGTGCATGCATATCTCTTAACCAGAGCCTGAACAACGTGAAAAGCTGCCTCTTAAGTATGTGTGAACGGCTAACAAGGTGTGAGCCTTTGTTTACCCTCTGCTTCATGTGCATCAGGTGTGAGGCTCCTGACTGCTCCCAGCCAAGAGACTCGAACAAAAGCAGGCCTGATGACCCCTCAGATTCGGCCTTTGTTATGGGCCCAACAGGAGGCAGGAATATGCCCCACCCTCGCCTGCAAGTTGTTGTAGATTGAAAGCAGACAACAACGTGCAGGAGCTGCTGAGTATGTCGCACGTTTGGAAATTACACCGGGACGAATTCAGCGTCCTTTACAGTGGGGCCCAACTTCTTGGCAGGGTGGACGGTGTCCACCCTTTGAAAAAAGTGTGGAGACGCCGTCCACCCGCGTATATGCCCAACTTGTGCCCTGCGCTCAGGGCCGGCGCTAGGCATGGGCAGCGTGGGAAGCTGCCCAGGGCCTCGCACCAGCATGGGGCCACGCACTGGTGATGTGTCCTGTCAGTTCCCTGTTGATCCATTTCAAATAAAGGTGTCACCTTTCTTTGAAATGGAGGGGCCCCCCCTCCCTTGGCTTCTCAGGGATGGTATCTGGATACATAATGGAGGGAGATGCTCCCTTCAATTGAAAGGAGACCCATTCACAGACACTGTGGGAGGCCCATTGTCCATCATTTTGGCGCCCCCACAGTTTTAACTTTTAGCCCACAAGCAATTCTCACACCTATCGGACTGAAGGTGTGAGAAATGCTTGTGGGCTCAAAGTTAAAACTGTGGGGGGGGGGGCGACAAAATGATGGACAATAGACCTCCCACAGTGTCTGTGAATAGTTTCCTTGCAAGGGGCCAATTAACTACATTAGTGGGGACTCTCACATTCCCTTTTAGCCCAGGGCCTCGCAAATCCTAGAACGGGCCCTGCCTGCGCTGTAGACACCGCCAACCTGGCAGAGTCAGCACTGCACCTTGGCGGACCCACGGCAGCGACAGAGGTGTTTTTCTGGCAGGATATCCGCCGTGTACAGATTTATAAAATAGTGCCTAGACAGCTGGAGGCACAGATGGCGGATGCAATATTTTTTGGCAGATTATCTAGGGCTTCCTTCTTCTGACCCTGGGCCACACCTGATGACCCACCCACCTGCGCATCCGCAACCCAGTCAGTACCACTCCATCCTATCACGCTGTAGCTGATAGTTTTTTTATTTCTTTTTTTTTCGGAGTAATGTTCTAACTCAGGCCCCGGAGCAGGAGGCTCGCGCTTCCTTGCTGCCTTGTAGTATTCTGGTATAAACAGTGCGGGTGTGTGGGCGGCTTGGCCTGGAAGGGGTCTGCATCATGTGGCCTTATGCTGACAGAGGACTGGGGTCCCTTGCGTGTGCAGAGAGGCTCTTAGATTTGGCGCCAGACTCCTCTTCCCCTGGCCTTTCTCCGCTTCACACCTGGCAGGAAACAGCGGAGCAGCCAGAGCTGAACGAGTGCACGGAATGTGGAGGCTGGTGGGAAGCAAGATGGAGTGATGGACGGAACCAGGCCTCATGCTTTAGGAAATACCACCCTCTAGTGGTCATAGCTGAGAACTGCAGTTGGAAGAAAAGGTGGCCTAACCTAGGGGGCTTATTTACAAGCCCCTTGCGCAGCCAGTGCGTCACTTTTTCACATGGTACTGCTCAGGTGCTCTGTAAAGTCTTGCTTATTTGCTCTCTAGTCACATTAGCACACTACAAATAACTTTACAAACATACTTCCCATTAGGGTGACATTGTACGTAAATCCACTCTCAAAAGCTGGTTGCGGGTAGTTTTGGGGAGGGAAGCCTGCAGTAGTAGATGCACTTTCACAAACTCAGGGTTTTGATGCTATGCACACACTGTGGCAGGTAGTTTTATATAATAAAATTCATAATCAGAGGTTTTATTAAGCTGCAGCTATATAAAGTGTAGTCCCTTCAACAGCATCTCACTGGGAACTCTTATGGCTTTAGGAGGCGCACTTTCAACCACAAGGCATGTTTGCCTCTGCCCCCACGTCGGTAATGCAGTGCAGGCGCAGAGACCATGTTATTCCCTCATTTGCAAGCGGCTACGGGTACATCCTCTCATGATAGCACTGGCACAGTGTTACAGAAGGGGCACACATGTGTCTGTGACCTCTTCTGTAATATTAAAGTGCCCCAGGGGCACAGAGTGCGGGCACACGTGCCCTTTGTCCCCTGGGGCACTTTCTGTAATACGGCCCCCGGTGTTTGGAAGATGTTGTAGCTTTCAGCCAATGGAAGTGAGGCTATGTCTCTGAAATTCCAGAGAGAGACAGGCACACAGTCGCATGTTAGAAATGTGCCCTGAAACGTCTTTAGGGCTAGGCAGAGTCCGTCACTTGTTACACCTGTGCCCGGAAGGAATGGTAGGCCTGGGTGAGTGAGTCACATGTTGGACTGGACCAGGAAAGGGTGGTAGAGCAGGACTGAGTCAGTCATGTGTTAGACTCGTGTTTGAAAAGTTCATAAGGAATAAGCAGAGTCAGTCACATGTTAGCAATATATACACAGTAGTAGTGGGAACTGATTTGCACCTCCAAAGATTCACAAAGTAAATAGTGGGTACTAGTAGAACATGTCTTATAGATTTTGGTGCTCATTGGTTTGACAACACCCTACTACCAAAGGTCTTAGTTACAGTTATGGGCCAAAAGACCCCAACCGTTTACAAAATTACAAAACTAGTAAACCCAAGCCCTTAAGCTGTTTAAAAACAATTTAGACGTTCGAACTCTAAGGTAATTGCAGTGTAAACAAGACTTATTCAACGCATGAGGGAAAACGATGTTCATCTGTACAGTCCATTTCTTAATAGGTGCTTGCTTCAGAAAAACAGCTGACACGTGTTTCGCCACCAATTTGACTTTTTCAAGGCTTGCCAGGTGTAGGGTACTCTCCATTCAGTAAATATATTTTTCCGAAAAGTTGGTGAGAATATCCCAAATGTACATGATAATGTATAGTCAAAAGAATATAAAAAATGCGTTAGGATTTTACTATTGAGTTTAGCCGGAATCACGAAAACGATCATATTCCAAAAAACGGTGGTAATCCGTAACAGTAGAAGTGATTCCCGAAGGAGTCGATTACTTTACATTTGTAGATCAACGATTCACTCTATAAAGTCCCTGGATTGAGCGGAACAATCCGGAAGTAATCGGAAGCATTTTGTGCAATTGATGAAATCTGTGAAGTGTTTTTGTAATGTGAGAGAAAAAAAGGGAAAAAGTAGAGTTAGGTAAAATAAGTTGCAAATTAAAGAGCAATTTTTTTTACCTTTGCCCATTTCCACCCTCTTCACCTTACCTTGTACTCAGATCACTGATAGGATATCGTAACCAAAAATATAATGTGGACAGAATATCGTGTCAAAAATATTGAGGACCAAAATATCGAGAAGGTAAGTGCAAATACTTAAGTATAAATTTAGTATTCCTAACTCCACATCTTCGTACCTTGATGATATATATCGCCAAGTTACACATATGTGGAGTAACATATAGTAAAACTGTACTTACCTGTAGAAACTTACCTTCACGATATTTATGTAATTGATATTTTTGACACAATATTTTGTCCCATGATATTTTTGGTCCAATATTCTGTCTAAACACCCTTGTACCCTGGTGGCTTTGCTACAAATCTGCATACGTTTTGGGATTTGTTTTCGGCCTCTACATTACATTTTTTTTGTTACAGAAATCTGTAGAGTGCTGCATTGCAATTAGTGTTGCCTCGCAGCGCTTTCAGATTTTGGGTACCTTTACAGCCTGGTCTTGAGGATTCCATCACAGACTAGAATCTATACCCTGGGTCATCACAAGTGTGGTGGTTTCTTGTGCATGCTTGGTGTATTTTCATTGTAGTAGTTAGTGTTGTTTGGTGTGTATAGCTGGGGGTCCCTCACATTTGACGTTCCTCCTTCTGTTTCCAGGTATCGTAACCTCATGAGGCCGCGATACAAGGTGGCCTACAAAAAGGTGACAGATATGGAGTGGAAGTGTTGCCATGGCTACTCCGGAGATGACTGCATGGAGGGCCCCGCCAACGGCATGATCACGACGACGCGACCACGGCCGAAACCCGTCCGGCCCAATATATCCGGCTCCATCGGTGGCAGTGGTGGGAACACCCTGAGTGGCACAGGAGGAGAAGGTGAGGAAATGGATAGAGCAACTCGTGGGATGGCAGGGATGGTGAAAGAGCCATGGCCTATTTCAATTTAAATTGGTTTGGGTTTGTAAAGGTATGGAAAGGGCCAGCACATACCAATCACCAGGAGTCTTTACGGATTTAAAGAAGGAATTAAATGCATGCTAACTATATATGTGTTAATTCAGATTAAAACTAAGGGTCTGAATTATATGTCCGCAGACGGGTTACTCTGTCACAACCATGACGGATTTCCTGTCCATCAAAATATAAATCCCATCGGACATACTGGGATCACTGAGCCAGATATATCAAGCATTTTTGCGTTCACAAACGGGCAGATATGTGATGCAGTTAGCACAAGGTAAACAGTTTAATTTATTTATTTTCTTACCTTACCCCTGCCCTTCGTATGTCCAACTCTACTATAAGTTGTTGTGTAGCTCCCTGTAGAAGGGTTGGGTAGAATGTATGCTTCGCAATCAGGCTGCTTTAAATAGCGTGAGGGTAAATGAGACGGTAAAGTGTCCATCAGAGGAGAAGTAATAGTAGTATGAGAACGTTGGTGGGGACTCTGAGCAGGCGAACAGAGGGTGAAAGTTCACCGGCCACGTATATAACAGTGGCAATCATAATTAGGGCTCCCCGTTTTATGATATTTAATTTTTTAACATTTACATCTTTTTTTATCCATATTTAATTTTTAGCCATCTTATCAGCATTTACTCATATTTATTTTGTTTTCTGTGTATAAATAAAGTTGTAAAATGGTATATTTCCACATTTATTTTACTAAAACGTGCACTCCTGTTGTGTTTTATTGACTTAAGCAGCCAAATATAGCATAACAGTACACCCACAGGTAAATATTTGCATTATACTTTAGTCTCTTCGCCGCGGCGGACATTCCGCCGCAGTGCTGAAAAAATTAGGCGGGTGCAGTTCGAACTGCCCCCGACCGTCCACCGCACACGCCCACTGTGATGGCCGTCCGACGCATCGAAGAGGTTAAATGGATACTGACATATGTTATTATTTAAGGAAATCTCACCCTGTTTTCACTCCCTACAATATCTATCTGCTCAGCTGTTTGCCTGGAATTGATGAAACTCTATATGAAAAGTCACTCAAAAGAAGCCCAATTTTCTGTATTTTTCAATTAAAAAAATACACACAGAAAACACATTGTTTTCTGTCTGTATTTATCTGTAAAAATCAATAAAAACAGAAAACTGGGAGTCTTAATCATAATGTGAAGAGTTTCTGCCGTGGTCTTTAACTGTATTAATTCTCCTAATTGTCTCCATAGGACAAAATGGGGACTCCGAGAAAGTCAGGCAGCTGGAAGAGAAGGTGCAGAGCTTGACCAAGGACCTAAATGATCTGCAGTCGACACTGCAGGGCATGACGGAGAAGTTCAAAATCGAAATTCAGCAGACTGTAGAAACAACCCTCAATGGGAAGCAGCCTGCAGACGCAGCTGCACACCCTGAGATGAAGGACACCCTCAACGAACTCCAACGGCGCCTAGAGCAGCTAGACAACCGCATCGCAGATCATGATGAAGAACTTCAAAACATCAATAATGGCAAAACACAGCCAATCACAGACATCAACATCAACCAAAAACTCATCGATCTGAGGGGGGACATCATGAGAGAAGTGGAGAGGCGAATGCAGCAGTCCTGCTCGTCTTGTCTGTCTGAAGTGGAGGGCTTCCGTAAGCAGCAGGAGGAGGACAGGGAGAGGATGCGCACACTGGAGAAAATGATGACCACTATTGAGCAGAGAAACCGCGAATCTGTGCAGAACATCCATAGACACGTTACTGAGCTGACAACTCGCATACCAAAAGACTGCTGCTCCGAGGTGGAAAATCTCAAGTCAAAACTAGGGGAGGTCGAGAAGACAGTCGACTCTGTATTCAGCTCGTTTCATATCTTAAACGGGCGGCTGGACAGTGAGCTGAATGGAAACAACAAAGACCATGACCAGATCTTTAACAGCCGCTTAGAGAACATCGAGGGCCGGATGAACACCACACAGAGGACATTAGAGGAACATTACTACTACTACCGGGATGATCTTCGTAAGTACATTCAGGATGAGGTTAATAAATTGAAAGGTGACTTCGGCGACCGGGTCCACGGCAATGAAGAAAAGATCAAAATCCTTCTCAATGAGCTGGGCAACAACTCAGGATTTGAGGACTCTGTAGGACAAACTATGTCCAATCTTGCCCTAGACATTAGTATCCTACAGAATAGCGTTGGGCAAAACAGTGACGCTTTAGACAAAGTTATCTTGGACATGAAAGACCTACGGAATCAGTTGAAGACTGCGGTTGACAACTGTACTGACATTTTCTCCTCTGGGAATTCCGAAATCACAGACATCATCATCGATCTCGAAAGGAGAGTCGAGGATAACGAGGGGCACATCCGGATCATCGTTCCTAGCATCCAACAGTTGAACCTTTCTAGTGAGTCCTTGACAGACCGGGTAGACAACCTGGAGGAAGATGTGTTGAACATGCGGGCTACTGTTGAATTGAATGGAGAATCCTTAATTAAAATGACAACGGATATAAATAGCCTTGATGACCGCCTGATGTCTTCAATTAACACAGGTATACACACACATGATTCAACGAATAAGGACATGGTTCTGTACCATAATTTAACCAATGGGAAGTTAGGGAAACTGGAGAATGACCTGAAGGCGCTCACAACTATGATACAGTTTGACTATAAAAGCTGTGGCCAGGTTTGCTCGAATCTCCAGGAAGAGGTGGGAAAACTGAAAGAGGAGGTTCAAGAATGTAAACTGACATGTCAGCTGCTTCAGAAGAAAGCTGATGATGATAAGGCCATCATTGAGTCAAACAAACCCCTCGATGGGTTTAGCGTCTTTGGGGGAACATCTAATATTGACTTGAAATCCATGCAGGGAGAACTATCAGATGTAATTGTGACCTTCAGTTCCCTCAACGACACGATCAAAGACTTGCAAGAGACTGTGGGGAAGCATCAGACCGACATTCACGACCTAGGAACCACCAAGGATAAAATAATAACAGAGATCAACAAAATCCAGCAGGAGGTGACAGAGCATATCGGGGACAGTGAGGAGAAGTTCATCACCTTCAACAAGGAGATAGAGCGATTCAGTTCTACGGTGCTCGTTGAGACGGAAGACTGCAGGCGATCCGCTGGCGGAATGGAAGAGAGGTTGTCGAAACTCGAGAAGGTCTGCGACAAGCTTGACACAGTCTCCGGGAGCCTGAAGACCATCAAAGAAGGCTTGAACAAACATGTCTCCAGCCTCTGGAACTGCATCACTGAGGTGAACAACACAGTGAAGACTCACGGGGCCTGGTTTGAGAAACTCCACAACACCCAACTGAACGGCATCAACAAACGGCTCAACGTGTTGAACAGTTCTGTCCTCGTCTTGAGTTCGGAGTTCCAGAACTTCACAGTACAGGATTTCATGGGTATGAGATTTCTTTTTCCTTTACATCTTCCTGTGCTCTATGCTCATTTTGTCCATAAAGCAATTACTTTCATTTGACAAAGCCCATAATGCCTCAGTGAGAAAGATATAGCCTCCAAAGTTCTTTCCATTTAAATGAACCTCCTTTGGGTGTGTTCATTTATTTATGTAATCCTATTGCAGCAGAGTCTCATATTTGGTACTTTGGTTATTTTATAAGTTTCTGGCTCTGAAAAAAGATTGAGCTTAAAGCGTGTGAGAAAAATTAGATCAAAATGCCTTTTTTTGATAATCTTGTAATTGTAGAGGGAAGACTCGGACCTTGCTGGAATAGGCTCTGTTATGGATGTATGTAGTTACTACGCATGCTTTTACAACGCATGCCTTTACCACGCAGGTTTTACAACGCAAGTCGTTACAATGACTTGCGTTGGGGGCGCTGGATAGTGAATAGTTTAATTTACTATTCCAACTCCAGTCCCCGTGGATAGTAGGGAAGGTTTTGGATAGTAAATTAAACTATTCCCTATCCTACAGCACCCCCCAGCGCAAGTCGTTGTAACAACTTGCGTTGTAAAAGTAGCGTGGTAAAGGTACTGCGTGGTAAAAGTTGCGTTGTAAACGCTGTTCCCCTCTGTTATCTAAGCTGTGCTTCCACTGTGAGTGTGTTACTTGCCTGGGTAGCTTACTTGACTGCAAAAACAACTCCAGAAACTTATCTCATCTTAAAAGATTGTATTGTGTTTCAAAGAACAGGCCCAAGACTAGTGCTTCCTGGGAAGCCGAAGGGCGTCACCAAGTGCTGTCGCCAAATTATGACAAACATTTAGTAAACGACCTATACTGGGAGTGTTCCTGAAGGCAATTTCTAACCATATATTTTAACGCCCTTTCACTTTCCTGCCTCTATTTGCTAGTACAGGATCCTCTCTGTCCCTTTTAAGTGAGTCTCTCTGTTCTTTGGTTCAAGGCACAGTCAGAAAGTCAGAGATTTCTTTCTATTGTCATCAGGAATACAGGAAATGTGCAGAATGTAGTTGGGTAGTTCAATAGATCCCTGTCCTCCCAATATGCCTGTTTCATAAAATGCATAAAACACCCAAAACTCTCACAATAGTGTTGTAAATACAAAGATTTGGATTATGCTTGCATTACTTTCAATCCTTTGGAGTACAATGCATTAATGTACAATGAGGTTGGCTATTATATTTGGATATATTTTACACAATACCTAAGGTTACATTTGTCATCTGTTTTCAGGACCACCGGGTCTTCCAGGCCCGCCAGGCCCACCTGGGAAGCAAGGTGTTCAAGGCCCTCCAGGGCCCCAGGGACCTGCTGGAAAGGATGGAGCCATTGGACCAGTGGGTCCACCAGGTATGTGGAGAACACAAGGGCATCAACATATTTTGTCTCTAATTTAACAAAATAATCTTTTGCTATGTGTGGGCCAATACACTGCTGCTATACACATGTCCCTGTAGAGCAAGGGCTTGTATCCTGTGCACAAGCTCAACTTCGCTGTCATGGCAACCGGCTGCACCTGCAGACAGAAGCTAATGGTAAGGATCAGGAACCTATGGCTTCAGCTGGGATGAATGAAAGACAGACTAACTCTTCCCAGAGTGAGATAAGTTCAACCAAAAGGCCACAGCATTGGTCCGACGAGTTATAACAAAAGGGCCAAAACGCACTTAACCTACTATATGCAATCAGGCAAAAATATAAGAAGACGGACAGTTTTCTATGAGCAAAATAAGAAGAATTTATCTTGAATATCAGCATATTTGGTTTTCTTGGCCGTAGACAATTGCAAAGTTTCTGAAACAAATTGCCTATACTTCTGTAACTGATTTAAATAATAAGTGGGTGTTAGAATCCATTACTATAAATGAGAATAGCATATAAAAAATCGTGGATCAAATCCTTTTATACATCAGATAAGTAAAGCCTTGGTGGTACTATGAGTTGCAATATTATAAAAACATTCTGCAATTGGTAAACAAGAAGCCCAGTGCTCTTGAGTTTCATTACAGTAGTACAGAAAATATTGATTCACACTTTGATTAATTCACTTTGTTCGACCATTTTACTGTGGATGATAACCAGAGGAAAGAGCGCGTTCAACTCTCATTGACTCACACAGAACTCTCCAAAAATGTGAAAGATACTGAGTACCTCTATCAGAATCCATGATGACTGAAATATTAGCTCTGATTGTTCTTGGACTGAGAACCTCCGATAGAAATCTCAGTTCAGACCAACATCTTGGAACGGACAGGGTATACGTTAAGGGCTTGCCCCTTCTCTAAAACTCGTGCGTTGGTCGAGCACACCAAGAACATGCCCAAGTTTGTATAATCTGCCTAGGGCTGATTTTCTCAGTCCCACCACCACCCTCCTCACCTGGCATTGTGTGCAGTTTGCGGAATACCCCTCTGTGTGACTGTGCACACAAAAACACAAGCACTGTTTAGGCAGCAAGGAAGCTTGCCCATTGTCTGAGCGTAGCGCCCAGCAACATCTGCCTGACGTGAAGGAGGGGTACACCCTCTTTTCCTAAATGCTTGCAGTCTATGATATACTCACAGTACAGATGTAACACCAACCCGTTCAGGCAGTTGAAGTGATTTAATAGCATAGTCTGAAAACATTCCGCAATTAAAAGGATTACGGGATACAGGGGTTTGATGAAAGGTATCTTCCAATAAAGTGGTGAAGGGTGGATGGGTGTTATGGGAACTAAGTGGTGGTGATATGATCTATTAGTGCTATGGTCATGTTGACTACATGGTGTTTTGATAGTAGGGTCTTCTTTTGTAAGGATACAATCTTGTAATCTCATGAATTTGCGATTATATGGTCTTTTTATTTGATGTTCTTTTGATATGGCTGCATGGTATGGGATATTGTTTTTATATTTTTTTATTTTTTTATTAATTCAGTTCAAAGCCACGTAAAACAGACAAATTTATAGAGCAAATACACAATCAAAAATAATCAAATATTAAAAAAAAACAATATCAAAACATGTTATATAAGCAGCGATATCATCATATTTAACCAAAAATAGAGCGAACAGTCATTTTTTCATGGATCCAAATGATCTATCATTGCCTGCCAAATTTTATACCCTTTTTAGGTCTCGCGACCTATCAATGCGCGCAAGCACATTGAGCAGAGCGAGCATTCATGTCGGCAAAACACAAGTCAAACCAAGGGCTTTCAGCCCCGCGGTTTTCTTGCAGTTCACGTGAATCACGTGAACAAACAAGCACGCGCATCAGGCACTCCTCCCACACCTCACGGACATCTGTTCATTTCTCCTCCCCAGCCAGCTTCCCATAGGCCGTAGCAGCACTCCTCCCACACCAGCCCCTCCCCTCTCTCTCCCCGCAAACACAGCCTTGCCGTAGCAGCACTCCTCCCACACCAGCACCTCCCCCCCCTCCCACACCAGCACCTCCCCTCTCTCTCCCCGCAAACACAACCTTGCCCTAGCAGCACTCCTCCCACACCAGCACCTCCCCCCTCCCACACCAGCGCCTCCCCTCTCTCTCCCCGCAAACACAGCCTTGCCGTTTTTTTTTTGTTTGCCACACATGCATAAAATAGGATTTGATGCACGGGTGATTCATTTGCGTGGCAGGAAGCAGTATTCCGCACAGTCTCACACAGAGACGCATATTCCATTTTATCAAGGGTACCACCGCTTCTAATGATAATGAAGGGGAAATCACTTGAAATTCACACGCAGAACTCCCAAGCTACCTTCTGAAGAGGCATCCGAGCTGACTGGCTGGCGGTCGTGAATGAGCTTAATGCTGCGTGCTTTTTCGGACACTTGAGGGAAATTAGCTTGGTTAGAAAGCATGACAGTGACAGCCACGGAGAAGCTAAAAAATATCCGCATCTGCCTCTCTAGAGTGTTTCTATTTCCCGCTGGTTTACTTCCATTTTCTTTGCTGCTGTTCTCTAGAGCTCTGTCGATACTCACACCCCATATGCCTGCTCCCCCTCCCCCCACGCCTCGCACCATACTCCCCCGCGGCTCGAGATTGTTTCCATTTCGCGCTGGTTTACTTCCATTTTCTTTGCTGTTCTTGTCTAGAGCTCTGTAGATACTCACACCCCATATGCCTGCTTCCCCTCCCCCCACGCCTCGCACCATACTCCCCCGCCGCTCGGCCCCATATGCTCGTTCCCTCCCACTGGTTTTATCTTGTTTTAATAGCAATATACCAATGACTGTCACTTGCGAATTACTGTAGAACCCTAAGCACCTATGAAGAAATATCTGACCTTTCATTGGCTAAAAGAATGTTTTTGTGTAGAGACACCCTACAACAACAGTAGGGCACGAACAGAGCACAACCGATATGTCGCCATATGGTCAGCGTCTGTGGACGCCATGTAATGATTTTATAATGACATTCAGGCCAACATGAGAATCTATCTTACTTTATAATGATATTTCTGAGACCTGAAAGGGATACTGGGGTGATACAGAGGTTAAAGCGTCTAAACTCCGTTCCCAATATCCACTAAGCTGCAAAAAATAATTTTCTTTTACATATTTGTCTCGTTTGCTATTGTGGCGCAGATAGCCGTTTGCCGTTGACAGTTACGTTCCCAAGTGGATTTAAGAAGTAATTCGTGGCCCCAGGCTTACATTTGTTTTCCCCACACAACATTTCTGCAGGCACACCATTTTTTTTCCTCCTTGCCTACTGCGTTTACTGTTCTTCCGAGCTCTCTGGCACATTAAAATGAAATAGCCGAGAATTTCTTTTGATCTTTTTCTTTTGAATTCAATGGGCTTTCTTTTCAGTAATGATGTCTGCAGCCCACGCTTATCTAGCAGCGTTTCCCGGGCTCCACTTGCGTTCTTGTATGTCCCAGAACACGAGGCGCGTGCGCACAGCTACCTAGAACAGGAAAAGGAAACCCTTTGCGGTTTCTGAGACACTGAATGACTCCTGCGCAGAAGAAACACGCCACTCACCCACGCAACAACACTCACCCACGCAACGCCACTCACCCACGCAACGCCACTCACTCAAAGCAACACCACTCACACACGCAACGCAACTCACTCACGCAACGCCACTCACCTACGCAACGCCACTCACCCACGCAACGCCACTCACTCAAAGCAACCCCACTCACCCACGCAACGCCACTCACCTACGCAACGCCACTCACCCACGCAACGCCACTCACCCACGCAACGCCACTCACCTACGCAACGCCACTCACCTACGCAACGCCACTCACCCACGCAACGCCACTCACCCACGCAACGCCACTCACCCACGCAACGCCACTCACTCACGCAACGCCACTCACACCCACGCAGTCCCACTTTTACCCACACAGCACCCTTTCAGACAGACAACGCCACTCACACCCACGCAAGCCCACTATCACCCATGCAACGCCACACTCACCCATGCAACGCCACACTCACCCACGCAACGCCACTCACCCACGCAACGCCACTCACCCACGCAACGCCACTCACCCACGCAACGCCACTCACCCACGCAACGCCACTCACCCACGCAACGCCACTCACTCAAAGCCACTCACACCCACGCACTGCCACTTTCACCCACACTGTGCAGTGCACAATAGGTCTCGCAGTAGGAAAGTTGGAGCTATTCGTTTTGTAAATGACAAGGCCCTTTATGTTTTTAAAATGAAAACAAAAATAAAAGGCATTGTTATTTGCAATTGTAATAGCTCCAAATTTCCTACTGCGAGACCTATTGGCAACGCCAGTGCTTGTTGTATTTTCCTAACAGATTTAATCCGGTAGAGGTTACATTCTAAATAAAAAACATTGTAAAACTTTGCTCGCCACATTTCATATATAGGAGCTTCTGGCTTCAACCACATTGAAGATATACAAAGGCGAGCTACCGCCATAGCCATAAATAAATCATATCTGTTGTTTTGATACCCTGGAAACAAATTATTATCATTAGATACACCAAAAATAATCATCTCTCTTGAAATTGTAACATCACACTATTGTTATGGACTGCTATAGTGATGATATTAGATACCCAGATGATGATATATTTTCAGATGTGATAGTGTGCGCTTGTGAAGATATGGGCTTGTGATTTGATGGTTTTGAGATGATAGGACCTTGAGGTGTGATAGTATTGTGGTGTGCTGGTATGTCTTTGATTCTCTTGTGATGTTATGGTATACTTTTTCGATTATATTTTGGTGTGATCGCGTTGGGATGGGATAGTGCTGTATAGTTTGGGGTCATGTGCCATGGTCATTTTGATGATGTGCTAATGCAGTTTGGATAATTACGTATTTCTAGATGATTTCTTTGAGTGGTATCTTTGGTGTGATTTTTCAAAGTCTTGATGACTTTATTAATTCTCCTTCTCTTTCCCTTGTAGGTCTGCGTGGTGAGAAGGGTAAGTACTGCCTAACTTTATGTTTAAATACAAGTTCTGTGTCTTGCGACCCGATATCCTTAGCAACATTACGAACCTCTTCTGAGAGTTGCAATCGCATCTTTTATCGCAGACAGGAAATGTTGCAAAGTCTCACTATTTGTTTATGGGAGCAATGGCCCAAAAATTAACGCTCACAAATGATAGAGTTGTATAAAGTAACATTTATATTGGAATTAAAAGGATTTTATTTTAACGTGTGAACTAAAACGAAGACCCTGCTAAAGTACGGGTTTCAGAACATCCTTGCCCGAAGCTTAGCTTTAGAACATGGCAGGATGATAATGGCAGATTTGTGAGGGTAAGCGGTTTACACTATATCTTTTTTCTGAAAATCTTGATTGTAGTTCAAATACCACTTTGTATCAAGCATATCCAATGACACATTGCCACTATGTAAAGGCCTATGACAACTGCAAATTAATGTAGCACGCGTGGTCATTGTACCCGGTTATTTCTGTAGTTCTAAATTCCACAATAGTACCGTGTGGTAATGTAGTTATTGTATTCTAATATTATGACCCATGGTTTAGTGCTGGAATCTAAATAAGCCTGGTCTGTTAATCTAAAATCTTATAAACTCCAACATACTCCTCAGTGGAAGGTAATGAAAAATGCTTCTCATTTCTGAAGAAAGTGGTATCTTCGGAGGGAAGTCCCGCATCTTTAGACATTCACCCATCGAATGGGCAGAACTGTCGCTCACCAGAAATATATAAAGAAAATGACCTTGTCATCACTTACAAAGCCCTGCATGAGACCCTGTCAGCCACGAGCATACTTCAGTGATGGATACTTTCCTAAGCTGTTAAGTTTTAGATTTCTTTTTGTCCCACATGAATGGGTCATATTAACTTTCTGTGAGTATCAAATATGCGCGCAACTGCGCGGATCGTCTGTAATTTGCTACTGTAAATTTCAAATCAGCATTTCAATCACATTTTCTTTTCTTCATAACAAGGAACGGATCTAGAGAAGGGCGGTAATAAAACATCCTCTCTTTTTTGAGAAACGCTAAATCCAGAGGAGAATCCACTGGTGAAATTTCCTCTACCATCCTGTTCCTATGGTTCGGTCTCCTCCCCTGGGTTCTCCTGCAGATTTAGCAATTGCTCAAGAAATCAGGAGGTTTCCATGACCAACCAACCATAAATCAGTCTCCAAGTGCAGATGTTTGTATTCTAAATGCTGTATTTTCTTTGACTGGCTTGGCGGCATCCAGATGTATACCATTCCAATGCCTCTCTCTACTGAAAATGTTGAATGCAAGCAGAGTTTTCACCGATTGAAACCTTCTAAGTAGGAGCATTGTGTTTTAAGTCTCCAACTCCTGTCTTTTCTTTCTCCCACAGGTCTGCAAGGTGAACAAGGTAAGCCCCAAGTTACTTACAATTTCATTGTGCTGTGTTCCTTTCAGGAGCAATGTTACATTATAGGCAGCTGCCTAAAGGCACGAGACCAGATTACCCCAAGAGGGCACCAGATTGCAACAAATGGCCTTGTTGTGAGAGGAAAAGAAACAGCCAAACATATGAATTTGAATGCGACTGATCACCACATATGGTCACCGTCCATTAATATCTGCAGTTTCCGGCTCAAGACATTGCCCCCCAAAGCACCTGGGAACGAAATGTGTTTGGAAAAAGTTTACAAGATCCTGCCACTGTGCTGTTAGTCACTCTTGGGGGCTTTGATGGCAGCTTTTACGGTCAATTACAGGTGTCCTAAATCTCAAAAAGGTCATCAGTTTGACAAAAATGACTTCCCCGAAAGCAAAGTATAAGGGTTGTATGTCCAAAGTGGTGACATAGTTGATTATTGCCTCTGTCTTCTGGCACTTGCTCTTTATGAACATTTCATCATTCGTCTCTGTTGATGCTGTCCCAGTGTCGTTTGCCATATCATAAATGTAAGAGTGCCTGGAGAGAGGGGGGTGGTCGACACCACCTCTTTGATGACCATGTTTCATACTTGCGGTGCTCGTGGATAACAGAGTAATTCTCCTAAACGACACTCTTTGCTGTGCTCTGTGATCAAACTCTCACTCTGCTTTATCATGAGATACAGCAACTAGAATGAACTTTGCCTGAGCATGAATGTCATTTGAAGGTCGCTAGGATTTGCAGTAGCTTCTCCTTATAGTGGCTTAAATCCCCTCTGGACTGCTGTGCAATTTATGTCTTTTAACAATCTGACTACCAACCTCTTAAAGATGGTTTAGAGATGGGTGGAAAAGTATAATCATTCACATCAATGGTAATTCCTCAAGAGGAATCACCAGCTGTACATGGAATTGCATTTATTCTGGATTATGGCACCAAACATTTCTAAATCGGGCCTTAATTAGACCACTAGTTTTTTGTTTAGCTCTTGCCTAGGCAGCGCTTGCGTTGTCTCCAAGACCTGCTGTATTGATAAAACAGGCATTAAGCTCTGCCCTCTTTCCGCCCATCTTTTTATTTGGCTCATGTAACTGTCCTTTGTATATTGTATTGTATTGTAATTGCATTTATATAGCACTTACTACCCCTGACGAGGGGTCAAAGCGCTTTTTCGGCGGGTAGCACACTACTCCGAGACCCATAGAGGATTAGTGTTGAATTAGTATAGTGAAACATGCAAGTACATTTTAAGTGGTGGATAGGTTAGTCAGTTATTTGGATTTGGAATGATAGCAGAAGGATAGAGAAGGAAAAAAAGGTTTGTATTTATAGTGCGCTTCTTACCCCTGATGGGGTGATAAAGCACGCTATTCAGGAAGCACATAAAGGATTAGTGGTGAATTAATATGGTGAAATATGAAAGTAATTTCAGTGGTGGATATTAGTCAGTTATTTGGAGTGAGAAGGATAGTGGAGGGATAGAAGGGGAAGAAAGGTTTGCATTCATATAGCACTTGTTCCCCCTGATGGGTGTTGAAGCGCTTTTCTGGCGAGTAGCATGCCACTCCGGAACTCATAAAGGATTAGTGTTGAAAATTAGTATAGTAAAATATTAAGTAGTTTGAGTAGTGAATATGTTATTCAGTTATTTGGGTAGAGAAGGGTAGGTGTTGGGATAGTGAAGGGAAATAGGTTTGTATTTGAATAGCGCTTGCTACCCCTGATGGGGTTTTGAAGCGCAAGTAGCACGCTACTCTGGAACCCATGGCATGGTGTGGTGTATAATTATGCGGAGTGGAATTATGCAACATGTTGCAGAGTTGTATTTTGTGGAGGGCAAATATGTGATTTAGAGTTGAGTGTAAATATGTTGTGTGAAGTGTAATTATATAGGTTGAAGTTGAATTATGTGTAGTTGAGTTGTGTGGAGTGTAATTATGTGGTTGGGAGTGGTATTAAGTTGTGTGGAATGTTATTCTGTGATGTGAGCAAAAAAATAACTGTGACCACTGAGCCACCAGACCCGGCATACACACAACTCTCTCACTCACTCTCGCACTCTCTCTCTCTCTCTCTCTCTCTCTCTCTCTCGCTCGCTCCCCCTCCTTCTCTGTCTCCCACCCTCCCTTTCTCTCTCTACATCCCTCCCTCTCTCGCTCTCTCTCTCGCTGTCTGTCCCCCTCTGTATCCCTCTGTCTCACTCAGTCTCTCTCTCTTTCTCTTCCCCCTCTCTCTCTGTCTCCCACCCTCTGTCTCCCACCCTCTGTCTCCCACCCTCTGTCTCCCACCCTCTGTCTCCCACCCTCTGTCTCCCACCCTCTGTCTCCCACCCTCTGTCTCCCACCCTCTGTCTCCCACCCTCTGTCTCCCACCCTCTGTCTCCCACCCACCCTCTGTCTCCCACCCTCTGTCTCCCTCCCTCTGTCTCCCTCCCTCTGTCTCCCTCCCTCTGTCTCCCTCCCTCTGTCTCCCTCTCTCCCTCTGCCGGTCTCTCTCCCTCTGCCGGTCTCTCTCCCTCTGTCGGTCTCTCTCCCTCTGTCGGTCTCTCTCCCTCTGTCGGTCTCTCTCCCTCTGTCGGTCTCTCTCCCTCTGTCTCCCTCCCTTCCTCTGTTTCCCTCCCTTCCTCTGTCTCCCTCCCTTCCTCTGTCTCCCTCCCTTCCTCTGTCTCCCTCCCTTCCTCTGTCTCCCTCCCTCCCTCTGTCTCCCTCCCTCTGTCTCCCTCCCTCCCTCTGTCTCCCTCCCTCCCTCTGTCTCCCTCCCTCCCTCTGTCTCCCTCCCTCCCTCTGTCTCCCTCCCTCCCTCTGTCTCCCTCCCTCCCTATGTCTCCCTCCCTCCCTCTGCCTCCCTCCCTCCCTCTGTCTGTCTCCCTTCCTATGTCTGTCTCCCTTCCTATGTCTGTCTCCCTTCCTATGTCTCTGTCTCCCTTCCTATGTCTCTGTCTGTCTCACTCTCTGTCTCCCTTCCTTCCTCTGTCGGTCTCTCTCCCTCTGTCTCCCTCCCTTCCTCTGTCGGTCTCTCTCCCTCTGTCTCCTTCCCTTCCTCTGTCGGTCTCCCTCCCTCCCTATGTCTCCCTCCCTCCCTATGTCTCCCTCCCTCCCTATGTCTCCCTCCCTCCCTATGTCTCCCTCCCTCCCTATGTCTCCCTCCCTCCCTATGTCTCCCTCCCTCCCTATGTCTCTGTCTGTCTCTCTCTGTCTCCCTCCCTTCCTCTGTCGGTCTCTCTCCCTCTGTCTCCCTCCCTTCCTCTGTCGGTCTCTCTCCCTCTGTCTCCCTCCCTTCCTCTGTCGGTCTCTCTCCCTTCCTCTGTCTCCCTCCCTATGTCTCCCTCCCTTCCTATGTCTGTCTCCCTTCCTATGTCTGTCTCCCTTCCTATGTCTGTCTCCCTTCCTATGTCTGTCTCCCTTCCTATGTCTGTCTCCCTTCCTATGTCTGTCTCCCTTCCTATGTCTCCCTTCCTATGTCTCTGTCTGTCTCACTCTCTGTCTCCCTCCCTTCCTCTGTCGGTCTCTCTCCCTCTGTCTCCCTCCCTTCCTCTGTCGGTCTCTCTCCCTCTGTCTCCCTCCCTTCCTCTGTCTCCCTCCCTTCCTCTGTCTCCCTCCCTTCCTCTGTCTCCCTCCCTTCCTCTGTCTCCCTCCCTCCCTATGTCTCCCTCCCTCCCTCTGTCGGTCTCCCTTCCTCTGTCGGTCTCCCTTCCTCTGTCTCCCTCCCTTCCTCTGTCTCCCTCCCTTCCTCTGTCTCCCTCCCTCCCTCTGTCTCCCTCCCTTCCTCTGTCTCCCTCCCTTCCTATGTCTGTCTCCCTTCCTATGTCTGTCTCCCTTCCTATGTCTGTCTCCCTTCCTATGTCTGTCTCCCTTCCTATGTCTGTCTCCCTTCCTATGTCTGTCTCCCTTCCTATGTCTGTCTCCCTTCCTATGTCTGTCTCCCTTCCTATGTCTGTCTCCCTTCCTCCCTCTGTCTCCCTCCCTCCCTCTGTCTCCCTCCCTCCCTCTGTCTCCCTCCCTCCCTCTGTCTCCCTCCCTCCCTATGTCTCCCTCCCTCCCTCTGTCTCCCTCCCTCCCTTCCTATGTCTGTCTCCCTTCCTATGTCTGTCTCCCTTCCTATGTCTCTGTCTGTCTCACTCTCTGTCTCCCTCCCTTCCTCTGTCGGTCTCTCTCCCTCTGTCTCCCTCCCTTCCTCTGTCGGTCTCTCTCCCTCTGTCTCCCTCCCTTCCTCTGTCTCCCTCCCTTCCTCTGTCTCCCTCCCTTCCTCTGTCTCCCTCCCTTCCTCTGTCTCCCTCCCTCCCTATGTCTCCCTCCCTCCCTATGTCTCCCTCCCTCCCTCTGTCTCCCTCCCTCCGTCTGTCTCCCTTCCTATGTCTGTCTCCCTTCCTATGTCTGTCTCCCTTCCTATGTCTCTGTCTGTCTCACTCTCTGTCTCCCTCCCTTCCTCTGTCGGTCTCTCTCCCTCTGTCTCCCTCCCTTCCTCTGTCGGTCTCTCTCCCTCTGTCTCCCTCCCTTCCTCTGTCTCCCTCCCTTCCTCTGTCTCCCTCCCTTCCTCTGTCTCCCTCCCTTCCTCTGTCTCCCTCCCTTCCTATGTCTCCCTCCCTCCCTCTGTCGGTCTCTCTCCCTCTGTCTCCCTCCCTTCCTCTGTCTCCCTCCCTCCCTCTGTCTCCCTCCCTTCCTCTGTCTCCCTCCCTCCCTCTGTCTCCCTCCCTTCCTATGTCTGTCTCCCTTCCTATGTCTGTCTCCCTTCCTATGTCTGTCTCCCTTCCTATGTCTGTCTCCCTTCCTATGTCTGTCTCCCTTCCTATGTCTGTCTCCCTTCCTGTCTGTCTCCCTTCCTATGTCTGTCTCCCTTCCTATGTCTGTCTCCCTTCCTATGTCTGTCTCCCTTCCTATGTCTGTCTCCCTTCCTATGTCTGTCTCCCTTCCTATGTCTGTCTCCCTTCCTATGTCTGTCTCCCTTCCTATGTCTGTCTCCCTTCCTATGTCTGTCTCCCTTCCTATGTCTGTCTCCCTTCCTATGTCTGTCTCCCTTCCTATGTCTGTCTCCCTTCCTCCCTCTGTCTCCCTTCCTCCCTCTGTCTCCCTCCCTCCCTCTGTCTCCCTCCCTCCCTCTGTCTCCCTCCCTCCCTCTGTCTCCCTCCCTCCCTCTGTCTCCCTCCCTCCCTCTGTCTCCCTCCCTCCCTCTGTCTCCCTCCCTCCCTCTGTCTGTCTCCCCTCCCTCCCTCCCTCTGTCTGTCTCCCTTCCTATGTCTGTCTCCCTTCCTATGTCTCTGTCTGTCTCACTCTCTGTCTCCCTCCCTTCCTCTGTCGGTCTCTCTCCCTCTGTCTCCCTCCCTTCCTCTGTCGGTCTCTCTCCCTCTGTCTCCCTCCCTCCCTATGTCTCCCTCCCTCCCTATGTCTCCCTCCCTCCCTATGTCTCCCTCCCTCCCTCTGTCTCCCTCCCTCCCTCTGTCTCCCTCCCTTCCTATGTCTGTCTCCTTCCTATGTCTGTCTCCCTTCTATGTCTGTCTCCCTTCCTATGTCTGTCTCCCTTCCTATGTCTCCCTTCCTATGTCTCTGTCTGTCTCACTCTCTGTCTCCCTCCCTTCCTCTATCGGTCTCTCTCCCTCTGTCTCCCTCCCTTCCTCTGTCGGTCTCTCTCCCTCTGTCTCCCTCCCTTCCTCTGTCGGTCTCTCTCCCTCTGTCTCCCTCCCTTCCTCTGTCTCCCTCCCTTCCTCTGTCTCCCTCCCTTCCTCTGTCTCCCTCCCTTCCTCTGTCTTCCCTCCCCTCCCTATGTCTCCCTCCCTCCCTCTGTCGGTCTCTCTCCCTCTGTCTCCCTCCCTTCCTCTGTCTCCCTCCCTCCCTATGTCTCCCTCCCTCCCTATGTCTCCCTCCCTCCCTCTGTCTCCCTCCCTCCCTCTGTCTCCCTCCCTTCCTAGTCTGTCTCCCTTCCTATGTCTGTCTCCCTTCCTATGTCTGTCTCCCTTCCTATGTCTCCCTTCCTATGTCTCTGTCTGTCTCACTCTCTGTCTCCCTCCCTTCCTCTGTCGGTCTCTCTCCCTCTGTCTCCTCCCTTCCTCTGTCGGTCTCTCTCCCTCTGTCTCCCTCCCTTCCTCTGTCTCCCTCCCTTCCTCTGTCTCCCTCCCTTCCTCTGTCTCCCTCCCTTCCTCTGTCTCCCTCCATCCTATGTCTCCCTCCCTCCCTCTGTCGGTCTCTCTCCCTCTGTCTCCCTCCCTTCCTCTGTCTCCCTCCCTCCCTCTGTCTCCCTCCCTTCCTCTGTCTCCCTCCCTCCCTCTGTCCTCCCTCCCTTCCTATGTCTGTCCTCCCTTCCTATGTCTGTCTCCCTTCCTATGTCTGTCTCCCTTCCTATGTCTGTCTCCCTTCCTATGTCTGTCTCCCTTCCTATGTCTGTCTCCCTTCCTATGTCTTCTCCCTTCCTGTCTGTCTCCCTTCCTATGTCTGTCTCCCTTCCTATGTCTGTCTCCCTTCCTATGTCTGTCTCCTTCCTATGTCTGTCTCCCTTTCCTATGTCTGTCTCCCTTCCTATGTCTGTCTCCCTTCCTATGTCTGTCTCCCTTCCTATGTCTGTCTCCCTTCCTCCCTCTGTCTCCCTTCCTCCCTCTGTCTCCCTCCCTCCCTCTGTCTCCCTCCCTCCCTCTGTCTCCCTCCCTCCCTCTGTCTCCCTCCCTCCCTCTGTCTCCCTCCCTCCCTCTGTCTCCCTCCCTCCCTCTGTCTCCCTCCCTCCCTCTGTCCTGTCTCCCCTCCCTCCCTCCCTCTGTCTGTCTCCCTTCCTATGTCTGTCTCCCTTCCTATGTCTCTGTCTGTCTCACTCTCTGTCTCCCTCCCTTCCTCTGTCGGTCCTCTCCCTCTGTCTCCCTCCCTCTGTCGGTCTCTCTCCCTCTGTCTCCCTCCCTCCCTATGTCTCCCTCCCTCCCATATGTCTCCCTCCCTCCCTCTGTCTCCCTCCCTCCCTCTGTCTCCCTCCCTTCCTATGTCTGTCTCCCTTCCTATGTCTGTCTCCCTTCCTATGTCTGTCTCCCTTCCTATGTCTGTCTCCCTTCCTATGTCTCCCTTCCTATGTCTCTGTCTGTCTCACTCTCTGTCTCCTCCCTTCCTCTATCGGTCTCTCTCCCTCTGTCTCCCTCCCTCCTCTGTCGGTCTCTCTCCCTCTGTCTCCCTCCCTTCCTCTGTCGGTCTCTCTCCCTCTGTCTCCCTCCCTTCCTCTGTCTCCCTCCCTTCCTCTGTCTCCCTCCCTTCCTCTGTCTCCCTCCCTTCCTCTGTCTCCCTCCCTCCCTATGTCTCCCTCCCTCCCTCTGTCGGTCTCTCTCCCTCTGTCTCCCTCCCTTCCTCTGTCTCCCTCCCTCCCTATGTCTCCCTCCCTCCCTCTGTCTCCCTCCCTCCCTCTGTCTCCCTCCCTTCCTCTGTCTGTCTCCCTTCCTATGTCTGTCTCCCTTCCTATGTCTGTCTCCCTTCCTATGTCTCCCTTCCTATGTCTCTGTCTGTCTCACTCTCTGTCTCCCTCCCTTCCTCTGTCGGTCTCTCTCCCTCTGTCTCCCTCCCTTCCTCTGTCGGTCTCTCTCCCTCTGTCTCCCTCCCTTCCTCTGTCTCCCTCCCTTCCTCTGTCTCCCTCCCTTCCTCTGTCTCCCTCCCTCCCTATGTCTCCCTCCCTCCCTCTGTCGGTCTCTCTCCCTCTGTCTCCCTCCCTTCCTCTGTCTCCCTCCCTTCCTCTGTCTCCCTCCCTCCCTCTGTCTCCCTCCCTTCCTCTGTCTCCCTCCCTCCCTATGTCTGTCTCCCTTCCTATGTCTGTCTCCCTTCCTATGTCTGTCTCCCTTCCTATGTCTGTCTCCCTTCCTATGTCTGTCTCCCTTCCTATGTCTGTCTCCCTTCCTATGTCTGTCTCCCTTCCTATGTCTGTCTCCCTTCCTATGTCTGTCTCCCTTCCTATGTCTGTCTCCCTTCCTATGTCTGTCTCCCTTCCTATGTCTGTCTCCCTTCCTATGTCTGTCTCCCTTCCTATGTCTGTCTCCCTTCCTATGTCTGTCTCCCTTCCTATGTCTGTCTCCCTTCCTATGTCTGTCTCCCTTCCTATGTCTGTCTCCCTTACTATGTCTGTCTCCCTTACTATGTCTGTCTCCCTTACTATGTCCGTCTCCCTTCCTATGTCTCCCTTCCTATGTCTCTGTCTGTCTCACTCTCTGTCTCCCTCACTCAGTCTCTTCCCTCTGTCTCCCTCACTCAGTCTCTTCCCTCTGTCTCCTTCCCTCTTACTCCCTCTGTCTGTCACCCTCTGTCTGTCTCCCTCTGGCTGTCTCCCCCTGACTCCCTCCCTCTGTCTCCCTCTGCCTCCCTCTGTCTCCCTCTCTCTCTCCCTCTCTCTCCCTCTCTGTCTCCCTCTCTCCCCCCCTCTCTCCCTCTTTCTCCCTCTCTCCCTCTCTCCCTCTTTCTCCCTCTCCCTCCCTCCCTCTGACTCCCTCCCTCTGACTCCTTTTTGTCTTCCTCTTTCTGTCTCCCTCTGTCTCCCTCTCTCTGCCTCCCACTGTCCCCCTCTCTCTCTATTTCCCTCCCTCTGTCACCCTCTGTCTCCCTTCCTCTGTCTCCCTCCCTTGCCCTCCTTCTCCCTTCCTCTCTTCCTCTCTGTCTGTGCCTCCATCTGTCTGTCCCTGTCTCTGCCCCTCTGTCCCTATCTCCCTCTGTCTTTCTGTCCCTGTCTCTCTCTGTCACATTCTCTCTCTGTCCCTGTCTCTGTCTCTGCCTCTATCCCTGTCTCTATCTCTGTCTCCCTCTGTCTCTGTCTCGCTCTCTGTCTCTATCGTTGTCTCTCTGTCTGTCTCTACCTCTGTCTGTCTCTACCTCTATCTCTATCTGTCTCTGCCTCTATCTCTATCTGTCTCTGCCTCTGTCTCTTGTTGCTCCCATGAGAACACCCCTTGTTACACGTGTTGTTACTTTTACTGTTATTTTATTAGGTCTCTCCTAGTTTGGTGGCTTGCTTCTGCTCGTTTTTACATTGTTACATTGATACCAAGCACTTCCAGGCTAGCTTGAATCCAGTGGCAAAGTGAGTAAGGGACCCATGTCTGGGCATACCCGGCGCACTTAGGGCGAGGAAGCAAAAGGCACACAATTGATGGACAGAAAGCAGAACAAATCAAAACATTCACCCCCAGTCAAGAGATCTGGGTTAAATCCATCATTCATTTGCTCACTATGACACCCCCGTTTAGACCTGGTCATATGCAAATCAGTCTTGACCCTGTGCCTCATGGGAATAGTCCAGCCCGAACTGCCAAGCCTGGACCAAAAACAAGCATCCTAGGACCGGTTTGGGGGTTTCACCCCTCATCAGCCAGGATAGCTTGAATCCAGTGGCACAGAGAGCCCGAAACCCACGTCTGGGCATTCCTGGTGCACTGAGGGCGAGCAAGCAAAAGACACACAATTGATGGACAGAATGCAAAACAAATCAAAACATTCACCCCCAGGCAAGAGATCTGGGTTGAATCCATCATTCTTTTCCTCACCATGACCCCACCAGAGATCGCAGCCTTGGTGGCAGGGATTTCCACCAATAGTACAAATGTACTAGCATTAATTTACTCTTGATTCTATTGTAGGATATTATAACCCCTTATTCCAGGGAGGGGAGTCCTTTACGTCCACACCTAGATGTAAGTGTCCACTCGGAAATGGTGAATTAGCAAAAAAGTGTAAAGTTGCACCTAGATGTTGTAGTAAATATACACAGGAGTAAATGGACACCGGTATAGTTACCTTTGTGGAGAGAACCGAATGTTAAAAAAAAAAATTATCCAAATCTACCACCTGTTGCCAGAATAATAGTCAGCAGGTGAATATAGAAGAGTTTCATGCTCAAAACTATTGTTACAGTTAAGTAGTTAGTTTTTTATGATTCAGAATTTATTAACATTAACATTGTGTAGCAATGGCACTTTGATGATATGAGAAGTACTGGGAATTCAGCAACCATGTGATGCTACACCCCTCTCTGTCGTGGCCCACGATGCTCTTTACATGTACCTAATCCACTCTTTTTCTGTCTGTCCAACAGGTCTTGTCGGTGAGGCGGCTACCGTACCCCACGTATCCTTCAGTGCAGCTCTCACCTACCCTCAGGTGGACCCCGGAACCGTTGTTTTCGATAAAGTGCTTGTTAATGACGGCAGCTACTATGATCCCTACACAGGTGAGTGAGGATAACGCATGCACCTACATATCCCATATTATTTAAACATATGCACATAGATTAGATTTGATTTCATATCCAACAAAAAGTGAGATTTATTGCATAGACTTATATTTGCACCAGATGGTAGACAGTTGAGAGCTGATCAAGAAGATAGGTTTCAGGAAGCTGAAAAATGAGAATTGTAACAGAACCATTCATTTTACAAAGGAACTTCATGTAATTGCAAAAATGAAGTGGGACAATAAAAAAATATATGTTTGTCTTTACTGAGGTTCAATAATCTAGGGGCATATTACCAATGAGTAGCGATATTTATCGCTAACTAGGCCTAGCAACGATTTTTTTATCGCTAAGCATCGCCGGAAATTATTGCGGAGAAAACGTGCTATTAGCAACGTTTATCTCCAAAGCGATAATTTTTCCGGCGATAGCGTGAATATAGCTGAGAATACAGCGATATTCACGCATTAGCGACGAAATGCTCTTAGCCATGTTATCCACCTCCCATTGGATAACATGGCTAAGAACTGGTCTGAGCAGGCGTTAGTTTTTGGCGATAGCGGGAATATTTCCATCGCTACGCCCACTTTGCTAATAGGCAATAGCGACGTTAGCGACTGCTTTCAGTCGCTAACAGGTTGGGTACGCCCACTTTGCATGTCAGTAGCGATAAATATCGCTGACCTGCAAAGCAGGCCCCAAACCGCTTGCTATCGCCTAAAAGCTGTCGCTAACATCAGTTAGCGACAGCTTGCTAATATAGCGATAGAATTACTGCCGCTTAGCGGCTGAAAACTGCCGCTAAACCGGCGATAATTGCCTATCGCCCCCCTTGGTAATATGCCCCCTTGTATTTAAACTGAAAAAAGTTAATGACTTTCACACCGCATACTTTTCACTGACAACTGGACTGAATGACCAGCTAGCATAAATGACATTTTTCTACTTGAGAGGGTCTCCAAATAGCGCTGAAACAATTCCACGAACGCAATCTATTTTATCTGGATATGTAAGTGTACTATTGCTCCAGAGTGAGCCATCTCATTTGTCCCATTCTGTCTCTATTCCACAGTTCCTTCTTCTGCTAAACTCGAAGTATTTAGAAGCAGGTTCAAGAGCATAACAAAGCGCTATGTGAAGCTGAATGGCAGCTTTTTATTTAGCATAGAAGAAAGATATGGATATAAGTTTGTGAACCCACACACCTTAAGCTCGTTTATGGAGAATCTATTAAAAATAGGCTTGGTACAACAGAGTGGAGTGTACATTTTCCAACTTTGAACTGTATTTTCAGATTTGCAAATCTGTTAGCATTTCCAGTTTATTTTTATATAAATGTTGATTTTTAGACAGGTTAGTAGAATAAAGTCATCTGTCATGGTCTCCCCCTCTACCCCCCCTCCCCCCCCCCACACACACACCCTCTCTCACCTTCTCAAGACAATGCAAATACAGCAAAACACTTGGGAGCATCATAACGGCCTGGAAGCCTCCTGTACTTGTAAGAAGCAATCCTGTTCTTTCATATATGAAGATTAAATACCACGGTGTTATGCAATGAATTCTAGATTCACATGCTGTGCATTGTTAAACAGTGTATGGGGCCGTAAAACACGCTTCCTAAAAAAACATATTTGGTTTTGGGAGTCAAACTTAGGAGAGGGCTCTGCGACTACTCATGACATCGACTGTAAGTCCACAATGCCTCACTGCATGGCTATCAATATCATATTGGGCCCGATTCACAGAATGAACTTAAGACTAAATCCTAAACTTACTACTATTTGGTATTCACAGAATGCACTTATTACTTTCGGGATTCACAGCGTGAACTTACTACTTTCGGTATTCACAGAATAGATTTAAGACTACTAACTTTACGTCCTCACACGGGCCGAAAATTCCGGCCCGGAGGCAGAGCTTCCGGCCTAGGGGCGGAGCTTGTGGCTTGGAGGTGGAGCTTCCAGCTCGAAGGTGGGGATTTAGCCATGGCTGAAATCTCCACCTCTGGGCCGCAAGCTCTGCCTCTGGACCGGAAGCTCTGCCTCCGGGCCGCAAGCTCTGCCCCCAAGCCATAAGCCTCGCCTCCAGGCCAGAAACTCCGCCTCTGGGCCGGGATTTCCGGCCCGAGTGCGGACGTAAAGTTAGTAGTCTTAAATCTATTCTGTGAATACCAAAAGTAGTAAGTTCACTCTGTGAATCCAGAAAGTAGTAAGTGCATTCTGTAAATACCAAATAGTAGTAAGTTTAGGATTTAGTCTTAAGTTCATTCTGTGAATCGGGCCCATTGATTTTTGTCCGCCATTGGGTCAGAAGCAGAAGTTCAGAATAAAAAAAGATGATGTTTTAGGTATTTTTGGGAAGTTTAACTGGAGTTAGAATCTGTTTGCAGGGCGGAGTGAAAACAACAGCAAGAAAGAAGCAATCATAATCAAGCAAAGGGTATATTGGGTATATTCCCTGACAACAAAAAGACAGGGTAGTTTGGAAGATGGTAAACTTCGGCCCCACCCAGTCTTGTAGGCCCCCTTACTTCAAGCCTCGCATTGTGGCCCCCCTCCTCGATCCCCGCTTGGACCCTCCCACAGTCCCTGCTTGTTTCATGCTGTCCATGGATTGGGCGTAACCATGGCTATCATGACCCCGCATCCTCCCCACGCTGCCATGCAAACCGTAACCCACGCGCCAAATGCTATATTTATAACAATAAACCGGAGGAGTTTACGCCACATCTGTACCCTTCAACTCATACACAAGTACACACAGAGATCACACTGTATCAACAGTAGTGTCATTCATAATATAATAGTGAGATAATCTCATGTCACCAGTGAAAACTTTTATGGCATTTATGACATCACAATGAGCTTTGCATTTGCTCAATCAGGTGTTTGTTAAGCGCGATTTCAGTTTTATTTCATCACCATAACTGAACTTGAACTGTGTTTGTTTAAGTGAGAGAGAGGGGCAGAGAGTGTGTGTGTGTGTGTGTGTGTGTGCAAGTTCGCACGTGCAAGTGTGCATGCCTCGTAACCATCAATGGGAAGTCTGAACATAGTGATCACATACAAATACGAGGTAATCTGGGCTGTAACCCACCATGTCTCTTATGATCTATGTCCAAAATAAAAGATTTTTCAGCACGCGTGCTTTTCCAGACCCAATTGCTAGATACAGAATAATGCACAGCATGGGTACCTACAATTATCTGCAAGTTTTTGTTAGAGGCAAAGACCTTGGGGCTTATTTATGAGAGACTTTCGCTGCCAGCGCGTCACTTTTTCTGACACTCCGGCAGCGCAAACCTCTCAACCTTATCTATGAGGCCACTCAAAGCCAGATTGCTTGGCTTGGAATGGCCTCATAGGTATGGAGTAAGGCGAGGAAGTACACGTCGCTGCTTTGCCCTAATCTGCACGCGGAAGGGTTTCCATGGGCTTGCAATGAGTTCTCCCACTAAACACCCATGAGTTTTGACACTGCCCCAGATTTACTTCAGCACGTAAACCTGGGGAACACTTTACGCCTCCCAGAGCAGGCGTAACGAGGAGAAATATTTGTATTTCTCCTCATTTTTTCCTCCTTCCATGTGTGCTGCATTTTTCCTTATTTGTGCACAAATGTGGCGCATTCGTGCCCTTTCAGTTTGGCATAGGGCAAGACAGCAAGTTGACTTGCAGCGTTGCCCTCCATCATGATCGGGTAAATGGGGGCCCTTGTTTCTGAGCTCTTTGTGGTAATCCTTGAATTTTTTTAATATTTCTCCTGACTTGTGTTATTTTTACCCTCAGGTATTTTCACTGCACCTTACGATGGGCGCTACTTCATCAGCGCAATTCTGACGGGTCATAAGAATGAAAAGGTGGAAGCCGTGCTCTCCAAATCTAATGTCGCCATCGCCCGGGTCGACTCTGCTGGCTATCAACCCGAAGGCCTCGAGTACAAGCCGATGGTGGAGAACAAGCCAAACACAGGCTCCCTGGGCATCTTCAACATCATCCTGCCACTGAAGGTGGGCGACACGGTCTGCGTGGACCTGGTGATGGGCAAGCTGGCCCACTCCGACGAGCCGCTCACCGTCTTCAGCGCCATTCTACTCTACGAAGGCGAGGAGTAGAGCGGGAACTATTTATACTCCAGCCTCCCTCTGACTGTCTATTTAATAATTTTTTCTATTTGCCTGCTGGAGATGTCATGGAATATCAAACTCCTTTTAACTGAGATGAAATGCAGAGGGAAGGAAGGTGGGAGGCTAGGGAGGAAGGACACACTACTGTGGATGGACTTTGTGTTCACTGCCATCTAACATTTTCGTCGTCTGTGGGAAGCTTGTCTTCGGCTAGAGGAGGAGCGATCGCCAATGCTTTACACTGCTTGAAAAAGACGCTGGGCCTCGTTAGAGACGCAGCCCTCATCCACACTGTCCACCCTTCTGCTCCCCAAGAGCACACCGTAAAGTTGCCAAACTTTCTCACTGCCAACACTCCTGGCCACAGCACCCCCCAAGCGAGGCACTTTGAGACCAGCAGTTCTGATCGAACCATAGGCATGGATGACATTGCGTGGTCTGTCCGCTAATGGCACGTTAGCTATCTCACCTCAGTGCACACTCCTGGACATATGTCATTCCCAAGAAAATTTGGATCGGATGGTGTTCGCTTGCTGTGGCCGCTCCAGTCTTTGGTTGAGCAATGCGGTCAGCCAGTAATCCTCTCAGACATGTCCAGCAGAGGGAGGTCCCTGCCAATGTTCTTCCTGTGTCGCTGCCACTCATGATGCACACAACGCATCTCAGAGTTTCAGCATTGGGGTTGAGGACCACAAATGTAAAGGACACAAATGTTTGTCTCAATTCAGCGGGTGGCCACAGTACTCTACACCATCACGTTTGGAGTACGGGACACTCCTCATCCGCCACATTGACAGTCGCAAACAATGTAACTTTTTTTTCTAAAAAGCTATTTTTGGTATGCTTACACTGAAAGGGAGTGTCAGACTAGTGTCACATGGTATCACTGTGAAAAAGGGAGTAATGTTGCACCTGTATCAGTGTCTAGAGATCTGTTGTGTTGTAGGATTTATCAGAAAGGCAGCACCTTTGAATTGGAGCAGTTTTTTAAAATTTGTCCTACAGTGGAGATTCTCAGAATACACACTGACCAGGCCATAATCCGGCTCCAGGATAAGGTTTGGGTAAAACCTGCAGATTTACAAGTGTGCCTTTTCAATTCTTTATTTTAGATTTCAAGGTAGGCATGCACAGATCAAGGGACACTCTTGACTGCAGATATATTTCATATGCCAAGGTGCAAGGTGTGGTGAAGCGGGAGCGGTACTTGTTGAGCACATACATCTATATTCCACAGTGAGGTTTGGCGTGTTGCCTTGATAGCAATAAGTGAAAAGTATGATCAGGTATGATTGTACTCTAATTTGTACCGTATAAGAAGACACAAAGTGTGACCAACTCAGCAATGCACAAAGGCTGGGAGACATGTCATCAATGGACTGCACACAGTCGTTTCAGGCATGTCACTTGAGATCATGGACATCACTCTCTAATTATCTGGAGAAGAGACAGGGATTTGGAAATTGCAAAGATATTTTAGAAATTATAATTAAATCCAAATTTGAAATTTATGACTATACAAAATACAAGTGGTCCCCTTCTATTGTAGCTCTCAATACATGAACCTGTTTTCTTTCCAAATTATAGCAGGTGAGCAAAATGTTGTAGGAAGATACAACTATTTATGCAGTATCACATAATTTTGTAACCAGGGTGATCTAGAGTTGTATAACACTCCTAAGATATGTTTACCTTCCTTGCTCTGTTGAAAGTAACCAAAGAGGCCATGGTCCACTGTCTAATGGTTCTGACAAGCTTAAGAAAATATGGCAAATTGTGTCTGAGATATTCCCTGTGACTTTAAAGTCTTACCTCAAGGATTGCTGTCATGGTTCATTCATTCATTCAGCCAAGTTAACTATAGACCAGTCAACCACACTCTGTTGTGTATGCCAGCATCATGTCACCCCCAATGCACGTGCCTTTACCCTTACCAAGGGTGCTTCACTGTATCAGCGGTTCCCTAGCCTGCCTTGATCCCTAGTTGAGTCAATGTTTTTACCCAAAATGTGATCTTACCCTGTGTTTAGGTAAGGCCCCAATAAAGTGTTTTTGATGTCTCGTAAGGTAATTTCAGTTGGAAAACATTTGAATTTATAGTCCGGACTTGAACCCAAAAGGATGTCACCTTCCTGCTTGCACGACTTCCACTAACCACTCAGCCTGCTGGAGAAGTAGAGGCCCTGTATGTAGCTGTGCATGCCCGATGTACACCATCATGCGATGCACAGGAGTTCTACGCATGTATCAGGCATGCATTACACACAGCAGTGGTGAATACCCAGGGACATGTCTCCTCATTTGTTGTTCATTCCTGCATTGTTAAAAATATTCCTAAATAAAAATATCACCTCTTTTTTTAGAAAGACTTGTTTGGCTTTGTTTCTTCCAGAGCCTCCATCTCATATTGCACAGAGCATCATTTGAGGGTGTTTTCTAGGGCCCAGGTCTTGTTCAGTCAATCAATCGTAGTAGTACTTGTAGAGCGCGCTACTTACCCATGAGTGTCTCAAGGTGCTGAGGGGAGGGAGCTGCTACTGCTCGAAGAGCCAGGTCTTGAGGAGTCTTCTGAAGGCGAGTAGGTCTTGGGTCTGCCTTATGTGGATAGGGAGGGTGTTCCAGGTCTTGGCGGTGAGGTAGGAGAATGATCTGCCACCGGAGGTCGTTCGTTGGATGAGGGGGGACAGCGGCGAGGGCGAGGCTGGCGGGAGGGGGTGTAGAAGCTGAGTCTGCTGTTAAGGTAGGCTGGTCTGGCGTTGTGGAGTGCTTTGTGTGCGTGGGTGAGGAGCTTGAAGGTGATCCTCTTGTCGACGGGGAGCCAGTGTTGGTTTCTCAGGTGGGGGGTGATGTGGCTGCGGCGGGGAATGTTGACGATCAGTCTGGTGGAGGCGTTTTGAATGCGTTGTAGTCGTCGTAGGTGTTTGGCTGGGATTCCTGCATAGAGGCATTGCCGTAGTCCAGTCTGCTGCTGACGAGGGCCTGTTTCACCATTCTTGTTTTGGTCGGGATCCAGTTGTAGATCCTGCGGAGCATGCTGTAGCAGGAGGAGGAGACGGCGTTGACCTGCTTAGCCAAGGAGAGGGAGGAGTCGAGGATGAATCCTAGGTTGCGTGCATGGTCGGTTGGTGTTGGTGCTTGTCCCAGTACGGTCGGCCACCAGGAGTCGTCCCAGTCTGAGGGGGTGGGTCCGAGGATGAGTACCTCTGTCTTGTCCGAGTTCAGCTTCAGACGGTTGCTCCTCATCCAGTCGGCGACAGCCTTCATTCCCTCGTGGAGGTTGGTTTTGGCTGTGTTTGGATCCTTGGTGAGGGAGAGGATAAGCTGGGTTTTGTCGGCATAGGAGATGATGTTGAGGTCGTGCTGGCGGGCCACTTGTGCGAGGGGGGGGGCATGTAGATGTTGAACAGCGTCGGGATGAGCCCTGCAGATGATGTCAGTGGCTTCTGATCGGAAGGGTGGGAGGCGGACGCTCTGGGTTCTGCCGGAGAGGAAGGACGTGGTCCAGTCAAGGGCCTTCTCTTGGATTCCGGCTTCTAGGAGGCGTGTCTTTAGAGTGCGATGGCAGACCGTGTCAAAGGTGGCCGACCGGTCCAGGAGGATGAGGGCTGATGTTTCACCTTTGTCTAGTTGGCACCTGATGTCGTCTGTGGCGGCGATGAGGGCTGTCTCTGTGCTGTAGTTTCGTCTGAATCCGGACTGGGAAGGGTCCAAGATGTTGTTGTCTTCCAGGTGGCGGGCCAATTGCTTGTTGACAATTTTCTGGATGACCTTTGCCAGGAACAGGAGCAGGGAGATGGGCCTGAAGTTCTTCAGGTCCTTGGGGTCCGCCTTGGGCTTCTTCAGGAGGGCGTTGATTTCCGCGTGCTTCCAGCTTTCCGGGAATGTCGTTGTTTCGAAGGAGATGTTGATGACCTTCCGTAGTTGGGGTGCAATGGCTGTTGTCTAAAAGCTCATGCAAGCCTCACTGTAGCTACATTTTGTTTATTTGTACCTGAAATGTCAGTTTAAAACCAGCAGAATCAACACATGGGGGTCAGACGTAAAGATTCTCGAAGGGGACGCCAAGAAGTGGCGTACTGTGAAGAAAGTGACAAAGGAAACCGAGAACAAGACGGACAAGGTAAGAAACCCACAACAGTCAGAAACGAAGGCCCATGAAAAAAAGGCGCAAAAGGCAGCCCAGGCATCAAAGAAAATGACGACCAAGGGTCAGCTGTGACCAAAAGAACTCCACAGATCCCACTCCAGGAATACTGACGAGGGAAAATCCTCAAAATCGGCATAGGCAAGCGCCAACGAGAGGCCATGTAGGGAAATACCACATTCTCAGAGCCTGAAACCACCACATCCAAGAATAGGATCTCCCCGTCCTCAGATGCCGAAAGGGCCTAGAAGCAGAAATGGCTGCACTCCTTCAGCGGAAGAAGGAGTTTGACGAGGTGCTAAAGGAAATCCCAAACTCCCACAAAGCCTGTCGGCCAAGCCGAAAATGCAGAAGAAGAGGAGGTTACCCTCAAATCTCTGGCAACCCCCAAACCCCGCGAAGAGAATGTCGCAGATGAACTCGATGCTCCAGAAGAGAAGGAAGCCACGAAAACCTTCGAGGAGGAATGGAACAACTTTGACGCAGAAAGCCCAGAAGAAGAGGTCTATCCCTCAAAGGCTTCTCCACCAGAAGACCTAGCCTAATCAAGAGAGCAGCCGATACCTTCGGGGTCCCCTTAGAGGAGGAAAAAGGGAATATATACCTTTACTACGCATTCTTTACATCGCATGCCATTACAACGCGGCTGTTACAACGACTGCGTTGTTACAACGCAAACCATTACATCGCAAGTCATTTCAACGACTTGCTGTAGGGGGTGCGCTGGATTTAGGAATTGTATAATTTACTATTCCTACTCCACTTTGTGCAACAGCAGGGAAGTTGTTGGATTGTAAATCCAACACCTTCCGCCCCCTACAGCAAGTTGTTGTACCGACTTGCGATGTAATGGTTCGGGTTGTAACAACGCAGTCGTTTTAACAACCGCGTTGTAATGGTATTCGAAGTAAAGCATGCAATCTAAAGGCTGTTTCCCAGAAAAAGAAGACTCCTGCTTCCTCCTAGAGACTTTGGCACCCTCCACCAAGGGGACACAATACCTCCTAATGCTACCAAGCATCCTGGACCAGAGAAAAGAGGCTTTCAAGGAGTCTGCCACAGCAAAAGGGGCAACCCCAAGGGTGGAGAAAAAATATAAACCCTCAACAAAAGACCCTAAATACATTAAGGGAAACACAGTGCCAGACTCCATCATTGTCACCACGGCAAGAAGAAGGCGCAACACCCACTCCTCCACTGGCCCACCTCCAGAGAGAGAAGGCAAAAGAATGGAGATGGTGGGGAAAAAGATGGAGGAAAAAGCAGCAACACAATGGCGCATTGCAAACGACAATGCTCTCCTCATTAGGTATGACCACCAACAAAGGGATGACATCAAAGAACTGATGAACAAGCTCCTAGAACAGGATAGAAAGGGGGCAAAATTCATCGTAGAGGAGGGAAAGAACATAGTTAACACCAGCCTGAAATCAGCCTTAGATGCAGTTGATACAGTCAGCAGACAAATGTGCACAGGTACAACATTGAGAAGGCACGCCTGGCTCTGAATATCAGGCTTCAAGCAAGAGGTCCAAACCTCAATAATTAGCAGACCCTTCACAGGAGAAGTCCTGTCTGGAAGTGAGGTAGATGAATTACTTCAACCAATAAAGAAGGACAATGAAACGGCCAGGGCTGTGTGAGCCCTGCAACAGAGAGGCACCTCCAAAAGAGGAGGTGTTAACACCAGAAGACCCACCGGAAGGGTAGTCTTCTCATCAGGCCAACAACAAGTTCAAGGCAGCAGACAGCAGTGAAGCCAGCAGTCCGGATACCAAGCCTGGCAACAGCAACCAAGGCAGAGCTTTTGGGGCAGAGGAAGAGTCGGATGGCAACCCTCAAGAAGGAAAGGAAAATATTGCAAGTGACTTGTCCATAACAAAAGACCCCTACTCAACACCAGTGGGAGGCAGGATAGCACACCACCTACATCAATGGAAAGACATCACCACAGACAGTTGGATTTAAAATTTAGTACACCACGGCTATTGCATAGAACTAACAAACAAACAAAAAGAAAAAGTTCCAAGGAACAGAACTTTTGCAATTAAGAGAAGAAATAAAGGAACTCCAATAGACGCAATGGAGATGGTCCCAAAAAGGGAACACTCCAGAGGAAACTATTTACCTTACTTCTTGGTCCCAAAGCAAGATCTCAAGCTAAGACCTGAGATTCATAAACAAATTCATTCGCACACAGCATTTCAAAATATCAACACTACAGGAATTAATCCCACGGCTGCAAAAAGGGGACTTCATGGCAACAATAAATCTAAAGAATGCCTATCTACACATCTCCATGAACCAATCTCACAAAACATACCTCAGATTCTTCCATGAGAACACTCCCTACCAAAGACCTGCCTTTCGGGATAAAATCGGCACCAAAAGTCTTCACAAAGTGCCTAGCAGTGGTTGCAGCATCCCTAGGAAGGAGAGGAATCCACTTCTATCTCTACTTAGACGACTGGCTGGTGAAGGCAAATTCAAAGCAAAAATGTTAGACACATGTCCATCAAGTGAACACAACACTGCAAAAAATTGAGTTTTCAATAAACCACAAAATCATCAGCAAAGAAAAACCTTAGAAGCAAGATTAAACTCCAAGGTTGCACGGGCATAACCGACCCAAAGGAGAATACAAGCTATCAAACAAGAAACTCGCTTTTACCAGAAGAGTCAGTCTCTGACAGTGGGGACTTCCATGAAACTCATGGGTATGACAGCATCATGCATCCCCCTCATCACCCATGCACGTCTCCACATGTGCCCACTGCAGGAGTGGCTTTGCAGTAGTTGGTCACAAGCCACAGGGAGTTCGGAGGATCTAGTGGTTGTAACACAAAGGGTTCAGACGGAGATACAATGGTGGGCATCCAAGAATATAACACTAGGATGACCATTAAAAACACCAACTCCCTCAGTGACCATCACAACAGATAAGTCTCACAAGGTTTGGGGAGCACATTCAGGAAACCTGAGGGTGCGGGGTTAATGGAACGACGCAGACTGCATAAAGCACATCAACTTCCTTGAAATGAAGACAGTGTTTCTGGCACTAAAGGCTTTCCAATCTAACACAGGAAAGAAGACAGTACTAATCCAAACAGACAACACCACAACTATGTATTACCTCAATAACCGGAGGGATGAAATCATTTATCCTAAGCAAACTAGCTCAGGAAATATGGAAATGGGCCAATTCACGGTAAATCAGCCTACATACATTTCACCTGCCAGAAAAAGACAACACCGGAGCGGATCAACTCAACAGACAGAACAGCAGCTCACACAAGTGGGAGATAAAACAAAGGACTCTGCAACAAGTCTTCAAGCTCTGGGGAACCCCAGAAATAGACGTATTCGCAACAGTGGAGAACAAGAAATGCTGATCCTTCGCCTCCAGGTTTGAACACCTCCTATCAAGAGGGAATTCCCTGTCACTAAACTGGTCAGGGACATTTGCATACACTTTTCCTCTGATTCCTCTACTACAAAGGGTTCTAGGGAAAGCCAGACAACCAGGAACACATCTAATGCCCGTAGTCCCTCAATGGGCAGGCAAACCTGGCACTCAAGCCTACGTGAACTGTCCAAGGGACAAATGACCACGATCAAAGCAGACAAGGATCTCCTCACAATGCAAAGGGAGCCAAGCTTTCACGCAGAACTCAGCCTTACAGCCTGCCGCATGAATACATGGAGCTCGGACATTTAAACTTACCGCAAAGAACAATGGACGTACTAAGAGAGGCAAGAAAACAGACCACAAGGCAATGCTACGCAGCAAAGTGGAAATGGTACACCATATGGTGCGCAAAAAACAATGCCTCAAGCTCCATTTCCACAGCGGAAAGTGCTCATATATCTGACACACTTGCTTTACAGTGACGTTAACTACTCAGCCCTCAAGGTGCACCTGGCAGCAATTGTAGCCTACACCAGGAGAAATTCATGTAAAAGTTTCTTCACAGCACCAGTCAACAAAAGATTCCTTTAGTGGTCTAAGAGGATTGCTCCAGCCCTGATGTGGAGCTTAAACACAATCCTAACACCACTAATGACAAGATCATTTGAGCCCATGCACAAAGCAGAACTCAAATACATCACCATAAAGACGGCCTTCTTAATAGCCGTAACCTCTCTACGACGAGTAACTGAACTACAAGCGTTAACGATTGAGGAACCATGCGTGCAAATCCACAAGGACAAGGTTATCACAAGGATACACCCTCAAGTCCTACCTAAGGTAGTAAGCAAATTCCACATGAACCGAAGTATACAGCTGGCAGTTTTCTTCCAAAACTAGCAAACACAACTAGAAAAAAGCCTTCCTACCCTGGACGTAAGAAGGGCTTTACTATACTATCTACAAGAGACAAAGCAACTCTGAAAAAGGCAATCAATTGTTCATCTTATACTCAAGGTCCAACAAGGGAGCACCAGTGACAAAAGGGACAGTTGCACGTTGAATTGTAGAGGCAATTCAAGTATGCTATGCATCAGCAGGAATAATTACACACGGCCAAAGGCCCACTTAACAAGGAAAAAACTGGCAACCCTGGCCTTCATGGCCAGTGTGCCAATAGACACTATATGTTCTGCAGCAACATGGACATCCCCATACACATTCACCAAACATTACTGTGTAGATATACAGATGACTAAAGAAGCTCAAGTGGGACAAAAGATACTTCAACACCTGTTCGCAAAGTCTTCCTCATCTTACCACACCCACCCCAAGGAGGGGTAAACAGCTAAATAATCTAATGCACAACATGTAAGTAATGAAAAGGATTCTTGCTGAAAAACAAAATGATTAATTACTAGTAGGAGTAGTTTTGCAGCTTGAAGAGTTTTCTGGATTCACATGCGACCCACACACCGCCCCATAGAGGAGGAATTCTAACAGGTGGGACAAGATATCACGGAAACCAAAGAACTAACATCTAGACACTAGAAGATTTAAGACATTCTGTAGAGAAAAAAGGGTAAAAAAGAATCAGATGGCTACCACGCACAGGAACTTCTGGGGCGCTGTCTGACGTCACACAAAGGATCGACGTAGCACCAAATGGTGGTCGACAACGCCTCAAGCAAGCAAAAAACAAGGACTATTCCGGACCCAAACACAAGATGGCGGAATAATGCACAGCATGTAAATCCAGAAACCTCTTCAAGCTGCAAAACTACTCCTACTGGTAAGTAACCATTTCGTTATTATATACTTTGCCAGTCTCTGTGATGTTGGCAGAGTAGTCATTCACCAGTGACTTGCATAGTTCTAAACAATTTGGGGCAGATTTATGTCGGACTTGCAGCACTTTTGCGTCACTTCTGTGACGCAGCGGCGGCGTGAACCCTGCGCCACGTTGCGACATACTTAAAATCTACGCATCTATGGAGATGCGTCACGGTGTAAGGCCCTGCGCCACATGAAACCTGCGTCAGGTTTCATGTGGGCGTTTGCACACAGGGGGGGGGGCGTTCCGTCGCAGGAATGCCCCTGAAAAGTGACTCCGTGAAATCTACAAGAGTTCACTGAGTCACTTTCCCAACACTGATGCGTCAAAACCCTGCGCCTGCTTGAAGCAGGCGTAAGGTTTGACGCACCACGTTAGAGATGGGGCAAGTCGGAATAGTGCTGGAGTTGCGGGCCGCACGCAACACAACTTCAGCACTGCGTCAACTTTACGCCCTAGATGTGACACGCATCTGTTTATTCCTGCACCATGGTGCGCCACATTGTAAATGCTTCAGAAAAGGGGGGTGGTGATGAACAGAGTGTCTGAATTAAGCAGACCACTCTTACCCAGTCCAAAGATCAGGGCTTGATCCATCACCGTTATTTATCTCACTGCACCATCCCAGTTCGGAACCTGGCTATATGCAAATCAGTCTGTCCCTGGCCCAGTGCATCATGGGAACAGGGCAGACTAAACTACCATGCCAATTCTTCACCAGAAAGGAGACAAGCTACCAGGGACCGGTTTCTGGCATTTCAGCCGTCGTCGGCCCGGCTTGCTTGAATCCTGATGGTACAGTGAGAAAGGGACTCATGTCTGAGTATACCCTGCCACACCTATAGTGGCCAAAAACGATTCAGAAGTATAAGAATTGGCTTGGTAGTTTGGTCCGCCCTGTTCCCATGATGCACTGGGCCAGGGTCAGACTAATTTGCATATAGCCAAGTTCTGAGCTGGGATGGTGCAGTGAGCTAAAAAACGGTGATGGATAAAGCCCTGATCTTTGGACTGGGTAAGAGTGGTCTGCTTAATTCAGACACTCTGTTCATCACCACCCCCCTTTTCTGAATCACATTGTAAATGCGGCGCGCAGGGCTGGACTGGGAACCAAAACCGGCCCTGGCAAAGTGCTCGGCCGGCCCCCCTCCCCCCCTCCGGGAGGAGAGGGGAGGGGGGAGAGGTGCGACCTCGCACTGTGACAGGGCCGGTTTTCGGCCGTTTTTGTTACAGGGCCGTTTTTGCAGCATAACGGCCCTGTAACAAAAACGGCCCCAGGGGCCCAAAACCGGCCCCCAACCATGCGGCCCACCGGGGAATTGCCCGGTGCCATCAACGGCCAGTCCGGGCCTGGCGGCGCGTCATGGGTGGCGCAAGGATAAACTTGCGTGCCGTATCTTTCCTGGCGCATCTCTGCCGATTTGCAGAGATGTGTCAGGCAACATAAATCTGCCCCTTTGTATCTTGCAATCTCCAGTCTTAAAGCGTCACTGCTTCTGATGTGCCGAGTCCTTGCTGATTTTCTCCGCTTTTCTGCTATGTTTGGGCTGCCAGATGAACCATTTCAAGGCAAGTGAAACTAACTTAAACTTCAGCCTGGTCTCTATTGGGAGCCGAGGAAGCTTCTTTAAGATAGATGTAATATGATTGGAATCATCATGCTCAGCACTCAGGCTGGAACTTGTAGATTTGCCATGAGCACAGAAAGGGAATTCTTAGCACCCCGTTATGAAAGTCCATTTATCTGAAAAAGCACAGTACATCAGCAGAGGGAGAGGTCACATGTTCACCTGCTTGCACAGACCTGCGTCCTACGATTGAACTAATATGGCTGCCGTGGTTGGGGATACAACCGACTTCTCTTCTGCTTGGCTGTTGGAGGTTTTCTCAGTAAACACATGGTGAATCGGGAAAAAAACGCTTTAGGTCTTATGACGCAACAGAAGAAAATAATAGCATTTAAGGTTGAGTAAATGGAGAGCTGATGCATGAATAAAAGGACTGCTAAAGTGTCCTAACGTATGAGAATGTGGAGGTGCTTGAGAACGATAGAGTACCCATTTACGAAACATCTGGGTATAAAAAAGATGGAGTACCCATTTACGAAACATCCGGGTATAAAAAAGATGGCTGTTTGTGGCATGTACAGCTGGATATACGCCTGCTGTGCATACTTCTGCCACCTAGTGTTGGGCTTGGACGTATAGAAAGGGTTTTTCTTTGAAAGAAGTCTTTTTGAGTCACGGGGCCAGGTGACTCCACCTGTCGGTGTTAATGCACATGGGCATCGGCTCCATTGTTAGATTGTTTTTTCTCTGCCGTCAGGTTCATACATGTTCATGTGAGCACTGGGTCATTGCTGCATGCTGTTCTCGCTGGGACTTCGGATCCATCCCCCATTGGTTGTGGAAAAAAAGCAATCATGCTATCATTGGTTTTCACCGTTGTGTCCCTATAGATTGCGATTCGGTCAACTACCTTCTGGAACCATCACGTGGTGGAGAATGCCTTGTGATGGAAAGGACTCTATTCCGATTCTGCCCCAATTGCCATGGCAAGTATCCAAGCTCAGACCTCCAGGATGTCTGTAATCTGTGGTTGTCCCCCAAACACTGTGAATGCTCCTGTACAGTGTGCCTGACCAACAGGAACTTCGAACTTGAAGAGCACGCCTTATCACCGCGGCTTTGATGTCACACATAAGATAAGAGGATAAAGCGCCGGACCTCTTCAGAGAGAGAATGCAGCTGCAGAGGGTGAGGCGGCCTTCTCACTGCAAAGAGTTGACTCTGAGACAAACAGCTAGAAAAAGGAGGACCTTCCACTGACCCAGTGTCCACCAAGGTTGCAGTGAGTACTGCAACTCCCTTTGAAAGAGGCACCACCTTCTAGCCACCAGACACCAATCCAAAATGTTTGGAGCCTATACACGCCACTCTCAAGCAGCTCGAAACACTCAGAGCCAAGATTGACTTGTTGCTGTCTATTCGGTGCCCCTCTGCAGCCCCAACCAGCTCATCTCCATCTGCATGTTAATGTTATTGATTTGTAAAGTGCAACAGCTGCCCCAGCAAAGAGGCGTCCCGGCGCTTAGGCATCTTCGGCCACTTCAGACTATTCTGAGCTGCCAATCCTTCAGAGGGTCATGTACTGACCCGTCATACCCACAAGGCCAGTTACTCCATGGTGATACACATGGCTCATAAGCATGCTAATACCCAGGGGACTAGAGACGCACCACCTCCAGACTGGGAGAGTAAAAAGATCAACTCAGGGGGCAAAAGAGCAGTGGGGCAATCTGCTACTCAGTGACGTATCACCAACTCTATAGGCTTACTCTCCCATTACGACCATGCCCACTGGGATCTGATGGCTGATCTTAAACAGCATCTCTCAGAGCAGTATCAGAAGAAGGTACAGGAGTTGGCGGCAGAGGGCAAAATCATCTCCAACACCAACATCTGCTATGTGTTGGATGTTGCTGATACAGCTGCCCGGTGGGTAAATACTAGTATCCTATTAGACCACCACGTAAATTGTAAATTGTAATTGTAAATTGTTGTGTCTTGTAAAGCGCACTGCTACCCGGAGGCCTCGTAGCGCTATAGACCGCTGGGGAACCCGTCCTGGCTTTCCCTGTGAGATAGTCCCTCCTGGGGGTCTCCAAGGTGAAACCAGGCATCCCCGGCGTTTGTGTGGGGCCGTTGTGGAGATGAGGCAAGCTAATGCCCAGAGTTGTCGAGTGTGCTCCCTGGTCGGAGTAGGCACCGATGCGAGAATTATCAGTCCGCTGATCCTGGTCCAAGACCCTGCCGCGTCGGGAATCGAACCCTGGTCCCGGGCCGTTCTCTGCACTCGGGTCTGCCGCCTCTAACCAGTGAGCCACACCACTCCACCACGTGTGGCTGTGAGTCAAGCCATAGGTCCAGCAAAAACTTTTGAACTTTTGAACGTCCCTTTTAATGGCCAGCATCTCTTCAGCTTAGGTCAATAAGATGCTAGAGAAAAAAAAAGGATAATGAGACTGCCAAAGCGATGGGTGCCCCTGCAGACTCCCAATCCTTGTGGCCATTTTTTCGCTGCTCAAAATATCACAACACAAATAAGACCCCGGCCCCAGAGACCTCTTCAACGTTCTCCATGCCCACACAACAGACTCCTTCACTGGTGTATTATAGGGGTGAATACAGGGGCAACAGCAATAAAGGGAGAGTAAAAGGCCCTCACCCAAAAGGGGCTGCCCCTCCCAAACAGTGACCCCCCTAGTCCTTCCCCCGACCATACAACACCTATCGTGGAAGCTTGCAGGGATTTCTGTCCCGTTGGGCAGAAATCACCTCCGACCATTGGGTTCTCGACATTATATAGAAAAGGTAGTTTCGTATTCACTCAACCACCACCAAATATCTTGTGACACAAACTGTACATAGACCACCTGTGCCTCCTGCTGGACGAGGTACAGGCCCTCATTACCAAAGGGGCCATAAAGTCAGTTCCGCCACAGCACGGCTGAAAGGGGGTGTACTCCCTGTACTTCTTTATCCCTAAAAAGGACGGCTCCTCAGACCCATCTTTGACTACAGACCTCTCCCCAGGTGCATTCTCTTAGAGCACTTCCATATGGCAACTCTACAAGATATCATTCCTCTGCTGCAACAAGGTGACTTCATGACCACCCCGATCTGATGGGCGCCTACAGGTTTGTGGCAAGTGGACAGCATTTCCATTTCAAAGTGCTCCCTTTCAGGGCCACCACAGCTCCCAGGCTTTTAACAAAATGTCTGGGAGTGGTAGCAGCTCATCTCTGGAGGAGCGGCATACACATGTTCCCTTACCTGGACGCCAGGTTGATCAAGAGTGCCACGTACCAACAATGCCTAGAGCACACGCATACCACCATCCATGTCTTGCACAGCCTAGGGTTTACCATCAACTTACTCAAGTCCCACCTCCAGCCCTTTCAAATACAGCCTATTTCCGGTGCCATTTTGGATACATGGATGGATAAGGCTCACCCTGACCTGCGAAAGTACAAGCGTTCCAAAACCTACTGCCTCTTTTTTAGCTGGATCACCAGGTAACTGTCAAAATGGTAATGCGCTTGCTAGGAATGATGGCGTCTTGCATTGCCATAGTTTCCCATGCCAGGTTGCACATGTACCCATTGCAAGAGTGCCTAGCAGCACAGCGGTGTCAGGCGGAGGGTCACCTAGGAGATCTTGTGTTGGTGGGAAGCCACACATGCTGCTCTCTGCAGTGGTGGAATAAAACAACCTAATGCAAGGAGGCCCCTCCTTGGCCCGGTTTCGTAGTCTCACCACCGTCACGGACGCCTCCCTCCCTGGCTGGGGTGCGCATCTCATTCACCTCACTGCCCAACAGTCCCTTAATATAAAACAACTGGTACTGCTGGCTATTCAGCTCACCCTTCGGGCGTTCTGCCCTTTCATTCAGAACAGGACAGTCTTAGTATGCACAGACAACACGACTGCCATGTTCTACTTGCAGAAACAAGGGGGCACACATTCCACCCAGCTGTCAGCAGTAGCTCAGGGCATTTGGTGGTGGTCGATACATCACAGAGTGCATCTGCTTGTCCAACACATACCCAGGATGGATAATGATCTTGCCGACCTGCTCAGCAGGACACATCAACAAGTCAATGAGTGGGAACTCCACTCCCAGGTCCTGCTCCCGTAATTCCAGTGGTGGGGGTTTTCTCGGATAGATTTTATTTGCCACCGCCGAAAATACAAAATGCCCAAACTTCGCCACCAGGTAACCACACCCACAGTACATGGCCAATGCACCATGGATGAACTGGTAAGGCTTAGACAGACATCCATTACTCTCATCTTAGTGCCATCAATCTGGCCGGTACACAGACAAAATATCGAGTTTTAAATATCGATATACCAAAATATCGAAGTTTTAAATATCGATATACAAAAATATCGAAGGTAAGTAATATCGACAGTCTAAATATCGATATTGGTATGATATCAGTAATATCGAAGTTGTAAATATCGATGTTAACAATATCGAAATTAATAACTTTGATGTTACTAATATCAATTTTTAAATAAATTTAGTGTATATTATATTGTATTTATTATGTTTTATAATTTATTTTTAATGTAATTTAATTAAATATTGTCTTTTACTACTGTAGCGGGTTGTGGGTTTATAGGGGAATAGGGTGGGAAGTAATTTAATTATGTTAATTTAATTATTAATTAGTAGGAATTATTAATTATTTAATTGAGAATTAATTTTTAATTATTTTTAATTAATTGATTAATTGATAAATATGTTCTGTAGCGGGTAATGGGTTTATAGGGGAATAGGGTGGGAAGTAATTTAATAATAATTAATTAATTGATATATGTTTGTACATATTTTAATTAATAATTATTTGGTAATTAATTTCTATTAATTAGTTAATTAATTATTATAATCTTTTACATATTTATAATTATTAATTAGTTGGTAATTAATTATTATTAATTATTTTATAAGATTAATTATAGTAATTTTTTTATATATAATTTATTGTTATTCTTAATTAATTAGGCAAAATAATATTAATTATTAAATTAAATTAATTACAGTAAATTTGCTAATATATTTACTTTATTGTTATTGTTAATTAATAATTAATTGGTAATTAAATAATATTAATTAATTTTGGGTACAGGGGTATTTTTAGGGTTCAGGGTCAGTTTTCAGTTCATGGATACAGGGGTATTTTTAGGGTTCAGGGTCAGTTTTCAGTTCATGGGTAAAGGGGTATTTTTAGGGTTCAGGGTCAGTTTTCAGTTTTTGGGTAAAGGGGTATTTTTAGGGTTCAGGGTCAGTTTTCAGTTCATGGGTAAAGGGGTATTTTTAGGGTTCAGGGTCAGTTTTCAGTTTTTGGGAAAAGGGGTATTTTTAGGGTTTAGGGTCAGTTTTCAGTTTTTGGGTAAAGGGGTATTTTTAGGGTTCAGGGTCAGTTTTCAGTTTTTGGGAAAAGGGGTATTTTTAGGGTTTAGGGTCAGTTTTGGATTTTTGGGGTACAGGGATATTTTTAGAGTTCAGGGTCAGTTTTGGGTTTTTGGGTAAAGGGGTATTTTTAGGGTTCAGGGTCAGTTTTGGGTTTTTGGGAAAAGGGGTATTTTTAGGGTTTAGGGTCAGTTTTGGATTTTTGGGGTACAGGGATATTTTTAGAGTTCAGGGTCAGTTTTGGGTTTTTGGGTAAAGGGGTATTTTTAGGGTTCAGGGTCAGTTTTGGGTTTTTGGGGTACAGTCGTACAGGGTAAAAATAAAATAAATGTAAATTAAATCATTATTGTTATTGTTAATTAATAATTAATTGGTAATTAAATAATATTAATTAATTTTGGGTACAGGGGTATTTTTAGGGTTCAGGGTCAGTTTTCAGTTCATGGATACAGGGGTATTTTTAGGGTTCAGGGTCAGTTTTCAGTTCATGGGTAAAGGGGTATTTTTAGGGTTCAGGGTCAGTTTTCAGTTTTTGGGTAAAGGGGTATTTTTAGGGTTCAGGGTCAGTTTTCAGTTCATGGGTAAAGGGGTATTTTTAGGGTTCAGGGTCAGTTTTCAGTTTTTGGGAAAAGGGGTATTTTTAGGGTTTAGGGTCAGTTTTCAGTTTTTGGGTAAAGGGGTATTTTTAGGGTTCAGGGTCAGTTTTCAGTTTTTGGGAAAAGGGGTATTTTTAGGGTTTAGGGTCAGTTTTGGATTTTTGGGGTACAGGGATATTTTTAGAGTTCAGGGTCAGTTTTGGGTTTTTGGGTAAAGGGGTATTTTTAGGGTTCAGGGTCAGTTTTGGGTTTTTGGGGTACAGTCGTACAGGGTAAAAATAAAATAAATGTAAATTAAATCATTATTGTTATTGTTAATTAATAATTAATTGGTAATTAAATAATATTAATTAATTTTGGGTACAGGGGTATTTTTAGGGTTCAGGGTCAGTTTTCAGTTCATGGATACAGGGGTATTTTTAGGGTTCAGGGTCAGTTTTCAGTTCATGGGTAAAGGGGTATTTTTAGTGTTCAGGGTCAGTTTTCAGTTTTTGGGTAAAGGGGTATTTTTAGGGTTCAGGGTCAGTTTTCAGTTTTTGGGAAAAGGGGTATTTTTAGGGTTTAGGGTCAGTTTTCAGTTTTTGGGTAAAGGGGTATTTTTAGGGTTCAGGGTCAGTTTTCAGTTTTTGGGTAAAGGGGTATTTTTAGGGTTTAGGGTCAGTTTTGGATTTTTGGGGTACAGGGATATTTTTAGAGTTCAGGGTCAGTTTTGGGTTTTTGGGTAAAGGGGTATTTTTAGGGTTCAGGGTCAGTTTTGGGTTTTTGGGGTACAGTCGTACAGGGTAAAAATAAAATAAATGTAAATTAAATCAATTAAATGAAATTAAAAAATATAAAATTACATTAAAATATTAAGTTTTAAATTTATTTTAAATGTATATGTATTAGTTTTAATTTTTTAATTATGTTTTAATATTTTTATTGAATATTTGTAACATTATATGTATTTTATAATTATTTTTACATTATTATTAATACATTTAAAGAAACGATATTTTTAATTTCGATATTTTTGTACTACGATATTAATTTTTCGATATTTTTGTACTTACCTTGTTAGGGATAGGATTCCTATATTTTCTACTTCGATATTTTTCTTCCGATATTTTTGTATTTCGATATTTTTGATTTCGATATTTTGTCAGACATTCAATCTGGCCACCCTGCTATCGCTTAAAAGCTCCAATGAGGAGTGGGCGTGTGCCAATTAAGGTTTCTTACCAACCCACAAAGCGGACATATTGTTCTACAATTGTGGAAAGGCATGCAGGTACTCTGACTAGATTACCACAGCTCAAAAAGTAAAGAAAGTTGAGTTTTGAGGACGAAATTTCCAAATATCTTGAGAGTAGATCTGAGAAATTAAAAATCTAAAAGGACAAATCAGGAAAAAAGAGTGTAATCCTTGAAACTAAGCAGGAGTGGTTCTGATACAGGTCCCTGGGAGCCACACTTCATCCCCTATCAAGGCAGAAGGATATAAAAGAGGAACAGGAGGGGGTTGAATAGATTAACAGAGAAATGCCAGGAATAAGAGGGTCGATTAGGGCCATACTTGGTTGAGGTTTCACCACTAGGTGAGACGTCATCGATCGATTCAGAAATGCAGCGTGTGGCATTCCATCATGACGTAAACAAGGAGGTGGAGGAGAAGAGACATTGTTCTACATGTCATATTTTAACCAAGATAGCCCGTGTTCACTATGGGTCTGAAATCAACTTAGGGGGATTTAAAAGTCCTAACAAAAGTAGGGCAGTTATCACAGGAGTAAAATGCAAAGGAAAAGGTTGGAAAGCAGTTGTAAAGCTGCCCACTGACATCTAATACATTTTAAAGATAGTGTTGTGCCAGATTTCAAGGTGATGCAGACAGCTCAGAAAGGGGCCTTCATTGGAATTGATGAGGCACCTTCCCCTTGCAATGACAGTAACCAGTGGTTGCTGCTGGGAAAAATTGTAGCTGGTGTGAACTAGTAAATTATACTCAGAGACATGGTTAGATCACTATGACAAACACCACTGTGAAAAAGTGTAAGAAATCCCTCAACCTATTCCTGAGCCGCATAATGCAAAGGATATAAAGAGCACAACGGCCCTGGAGAAAAATATTTTGACAAAGAGAATTTCAACAAAGAAAAAAGGAGAAAAGAAGACGTGCCCACACAGAATTTTTATTTGCAAACAATGAAAATGATTATTACGTTTCTTTACAAAAAGTTATTGCACAAATAATATATAAAACAAGAATACAATATACAGACAAACATTTGTGCTCACCATGTTACACTAGACAAACACATATTGACAATATACAGTGTGAACAGAAAACCATTGTGGCCTTTAAATTATTTAACGGCCCTAGGTTCTGGGTTTGTAGGGCCGCACCTGTTCTGTGCAATCACATATTATAGGGTGCTACAAAGTCGGTCCGATCCATGCCAGATTTTCAGAAAACTACATTTATCTAAATTAGGGGTGGGAAGAGAACTCCGCTCCGCTGGCAGGGCGGAGCTCTCTGCCCACCCCTAATTAGCCAGCCACCTAATTACCCAGCCACCCCACCCCCTGGCCCGACCCAGCTTCTGGACCCTCAGCCGGCTTACAGAACAGGGGGCTCCCACACCCTAGGGCCCAGTTTCTGAACCCTAGCCAGGCCGGGAAGAGCCTCACCGGGCTCCGATGGGACCCCCGGACCCTTGGCTTGAATGAATGAATGAATGAAATGGCATTTGTAATGCGCAACTATGCCCAATGGGCGTCAAGGCGCCTAACTCAAATAACTAGCTGTCAGCAATCAGAATCAGAGCTTACTGGTATGCTTTAATGAAAAGCCAAGTTTTCAATGATTTCCTAAAAAGGTCAAGAGAAGGCAGTGACTTGATCTCAAGGGGAAGTGTATTCCACATCTGGGGTGCCAGAATGGAAAAGGCTTTACTCCCCCAACTGGCCTTCTTGGCACGAGGGATTACCAGTTGATTAAGCTCACTGGAGCGTAAGCATCTGTTCGGGACATACCTAGTAAGTAGGGATCCAAGGGCATCAGCCGGACCTGCAGTTAGGGCCCTGTATGTAAGACCGAGAAGTTTGAACATGATCCTTGAGGGAATAGGGAGCCAATGGAGATTCTTCCTCGCCAAGGTCATAGATGACAGCCACGGCAGGGCAAGGGCAAAACGCGCTGCCGCATTTTGTATGACCTGCAGGCGCTGCAGAAGGCCCTTGTTGGCCCCGGCGTAAAGTGAATTACAGTAATCGAGCCTTGAGCCAACAAGAGCGATCACAACCTGCTTCCGTGCCTGTGGGGAAAGATAATGGACGATCCTTTTCAAAGTCCTGATGACGCCCCAACAGGTGGCTACCGTTCTATTGACCTGAAGCTCCATAGAAAGCGGAGTGTCAAAGATGACACCAAGGTTCCTGGCAGATTGTGTGGGTGTGGGGCAGATGCCTAAGGATGGAGGCCACCACTCACCTGACCACATGCCCTGGTCTTTGCCAAAAACCAGGCACCCCGGGCCCGTCGGACGGAGCTCAAGCCCCAGGCCCGGTCCCAGCTTCCGAACCCTAGCCAGGCTGGAGAGAGCCTCCCCGGGCCCCGATGGACCCTCGTCCACAGTGCCCGGACCCTTGGCTGACTTGCAGGACAGGGAGTTCCTGCACCCCGGGGACCGCCAGGTGGAGCTCAAGCCCCGGGCCAGGTCCCAGCTTCCGAACCCTAGCCAGGAAGGGGAGAGGCTCCCCGGGCCCCCTATTGGAGCCTCGGCTGGTTTGAAGGACGAGGGGCTCCCACTCCCTGGGGCCGGCCGGACAGAGCTCAAGCCACGGGCCCGGTCCCAGCTTCCAAACCCTAGTCAGGCCGGGAAGAGCACCCGGATCCTCAGCTGGCCTTCACTCCAGGGCCTGCCAGACAGAGCTCAAGCCGCAGGCCAGGTCCCAGCTTCTGAACCCTAGCCAGGCCAGGGAGAGCCTCCCCGGGCCCGATGGAACACCGTCCCCAGCGCCCAGAACCCTCGGCTGGCTTGCAGGACCGGGGGCTCCCAGAACCCTGGGCCCTCCAGATGGAGGTCAAGCCCCGGGCGCAGTGCGTGCTACCGAACCCAGCCATGCCGGGGGGAGCCTCCCTGAGTCCCGGTTGGACACCCCAGGGTGGAGCGGGACATCCGCAAGTCGCTGCTGTCCCAGACATGGCCCAGGCGTCCCCTGCTCAGGGCTTTTCTAAGCTTTCTAGGGGCTCCAGCTCCGCTCGCCCCCCCTTTCATGATGGGCTGAATTCCTCTCGCTCCTTGCCCCAGAGACAGGGGGAAGCTAGGCAGTTCTCCCTGCTCTGCATACGCCCTGCTCTGGCTACTGACTGGGTCAAAAATCACTGGGTCAAAAAAACACTCGCATATCTCCCCTGACTTGAAATCTCTGAACTGGCTGCCTTTTGAAGCCAGAATACATCTGAAAATCGCCTGCATGACACACAAGGCTGTACACCTGAGCTCACCCGGATACCTCACCCAGAAGCTGACAATCTCTGGCGGTTCTAGAAACACTAGAGGCACAAACAATCTTCTGCTAAAACCTCGAAGATTCCGAAAGGAAAAAACTTATAAACGCTCCTTCTCAGGAATGGCACCCAGGGTCTGGAACTCACTCCCTCCAGAAACCAGACTCATCCCCTCCATCGCACTTTTTAAGAAAGAAGTAAAAGCTATCCTCATAGCTAAATACACTTGAACGATTAACGTGGATTCTTAAAGTCTCTGCACCGATCTGTATTATTTGTTCGATCCCTTCGATGATTCGTATTACTTGTTTTATTGACTTACCTGACTGTCTATGCTTACACCTATTTGTACTATTTGTAGTATTGATGTACCTGTTTTACTATGCTCCCTCATGTACCTACCCCACCCATTACCTACAACTACGTTATACCTAATGGCCTGTTATTCACTCTCCTGTTTGTATTCCCCGCTTTGTAAAGCGCTCTGATATCTGCAAAGATCTTGTTCGCGCTATATAAAACTTTCAAAATAAATAAAATACTGACTGTGGGTGTTCCTTCCACTTTCCCGGAGCCCGGGTGCAGGAACCATGGAGGGTTAAGCCCAGGCCACGTCCTCTCCCCGCCAGCCTGCCCGGGGAGCCCGTTTCCTCGGGGGCATACAGAACCCTGGGGAAGGACAAAAGTTGGCGTTTGCCCGGCCAGCCAGCAGGCCAACCATCTGGTGACCCAGCCGGCAGGGCCATCTGGTCACCTGCTGGAAGGGCCGTCTGGTCGCCTGGCCCACAGGGTCATCTGGTCACCCGGCCCGCAGGGCAATCTGGTCGCCCAGCACGCAGGGTCATCTGGACGCGCAGCCAGGTCACCAGATGGCCTGGGACAACCCAGCGCCCAGATGGCCTGAGATATCCGGACCCAATCGCCCTTGCAGTCCGGCAAGGGTGGCGAGGCGCTCCGAGGTCGCTGCTCGGGAGGCTCCTTCCCCGGGGCTGCTCGCCTCCCTGCTCGACTTGCGCAGGAGCAGTGGAAAGGGGGGCCCAGGCCATCTGGTCACCCAGCTGATCCGCAAAGGATGGTGGCCCCCATCCACGTACCCTGGTGGGGCAGGGACGGGAGGGCCCCATGCCGGAGGGCATGTGATGGAGGTGGCCTCCCCCAGACCTGCGTCACCCCCCCCCACTTCCTTCCCACCATCTCGACGGCAGAGAGACCCACCCCTGGGCATGATGGAGGAGGGCGTCCACTGGCGTCCATGCACGGAAAGACTAAAGCTTGGCTCAGAGGATGACTTTCAATAGATCGCAGCGAGGTAGCTGCTCTGCTACTTACGAAACCCTGACCCAGAATCAGGTCATCTACGAATGAATTAGCACTGGGTGCCCCACGAACATGCAGTGCTCTAAGGGCAATGGAAGTGGCCCCTTTCCGTCTGCTCTCCAGTCCCCAAGCGAGCGGCTCTAAGCACCGCCCCTCAAAAAGAGACAGCTATCCCAGGACAACCGAGGCTCCACAGCACTGCTGTATCATTACGGTTTAGGGGGGATTCTGACTCAGAGGCGTTCAGTCATAATCCCACAGATGGCAGCTTCACCCCATTGGCTCCTCAGCCAAGCACATACACCAAAAGTCTGAACCTAAGGTTCCACTCATACTGAGCAGGATTACTTTTGGAACAACACATCATCAGTAGGGTAAAACTAATCTGTCTCACGACGGTCTAAACCCAGCTCACGTTCCCTATTAGTGGGTGAACAATCCAATGCTTGGTGAATTCTGCTTCACAATGATAGGAAGAGCCGACATCGTAGGATCAAAAAGCGACGTCGCTGTGAACGCTTGGCAGCCACAAGCCAGCTATCTCTCTGGTAACTTTTCGGACACCTCCTGCTTGAAACCCAAAAAGTCAGAAGGATCGTGAGGCCCTGTTTTCACGATATGTATTCATACTGAAAATCGAGATCAAGCGAGCTTTTGCCCATTCTGCTCCGCTGGAGGTTTCTGTCCTACCTGAGCTCGCCTTAGGACACCTGCATTATCGTTTGATAGGTGTACCGCCCCAGTCAAACTCCCCACCTGCCACTGTCCTCGGAGCAGGTTGCGCCCGGCAGAGGCCGGGCACTTGGAGCCAGAAGCAAGAGCTGCACGGGCTTCGCACCCCCGCCTCACCGGGTAAGTGAAAAAATAAAGAGTAGTGGTATTTCACCAGCAGCCCGAGGGCCTCCCACTTATCCTACACCTCTCATGTCTCTTCACAGTGCCAGACTAGAGTCAAGCTTAACAGGGACTTCTTACCCAGCTGATTCTGACAAGCCCGTTCCCTAGACTGTGGTTTCACTAGATAGTAGGTAGGGATAGTGGGAATCTCGTTCATCCATTCATGCGCGTCACTAATTAGATGACGAGGCATTTGGCTATTCCTGTACCACCTTGTGGTCGCTCATTCTGGGTTATTATGCTGCCCATCAGCGTCAAATCGGTTTTGCTTCCAACAATACAACATTCGTTCACTCCGGAGTACAGCCACACTGAACGCTGTCCTCACTGGAACTGGGATCACGTATAGGCCAGAGATAGTACACCCTGCAGTACTATTCCAACAATTTAAAAATATCTACAAACAGTCCTGAGAAATTAAAGTATGATTAGCAGGACATCAACAATCGATGTTTGGTATGTGGTGATTATGTGTATGTAATTATTTGAGACCTATTCATCATTCAAGACATTTCAATATTCATGATGTACCATTTATATCTAAATTGTTATAAGCACACATTTATAAAAAACACACATCTATAAATTGCACATCTAACTAGAAAATGCACATCTATAAAATTCTATAAAATTCACATCTATACTAAATCTTGTGTCAACTATAAACTATTATGTAACTGTATAACAACATTTAAATATGAATGAATTAACAGTTTAAAACCATATGCTTTATAAGGGTGACATGTGTGCTGCAAGAAAGTGTACATCTCAGCATAAGCTTGATTTTCAATTGCCCATGAATACTTGGCACATTTTCAGAGTGTCCATTAATATAGTCAGACAAAATCTTAATTTAAGACAAAATCCTAATTTAGGACAAAATCCTAATTTAAGACAAAATCCTAATTTAAGACTATTAAATGCCTTCTGTGAATACCAAAAGTAGTAAGTTTAGGATTTTGTCGTAGGTTAGTTCTGTGAATTGGGCCCTTCGTGAGTATGCCAGAAAATCCTTTCAGAAATTTCCACTTTTCAATCTGGCGATCTTGCATCCGAGATCTTAGCTCCTTGGGACTCTATACTAATCCATATGGACACGTTTTGCACGCTACTAAGTGACAATTCATCGAGGATCTCTGAAAGCATCAGTCCAAGGTATGATCAATATCTTCTTACTTAGAAGGGCCCAGCTTGGCTCACACGTCTTTGTGAGCAAATGTGACAGCAATTCCTGCCTGCTTACAAAACAGACATTTTTAGATTCCCAGCCGTAAAGGCCTTCATGGAGGATTTAAAGAGGACAAATAAATATGGTCAATGCATAGTAGCTGATGGTCAACACATGCTAGAAATAGAAGTTGGTACTTACATGGGTGTTGCACCACATTATTGTGGGCGAAATAATGACGTACAGATAAATCATAACAATAATATAATCTCCCAAAATATGATCAGCGCAGAGATAAAAACTGTGAATCTACACTTCGCTTCATGATTTTCACGAGTGGATATTAGCGTATGATCTATCTGTCGGTCGACATTTTGGTGGTCGATAATGGGACATCTGACCACTTACTTGTAATAATCAGTTTACAGCTATAGTATTACAGTGCCTCAGGCAGGAAAGGAGTCCTGGCATTATTTGCATTACACACAGATTTTACCAAGCAGTCAAAGACTCACAGATTCCAACAAGGCACAGCAACATAACCTGAGAGGTAGTCTGTGACCTGGTGCACTCAGGGTTTCAGGGAAATTGGTCATGAGTCAGTCCATGCGCCCTGAAACTTAAACAGACTTTGAAAAAACTGAAATTGCAATGTTACAAAACTTACACCAGATGGCAGGAGAGCGCACAGCATTTGAATTTACAAAACTGCCAGCTCCAAAAAAGTCAGGTACTTCCAGACTCACTTCCTGCACACTCTATGGATGTTTAGGATGGGTACGTAAAACACCTTATTTTATGTACCTGTAGGTAACGGTTGGCATTACTAAAAATGCTTCCTTCAGTTTTGTGCGTGAATGATATTGCATTACGCAAATTATGAGTGTTTTTATGTTCCAAGTAGGTGGAGTTGTTCACTATGGTAGCTAGACTCATTTGATTGCCCCATCCCCCCCACCCATAATGAGGCATGATTAGAGGGAATACCAATTATGCTATATATTAAACCAGGTACAGGGATACCACCACGTATCAGTAATCTCAGGTGTAAGGATACTGCCAGGTATCAGCAATCCCAGGTGCAGGGATACCACCAGGTATCAGTAATCCAAGGTGCAGGGATCGCGCCAGTTATCAGTAATCCAAGGTGCAGGGAAAGCGCCGGGTATCAGTAATCCCAGGTGTACAGATCCCACCAGGTATCAGTAATCCCAGGTGCACGGATACTGCCAGGAATCAGTAATCCCGGGTGCAGGGACACCGCCAGGTAATAGTAATCCCAGGTGCAGGGATACTGCCAGGTATCAGCAATCCCAGGTGCAGGGATACCACCAGGCATCAGTAATCAGTAATTCCAGGTGCAGGCATACCGCCAGGAATCAGTAATCCAAGGTGCAGGGACACCGCCAGGTAACAGTAAACTCAGGTGCAGGGACACTGGCAGGTTTTAGTAATCCCAGGTGCAGGGATACCACCAGGTATCAGCAATCCAAGGTGCAGGGATACCACCAGGTATCAGCAATCACAGGTGCACGGATACCACCAGGCATCAGTAATCCCAGGTGCACGGATACCGCCAGGAATCAGTATTCCCAGGTGCACGGATACCGCCAGGAATCAGTAATCCCAGGTGTAGGGATACCACCAGGTATCCGCAATCCCAGGTGCAGGGATACCACCAGGCGTCAGTAATCAGTAATTCCAGGTGCAGGCATATCGCCAGGAATCAGCAATCCCAGGTGCAGGGACACCACCAGGTATCTGCAACCCTAGGTGGAGGGATACCACCAGGTATCAGCAATGTCAGGTGCACGGATACCACCAGGTATCAGTAATCCCAGGTGCACGGATACAGCCAGGAATCAGTAATCTCAGGTGTAGAGATACCACCAGGTATCAGCAATCCCAGGTGCAGGGATACCACCAGGTATCAGCGATCCCAGGTGCAGAGATACAAGCAGGTATCAGTAATCCCAGGTGCACGGATACCGCCAGGACTCAGTAATCCCAAATGCAGGGTTACCGCAAGGTATCAGTAATCCCAGGTGCAGGGATACCAGCAGGTATCAGTAATCCCGGGTTTATTTTAGGAGTTTTATATAGCGCTAGCTGGACCCGAGGGTATCAGAGCGCTTAACAACTTGTACAGTCAGATGCAGTTATGTGGTACAGATATTATGATAGTCCATGGAGGATCGAGCCGCGTATAGTTCAGATAGGAGTGCGGGCAAGCGTGGAGCGGGTAGGGTGACGATCCTTCTGGACGAGCGTCTAAACCGATTCTATACTTAGCCAGGTCGGAGAGACCGAGAGGGTTTCTGGGTCCAATTCAAAGTTCCCCGTCAAGAGAATATGGAAAGATGGAGAGCCATGACAGGAGCAACCTTGTAATTTATCGTTTCGCTCGAGAGCGGTCTAGGAAGAGGACTTTGAGCAGGTTCTTGAATTTAGGGAATGAGGGGATTGTTCTGATGTGGGGGGAGTGGAGTTCCAGATTTTAGGGGCGTTACCAGCGAAAGATTTGGCTGCGGTATTTTGCTTGCAAGTTTTCAGGGGGACGAGCAATAGAGTTTTGGAGCTCCTGAGGTTCCTGGAACGACCGGCTCTTTTGAGTTTAGCGGCTAAGTATTCCAGTTTGCCTGTGTGTAGGGCTTTATGCGTGATGCAAGCTGTTCTAAAGCTGGCTCAAAGATCCATTGGAAGCCATTTAAGTTCCCTGAGTGCAGGAGAGATGTGGTCGAATTTCTTAGTTCCTGTGACCATTCTTGCTGCAGCATTGAAGGTTGTTTTTATGGGTGCTAGGTGAGATTTTGCTGTTCCGGTCAGAGCTGCGATCCCATGGTCGATTCTGGAGAGCACCAGTGCTTGCGTGGCTTGTTGGAGATCTTTAGGAGGAAGGAAGGGTTTTATTTTATATAGTAGTTTCAGTTTGAGAAAGGCACTTTTGGCGGATCTCGAAATGTGTTTTTTCAAGTTCAGTTTCGGGTCTAGGGTAAAACCTAGAGATTTTACTGAGTCCGCTGCGGTGAGGGTACAATTGAGGACATCAATGGCTTTCAGCCATTCTTCAATTTGGGGGTTTTCGTCGCTGTTGGAGATGAGGAGTACTTCAGTTTTCTCTTGGTTGAGTTTCAGGTGGTTGATTGTGAGCCAGTATTACACCTCCCTGAGCGTGGTATTTAATCTTTGGATGTCGTCGATGGAGGTGGTTTCCAGATAAAGTTGCGTATCGTCTGCATATAGGTGGAAAGGTATGTTGGAGTTCTTGAGCAGTGTGGTGAGTGGTTCCATGTAGATATTGAAAAGCTGGGGGGAGAGCACTGACCCTTGGGGGACACCTCTATTAACTGGTTGGAGGTCGGACTCGAAGTTTTTGATTTGTATTCTTTGTGAGCGGTTGTGCAGAAAAGAGGAGAACCAGTGGAGGACTGTCTCTTCAAGAGCGACTCTTTCTTGGAGGACCTAAAGGAGCAGAGAGTGATCGACTGTATCGAATGCGGCCGATAAGTCTAGGAGGATGAGAAGGCAGCATTGATCAGAATTCAATGACTTGTGGAGATCGTCTAGGACATTCATGAGTGCCGTTTCTGTGCTGCAGCCTTTTCTGAATCCAGATTGATGGGGATCTAGGAGATTGATGTTATCCAGGTGATGAGTCAGCTGAGGGAGTACACATCTTTCCAGGATTTTGGACAGAAGGGGTAAGTTTGATACAGGTCTTAAATTGTTCATATCTTCTGTGTCCAGTCCCGGTTTTTTCAGTAGTGGCGTGACTTGGCCAACTTTGAGACAGTCTGGTACAATTCCAGAGCTCAGAGAGCTGTTAATGATCTTGCGCCATATCGGGGCTAGGGTGTGCTTCAGGTCCTTGACCATACATGGCGGCAGTTGGTCTTGAGCATGGGATGACGGATTAGCCGTGAAGATTAGATTGACTATTTCCCCTTCCTGAATAGGGATAAAGGAGGACCATTGTTTTGGAGGGTTCACGGCGGCAACATCCTTAGTTTCATACGCCTTGCTCTCGGTGGCGGGGGGGAGATTCGCGCCAAGTGTGAGGTCGATCTTGTCGATTTTGTCCTTGAGGAAGATGGCGAAGTTGTCACATTGTTCTTTGGATGCCAGTATTGAGGAAGTCGGAGGCTTGGATGTTTGATTCCTGATGATATTGAAGAGTTTTTTAGAACGTTTTTTTGCCGTGTTTAGCGCGGAACAGAAGAAAGCTAACTTTTTGTTCCTAATGTGCTTTTTGTAATTCCTGCGGGCTTCATTAAGTTGGTCACGATGGAGGGAGGAGGGATTGCTCCTCCAGGTTCCTTCTGAGGCTCTGAGCTGCCTTCTTTCTTCATTAATGTCAGTAGAGAACCATGATCTGGAAGGGATGATCTTGTTTTTTTTTTGTTTCAGGGGGGCAAGGTGGTCCAGGGTGAGCGGCAAATTGACGTTCTAGAGGGAGGTGAGTTCAGTAGTTGAGAGGTGATCAGTCGCGCTGGGGAGGAGCGAGCTAATTCGTTTTTCTAGGTCAGACCGAGGGATCTGAGCTGTGTTCCTGACCCATTTGGGGGGGACCTGAGTAGGGGGTTGAGTTTGGACCATTTGGTTGATGTGGAAGAGAATGATGTGTTGGTCTGACCAGTCAACAGGAATGATGTGGTCGATGGAGATTGCGTTGTTTTTGGAAATGATTGCGTCCAGGGTTGTTCCTCTATGGTGTGTTTCTTCTGAGCAGTGTTGGGTCAGATTATTTTCCAACAGGAGGCTATTTAAGGATTGAATGAGCAAATTTTGAGTTTCATTCCATCTGAGATTGAGGTCGCCAAGAATTATGTTGTTAGAGTTGCTTAGTGCACAGTGGGCAATCAGGTCGGAAAGGTGTTCCCCAAATTCCTTGGAGTTGCCTGGTGGGTGGTATAGGAGGTGACAGAGTAATGGTCTTTTGGCTTCTGTCTAGATGTTGACTGAGAGGCATTCAAAGGAGCTGTACTCGCAAGAGGTAATTTCCGTGATGGAGATGTTACTCTTGTGAATAATTGCTATGCCCCGCCCTTATGAACCGATACTGCCATGTATCAGTAATCCCAGGTGCAGGGACACAGCCAGGCATCAGCAATCCCAGGTGCAGGATACCACCAGGTATCAGTAATCCCAGATGCATGGATACCACCAGGTATCAGTAATCCCAGGTGCATGGATACCACCAGGTATCAGTAATTCCAGGTGCATGGATACCACCAGGTATCAGTAATCCCAGTTGCAGGGACACCGCCAGGTATCAGTAATCCCAGGTGCAGGAATACAACCAGGTATCAGTAATCCCAGGTGCAGGGACACAGCCAGATATCAGTAATCCAAGGTGCACAGATCCCACCAAGTATCAGTAATCAGTAATTCCATTTTCAGGAATACAGCCAGGAATCAGTAATCCCAGGTGCAGGGACACTGCTAGGTATCAGTAATCCCAGGTGCATGGATCCCACCAGGTATTAGTAATCAAGAAATCCAGGTGCAGGGATATCACCGTGTATCAATAAACCCCGGTGTGTGGATACCGCCAGGTATCAGTAATCCCAGGTGCAGGGACACAGGCTGGTTTTAGTAATCCCAGGTCCAGAGATGCTGCCAGGTATCAGCAATCCCAGTTGCAAGGATACCACCAAGTATCAGTAATCCAAGGTGCACAGATCTCACCAAGTATCAGTAATCAGTAGTCCCAGGTGCACCAATCCCACCAGGTATTAGTAATCAGTAAACCCAGATGCAGGGATATCCCCGTGTATCAATAATCCCAGGTGTGTGGATACTGCCAGGTATCAGTAATCCCAGGTGCAGGGACACCGCCAGGTATCAGTAATCCCAGGTGCAGGTACACTGGCAGGTTTGAGTAATCCCAGGTACAGGGTTAATACTACCAGGTATCAGTAATACCAGGTGCAGGGACACCACCAGGTATCAGCAATCCAAGGTGAACAGATCCCACCAAGTATCAGTAATCAGTAATCCCAGGTGCAGGGATAATGCCAGGTATCAGTATTCCTAAATGCAGGGATACCACCAGGTATCAGTAATCCCAGGTGCAGGGACACCGGCGCCAGGTATCAGTAATCCAAGGTGCACAGATCCCACCAAGTATCAGTAATCAGTAATCCCAGGTGCACAGATCCCACCAAGTATTAGTAATCAGTAAACCCATGTGCAGGGATATCACTGTGTATCAATAATCCCAGGTGTGTGGATACCGCCAGGTATCAGTAATCCTAGGTGCAGGGGTACCGCCAGGTTTCTGTAATCGTTAATCCCAGGTGCAGGGATACCACAAGGTATCTGTAATCCCAGGTGCAGGGAAATCGCCGAGTATCCGTAATCCCAGGTGCAGGGATATCACTGTGTATCAATAATCCCAGATGCAGGGATATCACTGTGTATCAATAATCCCAGGTGCAGGGATACCACCAGGTATCAGTAATCAGTATTCCAAGCTGCAGGGCTACTGCCAGGTATCAGTAATACAAGGTGCACGGATACCTCCAGGTAATCAGTAATCCCAGGTGCAGGGATTCCGCCAGGTATCAGTAATCCCAGGTGTATGGATACCACCAGGTATCATTAATAATTGTAGGTGGAGAGATACAGCCAGGTATCAGTAATCCCAGGTGCACGGATACCACCAGGTATCATTAATAATTGTAGGTGGAGAGATACAGCCAGGTATCAGTTATCCCAGGTGAAGGGATACCGCGGATCACTGACATAATATCGATGTCAAAAATATAGAACTACAAAAGTATCGAGTAAAAAATATAGAATACAAAAATATCGAATCCCTATCTCCAAACAAGTAAGTACAAAAATATCGAATCAAAAATATCTTTAAAAATATAGATAGTCAAAATATCGAATTTTTTAAACATCTTAAAAGTAATTTAAAATGAATATAATAATAAATATAATTAACTTAAACATACTTAAAATACTTAAATAACCGTACAATTAATAAATAATTAATGTAACTTAAAAAAAATAATAATAATTGTAATACACACACACACACACACATATATATATATATATATATATATATATATATATACATATATATATATATATATACATAATATTAACAAAAACATTGGATAGCGGGAGGGTAAAAATTACTACTCCCACTCCCGTGAGTGCAACAGTAGGGAAAGCGTTGGATAGGGGGTGGGTAAGAATTATTATTCCCACTCCAAAGAGTGCAACAGTAGAGAAAGTGTTGGATAGTGGGAGGGTTAAAGTTAGTATTCCCACTCCACTGAGTGCAACAGTAGGGAAAGCACTGGATAGGGTGGGGGTAAAAATTACTATTTCCACTCTAGTGAGTACAACAGTAGGGAAAGCGTTGGATAGCGTAGGGGTAAAAATTACTATTCCCACTCCAGAGAGTGCAAAGGTAGGGAAAGCATTGGATAGCGTAGAGGTAAAAATTACTCTTCCCACTCCAATGAGTGCAACAGTAGGGAAAACGTTGAATAGCGGGAGAGTAAAAGTTACTATTGCCACTCCAGAGAGTGCAACAGTAGGGAAAGCATTGGATGGCGTACGGGTAAAAATTACTATTCCCACTCCAACGAGTGCAATAGTAAGGAAAGCGTTGGATAGCGTAGGGGTAAAAATTATTATTCCCACTCCAGAGAGTGCAACAGTAGGGAAAGCACTGGATAGGGTGGGGGTAAAAATTACTATTTCCACTCTAGTGAGTGCAACAGTAGTGAAAGCGTTGGATAGCGTAGGGTTAGAAATTATTATTCCCACTCCAGTAAGTGAAACAGTAGGGAAAGCGATGGATAGCGTAGGGGTAAAAATTACTATTCCCACTCCAGAGAGTGCAACAGTAGAGAGAGCGCTGGATAGCGTAGGTGTAAAAATTACTATTCCCGCTCCAATGAGTGCAGCAGTAGGGAAAGCGTTGGATAGCGTAGGGGTAAAAATTACTATTCCCACTCCAGTGAGTGCAACAGTAGGGAAAGCGTTGGATAGCGGGAGGGTAAAATTACTATTACCACTCCAGAGAGTGCAACAGTAGGGAAAGCATTGGATAGTTTGGGGGTAAAAATTACGATTCCCACTCCAGTGAGTGCAACAGTAGGGAAAGCGTTGGATAGCGTAGGGGTGAAAATTACTATTTCTACTCCAGAGAGTACAACAGTAGGGAAAGCGTTGGATAGCGTACACATAAAATTTACTATTCCAACTCCAGTGAGTGCAACAGTAGGGAAAGCATTGGATAGCGAGAGGGTAAAAACTTCCTATTCCCATCCAGAGAGTGCAACAGTAGGGAAAGCATTGGATAGCGTAGAGGTAAAAATTACTATTCCCACTCCAGAGAGTGCAACAGTAGGGAAAGCGTTGGATAGCGTAGGGGTAAAAATGACTATTCCCACTCCAGTGAGTGCAACAGTAGGGAAGCTTTGGATAGCGTAGGGGTAAAAATTACTATTCCCACTCCAGAGAGTGCAACACTAGGAAAAGCGTTGGACAGCGTAGGCATAAAATTTACTATTCCCACTGCAGTGAGTGCAACAGTAGGGAAAGCGTTGGATAGTGTGAGGGTAAAAATTACTATTCCCACTCCAGAGAGTGCAACAGTAGGGAAAGCGCTGGATAGCATAGAGGTACAAATGACTATTCCCACTCCAGTGAGTACAACAGTAGGGAAAGCATTGGATAGCGTAGGGGTAAAAATTACTATTCCCACTCCAGAGACTGCAACAGTAGGGAAAACATTGGATAGCGTAGAGGTAAAAATTACTATTCCCACTCCAATGAGTGCAACAGTAGGGAAAGCGTTGGATAGCGGGAGAGTAAAAATTACTATTCCCACTCCAGAGAGTGCAACAGTAGGGAAAGCATTGGATAGCGTAGGGGTAAAAATTATTATTCCTACTCCAATGATTGCAACAGTAGGGAAAGCGTTGGAGAGCGGGAGAGTAACAATTACTATTCCCACTCCAGAGACTGCAACAGTAGGGAAAACATTGGATAGCGTAGAGGTAAAAATTACTATTCCCACTCCAATGAGTGCAACAGTAGGGAAAGCATTGTATAGCGTAGGGGTAAAAATTACTATTTCCACTCCAATGAGTGCAATAGTAAGGAAAGCGTTGGATAGCGTAGGGGTAAAAATTATTATTCCCTCTCCAGAGAGTGCAACAGTAGGGAATGCATTGGATAGCGTAGAGGTAAAAATTACTATTCCCACTCCAGAGACTGCAACAGTAGGGAAAACATTGGATAGCGTAGAGGTAAAAATTACTATTCCCACTCCAATGAGTGCAACAGTAGGGAAAGCCTTGGATAGCGGGAGAGTAAAAATTACTATTCCCACTCCAGAGAGTGAAACAGTAGGGAAAGCATTGGATAGTGTAGGGGTAAAAACTATTATTCCCACTCCAGAGAGTGCAACAGTAGGGAAAGCATTGGATAGCGTGGGGTAAAAATTACTATTCCCACTCCAGAGATTACAACAGTAGGGAGAGGGCTGGATAGTGGGAGGGTAAAAGTTAGTATTCCCACTCCACTAAGTGCAACAGTAGGGAAAGCGTTGGATAGTGGGAGGGTAAAATTACTATTCCCACTCCAGAGAGTGCAACAGTAGGGAAAGCATTGGATAGTTTGGGGGTAAAAATTACTATTCCCACTCCAGTGAGTGCAACAGTAGGGAAAGCATTGGATAGCGTAGAGGTAAAAATCACTATTCCCACTCCAATGAGTGCAACAGTAGGGAAAACGTTGGATAGCGGGAGAGTAAAAGTTACTATTACCACTCCAGAGAGTGCAACAGTAGGGAAAGCGTTGGATAGCGTACACATAAAATTTACTATTCCAACTCCAGTGAGTGCAACAGTAGGGAAAGCATTGGATAGCGAGAGGGTAAAAATTCCTATTCCCACTCCAGAGAGTGCAACAGTAGGGAAAGCATTGGATAGCGTAGAGGTAAAAATTACTATTCCCACTCCAGAGAGTGCAACAGTAGGGAAAGCGTTGGATAGCGTAGGGGTAAAAATTACTATTTCCACTCCAGTGAGTGCAACCGTAGGGAAAGCTTTGGATAGCGTAGGGGTAAAAATTACTATTCCCACTCCAGAGAGTGCAACACTAGGGAAAGCGTTGGATAGCGTAGGCATAAAATTTACTATTCCCACTCCAGCGTAGGGGTAAAAATTACTATTCCCTCTCCAGAGAGTGCAACAGTAGGGAAAGCATTGGATAGAGTGGGGTAAAAATTACTATTCCCACTCCAGAGATTACAACAGTAGGGAGAGGGCTGGATAGCGTAGGGCTAAAAATTACTATTCCCACTCCAATGAGTGCAGCAGTAGGAAAAGCGTTGGATAGCGTAGGGGTAAAAATTACTATTCCCACTCCAATGAGTGCAGCAGTAGGGAAAGCGTTGGATAGCGGGAGGGTAAAATTACTATTCCCACTCCAGAGAGTGCAACAGTAGGGAAAGCATTGGATAGTTTGGGGGTAAAAATTACTATTCCCACTCCAGTGAGTGCAACAGTAGGGAAAGCATTGGATAGCGTAGAGGTAAAAATCACTATTCCCACTCCAATGAGTGCAACAGTAGGGAAAACGTTGGATAGCGGGAGAGTAAAAATTACTATTCCCACTCCAGAGAGTGCAACAGTAGGGAAATCATTGGATGGCATACGGGTAAAAATATTACTATTCCCACTCCAATGAGTGCAATAGTAAGGAAAGCGCTGGTAGCGTAGGGGTAAAAATTACTATTCCCACTCCAGAGAGTGCAACAGTAGGGAAAGCACTGGATAGGGTGGGGGTAAAAATGACTATTTCCACTCTAGTGAGCGCAACAGTAGGGAAAGCGTTGGATAGCGTAGGGGTAGAAATTATTATTCCCACTCCAGTAAGTGAAACAGTAGGGAAAGCGATGGATAGCGTAGGGGTAAAAATTACTATTCCCACTCCAGAGAGTGCAACAGTAGGGAGAGCGCTGGATAGCGTAGGTGTAAAAATTACTATTCCCACTCCAATGAGTGCAGCAGTAGGGAAAACGTTGGATAGCGTAGGGGTAAAAATTACTATTCCCACTCCAGTGAGTGCAGCAGTAGGGAAAGCGTTGGATAGCGGGAGGGTAAAATTACTATTCCCACTCCAGAGAGTGCATTAGTAGGGAAAGCATTGGATAGTTTGGGGGTAAAAATTACTATTCCCACTCTAGTGAGTGCAACAGTAGGGAAAGCGTTGGATAGCATAGGGGTATACTATTTCCACTCCAGAGAGTACAACAGTAGGGAAAGCGTTGGATAGCGTACACATAAAATTTACTATTCCAACTCCAGTGAGTGCAACAGTAGGGAAAGCATTGGATAGCGAGAGGGTAAAAATTCCTATTCCCACTCCAGAGAGTGCAACAGTAGGGAAAGCATTGGATAGCGTAGAGGTAAAAATTAATATTCCCACTCCAGAGAGTGCAACAGTAGGGAAAGCGTTGGATAGCGTAGGGGTAAAAATTACTATTTCCACTCCAGTGAGTGCAACCGTAGGGAAAGCTTTGGATAGCGTAGGGGTAAAAATTACTATTCCCACTCCAGAGAGTGCAACACTAGGGAAAGCGTTGGATAGCGTAGGCATAAAATTTACTATTCCCACTCCAGCGTAGGGGTAAAAATTACTATTCCCTCTCCAGAGAGTGCAACAGTAGGGAAAGCATTGGATAGAGTGGGGTAAAAATTACTATTCCCAATCCAGAGATTACAACAGTAGGGAGAGGGCTGGATAGCGTAGGGCTAAAAATTACTATTCCCACTCCAATGAGTGCAGCAGTAGGAAAAGCGTTGGATAGCGTAGGGGTAAAAATTACTATTCCCACTCCAATGAGTGCAGCAGTAGGGAAAGCGTTGGATAGCGGGAGGGTAAAATTACTATTCCCACTCCAGAGAGTGCAACAGTAGGGAAAGCATTGGATAGTTTGGGGGTAAAAATTACTATTCCCACTCCAGTGAGTGCAACAGTAGGGAAAGCGTTGGATAGCATAGGGGTATACTATTTCCGCTCCAGAGAGTACAACAGTAGGGAAAGCGTTGGATAGCGTACACATAGAATTTACTATTCCAACTCCAGTGAGTGCAACAGTAGGGAAAGCGTTGGATAGCGAGAGGGTAAAAATTCCTATTCCCACTCCAGAGAGTGCAACAGTAGGGAAAGCGTTGGATAGCGTAGGGGTAAAAATTACTATTCCCACTTCAGTGAGTGCAACAGTAGGGAAAGCTTTGGATAGCGTAGGGGTAAAAATTACTATTCCCACTCCAGAGAGTGCAACACTAGGGAAAGCGTTGGATAGTGTAGGCATAAAATTTACTATTCCCACTCCAGCGTAGGGGTAAAAATTACTATTCCCTCTCCAAAGAGTGCAACAGTAGGGAAAGCATTGCATAGCGTGGGGTAAAAATTACTATTCCCACTCCAGAGATTACAACAGTAGGTAGAGGGCTGGATAGCGTAGGGGTAAAAATTACTATTCCCACTCCAATGAGTGCAGCAGTAGGGAAAGCGTTGGATAGTGTGGGGTAAAAATTACTATTCCCACTCTAATGAGTGCAGCAGTAGGGAAAGCGTTGGATAGTGTAGGGGTAAAAATTACTATTCCCACTCCAGAAAGTGCAACATTAGGGAAAGTAAATACTTCATATATGAATAAAAATAAATTAAATATTAATACCAATTACAAATATTTTTAAAATAATTAACAATTTTATATGATATATTAATTAATCAATTACAAATACAAATGACAATTAATTTTTATAAAAATGTACCTACTAATACAAATCATTTACTAATTAACAATGAATTAATTAACAATTAAAAAAATAATAAAAAATTACAACAAAAATAACTAATAATTAAATTAAAAAGTTTAATTATTTGAAATTCAATTATTTCCCACCCTATTCCCCTATAAACCCACAACCCACTACTGAAAATAAATTAATAAAATTAACAGAACTAACAATGAATCAATTAATTAAAATGAATTACCAATTATATTTTAATTATTTACCAATTAATAATTAATTAACAATTAATTCAAAATAAATACCAATAAATAAATTAACATATTTAATTGATTATAATTAAGTTACTTCCCACCCTATTCCCCTATAAACCCACAACCTGCTACAGAATTATCAACATCACCACCCCCTTTTGTACCGCTTTTGGCCGCCATAAGTGTGGCAGGGTATGCTCAGACTTGAGTCCCTTGCTCACTTTGCCACTGGATTCAAGCAAGCTGGGCTGAAGACGGATGGAATGCCAGAAACCGGTCCTCGGAAGCTTGTTTCCGGTCCAGGGAAGACATGGCTTGGCAGTTCGGGCTGGACTGTTCCCATGAGGCACAGGGTCAGACTGATTTGCATATAGCCATGTCTGAACTGGGGTGGCAGAGTGGGCTAAAGAACGTGATGGATTAAACCCAGATCTTTTGACTGGGTGTGAGTGTTTGATTGATTCAGATGCTCCGTCCATCACCACCCCCTTTTGTACCACAGAATTATATTATGCAAAATTTAAATACAATAAAATTAATTAATTAAAATAAATTATAAAATAAATATACACTTTTCACACATATAGTAACATAAAAAACACTTTAAAAAAATTAACTTACCTCAAATTCGATATTTTTGTTGTCTATATTCCATTCTATATTTTTGTTGTCTATATTCTGTCCATTCGATATTTTGTCCATTCTATATTTTGGATTCGATATTAATGCTATTCTATTCGATATTTTTGTAGTCTATATTATGTCCATTCGATATTGTGTCCATTCTATATTTTTAATTCGATATTAATGTAACTCGATATATTGAGTGTATACCGGATACAGCCAGTTATCAGTAATCCCAGGTGCATGGATACCACCAGGTATTAGTAATCCAAGGTGCAGGGATACCGCCAGGTATCAGTAATCCCAGATGCAGGGACACCACCAGTTATCAGTAATCCCAGGTGCAGGGATTCCGCCAGGTATCAGTAATCTCAGGTGCAGGGATAATGCCAGGTTTTAGCATTCCCAGGTGTAGGGATACCACCAGGTATCAGTAATCCCAGGTGCAGGGATACCACCAGGTATCATTTATCCCAGGTGCAGGGACACCGGCGCCAGGTATCAGTAATCCAAGGTGCACAGATCCCACCAAGTATCAGTAATCAGTAATCCCAGGTGCACAGATCCCACCAAGTATTAGTAATCAGTAAACCCATGTGCAGGGATATCACTGTGTATCAATAATCCCAGGTGCGTGGGTACCTCCAGGTATCAGTAATCCTAGGTGCAGGGGTACCGCCAGGTTTCTGTAATCGTTAATCCCAGGTGCAGGGATACCACAAGGTATCTGTAATCCCAGGTGCAGGGATATCACTGTGTATCAATAATCCCAGATGCAGGGATATCACTGTGTATCAATAATCCCAGGTGCAGGGATACCACCAGGTATCAGTAATCAGTATTCCAAGCTGCAGGGCTACTGCCAGGTATCAGTAATACAAGGTGCACGGATCCCACCAGGTAATCAGTAATCCCAGGTGCAGGGATTCCGCCAGGTATCAGTAATCCCAGGTGTATGGATACCACCAGGTATCATTAATAATTGTAGGTGGAGAGATACAGCCAGGTATCAGTAATTCCAGGTGCACGGATACCACCAGGTATCATTAATAATTGTAGGTGGAGAGATACAGCCAGGTATCAGTTATCCCAGGTGAAGGGATACAGCGGATCACTGACATAATATCGATGTGAAAAATATAGAACTACAAAAGTATTGAGTAAAAAATATAGAATACATAAATATCGAATCCCTATCTCCAAACAGGTAAGAACAAAAATATTGAATCAAAAATATCGTGAAAAATATAGATAGTCAAAATATCGAATTTTTTAAACATCTTAAAAGTAATTTAAAATTAATATAATAATAAATATAATTAACTTAAACATACTTAAAATACTTAAATAACCGTACAATTAATAAATAATTAATGTAACTTAAAAAAATAAATAATAATTGTAATACACATACATATATATATATATATATATATATATTGATTACCAATCCAATTCCCTCTGATGAAAGGAAGGCACTGACACCGTGACTTTGACTCAAGGAAAGATTTAATCCGACATGCTGCACAGACGCGTTTCGGCGGAAGCCTCCGCCTTGCTCACTTAACTCCGCTGTAATTGGCATACGTTTTTATAGTACATTGCATGCTGACACATCACGAACAGACTATACGTCATGATTGGCTATTCATCGTTATGGCAACCAGTGAGTCATGGATGAACACATTACTAGCATAGACACAGAAGAGTCTGTAGTTTAAAGACAAAACCGTCATGGTTACAATTTGTCCACTACGGACGTTTGACACATTGCAATTGTTAACGTTATCATCACAAAATTATATACATAACTAACTAGTGTGAGATATTTGTGCTTTACTGTTCTAAATACAGTTTGTGTTTCTTCCAAAGTTATCATGACTGCGTGCTAATATCAAACAATTAAATATCATTGCGCATTGTTACAAAAATTATAGCCAGTCATATTAAGTCACTTTGGTGCACAAGTTCATCAATTTAAATAATAATACTAATTCATAGGTTACTGCCTATTTCATTATCTCCAAGTGGACTTAATTACTACAGTGCATATTCATATCAACGACTATGCTTGTGTCTGCGTCTGACATTTATATCATCTAAATGTTACTGCTGTGTCTACCATAACATGTAGTTTTCATATGTGTCATCCATGTTAAACCAAATTAATAGCACACATTGTGACTCAAAATTCAACATAAATTGTATGTTTCAAACTTGCAGAGTTAAAACTGGAAAGGGATTTATATTGTCGGGAAGGGTTCTACTTTGGATTTTATAAGTGGACAGTCATGGCTTCGTCTGAGTTCAATCCATTTGGGATTTTTGAATTTAACAAGATTATGTATCTTGACTCAAGACGTCGTAAGGCTAGTCTGCGGTTACCCCCCCTAGGGTTTTTTGGAACACTGTCTATTACATAATAGGAGATATGTTTAATATTCCCATCATGCTTAGTATTTATGTGCCTGGCCACAGGGTACGTTTGATCATTGTTAGTAATGGCACGCAAATGCTGGAGAATTCTCACATGTGCTTGGTGAATGGTACTCCCAACATAGCGTTTGCCACAGCTGCAGACCAGTACATATACGACATACTCCGTTTTACACGAATAGCCGCCCCTGATGGTGTATGGTTTGTTCCTGAATGGTACAATGACCTCCTTCGTATTTATTCCTTGTTTACAGGCTTTACACTTCATGCACTTTTTAAAGCCTTTTTGAGGTGGGGACCAAGTGACTGCTTTTTTTAGTGTAGGGGAGTTACTCACTAATTGGTCACGCATGGATTTGGCCTTCCTAAATGTTAAGCTCGGTCTGTTCCCATTCAGGTTTCCTATTACTGGATCATTTTTGATCAGGGGCCAATCTTTCTGCAGAATTTTTCTGACCTGATTGTGGTACATGTTGTAGCCAGTTATCATTCTTGGGGGGTTACCTGTCACATTTGTTGGAGTTGTTTTAGTCTCCAAGTTATTGGTAAATAGTAAATCTTTCCTGTTTTAGTTTGTGAGGGTGTGTGGTTTGTACCCTCTCTTACTTAGTCTATCAAAAAGGTCTTTTTTGGCCTTGGTGACTCCTTCCTCTGTGCTGCAATTACGTGTCATACGCAAGCATTCTGCATAAGGAATGGACTCCTTTAATTTGGTGGGGTGGAAACTTCGTGCGTGTAGCACTGCATTGCCTGCTGTTGGTTTCCTGTAGGTCCTTGTCTGGATTTTGTTATTTTGTACATACACCTCTATGTCCAGAAATTGGAGCATTTCCTTACTAGTTGTGCTAGTAAATTTTAAATTTAGGCTGTTCTCATTTAGGTGAATGAAATGAAATGAAATGAAATGAAAAAGAAATTTCTAAAGCGCACTGCGGCCAAGCGGCTTCCTGGCGCTGAGGAGCACAACAGATTCTACAGAGGGTCCCATGAGAGGTTAGTCGGGAAAAGCCTGAAGAAAAAGAAAAGTTTTAAGGGCTTTGCGGAAGTGGGAAAAGATGGGAATAGAGCGGATGGAGAGAGGGAGATTGTTCCAGATCTGGGGGGCCAGGACAGAGAAGCGGGTGCCCCCGGTTCGGGATTTACGGAAGCGGGGGACATGAAGAAGAGAAAGAGAAGAAGAGCGGAGAGAGCGACTGGGAGCGTGAGAGGAGATAAGAGAGTTGATGAAAAGCGGGGCAGAACGAGCGTGCGCTCGGAAAGCCAGACATGCTAATTTGAACCGGGACCTGAAAAGAACTGGGAGCCAATGGAGGGATTTGAGGGCTGGGGTAATGTGGGAGAATTTGGGAAGACAAAGAATAAGACGGGCCGCCTGGTTTTGGGTGGCCTGGAGACGGCGAGTTTCGTAGGCAGGGATGCCTACGTACAGGCCGTTGCCATAATCCAGGCGGGATGTAATAAGGGCCGTAATGATGGTTTTGAGGGCATCAGCAGAAAAAAACGAGAGATCTTACGAATGAGGCGGAGGGAAGAAAAACAAGAAGACACAACGGAGCTGATTTGGGCGTGGATGGATAGATCATTACTGATCTTGATACCCAAAGTCCGGACTGAGGGGACGGGAGAGGGGGGGGGGGACCAAAAGAAAGGGGCCAATGGGCAGAGGACCAGGGATTAGATGAGCCGCCGGTAAGGACAAGCTCGGTTTTATCGGGGTTGAGCTTCAAATGATTGAAGCTCATCCACTGGGAGATAAAAAGAAGAGTGGAACAGAATTTAGGAAGAGAGTCAGGGGAGGAAAGATCGAAGACGAGCTGGAGGTCGTCGGCGTAGTTATACACAGAGACCCCCAGCTCGAGAAGAGAAGAGATAAGGGGACGGATGTAGAGATTGAAAAGGAGAGGGGAAAGGGAAGAACCCTGAGGGACCCCACAGGTAACCGGGAGTGGGGGAGCAGAAAAATCAGAAAGATGGACTGCCTGTGACCTGCCTTGGAGGAAGGACGCGATCCAGGAGAAGGCAGTGCCTTGGATGCCCGCTGCGCTGACACGGTCGAGAAGGATGGCATGATCGACAGTATCAAACGCAGCGGACAAGTCCAAAAGGACCAAGGCCTGGGGGAGGTTGTTATCGGCCTTGCCCTTAAGTTCATCAAGGACCGCGAGGACCACTCCCTCAGTGGAGTGGCCAGGACGAAAACCCGCCTGGTGGGAGGCCAGAAGATGATTCTCCTCAATGTAGGCGGAGAGGCAGGATGTTACATAACTTTCAAGAATCTTCCCTAGGTAGGGGAGAAGGGAAATCGGCCTGAAGTTAGCTGGGAGAGAGGGATCAAGACCGGCCTTTTTCAAAATAGGAAAAACAATAGCAGATTTAAAAGAGGGGGGAACACAGCCCGAGACCAAAGAAGTGTTAAGAAAAGTGAGGGGGGGGGCCAGACAGCTAGTGTAAAGAGTTCTAAGAATCCGTGCAGGGGCACAGTCTGCAGGAGAGCCCGACTTGACCTTGACCAGCAGGTCAAGGAAAAGCTCAGGAGAGATGGGTTCGAAATGATCCAAAACAGAAGAAGAGAGGTGAGAATGATCAGGCAGAGCAGGAGGGGACACAATGGGAATATTGGCTTTGATGGTGATGATTTTATTGATAAAATAGTCATTCAAAGAATGACAGAGAGATTGAGAAGGGGCAGGGGAGAGAGAAGCACGATGGGAGGTAGCAAGACTGTGAACAAGTGCAAAAATCTCACGGGACTTATTGGCTGACAAGGCCACCCGCTCATTGAAGTATTTGGATTTGGCCGCTAAAATGGCTTTTTTGTAGGTATTGAGGAGGGCTTTGTATTTAAGACGGAGAGTAGGGCAGTAGTTGCGACGCCAATGACGCTCCGAGCGCCTGAGCTCTAATTTCAGGGATTTAAGGTCACTCGGAAACCACTTGTGAGCGTCATGGGGGCGGGCCGATTTAATTTTTTTGAGAGGAGCGACCTGGTCGCAAGCAGAAGAGAGCCAGGTGTTAATGGCAAGGGCCTGACTTTCCAAAGATAGATGGGACAGGGTAGGAGCGGAAGAAGACAATAGAGATGAAAGGTTATTAAGATCAGTCTTGTTCCAGCTACGGGCCAAGATGTTTTTAGGCAGGGGAGCTTTCTTAACATGACCTAGATGAATAGAAAAGGAGATCATGGAGTGGTCCGACCAAACACAAGGTAAAATAGAAGTGGGCGAGAGTTGACAGCGTAAGGACCAAATTTGGTCTAAAATGTGACCATGAATGTGGGTAGGGGCCAAAACATGAGGTAAAAAATTAAAACACTGAAGGGTGGCAGAAAAATCTTTGGAAGAGGAATCTTCCCTCGGATCACCCGGCCAAAAATTGAAGTCACCGAGCAGGAGCAGCGAGGAATTATTTACCGCCAAAGTGGCCAGAAGATCCTGCAAGGTGGAAACAAATGAAGGCATGCTTTGGGGTGGGCGGTACACAAGGACCACCGTAAGGGGTACCGGCAGGTTGAGAGAGCGCGCCACCAAGAAGTCAACACTGGATATGCGGGGATGCGGAAGCAGCTGAAATTTCATAGAAGAGCGAATTATCATCGCCACACCCCCTCCAGTTTTTCCGTCAGGGCGGTCAGCACGAAGGGCATAGTGGGTACTAGGAAGAATAGCAAGAAGGTCAGGGAGTGAGTCAGAGGAAAACCAGGTTTCGGTGAGGAAAAGTAAATCCGGGGAGTCGGTATCCAAGAGGTTGAAAAGGGCAGTTTGATTTTTGGTGGCGGAACGGGTATTAAGAAGGATAGCAGAGGCGGCTGGGGGACCAGAAATGATGCCAGTGACAGAGGGCGTAGAAGAGGTGGGAGGAGAAGAAATGGGAGAAGCCGGGGAGGGACAGGGAAGGTGGGGAGCATAAATACCATGCGAGGAAAGGTGTTGAACTACAGTAGGAGCGGGAGGAGCAGAGACAGAAAGGGAGAGTAGCTGGGCAGAGGTGTACGACAAGGGAAGGGCAGGATCTATGGCCCTAGGTCCCGGCCCGTCGCGGACGGGCGCAGACGGGCTTAACTTAGGCGCAACTTCGGCGCGCCTTCGTCGCGCCCGCTGCGCTCATCCGCTGCGCTGCCGGGACTGGCCCACCATTATGTGGGGACACATGGGAGGGAGTGGCTAGGGGGGAGGGGCCCAAACACTGCAACGCTGACCCAGAGCCGCCCAAGATGGAGTCTCGCCCGTCTCAAGAGACGATCAGCGGGAGGCGCTCTGGGTGGCGTGCAGAAGGGAAAGAATGGAGGCTGCTAAAAGTGGTTTGCTGCCGTGCGCGGAAGTCCAGAGCGCAGCTGGTGGCAGAACAAGCGCTGACTAGGCATGGGCGGAAAATCCGTTCCGCTCGCGGATTTTGCGGATTTTCGGGAAATCCGCAATCCGCGAGATTTGCGAATTTCCTGCAAAATCCGCAAATCCGCGAGCAGCGGATTTTGCTCGCACTGCTCGCACTGTTCGCGTGAGTTCGCGCCCCGCGAATAAGTGCGAAATTGCAGAAATACGATTTAAGCAAAACTGAAAGTAACTACTTACCAGGTTCAAAAGTTCAGGCACATCATTAGTAGCCATTTCCTGTAGTGCTTCCTGAGGGGCCCCTCCAGAGTTCAGTTGCCAGTTGAAACTATTATGTGACCCTGCTCTGAACCTCAGAATAGTTACACATATGCCACAAAGGTCATGAATTACAGCTAAGGGAGACAAGCAGGAGCCAGGCTGGAAGTTAAAATCCATTAATCAGCCCCTAATTCATTATTGTCAGTTGGGGCAGGGCAGGTGTTGTAACTAATTTTGCAACAATGAAAGCACTTAGCAAGTGCAAAAGATCACTAATCAGGGCGCACTAAGGAAGCAGGTGCCAGCTAAAAAAATATTCTGTGACACATTAATCAGCCCCAAATTAATTCAGGTCACTTGAGGCAGGGAAGGTGTGCTTTGCTTTGCCGAAAATAATGTACACTGGACAACCAGAGGGTGTGGTGATGAAACAGAGGGTGGCATGGGTGGGCCAGAGGGTGGCATGAGTAGTCAGAGAGTGGCAGTGGTGACAGAGAGTGGCAGTGATGAAGAAGAGTGTCCCAAACAGGTTGGACACGTAGAAACAACAAGTTCGCAAAACTTGCGACCCGACAGGTAAGTTCGCAAATTGCGAAATTGTAAAAACCCTCGCGAACTGGCAGAAACCCGGGCGAACACACAAAAAAAAAAAATCCGCAAATTCGCGGGAATTCGCGGATTTTGCGGATTGCGAGTTCGCAAATCCGCAAATTCGCGGATTGCCAATCCGCAAAATCCGCTCATGCTTAGCGCTGACCAGGAAGGTAAGGGCTTTAAAAGAAGCGTTGCTCCCGGCGAAGCCTCGGGAGTTCTGAAGACTGATGTGTGAAGGCGCGATGACCAGCGAGCGCCTGAAGTACTAGTCTTGGGGGGAGGGGCCCAAACGCTGCAACGCTGACCCAGAGCCGCCCAAGATGGAGTCTCGCCCGTCTCAAGAGACGATCAGCGGGAGGCGCTCTGGGTGGCGTGCAGAAGGGAAAGAATGGAGGCTGCTAAAAGTGGTTTGCTGCCGTGCGCGGAAGTCCAGAGCGCAGCTGGTGGCAGAACAAGCGCTGACCAGGAAGGTAAGGGCTTTAAAAGAAGCGTTGCTCCCGGCGAAGCCTCAGGAGTTCTGAAGACTGATGTGTGGAGGCGCGATGACCAGCGAGCGCCTGAAGTACTAGTCTTGGGGGGAGGGGCCCAAACGCTGCAACGCTGACCCAGAGCCGCCCAAGATGGAGTCTCGCCCGTCTCAAGAGACGATCAGCGGGAGGCGCTCTGGGTGGCGTGCAGAAGGGAAAGAATGGAGGCTGCTAAAAGTGGTTTGCTGCCGTGCGCGGAAGTCCAGAGCGCAGCTGGTGGCAGAACAAGCGCTGACCAGGAAGGTAAGGGCTTTAAAAGAAGCGTTGCTCCCGGCGAAGCCTCGGGAGTTCTGAAGACTGATGTAGGTCCTTGGCGAATGCCTCTGCACTCTCAATGGTACCCCTCCAGAGGATAAAAACATCATCGATGTAGCGCTTATATAGCACCACATTTTCTGACATCCTTGCCTCATGTTTAACGGCTAATACCTGCTCCTCCCACCAGCCCATATGCAAATTCGCATAGCTGGGGGAGAAGCAAGTACCCATTGCCGAACCTTGCAGTTGTTTGTAGTGCAATTTATCAAATAAAAAGGTATTATTGTTCATGCACCATTCTACCATCTGTAGTAACATCAACGAGTGTTGGTACAATGCTATTGGACGTTTATTCAAATAGTATTCCAAAGCCCGCAGCCCATCAGTGTGTCTAATGCTCGTGTATAGCGCTTGAACATCCAGAGACATAAACACAAAGTCCTGTTCCCACTGCAAATCATATATGTGTCTTAAAAAGTCACCACTGTCCTGTATATAAGCTGGAAGGTCTTTAACAAATGGTTGGAGAAAATAATCAACAAATGTGCTGGTGTTTTCAAACAGACTGCCAATGGCAGAAATAATAGAACAAAAATTTTGAATCAAAAATATCGTGAAAAATATAGATAGTCAAAATATCGAATTTTTTAAACATCTTAAAAGTAATTTAAAATTAATATAAGTATAAATATAATTAACTTAAACATACTTAAAATACTTAAATAACCGTACAATTAATAAATAATTAATGTAACTTAAAAAAATAAATAATAATTGTAATACACATACATATATATATATATATATATATATATATATATATATATATATATATATAAACATAATATTAACAAAAAATATACAATATTTTTACCATAGGATAGCGAGAGGGTTAAATTTACTATTACCATTCCAGTGAGTGCAACAGTAGAGAAAACATTAGATAGCGGGAGGGTAAAAATTACTACTCCCACTCCCGTGAGTGCAACAGTAGGGAAAGCGTTGGATAGGGGGTGGGTAAGAATTATTATTCCCACTCCAAAGAGTGCAACAGTAGAGAAAGTGTTGGATAGCGCAGAGGTAAAAATTACTATTCCCACTCCAGAGAGTGCAACAGTAGGGAAAGTGTTGGTTAGTGGGAGGGTAAAAGTTAGTATTCCCACTCCACTGAGTGCAACAGTAGGGAAGCGTTGGATAATGGGAGGGTAAAATTACTATTCCCACTCCAGTGAGTACAACAGTAGGGAAAGCGTTGGATAGCGGGAGAGTAAAAGTTACTATTGCCACTCCAGAGAGTGCAACAGTAGGGAAAGCATTGGATGGCGTACGGGTAAAAATTACTATTCCCTCTCCAATGAGTACAATAGTAAGGAAAGCGTTGGATAGCGTAGGGGTAAAAATTACTATTCCCACTCCAGAGAGTGCAACAGTAAGGAAAGCACTGGATAGGGTGGGGGTAAAAATTACTATTCCCACTCTAGTGAGTGCAACAGTAGGGAAAGCGTTGGATAGCGTAGGGGTAGAAATTATTATTCCCACTCCAGTAAGTGAAACAGTAGGGAAAGCGATGGATAGCGTAGGGGTAAAAATTACTATTCCCACTCCAGAGAGTGCAACAGTAGGGAGAGCGCTGGATAGCGTAGGTGTAAAAATTACTATTCCCACTCCAATGAGTGCAGCAGTAGGGAAAGCGTTGGATAGCGTAGGGGTAAAAATTACGATTCCCACTCCAGTGAGTGCAACAGTAGGGAAAGCGTTGGATAGCGGGAGGGTAACATTACTATTCCCACTCCAGAGAGTGCAACAGTAGGAAAAGCATTGGACAGTTTGGGGGTAAAAATTACTATTCCCACTCCAGTGAGTGCAACAGTAGGGAAAGCGTTGGATAGCATAGGGGTATACTATTTCCACTCCAGAGAGTACAACAGTAGGGAAAGCGTTGGATAGCGTACACATAAAATTTACTATTCCAACTCCAGTGAGTGCAACAGTAGGGAAAGCATTGGATAGCAAGAGGGTAAAAATTCCTATTCCCACTCCAGAGAGTGCAACAGTAGGGAAAGCATTGGATAGCGTAGAGGTAAACATTACTATTCCCACTTCAGAGAGTGCAACAGTAGGGAAAGCGTTGGATAGCGTAGGGGTAAAAATTACTATTCCCTCTCCAGAGAGTGCAACAGTAGGGAAAGCTTTGGATAGCGTGGGGTAAAAATTACTATTCCCACTCCAGAGATTACAACAGTAGGGAGAGGGCTGGATAGCGTAGGGGTAAACATTACTATTCCCACTCCAATGAGTGCAGCAGTAGGGAAAGCGTTGGATAGCGTAGGGGTAAAAATTACTATTCCCACTCCCATGAGTGCAGCAGTAGGGAAAGCGTTGGATAGCGGGAGGGTAAAATTACTATTCCCACTCCAGAGAGTGCAACAGTAGGGAAAGCATTGGATAGTTTGGGGGTAAAAATTACTATTCCCACTCCAGTGAGTGCAACAGTAGGGAAAGCGTTGGATAGCATAGGGGTATACTATTTTCACTCCAGAGAGTACAACAGTAGGGAAAGCGTTGGATAGCGTACACATAAAATTTACTATTCCAACTCCAGTGAGTGCAACAGTAGGGAAAGCATTGGATAGCGAGAGGGTAAAAAATCCTATTCCCACTCCAGAGAGTGCAACAGTAGGGAAAGCATTGGATAGCGTAGAGGTAAAAATTACTATTCCCACTCCAGAGAGTGCAACAGTAGGGAAAGCGTTGGATAGCGTAGGGGTAAAAATGACTATTCCCACTCCAGTGAGTGCAACAGTAGGGAAAGCTTTGGATAGCGTAGGGGTAAAAATTACTATTCCCACTCCAGAGAGTGCAACACTAGGGAAAGCGTTGGATAGCGTAGGCATAAAATTTACAATTCCCACTCCAGCGTAGGGGTAAAAATTACTATTCCCTCTCCAAAGAGTGCAACAGTAGGGAAAGCATTGGATAGCGTGGGGTAAAAATTACTATTCCCACTCCAGAGATTACAACAGTAGGGAGAGGGCTGGATAGCGTAGGGGTAAAAATTACTATTCCCACTCCAATGAGTGCAGCAGTAGGGAAAGCGTTGGATAGAGTAGGGGTAAAAATTACTATTCCCACTCCAATGAGTGCAGCAGTAGGGAAAGCGTTGGATAGCGTAGGGGTAAAAATTACTATTCCCACTCCAGAGAGTGCAACAGTAGGGAAAGTAAATACTTCATATATGAATAAAAATTAACTAAATATTAATACCAATTACAAATATTTTTAAAATAATTAACAATTTTATATATTATATTAATTAATCAATTACAAATATAAATGACAATTAATTTTTATAAAAATGTACCTACTAATACAAATTATTTACTAATTAACAATGAATTAATTAACAATTAAAAAATAATAAAAAATTACAACAAAATAACCAATAATTAAATTAAAAAGTTTAATTATTTGAAATTCAATTATTTCATACCCTATTCCCCTACAAACCCACAACTGAAAATAAATTAATAAAATTAACAGAACTAACAATTAATCAATTAATTAAAATGAATTACCAATTATATTTTAATTATTTACCAATTAATAATTAATTAACAATTAATTCAAAATAAATACCAATAAATAAACATATTTAATTAATTTTAATTAAATTACTTCCCACCCTATTCCCCTATAAACCCACAACCTGCTACAGAATTATCAACATCACCACCCCCTTTTGTACCGCTTTTGGCCGCCATAAGTGTGGCAGGGTATGCTCAGACTTGAGTCCCTTGCTCACTTTGCCACTGGATTCAAGCAAGCTGGGCTGAAGACGGCTGGAATGCCAGAAACCGGTCCTCGGAAACTTGTTTCCGGTCCAGGGAAGACATGGCTTGGCAGTTCGGGCTGGACTGTTCCCATGAGGCACAGGGTCAGACTGATTTGCATATAGCCATGTCTGAACTGGGGTGGCAGAGTGGGCTAAAGAACGTGATGGATTAAACCCAGATCTCTTGACTGGGTGTGAGTGTTTGATTGATTCAGATGCTCCGTCCATCACCACCCCCTTTTGTACCACAGAATTATATTATGCAAAATTTAAATACAATAAAATTAATTAATTAAAATAAATTATAAAATAAATATACACTTTTCACACATATAGTAACATAAAAAACACTTTAAAAAATTGATATTAACTTACCTCAAATTCGATATTTTTGTTGTCTATATTCCATTCTATATTTTTGTTGTCTATATTCTGTCCATTCGATATTTTGTCCATTCTATATTTTGGATTCAATATTAATGCTATTCTATTTGATATTTTTGTAGTCTATATTCTGTCCATTCGATATTGTGTCCATTCTATATTTTTAATTCGATATTAATGTAACTCAATATATTGAGTGTATACCGGATACAGCCATTTATCAGTAATCCCAGGTGCATGGATACCACCAGGTATTAGTAATCCAAGGTGCAGGGATACCGCCAGGTATCAGTAATCCCAGATGCAGGGATACCACCAGTTATCAGTAATCCCAGGTGCAGGGATACCACCAGGTATCAGTAATCCCAGGTGCAGGGATAACGCCAGGTATTAGCATTCCCAGGTGTAGGGATACCACCTGGTATCAGTAATCCCAGGTGCAGGGATACCACCAGGTATCAGTAATCCCAGGTGCAGGGACACCGGCGCCAGGTATCAGTAATCCAAGGTGCACAGATCCCACCAAGTATCAGTAATCCCAGGTGCACAGATCCCACCAAGTATTAATAATCAGTAAACCCATGTGCAGGGATATCACTCTGTATCAATAATCCCAGGTGCGTGGATACCGCCAGGTATCAGTAATCCTAGGTGCAGGGGTACCGCCAGGTTTCTGTAATCGTTAATCCCAGGTGCAGGGATACCACAAGGTATCTGTAATCCCAGGTGCAGGGAAATCGCAGAGTATCAGTAATCCCAGGTGTAGGGATATCACTGTGTATCAATAATCCCAGATGCAGGGATATCCCTGTGTATCAATAATCCCAGGTGCAGGGATACCACCAGGTATCAGTAATCAGTATTACAAGCTGCAGGGTTGGCTACTGCCAGGTATCAGTAATACAAGGTGCACGGATCCCACCAGGTAATCAGTAATCCCAGGTGCAGGGATTCCGCCAGGTATCAGTAATCCCAGGTGTATGGATACCACCAGGTATCATTAATAATTGTAGGTGGAGAGATACAGCCAGGTATCAGTAATCCCAGGTGCACGGATACCACCAGGTATCATTAATAATTGTAGGTGGAGAGATACAGCCAGGTATCAGTTATCCCAGGTGAAGGGATACAGCGGATCACTGACATAATATTGATGTCAAAAATATAAAACTACAAAAGTATCGAGTAAAAAATATAGAATACAAAAATATCGAATCCCTATCTCCAAACAGGTAAGTACAAAAATATCGAATCAAAAATATCGTGAAAAATATAGATAGTCACAATATCTAATTTTTTAAACATTTTAAAAGTAATTTAAAATTAATATAATAATAAATATAATTAACTTAAACATACTTAAAATACTTAAATAACCGTACAATTAATAAATAATTATTGTAACTTAAAAAAATTAATAATAATTGTAATGCACATATATATATATATATATATACATATATATATATATATATATATATATATATACACATAATATTAACAACAAATATACAATATTTTTACCGTAGGATAGCGAGAGGGTTAAATTTACTATTACCACTCCAGTGAGTGCAACAGTAGAGAAAACATTGGATAGCGGGAGGGTAAAAATTACTACTCCCACTCCCAAGAGTGCAACAGTAGGGAAAGCGTTGGATGGGGGTGGGTAAGAATTATTATTCCCACTCCAAAGAGTGCAACAGTAGAGAAAGCGTTGGATAGCGCAGAGGTACAAATTACTATTCCCACTCCAGAGAGTGCAACAGTAGGGAAAGTGTTGGATAGTGGGAGGGTAAAAGTTAGTATTCCCACTCCACTGAGTGCAACAGTAGGGAAAGCGTTGGATAGTGGGAGGGTAAAATTACTATTCCCGCTCCAGAGAGTGCAACAGTAGGGAAAGCATTGGATAGTTTGGGGGTAAAAATTACTATTCCCACTCCAGAGAGTGCAACAGTAGGGAAAGCATTGGATAGCGTAGAGGTAAAAATACATATTCCCACTCCAATGAGTGCAACAGTAGGGAAAAAGTTGGATAGCGGGAGAGTAAAAGTTACTATTGCCACGCCAGAGAGTGCAACAGTAGGGAAAGCATTGGATGGCGTACGGGTAAAAATTACTATTCCCACTCCAATGAGTGCAATAGTAAGGAAAGCGTTGGATAGCGTAGGGGTAAAAATTACTATTCCCACTCTAGTGAGTGCAACAGTAGGGAAAGCATTGGATAGCGTAGGGGTAGAAATTATTATTCCCACTCCAGTAAGTGAAACAGTAGGGAAAGCGATGGATAGCGTAGGGGTAAAAATTACCATTCCCACTCCAGAGAGTGCAACAGTAGGGAGAGCGCTGGATAGCGTAGGTGTAAAAATTACTATTCCCGCTCCAATGAGTGCAGCAGTAGGGAAAGCGTTGGATAGCGTAGGGGTAAAAATTACTATTCCCACTCCAGTGAGTGCAACAGTAGGGAAAGCGTTGGATAGTGGGACGGTAGAATTACTATTCCCACTCCAGAGAGTGCAACAGTAGGGAAAGCATTGGATACTTTGGGGGTAAAAAATACTATTCCCACTCCAGTGAGTGCAACAGTAGGGAAAGGGTTGGATAGCGTAGGGGTAAAAATTACTATTCCAACTCCAGTGAGTGCAACAGTAGGGAAAGCATTGGATAGCGAGAGGGTAAAAATTCCTATTCCCACTCCAGAGAGTGCAACAGTAGGGAAAGCATTGGATAGTGTAGAGGTAAAAATTACTATTCCCACTCCAGAGAGTGCAACAGTAGGGAAAGCGTTGGATAGCGTAGGGGTAAAAATGACTATTCCCACTCCAGTGAGTGCAACAGTAGGGAAGCTTTGGATAGCGTAGGGGTAAAAATTACTATTCCCACTCCAGAGAGTGCAACACTAGGGAAAGCATTGGATAGCGTAGGCATAAAATTTACTATTCCCACTCCAGTGAGTGCAACAGTAGGGAAAGCGTTGGATAGTGTGAGGGTAAAAATTACTATTCCCACTCCAGAGAGTGCAACAGTAGGGAAAGCGCTGGATAGCATAGAGGTACAAATGACTATTCCCACTCCAGTGAGTACAACAGTAGGGAAAGCATTGGATAGCGTAGAGGTAAAAATTACTATTCCCACTCCAGAGACTGCAACAGTAGGGAAAACATTGGATAGCGTAGAGGTAAAAATTACTATTCCCACTCCAATGAGTGCAACAGTAGGGAAAGCGTTGGATAGCGGGAGAGTAAAAATTACTATTCCCACTACAGAGAGTACAACAGTAGGGAAAGCATTGGATAGCGTAGGGGTAAAAATTAGTATTCCCACTCCAATGATTGCAACAGTAGGGAAAGCGTTGGATAGCGGGAGAGTTAAAATTACTATTCCCACTCCAGAGAGTGCAACAGTAGGGAAAGCATTGTATAGCGTAGGGGTAAAAATTACTATTTCCACTCCAATGAGTGCAATAGTAAGGATAGCGTAGGGGTAAAAATTATTATTCCCTCTCCAGAGAGTGAAACAGTAGGGAAAGCATTGGATAGCGTGGGGTAAAAATTACTATTCCCACTCCAGAGATTACAACAGTAGGGAGAGGGCTGGATAGTGGGAGGGTAAAAGTTAGTATTCCCACTCCACTAAGTGCAACAGTAGGGAAAGCGTTGGATAGTTTGGGGGTAAAAATTACTATCCCCACTCCAGTGAGTACAACAGTAGGGAAAGCATTGGATAGCGTAGGGGTAAAAAATACTATTCCCACTCCATTGAGTGCAACAGTAGGGAAAACGTTGGATGGCGGGAGAGTAAAAGTTACTTTTACCACTCCAGAGAGTGCAACAGTAGGGAAAGCATTGGATAGCGGAGGGGTAAAAATTACTATTCCCACTCCAATGATTGCAACAGTAGGGAAAGTGTTGGATAGCGGGAGAGTAAAAATTACTATTCCCACTCCAGAGAGTGCAACAGTAGGGAAATCATTGGATGGCGTACGGGTAAAAATTACTATTCCCACTCCAATGAGTGCAATAGTAAGGAAAGCGCTGGATAGCGTAGGGGTAAAAATTACTATTTCCACTCCAGAGAGTGCAACAGTAGGGAAAGCACTGGATAGGGTGGGGGTAAAAATTACTATTTCCACTCTAGTGAGCCCAACTGTAGGGAAAGCGTTGGATAGCGTAGGGGTAGAAATTATTATTCCCACTCCAGTAAGTGAAACAGTAGGGAAAGCGATGGATAGCGTAGGGGTAAAAATTTCTATTCCCACTCCAGAGAGTGCAACAGTAGGGAGAGCGCTGGATAGAGTAGGTGTAAAAATTACTATTCCCACTCCAATGAGTGCAGCAGTAGGGAAAGCGTTGGATAGCGTAGGGGTAAAAACTTACTATTCCCACTCCAGTGAGTGCAACAGTAGGGAAAGCGTTGGATAGCGGGAGGGTAAAATTACTATTCCCACTCCAGAGAGTGCAACAGTAGGGAAAGCATTGGATAGTTTGGGGGTAAAAATTACTATTCCCACTCCAGTGAGTGCAACAGTAGGGAAAGCGTTGGATAGCATAGGGGTATACTATTTCCACTCCAGAGAGTACAACAGTAGGGAAAGCGTTGGATAGCGTACACATAAAATTTACTATTCCAACTCCAGTGAGTGCAACAGTAGGGAAAGCATTGGATAGCGAGAGGGTAAACATTCCTATTCCGACTCCAGAGAGTGCAACAGTAGGGAAAGCATTGGATAGCGTAGAGGTAAAAATTACTATTCCCACTCCAGAGAGTGCAACAGTAGGGAAAGCGTTGGATAGCGTAGGGGTAAAAATGACTATGCCCACTCCAGTGAGTGCAACAGTAGGGAAAGCTTTGGATAGAGTAGGAGTAAAAATTACTATTCCCTCTCCAGAGAGTGCAACAGTAGGGAAAGCATTGGATAGCGTGGGGTAAAAATTACTATTCCCACTCCAGAGATTACAACAGTAGGGAAAGGGCTGGATAGCGTAGGGGTAAAAATTACTATTCCCACTCCAATGAGTGCAGCAGTAGGGAAAGCGTTGGATAGCGTAGGGGTAAAAATTACTATTCCCACTCCAGAGAATGCAACAGTAGGGAAAGCATTGGATAGTTTGGGGGTAAAAATTACTATTCCCACTCCAGTGAGTGCAACAGTAGGGAAAGTAAATACTTCATATATGAATAAAAATACATTAAATATTAATACCAATTACACATATTTTAAAAATATTAACAATTTTATATAATATATTAATTAATCAATTACAAATACAAATGACAATTAATTTTTATAAAACTGTACCTACTAATACAAATTATTTACTAATTGACAATGAATTAATTAACAAATAAAAAAATAATAAAAAATTACAACAAAAATAACCAATAATTAAATTAAAAAGTTTAATTATTTGAAATTCAATTATTTCCCACCCTATTCCCCTATAAACCCACAACCCACTACTGAAAATTAATAAAATTAACAGAACTAACAATTAATCAATTAATTAAAATGAATTACCAATTATATTTGAATTATTTACCAATTAATAATTAATTAACAATTAATTCAAAATAAATACCAATAAATAAACATATTTAATTAATTTTAATTAAATTACTGCCCACCCTATTCCCCTATAAACCCACAACCCGCTACTGAAAATACATTAATATAATTAACATAATTATCAATGAATCAATTAATTAAAATAAATTACCAATTATATTTTAAATAATTACCAATTATTAATTAATTAACAATTGATTCAAAATAAATACCAATAAATAAATTAACATATTTAATTAATTATAATTAAGTTACTTCCCACCCTATTCCCCTATAAACCCACACCTGCTACAGAATTATCAACATCACCACCCCCTCTTTTGGCCGCCATAAGTGTGGCAGGGTATGCTCAGACGTGAGTCCCTTGCTCACTTTGCCACTGGATTCAAGCAAGCTGGGCTGAAGACGGGTGGAATGCCAGAAACCGGTCCTCGGAAGCTTGTTTCCAGTCCAGGGAAGACATGGCTTGGCAGTTCGGGCTGGACTGTTCCCATGAGGCACAGGGTCAGACTGATTTGCAAATAGCCATGTCTGAACTGGGGTGGCAGAGTGGGCTAAAGAACGTGATGGATTAAACCCAGATCTTTTGACTGGGTGTGAGTGTTTGATTGATTCAGATGCTCCGTCCATCACCACCCCCTTTTGTACCACAGAATTATATTACGCAAAATTTAAATACAATAAAATTAATTAATTAAAATAAATTATAAAATAAATATACACTTTTCACACATATAGTAACATAAAAACACTTTAAAAAATTGATATTAACTTACCTCAAATTCGATATTTTTGTTGTCTATATTCCATTCTATATTTTTGTTGTCTATATTCTGTCCATTCGATATTTTGTCCATTCTATATTTTGGATTCGCTATTAATGCTATTCTATTCGATATTTTTGTAGTCTATATTCTGTCCATTCGATATTGTGTCCATTCTATATTTTTAATTCGATATTAATGTAATTCGATATATTGAGTGTATACCGGATACAGCCAGTTATCAGTAATCCCAGGTCCATGGATACCAGCAGGTATTAGTAATCCAAGGTGCAGGGATACCGCCAGGTATTAGCATTCCCAGGTGTAGGGATACCACCAGGTATCAGTAATCCCAGGTGCAGGGATACCACCAGGTATCAGTAATCCCAAGTGCATGGATACCACGAGGTATCAGTAATCCAAGGTGCAGGGATAATGCCAGGTATTAGCATTCCCAGGTGTAGGGATACCACCAGGTATCAGTAATCCCAGGTGCAGGGATACCACCAGTTATCAGTAATCCCAGGTGCATGGATACCATGAGGTATCAGTAATCCAAAGTGCAGGGATACCGACAGGTATCAGTAATCCCAGGTGCAGGGATACCACCACGTATCAGTAATCCCAGGTGCAGGGATACAGTCAGAAATCAGTAATCAGTAATCCTGTGTGCATGGATACCACCAGGTATCAGTAATGCACGGTGCAGGGATACCGCCAGGTATCAGTAATTCCAGGTGCAGGGATACCACCACGTATCAGTAATCCCAGGTGCAGGGATACAGTCAGGAATCAGTAATCAGTAATCCCAGGTGCATGGATACCACCACATATCAGTAATCCCAAATGCACGGTTACCACCACGTATCAGTAATCCCAAGTGCAGGGATACCACCAGGTATCAGTAATCGCAGGTGCAGGGACACCGCCAGGTATCTGTAATCCAAGGTGCACAGATCCCAGCAAGTATCAGTAATCAGTAATCAAAATTGCACAGATCCCACCAAGTATTAGTTATCAGTAAACCCAGCTGTAGGGATACCACTGGATATCAGTAATCCAAGATGCAGGGATACCACCAGGTATCAGTAATCCCAGATGCAGGGATACCACCAGGTATCAGTAATCCCAGGCACAGGGATATCACCACGTATCGGTAATCAGTAATCCCAGGTGCAGGGATACCACCAGGTATCAGTATTCAGTAATGCCAGGTGCAGGGATACCTCCAGGTATCAGTAATCCCAGGCACAGGGATACCACCACATATCTGTAATCAGTAATCCCAGGTGCAGGGATACCACCAGGTATCAGTATTCAGTAATCCCAGGTGCAGGGATACCGTCAGGTATCAGCAATCCCACATCCCAGGTGCATGGATACCACAAGATATCAGTAATCCCAGGTGCACGGATACCACCAGGTATCAGTAATCCAAGGTGCATAGATACCACCAGGTATCAGTAATCCCAGGTGCAGGGATACTGCCAGGCATGAGTAATCACAAGTGCAGGGATAAAGCCGGGAATCAGTAAGAGTGGAGAAGTGTGGCTCACGGTGTAGAGCAGGCAGACCCGGAAGCTGAGGTCAGACCCGGGACCAGGGTTCAATTCCCGACGCGGCAGGGTCCTGAGCTCAAATGTCCACGGACTCGATAATTCTCGCTTCGGTGCCTACTCTAATCATGGGTTCTCACTCTGCAACTCTGGGCATTAAGCTTGCTTAATCTCCACAACGGCCCCCCTGCGGCGGGATGCCTGGCTTTCACCTTGGGGATGCCCTGTAGGGGCTATCTCACAGGGAAAAGCCAGGACGGGTTCCCAAGGCAAGCGCCGGGAAACCTCCGGGTAGCTGTGCGCTCAATAAATGCAATAATAATAATAATAATAATAATCCTAGGTGCAGGGGTACTGCCAGGTATCAGCAATCCCACATGCAGGGATACCGCCAGGTATCAGAAATCCCAGGTGCATGGATACCACCAGGTATCAGTAATCCCAGGTGAAGGGATACCGCCAGGTATCAGTAATCCCAGGAGCAGGGATACCGCCTGGTATCAGTAATCCCCGGTGCAGGGATACCGCCAGGTATCAGTAATCCCAGGAGCAGGGATACCGCCAGGTATCAGTAATCCCAGGAGCAAGGATACCGCCTGGTATCAGTAATCCCAGGATCTGAAAGAGACACGTTAGTGATAGATTCCTTACCTTAGAATATCCCCAGGCGTCAGACTGGATCCGGAAAATTTTGCGTAGCAATACCCCTGCGCGCCGGCAGGCGTCGTCCGCGGCTCCGCGTCAGTCGTCCTCGTCGTTAGCGCCGGATTGACGTCATCGGAGTACTTAGACGCTGCCCATGCGCGCTGACGTCAGTTCTTCTTTTTTCCGCGCCAGCTAGCACAGATCCGGAGAAGCTCTACCCCTTAGTCTTTTTTGACTAAACTTTTTGATCTTTTGATCATTTCTTTGCTCGAGTCCTCCACTCCTACGGTGCCGGTAGGGATGCCCGGGTTTAAACCCTGTTCCAGGTGCGACCGACTGATGTCGGTTACCGACCCCCATCGCCGGTGCCTCAAGTGTTTAGGCCTCGACCACGACAACCGCACCTGCACCGACTGCCGGGCCCTGACGTCTAAGGCTAGGCGAGAGCGGTCTCGCAAGCGACTGGAGCTCTGGCAGTCGGCCCCGTGCCGCTCCAGGTCCCGGTACCACGGGAGGTCGAGGGACAGGTCGTGGGGTCGGAGCCCTCGCAGCTCCAGAAGTGGTCATCGGTTGTCAGGAGCCAAGTCCTCAGGTAAGAGGCATAAGCGGTCGGAGAGACATCATCGTTCCTCCGCCAGGTATCAGCAATCCCACATGCAGGGATACCGCCAGGTATCAGCAATCCCAGGTGCATGGGTACCACCAGGTATCAGTAATCCCAGGTGAAGAGATACCGCCAGGTATCAGTAATCCCAGGAGCAGGGATACCGCCTGGTATCAGTAATCCCAGGTGCAGGGATACCGCCAGGTATCAGTAATCCCAGGAGCAGGGATACCGCCAGGTATCAGTAATCCCAGGAGCAAGGATACCGCCTGGTATCAGTAATCCCAGGATCTGAAAGAGACACGTTAGTGATAGATTCCTTACCTTAGAATATCCCCAGGCGTCAGACTGGATCCGGAAAATTTTGCGTAGCAATACCCCTGCGCGCCGGCAGGCGTCGTCCGCGGCTCCGCATCAGTCGTCCTCGTCGTTAGCGCCGGATTGACGTCATCGGAGTACTTAGACGCTGCCCATGCGCGCTGACGTCAGTTCTTCTTTTTTCCGCGCCAGCTAGCACAGATCCGGAGAAGCTCTACCCCTTAGTCTTTTTTGACTAAACTTTTTGATCTTTTGATCATTTCTTTGCTCGAGTCCTCCACTCCTACGGTGCCGGTAGGGATGCCCGGGTTTAAACCCTGTTCCAGGTGCGACCGACTGATGTCGGTTACCGACCCCCATCGCCGGTGCCTCAAGTGTTTAGGCCTCGACCACGACAACCGCACCTGCTCCGACTGCCGGGCCCTGACGTCTAAGGCTAGGCGAGAGCGATCTCGCAAGCGACTGGAGCTCTGGCAGTCGGCCCCGTGCCGCTCCAGGTCCCGGTACCACGGGAGGTCGAGGGACAGGTCGTGGGGTCGGAGCCCTCGCAGCTCCAGAAGTGGTCATCGGTCGTCAGGATCCAAGTCCTCAGGTAAGAGGCATAAGAGGTCGGAGAGACATCATCGTTCCTCTGACCCACCCCGACGCTCGCACGATGCGGCCAGGGGTTCGGGTGACACCACCCGTGTGGCTCCGCCGGAGTCACAGTCATCGCCGCCTGCCCCACACCTTCGGGTCCCTGGGCAAGACGCGACGCCAGAGGAGATCGAGCAGCACCTCATGGCCTTGAGGTCCCTCTCTCCTCTGCCGGGTTCCGTGGCGCCTTCGGGCCCAACGGTCCCGGTTGGAGGACCTAGCGGGTCGGATGCTTCGGCTCCGACGTCGTCGGGTGCTTCGGCCCCGGCGCCGCCGGCGACTTCGGTCCCGGCGCCGCAGGCCCTCTCTGGATCCGCTTCCGGATCCGGGTCGTCGCCGTTCGACCTTACGACTTCGCCGACGCCGACCCCACGGGTGTCGCCGCCGGCTATGGGCATCGTCCTCGATCCTACCCCAGGTCCGGTTCGGGCGCCGGAGCGGCGCCGCATCCGACGGCCTTTGGAGATTTCTATTTCCATGAACAGGACCCATCTGTTGAGCCTGTACAACAGGAGATGGGTGACGAGGGTGATTGGGAGGGGTCTGACGACCCTCTGGCACAGGAGTGTCAGTCACCACAGGACTGGACATATGAGCTTGGGGAGGCCAGTGGCATTGACACCTCGCCAGACACTGGATTTCTCTCCCCTCCCACCGTGTCTACGGAGGAGGGGGCTGCTTATAGTGTAGTGTTGACACGGGCGGCCAAGGCCTTAAACTTTGAGCTCCCTGTCGCGGCCGTGAGGACTAACCTCATCACAGAGGTCCTTAAACCGCAGGCAAGCTCCAGTGAGCCTCTGCTGCCGTTTAATGAGGCCTTGTGTGACGTTCTTGTGGGCACTTGGTCCAAGCCCGCCACAGGTCCGCCTGTGGATAGGAACGTGGTCAGACGCTACCACCCAGCCCCGGGCGACCCTTGCTTTTTGTCCACCCACCCCACCCCGAGAGCCTGGTCCTCCAGGCCTCCACTTCCCAGACCGCATTCCCGATGGCTCCGCCCGATCGGGAATCCAAGAGGTATGAGCAGTTCGGGAAGAAGGTGTTCTCGTCCCTCAGTTTGGGACTGCGGTCAGTTAATACTGCATGCCTCTTGGGCCGCTATACCCACACCCTGTGGGACGCGGTCGCGGACGTGCTGCCACAATGTCCGGAAGAGGTCCGGGCAAAACTCACCCAAACCCTTGCGGAGGGTCGAGATGCAGCGCGGCATTCCATCCGGTGTGGACTGGATACCACGGTCTCACTGGGCAGGGCGATGGCAACGACAGTGGCGGTTCGACACCACACCTGGTTGAGGTCCGCCAACTTTTCGGTCGATGTCCAGGCCACTCTGCTGAACATACCGTTTGATGGCCGTCGCCTCTTTGGCGACAAGGCAGACCATGCGCTTGAGCGGTTTAAGGACTCCAGGGCTACGGCCAAGTCCTTGGGCCTCTCGGTCCCTCGCCAGCAAACGGGTGACTTTCGCTTCTTTCGTGGCCAAGGAAAGGGCACCCCACACGTGCTGCCAGCCACGTGCCGCAGACACGTGCCGCAGAATGTCCAACAGCGTGGTGGCGGCCGTGGAAACCGCCGTGGCGGCGGTCGGGGACAACGGCGCGGCCAGTCCACACCTTCCCCCGCAGCACCTGCCTCAAAACCCTCCTAGTCCGTGCTTTCAGGCCCATGTGACGTCAGTGGGGGGCAGGGTTCGCCATCACCTCTTCCACTGGCGCACCATTACATCAGACAGGTGGGTGCTGCAAATCGTCCGAAGGGGCTACTCCCTCCCCTTCGAGGCAACCCCTCCAGCCATGCCACCGCAATTCCACCGCGTGTCGGGGGATTACTTGCAACTTCTGCAAGAGGAAGTCACTGCCCTCTTGGCCAAGGGGGCCATCAAGCACGTTCTTGGGCCAGAAGTAGGGTGTGGTTGTTACTCCCACTACTTTCTGGTACCCAAGAAGGGCAAAGGGGGCCTACGCCCCATCTTGGACCTACGGAACGTCAACAGCTTCCTCCGGAAGAAGAAGTTCAAGATGCTGACTCTGGCTCAGGTCTTAGCTGCCCTGGACCCAGGAGACTGGATGGTAGCATGGGACTTGCAGGACGCCTATTTTCACATCCCAGTCCTGCCGGCCCACCGGCGTTACCTCTGGTTCACGGTAGGCCACGAGCACTTTCAATTTACCATGCTCCACTTCGGCCTTACCAGCCCCCCACGGGTGTTCACCAAAGTGATGGCGGTGGTCGCAGCCCATCTGCGCAGGTTAGGGGTTTCAGTCTTCCCCTACCTCGACGACTGGTTGTTGAAGGCGGGCTCGCCCCAGACAGTCGTGAACCACCTCCAGCCACGGCCAATCTCCTGCATCTGCTGGGGTTCTCCATCAATGTGCCAAAGTCACACCTGTGTCCCTCTCAGAAGCTCCTTTTCATCAGAGCGGTTCTGGACTCGGCGCAGTTTCGGGTTTATCCACTGGAACAGCGGGTTCGGGATATTCAGGCTCTGATTCCGATCTTTCAGCCATTATCCCGGGTCTCGGTCAGGTTGACACTGCGGCTTCTGGGGCTGATGGCCTCCTGCATACTTCTGGTACATCACGCCCGGTGGCGGATGCGGGCTCTGCCGTTGGACCTGAAGTATCAGTGGGCCCCGCATCAGGGCAACTTGTCCGATCATGTCTTGATCTCAGAGGGCACTGCAAAACAGCTGCAGTGGTGGCTCACGGACCGCGAATGGGTCAGTGGCAGATCCCTCTCCCTACCCCATCTGGAGCACGTAGCTGTGACGGACGCGTCCCTCCAGGGCTGGGGAGGCCACATGGGAGAGGCGGAGATCAGAGGCCTCTGGTCTCAGGCGGAGTCCCAGCTCCATATCAACCTTTTGGAGCTGCGGGCGATTCGTCTTGCACTGAAGGCATTCCTCCCCTCTGTCCGGGGGAGTGTAGTGCAGGTGTTCACGGACAACACCGCCGCCATGTGGTACTGCAACAAACAGGGTGGGGTGGGGTCGTGGACCCTCTGCCAGGAGGCTCTGCGCCTCTGGCAGTGGCTGGAACATCAGGGCGTGACCCTGGTGGTTCAACACCTGGCAGGTACCCTGAACAACAGGACGGACGAACTCAGCCGACGGTGCATGATGGATGACGAATGACGTCTGAACTCGGACGTGGCGCAAGGCCTCTTTCAGCAGTGGGGAGAGCCTTGGTTAGATCTATTCGCCACAGAAGAGAACGCGCAATGTCATCAGTTCTGCGCCTTGGAGTTTCCAAGGCGGCACTCGCCCGGGACGCTTTTCGTCGCGAGTGGAGTTGCGGTCTATTGTACGCCTTTCCGCCTATACCACTTCTGCCCAGAGTGCTAAAGAAGATCAGGCATGACCGGGCCCAGGTTATCCTTGTGGCTCCAGACTGGGCACGAAGATACTGGTATCCCGAGCTACTCAGCATGTCAGTCGATCCCCCGATTCGTCTGCCTCTTCGGGAGGACCTTCTGTTGCAGCAGCAGGGGACGGTCCTCCACCCGAACCTGTCCAGTCTCCACCTACAAGCTTGGAGATTGAGCGGCGACAGTTGAGGCCATTTGACTTGCCTCCCGAAGTCTGTAATGTCATTCTGGCAACCAGGCGTCCCTCCACAAAGTCGGTATACGCCTGCAGGTGGAACAGATTTGTGGCATGGTGCACTGCAAAGGCTGTGGATCCTCTCTCTGCCCCTCTTTTAGGTTCTTCTCTTCCTTCTTTCTCTTGCCCAGCAGGGCTCTGCTCTGGGCACTCTCAAGGGCTACCGTTCTGCCCTTTCAGCCTTCTTAAGGCTACCTGATCAGCCTTCTTTGTTCAAGTCCCCCATTGTCAACAGATTTTTAAAGGGCATCACTCATATGTTCCCTCCTGTTCCCTTCGTGATGCCCCAGTGGGACTTGAATCTTGTACTTACTTATCTAATGTGTGCTCCCTTTGAGCCGCTCCATAACTGTCCTCTCCGTCTTCTTACCTTTAAGACTGCTTTCCTGGTTGCCATCACCTCTGCCAGGAGAGTGAGTGAGCTACAGGCTCTTTCTTCTACACCTCCTTTCCTCTCTGTTCATCTGGCCAAGGTTGTGTTGCGGATGAGACATTCGTTCCTACCCAAGGTTGTCACGGCCTTCCACATTGGGCAGTCCCTTACCTTGCCCACCTTCTTTCCGCCTCCGCATCCCTCGAAAGAGGAAGAGAGGCTCCACCGTCTGGACCCAAAACGTGCGCTCTCTTACTATCGGGATCGCACACGCCAGTTCCGGGTGGATGACCAACTCTTTGTTGGTTACGTGGGCGCTAAGAAGGGAAAGGCGGTGCACAAGCGGACCATCTCGCGGTGGATCATCTTGTGTATCCAGGCGTGTTACTCCTTGGCAAAGAAGGAACCCCCTGGGGGTCTACGGGCTCATTCTACTCGGGCCACGGCGACTACAACTGCCCTGGGCGGAGGAGTACCCTTGCAGGATATTTGCCAGGCAGCTACGTGGGCCTCGCTGCACACGTTTGCGAGACATTATTGCCTGGACAGCCAAGTCCGGAGGTATGGCTTCTTTGGCCATTCTGTCCTCCAGGACTTTCTGGTGTGATTATTGGTTCGCAGACCCACCACCGGGGTTGGTATTGCTGGGGTATCTATTCTAAGGTAATGAATCTATCACTAACGTGTCTCTTTCAGATGCACAAGTTTCTACTTGTGTAACAATACATCTGCAAGAGACATTAGTTAGTGATAGATTCCTTACCGACCCACCCATCCTCCCCATTCTGCGAACCGATATCTAGGGTTAAGGTCATCCCCTTTCAGGGCCCTAGTTTCATGGCACCAGTGTTGGTTCTATCATGGCTCTGCGTATCTGGCACGGAAAAGCTGTGTATCAGAACTGACGTCAGCGCTCCGACGACGTCATTCCGGCGCTAACGACGCCGAAGTCGGACGCGGAGCCGCGGACGACGCCTGCCGGCGTGCAGAGGTATTGCTACGCAAAATTTTCCGGATCCAGTCTGACACCTGGGGATATTCTAAGGTAAGGAATCTATCACTAACTAATGTCTCTTACAGATATATCGTTACACAAGTAGTAACTTGTGCTGCAGGGATAATGCCAGGTATTAGCATTCCCAGGTGTAGGGATACCACCAGGTATCTGTAATCCCAGGTGCATGGATACCACCAGGTATCAGTAATCCAAGGTGCAGGGATACCGCCAGGTATCAGTAATCCCAGGTGCAGGGATACCACCACGTATCAGTAATCAGTAATCCCAGGTGCAGGGATACAGCAAGGAATCAGTAATCAGTAATCCCAGGTGCATGAATACCACCAGGTATCAGTAATCCAAGGTGCAGGGACACCGCTAGGTATCGGTATTCCCAGTTGCAGGGATAGTGTCTGGTATCAGTAATCCCAGGTGCAGGGATACCGCCAGGTATCCGTAATCCCAGGTGCAGGGATAGTGTCTGGTATCAGTAATCCCGGGTGCAGGGATATCACCAGGTATCTGTGGACAGTGGCAGTGTCCCTGCCGCTTTTTACGGCGCATTGGTGATTTTGCTGAATGCTTCCTGATATTTTTAGTGTGTGAGCTCATTTTTTAATTCAGTCTGGGGCATTGTGTGAGGAATTGTTTTTAATATATAAATTGCTCTCGGCTGGTAAGCCTGCGGCAGTTCCAGAAGAATTCTGCTCGGTAGACAGCTGTAACCGAATAGCGGAGTTTTTTACTAACAAGGTAGCAAAGATTTATTCAGCCTTTCCTAGCCAAGCTAGCACAGGCCCTGAGTTTGAGGAGAAGCCTAGGGTGACGGGAGAACAACGGGTGTTGACTCTATTTGTCACCCCGCCCACTGAGGCGCTCATCCAGATCTGCGGATCAATAAAGTCAGGCTCCCCTAGGGATCATACTACGCCCAAACGCCTGATGGGCAGTTTGCAACTATTGGAGCCATACATCCGCCATCTCCTGGACATCTCCTTTGGGACCCACACTGTACCGGATGCCTGGAAACGGGCAGTGGTCCTCCCTCTCCAAAAAAAGCCCAATATCAGCTATGCTAGGTTAGAAAATCTTCAACCTATTTCTCTCCTGCCATATATGGCGAAGGTTGCTGAAAAAACTGTGAACCTCCAGCTGATGGATTTAGTGGAAGAGGCTTCTCTGCTTCACGATTCTCAGTTTGGCTTCCGTCCTCGGCACTCGACGGAGTCAGCACTACTCATGGCAGTAGAGGCCATACGGCAGGGAGTGGATGAGGGCCACACTATGGCCCTGATCCTCCTGGACCTAAGCGCAGCATTCGATACTGTAGCTCATTCAATCTTGCTACAGTGTCTGAATGATGGAGGGGTATCAGGAGCGGCGCTTAGATGGATCCAGTCTTTCTTAGAAAACAGATGCTTTCAAGTCCGTCAGGGAGAATGTTACTCTAGGGAGTTCAGTTTGGGCCAGGGCGTGCCGCAGGGCTCGTCCATGAGCCCAACTTTGTTTAATCTATACGTCTCCCCGCTGGCGGCGATTGTTGAAAGGCATGACCTGCGCCTTGTGTCATATGCCGACGCAGTTGGTCATCTCCCTCTCACGTTTGCCAAGTCTTGCGGCAGACAGCTTCAGAGTTTGCATGCAAGAGCTGGCAACCTGGATGTCCGCCAACTGTTTGAAACATAACGGTAGCAAGACCGAGGTGCTCGTGGTGGGGGGGGGAGGGCCATCGGTCTGGTCGTCGGCATGGTGAACACCCTGACTGGGGGAAACACCTGTTCCTTGCCATGAAGCAAGGAATCTTGGGGTATGGCTTGATGTGGACCTTGCCTTTGGCCCTCAGATTGGTCGGGTGGTGGGGGTATGCTTCGGAGTTCTAAAAACTCTGAGGAAGGTCTTGGACCTTCTCCCTATTACAGCTCGTCGGACGCTGGTGCATGCCCTCATCACCTCGCGCCTAGATTACGGCAATCTTCTGTATCTGGGGGCCACGGAAGGGGCCATCAATCACCTCCAAGTGCTGCAAAATGCAGCTGCACGCTTGGTTCTGAGGCTCCCCAGGAGATCATCCTCAAAGGCAGCGCTCCAGGCCTTGCACTGGCTTCCTGTCAGGAGTAGGGTGGAGTTCAAGGCTCTTTCCACGTGTCACCGCATCCTGAGCGGCAAAGCCCCAGTTCCGCTACAGAGTCTGGTCACTCGTTATGAGCCTACATGGGACCTGCGTTCCTCTTGCACTGGGCTACTGAAAATTCCTAAAATAAAGAAAGCTCGAATAGGGGGCAGGTCTTTTAGATATTTGGCTGCTAAGCAGTGGAATGCCCTACCATTAGAGCTACGCTTGGAGCCTTCAGAGCCCACTTTTAGAAGGAAACTTAAGACTCACCTATACGGGAGGTGGGCGGCTGTGATGGCTGCTTGGACTGTTTACTCCACTTACCATAGCGCGGGGACACGCCGGTGTGCGTAACCAGGCGCTCTACAAATTTCCCTAATAATAATAATAATAATAATCAGTAATCCCAGGTGCATGGACACCACCAGGTATCAGTAATCCCAGGTGCAGGGATACCACCAGGTATCAGTAATCCCAGGCGCAGGGATACCACCAGGTATCAGTAATCCCAGGTGCAGGGATTCTGCCAGGTATCAGTAATCCCAGGTGCAGGGATACCACCAGGTGTCAGTAATCTCAGGTGCAGGGACACCCCCAGGTATCAGTAATCCAAGGTGCACAGATCCCACCAAGTATCAGTAGTCAGTATTCCCAGGTGCAGGGATACCCGCAGGTATCAGTAATCCCAGGTGCAGGGATAATGCCAGGTATTAGCATTCCCAGGTGTAGGGATACCACCAGGTATCAGTAATACCAGGTGCAGGGATACCACCAGGTTTCAGTAATCCAAGATGCACAGATCCCACCAAGTATCAGCAATCCCAGGTGCAGGGACACCGCCAGGTATCAGTAATCCAAGATGCACAGATCCCACCAAGTATCAGTAATCAGTAATCCCAGGTGCAGGGATACCACCAGGTTTCAGTAATCCAAGATGCACAGATCCCACCAAGTATCAGCAATCCCAGGTGCAGGGACACCTCCAGGTATCAGTAATCCAAGATGCACAGATCCCACCAAGTATCAGTAATCAGTAATCCCAGGTGCAGGGATACCACCAGGTTTCAGTAATCCAAGATGCACAGATCCCACCAAGTATCAGTAATCTCAGGTGCAGGGACACCCCCAGGTATCAGTAATCCAAGGTGCCCAGATCCCACCAAGTATCAGTAGTCAGTATTCCCAGGTGCAGGGATACCCGCAGGTATCAGTAATCCCAGGTGCAGGGATAATGCCAGGTATTAGCATTCCCAGGTGTAGGGATACCACCAGGTATCAGTAATACCAGGTGCAGGGATACCACCAGGTTTCAGTAATCCAAGATGCACAGATCCCACCAAGTATCAGCAATCCCAGGTGCAGGGACACCGCCAGGTATCAGTAATCCAAGATGCACAGATCCCACCAAGTATCAGTAATCAGTAATCCCAGGTGCAGGGATACCACCAGGTTTCAGTAATCCAAGATGCACAGATCCCACCAAGTATCAGCAATCCCAGGTGCAGGGACACCGCCAGGTATCAGTAATCCAAGATGCACAGATCCCACCAAGTATCAGTAATCCCAGGTGCAGGGATACCACCAGGTTTCAGTAATCCAAGATGCACACATCCCACCAAGTATCAGCAATCCCAGGTGCAGGGACACCTCCAGGTATCAGTAATCCAAGATGCACAGATCCCACCAAGTATCGGTAATCCCAGGTTCAGGGACAGCCAGGTATCAGCAATCTCAGGTGCAGGGACACCGCCAGGTATCAGTAATCCAAGATGCACAGATCCCACCAAGTATCGGTAATCCCAGGTTCAGGGACAGCCAGGTATCAGCAATCTCAGGTGCAGGGACACCGCCAGGTATCAGTAATCCAAGATGCACAGATCCCACCAAGTATCGGTAATCCCAGGTTCAGGGACAGCCAGGTATCAGCAATCCCAGGTGCAGGGACACCGCCAGGTATCAGTAATCCAAGATGCACAGATCCCTCCAAGTATCAGTAATCCCAGGTGCAGTGTTTATGATGCTCCCAGCATGGGACCTTTTGTCTTAATCTCCGAAAAAAGATCATTTGAAAACCGGCGCTGAAGTCGCTCTTCTATCTACAGACTGATTAGCTGAGTTTAAGGGGCCTCATTTACGAGGATTTGGCGTAGGGCAGCACAGCAAGTCATTTTGCTGCACTGTCCTACATCAAAGTCAAAAGGAATGAATGCACCATATTTATCCAATATGGAATATTCCTGTCCTTTCCCCTGCGCCGGCAGCCTGGCACAAATGCATCCTCCTCGCACCGTGGTGCATGGGTGCCCGTGTTGTCAGCAGGGAGGTGCACCTTCCTGCACAAACACAATTCAGGGAGGCTTTTTCCTCTTTCTTCAGCACACATGGAAAGAGGAGATAAACGAGGAGAAATAAAGTTATTTCTCCTCATTGGACCTCCTTTGGGCCGGTTTTGCCGCATCCCCAGGTGTACGTGGTTTTGTAATCTGGGGAAGCATCGAAATCTACACCCATCGCAACACCCCTGGAACACCTCCCTTGCACAGAGAAAGGTAGCGCAGCGACTTGTACTTCCTCGCCTTACTCAATATCTATGAGGCCATTCAAAGCCGCGCAACGTGGCTTTGCGCCACCTCGTGAATATGATTTGTAGTTTAAGAATGCTTCTAAGATTCCAAATCGGAAGAACATGATTTAGACACAGTGCAGTTCCCGGAAGTGTTTAACTTGTTAGCTCACATTTTGAAAGCATTTCAAGAATTAAAAAAATGTAAAAATGAGTTTTTATCGAAGTACTTTGCGCACGTGTGACTCACACAAGGAAAACATCCTGTGTAAAAGGTTGTGAGACCAGCAAGACTTGAAAGTGAATACCAATGAGCCACATGTCCAAGTTACAGAGGCAGAATTGTGATTTGTGTCTCAGGACTTGTGCAAACATGCAAAACGCTGCAGTCATGGGTTTGTTCAGATGTGTAGTATCGAGAAGAGCATCAGAGAAAGACAATGCCCCTGAGATTATCAGACAGACACAGCTCTGGAGTATTCACAACCCTTTGAAATGATTCTCTTACTATTAAAAGAAATCCTACATTTACACCTGAATGAATCAGGTGTACGTCACGCAGGATGCGTAAGAAAGTGAACCATTGCACTGTATCTTCATAGCAGGTGTGCAGGAAGGGAAGACATTTAAAAGGAACGTGTTAATAAAGAACGTGGGGCAGATTTACAATTACTGGCGCATTCCTGCATATCAGCAGGGATGCACCAGTAATTGTGCTCCTCAGCTCCGCCACCCATGATGCGCCGCATTTACAATGTGGCGCACCATGGGGCAAAAACTGCACAATTGCGTCACGCATCTGTGCCTTAAAAGCGGCGCATTGCTGGAGTTGCGTCGCAAGCGTGACGCAGCTCCAGCAAAGCTTGGGGGGCTCTATCTACACAATGCTGCGTCAATCCTTACTCCTGCTTCAAGCAGGGGCAGGGTTTTGACGCAGCATGGGCCCAAACGTGACTGAGCGAAATCTTGTAGATTTCACTCAGCCACTTTTGGGAGGCGTTCCTGCACCGGAACGCCCTCCCCCGATGGAACGCCTCCTTCTGGCGCAGGGCTTTTCAACGTGACGCATCTGGGAGATGCTTCACGTTGTAAATACCCTGCACCATAGCGCATCTTTTACGCCACTGCTGCTTCACAAAAGTGACGCATGGCGGCGTAAAAGAGGCGCAAGGGGCTTGTAAATCTGCCCCCAAGAATTTTAAAATATGTTATATAAATGTCACCACTGAGGAGTCCTTTCCGAATGGGTGTTACGGGTTTATGTGCTTATACCACCTCTATCTCCTCGCCACCTTTAACCTTCTATGACAACACATTTCACGGTGAAGAAGTACATATCAGAAACATTGTAATGCAAGTTAAAAGTACAAACAACTAGGCAAAATATTTTTGGACCATAAATTTCACTTTCATTTTCATTATTCCCAAATAATGAATTGAAATAGAAAGTATATGTAAAATGATACTTTTAAAACGCAATCCAAACAGATGAAAGGATACAGTTTATTTCTTCTGTAGTTTATAAGTGAGGGAGATGCAGTTCACCTCATCACCACTTGATAGCAGTGTTGCTTTAGTAATGTAATTTATCAAATTGTGTTCATGTGAATGACATAAAAATGGTGAAATGTCAGAATGAAGGTAAGGTCATTGTCAAACAAGTCACTGCTTTACTAATCAGATACCAGACAAGACAGCCCCATTACACTCCTGAAACCCAGGACGTTGTATAATCTATATTAGAACATTGGAATGTGGAGCACTCCATTGCAGACAATGGAGTGCTCCAAGCTTCTACCGGCCGGTAAATGCAGGCAGAACAATATTCCAATGTTGTTTAAACAAAGGCCTCTTGGAGCCCAAGGGGATTTCAATCCATTTGGACCCCGAGAGTCCTTTGTTTAATTTGTCAGACCATTCTGCCCTCTAGTGGCAGAATGTTCTAATAACCTTAAAGCCCTTCGTAGCTGGACTATTCCGGCTATTAAAGTCCCACTCCCTTGTTACAGGCCCTCGGAAGCCCACTACGGCGGGCTATAAGGCTATATTAGAACTTTGAAATGTTGGGAGCTCCATTGAAGATGATAAAGAGGCTCTGGCTAATAATGGCTGATATGAGCCCGGAACTCCAACATGCCAGTGTTTGTCTTTCTGCTTTTCCCTCTTTAATTTAGAACATTCGACCCTTAGTGGGTAGAATACTAGTAGGATCTGACCTGCAACTCGTAATAATACATTGGGTTCATAGCCTTTAATAATCGGTATAACCCTTGGCAGACACAGGGCAATAATATATATTTAATTCCAAAAACATATTCACTAAGGTGATCTGAATTTTATTAAAACATTCAGATCCTGGCTTTACACATTATTCATGTCCACATCAAAAGTTTGCCAGACTTGATTATTTTTTTTTATAACTAAGACATATGTAGCAGAAGCTCATATGCAGGTTTTCCCCAGAGTCACTTTGGATCATAATCCTCTGTTATTGGATATTTCAATATGAGGTTTGGTACGACCACTTGGGTCTTTTTCTTTTGACAGGAAGCTACTGCTCAATAAGTCCTTTGTCAGTCACATTCGTCGGTGGTTAAATCAATTTTTGGCTATTAATCGGAACTCTGCTGCTCATCCGGTAGTCTGGGATACTTTAAAAGCAGGGCTCAGGGGGGACATTTTTAGTTTTGGTCTATATACTCAGAGACAGCAAAGGCAGTAAATGCAGGACCTATATGATGATCTCCGGAAGGCAGAGCAGATTTCTATGCAATGTGTTCAAGGGAAATTAGACACTACCCAGGTGCAAAATGAAGTTACCCGTTGCAAGACTAGAATCAATGTGCAAATGGTTTAAGGAGAACGCTAATAAATACCATGACTTTAAAAGGGACTGTTACGAATATGGGGAGGCAACTGGCAAATGTCTGGCAAAAAGGATAAGGTGTAAGGAGGCCAAGGGCGCCATTGCCTCTATCAAAGATCCAGGTGGGAGGTTGGTTGAAGCACCATCTAAGACCCTTAAAGTGTTCAGGGCATTCTTCGATGACTTGTATACTGTGGGCCTGAATGGTAATAAGGGACATGAGTTGTATATAAAGGATCCATATAGAAGGATTCTTAGCCCAAAAGATCATCTGGAAGATCCTATTACATTAGAGGAGCTCACGGAGGCCCTTAGCTCTTTGGCGGCCAGTAAGGCTGCAGGCCCAGATAAGTTGCTTCTAGAATTCTATAAAACTTTTTTCCAAGAGCTAAAATCAGATATGCTGACAACTTTCCAGGAGACACAAAAGGGGCAAGCTCCAGCATCTTGGGACTTAGCCAATATTGTTATCTTTAAAAAGAAGGATAAGCCTCCCATATTACCTGGGTCGTATAGACCTATTTTGTTATCAAATTGCAATGATAAAATCTACACAAAAATTATGGCTACGTGGTTAGCGAGAGTTATTTCTCCCTTAGTCTTAGCCCGCCAAAATGGTTTGATCCCAGGAAGAGGCAAGGTCAACCTTCTTATTAGGGTGGTCACCTTGTTAGATCTGGCTAACGTCCAAAAAGCTCCATTTGGAATGGTGCTGTTTGACGCTGAAAAGGCGTTTGACCGTGTCTCTTGGGAATTTTTATGGGTAACCATGTGCTGGCAAGGATTTGGTCTGACCTTTATTAACACAATAAGAGCTATGTACAGATCTCCTGTGGCTTGAAGCTGTGCGTTGGGGTTAGAATCTGATACAGTGTTGATTTCCAGCGGGACCAGAAAAGGTTGTCCATGCTCCCCTCTATTGTTCTCGTTATATATCAATCCATTTTTGAACAAGTTGGAAAATAGCCCAAATATTAAACTGGTGCAATATGGACAGGAACAGTTTAAGGTCTTAGCCTATGCTGATGACGTAGCCATTGTCACTCCTGAACCAGCTTAGCAATATTAGAGATTGAACGGTTAGCATTTCAATTTGGGCAGGGTTCTGGTTATAAATTAAATATAGCCAAAACTCAAATTATTTGTACCAAGCAAGCTTCTTTTAATGATTCTAGGGTCACTGAGGAAGCAGTGAATCTCTGTGTTCGAATTAAAACATGTCTGGACAACATGGTATCTGCTAACTGGGATCCCATGTTGTGAAAAATCAAAAGCGAGCTAGATAGAATGGAATGCTTACACCTTTCACTAGTTGGAAGGGGCAATGTTTTAAAAATGAATATATTGCCCAAGGTACTTTATTATTTTTAGATCTGTACCCTTAGAGCTCAATAGAAATCAGCTTCAAAAATGTACAGTCGATCTGCAGTAGCTTTATATGGGCACAGGGGAAACCACGCTGGGCAATGAAGTATATGAATTTACCCAGAAGTCATGGGGGTTAGGCTGTACTGATTTTACGTTTTATTACTGGGCCTGCTTTCTCCAACATATGCGTATTTTACTCATAGGAGAGGGAAATGCTGAGGTAGCAGTGGCTCCATCTATTTTCCAAATGTTGTTGGGTCCTGAGGCTAAGAGAAGGTTTTTCCAACGTCTAGAACCTAGCTACTACAAGAAAACTGGATTCAAGGCTGTTCAAGCAGCCAGTAAAGCATGGCTGCAGGTTCGAAGACGTTTGCGGATCAGTCAGATCTGTCACTATACGCCTACTTCAGCATCACCATTACTACCATCTATTTTTTGGGACACAACAATGACTAGATGAAGACAAAAGGGTATAGTGATATTGGGGGATCTTTTTGATAAAGATGGTATCCTGCCTTATTTGAGTTTGGTAGAAGAATACTCTTTGCCAAAAATGGATTTCTTTAAGTATCTGCAGATTCGGGGCTACCTACAGAGAAAATTAAATCAAGTAACATTAGCCCAAAAAACTTATTGGATTGAGTCAGTTAGAGGTTATGGGAGGATCAGCATTCTTTATCAAGATCTTATCGAAACACAGCAGGATGACGTGGAGGTACAAAACCTCAAATGGAATACTCGACTATCTGAAGGAGGTGACATTCTGCAGGACTCCATCATATTGGGCGAGAAGATTTGGATTTCCTCCAATCTTATATTACAAGACCATCTTTAATGTATATTATACTCCAGCTACAATCTCTCAATGGGACAGGTTAAACGATGGTAAATGCACACGATGTGGGGCTGATCAGGTAGATATCCTCCATATATTAGCTGGGACAATTGGGACAATTGCTTGCGGGGTCGAGACCTGTCTGACAGGAATAATCGGGTGCAGATTTCTATCACACCGACGGTTATGCTCTTGGGAGTGCTAGATGAGCCTATGATTAGCCGTGAGATGTATCAATCTAGGTATTTGCTCTTTCTGACAGTAGCAGTCGCCCGGCTATGCATAGCCTCATTCTGGTGGCAGAAAGAACCTCCATCATTTGAAATATGGAGAGAAAGGTTTTACGCTACATGTAATCTAGAGTATAGCCTGTATACCCTTAAAGGGTACCAAACACGTAAACCTGGCATAAATATTTGGGGAGCCATGCTAGATCATATAGGACATACGACGCATGAAATTCTTCATTGCTATCATTAAATTTGTATGTACGTTGTCGTGCTTAGGTTGATCGCCTGAATTGTATAATACATGATTTTTATGTAATAGTGATGGCACACCAGCCTGACTTTTTTATGGATTTGGTCTAATCTCGAATACTTAATTTTGTACAAATGTGTTATTTATTGGCTTAATACAAAAAAAGTGATCTGATTTTGAAATGCAAAAACTGGTATAGGCCAAACTTAGAGGTAGGACTAAAAGCAGACAAATATGTTTTTCATTGGGATACAGTACGCCCTGCCATACATTATAAGGATATTGGAAGTCACTGAGGAGTTCCATGACTATATTAATTAACAAGATTTTTAGCTGAGTTCCTTTTCAAAGTTAAGGAACTATGAGGTGACTTTCAATATCCTTACCATGTACAGCAGAGGGTACTTTATTCCATATAATACATGGTCAGACTATCGTCTTTCCCACAAACCACTTAAATTCTTATGGTCCCATTCACAGAGAGCCTCTGCAGCCATGGTGAACTCTCCACACTCTGAACGGAATCTCCACAATGAAAGTTTTCGTTGTGGATATTCCGCCACAAGGGCGGAGACTCCGGCACAACCGAGGAGGCTCTTTGTGAATCAGGCCCTAAGTGCGTCGCTCTTTCACGTGAAAGAGACAGCATGGTGCAAATATGAAGACTAACAATAGACTCTCTAGTGCAAAATTAAAACATATCAAAACAGCTGTTAAATGCTTGTTGCAAAAATATATCAGAACCAGTTTTATACAAGAAGTTTTTTTAATAAAAGTACACAGCAGTTCGAATGAGTAGAAACATGCAGCAAGATTCTAACTTTTTTATAATTATTTAAGGAATGCAAGAAATAAGCATGTTTCCATTAATATCTCCTTTCTGCTTGTCACTGTACAAGAAAAACAGAGCAGATGGAAGAGGAGCCACGTTTCATTTTCGCTCTTTAAACAGCTGCCTTAATTATACTCCCTGTCCTGACCTGCCTTCACCCTCGACCGCTGGCTCTGGCAGCAGGCATTGTACATCAGAACTCACCTGTAATAAGTTATTACGGATAAACAGCTGCATTATTTCTTTTTAATAGGTGACTGGGTGCGTCACAAGTTGTAGATTATAAAAAAGTTAGAGATGGGTTTTCCTACAGTGATTATAGAATCACATATATTACCTTTGTATGGTCCCCTCACTGACCTTTACTGGCCTCTTCCCTGCCCCAAGACCCTCCGCCCCTCTTCCGCAAGCATGAACTGAGGGTCAGCGGAGCCCCTGCTTTGCTGCTTGAATGGGGCTGATGCAGCGCAGCTTCTTTTTTCTCAAAAATATTAATTAACTGTGTTTGACATTTAGAGAGACGCCATTGGAAGTGGAGTAAAATGCAATAATTCATATGCTCACTCCACCTTCTAAAAAAACAGACGTATTGAAAATTGAAAGTGCTTGGATGCCATCACTTTTCAATGAAATCTGGGACATCTGGTCACCCTAATCTTCACCCCTCTTTCCTCCGTGTAGTAACGTGACGCTACACAAACCGGTAAGTTGCAAATCTTCTTTATTTATAAGTAGTAAATAGGCACATCCCCAGCTGCAGGCACTGGGTGAGACTCGGGCTCTCTCTCTCAGTGAACGTTCTATGACCACCTTCAGTAACGTTCCAAGGTGATACCAACATGGGAGGGGAAGGAGGGGAGGAGCGGGAGAGGGGAAGACTAGTGGCAGGTTACAACACCTCTTCCTCCCACCAGGAAAACAACATCATGTACAAGAACATAGACATGTGGCTGTAAAACTCTGCGGGTGTGTAGACACTTATACTTTTTGAAAATCCTTATGCCATGCAGGTGTTTTGCGAGACCTGGTACTTCTTCTCAAACTGTGCTGATCTCCCTCTTCTTCTCTCACCTCAGCACTGTTGCAAACACCAGGTTCCGCACTGGTTTTCCCCGGGGCTACTCTGTCCATACTCCATTTCTTTCCATTCTCCAAGGTTACCATGTTTTTGTGCACCTCTCTTATCCTTTCAGGTGCTAAGTACTTGTCCCCTTTTCTACCCAAGCCTTCCGGCTTCCTTATGTGCACCAACTGCCCTTCTCTAAGCACCCTTTCCCTAGTACCCTACTTCCGGTCGTACCACTTTTTGTACCTGTCCTGATGTGACTCAACATCCCTTCTGAACTCCTCTTTGTTCACTCTGACCGGTTCTTTAGGAAATAACCAGTTGGGTGACAACTTGGAACCCGCTTTTCTACCTCTCAATAATTCGAAGGTAGAGTAACCTGTGCTGAGGCTAGGTGTCGTGTGATATGACCAAAGCATGTCTTTTATGGCCTGTTTAACTGATATGTCCGACCTCATAGCTAGTTGTATGCACTCCTTTAACATCCTATTGGCTCTTTCAACCTTCCCATTGGCTTTTGGGCAGTAAAGGGGTGAACGAACATGGTTAACTGACAGATCTGCTAGAAAGACCTTCATTTCCTCTGACACCAGTTGTACACCGTTGTCGGTGATTAACTTGGAGGGGATCCCTTCTTTAGAGAAGGTGTCTCCTAAAAAACCAATTATTGCCTTGGTGTCAATGGTGTAAACCAGTTTATGTGTTATCCAATTTGAATAATAGTCAATACGTACCAGAAGGTACCCATCCTGATAACCCTTCATTTGGAGAGGACCTGTGATGTCCAACCCCAACTTGTCCCAGGGTACTTCAGGAACCTGTACTGGAGTGAGGGGTGCTCGCCTGATTGTCCTAGTCTTATCAATGATCCTGGTGCTGCTAGACCTGTCAGCCGCTTTTGATACTGTGTCCCACCAAATCTTGTTGAGCCGACTGCAAGGAGTGGGCATTGGAGGTCAAGCCCTGGCATGGCTGAAGAGCTTCCTTACAGGACGCTCACAATCTGTCAGCCTGGGCCCCTATCATTCCATCTCTAGGGCGCTCACAAAGGGGGTGCCACAGGGCTCATGCCTAAGCCCCACATTATTTAATGTGTATGTCCCCCCCCTTGCTGAGATAGTGAGGAAGTATGGATTCACACCAGTGTCTTACGCCGACGACACTCAACTCCTCTACCCTTTCCATGCCCTTAACGCTAATGTTAGGGAAAACTTTGCGGAAGGTATGAGGGCTGTTTCAAATTGGATGGCTTCCAACTGCCTCCAATGCAATGTCGGGAAGACAGAGGTGATGCTCTTTGGAAAAGCTAGCATACTCTGGTCTCCCGACTGGTGGCCCCTGGACTTAGGACCTGTACCTTCCCCAAAACTGACAGTCAAAAACCTGGGTGTAAAATTGGATCAAAATCTAACCCTCAAAGAACACGCAAACGTGATTGCTGGTGCTTGTTTCCGTACCATTGGCCTGCTCAGACGAGTTTTTCCTCTCTTACCAGACACCTATAGAAAAACCCTTGTGCAGACCCTGGTCATAAGTCGATTAGATTATTGCAACGGGCTCCTGATACAAGCTAACGAGGATGCCATCAATCGACTACAGGTGGTCCAGAACACGGCGGCCAGATTGATTCTGAATGCCCCCCCAAGAACACCTTCCAGACCCCTGCTGAGAGAACTTCACTGGCTTCCCATACGCCAACGTGTTAAATTTAAGATCTGCTGTACTGTCCATAAGTGCCTGTTTGGAAACGGCCCCAAATATTTAACCCAGAAACTACAGCATTACAAACCAGACCGAGACCTGCGGTCATGTAACCAACTTCTGCTAAAATCCCCTTTCATTAAAAAGACCAGACAAGGCGGTCGAGCATTCTCCTTAGTGGGACCGACCTTGTGGAACAACTTGCCCCTTAGCCTTAGACAGATCACTAATCATCTATCATTCAGGAAAAGGCTAAAAACCAACTTGTTTGCAGAAGATTAAACCGCTGTAGCTTCACCATTGCACCTCCTTTTCATCTGCATTGTCCCTGTTGATCATCACCTTTTAAGCGATCAAAGCGCGGAGATACCCCTTTTGGGGTCGATTCCTGCGCCATAGAAGAAATTAAATAAATAAATAAATAAATCACTGAGCCCACACGCATAACACTCCTTAACCTTTTCTTCCATTAACTGATCCATTGTGGGAAACCAAAACTCAGCTCTCAATTTAACCTTACATAAACTTCTGCCCAAGTGACCTTCATGAGCAAGATCCAAAATTTGATTCAACATATTCGCAGGGGGAACAATCTTTCCTGACTTGTACAAGTTATCACATACAATAGAAAGGTCGTCTTTTACGTTCCAATACGGTTGCAAATTACAAGGCAAGTCTTTACATTTACTAGGCCAACCCTCAACGACCAATTTCTTTACCTTTTGTATTACATCATCTTTACCCATTTCAGAGTTCCACTGTTCCATCGTGATGGCTGGCTGTCTTATCGCCATTACAAAGTCTTTTTCCTTGGCTCCTTCCATTTCCTCCCTCACTGGTGCCCTTGACAAATAGTCTGCTACTTTATTTTGTGGACCTGGGACATGCACCATTTTGAAGTTGTATCCTTGTAGGCCTATACACCATTTGGCAATCCTAGGTGTCATACTCTCAATCTCTTTTTTGCTGTACAACGACAATAAGGGTTTGTGGTCCGTGTGTATTTCAAATGGAATTCCCCACACATAGAAATTGAAGTGTTTCACTGCCCAATACACAGCCAGAGCCTCTTTTTCCACTGTAGAGTAATTCTGCTCTGACCCCATAAGTTTTCTAGAAGCAAAGGCCACCACATTAATCTTTGAACCAAGTTTTTGAGCTAACTTGGCTCCAACTCCTTTTGCACTCGCGTCAGTGAAAATTATAGTGTCTTTATCCACCTGGAATTTTCCAATGTATGGTGCAGATATGATCGCTTTCTTAATTTCCTCTAAAGCCGTGCTCTGTTCCGTACCCCATTCAAACTCTACATCCTTCTTTACCAGGTCTCTGATAGGTTGTGACACCATCGCAAAGTTCCTTATGTACTTTGACATGTACTCTGCCAATCCTAGGAATGCCATTATCTCCTCTTTATTAGACGGAACCGGAGCACTTCTTACTGCATCCACAAGATCAATTTTGGGTTTTATGCCTTCTTCTGATATAGTATGCCCCAGATAGTCCACTTATGACACCCCTGTTTTGCATTTGCTTCTCTTTTTTGTGAAACCCACTTTCCTTAGCTCCTCGAACACAATGCGTGCATGCTGTTGTGTTCAATCTCGCTGGAACCATAGATCAATACATCGTCCTGAAAACATAGTGTTTTTCGGACAATCCTTCAACACATGCTGCATTGCTCTCTGAAATGCTGAGGCTGCAGATGCTAACCCAAATGGCATTCTCAAAAATTCGAAGTTGCCAAATGGGGTGGTAAAGGCAGGCAAGAGCTGAGAATCAGGATGTAGCCTGATCTGATAATACGCAGAGGATAAGTCCAGGACAGTGAAGAACTTTGCCCCATGTATAGTACTCAACATTTCATTTATTCTCGGTAATGGGTGTCTGTCAACTAGAATATTAGCATTTAAAGACCTGAGGTCCACACACAGCCTAAGACTCCACCCCCCATCCTTGGTTGTGATAACAATGGGCGCCAACCAGGATGAGCTCTCAACCTCTTGTATGACCCCTTGACTTATCAATCTCAACTTTTAGTGGCTCTCTCATCATCAAAGGGACGGAGCGTGTTTTATGCACTACAGGGACAGCACCTTCCTTCAAAACAATTCTGTGCATGTAGTTTTTAAATAAACCCAAATTCTCATTGAAGACATCAGAGAATTCTTCCACCAAGGATGTTCCTATAGCAGGTGGCTCTATCAACATAACCTGTTCGTGATTGTTTGGATCTAGCTTGATCCCCAACTCCTTCTGATGCCTCCACCCTAACAAACACGACCCCTGTCTGGCTACATACACCTTACCTACAGTGTGCCTGTCTTTGAAAGTTATCCTCATTCTAGCCATGCCTTCCAACTGTATTTCACCTTTATTGTATCCTTTGGGACAAATGTCAGCCTTCTCCAACTCTAATCTCCCTTCACCAAATTTCTCTTTTAGCATTTTTTATCTATTAAGGTGAAAGGGGAACAGGAATCAGCATACACTTTGAATTTCTGGCCATCCAAGCCAATTTCACAACTAGGATATTGAATATCTGCCTCTGTTTCAGAATCTTTAATTTGGAAGATAAAAGTTTTCACTTCCTCCCTTTCTTCTTCTGGATTTTCTACCATATGCACCTTAGGACCGAAAACATTACAAAACTTTGCAAAGTGCCCTTTTCTGTTACATTTTCTGCAGGTCATATTTTTTGCTGGACACTTCCAATTGTTTGCCAGATGGTTGGCACTATCACACCTAAAGCATTGCAATCCCTCCACTTTCTTCTTAAATTCCTCCCTGCCCTTGTTTCCAATTTTACATACAGCCTCATCACCTCCATTAGTTTTGGACTCATTTTTCTCCCTGGCAGTCTCTGTCCCTCTCATCACTCTCATGCAATGAGCCGTGTGTTCAAGCCCTTTCGCTATGCTGATAGCTTCCTCAAGATCAGGATTGCGTGTAAGTAGCTCCTCTTGTACCTTTTGATCGTTGGTGCATCTAACTAATTGGTCCCTAATCAGAGAATCCGGTAATGTTCCAAATTCGCAAGTGGCTGACATACCCCTTAGAACTGCAATACATGAAGATACGTTTTCCTCTCTTTTTGCACTCTTTTAAAGAATTTATGTCTTTCTAAGACAACATTAACTTTCACCTTGAAGTGTTCCCCAAGTTTCTTTAAAGTGTATTCATATACATCTCCTACCTGTTCTTCCTCTAAAGGCTCGTCATCTACTAATCTACCGGTGATGTCCTCAAAAACTTTTCTTCCTTGAATTCCCAAATTGTGTAGTAAGATGTGTTGCTTCCTAATGCTTGAATAGTTTCTTCCCCAAATGGCAATTAAGTACGATTTAAAAATACCCTCCCACCTTTTCCAGGGAATGTCAGGTTCCCCTAATTCATTCAGGAAAGGGGGTGGTTGAGACATACCTGAAAATGCCATGTGTAATTAGGAGAATCACCAAAATGCTGTTAAAAACGTACAATTAGTGTCAAGGGACCCAAGGAATCCACACCCCACCAGCACCACAGTTGAAACTTCAAAGCACAATTTACAATTCTACACCCCAGGGAATTTTTTTAACGTTTTACACAGTAACTGTTCCCTGGCAAGAACCTTAAACAGTTTATTTTCTCTCCTTTCCAGAACCTTAAGCTAAAGTATTAATTAGAAGTGTTCAACTAACTGAACTTGAAGTTCTTCATTTATTTCATGTGAGGAAAATAGTCCTTCCTTTATTTAATTTAATTTAATTTAATTTAATTTAATTTAATTTAATGGTTTTGTAAATTTTAATTTAATGGTTTTGTAAAGCGCGTAGTAACTCCGAAGAGCATCCCAGCGCTGATCTGCTTCTCCAGAGGTTTAGCCAACTAAAAGGATTAGATTTGCGGGAAAAGGAAGGTCTTTAAGGTCTTTCTGAACTGGAGATAGTTCGGTTCTATCCTAAGTTTTCGGGGTAACTGATTCCATCGTTTTGCCGTGTGAACCGAAAAGCGACGGCCACCGGTCTTGGCTTTTCTCACTCTAGGGACTGCAATGAAATTTTCTGCATTGGATCGGAGATCCCTCTCTGCTTTGTAAGGGATTAAAAGTTCTTTCAGAAGAGGGGGACCGTTGTTATTGAGTGTTTTATGGGCCAGGCAGAGGGATTTGAACAGGACCCTTTCTCTGATTGGCAGCCATTGGAGAGAGTTGAGAGCCGGCCTGGCGGAGGATCTTCCAGGTGTGCCCGTAAGTAAGCGGGCTGCGGCATTTTGGACTTTCTGCAGTGAGTTCAAGGTGGCTTCAGGGGCTCCCAAGTATATAGCGTTACAGTAGTCTAATCTTGCCAGGATTAGACCCTGGATGAGGAGCCTCTTTGCGGTCTCTGGGATCAGGGGAAAGATCTTCCTGCAGGCTCTGAGTAGTCCAAAGCATGTCCCTGCAGTTCTCTTTGCCTGGGTTTTAAAACTCATGTCTTTCTCGATCCACACACCAAGGCTCTTGACCTCTTCCTTGGGTGCGGGAGGGTCCCCTAGGCACCTGGGCCAAAGGTGAGATGGTAGAGAGGGCCCATTGTGGCCCATCAGGAGGATCTCAGTCTTGGACCCGTTTAATTTTAATGAGGAGAGATTCATCCATCGGTGGACTTCAGAAAGGCAGCTGTGGAGGTCGGATGGGGCATGGTGAGGGTGGGAAAGGGTAACGACCAGCTGAGTGTCGTCGGCGTAGTTGATGACTGACACGCCGTACGAGCTGACCCTCTTCTCCAGTGGGGCCATATACACGTTGAAGAGTGTAGGGCTCAGAGATGAGCCCTGTGGTACTCCGCACCGGAGGGGGATGATGGATGAGCAGCTGTCGTTTTCCCGCACCTGGAAGGAGCGTCCAGTCAAAAAGGATTCTAGCCATTTCAAGGCCATACCCGTTACTCCGATCTCTCCCAGTCGGTGGATTAAGGTGGGATGGTCTACAGTGTCGAAGGCCGCACTGAGGTCTAGGAGGATCACTGCCACTGATCCTCCTATGTCCAAAATGCTTCTGGCCTTCTCCACTGCGGTCAGGAGGGCGATGTCAGTGCCCTGACCTGGACGAAATCCTGTCTGGGAGGCCGCTAAGAGGTTGTTGTTTTCTAGGTAAAGCGATAGTTGTTTATTTACCAGCTTCTCTGCGATCTTGCTGTTTCCAGGGAGAAGGGATATGGGCCTGTAGTTGGCAAAGTCCTTTGGGTCTAAGGAGGGTTTTTTCAGCAGACCTTTGACTGCTGCCGCTTTCCAGCTGGGTGGGACAATGCCCTCTGAGAGAGAGGAATTGATCAGAGCCGTGAGGGGGGGGTGATGGTACTTGATACTTTTTTTAGGAAACGGAGGGGGGCAGGATCAAGGGGAGAACCACTTTTGATTGCGGCCATCGTAGCTCCTACTTCTTCCGTTGTTACGGGACCAAAGGTGTCCAGGGAGGGTTGGGGGGCTGGCGGCGGTGGAGGGTTGGCGGTGGTGATAGTAGGATCCGGCTGTGTGGGGTCCTGTTCAGGGGGGGGTATGGTTAAGAGAATGTTTTGAATCTTCTCGTCGAAGAAAGTGGCTAATTTTTGACATTTGGTTTCAGCTGCTTTGGGATCGAGGGGTTTGAGTGGGGGATCGGGGGCGTGGAGTAGTTCTTTTAGAACTGAGTAGGTTTCATGAGCCGAACAGGCCGCGTTTTTAATTCGGTCCTCGTAAAAACTGGTTTTGATGCTACGGAGCTCTTTTTTGTAGGATTTTACCGCGGCGCGGAATGCTTCTTTCCGTTCCTCGGTTTTTTCCTTCCTCCAGATACGTTCGTATCTTTTGCAAGCCTTACGTAGCAGATTGAGTTCCGGGGTATACCAGGGTGATGGATTAACTCTCTTGATGTGTCTAAGAGAGTGGGTTTTGGGCAGGATGGCGTCCAGCGATTGGGTAATCCAGGTACTGAATTTTTTGTCTCCTACTAAGGTGTTATTGGGGGAATGAGGAACGTTTTCTCGGAGTTTGGCTGCCCAGACGTCTGGATCCATTTTTTGCCATTGTCTGGAATACGTTCTGATTTTTGGGGGTGGCGGGGGCACGGTGATAATGTCCCATACTAAGGGAACCAAAAAGTGGTCCGTCCAGGGAAGGGGGATATGGTCCAGGGATCTAAGGTTGGGGATGTTGGAAAAAATGGGGTCGAGCAGTTGCCCTTTTTCGTGAGTGGCCTGTGGGTTTTTAAGGTCTAGTCCCATTAAGGTGAGATCCTGGAGTAGTTCATTGGCCGGTTTGTCGTCTTGGTCCAGGAAATGTACATTCAGGTCTCCTAGTAATAGGTAGTTAGTGGTGGATGTACATTTGATGGAGGTCTGGTCAGCAATTTTAGTCGGAAAGTCCCCTAAATTGCCTGGTGGGCGATATATCAGCGTTCCTGATATCGAGGTGACAGGGGAGATTGTAATGGTATAGTGGCAGCTTTCGTAGCCCTTGATGTTGCCATCAGACGTTTTACAGGTGAGGGTGTCTTTGATGATTATTGCAAGTCCACCTCCCCTACCCTCTGGTCTATTCTGTGAGCACATAACGTACCCGGGGGGGAGTGCTAAAACGATGTCTGGGCCACTACTGGAAGTAAGCCAGGTTTCTGTTAAAAACAGAATATCTAAGGCATTGTTGGTAATTAGGAGGTTCACTTCTTGTGCATGTTTCACGAGCGACCTGCAGTTAAGTAGGCCTAAGTACAAACCCTTTGATGCCCCGGTCTGATTGATGGGGTTACAGCGGTCACAGCCGGAGAATTGTGTGTCTCTGGTTAGGATGCGCAAGCAGGAGGGATGTTTATTGGTGTTCAAGGCTAGCAGCTCATCCCGGGTGTAGGTCAAGTTGTTAGGGTCTGCCACGGCCAGAGTGACTGGGCCTAAGGCCGGCTGGGCCCGGACGGGCCCAGACGGGCTTGCCTTTGGCGCGCCTTCGGCGCGCTGACGGCGCGCCCGCTGCGCCCGTCCGCTGCGCGTCCGGTGATTGCACATCTTTGTATGGGTGGAAGAAGGGGCGGGTGGGCGTGGCCTGTGTAGGCGTGGCCTCGGTTCCTCGCCTTCAATGGCGTCAGCTAGTTTGTTTTCCTCGAGTTTGTTGCAGCGAAGAAGTCGCTGTTCAGGCGCTTTAATAGTCCGTTCTGGTTGTGCCAGGGGGTGAGTACATTTTTAAAAACAAGATAATAGTGGGTAAAGTGCTACAGGAAATACAATTTTAAAATATGTGACCTCCCGGCTTCCGCCTCAGGAGTATAGCAGGCTCTGGGGTAGTCGCGCTGTCAGCAGCGTTTTATACTTTGTTTTGGGCGGGTGGGCGTGGCCTGTGTAGGCGTGGCCTCGGTTCCTCGCCTTCAATGGCGTCAGCTAGTTTGTTTTCCTCAAGTTTGTTGCAGCGAAGAAGTCGCTGTTCAGGCGCTTTAATAGTCCGTTCTGGTTGTGCCAGGGGGTGAGTACAATTTTAAAAACAAGATAATAGTGGGTAAAGTGCTACAGGAAATACAATTTTAAAATATGTGACCTCCCGGCTTCCGCCTCAGGAGTATAGCAGGCTCTGGGGTAGTCGCGCTGTCAGCAGCGTTTTATACTTTGTTTTGGGCGGGTGGGCGTGGCCTGTGTAGGCGTGGCCTCGGTTCCTCGCCTTCAATGGCGTCAGCTAGTTTGTTTTCCTCGAGTTTGTTGCAGCGAAGAAGTCGCTGTTCAGGCGCTTTAATAGTCCGTTCTGGTTGCGCCAGGGGGTGAGTACATTTTTAAAAACAAGATAATAGTGGGTAAAGTGCTACAGGAAATACAATTTTAAAATATGTGACCTCCCGGCTTCCGCCTCAGGAGTATAGCAGGCTTTATTCCAGTGAAACACTGCTCAGCCCGCCTCTCAGGAAAAAAAAAAAAGGCGGGAACCTCTGAGGTAATCTCAACTCGGAAGAGCTGTCCCTTCGTGTCTCGAGGTCCGCGCTTATTACAATTTCTGAATTTAACCAGCAGTTCTCCTCACGGTCCCCTCAGAAGCCTTAATATTTTGACAACATTTCACCACCGCTGAGCCATGTACAGATGTTGAAAGCAAGGACCACGCATAATGAGTTAACTTTCCTTTATTGGGACGGAGTGCCGGGAAAACACAACCGCTTACTTTCGAACGGTCGGCGCCAATGCCACAAGATGGCCGCCTTCCGTTTCCGCTACTCCCCTTCCTGTTCTGCCTAGCGGAACACTAGAACGCTACGCTAAAGCGTTACCACATATCTCCCCCCTTTAATCACAGTGAATTAACAATAAAAGTTCTTACTTCCAGTCCATGTTAAAGTCTTTAAATCTTTCTGGTGTCTTCACCTCTCTCCCAACTCTGGTTCTCACCTTCACCTCTCTCACATTGCATTCCTGTTCCCTTCTAGCTGCGTGCTCTCCCCCTCTGTCACCATCTTTGCCTGTCACCTCCTCGTTCCTCTCTTCATTGCATCTACTCCTCTGTCCTTCTCTCTCTCTTCTGCTCCACCTTCATCCTCATCTACTTTCTGCATACCTTCTTCTACGTCCTCACTTCTCCTCCTGCTACTTCCTTCTTCTCCATCTTCCACGACATTCTCTGATCCTTCTTCCACTTCACCTTCCCATTTGATGATCTTGCTGCATCTGGCCATCCTGTCCTGTGACCATACCTTTCCATCGCTAAGCAAGGCTGACCGGGCGTACGGCTCTAAAACTTGTAAAGGCGGTGAGAACTTGCTTTCGCCTTTCTTCTTGAGGACCGCTAGTTTGACTCTCACCCAGTCCCCCTTCTCCAGTTCCGCTCTCTTCACATTATGACTTCTGTTGAAGTGTGTCGTGTAGATCTCTTATGCTCTCTCCAGGTTTCTCTTCACCACTGCCGGAGACCACTTGCTTTGTATCACCAGCTTCCTCCACGCCAGGTTATCCTTGGTGAACGCTTCTCTCCCTCTCAAGATCTTAAAGGGGCTGTATCCAGTGCTTCCCGGTGTGATCCTGTATGCCCAGATCATCCTTTCCAGTTCCTTCTCCCAGTCTAAACCATCATTGATGGCAGCTTGGATGGTTCCCATAATTACGCGATTAAACCGCTCCACTTGGCCGTTTCCCGAAGGATGATAGATGGGCGTGTGCTTCACTTCTATTCCATTTCTCTCTGTGAAGGTCATCCACTTTGCCGAGGTGAACTGAGGTCCATTATCGCTAATGATGACTTTCGGAATTCCTTCTCTTATGAAGGTGGATTGCAGGAAGTTCACCACTGCCTCCGTGTCCATGTTTTCTCTTATTTCTATTTCCGGCCATTTGGAGAATTTGTCTACAAGGGCCACTACATATTTCTGTGTCCCGGCTTTATTTAGGACTGGTCCCAAAATGTCCACTGACAGCATCTCCCAGGGTCCATCTGGTATTGGGAATTTTCCCAGAGGGGGTCTGATTAGGCTTTGCGATTTGTCTGCTTTTGCACATGATTCGCACTGCCTCACATGCCTTTCGACCTGCACGTCGATGGCTGGCCACCAGTAAGCTTGCCTGGCAAGGGCTTTGGTCTTGGTGATGCCCTGGTGCCCTTCATGTAGCAAGACCATTAGATGTTCCAGTATGCCTTGGGGTGGTACCACTTTGTCCCCTCTCAACAGGAAGATGGGATTCTCTGCCAGCGACAGTTCCTCTCTCACCTCCCAGTATCTCCGGAGTTTTTCCTTTAGGTGTCTCTTCTCTGGCCATCCATGAATGACATAACCCTTGATAGCTTCTAGATCAACATCCGCCTTGTATGCTTCTTCCCACTCTTGCATGCTTATCACTTTTTCAGCTTCTTGGATCGTGGCAACAACATAACCTTCCCACTTCTGTTCTTCCTGGCCGCTCGCGTCTTCCATAGCTGCCGCTCTGCTGAGAAAATCAGCCACCTTGTTCTGTGGTCCAGGAATGTGTTCCACATCGTATACGAAGTCCAAAAGGCGCAGAGTCATTTTTGCTATTCTTGGTGTGGCGTGCGCATGGCCACTCGAGGTTAGCACTCGGACCAAGGGTTTGTGGTCTGTCTTTACTAGGAACCTTGCTCCCCATAAGTATTGGCGGAACCTCTCCATGGCCCACACAACAGCTAGCATCTCCTTCTCGATCACGCTAAACTTTTCTTCGTTGGGGGCTAGTGATCTGGATGCGAAGCTGACAGTTTGCATTTCGCCCGTCTCTGACCGCTGCATTAAGACTGCCCCTAGACCCCGGTCGCTGGCGTCCGTCGTGAGAATGGACTCTGCACTGGGGTCGAATCCTTTTAGGGGGATGGTGGCACTCATCTCTTTCTTCAGTGACTCGAATTCCGCTTGTTCCTCCTGACCCCATAGGAATTTGTTCTTCTCCTTGAGCAACTGGCGTAGGTGATGCGTCTTGGAGGCAAAGTGGGGTACAAACTTGCTGTAGTATTCGGCCATTCCCAAGAATGACCGAACATCTTCTTTCTTGCTTGGGGTGGGGGCATCTTGAATGGCCTTCATGTTTGCAGTTTTGGGTTTGATCCCTTCTTCACTTACTTCGTGGCCCAGATACGTGACCGACTGTACTCCCAATTTGCACTTCGCCCATTCCGCTGTCAACCCGTTGTCCTGTAAGATTTTGAGTACTTTATGAAGTTTTTCATTGTGGTCGTGCATGGACTTTCCCATCACCAAGATATCATCTTGAAAGAACTGGACGTCATCAACACCTTTCAGCAACTTGTGCATCATCTTCTGGAAAACCGCGGCCGCAGATGCTAGGCCAAACGGCATTCGTACGAATTCATAACAGCCAAACGGTGTGATGAACGACGTGAGGTGAGTGCACGAGGGGTGTAACTTTACTTGGTGATAGGCCGATGATAGGTCCACGGTTGAGAACCATTTGATGTTCTTTGTCTTTGCCAGCATTTCGTTTATGCGTGGTAGGGGAAACTTGTCGATGATTATATTCTTGTTTAACTCCCTCAGGTCCACGCACAACCGGACCTTGCCGTTCGGTTTCTGAGCCACCACTAACGGGGAAAGCCACTCCGCACTTTCTATGGCTCTGATCACTCCTTCCTTTTCGAGTCTGTCCAGCTCCTGTTGTACCGCTTCTCTGCTCCGGAATGGGATATTTCTCACTTTGTGCACCACCGGAGCCGCTCCTTCCTTCAACTTGATAAGGTGCTTGTATCTGGTCAGCTCCCCTATTTGGCCATTGAATACTCTTGGGTACGCCCGTTTCCACAAGTCGATGCCCTCTCTTCTATCCATGTCCATAAGGAGGATTTTCTCGATTCCTCCTGGGTTGGGTTGGATCCCTAAGGCACCCTGGTCTCTCCAACTTAACACCGAGGGGCCTTTCTCCGCTATGTATAGTTTGCATGTGGCTTGGCGGCCTCTGAACTCAAACGATAGAGGGCAATACCCCAACATTGGGATTTTCTGTCCAGTGTATGTGACAGGACGCAAGTCCATGGGGTGTAGGTTCTCTCCGTGCGTGGACACGAACTTGTCCTCCCACACTTTCCTTTGAATTATGGAGATGGGAGCACCGCTGTCCGCTATCATTTCCAACGGTATTCCTCCGATGTGCATGTCCAATCGGGGCTTGTCGGTTCCTGACCATTCCATCTCCAGCACCTGGACGTCTATATACAGGATTTCATCCAATTCTTCTGTTTCCTCCGATTCAGTGGTTTCGCCCTGCTGTTCTTGGTCCACGTACTTGACGGCTGTTCCTTTTGGTTTTCGGCGGCACACTTTTTCGTAGTGGCCAAATATTCCACAAAATGAACATTTAGCCCGGAACGCTGGGCACACCTTATCGTTCCTGAGGTGCGTAGTACTCCCACACCTGTAGCAGCTTTGACGTCCTCCTTTGTTTGCTCTCTGATCTGCTGAATTGTTGGATTTTGGGCGTCTGCTGTCCTGATTCCTCTGCGGCTCTCTTTGCTTGGGACGCTCTCCTCTTGTCTGCGTCATTATCTTGCACACCGTCTGCGTACTTCCTGTTTCCTTTTTGGCGGCTTGGGCGCAGCGTTTGGATAGTTCGACTTTCTTTACCATCGCCCAAATTTCTTTGAGAGGGGCATCTACATTTACCCATAGCTTCTCCTGGACATGGGTGCTCGAAGTGTGCATGATAATCTGGTCCCTGATTAGGTCATCGTGTAGTGTCCCAAACTTGCATGTGAGTGCCAGTTTTTGCAGGGCTACCACATACTCATCTACAGTCTTATTACTCTTCTGTTTCCTTTGGAAGAAGTTGTAACGGTCTATGGCAACACATACCACAGGCCTGAAGTGTGCGTCTAGGTCGGCAATGGCGTGGCCGAATACATCAGTGTCCGCGGCATCTCTTTCTATTTTCACGATGGTGTCGTAGACTCTAATCCCTTCCGGGCCCAGATTGTGTAGCAAGATTTTTTTTCTTCTTTTGCTGGAGTATGGCGCGCCTGCTTCCTCCTCTAGCGCGTCGAGGTAGTTGAGGAAATATCTCTTCCAGTCCTCCCATAGTCTCTCCGGTTCCCCTGGATTGGTTAGGAATGGCACGAGCTGTGTGAGGGACGATGACTGTACCGCCATGTTGTCCGCTCTACGTCTGGTGGGCTGGATGGGGACAGTCCTCCCCGGGGGGCTACCTGGTGCGTTTTGCCCGGCCGGGTCCTTTGCCTCAAGGTCACTGTCACTGTCTTCTTCTTGTAGCGCGTGTTCGGGAGTAGGTAGCGTCTGTGTGTCTTCCTCTCCTTCTGCCTGCGTGTCTGCCACCCCTTCAGGGCGAGTGTTGGATGGCTCCCCTCTGCCCTCTCTCAGGTCCGCCAGCTTGCCTAGCCAGGCTATTCCTCGCCGAGATCGGTGCTCCCCTTTGCCCTTGGCTTGCCTCCTGCTGCACGGGCACTATCGCTATGCTCGCCTATGTGGTGGCCAGTGGGCTTGTGACTGGGGTTAATGGCTCCGTAATGCGCGGTGACTGGGGTGCCAGCAGGCTTACCTCCACTGTCTGAGCTTCTTCTGTGCTCGGTAGACTGTAGGGCACGCTGTGTATTGCTCGTTGTGGCCCTCTGCCACGCTCCGTTGCGTTCCTTATCACTTTCCCTTTTTGTTCGGTTGAGCATGTAGCCTCCTTAGACCCTGCACTCCCAGCGCAGCACGCTTCTAGTGGGTCGGCGTCACATCTGAATCCTCGTCGCCATTGTACAGATGTTGAAAGCAAGGACCACGCATAATGAGTTAACTTTCCTTTATTGGGACGGAGCGCCGGTAAAACACAACCGCTTACTTTCGAACGGTCGGCGCCAATGCCACAAGATGGCCGCCTTCCGTTTCCGCTACTCCCCTTCCTGTTCCGCCTAGCGGAACACTAGAACGCTACACTAAAGCGTTACCACAAGCCACTCCTAGTTATCGCGTTTCTTCCTTCGCACTCGGGCAGATCCACAGACAACAGTTGGCCACTCGGGACGCACTTTCTGAGGCGTTCAATCCTCACGTCAGGCTGGTCACACAAGCGGGGACGCGAGGGGAAGCACCACGCAAAACGCCTACTTCAACTTGCCAGAGGACCGATCAATGCTGTGTTAAATATATATGTCTTTCCCCTATGTTGTTTCTAAAGACCGACGGTAGCCTTAGAACAAACTGCTTCACTACGAACTCAACCCCCTTCAAGGCTAAGCCGTACGTTCCTTCAGGCACCGCGATTACATCAGGCAAGCTTCCCAGTCCGGCGGTAACATTCAATCCCGCCCCTCACAGCAAACTCTTCACCTTTCAAGGCAAATCCGTTTGTTTTGTCAAGAGCCACAATTTCACATGGAAGGCTTCCCTGTCCACACTCTTGACGTAGATATTTTACATGTGTGGCAATTACTTAAATGCGCACTCGCAGTCAGCGCTTCCTTAACCACACATTTCCTGTGTTCATGGGAACACTTCCCGCCTCTCTCTAAAACGGTGAATACCACATCACCTAGAGTTGACCTGGACCAAGGTGTGACTTAATCACCAACAGCCCTCATACGAGTCACCCTGCTCACCCGTCAGGACGCCTCACGCTGCAATGAACGGCTGATAACTCCTAGTACCTCAGATCACCGCAGGTCAAAGGCGCGGGACTGCCCTTCATTAACCTCAATTAGCCTGCAGACAACGCTTCTCAGGGGAGGATGTGCTGCTGTCCCTGTCACAGCATCCCGTCCTCGTCACCACCAAAATGTGAAGTAACGTGACGCTACACAAAACGGTAAGTTGCAAATCTTCTTTATTTATAAGTAGTAACGAGGCACATCCCCAGCTGCAGGCACTGGGTGAGACTCGGGCTCTCTCTCAGTGAACGTTCTATGACCGCCTTCAGTAACGTTCCAAGGTGATACCAACATGGGAGGGGAAGGAGGGGGAGAGCGGGAGAGGGGGAGACTAGTGGCAGGTTACAACACTCCGTTTTCCCCGTTCTTTTCCTCTTCATTTCTCAGCATCCTCCCCGCCGCACCATGCAGTCTCACAGTACAAAAGCAGTGCTTAATTTGTATAAACAAAAAAATAGTGTGGAGGCTCAAAGCGTTTTTTATCAGCCTGTGCAACGCTGCTGCATACTGAAGGTGCCTGGCCTTGATTCCCCCTAAGACCGCTTCCTTCCAACACCCTACACTTCCTGTCTCTTTATCTCATGAACACCAAGGCTGCCTGGTCTTGATTCCACCTCATGACTCTTTCTTTCACCACCAGAAACTTTTGTCTCTTTAATTCATCAATACCAAGGCTGATTAGTGCTAATCCCACCTCACACCCCATTTCTTCCGCCCTTTACAGTTCCTGTCTCTTTATTTCATGAACACAGACTCCATCTCTTGACTCTTTCTTCCACCCCCTGCACTTCCTGCCTCTTTATCTCGTGGACACCAAGGCTGACCGGTCTAGATTCCAACACCTGACTCTTTCTTCCACCCCCTGCACTTCCTGCCTCTTTATCTCAGGGACACCAAGGCTGTCCGGTCGAGATTCCACCACCTGACTCTTTCTTCCACCACCCTGCCCTTCCTGTGTCCTTTTCTAGCTCTTGCTGGTGCATTTTCATGCTTGCTTTCATCATTTGATATCGTTTCTTATTGTTTTCTTCCTCCTTCTTTCTCCTTTTAGATCCTATCTCTCTCTCTTGCACTGGGTTATGATGATAAAAAATAAGAGCTACCCCCAAAAATGAAAGTCAGTGCCCACCATCTGCACCCATCAGCATTGGGCATATCACAGGAAAGCCCTAGGTGGGAAGAGGTAAGGGCTTAGAGCTCTTAGTAGGGCCTCTAATTGACCATTATTAAAACCCAGATCTCAGTGCAGGCCCTCAAGCTTCCATTTCATTTAAAGATCCGAACTTACTTTGGGTAAATGTTTGAAATTATAATACAAAATGCCCTGTTTAACACTCACTAAAGTTGCACTGTTTTAACTGACTCACCAAAGAATGAACAACCCCACGCGCTCCATATAAAATGTCTTCATTCTAAAATGAGGCAATAATTAATCACCAGCATGGTTCCTAAGTGACAGTCCTCAAGCCATCAAAGAAGGTGCCAAGCACAGGGTGCACACGTGGCCCAGGGAAGCACTGGGCCCTGTACAGATCCTCTCTACTTCTACCACTGCAAGGAAGAAAGGAAACATGTTCTAAAGTCAGTTATACCCCTATGGGAGACTCCAACACCTTCTACCCAAACCTATTAAGCTGTAGAGGCTGCCTGGTCCAGTACCAGTGTGCAGTGTGAGCCAGGCAGCTGAACTGGGAGGGGCCAGAGATTACAAGACCCCCACTTACACCCACCGGTAACCCGCTATCAGTCGAGTGCATGTGACACTTCACGTGGGGTTCACGCTTTGGAAGCACTCTTCCTTGTGACTGGACATTTGATTTTACACCTTTGCACGCATACGTCTTGATTGAGCAAATATGGATTGGACAACAAGATACTTTAAAACCTTGTGATTACAGACTTAGGGTCAGATGCATCAAAGGATTTTGCCCATTCTGTGTCTATGGGAAAATGTGTTCATGCATATGCCCCTATGCCTTTATTTATTCTTTATTAGCCCTGATGAAGTCTACTGTCACATCTGCAGCATAGACGAAACATGTGTTGAACTTGGCTAAGAATTGAAAAACATTTTTGGAAACATGTAAAAATAAAGACTATTGGTGGAATATCCATGACAGAACTCTAGGTTTAATTATTTGGGAGTGCTCGAAGCTTTGTGCATGAGGCAGGCAGCTGAGCAGGGTGGGGCCTGAGTTTACAAGATCAGAATTCTGTGTCATCCTTCATCTGATATTTTCTTCTAATCTTTAAGCATCCCTTTACTTAGGACCCAAGTCAAGGAATCGTGGGATCCCCCCTCACACCAACATGTTCTTCAAGTCTCAGGTCAATGGTGTATGTTGCTCCCTGAGGACTATCTGAAGGTCCCTATGAGTTGGGGCATAACACAGGCCGGTGCAGCCCCAGCGGTGCGGGAGGGGCCCAAGCTCCAGAGGGCCCCCTCAGCACAGCACTCTGTCCGGATAACTCCTGATTGAGCCCGGAGGTGGTCCCTCCACATACCTTGCAGGGAGGCCCCCTCAAGTTTCTTTACACCAGTGCCTATGAGGTTCTCTCATCTCATTGCTCAAACAAGATCAGACTATTTTGGATGTTGAAATTCCCCATTTCCAGTTAGACCTAGGCAAGTTCTTTCTACCTGGATTGCCACTGACAATAAATCATTCACTTGAGAAAGCATGACACTGTGAAATCAGGAGAGACTTTCTCCTAACACCAGTGTGAAATGCTGTCTTTACTGTGGAACCTTGCATGAGCTCCACAAGTCTTTACCTGTGCATGCTTCATGGATGGTGCCTATAAGCCGTTCCATGTATCCATCCACCGAGCTCCAACATTGCATCGTTTCATTGCACACCCTTCGCTCACCCAGGCTCAGTTTTCTGCCAATCCTCATGTCACCCAATGGAGTGGCTGCTTTGGTGACCCACCCATGAGTCCACTGAAGGTTTAAAGTACCCCGTGCTCTTGGTTAGCTCACACTTTGCATTTCTCACTCTCCCGCAGTCCTCTTTCCCTCTAATAGCAGTTTTAGAAGAGCCTTGAGGCGGCTGTATTCATTCAACCTCAGAGTACAACAAATGCGTTCTCATTCACTGTAGCAAACATCACAAGAAGATGAGAATCCTGAAACATTTTTCTTGCATTGCTGCTGAAAGGAGGCACCAGAAGCGATGGATGTGGGACATGACATCCACAGCCCGAGAGGGTGGTGAAGCAAGTTCATGTCAGCAGAGATGGATTCAAATCATATTTCGTCTCTGTGGCAGCACCATCCATAAACACAACCACAGTATTGGGGGAGTAGCTGAAGCCTAAACACTCAGCTGACATCACTGCTACAATCTGCCCAGAAGGGGAGGTTACTTATGCTCGCGATTTCCTCCACATGCGCTCCTTGGAAAATCGTTGGCGTTCAGAACATACATATGTCTTTCGTCTTGAGCCAATGCAATGCAGCGGTAAAGTGCATGGATTGGCCATTATTTGCAACAATCTCTTAAGCAATGTCTCATCTGCCACTCAATAAAGGAAATTGTCAAGACAAAGGGTCGGGACGGTGCCAAGCAAGTTGGAGCCTTTGCCAGATCAGTGCTATCTTGGTTCAGTTTGGAGGCAACATCCACCTGAACATGTGCTATCGCGAAGTCTCTTGAGCTCTCGTGGTTCGTTGTCAGCATCGCTGGTGGTACTGGTGTGCTGCCTTTTTGGTGTTCCGCTACACTTCAGTTTTATTCAGAGGATGATGATTGTCACATGCATCTGACTTCTTCCTAAGTCTTTCTTGAATGGATCCTTATCATTGTTTTCCCTGCTCCGCAAGAAGACGAGTGGAGTTAGAGACGGGCTGTGCCTTGAGGTCCCCTGTTGTTTCTGAAGACCTGAACCCTTGGCTGCAAGATCAGGGACATCTCTTGGTGCTCTCTGGAATGCTACTGCTTAACAGAACTAGCCCTCATGGACAATTTTCTTCTAGCAGTACTTCTGACCTTTATCAATAAATATGTGTCCTATCCACAATGTTCAGACAGTGGGCATCAGACTTCAACTCAAGACTTTCAAATCCAAAGCCATCAGCTCTTACTAACTATTGTGAAGAAGGAATGACTGCTAAACGGGGTGAGCCTCTAAGGAGTCTGAACATCCACAGATGCTGCTGGTGAATACTCTGTTTGGTCGCTGACTGCACAGGAATATCTCCTTATCTGACAGAGGTTCAGAAGTTCTCATCCCAGCCGGAGAACTCCTCTTCTGCGGAACTCTGGGCAATAGAGCACCTCCTGAAATTGACATACGGCGGCCCCTGGAGACGAAGAAAAAAAAGCAGTAGTTAGTATGGCTTGTGCAGAGAGGACCAGTGAGTACTGCAGAAAGAAGAGCCCTGCTGCCACTCTGAGAGCAGGAGGGGTACGTCAAATCAAGTCCCACAGGCATCTTAGTCCCCTTTTAAGGAGACCCCTCAGTAAAGATACTACATGGCAATATGTTCACGCCCGCTAGCACCAAGTGTTGCATCCTGGAACTCCAGCCAACAGAATGAACCACACACCCCTTACGGTGTGTATATGTCTATGTGGTTGTATGTGTACGAGTCTGTGTGCGTATGTGTGTGTGTCTGGTTGTGTGTGTGTGTGTGTGTGTGTGTGTGTATGTGCGAGAGTGTGTGTGCATTTGTTTGTGTAAGCATGTGTGTCTATATGTCTGTGTGTCTGTATGTGTCTGTGTGTGTGTGTCTATGAGTGTGTCTGGTTGTGTGTGGGGTTGTGTGTGTTTGTGTGTGTCACCTACAAGGACGGGTTGATTGAACAGACGCAGAGATTTTTTCATCCCGGTGTTAGTGTTTTTATGCAGTAGCTGTGAAAAGGGCATTTACAAGAAGGGAAGGACAAAGTTGAGTTCACCCTTATTAATCCGAAGAGGGATTTGTGATCACCCATTAAGGTCAGTACTATTGGGACGCACATGTCTAAGGCCCAGTTCTAGCTGAGGAAATTGTGAAACATATTGTGACAGGTCTCATTGTCACAATTCTGGGGAGATAACTCCAGTCAAGTCTGTGATCATTTCGTCATGAAAATTAGATATCGGGAGGAATGTTTCCCCGTTACATAGTCCACACGCAGAAACTACAATTTTAAAGTGCTGGGATACGTTATAATGTAAAGCCTGAAGAAGGTGGTTGGACCTGCTGTACCACCGAAACGCGTCGCTTCTTGGTCTTCTTTGAATATAACCTCTGTGCATATTGATTGGTGTTGTTGTTTTTTTGATAACATTTTTATGTTGAATGGATCATCAATGTTGTCCTGTACCGTAGATTTGTACTGTGTTTTATATTTTGTTATATATTGCGGAGTAATTTTTGATGAAATTGTATTTTAATATAACCTATTGCATTTACTTGGTGAATAAGGCATTCATATATTTGATTTTTTGGCAACTGTTATAGTCTCTTAGTGATTGGGTTTTTGAGTGATTAATTAAGAATGCTATTGTTGTTTCCCAAAGGGAATTCTTTTCTGACCTTCGTGTGTGTGTGCACATGTGTGTGTGTGTATGTGTGAGAGTTTTTGTGTATGTTCATATGTTTGTGTGTGTGTCTGTATGTGTGTGTTTGTGTGTGCATGTGTGTCTGTGTGTGTCTGTATTTGTGTATGTCTGTGTGTGTGTCTAGTTTTGTGTGTGTATGTTTGTGTGTGTGTCTGTATATGTGTATATATATATATATATATATATATATATATATATATATATATATATATATATATATATATGTGTGTGTGTGTATGTGTTTGTGTGTGTCTGTGTGTGCCTGGTTGTGTGTGCATGTGTGTATATGCGAGGGTGTTTGTGTGTGCATATGTTTGTGCGTGTGTATATTTGTCTGAATGTGTATGTGTGTGTCTGTGTGTGTGTGTAGTTGTGTGTGTGCATATGTGTCTGAATACCCTCTTAGCCCAGTGAACAGTGGAGTCAGTAGGCCTCCATGCCTGTCTGTCTGTGTGTGTGTGTGTTTTGCTGTGTGCCTGTGTGTGTGTGTATATATGTGGGGGGGGGGGTGTATGTGTGTGTGTGTGTGTGTGTGTGTGTGTGTGTGTGTGTGTGTGTGTACGGTGGTCAGTAGGACTCCTTGTCTGTGGTCTGCACTAGATGGTAGTCACTTTTGCTCTGGGCCACCTGGGTCCATCTCTGAGGGCAGGGCCTGCATGCACATATCTGCTGCCTCTCTCTCTCCCCACAGCCAGCGGTGTCACTTGTGTGGCATGTGGTGCCCGGCTGGATTCATTGGTGCAGTCTCAGATCTCCTGGCAGAGTGAACCCTGGCTCCCTCTTTCCTGTCCGAGACAAGCATTGCTTTGCAGATGGTCTCCCTGTCTGCAGCTGGACTGGTCTGAGGAGGGGCAGGAGGCGGGCATGGCCTGGGCATGGGGTACTCATGTGGGTCTACGCCCCTCTAGGACTGATGGTGTGCATAGAGATTCAATAGGTGCACAGCACGGCTCGCGCCGGGCCTGGCCAAATAGGAAGAGAAATACTCGTGTGAATGGTCCGTATGCTGTATATTATAATGGTTATGATTCTTATTATTAGCGTTTATCATTATTATTATTTGAAATGCTTATGATAACTCTTCTTTCCATAGATTGCTCTCAAAGTTATGCAACCCTGTAATTCACAGATGTTTGCACTATTTCATATTAGTGGCCTAGGAAGGATGGAAGACTGAGTTGTCCTCCCCAGCATTGGAGCATGTGATCTGCAGGTCACACACAGATAGATGTCATCAAGGAGCTATTACCACGCAAAGGCCGTTTCTAGATGTAACTGCATCTAAGTCATCATTTCAGAAAAGTAGGAATCAGCATTTCTAAAAAGCACACATGCAGTAGATCACGTGAAGCCGCCATCTTGATAAAGGTCTTTTATCACAAAAAGAGCAACACCCCCTCCTATGTGCCTTTGGTGTGACCTTTGGGAACCTGCCCGTGGGAGACCTGTCCCTTCACATAGAGTGCCCTGTCTCTAGGGGAGCAGAGGATATGACTATTAGTGAGTCCACAATATAGGAGAGAAAGAACTAAAATAGTGTCAAGTGCCACACATTATAAAAACACCAGGTGTGACACCTTATAGAACACCGGCTGTGTGTATGTCTGTAATGTAGGCCAACATGTTTCGGCATGATTGAGGTTTTATAAGGCCCAGGAGGTTGATGAAGGATTACAGCTACCAGTGCTTAGTTTGTAATAAATATAAGTGCCAGGGTCCTCGTCAAGAGGCCACTGCAACTTGCACCCCTCACTGCTCCTTCCTGCCAATGACAGCACCAACATAACTACTAAGCAATTACACTCCTACAAGTGTGACAATCCAGACTGTTTCAGGCCCCCAAAGCTATACGATTAGTTTGGACGACAGATATTAGTTATATTTAATGTATGCTTAATTAGAAAACAACTATTATTGTGCTCACCTCTAAATCATACAAACAGTGCTGCCATGTGGCAGACTGTCAGACGTGCTAGTGTTGACAATTAAGTGCAGGCGCAGAGCACTGGAAACCACAGGCTCAAATTAAGCACTGCCCCTGTCCCACTTGGTGCTCCCACGAGGTGTCCTTTCATCAATGAATCACACTTGGTTACTCTATTTACACATTCATTTTCGTACTCTAATTGGACAGTTCTTAGTGATAGGATATGTTTAAGATATTTATTAATTTCTTAGATAGTATGTATGTATGTATGTATAGGCATTTATATAGCGCACTACTTACCCGGAGAGTCCCAAGGCGCTTCGACCGCTGCGAAACCCTTCCTGGCTTCCCTGAGAGATGGTCCCTTAATGGGTATCTCCAGGGTGAGACCAGGCATCCCCGGCGGTCAGTAGCTCCCTCAAATACCTGTGATATAGGATTGTAGGGGAAGTTTATTCTTTTCCTTTTTATTAATTTAGACACCTGATAGAGGGTGGCTGAAATCACAGACCTCTGGAAATCTGCAGAATAAGGAAGCTCTTCCTGGGGTCACACCAGCTTTGTAACCTGTGGCCCCCTGATCATCCTGTGTAATAAGGGCACAGAATTAAAGGAATGCAAGGCACAGTCATGCTAAGTCCTGGGCCAGTTGGTGTTTTTCCACCAAAGATCTCTGCATTCACCTCAGGTCAGAGGACAGTTGGGGCTGTAATGAAGAGGCAGAAGGCAGGGAGGTTAGCTTTAGAATGTATTTCGAAGAAAGAAGCCCTGAAAACAGCAGCTAATCAGATATCACCTTTGAAACTGCACCAGGCAAATTCCCTTCCCTAGAATAAAAATCGTAACACCTGGAAGCACACGCAAACACGCATGTATACATGAATCCCCAACACTGTACAATTCCCTCCTTTACGCTAGAAAAATAAATAAATACAAAAATGAAGTAATAATTACTCTGGGCCCAATTCACAAAGGGACTTATGTGTAGTAAAGTTATGAGTGAGGAGTCTCTGCACTCAGGGGGAATCGCCACACTCGGGGCAGAATGATTGCACGGCGCACTCGATGCAGTGTGCCGTGCGCAGATCGGGCATTCTGCCCTGAGTTCGGACATTCTGACCTGAGTTCGGACATTCTGACCTGAGTTCAGACATTCTGCCCAGAGTTCGGACATTCTGCCCTGAGTTCGGACATTCTGCCCTGAGTTCGGACATACTGCCCTGAGTTTGGACATTCTGACCTGAGTTTGGACATTCTGACCTGAGTTTGGACATTCTGCCCTGAGTTCGGACATTCTGCCCTGAGTTTGGACATTCTGCCCTGAGTCCGGACATTCTGCCCTGAGTCCGGACATTCTGCCCTGAGTCCGGACATTCTGCCCTGAGTCCGGACATTCTGCCCTGAGTCCGGACATTCTGCCCTGAGTCCGGACATTCTGCCCTGAGTCCGGACATTCTGACCTGAGTTTGGACATTCTGACCTGAGTTTGGACATTCTGACCTGAGTTCGGACATTCTGACCTGAGTTCGGACATTCTGCCCTGAGTTCGGACATTCTGCCCTGAGTTCGGACATTCTGCCCTGAGTTCGGACATTCTGAGACATTCTGCCCTGAGTTCGGACATTCTGCCCTGAGTTCGGACATTCTGCCCTGAGTTCGGACATTCTGCCCTGAGTTCGGACATTCTGACCTGAGATCGGACATTCTGCCCTGAGTTCGGACATTCTGCCCTGAGTTCGGACATTCTGCCCTGAGTTTGGACATTCTGCCCTGAGTTTGGACATTCTGCCCTGAGTTTGGACATTCTGCCCTGAGTTCGGACATTCTGCCCTGAGTTCGGACATTCTGCCCTGAGTTCGGACATTCTGCCCTGAGTTCGGACATTCTGCCCTGAGTTCGGACATTCTGCCCTGAGTTCGGACATTCTGACCTGAGTTTGGACATTCTGACCTGAGTTTGGACATACTGCCCTGAGTTCGGACATTCTGACCTGAGTTCGGACATTCTGACCTGAGTTCGGACATTCTGACCTGAGTTCGGACATTCTGACCTGAGTTCGGACATTCTGCCCTGAGTTCGGACATTCTGCCCTGAGTTCGGACATTCTGCCCTGAGTTTGGACATTCTGACCTGAGTTTGGACATTCTGACCTGAGTTCGGACATTCTGACCTGAGTTCGGACGGACATTCTGACCTGAGTTTGGACATTCTGACCTGAGTTCGGACATTCTGACCTGAGTTCGGACATTCTGCCCTGAGTTCGGACATTCTGCCCTGAGTTCGGACATTCTGCCCTGAGTTCGGACATTCTGAGACATTCTGACCTGAGCTCGGACATTCTGCCCTGAGTTCGGACATTCTGCCCTGAGTTCGGACATTCTGCCCTGAGTTTGGACATTCTGACCTGAGTTCGGACATTCTGACCTGAGTTCGGACATTCTGACCTGAGATCGGACATTCTGCCCTGAGTTCGGACATTCTGCCCTGAGTTTGGACATTCTGCCCTGAGTTCGGACATTCTGCCCTGAGTTCGGACATTCTGCCCTGAGTTCGGACATTCTGCCCTGAGTTCGGACATTCTGCCCTGAGTTCGGACATTCTGCCCTGAGTTCGGACATTCTGCCCTGAGTTCGGACATTCTGACCTGAGTTCGGACATTCTGACCTGAGTTTGGACATTCTGCCCTGAGTTAGAAGATTCCGACATGAGTGCAGAGCGCTCCACCACGAAAGCGGAGACTCCACCACGAAAGCGGAGACTCCACCACGAGTGCGGAGACTCCACACTCGTAACTTTACCTCACGTATCTTCCTTTGTGAATCGGGCCCTCTGTGTCATGGTCTCTGAATTTACAAGGAAGCTTGAAAACTCTTCCAGCTTTTGTTATATATGCCCCATGTCCTCCATTACAATCAACAATTGACTGGAAGTCTCAGCACCATCACCCTGAGAACCTCTCTTCAGATAAAGTAGATACCTGAACGCCCCCTCCGCCACTTTCATTCCAACCCTCATTTCCACCATCAGCTGCTCCTTCCTGATACACATCATTACACCAGCATCAGGAAGACTTACACTTGGCTCCTACACTTCTTTAATCTTCTTACGTTCCTGATTAGAAAATAAAGACAACTTGCTGAGATGTCACACCTTGCTAATTCTACATTAGCTGGGTTACAATATAATTCAACACATTTTTAAAGGCTGAGAAAATGTACTACTTCCCTTGCCAAAGCATACTCCATTATAAACCTAAAACCATTGTCCTACCTTAGCAACCACCTCCTTAACACCACGACCACTGTCATAGTAAGCTTTATAATGATCCTGTGAGATTTTAATTTTCCTTCTCACAACATCAGGAGACCAGTCCTGTTCTCTACGGCTTGACTTCCAAACAAGATTGCCCTTAGTGGAAGGATCTAAAGAGTCCTCAGTGACACCCGGACCACACCCAATATCACCTTTTAAAAGTGTAACCACAGAACCATTTCCTTCCAAATGGTGACGAGATGTGCACTTGTGTTTTATACCCTTTTTGCAAAAAGAAACTTTCCAAAGCACCAGGCTGGAAATGAGTGCCAGTATCACTCAAAATTGACTTCAGTACACCTTCCCTGGAAAACGTCATCCAAAAGCGTCCTCACAGTCTCAGAATCAGTCCGCTTAACAAAACATACTTCAGACTATTTAGAAAGTAAGTCAAACTAGACAGTCATGAATTCAAAACCTTCTCCACCATCAGAAATGGGTCCTAAGACATCAATCCCTAACCTCCCCAAGGCGAACCAGGACACAGAACGGGAGTAAAGGAAGGACGGTGAGTCCTTATTCTGCACCACAACACTCCGAGCACACTCTTACATCACTCTCTATCGCCCAAACCACACCGCACCACCAATTTTGCTCCTTTACTCTCCTTTTTATTTTTTCCCTATACATAAATACCCTTTGTGATTAAGATTTAGAATGCATTTCATTAGATCAGAGACAGGATTAATTCTGTCTCCTCTCAATTACAAAAACACCTTAATAGGTAAATTCAGACCTTACTTCCCAGAAAGTTTGCAAATCATTATCAAGATCCTTTTTTTCAGGCCAACTATCCCTGATGTGCTCTCTCACTTCCACCAAAACCAATTCTTATTATAACCATCCACCTATTCTTCACTGGAGATTGGGCTCCATTCTACGCATCTTATAGTGGTCTTTGCATACTCTTCCCAATTACTCTGTGTACCTTCTTTTGCAGGAATTGGAGCTTGGCTTACAAAATCAGCCACACTGTTCCTGACACCTGGAACATATTCAGCTATATAATTGTAATCAATCAGTCCAATTGATAATATTGCAACACCTGGAGTCGCCTTAAGCATACCCTTAAAAGTCAACACTTTTTTCAGTGACTTATGATCAGTGCAAAGAATGAATCCAAACAAACATTTCTGAAACTTTTCCATCCCATTAATACATGCAAACACTTCCCACTCGACAATGGAATAACATTCCTCAGTAGAGTTAAAGATCAGGAAGGAAAAGAGATACTGACTTCCTACCCCTCTAGGCCTTTTATAGAACTCCCAGCCCCTTCCCACTCACAGCTATAGTTTAGAGAGATTTGGTACATGGATTAAAAACAAGTAAATGAGTTGCAATCGAATTGTCATCCTTGATAAAAGTCAAAGATTATTTGTGGAGTCTCCTTCCATTCCAATTTGTTCTTTGTCTTACGATGTTGTCTTAACTCAAATATTTTCTGAGAAAAATCGTGCACAAACTAGGCATCAAATTCAGTTAACCCAAAGAAGGACTTTACATCACCCTTGAATGCAGGCGAAGGAGCACAATCGCCTCCACATTTCTTTTTTAGGTAAAATTACCATTCCACTGACTTCATGTCCTACATATGAAACTGGGTGGCAAATTTACATTTTTGGGATTTTGCAGTCAATCCTTGCTTACCAACACACTCAAAACGTATCTCAACCGTTCATGCTGTTCCATAGCAACTTTCCCATAATCAAATTATCATCCTGAAAATACAGGATACCTTCAGATTTCTTGAAAAGTTGATATATTAACCTTTGGAAAACAGCAGCCACAGAAGCTAGTCCAAAAGGCATACAGAACAACTGGAAGCATCCAAAGGGTGTAATAAAAGCCGTTAGTTTCTTGCTATCTTTATGTTGGGGTACCTGGGGGTCGATTGAGCAGGGCCACTTTACAATTCTGAACATGGTCAAAAGTTTTTAATCTTGAGAAAGGGCTACTTAACCTCCTGAATTCAGGTCTCTAATGTTCACATACAACTAAGGGTGTGTGAAATTCACGTAACTTGCTTTTGCCTAATTATGTGAAAATATGGCTAACATACACAAAATCACACTTGATTGCATAAAATACAAATCTGACACTTCATCCTATAACTTAGCACGAAAAGGGGGCCTCGCATACATTTTTGGAACAAGGATGCATTTAAACATAAGCACCACAAACAACAACTGTTCGCATTCAGTTGTTGCCATGACTACGCAGTAAACTTTCACTGTGAATTGTGCATTTGTGGTAAATTTGTACAGCAAATGACAAATAATTACACAGAGTGGCATAATGGCATAGGAAACTCAGGTAATAAGTGTAATGAGAGATTCATGAAATTATGCAAATTACGCTGGTGTAGTTTAAAATTACACAAGACTACACACAGCGTAATTTTCCCGCTGGCTTGTCTTGCCACAACCAAAGGGAAAATCCATTCTGCAGACTCCACTGTTTCTATAGCACCCTTTCTTCGAGGTCAGATAATAGGCAGTGATGATTTTGGATCTGACCAGAGTCTCACCAAATCTTTCAGAGGAGAAACAACACTGAATTATCTCTTCTCTTGCGAAATAACTGAGAGGATTACACATCTTACTATAAGCCCTGAAGAAGTCTCTAGAAAAAGAGACGAAACGCGTTGGCATGGCTATGTGTGGGATGATTTTATCGAATGGAAGAATTCTCTTACTCTGAATAATAAAGGAAGAAAAAGTTTTGAAAAAAGAACACCAACTACATTTGGATTATTTCTTATGTGGTTACTTGGAATATGTTTTGAAATATAACTGAATATAAGAACTTTTCTCTAACAGTATTTATCAAATTGTTAGGGTGCTGAGACCATTCTTTGTTGTATCATGATTTTATGTAGACTGGAAACACACATGGCGAAGGCTGCCAAAGGAATATGTGAATGAGTTGCGAGAAGAAGTCTAGAGGTTAGAAAAATACTCAGAAATAGAGTCCAATCTCCCAACTTGCACCAGTAGATGCACAATATTTTTTTATTATTCTTTATTTTTTGCATTAATTTAGGAAACTGTATTGAAAAGCTGTGTGGGAGAGAGGAAAGTCGGTCACAGGAGGCCGCAGTCTTGAAATGATCCCTGAATCCTACGATGAGTACCTTAAAGCTTCCCTGTGTGCTCACAATTACAGATGCCCACTCAGACTGAGGGAACTTATTGGAAAGGATGCAATTTGCAGGCTTACTGAGCCAGCTGCTACTCTCCTCCGGGCAACTGCCTTCCCCCCATTTCAGGATGAACAAAGTCATTGGGTAAACATATTACTACTGCTACATAAGGTGGACCCTGTAGGAAGGAAAAGTGGTCCAGAAATCCTGGGCCTGGATATGAATACATAGGGGCAGATTTATGTTAACTGGTGCATCCCCAGGGATGCGCCAGTTAACGTGCGCCACAGTGCGCCACAGCTCCGCCACCCATGGTGCACCGCATTTATAATGCGGCGCACCATGGTACAAAAACGGCACAGATGCGTGACTTATCTGTGCCGGAAATGTGGCGCATTGCTGGAGTTGCGTCGCAAGCGCGACGCAGCTCCAGCAAGGCTCGGGGGTGCCCCATCTACACAATGCTGCGTCAAGACCTACGCCTGCTTCAAGCAGGCACAGGGTTTTGACGCAGCATTGCCCTGAAAGTGACTGAGTGAAATCTCATAGATTTCACTCAGCCACTTTCAGGAGGCGTTCCTGCGCAGGAACGCCCCCCTGCGCAGGAACGCCTCCTTATGGCGCAGTGCTTTACAACGTGCCGCATCTCCTAGATGCGTCACGTTGTAAATAGAGCGCATTGTTTGCGCCGCAGTTGCGTCAAATAAAGTGACACAATTGCTGCGCAAAGAGGCGCAACGGCCTCATAAATCTGCCCCATAGAGTTTTGGAGGGGTTATGCTCGAGGCTCTGGACCTGTCCAGCCTCAAAAGAAGTAATATGAAGAGGGTTTTTGAGCAAATGTTCCAAATTCGTTGGAGTGAGCATAGTTCTTTTTATTTATGTTTTGCACTTTGATGCATCCATTTCACTCATTTATAATTTTTCCACTGAATATTTTTAATGAAACAAAGAGGGACAGCCTTTGTCATTTTCCATGTTGATTGTTTTAATGGAACAGAGAAGAGCAGCCGACACGTGTTTCGCCCTGTTTGGAAAGTAAAGCCAGGGCTTTCTCAAGGCTAGTTAAAATCATCCAATTGTACAGTGTATCAGCATCACTTTCTTGCATATTCACATGTTTGATTGAATTATTATCAACATATATCCAAATTTGAATTACGGTCAAAGAAGGGTAGCATTTTGTATCTAAGTTGCGATGACCGTTTTAAATGCCCTATTTCACCAACAAATTTGTACTGGGCTGTTTTCAAAATAATAAAACTGAAGATTGATCCATTCATGGGGGAGAATACATATATTTGATTTCTTCCTGACTGCTGACCCTGCTGGGAGTTGCGTCTTGCCTACCTGTTTCCGGCCCCTTTGCCACACCACGCCTCGCGGCCCCCGCTCCGCGGGAGCCGCTCGCAGGCGTTAGACACCGGTGAGGACTTGCTGCTTATTGTCCCGGTAACGTGCAAAGGAGCACCAACGCGGGCAGAGCACCTGCCGAATCATCGACCCAGGCAAGAGGCGGGACTGCGAGGTCCAGCCTGCTGAGCGGCGCTCATCGGCCGCAGCTGGTCCTCTTCCCGCCCCCTCCACTGGATAAAAGCTGAGTGGAGTGTAACTTCCCTGGGATTCTTCCTGACTGCTGACCCTGCTGGGAGTTGCGTCTTGCCTACCTGTTTCCGGCCCCTTTGCCACACCACGCCTCGCGGCCCCCGCTCCGCGGGAGCCGCTCGCAGGCGTTAGACACCGGTGAGGACTTGCTGCTTATTGTCCCGGTAACGTGCAAAGGAGCACCAACGCGGGCAGAGCACCTGCCGAATCATCGACCCAGGCAAGAGGCGGGACTGCGAGGACCAACCTGCTGGGCGGCGCTCATCGGCCGCAGCTGGTCCTCTTCCCGCCCCCTCCACTGGATAAAGCTGAGTGGAGTGTAACTTCCCTGGGATTCTTCCTGACTGCTGACCCTGCTGGGAGTTGCGTCTTGCCTACCTGTTTCCGGCCCCTTTGCCACACCACGCCTCGCGGCCCCCGCTCCGCGGGTGCCGCTTGCAGGCGTTAGACACCGGTGAGGACTTGCTGCTTATTGTCCCGGTAACGTGCAAAGGAGCACCAACGCGGGCAGAGCACCTGCCGAATCATCGACCCAGGCAAGAGGCGGGACTGCGAGGACCAGCCTGCTGAGCGGCGCTCATCGGCCGCAGCTGGTCCTCTTCCCGCCCCCTCCACTGGATAAAAGCTGAGTGGAGTGTAACTTCCCTGGGATTCTTCCTGACTGCTGACCCTGCTGGGAGTTGCGTCTTGCCTACCTGTTTCCGGCCCCTTTGCCACACCACGCCTCGCGGCCCCCGCTCCGCAGGTGCCGCTTGCAGGCGTTAGACACCGGTGAGGACTTGCTGCTTATTGTCCCGGTAACGTGCAAAGGAGCACCAACGCGGGCAGAGCACCTGCCGAATCATCGACCCAGGCAAGAGGCGGGACTGCGAGGACCAGCCTGCTGAGCGGCGCTCATTGGCCACAGCTGGTCCTCTTCCCGCCCCCTCCACTAGCCCCTCCTTGAAAATAGAGTCAGTAACGCGCACGCTGGACGCGCGCGGTGCCAAGGCCGGGGCTAAGACCGGGCAAAGAGCGGGCCGTTTGAGGCCGCTCGAGGACGGAGAGGACTGGACTGGCCCACCCTCTATCGTTTTTACCTTACAGGCAAACACCCCTTGTCCCATCAGATATGAGTACCAGGGCCACTCGGAGTAAGGCCTCCAAGGCTGCCCGGCAAACTAGCGGCCCTATGGACGACTTTATCACCCGCACCAATATAGCTATTGATAATGAAATATCTAAATTACAAACCCGGGTGTCCTTAGAACTGGGTGCTGCCAGAAGACTCTCACAAGTGATAGCGCTCTCAAAAAAATCCTCCCTAGGCCATATAGCCACTTCGGTTACTCCGGAACGCCCTGCCATCCCTCAATGTGTAGTTACACAGGCTGATGTCCATCGGACCTCTACCAACTCCATCCCCTCTCCATCGCTAGAGCGGTATTCCAACGTAGATGAAGCCAACCTCCCAGTTGCATTTTGCGCCCAGAACCCGACCCCTAACCCTCAGTTATCCTCAAACTCCACTACTGGTAAACCACCTAAAAGGAAGCGTCGAGCAGGTACTGCTTATGCTCGCAAAAAAGCGAAAATTGGCCTTCCCCAAAACCTAACCTCCATAAGAGTACTGTCACCTAATGTGAATCAAGAAAAAAGCACTGGGTCTCAACCCCCTAACAATGGAGGTACTGTGGACTCTGACGCCACCCCACCTAGCATCGACCAAAAGATCGAGGGATTGCAGATCGAAGGGTTGGGTAACAATGAAAGTGAATTCATCGATCTGGTTTGGTCAACCTTAAAGAAACTTCTTTCCCCTCTCGACCTTAGACTCTCGAGAATAGAGAATAACCTGCTCGAGTTGGAAAAAAGCATTATTGCCCTGGCCACTCTTGGTTTGAGAACTCTTGAAAACCAGGGCCACCCTGTACCAGTTGTAACACCACCAATTCCTACCATTCAAGTGCAGGATGTCCCACCCTCAGCCCCAGCCATTTTACGGCCGATCCCCAAGCCAAGGTCTGTGGCGGTGGACCAAATTCCCCTTGCCACTAAACCTAAGGCTCCTCAACGAGCCCTAAACCCCCAATCAGGAAAGCCTAAATCTGGCGCCCAGCCCAAACCTACCCTGAGCACTGTACAGGACCCTCCTACAAAGGACAACTTTAGAGGGGGGTACATTGATCTTCCCCCTGAGGCCAACGACTATGTGGTGGTACTAACGGGTGTTCCCCAGATTGGTGTAGACCAGCATGAGAACCACTGGTCGTTGAAAAATAAAATAATGTATTGGTTAAATATAAATAGACCTATCCCAAATGGCCGGAGAAGCAGAGTCCTGATGGTTCGAAGAACTCGCTGGGTGGGCCCAACAAAGAAATCCAGTCCAGGGGACTGTATAGTGGTGACCTTTGAGGACCCACACACGGCCCAATTCATCTGCTCCTGGCCTGGTTCTGAAGGGTCCCCAGTCATACCCAGACCTCTGTCTTTCTTTTACCCTCCACGTGTCCAGCATACCCCGGGGGATGATTGGTCCTTAGTTCAGCGCCAACCTTGGAAGAGTCACCCTAAAACTTATAATCAATTCCAACCACTTTGGAGCGGCTTTCCAACCTCAAACAGATATGGCGGCCTGGAGGAGGTGGATTGACTTTCTAGCCAGCACACTCAACATAACCCTGAAAAATCTTTTTCCTTGCACACCCGAAGGCCAGCTGAGCACGCACCCCCAGATCATCCATCGGGCCTAGTAGGATTTACAAATAGCTTAGACACTAAGGAAGGGCTGATGCCTCCTATTATTCCTGACCTACTTGTTATGGAAGGCTGCTCAGTTTCACCTAGTACGACTCCCCGACCATTAATCCGATGGGGCGCAGTAGAGGTGAACCGGACTGATACAACTAAGGCTCCTTCACCGCAGCATTCTGATCCCTGTGTAAATGTTTTCAGAGGGGCTGCACCCAAACCTTCCCCACCCACTCACCCCTTTTCACAGCCCACCTCTGGTGCGCCGTTAATAAAGATCCTGAGCTGGAATGTGGCTGGGCTCGCCCGCAATCTTGAGAATCCAGATTGGATTGCCTTTCTAGAACCCTATAGCATCTGCCTCTTGCAGGAAACCTGGTGCCAAGAACCAAGGCACAGAGTGGGATTTACGTCCTACTTTGTTCCAGCCGTACAACAAGTTGGCTCTAAAGGTCGCCCTTCAGGCGGTCTATTGATTTGGATTAGCATTGCCTTAAGGTTAGGTGTTACCCAAAGGCCCACTAAATCACCTGATCTACAATGGTTATCACTGCATCGCAAAGGAGGGAGGACTCTAGAAGTCTTCAACATTTACCTGAGGGGTTCCAATGGTGGGGCTTCACGTTTATCATCAACAGGCCTAAGCAATGAACTAGCCTCTTGTAACATCGATTCTTATGTTCTTCTTGCGGGTGATTTTAACTGTTGTTTTGAGCCATTGTCCAGGGAAGACATTCTGGATACTTTTGAAGAGGACTCAAGGAGAGGTATCCCTATTTTAACCATCGATCCGATCCCTAAATGGACGCAAAGCGCAATAGATATTAATGCCCTTTGTCTGGAACACAATTTGAGATCAGCCAACGGCCGTTCCAAATCGGACCTTATGGGAGCCCATACATACAACAGAACGGGGCGAACTTCCAGAATTGACTTTGTCATGCTCAATTTTAATCTTTGGCCTTTCCACCAAGACATGGAGGTCATTGCATCTTGTGACAGTGATCATAACCCACTCTCTCTTTCGATCACCTTTCCATGGCAAGATGGGACCCATGCTAGCTCAGACCATAAGTGGAAAACCTCACGTGAAATCGCTCCCTCTAACTGTAGTAGGCGCTTGAAGTGGGCAAGAGTCTCGGCGGACGAAGAGAGGCTATCACAAGCTGGGTCTATTCTGCTAGAGGCTGATTCCAAGCTCGATACACTAAGCCCCACTGGTAAAAAGACCTTACCACTGTTTACAGAGACCATAGAGGCTTTGAGCGATTTGTTTATTATCTCCCAATCGAGCACCAAGGTGGGTCCAAAAGGTGCTTCCATGTCCGGAACAAAGTGGTACTCCTCAAAATGCCGGGCAGCGAAGGGGGCTCTTATCTCTGCAGTAAAAAATAATGAGCCAGATAATGTAAGAGCTGCAAGGAAGACTTATAAAAGAGCTGTGACCGAAGCAAAAGAGGCATACGAGCTAAATTTCTGGCGGGACTTGACCGAAGCAAGCAAAAGGAAAAACGCCAAGGAGTTTTGGGATCTGTTAAGAGCCAGGGAAAAGCCCATTGATCGGCAAATAACCTGCAACATCCCTGGTGCTGTATGGTTGGAACATTTCGCCAAGTTGTATTCCATCCCACTGGGGGCTTGCCACCATATCTTGGCTCCTATACCTTGCCCTACAACTGTCCTCACAAGCAGTGATGGTCCATTTTCTATGCAGGAGGTAGAAAATGCAATTAAGGGCATTGTTTCCAACAAAGCTGCTGGCCCTGATGGGATTCCGGGCGATTTGCTAAAAACCTATCCGGCGTGGTGGAGCAGATTGATCACTTCCCTCCTAAATGAGGCCCTGCTGGGAGGCTCTTTTCCTGATTCTTGGAGGGGAGCGGAAGTGGTCCCTATTTTCAAGAAAGGCTCCAGAGACGATCCGGCAAACTATCGCCCCATCAGCTTGCTGGACTCAACTCAAAAGGTGGCGGGCAAAGTTGTTCTGACCAGGATATTGCAGTGGGCAGAGGAAAACCAGATACTGTCCAATCTTCAAGCAGGCTTTAGAACGGGGACTGGCACCATTGAGCAGACATTTCGCCTCCTTATGCTCTATTGGAAAGTTGTGGTGTTGGGGGGGGGGGGGCAGTTTGTACTTGGTCTTTATAGACCTACGCACAGCGTTCGATTTGGTCCCACGAGCTTTATTGTGGAATGTTCTTAAAGAGTTAGGCTTACCACCCTACCTGTTAGCCCTACTGATAAAATTTTACGATAGCAATTTTGCCCAAATTAGATGGGGTTCACAGGGCGAAAAAACACCTCGCATTCCGGTGAACAGGGGCGTCCGCCAGGGTTGTGTACTTGCCCCCACTCTGTTTTCTCTCTATGTTAACGGAGTGGTGGAGCATCTTTTACAAGATCCATCTGATGCACCGACCCTGGCGGGGAAGAAAATTCCGACGCTCCTGTTCGCGGATGACACCCTTCTAATTTCTAAGTCTCCAGTGGGCATCCAAAAATTGCTATCTAGCTTTAAGTCCTTCTGCGATGATAAAGGCCTGGCCATAAATATAGGAAAGACCAAGTTCCTTGTCCTCAACCCCCCCAAAAAAACAGTTGTTCCCCCTGTTTTAGACTCTGTCCATCTAGAGAGAGTCAAGGAATTTGACTATCTGGGCATTCGATTATCCGACTCTATGAGCTGGAGGGCACACCATCAGAAGGTGTTTCTTGCTCACAAGAGGGTAGCCGGAGCCCTGCTCAAACAGCAGCGAGCCTCGCCATTGAAACCCATCGGGGCAGTCCTAGATATTTATAGGGCAAAGGTTGTAAGCGCAGCACTATACGGCGCAGAACTGTGGGGCTCACAGAAAATCGACACCTTGGTCTCCCTTGATAATAATTTTCACAAAGATCTCATGAGACTGCCCCACAGCACTCCTACAATCCCCATTTTGCTAGATGCGGGCTCCCGCCCAATATGTGACCAAGCAAAATTACGCCCTCTCTTATTATGGTCTAGAATCTGGAATGTCCCTGAACTCCACAGCTACGCAGATGCTCTGGAAGATTTTCTGTCCCTTCCAGGATGCTACAAGATTACCTGGCTTAGGGATGTTAAGTGCCTTCTCTACAAACTGGGGCTAGGAGACGCTTGGGGTAACAAATCATCTCCCTCAAAACAAGTACTAAAAAAGGCATACTGGTCGTGGGTGGACAACGAAAGAACGTGCAATACTAATCACTGTAAATCTGTCGCCCAGTTTTTGTTAATTAAAGAACTCCCTTTTAGGGAACCCTATTTGGATTCTATCCACAACTCAGGTGACAGAGCACTGTACATTAAATTCAGGTTAGGTGTACTCCCTCTTGGTCAATTTACCTCAACCTGGAAACCGCCCCTACAAACTGTGCCATTTTGTCCCTTTTGTGAAATGAGGGTTGAATCCGTTGCACACCTGTTGTTCGAATGCAACACCTATGTAGCACCTAGAAAGTTGTGGCTGAGACCCTTATGCAGGAGTCTGGGAACAAGATCTCATTTAGAAGCCCTGCGTATATTGTGCACTGACGCGAGACCCTTTTTTGCCTGCTGTATGGCAAAATTCTTAGGCTGGGCCTGGCGCTTAAGAACTGCAAAAAAACTGTTGATACAGTAGTATGCTTTTTTCTCCCTCCTTTTTTCCTCTTAAAAAACTATTGTTGACTGTTTTTATACTGTATATTGTTAAATATGTTGCTTATCGTACTGCATGTGTCAATTATGTTTTTATTGTTGTGAAGTGCAGCTTTTATGATATGTTTTTATATCGAAATAAAGCTTACGATTACGATTACATATATTTGAAAAGGAGGAACATTTGCTTAAAAACCCTCTTCTCATAAGGTGCACCCTGCCTGACTGACCCTTTGATTACTGTGCTGGCGGTACTAACCTTTTCACCACCATAGACCCGCTGGTACTGGTGTCCTGTTAAAATGACCTCAATCAGTTTTCCCTTTGGACTCTTAGGATTCACAACCCAGATAAGGTCATTCATCCCAATGTTTGGTAACCTATGTGGTGGACTCCCTTAACTCATTTCAGCTACTCTCTTAGGTAGCCTACTAGTGGGGGTCATTATAATATACCCTGTGCCTCCGCATAGGTTCTGGCTGGTGACAGTCAAAACACAGCCCACTCGACTTGGGGTTATCATAGCTCTTCATTCCCCAATAATATCAGCCCATCTCCTCTCTTGGCTGAACAGTCATGGGACTCCCCTCTTTTGGAAACATCAATTTTACTTCAATATCTACATGATTTCACCAATGGGGAGCCTGAAAAACTCTGGGTCCGTTTTTTAAGTTGGCAGACAGAGCAATCTCCATTGGCCTGATGGAGGACTTGATGTCTGCCAGCCCGAGACTACTCTGCCTGCCAATTTAGAAATGACCACCAAGCTAGCGGGCATTTCGAAAGCATTGGTAGGAACCACTGTTATGGCGGTTCCTGTCAATGCTGTTTACAGTTTTATGCAGGGCTCCGTCAACATAGCATAACCATGCCCCAAACTGTTGTTTTTCTTTTTTTTCAAAAAAAGAAAATCCTGAAGCTGGATTTTCTTTTTGAAAATAAAAAAGAAACACTCCCTTAGAGAGGGGAGCATTTAGCAGGTTTCACTGCACCCTTACGCAAGGGCTTTCATGGTGATGACGGAAAGTGAAAACTGACCTCTAATTCAGTCCCACTCAATTAGACGATGAAATTAGAGGTCTGTCTTCTATGGCCCTTACTCAACAGGGCCACTGGAGTGGTTTAATAACAGTGGAGACACAGTAGTCTTATGCGTGATTAACCTAAGGTCCACCCACATCTATATTTGGCGGGCAGATCATTATCTTGGCAGTATAGGTCGATTGTTGCTGTTGCGACGGAGAATCTATACCACAAAGATATAAATTAACCCCTCTATCGGTGATCACCCGCTGTGGGATTTTCTGTGAATTTTTAGTGCTGAACCAAAAATCTTTGGGATCAGTGAGCTTAGTGCCCACCAGACGACAATAATCATTAATTATATAATTTGGGATAAGTATTAATATTATTACTGTTTTCCCCAGCCTTCTAGAGGTTTGAAAGAATCATCCTAAATGCTTCCCAGGTCAATTGTGACTGTTTGCAGCTTCTCATGCCCGGCTCTATGGTTCGCCCAAATCTTACATATTGTGCACAAATGTATGAAAAATTATCCATGTAGCCAGTAACGTCACAAGCATCGCTGGCTTACAACCCCTGTCCCCACTTTGATAGGTTAATAAAACATGCAGATTCAAAAGATTCCATCCTTTTTTCTATGTCATTGCCATCCACGTAACTATATCCAAGCTCTTTCAAAATATTACGAACTGTATCTTCATCACTTGGTTCTCCATGTGTGCTCCCCGTTCATTTGGAAGTGTACTGTGGCACCAAATGTGGGTTCCTGCTCTGCACGGTACCAGTGCTTAATTTGAGCTGGTGGTTTCACGTGCTCGGCACCAGCACTTAATTGTCAACACTAGGGCTTGTAACAGTCTGCCACGCGGTGGTGCTGTTGTTAAAATTTAAAGATGAGCACAACCGTAGATGTTTATTAATTAAATATACATTTAATATGACAATTTACTTCCGCCCAAGCCATTCTTATAGCTTTATGGGCCTGCAATCGGCTGATTGTCACACTTGTAGCAGTGTGCTGGTTATTAGTTATTTTGGTGCTGCCATTGGCAGTGCTGGGAGGGGCAATGTGTGATGCAAGATGCAGTGGCCTCCTGACGAGAGCTTTGGCCCTTATGTTTTTGGCAAATTAAGCACTGCACAGCACTGAAAAAGAGACAATGCAGATTTTTATCTCATCCTCCACTGGGGTACTCTGGGCTTGATGCTTCCTCCCAGTCTTGTCCCAGCACAGACTTCTTCTCCATCCTGCCCAGCGAAGAATGCACTTTCTCGAGCCATGGTGCCATCATGTTACTGCTGATGCTCTTGGCAAAGCAACCAAATCACATTCCATGGTACCAGCATGAAACTCAAAATTATACAATGTGAGAGGAGCACAGCAAAAAAGATGCAATTTCTCACAGTTTATGTCACAATCATATCCACTTTTTACCATATGGCTTTATAATGAATCATTTGTAAAGGAGAGAACATGGAAATTAATATGGATTTGGCCAGGCTGTGGCAAAGATAAAACATGGTAGTCGCCTGGACTGCTAACAAAAAATCAAAAACGCTATAAATAAGAGTGTTTGTAGATCAGAAGCAGGGTTGTGAGTAATTACTGTTCAATTTATGGGTGAGGGGGCACTATCTGATTGTGGCCTAGCACGTCCAGTGTAAAACAGGTAAGCTACACAATTTTACCCTGGCTATAAACAAGGTGTACATACCTGTTTAATTAATGGAATTGTTGGAGCATCAAGCTGTCTTGAGGATAGCTTCTTCCAGTTCATTTTGTTAAACCATCTTGGAGTTAGGGTGGAAGAAAACAAGAATGTCATAAGTAGAATATAAATAAAAGTCAGCTGAAGTCAGAAGTGTGATAGTGTTAGCATAAACAGATGAGTTCAGTACATCAGATAACAAGGCCTCAGGTACTTCTGGGCTATCTCACAAATTGGCTCTAGTTATCACCTTCTCTGAAAGGAACATGTGGGTGTAATCAGTAATGCGTTTAATGAAAAATTAGCAAAAGGCACAGCATATGATGAGGCCACAACTGTCATTTCAACCGACCAGAGCTCTCGCTCAAAAGGGCATGTGATGCAGAAACATATGCATTTTTGAATGGTTCTTGTACACTTTTCTCTCAATATAAATCTATGGAGCATAAAAACATGACATAAACTGTTACTTCAACATAACTATCTAATAAGTAGGAGACAATCTTCTCACGAAAAGAATGTGAGAAAACCTTGAATAGAAGATAAACATACTGCTGAATTCATTAGTTTTCTTAGCTCACAACTGTGTTCCCAACATTGAAAGTAATTCTACGCTTTAGCACAAGATGCAGGAAATGTGCAGATGAACAACCTCAGAGAAAATGGCTTCTATGCCTATGAGAATCATGAAACTTAGCATGCATGTTGAGGCTAATGAACACTTCAAGTAAATAAGAAAAAATACTCACATTTGAATATGCAATATATCAGTGCACATTGTGATATACATGTGCAAGGAAGCATTCCTAATTTAGGCAACAGGAATACATGGTTATGTGTTGTCAGGGTCTTCATCGACCCCCTACTTTCTCATTAGAATTAAGCCCATAATTGTTGGGTGCCTGTGGGAGTGTTTACCACTGGAAGGGTATTAGGCATGTTTGCAATGGATCTTCCTGAAGGCCTAGAAGATCCCGTCCAGCCCTTTCCATTACTGCCAAGGCTGGCGGTGCAGAGTGATGATGTGTGTGTATAGCCTCAAATGGTGCTGCCAACAGTGTAAGGGTTCATCAAAAACAAAGGGATGAATGGAATGCTTGAATTCATCTCATCCTCTGATGATTGCTTGGACCGCATCCCGATTCATCAATTTTCACTCATCATGCTATGTCAGGTTCCACCAAGTCATATGCAAAGCATTCTTGACCCTGCTCCAATTGGATCAGTCCAGTCCGCACTTCCAAGCCAGGTCCTCCCCGAACTGGAACACACGCAACCCTGAACCAGTTTCGCCATTGCTAGGGGTCAACAGGTAAGTATAGCTTGGTTCCAGAGGCCGAGAGTCTGACTCACAATTTGACTTACGCACAGTAACGTTACGGGTGCAGAGCCTCTGCACTCATAGTGGAATCTCTGCTCTCGCGGAAGAATGCCCGCACTTGGGGCGGAATCTCCACATGGCGCACTGAAAAGCATTTGCTGCACTTTATGGATCCCCCTGTAGTCAAATCAAATCCGAGCCCACACCCTCATATCTTTGATACACCTAAATTCCTTTGTGATTAGAGCCCACAGTGGGCACAGAACTCACGTCTGGGCATACTCGTCACACTTAGGGCATAAAAAAGGGATGCACAGAGTGACTGAACTAACGTCAATCCTTTGGACCGCATCTCAATCCATCATTTTTTGCCCACCGTGCCACCTGTGTTTGGACAGAACTGACAGGCCAGGTCCTCCCTAAGCCTTAATCAGGGCATAATCGGTCCTGGGGTGCTTGTGTTCAGGGTCAGGGAGAGCCTGGATTAGCAGTTCAGACTGGACTGTTCCTATTGGAGCTGGATCCAAACTGGGCCAACTTGATGGGCGAAAAAAAATGGACTGGTATCCGGCTCAATGAATGAATGAAAGGAGTCTTATCCTGCGCGAACTTAGCCCAATGGGCGTCAAGGCGCCTACTTCATAAATACCAGCTCATATCCATGGCATAGCAATCCATCATTAATAGGCTCTGGAAAAGCACCACGTTTTTAAGGCCATTTTGAACAAATCCATTGAGGGTAGAGTTTTAATCTCAATTGGAATAGCATTCCAGAGCTGAGGGGCAACAACGGAAAAAGCCCTGGCTCCCCATCTAGTCAGCCTAAATCGAGGAACAACAAGTTGGAATAATCTCGCAGATCGGAGACGCCTTGTTGGGGAATAGCGGGTGAGTAGAGAGCTGATAGCACCCTTTGAGCCATCCGCGAGTGCTCTATACGTCAAACACAAAATTTTAAAAGAAATTCTGTGCTGGACAGGGAGCCAATGAAGATCCCTCTTCACGGTGGTGGCAGATGATGTCTTAGGAAGGGCTAAGACAAAACGCGCTGCAGCATTCTGCACGATTTGCAGTCGATGTATAAGGCCCTTGTTGGCCTCCATGTATAAGGAATTGCAGTAATCTAACCTGGAGCCAACAAGAGCGACTGCAATCTGTTTGCGCGCCTGAGGGGAGAGATAGCTACGGATTCTATTGAGTATCCTGATCACACCCCAGCAAGTGGCCACGGTCCGATTCACTTGTAGAGACATCGAGAGTGAAGTGTCAAAGACCACGCCGAGATTTCTGGCTGATTGGGAGGGGGTGGGGCAGGTGCCAAGAGAGGAAGGCCACCACTCACTCGACCAAACATCTTGGTCCTTCCCAAAGATCAGTACCTCTGTCTTGTCGCCATTCAGCTTCAGGGAGTTGATGATCATCCAATCTGCCACATGCTGCATGCATGACCTGAAGCTGAAGGCGGATGTCGGGACAGAGGAATAAGCCAGTGACACCATGATCTGGGTGTCATCGGCGTAAGATACCACCTCCATCCCCTGCGATCTTACAAGTCTAGCAAGGGGGGCCACGTAGATGTTAAACAGGGTCGGACTTAATGCCGACCCCTGTGGCACCCCGCAATGCAGTGACTTGGCAGGGGAGAGGTAGTCTCACAAGCAATTGCCAATGGCTGAAATGAATTCAAGCATTCCATCCATCACCTTGTTGTTGTAAGAGTTAGCATGCACTTGGCATTCTTTTGCATCTTGTCTTCTTTGGGAGGGGCTAGCAGTGCTGCAGCATCCATAACTCAAGGAGCGCAGGGAAGCTGCAGACCTCATTAAACTTCAGAGGTCAGTCTGTATGTTGCCTTTACTAATACGTCATGGTTTAGTAATACTGTCAGTGGTATCCACACATTTCATGCACTGCTGTGTCAGAGAAGCATGCTTCGACTAGGGAATCATGCAGCAACACGTTAGATTTTAAGGCCGGCCCGAAAGGTATCATGCAGTCTGCACTGGAGGGTTTGTAAGGCAGGGAGGGTCTTACAACAGAACATTTTTCCACGACTCCAATAACCCAACCTATGGAATCCGGGTTATCACCCTAGGTAGAAGCCGGGATCGAGCAGGCGCACACATGACCATTCTCCAAGGAGACTCGCTACACGCAATAACCATGGACCTGTTGGTGAACATCTAGGCAGCGCCTCATCCTGCATGTATGGTGAAATCCTGTAGTTCCAAGTTGTTTATGAAAATAAATGTTTAAGGTCCCCAGCAAAAATCGGGTGTCATTGTATTACATGTTGTAGGGCCAAGTTCTCCATCCATGTTATCAGCCTTGGCTGCTTTTGCTGTTGTCTTACGGTCAGGGGCCCATATCCTATCAAAAGACTTGTGAATCCATCTCTTATTTTAATTGGCTCTAGCAATCCCCAGCCAATGCGATGCCTTGAAGATTCACAGAACATCAATGGATTGGAAGGGACGCGGCGAACGGCATCTCCACCCCCCTGCCACTTCTGTTGGGTCATTTATTGGTTGCCTGGAAATTCATAATATGAAACTATAGCTCTCCTTAGGTCCATCTTGGTGGACAATGGGCAGATGGAAAGTGATGATTCCTACAACCTCCCTTGGAACTCACAGAATCCAGAAGCATGTTTTAAGGTTTGGTGGACAAATGTTCTCGCAGGCTTTGGATCAGTGACTTTATGGTACCGGAAACTGGAGTTGAGCCAAATTGCATTTTAATAATCGAAAGTGACAGCAGTGAGGAAGATGAACCAGAAAAATAAACATAAAACTACTTTATAAAGAAGGTACAGCAAGTTCTCCTTCTTTGCTATCATCAAATGGGAACACATTGCTTCAGGTTTTGACGGAGCTTTAGGTCACAGTGAAGGAGGCTACCTCAACCTGCTGAAAGATCCTTAATGTAGCATGAAGTGGGAGACTACATCCTACCAAAGGCTCAACACTGCAGAAAGATAGTCAAGAAGGTCCATCATTTCAAGGGCATCTAACCACACAAGACTGGAGGGGCCCCTACAAACCTTACCACGTTTGACAGACACAAGGGGATCTCCTGATAATCCCAGAGGGCCATCCACATCATTCATATGATACATTTACAGATAAAAGACAACGCGTTCCTCCTACCTGTGCTTCCGGAGACCGCGTATTCCGTTTCTGTTGTTTCCTAACCTCTGACCCGGACGAGGCCTGGAAATGACATGAGAGTGGAAGGAAGTGAAAAGACATGTCAGGGCCCAGCTTTGTGTCATGTGCCTGAACCACTCCTGAGAACTCCTAAGTTACCCAAAGCACATATTAAAATTACAGACACATCTGGCAGTACAACTAGCCACCTTAAATTATTAATTTTTTAAATAATCATACATAAACCTTATGGTGCAGCTCGTCTCATTACCAGTGTACCTACGTTCAATGACCAGCTAGCAATCTAAAATTATATGTGAGTCAAAAAAGTATAATAAATGTGTGCTTCATTAGTGTACTAAGTGCACATTTTTAATAGTTCATATGTCTGGAGTATTAGTATCAGCACAAAAAGTGTCATTAACAAGTCTAAAATAAACATTGACAATGCTAATAGATCTGGCTTAGAAATTAAAGTGCCTGTTGTATCATTGATGGAGTTAGGCACTCAATAAGTCATCATACCTGAGCTCTGTCACTCACGCACCCATTCATCCATCTGCAGACTCATCCTTGCATTCAACATTGGACACAACCACAATAAAACACACACAAGCTCAACAACATACGCAAGGCAAATTACAAGAATACAAATTGAAAAAAGAAAACATTGTGCTGTCTGAGCCGTGTTAAGGAGGCTGTAATGGGTGACCAGGCCCTGTTAGAACCCAGGTGGCATATCCTTAGGGTGACCAGATTCTCAAAACAAAAAATGGGGACAGGTCATAGACATAGAAGTAGGACTACGGTTTGCAGTAACCATCGACATAAAAGTAGGATTATTTGACAGCTGTCATAGACATAGAAAAGGGACAACAACGAGAGCTCCCTCCACAGACCGAGATGAAGCATTACAGACAACAAATCTGAGGTCTTTTATTGGCACCCCTCTAACTTTACACAGCAGCATTAGTACTTCCTATTACATTTACACTTTTAAGGACTACAGCATATATTTGCCAAAAATCAATAAAACATCACAGGCTAGCAAATGCCAGTGCAAAGAGAGCATGCGCGTGCATGCTCAACTGGAACAATGAACAAGCATTGGAAATGCAATAGGTCTCGCATTAGGAAAGTTTGAGCTATTGGTATTGTAAATGACACTTTTTTTTATTTATGTGTTGGTTTTGAAAGTAGCAAAATTAAGAGCTTTGTCAGTTACAATGTCAATAGTTTTAACTTTTGCAAATGTGACACCTATAGCATTTGTAATGCAATGTGTGTTGTATTTACGTGACTTAGATGTATTGATATTACAAATAACAATGGCTTTTAATTTTGTAAATAATTAATACTTAAATAAAAGTTATTGTAATTTATAATGGCAATAGCTTAAACGTTTGTAAATAACTTTTGTGAAGATTATGTTCAGTGTATTTTATTGTGACGACAATCCAAGAACATTGCATTTGCACCTACACACACAGAGCCACACACATGTAGATGTGGTGGTGGTGGATCTGGGGGATATGGTGGTGGTGGATGTGGTGGTGGATGTGGTGGTGGTGGTGGATGTGGTGGTGGATGTGGTGGTGGTGGTGGATGTGGTGGTGATGGTGGTGGATGTGGGGGTGGATGTGGGGGTGGTGGTGGATGTGGTGGTGGTGGTGGTGGTGGTGGTGGAGGTGGTGGTGGTGGTGGTGAAGGTGGTGGTGGTGGTGAAGGTGGTGGTGGTGGTGGAGGTGGTCGATGTGGTGTTGATGTGGTGGATGTGGTGGTGGTGGATGTGGTGGTTGTGGATGTGGTGAAAGTGGTGGTGGATGTGGTGGTGGAAGTGATGGTGGTGGGTGTGGTGGATGCGGTGGTGGATGCGGTGGTGAATGTGGTGGTGGTGGATGCTGTGGTGGATGAGGTAGTGGATGAGGTGTTGGTGGATGCGGTGATGGATGTGGTGGTGGTGGTGGATGTGGTGGTGGTGGATGTGGTGGTGGTGGTGGATGTGGTGGTGGTGGTGGATGTGGTGGTGGTGGTGGAGGCGGTGGTGGTGGATGCGGTGGAAGTGGTGTATGTGGTGGTGGATGTGGTGGTGGATGTCATGGTGGATGTGAAGGTGATGGATGTGATGTGGATGTGGTGGATGTGGTGGTGGATGTGATGGTGGATGTGGTGGTGATGGTGGATGTGGTGGTGGGGTGGATGTGGTGGATGTGGTGGTTGTGGATGTGGTGGTGGATGAGGTGGTGGATGCGTTGGTGGATGAGGTGGTGGATGAGGTGGTGGATGAGGTGGTGGATGAGGTGGTGGATGAGGTGGTGGATGTCGTGGTGGTGGATGCAGTGGTGGTGGATGCGGTGGTGGATGCGGTGGTGGTGGTAGTGGTGGATGGGGTGGTGGTTGTAGTGGATGTGGTGGTGGGTGTGGTGGTGGTGGGTGTGGTGGTGGGTGTGGTGGTGGGTGTGGTGGTGGTGGGTGTGGTGGTGGTGGTGGTGGATGCGGTGGTGGTGGATGCGGTGGTGGTGGATGTGTTGGTGGTGGATGTGGTGGTGGCTGTGGATGTCATGGTGGATGTGGAGGTGATGGTGGATGTGTTGGTGGATGTGGTGGATGTGGTGGTGGTGGTGGATGTGGTGGTGGATGCGGTGGTGAGGTGGTGGTGGATGTGTTGGTGGTGGATGTGGTGGTGGCTGTGGATGTCATGGTGGATGTGGAGGTGATGGTGGATGTGTTGGTGGATGTGGTGGATGTGGTGGTGGTGGTGGATGTGGTGGTGGATGCGGTGGTGAAGTGGTGGTGGATGTGGTGGTGGTGGATGTGGCGGTGGATGTGATGGTGGATGTGGTGGTGGATGTGGTGGTGGTGGTGGATTTGATGGTGGATGTGATGGTGGATGTGGTGGTGATGGTGGATGTGGTGGTGGATGCGGTGGTGGTGGTAGTGGTGGATGGGGTGGTGGTTGTAGTGGATGTGGTGGTGGGTGTGGTGGTAGTGGGTGTGGTGGTGGGTGGTGTGGTGGTGGTGGTGGTGGATGCGGTGGTGGTGGATGCGGTGGTGGTGGATGTGTTGGTGGTGGATGTGGTGGTGGCTGTGGTGGTGGATGTCATGGTGGATGTGGAGGTGATGGTGGATGTGTTGGTGGATGTGGTGGTGGTGGTGGTGGATGTGATGGTGGATGTGGTGTTGATGGTGAATGTGGTGGTGGATGCGGTGGTGGTGGGTGTGGTGGATGGGGTGGTGGTTGTAGTGGATGTGGTGGTGGATGTAGTGGTGGTGGTGGATATGGTGGTGGTGGATGCGGTGGTGGTGGATGCGGTGGTGGTGGATGTGGTGGTGGCTGTGGCGGTGGATGTCATGGTGGATGTGGAGGTGATGGTGGATGTGTTGGTGGATGTGGTGGTGGTGGTGGATGTGGTGGTGGTGGTGGATGCGGTGGTGGTGGTGGATGCGGTGGTGGTGGTAGTGGTGGATGGGGTGGTGATTGTAGTGGATGTGGTGGTGGATGTAGTGGTGGTGGGTGTGGTGGTGGATGTGGTGGTGGTGGATGCGTTGGTGGATGCGGTGGTGGATGAGGTGGTGGATGAGGTGGTGGATGAGGTGGTGGATGTGGTGGTGGTGGATGCAGTGGTGGATGTGGTGGTGGTGGATGTGGTGGTGGTGGAAGTGGTGGATGTGGTTGTGGATGTGGTGGATGTGGTGGTGGATGCGGTGGATGTGGTGGTGGTGGTGGATGTGGTGGTGGATGCGGTGGTGAAGTGGTGGTGGATGTGGTGGATGTGGTGGTGGATGTGGTGGTGGATGTCATGGTGGATGTGATGGTGGATGTGGTGGTGGATGTGGTGGTGGATTTAATGGTGGATGTGATGGTGGATGTGGTGGTGATGGTGGATGTGGTGGTGGATGTGGCGGTGGATGCGGTGGATGTGGTGGTGGTGGATGTGGTGGATGCGGCGGTGGTGGTGGATGCGGTGGTGGTGGTAGTGGTTGTTTGGGGTGGTGGTTGTAGTGGATATGGTGGTGGATGTAGTGGTGGTGGGTGTGGTGGTGGTGGTGGATGCAGTGGTGGTGGATGTGGTGGTGGTGGATGTGGTGGTGGTGGATGTGGTGGGGGATGTCATGGTGGATGTGGAGGTGATGGTGGATGTGTTGGTGGATGTGGTGGTGGATGTGGTGGTGGTGGTGGATGTGGTGTTGATGGTGGATGTGGTGGTGGATCCGGTGGATGTGGTGATGGTGGATGCGGTGGTGGTGGTGGATGCGGTGGTGGTGGTGGATGCGGTGGTGGTGGTGGTGGATGCGGTGGTGGTGGATGTGGTGGTGGTGGATGTGGTGGTCGATGTGGCTGTGGATGTCATGGTGGATGTGGAGGTGATGGTGGATGTGGTGGTGGATGTGGTGGTGATGGTGGATGCGGTGGTGGTGGATGCGGTGGATGTGGTGATGGTGGATGCGGTGGTGGTGGTGGATGCGGCGTTCCAACCCGTCACACAGCTAGTACTTGTGGTTTAGAACAACAGACATATGAACTTCGATTATTTCAAAAGCCAATTTCCAACATGAAAATATTACCTTGTCTGACACCGACTCTTCTCACTGTGGTAAGTGTAATGCCGATAGTTAAGCAGCGCGCAGGCTCCTGTGATCATTGTTGAGCACGTTTGGCACACCTTATCAATAAAATACACTAAGAGTGTCGTGGCTGACCAACTGCCCGACACAACAGTAAGGGCACATAGTTAACTGAATATCCTAAAGTGAATATGATTGTCATCAGCGTAAATATGTTAGCCCAGATTGAAGCTATTGATCATGTTTAAGACTGGTATAATGTAGGCATTTAAGAGAGTGGGGTTACATCATGGTGCCCGCGGAGGCAGCACACACAGCCTTGTGACACGAGAAACCAGGAGAAACACGAGAGATGGCCTGCGGCCCGCAAAGTGAAAGTACGGCCGGCTGAGGGCATTGCTGTGGGGAGGGGGGATGAGAAATGCGACACGGCGGGCAGGACAGGGGGCGGAGCGGGGAGAGCGGCATGAGGGTGTGAAGCAGCAGGGGAGGAGTGCTGTAAAGGGTTGGAGGTTTGCAGAATCCAGTGTAACTAGTAAACTAAGCACTGGAGTCTGACCGGTTGCTTTGAAAATAGTAAAATAAGTGCTGGAGACAGATTTCAGTGTAAGTGATAAGCTAAGTGTTGGAATGTGAACATTTTCCATAAGTGACGGAGGGCATTGCTGTGGGGAGGAGAAATGCGACATGGCGGGCAGGGGAGGGTGCGGAGCGGGGGTGTGGGAGGAGGGAGAGCGATGCGGCGTTCCAACCCGTCAATAAAATACACTGAGAGTGTTGTGGCTGACCAACTGCCCGACACAACAGTAAGGGCACATAGTTAACTGAATATCCTAAAGTGAATATGATTATCATCAGCGTAAATATGTTAGCCCAGATTGAAGCTATTGATCATGTTTAAGACTGGTATAATGTAGGCATTTAAGAGAGTGGGGTTACATCATGGTGCCCGCGGAGGCAGCACACACAGCCTGGTGACACGAGAGACAAGGAGAAACACGGCCGTCAAAGTGAAAGTAAGGCCGGCTGAGGGCATTGCTGTGGGGAGGGGGGGGGATGAGAAAGCGACACGGCGGGCAGGGGAGGGGGCGGAGCGGGGAGAGCGGCATGAGGGTGTGAAGCAGCAGGGGAGGAGTGCTGCTGGCGATTGACTGGCGATTTGATGATGTGCACGCACATTTTAGGTCAATGCGCTTGCGCATTGACCTAAAAGCGCATGGGCACAGCATCAAATCGCCAGTCAATCGCCAGTCTAGGTAAAGCTTATTTAAGCCCCTATAGAGCTTCGCCAGCTATGCGCATGCGCACAGCAGGCGAGCCCTAAAAACAGGGACATTTCTGTGTTTACCTGGGACACTGGTTGAAAACGGGGACATTTGAGTCACTTGGAGAAAAGTGTCGGGACACGGGGACACTTCTCCAAAAACGGGGACCGTCCTGGGAAAACGGGGACGTCTGGTCACCCTACATATCCTTGGCGTCACTGGAGAAATCACGTGGCTGCAATGGGCCAAGTTGTGGCTAGCAGGGGGGGTTCAAAAGAGGAACATTGCACGAGCATGGGGGGCGGTGGAACCACCGACAGTGGCAGCTTGGATATGCGATATGGACTGGTGCCATAATGCGGAGCGGGTGGTATACCAAAGTCGTGGGTGCCCTCGTAAGTGGGAGAAAATAGGGGGGGGGCTGGACTTTGTATAGAGGTCTGTGATAATAGCCCTGGGGCAGGAGGCAATGGGCTAACTTGGGAAAGTGTCCCGCTATATTTAACTGGGCTGAGTGCTGAACGGTGTAAATTGTACCTTAGTGTTATATGCTACAGCGTCTTCTAACTGGCATGTCTTTTACATCTCGTGTATTTGTATCTTGAGAATTGTTTGTATCTGAAGCTTGTTTTCTGTTTTAATACAAAGATTTTTTTTTAAATCACATCCTGTACAACTTCTATCCCCACCGTTGGTCTGAGTGGGTCACCACCACAAAAACACTCGCTACAATGCTAATCTGAGAGATTCCATGTAACAAAATACCTGCCAACAGGCTTTGACACAGTGTAATAGTATTCCATCCTTTAAAGTCTATTGCCTTTAGCATATGTTTTTCACAATATGTAAATTGTGCCTACTGGCTTTATATTAAGATTTCATAATAAACAGATCAAATCTATGGAATCTGACATAACTTTTCCCAATGAACCGATAAGGGCTATAGCCTTTAATTATGGCATGCCACCAACACAGGAAGATTCAGATGCACATAAACTGCCATTCATTGTGCATGCAGTGAAAATACAAGTATGGGGCGTGGTCTGACTGGCGATGCCGTGAGACGTGTCCCTTGGGAGCTCCGGTCCTCCGCCACCATTTTAAGCTATTACAGCGGAGCTGAGGTGCGAAAACTGTCACCCCGGGGGGGTGGACACTGACCGCAGTAACCAGGCGACCTTGCGGGGCAGTGACTTTTCAGATTGCAACGTCCCCCTGGGCAGATGGCAGAGGCTGCATAGTGGCTCTGAGGCGGGAGCCGCCATTTTGTGCGCTTCGTGGTGGAGCCCGTCCTGAAGGACTGGGTTTTTATTACTACCCAGCGGTGCAAGGGGACAACACCTGAAACCTTCGTGGGTTACCTGTTCCGGCGTACAAATAACAGAGACACGGGACACTTCCTTCGGCGTCAAAGATTCGAGGTTTATTACTGCAGGGAACACAGAAGTCACGAGAAGTACATAACGTAGGTTCACGTAGCCTGATTCAATTTGCTACTGTGGATCGCTCCTTTTATACAGTTTTCACCCATAGGTTAACATGGTGCACAAAGGTTTACAACTTAGTTCCCATAATTAACCCCAAGAGGGGTCGCTTTGATACATTCAAGGTCCGGAACATAAGTACGAAACATTTGGTGGTTCCCAACTGTAAAAACCCATCTTCCCACCATTAGTACATTCCAATCGGCAATAAACAGATCGAAGAAGGGGCAAGGACAGGTGCAGAGGAAGGCAGAAACAGTGGGGAGATCGGAAAGGGTGTAAAAAGGGTGGTGTCGGGAAACACGAGCTGCAGGCATCAAAGGGACGTGCCTAATGAGATGCACGGCTAAGACAATAGACCGGCACGGCAAGATGAGCCTCGAGCGGGGCCATCTGCCTTACAGTATCATCCCCCTCATCATAAAGACTCTCTCAAAGAAAACGTGTCTTCCGCAAGAGTCGTGGGAATCCCAGGGTCGCGAAGCGGACAGCGTCCGTTCGCTGGCTACTTGAGGGCAAGAAACAAAATGGATGCCATATCTAAGATGGAACCCGTGGGCTCGGAATAAGAAACCCACGAAACAAACGAACGGTTTAGATTAGCGCAGCGAAACTACGCACACCCACTAAACTCGTCATTTGCGGTTCATAGATACCAGACTCGACCATATTCGTACGAGTCAGAAACATCACTTACAATCGTCACGGAACCTCAGACGCTCCTTTTGCCCTCATGTAGGCAAGCACTAGTCAGAATCATACTCGATATTCATCAGACCATCCAGATGTTGCTGCAACATAATTCTGTCCATCCGAGTTCCTTTGGTAACAGGCGGCTGTCTTATACACGTTGTAGCACAGAGGCCACATAAGGCAGGACCACACTGCACACAAAGGCAGCACGTGAACAGAAACGCTACAACAACTCCGGTGATCATCAGAATCTTCCAACCCCAAGTCGACATCAGGCCCCAAAACCACCCAAGCAGCGTCCAATCCCCTACGTCCACGTGTATGGACTCAGAGATTTTATGCAACTTTGAGATGGCTTGATAGACAGTCGGAGCGTTATCTGGGATGAAAATGCAGCAGCTCGAATGGATGACCTTACATACTCCACCTCGATCTGCTAAGACCACGTCTAAAACCATACGGTTTTGTAACGTCATAAGCCTATCCGCCTGAAGCTCTGTGGTGATATTACCAAGGGCACTGGCAGTGATATTAGCTGTCGATTCTACCACTCGGGTCAATTGTCTCAGGTTCCTACTATTAACCATAGGTCCCCAAAACGGGAGGAAACCCTTGAAAAAGTCTCCTGCCTCTTGACCGGCAGTGTCCTCTTCGCTAATCACGCCTCTCACAACTCTAATCTTGTGATAGTCTGCATCAACAGTGAACGTCGGAGGCAACAGATTTGCGATATAACATGAGCCCACAAAGTCGGAGGGCAACCATGTATACGCACGGTCATGGCAGACAAAATATGTACCCTTGGCAGCCAGAAACACAGGGGATGAGGGCATCGGCAGGATAAGTCTCGGAGCAAGCACTCTCTCTAAGACGAATTTTTGATCTCCGACCACGACCCAATAGGCAGAAGTTACCAAGGTGGGGTACGACCCATATCGGAGGCGAGCTCCTAAGCTGCTTTCCACCAGTGAGCGCACTATACTCAGCCTCACTCAGATCCCTATAGGCTCGCACCTCTTCCTCTGGGATGAGCGACGGCTCATAGATATCCCTATCTAGATCAGCGATCGCTATAGCCAAAGGCTTATGGTACGGGCCAGGACCGAAATGTGGAGAACGTGGCTCTCGATTGGGGTAGGAATCTAGTGCACTTCAAAACATTGTTTGAAATGCTCGAGCTGAACCCTGGGAACTATAAGGAAGAACCAGATATGGAATTCCCTTATCCGTGGTATGTGGCATTAACCCGCACACCCAACAATTTGTAGTATTGACCACTAACTGATGCTGATGAAGGAGCTGAATAAAGGAATTATTTCTGAATTCCGCACGTCTAGCCTGTTCGTGTTCGGGTAAGATATGAAAAGAATGAGGGGATACAGTGGAGGTAGTTTTAGGTTCAGAAGTAGGAGTAGGTATAGCGGAAGGTAAGAAGTACGACATCAGGTAAGACACCCCACCCGCCGATAATGAAGAAACAATCAGAAACAGTAGGAACACCTGAAACATAAAACATTTGGTACGAATGATCTGCTGTAGTTTGAATCTTTGCGCCTGAGCTTCTTCCATGTCCAACAGCTTTGAAAACATCATCCCCTAAAACCGTCCGCAACGTTTCTTGACGCACTTCGTTCCGTGTAGCAGTAGTCAATCCCTAGGAGTTCCCAGGAATCGACGGTCTTTGACCTAGCGCCAAGACCTACTAACCGGAAGGAAGTACACGCGCGGCCCTACGGTACACCTGGATGCAAAGGTATCTTATTTACAAATATATATATAAGAGTCTCTCAGCTGTGGAAGTAAAAACACATAAATGGAACGAAACTTCAATGTTTACAAAAATAATCACAGTTATACGGGCGTCTTAGACTGATCGTGGCAAACGGGATAATGTAGATGTCAAGGGGCAAAGCAAAATCTTTATTAGTCTCTAGTGCTGGATCGCAAAAAGTATCGAGTTTTCCCAGGACGTGTCTGTTCATCAAACAATGGATCCAGCAAGGGGACAGAGTTCTGTTGATCAGTCGATTGTTCAGATCTTGAGTCTTGTGATGGCAAGTGTTCAACAATGTCCTTCTGCTGCACTGAGGATTCTCCGACAGGCTGTGCGTCACTAAAGGGTACAAATGTCTGGGTTTTCTCTGTTTCAGACGAAGCAATGCCTTTCCTCACCCACGAGTCCGCTGGTAAAGGTATTGGTACCTTTTTCGTATGGGTGGCATGCACCCAGTGTTTACGCCCTTCCAAACGGACAGCGGTTCTTGTGGCGAGGAGAACTTGATAGGGTCCAGTAAACCGGGGTTCCAGACTCCTCTTGCGAGCGAAGTTTCGGGTAACCACCCAGTCTCCTGGCTGGAGCTGGTGGCCTGGACCCTCCGTCTGCGTCGGCAGTGCTTCGTGAACCTGTTGGTGAATTAACCTCAGTTTAGCAGTCAGATCATGAAGATAATCAATCAACATTGGGTACTCAAGATCAGAAAACACACTTGGTCTAGGGACCCCCCAAACATTCGCAGGACGGCCGAACACTATTTCATAGGGACTGAGCCCTACTCGGGAGTGTACTGTCGCCCTTGTTGATAACAAAGCTAAAGGCAAAGCGTCAGGCCACGGAAGACCAGTCGTAGCCTGAATCTTAGCCAGTTTGAGTTTAAGGGTGCCATTATACCCTTCAACCAAACCTGCTGACTGGGGATGATTGGCGCTATGGAATTTTTGATTAATTCCAAGGCCCTTACACACACTCTTCATCACGCTCCCCACAAACTCACTGCCGTTATCAGACCATACAATTCGGGGCATTCCATACTGGGGAAAGTATTCCTTCAGCAGGATTTTCGCAGTAGACAGGGCTGTATTGTCTTTAAGAGGATAGGCTTCGATCCATTGGGAGAATGCGCAAACTACAACTAAAACGTATTTCAGGTTATTGCATCGCTCCATATGGATGAAGTCTAGCTGGATCACTTCAAAAGGGTATGAAGGGGGAGCGAAATGGCCAGGAGGTGTAGGGGTTCCCTTACCAGGATTGTACAGCATACACACCATACAATTCTTCACCAATCTCTCAGCACACTTCGTAATACCATCATTCTTCCACACAGGGGACAACAACTTACAAATACCTTTCGCACTAATATGTGCTAACCCGTGTGCCATCGTCACAACAGCCAGCACATATGCATCTGGCAACATCCATCTCTTGTGCTCTGACAAATCGATCCAGCACCCATTTGCATCCAACTTTCCCGTACTCTCTTCCCACTTCGTCTTTTCAGTATCAGTGGCCTCATTCTGTATCGCTTTCACACTCTCGATGGTATCCTCACACACACTTGTCTCTGTAGGCCACCTAACCGAACTTGTCACATACATTCTGGTGCTAAGGTTCCGGGCAGTCTCCTTAGCCGTCTCATCTGCAAACGCATTACCACGACCAACATCATCCATCACCTTACGATGCGCACTACATTTAACAATCGCTACCTGTTTAGGCAACGTAAGTGCATCCAAAAGATCATTCACAAGCTGTCCATGCTGAATCTTCGTACCATGCGACGTCATAAAACCTCTCTCTCTCCACAATCGTCCAAAGCTATGAGCGACGCCAAAGGCATATTGGCTGTCGGTAAACACATTCACTCGTTTCCCTTTCGCCAACACACACGCTCTAGTTAACGCAATAAGCTCTGCAGCCTGGGCAGAGTTCTGATTCAATCTCGCAGTTTCCACAACAGTGTTCAACGTCACCACAGCATACGCAGTAGTCACATCACCATTCGGCAATTTAAAACATGATCCATCCACATACAAAGTTCCATCGGGATCTTCCAAAGGAGTGTTTTTAAGGTCCACCCGGCCTTTGGTTTCCTCCTCAGTCCTCAAGTAGCAGTCATGCGCTGCTACTTCATCTGACTCTGCACTAATTGGCAATAAGGTCGCCGGGTTTAGGACATTACAACGTTTTATCTGAATATGGCTTGCCAACAGCGTCAATTCGTACCCAGACAACCTCGCACTCGTCAAGTGCTGAGTTTTCGTACGATTCAAAAGAGTATCAACTGCATGTGGCACCATTACCGTAAGCATATTATCCATGACCAATCCTGCTGATTGTCGGATGGACACCGCAGCAGCCGCAGTTGCTCTCAAACAACTCGGCAATGCTCTAGCTACCGGATCCAAGGTCGAGGAAAAATATGCACATGGACGCTGCTTACCACCAAAAGGTTGCGTCAAAACACTCAACGCACAACCTTCTCTCTCGTGAACGTATAGTGTAAATGGCTTACTGTAGTCAGGGGTACCTAACACAGGAGCCGAACACAACGCGTCACGTAGTTCAGAAAAACTTTTCTGACATTCTTCTGTCCATGGTAAAGGAGTCGAAACATCCTTGCACGTAAGGGCCACCAACGGTTTCGCTAACAAAGAAAAATTTGGAATCCATTGTCTGCAGTATGACGTGATACCTAAAAAGGCACGCACATCTCTTTGGGTTACTGGCACAGATATACGCGCAATAGCTGCAATTCTCTCTGGGGTCAACCTTCTTCCCTCCTTTGACAATAAGTGACCTAGATAGGTTACTTCTTGACAACAATATTGAAGTTTAGAAGGTGACACCTTGTGATGTAAGTCACAGAGATGTTGCAACAACGATACCGTGGCAAGTTTGCAAATGTCTTGAGTATCTGCGGCCACCAGTAAGTCGTCGACGTATCGAATTAAGGCTGCGCCAGCCGGCAACACAAATGCATCTAGTTGGCCCTTCAAGGCTTGGCTGTATATGGATGGACTTTCACAGTAGCCCTGAGGAGCACGCTTAAACCGGAAGCTACGACCACCAAGAGAGAATCCGAAAAGGTCTCTGCTTTCCTCAGCAATCGGAATGCTGAAGAACGCATTCTTCAGATCGATCACTGAAAACCAGGATGCCGAAGCTGGGATCAGAGTCAGTAGCGCCGTGATGTCAGGCACAACAGGGAACTGAGGAATCACAATTTTATTTACCTCCCGTAAATCGATGACAAAACGATAAACAGGTGGTTTCGAAGGATCAGTACGTTTCAAAATAGGCAACACAGGACTGTTGCACACGTTTCCCCGAGTCTCCTCAATAACATCTTTCTCGATCAAATCATAGATAATAGCTAACAATGCTCGCTCACCATCAAGGGAAATACGATACTGGGGAATACGTGGCAGTCGCACATTAGATTTTACGTGAACAACATACGGAGAGATGTCAAGCAGGCCTACGTCATTAGGACCCGTTGCCCACAAAGATGCAGGAAGAGAACTCAATTCCGGTGGAAGCTTATCAAGAGACAAATACATTGGAGAGACAACTTTCTCACCCAACGTAAGCTTTACTCCCGCAGGAGAACAGTACAAAGTCGCATACAAACGTTTCAGCAAATCCAGGCCCAAGAGATTTTCACCACAGCCAGTGGTCAAAATCAACGGGGCTTTGAGCTCACGAGGCCCAATTGTAAGTGGCAAAGGGCACGAAACCGGATTGCTAACAGGGGCGCCAGAGAATCCAACGGAAACATTTGTTAAGCCAGACAAAGGTGCGCCAGGGAGTTTCGAATGCATGATGGAACTTTTCGCTGCACCAGTGTCCAACAAAAAAGGCTCAACGACGCCTGAGGTGGCAACTGCGACGTAAGGCCCTCTCTGATCAACCGGAACTGATACTACTCCCTCTCCTTGTCTATGGCTGTCCTAGTAATTACCGTCGTCAGTATCCTGATTGACGTAATAATCATCCACATTATACTGAGCTGATCGGCCTTGCGACGATCCGCGCTGATCAAAACAATTATTGGAATCAGAAGTATTAGTGAAACGATCATTCTGAGCACCGCGACCCCTACCACGTGAGGTCTGTTGAGAACCACCACGACCTACTCTAGACGAATTAACACTATTACGTTCGTTTAGAACTGGACAATCAAATTTTAAATGACCCTCATTCCTACAATAGGCACACTGATTGTACCCCAACGAAGATCTCTGCGAAGAGGAATCATTCCGTGATTGCGACCTATTTGACTGAGATTGTGATCTGTTCCGCTGTTGCGAGTCATTCTGATTCGAACGCGGAGGATACGCCTGTTGTAACAATACTTTAGTTTTGAGCTCCTTCGTTTTCTTTTCCACACGATCGTTCTCCTCTTTCTCCCTATTCTCATAATATTGGGCCGTAGCCAATATTTGAGCAGAAGTAGAAAACAGCCCACGCACTTTCTGAATTGCGCAATTTGTTGCTTAAGTCAGGCAGTAAATTTGAAACAAACTTATCCACAAACAATCGCTGACCTCCTTCAGTACCCATGTCTTGACCGCTATGGTCGATAAAAGCCTCCTCGAATCTCGTAAAGAAATCAGAGACGCTCTCATCCTTCTTCTGCTTGCAAGCGGACAGTTTGTCCCAATTTACCTTCATAGCTGGCATAAGCGTTTTCATAAGAGTAATAATTCTCTGAGGCAAAGCCGTAATTAATCGATCAGGCTTGGCCCCACCAACTTGCAAAGCGTCAGCAGCCCGCAATGCATTCCAGTCACCGCCCAGTTCTCCCGCATGGTCTTCCTGTCGAATCTTAGCCCACACCGGTTGCGGTACGACATTGCCAAACAGCATATCGATATCAGCAAGATTCATTATCGTAGCATCTACGAGCTGCGATAACTCTTTATAATACCCTGCAGGATTTTTGCGAGGGTCAGGCAAAGACTGCTTTACCTGCAAAACTTCCGAACGTTTCCACGGGAGGTGTATCCACACTCTCTGGAAATATGGCGGAACAATGGGATTAGCATTAGGATCGCCAGGCATCCACACCGGTGGAACTTCGCGCATGGGATACTGACCAGACGCATCTAGCTGCCTTTCAACATCCTCAACGAACAATGCTTGAGGTATCGGAGAAGGACGGAGGGCCAATAATTGCTCGATGGCACGCCGAACATTAGTACCCACTATCATTCCACTCGAAAACTGAAGCTGTAAGTTGTTCAAGGCAGTTAACACATCGTCCGATGCATCTGCCGATATTTGATCGTGCAAAACCTTGCACATTTCCTCAAAAACATATCTTTGTGTTGGTATATTGAATTGACTAAACGTATTCAACACTATACGTGGAGGATTTCTATAGGGATGCAACATCCACGACATTGCCATATTGTACAACGCAGCGCGTTCCCTATTACCAGGAAGCTGACTACGTCTTTGTGGACCGTCCGAACCAGCGGACTCAAGAATAGGTCCAAGAGAATTAGCAAAGTTTGCCGCCATTGAAGGGGTACGACGTCGAGTAGTTGGAGAAGTATACGATAGAGTAGTAACAAGAGAAGAAGTAGGAACAGAAGAAACAGTAGGAGTAAGTAGAACAGGAGCAGTAGCGGGAGCAGGAGTATGTGGAAGTACAAGCGGAGGAGCAGTAGGGACAGAAATAGGCAAGGGAGCAGGAACAGTCGGAAGAACAGGTTGAGGAGCAGGCACAGGAGGAATCGCAGGAGCTGCGGTATTCTGTGCGTACGGAGGTGGTGACTTCATAAGATACGACATTAAAGAATCCTCAACTAATTCTTCCTTCTTATCCGACTCCGTTGGCAAAGCAGGATAACATTTATCTATAGTCATACGCTGAAGCCTATCGAAAACTTCCTTTTCCTTATCCTCCTTATCACGCTGAAACTGCTCTGCTTTCTTTACAATGGTAGCAACACCATCTTTCTGATTACGTTTTGTCTGTCTGATCTCTTTCTGTCTGGCTTCTTTGCGCCACAACCGAAAGGCATCAAACATGGCCGGCCTTGATTTTTTCTTAAATAAGTTAGCCTCAAGGTTATCTAAAATCGGGGTCTCAAAACTGCCATGAGGTGGCCAACTAAGGACACCATCTTTTTTGGTGTAACGAATCCAATATTCATTAAAGGTAATCGGACCTAACCCATGCTTGCTATATAGCTCATAAGTTGGAGTTCCAACCGGAGGTATCGGACACGAGTCCTCCAGTCGGGAATCCGTACCACAACGTCTGAAACAACTAAACAAAGTACTACGACCAGGCATCTTGCACACTAGCCGAGTTTCACAAACGTCAAGGGTTACGGGATTTACCAAGTCCCTGCAAAGAGCAAAAACCCTTGGTTTTTGGCGACTGCAATCGTCAAATATTACAACAAAGGACCAAGTACTAAGAGCCACAATTGCAATGGAACCATGCAACAACTAAGCACCCACAACTAAGGACTCTGGGAGCGACCCACAAATACTTAACTCAAAGATCGATGGCGTCACCAGGAAGGCCCGTCAATCGTCTCGCTGTACCAAGGTCTACGCCAGGCGCCAAAACAGGTCTACAGTCAGGGCAGCAGTCCGTCGCAGCCGTCAGGAGGCGGGAATCTTCGCGGGAAAAGTCGTCGGGCCACTTATTTCGACAACAGGATCGATGAAGCGGGGTGCACCTTCCCTCGGAGATTTCACACGAAGTTCCTCACGATCGTCGGGCTTGGACCGGTACCACTGATGCAGCCCCACGTTGGGCGCCAACTGAAGGACTGGGTTTTTATTACTACCCAGCGGTGCCAGGGGACAACACCTGAAACCTTCGTGGGTTACCTGTTCCGGCGTACAAATAACAGAGACACGGGACACTTCCTTCGGCGTCAAAGATTCGAGGTTTATTACTGCAGGGAACACAGAAGTCACGAGAAGTACATAACGTAGGTTCACGTAGCCTGATTCAATTTGCTACTGTGGATCGCTCCTTTTATACAGTTTTCACCCATAGGTTAACATGGTGCACAAAGGTTTACAACTTAGTTCCCATAATTAACCCCAAGAGGGGTCGCTTTGATACATTCAAGGTCCGGAACATAAGTACGAAACATTTGGTGGTTCCCAACTGTAAAAACCCATGTTCCCACCATTAGTACATTCCAATCGGCAATAAACAGATCGAAGAAGGGGCAAGGACAGGTGCAGAGGAAGGCAGAAACAGTGGGGAGATCGGAAAGGGTGTGAAAAGGGTGGTGTCGGGAAACACGAGCTGCAGGCATCAAAGGGACGTGCCTAATGAGATGCACGGCTAAGACAATAGACCGGCACGGCAAGATGAGCCTCGAGCGGGGCCATCTGCCTTACAGTATCATCCCCCTCATCATAAAGACTCTCTCAAAGAAAACGTGTCTTCCGCAAGAGTCTTGGGAATCCCAGGGTCGCGAAGCGGACAGCGTCCGTTCGCTGGCTACTTGAGGGCAAGAAACAAAATGGATGCCATATCTAAGATGGAACCCGTGGGCTCGGAATAAGAAACCCACGAAACAAACGAACGGTTTAGATTAGCGCAGCGAAACTACGCACACCCACTAAACTCGTCATTTGCGGTTCATAGATACCAGACTCGACCATATTCGTACGAGTCAGAAACATCACTTACAATCGTCACGGAACCTCAGTCCCGCGGCTTGCCTGCCTCCGGAGGTCCCCGCGTCCCTGAAGCAAGGAGAGCACCAGTGCCCGTGATTATGGTGAGGGGACGGCGAGGTTTGGGCTGGTGACCGACGGAGATCAGCGATTGCGGCGCCGCAGGTGACCCCTGGGCAGTCGCAGGGATCTTGGGGTCTGTGGAGTGAGGGTCCGGCCGGGAGATAGAGGCCCGGACGGAGTTGCTGATCTTCCCCCTGCCCCACCAAATTGCAGACTGCACGGAGCGGTAGAGGCGGGGGCTTCGCCCGTCGGCTGTGGCTGACGCTCCGGCTGGGGGCTTGGGAGTGCCTTCGGTGACCCGGGCTCGAGCTGCTGAGGATAGCGGAAGGTTGGCTAAGTCGGGCCGGCCCCGTAAAGTATCCAGGAGAGGTCTTGACAGTGGGCCTCTCGATTGCGGGTCGGACGACCCCTGCTCCCAGGGCTGCTGACACAGTGACCACTTGCATCGGAGGTGAGAGGCGAGACTGGGCGCGCGCTTCCCCCGCCATTTTGCTCCTTCGCGCAGAGCGGCCTGAACGCTCCAGCCCTTAGGTGATCCGGCTTCTGGAGGCTTGGGACCTAGACACGGCCCCCCGCCTTACTGTGTACTGCTGCCTGGGGGGGCCCGAACACTACCTGCGGGAAATTGCTGCTGGCGGGCCGCTGAGCGACAAGGGAGAACGCAGGGCAGCAACACCATTGGTCACCATTTTGGGACTGCGGCCCGGGGCGGCCTAGGGGCCTAGAGGTACTGGACATTCAACGCGGATGGCAGAGCAGCGGGCGCCATTTCCCGATCAGCGCGCAGGGGGCGGCTGCGCGTGCAGGGTAGCGAGGCCTGTCCCTTTGCGACCCGGCGGGCGCCCCTCTGTTCTATTCACATCTGGTGGCACAAGAGTAGCTGAAGTTGGTGCAGACCCTGTCAGTGAATGCAGGACATTGACTGGGAGCTCGAAGCAGAGGTAGCCGCCATTTCCCTCCGAGCAGAAGCGTGAGTAACCAACGAGGGGGGAAGCGTGCTGCCTTGGGGGGACACTGTGAACTTTGTGGTGGATGACGTGGGGTGAGGCGAGTGGCATCTGAGAGATGCTGGGGGCCTGGTGGGGTTTTTGGGGAGCGGACACCCTCACTGCACTGAACAGCGCTGCACCCCGCGTGACTGGCACCATTGGCTTGGGAACTACGGGACCTGTGGAACTGCCCTCGGTTGGACGACTGTGTGGGGGTGCTCATCCCCCTGAACTGCAGCGGTGAGCCCGGGTGTTATAGAGAGGAAGAAATTTGAAGGGCAGGTCCTTTGGCTGCTGCTCTGCCCATCTGTGCTTCCATCTTTGGACTCTGATCATAGCCATGCTTTGGGGCCTATAGGCTTTGCCCCTGCTGCAGCCCTGGGCTAATGCGTTAGAGAAGCAGGTGTTGGTACATTGAAGGGCCAATGGAGGCGGACGGATCAGCTGCTGGTGTTTCTGTTGGGGGGCCCTGTTGGGAATGCTATCCGGTGATTGCCCCTGGGACCTTTGTGTCATTATCTGTTCGTGGACAGCGGGGGGACAACTGCTCTGCACTGCACGTGCCGCCTAGCACTGGAACGGGGCCACGGACTGCAGGCACCTTTGGAACCAAGGTGGGGAAGCCTTTGTTGCGACACGCCTTTTACGTGGTCTTGGGGCGCCCAGGTCAGCCCTCGCCACCACAGCACGCTGAACACTGTACGGGGACATGCAGCGAGTTAGGAGTGGCATCCTGGGAAGCTGATTTTGGACCACAGGACTGGCCTTGCTGCAGGGTCACCTTCAAGGGACAGCTTGATTAGGTTCTTGTGAGATGACATCCTGAGGCTCTCCCTGCCGGTGCTGACCGTGACGCTCCGGAAAGTTGGCGACACTCACACTGAGGCTGGACTGCACGAGCTACTGCAGGAGGCCGGGCAGACACACAGGCTATCGCACAGATCCTAACTGACCATCGACAGTGGCGTTTTGGAGGCTGCTTAACTCGCAACAGTGACGCGCACTAACAGAGGCAAGGATGCCCCGGTACCGGCTTCCAAGGATACCACGGTGATGGAGCTGTGGGGAAAGACGGGGTCTTCTGCCTCAGTGGGAGTGACTCCGCAGGCTGGGGGAGACTCGCCCCCGGTGACACAGGCATTCATGGCATCCTTCATGTCCGAATTGAAAACCGAAATTGGCTCTTTGCTCACTGAAGTACACTCCTGCGTTCAAGAACTTCGGAAAGAGGTCACGGACCTGGGCGAGAGAGTGGATGGCCTGGAAATGACGGTGGATGCCCACACAGAAGATCAAGAGCAACTGTGGCAGCGTCTGGCCACCCTGGAAGATCAACATATTGAGTTGCAGATGAAGCAAGAAGATTTGGAAAACCGCAGCCACCGGAACAACCTCCGCCGAAGGGAAAGACATCATGACGTATGTGGCACAGTTGATTCACGAGGTCTGGGGGGATGACGATGCCTCCCCGCCGGCTTTGGACGGGCTCACCGTGTTTCCGGGCCCGCGGGTCGGCAGGGTCTCCTCCCAGACATATTAACCAGAGTTCACTTCTTCACAGAAAAAGAAGCTATTCTTCGGGCGGCGAGAGCCAAGCAGAATCTCACCTATGATGGGCATAAGATACAGACCTTCCAAGACCTCACGCCTAACACCTTACGGTGCCGTCGCGCCTTCAAGCCTGTGACAGACAAGTTACGGAGCCTGGACATCTCCTATCAATGGGGCCATCCCTTCGCCCTTATCTTCGTCTGGGGTCAAAACGAAGAGTGGTAAGATCCTGCCACGAAGCGGCTCAACTACTTTGACTTCCAACATCACGCTCTGCCAGCCCCACCCGTCCCCCACCTCCCGCAAGAATACCTGCCAAGCCATCCTGGTCCATGGTCCACTGTGCGTAGGCACAGACGCTCCCCGCCTCTGGATGCCCAAACAGCTTCACAGGCTAAGAAAGACATTATTGACCATATCAAGTCCTTGGAAGGGGATCAATCAGAAGTGCGCTCGGGCCCTCCTACCCCTTGATAGGCAGCTTCAGGGCCTGTACTGAAATCTAAAGTGGACCTTGGGAGATATGGCTCCCACTTGGTAGATCCCACTGTTCATTGCTGCGTTCTGGGCGTCACCCCAGCTACTGCCCTGCAATATAGCGGGGGCCGGAGCCCCCCGCCTGACTGAACTTGAGAGCAGCGAAAGACCTACTCCCATCTGTTCCTCAGAGAGTGACGTCTCTGGGCTCCCCAAACCCGAGGGTGTAGGCTGACCCACGACAGTAGCAGGACATTATGGCCCGGTTAGCCAATGTTGGTTGTTCTCTTCCTCCTCTTCTTCTTTTTCTTCTTTCCACTTGGCTGCTTCTTTCCTCCTTCTTATAGCTGTCACTCGGGTGGGGCGAGCGGGAGGCAACAAGGTTATGGTGGATCTATATCCGTGGAAAGGACCTGCACCTGAGACCTCCTTTTTGGTTCCTGGTATGCATGCGTGCCGGTGTGATGGCCTGATTGGTGAATGAAAATACCCATGACTTTACCTGACCCCTTAAAGGTAATATCCCTTAATGTCAAGGGGCTTAACTCCCCTAACAAGAGACAGCAATTGTGGCGCTATTTATTGCAACGCAGCCCAGACATCATTTTCCTTCAAGAAACCCACCTGTTAAAGGTGGACACACTTCGCATGGTGCACCCTAAATATCCTCTCCAATTTTGGGCCACAGCTAACACCAAAACAGCAGGGGTGGCCATTTTATGCAGAAAAGCATCTGGCAGGGGGTAGCGACAGTCTTCCGCAGCTCAGAAGGACGTTTCATCCGGGCGGGAGTGGAGATTGGGAGACGCTCCCTCACATTGTGTAATGTCTACGCGCCAAATCAGTTGCAGGACTCCTACCTCCGAACCTTATTGCGGGAACAAGTGCCACAGGGCGATACCTCTCTGATCCGGGGGGGTGATTTTAACCTGGTATGGGATCCAAGGCTGGACCTTAGTGACGCCTCCTCGAATGGGTCCGGATCCATGTCCTCTGCTCTCCGGAAGCAGATAGCGGATTTGGGCCTGATAGATTCTTGGTGATATCATTCCCCTGAAGTGCGGGAGTACTCGTACTATTTGCATGTCCATCGCTCATATTCGCATATAGATTATTTGTTTGTATCCCACACCCTTATAGGGGAAACGGTAGCAGCATCTCTATCTGAAATCTCTGATCATGCCCATGTCGAACTTCTCATGCAGGACTCGGCCACTTGCCCCACTCGTATACCGCGGTGGCGCCTGCCACCGCACGTCCTGCGGGACCCGACCAATGTGGAAAAACTACGGACTACCATTGACTCTTATTTCGCAAGCAATGATCAGCCTGACACCCCATTTCCGGTGGTGTGGGATGCCTTTAAGGCAACGATCCGCGGCCACATCACGTCGCTAGTGTTCGCACGGGCACAGGAAGCCCGTCGCTTGGAGGATGGTCTCTCCAAAGACATTAAGAGGCTGGAGAGGCAGGATCAGGAGCGTCTGACACTTACATGTCGGCGGAAGCTTGCGAATCTCCGGGTTCAGCTTCGGTCCCTGCGCACTAACAAGGCTGAGCGGACCTTGCTCGCCCTCAAACAATGGTATTTCGAAGGGGGGGATAAAGTGGGCAGATTACTGGCGAAACGTCTGAGGGTGAGAGCAGCGAAGGCCCACATAGCGAACAATCAGTTGCAGGAGGGAGGATAGGCCACCACGGAGCGAGCTAAGTGTGAGGCTTTTAGTTCCTATTACGCTACTCTCTACACTGCAAACGTGCCCTCCCAAACGCATATTGATGAAGTCCTAAATGCCAACAGCTGGACGGCCCCCTTCTGGCAGAGGAGCTGACGGCAGCATTGAGAGACCTCCCCCTAGGGAAAACGTCAGGCCCAGATGGCCTGCCGTTGGCCTTCTATCGCATGTTCATAGCACAACTTCACCATACTTACTATGGTTATACAACTCCTTCTTGGACACGGGCGGACCATTGGCCGATATGAGAATGGCAGAAATAGCCCTAATTCCCAAGCCAGGAAAAGATCCCACATTGTGTGCGTCTTACCGCCCCATAGCGCTGCTCAACACGGACCTCAACATTTACACCAAAATGCTGGTTAGGCGCCTGGAGCCGCACATGCCTGGTCTTGTGGGGCCTGATCAGGTTGGCTTAATTCGCAATAGGCAAGGGGCCGACAATGTGTGTAGAATTGCACACCTGGTAGGGAAAGCTCACCATTGGAATATACCGGCCTGCCTTCTGTCGCTTGACGAGGAGAAGGCGTTTGACCGGGTCGACTGGAGCTTTCTCCGTGTGGTGTTGCATTAGATTGGTTTGGGGCCTAATCTGATTTCTATGATCAAGGCCCCCTACCACTCGCCACAAGCGAGGGTTCGGGTAAACGGGAAGCTCACAGACTCCTTTTTTATACATAGGGGTACGCGACAGGGTTGCCCCCTATCCCCTCTGCTATTTGCCCTGGTGGTAGAACCTCTAGCGGAACTGATCAGACAGGGCGCAGACATTCACGGCCTCGCCTTTGGGGGCCACCAGAACAAGGTGGCGTTATTTGCAGATGATCTTATCCTCACGCTTTCGCGCCCACACACGTCTCTTCCGGCACTTCACGCACTGTTGCAATCCTTCGAGAACACCTCGGGCCTTAAAATTAATCATGGTAAATCTTGGGCTTTGAACCCTACGATTCCAAAAGAAGAGATACCGGCTTTAAAGAAGCTGGCTCCATACCAATGGGCCTCGGATCCTATCCAATACCTGGGGCTACTATTGACTCCTTCATTAGACACGTGGAGACAGGTAAACTGGCGGGAATGTATAAACACCGTCCTGGAGGATCTACGACGGTGGAAATCCCTAACTATCTCTTGGCTGGGCAGGCTTAATGCCGTCAAAATGTTGATACTCCCTAAAATCTTATACTTATTCCAGTGCCTACCCACCCCTATACCGCAACACCAGATACAGGGTCTCCAAAAGGACATCACTAAATTTATATGGGGTGGGCGTAGACCGTGTTTCTCTCATAAAATTCCCATGCTGCCGAGGGACAGGGGGGGTTGGCACGTCTCAATCTTCTGGACTACTATTGGGCCTCGCACCTCCGCTTTGTCCCGGAATGGACAACCACTGAAAGCGAGAAGTTGTGGTTTCATATGGACCAGATGGTGACGGGACGTACCATCTGGGACCTTACGTGGCTTCATCGCGCAGCGCGTTCTCGTAGTGCTTATATGGCGGTGCCCACTAGGACAGTCCTAGATATATGGGATAAGATAGCTGTGCAAAAGGGGCTGACAATATTTCCCTCCCCGCACACTCCCATTGCCCGCAACCCATTATTCCCTCCCGCCTTTCACTCCCAGGCATTTCCCAAATGGCTACAGGGGGATTGTAGAGTGATTAGTGATTTGTTTGAGGGCGGCACCCTTAGGACATTTGCCCAGTGTAGGGAAGACTTCTGTCTTCCAATCGGAGCGGGATTACAGTGCGCTCAGCTGCGCCACTGGGTATCTTCGCCAGAAATGCAGCAGGTGGCCGTTCGGCCATTCACCCCCTTTGAGCGACTGGTCCGTTCATTTGATGACTCGAAAGGCCTTATATCGCGGACATATCAGATCTTGCAACATCCTCCGCAGCTGTCTACACATTCATATCAATGCCAATGGCAGCTGGTGTCGGATAAGGAAATCACGCCCGCTCAGTGGAATCGTCTGTGGCGAGACATACCTAGGGTACATCGGGGCATCCCTCAGAGGGAAAATGCGTACAAAATGAAGACCCAATGGTACTACATGCCCGTTCGTCTGCACAAAATGTTTCCCGCCACGTCCCCCTTGTGTTGGAGGTGTCTGACTGCATCTAGCGACTTCATTCACATCTGGCGGGGCTGCCCACTCTTGACACTGCTCTGGAAGGAAGTCCTTAGCCATATCAAAGAAGTACTGGGCTTCCCCTTGCCTGAATCTGCAGCCACGATCTTGCTAGGCCTTAAACCGGAGAACCTCAAAGCGACTGGACCATAGCACTGCACATGCTTGGGGCAGCTAAACAACTTATAGCGCTCTACTAGAAAAAAGCAGAGCCACCCCTAATTGCTGCCTGGTTCGTACGCTTGTGGCACGTACTCACTATGGAACTCCTCAAAGCACGACTACACACACTAGACACCCACTTCAATGCTATCTGGTGCCCGTTAGTGCAGTACCTCTGTAAAATAGAGCATTCACGCCATTTACCTTCTAAGCTTAGAGCGCTGCGACTATTAGAGAACGCCATACTCCCATCAGACCCAAGCAGACTCCTCACATAATTAGATCAGTCGCCCCTGCACCTCGTCTCAGCAAAGCGCCAGGAACTTTTTCCATCATGATTGCCACTATCACATGCCACATCCTGTCCACCCACTCACTCACCTGTACAGCTTATCTCTCTCCTCTTGACTCTCACCTTTTCTTTTTCTGATCTTTACCTCTGCCTTTACTCTTACTTACATTATCTGGGCCTCTAGCCAGCGTTCTGCATGTTACAACAGGTCCTGGAAATCCTCACAATAAGCTCATGTAACTATATGTAATAGAACTTGCGACCGGCCCAGCAAGGGTTGTAGGCAGTATGCTGTGTCTCTTCTTGCCTGAATACTGCGTCTCTCTACGCTGGGAGGTACTTGACAATAACGCGGCCAGCCCTAAGTGGGTTGTAGGCTTAACGCTGTGTTCATGTGGACCTATGTTCATTTTCTTTCTTTTTTGTTTTAAAATAAAACAGACTTTGAACAAAAAATACAAATATGTAGAAAGTTCAATTTGCAAAACAGTATACAACCCTCTCAAAAAGGCATAACAAAAATCATCACAGTGAAAACCCTCAGTGTTTCTCAGAGTGGGTGGCCAACACAGAAACCCTTGCTTACTATGGCAAGGCACAAGATAGCATTCAATAAAATGCCTGTTGATAGCCTGTAACAGAATTTAACAACATCCAGCCAACTGTTAAGGGCCTGCTGCCTTTAAAATATGTTTTTCATAATAAGAAAGCTAGCCCTACAACATTAGGTATAACTTTTGTGGAAGAGGTGTGGCGCAGTGGCCAGGGTGATTGACGCTGGACGCTGGGGATCACGGTTCGATCCCTGGCTCTGGTGGCAAGGGTCTGCCCAGCACCATGTGACTCTGGGCAATAGCTCGCTTAATCTTCCCGACGGACCCAGCACCTTGACACCTTCAGGTAATTGTTCGCGCTTTACAAATACTGGACATTTACTTTTCATAATAAGGATGTCAGACTTATGGCATCAGGCATACCTTTTCCCACTGCACCAATCACTCCTATAGCTTGTCACCATAACCACCGTAGGCCTGCTATACTGAGCTTAAGCTTTCCCAAAAGGCAGCCAACAGTCGTATAGTCATAAAAGTACAAAGGTATACAAAATTACAATTGGATAAGCAAGATAGTATCTATCCTAAGAGAGTCTAACAAGGGATCTCACATAGTAAATCATCTATATCCACGGCTTGTCACAGAGGGTACCAACACCAAACCCATTGCCTGTTAAAGTACTCTGTGAGATTCAATGGAACAAAATGCTTCTCCACAGGCTTTCATATAGCATAAAAACAATATCACCCTTAAATGGATCAATGTTACCATATAGTTCATAAAATAAATACCTTTGGCCTACTGCCTTCGTAGTAATATTTCATGATAATTAGATCGGGCCTTTAGCCATGATCTTTGGCTTAACACCATAACTCAGTGCTTCCCAAGCGTTTTAGAATTATCACCCACTTTTCAGAATGACAAACTTTCGCAACACCCCCTAGCTTTATTGGACATGACGCAGGTGATTCTTCAATGTAACTAAAGCATGGTGTGGCAGCGCACTCTCATTTACAGATACCACATATTCTATTGAAATGGTCACTGAACTGGTGCAGACATACAGCTTTATGGATAAAACTATGCTGAATACAATGATAATGTGTGGAAAATCAGGATACAGTGAAAATGTATCACTTGTGCAACACCAAGTTAAGTATCTTGACTTGTGTTGATCCTATTAATCTCTTTGCTCCCATCACACTTCAGATGTATAAAAATGTGTTCATTTTTGCTTTCCTAATTGCTCAATGCGTACAGTTCATTTACAGGTATGTACATTTTGTTGGGTTACAATAAATGGCATCCCACATTATTCCCTTCACACTCTCTGTACCCCAGCATTATTCACTTTCCTTTTCTTTCCCTGACTGCCCAAGTGAGAGGAGTTTGCAAACAGCAGTAATAAACAATAAGCAGCAATTTGTCAGGAGACACAGCCTGACTTTTAACCTCTGTCTTTGAAGTGCAGCAAACATGACAAGTTAAATACAGAGTTTAAAGGCCTCTTTATTTATTGCTTGGACTTTCACGCCCCTTTAATAGGTCACAACCCGCAGTTTGGGTAGCACTGCATAACCAATTCAGTCCTTCTGTATTGAGTACAAACTTTGCCACAAGTCAAAACGTACATTATAGCTACTTTTTTCAGTAGAGGCACAGAATGCTGGCCCAGTGATATCCTTTTTCTCAGGGGAACCAACATGTAGGTGAAGCTCCAGCCCCTCTCTCATCAGTGCTCTGAAAGCTCGTTTATGTTGATCACATAAAGTCTGTTGACAGCTGTGCTGTTAAACTAGGTCTCAACTGTCTGCTATAATGAATTAGAGTACATCATAACAGATTTGTGTAACATCCAGTGCTTTGTCACAAACAAGCTCTCTCTTCCAGTTCTTTATCAGTATCAACCTCTAAAGCTTACAGTACTTGTCACAAACTACATTTACAGCGTACAGTACCTTGTCACAAATAATCTCTTTAGCTTACAGTACTTTGTAACAAACAACCTCTGTAGCTTACAGTACTTTGTCACAAAGAATCCCTGTAGCTTATAGTACTTTGCCACATACAACCTCTGTAGCTTTCAGTACTTTGTCACAAAGAATCTCTATAGTTTAAAGTACTTTATTACAAATAACCTCTATAGCTTACAGTACTTTGTCACAAAGAATCTCTGTGTTTACAGTATTTTATCACAAGCAACCTCTGTAGCTTACAGTATTTTGTCACAAAGAATCTCTGTAGCTTACAGTACTTTGTCAAAAAGAATCTCTTTAGCGTTCAGTACTTTGTCACAAAGAATTTCTGTAGCTTATAGTACTTTGCCACATACAACCTCTGAAGCATTCAGTACTTTGTCACAAAGAATCCCTGTAGCTTATGGTACTTTGCCACATACAACCTCTGTAGCATTCAGTACTTTGTCACAAAGAATCTCTATAGCTTAAAGTACTTTATTACAAATAACCTCTATAGCTTACAGTACTTTGTCACAAAGAATCTCTGTAGCTTACAGTATTTTATCACAAGCAACCTCTGTAGCTTACAGTATTTTGTCACAAAGAATCTCTGTAGCTTTCAGTACTTTGTCACAAAGAATCTCTTTAGCGTTCAGTACTTTGTCACAAAGAATTTCTGTAGCTTATAGTACTTTGTCACAAAGAATCTCTGTAGCTTATAGTACTTTGCCAAACACAACCTCTGTAGCGTTCAGTACTTTGTCACAAAGAATCTCTGCAGCTTATAGGACTTTGCCACATACAACCTCTGTAGAATTCAGTACTTTGTCACAAAGAATCTCTGTAGCTTATAGTACTTTGTCGCAAAGAATCTCTGTACCTTATAGTACTTTGCCACATACAACCTCTGTAGCGTTCAGTACTTTGTCACAAAGAATCTCTGTAGCTTACAGTACTTTGTCACAAAGAATCTCCGTAGCTTACAGTACTTTGTCACAAAGAATCTCTGTAGCTTATAGTACTTTGCCACATACATCCTCTGTAGCGTTCAGTACTTTGTCACAAAGAATCTCTGTAGCTTATAGTACTTTGCCACATACATCCTCTGTAGCGTTCAGTACTTTGTCACAAACAACCTTTGTAGCTTACAGTACTTTGTCACAAAGAATCTCTGTAGCTTACAGTAGATTGTCAAAATCAACATATTTAACTTACAGTACTTTTCACATACAAACTCTGGTGGCTTATAGTATTTTGTTACAGGTCTATATCACTTCACTTTAGTCACCTCCTCCCGCCAAGGTCTGGGATTTACCTGCACAGTTTGGAGATGAGGGAGCAGGAAGCGTCACTCAGGGAGCTGGGAAACTTGATGACACCATCCAGGATTTTGCCGTAGATCGTGCGCGGATCTGAATTATTACAGAAAGGGGGTCTGTGATAGAGACAAACATAATCATTAATGAGGACTCTGCATGGTCATACAACATCTCCCAAGACATCTATAGTCAATAGCAGAGTGGGTCTTGAAATTAGAACTACAAATCCAGCTGATATGATCTTATGTGGTAAGCAGGAAGTGTTAGATGTTTCAGTGGATGAATTGATCTATTGAATTAAATCCATATATAACCTGGAGGCTACAAATTTCCATTCTGGTAGATCCACCCAGCCAGTCCCCTCTCTAACATTAATTATAAGAGTGACATGAGACTCCCTCATTCATCACCTAGAAGCTATTCAGTGATTTGCTATATAAATGTACTCATACTTCCTGGTGGACTCTATATCTGAAACCTACAGTCGCATTATCCAGGGCCCGGTGATGAAGGATGTTTAAAGGCACACTCACGCTTCCACCCAATGAAGAACACAGACATTGAGTTCTTGCATCTTATGAAGCATAATACTGGCATTAATGTAAGCACATAATGTTCATTTTATTTATAAAAATTAATTCATACATATAATGAGGTCAGTGCCTTGAGGCCTATTTATTTAATAAATGTTTAATTAAGTAGACATAAATATAGGTAATGAAACCAGTGGTGCAAGAACAATGTTCAGAGTGGGGGTGCTGCCATCAATCTCACGTCACTGAAGTCATAGGGATTGTGAAAAATACAATTGTCACAAAAAGAACAAATGTAGCAAATGAGACACGCTCATTCGGCAAGAGTGGTAAAGATGTAGGCCTACTGGCACTTTTGCGCAGCCAGATTGTCATTTTTTTTAAATTCCGGTGGCGCAATTTGCCACTGGCATATTTATAAGGCTACATGTTACGTGGCTTTTCATGGCCTTATAAGTATGTGCCCCTTCCAAGCAGAAAACTGCGTGAAAGGAGCATTCAATGGGTGTTGCTGGGGGCGTTCCCAGCAATATCCATTGCTTTTTGACCCTGCCCCGGAATTAACAAGAAATCGTAAGTCTGAGGCAGTGCCAAAAACAAACGCCTCTCTGAGGCACAATGATGAGAAATATCTTTATTTCTGCTCGCTTTTCTTCCTTCTATGTGTGCTGCATTGTGCAGCACACATAGAAAGAGGAAAAATCCTCTTGTGATTTTTTTTGTGCAGCAAGGTTTTCCTTCCTACAAAAATAATCAGTCCTGCGACGCAGGCACCTTTGCACCATGGTGCAAAGGTGCTTGCATAGGCGCGCAGCAGCCTATTGTGCGCCGGTGCAGGGGAAAAGGACAGGAATGCCCCATATCTAATAAAAAACGAGCGTTTGCAATTCAATAGGTCTCAATATTTTGAGCTATTGGCATTGTAAATGACAATGCCTTTTATTTATGTGTTTAAAAAATCCGCAATATTAAAAGCCATTGACATTCAAAATACCAAAAGGTCAAAGTTTTTAAAATGCTAGACCTATTGCATTGCAAATGCTTGTTCTCTTAATTTTGGTTTATAAATGCACAGTTTATTTGGATAATGGGGAATATTAATCCCTTTGATGTATTGTCATTTGGACGACTTTGAGCAATTTACAGTTTATGGAGTGTCTCTCTCACATCTGTGTGAATTGCATGCATGGGAGACCTTTTACATACTGTTTATGCTGGGATCGGTCACTGAAACAACATGCATGCAGTCTTGTCCACGAGCGAGAACCCAAGGGCCAGCAGTGGTGAAAAAACTTTCCAGAAGTCCCTTTTGGAGCCATAGGAATGTGCACGGTCACACACTAATTCAGATCAGATTTTCAACCTACTAGACCCAGCTAGGCTTCAGGTTTGCAGTGTTTACCCCCATCCATTGTCTAACATTAACGAGTCTAAAGACCAGAACATTAGTGTAAATGCATAAAAAACTGCTTAAAATGACAGATACTTCTAATCCCTTTAGTATAATTGAACAACAACGGTCCTTGACACAAGGGGGATAGACATTTGAATAATTATAGGCTACAATCTGCGCTATAATGAACAAGAAGTCCAGCCGGACTTCAAAATTTAATTAATAGTGTGATAGGTCAAAATAAACAGAACAACAATTAAACAGTGGGACACAGTCCTGTATCTACAAGGCTAGACAAACAATTTACAATACATACAATAGGAAATTTCTCAGACAATTGAAAAGGGAAGGAGCAAAAAAATAGAATCAATTTGCTTAACACATGTAGAAAAAACATGATTTTGGCACATAGTTGTGAACTGGTGTTTAGACTACATCAACTGTCGACGGCGTTTCGATCCAGTTAGAATTATGGATCATCATCAGGACAACCAATGTTTTGCCTGAATTTACAAGCCTCGGGGAAGGTACAGTTAGACAGCCGGGGCGTCTTGAAGACTGGCTCTGAGTAATAGGTGGTCGTGGGGCTTCCAGATTCAGGAGCCTAAAGGGAATGGTGCCAGAATTAAATCAAAAACCAGTCAACAACAACCAATTGCCGGGGAATGGTAAGGGCAGGGCTTACCTCGATGTTAGGCTGGCAATTCCTTGGATAACGGGCGATTCGTGAATTGCGGAGATTAAAAGCAGGAACACTGCACGGATAGTGCGTGATTAAGTAGTTGTAGTGCCAGACAGGACCTCGGAAGGGAGACGATTTGGCGGATATATGCGCGTGGCAGGGAGACCTGTGGTGAGGCACCAATTGATTTTGAAGGTCTCGAAGGGGAGACGAATCGGAGGGTGATTGCGCGTGGTAGGGAGACCTGTAATAAGGCACCTAGAGTTCTCGATGGAACTTCCACGGCCTTCTATGGAGCCCAATCGCGTCGATTGGGCTCCATGTGTGAAGCAAATTGATTCTATTTTTTTGCTCCTTCCCTTTTCAATTGCCTGAGAAATTTCCTATTGTATGTATTGTAAATTGTTTGTCTAGCCTTGTGGATACAGGACTGTGTCCCACTGTTTAATTGTTGTTCTGTTTATTTTTACCTATCACACTATTAATTAAATTTTGAAGTCCGGCTGGACTTCTTGTTCATTATAGCGCAGATTGTAGCCTATAATTATTCAAATGTCTATCTCCCTTGTGTCAAGGACTGTTGTTGTTCAATTATACTAATACCCCTGGTCCTTGCTTACCAAGTGGGTTCCCTTGTTTCTCTAAAATAGCTAATCCCTTTAGAGCACAACAGCTGCAACATCATACTGAATCAAGGAAACAGGTGGCCCTGAAACCAACATCGGTCCTCCCGCCAACCGGGGGTCTATAGCGATTCGTCAAAATAGGGAACAAATAACTACACTAAAGCTGCAATGGATGCTATGAAAAAGACATTAAAAACACCACGCGGTGAGTAGGCCCAATGGAAAACTAAACACAGTGTGCAGCTAATGTACTGGGCATTGTGCTAACGGAGTCGTTGTCTGGGCATCCGCAAATATTCTGACTCACTGAGCACCAACTCTTCTCAGACACCCAAACGAAACATAGCACCATTGACAAAGGCCCCATGTGGACACATCGGTAGACACTTGAAAGACGAGGGCGCGATCCAGAAATTCACTTTCTCTGCTACATATTACTAAATACATGCACGCTACTGCATGGAATGCTTCTGTCAATTTTTCCTGAATTACTGCTTCCAAACTTGACTCTGTGTGCTCATCTCAAGACAGGAAAGAACCTTGTACGTGTGCACGCACACTTCTGGATAGTGTTCTGTATTTATTCTCTCTAGAGGAAGTGTCAAGTGATCATATTAGTACCTGACTGTGCAAAAGGTACTTTATTTTCTGAGCTTACGTTGCCATGTCTAAAGGGAGCATGCCAAGGCATGCATGAGTGTATGTTTCTAGGAGAAAAGTGCGCGGCCCACATATACGAAGCAAAAGGACTCCTGACACTAGGCCAGGGCAATGAGACTCTGAAGGTGCATTCTTAGTCATGGAAGAACAATATCGCAGCCTTGGGACCCTTTCTGGAACTAGGGTTAATTTTTTTTTTTTTTTAAATATATTTTTATTGCAGAGTTACAAACCACAGGATACAATTAAACAGCCAGTGCACTTGTGGGCTCCCCCCTTCCAATGATAGTTCACAGTTGTACACAGCCATTCAGCCCGCATCCCGGAGGCCGGGCGGCATATCACATCGCTCAAAAGGAACACTTCACAGTGCACGTCCCATTGGGACCCTGGCGGAAGGTCGTTTTGTGTATCTGCTTTTACCCCCCCACCCACAACAACAGACCCATCAGCCATCTCCGTGGTAATCAACGATATCGCCCTTACAGGGCCTGCCCTAAACTATATGGGCCTGCGCACCTGGCCGTTCCACCCAATCAGTCTGCCCTCCACTCAGTGCCACCGTCCCAGTAGGTCCAAGGCCCTAACAAGCAACCCTCCAATGGCTTCCGGCCCTCCCCAAACCCCCTATAATCAACCCCCCCCAACACCCCCCCTCCCCTGGCAACTGCTAAGGTGTGTGCTTCGCCCTATCGAATTGGATGGGTCCACTACAGTGCGTAGTACCATACTTCTGTGTTCGCCCCGCAGCGTCCAGCGGCTTAGTTCTCGCCTTCCTCATCCTCAACCAAAGAATCACGCAAAGCCTGTACCACTAGCTCCCATGCTCGCGCCGCATCCAGTACCTTCTCATTCCCCAACTTTACTGCTTGCTTCATCCGGAGCACACTCTCGCAGTCAGACCACCGCAGCAACTCATTCTTCCATCTACGCAGTGAGGGACCCCCCCTGGACTTCCAGTGCCACGATATTTCCCTCTGTGCCAATATCAGACCCAGGTCTATGAATGTACTTGTCACCTTGGTGTGCTTAGTATGCGGGAACCAGAGCAATAGGCACGCTGCCATGTCAAATTCTACCTCCCTGTCAGTCACTTCATTCAGGAGTTCCCCTACCTCCGCCCAATAGGTCCCCAGTTGCGGGCACCCCCAAAACAAATGGTCCATGTCCGCCCCTAGGGACGAACACCGGGGGCAACAGGCATCCGGCACCGGAAAGTACCGCTGTAGTTTCTCAGGAGTTAAATAGGCCCTATGGAGCACATAGAAGTGGACCTGCTGAAAGCGCGCGTTCCTAGTGCCCTTCCACGTGCGTCGCAGGATATGGCCCCATGCCGTATCCGGTATGGGCCGGCCAACGCTCACCTCCCATTTAGCTTTGAGTCCGTGGAGTGGTTCCAGCCCTTCGTTCAGCATCCTATTATGTAGGCATGTCACAGCTTTGAATGTACCAGCTGCCATTACCACATATTGGCACGCCATAGTCGTCGCGGGTTCCGAGAGCCCCTCTCTCCAGTGCTTTTGTACGGCAGCCACAACTGCCGCATGTAGGAGAAAGCCCCCCTCAGGCAGTCCGAACTAGTCCCGGAGCACTTCGAACGGCGCCAGAGCCCCATCTATGTACAAGTCGCCCACCACCTGCAACCCCGCCTCCTCCCAATCCAACAACGGGGACCAATCTCCTCCGTGCGGCAATGCCGTCAACATCCCGATCGGGATCTCCGGGGCATAAGGCCGCGATGCCCTCGCTCTCCGAAGGCTCCTCTGCCAGCACAGCCGGAGCGTCCGCTCTTCCATGGTGAGGGCCCGTAGCTCGAGCCGCTGCTGCATTACGATGTATGACAGCACGTGGCGCTGTATCCCCCGATCCCGGTCCTCCTCCGGTCCCCGGAACACCCTGGCTACGTTCTGCGTAAGGACCTGCAACTGCGCCGCCAGATAATACAGCTCCAGGTCGGGCACGGCCATGCCCCCTTCCAGCTTGGGGCGAAGTAGCGTGCTCAGGGCTATTCTGCGGCGGCCATGCCCCCATAGAAAGCCAATTATCATTGACCGCAGTTCCCTAAACACCCCCTGGGGAATCCAGACAGGCAGCGTTCGGAAATAATAGAGGAAGCGGGGGAGCGCCACCATTTTCAACAGTGCTATCCTGCCTAGGACTGTCAGCGGGAGGGTCGACCAGAAAGACAAGCTGCCCCGCAGCGCCCGGACACAGCGGCCAATGTTACCCTCCAAAAGGTCAGCAGCCGAGTGGTAAATGCGGACACCCAAGTAGGTGATGCAAGAGGGTTCCCATACCACACCCAAATCGCTGCTAGGGGCTGGCGATCCCGCTCTCAGCGGGAACACGCAAGTCTTCGCCCAATTGACCATAAGGCCCGACAGCCGGCCGAACTCAGACAACAGATCCATCGCTCCAACCAACGCCCCCGAGGTGTCAGCTAGGTACAGGAGCAAGTCATCCGCATAGAGCGATATATAATGCCAATGCCCATCACTCACTATCCCCGCGTATCGGTCGCCTGACCTCGCATGGACCGCCAAGGGTTCCATCGCCAGGGCAAACAACAGAGGGGAGAGAGAGCATCCCTGTCGTGTTCCCCTGCCCACCGGGTACGCCGCGGACACCATGCCGCCCAATCGTACCCTCGCCGTCGCCGAGGTATATAAGACCCTCGTCCACCTTCGAAACCCGTCGCCCATGCCAAACCTCTCCAGCACTCCATCCAGGAAAGGCCATTCCAAGCTATCGAAGGCCTTTTCGATGTCCACAGACAGAACCGCCGGCACTCCCTCCCCATCCAAGATGGCGTCCATTATTCCCACCAGGCGGCGGATATTCATCGCCGTGCTCCTCGTGGGTATAAACCCGGCCTGGTCCCTGTGCACCAGGCCCGTCATACGCGGGGCCAGTCTGGTGGCTAGGATGCGACTCAGGATCTTATAGTCCACCGTCAGCATGGACAGCGGGCGATAAGACCTCACGTCCGCGGCATCCCGGCCAGGCTTGAGGAGCGGTACTATCAAGGCCTCCCGCATGGAGCCAGGCAATGCCCCCTTCTCGAAGGCTTCCGTATACACCACCAGCAGCCTGGGCGCCAGAATGTCCGCATAGTGTTGATAGAACTCGATTGGCAGTCCGTCCACCCCGGGCGTCTTGTTACGGGCCATATGTTTAATGGCCACCCGAATTTCCGTAAGCGTGATCGGGCTACCCAGTTCCTTCGCGTCCTCCTCGTCCAGGACCGGAAGCGGCCTCTCCCCCAGGTACTCCGCGATGTCCTGAACCCCCACCCCCAGCTGACTCCGGTACAGTTCCTCATAATATCCCCTGAAGCGGTCCAATATAGCTGCCTGGGAGTACACCATCTCTCCCTGCGCATTATTAATGCTGAGGATCGGGCAGCCCCTAAGTTCCGGGTTAGCTAGTCTGGCCAAGAGGGTGCCCACCTTGTCCCTCTCTGCGTGTGCCCTGATAATGTACTGCCTATAGTCGTAACATCTCAAACGTTCCGTCTCCGCGGCTACCACTTCCTTCGCCTCCAACAACTGGGCCTGTAGACCTGGCCTAGTTGGCCTGTGGCGCTCCAAGTCCCTCAAAGCTTCCTCCGCTTTCATTAGGTCATTCAGCACAGTCGTACGAGCATTCGAGAACCTGCCCAAACACACCCCTCTCACCACCACTTTCATTGCATCCCATTCAGTAGATCTACTCGCAGCCGTGCCTTCATTCACACCGAAATAACGATCAATGCCTTGCCGGACCGCCTCGTCAAACACAGAATCCTCCAGCGTCTCCGGCCGAAGCCGCCATGTTGGTATTACTGAGCGCTCCCTCTGCCACTGAATATGCACCAATAGGGGGTTATGATCGGATATAGTCCTAGCCAGGTACTCCGCATGGGTAATCAACGGGGCTAGGGATCCCCCGCAAAGCACCGAATCGATCCTGACATGTAGATCATGGAGAGCGGAATAAAAGGAATAATCCCTGGTTCCCCTGTGCCTCTCCCGCCAGACATCCAGCAACCCCCATCGTTCTTGCCAGTCCTTCCTGTGCGCGGCCAGCCTGCGCACAGGAGAGTCTACTAGGGGGGGATGGGACCTATCCAGAGCAACATCAGTAATCGAGTTGAAGTCCCCCCCTAGCACTATCGGACCCGCCAGGAAAGAGGCCAAGGACCCCGAGAGGCCATCAAAGTATCGGCCTTGATCAGTGTTCGGTGCATAAACACAACAGAAAACCACATCCCGTCCATACAACCTCCCCTCCACCGCCACAAACCTGCCATCCGGATCTATTGCCTGATTCAGCACCTGGAAGGGTACCCCCGCCCTCACCCAGATCAAGACCCCCCTGGCATACGCTGAGTAAGTGGTGCCAAAGACCTGGCCCCGCCATCTTTTCTGCAAGGCAGCGCACTCTTTTTTGGTGAGATGAGTCTCCTGGAGCATAGCAATCTGAACCCCCCTGCGTACTAGGTATGCATGTACTTTGTGACGTTTCACCATAGTCCGCAGCCCCCGGACATTCCACGTTAGGCATTTCAAGTTAGGTAATGTCCCCATTCCAACTCCGTACAGTCCGAATCAAATAACAACGGTCCATGGCCCCCCCAATGCAGTTGCCCCCCCCCAAACAGTCCCAAAACTGAAACATTCCCCAAACCCCACTCCCCAGGACAGAGCACACGAACCCAATGGCCGCCCCCATCCAAACCTTGACCCAACTCCTCACACACTTACCCTGTGGTCTCCACCACAGTCGACCTTAAGGGCCTAAGGGGGGTGAGTCGCCGCCGACCCCAGCTAGCGGAGCTCGCGTCCCGCACTTCATCCCCTCCAAAACACACAGCTCCCCCTCCCGGCAACCCGCCCCCCAGCAACAGGATAACACCCTACCATGAAGTCCCGATCTAGTCCCAGTTCTCCCTCAGCCGCAAAAAATAACCTCCGAAGTCTGTGGGGTTACTATCGGCCCTTTCTGGCTCTCCGCCTCCGAAAGTTCCTCTCCTGTTCGGCTGCCTTCCCCTCCCGAGTCCGTTTCGGCCCGTTCACTGTTCTGTTGCGACCCTGTAATGGCCGCCGTCGCTGCGAGTGCATCCCTCTTCTCCGCCGCCATTTGAGCCTCCCGTTTCTCCCGCTGGCGCCTGTTGCGGGATCTGATGCGTTGTGACTGCCGCACCCGGGGCTGCTTGGGTTGGTCTCGCCGACTTTGGTGTGATCTGTCCGTCCCCGCTCTGTACGACTCAAGCCATTGCCAAACTTCGTCCGGAGTCTGGAAAAAGTGCGTGGTGCCATCCATGATAATCCGCAGCTTGGCCGGGTAGAGCAAGGAGTACTGGATGCCTTCCTCCCTGAGCTCCTTCTTCACAGCAAGGAACGATGCCCTGTCCTTCTGGACCGCCTGCGTATAGTCCGGGAAGATCGTTACCTTGCTGTTCTCCACCTCATAAGGGCCCGACATCCTGGCCCGCTGGATGAGGAGATCTCGGTCCTTGTAGTGGAGGAGCCGCACCACCATCGGTCGGGGGGGGCGGCCAAGCCCCGGCGGGCGAGCGGGCACCCGGTGAGCTCGCTCCAGAGTGAAAAATGGAGTAAGCCCCTCCGGCGCCACCACAGTGCGAAACCAGTTCTCCATGTAGGCCACCGCATCCTCCCCCTCAATCCGTTCCGGCAGGCCTACGACCCGCACGTTGTTCCGCCTATTGCGGCCTTCGGCATCCTCCGCCCTCCGCTCCAGTGTGCCCAGTCGGGCCAAAATGTCCGTGATCCTGTGCTCCGCTGTCACCACCGATGGCTTCAGGTCCAGCAACAGTTGGTCATGATCCTTGACCCGATCCGCCAGCTTCGCGTGATCCGCGCGTAGCAGCCCCAGGCCCGTGGCCACTTGGGCAATATCATTGTGCAATGCCTCCTTAGTGGAGGTGATCGCCTCAAGGATGGCATCCAAACGCCGGTTCAGCCGCTGTTCCTGGTCAAGCTCCGTAGAGGGACTCTCACTCAGCCGAGTCGATGTCGCCGAGTCCCCCTCGCGGCTCCCGGGCATCGGCCCTCCGATTGCCGCCATGTCAGGGCACTGCGTCACAAGTCCGGTCACCCGTTCTGCGAGTACGCCCGTGGGTCCGTGCCGGCCACCGGGCACCGGGCAGTGCTATGTCCCCGACGACGTTCACAGGAACAATGGCCAGGCGGACGAGCTCCGTTCCGTCACCCCCTTGGCCTGCGGGGGGAAGTATGAGTCTTAGGGCGGTGGCCGACGAGGGCCCCCGATCTTCTGGGTGAATCGGGTCAGCGCCCCCTGGTCTCAGGGCATCGCCCTGCCAATCCTAGTGCGTCGGGCAGCCGGGTGCAGGGTCCCTTGCTACTTGGCGACAACCGGGCTCAGGGCTGAAGTTCGGGACCGTCCGACCTCCTCGCCGCCATTTTCTTCACACCCTGGGCTACACCTCGGCCGCCTCCTCTCTCGATCTCCTCGGGGCCAGCAGTCCCCCAGCGACTCTCCGATTACGCCCAGCTGTCCCCGTACACTTCAGAGGGCAGGAGCGTCGTCTCCGGGTCGCCTAGGGTCCCGAAAAACAGGAGAATTAGCGGGATTCCGCGCGGAGCTGCGAGCTCACGCCGCCATCCCGATCGGCGTCCAAGCCACGCCCCCGGAACTAGGGTTAATGACCAGAAAAGAACACTAGAGCATGAGAAGAGCCTTCAAGAAAGAAGGCGCCCACACTATGAAAGCAGCACTAGAATAAACCTTACGGGTTCTTCTGTCAAAGGACTATTACCGCCACACTATAAATTATTTCACGTTCATGGTCCTAGACGATTAGATTAAAAAACAAGCCCTGCTTATGCCTCTCACCTTGTCAGTTAAGAACTTTGGCATTACTATAAAAAGTAATGTGTAGACATTTACAACGTCTGCTGAGAGCATGGAGTTACAGGCTTTCAGATACTCCACATTTAGAGCAAGGGTAGAGAGAACTGCTGGATTTATTGCTATTTGATATAAAGATTATTTTTTCATTAAAAAACTTTTGATATACATATTTAGCTAATTGTATACCATTCTGCTCATTCAGGGTTGGGGTGCTGTGTGATTACTGTGTGAGTGTCCATGTATGGAGTTTATGAATGATCAGTGACTCCAAAAGGAATTATTTTTGACTTGATAGTCTTTTAGGGAACCCTGTCCCTTTGGTTAGTGGGGGCCTGTCTCATTGCATTTACCCACCATTGTTGCTCAACTGCAGCAGAGGGAGACGCTGCTTTCGTGGCAGATGCTCTATAGGAGAAGGTTTTTTTTACTAATTACTAGGTCACCAATGATCAATCAATCATCGTATTTATATAGCGCACTACTTACCCAGAGGGTCTCAAAGCGCCGGGGGGGGGGGGGGGGGGGGGGGGGAGGATCCGCTACTGCTCGAACAACCAGGTCTTGAGTTGCTTCCTGAAGGCGAGGTGGTCCTGGGTCCGTCTGAGATTGTGCACATCTGAGCTGACTGAATCAAAATGGAAGTTCAGCAAGAAGATGCTCCTGGTTCCCTGAGTGGAAATCATCACAAGCAGAAGTGAGTGAGTGAGTGTGGCAGCAGCAGACCTGCCGGCTTAAGAATGGGGGACTCTCCCCTGAGTGATCAGAAATGTCTCGTCTCCACTCTCAAGAACCCAGAGGACATCTGCAGCTGCGGACACAACCCCCAAAGGGGTGGGGAGTAGTAGAGGTGTCTTAGTTACCGCTGCTTGGAACTCTGCCCAGCAGAATTTTTTTTTAACCTTATTATTCAAGGGAATAAACCTAAGTTCATGAATCTGGCCTCTTCATTCTGTGGGGTGGAAGATAAAGATGGTCAGTGCTTGATGGTAGGACCCTAGTGAAGAAAGTGTCCTTTGGCACCAGTCTGTACTTGGGGTCCATCATATTGTTCATCATGGGAGTAGTGAAGCCTCTCAGATCTCTGTGGGCATCATGAAGTCAACGGCTAACAAGGGTACAACTGACCTCATGTAGTACCCATAGGCCACAACAGGGTGAAGTAAACCAGTCTCCGCTTGGACAGGAGTGACCACAGCTGTGCTTTCTTACAACCCCACCCACATCCTCAACTCACCTAATATTCCTTAAAAATAATGTTGCCTTTGGGATGATCCCTCAGAGGCCACTTTCCTCGTCAGGGTCTTTGTTAGGCACCGTACAGGGGAGGGGATGTGTGGACCAGTGAGGGAGCATAAACAGGGATGGTACTGAGGGTTCTAGCGCTCCCTCGCAGGACGGCGTGGCTACAGCTGAGCCCTACAGCTGAGCCCTACAGCTGAGCCCTACAGCTGAACCCTAAAGCTGAACCCTAAAGCTGAGCCTTGCTTGATACCAGACCCACCAGTGTTAGAAGTAATGCTGGCAGCGACAGGAGCTCTGTTGTACAGTGGCCACCAGGAGATCGAACACCGTGGTTAGAAGCCAGGACTCTGCCCATCATCAATTCACCAGTAAGCATTGCTGCGCGTACAGGGGAATCTGGAGGTGGCTGCTTGAGGGAGCCCGGGGACTCAATGGTCGCTCTGAGGTTGCTTGGAGCCCAATTGATTCTATACGCCACAGAGCAGTAACCAAGGGAACCTCGAAAAGGAGTTCGTTTGCAGGAAGCATAACCCAAAGTTCCTTCTTCCAAGGCTTGTTGTACAAAGCAATAGAAATGTTTCTCTCAGGACAAGCCGAGGGGGCTGAGACCACACCTCGTGCATCATAACGCCTTTCCAGCTTTGGGGCACACAGCAGCAATGAAGCTACAGGCTTAGTCATTCAGCAACCATTCTCTGGATCTCTGCACTCCTACTTTCACTTATATGACATTCGATCCTAGACTACTTGTCGGCTGACACTTCCAAGCATCGGTACAAATGCGCGCGCTGCCTTAGGTCGAGGTTTTTTTATGTATTCATCCATCTATATCAATGCTCTTGGATGCTATTTATGAGGGCCCTGTGTCACTTTTGCACTTAAGCGGTAAATGCGTAATGCAGAATTCTCATTAAGATTTATGAAGCCGCGCAAAGCCACCCTGCTTGGCTCTGAGTGGTCTTATGAATCATGAGTAAGGCGATGCAGCGCAAATCCCAGTGTCGCCATACTCTGCGCACAGGAGGCGTTCCACAGCGTTGTAGTGGGTTTGCCAACCGCAAACCCCATGGAATTTGACGCTGCTTCAGATTTACAAAGTGATGTAAACCTGGGGAAGCACCAAATCCGTAATGAGGAGAATTTTTTTTTTTCTCCTCGTTGTTTCTTCTTTCAATGTGTGCTGTATTCGGAAGCGCCGGACAAAGAGGAACACGCTTCTCAGGATTGTTTTTGTGCAGGAAGGTGCCCCTTCACAACACATCACAGGCACCCTTGCACCGAGGTGCAAGTGTGCCTACGTTGGCACTAGGCGCTAGAGCAGAGAGAAAGGGCAGGAATGCGCCGTACAAAGAGGAAAACGCTTCTCAGGATTGTTTTTGTGCAGGAAGGTGCCCCTTCACAACACATCACAGGCACCCTTGCACCGAGGTGCAAGTGTGCCTACGTTGGCACTAGGCGCTAGAGCAGAGAGAAAGGGCAGGAATGCGCCGTACAAAGAGGAAAACGCTTCTCAGGATTGTTTTTGTGCAGGAAGGTGCCCCTTAACAACACATCACAGGCACCCTTGCACCGTGGTGCAAGGGTGCCTACGTTGGCACTAGAATGCCGAAATGGCGCCGGCGCAGAGAGAAAGGGAGGAATGCACAGTATTGCTTAAATACGGTGCAATCCTGCCCTTTCAATTTGGCAAAGGCAGCGCAGAAAGGTGACTCCGCCAAAGTCCCATCAATATGCCCACCGTGTTCAGAGCACAGATTGGCCTTAACCCATAGACTTTCACCCGTCACTGTTTAAAAGGTGCGCCATGGCGCAAGCAGGGACAGCCCCATGTATAATAAGGTTCCAGTAGGGCATGGAACTGGTCTGACTGCACAATCTGGCCAGGGGCAGTCAGGCCCAGCTGTGCAGGTAAACTTCAGGGAAAAGACAGTGGCAGAAACAGCATTGCTTGAATCCGGGTCCCAAGAAAGAGCAGGCAGAAGTTTGAGCTCCACAGCCAAGAGGGGACAGGAAAATCACTGAAAAGTAGCAGAAAATGTTGTGTGAACCACATGCACTTTGAAAAAGCGTCCAATGAAATGGAGCATAAGAAAAGGAAGGCGTTCCTGTGCATAGAAAGTGGGGGTGCACGCCAATCAGAATTTAAAGTCTGCTTCCCTGCCCTATGGCACCACATCTCAAGAGTAGGGTCTATGAGGGCTCATCACATTCACGCTCCTCTACTCCATCAAATGACTCCTGTGTAACCTTCTCCAATGAGAAACAAGATAACCTAGAAATGAAATGTATATGCAAGGCTAGGCTAAGATGTATATTAGAAATGAAATGTACATGCAAGTCTAGAATAAGATGTATATTAGAAATGAAATGCAAGGCAAGGCTAAGATGTGTATTAGAAATGAAATGTACAAGCAAGGCTAGAATAAGATGTATATTAGAAATGAAATGCAAGGCAAGGCTAAGATGTGTATTAGAAATGAAATGTACATGCAAGGCTAGAATAAGATGTAAATTAGAAATGAAAGTCTAAGATGTAAATTAGAAAAGAAATGTCTAATGAAATGTCTATGCAAGGCTAGAATAAGATGTATATTAGAAATGAAATGTACATGCAAGTCTAGAATAAGATGTATATTAGAAATGAAATGCAAGGCAAGGCTAAGATGTGTATTAGAAATGAAATGTACATGCAAGGCTAGAATAAGATGTATATTAGAAATGAAATGCAAGGCAAGGCTAAGATGTGTATTAGAAATGAAATGCACATGCAAGGCTAGAATAAGATGTAAATTAGAAATGAAAGTCTAAGATGTAAATTAGAAAAGAAATGTCTAATGAAATGTCTATGCAAGGCTAGAAGAAGATGTATATTGGAAATTAAATGCATATGCAAGGCTAGGCTAAGATGTATATTAGAAATGAAATGCACATGCAAGGCTAGAATAAGACGTAAATTAGAAATGAAAGTCTAAGATGTAAATTAGAAAAGAAATGTCTAATGAAATGTCTATGCAAGGCTAGAAGAAGATGTATATTGGAAATAAATGCATATGCAAGGCTAGGCTAAGATGTACATTAGAAATGAAATGCACATGCAAGGCTAGAATAAGATGTATATTAGAAATGAAATGCACATGCAAGGCTAGAATAAGATGTATATTAGAAATTAAATGTACATGCGATGCTAGAATAAGTTGTATATTGGAAATAAAATGTCTATGCAAAGCTCGAGTAAGATGTATATTAGAAATTAAATGCAAGGCGAGGCTAAGATGTATATTAGAAATGAAATGTACATGCAAGGCCAGAATAAGATGCATACCAGGAATGAAATGCATATGCACGGCTAGGCTAAGATGTATATAAGAAATGAAATGTACATGCAAGGCTAGGCTAAGATATATATTAGAAATGAAATGTATATGGAAGGCTAGAATAACATGTACATTAGAAATGAAATTTATATGCAAGGCTAGTCTAAGATTTATATTAGAAATGAAGTGTATATGCAAGGCTAGAAAAGGTGTACATTAAAAATGTATATGCAAGGCTAGGCTAAGATGTATATTAGGAATGTAATGTATATGTGAGGCTAGGATAAGGTGTGAATTATAAATGCAATGCATATGCAAGGCTAGGATAAGATGTAAATAAGAAATGTAAAGTGTATGCAAGGCTAGGATCATATGTACTTTTTATAGTCATCCAACCTCCCTAGACATTAAAAAATACTCTTTTATTGGCCCCTGTGACTAAAGAAAAAATAATGTGTCACTATGGGCTCCATGTGCTTGACCCAATGACAATAAAGGTGGTACTCACCGTCCCACCAACATTTCAAAGGCCAAAACTCCCAACATCCAGAAATCCACTGCAAAGTCATGCCCCTGGTTACGCAGTATTTCAGGTGCCAGGTACTCTGGGGTCCCACAGAACGTGTACGTCTTTTCTCCTTTCCGTAACTCCTTTGCAAAACCGAAGTCCACCTGCAAGTGCATAACACAAGCATCTGAATACCCATCTAACCACATGGCATAGGAAGATGACGTAAACACACACGCATTCAAAGCATAGTTTAACTGAGAACAAAAGTTCTAAGTCTAAGGACTTTTGGTCTCAGTTAAACTCAAGTCCAAAACGTAAGTTTACCTGAGACAAAAGTCTAACTTTACTACTCATAAATGCCCTTTGTTAAGACCGAAATTCATAAAGTTAGACTTTTGTCTCAGTTTGCCTTTGTGAATCAGGCCCTACTTATCTCAGTTATTGCTTTTGGTTGTATATTTGGAGAATGACATTTCCAATTGTTTTAAACAAATTCGTTTTTCCCCTTGGACAGGCTTGAGTTGTTTGCAAAAAGCTTCCAAGCTCTTATGGTGAACACAGGTTCCCTTCAAATGGCTACCAGGCTCCCGATCATATATCACCAGACAAAAGGGGAGAGGATATAGCCTAACGGTTAGGACGGTGGACTTCAAATCTGGGGATCCGGGTTCGAGTCTCGGCAATGATGCTCAACATCCTGTGATTCTGGGCAAATCATTTAATATCCCTGTGCTTTACAAAATGTAATGTGTCCTCATGCAAGGCAATTGGTGTTCATGTAAAGCGCTCTGATACCTGATTTTGGGTCAAGTTCCCCCTATATAAAACTTCAAGAAAAAAAAGTAATAATTTTGGGCTAGAAACATATTAAATTTTTTTATTAACCAGGCGCATCCATCAGACAGTCTCAAAGACTTCAACCTCTTGTGGGACAGACTGAAGGACTTCAGACTCAAAATATTTCCTCCAAGAGAAAGAGCTAGAACAATGCTGCAATCTAAATGTGAACTTTAGTCCCTTGTGGGCAGCCCACAGGATCACCAAGTAAGCAGAGGGAATGACTTTTGCTCCCCTGACTAGTGTCGAAGCATTAAAAGATACAGAACACAGACAGCTCGACTCTATGATCCTTAACTTCAATTGAGTCTTACATTCAAGGCAATAAAGGATACTGAACACAGACTGCTCGACTGTTAGATTTGGGGGTCTCTAGTTGGCATAGGTAGGTACCTGTGACAAATAGGGAACCGTGCGTCTAGACAGGGTAAGGGGGTACATTCCTAAAATAACCCTCGCTCACCCCCTTGGTAGCTTGGCACGAGCAGACAGGCTTATCTCAGAGGCAGTGTGTAAAGCATTTGTGAACACATACAGTAACCTATTGACAACACTACAGATGGACACCACAAAGTTGTATATTGAAAATAAGTATCTTTTATATAGATTTAACACAAGACCACAAACAACAAAAATCCACAATACTGTATTTTAAAAATGGTAGGTTTAGCTCAGTTCTTTTAAGATGGTAAATGCAACATTTTGAGTTCAATGTATCCTTAAGATACGTAACGCTTCTACAACGAAAGTGTTGCGGGGAAGGTTATATAGTAGTTCCTTACACGCAAGGATGGTGATGCATTGAAGATCTGGTGCAAAGATACAAAGATGGCTCTTTCTTTGTGATACGACACGCTTCCCGGTGACGCGGCAGCGTTTGCTGGGACGTTGATCCTCTTCTCCGGCGATGCAAGATGTTTCCACACGATGTGAGCCGCGACAGGCCCTGCGACACGCTTCCCAGTGATGCGGCAACGTCTGCTGCGATGTCGATCCTCTCCCCTGGCAATGTGACTTGCTTCCACAACGATGCGAGCCGTGACAGGCCCTGCAACACTCTTCTCGGTGATGCGGCGGCGTCTGCTGCGACGTCGATTCTCTTCTCCGGCGATGAGCCACGACAGGCCCTGCGACACGCTTCCCGGAGATGCGGCAGCATCTAATACGACGTCGATCCTCTTCTCCGGCGATAAGCCACGAGAGGCCCTGCGACACGCTTCCCAGTGATGCGGCGGTGTCTGCTGTGACGTTGATCCTATCCCCTGGCGATGCGAGGCACTTCGGTGGCCCTGCGATGACTCAACAATTCTTCTGAGCCGCGACAGGCTCTGCGACATGCTTCCCGGTGATGTGGCGGTGTCTGCTGCGACGTCGATCCTCTTCTCCAGCGTTGCGAGACGCTTTTGTGTTGTGAAGCGGCAGTTCGGTGACACACTTCTTGTTCTTGAGTCGCTATTCCAGCTCCTTGCGATACGCAGTTCCTCAGAAAGTCCAGAACAACTGCAGGCACTTCCAAAGAACTCTTGGAGAGCTAGTGGATGAAGTCTGTTGTCCCTGAGACTTCAGGAGGAGGCAAGCTCTTTTCCAAGCCCTTGGAGATCCTTCACAAGTTGAATAAAGTACATACAAAGTTCCTTTCTCCTTTCTTTGGCAGTCAGGCAACCACTGCAGGCCAATCCCCCAAACAGCACTTCAGCTTAGGGATAGTCTCTCCTCAGTCTTCCCGGTTCCCCTCCTCCCAAAGTGATCTATAATTCTGGGATTTGGGTCCCCTCTTTTATACACAGTTTCTTTTTGTTCTCTGAAGGAGAGAGGTCTTTGCCTAGTCCAAACAAGTTCTGGTCAGTCCTGGAGCACTCTGTTTACATAACTCCTTCTTTCCTTTCACAGTGCAGGGCCGGGACATCAGACGCACCACAAGGGGTGGAGCCGGCATTGTGGAAGGCAGGCACAGCCTTATTCAGGTCCCAGGTGCAACTCTTCCCACCCATCTACATGCAGATCTCTCCATTCAGCACTTGGCTAACTCACCCTGTCTCTTGGACTCCCCCAGCCCCTGTCACTCAAACTCCAGACAAGGAATACACAACCTTACAGAGGCAGGTTTGGATGGTTAGGCAAGAAAATACCTACTTTCTAAAGGTGGTATTTTCAAACACAGAATGTTAAAACCAACTTCACTAAAAGGTGTATTTTATCATTCTGAATTCAGGCATACTAAGCTCGAATTTCTACCATGTTCCATGAGTCAGTTAGGATTATAAGCTGTAATAATCAAACTGCCCATTCTGGCCAATAGGCAATGGGTAGCTTTGCAATAGTGAAAAACGAAAATGGCTGTAATTCACTATTATGACATGCCACACACATCAGGGCTTGTCCTACCTTATACTTACAATGCTCCCTGCCCGTGGGCCTACCATAGGGGTGTCTGATATGAAGAAAAAAGAAGGTTTAGGGACTGGCAAGTGGGTGCATTTGCCCAGTCAGCATGGCAGTACCAGAATGCACACAGGCTCTGCACATGGCAATCCTTAGACATACTTTTACAGGCTGCTTCTGTGGGTGGCACAGCCAGTGCTGCAAGCCCACAATCAGCAGTATGATTACCAGCGGTGGGCACTCTTTGTGCACTGTACTAGGGTCTGACAGGCAAACCAAACCAGCCAATCATGGAATCACTAATCCATACATCAATTTATAATAGGGAGAGCATATGCACTTTAGCACTGATCAGCAGTGGTAAAGTGTCCAGAGTCATAAAACAGCCAACAACAGGTCAGAAAAAATAGAGGAGGAAGGCAAGCATTTCAGGGATGACCCTGCAAAAAGGGCCAAGTCCAACACAACCCCCTTCCAGTCAAAACACAGGGGAGACCAATCACTACCCTGATGGGCTTCTCTGCTTTGGGCGATAGAACATGGACCAGGCCCGCAACTCTAGGGGTATACTCCAGTTCTACGCCAATCTGAACCTATTGGAATCTCTCTGTCCATACTCTCAGGGCCCACCATGCTAACCCATGGGGAACACTTCTCCTCACCTGTGGAAACCTTCTGTGCAGCACCTTACCTTAGCTTGCTCACAGGTGTGTCCCAACAGACAGACAGAAAGCCACAGTGGCCACTGACAGTAGTCAGTGATGAGACCCATGCCTTATGCCTCTCAGGGCTCTAAAACCTCTGTGGCGTCAGAGAGCGGGGGGCAGTAGCCCCAGGTGCTTGGCACCCTTTGTCCACTCTCCATCCTGTCAGGTCAGGTATGACATTCTGAAACCAAGGCAATAAAGGACACAGACTGCTCGACTCTATGACCCTTCACTTCAATGGAGTCTTATATTCGAGGCAATAAAGTGCACCAAACACAGACTGCTCGACTCTATGACCCTTCACTTCAATGGAGTCCTACATTCGAGGCAATAAAGTGCACCGAACACAGACTGCTCGACTCTATGATCCTTCACTTCAATGGAGTCCTACATTTGAGGCAATAAAGTGCACCGAACACAGACTGCTCGGCTCTATGACCCTTCACTTCAATGGAGTCCTACATTCGAGGCAATAAAGTGCACCGAACACAGACTGCTCGGCTCTATGACCCTTCACTTCAATGGAGTCCTACATTTGAGGCAATAAAGTGCACCGAACACAGACTGCTCGGCTCTATGACCCTTCACTTCAATGGAGTCCTACATTCGAGGCAATAAAGTGCACCGAACACAGACTGCTCGACTCTATGATCCTTCACTTCAATGGAGTCCTACATTCGAGGCAATAAAGTGCACCGAACACAGACTGCTCGACTCTATGATCCTTCACTTCAATGGAGTCTTACATTCTGGCTTTTCAGAGTTAATTTTTTGCTCGACAGTGAAAAAGTCCCTTATGTTCTAAGCAAAACAGCACTGGTCAAAACCAATTCAAGTTTAAAGCCTTGAAAAAGATAGTACTCTGCTTCAATGCAAGAAAGGCGCTCATACCACTGAAAGGAGTTGGAGGAAACCTGCAGTGGAGCCTGCGTCACATGCTATAGCAGCCTGCGGGCCTTATTCCACCAGGCAGGGACTGAATGGACACACAAAGACAATCCTAACAACAGAAGCACCATGAGCCTTGGTTGTGGAAGTTGTGAAGTTCCCAATCCAATGACCAGGACTAGGGATCCTGTGTTACCTAACAGAGGAGACTCCCTTATACCGTTGAGGCTGAAAGATACTGAGTTGGGTGTCATGTGTGTGTGTCCACGCTTGCCGATGAAAGAAACACAATTCACATGCATCTTGAGAAACACAATACACGTACAATCCTAGTGCCATCAATGGACTTCTGCAGTTCAGGAACTAACTCCTCAAATAGGCACAGACCTGGAATCCTTGAGCCCAAAGGTTTTCTATCAGAAAAAAGACACACTTGGTTTTTGTGACACTACCATAGGGGCATAAGGGATCTTTTCCATAGCAGTTATGGAGGTTAGACATGTCATAAATGTAGCTTTTCTTGTCATGTACAGTCCATCTCTAGGGCACGGAATCACACATGGAGCCTAGCAGTGGGTACTCACACTTTTCACATAGACTTCTATCCATACAGCACAGGTGCCATTACATCTCTCCACAAATTTACCATTTTCACATATCCGTGCTTATCCAGCATGAGATTCTCAGGCTTCAGGTCCCGATAAATGACTCCATTAGTGTGGAGATACTCCAGTCCCTCTACAACGCAGGCACAACAGAAGACAGCCACTTCCTCAGGGAACATCTTCCTAAAAACAGATCAAGTCACAGTTTTGGTTTTTACATTAGCAACACTTTGACGGAACCTCTAGGCAATGTAAGACTCAGGGCCTGATTCAGGGTTTACATCTAGTATAATGAGGTGACCCAGTGCACCTCAGAACCTGGGTGTACAAGAATGTGGAAAAAGTTGGTTCTGTCGGGTACAGAATTGATTTTGGTTTACTCAATAATAACCAATAGAAACAAACAACAATGAACGACAATACTTCCAACTTTTCAGTAATAATCAACGAAAAAGGGAAGAAAGGCAAACACCATGAATCAAAACAAAAACACACCAAAATTAAATCAATCAAAGTCTGTATTTAGGGATAAATCCATATGTTCTTTTACATTTTATAGTGTTGAGATGGCATACGAGGGCTGTCAAAATTCATGAACATACAATTTGTTCCAATGGCGCAGGTGATTAATAGCCTGATTCATCATTGTTAAATCCGGTCACAAAGGGCCAGATTCTGAGAATCTGGCCCTTTGCGAGCGGTATTTTTGCATTTGGGATTCATCATCCCAAATGCAAAAATCGCTATTTAAGAATTCGCATATTTGCGAGGAATAGTATTTAAGGAATCTCTATTAGAGATTCCTTAAATGCTATTCTTGAAACATTTTTAAATTGCAAATTCGCAAAAATTTCCCGCTATTTACCGCGAGGTCAAACCTCGTGGTAAATAGCGGAAACTTAGAAAAATGCATTTAATTGCATTTTTCTAAGTTTCACGTTACACACACACATGTCCTTGGGACATGTGTGTGCGCAACACCAATGTAGCATACATTTCAGGGGTGCTACAGGGTGTCCTTTGGACACCCCTGCACCCTTGAAATCGCAATTTCAATATGCAAATCGCTAATTGCGATTCGCACATTGAAATGTCTTCCCATTCATTCCTATGGGCCTTTGGGCCCATAGGAATGAATGGGGAGATATTCCTTAATTGCGATTAGCAATTTGCTAATCGCAATTAAGGAATGATTAGAAATCGCACTTTATTTAGCGATTTCTTGGTGAATAGCATTTTGCTATTCCTTAATAGCGATTCCTTAATAATCGCTATTAAGGAATAGCAAATACTCACCTAGATGAATCAGGCTGATAGTGATGAAATTGCGAAAAAAGCGCTGAATGTGAACAAAATATATACAGTGCTATACGAATTGCTGAAACTGGTCATTCAAAGGTCATCCATCCCTTGATACATAAAGCTTGGCACCGCTTGTGTTTTTTAAATTCCAGTTCACGTGGGGAGGAGAGAGTAGAGTGAGGATTATCATGAGCACGTGGACGTTTCGACTCAATGTGGTGCATGATTGGTTAATAGACACAGGGGTCTTCCTCAGGACAAGGCGATACTAGGGACAACCTGCACAATGGAAATTGGGTGGGCTTTAGAATGGTGTGTTAGACATGGGGAAAGAGCAGTATGATGGGATGACTAAGGACCTACCAGTATGATTGAAAGAAAGGTCATCAAGGATGGTCCACCATAGGCTGGACTCACAAGGCAATCAGTGAAGTAATGTTCTAGATGGTGATATTTCACATCAATAGGGCAGCCTGGTTCTGTAGCAGATGGGAAAGGAGAGCAGTGTACAGTCAAATCCCCCAAGGTGTGGCTAGCTGTAATCTGGGCAGCAGTATTGCTGACTGTGAAGCATGCATTTAAAACGGATGTTTAGATGCGTGGCCAGCTAAGGCTACAAGCACAGGAGTATGGCATACAACTGCTGAATAATATTTGGCGCTATGCCCGTGCCAGGAGAGGTGATTGAACAATTGATTGGCCTTGCCAGAACACTACAGGTGAGAAGGTCGTGTTTGTACGTGTTTTGCTGGCGCTTGACTGAGTGTAGTCAGAGATGTGAGTGTGAGTGGAAAAAACTTGTGACGATTGCAAAAGCGCAAGACTATTTAAATGATTTACAGTGTTTGCAAGCGTGTAAAAGTGCCTCTGGTCATTTAATGGGAACAAGCATTGATAAATGATTATGTAAAGAGGAGACTAAGCGTTAAACCCCAGTCTGACTTAACCCCTTTGCTGCAAGGCTAATTCCCCCGCTGTGCTGGGGGGAGGGTTGGCGTGCACAGCGCCGCGGTGCTCGTGACGAGCTCAGCTCATCACGCTGCACAGTGGCGCTGTGCTCAAGGCGAGCTGAGCTCGTCACGAACATGCCAGTTTCTTAGAACGCTTAGCACAGCAGTGGAATTAGCCCCGCGTGTGAACGCCGCGCGGGTCATGACGAGCTCAGCGCCACCGTGCCTCATGACGAGCTGAGCTCGTCATGAGCACGGAAGAGGTTAAGATATTCAAAGGGTGCTAATGGAAGCAGGCAAGTGTAAAAAACGCAAGTACACTTTGTGATGGAGTACCCTGTCAGACAAACTCTAAATCAGACTGTCTGTCTCCATTGACAATGAAGAGATTTTGGGTGTCAGATGCCTAATCCAGTGGGGCCATCCCTTCTAGATACCCCTCTCATGAGGGAGTCTTTCTACCAAAAACGAATAACCAACCAGTCTGGCAGAAGATCCAACTATCAGCACATAATCCATTATGAAATCGCTTGCTTGAAAGAAATATAGGCCTCATGGTGCCAGATCACAAAATAGTTTTTGTCTCCGCTATCAAATATTGTCAGTGGTGAAAAGCACAGTGTTTAATGCAGACACCTTTGATCACCAAGAAAGTAGATTTGTGGCACGATTTGTGTTTGCTAAGTATGTTTGTGTATGTTTAAGCAGGCAGACTGCAGTAGAGGTACAACAACAACACATTGACACAAGACTGCACAATACCACAGTAATGCATGTTATGGGGGCACCAAGGTCCACAGTGTTTGGTACTTTCATTTGAAATATTTCCAGCACAAAAAGGATCAGTGGTGTGAAAAGTTTATTTTACTCTTGCTGTGCTTCATTTATGCTACAATTTTTAACAACTACTACAATGTGCATGTGTGTCTTGTGACAGTGCACTCAGTCCTGGAGAGAACAAATGATTATGTGACGGCAGCTGTGTTTGTTGCTAGTGTACGTGTATGTGTTGTGTTTGTGTGTGTTTGTGTGTGTGTGCATGCATACAGTAGGTACCCAAACAACAATACTACTGACATATAAAAAACATATGATCCATACCAAATTGGTAAAAAGACAACAATATTTTTAAAAAGCAGATGCAGTTAAATTGCCATAAATGGATGGAGTGAAAATACAAATAAATCATGAAAGAATGAAATTACTCAAATTCACTAAAAACTGTTTCTAAGTTCAGTTGGAAATAAAATGTCACTTTACCACCCTGCCTCACTGGTGGTCAGCAAACTAGGCTGGATGTCAAAAACTACACGGCTTCCAGTGCTTTCTACTAGAGTTGAACAGGCTACTGGAGTCTCCAGCTGAAACTTGCATAATGCCATCAAAGCTCCAGAGAGATCGTGTTAACAGCATTTCAAACACAAGGTTCGGATGTTAATGCGGCTTAAAGATTCTGGCACTTTTGGTATGGAGCCTTGGCTGACCTGGAATATCCGGCCTCCTTGCGGGTGAGTAGAGTCACTCGCTTGGGGCACGGACAAAAGGGGGTGGCCTCCATCGGCCTTAGTGCACTGCATGTTCATGGGGTAACCAGTGCTGAATCATTCATATACAACCTCATTATGGGTCAGTAATTCATAAGTAGGAGAACATCTACCTTGCTGTGATCGATTGAAATTCATCCTCTGAGCCAAGCTTTTGTCTCTGTCTGTGGGCACCTGTGCTCCAACGTGATGTCCCTTTGCCGCCCGGCAGGTGGGAGACCGCCGTTATGGACCCATGTGAGGCCACCTCCACTATGTGCTACTCAACAAGACTAAAGCTACAATATACAACCCTTGTAATGAACGCAAGATGGCACCTGACACAACGGCACCCAATCCTTAGTTATACAGCATACAAGACTGCACCTGAAGCTACAACACACAACCGTGATTATATTCTCACAACTACACCTGACGCTCCAGCAAGCAACCCTTAAAATACACTCAGCCTCTATAATGTACCCCAGACTGCACCTGAGGGTACAACACACAACTCTTATAATTTACACAAGACTGCACCTGAAGCTACAACACACAGGGCCAGATGTACTACGATTTTTGCATGCGCAAACGGGTTTGCAAACCCGTCTGCGCATGCAAAAGCCTATAGGGGTATGTAACATTCCAAAATAGCGAGTTGCAATTTATTTGTGACTTGCTATTTCGGAATTGCGAGTCGCAATTAGGAAGGGGCATTCCCTTCCTAATAACGAGTGCAACCCAATGTACAAATGTTTGTGACCGCAATTGTGGTTGCAAAACACTTGCAAATTACCACCCTCTTCAAGAGTTTCGTAATGGGGTCGCAAAAGGGAAGGGGTCCCAAGGGGCCCGATTCCCCTTTGCAAATACAGGGCAAAATATTTTTTAAGGGCAGGCAGTGGTCCCTTAAGGAAGATGGGATGCATTAAAAAAAAAATGTTTTATTTAAAAGCAGTCCCAGACATGGTGGTCTGGTGAGCCCAGTAGGCCACCATACCTGGGAGGGCCTGCCATTTTGAATTGGGTCGCAAATTGCGAGAGGCTCATTAATATTCATGAGACTCTCAATTTGCGACTCCATTGGGAATCACTAACAGTGTGAAATACTCTGTTATATATAGGAAATAGTGCCTGGCAAAATGTGAGTCGCAAAAAACTCGCAATTTACGAGGCGCTATTTTCTTGGTCGTACATCTGGCCCTCAGACCCTATAATGTACCCCAGACTGCACCTGACGCTATAGCACTCACCCCATAAATTGTACACAAGACTGCACCTGATGCTACAGCACCCAGTCCTAAAATAACCTCAAATGACCTCCATCTGGAGCTCCAGGACCTAAAACCTTACATTTTACCCGTATCTCGTTGCTGTGCTAAATGAACTGTATCACTGCTGAAACGAATGCTCTTAAAGTGGTTGAATTAGTGCCTTTCATACTGCACAGCACTGTTATATCGATTGTTGATAACAGTACAAATTAAGAGCTATTTTAATTTTCACTTGCCTTATCCTGATTACGATATATTGTTTAATATGTGAAACCTCATGTACTTGGCACGAAGAATATAAGAAAAAGGAAAGCTTGTTTTTTTTCTTTGACTCATTTTGCAGTATCTTATTTAAACTTTTTTTTTTATTTCAGAAGTGTTTTATTAATTTTTATGCACAAACATTAGTATTTCTGTTACAAGGTTAGCCAGCCACAGTTTATACAACAGTGTCCTGAGGCACTTTGACACATGTGTTACACCTCAATTACTGATCTTAATCAAACTTTGTTACACTTCTATTACTGTTCTTTACACTTTTTGATTATGCTATATTTATCCTTTCCATGTAAGCACATGTAACAAAGAAATTATCATTGGATAAATCTGGAATACATGCAGGGCCGGATTGGCCGTAGTGGGCACCACACGTTTTCCCGGTGGGCCAGAGGGGTGGGGGCCGGATTTGTACCTGTGGGGGCCGGTTTTGTTACTGAGGTCCGGCTTTGCGGCAGTGCTGCAATATCGACCCCCTGTTACAAAGGCAGGAACGGTGTTTCTCACTAGCACCAACCCCCGAACCACCTACTCCCAGGGCCGGTTGGGTCACAATCTGCCAGGGCTGGTTGCTGTTCCCAGTCCGGCCATGAATACATGACCACAGTTCTGTGTGCTCTGCAGAGAGGCCAACCCACTGACAGGCACTTTGCTTTGCCTTCAGCCCCAGTGTCAGAGCTCTAAATCAAAGCCTTTTATGAACACCTGTCATGACTCAAAGTATGCATTATACAAGAGTAATAAGACGCAGAAATAGAAATACAACATGATGACATAGCTAACACCCTTCTGGAATGCAAGATTAAGTAAAATGTGAAACAAAAGAGGAACTAAATTACTGGCATGCATTGCCTTGAACTTTGTAACATTCATTGTTCATAAATCAATCCATGTTTTTGGCATTAATGCCAAGGGCATGAAGATAGGGTCAGTTTTATCACCTTACAGCATGTAAACTGTCTTTACTAACAGCACATATTTCTCCCTCTGTGCTTTACTTGATTATTTGGATCAACTTCGCAAGGGAACAAAAACCCTGCTCATCTTTTGGATCAATGTTGCAGGGGAAAAATGCTGCAGCTCCACTTCGAAGAGGACCGGCAACTTGCAGCCAGGGTCTGGAGTGTCACAGTGGGGAGGGGTTAGTTAGCGTGAACATGGGACACAAGATTTGCATAACACTTACCATTACTGAGGACAAGGCGCCAAATCACACCTGCTTACGTCCAGTCCAACCGTGTGACGAATGGGAAAGGGTGGGATCTATGCCTGCGAATGGCAGACGTCTGGCCTCACGCAGGGATGCAGAATCAGACACCTGAAATCATGATGCTGGCAGAGTCACTGGCCTACAGTGGAGACCACCATAGACTACAATGGCAATGAGGGCTTTAGAAAGGTAAGCCCTGCATCGTGTGAGACATTGCAGAAAGTAGAAATAAGGCCGGGCTTTCGTCTCCTGCTTCAGATCGAGGCCGGGCAGACAGCCAAGACTTAAATACATCGATTTGTTTCAGAAATATGATTGTGTCTCTAAATAAATAAATCTATTTAACACTTTTGGAGGTAAATATGAAGGAATTTCAGAAGGGCGCAGACCTAGAGCCCTACTGGAGAAACCGGCCATGCCAGGAAAATCTCAGATTTACACGTGCCGGCTCATGAGATATTCCTACAGGTTTGCCAAAGCTCAGCGATGAAGAAGCCTGCAGCAGCTCAGATTCACACAGACCGTCTCATGGAGTATTCAGGCAGATCTGGGATAGTGGAATGCTAAAGGAACCTGGAACAAATCAGGTTTATATCAGCTTCCTACTGAATACTCTTACAGATCTGGCATAACAAACCTGGAGCGGCTCAGATGGGAAACGTTGTTTACAACGCGGTCGTTACATCGCAATGCCATTACATCGCGGTTTTTAGAACGCAAATCATTACAACGACTTGCGCTGGATGGCGCTCTAGGACAAGGAATAGTATAATTTACTATCCAACACCTTCCCTACTGTATGTAAACTGGATTTGGAATAGTAAATTATACTACTCCTAAGTCCAGCGCCCTCCAACGCAAGTCGTTGTAACGACTTGCGTTTAAAAACTGCGTTGTAATGGCATGCGATGTATTAGCATGCATTGTAATGTCATACAACCGGCTCAGATTTACACCAACCAGCTCATAATGTATTCACAAAGACCTGCCATACAGCAATGGTGGAAACCACTGGAGTATCTTTGAATGAAATGAAAAAAATATTTAATAGAGCGCACTGCGGCCAAGCGGCTTCCTGGCGCTAGGGACCTGTTCAGAGCTCACAACGGGAAACCAGGAGAACTAAGAGGGAAAAGCCTGAGAAAAAAGGAAAGTTTTAAGGGCCTTACGAAAGTGAGTGTAGATGGGAATGGAGCGAATAGAGAGTGGGAGGCTATTCCAGAACTGGGGGGCCAGGACAGAAAACCGAGTACCGCCAGTTCTGGATTTGCGAAAACGGGGGATGTGCAAGAGAGAGAGGGAGGAAGATCGAAGAGTGCGACTAGGGGCGTGAGAAGAGATGAGAGAAGTGATAAAAGAGGGGGCAGAACGGGAATGAGCTCGAAAAGCCAAGCAAGCCAGTTTAAAAAAGGATCTGAATCGGATAGGAAGCCAATGAAGAGATTTGAGAACAGGAGTGATATGGGAGGATTTGGGGAGAGACAAAATGAGGCGAGCGGCCTGATTTTGGATGGCCTGGAGCCGGCGAGTTTCGTAAGCAGGTATGCCCACGTACAGGCCATTCCCATAGTCGAGGCGGGAGATGATTAAAGCCACGACTATGGTTTTGAGTGCGTCGGTGGAAAAGAAACGCGAGATTTTCCGGATGAGACGGAGGGACAGAAAACAGGAGGACACGACGGAACTGATCTGGTTGTGCATGGATAAGTCATGACTGACTTTAATACCAAGAGTGCGAACGGAGGAAACAGGTGAGGGAGGGGGTCCAAAAGATGGGGGCCAGTGTGCAGGGGACCAAGGGTTAGAGGGACCACCAGTGAGGACAAGTTCCGTTTTGTCAGGATTGAGCTTAAGATGATTAGCGCTCATCCACTCGGAAATGAAAATTAAAGTGGAACAAAATTTAGGAAGAGAGTCGGGGGAAGAAGAGAGATCAAAGACGAGCTGGAGGTCATCGGCGTAATTGTACACAGAGACCCCCAGCTCGAGAAGGGAAGAGATGAGAGGACAGATATAAAGATTGAAAAGGAGGGGGGAAAGGGAAGAACCTTGGGGAACACCACAAGAGACCGAGCGGGGAGGGGCAGAGAAACCGGAGACGTGAACAGCCTGGGACCTATCCAGAAGGAAGGACGCGAGCCAAGAAACGGCCGCGCCCCGAATGCCCGCTGCGCTGACACGGTCGAGAAGAATGGAGTGGTCAACCGTGTCAAACGCAGCGGACAAATCGAGGAGGACCAAGGCTTGGGGAAGGTTAGAATCGGCTTTCCCCTTGAGTTCATCCAGAACTGCAATGACCACTGCCTCCGTGGAGTGGCCCGGGCGGAAACCCGCCTGATGGGAAGCCAAGAGGCCATTCTCCTCGATATACGAGGAGAGGCAGGAGGTGACATGGGTCTCAAGGATCTTGCCGAGGTAGGGAAGAAGGGAAATGGGTCGAAAATTAGAGGGGAGAGAGGGATCCAGACCAGTTTTTTTTAAAATGGGGAGGACGATTGCAGATTTGAAAGATAAGGGGACGGAACCAATAGCCAAAGAAGAATTAAGTAAAGCAAGAGGGGGGGCAGGACAGTTGGTGAAGAGGGTTTTAAGAATGCGTGCAGGTGCACAATCCGCGGGAGAGCCAGACTTAACTTTGAGCAGATATTTGAGAAATAAATCAGGTGAGATAGGGGGAAAGAGAGTGAAGGAGGACGGGGGAGGTGCGAAGGGACGGGTGCGGCTGGGTTGAGACACGGTAGGGATGTTAGCTTTGATCTTCACAATCTTGTCAATGAAGAAGTCATTGAGTGACAAACAGAGGGACTGGGAGGGAACCAGAGAAGGGGAGGAGCGTTCAGAAGTGGCAAGATTGTGAACCAGGGAGAAGATTTCACGAGGTTTATTGACGGAGAGAGCTACTTTCTCAGTGAAATAGGAAGTTTTGGCCGTTAAAATGGCTTTTTTATATTCGGTGAGAAGTTGTTTATATTTGGCACGCAGAGAAGGACAGTACTTCCGTCTCCAGAGGCGTTCCGACCGTCTAAGGTCGAGTTTTAGCGCTTTGAGCTCTGGGGAGAACCATTTGTGCGCATCATAGGGGCGAACTGCTTTGATCTTTCTAAGCGGGGCCACTAGGTCACACGAAGAGGACAGCCATGTGCTGATGGCATAGGCCTGGGATTCAAGGGGGAGATCAGTGAGGTCCGGGGCGGATGAAGCCAAGGAGCACGAAAGAGAATCAAGATCGGTCTTATTCCAGTTGCGGGCTAGAATGTTTTTGGGAAGGGGGGGCTTATCAACCACACCCAGGTGAATAGAGAAGGAAATGATAAAGTGATCCGACCAAATACAAGGAGATATAGAAAGAGGTGAAGCGAGAGGACAAGAGGACCAAATTTGATCTAAAATGTGGCCTTGAACATGGGTGGCAGCTGTGACATGGGATGTGAAGTTCAAGCATTGAAGGGTAGCGGAAAAGTCTTTAGAAGAAGGATCTTCCTAGGATCACCCGGCCAGAAATTAAAGTCGCTGAGGAGTAGGACGGAGGAATTATTGACCACCAAGGTGGCCAGAAGGTCCTGAAGGGAAGCTACAAAGGAGGGCATAGATTGAGGGGGACGATAGACGAGGACAACAGTGAGGGGGGCGGGAAGATTGAGAGAGCGGGCCACTAAGTAGTCCACATTAGGTATAGGGGGATGAGGAAGAAGTTGGAATTTGAGGGTCGACCGAATGATCATTGCCACGCCTCCCCCAGCCTTGCCATCCGGGCGATCAGTTCGGAGGGCGTAGTAGGAATCGGGGAGAATGGCTAGAAGATCAGGAAGAGAGTCAGCTGTGAACCAGGTTTCGGTCAGGAAAAGAAAATCAGGGGAATCGGTGGTCAAGAGATTAAAGAGTGCTGTCTGATGTTTGACTGCCGAACGGGTGTTAAGTAAATAAGCAGAGGCTACAGTAGGAGTAGGGGAAGGGCGGGAGACAGGGGGAGATTTAACAGATAAAGGAGTAGGGCTATGGGAGGCCCGTGTCAGGTGAGACGGGGGAGAGGTGAGGATACCAAATGAGTCTAGATGATGCAGTAGGGAGAGTGAGGGAGGAGAAGTTACGGAGAGAGCAGTGAGTTGGGAGGAAGAGTAAACCAATGAAGGAGCAGAGTGGATGGTCCCTGGTCCCGGCCCGTCGCGGACGGGCGCAGACGGGCTTAACTTAGGCGCAACTTCGGCGCGCCTTCGTCGTGCCCGCTGCGCCCTTCCGCTGCGCCGCGGGAAAAGAGGAGCCATAATATAGGGACACATGGGGGAGGAGGGTCAGGGGGGCGTGGCAGGAGGGGAGGAGCCAGAGAGCTGCAGCGCGGAGCCCAGACCCGCCCAAGATGGAGGAGCCGCCCGTCCCACTCCGAGAGTCAGGCAAGGAGGGGGCGGTCAGCGGAGGCGGTCTGGGTCGCGTACAGTAAGGGGCAGCCAGGAGGATCTGAGCGCTGGGTCCGAGGCGCTTGAAGGCAGGCAGTGCAGGTGAGCAGAGTTTAAAAATCAAGGACTTAAAATCCGCGTTGCTCCCGGAGAAGCCTCGGGAGATCTGAGGAAGAGCGTTGCTCCCGGAGAAGCCTCGGGAGATCTGACAACAGGTGTGGGCGTGCGAGCAGGTGAGTGATGCTCACGACCATCTTCAAATTTGCAGCAGGGAAAAAGTTAGAAAATAAGTGAGACTTACACCTCCCGCAGCTTAGTCCACAGCTCTCCTCCTTCGCAGAACTCGAGGGCCAGGTACACGTACTTGTTGTCCTTGAAAGTCTGAAACAATCTAAGTGAACAGAGAGAGATAACCAGCCTTAGTCTTACTTCCATTAAATAGACATGATTGAGGAATCTGCATCCTGTGCACCACAGGAACTCACTTTTACTTTTTTAAAGTGGGAGGGCACAACTCTTTATTGTAGTAAAGACTGAGAGAGAGTGTCTGATGCCATGAGCGCTTACCCAAACGCATTCATTCTAACTGGTGTGTTTCCTCATTTCCATATAGACCTGTCCTTAAACATTAGAGAGCCTCCTTTGCCCCAGGTATGGGCATGTGGACCCTCGGGGATGTGTCGAGGATACTGCATAGTTGCAATCTCCAAGAAGGGGTTGCAAGAAAATATGGACTATCCCTGAGGTCATTCATGAACTGCCCTCCCCTCAGCGGGAGCCCCCACCTCCTTCTGAGCCAAGTTAAAGAATAAGGGGCAACCCAGTAACCCAGGGACCTGGGTAGGCAATAAATAATGGCACAAGTGGTCCCTAAGGGGTAAGTGTAGCCCTTGACGTCCACGGCAATAAGTACAGAAACCTTCAAGATATAGGTTCAGACAAAACCTACCTATGGAAGGTTTCTGTACCTTTTGGTGTAGAAGTCAAGGGCTACACGTCCCCGTTTGGGACCACTTATGCCTTTATTAATAATACTTCTGTACAGGTCAGAAGCCTGGATGCAGGAGACAACCCCTGGCTGCACCTGGGGCTACACAGATTGGATTTCAAGAATTCTCCTAAGGCTGTGCAGGCATGCACAATGAATCAAGGGGATTCAGGTCACCCAGCAAAACCAGGAAACTGCTCCTGACATCCTGGCCAGAAGCTGGCATAACCCTTCATATGTGTTAGCTTCTGCAGGTTAACACTTAGCAGCATCCTAAAATGGTGCCCAGTGTTTCCCTGCTACACTCCCTTATGGGCATGGTCCAGGTCTGCTGATGGTGCAACTAATAAGGGTCCACGCAAGTAGAATCTAAGGCTGTGCATTTGTTTGCTAATCTAAACCCAAGTTTGAAGTAGACACAGAGGGTTCTGCACACATCCATCTTGTCTGTTAACAACACAGCTAAGTCTAACCTGCCAGACTCCTGCTTCTTCTCAACTTCATTAACCAATTTCTATTGATGATTGCTCAATTTCCACATTCAAGAAGGCCCACCCTACTTTAAATACCTAATGAATGAGGTCTGGCGACATTTCGTGAAACGACATGCATTGGACCAGGAGAATGGCAATGAGGGAGGGGCTTCCCTCTAATCACAAATGCCCAGGAAGAACCTGGCTCATCAGCAAATCCTAGGGTGCAGCAAACCAGGACGTTTCTATTCAGAAGTAAAACAAAGAGCATCCTAGCTCCATAGGTATCAATGGGCATTTAAGAGGTATCAATGAATAGCTCTACAGCTAGGTTCATGCTGCAGTGGTGGAGGTCGAGATGTATGCTGAGGTCTCTGTTGTGAGCTCCCTGGCAAAAGCCTCCACTCCAGACTTCAACATCTCGCCCCAGTCCTGTGCGCATTACCTGACAATGAACGGCGATCGACTCCGCTGAAGCACCCTTCGCTCTGTCCAAATATGCTCTTGCTGACGGCTCCGGACGATGTGCTCCTTGCTGACTTTCTTGAGGGCCAAATAACCTCCTGGTCTCCATGCCTTGCAGGTCACCTGTGAATTTACACTAGATGAGTTTTTTACAGCGATTTTCTGATAAGAAAGCATCATTTGCAGTGAGAGCACTTGAGGAGCGCACAAAGCCCTCAGAAGTTAGTACTTTGTGCTTAGCATCACAGCAAGCGCTGTATTCAAAGAGCATAAAGACTTAACTGCAAATTCCTCATCTCCACATTCAACTCACCCACCTTGGTTTATCTGCGTCATCTTCATTCCCCTACTCACGATACCTGTCATCAACGTGATAGCTATTGTCTCCTGACTTACCTGGAACCGTCAGTTCATCCACAACAATCTAAGTTCTTCTCCCCATAATGGTCCTTCTGGGCTCTTTCAATGATGACATGCCTAACATTCTCCCCTGCCAAACACCTAAACTCTCCCTGACCCACCTCTGTATCTAGACATGAGCACTGCCCGAGGATTCAATTTTTCTTACCACCCCTCACTCATAAAGACTATGGGGCTAATTTATATTTTGGCAGAGAGGGTAGTCTGTCGCAACAGCAACAGAGATCCTTTCCCGCCAAAACAGTGTTCAGCGCGCCCAATTTAAATGCGGGAACGAACGGTTATAGGTTTGGCTATGATAGTGACTACTCCATCACTAGCATATCAAACTTCTCGGACGGCGCTTACTCCGTCGGGCCATCGGAGAATTGGCTATATGTGCGTCCCCACAATTAGGATGGGGAGACATATAGTATTTTTTTTTACTGTATGTCACCATAAGGTACACCCTGGTGGTAGGAAGAGTAAAAAACACAAAATGTCACCCTTGCCATGGGAGAGTACTTCCATGGTGAGGGGGGGGGGATTCCCTTTTTTATTTTTAAAAAGAAAATCCCGCTGCAGGAAGAATATTTTTTACTAAAAAAACAGTTTGGTGCAAGGCTCCATCATGTTGCCGGAGCCGTGCACCAAACTGAGAAAAGCCTGGCAATGCTTTAGAAATGACTGCCAGCTTGGTGGTTTGATGTAAATTGGGTAGGCAACATCTCCATCAGGGCGATGGAGTAATTTTCTCTGTCGCTCTAAAGGAGAAACAAGTCACCCGCCGAAATATAAATTCTTGAGACCATATTTAGCACTAGTAGCAGTAGTCCAGTCATTTTATTTAATAGACTACTCAGCGTATCCTACTTTACTACATAAGCCACAAGTATGTATTTCCTTCCTTCCAATCTTTTTTGAACTTCCATTCAATCCAGTTGAAACATGACTCCATTTTCCTATGACAACGTCACAGAACAATATTGATGCAACATCACGCAATCTCCTGTTCTTGCCCTGATCGATATCCACTGGATCAGCCTTTGTTATTTTCAGCCATGGCCTGTGCAGGTCTGAGCTGGGAGGCTGGGTTGGGGGGGGTTCGACAGATGACCACGAAGGACAATTAAATAAATACCCCAACCCTGCCACACTACTCTTACCTGCAAAGGTCACAGCTTTTTATTTAAAAAGCTCTTTGGTAATATTTCACAAATATTCTATACTTATCCTTCTCCTAGAAACCTCTGAAATTGAATCATTCAAAGTGAACCCCTCCCCTAGAAAAGGCTTGATAATGGGGCTCAGGCTCACTTTGCCAAACAATTAAAGGGTCTTTGATCATTCTTATTGTAAACCCACTTCCCTCCTATTCCTACCTTTGTGGTAAAGGTTACAGGTTAGCCTGTTGGTTGGATCTACTTCTATCTCAGTTTGTTTATTCATGTTCCTTACTAGATAATTTTACAGAAATAGCTCCTTCCAAACCTGAGACCTAGGTTGAAGGAACCTCCACTTTGCAATTTGTTCCAAAGACCTTGGAAAAGTGATCAGACACTGCAGGAGTAGTTTTATTTTGAAAATTTTAAACATCTTTCCCAAAGCCCTCTTATGAAATTCTGTTTTGGAGATAGACTTAGAAGCCTTTTGCAGAGTGATTGTGAAGGAAATTAAATGCAGTAGTTGTAATGTATCTTCACACCATTTTTTTGTACTTTATGTTTACACCTGGCTTCCTGTACCTTGTCATTGATTGTTGAAGTTTCTCTGATACATAATGTGATGCTGTGATTTATGTTCTGAGTTGTTTGTCCCAAAACAGGATTGTTCAACCGTTTCGCTGGCAGGAAGCTGTTTGGTGAGTGAATGTCAAGTTTCAAAGATACATGAGCAGAACCATGCAGATGGTCTCAGCTCCTCCAGGAGACCTACAATCCTTAGCTTTGTCTGTAAGATTAGTAACAGATACCAAGGGGCATATCTACAAGGACGGCGATAAATAAACGCAAAGTGCGCTTAGCCCTTTTTTATTTATCGCCGTCTATTGCTGTATTATATCGCCCTGTTATCGCGTGATTTACAACGTCTTTCCCCAGGGCGATATAATTACCAGCGATAGAGGGAAATCGCCGTTTTACAGGGACCATCGCTGGTTTTACAGCGATGTTCCCTGCAAAACGGGGATAACCTTGTTGATACGACCCTGTGGTCATATCAGCACAATCCACCCCCTATGTTAAGCATAGGTAGGTCAGGATTTTAGGAGACGTTAGATTTTGGCGAAAACTGCAGTTTGGGCCAAAATCTAACTTATGCTAACATCTTGTGGCTGCCTTGTAAATATCGCAATGTGAACATCAGCGATATTTGCAAGGTAGTCCATCCAGGGTATGCCCAGTGACGCCCACTTTGCATCTCATTAGAGATGCAAAGGGAGGCGTTGGGAAAAAGGGTGCTAACATGCGATTATGCATGTTAGCACCCTCTTGTAAATAGGTCGATTGTCTTATCTCCGCTTTTTTGGCTTTTTAAATATGCCCCCAAATATGTTAGGACCTGGGGTAACAATAGAGAAAGGTGCAGGGTGGGAGCCTGGCTTTAGCACTGGTTGCGCCTGGTGTGACAATCATTTTTGGGGCACCCCTTCCCTCCCCCCCAAACCCCTCCCTACCCATGACCTCCTCCTCATATTTCCTCACTACCACCAGACAAAAGTGCTACTCATTTCTCCATAGCTCCTCTCTCACATACATTTAATTTGTTTTAAAGCACTTGTAAAGGCTGGCTTTTCTAATACACTTTGATATTCATATAAAATACAGATCTGTTCTTTGCAGCAGGCATTTTAACACTCTGCCCTACTTTATGGCGAGAGAAAACTGCCTCTAGACAAAACTCCAATCTCTCTCTCTCTCTAGCAGGAACATTAATCACAAGAGTTGTCTTGACATTTTTATTGCTGCCTCAAAGCTGGAGCACAAGGAACTCTGCGGCAGGTGCTTTTAAATGGTAAGTTATTGCTAAACTCAGAACCACCACCCATGCCCCCAAGGTCAGGGCCGCCCCTCCAGGGCAGCAGCCCGTATGGAGGCATCGGTCGCACCGCCCTAAAGCGGCAAAGCCCGCCCTGGGTGGAAGCAATAAGAGAGACTCACTCCAGCACAGGTAAAGATCTACATTACTGTAACCAGCTCAAATATAAGCACATTGCCTTCCAGCATCACACAACACCACAAGCATTATTGAATAATAGTACATGTTGGCCACTTTCACCACCTTTCTAAGGAATGCTTGACCGCAGGCAGGGTGTAGTATCCTGTGTGTCCACTCCCTGTGTGCCTGGGCTGGTGTCTGGAATGCTGAGGGTGAGTGACGTCACAGAACGTTAGTGTGTGGTCTGTACTGGGAGCTTGGAAGACGGATTGAGCCCCGGTAGTACCGACCTGCTGTTGCTGCAACCAAAGAGCCTCAGATGAAATAAAGAACTCACCTCCAACCTCAGTGGCTCCAGGTTCTTCCTTGAAGAAGCTACCCCCACCCTACAATATTTTGGTGGCCTACGTGAAATGCACCAAGACTCTGGTGGCAGCGGGGAGTCATTTTTGGTGCAAGAGGAGGAGGACTGTCGCGAGAAGGAAAGTGGTCCTTGTCCAGGGAGGACTGGTCCGAGGCCACCCACACTCAAATCCACCATCAAGTGATGTCAGCTCAGACTGCTGGGCAGGAGGAGCCCAGTGAGAAGGGCAGGCAAGGTCTGGCAAGGACAAGAAACCAGATGAAGGAAGTTATAAAGTGATGAGTGCATACTCCTAGGTTTAAGGACAGTGTGTTATAGAGACAGTGTTATAAGGGCCGTGCTGTGGAAGAGTATTTTGGAAACAGTGGAAAGAGGGAGGATGTCTCCTTTATAGAATGTATAACTCTGAAATGACACATGGCACTTCAAGAAGTAATATGTTTTTACTGGGACTTAAGGAGTAGCAGTGGTGAGTGTGCAGTATGATTTCTCTTTTAAGTCGCCTGTGGCACAGACTAGTTCATGCCTTTGGAGGGTCCTGAGTCCATTTACATTCCAGTTGTTTGCAGTGGCGTGTGTTGGATAAGTTTCTGTGTAAGTTAACTTTTGTTTGGGAATTGAAGTTTATGTTAATGGTTGTGGTGCGCTAAATGCTCAGCACTGCAAGACAGGTTTGGAAGTTTCAATGATCCACTTGGTGGGTATTTTGGGAGTACTGAGTCAGCATTATACTACAATGTTAAGCCATGTTAGCAGCCTGGGGAAGAGGGTGTAGTCCCCATCTTCATGTTGTTATGTAGGTGCATGGTGGTTGTGTGTGTCCAAGTGTTGTGAATGTGGGTAAGATGTGTACCCCATTGTGAAACATTAAGAGTGTAGTACAGTTGAATGTGTTTGATGCAAACTGGGGAAGGAGCAATCCCTGGTCGCTAGAGGTTGTACGCGAGGAGTAGGCGAATTTGGAGAGGTGTAGTACTCTGTCATGAGAAGTTGCCTGGGGAGAACCCAGGGGTGTGCTAAGCTGCGGAGAGTAGGACCCTATAATGAGAACTTGCATGGGGGAGTATTCCGAAGTGTGCTAAGTTGGGAAACAGATGCACCCTGTTGTGAGTTGCATGGGTGCAATGTTGGAGAAGGTAAGTACCATGTTGTGAGTGGTTGCAAGAGGGAGTACTCCACGGAGTGAAAATGTGGGGAGAACTGTTACCCTGTGGTGTTGTGGATGACAGCCAGAAGGTTCACCTGAGTATTGTGGGTGATAACCACAATGTTCCCCTGAGTAATGTGGGTGATAGCCGCAAGGTGTGCCTGAGTATTGTTGGTAACAGCCACAATACTCAGGCGAACCTTGTGGCGGCCACCCACAACTCCCCAGGGTACTACACTTCCCCACACTTTCACTGTGTCTGCAATTTTCAGCTTTATGGACATGTGGAGTCTAATAAGCAGTTTAGGGTAGAAGGTATAGTACCCATCTGCATGCTGTTGTGTAGATACATGCTAGGTGTGCATGTCCAGGTGTCATGGATGTGGGGAAGAGAAGTACCCCATCATGAGAGATATGAGTGTAGAGTACTTGTAATTGCATGTTTCTGTACCAGCACATGCCTGGACCTCTTCCAGACACTATGATGACAGCCTCCAGTAGACTTATGCTAAACATTATTGACATCTCACAAGAATCAAACACTAGAGCAATCCAATAATGCAGCCTGTGACACCAGACTACATCAGCCACTAAAGAAGTACTTACCTACAACAGGGGGGGCAGTGTCATTGCACTGATTTCGTTTGATCTGCCATCTGTGGTTGACACTGTCGACCATCATATCCTTCTGGACAGGTTTCGTGTGCCTAGCTAAATGCAAGTTATTGCCTGGTTTACAACTTTATTGGCCAATGAAACACAAATCATCTCCCTGATTTATTTTATGATGTTTCATGAGAATCTTACCATGTACGACTTTATCTGTCTGTCCAACCATAAACTGCTTTTATCTGTTCACATGGGTTCCAATTCTCTACATGTGTGTATGTATATCAAATGTATATAATATATAGATCCTAATGGAGAACAGCGTTTACAACGCAACTTTTACCACACAGTACCTTTACCACGCAACTTTTACAACGCAAGTCGTTACAACGACTTGCGCTGGGGGGAGCGCTGTAGGATAAGGAATAGTTTAATTTACTATCCAAAACCTTCCCTACTATCCACAGGGACTGGAGTTGGAATAGTAAATTAAACTATTCACTATCCAGGTCAACTAACCTAGCATTCAGCCTTCTACTCTTAGAAACTGCCTACTGGATGTGAGGGCTGGAAGGGCCACATTAGTCTCAACCTAAATCCTGGAAAATGTAAGTTTTTATGATTGGTGACAAAAAGTATTTAGAATTCCCCCTTCTGGTCTACCAGTAAAGAATCTTGGTGTTTAAGACGGTCTCCAATTTTGAAACAACTTCCCAAGTAGCAGTTGTTACCTCCTCCTGCACCTACCAGCTATGCAGATTGCACAAGTAGTTCCTTTCTTACTTTTGAGGGTCTTTGGTCAGCGGTTTCCACTTTCATCGGAGACCACCTAGATTAGTGTAATTCAGTTTACCTGTTCATCAGTTAGTACTTCACCCAAAGATGACAAATTCTCCAAAATCAAGTTTTTTCAGGCTGTACTGTGCCACATGCTTCGGCCTCTGTCTTACGCCAGCTTCAGGCTAATTCAGACTAGAGTCGATTTTAAAGTGCCGCGTGTGATACAGTGCTGTATCCATGGCACGGTTCTAACCTTAGCAAACGGCTCTGCAGATGCAGCCCTACCAGACTACAGAGATCTTCTAATATGTCTCTGCTCGAAATTCCTTGAGTTGCTAAAGCCAGACTTGGCAGGGACAGGACTCTACATCTGTTTTAGGTTCATGAATTTGTTAATAAGTACTGATGAGCCTAATTCTCTTATCAACCTCTGAAGAAGATGGCCACAGCAATGTTTGAAGACGAAAGCTAGTCTAACCTTTGAAGGCGATATCAGCATCATTCTCATTAGGTCTAGCCATGACATGCTTCACAGGAGACGGCCACACCAAACTTTGAGGGAGATAGCCACACAAACTTGATTTCAAAATAGCCACAGCAACCTTTGAATTATATAGCTATACCAGCCAGCTAAGGTGGCCTGATACAAGAACGCACAGGAAAAAAGTACCTATATCCGTGCTTTCTGGTGGTTCCGTTTACAGCTCCTTTTGGGTGCTTTAAACGGTTTGTACAGTTTTCTCAGTCAATGTGCGCATTCCTATCATACTACTTTAGCGGACAGTTTATTGAGTCAAGATAGGTTAGATAAGGCTGTCCAACACCAGTCCCACCAATCAGGTTTCCAAAATTATGTTTGATGATATCTGGTTGGATTCTAAGGCCGATTGGAACAGCCTCACCTCCAGGCTATCCCCCAAAAACCTCAGAAACACCCTGACTATATGGAAAACAATCAGTATGGAAGAAACAGCCACAATCACGGGAAACATCCACTCCGTGGCCCTGACGAACCCCTTCCTTCGCTACATCTACACTATGGGCGCCTCTCCAATAAGCGAAGTGCTCACCCACATCCTGAACACCTCCTTCAGCACTGAAATGTTTCTGGAGGCCTGGAAACATGCATCGGTCAAGGCACTACTTAAAAAACCTTTGACATATCCCACCCTGCTAGCAAACTACAACTCGATCTCCCTACTACCCTGCCCATCCAAGGTCACGGAGAAAGCCAACAGTAAGCAAATCGCCCACTACCTCGACACACACCAACTCCTGGACACCACTCAAACAAGTTTCAGATTCAATAAGAGCACTGCAACCGCCCTCATCGCATCAACCAACCACATCAGGATGATCCTCAAATGAAGAGAAACAGCAGCCCTCAACCTGCTTAGCCTCTCAGCTGCCTTCGACATGGTCACCACATCAACGCTGATAAGAAGATTACATTAAACAGGCATCCAAGGAGCCGCCCTCAACTGGATCTATTCCTTTCCCACCCTACAAGTTGGAAGCCAAGAACCTCATCTGTGGACTCCCCAAGGATCATCTCTCAGCCCAACATTGTTAAACATCCACATGACCCCAATGTGGAACCCTCACCAGATCACACAGCATCAACATTCTTTTCTACGCAGGCAACAGCCAACTGTTACTCCAGACGGGCAAGCCTCCTGAGACAAAAAGTGATTTTTTTGTGTGTTTATTGAAGTTTTGCACATGTTACCACGGGGAACATCCTTTACAAAGCGGATTTTACTCCGCAAGGCTTTCACAGCGTGTCCGTTCTAACGCAAGTCGTAACCACGACTTGCACTGGAGGGCGCTAGAGGTTTAAGAATAGTATATTTACTATTCTAACACCTTCCCTAGTGTCCACGGGGACTGGTGTTAGAATAGTAAATTATACTATTCTCAATCCGCGCCCCCAACGCAAGTCGTGGTAACGACTTGCGTTGTAATGGACGCGTTGTTAAAGCACGCGTTGTTATGGTACGCGTCGTAACGTCGTACATCCGTTACTACAGCATCTTGAAATGAGACTCCAAGCATATTAAGACATGAACATGTAATATAGACACGTTTTATTCAGTATATCAATAATACTTCCAGCTCTGGGTCGCCCATCAAGAAAATATCTATAGGAAACACATGAACAATGTGTCACAACTGAAAGGAAAACTGCTGGAGTCTTCACTATATGGAAGAGCATCTGTGTCTGACAGGTAAGGAGAAGCTGGAGGGACTGAGACAAAAACGAACTTCACCACCTGCATGACCACGGAAGTCACTTGGATGTGATCTGACTCCCTCAAGCTCAACTTAGGCAAGACTGAGGTGGTGACATTCGGAAGGCAAATCTTTGCTTGGCATTGCACCTGGTGGCTGACAGACCTCGGCTCCACTCTAACCCCAACAACAGAAAATGAAGAATCTTCCTAGATGACAAGCTCAACATGACTGCCAAGGAAATTAGGATGACCTTCACGTGTTTCCACAACTTGCGGATAGTGCAACAAATCTTCAAGTGGCTACCAGAGAACACCAGGAATACAGTTACACAGCCCTGATAACCAGCAGCATTGACTATAGCAAGCACTCTCCGCAGGAATCACCAAACAGCTCCTGAGCAGGCCCCAAACCATCAAGGCTGCAGCAAGAGTCCTCCTCAACCTACCTTGTCACACCCACATCACTGAACCTCATTACCTTATTACCTCAACAGACTTCACTGACTCCCCATACACAAATGCACTCAGTTCAAATTCATAACACACATACAAAGCACTGCACAACATAGGACCCGCCTACCTCAACAGCTGCATACACTTCCATCAACTTTGCAGGCAGCTCTGCTCAGCCAGACTTTCGCTTGTACCCTTCATACACAAAAACAGAACTGGAGGTCACGCCTTCTCATACATCTCCATCAAAGCATGGAACAACTTCCACAGCACATCAAAGCGTCCTCGTTGCTTTTTGAGTTCCACAAGAAGCGGAAGACCTGGCCTTTCAAATAATTTCTCCTGGAATTTCAAGCATCCCTTTGCTTCATGATGCCTAGTTTTGTTTTAAAAGGACATCCCTGAATAATGTAACACTAGGTCTCAATACGCAAGCAGGCCTCAATACACAAAATAACACACTGGAAAGCCTATTGATGCTGGTTATTAGAGTGTTATATTAATTATATATAGCATATTATGAATCCTATGCCGTCTTCCTTTCTCCCCCATCTTCTTCTCCTTCCTACTATGGTCCTTAGGAGCTGTGTCCACTTCACATTCCCTGCTGAAGTCCATGAGAATTGCTAGGATGTCAGTGGTACTTGAGGTGGTGCATTACTTAGCCGAATAAATCTATTTGCCCATTTTTTTCTGTGCTTCATTACTACATTGAAACCTTCAAGTAGGTAAAGAGAACTGTGTTTTGCTCCACACTTCATGAACCGTATGAGTCCTATTGTGTCATCAGCCACTGGAGAGCATACTTAATCAATAGTACATAATCAGCGATCAATACATTAGCATCTTTATTGATGCAGGGTTGAGTTTTTAGAACAATCCTTACCAGCTCGACTCTGCCATAGCCACCAGCGCCCAGGGTAACGGCCTCGCCTGCGTGCACCCCATCCCTGTATAGGACCGGTTCCAGGTCTTTCAGCCTGAGGGGTTTGCTGCAGTCTGGGATGTAACCACTGAAGAAAAAATCAAATATACAAGAAAAAATAAATAGACCATATATGTTTTAATGGTCAGCAGGTAATGTCAGCTAGCACAGTTTGTATTACTGTCACCCTCTCTAATTCAGGAGTGACAAATATGTTTTTGCTAAAATATTTTTGATACAGAGGCAATTATTTCCTTTTTTTATGGCTGCCCTTTTCAATGCAATGTAAAATATATTTATTATAGAAGTTTATCTGCTTTACACATGTAGATACTTGGACAATATTCTGCATTTAAAAATGTTCATGTAAGCAGTTTTCTTGGAGCCTCTCTGTTGTTTTGTAATTAGTTATTGTTCGATAGTGGTAGATTGTGGCACGTATATGGGGATATATAATCTGTGCATTGGAATGTTAAGAACATATACTGATAGATGAAGACACGGGTCGTCGTACGGGATTTTTCAATAAAAGAATTGCTTATTTACATACAGCTTCACGGGGCGTGGCTTGGACGCCGATCGGGATGGCGGCGTGAGCTCGCAGCTCCGCGCGGAATCCCGCTAATTCTCCTGTTTTTCGGGACCCTAGGCGACCCGGAGACGACGCTCCTGCCCTCTGAAGTGTAGGGGGACAGCTGGGCGTAATCGGAGAGTCGCTGGGGGACTGCTGGCCCCGAGGAGATCGAGTGAGGAGGCGGCCGAGGTGTAGCCCGGGGTGTGAAGAAAATGGCGGCGAGGAGGTCGGACGGTCCCGAACTTCAGCCCTGAGCCCGGTTGTCGCCAAGTAGCAAGGGACCCCGCACCCGGCTGCCCGACGCACTAGGATTGGCGGGGCGATGCCCTGTGACCAGGGGACACTGACCCGATTCACCCAGAAGATCGGGGGCCCTCGTCGGCCACCGCCCTAAGACTCATACTTCCCCCCGCAGGCCAAGGGGGTGACGGAGCGGAGCTCGTCCGCCTGGCCATTGTTCCTGTGAACGTCGTCGGGACATAGCACTGCCCAGTGCCCGGTGGCCGGCACGGACCCACGGGCGTACTCGCAGAACGGGTGACCGGACTTGTGACGCAGCGCCCTGATATGGCGGCTATCGGAGGGCCGACGCCGGGGAGCCGCGAGGGGGACTCGGCGACATCGACTCGGCTGAGTGAGAGTCCCTCTACGGAGCTTGACCAGGAACAGCGGCTGAACCGGCGCTTGGATGCCATCCTTGAGGCGATCACCTCCACCAAGGAGGCATTGCACAATGACATTGCCCAAGTGGCCACGGGCCTGGGGCTGCTACGCGCGGATCACGCGAAGCTGGCGGATCGGGTTAAGGATCACGATCAACTGTTGCTGGACCTGAAGCCATCGGTGGTGACAGCGGAGCACAGGATCACGGACATTTTGGCCCGACTGGGCACACTGGAGCGGAGGGCGGAGGATGCCGAAGGCCGCAATAGGCGGAACAACGTGCGGGTCGTAGGCCTGCCGGAACGGATTGAAGGGGAGGATGCGGTGGCCTACATGGAGAACTGGTTTCGCACTGTGGTGGCGCCGGAGGGGCTTACTCCATTTTTCACTCTGGAGCGGGCTCACCGGGTGCCCGCTCGCCCGCCGGGGCTTGGCCGCCCCCCCCGACCGATGGTGGTGCGGCTCCTCCACTACAAGGACCGAGATCTCCTCATCCAGCGTGCCAGGATGTCGGGCCCTTACGAGATGGAGAACAGCAAGGTAACGATCTTCCCGGACTATACGCAGGCTGTCCAGAAGGACAGGGCATCGTTCCTTGCTGTGAAGAAGGAGCTCAGGGAGGAAGGCATCCAGTACTCCTTGCTCTACCCGGCCAAGCTGCGGATTATCATGGATGGCACCACGCACTTTTTCCAGACTCCGGACGAAGTCTGGCAATGGCTTGAGTCGTACAGAGCGGGGACGGACAGATCACACCAAAGTCGGCGAGACCAACCCAAGCAGCCCCGGGTGCGGCAGTCACAACGCATCAGATCCCGCAACAGGCGCCAGCGGGAGAAACGGGAGGCTCAAATGGCGGCGGAGAAGAGGGACGCACTCGCAGCGACGGCGGCCATTACAGGGTCGCAACAGAACAGTGAACGGGCCGACACGGACTCGGGAGGGGAAGGCAGCCGAACAGGAGAGGAACTTTCGGAGGCGGAGAGCCAGAAAGGGCCGATAGTGACCCCACAGACTTCGGAGGTTATTTTTTGCGGCTGAGAGAGAACTGGGACTAGATCGGGACTTCATGGTAGGGTGTTATCCTGTTGCTGGGGGGCGGGTTGCCGGGAGGGGGAGCTGTGTGTTTTGGAGGGGATGAAGTGCGGGACGCGGGCTCCGCTAGCTGGGGTCGGCGGCGACTCACCCCCCTTAGGCCCTTAAGGTCGACTGTGGTGGAGACCACAGGTAAGTGTGTGAGGAGTTGGATCAAGGTTTGGATGGGGGCGGCCATTGGGTTCGTGTGCTCTGTCCTGGGGAGTGGGGTTTGGGGAATGTTTCAGTTTCGGGTCTGTTTGGGGGGGGGCAACTGCATTGGGGGGGCCATGGACCGTTGTTATTTGATTCGGACTGTACGGAGTTGGAATGGGGACATTACCTAACTTGAAATGCCTAACGTGGAATGTCCGGGGGCTGCGGACTATGGTGAAACGTCACAAAGTACATGCATACCTAGTACGCAGGGGGGTTCAGATTGCCATGCTCCAGGAGACTCATCTCACCAAAAAAGAGTGCGCTGCCTTGCAGAAAAGATGGCGGGGCCAGGTCTTTGGCACCACTTATTCAGCGTATGCCAGGGGGGTCTTGATCTGGGTGAGGGCGGGGGTACCCTTCCAGGTGCTGAATCAGGCAATAGATCCGGATGGCAGGTTTGTGGCGGTGGAGGGGAGGTTATATGGACGGGATGTGGTTTTCTGTTGTGTTTATGCACCGAACACTGACCAAGGCCGATACTTTGATGGCCTCTCGGGGTCCTTGGCCTCTTTCCTGGCGGGTCCGATAGTGCTAGGGGGAGACTTCAACTCGATTACTGATGTTGCTCTGGATAGGTCCCATCCCCCCCTAGTAGACTCTCCTGTGCGCAGGTTGGCCGCGCACAGGAAGGACTGGCAAGAACGATGGGGGTTGCTGGATGTCTGGCGGGAGAGGCACAGGGGAACCAGGGATTATTCCTTTTATTCCGCTCTCCATGATCTACATGTCAGGATCGATTCGGTGCTTTGCGGGGGATCCCTAGCCCCGTTGATTACCCATGCGGAGTACCTGGCTAGGACTATATCCGATCATAACCCCCTATTGGTGCATATTCAGTGGCAGAGGGAGCGCTCAGTAATACCAACATGGCGGCTTCGGCCGGAGACGCTGGAGGATTCTGTGTTTAACGAGGCGGTCCGGCAGGGCATTGATAGTTATTTTGGTGTGAATGAAGGCACGGCTGCGAGTAGATCTACTGAATGGGATGCAATGAAAGTGGTGGTGAGAGGGGTGTGTTTGGGCAGGTTCTCGAATGCTCGTACGGCTGTGCTGAATGACCTAATGAAATCGGAGGAAGCTTTGAGGGACTTGGAGCGCCGCAGGCCAACCAGACCAGGTCTACAGGCCCAGTTGTCGGAGGCGAAGGAAGTGGTAGCCGCGGAGACGGAACGCTTGAGATGTTACGACTATAGGCAGTACATTATCAGAGCACACGCAGAAAGGGACAAGGTGGGCACCCTCTTGGCCAGACTAGCTAACCCGGAACTTAGGGGCTGCCCGATCCTCAGCATCAAAGATGCGCAGGGAGAGATGGTGTACTCCCAGGCAGCTATATTGGACCGCTTCAGGGGATATTATGAGGAATTGTACCGAAGTCAGCTGGGGGTGGGGGTTCAGGACATCGCGGAGTACCTGGGAGAGAGGCCGCTTCCGGTCCTGGACGAGGAGGACGCGAAGGACCTGGATAGCCCGATCACGCTTACGGAAATTCGGGTGGCCATTAAACATATGGCCCGTAACAAGACGCCCGGGGTGGACGGACTGCCAATTGAGTTCTATCAACACTATGCGGACATTCTGGCGCCCAGGCTGCTGGTGGTGTATACGGAAGCCTTCGAGAAGGGGGCATTGCCTGGCTTCATGCGGGAGGCCTTGATAGTACCGCTCCTCAAGCCTGGCCGGGATGCCGCGGACGTGAGGTCTTATCGCCCGCTGTCCATGTTGACGGTGGACTATAAGATCCTGAGTCGCATCCTAGCCACCAGACTGGCCCCGCATATGACGGGCCTGGTGCACAGGGACCAGGCCGGGTTCATTCCCACGAGGAGCACGGCGATGAATATCCGCCGCCTGGTGGGAATAATGGATGCCATCTTGGATGGGGAGGGAGTGCCGGCGGTTCTGTCTGTGGACATCGAAAAGGCCTTCGATAGCTTGGAATGGCCTTTCCTGGACGGAGTGCTGGAGAGGTTTGGCATGGGCGACGGGTTTCGAAGGTGGACGAGGGTCTTATATACCTCGGCGACGGCGAGGGTACGATTGGGCGGCATGGTGTCCGCGGCGTACCCGGTGGGCAGGGGTACACGACAGGGATGCTCTCTCTCCCCTCTGTTGTTTGCCCTGGCGATGGAACCCTTGGCGGTCCATGCGAGGTCAGGCGACCGATACGCGGGGATAGTGAGTGATGGGCAATGGCATTATATATCGCTCTATGCGGATGACTTGCTCCTGTACCTAGCTGACACCTCGGGGGCGTTGGTTGGAGCGATGGATCTGTTATCCGAGTTCGGCCGGCTGTCGGGCCTTAAGGTCAATTGGGCGAAGACTTGCGTGTTCCCGCTGAGAGCGGGATCGCCAGCCCCTAGCAACGATTTGGGTGTGGTATGGGAGCCCTCTTGCATCACCTACTTGGGTGTCCGCATTTATCACTCGGCTGCTGACCTTTTGGAGGGTAACATTGGCCGCTGTGTCCGGGCGCTGCGGGGCAGCTTGTCTTTCTGGTCAACCCTCCCGCTGACAGTCCTAGGCAGGATAGCACTGTTGAAAATGGTGGCGCTCCCCCGCTTCCTCTATTATTTCCGAACGCTGCCTGTCTGGATTCCCCAGGGGGTGTTTAGGGAACTGCGGTCAATGATAATTGGCTTTCTATGGGGGCATGGCCGCCGCAGAATAGCCCTGAGCACGCTACTTCGCCCCAAGCTGGAAGGGGGCATGGCCGTGCCCGACCTGGAGCTGTATTATCTGGCGGCGCAGTTGCAGGTCCTTACGCAGAATGTAGCCAGGGTGTTCCGGGGACCGGAGGAGGACCGGGATCGGGGGATACAGCGCCAAGTGCTGTCATACATCGTAATGCAGCAGCGGCTCGAGCTACGGGCCCTCACCATGGAAGAGCGGACGCTCCGGCTGTGCTGGCAGAGGAGCCTTCGGAGAGCGAGGGCATCGCGGCCTTATGCCCCGGAGATACCGATCGGGATGTTGACGGCATTGCCGCACGGAGGAGATTGGTCCCCGTTGTTGGATTGGGAGGAGGCGGGGTTGCAGGTGGTGGGCGACTTGTACATAGATGGGGCTCTGGCGCCGTTCGAAGTGCTCCGGGACCAGTTCGGACTGCCTGAGGGGGGCTTTCTTCTACATGCGGCAGTTGTGGCTGCCGTACAAAAGCACTGGAGAGAGGGGCTCTCGGAACCCGCGACGACTATGGCGTGCCAATATGTGGTAATGGCAGCTGGTACATTCAAAGCTGTGACGTGCCTACATAATAGGATGCTGAACGAAGGGCTGGAACCACTCCACGGACTCAAAGCTAAATGGGAGGCGAGCGTTGGCCGGCCCATACCGGATACGGCATGGGGCCATATCCTGCGATGCACGTGGAAGGGCACTAGGAACGCGCGCTTTCAGCAGGTCCACTTCTATGTGCTCCATAGGGCCTATTTAACTCCTGAGAAACTACAGCGGTACTTTCGGGTGCCGGATGCCTGTTGCCCCCGGTGTTCGTCCCTAGGGGCGGACATGGACCATTTGTTTTGGGGGTGCCCGCAACTGGGGACCTATTGGGCGGAGGTAGGGGAACTCCTGAATGAAGTGACTGACAGGGAGGTAGAATTCGACATGGCAGCGTGCCTATTGCTCTGGTTCCCGCACACTAAGCGCACCAAGGTGACTAGTAAATTCATAGATCTGGGTCTGATATTGGCACAGAGGGAAATATCGTGGCACTGGAAGTCCAGGGGAGGTCCCTCACTGCGTAGATGGAAGAATGAGTTGCTGCGGTGGTCTGACTGCGAGAGTGTGCTCCGGATGAAGCAAGCAGTAAAGTTGGGGAATGAGAAGGTACTGGATGCGGCGCGAGCATGGGAGTTAGTGGTACAGGCTTTGCGTGATTCTTTGGTGGAGGATGAGGAAGGCGAGAACTGAGCCGCTGGACGCCGCGGGGCGGACACAGAAGTATGGTACTACGCACTGTAGTGGACCCACCCAATTCGATAGGGCGAAGCGCACACCTTAGCAGTTGCCAGGGGGGGGGGGTGTTGGGGGGGTTGGTTACAGGGGGTTTGGGGAGGGCCGGAAGCCATTGGAGGGTTGCTTGTTAGGGCCTTGGGCCTACTGGGACGGTGGCACTGATTGGAGGGTAGACTGATTGGGAGGTACGGCCAGGTGCGCCGGCCCATATAGTTTAGGGCAGGCCCTGTAAGGGCGATATCGTTGATTACCACGGAGATGGCTGATGGGACTGTTGTTGTGGGTGGGGGGGTAAAAGCAGATACACAAAACGACCTTCCGCCATGGTCCCAATGGGACGTGCACTGTGATGTGTTCCTTTGAGCGATGTGATATGCCGCCCGGCCTCCGGGATGCGGGCTGAATGGCTGTGTACAACTGTGAACTATTATTGGATGGGGGGAGCCCACAAGTGCACTGGCTGTTTAATTGTATCCTGTGGTTTGTAACTCTGCAATAAAAATATATTTAAAAAAAAAATACATACAGCTTCACCACAGTTGTTAACCAATAAAAAAATCATTTCCAGCATTCCGACAAGAATTTTCAATCCTATGAAGGGCGTAGAGACAATGATTACACTTTAATTTTCAGCAACCAATAGAATGTAAATCTTACAAAACACTATGTCCATATTATCAAGAATGGCGGCAGGAAATTGTCACTCAAGTGGCCATAATGGGCTTGATAATATGCCCTTTTGAATTCCCATAGCAGCCCAGGTTAACACCAGAACCCGCCCAAAATTTCCCATGACCTGCATAAGGCCCACCACCCTATAAGCATTTTTCATGTTGCGATGCAGCTTCCTCTTTCTTCGCCTCAAATATCAGCAAAAATGGTTAACAGTCTGAGACCGATAACGAAGGATCACCAACATTTATAACCACAAACTGGATCAACAGGAGCTCGACCAGAATGTCCTGGATCCAAAGAATTCAAAGTGCTCTGTTTGCAACAGCGAGATCACCCCACAAAGAACTCAGCGACCACTGAAGAGCACTTCCTAAAAGATCAAACTTCTACATGGCATGAATCACTTGTCCTCATTTCCTAGGAAAATGAAAGCACCAACTCTGTAAACACTGGACCATATATCAGACAAAACTTCCTGAAATAAAATAGTATTCTCAGAAAGGAAAAGAATGACATACATCACATAATCTATTCAAATACATATATGTGCAAATGACTAGGTGGGATAATCTTATCCTCCAAATCCCTAATAGAATATAAAATTCTTATCGTAAATGCTAGATTTTCTTTTATTCTATGTCAGGACTGGAGGCTCCGGTTATGCTTATTTAAAGCTGAGCCACCACCACAGAAGCAACATCATCAATCCGCTTATTTTAGAATGATACAAGCGTGGATTCTGGCAATCAATTTGCTACCCTTCATACGCCATCTAAGCGTGAACCTAAAGCAAATGAATTTGAAGTCATAGCCCCTCTAGCGGAGTGGGCACCAAAAGAGGCATCAGTGCCCGCTTCAAGTAATAACCAACTCATCCATCTAGCTAATGTAACAACTGCTACAGGTCTAAAAGTCTTCAGCAAAGCGATCGACAATTGACCTCTCATATCAGTACGAAACTCAGTAGAACTCACCTCATTTGCTTTCAGACATTATACCACACAAGAGTTATCCGGAGAAAAGCAGGTAGGTTACTGGCCTGGAATTGCATTTCGTCCATCTGCAAATAGAAAAGCTATCGCCCTCAGACAAAAAAACTCTTTCAGCATGTATGTCAGACACTCTCTAACATGAAATTAGACACAACAGCATAGTCAATTTGGCCTATAGTTCTTTCCTCAATAGATATTTATTATCAGGGCAAGATACTAGGAACCAAAGGACTATGTTAATGTCCCATAAAACAGAGAACTTTGGTTGATGTGGTTTCACCATCTGAATACCTCGCAATAAATTACCCACTACAGGGTGTTCGCCAATGGACTTACTATCAACCGCCAGATGACCTTCCCAAATTGCTGATATGAAATTGTTCACCGAGCGATAAGTCATTCCCCCTGATGCTAGCGATGACAACAAATATATGACCAAACTACAATCTGATCGGGGGCGTGGCCACGGAGGCAACCAAGATGGCTGCCTCTACCTGAAGCTCCGCCGGTCGGGCTTCCAAATGCTCAAATAAGGATGATTTAATCAAGCCCTTAGACCAGCAATCTTTCTCCATCCTGCAGCTGTCCCCATCGGCAGCCTTCCGGTGCCTGAACGGAGCTCTGCGAGGGTGTGATGCACGGGAACGGCGGAGGGGATCAAGGACTTGCCGCCCTCTCCCTTGGACATCCTATCTGTGCCCGACTGGTCGGTGAGTCTTCCGCCTGTGGGGGCCATTCTGCATGCTGCGCTGCTCCGCGGCGTTTGGTGAGCCCCCATCTCTCCCCCCTGGCCTTTGCGGGGTTGGGCCGTCCTGGTCCCTGTCTCTGGGAGTCGCTCTTGGCTCTCGGGCCTGTTGCGCGGATCAGGACCTAGGAATGGAGTTATGGTCCTCCCCGGTGGGCGGGGGGGACTGGGGTGGGTGCTCTGGGGGCCGCGGTGGGGCGCCGCGGTGGTTCCTGCGGGGGTGAGTGCCTCCCCTGCCCTGTGGCGGCCCGCCTGTTCTCTTTTGCCTCTGCCCCGGCTGCAACTCTACCTTTTGCGACGGCCCTCCAGCGTTTGCCCCGACTGCCAGTGCCCAGCTGTCCTGCGGCCTACACTACACACCCCTGCTTCCTGGTCTCCCTGGGCCCCCCACCTCGGTCACTGGGCAGATGATTCTGGCAGCTGCCGTGCGCAAGGGGAAACATCAGTGACTGCCCGTGAACTGCCCTGGGGCGAGCCTGCTGCCTCCCACTGTGGCGCCATTATTGGGGCACGAATCCTTCACAGATGCGGCCTTCTATTTCCGCTCCTGGGCCCTTGGCGCTGTGGCTTCTCACCCTAGCCGTTTTCCGACCGGATGGTGGTATATTTGCGAGCTGGGGTGTGGATTCTACCTGCGTTTACGCCACTTTGACCACTGGCGTCTCTAGCACTGACTCTGCCCGTTGCTCCATTGTGTCATTGTGTTTTCCTTTGCCGGACCCTGATTCCTACCTCGTGCGTAAGATCATCTGTCTCCGCCATTTTGCCGGCCTGTTGCTGCCTGTTATCACCTGTTCCACACCATGGGGAAGAGGGATCCAAACCAATGTAAGCTCAGCTTTGACAAGGCTTCCCTCCTTACCACTGATGCCCCCCCTGGCTACTCCACGGGCACTGTGGACTCTGCTGACAGGGACAACGCGGCTTCTTTGGTCACTGCCATGATGAGTGAGATGAGGGCCGGTTTTAAGTCACTTAACAGCCGATTCGACAGCCTCGAACAAAAATTGGCCGACATGGGGTCTAAGGTGCAGGTTCACGATCGTCGCTTGGACATGGTGGTGTCTAGGGTCTCGGACATAGAGGACGGCGCGTCAAAATCGCTGAAACATCTGGAACGAGTGGAAAAAATCCTCAAAGATGTGGCCATTAAAATTGAGGACCCTGAAGCGCGTAGCCGACGCAACAACATCCGCATTCTTGGTGTGGCGGAGACAACACCAACTGGGCGCATGGATATCTTCGTGGAAAAGCTATTCATTGTTCTGTTTGGCAGAGAAATATTCACGCAGAGGTGGTGGAACGTACCCATAGATCTTTCACCCTCAAAGTCCAGGAGGCGTGACGTAAGTACAACGGCGTCAAAGCTACCCTGAGGAACCTGGGCCTTAAGTATGGTATGCTATATCCAGCACGGCTGAAGGTGGACGTTGCCGGAAGTTGTCGCATTTTCGACACTCCCACTGAGGCGCAGGAGTTTTGACAGAACTATAAGAAACATGGGTCAGGAGCGGCTGTGGCTTCTGGTTCGCTTTCTCCTGTGCAGGGCGATTCTCAGAACAGCGTAGAACTCTTCACGGACCCGGGCACTGGCTGAAAATTAATTATTTCATGTCCTTTTCCTTTTGCTGGGTTACACGATTTTGTACATTCCTAATGTTCATCCGTGACTTGTCATATGGGTCTGCCTGACCGACAAGGCATTGCTGCCCCCCATTGCGGATGCCTTTGATTTCTTGATTTTTGTGGGTTTTCTTGGAATTGTTTATTGCTTATTCATTATGTCAGTGTTATGTACATTACGATGTTTCGCTAAAGGGGTCCAATGGGTTCCTTCTTGGGGGTTGGCAAGAGGCTGGGTGGCGGGAGGAGGGCGGGTTTTGTTTTGCTTTCTATCAGTTATGGCTATTACATTGTTTATTATGCTTTTAGATTAAATTGGAGTAGCGTGCGCTTCAGATTATCCTTAATATTGATTTTCACATGGCCAACTTAGGCTTTCAGCCTGGGTCTTCCGGTCTTTCTCTGCTTCCCTGGAATGTTCGGGGGCTAAATAATACTAAGAAATGCAAACAAGTTCTCAACTATATCACTAGACACAATGTCGATGTCGCTTTTCTGCAGGAGACACATTTGTCCTCTACTGACTCCTCTCGGGTCGCCAGTACCTGGGGCGCACACCGGTTTTTCTCTAACTATAGCAGATATTCTAGAGGAGGGGTCATAATTATACACAAACGTGTACCAATTGCTATTTCCAATACTACAACCGACACAGACGGCCGCTATCTGATGGACACTGGCACTCTAATGGACATAAACTTACATTGGTCGGGATTTATGGCCCCTACGTCGACTCCCCGACCTTTTTCCAAGACCTACAGGTAGGTGCACTTTCTCACGCTCGAACCTGGCTTGTTGATTATAGGGGGGACTTTAATTTATTGATGAATCCCACTAGAGACAGTACGTCCTCTTCCCCTGACACTAAAACTAGATCACGCCCGGTTCTGCTTGACATTTGCACACACTTCTCCTTAATTGACTTTGAGGAGAGGCTCCACCCACATCTTCCTGACTACACCCATCATTCTAGGTTTCACAATACCTGGACCAGAATTGACTACTGGCTCATCTCTCCTGGGGTGGCTGGTTGGGTTGAGAACCTTCTCACACTCCCTCGCACACTGTCGGACCACTCCCCAATAGTTCTTAAATTAAAGGTCCCCAAATTGGGTGGATATGAAAGACAATGGCGGTTCCCCGAGAGGGCACTTGCAGACCCCGTTTTTACAGAGGAAGTCCGACAGGCCATTGAGGAATATTTCGACCTCAACACTGGGTTGGTGGATTCCTGGGCGGTTCTTTGGAAGGGGTTCAAGGCGAACATTTGTGGTGTTTGTATTGCTAAACATATTGGTGTGTTGAGGGACATTCGTTCCACACTGTCCCGTGTTGAAAAAGACATTGCTGCACTAGATAGGGAACTATTATTGAACCCCTCCAGTGAGAAGGAAGCCAGTCGTTTGTCATTAATGATGGAGGTTAGAGACGAAGCAGACAGGAAACTGAAATTTCTTACCAAACAATTTGTGGCATGGCAGTATGGGGAGGGCGACAGGCCCAAACGATTTCTGTTGCAGCTACTTCGCCCCCCTTATAACACTTCATGCATCACAGAGATTGAGGGTCCACAGGGCGATCTTCTTCACTCCACGCCAGAAATTTGCAAGACCTTCCTGTCCTACTACAAAACTTTATATACATCCACACTGGCGGGCGATCTGAGGGGTCAGGGTGACTACCTCAAGGAGATCGCCATGGTCTATCTGGAAAAACACATGCAGGAATTTCTAGCTACGCCCATCACTAAAGATAGCATAGTCAAAGCTATAGATGAGTTACAGGGTTCTTCGGCGCCTGGACTGGACGGCTTTTCTGCTGAGTTTTATAAGGCCTACAAAGAGGCCTTAGTCCCGCGCTTAGTGGAAGTCTATGCCGAGGCACTTGAGATGGGCAGTGTGCCTCCCACGCTCAGAGAGGCGGTCATTCTTCTTCTTCCCAAGCCGGGCAGAGACTCCAAACTATGCACTCATACAGACCTCTCTCTTTATTAAACCTCGACTATAAGATTTTGGTGAAAGTGATCGCCATCCGGATTTCATTGTTGATGGAGGCTATCATATCCCCGGCACAATCTGGCTTTGTGCCACACCGTTGCACTTCTTTGAACCTGAGGACCCTGTTTGCTGTTCTACATCGAATAGACCCCTCCACTCTGGCTGCCACGATCCTTCTCGACGCTGAGAAAGCGTTTGACTCCTTGGAGTGGCCCTTCTTCCTGTCCATCATGAGACGAATGGGCATGCCGGAGTGCTTCGTCTCCACGGTGTCACTATTATATACTGCACCTACTGCCAGGCTGTGCCTTAATGGCACTATTACTGATCAGTTTTCCTTATCGCGAGGTGCTCGTCAAGGATGCCCCTTATCCCCGTTACTCTTCATCCTGGCGATGGACCCTCTGGTCCGCCATTTTCAAGAAAAACACCTACACCGGGGCCTCCAGTATCATACTGGTCCTCTCCTAATTTCTCTGTATGCAGATGATACAATCTTATATGTCAGAATGCCTCACATTAATCTTGAACCACTTATTCTGGAAATAACTCACTTTGCCAAATTCTCTGGTCTTCGCATCAATTGGCACAAATCAGTGATTTTTCCGCTTACCCCTAGCACGTCCGCGTGGAATTGCACTTTCCCCCTTGAGTGGAGTCACGACTCAGTCAAATATTTGGGTGTTCATATCCATTTGGACACCTCCGCTATCATTAGATTAAATTATGGTAGAGTGGTTAGTTTACTAGTGAGCCAGATTGAGAGGTAGATTCGCCTCCCTTTGTCTATGGCTGGACGAATTGCCATAATTAAAATGGTTGTACTCCCTCGATTTTTATATCTTTTTAATAATATCCCGATACCTCTCACCAAGGTTTTCTTTTCCCAGTTGCGCTCTCTGTTGCTGCGCTTAGTCTGGGGTGACAAAAATCCACATGTCACCTGGCGTGTTTTGACTCTCCCATATGAACGAGGTGGATTCGGCGTTCCCGATTTTTATCTTTATTTTTTAATTGCACAGTGTTCCTACGCGTATTCCTGGTTCCACCCTGATGCTCGCATTTTGTATTTGAAACCCAAAGCGGATTTGGTCCCCCCTGGACTTCTTTCTACTGTTCTGCCACAGGGCCTCTCGCAGGACATACAGACTGTCTCGTCAACCTGCTGGGCCTGGGATAGGCTTTGCAGGCTTCTTGGCCTGGACCAGTTATATTCACCGGCCCTTCCTTTGCCCAATGCTTGTTGGTTCCCGATCACCGGGGAATCAGTAGTCAAAAACACATTGACTAAATTCCACATTCACACCATTGGTGACCTCTTTCCTGAGGGCCATGCTTTTTCTTTATCTATCGACCCTCGTTTCACTGAACGCTCGTTCATGGACTCCTTTGTTTTGACTAGATTATGATCCATGTTGCGAGCTTCGTTCCCTACATTTCCACTGGCTCCTGACTCTGCTCCCCCGTTCATGCTCCTAATCCAACACACATCGGGGGCACACAACAGACTGTGCAGTGCTGCACTCCCCTCTTTGGACGCTAAAGTTCGCGCCGCATGGGAGGGTGATCTGGGGAAACCTATATCAGACGTTCAGTGGGAACAGTGCTGCAAAGCCATGAAAGAAATGTCCTTGCACAGTAGACACAAACTCATCTATTTTAAATTTCTTCGTAGATTATACCACACACCAGCATGTTCACATAAAATAGACCCTAGTCGTCCCCATCACTGCCCCAGTGCAGGGCTCCCTTTGCCGATTTCGCCCACCTTTCTTGGACTTGTCCCCTTTTGCAGGATTATTGGTCTCAGGTACATCGCACGTTCAGTGACATTTTATGCATGAACCTGGCCCCCTGGAAATTGCGCTACTAGGCTATGTCTCCAACTTCCCACGCACTGTCCGTAAACTTGCTGCATTGGGATTCTTGTTGGCAAAGAGGGAAATTGCATTATTATGGTGTGATAGACGGACTCCGAGATTGCAGTCATGGCTCGGGAGCTTGGCATTTTGCAATACTAACAGTGTGGAGTACTCTACTTTGGTCCCCTGTTCATCTAGACCTACTGATATATGGGGGCCACCGGCCATCCCACTCTTACATTGCCAAGATCACGGCTGCCCGTGAGTCTCAACTAGACAGTCAAATAGTTCCTGAGGGGGTTGGCTGAAGTGCCATGCATTTGTAAAAATATGCATCTGGTTTTTATTTATTCCTATCTTTACCCCTGGAGACTTCTTTTCGTGGAGATCTGATTGTCAAGTTATCATACACAGGATGTAATATTGATGTGGTTATATATACCCCCTCTTTGTTGTTGTTTTCTCTTTTTTTCAATTTTTTCCCTTTCTGTGCCTTGTGTCCCGCATGTCCCTCCAATTGTATAATTCACTGTTTTTCAGCTACCCGAACTACATGCCATGTATTTTTCCAGGTTCTGTACGCACGCTCTCCTTCCTAGACATTAATTACCCGCTATGTTATGTAGCAAGTGATGCATCATTGCTTGATTGTTTGGAAAATGATAAATAAAGTTTTTTTTAAAAACGACAATCTGCTCCAATAGGATCTGTTCACGGGACCAATTGCACCGTCGCCTCCATGCTGAAGCATATCTCTTGTGTATTCTCGAGAACCACGATTCACTGATGAAAGCATTAGCTGCTTATAAAAGGCCTGGGAGATTCCACATTTCCTCTGTAACCCTCCAAGTCACCAGAGAAAGATGTTCCGACAGGATCTGTGGATGGCCCACTGAATCCACAAGGAGGTTCCAACTGAAATGGATCAGCGCCGGGCTAGCACAAGTCAGTTTCAGGATCATCGAAAGCAAGCTAGTGCTCTATAGAGTGGGGTCACTAAGATCAAGGCAGCCTCCGTGCATCTCAATTGTGCAAGAACCCTGAGAATCATCATGAAAGGAGGAAAGGCACAGCTCAGGAAAAGGGACCAGTTCTGGAGGAATGCATCCGTGGCTCGGGCTTCCGGATCTAGGTGCCAAAGGAAAAAAAGTCAGATGTTTACAATTGAGGTGGGATGCAAAAAGATCTACTGAGGAAAGATGCAATGGTGGTGAAGCACATAAAAGATTTTTGGGCGAAGCTTCCAGTAGCTGAAATTCACAGATGGCGAGAGTGCCAATCCACAATTGCACTGCGTTGACCCGGAAGATATTCCACCACTACAGAGATTCGATGCTGAAGGCAAAAATTCCCAAAATCTTTGGCTATCTCCGGCAGGAGGCGTGACTTTGGTCCTGTCAAATTTGTTCACATACCTGATGAAAGAAACGTTGGCTATTTGTGTGAGAATGCAACAATCCATCTTCTCTAGAGCGAGGCTCCATATGGCAAAAGAACCTGCTAGGAGTTCCATACAATTAATATGGAGCTCCAGTTCCACTCTGGACCAGCGACCTGATGTAGAGATCGGACCACAATGAGCACCCAAACCCCAACGGCTGGCATCTGACTCTATTATCGTCTCTGGAGTTGAGCCAAAAATCGTCCTGCCATTCAAGGCTTCCATGCGGTCTAGCCACCAAGGCATTTCTATTTTCACTTCCTCTGATAGAATTAACTGTTCTGAAAAGCTGAGATCCTTGTAGAGGTGCTGAATTTTGAGTCGTTGAGGGTCACGATAAAGGAGGTGACCTGGGAAAATGGCCTGGATCGACAAGGCCAACAGTCCCACAAGATGAGGTATCAACCCCAAGGATACAGTCTGTTTGCTCAAGGCTGACCTTACCTCTTTCTTGATATTCTGGACTGTCTGGGCTTAATTCTAGATGTTGGGAAGAGGTTTGGAACAATTTATGAGCATTTATGTTGAAACCTAGATCCTGAAAGAGAAGGATCATCCACTCTAGATGAGTCAGAGCCAACTGGGGACATTGAACCTTAATAATGATGTTGTCTAAATAGATGATCAGCCGTACCCCTCGAGCCTTCAGGGACTCCACAACAGGCCTTGTGATCTTTGTGAACCAATATGGGGCGGAGAATAGGCCAAAAAGGAGAGCTCTGCATTCGTAAGAAAGACCTTGCCAAAGAAACTGAAGAAAACATTGACGAAGAGGAAGAATGGGGCCAGTTATGTAGGCGTCTTTTAAATCTAATTAAATGATCCAATCTCCCTCCTGGAGGATGTCCCTCGAAAGGTGAATTCCCTCCATCTTGAAATGACGTTAGACTATCCACCCATTAAAGTCTTTCAGGTTCAACAGTAGGTGTGACCCGCCCCTTTATTTTCAATCGGAAAGATACAACTGAGAAACCTGTTTGGTGGGGAGATGACACTTTTATAGCTCCCTTTTCTAATATATCATGGGCAGAAGACAGGACTGGACAGGTGTGCTGTAAACTCTAACTTGTATTCCTGAATGGATAGAGAATCCAAAGTTCCTGCATTAGACCATGCCAGTTTTTAAGAAATAACTTTGCACTGCCCCCGGTAAGAGTTCTGAGAGTGGAATAATTCTTACTTGTGAAACCAGATTCTTGCAATAATCCTTGTGAACCTCTGTATTACACTTTCTTGAATAAATTCCTGTCGGCATGGGGATGGGAAGGGTAGAAGGTGTACCTATAAAGGATTCCTTATTTCCTCCTCAACCTCATTGGTAGAAGTCTTGTTGTGGACCTTGGGGGTAGCCCCAGACGAACACGCGCCCTCTGAAGCGTACAGCCCTGACAAAAAGTGGTCTGAACACTTTTTAAGGAATCCTGGACCTTGCCCAGATTAGTATAAGTAGCCACAAACTTAGAAAGTTCCTTCAGGAAAGGGGTCTTAAGCAAAAGGATTTGAGCTATTGCTCAAATCAGACGATACTAGCTCAGTGAGCTTCGGGTGGATTTTGAAGAGAGTGGATCATCCACATTCACTGGATATAGCAGAATTCCCATTAGCTAGTTGGCACACAGCTCTTTGCGCCCAGTTGAATAAGATGTCTGGATCTGTGGGTGTCGCTGACTCCTTGGCCTGGTATACAAATTCCAGGATTTTAGTTAGTGGGCCTACAACATCCAATAACTTGTCCTGACAGTTCTGCCAGGCACAACCGAGGCCCCTTTTAGGATTCTTAGAATATTTCTTTAGGAATGTCACTAAGGTAATATCAACTTCAGGAGTTTCTGTGACTTTAGTGGGGAGGTCTAGTCCGGGGCGTTCAGAACGTAGATATGCCCAGACACCTATGTCAAATCCTTGACAAATGTGTTTGCACATAGTCCGCAACTTCTTGTGGGGGAGCCAGACAGTAGATTGTGGATGAATAATATCTCACAGCTGAAAGGTAAGTACCTTGTGTTGCTTCTGGACATTGGTGTGGCGCAATGTGCGCTTACTAGGGCAAGGTTCATCGTCATGGTCTGAGCTCTCAGAGGAGGTGGAATCTGTATCATCTGGGATAGGAACTGGAGGAGGAGTTGGAATAGGAGGAGCGCTATATCCTTAGCCATGGAGTTGCCAACTTTTTGAAACCCTCAGCATGGAGTCCCTTAGGGGTTTTAGTGCTAGGTTTGTCTTGTGTGGCTGAAGGGCCCCTAGCAATGATCAATGGAGGTGTAGGGATCCAACTCTGTTGCTATGCGTAGCCACACAGCTGCCATTTAAAGGGGCCAATAGCCTTGACCAGGGCCTTGTTAACAGACTGTTGCACCCCAGCATCTAGCACCTCCCCTAGGTCATGCTCCAAAGACCCTTCAGGGTCATCATAGTAGTAGTCTCCTATTTCTTCATCTAAATATTCATACATTGTCAGCTCTTGCAGAGCCAATATTCAAGTGCCTTAGGAGGTTAAGAAATTACCAAAATTGTGTTTGTTGATACCAACAAACTAATCTAGCGCAGTCATGGGAAGTGCGTAAAATATATAACCCCAAAAGCAGGTCAAAGTAATATAGAAGCAGATATATAGCGTGTAAGGAGGACTTGCAGCACTCTAGAAAGAGCCTACTATCAGTTTCCAACCCTGAGGAAATCATCCTGGTCAGGGCGTCATCGGGGAACAGCAGAACAGGCAGCAAAGAAACGCGTCGCTACACTTTGAACACGCGCATTATTGCAGGCTCTGACCAGATTACCACTGTGCATGTGTGCGAGGTGCCCGACTTCAGAAGTAACAAGTATTTGCAATGCAATCGGTCTCGTATTTATGCGAGACCTATTGCATTGCAAATGGTAGTCATCACGGACAACGGGTGGGAGGGAGGGCGGGGGCAGAAGGCACGGACAACGGGCGGGGCGAGAAGGCGCAGACAACAGGAGTGCGGGCGGGGGAGAGGGGGTGAAGGCACGGACAACAGGAGGAAGGAAGAGGGGAGATAAAGCAGTAGGAGAATCTCATTAAAGAAAATAGTGCTCACAGTCTAAGTAACACGTACCGTGTAACGCTCGAAGTAAAGGGCCTGTTGCCATGGGAGGTGACAAATAAAGAGGAGGTGGTACTAAGGAGGGACTAACAAGCCTATTGATGAATCAGAAGCCAGCATTTAGGACAGACAATGACACAAGCCAATGGCAAATATGGGCGGAGAGTGGGCGTGCCTTCTATTCCATACTCATCTACAATATGTCTCGCAGAGCAGTGCATGCGTGCTGGCCCCTGCCTCGATCTAAAGATAGGAATGTGCAAATTTGCGTGTCATCTCTCCCGTTCCTCCCGCTACACAAGGATAAAACAGATGCGACAATCCGCTCTGCTTGGGAGGAAAAATGCGCCCTGAATGCACGCAGGGTTACGCTACAGTGTGCAGTGAAAACAATTAACAGAATGGCAAAATTAAACAATTACGCGGCGGAACAAGTCTGCTTGCTTAAGATTCAGTATGAGATCGGCAACAATACAAACATGTTTAAACACTGTATGCATGAAACAACACAGTCCGGTATTAAGAACAAGAAACAGCTCAATCTACACATTAAGACAAATACGAGGTAGACGTACCTTACTGGCTGCGAAGCAGCGAAGAAAGAAGAGGCTGTATAGTGACATGAAGATTATATAGGGCGGGTGGCTCTATTGTTAGGACATGTGGCTTTTGTGGCCATGGGAAATGTAGTGTTTTGAAATTTTGACATGTGATTGGATGCCCAAAATTAAAGAGTAAAGAAAGAGAAGCCACTTCTGTTTCTTTTAATTTAATTTTACTTCTCCTGTCATATGTCAACTTACCTGACCGCCACCCTGCCCCGCCACACTTCCCTGTGCCAGCCGCCACTGTACCAATATTTCCTTCCGGAGCACGTGCAGAGTAACAGTAACAGTAACCGTAACAGAGTCCCTGCTTGAAGCTTGAGCAATATTTTTTGTTTTCCTTCATGCATGCACTCTTTCCTCAGGGCTATATAAGGAGGCGAGTACAAGCAAGCTTGCTTCATAACTGTGTTTCCACATTGACAACGCTATGTTCCTGCTCTCCAGTCCTGTCTCCAGTTCCTGGCCCATTACTCCCTTGGCAGACTTTACAGACCCATCACACACTTTCCCTTACACATTTTCAGACTTTACAAACCCATTAAACCCTTCCCAGACTTTACGGACCCATTACTCCCTTGGCAGACTTCACAGGCGAGCAGTCATTGAAATGCAAAGAAGCACTGAGGCCATGTACCTGCTGTATCGTCTTGTTTCATTCACGGCAAGGCCTTCAGAGGTCGGAGAATTTCTTTAAGGAAAGACAAAATTGTGTTATTTTGTGTGGCATTCCAGTTTCTCAGCATTTTTTTGTTTCACTAAACCCTAAATGTCACCGCCCCATTAGCTACCATCTAGGTGGTAAATGGTGTTGCCTGGAGTTGGAGGGTGACTCACTACATGGCATAGGCGTGCTACCTGTGCAATTGTGGGTTAATATGAGGACCCACATTGGAGCATAGCCTATATTTTATTACCTTTAACCTTAGAGCTTCCACCAGGGACAACAGGGTAAGAAATCCAAATGTATCACCCAATAAAGGCTCGCCTGGTGGCAGGGTGCCATGCTCGGACCCTCATGTCTATCTCGCTGCCCATTCAGGTGGTAACAAGACAAAATATTGAATTCAAAATATAGAATTACCAAAATATCGAAGTCAAAATATAAAATGGACAAAATAACGAATGGACAGAATATAGTGGTGAAAAATATCGAATTGAAGGTAAGTAATTTAATAGTGGTAATAGTAAATGTTATATTTATTATTTCATTAATTTTAAATTACTTTCAAGACATTTTAAAAAAATCGATATTTTGACTAACTATATTTTTTAAAACTATATTGTTGATTCGATATTTTTGTACTTACCTGTTTGTAGATAGGAATTCAATATTTTTGCATTCTATATTTTTTGTTCGATATTTTGGTAATTTTGGTAATTTCTGTCTGAATTTGTGAATTCGATAGTATGTCAGCGATCCATTAAAGGAATAGGAAGGGAGACATTTTACATCAAATGCATATTTTTATGAGTCCATGGAATCAGGAGCTGGAAGGGCACCTACACCCAGAGATCTGGAACCTTGTGACTGGCTTTGAAAATCGTTTGAGCTGGCAGACTCTCAGCAAAGGTTAGTGCAAACTCAGGCCAAAAATCATGCAAGTTTACCTAGCTCTAGTACACAAGTCTACTTGGTTCCAGGAAAACCTATCTTAGAAAGTGTATGTAACCCAGATAAAGCCAGAGGTTATAAAACTTACTATTAAAACAAAAACCTCAAACACATTTCTAAATATTTCTTTTTGGATGTTTGTAAAAGTGTAAATGCTTCTCTTTGTAAATGCAACACAGAACACACTAGGGCAAAATAAATGATCACATTATATAATTTTTCCTTTTTTTCAACAGTATTGCTGTGGTTTTTAAGGAACTAACACTAAAATGTCAAATTCCACTAAGGCAAAAGCCAAAGTAATTTCCCCAAATGCTTTATGTTTCCTTGTTGTATTGTAAGTGAGGGCCGGGCAGCAGGACAACCCTTGTTCACGCACAAAACTGAAGACAAAAGAACAGTGTAAAGCTTGAGATGGTGGGGGTCTCGGCCAGATGTATATTATCCATGCCTTAAAACGCCTGTGGGGCCCCAGAGATTACTAAAAGGTCCACAAAGGTTGGGTCCCCTGGGGAGGATGCATTCCTGAGAAAAACTAAAGGGGTCATGAACAGTTTTCTGCTGCCCGGTCATTGCGATTTCCACACAGATACCCAAATCTTTTTCCCTGGTAATTCAGAGTTACAGCAAATTTCGAATCCCAATTAAGATGGTAATCAGAATTACCAAGGGCCTCATAATTACTGTTTTACTCACGAAGGCCTTTCCTATTTTATTTTTTATAAACTGCATTTTATTGATTTTTAAGCATGGAACAACACGCAGCATCCCTCGGTACAACAGCATAATCACATAAGAGCATACTACAAACATACACACATCCTACCTGTGCACATACATCATGGGAGTCCAAGGTAAGCCAACCATGTAGCCCACGCCTTTGTATGTTTTTCTCATGAAGTCCTTTCTACAGACCCTTTCCCAACATATCTTTACCCTAATTTTATTGAACGACAACAAGAAGAATTAAGATTTCTGAAGAGTCTTACGTGTCAGAGGATTCCACAACGTCGAAAGGGTACATGTCTTCAAAATCCCTGCCAAAAAAGATGCAGATTGGGGTCTGTTAACTTTAGGGGCACCTGTCACGCAGCCTTGGGTAACAATTTGAATATATTCGAATTTATGTCAGTGAACGTAGTATAGTTTTGCTAATAATACTATTTAAATAAATAAAGAAAACTGATTTTCATCCATAAAATAGTGCACACCATAAACCTAATCGCATATTTTATATATTTCCGATCTAAGATCAGGGAGAGATTGAAGAAGGAGATTGGGGGGCAGCTAAATTATGCAAAATCTGGGTGGGTGTTTCATACTTTATTAAAGGTGAAATACTTTGAAAGTTGGTGGAACAAGTTGGCTTCAGCTTGGTCTAGTTCCTTGGGAAATTGATGCAAGTCCTCCAAGCAAAGGTTGAGCACCGGTAAGAGACCCGCCCAAGGTTAAAAATGCAGGAGCTGTAAGTCCTATATCACTCTCTTGGCAACTGGAGGCTGGTGAAGGTGGCACAGCCAGTAAGTTACCAGATAAACACAGCATTTAAGACTGAATGAGGTTTCATAAATACTTCTACGTTGAATGAGCATCTGCCCTCTCGAAGCTCAAACCTAGGAGAACAGATTCCACTTATTTAAGGTGTACCAACACCAGGCACACATACGCATATAAGTCACGCATTCCATCTATCAACCAGAACTACACACAAACTACCACACACCATCCCTCTTTGCAAAAAAGAAGACATTACCACACAAAGCATGTACGATTTCAATGGTAAACTTAGACGTTTGGTCTAAATTTAAACCAAACGTCTAAATATACGACTTTGGGAATACACAAAGGGCATTTACGAGTGCAATCTTTATGTCCACACTCGGACCAGATCTCCGCCTAACTGCGGATGTAAAGATACTACTCATAAATGCCGTTTGTGAATTCCCAAAGTCGTAAAATTAGACGTTTGGTCTAAGTTTAGACCAAACGTCTAAGTTTACCTTTGTGAATCTGGCCCACACTGAGAATATAAATGCACAACACAAACACATATATAGCTAGTTTTATACACCATCCCAACCATTGTAACACAACATCACAACCATGGAATAATTTCAGCATTCACTTATTGCTCGTGCTGCAGCTTACAACCGGCGAGAAACCATCAACACAACACACCACAGAGGAGCAACCCCGCTCCTCGTGTCCAAGGGAGCACCATCCCTAATGGCCCCCAACTCCTGATCCATCACATCCGAATGAACACTATTCTTGTCATACTGTCTATCGCACCAATGTTTGACGGAACCCCTTGTAACCATAAGGTACACTCAGACTCCATCCTTCCTCCTACAACTCTCACTGCATTGTTTAGGAAAAAAGCAATATCTACTCGTCATGACCACATGGGAGCACCCTTCCCTGCACAACAGGAACCAACCAACCAGCGTTCCTGTCAAATTACCTCATCCTCCCTCTCTGAGGTCCATTTCACTCTTCGTCTTCTACTGGAAGTACGCAACACTCTTCTTCACAACACAGTAATCAACTGCAGCCTAGATTCCTCCACATTTCTCTTTCTACCATGAAGGGACAAATTCTGATGAAGACACAAGGCCTTAATTCTGTAAGTAGAGTCGTGTGTAATGCTTTCTTCTGACAAATTCCTCCCTTTGCCACCAACTGATGTCTGTGGAGATCATACCTCCTGCTTCTATCTCAGTCCAGGTTCTGGTAGGCAAGCACCAGACGAAAGAAGAACAATCTTTAGCGTCTCAGCGCTCCGCAGCGCCTCAGCACCCACTCAACGCCACCAGTGTCCCAGCAGGTGCATGACTAGGCCAAAGCAGTCGCTGAGCTTGGATGAGATTGTGTTGAAGAACATTTTCTCACAGGACCAGTGGGAGACAGCTGCAGACAGGAGGCAGGGATTCCTTCATTTGGCATCTCAATGCACACTCCCAATACGCTGCTCGAATGCACAGGTGACACGACACGCAGTATTCCATCCATTGGAAGGGTACAACAAGGCTGAGGCCTACATATTGTGTCATCAATCTATAGGGGTTAAGGGGGAAGGTAATAGGTAAGGCTGCCCCCCACTCATACAACAATTAATCAACTGAAGCCTCACCTATTCGGAGACGCATCCATAGGCGCTTCCGACGATCCGGATCAGGACCATCGGAAGAGCCGGAAGGACTCGGGAGCAGTGGCTGAGACAACTTCTAGCCATTACTGGACACGTGATCACGTGACACGGTGTTCAACAGAGGGGTGCCGGTACGTGCAGACTTGGCTCCCTCAAGGTCCTGGTTCTATTGAGAAGACTGAGAATAGATAACCCCTCGAATGCCCTGATGAAATCGCTGAAAGTTGGAGCGATGAAACATGTCGGCTTGAGGATAAAATAATTATGGTATACAATTAACCATTTTTAAATGGCAGGTTTTGCAGCAACAGAATAAAAACGAATAGCCAGCAAAAATCTGCCCTGTTTTATTAGTTTGTCTGGTTAGGGGTTTGTTTATGTACGCAACATTTCACATCAGTGTGTAAATGTTTGTCACTGGTTTCTTTTCACCACTATTCTCACTTGTGCATGACTATTTGTTTTTGTGCATTTCTGTCTTTTCACATAGAGAGGGTGGCCAGTGACGGTAATTGCTAGCCGGGAACCCCCTCGGGTGTTACTACCGTGAGGCACTCTCTCTATTTTCTACACCTTTTCTGGTTTTATTGAATGTGGACCTGTGTGTTTTTATAGTAAACAATCACGCATCTTGACCATAGGACTAGTTTTATTTTTACACATCCAGGGGATTTATATTGATAATAAGATATCAGACCCCGGTTTCTGGTCGTATATATGGATGCGTCTCCGAATAGGTGAGGCTTCAGTTGATTAATTGCCTACATATTGTGTGCCAAAACAGATTGTGCTCAGAACAGGTGATAACGGTGAGTAATCACTGAAAAGGTCACACAACCCTCTTTCTTCAGCCAGGCCTGCGTCATCGCTGCTGGGACCCAGGGGCGGGAATTCCCCGTCGCATCAGACACACCGTCACACAGACACACTGACACAATGTAACCTTGTTGGCTTCCGCTGTGCAAAGATAACAACAGAACACAAGCACACATGCCCCGCTGCGAAGGAGATTGATAAGGCATTGTGCAACCTCAGACTTCATGGCACCCAACCAGAACCCGACAAGATCATAACACAACTGCGTCATATCTCCAAACAACAACCCCAGGAAGGTCTCATGCTGCAACACCACTGCGCTGTACCACAGCATAACATAACTGCATCATATCTCCAAACAACAACCCCAGGAAGGTCTCATGCTGCAACACCACTGCGCTGTACCACAGCATAACATAACTGCATCATATCTCCAAACAACAACCCCAGGAAGGTCTCCTGCTGTAACACCACTGCACTGTACCACAGCATAACATAACCGCGTCATATCTCCAAACAACAACCCCAGGAAGGTCTCATGCTGTAACACCACTGCACTGCACCACAGCATAACACAACCGCGTCATATCTCCAAACAACAACCCCAGGAAGGTCTCCTGCTGTAACACCACTGCACTGCACCACAGCATAACATAACTGCATCATATCTCCAAACAACAACCCCAGGAAGGTCTCATGCTGCAACACCACTGCGCTGTACCACAGCATAACACAACTGCGCCATATCTCCAAACAACAACCCCAGGAAGGTCTCATGCTGCAACACCACTGCGCTGTACCACAGCATAACACAACCGCGTCATATCTCCAAACAACAACCCCAGGAAGGTCTCATGCTGCAACACCACTGCGCTGTACCACAGCATAACACAACCGCGTCATATCTCCAAACAACAACCCCAGGAAGGTCTCATGCTGCAACACCACTGCGCTGTACCACAGCATAACATAACTGCATCATATCTCCAAACAACAACCCCAGGAAGGTCTCATGCTGTAACATCACTGCACTGTACCACAGCATAACATAACTGCGTCATATCTCCAAACAACAACCCCAGGAAGGTCTCATGCTGCAACACCACTGCGCTGTACCACAGCATAACACAACCGCGTCATATCTCCAAACAACAACCCCAGGAAGGTCTCATGCTGCAACACCACTGCGCTGTACCACAGCATAACATAACTGCATCATATCTCCAAACAACAACCCCAGGAAGGTCTCATGCTGCAACACCACTGCGCTGTACCACAGCATAACATAACTGCATCATATCTCCAAACAACAACCCCAGGAAGGTCTCCTGCTGTAACACCACTGCACTGTACCACAGCATAACATAACCGCGTCATATCTCCAAACAACAACCCCAGGAAGGTCTCATGCTGTAACACCACTGCACTGCACCACAGCATAACACAACCGCGTCATATCTCCAAACAACAACCCCAGGAAGGTCTCCTGCTGTAACACCACTGCACTGCACCACAGCATAACATAACTGCATCATATCTCCAAACAACAACCCCAGGAAGGTCTCATGCTGCAACACCACTGCGCTGTACCACAGCATAACACAACTGCGCCATATCTCCAAACAACAACCCCAGGAAGGTCTCATGCTGCAACACCACTGCGCTGTACCACAGCATAACACAACCGCGTCATATCTCCAAACAACAACCCCAGGAAGGTCTCATGCTGCAACACCACTGCGCTGTACCACAGCATAACACAACCGCGTCATATCTCCAAACAACAACCCCAGGAAGGTCTCATGCTGCAACACCACTGCGCTGTACCACAGCATAACATAACTGCATCATATCTCCAAACAACAACCCCAGGAAGGTCTCATGCTGTAACATCACTGCACTGTACCACAGCATAACATAACTGCGTCATATCTCCAAACAACAACCCCAGGAAGGTCTCATGCTGCAACACCACTGCGCTGTACCACAGCATAACACAACCGCGTCATATCTCCAAACAACAACCCCAGGAAGGTCTCATGCTGCAACACCACTGCGCTGTACCACAGCATAACATAACTGCATCATATCTCCAAACAACAACCCCAGGAAGGTCTCAGGCTGTAACACACTGCACTGTACCACAGCATAACATAATTGCGTCATATCTCCAAACAACAACCCCAAGAAGGTCTCATGCTGTAACACCACTGCACTGTACCACAGCATAACATAACTGCATCATATCTCCAAACAACAACCCCAGGAAGGTCTCAGGCTGTAACACACTGCACTGTACCACAGCATAACATAACTGCATCATATCTCCAAACAACAACCCCAGGAAGGTCTCATGCTGCAACACCACTGCGCTGTACCACAGCATAACACAACCGCGTCATATCTCCAAACAACAACCCCAGGAAGGTCTCAGGCTGTAACACCACTGCACTGTACCACAGCATAACATAACTGCATCATATCTCCAAACAACAACCCCAGGAAGGTCTCATGCTGCAACACACTGCACTGTACCACAGCATAACATAACTGCATCATATCTCCAAACAACAACCCCAGGAAGGTCTCATGCTGCAACACCACTGCGCTGTACCACAGCATAACATAACTGCATCATATCTCCAAACAACAACCCCAGGAAGGTCTCATGCTGCAACACACTGCACTGTACCACAGCATAACATAACTGCATCATATCTCCAAACAACAACCCCAGGAAGGTCTCCTGCTGTTACAACACTGCACTGTACCACAGCATAACATAACTGCATCATATCTCCAAACAACAACCCCAGGAAGGTCTCCTGCTGTTACAACACTGCACTGTACCACAGCATAACATAACTGCGTCATATCTCCAAACAACAACCCCAGGAAGGTCTCATGCTGCAACACACTGCACTGTACCACAGCATAACATAACTGCATCATATCTCCAAACAACAACCCCAGGAAGGTCTCCTGCTGTTACAACACTGCACTGTACCACAGCATAACATAACTGCGTCATATCTCCAAACAACAACCCCAGGAAGGTCTCATGCTGTAACACCACTGCGCTGTACCACAGCATAACACAACCGCGTCATATCTCCAAACAACAACCCCAGGAAGGTCTCATGCTGCAACACCACTGCACTGTACCACAGCATAACACAACCGCGTCATATCTCCAAACAACAACCCCAGGAAGGTCTCATGCTGTAACACCACTGCACCGTACAACAGCATAACATAACTGCATCATATCTTCAAACAACAACCCCAGGAAGGTCTCATGCTGTAACACCACTGCACTGTACCACAGCATAACATAACTGCGTCATATCTCCAAACAACAACCCCAGGAAGGTCTCATGCTGCAACACACTGCACTGTACCACAGCATAACATAACTGCATCATATCTCCAAACAACAACCCCAGGAAGGTCTCATGCTGTAACACCACTGCACCGTACAACAGCATAACATAACTGCGTCATATCTCCAAACAACAACCCCAGGAAGGTCTCCTGCTGTAACACCACTGCACCGTACAACAGCATAACATAACTGCATCATATCTCCAAACAACAACCCCAGGAAGGTCTCCTGCTGTAACACCACTGCACCGTACAACAGCATAACATAACTGCATCATATCTTCAAACAACAACCCCAGGAAGGTCTCATGCTGTTACACCACTGCACTGTACCACATCATAACATAACTGCATCATATCTTCAAACAACAACCCCAGGAAGGTCTCATGCTGTAACACCACTGCACCGTACAACAGCATAACATAACTGCGTCATATCTCCAAACAACAACCCCAGGAAGGTCTCCTGCTGTAACACCACTGCACCGTACAACAGCATAACATAACTGCATCATATCTTCAAACAACAACCCCAGGAAGGTCTCATGCTGTAACACCACTGCACTGTACCACAGCATAACATAACTGCGTCATATCTCCAAACAACAACCCCAGGAAGGTCTCCTGCTGTAACACCACTGCACCGTACAACAGCATAACATAACTGTGTCATATCTCCAAACAACAACCCCAGGAAGGTCTCCTGCTGTAACACCACTGCACCGTACAACAGCATAACATAACTGTGTCATATCTCCAAACAACAACCCCAGGAAGGTCTCCTGCTGTAACACCACTGCACTGTACCACAGCATAACATAACTGCATCATATCTTCAAACAACAACCCCAGGAAGGTCTCATGCTGTAACACCACTGCACTGTACCACAGCATAACATAACTGCGTCATATCTCCAAACAACAACCCCAGGAAGGTCTCCTGCTGTAACACCACTGCACCGTACAACAGCATAACATAACTGTGTCATATCTCCAAACAACAACCCCAGGAAGGTCTCCTGCTGTAACACCACTGCACCGTACAACAGCATAACATAACTGCGTCATATCTCCAAACAACAACCCCAGGAAGGTCTCATGCTGTAACACCACTGCACTGTAGCACAGCATAACATAACTGCGTCATATCTCCAAACAACAACCCCAGGAAGGTCTCATGCTGTAACACCACTGCACTGTACCACAGCATAACATAACTGCATCATATCTTCAAACAACAACCCCAGGAAGGTCTCATGCTGTAACACCACTGCACTGTACCACAGCATAACATAACTGTGTCATATCTCCAAACAACAACCCCAGGAAGGTCTCCTGCTGTAACACCACTGCACCGTACAACAGCATAACATAACTGCGTCATATCTCCAAACAACAACCCCAGGAAGGTCTCATGCTGTAACACCACTGCACTGTACCACAAAATAACATAACTGCGTCATATCTCCAAACAACAACCCCAGGAAGGTCTCATGCTGTAACACCACTGCACTGTAGCACAGTATAAGATAACTGCGTCATATCTCCAAACAACAATCCCAGGAAGGTCTCATGCTGTAACACCACTGCACTGTACCACAGCATAACATAACTGCATCATATCTTCAAACAACAACCCCAGGAAGGTCTCATGCTGTAACACCACTGCACTGTACCACAGCATAACATAACTGCGTCATATCTCCAAACAACAACCCCAGGAAGGTCTCCTGCTGTAACACCACTGCACCGTACAACAGCATAACATAACTGCGTCATATCTCCAAACAACAACCCCAGGAAGGTCTCATGCTGTAACACCACTGCACTGTACCACAGCATAACATAACTGCGTCATATCTCCAAACAGCAACCCCAGGAAGGTCTCATGCTGTAACACCACTGCACTGTACCACAGCATAACATAACTGCGTCATATCTCCAAACAGCAACCCCAGGAAGGTCTCATGCTGTAACACCACTGCACTGTACCACAGCATAACATAACTGCGTCATATCTCCAAACAACAACCCCAGGAAGGTCTCATGCTGTAACACCACTGCGCTGTACCACAGCATAGCACAACCGCGTCATATCTCCAAACAACAACCCCAGGAAGGTCTCATGCTGTAACACCACTGCGCTGTACCACAGCATAGCATAACTGCGTCATATCTCCAAACAACAACCCCAGGAAGGTCTCATGCTGTAACACCACTGCGCTGTAGCACAGCATAGCATAACTGCGTCATATCTCCAAACAACAACCCCAGGAAGGTCTCATGCTGTAACACCACTGCGCTGTAGCACAGCATAAGATAACTGCGTCATATCTCCAAACAACAACCCCAGGAAGGTCTCATGCTGTAACACCACTGCGCTGTACCACAGCATAACATAACTGCGTCATATCTCCAAACAACAACCCCAGGAAGGTCTCATGCTGTAACACCACTGCGCTGTACCACAGCATAACATAACTGCGTCATATCTCCAAACAACAACCCCAGGAAGGTCTCATGCTGTAACACCACTGCGCTGTAGCACAGCATAACATAACTGCATCATATCTCCAAACAACAACCCCAGGAAGGTCTCATGCTGCAACACACTGCACTGTACCACAGCATAACATAACTGCATCATATCTCCAAACAACAACCCCAGGAAGGTCTCCTGCTGTTACAACACTGCACTGTACCACAGCATAACATAACTGCATCATATCTCCAAACAACAACCCCAGGAAGGTCTCCTGCTGTTACAACACTGCACTGTACCACAGCATAACATAACTGCGTCATATCTCCAAACAACAACCCCAGGAAGGTCTCATGCTGCAACACACTGCACTGTACCACAGCATAACATAACTGCATCATATCTCCAAACAACAACCCCAGGAAGGTCTCCTGCTGTTACAACACTGCACTGTACCACAGCATAACATAACTGCGTCATATCTCCAAACAACAACCCCAGGAAGGTCTCATGCTGTAACACCACTGCGCTGTACCACAGCATAACACAACCGCGTCATATCTCCAAACAACAACCCCAGGAAGGTCTCATGCTGCAACACCACTGCACTGTACCACAGCATAACACAACCGCGTCATATCTCCAAACAACAACCCCAGGAAGGTCTCATGCTGTAACACCACTGCACCGTACAACAGCATAACATAACTGCATCATATCTTCAAACAACAACCCCAGGAAGGTCTCATGCTGTAACACCACTGCACTGTACCACAGCATAACATAACTGCGTCATATCTCCAAACAACAACCCCAGGAAGGTCTCATGCTGCAACACACTGCACTGTACCACAGCATAACATAACTGCATCATATCTCCAAACAACAACCCCAGGAAGGTCTCATGCTGTAACACCACTGCACCGTACAACAGCATAACATAACTGCGTCATATCTCCAAACAACAACCCCAGGAAGGTCTCCTGCTGTAACACCACTGCACCGTACAACAGCATAACATAACTGCATCATATCTCCAAACAACAACCCCAGGAAGGTCTCCTGCTGTAACACCACTGCACCGTACAACAGCATAACATAACTGCATCATATCTTCAAACAACAACCCCAGGAAGGTCTCATGCTGTTACACCACTGCACTGTACCACATCATAACATAACTGCATCATATCTTCAAACAACAACCCCAGGAAGGTCTCATGCTGTAACACCACTGCACCGTACAACAGCATAACATAACTGCGTCATATCTCCAAACAACAACCCCAGGAAGGTCTCCTGCTGTAACACCACTGCACCGTACAACAGCATAACATAACTGCATCATATCTTCAAACAACAACCCCAGGAAGGTCTCATGCTGTAACACCACTGCACTGTACCACAGCATAACATAACTGCGTCATATCTCCAAACAACAACCCCAGGAAGGTCTCCTGCTGTAACACCACTGCACCGTACAACAGCATAACATAACTGTGTCATATCTCCAAACAACAACCCCAGGAAGGTCTCCTGCTGTAACACCACTGCACCGTACAACAGCATAACATAACTGTGTCATATCTCCAAACAACAACCCCAGGAAGGTCTCCTGCTGTAACACCACTGCACTGTACCACAGCATAACATAACTGCATCATATCTTCAAACAACAACCCCAGGAAGGTCTCATGCTGTAACACCACTGCACTGTACCACAGCATAACATAACTGCGTCATATCTCCAAACAACAACCCCAGGAAGGTCTCCTGCTGTAACACCACTGCACCGTACAACAGCATAACATAACTGTGTCATATCTCCAAACAACAACCCCAGGAAGGTCTCCTGCTGTAACACCACTGCACCGTACAACAGCATAACATAACTGCGTCATATCTCCAAACAACAACCCCAGGAAGGTCTCATGCTGTAACACCACTGCACTGTAGCACAGCATAACATAACTGCGTCATATCTCCAAACAACAACCCCAGGAAGGTCTCATGCTGTAACACCACTGCACTGTACCACAGCATAACATAACTGCATCATATCTTCAAACAACAACCCCAGGAAGGTCTCATGCTGTAACACCACTGCACTGTACCACAGCATAACATAACTGTGTCATATCTCCAAACAACAACCCCAGGAAGGTCTCCTGCTGTAACACCACTGCACCGTACAACAGCATAACATAACTGCGTCATATCTCCAAACAACAACCCCAGGAAGGTCTCATGCTGTAACACCACTGCACTGTACCACAAAATAACATAACTGCGTCATATCTCCAAACAACAACCCCAGGAAGGTCTCATGCTGTAACACCACTGCACTGTAGCACAGTATAAGATAACTGCGTCATATCTCCAAACAACAATCCCAGGAAGGTCTCATGCTGTAACACCACTGCACTGTACCACAGCATAACATAACTGCATCATATCTTCAAACAACAACCCCAGGAAGGTCTCATGCTGTAACACCACTGCACTGTACCACAGCATAACATAACTGCGTCATATCTCCAAACAACAACCCCAGGAAGGTCTCCTGCTGTAACACCACTGCACCGTACAACAGCATAACATAACTGCGTCATATCTCCAAACAACAACCCCAGGAAGGTCTCATGCTGTAACACCACTGCACTGTACCACAGCATAACATAACTGCGTCATATCTCCAAACAGCAACCCCAGGAAGGTCTCATGCTGTAACACCACTGCACTGTACCACAGCATAACATAACTGCGTCATATCTCCAAACAGCAACCCCAGGAAGGTCTCATGCTGTAACACCACTGCACTGTACCACAGCATAACATAACTGCGTCATATCTCCAAACAACAACCCCAGGAAGGTCTCATGCTGTAACACCACTGCGCTGTACCACAGCATAGCACAACCGCGTCATATCTCCAAACAACAACCCCAGGAAGGTCTCATGCTGTAACACCACTGCGCTGTACCACAGCATAGCATAACTGCGTCATATCTCCAAACAACAACCCCAGGAAGGTCTCATGCTGTAACACCACTGCGCTGTAGCACAGCATAGCATAACTGCGTCATATCTCCAAACAACAACCCCAGGAAGGTCTCATGCTGTAACACCACTGCGCTGTAGCACAGCATAAGATAACTGCGTCATATCTCCAAACAACAACCCCAGGAAGGTCTCATGCTGTAACACCACTGCGCTGTACCACAGCATAACATAACTGCGTCATATCTCCAAACAACAACCCCAGGAAGGTCTCATGCTGTAACACCACTGCGCTGTACCACAGCATAACATAACTGCGTCATATCTCCAAACAACAACCCCAGGAAGGTCTCATGCTGTAACACCACTGCGCTGTAGCACAGCATAACATAACTGCGTCATATCTCCAAACAACAACCCCAGGAAGGTCTCATGCTGTAACACCACTGCACTGTACCACAGCATAACATAACTGCGTCATATCTCCAAACAACAACCCCAGGAAGGTCTCATACTGTAACACCACTGCACTGTAGCAGAGCATAAGATAACTGCGTCATATCTCCAAACAACAACCCCAGGAAGGTCTCATGCTGTAACACCACTGCACTGTACCACAGCATAACATAACTGCGTCATATCTCCAAACAACAACCCCAGGAAGGTCTCATGCTGTAACACCACTGCGCTGTACCACAGCATAACATAACTGCGTCATATCTCCAAACAACAACCCCAGGAAGGTCTCATGCTGTAACACCACTGCGCTGTAGCACAGCATAACATAACTGCGTCATATCTCCAAACAACAACCCCAGGAAGGTCTCATGCTGTAACACCACTGCACTGTACCACAGCATAACACAACCGCGTCATATCTCCAAACAACAACCCCAGGAAGGTCTCATGCTGTAACACCACTGCACTGTAGCACAGCATAACATAACTGCGTCATATCTCCAAACAACAATGCCAGGAAGGTCTCATGCTGTAACACCACTGCACTGTAGCACAGCATAACATAACTGCGTCATATCTCCAAACAACAACCCCAGGAAGGTCTCATGCTGTAACACCACTGCGCTGTACCACAGCATAACATAACCGCGTCATATCTCCAAACAACAACACCAGGAAGGTCTCATGCTGTAACACCACTGCGCTTTAGCACAGCATAAGATAACTGCGTCATATCTCCAAACAACAACCCCGGTATAGAGACAAAATATCGACTCCAAAATATCGACTGGACATAATATCGAGTTTTAAATATAGACTGGACAAAATATCGACTGGACATAATATCGACTACAAAAATATCGTTTTTCAGGTAAGTGAAGTAATATCGACTGTATAAAATATAGATAGCAAAAATATCGATTTTTTAATAATATATAATATGTTATAGTGTATTTTTATGTAATAATATGTGTGAATAGTGTGTATTAATGTTATAAAATATTTTATTAAATGAATTTTGTTTTTATAATAATTGCGTAATGTAATTCTGTAGCGGGTTGTGGGTTTATAGGGGAATAGGGTGGGAAGTAATTTAATAATCAATAATTAATATATGTTTGTTAATATTTTTAATTAATAATTAATTGGTAATTAAATAATATTGATAAATTTTGGGTAAAGGAGCATTTTTAGGGTTCAGGGTCAGTTTTCAGTTTTTGGGTAAAGGGGCATTTTTAGGGTTCAGGGTCAGTTTTCAGTTTTTGGGTAAAGGGGCATTTTTAGGGTTCAGGGTCAGTTTTCAGTTTTAGGGTAAAGGGGTATTTTTAGGGTTCAGGGTCAGTTTTCAGTTCATGGGTAAAGGGGTATTTTTAGGGTTCAGGGTCAGTTTTCAGTTCATGGGTAAAGGGGTATTTTTAGGGTTCAGGGTCAGTTTTCAGTTCATGGGTAAAGGGGTATTTTTAGGGTTCAGGGTCAGTTTTCAGTTCATGGGTAAAGGGGTATTTTTAGGGTTCAGGGTCAGTTTTCAGTTCATGGGTAAAGGGGTATTTTTAGGGTTCAGGGTCAGTTTTCAGTTTTTGGGTAAAGGGGTATTTTTAGGGTTCAGGGTCAGTTTTGGGTTTTTGGGTAAAGGGGTATTTTTAGGGTTCAGGGTCAGTTTTGGGTTTTTGGGTAAAGGGGTATTTTTAGGGTTCAGGGTCAACAAATAAGATTGTAAAAAATTATCTTTATTATTTTCATTTATTATTTAATTATTATAATTTAATTTAAGTAGTTTTAAGTATATTTTAGTAATTAAAATTTAATATTAATTTAATTTAACACTGTTTTTAATAAAGTCGATATTTTTTACATCTATATTATTGTTAACGATATTTTGTACTCGATATTTTTGTACTTACCTGTTTGTAGATACAAACTCGATATTTTGACTGTCGATATTTTGTCCACGATATTTTGGCAAGTCGATATTTTGTCCCTCGATATTTTTTCAGTGATCCAACAACCCCAGGAAGGTCTCATGCTGTAACACCACTGCACTGTACCACAGCAGAATCACTGACAGAATTTCGACCTCAGAAATATCGACCTACAAGAATATTGAGTCAACAATATCGAGGGCAAAAATATCGACATCCTATCTACAACATGGTAAGTACAAAAATATCGAAAAAATAATATAGATGTAAAAAATATCGATGTTAAAAATCTCGATTTTTTTTTTAATATATAAATGTAAAATTAAGTATATAAGACTAATAAATAAAATATACATATTTAAAAGTATCTAATAATGTTTAAAATTAATAAATAATACATATATATTAAGAATACATTAATTAAATATATACAGTAAATATGTAATATATATGCACTGAACAATAAGTATTAATAATTATTTTACTAATTTATAAATTAATGAAATATATTCTAATTTACTAACACATTTACAAACATAAAACAATAACATAAATAAAATGTAAGTAATATAAAAAAAATAAACATTTGATATTTTAACAATTAATTAAATAAAGCGTTGGATAGCGTAAGGGTAAAAATTACTATTCCTACTCCAGAGAGTGCAACAAAAGGGAAAACTGACCCTGAACTCAAAAAACACCCCTTTACCCAAGAACTGAAAACTGACCCTGAACCCTAAAAATACCCCTTTAGCCAAAAACTGAAAACTGACCCTGAACCCAAAAAATACCCCTTTACCCAAAAACTGAAAACTGACCCTGAACCCAAAAATACCCCTTTACCCAAAAACTGAAAACTGACCCTGAACACTAAAAATACCCCTTTACCCAAAAACTGAAAACTGACCCTGAACACTAAAAATACCCCTTTACCCAAAAACTGAAAACTGACCCTGAACCCAAAAAATACCCCTTTACCCAAGAACTGAAAACTGACCCTGAACCCTAAAAATAGCCCTTTACCCAAAAGCAGAAAACTGACCCTGAACCCTAAAAATAACCCTTTACCCAAAAACTGAAAACTGACCCTAAACCCTAAAAATACCCCTTTACCCAAAAACTGAAAACTGACCCTGAACCCTAAAAATACCCCTTTACCCAAGAACTGAAAACTGACCCTGAACCCTAAATATACCCCTTTACCCAAAAACTGACCCTGAACACTAAAAATACCCCTTTACCCAAAAACTGAAAACTGAACCTGAACCCAAAAAATACCCCTTTACCCAAGAACTGAAAACTGACCCTGAACCCTAAAAATACCCCTTTACCCAAGAACTGAAAACTGACCCTGAACCCTAAAAAAACTCCTTTACCCAAAAACTCAAAACTGACCCTGAACACTAAAAATACCCCTTTACCCAAAAACTCAAAACTGACCCTGAACCCTAAAAATACTCCTTTACCCAAACTTAATTAATATTATTTAATTAGCAATTAATTAATCATTAACAATAACAAATAAAGTAAATATATTAGCACATTAGCTGTTATTAAAATAATTTAATAATTAATATCATTTTTCCCCAATTAATTAATTAACAGTAACTAAAAATTATATATATATAAATAAATTACTCTAATTAATGTAACTAATTAATATTATTTAATTACCAATTAATTAATAATGTAAAATATGTACAAAATTATATCAATTAATTAACTAATTAATATTAATTATTTCCCAATTAATTAATTATAAATTTTTTAAAAACAAATATTAATTAATTAATTATTATTAAATTACTCCCCACCCCATTCCCCTATAAACCCACATCCCGCTACAGAAAATATATATCAATTAATCAATTAATTTTTTTCCCAATTAATCAATATTAATTAGCAAATAATTATAATTAATTAATTATTCCTACTAATTATTAATCAACTTACCATAATTAAATTGCTTCCCACCCTATTCCCCTATAAACCCACAACCCGCTACAGAACATATATATCAATTAACAAATTAATTAAAATTATTTTCCTATTATTTTCACATAATTACCAATTAATTATAATTTATTAATAAATCCTACTAATTACTAATCAATTTACCATAATTAAATTACTTCCCACCCTATTCCCCTATAAACCCACAACCCGCTCCGGTACAAAATCATAAAATTTACCTATAAATTTATTTATTATTATATAAAACTTATACACATATAATGGTAATTATTTTAAATACTTAAATTAAACATATAACACTTACATAATAAAAAACTATACAATAATACAAATATCGATATTAGTGTCATCGAAATTAGTAACATCGATATATATGCTATCGATATTACTAACTTCGATATTACTTACATCGATATTAAGTATTTCGATATTACTTACCTTGGGTCGATATTCTGTCCTACGATATTCTTGCCTTCGATATTATGCTCCTTCGATATTTCAGACTCGATATTATGGTAGGTCGATATTTCCTACTCGATATTTTGACTGTGTACCACCACAGCATAAGATAACTGCGTCATATCTCCAAACAACAACCCCAGGAAGGTCTCATGCTGTAACACCACTGCGCTGTAGCACAGCAGAGCATAACTGCGTCATATCTCCAAACAACAACGCCAGGAAGGTCTCATGCTGTAACACCACTGCGCTGTAGCACAGCATAACATAACTGCGTCATATCTCCAAACAACAACCCCAGGAAGGGCTCATGCTGTAACACCACTGCACTGTACCACAGCATAACATAACTGCGTCATATCTCCAAACAACAACCCCAGGAAGGTCTCATGCTGTAACACCACTGCACTGTACCACAGCATAACATGACCGCGTCATATCTCCAAACAACAACCCCAGGAAGTTCTCATGCTGTAACACCACTGCACTGTAGCACAGCATAAGATAACTGCGTCATATCTCCAAACAACAACCCCAGGAAGGTCTCATGCTGTAACACCACTGCACTGTACCACAGCATAACACAACCGCGTCATATCTCCAAACAACAACCCCAGGAAGGTCTCATGCTGTAACACCACTGCACTGTACCACAGCATAACACAACCGCGTCATATCTCCAAACAACAACCCCAGGAAGGTCTCATGCTGTAACACCACTGCACTGTACCACAGCATAACACAACCGCGTCATATCTCCAAACAACAACACCAGGAAGGTCTCATGCTGTAACACCACTGCACTGTACCACAGCATAACATAACCTCGTCATATCTCCAAACAACAACCCCAGGAAGGTCTCATGCTGTAACACCACTGCACTGTAGCACAGAATAACATAACTGTGTCATATCTCCAAACAACAACCCCAGGAAGGTCTCATGCTGTAACACCACTGCACTGTAGCACAGCATAACATAACTGTGTCATATCTCCAAACAACAACCCCAGGAAGGTCTCATGCTGTAACACCACTGCACTGTAGCACAGCATAACATAACTGCGTCATATCTCCAAACAACAACCCCAGGAAGGTCTCATGCTGTAACACCACTGCACTGTAGCACAGCATGAGATAACTGCGTCATATCTCCAAACAACAACCCCAGGAAGGTCTCATGCTGTAACACCACTGCACTGTACCACAGCATAACATAACTGCGTCATATCTCCAAACAACAACCCCAGGAAGGTCTCATGCTGTAACACCACTGCACTGTAGCACAGCATAACACAACCGCGTCATATCTCCAAACAACAACCCCAGGAAGGTCTCATGCTGTAACACCACTGCGCTGTACCACAGCATAACATAACTGCGTCATATCTCCAAACAACAACCCCAGGAAGGTCTCATGCTGTAACACCACTGCACTGTAGCACAGCATAACATAACTGCGTCATATCTCCAAACAACAACCCCAGGAAGGTCTCATGCTGTAACACCACTGCACTGTACCACAGCATAAGATAACTGCGTCATATCTCCAAACAACAACCCCAGGAAGGTCTCATGCTGTCACACCACTGCGCTGTAGCACAGCATAAGATAACAGCGTCATATCTCCAAACAACAACCCCAGGAAGGTCTCATGCTGTAACACCACTGCACTGTAGCACAGCATAACATATACCACATCATATATTCCAACAACAACCCCAGGAAGGTCTCATGCTGTAACACCACTGCACTGTAGCACAGCATAACATATACCACATCATATATTCCAACAACAACCCCAGGATGGTCTCATGCTGTAACACCACTGCACTGTAGCACAGCATAACATATACCACATCATATATTCCAACAACAACCCCAGGAAGGTCTCATGCTGTAACACCACTGCACTGTAGCACAGCATAACATAACTGCGTCATATCTCCAAACAACAACCCCAGGAAGGTCTCATGCTGTAACACCACTGCACTGTACCACAGCACAAGATAACTGTGTCATATCTCCAAACAACAACCCCAGGAAGGTCTCATGCTGTAACACCACTGCACTGTATCACAGCATAAGATAACTGCGTCATATCTCCAAACAACAACCCCAGGAAGGTCTCATTCTGTAACACCACTGCGCTGTAGCACAGCATAAGATAACTGCGTCATATCTCCAAACAACAACCCCAGGAAGGTCTCATGCTGTAACACCACTGCACTGTAGCACAGCATAACATATACCACATCATATATTCCAACAACAACCCCAGGAAGGTCTCATGCTGTAACACCACTGCACTGTAGCACAGCATAACATAACTGCGTCATATCTCCAAACAACAACCCCAGGAAGGTCTCATGCTGTAACACCACTGCACTGTAGCACAGCATAACATATACCACATCATATATTCCAACAACAACCCCAGGATGGTCTCATGCTGTAACACCACTGCACTGTAGCACAGCATAACATAACTGCGTCATATCTCCAAACAACAACCCCAGGAAGGTCTCATGCTGTAACACCACTGCACTGTAGCACAGCATAACATAACTGCGTCATATCTCCAAACAACAACCCCAGGAAGGTCTCATGCTGTAACACCACTGCACTGTAGCACAGCATAACATATACCACATCATATATTCCAACAACAACCCCAGGAAGGTCTCATGCTGTAACACCACTGCACTGTAGCACAGCATAACATATACCACATCATATATTCCAACAACAACCCCAGGATGGTCTCATGCTGTAACACCACTGCACTGTAGCACAGCATAACATAACTGCGTCATATCTCCAAACAACAACCCCAGGAAGGTCTCATGCTGTAACACCACTGCACTGTAGCACAGCATAAGATAACTGCGTCATATCTCCAAACAACAACCCCAGGAAGGTCTCATGCTGTAACACCACTGCACTGTACCACAGCATAACATAACTGCGTCATATCTCCAAACAACAACCCCAGGAAGGTCTCATGCTGTAACACCACTGCACTGTACCACAGCATAACATAACTGCGTCATATCTCCAAACAACAACCCCAGGAAGGTCTCATGCTGTAACACCACTGCACTGTAGCACAGCATAACATAACTGCGTCATATCTCCAAACAACAACCCCAGGAAGGTCTCATGCTGTAACACCACTGCACTGTAGCACAGCATAACATATACCACATCATATATTCCAACAACAACCCCAGGATGGTCTCATGCTGTAACACCACTGCACTGTAGCACAGCATAACATAACTGCGTCATATCTCCAAACAACAACCCCAGGAAGGTCTCATGCTGTAACACCACTGCACTGTAGCACAGCATAACATAACTGCGTCATATCTCCAAACAACAACCCCAGGAAGGTCTCATGCTGTAACACCACTGCACTGTAGCACAGCATAACATATACCACATCATATATTCCAACAACAACCCCAGGAAGGTCTCATGCTGTAACACCACTGCACTGTAGCACAGCATAACATATACCACATCATATATTCCAACAACAACCCCAGGATGGTCTCATGCTGTAACACCACTGCACTGTAGCACAGCATAACATAACTGCGTCATATCTCCAAACAACAACCCCAGGAAGGTCTCATGCTGTAACACCACTGCACTGTAGCACAGCATAAGATAACTGCGTCATATCTCCAAACAACAACCCCAGGAAGGTCTCATGCTGTAACACCACTGCACTGTAGCACAGCATAACATAACTGCGTCATATCTCCAAACAACAACCCCAGGAAGGTCTCATGCTGTAACACCACTGCACTGTAGCACAGCATAACATATACCACATCATATATTCCAACAACAACCCCAGGAAGGTCTCATGCTGTAACACCACTGCACTGTAGCACAGCATAACATATACCACATCATATATTCCAACAACAACCCCAGGATGGTCTCATGCTGTAACACCACTGCACTGTAGCACAGCATAACATAACTGCGTCATATCTCCAAACAACAACCCCAGGAAGGTCTCATGCTGTAACACCACTGCACTGTAGCACAGCATAAGATAACTGCGTCATATCTCCAAACAACAACCCCAGGAAGGTCTCATGCTGTAACACCACTGCACTGTACCACAGCATAACATAACTGCGTCATATCTCCAAACAACAACCCCAGGAAGGTCTCATGCTGTAACACCACTGCACTGTACCACAGCATAACATAACTGCAACATATCTCCAAACAACAACCCCAGGAAGGTCTCATGCTGTAACACCACTGCACTGTAGCACAGCATAACATAACTGCATCATATCTCCAAACAACAACCCCAGGAAGGTCTCATGCTGTAACACCACTGCACTGTAGCACAGCATAACATATACCACATCATATATTCCAACAACAACCCCAGGATGGTCTCATGCTGTAACACCACTGCACTGTAGCACAGCATAACATAACTGCGTCATATCTCCAAACAACAACCCCAGGAAGGTCTCATGCTGTAACACCACTGCACTGTAGCACAGCATAACATAACTGCGTCATATCTCCAAACAACAACCCCAGGAAGGTCTCATGCTGTAACACCACTGCACTGTAGCACAGCATAACATATACCACATCATATATTCCAACAACAACCCCAGGAAGGTCTCATGCTGTAACACCACTGCACTGTAGCACAGCATAACATATACCACAACATATATTCCAACAACAACCCCAGGATGGTCTCATGCTGTAACACCACTGCACTGTAGCACAGCATAACATAACTGCGTCATATCTCCAAACAACAACGCCAGGACGGTCTCATGCTGTAACACCACTGCACTGTAGCACAGCATAAGATAACTGCGTCATATCTCCAAACAACAACCCCAGGAAGGTCTCATGCTGTAACACCACTGCACTGTACCACAGCATAACATAACTGCGTCATATCTCCAAACAACAACCCCAGGAAGGTCTCATGCTGTAACACCACTGCACTGTACCACAGCATAACATAACTGCGTCATATCTCCAAACAACAACCCCAGGAAGGTCTCATGCTGTAACACCACTGCACTGTACCACAGCATAACATAACTGCGTCATATCTCCAAACAACAACCCCAGGAAGGTCTCATGCTGTAACACCACTGCACTGTAGCACAGCATAACATATACCACATCATATATTCCAACAACAACCCCAGGAAGGTCTCATGCTGTAACACCACTGCACTGTAGCACAGCATAACATATACCACATCATATATTCCAACAACAACCCCGAAAAAGTTATCGAGCTTTAACACCACTGCGCTGTAGCACGGTATAACATAACTGCGTAATATGTCCATACAACAGCAGCCCTCCACCCCCCCCCCCCCCCCCCCCCACCCAGGGAAGGTCGCATGCCAGTACACCACTGCACTACATCACAGCATAAGATAACTGCGTCATATCGTCAAATAAGAGCGGCAAAATCAGAGTGTTGACCCTGATATTAAAATGTACAGTTTGGAACAATAGAAAGCAGGCACCCGGGTTGCTGCACATGGAAACTGGGACTGTTTGCTGCTAAAATAACACAACGTAGCCTTTCACTTGGAACTAAAGTAAGTTAAAACAATAGAAAAAGAGTTCAGCAGCTGTGTCCACAACGAAGGCATCAGCCGCAGAAATACGAGTTTCCAGAGTCTCACCAAAAGCAAGACTAAAGTGGTTAGGTTTTTTTTAACTACATAGTATCCAGTATCAGAAAATGAAAGACAGCAGATTCCATCTGCAGGAGCTCCTTGAGGCCAAAAAGCACATTGTGGGAGCTATGGTCCTGAAAGCCCGACCCGATGGATCACAGCCTTGGGAAGGTTGAACACTGCCTGTTATTGGTCCAGGTCTTCAAGTAGTCAGTTCAGAGCAATAAAGTGCTTTGTCTTGTGCATAACAAAGGGCACTGATACCTTACAAAGATTTACGATGAACAGTCTTGAAGTGAATGATCTTGTCAACCCTTTCTGATACATTTCTTGATACCTGCCCTGCTCCCAGCCTCTGAGGTGAAGTCTGACATTAGTCCCCTCTTCAGAAGGTCATCGTGGGAGGTGGTACCCAGCTTCTATCAGAACATGCTATTGGCTCAGCAGTGGCAGACTTACTCTCTCGTCATGGTGATGCAGGTCACGTCTCCGATGGCCCTGTATGTCGTCGTCTTGTGGATGTCACTGCAGGGAAAGAAAAGGACAGAGTGAGAAGAAGTATGAGTCACCGTGGTCTACGCAGCACCAGGGCGGCCGGTGCTTGGACACCACAAGTGTAGAAGAAGGTGGCGGCTCCCATCATAGGCATGATGGTGAGACAAGTCTGCCAAGGGATGGGTTCATCAAGGCTTGCGATGACATACTCAAGTAATGTCTGCACGATGAGGTACAATACACCATCCTTCGCACAGACACTGTGGTGTCCCCATCAGTATCTCAGAGAAACTCTGTGCATCAGCTAGAGGTAAGACCTGGGAAGGCAAGAACCCATGGCCTAGGCAGATTCCCTACATAGCCTGGCATATGGTGCAACGCTGGACCACGCTGTAGAAGTGAACCAGCAAACCACAGGACTCCGTGACCAGAACACTACAAATACAACATCTGCAAAGCACACTGAGGGAAGCACAACTTGGCTGTAGGGTGTTTAGTCCAAGGCCCAACCTTCATGCCTTAATGGGCTATCTGTTATTGGCAACTATCGCCAGCGATATCCGGCAGAACTTCTCACTTTATGGGCTCTAGGACCAGAGAACAACCTCAAATATACCCTACTCTCTGTCCTCAAGCCCACAGTCAAACCACAACCCCTCACTAAAACAATGACCTTCATACAAGGTCATCCCTCACCAGCCTGCACGGTGTTCCGTTTGGGGTATCTGCGCGCTTTAGAAGCTTAAATACATACAACATACATCACACGATGTATACATTGTGGCACTCCTTCCCTTCTCAGTAACAGTTCACTCATGGCCCTGATAAGCTGTCTCGTGTGCCCGCCCTCTGCCTTCTAAGCTATCTTCAAAAGAGCCCACGGACAAAGCTTCCTCGCAAGATGGTAAAATGAAAGGGTAGGAAGGTCAAGCTGCTCTCCCTGTCTGTGAAAAAGAGACAAAGGAAGGCCAAGAGGAAGAGGAGACACCCACCAAGGGGATCAGGCCCGTATAATGTACTTTGATTCACACAAAGGGAGCAACTGCTCCAATTCCAACCCGAGTCGTAAATTTATTGGAAAACGCTTTCAGTGCATGAGGCCTTTAAACCGATAACAGAATGATGGATACAAAACAGTAGTAAGGAGCCATTCTGATCATAACAATCATAATTATGGCAATTCAAAACAAAATAAAAACAAACTTGCAATTCAGTAAAATAGATTCGAATAAACACAATCAATATAAACATATCTGGCTGTATCAAGTACAGAAACCTAGCAGTCGTTAATGACCCTTAAACTGATGACTGTGAGTGCATTTCATGCATCTGTGAACTCATCAGTTCATTGCACTTGTGCTCCTGAGCAATCTCAGAGTGCAACAAGCATCGTCCTTGTGGTAGCAAGCAATAAGTTAAAAATTAAGAAAGACATAACTCTAGAGAAGAAACATCTAACTATAAATTGATTTTTCTGTCCTTGTCAAGCTCCCTCCAATCAGACATTTTGCCACTACAAACACCAAAGCATAGTTGCCTATGAAGATATAAAAAGTATTGCCCAAGCATTTGCAAAAAGGGGATGGTGCACCAAAAGATAAAGTAAAAAAAAAAGAAGGCTTCGGATTTATCCAAAATTCCTTTATTCTTTTCAATCCTTAAAATCTCAGCCAACGCGTTTCGTTCACTTGGAACTTCGTCAGGGCTTGTTCGGAGAATATAAATCCGGATAGGAGTATAGAGATGGAGAGGAATGATATTGATCTCGTTCTTTAGGAAGGATCTACCATCAAGGCCCAAGGAAGGTAATAATAGAAAGGAATCGCCGACCAGTGTAGCAGTCGCATGTCCTGTATGTGGAGCTTAGACCCGTGTATATTCGGTCCTCGAAAAGACTGCTACACTGGTCGGCGATTCCTTTCTATTATTACCTTCCTTGGGCCTTGATGGTAGATCCTTCCTAAAGAACGAGGTCTATATAATTCCCCTCCATCTCTATACTCCTATCCGGATTTATATTCTCCGAACAAGCCCTGACTAAATTTCAAGTGAACGCAACGCGTTGACTGAGATTTTAAGGATTGAAAAGAATAAAGGAATTTTGGATAAATCCGAAGCCTTCTTTTACTTTATCTTTTGGTGCAGCATCCCCTTTTTTGCAAATCTTTGTATCTGTGTCGCAGTGGAGCATCAGTGCGGCAAGCTCCGGATGTGTCGTGCACAAACTTTGGACTTATATTTGTTACTAGGATTTTGAAGTGCTTAACCTTGGTCAGCCGCATTGTTTTTCTATTATAGTATTGCCCAAGCATAAATGTTACTGTCGATATATAGTGAATTGAAGCATTTCTTCAAAAACCTATATGAATGCTGCAAGAATCTCTCCCTGCTTTCTTCGTCACTTATATGCCCCAGGACTCTTTGTCACATGTTGTGTTTACCTGTTTGAATCACGGTGTGGTTACGCGTTGGAAACATTCATTACAACGTAGTCATTACAACGACTTACCTTTACAATGCAACTGTTGCAACGCAACTGCCTTTGCATCGCATGCCATTACAATGCATGCCATTACAACACATGTCACTACAACACATGCCACTATAACGCATACCATTACAACGCATGCCATTACAACACATTATAAGGTAATTAATGGAGATCTTTTTAGGATTAGTGTAGGTAAGGGTTTTGGGGTACAAGGAAATAGTCATTTTTACCCCTACACTATCCAACACTTTCCCTACTGTTGCACTCACTGGATTGTGAATAGTAATTTTTACTCCTACACTATTCAACACTTACCCTACTGTTGCCCTAAAAGTATTCTGCACTGTAATGGTATGCGTTTTAATGATGTGTTCAAATGGAATGCATTGTAGTGGTAGTTTTTGAAAATGTGTTGTAATGGCATGCGTTGTAAAATCATGCAATGTAATGGTAGTTGTGATGTAAAGACTGTGTTGTAAAAGCATGCTTTGTAACGTCATATATTCTTACCTGTATGGATCAGGTTGTGATTACCTGTATGGATAATATTGTGTTCACTTGTTTGGATTATGATGTGTTGCATGTATGGATCATGTTGTGTTTCCCTGTATGGATCATGCCGTGTTCACCTGTATGGCTCATCGTGTGTTTCCCTGTATGGCTCATGTTGTGTTTATCTGTATGAATCATGTTGTGTTAACCTGTATGGATCATGTTGTGTTTAGATGTATGGATCATGTTGTGTTACATGTAGGGATCATGTTGTGTTCACCTGTATGGTTCATGTTGTGTTTACATGTATGGATCATGTTGTGTTTCCCTGTATGGATCATGTTGCTTTTCCCTGTTTGTAAATCCGTATTTGTAAAGCGCAAACTACTCACACTAACGGGTCTCAAGGTGCTGGGGGCCGTTGTGGAAATTAAGTGAGCTATTGCCCAGAGTCACATGGTGCTGAGCTGCGGCATGAGTGTTGTGTTTCCGTGTATTGATCATGTTTGGTTCACCTGTATGGATCATGTTATGTTTCCCTGTATGGATCATGTTGTGTTTACATGTATGGATAATGTTGTGTTACATGTATGGATCATGTTGTGTTTCCGTGTATGGATCATGTTTGGTTCACCTGTATGGATCATGTTGTGTTTCTCTGTATGGATCATGTTGTGTTCACCTGTATGGATCATGTTGTGTTTCCCTGTATGGATCATGTTGTGTTTCCCTGTATGGATCATGCTGTGTTCACCTGTATGGCTCATCTTGTGTTTCCCTGTATGGCTCATCTTGTGTTTATTTGTATGAATCATGTTGTGTTAACCTGTATGGATCATGTTGCGTTTACCTGTATGGATCATGTTGTGGTTAGATGTATGTATCATGTTGTGTTACATGTATGGATCATGTTGTGTTCACCTGTATGGGTCATGTTGTGTTTACATGTATGGATTATGTTGTGTTTACATGTATGGATCATGTTGTGTTCACCTGTATGGGTCATGTTGTGTTTATATGTATATAGTATGTTGTGTTTACCTGTATGGATCACGCTGTGTTTCCATGTATCAATCATGTTGTGTTTACCTGTATGAATCATGTTGTGTTTACCTGCGTGGATCATGTTGTGTTTCCCTGTACGGATCATGTTGTGTTTACATGTATGGATCATGTTGTGTTTACATGTATGGATCATGTTGTGTTTACCTGTATGGCTCATGTTGTGTTTCAGTGTATGGATCATGTTGTGTTAACCTGTATGGATCATGTTGTGTTTCAGTGTACGGATCATGTTGTGTTTGCCTGTATGGATCGTGTTGTGTTTACATGTATGGATCATGTTGTGTTTACATGTATGGATCATGCTATGTTTACCTGTATGGCTCATGTTGTGTTTCAGTTTATGGAACATGTTGTGTTAACCTGTATGGAGCATGTTGTGTTTCAGTGTACGGATCATGTTGTGTATGCCTGTATGGATCGTGTTGTGTTTACATGTATGGATCATGTTGTGTTTACATGTATGGATCATGTTGTGTTTACCTGTATGGCTCATGTTGTGTTTCAGTGTATGGATCATGTTGTGTTTACCTGTATGGATCATGTTGTGTTTACATGTATGGATCATGTTGTGTTTACCTGTATGGCTCATGTTGTGTTTCAGTGTACGGATCATGTTGTGTTTACATGTATGGATCATGTTGTGTTACATGTATGGATCATGTTGTGTTTACTGTAATGCTCATACTTGAACAAACCAATGGCATGGTCCTTTTGTACATATGTGCAGCTCCTGCCAATCAAGTCCGGAATTTGCATGCATAATAATGAGCTTTAATGCCTTTTGCATTGAGGGCATTTTGCACATAATAACGTTGTGCAATAACCTCATGGTAGAAACTTGCACATTTGGCCAGGCGCCTATTTCTCCTGTTCTCATTTGGACACTCATTTGTTCTATGATTCTGGCTCCTCGTCTTTTGGGGAGAAGACCCATCAGCTCACGCCTTCTTGTATATGGTGTAAAGGGGTGACAGTAAGTTAGGGGTGCAATGTGAGACATGGAAGACTGAAAACAAGGCATGCTGCCCCGCCATACTGTTGGAGGTCCCACGGCATGGGCTCCTGGAAGATGCTACCTTGGACATGTTACCTTTCTTGGGTCTGTTTCAGCAGTTCACCCAATGAGCACTTTTCCTCTTACAGGTGAACCTACTCCCCTTTTCAGCTAACTCAAGTAGCCTGGGGACTCCAGATATTGTGGCAGCCATCAAATTTCCGTCCATACTTAGAGCATTACAGGCAATTTCTCTATACCAGTAACACTCCATGTGAAAACCTAGAAATTAACTACAAAATGCACAGAGTATTGTCACATTAAAGCAAAATAGGACAAATGTCTGCCATCTTTGCACTGTCACTGAGGATGTCACAGTGGGACACATGGTCCTTATCGAAGTCTACCACCCCAAAGCCTTATATCTCTGCCCTTAAGTCCAGCTGGGTGTTTGTTTTACTCCAACAGCATCACACCTAATATCCAGCGGATAGATGAACACTCATCCTGCCTGCTCTACCATAAGTTATTTCTTCCTTATATCTATGCCTTCCTTCTACCATGAGGCCAGACATATCCTACTGTCAGAGCCAAACACTCTTCTTACCATAGTGGCGAGAGCTCTCCGAAGTACTCCCCAGTCCTCATGATCCCAATGAGATCCTCCTTCCCGCTCATCCGCTGCGTGACCTGAACCTGCGGGGAAACCAAGCTTGTATAAGAAAGGTCCAGTCCACATGCACGCGATCGAAGACTCCTTAGGTGGCAAGAAGGCATTGTCATGGTATGATAACAAATGAATGCTGCCAAGTTTGGCAGGGTATCCAGTCGCACTCTGTTGGGGAAATTAATCCCTTTTCGCCAATAATTCAACCTGATTAGGCAATAATGGTCATAAGTCAAGGTAGACTTTTAGTTACACATATTTATTCGCTTTTGGTTTGAATGCTTTGTCCTTTTTTAAAAGGTAAGGCTGTTACATCACAGCCATGTATCATTTCAATGTATTTCCATATACAATTGTTCATCCACAAAATGAAATTAGGACCCAATGCATTTCGTGCTAGACAGCACTTCGTCAGGGGAAATACATATCTGTGGGTTGAAACCAAAGGTAAAGTGTAATCAATGATAGGGAAGCAGTCCACAATCATATTAAAAAAAGTGAGAATCGTAAGAATAGAAACAAAGGGTAACTCGAGTTTCTTAATGCAAGCGTGTCCTCTTATTTAAACGCGTTAGTGAAAATGAGGTGAAGGCTCCAAATGGCAGAGCATCAAGACGGTAGACTCGGCTAGTAAAGAATCCGATAACATGCGAGTGAAAAGAAGCCGATAACGTGCGAGTGAAAAGAAAGTGTCCAGGTGCTGGCATCGCGTTACCCAATATATTCCTACTGCGTGGTAAACATGGTTATCTATGTTCCGAGCACAGTGCTGAGATGCGCTTTACGCGTTAAACAGACCGGTAAGACCAGAGTGTTTTGACCATAATTGCATGTTCATAGACCTAGTTGAACGCGCGCCTTCGCCCGTTTACCATTTAGTTCAGAACAAACGCCTTAGAGGCGTTTTAACTGCATGCACTAAATGAACGAGCACACTGGTGATTTGTACTTGAGCCCTTCATGATCCTCGAGATAACCATGTTTACCACGCAGTAGGAATATATTGGGTAACGCGATGCCAGCACCTGGACACTTTCTTTTCACTCGCACGTTATCGGCTTCTTTTCACTCGGAGAAGGAGGCAGCCAAAACGTGTTTCGTCGCAAATGGCTTTCTCAAGGCTGTAAACACAATACAAGCAAAAACAGAAATAATGCCAAGTTTGCTTTGTTAAGTTCTCAACATAATCTTCAAATATAATGTCCATTGTTGTTCTATCTGACTTTGATTGTGTACCCAGAAAAAGACAGCTAGTGTCACCAAAATTACCATATTGAGAAAAGATGTGTGAACCAGGAGAGGTACGCTGCCAGACAGTATGTGACACGTAAGCAAAGAGAGGAAAAAGCACCAGCAAGCGTAACTGGAGAGTTATGGGGATCAACACGTGTGAGCTTGGGCTAAAGAAAACAGGAGAAAGAAAATGGAATGTATTGAGTGATAGGGAAGAGTCAAAACATAGAAAAATGTATATATGAATGTGTTCACAGTAAAAAGTCTGTAGTAGAAAGTTAGATCAAACAACAAGAACTTGGAATGATATTTGTGGGTTCAGAGACTGGTTATATGACAGGAATGTATGACGTTACAACGCATACATTCAAAACGCATACCATCACAACGCAACTTTTACAACGCAACATCCATTACAACGCATGCCATTACTTACCAGATGCTATTACAACGCATACCATTACAACGTAAGTATAGGTAAGTATTTAATTTTATTAATATTAATTTATTTTTAATATACTTTTTTATCATTATTAATTTAAATTAATTATTAATTTTATTTAATATAATTTTATTTTCTATTCTAACTCCTGGAGGGTGTAATATTAGGGTAAGTGTTGGATAGTGTAGGGGTTTAAATTACTATTCTAACTCCAGGGGGGTGTAATAGTAGGGTAAGTGTTGGATAGTGTAGGGGTTAAAATTACTAAACTAAATAAATTTATATTAAAATAATTTTTTTTGAAATGATAAATAATTAAAACAATTAATTTAATTAATTCAAATTAAAGTAAATGAATATTATTTCATTAAAATACTTACCCATACTTACGTTGTAATGGCATGCGTTGTAATAGCATCTGGGATGTAATGGCATGCATTTTAATAGCATGCGGTGTAATGGATGTTGCGTTGTAAAAGTTTTATTGTAATGGTAGTGCGTTGTTAAAGTTGCGTTGTGATGGCTGTTTCCCATATGACAGTAATGGTGGAATATGAAAGGTGTTAAAAGTATTTGGGGGAAGTTACTTTCGCCAGGGTAGAGATGCGTTGAGTGAAACAGAAGATGTTGTAACTCTTTGAGTAAAGACAAGAGCATCAGTAGAAGAGGGGCATTGGATTCCAACTCACGCCACAGTAAATACAGTGCTATTATGGCGTTACAATAAATATCTGGAACTATTTTTTTATGCCATTACCTCACCACTGAGAGTATGCAACCTGCTACATTTATAAGGCAATATTGCATATATTTTTTATGTTGGTTATTTTAATTTAAGACTAATAATTTTAAGATGATCTGGATAATAGTGGAGTTAATGATTTTTCGAAACATTTACAATAATGTGCTTATGAAGACTGTATTGAATAACTCTTTGTACTTAACCGCTAATCTCCTGATTGTGATATAGCAAATTGTTGTTTGCTTTGTTTTATGAGTTAATTTATTTTATTTTATTGTTCATAAATTGTCTTTTGCATTTTAGCAAAATTTTTCAGATTTGTTATAGGTTCAGCAACATTAGGTATTTCCAGCCATTGCTGTCTGGAGTATGAAAGTAGCGTATATTCTTTGCTCAGATAGCATGTTTTGATTATCCTTTTTACAAGCGAGGATATTGAACATTTATAATCTTCAAAAGGATAGGAATGTTTTCGATACTGCTGAATGTCTCAATTTAATGAAAAGATCAATACCGCAGTTTGGTAGTGATATTGAAAACATCTTAGTGTAAAACCAGTGTTCTGGAAAAAAAATACATACTGAGGCATTAAGTCCACTGACATTTTCAAAATTGACGTAAAGAATTTCTGACGAAAGAAAGGGTTTGCCGAAATGCATAGATTTGTACTTCATAAACAAACATCCTCTGTCAACCTCTTGTACAGTTTCTAAGTATGACGTTCTCATTGGGTTTAGCATATGTTCAAGAAAATGGTAATTGTTATCTTTCCTTTTGATGCAAGCAATATTTTTATTTGGCACAAGCACTAGAGTCTAGAATGTAAACAAGACATTTAAAATAGTACTCTTTGATGAAGAGCACAGAATGCAACACACATTTTCTTAGTTTGTATAAAGGTTAAATACATTATTTCTGTTTTTGATAAGTCTGAGGAGTTGTGTTTTGCACCATTTGGTTGTGTAGCCTGAATCGACACAGGTGTAAATGCAATGGATATGTTTTGAACGCACCATCATACTATCCTCATAAGTGCTCCGTGTCTTAGCACTAACACCCCCAAAATGTTCTCACCAGCACCTCCACGCCTTTCACACTAGAACCCTATTTGCCCTTTCCATAAGCAGACTATTTCCTTGACACCACAACCTCTTGTTCTCCACACCAGCAACAACATAGCTTTTACCCAGGACCCGATTGCCTTCAGTCCAAAGCCATCATGCCCTTCACACATGAGCCATATGACTTTCAAGTTATGACTTTCTTCTTCTCCATGTCAGCCACACCAGTAGTTGATTCCCTTCACCAATACAATCAATCTCCTTCACATCCCAATCCTTCTTCCCATTATTTAGTGCTCCTGCTCCACCATCTCCTCCATCCTGTCCTTCACATCAGCACCCAATGTCCTTCCCACCGACAGCCCACATTCATCAAATAGGTCCTTCAGATGTACACCCACAGATATACACATCATGATCCATGTACTCCACATAAGCCCCTCATGTCCCTGGCAGATGTAACACCCACCTCGCCTCTCAGGATGATGTAAAAGTCTGTTCCCTTGCCGTTGTCGCTTGCTATGAGGTCACCTGGAAGGAACTTGCACTGTATGGGATAGAAAAGCAAACACTTCTATTATTAAAGAACAAAGGAAAAACACAATGTTGATGTGATCATAGTAAATAGCTATTATTTACAATATGTCTTTATTGGTGATAGATTATTCTGGGAATATAAATGGAGCCCCTGTGACTCCCCAATAATCCCCGGGACTCTACACTTCCAAGGAGTCACCTCTCTAGTCCTTTAACCCAGCAGAAGTGATCCCAGTGCCTTTCTGACCACTCCATGCCAGGAGGAAACCAGCAAGAACCTGAGTTATCAGATTGACACTACATCTCTCCTCTGTTACTAACATTTTTGGTTCAGAGTTCAGTGTTTTTAATAGGCATGCCATTTTATGAAGGGATCATAGATGTATTCTTTCTGGAGAGGAATAATTATACTAGGTAATATGACAGACCTTTTGGAGCCAATATTGTTGGTGAAAATATTTGTTTGGGCCTCAGCTACGATCCTCCAACCAAGCCCTCGCCACTGTACCTCGCATCAACAAAACCACCATGGGAGGTAGATCCTTCTCCTACCTAGCAGCTAAAACTTGGAACTCACTTCCCACTCACCTTCGCCTTACTCAGAACCACCTAGCATTCAGAAAGCAACTCAAAACGTGGATATTCGACAAGTAACTCCCCACCCTTCTTCAAGCGCCTTGAGACCCTCTGGGTATGTAGCGCACTATACAAATCTTTTGACTTGACTTGACTTGACTCTCTCTTTCAAAGCTCTTCTACTTTGGAAAAGCCTTGCTCCAAACCCAAATGGTTATGATGAAATTACACTACTATACTAGTAGGTGTGTAATAGTTGTTATTTGCAATGCTATAAAATGTGTAATATTCTGATAACAAGAGGTATGGTAAAGACGCTGTTTGGTGATATATTGAGTTTTCTTTTTCATTTTTTAGGTCTCGTCTACAGCATTGCTTTAGCAATGCTTGTTTGGCGAGATTGTAGTAAGGCTTTCAAAAGTCTACCCAAACTGCGGATTAGGTACAGTGCATGTGAGCCATGTGCGTGCACATTGCCAGCCACATCACACACCTTTTGTCTGAGCCTCAGCATCAGACTTCAAAGGAATCCGCTCCCCCGCCCCCCACCACCCAATGCCGCTCCCCCGCCCGTCTTTATTTACACTGCACGCTCATCTTCAAAGGAATGCGCTCCCCCGCCACAGCAATGCCGAGACCTTGTTTGAACTCGCTGCCAGCTCCTGCTCAAAAAGCGAGGGCCATATTATCAAAAAGGGCGATACATTTTCGCTGCTTTTATCGGCAGGAAACTGTTGCTCAAGCAGCGATGATGGGCTTCATAATATGCCGCTATGAATTCCCATATAAGCCCAGGTTATGGTGTTAACCTGGGCTTCTATGGGAATTCACAAGGGTATAATATCAAGCCCATTATCGCAGCAATGCTGAGAGTTTGTTTGAACTCGCTGCAAGCCCCTGCTCAAAAAGCGGGTTTTCAAACCGCATATTTTCGAATGTCATCTCAAGGCCGAAAACAATTTCTGAAAAGTGGTTCCTTTTCAACCGTTTATTGTAGACATTTTGATTAAAGCAAAGCATGCAGCTTGTTGAGATGAATCATAACAAGACGTACATTGAAGTACGATTTGAGATAAAATAGTCCTTCTTATGAGATAAAACAGCTACATACAAAACCGTATTGGGAAACAAATGCAAACATGGCAAAAATGTTCCAACCAGCTCCACCCCCTTCCTCCTCTCCCTCTCCTTTAGTCTTTCCTCTCTCTTTATCCAGTATCTTCCTGACGCGCCAGCTGCATCTAACCTGGTGAAGCTGGAAAAAAAAAACAGGTGCCAGCAGTGGCTCTACCTTCAAACCCCGGCCTCCGAGGGCTCCAGCCCAGTGGAATAAATGGGCAGTCCACCACTGGCTATATAATATTGCTGAATCCCTGAGTTTGCGTATGTGAGTACATTAATGAATCCGGTTTCTGGGCCAAATGCGGCGGTAAAATTTAATGACCATGATAAAATGAACGACCCGTGAGTCCGGTGACCTCTGCTGTGCTGTAATGTCCGTCTGTAACTTCGGCAGCAAGATATACGTGCCCGAACACTGCGCTGCTTTGTTAGGACTTCTCTTCCTTCTCCGGGTGCCCATTTCACCCTTAATAGATTTATAAACTCTGCAGCTTTCACAAACTATAGTACTTACTACTCTTATTTGGGGTGCTGAAGCTCTTTTTCCACACAGATAACACACTACACTTTGTGGATGTGTGGTTGGAAGTGTGTTGTCTTGTTTTAAATCCCAGTCCACCAGTGACAGCCCCCGCTGTGACATGGAGCCCAGCAGCCTCGGGTTTTACATGAGTGACACTCTTCTCCTCAGACTGACAGCTGGCCAGTTTCAGAGGCCCGCGGCGGAGGAGAGGCCACATCAGTTCACTCCTGGCTCAATGGGTTGACAAGACACAGAAAACATAATAAATTAACAGCTCATGTCCTAATATTATGCCTGAATACCAGGAATTTGTTTTTTAGCTTAAGCAATACTGCACTCTAACGAATAGCATTCCACAGCATTCCTCAGCTCTGTTTTCCAGTCGCTTTACACCTTTGCGGGTTTTAAGCTGTGAGCTATTACTGAACCGATGCATTTAGAATTAGTTCTGGGGCTGTGAAAACTAAGAATGGATTCCTAGTTTACTGGTATGGCCTTGAGCGGTACAGGTCAGTGGAAGTGCAGCTCTATTCACGCATAACTTGTAAACAAGTTGCTGACTTAGCAGAACTTTGGCACATCCTTGGACATTAGCTGAAGACACAGGGCTCACTCGAAGGCTACCTCCGGAAACAGTTATAAATATATGGTTACATTGGGAGGTGCAACATTTTTGCAAATTAAAAAAAAGTTCTGTCAAGAAAACATTGCTGATGATCTTTTAGAGTCGATAGTGCAACAACACTGAGGGAAAGAAGAAAATCAGGTAAAATCCCTTGAGGTGGCAATCTGACAAAAAACACACAGACGAGAACACAGAAAATGTTGGAATGGCCAATTAAGCTGTTAGGCTAGGAGCTGCGCTCGGAAACAGCAGCATATTGTTCTTCTTTTAAGCATACATAAAGTGCTTTATTTACGTTTTATTCCATGTTGTGCAATTAAAATGGCACAACACTGTGCCCACCTCGCGTGGCATTATAAAAGAAATGGCTTTCAGTCTCAACGCCAGCATCCGATGCAAAAAGAGACAATACCTATTTGGTGCTAGCCTTGTATTGATGGTAAATACCAGGATGCTGGAGAGCGGAATTAAGGCAAGCACATGGCTAGACACAATCTCATTCCGGAATTGAGAACGACAAGCGCCCAGACACAGAACCACAAGTGTTCACCCTGATGTTGCTTCATCAAACAGTGGGTGGTTTGTAGTGACTTTATGACACATCCGCTTCATTCATTCAGGATTAATGGAAAACAGTCACTGCACATTGGTTCCTCAAAAGGTGCCGCCGAATTGACATTAAATAGTTACAGCCCGAAGTCGAACAGAAAGGATTAAAATAGAGCCCAGGCGAAACTGCAATTACGCCGGTGTCTGTCGCCCTCACTCTATCTATCTATCACCCTCACTCTATCTATCTATCGCCCTCACTCTATCTATCTATCGCCCTCACTATATCTATCTATCTATCTATCTATCTATCTATCTATCTATCTATCTATCTATCTATCTATCTATCTATCTATCTATCTATCTATCTATCTATCTATCTATTTATCTATCTATCTATCTATCTATCGCCCTCACTATATCTATCTATCTATCTATCGCCCTCACTCTATCTATCTATCGCCCTCACTCTATCTATCGCCCTCACTCTATCTATCTATCTATCTATCGCCCTCACTCTATCTATCTATCGCCCTCACTCTATCTATCGCCCTCACTCTATCTATCTATCTACCTCACTCTATCTATCGCCCTCACTCTATCTATCTATCTACCTCACTCTATCTATCTATCGCCCTCACTCTATCTATCTATCTATCTATCTATCTATCTATCTATCTATCTATCTATCTATCTATCTATCTATCTATCTATCTATCTGTCTATCGCCCTCACTCTATCTATCTATCTATCTATCTATCTATCTATCTATCTATCTATCTATCTATCTATCTATCTATCTATCTATCTATCTATCTATCTATCTATCTATCTATCTATCTATCGCCCTCTATCTATCTATTGCCCTCACTCTATCTATCTATCTATCTATCTATCTATCTATCTATCTATCTATCTATCTGTCTATCTATCTGTCTATCTATCTATCTATCTATCTATCTATCTATCTATCTATCTATCTATCTGTCTATCTATCTGTCTATCTAGCTGTCTATCTATCTATCTATCTATCTATCTATCTATCTATCTATCTATCTATCTATCTATCTATCTATCTATCTATCGCCCTCTATCTATCTATTGCCCTCAATCTATCTATCTATCTATCTATCTATCTATCTATCTATCTATCTATCTATCTATCTATCTATCTATCTATCTATCTATCTATCTATCTATCGCCCTCACTATATCTATCTATCTATCTATCGCCCTCTATCTATCTATTGCCCTCACTCTATCTATCTATCTATCTATCTATCGCCCTCACTCTATCTATCTATCGCCCTCCCTCTATCTATCTACCTCACTCTATCTATCTATCGCCCTCACTCTATCTATCTATCTATCTATCTATCTATCTATCTATCTATCTATCTATCTATCTATCTATCTATCTATCTGTCTATCGCCCTCACTCTATCTATCTATCTATCTATCTATCTATCTATCTATCTATCTATCTATCTATCTATCTATCGCCCTCTATCTATCTATTGCCCTCACTCTATCTATCTATCTATCTATCTATCTATCTATCTATCTATCTATCTATCTATCTATCTATCTATCTATCTATCTATCTATCTATCTATCTATCTATCTATCTATCTATCTATCTATCTATCTATCTGTCTATCTATCTATCTATCTATCTATCTATCTATCTATCTATCTATCTATCTATCTATCTATCTATCGCCCTCTATCTATCTATTGCTTTCAATCTATCTATCTATCTATCTATCTATCTATCTATCTATCTATCTATCTATCTATCTATCTATCTATCTATCTATCTATCTATCTATCTATCTATCTATCTATCTATCTATCTATCTATCGCCCTCTATCTATCTATTGCCCTCACTCTATCTATCTATCTATCTATCTATCTATCTATCTATCTATCTATCTATCTATCTATCTATCTATCTATCTATTGCCCTCACTCTATCTATCTATCTCTCTATCGCCCTCTATCTATCTATTGCCCTCACTCTATCTATCTATCTATCTATCTATCTATCTATCTATCTATCTATCTATCTATCTATCTATCTATCTATCTATCTATCTATCTATCTATCTATCTATCTATCTATCTATCTATCTATCTATCTATCTCCCTCCCTTTATCTATCTATCGCCCTCCCTCTACCTATCGTCCTCACTCTATCTATCTATCGCCCTCACTCTATCTATTTATCTATCTATCAGTTCACCACAGCATCACTCAGCACCACCACAGCATCACTCAGGGGCACCACAACATCACTATGCGATACCACAGCATCACTCGCCGCCACCACAACATCACTCAGCGCCACCACAGCATCAATCTGTGCAACCATTCAACAACAACTGGTTCAAATATGTACTCTCAATGTTTCAAGCTTTATTACAAATGTCACAAAAAGATGTTAATATTTCACTTCTGTTCTTGGATTTTTGTCACAATAAAATACACTGAACATAATCTTCACAAAAGTTATTTACAAAAGTTTAAGCTATTGCGATTATAAATTAAAATTACTTTTATTTAAGTATTAATTATTAAAAAAATATAAAAGCCATTGTTATTTGTAATATCAATACATCTAAGTCACATAAATACAACACATATTGCATTACAAATGCTATAGGTGTCACATTTGCGAAAGTTAAAACTATTGGCATTGTAAATGACAAAGCTATTAATGTTGCTATTTTCAAAACCAACACATAAATAAAACATTTGTCATAAACAATACCAATAGCTCAAACTTTCCTAATGCGAGACCTATTGCATTACAAATGCTTGTTTATATTGTAGTGATTTGTTGTGTGGTATTTAGTATTTGTAAGGCACACTGCAACCAACCAGTGGCCTCTTGACAGTGTACTGCATTCTTGGCACAACAGTGATAACCAGCTTAGGAGTAAACAGGAGGATGTTTAACAGGCCCAGAAAATTAATTGATTAGTTGTAGATCCAAGGGCAAAAACTAGACCACTGACCAAGGTGACAGTAGGCGAGAGAGAGAGGTGGATCAGCACTGAACTGATCACTACAAGGATACCCTTTCCCCAGCCGGATCATACCTCCTCCATAGAGTCGATGATTCTTGAGAGCTGTGTGTCTGACATCTGCTTGAGAGTCTGCGTTCTGGAAGCAAAGAAAAGATTAAAAAAATTTTAGAAAACTAGTTTTACACCAAAGCAAGTGCCTGCTTAATTCTTCTAAAAGAGGATTGTCCACCCATGTATATCCAAGTCGCTTCCAAATGAAATTCATACGTTTCGTGGTTACCAGTTCTACTACCATGTAATGCCGAAAACCCTAAAATTTTCATACTTCACTCAAGCATCAACTTCATGAGTTCCTCGTTGTAATATTGACTTTAGTAGATCGAGTACGGGGGTGGAAGTGTACAGGACTGTTCAGACGCGAATGTACGAAGTAGAGGATGTCATATAATACACACTGTGTACTAGGGGGGCCATTATGATGTTGGGCGGATCACCACCGCCCGACCGGCGGTGGCGATCCGCCCAACATCTTTCCCCGCCTGACCGCCATTTACCCCCGCTCTATTAAAATGATGGGGGAGGTACCTACCAGGCAGTGCCTATCAGCACCGCCCGCCATATTATGATGTGTGCGGATTAGTGCATGCCAATGTACAACATGCATATTTCGCATTGAGGCGGGTGCTGCTTACAGCACCGCCCGCCGCAATGTAAAATGCACGCGGGCGGTCAGTCCCGTTTACCATCTGCCCACCATTGTAATGGGGCCCTAGTTTGAGTGGTTGAGAGGTAGACTCTAGCTTAGAAATGTACAGGTCTCCTGCGAGTGGCCTAATAGGCTTATATCTCCTGTCAAACTGTATTGTTTCGACTCTGAACAACTGCTCAGTAAATAGAGTTTACAAAAATAAATATATATATACTGGGTCCGATTCACAGAACTAACTTAAGACAAAATCCTAAACTTACCACTATTTTGGTATTCACAGAAGGCACTTACTCATTTCGGTATTCACAGAAGTTAGGAGTCCTAACTTTATTACTCCTAAATGCCTTCTGTGAATACCGAAAGCCTTAAAGTTAGGATTTTTCTCAGTTTAGAAGTAGTAAAGTTAGGACTCCTAAATGCCTTCTGTGAATACCGAAAGTTTTAAAGTTAGGATTTTTCTCAGTTTAGGAGTAGTAAAGTTAGGAGTCCTAACTTTACTACTCCTAAACTGAGAAAAATCCTAACTTTAAAACTTTCGGTATTCACAGAAGGCATTTAGGAGTCCTAAAGTTAGGAGTCCTAACTTTACTACTTCTAAACTGAGAAAAATCCTTACTTTAAGGCTTTCGGTATTCATAGAAGGCATTTAGGAGTTCTAAAGTTAGGACTCCTAACTTCTGTGAATACCGAAATGCGTAAGTGCCTTCTGTGAATACCAAAATGAGTAAGTGCCTTCTGTGAATACCAAAATGAGTAAGTGCCTTCTGTGAATACCAAAATGAGTAAGTGCCTTCTGTGAATACCACAATTGTAGTAAGTTTAAGGTTTTGTGCTTAAGTTAGTTCTGTGAATCGGGCCCATTGACTTTAGTAATCTTTTGTCTTTGGTCTAAAGAATTTGAATTTTTCTGTGTCAGTAACTCCAATTTACAATATGTAGGCTTCTGTAAGGCTGACCTCTAAGATCACCCCATATTCAAGATTCAACAGCAAAGTTCACACAGCCACATCTTACAAACCTGAGGCGACTTCACCTGCTCTGACATCCCCAGCGTTATTCATCTATTGTGCTAATACTGTGTCCATTAGAATAGACATCAAGCCAATTCATGTAAGAAAGATGTGACTCTCAAGTAGAGTCGCATTGATCTGAACAATGATCCCCAGCACTAGAAGATACTGATTGGTTGTCACATGTATGGCCTTCTATATGGAAATGCTCCTTACTCCATCAACATACAAGCAAACGAATGCAAACCATTATTAAGGAAAAGGATATCAACACATCTTTTAGAATAAGCCTAGAGGGCCTGATTTAAAGTTCAGTGGACAAGTTACTCTGTCACAAACCTGACGGATATCCTACCCGCATTAGTACAAGTACTATAGGATATGAAGCACTTGTAATAAGGCGGACAAGATATTTGTCACATTTGTGATGGAGTAATCTGTATGACAAACTTTCAATACGACCCTTAGTGTCTGAATTTACAAGACCAATGAATAATACTCAAATTAATGCTACACCTTCTTACACAGAAGATGCAAAAAAGACTACGGGACAATTTAATTCCTTGCAAGCGATGAGTTGTTCTGCCAAGGCGATGGAGTACCTTATTCCATCGCCCTTGTGGACGGACAGCCCACCACATTTACGAATGACTGCCGGTTCCTCTCAATGCATTTCGCTGTTTGGTGCATGGCTCCGTCAAATTGATCGAGGCATGCACCAAATAATTTTCTCTTTTTATTTTAAAAAACAAAACCCAATAACATGATTTTCTTTTTGAAAATAAAAAAGATATTGCCTACCTTGCCATGGGAGTCATCTCCCATAGAGAAGGGGGGCATTATTTATTTTGTAAAGTCCCTCACCACTAGGGTTTGCCTGGCTGTGACAGACAGGATAAAAAAACGCCATATGTCTGCCCATCCTAATTGGTGAATATATTGCCAATTCTCTGACGGTCCTTACTCCGTCGGGCCACCGGAATAGTTTGGCTACTGCATTGACAGGGTAGTCATCGTCATAACCAAAATTAAAGTTCTCCCACATCTAAATCGGGCCGGCGGATCACTATGTTGGCTGGAACGGAACACCGCTGCTGTTGTGATTGAGTTCCCTCTCCGCCAATATATAAATTAGGGCCTAAATCTGAGGCTGAAATATAAAAGCTTCAAGATGCACAATAGATTCAATATCCAACCCTCACAGGGTTCATGGCACTCTACCAGAAACTACACCATCTAACCATCATGACATAGAAGAATCCATCTGATCCTCCAAAACCCAACAGATCCCATCCCAGAAGGTGTACACAAGATTCAAATGGAAACTACAGCAGCCAACCAAAAAGATGGACAGACGACTCCATCTCAGACCGAAATACCCACACCAGAAGATGTCTACAAGATACCTTCTAAGGTTACCAACCCCATCCCAGAAGGTGTGCACATGATTCCATTGGAGAATACAATGATCAACCCAGAAAATGTACAGAATAATCCATCTGAGGCTACAACAGCCAACCCTGAAAATGTACGAAGGACTCCATCTGACGCTACAACAACCAACACAAATAATGTATACAGGACTTCATCTGAGACCACAACACCCATGCCAGAAGATCCACATAAGACTCTGTCCATCCAAGGCAATAACACCCATCCCAAAAGATGAGCACAAAAGTACATCCGAGTCTAGAAATGCCAACACACAAGATGTCTGCAAGGCTCCATCTGAGGCCAAAAAAACAAATGAAATTGTATACAAGACCTCATTTTATGCTACAGTAGCCATACAAGGAGATATGCACAAAACCTCATCTGAGACTACAACAGCCGGCCTAAAAGATGTAGAGAAGGTCTCATCTGCATCTGTCCAGGAGTATCCATCCAAGGCACAAACAGTCAACCCCAGGCTACTATACAGAATCCTCATGGTGGAGAGGAGACTTCATCTGAAGCTACAAAACACAACCCTCATGAGATGTATAAGACTCTGCCTGACACTACAACATCCAACATTTATACATTTATAATGTACAAGATTTTATCTGACGGAGCAATGCCAACTCTCGTGTCATGCTGCCAGTACCTAATAACTTGCTGTAAAGGCACCAGACCTGAAATCACTGAAACTGATGACAGGTATCCTCTGCTGCTCAATTAGCTTTATGTCTCTTCAATTCTTATCATGTGGTGGTATCACTGTTGGGGCAAATGTCCTTTCCAATAAATGAAATACAGATCATTTTTGTGGGATTGGTTGCACAGCAGTCAAATGTTATTGAGTTTGGTGCAACCTCAATAAAGCTCTCATATAAGAAAATTAATATATTTCAATGTTCACCATGTAGTTAACTGCATGAGCTATTTGAATGAGCTATTTTTACTTTTCAATCATTCACGATTTTTTATAGTTTTTATCTAGTGAGCTCTAAAATAGATACATTCACATTCTCATATAAATCTTATCTGACTACTCTACCTTTAACTATTAAATGTGTAAAGTGCATAGCTGCTACCAAGATAGTGTCCTAATGCTAGGATCAGGTTTTAGGGGGATAACTGGATATCCTAAATGAGACGGGTCTTAAGAAGTCTCCTAAACAATTCCTCATTTACTCAGTCTAGTGGGCAAAGAATTCCATAGTTTGTTCTCAGGATAGCGGTAGGACTGGCCTCACTGTATGACCCTGCCTACATGGGGGATTGCCGCTAAGAAGGAAGAAACGTACTTGGGGACAGATTTAGGTAGTATTCTAGAAGCAGAACAAATGACCTTAAACTCAATTGTTTTGCCACTTGAAGCCAATACAGCTGAGCACATGCACCCTAATACACACCGGTTTGGGAGTTGCAGAGGCAAGCAGCAGAGCTCTGAACTGTGTGAAGATGCCTGATAGAAGAGCTTGAGGGAGCCCTAAGTACATTATGTGCAATAGTGGCGACATGTATATGTTGCGCACTATAAATTGAGCAGTGGTGCAGCCTGTAAGGGAAGAGAACCCAATGGAATTTTTCCCATCAACATGTTCACAATCGGCCCAAGGAGCGCCTCATAAGACAAAGAGGTTGCTTTCAGTGTCGCGTGTAGTGTCGTGAGACTATGGGGCTTATTTACAAGCCCCTTCCGGCAGAACTGCAGCACTTTTTTTTTTTTTAATTTGTTTTTATTGTTGCATCATCGAACAAGGGTACAGAGTGGATCATCTGCTGGCGTGGCGTCAACATTCAGCCGCGCACGCAACATTTCTGTACATAAAACTGTGTAATTTGGCATTTCCTCCATTGAATAGTACAGCCCAATCAGACAAGTATTCAGGCTGAGATACAGGGAACGTTCTCCGTAAGGGAGAAAGGAGATTAACAGTGGGCACGTGAATTCCCGCCTTGGGGGTGTTGGATCGGGGTCTGTACAGTTCGCATAGCAGTGTTACCAGGTAACTGGGGGGACAGAACTGTGGGGGGGAGCACGTAGGCGTTAGCAAGACCATAGCAGAAGGAATCAGGTGTCGGGCGTCGGGAGGCAAGGGGTTCCCCAGTATGCACTCACAGTGAGGTAGAGCAGCCAGAGGGTGGAGGCATCCCGTGTATGTGAGTAGTGGGACGGTCGACATGGGGGCGGGGCGTTGACGAGGGGGTGTGGAGCACCGGGGTCCGGCACTGGGAGTAAGGGCAACAGTCAAGGTTTATGGGCTCACTCGGGTGGGAGAGGGGGGGGCAAATGGTCGGGGCCGGTGTCGGGGGGGGGGGGGGGTGCAGGTGTAGGTGGGTCTTCCGTGTACAAGGACTGCCGGAAGCTATGAAGGAGCATGGCCCATTCCATAGAGATGGGATGTTTACGTGCACCCCTGGCCTCCTCCTCCCTAAGGGCATCCTTCTCCGCCGCCGCCCACTTACAGACCGCCCCCGTCCATGCCGCTATGGGGGGACCTTCCGGAGATCGCCAATGCATGGCTATACATCTTTTTGCCAGCAGCAGCACCAAGGACACAAAGCGTCTGTGTACCGGGTCCTGTTTAGGAATGTGAAAAATGCCTAGTGCGCTGGATTCCCAGGAGGCTAGGGTTGTGAGGCCTGTGAGATCTGTCAGTGTGTCGTGCACCGTTTGCCACTGGGAGTGGAGGTCGGGGCAGCTCCAAAACATGTGGCGGAAATCTGCATCGGGGGAGCGACATCTGGGGCATAGGAATTGTGTTGCAGGATAAAACGTTTTCAGTCGCGCCGGAGTGAGGTATGCCCTGTGCAGTATGTAGTATTGGATGTTTTTGAAACGGGCGTTCCTAGAGACGCGTTTCGGGGCCTCGAGCGCCTTGGTCCACTCTGAGTCATGTAATGCGCGCCCAATGTCTTTCTCCCATGTGGCCCGTAGGGTCGCTAGGGGAGCGTACGAGAGTTCCCGGATCGATTTATACAGCCAGGTGACCAAGTGGCGTCCCACTCCCATGTGCAGGATAGTGTGTATTACTGGATGCGTGTCAGGTTCGCCAGCCTGGAGATTATGGTAAGGACGGAAGCCCTCGAGTAGCTGTCGGTATCTGAGGAATTGACCTGGGGGAAGTTCGAACTCAGCGACCAGCCGGTCAATTGGTTTCAGCTGACCCTCCTCAAAAAGCGACTCCATGTCCGTGATGGCACAGTGCGTCCATTCAGCGAGCATTGGAGCCGAGAAATAAGAATCCCGTCTGGGGCAGCCTACCAACGGTAGTAACGGGGAGTATGGGGTTCTACCGGGGGACATCTGCATCATGCATTGACACGCTATCGCGACTTGAAGGGGGTATGTACGTCGGGGTTTGGTGCCCGGGAGGAGAAGACGGGTGAGTTCCGGGGTTGTGACTCTGCCGGTCGGGGTAGAAGTCTCCTGGGTGTAACGGTCCGCCGTCCAATACGACAGCCATTGGAGCTGCGCCGCTAGGAAATAGGACTCAAAGGAGGGAGCTCCGAGCCCGCCTTCTGTTGTGGGGAGTTGAAGGGTATTCAGGGCCAATCAGTGTCGACCTGCGCCCCATATAAAGGTGCCAAGGAGAGAGCGGTCCCGGAAGAAGGACCTGGGTGGCACCACTGGTAGGTTAGTGAAGTGATAGAGGAGCCGGGGAAGCATCACCATTTTAGCCAGGGCTATCCGCCCTATCGGGGCTAGTGGGAGCTTATTCCAGAAGGCAACAGTCGGGCGAAGGCTAGCGAGCGCTTTACGGTGATTACCGTCGAAGATGTCTGCCGGAGAGTGGTACAGGCAGACACCGAGGTACCGGGGGGCCTCCGCGGACCATGAGAGTTTATGAGTCCCCAGCCTAACGTCACGGGGTGGTAAGCCCGGGTGGAAGGGGTAGATCGTGGATTTGTCCCAGTTCACTTGGAGTCCCGAGGCGTCTGCGAACTCAGCAAGCGCCACCCCTATGGGGGTAAGGTCAGCCTCGATGTCCCGGACGTATATGAGGAGGTCATCTGCGTACATAGAGACGCAGGGCATTATGTCCGCGAGCGGGATGCCCCAGTGTATTCCCTCTTGGCGCAGTCTGACCGCCAGCGGCTCGACGGCTAGGGCAAAGAGAAGAGGTGACAGGGGGCACCCATGTCTCGTGCCTCGCCGAACCTCAAATGCAGATGAAATGTGTTTCCCAATACGAACTCGCGTTGTCAGATCGGTGTACAGAAGGCGTGTGTACGCCATGAGTATCGGGCCAACGTTGAGACGACGTAGGACCGAGAAAAGGTACGGCCAGGTGAGGGTGTCGAACGCCTTTTCCAGATCTAAAATGAGGCAGGCGGCGCGGGGGAATCTGTCCCGTACCTGGTCCTGGACATGGAAGACTCGGCGGATGTTCTGTGAGGTGTTCCTCCCCTGAACGAATCCGCATTGGTCAGGGTGGATCAGTGGGCATATGACCTGGGCATACCTGTCAGCCAGTATCTTCCCGAGGATCTTACAGTCTGCCGATAGGAGCGTGATGGGGCGATACGAACCCATGTGGAGTGGGTCCCTGTGTGGTTTGGGAAAGGTAACTATCACGGATTCTCGCAGTGAACGGGGTAGCATTCCCAGATGAAGGGCCGCCGCGAACATCAGAGCCAGGCGAGGGACCACCAGGGGAGAAAACGTCAAGTAGTATTCTAGTGGGAAGCCGTCGAGCCCCGGGGCTTTATTACGAGACAGGGCACGCAGTGCTTGGGTGATATCTGAGGGTGCTATTTTAGCATTGAGCGTACGCTTGTCAGCATCCGATATCGTGGGCAACGTCAGTGGATCGAGGAAGTGGTCCACGAAAGATGGAGAGTACCGAGTTGGGGCCCCATACACCTTAGCGTAATAGTGTTGGAACGCCAGGAGGATCTCAACTTGAGATCGCACTAGCACACCCTCCAGGTTGATGATGTCCATGATTGGTTTGATCTCGGTGTCCTGCCTCGCCATCCAGGCAAGCAGCGCTCCTGTTTTGTCCCTGTCTTTATGGACTCTGGAGGCATAGGCCCTGAAATTATATTTCCTGAGATCAGCACAGGCAGCCTTGTATGTTGACTTCGCCTCGGCTGTGAGCGCGGCGTGCTCCTCTGAGTCATCGGTTTGTTTAGTGAGTGTAGCTAGGCGCTGTTCCGTGGCTAGGAGTGTCTGTTCTAATGTGCGGCAAACCCCTGCGATCTGTTTGATGCATTCCCCCCGTGACACTACCTTAAATGCATCCCATTCGACCAGCGCCGATGATGCCGTGTTCGCGTTGTGTGAAAAGTAGTCTTGTATGCTGGTTTTGTGTGTGTCCCTGAATACCAGGTCTGACAAGCAGTCTTTAGGGAGACGCCAAGTGGGGACGGGTGGGTGCGGGGGCGTCAGGTCAAGCGCAATATGTGGGCGTCATGATCCGAGAGGATCCGACCTAGGTAGTCCGAGGAGGTTACCCTAGGGAGGATTGGTGCAGAGCATAAGAATCTGTCCAGGCGGACCCGGAGGTTGTGGGGTATCGAGTGGAATGAGTAAATGCGGGCTCGAGGATGTAAGTGTCGCCATGCATCAGTAAGCGCCCAGTGTGTGGTCCATGTACTAAAGAGTTCCGCTTGCCGGGGGACTGGGAAATGTGCGGGGGGGGTGTGATCGGTCCAGAGTGGGGTCCAACGTGCAATTGTAGTCACCCCCAAGGAACTGTAGTGAACTGGGCCAAGACTCCCGTGAGGTGGTCCCAAAATTTATCCTGCTCCGTATTAGGGGCGTAAATGCTGCCCAGGAGGATCCCTTGCCCATCTAAAAGTCCCTCTAGTAGTGGATATCTGCCCTCCCTGTCCACCACCCGTCTAAGTGCTCGGAAGGGGGTGCCCGGCCTAACCCAAATTAAGGCGCCGCGCGCAAATGCTGAGTATGTCGTGGCACAAAAGGTCTCCCGCCATTTGGTCTGTAACCGGCCTAATTCAGTAGCATTAATATGTGTCTCTTGTAAAAGAGCAATACTAGCTGACATACGCTTAATGTAGGAGTAGATGGAATAGCGTTTACTGGGTGTGTGAAGGCCCCGTACATTTAGTGTGAGGACATTATCATCCGACCACGGAATCGCCATTACTAAGGGATCGTGTATGTGGTCGGGCCCCCTTGCAGTCCCCAAGGGCAATGAGGTCATGTGTTTTGCGTGTGCTCCTGCGCGCCATGCTTCCATAAGTGTGGGGGGGGGGAACTGACGGGGATAACAACAGTTGGAACCAAGGGTGGGAAACAGTCCCAATACAGGGGATATATCACCGGGGGTGGCATATCCAAACTAGTGTCCCACTAGGGGAGAAATATAACAGAATTCTGGGGGGGTGGCAGCATGTGTTACCGCCAGGCTTGTGCGCGGATCAGGCTTTTGTAGGAGAAATGCTTATCCCGCGCGAGCGCATATAGTTAACTGGTTATGCAGTCTTGGCTCACAAACAGCACATAGCACACAGAGCGACCAGGAAAAGAGGATAAAGCAATTGTCTTTCCGTCTATCATGAAGAGGTGCCAGGTTGTCCAGCCAGGGTAGCGTCCATTGTGTGTGCTGCAATGAGGGGGGAAGAGATTGGGCCAAACCCCGACATTGTGCCATCGCTGTCTTGGTCTTTCTCAGGGGTGAACAGGTGCGGTTGCCATTCCAGGTCCAGTGCGAGGGGAGATATGTGTAGGTCAGCCACCGCCCTTAAGGCGTCTCGCCTCTCCTGTATGATTTGCGTAAGGTCGGGAGAACCTGAGGGGGATAATGTTTGGCTTTTGGAGGGGCCCGTTTCGTGCCCCGTCTCCTGGATCGTCGCGAATCGCTGTTGTGCACCCGTTGGGGTCCGGTCTTGGGGATCAGCGGACAATGGAACTCAGTCCAATCCCGTGCCTCATCCGCCGTGGTGAAGAATATTGCCTTCCCTTTGTGCAGCACTTTGAGGCGAGCCGGGAACAGGAAGGAGTATTGGATATCATTTGCGCAGAGGCGTCTTTTAACCTCCAGAAAGGTAGACCGCTGCTGCTGGACTTCTCGGGCATAGTCCAGGAACACCATGATCTGTTGGTCCTCCACCTGCAAGGGGCCCGCCGTCCGGGCCGCACGAAGCACCGTATCGCGGTCTCGGAAGTGTAGGAACTTGGCCAGCATGGGACGTGGAGGGAGACCCGGCTTGGTTTTCCGGGTGGGGACCCTGTGGGCTCTTTCAATAGAGAAGAATGCCGAGCGCTCTGACTCAGGGGTGAACGATCTGGTCCATGATTCCATGTAGGTCAGGGGGTCCAGTTCTCAATTCCCTCTGCAGACCCAGGACGCGGACGTTGCATCGCCTCGAGCGTCCCTCCAAATCAACCGTGCGTTCTTCGAGGGCTGCCACGCAGCACAGGACCTCCTTCAGGTCCGCTTCCTGAGTTTTCACCGTGGGTTGTAGTGTGGCCACAATCTGTTCCCCCTCCTTCACTCTGTCCGCCAGCTTACGATGGTCATCACGAATCAGGCTGATGTCCGTCGTCAATTCCTCCATTGAGAGTCGGGATAGTTCAATAGCTGCCAACACCTGGTCCAGTTTCGCCGATAATGTGGGGTCAGTATGTGGCGTGTTGGCCTGCGTCCAGGTCCGCATGTGCGGCATGTTCTCAATGGCCGTTTCAGGGACGGCAGTCACCTGCGAGCCCCTCGGTTTCCCCATGGGCCCGGAGAAGAGGGCACTGCGCCACTATGGATTCCGGGAACAGCGGGCCGTCAACTACCAGTTCGTTGGGGTAGACGACAACCCGGTGGGGGTTGGTCACTCAGCCTTCGTTGGTGCCGGGGTGGTTATGGGCTCGTCAGGGGGCCCCCAGGACGGGAACGCGCTGGCGGCCCGCAGCCGCTGGTGATTTCAGTGGTGCATCAGGGGGCCGTGTGGGTATCCACGGGCATGCACCATCAGGGGACTCTCCCCCACTGTCAAGGTCTTCCAGAGGAAGGAGGCCCCTCGCCGTCTGCAGCATGGCAGTGTGAAGATGGCTGGTTCCCGCCCCCCCCTCGGCGCTCGGAACAGTCTATGCGCCGGTCGCTGGGGCCAAGGGTCAAGTGGCAGGGTCCGGGCAGCGGTAGGTTGTCCTCGGTGCGGCCGCCGCAGATCTGGGGGAGCGCCGCCGCTCTCAGAATGGGGCTAGCGCCGAGCTCGGTGCTCGGGTCCCCGCAGGCGCCATGTTGGGGTCAGGCGCCCCGACCTGTAGAGCCGCCCATGGTTTCAGGAGCGTCTCGGCCCGTCCGCTCGGGGGATGATGAGGCGGGTGTCCTCCGATGGGCCCCAGAGAGAGCGGGAGGCCGTTGGGGTACTGGAGCTGGGATCCCCGGGGGGACAGGCACTCACCGCCTGGAGGAGGAGCTGCGGTCGTCAGGAGGGTCCGGCGCCGCGTAGGTGGTGCGTCCGCAGGCACTGTCGATCCGCGGTGGCAGGCGGGGCCAGTGCAGGAGTCGGGTCAAACTCTGAGAAGGAGCGATGGTGGTGTGGAGCTTCGGAATGGCGGCCGCCATCTTGCGCGCTAATGTGCGGCTGTGGGAGAGAGCCCGGTCTCGATTACACCTTCCGGGGCTGGTTGCGCTACACAGCCCGGATCTCCGCAGCGGCCAGCTGGCCGCACCTCGCAGGGCTTCCGATCGAGGTACAGGTGCTCAGCGGTGCAGGCATCTGTGGGACGGAGCCTCGGTGCGGCCGCCGCAGATCTGGGGGAGCGCCGCCGCTCTCAGAATGGGGCTCGCGCCGAGCTCGGTGCTCGGGTCCCCGCAAGCGCCATGTTGGGGGTCAGGCGCCCCGACCTGTAGAGCCGCCCGTGGTTTCAGGAGCGTCTCGGCCCGTCCGCTCGGGGGATGATGAGGCGGGTGTCCTCCGGTAGGCCCCAGAGAGAGCGGGAGGCCGTTGGGGTACTGGAGCTGGGATCCCCGGGGGGACAGGCACTCACCGCCTGGAGGAGGAGCTGCGGTCGTCAGGAGGGTCCGGCGCCGCCTAGGTGGTGCGTCCGCAGGCACTGTCGATCCGCGGTGGCAGGCGGGGCCAGTGCAGGAGTCGGGTCAAACTCTGAGAAGGAGCGCTGGTGGTGTGGAGCTTCGGAAAGGCGGCCGCCATCTTGCGCGCTAATGTGCGGCTGTGGGAGAGAGCCCGGTCCCGATTACACCTTCCGGGGCTGGTTGCGCTACACAGCCTGGATCTCCGCAGCGGCCGGCTGGCCGCACCTCGCAGGGCTTCCGATCGAGGTACAGGTGCTTAGCGGTGCAGGCATCTGTGGGACGGAGCCGCAATCGCAATTTTGTGACTCGGCGCGCGGCTCCGGCAGGAGATGTTTCTATAGATGCCACACGTTAGTGACATCCGCGGCTCACCAGGGGGATGCCTCTTGAAGTGGGGGCACTACGGGTGCCAATTCTGGAAGTTGAGGCACCCGGCGATCACTGGAACTGGGCAGGATGCTAGCCCGATCGCGGCGCCTCAGCAGAACACAGCCGCCATCGTGGCTTGCTAAGCCACGCCCCCGGCAGAACTGCAGCACTTTTCCCATATTTAAAAAGGTGCACCAGTGGCGCAAGGGGCTTGTAAATAAATCCCTATGTGGGCTAGCATCAATCCAGTTCTGGGCAGACTCAATAAGGAATTATGTAATTTGCCAGGAGGTGTTAATGTATGGTTATTAACAGTTATGATGTAATGAGAGCAGAAGCAGCCCTTCTAGGTAAGAGCGGTATGGCAGTGGGGGCTCGATAGAGAGCAAAGAGGGAATATTAAATAAATATTTAATTATCCTGCATTGTCGGCTGTCGAGTCCCACCCCCCACCCTGCCTCACCGCTCTTACCTGTACGGCCACCCCTGAAAGAGAGGGCAGGGTGTGATATGTGGAGAAATAAAGATGTACAATCAAGAGCTCCATGTGTGGCGTATTCCCGGGCAAGTTAAAATGCTACAACTGGCGACGAGTAGGGTATCTTGTGTGTGCCACTTGTGCCCAACTCGAGAAAAGCAGTTCGAAGTTGGTATGTGTGGAATTGAAACCCCGTTTCAGGTCATATATGGCCCTTGAGAGCCCTGCTGAGAAGCGCATTTGACAAGCTTGCCAGAAACCCACTGGTAAGGCCAAAGGAAGAGACACTGCACCACATCATAACACAGAGCCGTCATCAATACAAAGCAAAACGCAAATCGCAGTGACAACCAGATACAATGCAAAAAACTAAATGCAACACTGATCAAGTGCCAGAAACGGAATTGTCACCCACTGTCAAGAAGGAAGACAACAGCAAAAGCAAGCAGGTGTGAGAAACATAAAACTCACTCACCAACAAGGAGGTGAGCAGGCATGACGGCCCAAGCTCAAGCACAAGGCTGGTGTGCACAGAAAAATCTGTCTGAACAGCATATGCTCTCAACAGCAGTAGAAATGAGCGTGAAGAACACACTGTGTTCCTGAAACCACCACCGCCATTCAACACCGCCAAAAGGCAGAATATTGATGCCAGGTAGATTGCATGGATCAAGACGTTGGATAACTTTATAAATGCCCTAGAAGAAGCAGATGATAAGAAAATCATTAAATATTTCAAGAACTTTGCCAGTGATGAAGTACAAGAAGTGTTCGGAACCAAGTTTAATCCGATGTCGAATGTCGACTATGAAATGTACATGTTTAATCAATTGATATAGCAAGTTGGTGAAACGATGGATGAGTTTGTTGAGAGACTTGATGTGCTTATCAAACACTGCAAGTTTAGTGAATTTAATGACAAAGGAGCCATACACCTCAGCGTTGTTGATGGCTGTCTTTCAGACTCTTTCAGAAGACCATTGTTGAGAGAGACTCTAAGTTTAGAAAAAGTACTAATGGTGGCAAGGGCCGATGAGAGAGCAGACAGACAAGCTGCTGACATGGATGCTGGAACAGCAAAAAGTGAATCAGCGTTTGTCATGAAAAGCAAGCATGAACACCAGGTTGATGCAAGCAAGTGAACGTCTCCAAAGAAAAAAAGATTATGTTTCCAATGTGAATTTTCATTTCCTAATGAAGGTAAATGTCCAGCCATGGGACAGACATGCAAGGTTTGCAGGAAAGATTAGCACTTCATAATGGTTTGCAAAGCAAAAGAGAAACCAAATATGTCACATCGAAAAGAGAAAATGGACGCCAGAAGGTTCCAGAAACATTATCCCCACACCCACAAAGCCAGAAAGCAACACCAGTTATGACAAGTAGAAACCAGACAGAGTCGATCATCATCAAGTTCATCCTACGATGGCTCATCAACGTCATTATCGGGCACCAGTGAAGAAGATGGATGTGCGTTGATGGCATCAACCAAGGGACGATAGGCACATATAGGCCTGGATGCTTGCAAAGAAAAAACAAAAGAAAAAGGTGAACCACCACACAAAACAACAGAATTCATTTGGACATTGCCCCAAGATCACAATAAAGGCAATGGTTGCCCCATTACCTTTATCACAGACAGTGGTGCATTGATTAAAATCATGCCGGTCAAAAAGTTCAACAGCCTGCCTCCAGTGCCACGCCTCAACCCCTCAAACATGAAGGTATACAAATGGGCTGCTTTGAAACCATTGCAGAGTCAAGGGTCATTCATAGTGACAATGAGACATAAAATAGTATCAGTGCAAGTGCCACTTCACGTTCTTCAAGGAGTCTTCTCCAGTGCATGCCTACTCAGTTTTGCCACCGCTGCTGACATGGGACTGATATCTCTTAATTAGAACCTCCACACTCAACCTGAAGTTGTGAGTTAGTTCCCGTCATTATTTCATGGCCTAGGCAGGCTCAAGACAATGAAAATAAGACTTCACATTAATGTGGACATTATCCCTGTTGCGCAGTGACACGGCAAAGTCTCTTTCCACTTGGACGAAGCTGTTGAGAAAGAACTAGAAACTGTGTTGAAGCATGTCTTCACTGAGCAATCCACCAGTCCTACGCCATAGGTTTCGTCCATAGTGGTAGTGCCAAAAAAGGACAGTAGAGATGCCATGAACATCTGTGTTGATATGCGCAAGGCCAACAAAGCAATCAAAAGAGAAAGACATCTTGGTTCCTACATAGCAGAGATGACAATGCAACTGAACAGAGCCACAGTGTTCTCTTGTCTTGACCTGAACAAGGGATACCATCAACTCGAGTTGAAAGAGAACTGTAGGTACATCACTAGTTTTTTGACTTTGGCTTGTTCAGATACAAAAGGTTGAATTTTGGGGTGTTGTCAGCTGCAGAAATATTTCAGGATGTTATATGTCAAATAATTCAAGCTGTCACACATGCTTTTAATTACAGTGATGACATACTGGTACTTGGAGCAACGCAAAAGGAGCATGACAAGGCTCTTACTTCAGTATGCCAGTTACTTGCTGATGCACTCTCACTCTGAATGCAACAAAGTGTGAGTATCAGAAGATCAAAAGTCAAATTCTTTGGACACATATTTTCTGACAGGGAATGATTCCTGACCCTGATAAAGTAAAAGCACTGCCAGCTACTTGCCCACCACAAGATGTCACCATGCTGCGATCTTTATTAAGCATGGCCAGTTATTGTTTAAGGTACATTTGTGACTTTGCTACTGTGTGAGCCCCATTGAGAGACTTGACATAACAAGTTCCCTTTCAAGTTGTCTGCTAAATGTGATCAAAGCTCTAAAAGAATAAAATATGTGATTGAAAATGCAACCCAGATGGGCTATTTTGACCCCAAGTTACACGTGGAGATCACAGTTAATGCAAGTCCGGTGAAGGTGGGGGCAATCCTTGCTCAACAAAATGGTCATCAAATACTCAGTGACACATATGGTCTATGCCAGTCGAAGCATGTCGGACACAGAACATGCCTTTTCTCCACCAGAGAAGGAGAGTCAGGCTATAGTACAGGATTGAGAACATTTTCATGTGTTTCTATACGGAAAACGTTTCACTATCATCACAGAAAACCAAGCGTTGCTCACTATTTTTGGAAAACCAAAAGCCAAGATGCCCCCTCGCATTGAGCGGTGGGGGTTGCGACTGCAAAAGTATGACTGTGCTATTGTACACGAGCCGGATAAAGATCATAACCCTGCTGATTACTTTTCGCGAGTACCGTTACAGCAGCGCTGAGGGAGACATTAACTTCATTGTGAGGTCTTGCACACCAGCAGCCCTATCCATTAAACAAATCATTGCTGTTAAGATTTCTGATAAGAACATGCTTATCTTCAAAGCTATAATTTCAACCCAATCGTAGAAGAAGCATGCCCAACCGTTTGCTGACCAAGTTCCATTTCATAAATTAAAACATGCACAGGATGAACTGTCCCTTACTAAAGAAGGTGTTGTATTGAGAGGCTCAGGAATCCTCATACCCGAGAGCCTAAGACAACAAGTCATTGAATGAGCCCATGTGTCAAGGCTGAGTCAGAGTTGAAGCTCTTCTTCCTGACGCACAGGAGCAGAATTCTGCAAGTTCCCAATGCCCTTCCCAAGCCTTCCAGCAACACACTTTAATTGCCTGAATGCCAACAAGACCTGAGGGGGGAAAGGGGATGGGACAGAGAAGAGACTGCCACACTGCGTCACACTTCGTCTGACTCTTTCTTCTGCTTCAGACGTCGTCTGCTTTTCTATCTTCTTAATTTCTTGGCTTGTAATCAGCTGTAAGAGAATTCACCATTAGCTTATATCTCACTACTCTCTTTCACTATAGCCTGTTCTCTTAATGCTCACCTACCCAATGCAGTAGTGACCTGTGCTCCTCTTCTATTGTTTATGTTGCATGTTGCCTTCAGTGCTGAAAACTAAATATATGATTTATTAGTCTCTAATACACCTTTTAATCTCTAATTTCTTTTTTCTTGTTTTGCAGGTTCCCTTCTCACCTGTTATCTGCACTGTTGCTGCCTTAACTGGGTTCTGAATGGTAAGTAACTATTTACAGTTTTACACTCCTTATTGTTTCATCTGAAAACCTGTTTACTCGTTTCCTTCTCTTGTTTGCTCTTATTCTCTTGTGTTGCTTAACTCTGCTAATATGCTTGTCGTTATTTATACTGTGGAATACTATCGTTGACTTCCTCTCAACCGGCTCTGGTATGACTTAATCTTATATGTCTCTACTCGCTATTTAATTCTTGACTTGTTCTGCCACTAAATTTCTCCTTGGCTCTGAACTCGAGACCGCTATGAGAATGCCTCAACACTTGGACACTAATCCTTGTGCATGACTATTTGTAGCCGCTGCTCAGGTTTGAGTGTTGCACATGCTCCGAGACTTAATTCAGGAAATAAACAAATTGGAAAGTTTTACTTGGTGAACAGCGCTTCTTGAGCACTCCGCTGCCCGTGAAATTCGAAGTCAGTTGATATCGCGAAGCTCTTCCCTAACTATCTACGCAATGAAATTCTGTTGCAATCGTTTCTCCTCAAAACCCAGGTGAAGTGCGCAGCAGCGCACACTCGACACCGGGTTCTTCCTGATTGCCTCCAAACACTAGCGCGTCCTTTTGCTGACTTTTCTTGGTGCATTTGGCGGCCATCTTGGATTTCTGCTTTGCTTTCTGTCTGCCTTGTATCTTCCCTTCTTGCCTTGTTCCTTTGTAATTTATGGTATTGATTCGGTACTTCCGACCTCTATATGTCTTGCTAGCCCTGACACCATGGAGGACATTGTGGTATAGTAGCAACTAAAAGAGCCCAAAGAGACCGAGTGTGGTTCCCGCGCCTAGATGAGCAAGTTGGGAAGGAACCAGAAGAGTGCTATCTTTGCAACTGCCTTTCTCCTAAAGTGATGCAGCACCCAGTGACAATGTCTGACCTTCCTGCACATGTGTGGGAAAGAGTTGCAGTTGATTTCTTTGTGTCTTTGGAAAAACCGGCATCATCTCATGGTAGTCATCAATGAGAATTCACGTTTTCCTTTAGTAGAAAAGTTATCATCAAGAAGCCATGACAAGGCCCTCGAGCAGTTGCACAACATCTTTGCAGCGTGGGATATCCCCCCATTCTCAAACCTGACAGTGGTTCGCCGTTTAACAGCAAAGAATTCACGGAGTTTCTAGTCAGACTAAATGTCAAGCATCAAAAAAGTTTGCCTATGTGGCCCCAAGCAAATGATTCATGGGTATCCTCAAACGAGTAATTGAACCAGCATCAATGGAGGGGATTGAGTTAAACCAAGCCCTGTGTCAAGCCTTCTGTGCTTATTGTTCAATTCCTCACTCCACAACTGATGAGAGCCCAGACACCTTGCTATTTGGGAGAGCCCTCAGAATCAAGCCGCAGTTGACAGTAGACTGATGTTTGAATGCTGATAAGGTTTGTGTCACAGACACTTCTCGAAAGTGCCAGATGAATACACAACGAGCTTAGGAAATAGTGACTGGGTCCTGGTCAAGCAGAAACAAAAGAAGGAAACAGACACTCCATTTTCTGTCGATCCTCTGATGGCTACAACGTGCAAAGGACATATGGCGATGGTGCATCGTCCCCGAAAGTCCATCACATGGGACTCATCACACTTTAGGCATCTACCTCGGTGGTTGTCAGCTCCTGCAATCATGAATGAGGCCACCCCACCTGACAGTCCCGAGCAAGCATCAGAACATGTGCCATCGGTGCACAATCAGAGTGCATCTCAATCATTTCATACCATTCGATCTGGCCAACTAGAGCGAGTGCCTCAAGGCCTTATTGAAGACATATGACGTGACTATTGTTTGTAGTTTTTATTTAGCAATGGGGGAGATGTAGTGTTGTGATCCTCGACATCCCGTGCCGCGACCACATCACCCCCCACCTCAGGAACCTGCACTGGCTCCCCGTCGACAAAAGAATCTCCTTCAAGCTCCTGATCCACGCACACAAGGTACTCCACAAGACCGGCCTAGCCTACCTCAACAGTCGACTCTCCTTCTACGCACCCAACAGGAAGCTCCGCTCCGCAGACCTCTCCCTGGCCACCGCCATTGCTTTATGCAATTGTAAAACATTTTTCAAACCCCATGGCCTGCCAAAAGGTCATTCAGGAATCTTAGGACTGGGCCGACGAACTAGCCACCTACTTCAAAGACAAAATTAATACAATTCATGAATCATTTCCCGCAGAAACAGGCACAACTAGTGAGCCATGCTATGCTGATCCCTCCACTATAAACCCATACAGCAAAATCTAGCCGACTTCGGAACAATCACGGAGGACGAGGTAGCCAACATACTAAAAAAGGCCAAATCAGGTTCCCCCAATGACCCAGCGTCCGCACCAATTTTAGCCAAACTAGCACCTGCCCTGACTCCCACACTGACCTCTATTTTTAATATGTCCCTAACTTGTGCCTTGTTCCCCACCCCCTGGAAGGAAGCCATTGTGAGGCCAATCCTTAAGAAAAACAACGCAGACCCCAAGCAACCGGTGAACTACCGCCCCATATCTTTGCTACCACTCTTTGGTAAATCAATGGAATCTATCATCAATGCAAAACTGGTAAAATTCCTTGAAAGACACTCGCTACTAGATTCCTCACAGTCAGGATTCAGAGCTTCCCATAGCACTGAGACCACACTGATAGAGGTGGTTGATAATATCCGGCTGGCACTAGACTCCAAACAGTCGGCTATTCTCATCCTGCTAGACCTTTCAGCGGCCTTCGACACCATATCCCACAGAGTTTTATTAAAACGACTGGTGGAGATAGGTGTCGAGGGCCAAGCCCTGGGCTGGATCCAGAGCTATCTCACAGACCGTAGCTCTAGGGTCAAATCAGGACCTTTCTCATCAGATGCTATTGATAACGACAAGGGAGTGCCCCAGGGCTCAATATTAAGCCCAACCTTATTCAACGTCTACGTATCACCATTGGCCAAAATAATTAGGGACTTCGGCTTCGACACTCTGTCGTATGCTGACGATACCCAAATTCTTATAACCCTTGGCTCTGACCCAGCAGCTACCAAAGTGAGATTCAGGAATTGTATGCTAGAAATAAAAAGCTGGATGACCAACAACTTTTTAATGCTTAATGCAGGCAAATCCGAAATAATGCTTTTCGGTGCGGCCAAATCCATCTGGTCCCAAGAATGGTGGCCACCGGAACTTGGACCCTGCCCATCTCCAAAAGACACTGTTCGGAACCTGGGCTTCATCCTTGATGACAAGCTGTCCATGGCTCCCCATACGAACAAATTAGTACATACCTGTATAGGCCTCATGAGGCGCCTAAGGAAAATATTCAAATGGCAGCCCTTGTTCTATCGTAAACCATTGATTCAAGGCTTAATTACCAGCCGCCTTGACTATGGTAACGCTCTCCTTGCGGACGCAAACGAGGGCACACTAAGTAAACTGCAGACACTCCAAAACGCAGCAGCCAGACTGACCCTTGACCTACCCCCACGCACCCCCTCTGCCACTTGCCTGAAGAAACTGCACTGGCTTCCAGTCCGAAAGCGCATAAGGTTCAAGATCTGCTGCCTAGTGCACAAATCTTTGAATGGACAAGGCCCGAAATATTTAAAAAACAAACTTCAGGAATATTGCCCGGAAAGAACATTACGATCTTCAAATAAATATCTCCTAAAGACACCAAGAGTCCGCACTGTCAGAAATGGAGACAGGAGTTTCTCGAAGGTGGGCCCCATGGCATGGAACTCCCTGCCTATAGCCTTAAGATCCAATCAAAATCACAAAATCTTCCGAAAAGATCTCAAAACTCTACTATTCAAGGCACCAACATAACAACTCCTCTCTCTCCCATGACTCATATCCTCTGCCAGCGCTGTGAGACCTACCGGTGAAATGTGCGCTTTATAAAAATAATTACATACATACATACATACATACATACATACATACATACATACATACCGTCCCACGCATCCTTAGAACCACAGCCGGAGGCAGATCCTTCTCCCACTGCGCCGCCACAACCTGGAACACCCTCACCCTACGACAAACCAAAGACCTTCTAACCTTCAGGAGACAACTCAAGACCTGGCTGTTCAACCAGTTGCAACAGTACCCCCTCACCCCCCACTCCTACCCTCAGCGCATTGGAACCCTTGCGGGTATGTAGTGCGCTCTACAAATTATTATTGATTGATTGATTGATTGATTATTGATTGAGACTGTGCCCTAGGACCCTTGCGGTTCTGGGCGGTCTCAACACAGAATTAAGTACCTTGCTGGGACGTGTTCAGGTGTGATTATTACCGGTTATGAAGTAATGGGAGTGCAGTGTGTCATTGTATGCTAACAAATAAAGATGTACAATCCAGAGCTTAGTGTGAGGTGTATTCAATTGCATGCTCCCAGCCCGGGGAGGATGCTGCACAATGGTTTGCCTTGCACTGTGAACAGTCTCGGTCTCTGCGCAACAAAGGATTCACCAATCCCTACCACACACAGAGGTAGGTGCAGTGGGGTGCATGCCATCAGCGTGATTAACATGAGTAGGCTGTAACCGGCTGCGCACCTTTTTGTGCTCAGTTGTCAATGCTGGGATGGAAGCCAAATTGTGACAAAAGCCCTCGGTCTTAGCGTTCAGATTTGTGTTTGCATGCAGTGATCCATAGAACCTCTCTTGGCCCCTCTTACTGTTAGCAGACAGCACATGCAGAGCAGACATTTTCAGAAATTGACAGTTTTGACTGGCTGCCCCGGGCCACCAAAGGTGGCCACCTACGAGGGCGGCCACTCTTAGTGCCACAGGATGGCACAGACCTTAGGCGGTCTAGTGTTGGGGGGACTGGATGGTCCCCCAGTGACGTCACTTCCGGGCGAAGGGGAGGGGTCCAAGGAGGTATATAGCCAAGGGGGCGAGGGTCGAGCGCCCTCTTTGTTCCTGGTCACTGCATCGCGCTGACCCTGGCCCTCCCGGACCCCGAGCTGTTGGCTGCCCGTGCGCTGTTTTTGGGGTGAGAAGGTGCGTTTTCCGTGTTACATGGGCTGGGTCGCTGTTAGGGTGTGCGGGTCCGCATACTTCCCGGGTCCTTGTCGGGGTTTATTGTCATTTTACGGCCCTTGCTTGTGAGTGGTGGGGAGGGGGATGAGGGTGCGTCTCATGGGGCCTTGTTGCTGCTCCCGCCCTGCTGTGCCTCCGCTGGGCTCTCCTTGTTTAACGCCCTCTGGGGCTGTGTGTCTCCTCTATCCTTAGGTAGGTTGTGGTGGGGGAGCGGGGTCTGCCATTGGGGTCGCAGGATATGGGGGGCTGTTGTCACTCGCGCCAGTGGTGGGGGCTGCGTATGCCTGGCGAGTGGGCGGGGGACTTCCTCTGCCCAGCGGCAGGTCCGTGTCCCAGTGTTCCCTGCTGCGGGTGGGGGAGGCGGCCTTCGGGCATGCGGGAGGGGTGCTGTTCCTTCACGCTCCGGCAGTAATATTAGTCGGTACCTACCTGCCGGTGCCCGGTCCATGCGGAGGGGGGCTTGCCTGTGTCCTCGGGTGGCTCCTTGGTGCCATTCATGGGCTCCCGTCCTTCATCTCTGAGGGAGAGGGGGGCGGGCTGATCTGGCATCGGGCCCCCGTTTCCCCCTCTCGGCGGGAGAGGGAGTCTGTGGCGTGGGCCAGTCTCCGCTGCCTCCTCTACACTTGTCCTAGTCGCTTCGCGACGCACCGGCGGTCTGTGGACACGCTACGCTGGTCGTTGTTCCCGCTGGGCTGGCCGCTGGTCGTACGTCACGGCCAAGTGGCCGGAGGTCTGTGCTGTTCTCGCGGGCGCTTTCGCCCCACCACACCTTCTCCCTGCTCTGAGCGCGGAGGCGGGGAGGGACATTTTTATCGCTTTCATTTAAGTTTATGGGTCTTTTCTCCGAGGACCGTATCCCTAGCCGTCAGTGCGCCTAACTTTCTTTTTGGGCGCTTATGGCCACCTTCTTTTTCGCGGACTCGCGAATGCGCATTTTGGCGCATGGGCGGTCCACGAGCCCTTAAACAAACCCCCTCCCCGCATCGTTTGCCGCGCTCGTCGCCCGGCGGGGAGGGGCTGCCTGTAAAGATGAGGTTTTCCAAGGGTAAATAATCCAAAGGGAGCAGTAGATGAGAAAAGTGGATTTATTTTAAGTAAGTAGACAGAACACCACGGGAGTGCGTCCTTCCTCTCCGGAGCATGAACAGCAACTGACAAGAGAAACTGTCCATGCCAGAGAGTCAGATCGCCCTCACGAGAATGCATATTTAAATAACAATAACATAACATTAGACTTCATGCGCACCTAACTGGAAGTGTGCGCAAGAAGTCGGAATTGAAAGAAAACATACACGCATGCAAATGCGCGTGTACATTAACAATAACTTGCGCTCGTGTGAGCGCGTGTAAACACATGTGTACATATTACATCACCCTTCCCCTTTCATAAACAAATGAAGACAGTTAAGATAAATAAAAATTGTTGTACCTTGAAGGAAAAGAGCAATTACAAGTTGGTCTTGTTTGTTCAGTACACACAACATCAGTACAAAAGGAATTAGTTGACAGTATTGGATCCTGACACTGTTCAAGTCGATCTTGAGGAAACTCATTTTGTACACTTAGAGGTACAGGCTCAAAATCAGGTTCAAGAGGAAACTCTTTTTGAACACCTAAATCCTCCAAAAAATGTGAAAAGTGTAAGTCATCAGTTAAGACTTCTTTTTTATCAACTATCATTCTAGCTTGATCTGGTGTTAATTTCACCAAAACTCTCTTACTCCACCAACCTCTTTGACCAAGAAACAAAGATCCTTTTGAAGTTTTCAATACCTGTACTGGAAGAGAAAACCTGGAAAGGCCTTTCTTAACTTTCATCGGAGACTTGATCAATACCCAATCTCCTATTACAAAATCAGAATCACTTTTACATTTCCTGCCATCATAATATTTCTTCTGAGCAGCTTGCTTGAAAGCCACACTCTTGAGCATTCTTTCTTTGTCTTTACAAACCAAACATGAGTTGTCACCTTTCTTTAAATCCTTAATCCACGAAGGACACAAAGTACCATTTGGATCCCTTTTTCTTAAAAGTCTAAAGGGGGAAACACCAGAGGTCGTGTGTGGGGTAATGAGTTATGCCCAAAGTTTCTTCTTTAGAAAAACATCCACAGGAACCCTCTCAGCTAAAGCTGTCTGTATTCCTTCTTTTATGACCCTATTCATCCGGTCAACTAAACCATAGCTGCTGGGGAATACAAAGCAACCTTCAAATGCTTGATGTCATGAGACAAAAAAAATGTTTCCATACTTGTTGAGGTAAAATGAGAACCATTGTCAGTTACTACCTCCTTGGGAAAACCCTCAGTCATAAAAATTCTAGATAAAAAGTTGATCACAGCACTAGAAGAAGCTGAGGAACAAAACTCAAACTCCACCCATTCTGAGTAATAATCAACTAATACCAAAATGTACTTTTTATCATTGGGAAGTAGATCAAAGGGGCCTGCAAAATCTAATGCGACTTTCAACCAAGCTTCTTCAGGTGTTGATACATTGTGTAAAGGAAGTTTTGCAATCTTCCAGTGCTTGTCTGAAACTAGACATGTACTACAAGCATTTACCCATTTGGTAACATCAGACTCTAAGGCAGGCCACCAAAAACTTTCTTTCAACCTTCTAGCTGTCGCACCTATACCTAAATGGCCCTCATGTGCTATGTCAAAAACTATTTTCCGTAATGAAAAAGGAGGTAATGCTAAATCACCCCGCATAATTAAATCCTCAACTATAGACAGTTCTTCACTGACTTGTGCAAAAGATTTCAGAGGAGATGGTAATGACCTTTCTCTAGGCCAGCCAGTTAAAATCATGTTCTTAACAGCTAGAAGCGTAGAATCTTCTACAAACGCTTTTATCCAATCATCCTTTGTTATATGAGGAAGATCAGTGATAACATCCTCTATGGTGGTAACTACACATTCTACATCATCAAACCTTGAAGGCAAATAGTCATCCTTTAAAGACAATCTTGACAAACAGTCCGCTCTGCCATTTCGACCACCCGGAATATACTTAATAATAAAATTATACTCATGTAGGCGTGATAATAATCTTACCAACCTTGACGAAGCTTTACCTGTTCCATTGCCTGATAGTAAATGAATTAGGGGTTTGTGGTCTGAAAGAATGTCAAATTGTGTACCCCAAATAAAAGTCCTAAACTTTTCCACAGCCCAGGTACAAGCCAAAGCCTCCCTCTCTATTGTGCTATAGTTGGATTCAGCAACAGAGAGGGATCTGGAAGAAAAACCAACTGTGTTCTCTTCCCCATTCACCCATTGGGATAGGACAGCTCCTAAACCTTTTTGGCTCGCATCCACCGATAACATACATTTGTAACCAGGTGAAAATGGCGATAACGCAGGAGCCTGAAGAATTAATTTTTAAATTAATTCAAAGGCATTCTGTGCATCATCATTCCATGTAAACTGAATATTTTTCTTTAACAAAAGGCGTAATGGTTGAACCACCTGAGCGTAGTTGGATATGAATCTAGAATAATATTCCGTCATTCCCAGAAATGACCTAAGCGGATCTTTGGTATGAGGAATAGCTACTTCATCAATAGCCTTTGTAAGAGAAAAGTTAGGGCTGATTCCAGAATCTGAGATGGTATGCCCTAAATAATCTAGTGACTGAACCATAAATTTGCACTTATCTGCACCAAGTGTAACTCCAAATTCCTTGAATTTCTCAAGTACTTTCCTTAGGGTAGTAATGTGTTCATTCTTGTTTTTTGAGTAAATAAGGACATCATCCTGGTAAGCCTGAACTGAAGCAATACCAGCTAACATGTGATCCATGAACTTCTGGAATACACTAGCCGCAGAGGCTAAACCAAAGGGTAACCTAAGATATTTAAATGCACCAAAGGGCGTTATGAAGGTTGTTAGGTCAGTAGAAGGTGTGGATAAAGGAATTTGATGGTATGCCGATTTCAAATCCAGGATAGAAAAACATGTGGTACCTGCAATATTTGATAATAGATCTTGAATTTTGGGCAATGGGTGGCAGTCTATTACTATGTTTTTGTTCAGTGAGCGTAAGTCGGCACACAAACGAATTAAATTATCTTTTTTCCGCACAATAACAATGGGACTCACCCATTCAGAGGAGTCTGTAGGAGTTATGATCCCTTCTTCCACTAATTTATCAAGTACAATCTTCAAATCGGTTCTCACACTTAAAGGAATGGGCCTAGCTTTATGTACAATGGGAATGGCATTCTCTTTCAACTTTATAAAATGTTCTACCTTAGTAATCTTGCCAATGCGTGTTGTGAAAACATCTGAGAATTCATTTAGAATTTTTCCTGTGAAAGATGAAGCATCATTTGTTTCAGAACTATCAATGACATCAATAGTAACATCATTGTTGATTTGAATGGGATTTTCAGCACCAGGAACTAATTTTAAGCCCATCTTGGCTAAATCTTGCCATCCAATAATGAGTTTACCTTTAAGTGCAACATAAACTTTCGTGGAAATTTTTCTCCCAAAACCAGACACAAACTCAATGAAATACCCATACATTTCAATTTTTTGACCCCCATAACCTTTGGGAATAATATCCAATTCCTCTAATACTTTACCGGGCCAGTGTTTCTCAAACAAAGTGTCAGAAATGATTGTGACTGGTGCTCCAGAATCACCCATCATTTCTAATTTTAAATCACCAATCATAAATTCAGCTAATGGTTCTTTGACCTTTTTTTCTGAAGAATTTAAATCTACAATATCAATGTCAACAGAAAGCATCATTCTTTCCATACTATTGGAAAGAATGAGACCATGTTCAGCAGAGTCTTCATTTGAAATTTCTCTGGTATCTAGAGAACTGACTCTGACAACTCTCTTGCTTTTACACACACTATAAAAATGACCAGTTTTTCCACATTTAGTACACTTTTTGCCTAAGGCTGGGCAAATGGGACTATCGCCTAAGTGCGATTTAGATCCACACCTGTAACAATATGATGAAGTTTTGTTTTGTCTCGCTTGAAAAGGTTTCGGAAAACGTGACCTGTAAGAAATATTATTAACAGAAGCATCATGTTCAACAACATTAATAGAAGAAACGTTTTCTTGATTCAAGCAAGAAGAGGTGATGATGGACCTCTCTATTCCCTTTGCCATTATAATGACCTCAGTCAATGTTGGGTCTCTGCAACTAAGAATCCTTTCTTGTATCTTCTTATGAAAACAAGAGTAAACAAATTGGTCTCTTATATGATAGTCTAATTCTGCACCAAAGTTACATTCAGACGCTAAATTCCTGAGAACTGAAATATAGTCTTCAACAGATTCATCTGAAGTTTGTTTCTTCTTTCTAAAGTTAAATCTTTCAAGCATCACACTTGGCTGTTCCAAAAATTTCTTATTTAATCTCTGGATAGCATCTGTATATACATTCCATCCTTCACCTCCATCTGGAGGTGGAATAGTGACTGGCAAATTATTAAAAGTCTCTCGTCCAACTCTTCCCAAGAAATTATACAAAATAGCAAGTTTGCGCTTAGCTGAATAATCCTCTGCATTAATGGCTACCAAATAGTTTTCAAAAGATTTAATCCAGAGTTTCCAGGGTTCTTTAGGTTTACCCTGATGAGATAAGAAATGTTCTAATTGAAAAATTTCTTGTTTTGCCATTATAAATAATGGTTTTAAAATTGTAAAAATGAGATTTAAGTATTTCTTTTACTTAAATTGTTAATTAAAAATATATTACTCACTTTTCTTTGAGTGAAGTATAAATAAGGAAGAAAGAAAGAAAATAATATTTCTTTTCAGACTTACAGTTCCTTTAAAGAGAAGAATTGTCCTTCGGATTGTTTTTGAAGCCAGTAAAATCGTTTTCAGAGAAAAGATCGTGCTCCAGTTCCCTAAACAAGCAGGAAAAGGTGAACAGCCAATCGTTTCATTTGGGGGTGTGGCCGCACGAGGAAAACCCAATTAGACGAGGTCTTTGTAAAGCAGGCAGTTCCCCTTCTGAGAAACGACAGTCGGAGGCTCTGAGCTGAATCACGTGTTCCTTTTCCGGTTGTAAAGCTTAACCAGAGAGAGGGAGCAGTTGAAGGAGCAGATCGAGAGAGGCCTGAGAGGCACAAATAAATGGTGATGTTTGTTGAATCCACAAAAATGCCGAAAAACGTCGCCAATTGTAAAGATGAGGTTTTCCAAGGGTAAATAATCCAAAGGGAGCAGTAGATGAGAAAAGTGGATTTATTTTAAGTAAGTAGACAGAACACCACGGGAGTGCGTCCTTCCTCTCCGGAGCATGAACAGCAACTGACAAGAGAAAATGTCCATGCCAGAGAGTCAGATCGCCCTCACGAGAATGCATATTTAAATAACAATAACATAACATTAGACTTAATGCGCACCTAACTGGAAGTGTGCGCATGAAGTCGGAATTGAAAGAAAACATACACGCATGCAAATGCGTGTGTACATTAAAAATAACTTGCGCTCGTGTGAGCGCGTGTAAACACATGTGTACATATTACACTGCCTCAATGCCCTCCCGCGGTCCAGGGGGTGGGCTTGTCCATGTCTTTTGGGTACTGGGTTTTTCGAGGTTTTGTGGCACGGTGCACGCTTAGGTTTTAACCTTATTAGTAGGACAACAGTGTCACTTCATTGGTACGATGCCCCCTTCGTTGTGTTACTGCAGGGAGCACTTATTATGTGTCAACGATGTTGCGAGGGGGGGTTGAGGGCTTGGGGGAATATTACGTTTTGTTTTGTCTTACAGCAGGAGAGCGGCAAAGAGAAGGTAGACAAACACGAAGTGAACGGGGCAGTGTTGGGTGGTGGGGGGGCGGGCATAATGAATTGATCACTTTTGGTTTTTATCACTGCTGGACTTCAGCAAGAGGAACTGTAGTGTTCACCAAAAGGAAGACCCGAACACAGGGTGGTGAACTCCAAATGCCATTTATTTTAAAGTATACACTGCCGTGACCTCAGCCACAGCCTCTCGAACTCCTGTCGCCTCAGAGTGTCCCCGGCGCTCGCCTTGGAACGCTGGTCGCGGTGGCATTCTAAGTGATGTCACCGCGAGCAGCACCATCACATGCGGAGCCGCCGGGGGTGGCAGAGAGAGGGAGATACCACACATCCCCCTTCCCCGCAGAAACAGAAAACATTAGGTAGAACCAAAAACAGGAATCTGAAATGTAGGAAAGGCTTACAGCTTACATTAAGCAGCAATGTCATAGGTTACATCATTACATATTGGTTGAAATGCCTGGGAGGTCTGATCACTCTCCTGTTAGACCTGAGACCTGGGAGAGGGACGCCTGACGGCCTCCTGCTGGCGAAACCGCTATCCAGTCTAGGACCACTCTCCCTCCCCCTTGCACCTTCAAGGCCTTCTGCTGGAGGGTGGTACTTTACAACCCTCCCCAGGTTCCATATTTTCCCTTCTTGGGTTTTGACTGCATTCTTGAAAAGTTTTGTGATCTTTGTGGGACTGCTGTAGTCTGACCAGCTTGCCTTCCCTGTGGGAGCTCTGATTTTGATGTTATCCCCTACTTTGAAACCAACCTCCCGTGTGGCCTTGCGTTGGTCGTAACCTTCCTTTCTCACCTTCATGGCTTGTTCTTGCTTCCTCAGACTGTCCCTTTCTCTGGCTCGGTCCGACCACCCCTTGTGCCATTCCATCCACCCCGGGGTAAGCTTAGTGTTGGGTGTCCTTGCGCGGAGCAGTTCGAACGGGGTGACGCCTGTCGACTGATGCGGCGTGAACCTGTATGCCTCCAGACGCCTCCACACCTCCTCTTTCCAACTTATGCCATTGGCCTTGGCCAGCTGGATGCTCTCCTTGATGGTTTTATTAAAACGCTCGACCATGCCATTGGTTTCTGGGTGGTACAAAGCGCATCGCTTATGTCTGATGCCTCTTTCTCTCAGGAAGTCCTCCATCTCTTTCGAGCATAGTTGCACCCCGTTGTCGGTGAGGATGTTGCTGGGGAGCCCCTCACGGATAAATACTTCCTGCAAAAATCCGATGACGGTTTTTGTTGTGACTTCATTGACGAGTTTTATTGCCGGCCAACGAGAGTACAGATCCACGAGCACCAAGATGTAAGGTGTCCGCAGTTCCCCGGACAACGGGCCCAAAATGTCCAAAGCCAACTCGTCCCAAGGTCCAGACGGGGGCGGCCTACACACCATGGGTGGTGTCTGTTGCTTCAAGACCTTGTCACTATTGCAGCACGGGATGCACCCCCTGATTCTTCTTTCCGTGATCAGGTCCATGTTCGGCCACCAATAGCTCTCCCTGAGTCTTTGCTTGGTTTTAGTGATTCCCAAGTGCCCTTCGTGAGCTATCTCGACCAGGTTGTTTCTCACACTAGCTGGTGGGACAAGTCTAGTTCCCCTGAACAGGCATCCATCGACAATGGTTAACTCATCCTTTACAGCCTGGAAGGGCCGCAGGTCTTCAACACGTTTGTCCTCGTGCTTCCATCCACCTCTCACCCTTCTGCAAACTTCTTCCATGGTCTTGTCCTCATCTTGTGCCTTTCTCCACGTTTCTTCTCCCAACGCCTTCTGGATGGTGCAGACATTCTCAACCATGAATCCTTCTTCATCTTCATCTGTTTTGTCTCGCATTTCACTCGCTTCTTTTTCACTGACAAGCCTGGACAGACAGTCGGCTGCAAGGTTTTGTGTTCCCGGAACATACTCGACATTGAAGGTGTACTCCTGGAGACTGACCACCCAACGCCTTATCCTACTGGAGATGGCATCCAAACCCTTCTTGCTGAACACTTCTACCAACGGTTTGTGGTCGGTTCGGAGGGTGAACTGCGTACCCCACAGGAAGTCTCTGAATTTGCCTACTGCCCAGGATACCGCCAATGCTTCCTTTTCAATGACCGAGTAGTTGTTCTCAGATTTTTGGAGTGACCTTGAGGCGAAGGCCACCGTTTCTTCTCCTTCCACACCTTTCTGGGTGAGAACCGCTCCCAACCCTTTTGCACTTGCATCAGTGGTGAGGATCGTTGTCCGGCCGGGAATGTAGGACTTCAAACTAGGGGCTTCTGCAAGAGCTCTCCTTACATCCTCGAATTCGCTCTGGCAGTCTTGGCTCCATTTGAACTCGCTTTCTTTCTTCAGTAACAGCCTGATGGCGTAAGTCCTGCCAGCTAGGTTTCTGATGAACTTGCCATAAAACTCCAGCATCCCCATGAATGATTTGATCTCGTCTTTGTTCTTGGGTGGTGACAAATTCACAATGGTGTCTTGAAGCTCGACCTTAGGACGTATGCCTCCTGCTGTAATCTTGTGACCCAGGAAATCCAACTCGGCACAGCTAAAAACGCATTTGTCCTTCTTCACGGTAAGACCCTGGGACAAAAACCTCCTCAGTACACATCTAAGTCTCTGATCATGCTCAACTTGGTTCTTTGCGAACACCAGTACGTCATCCTGGTAGCACATGACGCCCGGGATGCCCTTTAGGATGTTGCCCATGATTCTTTGAAAGACGGCAGCCGCCGAGACTAGGCCGAAAGGCATCCTCTTGAACTTGTAAGCGCCCATGGGTGTCACAAAAGCAGTGAGTTCTTGAGACTCCTCGTGAAGTTTTATCTGGAAATAGGCCGAGGTGAGATCGAGGGTGGAAAACACCTTGGCACCCTCAAGCATGCTCATCATTTGGGTGATGTTCGGCAAGGGGTATCGGTCAACGACGACCTCTTTGTTGAGTGCCCTCAAATCAATGCAGAGCCGGACTGACCCATCCTTTTTCTTCGCTGCCACGATGGGCGCCAACCATTCGGTCGCTTCTACAGGTTCGATAACTCCTGCCTTGCACAGTTTTTCAAGCTCAGATCTGACCTCCTCCTGAATGGCTATGGGGAGTCTTCTGACTTTTGCTACGACGGGCTTGGCATCCTTCTTCAATTTGATTTTGTGGCAGTAGTTCTTCAAACACCCAAGCCCTTCTCTAAATACTTCTTCAAATTCTCTTGTGAAATTAGCCTCACCCTCCTGTATCTCCTGTATCAAAATTTGGGGATTACTGTTGGGATTGAGGTACACCCCTAACCCCTTTTGTGCACGCCACCCCAAAATGTTATCACCTACAGTGGACACATATACCTTTGAGACAGTAGACCTGTTTCTGTACTCGATCTTGCTTAGGAAGTACCCTTTCATGGAGATGGGGCGCCCCGCATACCCTCCTGGTCTCAGGTCTAACCTCCTCAAGATTATTCTGCCTTTAGACACACGTGAGAACTCATTTGCATTAATGATAGTTATACGAGAACAAGAGTCAAACAATGCGTCTATCTCAACATTCCCAACTTTTATGGTGTCCTTGGGACTTTCAACTTGTTCCTCTTCTACCTGTGCTGTAACTTCTTCACACAAGGGGTTTCTGGGACCTGGCGCCTTCAACTCTTGTATTTGCACCACAAATTCGTCGCTCACCACATTTGTTCTGTCCCTACTCTGCCTACTGGCCCCCTGCCCACTCTTGCAGTATTGCTTAAAATGGCCCTTCTTACCACACTTGTTACACGTGAACCTGAGGGCGGGACATTCCTTGTCGTTGGCCAGGTGCCCTTGCTTTCCACACCTGTAGCAGGTACCCTTGTATGACCCTCCCGGCCTGCCTTCCTTCTGCTCCTTGCCCACTGCCTTCTGACCTTTAACTACCGACACAGTCTCGCTGTCAGTCACTACCTCACTGACATTGGTCCTTTCATCATTCTTCTTCTCCCCTGCATCTTGCTTAATCTCCTTGACGCACTGTAACATGTGCTCAACCTGCTTAGCTATGATTAGGACCTCTCTCAAAGGTGGGTCATCCTTAAGCCATAGCTCCTCACGCACACGCTCCATCCTGCAGGTCAAAACAAACTGGTCCCTTATCCTCTCCTCGCTTGCTCCCCCAAACTTGCACGTTGCAGCTAACTTCCTCAACTCAGACACAAAATCTTCTATAGACTCCCCCTCCTTTTGTGCCCTCTTGCCAAAATGGTACCTCTCCATTATGGTGCTGGTCTTGGGGAGGTAGTGCAAATCTAACTTCTTGAGACTAATTTCAAATTCATTCAGACCTCTTGCCTCCTGTGCCCCTAAATCCGGCAGATGGTCCAGGACTTCCTCTCCCTCAGCGCCCAAATAATAGGCTAGTAATGCAACCTTCCTTTCAAGACCTAAGTTGGGCCCACAAACAGTAGCGTAATTGAGGAACACCTTTTTCCATTTTTTCCACAGGATGGTGGGATCTCCTGGGTTAGTCAAAAAGAAAGGTGGAGGGGTCACACTTTGCATATTTAATTCACAATCAGCAGAGGGAAACTTTTATACTTAAAATGCACCTACCCTCCGTATAACTAACAGCGTACAGTGGGAACCTGAAGGTAGGCCAATTAACAGTGACTACAGAGAAGGGTGAGCTACCAGTGAGGACCTTTACACAGGAGAGGAAGTGCCTAACCAACCCTGCGCACCTCCAATTTCTAACTCACATATGCAGAAAGATAAAATCTGCCCCTCGAAAATTCAATAATATGCTGTGAGGTTCTGAGACAGTGATGTTTCCTTTGTGCAATATGTCAGGACAGTACTCCAATCAACATAGTCTCATGCTGTGTTCTCAATGGTGCAACCAACTGATGTTTTTCCACTGTACACACTGCGCTGCCAACTGCCCCACAGTCATGCAGGCAAGAGGCTAGGATTATTCTGACAAAGAACCCTGTCCTGCTGCGCTCGTAGGCTCCTTTCCCTTTCCACGTCGCGCTCCCAAAGGTCTCTGGGTGTTTTACCACGTTCTTCACAGCAGCCAAAGCCCCTTCTTCTTCCTCGCAGCGCTGGTAAATACGCGTCAATAACAATCCAAACTGCTTTGTTACAGGAGAGCACTTCAGTTCCTATACTCCTCACTTCATACGCTGCCCAGTGAGAACTTCCCTTATCAGTATGCCAAAAGTCACACTCCACTATGAGGGTACATCAAAGAAGGCCAGGCTTATACTCGCCCCAATGGCGACAACATGCAACGCTGCCCTAGTGAGTTGTAAAAAGTCACATTTGGTCGCACAACACGAGGGCGGAAGACCGGAGTCAGAAAGGATTTCACGCGCCCCTGTGGTGTTTATGCCAACCGCTTCTTAAATAGCGTGTAGGGGGGGGACGCGCGATCACAGCCTTTACTTCAGAGAGAAAAAAAAAATGTGACAGGAGGCTCGAGCGGAGCTTGCGCCAATGTCTTAGACAGTTCCTTTAGGGATAGTTTCCTCCCCGTCAGCCAGGCTGATGTACATTAAATTCTTGTCAGTTTCAGCGCGTATGAATGCTGCGCTAGAGTCAGGCAGACCTTCGAAGTGCTGCTAGGGTGCGCGCTGAGGCACGAAAGGAAGTCACCTTACTTTGTTAGCAGGTCAGAGCAGTTCTCTCGGGTCACCGTTATTCGTCGCTTAAACTGGAGGCTCACAACGACGCCTGCTTCCATTCAAGATTCTCAGCTGTGAACCTTGATCCTTCGTTTCAGCAGCTGCAGTCCCGATTTCCTTCCTTTGCGTGTTGAGGTCACGGGCTTTTAACCCTCGTCGCCAGTGTAGTGTTCACCAAAAGGAAGACCCGAACACAGGGTGGTGAACTCCAAATGCCATTTATTTTAAAGTATACACTGCCGTGACCTCAGCCACAGCCTCTCGAACTCCTGTCGCCTCAGAGTGTCCCCGGCGCTCGCCTTGGAACGCTGGTCGCGGTGGCATTCTAAGTGATGTCACCGCGAGCAGCACCATCACATGCGGAGCCGCCGGGGGTGGCAGAGAGAGGGAGATACCACAGGAACACACATCGTGGTGGAAATCACATGAGTAAATTGGCTTTTCACACTGTGGTCAGTGGGCCGGCAATAAGGGAAACAGTTGCTGCATGATTGTTCGCCAGGAAGTTCTGTTGTCATTGTAAATTTTGTCATATTTATCTTACTTTTGCTTGTACAGTGTGTGCTTGCTGTGCTTCTGATTGTGTGCCTTCAGCCTGCATTGCTTCGACGCTATGGCATGCTAATTTTGTTTGTTCTATTCCTATAACAGTTCTCTCATGAATCGAAACTGGTTATATTGTACAGTGCTCCGACACTTTTGGGTAAAATCCGTGAATTTTAAAAGGTACACTAAATATTAAATACAAATAAATTAAATAAGGGCAATATTATTGGTACAACCGCAAGTAGTTGCACATATGTAGTGTCTATTTTATGCATAGCTAATGCGGTACACCCCTGTATAGGTCACGGATGAGGTAGTTGATGGGTGAGTTGAACATAATTTATTCTTCTTACTGTGACGGGGCTCTATAGGGGTCAGGGAGTCGAGTATTAGGTCAGGAGTAAATTAGGGAGCTTATCCTATAAGGTTGAGTTGACGTAAACATCTATGCTCCTTTTGAGTTTGTATTTACATACCATATTTATGCAGGGCAGCCTGCTATACTTACAACTTTATATCCTTTTGCTTCCCCAGTCTGTCTGTGTTTTTCACCCATGCCATGTCTACACATACCCAGGGAGCTCTTAATCTAGCTGTGGTTATGTGAGCAAGGGTAACTTTTACTTGCAGTTAGACAACCATACCGAGCAGGTTTTGCCAACAGCCATACCCTCCCCCCCCCCCCCCCCCCCCCCCCCAAAACGCATGGATTTTAATCCGCAATATAAGTCTGGCTGCACAATGCATACAGAAATCACATTGTGGGCTGACTATGTACAATTTTATAATAATTCTTTATTGCCGAGATATTCTTTTCGACATGCGTCTGCCACAACACATGTAGGACGTCAGGAGCCTCTAATTGCAGGGTTATTACTGTGACATAGCTTTTGCTGCCACTAGGTAGAGCTCTTTACACCGGGCAACACACTGCTGCTCTCCCATCGTCAATTTTATTCCAGTGGTTATTGTTGCTCATTGTGATTAGTATTGCACTCGTAAGGATACCATGGCATTCTGTACTCTGTTACTAGTTGGTGTATATTGAACGAATAGGCATTGATCATGCCTTAGGAATCTATATTTATGGGGAGATGTCGTGTCAATTATACGATTACATGCCGGAGGTAATACAACGCCATGAGGTATCGGTCAGAGGAGGACGTCGTCGATCACTTCATAGCAGGCCACGAAGTGCCCCGTGTTGTGGTTTGGCATGTGTACAAAGTAGTAAATTGATGGTGGTGCATGCCTTGTATTGCAATTCTTTTATCGTCAAGGTTCTTCATGGCGTGTAAGGTCCACACAAACGCTCTGTAGGGGGTGGGTATATAGCATATCCTATGAATTAGATCTGTTAATACTGATGGTTATTATCATCATTGATCAGTTAAGAGCGCATTATTGGTGTTGTCCGAAATGCTGCCTTCATCTATCATTTCTGGCTTGAAGTGCTGGGACGATGGTAACCATGCTATCAATGAATCATACGTTTAACCGGATCAGTGCGGGCCTATTAGGATGATTTGGCTTTGCATAAGGATATTAGTGTATGAACTCATATCATCTGAAGGCCGATTTCTTGGGGAGAGAGCATAGTTTTTAACCAATCAGTAAAGCGATGAATGACTGAACTAATCTTCATGTCCAGAGGCCCGCCGCCGATTAGTCTGTTAGTTTATTATGCAGAGGTGAAAGGAACTTGGTTTGCAGGTCTCTGCAGCTCAATGCTCCTGGTGTTGGTTAGCACGGACTTTGCCCGATGGGGTCAGAACGCTTCACAAGGGGGACTGATCAGATACTCCGATAGGTGATGTCAGTACAAACGCTGACGCGAAGTCACGCAAAGCAAAGTGACTATATGAGCGGACAGTAGAAGAGGTTTTAACTGGGGATTACAGGAGGGGAATGGGTCATGTGTGCTATTTACCATAGCATATATAGTACAAGTGAGGTACATTCATGGCAGACAGTCAATCTTAAGAACAAACGTTATGGAGGCATTGGTGCAATTTGTGCACGCACCAGATCAAAACAGACTGTAAGAGGTAGCAAGCTGTGTGTTACCAGATCTGGTGACAGGTGCATGCGGCAAAAGAGGACTATTCTCAGTCAGAGGGCTAATACTGCAATAATAGGTAGACTCTCAAGGCATCAGAACTCTTGGGTAGACATCCCCAGGCCAGAGTCAAGGAGAGGAGGATTTCGTTAATGAATGGTCTTCCTTCATATAATAAAGAGAACAACTTTAATTGTTGAAATGCGCAGGGAATGCGGACAAAGTGTGCTCGTAACTCACAACTGGCTTGGGTAGCGTGTGGGGCATTGAGGGCCATGTCTCATTGCAGAGAATGCAGATTGGTGGATCGGGTGGAGAGCTTTTAATGAATGTTTCTGTCTCTAATGCAGGGTCAGCGCAGGAGAACCGCAGACCCACATGGGGGGGCTGCATGAATTATCAACAGGTATAAGGATCATAGCACACTGGAAGTGTGTTAGGGTCTGGGATTCCCATGTTCTCCTCAGCTGTCGTTACTATCCGCGGTGTGGGACTCGTGCTGGTTTCTCTCATGAAAGTAATACATGGATAGTTAACTGGGAGCCGGGGCATATTAGGTAGCCCTGTGCAGTATTTGGATGTTCTCTCTTACTGTTGAGTTTGGACAATGTGTTTTACAGTGCAATAAATGGGGTGTTTTTCTCTGGACGCAGTGGCAGAACAAGGGCTAATCATGCATTTCATGTGATAGATAATGGTAAAAGGGTTTTCATCTAAACAACTCGTTGTTTTGTGCATATCATTCACCCCATGTGCGATAAAGGAATATGTTCGTTAGTCCAGCGACGGTTGCGCAACTAAGGGGCGCTGATCCTGGAGATCAAATAAGCAATGACTTACTTGTCATCCCTGGTTGGGGGCTGTTTTCCTGGATTTGTTCTTTCTTTCACTAATGCACAAGTTTCGCGCCAGAATGGTGAGTCCACGCCTAGCGGGCTGGCATCACCTTGAGTAGGTTAGGTGGGAATGGAAGCAGGATGGCCAAGGCGTGCCCCGGGCTCGGAACCTGAATGCTGTTCCTGGTTAATTTCTCTTGGGGGGCAAGGTGACAAGGTTCTGACTTCTGGTAGGGGAGAGTAGAAGCAGTGTTAAGTACAGCGGTTGCGCAACTACTGGGACATCCATATACTTCAGTCTTAATTGCGCTCAATTACCTTATGCAGCCACTGGCCTCAGAGCATAGGGACCCACAGGGGTAGTGGGCAGACTGGTTTGGTAATCTTAGGGGCCATGGGTCTTTTGGGTAAGCACGACCAGGGCCCGCTCTAAGTACAGAGGATGGTGGTCATCAGCTTTTTGCCCAGGGCAACATTTCACAGTTTGCTCCTTCTGACACACTGCTACTTACTCTGGGATGGGTCTTTTCGTGTAATGAGACGTATTAGAGAGCTCTTTAGGCTAAGGCGGGCGCAGCAGGGGCCTGGGTTAACCAGATCAGGCTGGCTCCGGAGCTTGTCAAGTTATGTATTGGCCAATGGTGCGCTGCACCAGGAGTGACAGCTTAGTACTGCATCTATTTCACAGGTTCATTAGGGAACCATCTTTAGCAGCGGCGGCTGGGCACATGGGTAATGGTGTGGCTCCGTCCAGTTCGCCCAGGGATTGGGCGGGCCAGGTCAGGAGCTGAAGGCCGGATACGGAGTGGAAGAATTTCTTAACCACGTAGGTGCAATGCACTTTCAGCAGTCATGCATGCTAATTTTCTGCATACACTGGTTAAGGTTAGGAATTATGCAGTTAGGGGCTAACATATTTCTGCCTTTTGGATCAAGGTGCGTGAGTAAGTTAGTTACAGGAGTGGGCGATTTTGCCTTTTAAGTGCAGAAATGGAGGGGATAGGGTTCCTTTTCAGTCAACACCGGAACGCAGTGCAGGCACAGTTGAGAGGTTCATGGACTTTACTCAGAGGTTTTCTCCTTTTCTCCTGACCAAATGGTTTGACTGTTACCTGTCGCTCCAGTTAGACAAAGCATTCAACGAGATTGTCAGCTAACAGTATGGTCAGCATGAGAGTGGCCGCCTGGCTGTCCCTTTATAGGGGGGTTTATCCCCAGTAGGTCTAAGTAAGGGTTGTGAGGACAGATGTCGGACAAGGGACTCCATGCCTCTGGCAGTAGAGCGGCTGACTTGATAGGGGCTTGTTGGTTGCTGGTCAGCCAGCTGTCCAGAGTAAGAAAGAATGGGGGGATGGAGCACTAGAAGGACATCTTCAGAGCACAGTTTGCAGTTAGTTGAGAAGTTCAGGGAAATTACTGTTAGTTCCCTGCCCGGAGGAGCGGCTGAGCTTATAAGAAAGTTGGGTGCGGGGCAGCACTGCGGTCCTGAGGAGGAGAGGTCATGTCCTTGCTGGAGCCGAGGGAGGCCGGTGAATGCACAGTCTGTAGTTCATTATGTCTATGGCATCTAGGATAAGGTGGACAGTGTCGGCCGACATACTTTGGAGTAACTTGAAGCATAAGGGATTTTGGGCCCGATGTAGGTGGCCGTTTCAGGCCATTTACCGACCGGTAACGGCCGATTTTGGCCGTTACCGATCGGTAAATGGCCAATCGGTATGTAGGGGCCTAAATCCAAGGCCACATGTAGGTAAATCTACATTTACAGAATCGGTAAAATTACCGATTCGGTACAAAACCGAATCGGTAATTTTACCGATTCTGTAAAATCCATATGTAGGTGGGACTCTTCTGAGTCCCAAAGGCCTTAACGAATCGGTATTTTACCATGAAATCCAACTTCATGGTAAAATACCGATTCCGGTGTGCATGCACACCTATGCCATGTGGCAGGCAGACCTGCCCCTAGGGCTTGTATGCCTGCCACATGGCACCCAATCCTGTTTAGGGGGTGCCAGGGGGTGTCAAAGTGACACCCCCTGCACCCTTGTGAAATTCGGTATTTACCGATTTGGTAAATACCAAATCGGTAAAGCCTATTGATTCCTATGGGCTTTGAAGCCCATAGGAATCAATAGGCTTTACCGATTCGGTATTTACCAAATCTGTAAATACCGACTTTTGCTGATTCGGTAAAAGGGAACATCTGGATTCCCTACATACCCACCCCTCACATTTACCGATTCTTCATTACCGAATCGGTAAAATTCGGTAATTTTCGGTAATGAAGAATCGGTAAATGTTACTTACCTACATCTGGCCCTTTGTTTTATAAGATTTGGGTTGCTACATACTAAATGCACTTGGGGCTGTTATGAAGGCGGTGTTCATTTATCCAAAGTGGAGATGGCGATCTTTTGCTTGATTAGCGGAGGCACTGGTAGCAGCAGGTTGTAACTAATAGGAAGCTAGTTTGTGGGGGGACTCTGGGGCGGTGGCCACACCCAGAGCCATGGCGGAGTTACAGGGCGATCCAATGCAGGAAGGTACAGAAGGGTACCCTCTACAGGAGCACCGGAAGGGTGTGCGAGCAATCTATACCCTGGGAGATCCACGGTGGGATCCTGGAGGAGTGACGGCGCCCCGTTAGTCCTTCGGGCGGTTGTGGACTTGAGCAACCAGGGGTTGCCTACAACGCTCTGCCCCCCGGAGGGGGAGGGGCGTGAGTAAAGGGTGGACTGGAGGTCCGCCGGGGGGAGGGGTTAGACCCTCCCCCAAGATTGACAATGCCCCGACGGTTAACACCACGGGGGTTATGGCTCATCAGGTGGGCTGGTCGCAAGGGGCGGCCTGCTCTTGGATCCCCCATAAGATAACCCAACATGTTGGCATAATGTACATGCTAATAAAGCTGCAACAACTTTCTCCAACAACTCAAGGTGTGGTGTTTGTTATTTGGGAAAGTTGGCAGAGGAGCGGCCTGGGGTATGGGCCGATATTGGCACTAACACTTTGTGACTGATTGCAGTATGCTTATATCTGTCAGTAACAAGCAGCACTTGGCAGTCACAGTTGCAACCTTGGAGCACATGCACATAGCACTGCATACTGCTAGGAGGAAGGAATACCCCTTTGGCACCTCACATGGATTTGGAATGTGTGTATCACGATTTGCGATATTTACTGAGACATTCAGTTCGATACAGACCTGGTGGCGATGGTTACTGAGGCTTTCAGTTTGATACAGACCTGGTGGCGATGGTTACTGAGGCTTTCAGTTCGATACAGACCTGGTGGCGATTGTTACTGAGGCTTTCAGTTTGATACAGACCTGGTGGCGATGGTTACTGAGACATTCAGTTTGATACAGACCTGGTGGCGATGGTTAATGAGACATTCAGTTCGATACAGACCTGGTGGCGATGGTTACTGAGACATTCAGTTCGATACAGACCTGGTGGCGATGGTTACTGAGACATTCAGTTTGATACAGACCTGGTGGCGATGGTTACTGAGACATTCAGTTTGATACAGACCTGGTGGCGATGGTTACTGGGACATTCAGTTTGATACAGACCTGGTGGCGATGGTTACTGAGACATTCAGTTTGATACAGACCTGGTGGCATTTGATACAGACCTGGTGGCGATGGTTACCGAGTCATTCAGTTCAATACAGACCTGGTGGCGATGGTTACTGAGACATTCAGTTCAATACTGATCTGTTGGTGATGGTTACTGAGACATTCAGTTCAATACAGACCTGTGGTGCAATACTGTGGGCCAGAGTGTTTTGCATTGAATGACTCTCCCTCTTTTACAGATTCACAACAAACTCACTCTTTCAGGAGCCTCAGGGTGTCCTGCCGCTTCTGCCTGGAGTTGTTGGCCAAGATGGTCCGGAAGGTTTGGCGGTGGATCTCCCAGAGCTTCACGTGACCTATTGCTGACCAAGAGAGAGGACAAAAGTAATCTGTGCATCTGGAGTGCAGGGCTTTAACACAAGAGCGGATTTTCAAATCGAATTGCAAGAAACATTGCACTGCAAATGACCAGTTTTACTGAAGCTTTGGTATTCCTAAGGCGGATAGGAGTACAACTGTTGTATCACTGGAACAATAGAAATAAAGGGAAATGCAGTGCTTTTAAGATTCAATGCATGCATATGATAATAAGAGCTTCTATGCAATATGCAGACAATATCGATTCCACTGTAGGGTGTATCGTGAAGATTAATGGCATGCAATTAGAAGCGATGGACCTGGCTGGATGAAAACCACCCTGCATCTAAATATATCTGAATCCTACAGGTATTGCCCAAGATGCTCAGGTTACTTTTAACCTGAGGTTACTTAACCGGAGTATTACGCATGGAGTACCTTATCCTAACTATACAACGCCTTGAGAAAGCACCTAAAAATGTTGTGAGTCCATGCGAAACATGTCACCTAAATCTTTTCAACAAATAAAAAATGGATATAACTACCTTCTTAGAAGATTTTTTCTTGAAATCCAATTGTTAGATATATTAAAATAAGAAGGCTAGGTCTCGAAATGCAATGAACTCCTGTTAAAATTGTTTTCGGCGCTCAAGCTCTCTTAAGTGGCATAACCTGGCATGACATGGCATAGAATGGCATATCAACATGACATGACAAATCGCAGCGGAAGACTTTTAGTAAAGTTTGCCGAGTCAGATAAATGTAATTAATTTTATGCATAGAAGTACAAAGTTCCCTAAATATATCCCTAATGCAACAAGTTCGGTGCATCATGTTTCAGGGATTTATTTGCTGGCCGCCCTTCTTTTCATTCTAAGACCCTGAAAGTGTCTCACGATCTGTGGGTGGACTTCAAGGTGACTTCAAGGTGACATAAAGGAGACAGAAAGGAGATGCTGTGTCCTGGCAGACTTCAGGGACCACTAAAAGGAGAAGAAGCAGAACCCTGCCAAAGCAAGGTAAGCCGCAGACATACCCACCCCGGCGCAGCAGCAGCAAAGGTCCCTCTGCCCCACGCAGCCCACTTGTTTACGCTTGTTTTAATACTGTGTCAACTTCACAATTACCACATCTGTGAAACCTTTTTTAAAATCTGCACAGCGGTTGAGCCATCAGCCATCAATCTTGCATACCATGGCAATACAACCTAATCCCTTATTGGGCGCAATCACAAAGATTTTACAATGAGTAGTTATTATGGTAAACAACGTTTACCACGAATCTTTCTCCCCGCAGGGAATCACAACGCGGTAGTTACAACGACTGCCTTGTGATTCCGCATACCAATACTCCGCAAGTCGGAACAACGACTTGCAAAGGAGGGGGGGGGGGGAGGCGTTGGATTTAAAATCCAACACTTTCCCTATTGTCCGCACAGAGTGGAGTTGGAATAGTAAATTATACTATTCCAACATCCAGTGCCCTCCCTCCACAAGTCGTTATTCCGACTTGCGGGGTAATGATATGCGGAATCACAACGCGGTCGTTGTAACGCCGCGTTGTGATTCCCTGCGGGAGAAATACAGTGGGATATTAACATACATTCAGTTATTATAATTTAGTCCTGTCTTAGGAGTGAATTACGTCTCAAATTCTAAGCCTGACTGGAACGCCTTTCTCTGTGAGTTGCTACATCACAGTCCTTGCTTAAGTCAAACTTACTTGTATTATTCAAGGAAAAAAAAATACGAATCTGGTCCGGATATCTACAAGTATTTTATACCTAAGACAAGAGGAAAATATAACTACTAACAGAAAATGAACTATGCGGATCTGTCAAATCCCTAAGACACGGGTAAAACATAACTACTAAAGGAACATAAACTTTGTGAATCTGGCCTGGATGCATAGGAGTATTCCACCCCTAAGACAAGGGTAAAACATAACTACTATTTAGAAATCAACTTTGTGAATCTGGCCTGGTTATCTAGGAGTACTTCATAACCATGACAAGAGTAAAATACAACTACTAATAGAAAATACATTTTGTGAATCTGGCCTCATTACCTAGGAGTACTACATACCTAAGACAAGGGTAAAACATAACTACTAAAGGAACATAAACTTTGTGAATCTGGCCTGGTTGCCTAGGAATACTGTTAAATCTAAGGTTTTGTACCTTACATCTTCCCTGTTTCTCCGCTTCTGCTGCTCAGCCAGTGTGAATTGTATGGGTGGAATGTTGGTGTGGATGGTAATGTCATTGGAATGTGTGGATTGCTGTGAGGTGCTGTGTCAGTGGATCCTGGGCTGAGCAGCAGAGATGCTGCTCCTGGTGGGGCCTCATCTACATCTTTACTGGAAAACCTACTTAACATCTAAGAACAATAAACGTATTCATCTGTAACCTAACCATGTCTTCTGGAACTCCTTCCTGCGATACAATATAAATAATACCCCATGTCTAAGACAAGAGTAAAACTTAACAACTAATAGGGAATAAACTTTGTGAATCCATCCTGGTTTCCTAGGAGTACCCCATACCTAAGACAAGAGTAAAACATGGCCACTAAAATGAGATAAACTCTGAGAATCTGACCTAGATACTTAGAAGTAATCCATACCTAAGAAAAGTGTAAAACATAACTACCAATAGCAAATGAACTATGAATCTAGCCTGGATGCCTAGGAGTATTTCACACCTAAGACCACAGTAACACAACTACTAATAGAAAAACGCTTTGAACCGTAGCAATCATAACCAGCACAATGTTTTTCTAAGTTATTTACCTGCAATAGCACACACTTCTATGCTTATCTAGTGCAGGGAACCTGAGGTTTTTCCCTCTTAGTTTGTAATGAATGAAGTAGTGATATAGTACTTAATGTCTTTTCAGAGAAAATATGTTTTTGTAAAGCTATATAAAAGTGAACTATTGCGAAGGGAGGTTTGCATACACATATGAAGGGGAACGAACGGGAGGTAGTATTTTGGTCAGCTGGAAAGTTTGGCTTGAACAATTCGTTGAACAAAAATCTTTGAAAAATATTTGCTAGGTAATTTGTTTCGAAAGGTTATCAAACTCTGCTAGGAAAATGTATATATTTGTAATTTGCGGCAATGCACCATAATTACCACGAAACTACCGGATCACCATGTGCTAAATGTAAAAAGGGAAAGAAAATTATATTCAAGCAGGTAAACGCTAACATAAACTTTTAGTTGTCGGAAAGTCATCCTTTTTGCCATGATCATCCTGACTTTTTGACTGATACTGGTGGATACTGACTCTGAATGTGCTAACCAGGCCCAGGGCGCGTGCTCCGTTTAAAAGGTGATTGATAATTAATTAAATTAAAAATGGTTCAGACAACCTACCTTTTTTTCCCAGTATATGATAGGGCATGAAGGTTGAAGACCCCAATGGACTTAAAAAAAACACAGTTGATGGACAGAATGCAGAATAATGTCTTACATTCACCCCAGTACAAAGATCTGGGCCTAAATCCATCATTTTTTTGCACTCCACACCACCCTAGGTCAGACAATGGCTATATGCAAATCAGCCTTGACCCTGTGCCTCATGGGAACAGTCCAGCCCGAACTACCAAGCCATGTCTTTCCTAGACCGGAATCAAGCATCCAAGGACCGGTTTCTGGCTATCAGCCTTCTTCAGCCTGGATAGCTTGACTCTAGTGATGTGGAGAGCCTGGGACTCACGTCTGAGCATACCCAGCCCACTCTTGGTGAAAATTGCAAAAAACACAGTTGATGGACAGAATGCAGAACAATGTCTTACATTCACTCCAGTACAAAGATCTGGGCCTAAATCCATCGTTTTGTTGCACTCCACACCACCCTAGGTCAGACAATGGCTATATGCAAATCAGCCTTGACCCTGTGCCTCATGGAAACAGTCCAGCCCGAACTACCAAGCCATGTCTTTCCTAGACCGGAATCAAGCATCCAAGGACCGGTTTCTGGCTATCAGCCTTCTTCAGCCTGGATAGCTTGACTCCAGTGATGTGGAGAGCCTGGGACTCACGTCTGAGCATACCCAGCCCACTCGGGGTGAAAATCGCAAAAAACACAGTTGATGGACAGAATGCAGAACAATGTCTTACATTCACCCCAGTACAGAGATCTGGGCCTAAATCCATCGTTTTTAAGCACTCCACACCACCCTAGGTCAGACAATGGCTATATGCAAATCAGCCTTGACCCTGTGCCTCATGGGAACAGTCCAGCCCGAACTACCAAGCCATGTCTTTCCTAGACCGGAATCAAGCATCCAAGGACCGGTTTCTGGCTATCAGCCTTCTTCGGCCTGGATAGCTTGACTCCAGTGATGTGGAGAGCCTGGGACTCACGTCTGAGCATACCCAGCCCACTCGGGGTGAAAATTGCAAAAAACACAGTTGATGGACAGAATGCAGAACAATGTCTTACATTCACCCCAGTACAAAGATCTGGGCCTAAATCCGTCGTTTTTTTGCACTCCACACCACCCTAGGTCAGACAATGGCTATATGCAAGTCAGCCTTGACCCTGTGCCTCATGGGAACAGTCCAGCCCGAACTACCAAGCCATGTCTTTCCAAGACCGGAATCAAGCATCCAAGGACTGGTTTCTGGCTATCAGCCTTCTTCAGCCTGGATAGCTTGACTCTAGTGATGTGGAGAGCCTGGGACTCACGTCTGAGCATACCCAGGCCACTCGGGGTGAAAATTGCAAAAAACACAGTTGATGGACAGAATGCAGAACAATGTCTTACATTCACCCCAGTACAAAGATCTGGGCCTAAATCCATTGTTTTTTTGCACTCCACACCACCCTAGGTCAGACAATGGCTATATGCAAATCAGCCTTGACCCTGTGCCTCATGGGAACAGTCCAGCCCAAACTACCAAGTCATGTCTTTCCTAGACCGGAATCAAGCATGCAAGGACCGGTTTCTGGCTATCAGCCTTCTTCAGCCTGGATAGCTTGACTCCAGTGATGTGGAGAGCCTGGGACGCACGTCTGAGCATACCCAGCCCACTCGGGGTGAAAATTGCAAAAAACACAGTTGATGGACAGAATGCAGAACAATGTCTTACATTCACCCCAGTACAAAGATGTGGCCTAAATCCATCGTTTTTATGCACTCCACACCACCCTAGGTCAGACAATGGCTATATGCAAGTCAGCCTTGACCCTGTGCCTCATGGGAGCAGTCCAGCCCGAACTACCAAGACATGTCTTTCCTAGACCGGAATCAAGCATCCAAGGACTGTTGCCATGAGGCACAGGGTCAAGGCTGATTTGCATATAGCCAGTGTCTAACCCAGGGTGGTGTGGAGTGCAAAAAAACGATGAATTTAGGCCCAGATCCTTGTACTGGGGTGAATGTATGACATTGTTCTACATTCTGTCCATCAACTGTGTTTTTTGCAATTTTCACCCCGAGTGTGCTGGGTATACTCAGACGTGAGTCCCAGGCTCTCCACATCACTGGAGTCAAGCTATCCAGGCTGAAGAAGGCTGATAGCCAGAAACCGGTCCTTGGATGCTTGATTCCGGTCTAGGAAAGACATGGCTTGGTAGTTCGGGCTGGACTGTTCCCATGAGGCACAGGGTCAAGACTGATTTGCATATAGCCATTGTCTGACATAGGGTGGTGTGGAGTGCAAAAAAACGATGGATTTAGGCCCAGATCCTTGTACTGGGGTGAATGTAAGACATTGTTCTGCATTCTGTCCATCAACTGTGTTTTTTCCCAATGGACTTAATGCAAAACCGTAAAGGAGTAAAAGCTAAATGGATTACGGTATACACTTAATAGCTCAGATTAGCAGGGCCGGACTGACTACCGGGCAGTTTCGAATGCTGCTGAGCTGGGGGCTGATTTCACATCGATGGGGGCTGATTTCGTTCATGGAGACCTGTGTGTGCTTTGAAATAATTAATGCAAAATGAATTTCGTTTAGCACAAGCGGGTCTCCATGAACAAAATCACCCCCCAGCTCAGCAGCATGCCAAACTGCCCGGTAGCCAGTCCGGCCCTGCAGATTAGCAGGGGCGTAGCTCTGCCAATAACCAACATATTCGAAGTCATTGCAAACAAAGAGAGGAAGAGAGTGTGTGTGTGTTTGTCTGTGTGTAAAAATTCCTGAAGAAATAGAGAGACACCTCACTATACCCGACATAAAACACTGCACCCAGCTACTTATCAAAAAATACATTTATTGGGTGATGTAACACCCCAAACACCCCCACCCCTAAAGCTACGCCCCTGCAGACACTCCTGCCACTGCCCTCCGTCTGTGACACACCACGGGTCGTGATAGTGGGGGTGTCATGTTGAAGAAGTGGCACATTAGAAACTCCAGATGAATGCATGTGGGTGTGAACTGTGGACGTTTGCACACGTGGACTGTGAGTGTCTTCCTGATGCACAGCTTTCACATTAAATATGATGTGAACGAAATGAGGCCCCAATATATGAAATGAGGGGAGTAAATGTATATTGCTCAGGAAAGTAATGGGATTTTGGTGGACAGATCTGCATATTGTTTGCTAAACAATGTAGGAAGTCCGCGTAAACATAATCATTCGTCTATTACTAATAGCAAATGTACAAACATATTCATCTGGGTTATTTTCTCCAAAAAACAGCAGTCACATGATCTTAAAAATGCCTTATTAGTCAGTGTGGTGGGCAAGAAAGTGTTGGGACACAAATCTGTATGTTGAAGGCTGAAAAGAGGAACATCACACATTACAGAGGGAAGATATATTTGCAAGGATATCTCGTCACTCAGGTCCAGAGCAGACTTACATGTGCGCCTCGTCTGAGTTTAACTTTTTTGAAACTTTTTTGGTTCTGTTTTGAAAAGAAGCAGTGACTGGATTTATGGATTCGATTCAAAATCTTTATTTCGGGTTTAACAAGATAAGCCATAAAAAGACAATTGTTAAACTGCAATACATCATAAAACAATATAAAACTGGATTTATCAGCCTGGGCTCGTGATAGCATCTCTTGCCAAGAAGCCTATGAATCTAAGGTCTAAACGACCTACACATAACTTTATGTCTAAAGAATTTTCTAGAATTTATTGATGTCATCTTCTTCTAGTATGGTCACTTGGTATGTTCAGTCATCGAGAACATATTTGGAGGCTGGTACAGAGTTCAAACAGAAGCAGACTCCATTCCGTGCACAGCATACTCCAATCCAGGCGTCACTCCTCCCCTTTCCCTTCCTTTTCTCTGTTGCTCCCCTTTCACCCACACTGGAACTTAGGGAAAACACTGTTTATCGCAAGGTTTGTAGAAAAGTGCCCTTTTTTGCATGGTTACCCCCCAGACTTTTTGCCTGACATCTGATGCAACCTGAGTAGATATGCCCTGGGTCCCTGCCAATTAGGTTCCCAGGGCCTGTGTTCTTCCCCAAAACTGTACAGTTGCACCCAGAGTTAGCACATTGCTGGACACAGGTCATCCCCTTGTAAAAGGTACCATGGGTTCCAAGGGCACGGTGACCACGAAAGGCCTCTAAGGGCTGCAGCACCTATTGTACCAACCTTAGAAGCCCTGTACCTTAACACCCACACACTGCCATTGCAGGCCACTTGTTCTGGAGCAGAAAAAGGGAAGATTTGACACGGCACACATCCCTGTGTGCCATGCCCACAATACAATGCCGGAGTCCTAGGTAAGTATGTAAACAAAAACAAGGGAACCCAATAATGATCGGTCAGGGACCTTGGGAACTAATTTTTTACAAGAGACAGGGGTCCCTGGGAAAATTAAGAATATATATAAGATGAACATAGACCCAGTCAGTGCTATATTTATGACAGTATCCAACCGGATAAAGGCAGTTTTAATATGCAAAATAGTTTAAGAAAATAGAACAGAATTGCGAGTCCAATGACAGTAGGATACAAGCCTGTATCTCTCTACCCATATGTAAAACAGACAAACGAAGTAAAATGGCTCAGGCAGTTTGTGGTTGTTTCTCTAAAGCAATATACAGATTGTGAAACAACAATTACAAAGGTCAACTTTACACAATATCAAATGTGAGGATCACTGTGAAATAAGGTTGACAACTATGTCGACGGCATTTCGATTCTTATCTGTAAGATATTGGATCATCATCAGGACTATTGGATAAAGTGCCTGAAACAGTTGCCTGCAAATTACTGCAGTGAGGCCCTGTGCTGGAGGGCAGTCGTTAGAATGGCAGGATTTCAGGTGACGTGTGTTAACCGTGGGAGACCGGAGTACGGGACATCCTCCCCATGCACCTCTAACTTCACCCTATCGTGGGGAATTCAGAAAGGGACTCAAGCCCTGGTTGTTCGATTGATCCCACCCGAGCAGCTTGGCACTCAGCGCCTGGATAGCCTTGCGGGTGATGAGCAGTGTGTTATATTTTACATCCTAATGTTATCTGATCAACACATAGGCGGAGTTTGCCATTGGATTTCTTTGCGATTACCAAAGGTGAAACCCACTCGGCTGACTCTACGGGTTCAATGATGCCAGACTCTTGTAATCTTATGAGTTCTTTTTCCACTTCTTCAATGATGGAAAAAGGGATATTTCTAGATTTGTGTATGCAAGGGACGATTATCTTTCAACTTAATCATATGGACAAATCCTTTAAGTTTACCAATGTTTTCAGAAAATACATTAGGATACCTTTTGACAATCACATTTTTGTAATCCTATTCAGTTTGCAATAATAGTAATAGATCAGGGCTGTTCAGATCCAGAATTATTCCTAAATTTCCTCGATTGATCCATCCTAAAACAGAAGGGCCGACCTTAGAGACATATAGCTTTCCTAACATTTGACGTGTCTTAAATTGAAACTGCAATTCCCTGAAACCCAGCATGTCAATAGTTTCCCCTGTGAATGTTTTAGGGGATATATCAGGATTTAGCAAGTGTCTTCCATTAACAGGAACACATTTCTCCAACCACACATTCTCATTTATAATGGTATAAGGAGATCCAGAATCTGCAACGATTGAAATCTCCACACCTCCAATACTTAAATGACACATCATTTTTTTCCTTTGCTTAACATATTATCGACAATTTTTAACACAAATAAATTTGTATCCTCATCATTAGAATAACATGCTTCCTCATGTTCCTCAGGTACCACCACTTTTACATTTCTACCACCTCTCTGTTTCCTCTGACAAATTGCCATAAAATGCCCAATTAACCCACATCTTGTATATTTCTGCTTTAATGCCGGACATATTTTATCATTTGCTGGATGGTATCTACTACCACATCTAAAACATTTCCTATCATCGGACATTTTTCTTAGTGCCAGTATACTCTTTCTTTTGTAGAGAGTTTGAACACAGTTTATTATGAGGATTCTTAGATGGAATGACTTTGGCAACAGTAGATTGTCATCCGTGGTGGACTTCTCTTTTTGCTAAACTGCTTTTGCACATCTACCAGTTAATTCTGTGCATTTGACAATTTCAATGACTTCCTCAAGTGGCAATTCTCCCTTCGCCCACAATTTCTCTTGGATGTTCTTACTAGCAGATCGCATGACAATTTGGTCACGAATAAATTTGTCATGCAATTTACCAAACCTGCAAGTTAGTGCTAAATTCTGTAATGCAGCTACAAAGTCTTCCACCGATTCCTTCGACCCCTGATTGCATTGGAAAAATGTATATCTATTAACCTCTCATGGAGGAAACAACTTATCCACAACCTTTGGACTTTCCGGGAGACTCCTTGTGAGTCTACGGGTACCAGTCCTTTTGTACTACTAAGAGGAAGAACCCCCACCACCAAAGATAATGTGGGTTGGTCCACCCCAAAAAGAGTTTTTGGTCTCCCGACAAAAGTAAAAAAAAAAAACTACACTCACAAATGAAGAGCAAAAAATATTATGACTCGAAAGATGCATGCAAAAAGGTTGACATTCAAGTGGGTGACAGAGTCAGGGTACGGAACCCTGTTTTTGCAAAAAAAGGGGCAAAGTCACTTCTCACAACCCATGGAGGTTAAGAAAGTTTCTGTAACTCTGCCCTTTTGAGTGACGGCAAAACCTGGCATTTTTGATCATTGTCTTTGTGCCGGGGTGGTGCCATTGCCTCCCCCTTTCATTGCATTTCTGATAACCAAGGTCCTTCCTTTTCCCCAGACTATGAATGGATTCTGGATGGTGATGCTCGTAGGATGTGTTGGGAGCACACCCGTTCATGAATGCAGTTGTAGTAGTTCTAGTGGGGAATTACCAGAAGTTAACCCATTTAATGCTAGTCCAAGCAGTACTAACCATGAACAGCTTAGTTCTGATGTTGATGAAGTTTCTTCCCCCAATAGCATGGTCAGGAATGAACCTATGGTGAGCATATACGGTAGGGTTGTAAAGCCACCAATTAAGTTACATGATTTTAAGTGTGATTGAGTTTGTTCAGTTCTGCTTTCCTTCTCGTGCTGTCTCAACCGGGTCACGTTCCTTTTCCCTTTTGATTTATTATTGAGAAGGAGATGTGTTATATTTTACATCCTAATGTTATCTGTGTCTCCGGTTCCTTCTTTACACAGTACTCTATAAAATCGATTAGATTGATTGATTGATTGATTGATAAGTGTGCGACATGACCATCATCAACCTTTAGTGATGATTACTATCGCTTACCTTTGACTGTAGAGGTCCTCTTGCAGTCGTACAGGATGGCTAGTTCCCCAAACACCGTCCCCGTTGACAGAGTTCGTAGATGGCGACCAAACTGGGTCACCAGCAGCTCCCCTTCTGAAAAACAAGAACCAAAAAAATATAACAGAAGCAACTCCTTCCTTCTACTACAGAGTGGACACAGGAGTGAGGGTGAGGTGGGTACAGCAGACACCATCAAATCCCTGAATCCAGTGCGGACATTAAACCAGGAAAGTGTCATTACCAGGCAGTAACACTATTATTCCGGCCAACCTTCCATGACCAATCACAAATTTACCTAGTCAGGATGGCAAATAACTTGCTTTTTCTGTCTTAAGGTCCAGTATAACTACAGTCCTCCACTTTCGGCACTGTTTTTCCTCCACAATTTTTCCACCTGTTACCTGATAGAATTTGCACTGGGAAATACAGAGTTCCATGTCCACTTATCGTATGATTTGAAATTGGGCGCCATCAGCATTTGCGCCTGGTTTCAGAAACAATGCAGAGCTCACAGTGCAACTTAAATAGATGAGCAGTAAAAGCAGGTAAGTGCCACTGTGTTGTTCTCATCTTCTAATGTCTTTCTTGCCATAAGACTGCTTACTCTATGTACTGTTTTGCTCCACCTTTGGTCTTGTACTATGATTTATCGCCTTGTGCACCCAGAACCTTTTTGGCTTCTCTTACTGGCTTTGCTCCAACACTGTAAATGAAGGGGTACTGCTTATACGCACAAGATCCATCTTCACTTGAAACCAGCTACGAAGGGACTTGGAGAACTGCTAAGAGTAGAAACTAAAAGGGATTGTATGTCCAAGTATCAAACACAAAAATATCGCCCAACAAATATACAGTGAAGGTAACTATATATTATACTACACAAACTTTTGTATTCAGACAAAACAACTAAGAAAGATCATATTGCCTATTACATTGTAAGGACATGATGTAAAATATATTTCATCTACTTTTTGGATGATGCAAATCTTTATAATTTATCAAAGGCCAAATTATTTATAATTCTCACCAAGTAAAATTAACAAAACTGGTTTGCCATGTATGTCTTGTAGAAAGTGAAGCACATGTCTTCCTAAGACTGCTACAGGACAAAGGCATGGATCAGGACAAGAGCATAATGGGAGCTGAGAGATGGAACAACATGGTGGAAATCATGCTCCCATTGGCTGTAATGGAAAGTTTAATCTGTGGGCATTTTCTGAACTTTAAATAGTCATCCACAACATAAACCTTTGCCGTGAGGTTATTGCACAGTTTTCCCCATTTTTTTTGTTCAAATCTGTTTTATTAAGTTTTTATACAGCAGCATGTAAGGAAGCAATTGTCCCCATGAGGCTGTCAGGGTTCAGCCCCCAGCTTTGAACTGCGAATGTGGAGTGCTAGTAAATTAATTGGATCATGCTGGTTGCTATCTGCTGAGAACTGTTTTTCGAATAGTGAAAATCTTGAGCTTAAACAAATGTTGACTATCATGTTTGGAGTATATGCCAATGGAAAAGTTTATCATCGGTAAGACCCATGACTTATTTTCATGAGTAGACTTCATCTGTACATTGACTAAGTTATCACTTTTTTGCGACTACCATTCCTACGCAGACCCATGATTTTCTTCCACCATTACCGAAACATGTTAAGAAAGCACTGCAACTCCACCTGCCACGATGTACATGGTGGTCCCCGCGGAGCCTTCACTGATGATCGTCTCCCGTGGGTGGTAGTGGACACTCCGGAAGCACTCCACCATGGCGCTGACCTGCAGCTCATCCAGCCGCCGCAGGAAGTCATTCAAATGAATGGCTTTGATGATCTGCCGAATCTCACTGAGACACAAGGGACAGCGGCATTCAGAGACATGTGGAATAGAAGCCGAGCTCTTACCATCACTGGCGGCTTCATGATCAGCACTGAAGTTTGAGCTAAGTATAGTCCCACCAGCAGTTACAAACAACAGCACAACACATGAGTCATTTACAAAGCATAGTAATGGCAGAAATGGACGAACCTGTTTGTCACTGTTGTAGCAGATAATAATTTGGCTGTAGTAACACAGCTAAGAGAGTGAGTGATTGGTAAACTTGTATAGGGCATTTTAGTATGTACACCATGTCTTAGTAGGTGTGTTTTTAGACAGTTCTTTGGCAATGTATACCATTGAGTTTACTTTGTGAATTCAGTGTTGGCTAACAGTGGCCAATGCCAAAATTGCTCAACTCATTGCCAAATGCTCAACTCTGATTTCCCCATGGGGGCATCAAGCTATCTGGAACACGCTGCTTATAAGGAGACACAGTTATGAAGTGCATGATGGTACCACAAACAGGTATATGCTATTTATCTGCTATGTGATGACACATCTAGGTAAACAGAGATGTCTTCACAAAACCCTCTACCCACATTCACACTACTGACATTCGATTGTGAGCATTCTTTCACAACCCTCTTCAACACTAAACACTAGTTAATGATCTCACTTAACAACATTCAACTTCACTCAACCCTTCCTGCCCACCTGCAGCCTCAAAACCATCTGGCCACCACTCACCTGCGCTCATCCCCGTTCAACAGCAAGACGCTCCCCTACATCCATCCATGCTTCCAGTGTCCCTTAATCCCAACCTGATACATAGTTTCTTATCACCCAGGCTACCATAATTTATCTACATTTTGCATTTACCATCTCCGATTACTGATGTATAATTTTGCCATCCCTCAGTCATCCTTGCTTCTACCTTTGGAGGCAGATTTAAAAGGGGCATCGCCACCAGAACATCACTTTTAGCGACGTTCTAGTGCACTATGCCCCTCTTTATATTTACAAAGCTGTGTAAAGCTACTTTTTGTGGCTTAACGCCTCCTTGTACAAACGTAGATGATGTTGCTTTGGGCGTTCCGCCACAAAACCCATTGCTTTTTGATGCTGCCCTAGATTTACAAGGATATCTAAATCTGAGGCAGCGCCATAAACTAACGCCTTGCAATAGGAGGAGTTAGAATGGCGAAACGAGGAGAAATACTTTTATTTCTCCCCGTTTTTGCTGTTTCTGTGTGTGCTGCATTCTGCATTACACATAGAAAGATCAAAACGTCATGAATGATTGTTTAAGTGCAGGAAGGTGCCCCTCCCTGCACTTAAACAATCATTAAATAATGATGAGTTGCTACTTCTATGGGTGCAGCACTCGGCAGCACACATATAAGTAATAAATCGCCATTATTGATTGTTTATGTGCAGGAAGGAACACCTTCCTGCACATAAACAATAATTAATGGTGTTTTGCTTAGGAAAAACATAGGGGTGAGCCATATTGTTGTATATAAGGCGCATACCTGCATTTTGGAAATGTCGGAGCGTGGTGCTGCCAAATTTGACACAGCTCCACGATCCAACATTGCCTTGCAAATATACCCCTATGTTTTTTAACGGGTAATCTTAATTTTTTTGCAACTAAAACATATATAGACAAGGAATATATCATTGTCTCATTAATCACACAATCACAAAAGTGACATCTTCAAAGATTATAAACAAACAAACAAATATTCATATTCGATTACTGTGCTTCCCTGTCCTCTGTTTCTATTTGTTGTGAATTTTGGTTGGGATTTTCAGAGTTTTCCAGTGTTTTCAAAAGTTGCAAAAATCAATGATTATCAGTGTGCAGCCCAAGCAAGACCCGCTGCTGTAGGCCAGCTTCAAACTCACTGGCACTGCAACCAGCCTGCTCCCTGGCACTGTCACCAGGCTGCTCCCTGGCACTGTCACCAGGCTGCTCCCTGGCACTGTCACCAGGCTGCTCCCTGGCTCTGTCACCAGGCTGCTCCCTGGCTCTGTCACCAGGCTGCTCCCTGGCACTGTCACCAGGCTGCTCCCTGGCACTGTCACCAGGCTGCTCCCTGGCAGTGTCACCAGGCTGCTCCCTGGCACTGTCACCAGGCTGCTCCCTGGCACTGTCACCAGGCTGCTCCCTGGCTCTGTCACCAGGCTGCTCCCTGGCTCTGTCACCAGGCTGCTCCCTGGCACTGTCACCAGGCTGCTCCCTGGCAGTGTCACCAGGCTGCTCCCTGGCACTGTCACCAGGCTGCTCCCTGGCACTGTCACCAGGCTGCTCCCTGGCTCTGTCACCAGGCTGCTCCCTGGCACTGTCACCAGGCTGCTCCCTGGCACTGTCACCAGGCTGCTCCCTGGCAGTGTCACCAGGCTGCTCCCTGGCTCTGTCACCAGGCTGCTCCCTGGCTCTGTCACCAGGCTGCTCCCTGGCTCTGTCACCAGGCTGCTCCCTGGCACTGTCACCAGGCTGCTCCCTGGCACTGTCACCAGGCTGCTCCCTGGCAGTGTCACCAGGCTGCTCCCTGGCTCTGTCACCAGGCTGCTCCCTGGCTCTGTCACCAGGCTGCTCCCTGGCACTGTCACCAGGCTGCTCCCTGGCACTGTCACCAGGCTGCTCCCTGGCACTGTCACCAGGCTGCTCCCTAGCACTGTCAACAGGCTGCTCCCTGGCACTGTCACCAGGCTGCTCCCTGGCTCTGTCACCAGGCTGCTCCCTGGCACTGTCACCAGGCTGCTCCCTGGCACTGTCACCAGGCTGCTCCCTGGCACTGTCACCAGGCTGCTCCCTAGCACTGTCAACAGGCTGCTCCCTGGCACTGTCACCAGGCTGCTCCCTGGCACTGTCACCAGGCTGCTCCCTGGCACTGTCACCAGGCTGCTCCCTGGCACTGTCACCAGGCTGCTCCCTGGCTCTGTCACCAGGCTGCTCCCTGGCTCTGTCACCAGGCTGCTCCCTGGCACTGTCACCAGGCTTCTCCCTGGCACTGTCACCAGGCTGCTCCCTGGCACTGTCACCAGGCTGCTCCCTAGCACTGTCAACAGGCTGCTCCCTGGCACTGTCACCAGGCTGCTCCCTGGCACTGTCACCAGGCTGCTCCCTGGCACTGTCACCAGGCTGCCTGTGAAGCATGGCTGCTGTGTTCCATCCCTTGCATCTCTTTCATCTGACAATCAGTCACACTAGAGGCGGGGGACTTTAACTTGTCCTCGCGTCCATGGAAGAGAATGCAAAGCGTTTTAGGTCTTCGTACTCCATACACAGTTTGGTATCTTCTTCCATCTGCCCAGCGAGTGTTAACGTTTTCCTGGCAATGAGAGGGGTGATCTGCGTGCTGTGTGAAGCAGCGGGCTAAGGAAATAGCTGTCAAAACGCAATGGGTATAGGGGAAAGGAAAGATGTCACATTTGTGGTCCTTCTTCTGCCAGCGACAGCATGGCTGATCTTAAGTCTATTCCTATCCAAGATGGCCGCCTTCCCCTTGTTTGTTGCCTGAAGTTCTCAATCCAAGTTCGAGTCAATCCTATTTTTTTCCTGTAGTGTCATTTTCGGCCTACTCCGTATCTAAGGAGGCTTTCATCACGCTCTTTGAGGCATGTTTGCCCCTTAAATTTCGCTTTCTTTCTCATCTGCAGTATTCTTGTGGGATACTTTCTTCTTGAACACCTAATGATGGGCTGTTTCTCTACCCTGATTTCAGAGTGGTTTTGCCACTTTGGTTATCAACTTCTGTATCAGTTGTTATCTTCAACAAAGACATACTAGTGTTGCCAGGAAGGTCTTTTTGCACTTTGTGGGTTTTTCCGCCTAATTGGTATCCTCTCATGCATACACTTGACACATTTCACATATGTAACAAGTGCAGGGCGGCCCTGTGGAACAAGAAAGGCACTAGAAAGACATTCACAGCATCCAGACATTGACAGCACCCCTGGGTGCAGGGGCACCCACAGATCAAAGAAAGACAAGAAGAAGGGGGCATGGCCACGGTGGTGACCAAGATGGCCACATCTGCCTGAAGCTACGCCGGTCGGGCGTGTATGCTTGCTCTTCGCCCGATATAGGAGCGATCTCCTGCAACCGGACACCATCCTATAGTGCCCGGGACCTTGTGGAGCAAGATCTGACGTCCGAGAGGAGTGCAGGATCTGACCAGTAGGAGCGCAGATGCCTGTGGGGGCTGGGACGAAGCTGCGGCCTACGTCATGTCCGAGCGGCGCTGCCGGGGGTATGGTGAGTCCGCGCCCATAGCTGCCCTGTTTGTGGCCTTGCTGCCCGTTTCTGCCCGTTAGATCTCCCCCCCGCTGCTCGCTCCCCGTCTGCCGCCCTCTCCGGTCGGGTCCCTGGGCCAGGGGCGGGTTTCGGGCCTTTGCGGCCTGGTGCGTGCCCTGGAGCCGGGACCTAGATTGCTGGGATCAGCGGGCTTGGGGGGGTGGGCCTGCGGAGGGATCCGGGTCGCGGGTGGGGGACGGGTGTGTGGGCCACATTGTGGTGGTTTGGGCTGGCTGGACTTCCACCCCTCGGCCCTTGGGGGTGCCCTTCTGCCGGGGGTGTATAGGGGCCCACACTAGGGGTCATTCCCCGGTGCTTGCGGCTCCGTCCCGTTCTGGTCGGGGGGCTCCCTGGGGGCGCTGGTAACGGCGTAGCCTAAATTGGGCCCCTCACCACCAACTATTTGCGGCCCGCTCCAGCCCTGCTGCTTTGGGCTGGCCTGCCTCTGCGGCCGTAACACTGTGCCTTTGCTGCAACGCCCACTCCTGTGGCCCTGCTCTCTGGTACCTGCCCGGACATTGCGGTGACTCCTGGGTCCCCTGCGGCCCCCGGCGTCCAGACATACCTGCCCGTCTCCTGTGCTGTGCCTGGCCCCGGCCTTTTTCACCTGCGGCACCGGCGCTGTTTGGGGGCCTGCTCCTGGACGGCTCCCCACGCTTTCTGCTCTACTTGACGTGGTCTAGTGGCGGATATCTACATCATTCCCTGACGCCCCCTGATTTGAACTGGAACCACCGCCGGCTATCGCTGGGCTGTCTCTACTTTGTGTCCGGAGCTGCCTATCGCCTCACCTTGGTCGTAGTCCGTCATTTACATCTACACGTACATTAGCTGGCTGAGTCTTCTGCATCCACTTAGTGAGCCCCCACTCTGAGATTGACCTGTAAAGCGGTGCTCTAACTGTTCTGTGCAGCATTGGTCCCCATTCCACACTCCGCGACAATGGTGAAGAAGGACCCTAAGCAGACCAAGCTCCAGTTTGATAAAACGGCTGGCGCTGCGACAGATGCCCCGGCTGAACAGTCCGCGGAGGCCTCACTCCCTCAGGACGCTGAGTGCTCGTCCCCCCTGGCCGCGGCCCTGCTCGCTGAAATGACAGCGGGTTTTAAGGCTCTGGATGGCCGGTTAGATGATCTGGATAAAAAACTGGCTGATATGAATAAGAAAATCCCGGTTCACGATCGCAGATTGGATGTGGTGGAGTCCAGGGTGTCGGACATCGGGGACGGTGCCTCCTCCACTTTAAAACGGCTGGAACGAGTCGAGAAGACCTTCAAAGATGACGCTATAAAGAATGAAGATTTGGAGGCCAGGAGTCGCCGCAACAATATTCGCATTCTTGGTGTCCCGGAGACGACAGCCACTGGCCGCATGGACTCATTTGTTGAACAGCTACTCACGGACCTCTTTGGCAGGGAATCTTTCACTCAGGGTTTTGTGGTCGAACTCGCCCACAGATCGTTGGACCCTCGTCCTAGGCCTGGTTTACCTCCAAGACCCATCATCGCTAGGCTCATGAACTTTCGGGACAGAGACACTGCTTTGCATGCTACTCGTGACTCAGGAGAGGTCCAGTGGCAAGGGACCAAGCTCTCTTTTTTCCCTGATTTCACGATCATAGTGCAGGAGGCTAGGTGCAAATTCCAGGGGGTCAAAGCAATGTTGAAGAACTTGGGTCTCCGCTATGGCATGCTCTATCCAGCTCGACTTAAGGTGGACATAAACGGCAGGTCACGGGTTTTCGACACTCCAAATGAGGCACAGGAGTTTTTCAGAGACTACAAGAGAGACCATATGGCTGCGGCTGGGGGGCCGAGGTCTCCTTTCCCACCGACGCAGGCGTCGCAGACAAGCGTGGACCTCTTCTCCCAACCCAGGACTGGTTGACCGCTTTGCATGTTATTGTGTTCCTTTAATGTGTCCTACTAATGTTTCTCCATTCTTCCATATGCTCCGCATTACAAAGTATTTGATTGCTGTTTTGCCCGACCGGCGTGGTGAATACCACTATGGTTTTCTTTATTGTTTGTTTGATGCACTGTGCCACATCTGCTCCTTTTGACACGATTAGATTCCTATCACAGACGTGCAGTGTTACCCATATTTGGGTTTGCCTCTTAGGGTCTGTAAGCGGTTGGGTGGGGGGGACCCGTTGTTTTCTTAATAATGGTTTTTGCAGATTTCAGATGTCTATGGTTAGTTTGTGGTTTGGATCAGATGCACACATAGTTTGGATTGTACTAATGCGGTTTAGATGGTGCAGCTAGGTAATGTACCAGGTCCTTCCGGGCTTTCACGGATGACAAGGAACGTGCATGGTCTAAATAACACCAGAAAACGTAGACAAGTTCTCAATTATGTTGCTCGACACAAGATCGATATAATCTTTATGCAAGAAACTCACCTGTCAGGCCCAGAATGGGTCCCGATCTCCTCTAGCTGGGGTCCCCACAGGTTCTTTTCCAATTACAGCAGGTATGCAAGAGGGGTTTCCATCTTTATACACAAGAGGGTTCAATTTGCACTCTACAACACGAGTCAGGATCCCGACGGGTGCTTTTTGATAGTTACTGGTTTGATGATGGGACATAAAGTTACTTTGGTGGGGATATATGGCCCGAACACTGACTCCCCGTCCTTTTTTCAGGCTTTACTGGCTTATCTCCTCTCGATGGACACCGGGCTTTTGTTAATGGGAGGGGACTTTAATCTTTTGATGGACCCCACTAGAGACAGTATTGCTGCATCCCCGAACGCCAAACCCCGTGCCTGTCAGGCCCTCAGGGACATATGCACAAAATATTCATTAGTTGGCATGGAACTCCAAATGCAAGCTCACCACCCCGTTTCACTCATTATTCTGGGTTTCACAACACTTGGACGAGGATTGACTACTGGCTAGGATCCCCTGGGATGGCTGGATGGATTGAGACTGTCCTAACCCTCCCCCGCACCCTCTCGGATCACTCTGCGGTGGTCCTGCAACTGAACATTCCCAGGGCTGGGAGCTATGAGAGGCAGTGGCGGTTCCCTGGCCGAGCCTTGTTGGACACTGTTTTTAACGAGGAGGTCAGGCAGGCTATTGAAGATTACTTTGAGCTAAACACCGGGTCAGTTGACACCTGGGCGGTTCTTTGGGAGGGCTTCAAAGCCTACTTCAGGGGGGTTTGCATTTCAAAGCACGCCGGCGTCCTGCGTGAAATTTGCTCTACTTTGAACCGTGTCGAGCGTGAGCTCGCTGCCTTAGATTGTGATGCACTCATCTCGTCCTCTGCGCCCATTGGGGCGAGGCGGTTAGAGTTGTTATTGGAGTTTAGAGAGGCTGCCGAAAGAGGGCTATCGTTCCTTAGCAGGCACCATGTGGCACGAGCTACGGTGAGGGTGATCACCCTGGCAGGCTGCTGGCCAATACTCTGCGTCCTCCACGTAGCTCTACCTACATTACTGCGCTCTCCGCCCTCCTCGAATCCAACAAATCCCTCGACCCTTCACAGTCCGGCTTCCGAGCCAAACACAGCACCGAGACCGCACTCATCGCAGCAACAGACAACATTCGAACTCTACTGGACAACGGAGAAACAACCGCCCTTATCCTACTTGACCTCTCCGCAGCTTCCGACACTGTCTGTCATAGCACCCTCATACAACGCCTCAGCAACGTCGGAATACAAGGAAAAGCATTAGACTGGATCATCTCGTTCCTCGCCGGAAGAACCCAGAGAGTCCGCCTCCCCCCTTTTAAATCTGAGGCCACCGAAGTCATCTGTGGCTTACCACAAGGATCATCACACAGTCCCACCCTCTTCAACGTATACATGAGCCCCCTCGCAACCATCGCGCGCCAACACAACCTCAACATCATTTCCTACGCAGACGACACCCAGCTGATCCTCTCCCTCACCAAAGACCCAAACACCACCAAAACCAACCTACACGAAGGGATGAAAGAAGTAGCCAAATGGAAGAAGAACAGCCGTTTAAAACTGAACTCGGACAAAACGGAAGTCCTCACACTAGGTTCATCCCCCTCCGCCTGGGACGACTCATGGTGGCCACCGGCCCTGGGAAACGCACCCATTCCTACGGACCACGCACGTAACCTAGGCTTCATCCTGGACTCCTCCCTCTTGATGACCAGACAAGTTAACGCCGTCTCATCATCATGCTTCAATATCCTACGCATGCTCAAAAAAATCTTCCGTTGGATCCCCACCGAAATAAGAAAGACGGTCTCCCACGCACTGGTCACAAGCCGATTGGACTACGGAAACACCCTTTACGCCGGAACCACAACCAAACTTCAGAAAAAACTTCAACGCATCCAAAACGCCTCAGCCAGACTCATACTAGACATCCCCCGCCAAGCTCACATTTCCGGCCACCTGAAAGACCTCCACTGGCTCCCCGTCAACAAGAGAATTACGTTCCGTCTCCTCACCCACGCACACAAAGCCCTCTACGACCTAGGACCTGAATGCCTCAACACACGCCTGTCCTTTTACACCCCCATCCGCCAACTACGTTCGTCCAATCAAGCCCTCGCCGCAATTCCACGCATCCATAGATCCACCATAGGAGGAAGATCCTTCTCCTACTTAGCGGCCAAAACATGGAATTCTCTCCCCGCCCACCTTCGCCTTACACAGAAGCACCTCTCCTTCAGAAAACAACTTAAAACTTGGATATTCGATAAGTAAAGCACCCCCCTCCCTCAAGCACCTTGAGACCCTCTGGGTGAGTAGTGCGCTATACAAATTCTAAACTTGAACTTGAACTTGAACTCTTTACATTCCACCCCGGATGTTTGCGACCTATTTCTCTCATATTACAAATCACTTTATACTTCTCGTTTGTCCAGTGTTTTAAGCGACCAAGGGGATTATTTATCTGAGATCGTTTTGGTCTATTTGGAACGTTATATGCAGGAATTTCTCCTGACTCCCATCACTCCAGATAGCATTGTTGAGGCCATCGATGCTCTACGTGCATCCTCGGCACCTGGTCTTGATGGTTTTTCCGCCGATTTCTATAAGGTGTATAAAGACATCCTGGTACCGCGCTTAGTAGAGGTCTACGCCGAGGTGCTTGAAGTCGGTATTCTTCCCCCCACATTTAGGGAGGCGGTGATCATACTCTTGCCCAAACCAGGTAAGGACCCCAAGCTGTGTGGCTCCTACAGGCCATTGTCCCTATTGAACCTCGACTATAAAATTCTGGCCAAGGTTGTTGCGATTAGGTTGTCATTATTGATGGAATTTATTATTTCTCCGGTGCAGTCGGGTTTTGTCCCATATAGGTCCACTTCTTTGAATCTTCTGACTTTGTTTACAGTGTTGCACAGAATCGAGCCCTCCACTCCCGCCGCTGCTATACTTCTTGATGCCGAAAAGGCAGTTGATTCTCTTGAATGGCCCTTTTTTTGTCGGTCATGCGCCGCATGGGCATGCCTGAGTGTTTCGTTGCTACGGTGGCTCTGTTATACACTAAGCCTACTGCCAGACTGTGCCTTAATGGCACTCTCTCTGATCCTTTTCCCTTGTCCCGCTGCACGAGACAAGGCTGTCCTCTATCTCCGCTGCTCTTCATTTTGGTCATGGACCCTTTAGTTCGGCAATTTCAAGAGAAGCACTTACATCGCGGCCTCTTTTAATCTCCCTATATGCCGATGACACCGTTCTCTATGTCAGGATTCCCCACTTGAACTTAGCTCCCCTGATCTTTGAAATTGTTCGGTTCAGGAGGTTTTCTGGACTCAGCATTAATTGGCATAAATCCGTTATATTCCCCCTTACTGCAGGCACCACGGCCTGGCAATGCGAGTTCCGGCTGGAATGGTGTGACGACGCGGTTAAATACCTCGGAGTATACATTCATCTCGACACTGCTACTATGATCCGACTTAACTATGGCAGAGCAATTAGCTCGTTAGAGTCACAGGTCACGAAATGGATGTGTCTGCCGCTATCTATGGCAGGCAGAGTCGCCATCATTAAGATGGTCGTTCTGCCCCAGTTTCTGTACCTCTTTAACAACATTCCCATCCCTCTCACTAAGGTATTCTTTCTACAGATGCGTTCACTACTATTGCGATTAGTTTGGGGGACAAGACTCCCCGAGTCAGTTGGAAGATTCTTACTATGCCACAAGAGAGAGGTGGGCTTGGGGTACCTGATTTTTATTTGCATTATCTGGTTGCACAGTGCTGCTATGCATTTGCTTGGTTCCACCCGGACACATGCATTCCATATTTGAAGCCAGAGGCTGATCTTGTTCTCCCACGCCAGCTCCTTACCATCCTTCCCTCGGGCTACCCCCGGGACCCGAGCGATGTTCAAACAGTTTCTACCACATGCTGGGCCTGGGACACATTACGCAGACTGTTGGGGTTTGATTTATTGTATTCTCCTGCCTTACCTTTGCCTAATCCTACCTTGCTCCCGATTACTGGGGAGGCCTTGGTCCATCGCACCCTGGGGAAATTCCAAGCGCACACGTTTGGTGACTTTTTCCTAGACGAGCATGCATTTTCGATGACGGAAGAGGCCCGCTTTAGTGAGCCTACATTTATGGATTCCTTTGTCCTGACTCGGGTGCGGTCCTCTCTCCGGTCCAGGTTTGCCTCTGCCCCTGAACCTACTCCTCCCCTTACACTGCTGATACAGAGCCCAGCTGGGGCACATTTGATATCCAAATTATATAGGCAGTGTTGCACGATTAGACCAGTGGATGATTCTAGGGTGCGAGCAGCATGGGAGGTTGACTTGGGCAAGCCTATCTCTGACGATCAGTGGGAGCAGTGCTGCAGGGCCACCGTTGACATCTCCTTGAACAGCAGACACAAACTACTTCATTGTAAGTTTCTCCGCAGGATGTATTTTACCCCAGCCCACTCCCATAGAATTGACAACTCCAGACCACACCACTGTTGTCAGAAATGCTTGTCACCCTTTGCAGACTTTGCCCACCTTACCTAGACACGTCCTAAAATTCATCAGTACTGGACAAGTGTGCACTCTACGTTAGGGGACATATTGTCCATGCAACTTTTGCCTACTCCTGAGATTGCACTACTGGGCTATGTTGTTAATTTCCCCAGGAAGGTTCCTAAGCTGGCCACACTGGGATTCCTTTTGGCTTAACATGAAATTGCACTTTTATGGGGTAGCAGACGCTCCCCACTCTTCAATCCTGGTTGAAAAGCCTAGTGTTTTGCAATGTCAATTGTGAGGAGTTCAGTACTCTGCTCCCCAGTTCATCAAGACCAGTGGACATCTGGGGACCATAAAAGGAGTATATATCCCGGTGTAGGGCAGCACAAGACTGAAAGGTGTCGGCTGGCATTGCTCCGGAGGGGGTGGGCTGAGGGCCTCTCTGTAGGTGAGCGGAAATCTACATATGGTGCACTCAAGGTATCCAGAGTGGTCCTGCTGTCCGACATGCTCCCTCTCACCTGAACTTGGGTGCTGCATCTTCATTATTTGATTATTGTGTTATGGTGCATTTTTGGTGCTTGATGCATTTTTACTCTTTGACCACATTGCATTACTTTCAGCTGCTATTCTATGTGAATGTGTTTTGCCTGATCTACCATGATGACGCTCCATCATTGGTCCTCATTCTCAACTGCATTGTATCATTGCTATTTTGTCTCTGTGTAAAAACCGGAAAAAATAAAGCTTTAAAAAAAAAAAAACGAAAGACAAGAAGAAACATACCTTGGGCAAGAGATTTGTGACCAGGCTGTGGAATGGCAGGGAGGGGGATTCACGCGAACCCCAGTCTAAAGGAGTGACTCAGGTAGGGGCTGGGCTGCACTTGTGCCCTCACCCCCTGCAGGGCCCACATTTGATTTTGTCAGGTGGAGGTAAATAGCGCCAAGTGTTCCTGCACCCAAGACTCCCAGGTCAAGGAACGCCAAGATACCTGTAAGCAGGCAGAGCGGTATCCCTGGGCATATTTCTCAGTCTAACCTCTAATCTGCCCAAAAAAATGTCAAGCAACAGAAGGATTTTCAACCTATGGTTTGTGCTATATGAATGTCAGTATGCTCTATAACTTGCTCCTGTGACTGTCCGTGATAAGATAGCTCAGAGGGTTAACTATTTGTGGCAACTCAGTTTATTGAGCACTCTCTGTAAGTGCCTCTCCCAGCTCACAATATAATAACTGTTGTGCTCTGGGAACAGTCTATGCAGGCTGGAACAGCTTAATAGCCTATTTACTGTTATTTTAGAATCCTTGCCACTGCAATTTGCAAAGGCCAGATATCGCTTCGATTTTTTTGCAAGCACCAAGTTTCAACCATCGAAGAAAATGTAATCTTCTCAGTCTGTGAGTTTGATCCCACAATCATGAGTCCCCGGTATATTATCTTTGCATCGTTTACCTTGTTGAAGCTCCCATGCTCAGTTGTATATGTTTCAACTTAGGTCTCACCTGTTGGATTTTGGGATTCTTGGCACCTGCAGGTCTACACTGCGAAGGAGCGGTTCGGGAGCAATCTGGCAGGTCCTGGTCCTCCTCGCCGTATCTGCTTCATCCACGGGGACGCTGTCTGGCTTGCACGCTAGGAGGGAAGGAATACACACAGGCAGCATGAGCCCCTATGGTCGCGCCTCTGTGCTTAGCTTCTATTACAGACGTTTCCTAAGCCCATCACAGAACATGAAATTAAAATCAGAGGAATTCCGCCTGATTTAAATCACAAACTAATACCAAACAATTTTAACATGGCCATGGGTAAGAAAACAAACTGAGGCAAAACAAATTCCACCAACTCTGATCCCTTCTTGCGCAGAGATTTAAATGGACAATTATCATCTGGTAAATCCTCGCTGAAGCTGCGCGTGCACACACAAGAGTGCAGTTTGCTCTCAAGTTTAGGGGTGTGCAAAGCAATGAAGTCGAGAAACTTGCAACTGTTGCAATTTTTTTTAAAAGAGAGGCAGTGGGAAGCTTTGCTGTCACCACAAATGGCAGTGGGTGGACTGGGGCAGCTAACCTTCCCCGTGCTCAATCAAAATCCCTGCCTAGAAATGTTCTTAATCCAGCCTGCCCTACTACAGGCCCGCCAGCAGTCTGCTACCTGCCCGCGGCGCGACGCTGCCTCAACTCGGATTAATCTATGTGCACCCCAAACCTTAGACTGTCCCCTTCTCTGTTCACCCCACGCCATCACAGAAGCTGTGCATGGTTTGCAACATCGCTCCCACCCCATCACTAGTAGAGCTATCCACAACATGCCACCTGCACTTTGCACCTCTATTGCCCTCCGCAGCTCGTGTATGTGGGGGATGCTGCAGCAGGTAACTCAAGGGCATAACGCAAGCCCCTGCGGCGCAGTTGGGCCCCTAGCCTGAATGGGGGCCCCAACTCTTTAGGTAGTCCCCATTCAGCCCATGACCAATGAACGTGAGATATGGGGGTCCCAGGTGACCTTCAAATTCCGCAGGCGACCCCATCATTTTGTGTTACGCCACTGTGGTGGCCAGAGAGAGAGCGAAGGCATTTTACAATGACAGTATGTCTGTTTACAGCAGGAACTCCATCCTTGCAGTGGCCGTCGAGGAGTTTAACTTCGCCTTAAGTGAAATCAGGAATCCTCACCCAATTTTGCTATGGCGGAAGTTACAACTTCAGCTACCTCTACCAGAAATGCAATAACTTAAAGGTCTCAATTAATCAATGCACCACAATATACATTATAAAATAAATGATGTGTCAGTTGTTTCGGAAGAATACAACATGGAGTCAGCTTGTTTCTAAGTGATAGAAATGGTAGCAGACACCAGAACTCAGGAAAAACTAAATGAAGTGATTTTTCTAGGGGGTGCAACCTTGGATAAACTGGTCACATCAACATTAGAAATCAGATCTATGACACAACTCTATAGTAAACAACTTGGTCAACATGAAACTATATCCTGGTCCATTTCCTAATGTTGATTTTCACATCTCACACACTCCATGCTACATTGAACACAACCAGAGGGCTGGGAGTGCAACATATCACTGGGCTGACTGGCGCGCCGTTAAACTCTGAAATATTTATTCTTGGCTGCACACTACGAGGCACAATTATTGCCATTTTTATTAGGTTTGTCTTCATAGCAGAGCTGACTGTCAGGATTTTTCTCACTAATCTTCCCAAAATATGCATTCAATGTGCTTCTGAGGAGGATTACTCATCAAGTTGTTTAGGCTTTTGGTGTATTTTTCCATTTCCTGTGGAGTGCTTAGAAGCCATGTCTGGGGGGTTATTGTAGTTCTCAAAGCTACAATGAATCATCACACTTCCAGTCACACTGAAGCCTTTATGTTCTTCATGGATTCAATACACATAGTTTTGTTTTCACTGCAGTACATAAAACAACTACATTTTTTTATGTATTTGAGTGCAAGACTAATCCTAATATGGTCTCCCCCAATTGCTCTTCTTCTTTACACATTTAGGCGGTCTGACCCCAAAATGGGTATCCCAAAGTCTTGCAAGATAGCAACCTTTTCCCTTTCTTAAGCTCCTGTTGACTTCCCTCCGCTGTCACAGGTGGCGAAGTATTTCCTTCTTTAATTATTGTTTAAAGCTCACAACAGCTTTTCTGTACTGTCGCCGGGGCCTGGATTATGTCCCTACCTCTGTGGCATGGAAGCCTTCAGTATAGTAGTACTGTGACATAGAAAGAAATCAGAATTATGATGGAGGCTCCCTTCGTATACTGGGTTTAATTTCCATGGAAAACCCGCAAGACTATAATTAAGGCCCCCTTCCTATTCAGCCTACACTTCAACTAATCTGGTTGCAAGGGTGCCTTAATTAAAGTGCAACTTGTCATCCTATGTAAATGAAGAGTGGTTGGTAAGGGGGAGGCCTTCGTTTAAGTACTACTTTCTTTTCAATTTCATAGAAACAAAAGCAGGACTATAATAAATGTTTGCTTGCTTTATGACCTTCACTTTGCTTGGTATGAAAGCGAGAGTCTTCATTAGAGTCATGCTTCTCTTTCTACGTGAAAAACATTGGATTGGAAGAAAGACTTTATTATAGTCTTGCTTTCCTTTCTATATCATAGAACCAAAAGCAGGACTACAATGAATGAATCCTTGATATATGGACTTAATTTCGTTTACCACTTAATTTTTGTTCTGACCTTAGATCAAACACAAACATGCAATTATATTACATTGTATGTAGGTGGGAGGCAACAAAATAGAACATTGATGCACACCACAATTGAAAATGTGTCCCTTTTATCAAGTGAAGTGTGGGTTATTAGAAATATTTCTTAGGGCTGAGCTAGTTGATAAAGCAAGCTAATCTTAAGGTGGAGCTGTGAAACATGCATCTGCCAACATGCACCAACAAACATGCACCAGCCCCATTCTCTGGTTTACTCGATTTAAAAGTAATTTCAGAGTGATGTATGATCATTTGATACGTGGTTTGTGCTTGTTTAGCATCTTAGTGTGTTCTAAGTTGTTACTTATCCTATGTACAAACTACAAAATACCATGCTTTATAACTAACTCATCGGTATCATCTGATGATGCCCAGGTAAAAAAAATGTGCATGTCTCATCATAAAAAGTCTAGCTATTGGCTTTGCTAATGCTTTTGTCCAATTCGAAACAGCAAAAAATATTTGTGCTTTAAGTTCTTTGTGCCTCAGTACTGTCAGGCGTCCTTACTCCCACTGACGAGCCTCAAACTTGACGACATTTGCCTGTGATTAGTAAATATTCCTGAGGGATGTCTGCTTTTAGCTGTAAAAGAAACACCAATCCTTGGGGTAGGACACTAGTTGGTGCATTTGTTAAATATTTAGATTTCGTCTGTGACTCACCCCCTCCCTCCCCATAGATAATGGAAAGCTGGGCCTTTGAATGTTCCTTGGTTGTTGGGTGAAAATAGAGGGCCTCATTTACTATATGTTGACACACGGCAGTGCAGCAAGCCTTCCTGGTGAGCAACTGTGCCTCAAAATAAAAGGGCAGTATCTACAAACTATGTAGCATTCCTGTCCTTCTCCCCTGCGCCATTTTGTATGCAGGTAGGGACACCTTCCTGCACAAAAACATTCATTGATGGCATTTTCCTCATTCTATGCATGCTGCAGAATGCAGGACACATAGAAAGAGGAACCAATGAGGAGAAATATCATTATTTCTCCTCGTTACGCCACTCCTGCAGGATTCCGATGCATTCCCAGCTTTCCAAAATGATGTAAATCTGGGAATGTGGCAGTTTCCATGGAGGTTGAGTGGGAAAACCCACAGGAACACCCAAGAAACGCCCCTTTCATGCGAGTAAGGGGCCCATATTTACAAGGCTATGAAAAGCCACCCAGAGTGACTTTACGTGGCCTTGTAAATATGGGCAGGCACACTGCGCCGCCGGTGCGTCAAAAGAAGTGACAGACCAACGGCGCAATGGACTTGTAAATGCCATAACGTAAAGAAACCTAAGAAATATTTTTAGTTTCTTTTTGTCCATCTTCCACCACCTTTTTTCCATTCGATTACTATCCAGCAGGTGCTGTATTTTCATAGTGAGGATTTCTCAAGGGGATTTATTTTTGCTTGTCTCTTTAATTAGGTTTTTAAAAGGCATTTGAAGGAATAAATTGTCTGCACACAGCTGTAAACAGATAGGGAGGTGCTTATACTAAGCTCCTGATCCTTGGAGCTCACCTGCTCAGTCCACAAGTGTGAGATGTCATCAGTTTTCCTTACCCTGCAGGGTGTTGTCTCCCATTGGTTTCTTGCTAAGATCCTGTTGGCCAGTCTGTGGTGGGACATTCTTCAGATATTGCTTCTCCAGCAGCCGGCGAACCTCTCTCAGCTGCTGCTCCATGCCTGGTGGAGTAAGGGAAGAGAAGCTGTAAGTCCAGCAGGAACCAGGAAGGATGCACAAGCAGCGAGTACTCCAGTGAACACATACTCCAATGGAGGGATTGTCTCTGAGAAGTCAGTGGGACCACTGAAAGGGCAGCCCCAGCAGGCCTTGGGTTCTGGGGGGCAGGTTGTTGGATGAGCTTTGGAGGTTCCTGACAGAACTGGACTTTAATGGGTCAGTCTAGCATTTACAATGTTGGTGTCTACCTTTATACAAAGTCAAATAAACTGTGGCAACTATTGGTAAGGGTCTGCCTCTGCATTCGCAAACACCTCTACGCAAGAGAGGCCTTCAAACTCACAGAGGATTGAAAACAAGAAATCAGAGAAAAAAAACATACTACTTTAAGATGCTTGAAAAGAGAAACATTGAGATACTGAAGTTGGAGTGCCACGTGCTAGTGGTTCTGGGTAGGAATGTGCATGTTAAATAGACATATATGAAGAAACGTCAGGCAAAGTTTTAACAAGGGCCCCTCTAATTGCATATAATAGTGAAACCTCAGGTGCACATTAAAAACATTATACTGGTAGAATATAGAAAAATAGCTTTTTTAAGGTCTCCTCTTTGCTGTCTGGTTGTGAAAGACCTGGGGGCACATTTAACATACTTTACGCAGCTTAACAAGCCACCTTGCGGCGCTGCGAAAAAGGGAAAGGACAGGAATACGCTGTATCATACGGCGCATTCCTGGCCTTTTCTTGTGCTGGTGCACTTCAAGTCGTCCAGCGCCAACACAGGCACCCTTGCACCACGGTGGAAGTGTGCCTGCTTTACAAGGAGAACTGTTTTGTGCATGAAGGGGTACCTTCCTGTACAAAGATAATCTCTCGAGGCATGTTCCTCTATCTATCTGTGCTGCAAATTGCAGCATGCATAGAAAGAGGAAACAACGTAATGAGTAGAAGCAGAGATGTTTCTCCTTGTTACCCCTTCCTCTGGGAGGTGTAGCGATTTCATGCAATCCCAGGTTTACAACCCTTTGAAAATCTGGGGTGGTGTGCAATCCAAGGGTGAATGCACGGGAACGTCCATGTCCCACCCATGGAGCACCTCCAGAATGAAATGGAATGCACTTCTTTTTTAATAAAGCCATGAAGGTGTCGCCAATCGCCCCTTGCATGCCTTTGTAAATATCTACTAGCATTTTGCGTCACAGATGCCCACAAAATTGTTGTAACCAGGATACAAAATGTTAGTAAATCTGGCACATAGTGTGAACGGATGGGGGCTTACACCCCGCCCATTGCTTACTATTGGTCAGCTTTATTGTCACTCTTCTTATTCAATGACTTGCCTTCCTCTTCTTGTGTTTGCTTTTTCACTTTTTACAGTTTTATATAGAACAAACAAACCTGGAACTAGGGCAAAGAGAGCTTTGCACAAGCTTCAGATTAAATACACATTTGTTTTAGGCACAGGAAGATTAAGCCCTTTACCCAGAATCACAGAATATTGAGCCGGGTCAGGAACTTTAACCAGTTCCCTAGTTCAAGGTCAGTAGCCCTGGGTATTACACTTCCCCTAGGGAATATCCTCTTTACCATCATTTTAATGTATTCTTTCACTGCCCACTTTTAGGGAACTACTTTTTCATTTTCAGTTTAATTAACCCCTTCACTGCGGGGTGGAGGGGGGCTGCGCGCGGCGCGGCTGTGCTTGTGACGAGCTCAGCTCGTCATGAGGCACAGTGGAGCTGCACTCATGACGAGCTGAGCTCGTCACGACCACACCCATTTTGGAACGTTCAGCACAGCGGGGAAATTATCCCTGCGTGCGAACATTCCAACGGCTGTGACGAGCTCACCTCGTCATGAGTGCAGCTCAACCGTGCCTCATGACGAGCTGAGCTCGTCATGAGCACTCAACGGGTCAAACATGAGCCCGTGGGTAAGCTGTTAAGAAGAAAAATAAAGAGAGGACTTGCTCTTCTTGGCAGTGATCTGCTTAAAGGGGCCTCTTCCACGAAAACAGTATCCAGTCCACCAAATTCATCTCGGCAGAGCCTTCTGGAGGATAACGGTGTGCCATGGAGGGCCAGCAGCCAAAGCGTTGCCAACAAAGCAAAAAAGAAAGATATCATAGCCTTGTGTGTGCCCCTGCTGCACTCGCTGCAGTCATGTCTTTGGTCATGATTTGTTATGCTATGATACATCATAAATGGCAAAACAGTCAGAAAGCCGACATAGAAGTGTGCCACACGGGTAGGGTGACCAGAATTTGAGAAACAAAAACCGGGACAGGCCAGACATACATATAGGACTAAAGCCTTTAATCTTACTTCTGTATCTCACAAACACACATGCACAAAAAGACACACACAGGGGGGGTCTGAGGGCAGAGGCCCTGCCGTAGCTTATAGGGAGAGGTGTGGCGCAACAGCCAGAGCAGCTGACTTCGGAGCATGGGGCTCACAGTTCGATCTCCGGGGCTGGTGGCTGTTCAGCATCATGTGTCTCTGGGCAATAGCTCACTTAGGGGCATATTAACAAGAACTTGCGATAAACATCGCAAAGTGCGCTAAGCGCTATTTATTTTATCACCAGCTATCGCTGGATTTCAACGCTGAGATAGCGCATTATTATCAAGGCTTATCTTTGAGGCGATATGAAATCCAGCAATAGTGGCGAAAAGCACCAGTATCGGCTGAAAACAAGAGTTAAATTGGAGGAGATAAGGAGATCTTTGCTAATACGCCCCAGTGACCTTAACCCTACAATCCACCTCCCATAATGTAGATGGCTTAGTCGACTTTCAAGCAGGTGTTAAGATCCTGCGATAACTGGGCTTAGCGCAATTAATCTTGTCGCTAAGCGGGTCTGCTGCAGGCTTGTTAATAAAGCGAAGCCTTGTTAGCGCCCATTTCCATGAAGTTTTGCTCCAGAACGCCTACTTTGCATGTCATTAGCGATGACATGCAGGGCGATTAGAAATGTGGAATTATAATGTTATGCACATTTTTTATACCCTTAGCTATGACAGGACCTCCCCCCTAATCCCCTTGCCCTTCTCCCCACTCTATCTCTCCTCTTTTGGGAGCATGAAGCAGGTCACCCCTGGCTGCCTGAAACAAACAGATCACTTAACTGAATTATTTCAGACTTTGGAGACACCCATGGTATCGAGAGCATAGGTTTCAAATGTGCTTGCAGGATGACCTAACCTCTGTCCCAAAAACCTGGAAATGTATTTAAAATTAAAATAAGGATTGGGACAGTCCTCTGAACACTGGGTCTGTCCAGGGAAATACAGGACATCTGGTCACCCTACACAGGGGACAATCCCCTCAAGGCGCTTCTGGCTGGGAGGACTGGACATAGGTGTCCATGTGTAGTGCATTTGGCAGACATCTGAATAGGGCTATGCATTGCAAAAAAATACAGAATGGATCTTCATTGCAAAAACTGACAATTGTAGCCAGCACAATGGCAGATATGTAGATTTTGCAATACTCTGAACACAAACACCTCTTGGTAAGTACCAGAGTTCTTCCCTCGTCGCCATCTCATTTCCTGAGGATCCCAAGGCCAAGAAACCTCAGCAAGGGGGTTGGTCCTTTGCTCATCGGGCATCAATCCTGTAGAACCCTCTCCCCCATAACCAGGCAGTGCAAAGAAATGTGGTTACCTTTAGGAAGCTACTTAAAACTTGCCAGTTTATCCACTAAATTGAAACAGGTGCTTCAGATGACTGCTGGATCTCCTTTAACACCAGGACACCTGTGGCTAATCACACATATTTATAAGTAGTCCAAATAAATAGTACCACTTTCAGAAAGGCCAGTACTTTGCAGTATTTTTCACTTTCAGAAAGGCCAGTACTTTGCAGTATTGCCACTTCTGATCAGGGCCAAAGTGCAAGTGCTCTCTGTTTATCTTGTTATTATGATTGGTTACCCATGATTGGCATATTTGGTTTACTGGTAAGTCCCTAGGAAAGTGCACTGTGTTTGCCAAGGGCCTGTAAATCAAATGCTACTAGTGGGCCTGCAGCACTGATTGTGCCACCCATACAGGTAGCCTTTCACAGGCGTCTCAGACCTGCCACTGCAGTGTCTGCACGCACAATTTTTAACTGCCATGTCGACCTGGAAAGTGCATCTACTGACCAGACCTTAACCTTCCCCTTTCTTGCATGTAAGGCACCCCTAAGGTAGGCCCAAGGTACCCCCATTGGCAGGGTGCAGTGGATGTGAAAGGTGGGACATGTACAGGTGTGTTTCACATGATAGTGAAATACTGTGCATTTCGTTTTTCACTATTGAAAGGATTAGCTCCCCCGTAGTCTATCATTGGAACTGCCTTGTAACATTTTACAATTGTAACTTCCAATTGGCAACAGCTATAGATCTGGAGTTTGTGGTCTCTGGACTCAGAATTTAATATCACACCTTTTAGTAAAGGTGGTTTTTAAATTCTGTGTTTGAAAATGCAACTTTTAGAAAGTGGGCTTTTTCTTGTTTAAACATCCTGTGTGCCTCTGCCTGCTTGTAGATTTACCCTCTGGTAGACTAACAGGGGCTGTTTGTGCATTCACTCCAGATACTCACACAAGGGGAGCTGAGGTGAACCGTCCATATGCCGATGGGTCATCCTGTGCTAGAGTTCTGGGAGGAGTTGTCACTAGCACCTGAATACGCTGTGGCTGCCCTGCACAATGCTGTCTCCATCCCCTGTAACGTGGCTGGATGAGGGAGGACAGAACTGGTTTTACAGAGCAAGAGAGACTTTCAGAACAAAAACTTCAAAGGAAAAAGAGGTATAAGCATTAGACCTAAAACCTCTGGATCAAGAGGAACCTCTGCCAAGGAAAAGAGATGAAGAGCTGGGAAGAGGAGTACTGCCCCTTTGCTGTGTGTTGCTTTGCTGGGTTGGCCTGCGGTTGCTGCTTCTGTCTTAAAGAGGACAAAGACTGGACTTGAGAAGATTCTCCAAGGGCTTGATGTCGAGCTTGCCTCCTGTTAAGACGTATCAGGGGCACAAAGACTTCGCCTACAGCAACCTTGAACTCCACTGCTGGGAGCGCTGATCTGCCTTGTGGTGCCTAATCCAGTTTCTGGGCCCTTGGGGATTGTTTTGCTGACTTTCCTTTTGAAAATTCATGCATCGCCCTTCCAGCGCCGTTTTTTCTGCTGCAAAGTACAGTGTGGCTAAAAAATGCACGCCCCGCGGGGTTGTGTCTGAAAGATCGATGTAGCTTCTGTGTGCAGCCCGAGAAATTGCTATACCCCCAAGTCTCGAGCACTGAGTTTCTGAAGTCCGAAACTTTCGTTTCGACTCTAATGCAAGTCTACTGTGTGCCTGGAAGAATCAATGCATCACCTGTATGCAGCTGCAGAAATCAACACAGTGCCTTGAGTGCCGCAGCATTGATTCACAGCGCCTGGAAATTCCCATGCATCACACCTGTGTGCCAAGCATGACACCCGCAGATCCGAGCTATCCGGAAATCGATGCGTCACCTCCCCGCGGACTCAGGAATCAACGCACCGCTGTGTTTTCCCGCACCTTGCTCATCTGCAGCTGCTTTGCTTGGTGAATTCTAATGCATCCTAAGGTACTTTGTGAAAAACACCCGAATCCATGTTTTCTATAGACAGAATTGCTAAAACCTTTTAAAAGTGATATTTTGATAAGTGTATGTTGGATTTTTGTCATTTTGATCTTGTTTGGTTTAAATAAAGATAATTTATTGTAAGAAACTGGTGTGGTGTCCATGTGTAGTGTTTTCACTGTGTTACTGTGTGTGTTATATACAAATGTTTCCCACATTGCCTCTGAGATAAGGCTGTCAGCTCGTGCCAAGCTACCAAGAGAGTGAGCAGGGGTTATCTAGGTCTGTAACTCCCTTATCCTAAGGAAGGGTCCCTACTTGGAGAGGGAGCAAGCCTGCATGGAGAATAGCAAAGTGTGCATGACTGGTTCGAGCAGCCCCAGAGGGCCCACCAAACAGTCTTTGTGCACTCCAGGGGTGTAACAAACGCCCCCGCAGGCCCCGCGGTGCAGGGGGGGCCGTCTGGCTTCAGTAAATGAAGGGGGCCCGGGCCCCCCTCAGCTCTTCCGTGGAGCTGTGAGAGAGGCTTGCGCTGAAGCAAGACTCTCTCCCTCTGAAGCAGGTGCAGGCTGTCTTCAGCCTGCTCTGAGCCCCTCGCCCCCTCCCTCTGACTGAACAGAAAGAAAGTATCAACATACATTGTTTCTCTTCTCCTCCGCCCTAGTGGAAGAGCTGCCCCTGTACAAATCGACATAACAGTGATGGCCATAATGAAGGCCTTGGGTCCTTTTAAAGAACTTTCTCTGAGTCATCCATGAACATGACCTGCCTCGCTTTCAAGTGACCTTGGTGTACCCTGCCCTACGAAACATACAATGGATGAAGCTCATTGTATTTCACATGGGATTTTTTTATGTTTTATTTAATTTTTTGATTCTGGCATTGTTAGCAGTTTGTTGTGAGTAAAACAGCCCGCCTCTCACGGAAATGTAAAAACATCAAAAGAAAGTTTCAGCAATCTGCATAAATGCTCAAAATATTGATTGGCAGCGAAGGAGGAACTGCTGGTCCCTTATCAGCTAGGTATTTACAATCCTGTCTCATGAATTGAGTCTGATGATTAACGAGGCCATGAGATAATATTACTGTGGCTGAATTTTCTTGAGAAACCATTATAATAAGTATCATGGTTTCTTCTTGTTTGCTCGGTGACTGTGGGTGTGATAAACCAACGTATGCATTGTCCTGACCAAGGTTGTATTGACGTGTGGGAAGGCCTAACCTTTGATACAGGAATTGACTAAAGCTATGTAACTTTAGAAGTGGCTTTTTGTTCTGTTGTGTTGTGTGACTGGTATCACGCCGGCCCACATGTTTGTGTGAATATACTTATTGTATATGCGATGTAACATATACATAACATGTATTATATTCATATTGCTAGGTTTATAATGAGTATATAAATGAAATCCAGATTACTACGTAAATCTTAAAAAGAAAGTATAACATATTGAGTTAAATAGCCTTCTTGATATCAGTAGTGAAAATGGAATGAGACCACATGTGGTGGTGGTTATGGCTTCATAGTGGCCCCAGAGGGCACTATCTTATCTTTTATGTTTATTTTAAAAGGTGTCTGTAGGCAGTATTTTTGTTGTTTAGAAAGTCATATGCATAGAATTGGCTTTGCTCTTCCAGTCCTTTGCAGATACGCAGTCATGAGCAGCCGCGGTCCGTGCAGGTTAGAGTGGTGAGGCAGTGGGGGGTATTATGATGGACCATGAAGAGGGAAAATTAAATAAATAATTAATTTCCCCTCATCGTCTGTAGAAATCCCCCACCACCACCCGGCCCCGCCGATCTTTCCTGCATGGGCCGCGGCTGGTCTTGAGGTGTAATGTGAAGCAGTCAGCAGCATCCCTGCCTTTGAAAAGCTGCATGGCTCTTGCTATTGTCACTCATTGTCATTGCTGTTGCAACCATTTGGGCCCATTTTGGCCTCATTCCAAATATCTGGCTGTAGTCCCGCCAAGCGCGTCCTTCAGTCCAGAGGACTGGGCCTTCGGTGAGTCTGCTCCTTCGGTGTGAACACAGATCTTGGCTTTGAGTTTATATCTCACCTTGACCAACAACCGATCTACCCTACATCCAGCCGCTCTTAGCAGGCAGGACACTAGACGTATAGGCCTCGCAGCCAATAGGAAACTCTAGCACACCTCGTGCGCATCGAACATCCGGAAGATACACCACAGAGGTGGGTGTGACCCCACTCACAACAACACACACTCAAGACAGCATCTTAGACAGTTTCTGCACACCCAACACAGCTGAGATATTCCATTCAGTTAGGTATCAGCATGCTTACATCATCAGCATTCGTCATAAAAAACACAACCCACGCAGTGACGCTCTTTGGGCGGAGCAGCACACCGACCAGTGCAGGCCAGATGGGACTGTCCATTGGACGTGGTTGTATACAACCTTCCACTAATAAACAACACAAAACATAGGAAAGAGCACATTAGACAGAACACTGCACATGCGTCCAACACAGCTCAGAAGCACCATACGGAACCTCCCTCAGGTCACCACAGCATCCTGATCTTCACAAATCATACACTGCTCCATGACCCCACACAAGACTCTAACCCTACAACCATCCAACATCCCACTGTCAGTATGGTTAAAGGGATACTGTTGACCTAACAAGCTGCCCAACTCCTACCTGCTTCAGACTCAGACTTCAAGCCGCTAATGCACACACCAAATATCCCTCATGGCATGTGCCTTAATTGGCATTATCCTCTGGTTAGACCCACTATAGTCTACAAGCCCCAATAACACACATACAGCCAATCATGCGCATAAACGCAGCAGTTTAGCCACGCCCACAGTACTATTCATCCAACTCAAAAAACGCCAGCGAGAGAATCTGTGAGACAAAGTTGTGAAGGGGCCTCTACTCCAACAGTGATATAAGGCCACACTGACAGCAGAAGGAACTCTCTACAAATGTCTAAAACATGGTGTAACACAAAGGGTTCCCAGCAATGGGCCATGTGACCTTTAGTAACCCCGCCTGGACCATGAAACTTCCTCTTACAGGTGAATGTGGCAATGAAGGTGATGAGGTCACGAGACAGGCAGCAGTGCAAGGGCAATCAGCTCCTGGAAAACACACACTCTGCCCGATTTATAGCCCCCACAATCTTTATGGCCAGATAAGGTCCCGGTGGACGGGCGCTGCAGGCCCCCGCCCCTCCCTCACAACATACATAGACACTGAGAGCAGATAAGGGCCACCATGGCCATCAGGCCTGTCTGTGACTCTCACTAGCAGCTTTGTTCCCTCTACTAGGCCCAACTCTCTCTTTGTAACACCTTCCTTCGGTTCCAGGCCCTTCAAGGTCTGCACCTACCCACACCTCTCTCTCTCACCTCTTCTATCCTTTCTAAAAACCTGTCAAAAAATCACAAAATGCACGGTAGCTCATCTGCTAATGCTCGGTGTCACAGTATGATACCCATTGCTCCGGTTAAAGTCTATACCTAAATTGCACAAATACTCAAATGCTTTAGGAACCTACGGCCACACACATCAAAGTCCCGTTTTGCGATTCCTTATTTGCGAAAATTAGGGAATCGCAAATAAGGAATCGCAAAACGGGATGCATCAATTTATTCGCATAATTTTTGCGATTCGGTAAAAATCGCAATTTTTACCGAATCGCAAATATTATGCGAATTCTAATTTGCGATTTCGCAATTCCCATTGATTCCGATGGGCCAAAAGGCCCATAGGAATCAATGGGAAGGCATTGACATTTTGCGAATTGCAATTAGCGATTCGCAAAATGTTAATGCATTCCATGGGTGCAGGGGAGGGTCCAAAGGACACCCCCCTGCACTCCTGAAATGTATTTTAAAGTGCATGTTTCACACACACATGTCCTAAGGAGATTTGTGTCTGTAACATGACAGTGTTTGAAATGCTAATTTGAGTATTTGAATAATTTTCGCAAATTACCACGAGGTTCACCCTCGTGGTAATTTGCACCCTCTAATTGCGAATTCGCAATTTTAAAATCAATCATGCATTGCTTTTAAGGAATCGCAAATTTGCGATTCCTTGAAAGCAATCGCATTTTAGGAATTCGCTAAAAATAGCGATTTTCCCAAAACTGTTTCATGTATCCCAATAACCTATTTAGGAATCGCAAACGGCCGAATTTACCTATTCGCACCGTTTGCACTTCCTAAATAGGTTGATGCATGTGGTTGCTAGATTCTTGTGTCCTAAATATTATATACATATGTATATGTATACAGATATGTATATATATATGCTTATATATATATATGTATGTTACCTACTGGCGGTCGCAAGTAGGTGGTTTTAGTTAGGACCTAGTTTCCATAGGAAAAGCGTTTTTGATTTGCCAATATCTTTAGCGCTGTCTGATGAATCTTCGCAAAATTCCAAAAACAAATGGTTCCCTCTGATCAGCTCCAGTCTTGAAAGTTTGGGGGGCGATTCGTCATGCGGGGGCGAGAACAAAGGGGAGTCCCAAAACGCATTTTCTACATGTTAATTTCCAAAGGAATTTTGAAACAGGCTACAGCTCGAACTGCTGAATGGAATTACACCAAATTTAGCAAAAAGCTAGGTCTTGGTCTAGAAAGTGTGCTTTTTTAAAATGGTGTAAATCCGTTAAGTAGTTGCTGAGAAATTAAAAAAAATTAAATATAGATATCTGAGCACAGAGGAGGGTTTGCAAACCCTCAGTGAACAAGCTTCCCTTTGATTGACTGCCAACCCTCCAAACCAGGAAGTGTTGGCAGCCATCTTGTGACTCGGTAACCGAGTCACAAGAAAAAGGGAAAAATCAAGAAAAGGGGGCAGGGTAGAAACACCCTGACCCCCTATGCCTGCTCAGGGGGTCCCACAAGGTATTTTTTTATAAATAATTTCGGCCGAATTCATGCTGAGTGCGCAAATCTGGCCGAAATTATTTTTAAAAAATGAAGCACGGTCGCCCGCACTTCCTTTGTTAAAAAGCCCCTGGGTGGGCCAGGTCCCGGGGGCAATTGTAAATTATGATGTGGGGGCTCTACAGCCCTGTGGACCACCACCTCCCCGGGGCTTTATAATTTATGCACATGGGCACATGGCCCCCTCGCAACCCCAGGGACCGCTACCTCCCCGGGGCTATATCTAATAATTAGTGTGAGGAGACTCAAGCCTCCCCACACTGCCCCGGGGACCACCACCTCCTCGGGGCTTCCAATATGTGTTCGTTGCGGACCCCTGCCCCCGGGGACCACCACCTCCCTGAGGCTATTTACATGTTGGAGGGAGCTGCGCGACCCCCCTCGTGGAGCTCCTTATGGCCCTGGGGACCGCCACCCCCCAGGGCCAGTTCCTGCAATGTCCCGGGGTGAACTCCCTTGGGACATTGCTGTTGCTATGGCAGGGCGGGAGCACGGTTCCCACCCTGCCATAGCAAACCTTGCTTTGCTTTTTGGAAGCGAGAGCAGGAAACCTGCTCTTGCTCCCAAAAAGCAAATCAGAATTGCTTTTGCACAAGGGGAGCTGCATGTCAGCAACTCCCCTTGTGCAAAAGCAATGCCGGCTCCCACGGGAGGCGGGAGCCAGCTGGGACCTTGGGGGCATTGTTGCTCCCCTCGCAGTCCCCAACGCTAAGGGCCGGCCCCGGGGGATGTGGTCCCTGGGGTCAGAAGTGGCCCAGAAGCCCCTCCTCTTTAATTAAATTGTAAAATAAATTAAAAAACGGAAAGACCGACCCCAGGGGATCGGGTCCTCGGGACATAATTGGCCTGAGGGGGGGCCACGGCGGCCCCCTCCCAAAAAAAAGAAGAAAAAAAAGGCTGGCCTGGCCCCGGAGGATGGGGTGCCCAGGGCCATAATTGGCCTCTGGAGGGGGGCCAGGCGGCCCCCCTCACCAAAATTAGAAAAAAACACCAAGGGTGCCATGCCCCGTGGGATGGGGTCCACAGGCCAAAACTGTCCCAAGGAAGGGGGGCCACACTGCCCCCCCTCCCATAAAATAACAAATTTATAAAAAAGAAAAAAGAAACCTGCAACTCACAAGAGGGCCCACCCCCTACCTGCATGTCTCTGCAAAAGTGACCCCTGGCGCGTTCTAAGTTGGGAAATAAAGTCCCCTTGAATACTCAGGGCCCCTGGGGGCCAACTAGCCCACCAGGCACCTCCAGTAGGTGCCACACAGCTGGATTGCAGAGAGGTGGTCCGAGGCCACGTCCCTTTTTACACCACTCTGCAAACACGCCTCTTGGCGCACTGCTGGTGGGGCGATGAGGTCCTCTTGTGTCCTGAGGACCTCAGGACACAAGTGGACTTCATACTCCGAGCAGCGGTGCGCCACGTCACGCATTTGCAGAGTGGTGTCAAAAGGGGGCATGGCCTCGAGCCACTCTCAGCAATCCAGCTGTATGGGGCTTACTGGAGGTAACAGGAGGGCTAGTTGGCCCCTAGGGACCCTCAGGAGGAAAGAGAACGTAATCCCCCAACTTAGAACGCGCCAGGAGGTGTGTTTGCAGAGTGGTGGAGAAAGGGGGTGTGGCGTGTGTCTACCTCGCAGCAATCCAACTGTGTGGGGCTTACTGGAGCTTAGAGGTAGGCTAGTTGGCACCTAAGGACCCCCAGCAGTAAAGAGGACTTAAATCCCCATAGAAGAGCGCGCCAGGGAGCACCGTTTGCAGAGTGGTGGGCAAAGGGGGCATGGCCTTTTATGAGAACTTAGCAATCCTGTTGTGTGGTACTTACTTGAGGTAATAGGAGGGGTAGTTGGCCCCCATGGTTGTCCTTGGGGGCCAAGTACCCCTCTTGTTACCTCCAGTAAGTCCCACACAGTAGGATTGCTAAGACGTGTTCGAAGGCCATGCCCCCTTTCTCCACCACTCTACGAATGTGCCTCCTGGCAGACTACGGGATGCAGATGAAATCCACTTTACTCCTGAGGGACTGTGGGGGCCAAGAAGCCCTTCTGGTACCTCCTGTAAATCCTACGCAGCGGAATTTCTGAGCGCTGGTCGGAGGCCCAGCACACTTTCTCCACCACTCTGCAAGCACGACTACTAGTTAAAAAAATGTTTGCAATGTATTAGGTTTCGCATTTGCGAGAGTTAGAGCTATTGGCATTGTAAATGTAAAAGTGTTTTACTAATGTTTTTTGGAGTGAAGTGGAAGTACGTTGTGTATAGTAGAATTATGTGGTATGTTGTGCAGTAAAATTATGTGGCTAGAAATTATGTGGTATTTAGTACATAGGAATTATGTAGAGTGGAATTATGTGTTATGGAGAGTAATTAGGTGGTATGGTAGTCTGTGTTGTGTAGTGGTAACCTAAGGTTTAGTCTTCCCCATTTCCATAGAAGCTCAACTATGAACTCAGTGAGACAAAAAAAGAAGGAATCACTGAAGAGCACTTGTGGACCTAGTCAGAGGTATGAGCAGGGCCACTGGAATGATGTGACTGTTTGGCTGCAGCGACTTTTGCACAATTATACAATTTCTGCATTAGCCACATAATTCCTCACATGCTCCCTAATCTACAGATTTGAAAAAAAAAGCCTTGTTTCTAGCTCAAACGGCTCAAACGTCACCAAAAATGCAGCGACAAGTGTTACAGCATGGTGGAAGGCCCTTTGTAAACCTAGAATGGTCACCTGTTACTTATTGCTGAATGTGGGTGTTAAATTGGTACTAATGGTGTGCAAGCCACTCTTGCTTTCTTCTGTGTCTCTCTTGCTGCATTTCGGTTGCTTCTTTCTGCACATTTCTTTTTCTACATTTCTCTTGCCTCTTTCTGCAAATCTCTTCTACTTTCTGAACCTCTCTTCCCTCTTTCTGCAAGTCTGTTGCCTCTTTCTACAGCTAATTTGGTTATTTCTGTACCCCTCTTACGTCTTTCTGCACCATTGTTGCCTCTTTTTACACCTCTGTTACTTCTTTCTGCACTTCTCTTCCTTCTTTCTGCACCTCAGGCTATTTTCTGCACCTCACTTGCTTCTTTCAGCACCTCTGCTGCTTTTTCTGCAGATCTCTTGCCTCTTTCTACACCTCACTTGCCTCTTTCAGCACTTCTGTTGGTTCTTTCTGCAATGCTCTTTCTTCTTTGAGCACCTCACTTGCCTCTTTCTGCACTTTTCTTCCTTCTTTCTGCACCCCTCCTGCCCCTTTCTGTACCTCTATTACCTTTTTGTGCGCCCCTCCTACCTTTTTCTGCATCCCTCGTGCCTCATTTTGCACCTCTGTTGCCTTGCCTCTTTCTGCACTTTTCTTGCTTCTTTCTGCACCCCACCTGCCTCTTTCTATACCTCTCTTGCCTCTTTGTGCAACCCCCTACCCTTTTCTGCACCCCTCTTGCCTCATTTTGAACCTCTGTTGGTTCATTCTGCACTGCCCTTGATTTCTGCACCTCACATGCTTCTTTCTGCACTTCTTTTGCTTCTTTCTACACCTCTGTTGCTTCTTTCAGCAATTCTCTTGCCTCTTTCTGCACTTCTCTCCCTTCTTTTTGCACCCATTCTGCCTCTTTCTGTAGCACTTGTGCCTCTTTGTGCATCTCTCCTATCTTTTCTGCGCCACTCTTGCCTCTTTTTGCACCTCTGTTGGTTCTTTCTGCACTTCTCTTGCTCCTTTCTACACCTCAAGTGCCTATTTCTTCACTTCTTGTGCTTGTTTCTAAACCTCTAGTGCTTCTTTCAACAAGTCTCTTGCCTCTTTCTGCACTCCTTTTGCTTGTTTCTGTACCTCTCTTGCATCTTTCTGCATCTCTGTTGCCCCTTTCTGCACTTCACTTGCTTCTTTCTGCACCTCTCTTGCCTCTTTTGGTACCTCTGTTTCTTCTTTCTGCACCCCTCCTTCCTCTTTTTGTACCCCTCCTGCCTACTTGTGGAACACTCTTGCCTCTTTCTGTACCTCTCTTCCCTCTTTCTGCACAACTCTTGCCCCTTTCTGTACCTCTGTTGCTTCTTTCTGCACTTCTCTTGCCTCTTTCTGCATCCTTCGTGCCTCTTTCAGTACCTCTGTTGCTTCTTTCTGCACTTCTCTTCCTTCTTTCTGTACCCCTCATGCCTCCTTCTGCACCTCTGTTTTTTTTCCTACAGATCTCTTGCCTCTTTCTGCACCTCACTTGCCTCTTTTAGCACCTCTGTTGATTTTTCTGCAGATCTCTTGCCTCTTTCTGTACTCCTCTTTTCTCTTTCTGTACCTCTCTTGACTCTTTCTGCACCCCTGTTCCCTGTTTCTGCACCCTTCATGCCTCTTTCAGCACCTCTGTTGGTTCTTTCTGCACTGCTCTTGGTCTTTTCTGCACCTCACTAGCCTCTTTCGGCACTTCTCTTGCTTCTTTATACACCTCTGTTGCTTCTTTCAGCAATTCACTTGCCTATTTCTGCACTTCTTTTCCTTCTTTCTGCACCCCTCCTGCCTCTTTATGTACCTCTCTTGCCTTTTTGTGCACCCCTCCTACCTTTTTCTGCACCCCTCTTGCATCTTTGTGCACCTCTGTTGGTTCTTTCTTCACTGCTCTTACTTCTTTCTGCACCTCACTTGCCTCTTTCTATATCCCTGTTCCCTGTTTCTGCACCTTTCCTGCCTGTTTATGCACCTCTCTAGCCTTTTTCTAAACCTCTGAGTTAGAGGTAGTTTTAATCCCCCAGCCCTATTATGTACTGGGGCCTTACAGGGGAGGTCATGCCAATCACAGGGGTACCCCAACCCGTAGTACCCTAGTGTATGTTGGTGTTTTCACTGTATTCTAAGTGTCTTTCTGCATAGCACTGGCTCCGGGCCTGGTTAGTCAGAGTCAGTTACCACCAGTACCAGTCAGTAAAAAGTTGGGGGCACAGGATGACTTTGCACAAGGTCTTTTTCTGCACCTCAGTTGGTTCTTTCTGCATATCTCTTGCTTCTTTCTGCACCTTTCTTTGGCTTTCTGGACTTCAGTTGCCTCTTTCTGCATTTCTCTTGCTTCTTTCTGCACCTTTCTTCCTTTTACTTCACATGTCCTACCTCTGTAGGCATAGTTAGAAATTAGCATTTAAAAAACCTTAGAAATTCACTGAAAAAAACATAGGTTTCAGGGGCGTTATAGTTAGAAATTATCATTTTAAAAACTTTGAAATTAACTGAGAAAACCATAGGTTCCAGGGATGTTATAGTTAGAAATTGCATTCAAAAAACCACAGAAATTCACTGAAAAAACCATAGGTTTCAGGGACGTTATAGTTAGAAATTAGCATTTAAAAAAACAGAGAAATTCACTGAAAAAAACATAGGTTTCAGGGACGTTATAGTTAGTTGGACATTTCACTCGTACAAAACCAGAGAAATTCGGCCTTTATAGTTAGTTGAGCTAACTATAACTCGCGCCCCCGCAATGCACTGCTGATGATGTCACATATTACATCATTCATGACATGGTCAGTGACATCACTGATGACATCTCAAATTACATCACTGATGCCATCATCCACGTGATAATCTGATACACCTCCTCACACCCTAATATAACCTTGATACACCCACTCTAAAATAGAGACTACCATTTTCGAAACCATAGACACACCAATACTAGTTACTACATACCCACTCACTGATTCCTAGGTCTATACACACATCCACTCATTCACCCATACAGTCACTCATACATGCAATCACTCATCAATAGAGCACTATCATTTGCACTCATACACCTACACAGACATTCACACATCACTACTCATCCATAGAGTAACTCACACACATAGTCAATCATGCAAAGAATCATTCACACTCCCATTTACTTACCTATACCGTAATCCACACACCGCCTCACTTATTCATACAGATACTAACACATACTTACTCTCTTACACAAGCACTGATACAAGCACACACTCATCCATACAGCCACTCTCACAATCACTTGCTCTCACATTCAGGGCCAGATGTAGGTAATTACTATTTACCGATTCTTAAGTACAGAATTTTACCAATTCGGTATTTAAGAATCAGTAAATAGTATGTAGGTGAAAAATTTGGCTACCTACATCCACCCCATAGAGATTTATATACTCCAACACTCATGTATACTGCCTTTCACATATGTAGTTACTCACACATGTACCACTGAGACGTCCATTCACTCACCAACACACCCATACACACACTCATTCACCCATACAGCCCTTCACAGATGCACTCTTGAACCCATACACCCAGTGAATTACCCACTCACACATCTATGCACAGTCACACCCCGCCCACCCACCCTCACAGGCACTCTGGCACCCATACAGATACTCAGACAACCAATCAATAACCCATATAAACACTCATGTAGCGACTCACCAACCCATGCAGCCGCTTACACACCAACTGACAGACTGATACAGACATTTACACAGTTTACTCACTAACCCATGCATTCAGTAAGACACGTTTAATCACTCCCTTATGCAGTCAGTCACGCACCTACTAAATCATCTATTCAAACACTCATACACCCACTCATACTTTGATGAATTAATATTTGGGGGAGAAAGTGCAGTATAAATCTTAGATGAGAACATTGTGCTACAAAGGGAAAAAACTTTAACAAACAATGACAGCGTTTTCAAAACTCCAGCATACCTTTTATAACATTTTAGCAACAAGCACATACTTTTTATAAATGATAAAAGTTATTGATATTGCGCTAAAACCAGTCCCTCCTTTGATCCTGCTCAATGCTATTAGTAAATTTTAACGTACATTAAACAACGTATAAAATAGACGTATCATTTGTAACAAAGAAGCCACACTTTTATGTATGTAACTTGCCTTACTTATTAACAAACAAGTCAGCGCATTTTTAAGGTTCTTAATGAGATATAAAAAAATGTCTAGATAAAGTGTTATCTCAGTTCCTGGAAAATGCGAGCCCCGGTTTCACCAGGAAGTAATAATGATTTGCATACATTTGCAGAATTAAGTGCTTTCCATGTTTGCTTCCAGGAGTTGTTTTCTGCAGTTTCGGGACATTAGCCGAGGCAAACCTTCCCCATTTCGCATGTTGGGCCTGGTGTACCAAAGGGTTGTCCCTATCCTGTGTCTTTGCAGGAGTGTGTTCATACACAGGGGCCTGTGTTAGGTTGTGAATAAAAGTGAAGGCCAAGAAGACCATAAAATAATCTGGAAAGAGAGTCCCTCCTGGCTCTTGTGAAACAACACTGGCTTTTTCTTTGCTACTCCCCCAACAAACTGATTTACTGCTGCAGGATTTATCTTGATAAATTAATTTATTTTATTTTTTAAATGCACCTACTTCAGTCTAAGGACATTTAATATCGTGTGCTAATCCCACCCTGCTCCCTTTAAATACCCCTTCACCCCATAATCATAACCCACCCTTACTCCTTAAAATACCCCAACACCCTTAAACACTAACCCATCTTAACCCTATAAATATACCCTGTACCCCAAAACCCAAACCTATCCCTAAATCCTAAAAATACCCCTGTACCCCAAAACCCAAACCTAGCCCTGAACCCTATATATACCCCTGTACCTCAAATCCCAAACCTACCCCTGAACCCTTAAAATACCCCTTTACCCCAAAACCCAAACCTAGCACTGAACCCTAAAAATACCACTGCACCCCAAAACTCAAACCTACCCCTGAACCCTAAAATACCCCTGTACCCCAAAACCCAAGCCTAGCCCTGAACTCTCAAAATACCCATGTACCCCAAAACCTAAACCTACCCCTGAACCCTAAAAATACCCCTGTACCCCAAAACCCAAAACCTAGCCCTGAACCCTAAAAATAACCCTGTACCCCGAAACCCAAACCTACCCCTGAACCCTAAAATACTCTTGTACCCCAAACCCCAAACCTAGCCCTGTACCCCAAAACCCAAACCTAACCCTGAACCCTTAAAATACCCTGTACCCCAAACCCAAACCTACCCTTCAACCCTAAAAATACCCCTATACCCCAAAACCCAAACCTAGCCCTGAACCCTAAAAATACCCCTGTATCCCAAAACCTATACCTATCCCTAAACCCTAAAACTACCCCTGTACCCCATAACGCAAAACTATATCTGAACCCTTAAAATACCCAAACACCCCAAAACATATACGTCAGTACCCCAAAACATATACCCCTATACCCATACTTACCTTATCCAAACATTTAAAAAAAAACATGCTTTTACCATTCATGCATTTACAACGAATTTCGTTGTAAATGTATGCGTGGTAAAAGCATATAAAATGTAATGCCATGCGTTATAATGGCATTGCGGAGTCTTGGTACTTTCGTAATGAAAGTATGCGGATAGAAAGTTGCGGAATAATGGGTGTTTACTCAACCCCGGTAAGTACATTGGTGGCATGGCGGCCCACATCTCCAGCAACATACTCATATTTTTTCACCACCCATTTGGAAAATGCACAGGTCTCTCTCATTGATGGCCAGCATCGACATACACTTTTAGACACACCTCCCGCCACAAGTCCTAGAAATGCGAACTTTAGAGCTGTGGAGCTACGTTCGAATCTCGGCATCAGCTCAACATCCTGTGATTCCAGGCAAATCGCGTTGTCTCCCCGTGCCTACCACAAATGAATGTGTTCTTCTGTAATGTAAATTGTGCTCATGCCATGTTGTCGAGTTCACGTTATATAATATTGCAAGGAAAAATAAAGTAGGGAAACTCGAGTTCACACACTACTGAGCACGCACTCTTAAGTGCATCAGCAGTGCACTGTGAATCGGAGCGTTTCATAGACCTGTCACAGATAAGAAATGCTATCAAAACGAACTCCTACAAAACAATATACCTCTGGCAATTCATACCCGGACAACGTCGGGACGGGCTGCCAGTATATATATATATATATATATATATATACCACTCCTTCCTGCTTCTCCCAGCTCGGCATGCAGGGCACAAGGACCACCACGCAGATTTTCCAGTTTAAAGGGTCAGTCTATTATCTCCTCTCTCTCTGGCATGACGCGTTTCGGGTAGAAACTACCCTTGATCACATAACAGTACTTTGGTTTAGAAAACCTTTAAATACTCATTTTTTTTACATTTTTTTTGCTGAGCACACCACGTGATTAATGGAAAGTGAAAACACACTTCTAAACAATATATATAGGGGAAGTGGCTCTTTCATACATTTCAAAGCACATTTATGTAATCTCTTTCTTATTTTTAAAACACTTTTTGTTGTTTCAAGCTTAAACACATACTAGCAGCATAAATGCATTAGTGGTGAATCTGGACTCAATATGTGTAACAGTTTACAAGAATCAATTGATATGGCACATGTTATTACATTTCTAAAATGGGGTTCTAAAAACATTAATTATGTACATATTAAAAACTGTATAAAAATATATATATATCTAAATACAAAATTTATACTATTTCCAAAATAAATGTGTCCATCTATTTACACACAATTTTAAGAAAATATGCAATTTTAAGTAAATGTCAAATACTAACAGCATAAATGCTATTATAAATATGTGCAAAATGATGCCATCTTGTAAGCTTCACTATTTGATGTTCTATAGCGCTTAGCCCAATACTACCATTTGTGCAAATCTTCTGCGTAAATGCAGTTACATATGTGCAAATAAGCAAAAAGTGCAAAAATGTCCAAATACATATATCCATGTGCAAAATGACACCAGATTCAATAATCTTAGTGTTCCTAACAACTGGTCCCAGTTGTTTGTAAACAGCTCACTCCAATTCCTATGTCAAAAAATAAAGTGCTAAGTGCTGTACAAATAAAGGTGAGTCGATGCTAAAATATACAGTATTAAAAAAATGTATACATGTATAAAATGTAACTAATTGTGCGATTTTCTATGCCATACCTATAATTCATTAATATAAACATATAATCAAAAACACATTCTTTATAAAAGTGATCAAGGAGAAGTGTGGCTTATTTCCTCAGTTTTTTCCAGATAAATCAAAGTTCTGCAATCCTACAACTCGTGTAGTTTATATGGATATATTGGGACTTGATGGTATTTACTGTCTTATCCTTTCTTCTCTCTTAATATTCCTTTACTATGAATTTTCCAAAATTTCTAGGAAAAAAGGGGTAAAAAAATTGTAAGTATGAAGAGAGGGTAGTAGCCACATGGTTATAGATTCAGAAACAGGAAAATCAAAAGTACCGGACTGAAAAGACAATTTGTTTTACAGAAATGAATGTAAGTCCTCTGTATTATTGAGGCCCTGGGGAAACTTAGAATTAAGATTCAGAATATATTTGGTCTCTAGTTGTCGCAAGAGAGTTTCCCTGTCACCTCCCTTCCTGGGCATCGGGACGTGATCAATTACAAAGTATTTTAAACAGTTAATGTCCTTATTATGCACAGACTTAAAATGCCGTGCTACCGGATAAGCCGGATCACAATTGATAATAGCTCTTATGTGTTGCAGGATTCTCACGCGCACTTGTTTTATCGTACTGCCCACATACTTGAGCCCACAAGTGCACGTGAGAACATACACAGCATAATCCGTGCGACAATTGAAGTTTCCTCTAATTTTGAGTTCTTGTTCCCTGAATGGGGTACAGTATTTCGAAGTGTTGACCCCAAAATTGCATGCTCTACAGGTTGCACTTTTAAAAAATCCTTGTTTTTCAGGTAACCAGGTTTTAACCGAGGCCCCTTCTCCTGTGGATTTGGATAAATGTGCTTCCATGGTTTTACATCTTCGAAATGTTACAGTAGGTTTGTCAGGTAATCTATATTTTAAGACATTATCTGTTAGCACTATGGGCCAATTTTTAGTTAGAATTGCCTTGATCTTACGTTCCTGCATACTGTGGGTGGTCACTAATCTCGGGGTCCCCATCTCATTGTCTTCATCTAACGTATTTTCATGATCATTTGGAAGCAGGGATTCTCTGGGTCTTACATTGGCTTTGTCTACTGCCTTACATAGTACGTTTTCCGTGTAACCTCTTCTTCTGAAACAATTTAAAGTTTCATTTTTGCTTTTTTCATATTCTTCCTGTGTGCTGCATATTCTTTTTAATCGCAGCAACTCCCCAAAGGGAATGCTGGCGATCAAATGTTTGGGATGAGCACTAGTTGCGTGCAGTAATGCATTACCTGCGGTGGGCTTCCTAAATGCACCAGTGTTCAATCTCCCCTCAGCTACCTGTACTCGCACATCCAGGAAGTCCGCACTGGTTGAACTACAGTGAGATGTGAAGTGTAGGTTACAATCATTGACATTGATCTGATTTACAAATTCTTTAGCACTGGTGCTGTCACCTTTCCAAATCAAAAAAACGTCATCAATGAAACGCAGCCAAACTATTACCTTTTGTTCAAAAATATTCTTATATTTGCCCATGAGGTCTTGCTTCTCCCAGAGCCCGACGTGCAAGCACGCGTAGCTCGGGGAGAAGCAAGCCCCCATCGCCACACCCTGCTTTTGTCTGTACATGTCCATACCATAGGAGAACAAATTGTTATTGAGACACCAGGCAGTAAGTGATACTAACATTCTGTTGTGCATTAAATAATCAGCAGATCTAGTGTCCAAGAAGTGTGCAACCCCCTGTAGGCCACATTCGTGTTGGATGCTTGTGTATAATGGCTCTATGTCCAGAGTCACTAAAGTTAGGTCGTTATACCAGGTAAAGTCATTGATGTGCCTGAGAAAATCCCCAGTATCTTTTATATACGATGGCAGAGCTCTTACCAGATCTTGCAGGTAGAAATCAATGTATTGGCCAACGTGTTCTGTCATGCTGTTTATGGCTGATATGATCGGACGTCCTGGAATAGGTATTTTCCCCTTATGGATTTTGGGTAGTAAATATATAAAGGGTATCTCAGGATGTGCATTGTGCATGAAGTTGAATTCCTCTGAGGTAATCAAACCCTCACTTTTCCACTTGAGGAGTTCCTTTTTGAGATTGTCTTTTGACTTGATGTATGCCTTCATGGATGTCTTTTCATAGCATTCTGCATTCATGAGTTGGCGCATCACTTCCTTTTCATAATCTGATTTAGGCCACAGAACAATATTCCCGCCTTTGTCTGATTTTTTGACGATGACCCCAGGAATTTTTCTAATTTTGTCCATGAGTTGATTAAACTTTCTTTGTTTCTGATTCATTTGCCGCTTCTTGAAGTTCACTTTATTATTGAGTTGTTTAATGTCTTCAATCATACGATCGTGGAATACATCATTAGCATCTTTTTGAACAAGCGGAATAAAGGTTGATTTAGGTTTAAACGGGCTTTCACCTGCTCCTTTTTGCAGTAGGTTCAGCTCTTTTAATTTATTTTGCGTGGGGATCTGAGATGAATTGGGCTCCTCGTTGCTTAGCTCATGCAGAGCCCATGGAGCAGGAATTTCAGCCACAGTCAGTTTTGAGCATGTTCCACCAGACTCTTTAGTTCTTTTGTCTTCCCACCCTTGTTTAAGCGCAAAGAATTTCTTCAGCTTAAGTTTTCTGATGTAACAGAATAGATCCACGCAGGTTGAGGCATAATTAAAGTTAGTGTTAGGGCAGTAATTAAGCCTCAAGGATAGGAGCTGTTCCTCCGCCTTAGTGAGAGTCATGGTGGTTAGATTTATGATGGTATTTTCTTTTTCTTCCCCCATCACTTTTTGCGCCAAAAGTTTTGCTTCCTTTTTGGCTTCCCGCTGGCGTTTCCTGCGCCTTGTCCTTCTGATGGTGTCACGTTTTTTCCGGCCCCTTTTGGGTTGTTCCGAGGCCTTAGCGTTTTCATCCGCTCCTCCACTAAAAAATCAACCTCCTCTTCTAGGCTTGAAATCAGTGTGTTAGACGCGCTGGTGTTTCTGTCTTCATCAATGCTAGATCCACTTGTGAGTGAGTCAGTATCTGTTCCTTCATTTACTTCATTTGTGGGATTCACACGCAAAATATTTGGTTTGTTCAGATTCTCACTCTTGTTTGCGCATGTTTTCATACTTTTTGGCAAACGTATTGATGTGTCCCAAGCGGTAGTCCTCCAAGTTCCGAGCAAACTTTTGTACCTTCCTCGTTTGGATTTTTTCCTCGTGTTTCTTTAGGCGTTCTTTAATTTCTTTCTTTCTTGCCACAATCCAATCCTGTTTGTCGGATTTATTCAATTCACCTTCTATTTCTTCAATCTCCGGTATCAATGCGAGACGATCTAACTCAGCATACTTCACGAGAATTTTCACCAAATTCATGGAGGCATGCACATTACTCTCCCCCCATTCACGTAGCATTGCTGGATTCGGTTTTTCAAAGCTTGGGGCTAAGAGTATTCGCAATCCACGAGGAACTCTATTCGCCTCTATATATTTGGTAAGCGATTTATATTCCCACCATTTGGTAGTTTCTAATTTCATCTTCTTTTCCAAATTTTTTAATAGAAGATTAACATCTTTATTAGCGTCCTCACTGATCGTATTGACATTCACACTCGCACTCGCTGTGTCTTTGTTGGTAATATTGTCATACAGGGCATTCGCATTAGCTTCACGGTCTCGTACCGCGTCCGTTAACATTGTTGCCATTGTTTTTTCGAGAGACAGTCTGTGCAGTGTTATCGCGCACCGAGGTGCTCTTCCTTTGAGGTGAAACTGACCGTGTCAGAAAAGCCGTTTCTAGCCCCTTCCCGTGACGTTGCTCACTTTTACTCACCGGATCAGCCAAATGCTCCCACGCGAGTCCTCCAACTCCAGCGTCGGCGTCCTTCGGCTTTCGGTGTTCGTGTTCTCTGTCAGCCCACGGGGGGTTCGACCAGCCTTAATTCCTTCACAGAAAATGGCAACAAACAGCGGTTTGAAGGCGGTCACCAGCTTGCTTTTACCATTCATGCATTTACAACAAATTTTGTTGTAAATGTATGCGTGGTAAAAGCGTATAAAATGTAATGCCATGCGTTATAATGGCATTGCGGAGTCATGGTACTTTCGTAATGAAAGTATGCGGATAGAAAGTTGCGGAATAATGGGTGTTTACTCAACCCCGGTAAGTACATTGGTGGCATGGCGGCCCACATCTCCAGCAACATACTCATATTTTTTCACCACCCATTTGGAAAATGCACAGGTCTCTCTCATTGATGGCCAGCATCAACATACACTTTTAGACACACCTCCCGCCACAAGTTCTAGAATTGCGAACTTTAGAGCTGGGGAGCTACGTTCGAATCTCGGCATAAGCTCAACATCCTGTGATTCCAGGCAAATCGCATTGTCTCCCCGTGCCTACCACAAATGAATGTGTTCTTCTGTAATGTAAATTGTGCTCATGCCATGTTGTCGAGTTCACGTTATATAATATTGCAAGGAAAAATAAAGTAGGGAAACTCGAGTTCACACACTACTGTACACGCACTCTTAAGTGCATCAGCAGTGCACTGTGAATCGGAGCGTTTCATAGGCCTGTCACAGATAAGAAATGCTATCAAATGAAATCCTACAAAACAAATGACCTCTGGAAATTCATACCCGGACAACGTCGGGACGGGCTGCTAGTACATATATATATATATATATATATATATATATATATATATATATATATATATATATATATATATATATGAACTGAGTCTCCCTAAGAACACAATATCCCCGGGAAACAAATGAAGCCACCACTCCAGCCACTCGAAAATCGTGTGAGACAGCTTAATTTATTCTTAAATCCATTGCAGCATTATTCACAGCACAAAAAACCAACGCGTTTCGTTAGCTTCCTACTAACTTGATCACGGTTGTTTCAAACACTGTTTGCTGGTTGTGTTTTAAAATGGGAGTTCCCACCCACCTTGGTCACATGATAACACCAGTCTGTTTTCTTTCACAGTTGGATTCTGGGATCTGTAGTTTGTGTTTAAAATGAATACAAAATATAACAAAATTCAAACCCTTTCTATACATTTTGGCTCCCTATTACCCTGCGCTCTTGGTTATTCCAACAATTATATGCTTATCAAAACATATTTAGTTGTGTATTTTTATACCAACAAACGGTTTTAATATATCTAAGAAAACGGAATAGTCTTTGGAGTGCAAGGTCATTGTTCATAAGTTTTGTTACTTTAACCGTTTCAAGCCCTCCAGTGGGCTGACATTACTGAGGGATTATGTCATTTTCTAGTTGTTTATGGGTATCTATGCTTGTTTTAAAGGGGTCCCAGATTCCTTTTCGGATTCACTTTTTTATTGACATGTTATGTGGGCTTTTGGGACAAAGAAAAATAGTGGAGATTATGTCGAGAAGCAGTCCTAATTTTTTCATATGTGTACGTAAAGTTCTTCCGACTGATTCAGTCCGAAAGGGGTCATCGTTCGAAAGTTCAAAATGTGACGTGACTCCTTTTGGCGTAGTAGTTTTTCACGATGTCCACCTCTGTCCGACAGCGACATCGTTTCCAATCCCAGGAATTTTAGCAGCCGCCAATTCCCGTCATGGTGTGTCTCCATGTGTTTGGCCACTGCATTTCCTCTTTCCTTGTTTACAGTGGCCCTTACATGTTCCAAAATTCGCTTTTTCAGCTCACAGATTGTACTTCCTATGTACCGTAGCTGACAAGGACATTCAATCATATAGACGGTGTACTGACTTTTGCAGGTGATCAATTCTCTTATTTTCCAGATTTTTTGGTTTGCCATAGTTATTTGTTTGGTGTGTTTGGCTATCTCGCAGACTTTGCAGTTATAGCATTTGGTAAATCCAATGGTTTTTAACCATGTTGTTTTTTTCTTCTTACTGACAAAGTGGCTGTGTATCAATTGATCTTTTAAGTTTTTTGCTCTTCTGTATGCCACTACCGGATGATCTCCCATTTTTTGACTTATAGTCGGATCAAGTTTTAGAATCCGCCAATTCTTTTTAAGTATTTGGATTACTTGTTTCGATTCTTTGTTATAATCCAATATTAGTCTGATTGGTTCCTCCGTTGTTTTCTCTTTTGTTTGTGGCTTCAGACAGTCTGTCCTCAATTTTTCATTTGCTCTCTCCCAACATTCTTTGGTCAGCTTTTTTCCATACTTTCTTTTTTGGAATCTTTCCATCAAACTATAAGTCAAAACTCATAGAATGCAATCTCAACTCCCAACTCACCAAGTTCTTGCAGGAATCACAGGCCCTTGACCCAACCCAGTACGGGTTTAGAGAGGCCCACAGTACAGAAACGGCGCTCCTAAAATCTACAGAGGAAATCAGAACTATTTTGGATCATGGGGGGAAAGCCGTATTGATCATGTTAGACCTGTCAGCGGATTTCGACACGGTCCATTACATGCTGTTGATGGACCGGTTGGATAAGATCGGGATAAAAAACAACGCATGGAAGCTTCTTAAATCATTCCTTTTTGACAGAACCCAAACAGTGACTAAATGGTTTTGAAGCTAAATCTTTTTCCCTGCCATGTGATGTACCGCAGGGCTCTTCATTGAGCCCAACGTTGTTCAATGTGTACGTATCATCCCTAGCCCCCCTTATTCAGAGTTTCGAGTTTGCCCTTACTTCCTAAGCTGATGACACCCAAATTGTCGTGTCACTCCTACCAGAGAACGTACATGAAATTGCAACATGATTGAAGGAATGTATGAAAGCTGTAGGAGACTGGATGTTCCAGAACCGCCTGAAGCTTAACTCCGGTAAAAAGGAAGTTGTTCTCTTTGGAAACAACCCCACCTTTTGGACACCTAGCTGTTGGCCAGATGTGATGGGACCACTACCTGTGCAAATCAAAAAGGTCAGGTACCTAGGCATTCTGGTTGATGATAAACTGAGTTTTTGAGATCAAATCAACCATGTTGTCTCCACCACCTCGTACATACTTAAATCCTGCAAAACAATGATGCCCCAACTGCACAAGGAAACGCAACAAACTGTGGTCTCCGCCCTTATAATGTCTAGACTAGACTATTGTATTAGTCTATATCTAACGGTCCATAAAGGGTCGATGAATAAGCTACTGATGCTGCAAAACTCCAAAATTTAAATCCATCTCAGCCAAAATAAAACAACTGCACTGGCTTACTGTCAGTAAACGTACCCAATGTAAGTCCTTATGTTTGGTTTTTAAGGCCCTACATGGCATTGGACCAGAATTTTTGCAACAAGGCTTTACCTGGGACATTCCTAAGAGAGCACTACGGTCTGCCGACCAAAACTTCATCAGCATCCCTCGAATAAAAAAGCCAATTGGGGCGGAAGGAGTTTCCACTTAATGTGGTAAAAGAGTGGAACTCTCTACCGCTGAATATCAGAAACATTTCTAACCTCCTGCGTTTCAGAAAGGCTTTAAAAACGTGGCTTTTCTCGAGGTAACTCGATGTCTTTACGCCCAGCTCACGGTAGGTCTTCTCATAGCGCCAGGACACCTTTGGGTATCAGTTTGCGCTTTATAAATATAAATAACATTAACATTAACATATGATAGTCACTAAGAGAATTCTAGTTAGATCCACAGTTATAGAAGAAAGGTCTTTGACTGCTTTTGAAATTCTGGATGATCAGGTGACTAATGCCCTTCTGGGTGATCAGCCATGCTTTATTAATCCAGATTGATTGATTGATGATGCAGCCCAACAGGAATTTTATTCTACCCGAAGGAGACAAAAACAGAGCATTTCTTTCTGACTTTATGCCGTTTCTGAAACTGAGGAATATTTGAGTAATACTTAGGGGCAGATTTACAAGAAAGTTCTGCAGCGCGGCAACACAAGTCCTTTGCCTGCGCCACGCTGCGGCACTTCCTAAGCACAGGAATGCAACATATTGACAATGATATGTCGCATTCCTGTGCTCTCCCCTACGTGCCATGCACCGGTGCAGGCACCCTTGCACCATGGTGCAAGGATGCCTGTATCATGGGGAGATTGTTTTTGTGCAGGAAGTGGCGTCTTTCTGCACAACAATCACTACCCCTAGGGTGGTGCAGCATTCAGACGCATTTCCAGATTTATGATTAACGCATCCAAAACGCCTCCGCCCGACTAATCGTCAACGTCCCCTGCTGCAGCCACATCACCCCCAACCTGAGAGACCTACACTGGGTCCCCATCAACAAGATGATCACCTTCAAGCTCCTCACCCACGCACACAAAGCACTCCACAACGCCGGACCAGCCTACCTTAACAGCAGACTCAGCTTCTACACCCCCACCCGCCAGCTCCGCACCGCCAGCCTCACCCTCGTCACTGTCTCCCGCATCCAACGAACGACCTCCGGCAGCAGATCCTTCTCCTACCTCGCCGCCAAGATCTGGAACACAATCCCTACCCACATACGGCAGACCCAAGACCTACTCGCCTTCAGAAGACTCCTCAAGACCTGGCTCTTCGAGCAGTAGCAGCACCCCCTCCCGTCAGCGCCTTGAGACCCTCCTGGGTAAGTAGCGCGCTCTACAAGTACTCTGAGAGAGGTCTACGTCATGTTCTTAACTGACAAAAACGATTCTTCAAGGCTCCTAGTTTGGGTGGTCAAAGAAAGGCAGACTCCATAAATTCTCCTTGAGACTGACAAGAAATAAATACCTCTATCTTGTATGAAATTAACTTGAGTTTATGGTTGTTCCTCCGGTATAAGGCCTCCCACAGCCAGAGCCGGAAGCAGTTGTTGGCATTTACCAGTTCAACCCCCAAAGAGAGTAATATCTGGGTGTCGTTGGCATACAAGAAAAGGACACGCCCATCTAAAACACTCAAACCCAAGAGGATCCTGGCCTTTGCGTATCCCACCAGGTAGATAGCGAGAGATTTTAGGAGAAGGTGTCAAGACCCAAGGATCTCAGAAAGACTCACTCTACATATTTCCTGGAAGAACTGATGTCTCTAAAACAGCTCAGTACAATCACCATGAAAGGAAATAGGTGCCTCTCAGCAACCACCTATGGCCAATCTTGGAACCACATTGGAGAAGATTTCCACCAGGTGGTCTGTTCAAATAACGCTAATAATCACGTGTGCCTCTACTCGTCACCAGAGCTCCGGAAACCTAAACTCTCAATAAAGCAACATAAGCAAATATTGATTCAGACTTAATGAATGACAAAAGGAGCAAAACGTTTACAAAGATTACCAAAACCAGCAAATAGGAACCCTGATATGTTCAGGGAGAAACAGAGGCCCAGGGAGAGTAATGTCCAAGCTGTTAATCAGGCATGAAATGCAACTTTCTAATCAGAAGATGTATAATGTAATCCTGCTGGAGGCATTAAGGGTCAGCGAAAAACTCAGAATTCAAAATTCTGGAATTAATTCTAGGTCACCTGTCCACTGGATGGAGTCTATAAAAAGTCAGACTACCTCAATACAGGATGATATGGTAATACGGTCTTTCACTGGCCCCTTCCAGGCTTGGGGCTTAGGTTTTTTGGCCACCCAAGGGACTCACCAGAGCACTCACAATTCCACGTTGTACCAATTCGGTAAATTTCAGTGTTACCGACCGGTATTTAGGCATTTGAGATGTAGGGGGGATTCAGTATTAAGGAATCGGTAAATACAGATTCCTTAATACTGATTCCTTATTGCCTTTCATTTAAGGAATCGGTAATACAAAAACAAATAATCAGAAAATGAATGAAATATTTACACTTGAGTGGAAGGGCACATTGAAATGAGTTTCCAGGGCATACACATTTCGAAGGCAAGACAATCGCCCTGTATGGGATCTTTTGAAGTTGTTTTGTTTTCGCTATGTCCTTCTCTGATCCTAGCAGTTACCACCAACCGGTTACAGAGATTATATATTGTTTTCTGCTACAATTCAATATAATTCCACAAGAAGGGGTTTCAGGAAGGCAGGCATTTCAAAGGCCCTGCACATGGTAGTTGTGGGTTTCATTAAGAAAACCATAAATCTGAACAGTGCAAAGGATATATCCAAAGGGGCCTGCATTGGATTTGGCAAAGGTGTGACTATTGTATAGGCAAGGAAGAGAGCATAGGGAGTAAATATTGGGGAAGCCATCGCTGGACATGGAGTTGAAGAGAGTGCAGAGATCTTCCAGTTTCCTACCGTTGTGGTCACCACCATCACCATAAAAAGACCTATTCATCGAGTATTTATTCCAGCTGCTGCAGGGTTACAGAAGTATCACTCACCTTTATCAAATTTAGGTAGGCGCCTCTACACTGACCTGAGGGTAGAAATCCTTCCACTGACCTGAGGGTAGGCACCCTTCCACTGACATTATGGAGGGCACACTTTCACTGACCTGAGGGTAGGCACCCTTACACTGACCTGAGGGTAGGCACCCTTCCACTTACCTGAGGGTAGGCACCCTTCCACTGACCTGAGGGTAGGCATCCCTACACTGACCTGAGGGTAGGCACCCTTCCACTGACCTGAGGGTAGGCACCCTTCCAGTGAATTGAGGGTAGGCACCCCTACATTGACCTGAGGGTAGGCACCCTTCCACTGACCTGAGGGTAGGCGCCCTTCCAGTGAACTGAGGGTAGGCACCCCTACACTGACATGAGGGCAGGCACCCTTCGACTGAACTGAGGGTAGGCACCCCTACACTGACATGAGGGCAGGCACCCTTCCACTGACCTGAAGGTAGGCACCCCTACACTGACCTGAGGGTAGGCATCCTTCCACTGAACTGAGGGTAGGCACCCCTACACTGACATGAGGGCAGGCACCCTTCCACTGACCTGAGGGTAGGCACCCCTACACTGACCTGAGGGTAGGCACACTTCCACTGACCTGAGGGTAGGCACCCCTATACTGACCTGAGGGTAGGCACCCTTCCACTGACCTTAGGGTAGGCACACTTCCACTGAACTGAGGGTAGGCATCCTTCCACTGAACTGAGGGTAGGCACCCCTACACTGACATGAGGGCAGTCACACTTCCACTGAACTGAGGGTAGGCATCCTTCCACTGAACTGAGGGTAGGCACCCCTACACTGACATGAGGGCAGGCACACTTCCACTGAACTGAGGGTAGGCACCCCTACACTGACCTGAGGGTAGGCACCCCTACACTGACCTGAGGGTAGGCACCCTTCCACTGACCTTAGGGTAGGCACACTTCCACTGACCTGAGGGCAGGCACCCATCCACTGAACTGAGGGTAGGCACCCCTACACTGACCCGAGGGCAGGCACCATTCCACTGAACTGAGGGTAGGCACACTTCCACTGACCTGAGGGCAGGCACCCCTACACTGACCTGAGGGTAGGCACCCCTGCACTGACCTGAGGGTAGGCACCCCTACACTGACCTGAGGGTAGGCACCCTTCCACTGACCTTAGGGTAGGCACACTTCCACTGACCTGAGGGCAGGCACCCTTCCACTGATCTGAGGGCAGGCACCCATCCACTGAACTGAGGGTAGGCACCCCTACACTGACCCGAGGGCAGGCACCATTCCACTGAACTGAGGGTAGGCACCCCAACACTGACCTGAGGGTAGGCACCCTTCCACTGACCTTGGGATAGGCACCCTTCCATTGACCTGAGGGTAGGCATCCTTCCACTGAACTGGGGGTAGGCACCCCTACACTGACCTGAGGGTAGGCACCCTTCCACTTACCTGAGGGTAGGCACCCTTCCACTGACCTGAGGGTAGGCACCCCTACACTGACCTGAGGGTAGGCACCCTTCCACTGACCTGAGGGTAGGCACCCCTACACTGACATGAGGGTAGGCACCCTTCCACTTACCTGAGGGTAGGCACCCTTCCACTGACCTGAGGGTAGTTACCCTCATACTGACCTGAGAGAAGGCGCCCTTACACTGACCAGAGGGTAGTCATGCTTCCACTGACCAGAGGGTGGGCGCCCTTCCACTGACCTCAGGGTAGGCGCCCTTCCTCTGACCTGAGGGTAGGCGCCCTTCCACTGACCTAAGGGTAGACACCCTTCCACTGACCTGAGGGTAAGTGCCTTCATACTGACCCGAGAGAAGGTGCCCTTACACTGACCTGCGGGTAGGCGCCCTTCCAATGACTTGAGGGCAGGCACCCTTCCACTGACCTGAGGACAGGCATCCTTCCACTGACCTGAGGGTAGGCATCCTTCCACTGACCTGAGGGTAGGTACCCTCATACTGACCTGAGAGAAGGCACCCTTCCATTGACCTGAGGGTAGGCATCCTTCCATTGACCTGATGATAGGCATCCTTCCACTGACCTGAGGGTACGTACCCTCATACTGACCTGAGAGAAGGCACCCTTCCATTGACCTGAGGGTAGGCATCCTTCCATTGACCTGAGGGTAGTCATGCTTCCACTGACCAGAGGGTAGACACCTTCCACTGACTTGAGGGTAGGCATGCTTCCACTGACCTGAGGGTAGGAACCCTTCCACTGACTTGAGGGCAGGCACCCTTCCACTGACCTGAGGACAGGCGTCCTTCCACTGACCTGAGGGTAGGTACCCTCATACTGACCTGCGAGAAGGCGCCCTTACACTGACCTGAGGGTAGTCATGCTTCCACTGACCTGAGGCTAGACGCTCTTCCTCTAACCGGAGGGTGGGCCCCCTTCCACTGACCTCAGGGTAGGCGCCCTTCCTCTGACCTGAGGGTAGGCGCCCTTCCACTGACCTAAGGGTAGACACCCTTCCACTGACCTGAAGGAAGGCACCCCTCCACTGACCTGAGGGTAAGTGCCTTCATACTGACCTGAGAGAAGGTGCCCTTACACTGACCTGCGGGTAGGCGCCCTTCCAATGACTTGAGGGCAGGCACCCTTCCACTGACCTGAGGACAGGCATCCTTCCACTGACCTGAGGGAAGGCATCCTTCCACTGACCTGAGGGTAGGCATCCTTCCATTGACCTGAGGGTAGGCGCCCTTCCATTGACCTGAGGGTAGGCATTCTTCCATTGACCTGAGGGTAGGCGCCCTTCCATTGACCTGAGGGTAGGCATCCTTCCATTGACCTGAGGATAGGCATCCTTCCACTGACCTGAGGGTAGGTACCCTCATACTGACCTGAGAGAAGGCACCCTTCCATTGACCTGTGGGTAGGCATCCTTCCATTGACCTGAGGGTAGTCATGCTTCCACTGACCAGAGGGTAGACACCTTCCACTGACTTGAGGGTAGGCATGCTTCCACTGACCTGAGGGTAGGAACCCTTCCACTGACTTGAGGGCAGGCACCCTTCCACTGACCTGAGGACAGGCGTCCTTCCACTGACCTGAGGGTAGGTACCCTCATACTGACCTGCGAGAAGGCACCCTTACACTGACCTGAGGGTAGTCATCCTTCCACTGACCTGAGGCTAGGCGCCCTTCCTCTAACCTGAGGGTAGGCGCCCTCCCACTAAACTGAGGGTTGGCACCCTTCCACTGACCTAAGGGTAGACACCCTTCCACTGACCTGAGGGTAGGCACCCTTCTACTGACCTGAGGGTAGGCACCCTTCCACTGACATGAGGGTAGGCACCCTTCCACTGACCTGAGGGTAGGCACCCTTCCACTGACCTGAGGGTAGGCACCCTTCCACTGACCTGAGGGTAGGCACCATTCCACTGACCTGAGGGTAGGCACCCTTCCACTGACCTGAGGGTAGGCACCCTTCCACTGACCTGAGGGTAGGCACCCTTCCACTGACCTGAGGGTAGACGCCCTTCCACTGACCTGAGGGTAGGCACCCTTCCGCTGACCTGAGGGTAGGCGCCCTTCCTCTGACCTGAGGGTAGGCGCCCTTCCACTGACCTAAGGGTAGACACCCTTCCACTGACCTGATGGTAGGCACCCCTCCACTGACCTGAGGGTAAGTGCCTTCATACTGACCCGAGAGAAGGTGCCCTTACACTGACCTGCGGGTAGGCGCCCTTCCAATGACTTGAGGGCAGGCACCCTTCCACTGACCTGAGGACAGGCATCCTTCCACTGACCTGAGGGAAGGCATCCTTCCACTGACCTGAGGGTAGGCATCCTTCCATTGACCTGAGGGTAGGCGCCCTTCCATTGACCTGAGGGTAGGCATCCTTCCATTGACCTGAGGATAGGCATCCTTCCACTGACCTGAGGGTATGTACCCTCATACTGACCTGAGAGAAGGCACCCTTCCATTGACATGAGGGTAGGCATCCTTCCATTGACCTGAGGGTAGTCATGCTTCCCCTGACCTGAGTGTAGGCACCCTTATACTGACCTGAGAGTAGGCATCCTTCCACTGACCTGAGGGTAGGCATCCTTTCACAGACCTGTGAGAAGGCGCCCTTACACTGACCTGAGGGTAGTCATGCTTCCACTGACCTGAGGCTAGGCGCCCTTCCTCTAACCTGAGGGTAGGCGCCCTCCCACTGAACTGAGGGTTGGCACCCTTCCACTGACCTAAGGGTAGACACCCTTCCACTGACCTGAGGGTAGGCACCCTTCTACTGACCTGAGGGTAGGCACCCTTCCACTGACCTGAGGGTAGGCACCCTTCCACTGACCTGAGGGTAGTCACCCTTCCACTGACCTGAGGGTAGGCACCCTTCCACTGACCTGAGGGTAGGCACCCTTCCACTGACCTGAGGGTAGGCACCCTTCCACTGACCTGAGGGTAGGCACCCTTCCACTGACCTGAGGGTAGACGCCCTTCCACTGACCTGAGAGTAGGCATCCTTTCACTGACCTGAGTGTAGGCACCCTTATACTGACCTGAGAGTAGGCATCCTTCCACTGACCTGAGGGTAGGCATCCTTTCACTGACCTGAGGGTAGGTGCCCTTATACTGACCTGAGGGTAGGTATCCTTCCACTGACATGAGGGTAGGCACCCTTCCACTGACCTGGAGGTAGGCATCCTTCCACTGACCTGTGGGTAGGCACCCTTCCACTGACCTGAGGGTAGGCATCCTTCCACTGACCTGAGGGTAGGCACCCTTCCATTGACCTGAGGGTAGGCGCCCTTCCACTGACCTGAGGGTAGGCGTCCTTCAACTGATCTTAGGGTAGGGGTCCTTCCATTGACCAGAGCGTAGGCGCCCTTCCACTGACCTGAGGGTAGGTGCCCTTCCACAGACCTGAGGGTAGGCGCCCTTTCACTGACCAGAGGATAGGCATCCTTCCACTGACCTGAGTGTAGGCATCCTTCCACTGACCTGAGGGTAGGTACCTTTCCACTGACCTGAGGGTAGGCACCCTTCTACTGACCTGAGGGTAGGCACCCTTCCACTGACCTGAGGGTAGGCATCCTTCCACTGACCTGAGGGTAGACACCCTTTCACTGACCTGAGGGTAGGCATCCTTCCACTGACCTCAGGGTATGTGCCCTTCCATTGACCTGAGGGTAGGCGCCCTTCCACTGACCTGAGGGTAGGCGTCATTCCACTGACCTTAGGGTAGGTGTCCTTCCATTGACCAGAGGGGAGGTGCCCTTCCATTGACTGAGGGTAGGCGCCCTTCCACTGACCTGAGGGTAGGCGCCCATCCACAGACCTGAGGGTAGGCACCCTTCCACTGACCTGAGGGTAGGCATCCTTCCACTGACCTGAGGGTAGGCATCCTTCCACTGACCTGAGGGTAGGCATCCTTCCAGTGACATGAGGGTAGGCGTCCTTATACTGACCTGAGAGTAGGCACCTTTCCATTGACCTGAGAGTAGGCGCCCTTCCACTGACCTGAGAGTAGGTGCCCTTCCACTGACCTGAGGGTTGGCGCTCTTCTACTGACCTGAGGGTAGGCGCCCTTCCACTAACCTGAGGGTAGGCATCCTTCCACTGACCTGAGGGTAGGCGTCCTTCTACTGACCTGAGGGTAGGCTTCCTACCACTGACCTGAGGGGAGGCGCCCTTATACTGACGTGAGAGTAGGCGCCCTTCCACTGACCTGAGGGTAGGCACTCTTCCACTGACCTGAGGGTAGGCACTCTTCCACTGACCTGAGGGCAGGCACCCTTCCACTGACCTGAGGGTAGGCACCCTTCCACTGACCTGAGGGTAGGCACCCTTCCACTGACCTGAGGGTAGACACCCTTCCACTGACCTGAGGGTAGGCATCCTTTCACTGACCTTAGGGTAGGCACACTTCCACTGACCTGAGGGTAGGCACCGTTCCACTGGCCTGAGGGTAGGCACCGTTCCACTGGCCTGAGGGTAGGCATCATTCCACTGACCTGAGGGAAGGTACACTTGCACTGACCTAAGGGTAGGTGCCCTTCCACTGAAGTGAGGGTAGGCACCCCTACACTGATCTGAGGGTAGATACCCTTCCACTGATCTGAGGGTAGGCACCCTTCCACTGACCTGAGGGTAAGTGCCCTCATACTGACCTGAGAGAAGGTACCCTTGCACTGATCTGAGTGTAGGTGCCATTCACTGACCTGGGGGTAGGCACACTTCCACTGACCTGAGGGTAGGCACCCTTCCACTGACCTGAGGGTAGGCACCCTTCCACTGACCTGAGGGTAGGCGCCCTTCCACTTTTAATATTTTATTTTATTTTAGTTTATTCATGCGTTTTGATATAGCCCGGACTTTACCCGAGCGCTTCACAATAGGAACAGAAAATTACAAATGAACAAATTTCAAAAGCAGCCGATAAGTTACATGAGGTAAAATTGACATTTGTGAGCAAACAAAATACATGAGGTAGCAAACAGTGCATTACAGCAGGAAAGAGTGACAAGTGTGCAGGTTACAAGTGAAAACAAAGCACAATTAGAGGTAATATACTGCAATATATGCTAGACACTGAGGCACAAGAACAAATGTTACGTAGGCAATGGTGGCACTTGTGCAAGTATCAAACGCAAACAAAATGTGAGAGGTGGCAAACAGTGTGTTACAAGAGAAAAGTGGTGTGTGCATGTTACAAAAGAGTACCAAACACAGGTACAAGGATAATACTGAAATAAATGGCATACACTCCAACCACACGAACACACTGGGAAGGCACTTCCATAGTCATGGAGAATAGAGTTGTCAGTAATGGGAGGTGTTCCTTCAGATAATAGAGAGGGCATGAATTAACTTTGGAAGTGTCTTTGAAGGAGGAGAACTTTGAGATCAGTTTTGAAGGCCTGGGAGGAGGTGGTGGTCCGGAGCTAAGGCGGAAGTGAGTTCCAGATTCTCACCGCGTTGCCTGAAAAGGATTGGGCCATCAATATTTCCTTCTTGAAAGTGGGAGGTTCAAGCAGTAGATTTTCCGCATTACGTGATGGTCTAGAGCCTCCAGAGAGTTTCAGTTTATTCGCCAGGTAGCGAGGAGAGGAGGTGTGCAAGGCTTTCTGGGTGATACAGGCAGTCTTGTAGAGTGCTCTAACCTCGATGGGAAGCCAGCGGAGGGTGGATAACAACGGTGTGATGTGGTCGCTTCTTTTGGCCCCATAAATGAAACGAGCTGCTGAATGGAGAACAGATCTAAGGGGGGATACGTGGGATTTGGGGAGGCCAGTAAGAAGAGAATTGCAGTAGTCCAGTCTGGAGAGGACCAGCGATTGCACCAGGGTTTTAAGGTCCTGCTCCGGGAAAAAGCGATGAATTCCCCAAAGAAGGCGCAGTTGGTATCGAGCAGACTTTGCAATGGAATTGATGTGGGAGATTAGATTGAGTTTTTTGTCGAGTATGACACCAAGGGATTTTGCGCTGTCGACAATGATGGGTTTATTGTTAAGTAGATTCATCTGATCCATCCATGATTGAACCGGGGAGGAGAGAGTGAGGAGGAGGAATTCAGTTTTGGAGGGATTCAGAATCAGTTGATGAGTTGACATCCAGTTTTGAATGGAGTCGAGAGTAGAGCTTAGGATGGAGAGATCGTGAGTGGAGGCAACCTTGAGGTAGATTTGAGTGTCGTCTGCATAGAGATGATAATGGATCCCGGATTTACTTAGGAGATTTACCAGTGGTTCTAAATAGAGATTGAACAATGTGAGCGCAAGTATAGAGCCTTGAGGAACACCTTGACCTACCGCCACAGGAGGTGAAAGACTGTTCACTATTTTGATCATTTGGGATCTATCTGAGAGGAAGGAGGCAAACCATTTAAGCACAATGCCCTCCATGCCCATTCTCTGTTGAAGAGTGTTGAGGAGGGTCTTGTGATTGACAGTGTCAAAGGCTGCAGAAAGGTCTTGGAGAATTAGAAGACAGGACCCCCCGAATCGAGTATCCTCAGCGCGTCATCAACCACTTGCAGTAGGGCTGTTTCAGTGCTGCAGTTTTGGATGAAGCCGGACTGACAATTGTCAAGAAGATCATTGTCCTTGATATGACGAGAGAGTTGTTTCGTTACACATCGTTCTGTGATCTTCCCAAGAAAGGGTAGATTAGTAATGGGGCGGAAGTTGTTGAGGTCATTCGCATCAGCAGTGGGTTTTTTAAGCAGAGGGGTGACCTGCCCAGTTTTGAACGAGACAGGAATGGAGCCTTGACAGAGGGAGAGGTTGACCAGAGTGTTCCAATAGGAAATGGAATGGGTATAGAAGTCAATGGCACTGGGGATGGGGTCCAGAGAATAGTTTGAGGGCTTTGTTTCGCGGATGCACTTGAGAAGGGCATCTTCAGAGATGGGGTCAAAGTTCTGCCAAATGGCTGAGGATTTGAGCTCCTCTGGAGGAGTAGGATGAGCGACCTGATCCACAAGTGATTTCACTTTTTCATCGAAGAATATAGCAAAATCCGCTGCTTTCTTTGTAGAATCCTCCAACTTGGAGGTTGGGGGAGAGCAGTTAGAAATCTTGATGAGATCGAATAGTTTTTTGGGTCTATTTTTGGCTGAGTCAAGAAGGGTTTTGAAGTGCGATGCTTTCCCAAGGAAGATGTGCTTGTGGTACTTGGATCTTGCTGAACGAAGTGTGGCCAAATTATTTGTGGAGGGCACTTGCCTCCATTGTTTCTCCAGGAATCTTAGCTGCTTACTTTCTTCATGGAGGGATTGGTTGAACTAAGGTGCTGAGGGAGTGGGCCTTATCTTTTTGCTTTTGAGTGGAGCGACATTATTGATTTCGGCTGAAAGGACTGTGAGGCTTTGGGAGGTGAGTTTGTCAACATCTAGGTTCGGGTCTAGCCTTGGAAGTGATAACAAAGCTGATTCACAGAGGGGACCGACATCAATATTTTTCGCATCACGGAACCATGAGGTAGCCCTCTTAGGTTGGCCAAGAGTTATGGAGTGTGATAGGTGAAGGGAGAATGGGATGAGGAGGTGGTCGGACCAGTCAACATGAATAGGGGTACTGATAGAGAGCAGGCCTGCTTTAGAAATAACAAGGTCCAGGATTGAGCCCTTAGAGTGTGTTGATTCAGTGCAGTGTTGGATAAGATCATTTGCAGAGAGGAAGGTGGCCAGCGAGTTCGCCGAAGAGTCATGCGGTACACCCCAGTGGAGATTGAAGTCACCCACGAAGGTCTGAATGTCACTTTGCGAGTATTGGTCGCTGATAAAGTCAGTGAGTTCTTCCATAAACGAAGGGCGGTTTACAGTCAAAATATCGAGTTTTTAATATCGATTTACATTAATATCGAATTAAAAATATGGAATGGACACAATATCGAATGGACAGAATATAGGCTACAAAAAAATCGAATAGAATAGCATTAATACCGAATTCAAAATATAGAATGGACAAAATATCGAATGAACAGAATATAGACTACAAAGATATAGAATGGAGAGAATATAGAAAACAAAAATATAGAATGGACAGAATATAGACAACAAAAATATTGAATTTGAGGTAAGTAAGTTAATATTAATTTTTTAATAATATCTAATTTTTTAAAGTATTTTTTATGTTAGTATATGTGTGAAAAGGGTATATTTATTTTCTAATTTTTAATTAATTAATTTTATGGTATTTTATTTTTGCGTAATATAATTCTGTAGCGGGTTTTGGGTTTATAGGGGAATAGGGTGGGAATTAATTTAATTATAAGTAATTAAATATGTTAATTTATTTATTGGTATTTATTTTGAATTAATTATTAATTAATTAATAATTGGTAATGAATTGAAATATAATTCGTAATTAATTTTAATTAATTGATTAATTGATAATTATGTTAATTTTATTAATTTATTTTCTGTAGCAGGTTGTGGGTTTATTGGGGAATAGGGTGGGAAGTAATTTAATTATAATTAATTTAATTTTTTTATTTATTTATTGGTATTTATTTTGAATTAATTGATATTGAAATATTTAATTGGTAATTAAATAAAATATAATTGGTAATGTATTGTAATTAATTGATTAATTGATAATTATGTTAATTTTATTAATTTAGTTTCTGTTGTGGATTGTGGGTTTGTAGGGGAATAGGGTGGGAAGTAATTTAATTATAATTAATTACATTTTTTTATTTATTTATTGGCATTTATTTTGAATTAATTGATATTAAAATATTTACTTGGTAATTAAATAAAATATAATTGGTAATTTAGTTTAATTAATTGATTAATTGATAATTATGTTAATTTTATTAATTTATTTTATGTTGCGGGCTGTGGGTTTATAGGGGAATAGGGTGGGAAGTAATTTAATTGCAATCAATTAAATATTTAAATTTATTTATTGTTTTTTTGTTATTCAAGTTTTTAATAATTTTTTAATTGTTAATTAATTAATTGTTAATTGGTAAATAATTTGTATTATTAAGTAATACTTTTTAATAATTAATTTTTATTCGTATTTTTAATTGATTAATTATAATATTATATAAAATTGTTAATTACTTTTAATTAATTTGTAATTGGTATTAATGTTTAATTTATTTTTATTTATATATGAAGTATTTACTTTCCCTACTGTTGCACTCTCTGGAGTGGGAATAGTAATTTTTACCCCTACGCTATCCAACGCTTTCCCTACTGTTGCACTCTCTGGAGTGGGAATGGTATTTTTTACCCCTACGCTATCCAACGCTTTCCCTACTGTTGCACTCTCTGGAGTGGGAATAGTACATTTTACCCTGCCGCTATCCAACGTTTTCCCTACTGTTGCACTCTCTGGAGTGGGAATAGTAAATTTTAACCTGCCGCTATCCAACGTTTTGCCTACTGTTGCACTCTATGGAGTTGGAATAGTAATTTTTACCCCTACGCTATCCAACGCTTTCCCTACTGTTGCACTCTCTGGAGTGGGAATAGTAATTTTTACCCCTAGGCTATACAACGCTTTCCCTACTGTTGCACTCTCTAGAGTGGGAATAGTAATTTTTACCTCTACGCTATCCAATGCTTTCCATACTGTTGCACTCTCTGGAGTGGGAATAGTAAATTTTACCCCGCCGCTATCCATCGTTTTCCCTACTGTTGCACTCTGTGGAATGGGAATAGTAATTTTTACCCCTAAGCTATCCCACGCTTTCCCTACTGTTGTACTCTCTGGAGTTGGAATAGTAATTTTTACACTTCCGCTATCCAACGCTTTCCCTACTGTTGCACTCTCTGGAGTTGGAATAGTAATTTTCTACCCCTACGCTATCCAACGCTTTCCCTACTGTTGCACTCTCTGGAGTGGGAATACAAATTTTTAGACCTACGCTATCCAAAGCTTTCCCTACTGTTGCACTCCCTGGAGTGGGAATAGTAATTTTTACCCCTAGGCTATCCAACGCTTTCTCTACTTTCACACTCTTTGGAGTGGGAATAGTAAATTTTACCTTGCCGCTATCCAACGTTTTCCCTACTGTTGAACTCTCTGGAGTGGGAACAGTAATTTTTACCCCTACGCTATCCAACGCTTTCCCTACTGTTGCACTCTCTGGAGTGGGAATAGTAATTTTTACATCTACGCTATCCAATGCTTTCCCTACTGTTGCATTCTCTGGAGTGGGAATAATAATTTTACCCCTACGCTATCCAACTCTTTCCCTACTTTTGCACACTCTGGAGTGGGAATAGTAATTTTTACCCCTACGCTATCCAACGCTTTCCCTACTGTTGCACTCACTGGGGTGGTAATAGCAAATGTTACCCTTTCTGCTATCCTACGGTAAAATTATTGTAATTTTTTTATTAATATTACGTATATATATATATATATATATATATATATATATATATATATATATATATATATATATATATATATATATATATATATATGTATTAACAAATAAATTTGTATGTTTTTTAAACTTACATTAATTATTTATTATTTTTAAGGTTATTTAAGTATTTTAAGTATGTTTAAGTTAATTATATTTATTATTTCATTAATTTCTAATTAATTTAAAGCATTTTTAAAAATTCGATATTTCGACTAACTATATTTTTTACATCGATATTTTTTTATTCGATATTTTTGTACTTACCTGTTTGGAGATAGGAGGTCGATATTGTTGACATCGATATTGTTTCAGTGATCCGCGAAGGGCCACTACCAGGCGGGCGGTAAATGACATGGAATCTGAGGGGTGAGCGGTGGTGCAATTGGAGCTCAAGAGAAAGGCATTCAAAGGTGTGGAAGGAGCTGATAGGAGAAGCCTTAAGTTGAAGGGAGTTTCTAAAGATGACTGCAACACCTCCCCCAATGTTGTCAGTTCTGTCATTCCTAAGTATAGAATAGCCTGTGGCTAATAGGAGATCAAACATAGAGTGAGAGGTATCTTTGAACCAGGTCTCTGTGAGGAAGATCAATATTGTGAAAGGTGATGGTATCGGAGATTTCAAGTTTGTGTTTTACTGCAGATCTGCAGTTGTGGAGCAGACAGCGCAGCTCTGTCAAGACTGTTTTGGTAATGAGGGCACTTGACCTCTGAAGGGTGATCGGGATATTGTACTTATGCGGGGGTCCTCGGGAGGGTTTAGGTGGATGCCTGGTTCTGACAGAGGAGATTGTCGGAATAGTGTAGATAGTAGGGTTACTAGGGGATGCAGGTTGACGAAGGGTGGCGTTCAAGGGTTTGTGTGAGTTAACGAGGTCTGGGGACGACAGGTTGAGCTTGGCTGTATTGGGGTGAGTGGGCGAGGTGCATCTCGTAGGAAGTTGGAAAGGAGTAGAGGTGCATTGAAAGGAGGAAATCTTGGAGTATAAAAGAGAAATGGCAGCTACAAGCTGGGAGATGGAGGTGATAAGAGAGCCTAGCTTATTTCCCAGAGAGAGTAAGGCAGAGCACGGAAGGTTGGGTGGCTCGATGGAAACAGGAGGGGGTGAAATTAGTGGTGAAAGGCAGGGAGAGGTGGGGGGACAGAAGGTGAGTTGGGGTATGGGGTTCAAGAGTGGGGAGTGGTGGAGGTTGAAAGCGGGAGTTGGTGATTCTGAGGTGAAGGGAGAGTTGTCTTTGTTGGCATTGCAAAAGGGAGAGGAATTAAGGAGATATTTAGGGGGAGATTGGTGCGTAACAAGGCGGTAAGGTGGAAGGAGAGGGGAGGACTGTGTGGAGTCATGGGAATGTAGGAGGTTTGGGAGGAAAAGAGGCAAGGTGGTTGTAGAGGTCCTGTCAGCTAGGAGAGGTGGCTGTGAGGGAACGGGCATCTGGTAGAGTGAGGGGTGTTGAGAGAAAGGGAAGTCGAGTAAAGGAAGTGGTTCTGCTGGGCCCAAGGGAGGAAAATGGAAAGGGTTACCAATGGGGGAAAGGGAGTAGCACAGCATTGCTGGAGGAGTGGGAGGGAGGAGAGAGATGCAGTGGGTTTGTGGAGCAATCGGGGTGAATAACGAGGGGAGGAGGGGGTAGAAAAGAGGGGGGGAGGGAGGAATAAGGGGAGCGTAAGGAAAGTTAACTAGGGAGAAGGTTGGAGGAGAGGTGGACTAAAAAGGGGAGGGACGGGAAGGAATATGGGGGAGGAGAAGAGATTGGAGTACCGGGATGGTGCAGAATGAGCAAGGAGCGTATTAGCTAGAGGTAAGGCTGAAGTGATGCGGAGGACATACTGTGAGGGGGGAGGAATAGGAGAGGAGGACATAGGGGAGGGGGAGGGGGGAGGTCCAACCTGTGCTTCTCGAGAGTACAGCAAATTGGAGTGTAGGGGGGTCAGTGGCTGAGAAAGGGAGTATTGGGTGGAGTTAGATGGAGAGTCAGGGGAAAACCCGGTCGCAGAGGAGGGGAGTGGGGATGAGAAGAGGTGGTCAAAGCGCGAGAGACAGGTGTCTTTGCCATTGGATCATGACAGTACTGTTGTTATAGAGTGAGATAGTGAGGTAGCCCTTGAAACACGCAGAGGGGGGAATTTTTAGTTGTTTTCCATGAGGGATAGAGGAGGAAGAAGTGACGTTAAGGGAATTGTAGAAGCTGGTGGACCAAGAGGGGGTGTCGTGAGAGAAGAATATTAAATCGGTTTTGAGCCTCCCAAAGCGACCATTGTAAAATTGACCAAGAGGGAATCCGGGAAACGTTCAATAGTGTTATGCTTCTATCGTTTTATTGCAGCTTTAGTCTGGTTGGGAGGATAATTGATTTTGTAGCAATTAATTCCAGCCTTAACTCGAGTGGTGGCCATGTTGGGAAAGTGAGGCAGAGGAGGGTGGGTGGGATATGAGAAGGGTGTTACTGGGAAAGCGGTGGTGAGGAGAAGTAAAAGGGCATAAAGGGGGCACATATTCCAGACATTGGGTGAAGATATGAGAACTAATGTGCCGTCCGGGAAGTGAGGTGGGAATTTGTTGGGCCCTTCATCTAGGTATACATGAATCCACCAGGCACTAGATAATATTTACAAGGGAATTGTTTACGTATGATAAGACCAACTTGACCACTTTCAGAACCTTCACAAAGCAAATATAGTTGAAGTAGAACAGAATATAAACGAACACCCAGTGACCATTGGTGAACACTGTACTTAACACCAGCCTGTTAACAGAACCACATTCGGCACCAACCGCATTGTACGCCCATGATCTCAACAGACTACTATTGGACCCTAGGCTCCTGAGAATCACTAACATTAGGGGCAAATAGCATAGGGTGGAGCAAAATCTGACTAGCAAAATCTAAATATGCACAACAACCTCGTCATCTTAGGACCACCTGTAGAGGTACTCAGAACAGTGTGCGGAAATCATATTACATGAAACATTTCCTAGCACCACATATACGTATAAGGGCCTGGCACCCTACAAACCTCGCAGTCTCCCTGGCCAACTGGCCCTGAATCCATAGTGTCAATGGAGCTGCCAATGCAGCGGGAGTCCTAACTCAGTCAGAACTGTCCCCACGGATAAAGTTGCCTAAACTGTGCAGCTGGCACTACTTGCTGCGCAGCTGTAACTTAAGTATTTCATGAGCGCCTCTTCCAGTGACCTGAGGGTAGGCATCCTTCCACTGACCTGAGGGTAGGCACTCTTCAACTGACCTTAGGGAGGGCACACTTTTACTGGCCTGAGGGCAGGCGCTTTCCACAGACCTGAGAGTGGGCACCCTTCCATTAACCTGAGGGTAGACACCCTTCCACTGACCTGAGAGTGGGCACCCTTCCATTAACCTCAGGGTAGGCATCCTTCCACAGACCTGAGGGTAGGCACACTTCCACTGACCTGAGGGTAAGTGCCCTCATACTGACCTGAGAGTGGGCACCCTTCCACTGACCTGAGGGCAGGCGCCTTCAACTGACCCGAGGGCAGGCATCCTTCCACTGCCTTGAGGGAAGGTACCCTTGCACTGACCTGAGAGTAGGCACACTTCCACTGACCTGAGGGTAAGTGCCCTCATACTGACCTGAGAGTGGGCACCCTTCCACTGACCTGAGGGTAGGCACTCTTCCACTGACCTGAGGGTAAGTGCCCTCATACTGACCTGAGAGTGGGCACCCTTCCACTGACCTGAGGGCAGGCGCCTTCAACTGACCCGAGGGCAGGCATCCTTCCACTGCCTTGAGGGAAGGTACCCTTGCACTGACCTGAGAGTAGGCACACTTCCACTGACCTGAGGGTAAGTGCCCTCATACTGACCTGAGAGTGGGCACCCTTCCACTGACCTGAGGGTAGGCACTCTTCCACTGACCTGAGGGTAGGCATCCTTCCACTGACCTGAGGGAAGGCGCCCTTCCACTGACCTGAGGGTAAGTGCCCTCATACTGACCTGAGAGTGGGCACCCTTCCACTGACCTGAGGGTAGGCACTCTTCCACTGACCTGAGGGTAGGCATCCTTCCACTGACCTGAGGGAAGGCGCCCTTCCACTGACCTGAGGGTAAGTGCCCTCATACTGACCTGAGAGTGGGCACCCTTCCACTGACCTGAGGGTAGGCACTCTTCCACTGACCTGAGGGTAGGCATCCTTCCACTGACCTGAGGGAAGGCGCCCTTCCACTGACCTGAGGGTAAGTGCCCTCATACTGACCTGAGAGTGGGCACCCTTCCACTGACCTGAGGGTAGGCAGTCTTCCACTGACCTGAGGGTAGGCATCCTTCCACTGACCTGAGGGAAGGCGCCCTTCCACTGACCTGAGGGTAAGTGCCCTCATACTGACCTGAGAGTGGGCACCCTTCCACTGACCTGAGGGTAGGCACTCTTCCACTGACCTGAGGGTAGGCATCCTTCCACTGACCTGAGGGAAGGCGCCCTTCCACTGACCTGAGGGTAAGTGCCCTCATACTGACCTGAGAGAAGGTGCCCTTACACTGACCTGAGGGTAGGCATACTTCCACTGACCTGAGAGTGGGCACCCTTCCACTGACCTGAGGGTAGGCACTCTTCCACTGACCTGAGGGTAGGCATCCTTCCACTGACCTGAGGGAAGGCGCCCTTCCACTGACCTGAGGGTAAGTGCCCTCATACTGACCTGAGAGAAGGTGCCCTTACACTGACCTGAGGGTAGGCATACTTCCACTGACCTGAGGGTAGGCATCCTTTCACTGACCTGAGGGAAGGCACCCTTGGACTGACCTGAGGGTAGGCGCCCTTCCACTGAACTGAGGGTAGGCACCCCTACACTGACCTGAGGGTAGACACCCTTCCACTGACCTGAAGGTAGGCGCCCTTCCACTGACCTGAAGGTTAGTGCCTTCATACTTACCTGAGAGAAGGTACCCTTGCACTGACCTGAGGGTAGGCGCCCTTTCACTGACCTGGGGGTAGGCTCCCTTCCACTGACCTGAGGGTAGGCACCCTTCCACTGACCTGAGGGTAGGCACCCTTCCACTGACCTGAGGGTAGGCACCCTTCCACTGACCTGAGGGTAGGCACCCTTCCACTGACCTGAGGTTAGGCATGCTTCCACTGACCTAAGGGTAGACACCCTTCCACTGACCTGAGGGTAGGCATCCTTCCACTGACCTGAGGGTAGACACCCTTTCACTGACCTGAGGTTAGGCATGCTTCCACTGACCTAAGGGTAGACACCCTTCCACTGACCTGAGGGTAGGCATCCTTCCACTGACCTGAGGGTAGACACCCTTTCACTGACCTGAGGTTAGGCATGCTTCCACTGACCTAAGGGTAGAAAGCCAGTTAATCACTATCACTGTAACTGACAGACAGACATTCCATGCCACATTAACTGACGGGCAGACAGTCCATGCTCCAATAACGAACAAGAACAAGCAGATATTATGTGCCACTCTAACTGACAACTGGGCATTCTGTTCCATACTAACTGACAGGCAGACATTCTATACCACAGTAAGTGTCAGACAGGCATTCTGCATCATATTAACTAACAGAGAAGTTGTAACTAGCCACAGAGCTAACAGTTAGGTTATGTGTATCACCGTAACTGACAGGCAAGCATTTGTCCATGGTACATTAACTCACAGGCAGGCATTGTGTATAACAGTAATTGCAGGCAAGCATTCTTCTGAGGCAAAAAAAGATAGGCAGGTATTCTGTTACACAGTAGCAGAAAGCCTGTCAATCAGTATCGCTGTAACTGACAGGCAGAAATTCCGTGGCACATTAACTGACAGGCAGACTTTCTGTGCCACATTAACTGACATATTTACAACAAGGGGTGGTGAGGGACAGAGTCTCTGAATTAAACAGAAAGCTCTCACCCAGTCAAAAGATCAGGGCTAGATCCAACACCGTTTTTTAGCTCACTGCACCATCCCAGTTTCAGAACCTGGCTGTATGCAAATTAGTCTGTTCCTGTCCCAGTGCATGATGGGAACAGGGCAAACCAAACTACAAAAGCCAATTCTTACACTGGGAAGGAAACAAGCTCCCGGGGACCGGTTTCTGGCATTACAGCTGTCTTCGGCCCGGTTTGCTTGAATCCTGATGGTGCAATGAGCAAGGGTCTCACATCTGAGAATACCCTTCCACGCTTAGGGTGGACAAAAATATTTACAACAAGGGGTGGTGAGGGACAGAGTCTCTGAATTAAACAGAAAGCTCTCACCCAGTCAAAAGATCAGGGCTAGATCCAACACCGTTTTTTAGCTCACTGCACCATCCCAGTTTCAGAACCTGGCTGTATGCAAATTAGTCTGTTCCTGTCCCAGTGCATGATGGGAACAGGGCAAACCAAACTACAAAAGCCAATTCTTACACTGGGAAGGAAACAAGCTTCCGGGGACCGGTTTCTGGCATTACAGCCGTCTTTGGCCCGGTTTGCTTGAATCCTGATGGTGCAATGAGCAAGGGTCTCACATCTGAGAATACCCTTCCACGCTTAGGGTGGACAAAAATATTTACAACAAGGGGTGGTGAGGGACAGAGTCTCTGAATTAAACAGAAAGCTCTCACCCAGTCAAAAGATCAGGGCTAGATCCAACACCGTTTTTTAGCTCACTGCACCATCCCAGTTTCAGAACCTGGCTGTATGCAAATTAGTCTGTTCCTGTCCCAGTGCATGATGGGAACAGGGCAAACCAAACTACAAAAGCCAATTCTTACACTGGGAAGGAAACAACCTCCCGGGGACCGGTTTCTGGCATTACAGCCGTCTTCGGCCCGGTTTGCTTGAATCCTGATGGTGCAATGAGCAAGGGTCTCACATCTGAGAATACCCTTCCACGCTTAGGGTGGACAAAAATATTTACAACAAGGGGTGGTGAGGTTCTGAGCTGGGATGGGGCAGTGAGATAAATAACGGTGATGGATCAAGCCCTGATCTTTGGACTGGGTAAGAGTGGTCTGTTTAACTCAGACACTCTGTTCATCACCACCCCCTTTTTGTAAATCGTTTTTGGCCACTATAGGTGTGGCAGGGTATACTCAGACATGAGTCCCTTTCTCACTGCTCCATCAGGATTCAAGCAAGCCGGTGCCGAAGAAGGCTGAAATGCCAGAAACCGGTCCCCGGTAGCTTGTCTCCTTTCTGGTGAAGAATTGGCTTGGTAGTTTAGTCTGCCCTGTTCCCATGATGCACTGGGCCAGGGACAGACTGATTTGCATATAGCCAGGTTCTGAGCTGGGATGGGGCAGTGAGATAAATAACGGTGATGGATCAAGCCCTGATCTTTGGACTGGGTAAGAGTGGTCTGTTTAACTCAGACACTCTGTTCATCACCACCCCCTTTTTGTAAATCGTTTTTGGCCACTATAGGTGTGGCAGGGTATACTCAGACATGAGTCCCTTTCTCACTGCTCCATCAGGATTCAAGCAAGCCGGGCCGAAGAAGGCTGAAATGCCAGAAACCGGTCCCCGGTAGCTTGTCTCCTTTCTGGTGAAGAATTGGCTTGGTAGTTTAGTCTGCCCTGTTCCCATGATGCACTGGGCCAGGGACAGACTGATTTGCATATAGCCAGGTTCTGAGCTGGGATGGGGCAGTGAGATAAATAACGGTGATGGATCAAGCCCTGATCTTTGGACTGGGTAAGAGTGGTCTGTTTAACTCAGACACTCTGTTCATCACCACCCCCTTTTTGTAAATCGTTTTTGGCCACTATAGGTGTGGCAGGGTATACTCAGACATGAGTCCCTTTCTCACTGCTCCATCAGGATTCAAGCAAGCCGGTGCCGAAGAAGGCTGAAATGCCAGAAACCGGTCCCCGGTAGCTTGTCTCCTTTCTGGTGAAGAATTGGCTTGGTAGTTTAGTCTGCCCTGTTCCCATGATGCACTGGGCCAGGGACAGACTGATTTGCATATAGCCAGGTTCTGAGCTGGGATGGGGCAGTGAGATAAATAACGGTGATGGATCAAGCCCTGATCTTTGGACTGGGTAAGAGTGGTCTGTTTAACTCAGACACTCTGTTCATCACCACCCCCTTTTTGTAAATCGTTTTTGGCCACTATAGGTGTGGCAGGGTATACTCAGACATGAGTCCCTTTCTCACTGCTCCATCAGTTTTCAAGCAAGCCGGGCCGAAGAAGGCTGAAATGCCAGAAACCGGTCCCCAGTAGCTTGTCTCCTTTCTGGTGAAGAATTGGCTTGGTAGTTTAGTCTGCCCTGTTCCCATGATGCACTGGGCCAGGGACAGACTGATTTGCATATAGCCAGGTTCTGAGCTGGGATGGGGCAGTGAGATAAATAACGGTGATGGATCAAGCCCTGATCTTTGGACTGGGTAAGAGTGGTCTGTTTAACTCAGACACTCTGTTCATCACCACCCCCTTTTTGTAAATCGTTTTTGGCCACTATAGGTGTGGCAGGGTATACTCAGACATGAGTCCCTTTCTCACTGCTCCATCAAGATTCAAGCAAGCCGGGCCGAAGAAGGCTGAAATGCCAGAAACCGGTCCCCGGTAGCTTGTCTCCTTTCTGGTGAAGAATTGGCTTGGTAGTTTAGTCTGCCCTGTTCCCATGATGCACTGGGCCAGGGACAGACTGATTTGCATATAGCCAGGTTCTGAGCTGGGATGGGGCAGTGAGATAAATAACGGTGATGGATCAAGCCCTGATCTTTGGACTGGGTAAGAGTGGTCTGTTTAACTCAGACACTCTGTTCATCACCACCCCCTTTTTGTAAATCGTCTTTGGCCACTATAGGTGTGGCAGGGTATACTCAGACATGAGTCCCTTTCTCACTGCTCCATCAGGATTCAAGCCAGCCGGGCCGAAGAAGGCTGAAATGCCAGAAACCGGTCCCCGGTAGCTTGTCTCCTTTCTGGTGAAGAATTGGCTTGGTAGTTTAGTCTGCCCTGTTCCCATGATGCACTGGGCCAGGGACAGACTGATTTGCATATAGCCAGGTTCTGAGCTGGGATGGGGCAGTGAGATAAATAACGGTGATGGATCAAGCCCTGATCTTTGGACTGGGTAAGAGTGGTCTGTTTAACTCAGACACTCTGTTCATCACCACCCCCTTTTTGTAAATCGTTTTTGGCCACTATAGGTGTGGCAGGGTATACTCAGACATGAGTCCCTTTCTCACTGCTCCATCAGGATTCAAGCAAGCCGGTGCCGAAGAAGGCTGAAACGCCAGAAACCGGTCCCCGGTAGCTTGTCTCCTTTCTGGTGAAGAATTGGCTTGGTAGTTTAGTCTGCCTTGTTCCCATGATGCACTGGGCCAGGGACAGACTGATTTGCATACAGCCAGGTTCTGAGCTGGGATGGGGCAGTGAGATAAATAACGGTGATGGATCAAGCCCTGATCTTTGGACTGGGTAAGAGTGGTCTGTTTAACTCAGACACTCTGTTCATCACCACCCCCTTTTTGTAAAACATTAACTGACAGGCAGACATTCTGTGCCACATTAACTGACAGGCAGACATTATGTGCCATTCTAACTGACAACTGGGCATTCTATAACACAGGAACTGACAGGCAGGCATTCTATGCCACATTAACTGACAAGCAGATATTCCGGGTCACATTAACTAACAAGCAGACATTCCATGCCACATTAACTAACAGGCAGGCATTCCGTGCCACATTAACTGACAGGCAGACATTCTGTGCCACATTAACTGACAGGCAGACATTATGTGCCATTCTAACTGACAACTGGGCATTCTATAACACAGGAACTGACAGGCAGGCATTCTATGCCACATTAACTGACAAGCAGATATTCCGGGTCACATTAACTAAGAAGCAGACATTCCATGTCACATTAACTAACAAGCAGACATTCCGTGTCACATTAACTGACAGGCAGACATTCGCTGCCATTCTAACTGACAACTGGGCATTCTATAACACAGGAACTGACAGGCAGGCATTCTATGCCACAGTTACAGACAGGCAGACATTCCATGCCACATTAACTGACAGGCAGACATTCCGTGCCACATTAACTGACAAGCAGACATTCCGTGTCACATTAACTAACAAGCAGACATTCCATGTCACATTAACTAACAAGCAGACATTCCGTGCCACATTAACTGACAGGCAGACATTCTGTGCCACATTAACTGACAGGCAGACATTCCATGCCACATTAACTGACAGGCAGACATTCCGTGCCACATTAACTGACAAGCAGACATTCCGTGTCACATTAACTAACAAGCAGACATTCCATGCCACATAAACTAACAAGCAGACATTCCGTGCCACATTAACTGACAGGCAGACATTCCATGCCACATTAACTGACAGGCAGACATTCCATGCCACATTAACTGACAGGCAGACTTTCCGTGCCACATTAATTGTCAGGCAGACATTCTGTGTCACATTAACTAACAGGCAGATATTCTGTGCCACTCTAACTGACAACTGGGCATTCTGTAACACAGTAACTGACAGGCAGGCATTCTATGCCACAGTTACAGACAGGCAGACATTCCATGCCACATTAACTGACAGGCAGACTTTCCGTGCCACATTAATTGTCAGGCAGACATTCTGTGTCACATTAACTAACAGGCAGATATTCTGTGCCACTCTAACTGACAACTGGGCATTCTGTAACACAGTAACTGACAGGCAGGCATTCCATGCCACAGTTACAGAGAGGCAGACATTCCATGCCACATTAACTGACAGGCAGACTTTCCGTGCCACATTAACTAACAAGCAGACATTCCATGTCATATTAACTGACAGGCAGACATTCTGTGCCACATTAACTGACAGGCAGACAAATGTGCCACTCTAACTGACAACTGGGCATTCTGTAACACAGTAACTGACAGGCAGATATTCCGTGCCACATTAACTGACAGGCAGACATTCCATGCCACATTACCTGACAGGCAGACTTTCCGTGCCACATTAACTGTCAGGCAGACATTCTGTGTCACATTAACTAACAGGCAGATATTCTGTGCCACATTAACTGACAGGCAGACATTCTGTGCCATTCTAACTGACAACTGGGCATTCTGTAACACAGTATGTGGCAGGCCAGCATTCTTCTGTATCGGAGTAGCTGACAGGCAGTCATTCTGTTAACTGACAGACAGACTGACAGGCACTCAGTAACACAGTACTAACTAACTGACAGACAGTTCTTCTGTGCCACAGTATATGCCACAGTATACTTTACAGGCAGGCATTCTACATAGAGTGAGTGACAGACATGCATTGTGTGCCACAATAACAAACAAGCAGGAACTCGTCAGCACAGTAATTGACACACAAGCTTCCTGTGGCACAGTGGCATAGGACAGGCATGACAAGCGTCATAGGCGGAGGCACAGCAAGTGTCAACCTTCTGTCGCAGTGACTGTTTGACTTCTGCAAGCCCAATTGTGATGAATAAGTTCATGTGCATAGTTACGTGAGTTATGAGACATAGCTTCAGTGGGGGGATTTGGGGTGTGGAACCCCCCCCCAACCCCAAAATAAATACATTCTTGGCATGGAAGTTGGGTCTGGTGGCCCTGAGTCGGGTCTGCCATCTCTGTGTTGGTTGTTTCTCCTCATGAGCCAAGAATGAAAGACAAAACAGGGACCTTTGATGTAAACGTGAGAGATACCCATCGGGTGACAGAACTTCCAGATAAACTGGAATCAATACCGCTTCTTTGTTTATCCAAATTGTGTGATCCTAGGCAAAAAATGCATTTCACAGAGCCTCCTTTTTCTTTAGTACTACACATGAGCCTGCTTTTAATGACTTGAATGCAGGATGTGCCCTGTACAAGCTCCTGTTATGTTTAATTGAATAGACTGTAATGTGGCTCCATCTGTAATATGCATCTAGTCCATGTTTAGGGTTTACATGACTACCGACCTGCCTCTTAGTTCACTAATGTCATTGTTGTTAAGGGCGAGCCATGAATGTTTCTAAATATTATCACTTTTGTTTCAACGCAGTGATATAATCTGATGTTCTAAGGTGAAACACTTCTGCATGTTAAAGAAATACACCTTTTTACATTTTAAAGAGATTGTATGGCATTTTTACATGATGTTTGTTGCACAATATACATGACAAACATTTTAATGAATCGGCTATGTACGTACTCTTGGAACCAAGTCAGACCCATGGCTCAGCTCTGGCTCGGCTCACCCTATTAATCTGCCCAGGCACCCACCTCTTTTGAGACTCGAGCTTAGGACATTGAAGCATCGAGTCCTGCCCATGTGCACCAATTGGGCAACCCTACTATCAAGGCTTCTTGTAGAAGAAACTAGGAAGAATGCGTGCCATGAAAATACATTTAAAATAAGTGATCCCAGGGCAAGGACTTCAGGCCATTTTGTTATATGTTACCATAATCATGAGTGCCCAGCAGTGCTTAATTTGTAAATAAAATGCCAGGGCCCTTCACGAAAGGACACTGCAGCCGGCATCACCCATTGCCTCTGCCACCACTGCCAGTGACAGAACCAACATAGCACCTAACCATCGCACTCCCACAAGTGTGACAATTGAGACTACTTCAGGCCACATCCAGCTATAATAATGGCACGAGAGACTGGTATTATTAATTTTCAATGTATATTGACTTAATAAACAAGGTTGTTGTGCTCAACTCTCAATTTTAAAAAGACAAAGCTACCATGTGGTGGACTGTCGCTAGAGCAGGTGTGACAATTAAGTGCAGGTGCCGAGCAGTGGAAACCACCAGCACAAATTAAGCACTGGCCCAGGGAGAACTACCAGTCCCATGTGGGATGGGCTGTAGCATAGCTTCAGCTGGTGTTTTGGGGGTGCGACACACCCTCACATGCATTCATGGTTTGGTAGTTGAGTCTGCGGGACTCTTGATCGGGTCTGCTATGTCTGCGTCAATTTTTCTTGTTGTCCTCATTTCACTAAGAGGTTTTAACCTGTTCATTTTTTGGATCAGTGACCTGTTTTCCCAAAAAGTAGTACATCTGCGCCACAGTAGTACTTCTTGGATGGGTGCAAATTTACTACTCTTTGGAATTTACAAACATTGGCTGTAATAGACTTAGAAAGCTGTGGCAATCTTAGGTTTCCAGGCATGCTGCTAGCAATAAAACACCCTAAAGGTGATGGAATGAATGCTTGAAAATACTATGACCACTGACAAGCTCTCGGGGAAGCCTTCCAATCCATTGTTTTTCACCCACTGTGCCACTCTAGATAGAGACACACCTCATGCAAATCAGTCCTGTCCTTGTTCCTCGTGGCAGCAGTCCATCCCAAACCTTGGTCATCCCCCCCCTCCACCCTGCAGTCCTGCTTTTTTAGTTGGGAAATTTGAGGTGTGCACCCACTCAACCTCCTTAACTGAGCTAAGCCCTTGCATACGATGAATGACCGGCCACCTCTGCTCGTTTTGTTCATCCCTCTTTACAGTTTCTTTTAAAATACCGTACTTTCTATATGAACGCAAATAAAGGCACCATCACCACCTCTCTCATGCTTGAGGTCACTCGACAGAGGTTTCTAGTCTGATGACCATTGCTGAACTGTTGGGCTATGGTCGGGACCTCCCTGATAAAGCATTGGACTAGCACCCTGAAGCAACCTAATTATGTACAGGGAGCTATATCATCGAATGTGAACATAACCTTGTCTTTTCATTGATTTTATTGGGGGTTCTCGCATAGCGCTTACACCACTTTGCAACCACTTCATTGCGCTCAAGGGGGAGGAGGGGTTTGTGCCAGAACATTCAGTAGAAAACATCACAAAGACATTGTTATCGGGGAACAGCGTTTACAACGCAACTTTTGCAACAAAGTACCTTTACGACGCAACCATTACAACGCAAGTCATTACAACGACTTGCGCTGGGGGGCGCTCTAGGGTAGGGAATAGTTTTAATTTACTATCCAACACCTTCCCTACTATCCACGGGGACTGGAGTTGGAAAAGTAAATTAAACTATTCACTATCCAGTGCCCCCAAACGCAAGTCGTTGTAGCGACTTGCATTGTAAAAGTTGCGTCGTAAAGGCATGCGTTGTAAAAGCATGCGTTGTAACAACGTACATCCTTCTTATCACATTTGCTTGTTGTTCCTGCACCAGAATCCATGGCCTCCAAACCCCAGGTGAGACAGGCGTGACAACAGGCTGGTGAATGAAGTTTCACAAATGTACCTGCCTACCTAGAAAATGAGTTGGGCATTCTGCTTCCTTTGATTTGATTGATTTGACAGTTCCTTTCTCAGTAGGTAATTAGCCTCCACTTATAAAAATGTCTTTAAATTAGGCAAACATCATGAAACACTGCCCAGCATCATTGTTTCCCTTTGTTTAATCAGCATTCTCCACTGAATGGTAAACAAAACCCGAACCTTCTGGTTTCCAAAGGTGGTCTAAGGGCAGCTGAACCCTGCAGAGAGCAGCTGCACGACCCTTAACATCTGCAAACAGATCCTGCCCCCCAGGCAAGGAAGAGCAGGGTTTACACTTCAAGCCAGCGGACTGACTGACTTAAACGAATATCTTTTCATTTAATTTTTTATATTTAACTTACTGTTTCTTTGATAAACATTGTCCTACTTGAAAAAAAGGTATATGACATTATTAAAAAAGCACGTTAAAACAGGCCTGGCTCTAAACACCCCCATCTTTCCCCGACTCTTTGCTCTGCCTTTACTAATGATTGGTAATTTGAATTTTATAAAATGACACACGCCTCGTCCCCCCCCCACCCCCCCCCCCCGTCCCCCTCTTTGTGTCGCAGAGGTGCCCACCAGCCTGTATGAAAGGATGAGCATGTGACGTATGTAAAGGCCTACCTCACTTCAGCCTTGTGCTCTCCTCGTCCAGCGCCGAGAAGACTTCTTTCGGAGAAGAGGCGCTGGTCCTCTGAGCACCCGGGCTGCATCAAAGTGACGGCCGCATCTCAGGGGGAAAACCACATCCATCCGCCCAGTCATTTATTAACTACGTGAGTCACTGGGAGCCGTAGGGCCCTGCCGGGAGCCTGGCGAGGGCAGGATATGCCACCGGCCGGTGGCGACTTCCGGGTTCACTGTCAGCTGTTCTCGCGACTGGTCTGGGGATCAGAGAGGATTGGCATTGCCAGGGGTCAGAGAGGGTTGGCACTGCCAGGGGTCAGAGAGGGTTGGCACTGCCAGGGGTCAGAGGGGGTTGGCACTGCCAGGGGTCAGAGAGGGTTGGCACTGCCAGGGGTCAGAGAGGGCTGGCACTGGCAGGGATCAGAGACAGTTGGCACTGCCAGGGATCAGAGTGGGTTGGCACTGCCAGGGATCAGAGTGGGTTGGCACTGCCAGGGATCAGAGAGGGTTGGCACTGCCAGGGGTCAGAGGGGGTTGGCACTGCCAGGGATCAGAGAGGGTTGGCACTGCCAGGGGTCAGAGAGGGTTGGCACTGCCAGCACTTCTTCAGTTTCAGAGGAAGTCCCCAGAACGTGCACTTGTCCAATAGGTATAATTGGTGCTTTTGTCACAGCGCCAGGGGCCCTGATCAATGCAAGGGAAATACCACCCCATCGTCTGGCTCAGGAGCCAAAAAAACTGATACACCTGGCGGCTGAAAGCCCCTCGTCCCTGGTGTCACTGCTCCTGCTGGACTATTGATAGGTAGAACAGACTGACATCAGCACTTCTCAGCATCGCCCACAGTGTTGATAGGACCTCCCCTAGGCAGGCTCCTAGGGAGGAAAAAGCCCAGTGAAGAAATACTACACTACTCTGAATAGATGAGTAAAGGTACTCCCTGGAAAGAAGTCACGCCGTAGAACAAGAGTAATAGCATGGCCAGGCAGGTTCGATGACCAGACCCAGGGAGTGAAAGCTCTGTGTAGAAACGCTGCATCTCTTCCGTTAGGCAGAGGCCTTAGAGTGCCTTTACTGAGGGAAGGGTGCTCTTTTCAGAAAATCATTTTCTTTTGGATAGTTTTCTTCTATCAATTTAAGACTTGTAGGTTTACACTTCTAAAAAAAGGTGCGTTGGCTTTAAGAGAAGAGTGAAAGGACATCTCTATGTCTCCATTCTCTTTAACGTGAGAATAAAAGCTATTTTAAGGAATGCCAGGTTAATAATGGAGTGAAGCCTCTAATCATAGGGAGGGCCCTGCAGTTACTAAACCAATGCCTGGGCTGCTTCTTTGTATTTACAACTGCTTTACTACAAGAAGTAAAATCACACAATTTGCCAGCACCTGGAGTAACTCAAGGCTAGCAGGGGCCTAGAGTGCAGCGAGTGCAGTGGCACCGGAGTCACACAGCTTTAGGACCCCTCAGCACGCCACTAATGACTGTACAACCCATCTGGGAGTAGGGACCCTTTTCCCTTTCTTGTGAGGTGCCGGGTTTTTAGGAACCCGGTGGTGCCAGGGGATCACACCCAAAGACCTCTGAGTTCTCCCTGTTCCGGACCACAGAAACACAGAGTCTTCTAGGTGAAGTCAGTGATCGAGTTTTATTGGCTGCAACCAAGTAACAAGTGTCCTAGAAGTACAACAGCACGGGTCGTAGATTCTCAGGAGACTGTTCGTTTTTACAGAACCAGCCTTCTCCTTTTATACAAAAATAACAGTTGTAGGCAAGAATTCTTCAGTTTACAATACGGTCATATACATATTTCCACAATAAAGCAAAAAGCAAAGTCATGTCGGCCAACCCATATTTTAGATGTCCAGTTTGTGATAGATGGCCCAGCCCGGCCCAGAACTACCATCAGATATCGATAAAACCCCAATAAAGTCGGGCACCTCCTCATCGTAAAACTAGTCATAAACAAGAAACAGGGACAGGTGTGTGTATGATAAAGCATGGTTTGTATGTGGTGAATGGTTTATGGCATGTTGTGCCTTGATGCTATCTTACTCGGCCACTGGGCGAGGGACTGCCCGAACAGGTTTGGCTGGAGGCAGTGGAGTCAGCTCGGCCAGGTCATGGGGAAGTCAGCTAAGGTGGACGTGTCCTTTCAGATCTAGCTCGGCCTCAATCAATTGACTATATGAGGGCAAGCCATAAGATGGATGCCGTTCACAAAATGGAGTCCGAGGGTTCGGAACGGAAACCACGATTTAAGGGTGTTAGCATCACTCAATCACGACGCAAATACATAGGGATAACGTCTTGATCATTACCGGTCTGCCAATACCAAATTTGTCATGGTACGATGATATTTTGTGACACGAGTGTTGGGCCTCGGTACCATATTATAGCAGGGCCCAGAATTTCAGAACTACAGACCCTCCTTTTGCCCTCATATTAGGCAATAACTCATGCTAATCTGAGTCCAAATCTGTATTCCTGATTTCATGGAGATGCTGCTGTAGCATCATTCTGTTGCTCAATTCGTCCCTTGACACAGGCTTCCTTACACATGAAGTAGCACAGAGGCCACATATCGCAGGAGCGCACTGCACACACAGGCAGAACAGGAACAGAATGGCTAAGATCATCCCAATGAATATCAGAATTTTCCATCCCCAGGCAGAGATCAGTTCCCAGAACCACCCTAGCAGGGACCAATCCCCTTTTTCCACGTGCAGGGAATCAGAGATTTTATGTAGTTTGGAGATGGCCTGGTACACTGTCGGAGCATTATCAGGGATGAAAACGCAGCAACTGGACTGGATCACTCTACATACACCACCACGGTCTGCAAGTATGACATCTAGGGCAACCCTGTTCTGAAGAGTCATAAGTCGGTCCGACTGGAGCTCAGCTGTCAAGTTACTAAGGGCACCGGCCGTTTCGGTCACGGCGGATTCAACTACCCTCGTTAACTGGCGAATGTTCCTGCTGTTCACCATAGGCCCCCAAAACGGCAGAAAACCCTTTGCGAAGTCTCCAAACTCTTGACCCGCAGTGTCGTCTTGACTCACAACACCCCTAACTGTCCTTGTCCGATGTTAATCTGCCCCGGCCGTGTAGGTGGGTGGCAGCAGAAACGAGATAAAACATGTGCCCGAGAAGTCAGGGGGCAACCATGTGTATGCTTTGTCATGGCAGATGAAGTAGGTACCCTTAGCCGCTAAGAATGGAGGGGAAGTTCGGGATGCAAACACATACGTTTCCGTGCATACGCTCTTCCCCAACTGTGCTTTGGGATCCCTGCCAATACCTTGCAGACATAGGTGACCTCGGTGGGGTACTATCCAAACCGGGGAGGATTTCTTTGTTTTCTGACTCTCACTCAAGGAAATCCCATACTTAGTGATGTTCCATCTACTGTACGGGGTAAACTCTTCCTTGGGAATCGTTCGATATGTGTCAATATCCCTGCTCATATTCCTTATTCCTGCCACTAGTGCCTTGTTGCTGGAATTGCTTCCTGTGGGACGCGGGGGATATGGTTCTATGGCAAACAGGAACATTGTCTGGAAAGCCCACAGGGAACCATAGTAACTGAATGGCAGGACGAAGTAAGGGATGCCCTCATCTGTTGTGTGCGGCATGAGTCCACATATCCAACAGTTCGATGTGTTCATTATAGACTGGTGCTGGTGTAGGAGCTGGATGAATGAGTTATTTACAAATTCTAGTCTTCTGGCAGACTCGTGTTCGGGTAGAGGGTGAAAGGAGTGCGGAGAAACAGTAGGAGGAGGTGTGGGCTGAGTGTTATTTACAAAGGTAACTCGAAATGTGAATAAAGTATAGCCAATCAAGAACATCATTATGCTACACAACATTAAAATACATATTATCAGAAATCTTTTTCTGGCCATCACAGTGCATTTTTTCTTTTTAAAGTTCGTGGATCTAGCAGGTCTCTCTACCCTTGGAAACTCCATCCTCTAGTTGCTGCCCGCGGTGGGAGATTGATTCTGCCAAAGAGTGCTTTCTGTTCAGCCCAGGGTAATTCCCTCGGACCAACCAGAACCGTTGACCTAAACGTCTCCAGCTGCACTCCCCAGACTGTCAACCGCGACCCTAGCAGCAGAACCGGATGGCGGTTCGAAAATCAAAAATGAGCAAGTTCCCTGGGCGAGAGAGCTGTAAAATCAAAAATAGTTTTTGGGGGGGTGGGGGGCTTATTTTTTATTAGTTCTTGGCCTCAGATTATACCGTTGTTTCCCAGGGACGGTGTGGTCTTCAAACAAGATTTTAGGTTCTGTAGTGTCCAACTGCATTGACGGTGGCACAGTTCTTTGTAGAAGGTTATCACTCTCTTCTTCGGTAGCAGTTCCTTTCAATCGTGCATCGCTGAAGGGTGCAAAGCGTGGTACGGACTCGGTCTCAGAGTCAGCAATCCCCTCCTGGACCCATCGGTCATATGGAAGAGGCAGAGGGATCCGTTTACAATGGATCCCGTGGATCCAGTTCTTCTTTCCTTCTACCCGAACGGCTGATTTCGTGGAAAGAAGGACGAGGTATGGGCCGGTCCACCTGGGCTGTTCGTTTCTTGTTCTCTGAAAGTTTTTCACCAATACCCAGGTGCCAGGTTCGATTGCGTGACCTGGATCATCAGCTGCTGGCGGAGAGGAACTGTGAACCTGTTCGTGTAAAACACGCAATTTAGTTGTCAATTCGCACAAATAGTCAAGCAGTACAGGGTGCTCTATCCGGCTTAGTTTCTTGGGCCTTGGCACTCCCCATATGTTTGCTGGGCGCCCGAACACGATTTCGTGGGGGCTAAGTCCCAGTCTAGAATGGAAAGTCGTTCTGGTAGATAGGAGTGCTAAAGGCAAGGCATCAGGCCATTTAAGGCCTGTGCTGGCTTGGATCTTGGCCAATTTTAACTTTAACGTGCCGTTGTAGCACTCTACTAATCCCGCTGATTGGGGGTGATTTGCAGCGTGGAACTTCTGGTGTATGCCTAGACATTCACACACTCTCTTCATCACTCGTCCCACGAATTTACTTCCATTATCACTCCAGACCATTCTAGGCATACCAAATCTAGGGAAGAATTCTTTGACAAGGGCTTTGGCAGTTGACAAGGCAGTGTTGTCCTTAAGGGGATACGCTTCCACCCACCTGAAGAAGGCGCAAACAACCACAAGCATGTATTTCAGATTGTTGCATCTTTCCATGTGGATGAAATCGAGCTGCAAAACCTCGAACGGATACATTGGAGGCGCAAAATGACCAGCTGGAGTTGGGGTTCCCCTACCGGGATTGTACTTCAAACACACCATACAGTTCCTGACCAAATTCTCTGCGCATTTCGGGATACCACTATTCTGCCATACTGGGGCCAACAACTTACAGATTCCTTTCGCACTAACGTGAGCCATTCCATGGGCCATTGTCACCACTGCAAGCACATATGCATCGGGTAACAGCCATCTTTGATGCTCTGACAATTCGACCCAACAACCGTTCGCATCCAATCTACCCTTGCTTTCTCTCCATTCATTCACCTCTTTTTCAGTGGCATCGGATTGTATAGACTTCACACTTTCAATAGTGTCCTAACACATACCCACATCGGCAATCCATCTCGCAGGACCTACAACATACATTCGACTCATCGTGTCCCTTGCAGTCTCTTTCGCAACGTCATCTGCAAATGCATTCCCACGACCAACGTCATCTTGAATCTTTCTGTGTGCACTGCATTTCACAATTGCAACTTGTAGTGGCAAGGTCAGTGACTCGAGAAGCTCGTTCACTAGCTGGCCATGTTGGATTCTTGCACCATGTGACGTCAGGAACCCACGTTCACGCCACGATCTTCCAAAACTGTGAGCCACGCCGAAGGCGTATTGGCTATCTGTATACACATTCACTCGCTTTCCTTTTGCCAACACACACGCTCTTGTAAGTGCAACTAACTCGGCTGCTTGCGCGGAATTATGAGGAATGCGTGCAGTCTCTACAATCGTGTGTAATGTTGTTACAGCGTATGCTGCAGTCGTATCACCATTTGGCAACTTGAAGCATGAACCATCAACCCATAAAGTATCATTGCATTCAGGAAGGGGAGTGTCCTGCAAATCTACTCTCCCTTTTGTCTCTTCTTCTGTCCTAAAGCAGCAATCATGTTTTTCAACCTCATCTGTCTCTGCCGGAATGGGCAATAACGTAGCGGGTTGAGTGTATCACACCTCTTTATGTGTATGTGACTCGCTAATAGTGTCGATTTACAAAAAGGGGGTGGTGATGAACAGAGTGTCTGAGTTAAACAGACCACTCTTACCCAGTCCAAAGATCAGGGCTTGATCCATCACCGTTATTTATCTCACTGCCCCATCCCAGCTCAGAACCTGGCTATATGCAAATCAGTCTGTCCCTGGCCCAGTGCATCATGGGAACAGGGCAGACTAAACTACCAAGCCAATTCTTCACCAGAAAGGAGACAAGCTACCGGGGACCGGTTTCTGGCATTTCAGCCTTCTTCGGCCCGGCTTGCTTGAATCCTGATGGAGCAGTGAGAAAGGGACTCATGTCTGAGTATACCCTGCCACACCTATAGTGGCCAAAAACGATTTACAAAAAGGGGGTGGTGATGAACAGAGTGTCTGAGTTAAACAGACCACTCTTACCCAGTCCAAAGATCAGGGCTTGATCCATCACCGTTATTTATCTCACTGCCCCATCCCAGCTCAGAACCTGGCTATATGCAAATCAGTCTGTCCCTGGCCCAGTGCATCATGGGAACAGGGCAGACTAAACTACCAAGCCAATTCTTCACCAGAAAGGAGACAAGCTACCGGGGACCGGTTTCTGGCATTTCAGCCTTCTTCGGCCCGGCTTGCTTGAATCCTGATGGAGCAGTGAGAAAGGGACTCATGTCTGAGTATACCCTGCCACACCTATAGTGGCCAAAAACGATTTACAAAAAGGGGGTGGTGATGAACAGAGTGTCTGAGTTAAACAGACCACTCTTACCCAGTCCAAAGATCAGGGCTTGATCCATCACCGTTATTTATCTCACTGCCCCATCCCAGCTCAGAACCTGGCTATATGCAAATCAGTCTGTCCCTGGCCCAGTGCATCATGGGAACAGGGCAGACTAAACTACCAAGCCAATTCTTCACCAGAAAGGAGACAAGCTACCGGGGACCGGTTTCTGGCATTTCAGCCTTCTTCGGCCCGGCTTGCTTGAATCCTGATGGAGCAGTGAGAAAGGGACTCATGTCTGAGTATACCCTGCCACACCTATAGTGGCCAAAAACGATTTACAAAAAGGGGGTGGTGATGAACAGAGTGTCTGAGTTAAACAGACCACTCTTACCCAGTCCAAAGATCAGGGCTTGATCCATCACCGTTATTTATCTCACTGCCCCATCCCAGCTCAGAACCTGGCTATATGCAAATCAGTCTGTCCCTGGCCCAGTGCATCATGGGAACAGGGCAGACTAAACTACCAAGCCAATTCTTCACCAGAAAGGAGACAAGCTACCGGGGACCGGTTTCTGGCATTTCAGCCTTCTTCGGCCCGGCTTGCTTGAATCCTGATGGAGCAGTGAGAAAGGGACTCATGTCTGAGTATACCCTGCCACACCTATAGTGGCCAAAAACGATTTACAAAAAGGGGGTGGTGATGAACAGAGTGTCTGAGTTAAACAGACCACTCTTACCCAGTCCAAAGATCAGGGCTTGATCCATCACCGTTATTTATCTAACTGCCCCATCCCAGCTCAGAACCTGGCTATATGCAAATCAGTCTGTCCCTGGCCCAGTGCATCATGGGAACAGGGCAGACTAAACTACCAAGCCAATTCTTCACCAGAAAGGAGACAAGCTACCGGGGACCGGTTTCTGGCATTTCAGCCTTCTTCGGCCCGGCTTGCTTGAATCCTGATGGAGCAGTGAGAAAGGGACTCATGTCTGAGTATACCCTGCCACACCTATAGTGGCCAAAAACGATTTACAAAAAGGGGGTGGTGATGAACAGAGTGTCTGAGTTAAACAGACCACTCTTACCCAGTCCAAAGATCAGGGCTTGATCCATCACCGTTATTTATCTCACTGCCCCATCCCAGCTCAGAACCTGGCTATATGCAAATCAGTCTGTCCCTGGCCCAGTGCATCATGGGAACAGGGCAGACTAAACTACCAAGCCAATTCTTCACCAGAAAGGAGACAAGCTACCGGGGACCGGTTTCTGGCATTTCAGCCTTCTTCGGCCCGGCTTGCTTGAATCCTGATGGAGCAGTGAGAAAGGGACTCATGTCTGAGTATACCCTGCCACACCTATAGTGGCCAAAAAACGATTTACAAAAAGGGGGTGGTGATGAACAGAGTGTCTGAGTTAAACAGACCACTCTTACCCAGTCCAAAGATCAGGGCTTGATCCATCACCGTTATTTATCTCACTGCCCCATCCCAGCTCAGAACCTGGCTATATGCAAATCAGTCTGTCCCTGGCCCAGTGCATCATGGGAACAGGGCAGACTAAACTACCAAGCCAATTCTTCACCAGAAAGGAGACAAGCTACCGGGGACCGGTTTCTGGCATTTCAGCCTTCTTCGGCCCGGCTTGCTTGAATCCTGATGGAGCAGTGAGAAAGGGACTCATGTCTGAGTATACCCTGCCACACCTATAGTGGCCAAAAACGATTTACAAAAAGGGGGTGGTGATGAACAGAGTGTCTGAGTTAAACAGACCACTCTTACCCAGTCCAAAGATCAGGGCTTGATCCATCACCGTTATTTATCTCACTGCCCCATCCCAGCTCAGAACCTGGCTATATGCAAATCAGTCTGTCCCTGGCCCAGTGCATCATGGGAACAGGGCAGACTAAACTACCAAGCCAATTCTTCACCAGAAAGGAGACAAGCTACCGGGGACCGGTTTCTGGCATTTCAGCCTTCTTCGGCCCGGCTTGCTTGAATCCTGATGGAGCAGTGAGAAAGGGACTCATGTCTGAGTATACCCTGCCACACCTATAGTGGCCTAAACGGCCAAAAACGATTTACAAAAAGGGGTCAGCTCATAACTTGACAGTCGAGCACTAGTTAAGTGCTGTGTCTTTGTTCTGTTTAGCAAAATGTCTACTGCATGTGGGACCCTAACGATCAGAGTGTTATTCATCACTAACCCAGCAGACTGTCGAATACAGACAGCTGCTGCAGCCGTGGCCCTCAAGCAACTCGGTAATGCCTTAGCTACAGGATCTAGAGTCGCAGAAAAATACGCGCATGGCGCTGTTTGTCCCCAAAGTATTGTGTCAGGACTGATAATGCGCAACCTTCCTTCTCGTGGACATATAATGTAAAAGTCGTGGAAACTTGTCTGACAATCTTCAGACCAAGGCATAGGATCGGGTGTGTCTTTACAGATTAGTGCCAGCAAAGGTTTGGCCAATAGTGAAAAATTCGGTATCCATTGTCTACAGTACGATGTAATGCCCAAGAAAGCGCGCACTTCTCTTTGTGTCCTTGGGACACTCAATCTTGCAATTGCCTGTATTCTTTCTGGGGTCAGTCTCCTTCCCTCCTTCGATAAGATGTGACCTAAGTAGGTCACTTCTTGTCGACAAAATTGCAGTTTTGATAGAAAGACTTTGTGCTTCATGTCACATAAATGACGCAACAACGACAATGTGGCTTGCTTGCAAATTTCTTCAGTATCTGCAGCGATCAGCAGATCGTCTACATACTGAATCAGAGTCGCACCATCAGGTAGAACAATCGTGTCAAGTTGTGTTTTCAGAGCCTGACTGAATATCGATGGACTTTCACAATAGCCCTGAGGAGCGCGTTTGAAGCGGAAGCTTCGTCCTCCTTAAATTGAAGCCAAAAATATCTCTGCTCTCCTCAGCAATTGGGATGCTGAAGAAAGCGTTCTTCAGGTCAATCACCGAGAACCAAGTGGCTGAAGCTGGAACCATAGTCAATAGGGCAGTAATGTCAGGGACAACTGGAAACTGTGGTACAACAATCTTATTCACTTCTCTGAGATCAATCACAAATCTGTACACAGGGGGCTGTGAAGAATCAGTACGCTTTAAGACTGGCAAAACAGGACTGTTACAAATGTTGCCTGTTGTCTCTTCAATGACATCTTTCTCGATCAGATCGTAAATGATAGCTAACAACGCCTTTTCACATTCGCTAGAGATCTTGTATTGGGGAATACGTGGCAACCTAACATTGGCTTTCAATGTTATGACATACGGCGCTATCTCCAAAAGACCCACATCATTAGAACCAGTGGCCCAAAGTATGTCCGGAAGTGATGACAATTCTGTTGGAATATTTTCCTTTGACAAATACATTGGGGAGATCACTTTCTTACCTAGGGTAAGTTGTACTCCCGAAGGAGAACAGTACAAAGTCGCATATAATCTCTTTAACAAATCCAAACCTAACAAGTTTTCACCACAACCTGTTGTAAGAATGAGGGGTGCTTCCAATTCACATGGGCCAACAGAAAGGGGCATAGGACTAGAAATCGGGTTTCTAACCGGGGCGCCAGAAAAACCTACTGAAACATTCATTTCGCCAGACAAAGGTGCGCCAGGAAGTTTTGAGTGCATAATCGAACTTTTTGTAGCACCAGTATCCAGCAGAAAAGGTTCTGACACTCCTGATGTAATCACCTCAACATAAGGTCCATTCTGATCTACTGGAACTGAAACAACTCCCTCTCTTTGTCCATGGCTGTCCTAGCAATTATTACCCTCATTCTCGTTTTCTGCGTAATAGTCATCAGCATAGTACTGAGCTGACCTAGAAGACGCATTATTCTGTTGATCAAAGCTATTCATAGAATTCTGAGGCGGAAAAGAAGTGGTATTCTGGGGGAAATTTCCACGGCCCCTACCCCTAGGAGCCTGTTGAACACCTCTACCTCTTGCACCAGAAACACCATTTAAACGTCGCAATAAAGCTGGACAATTATTCTTGAAATGACCCTCTTCCTTGCAATACGCACACTGGTTCGGACCATACGGTAAACGCTGATGAGAAAACTCGTTCCCTTGCGGGTTTCTTGAATACTGCTGTGGTTGCTGATAATTGGGCTGACTAGGAGTACGAGGCAGATAGGCTTGCTGGAGAAGAACTTTAGTTTTCAAATCTTTGGTCTTTTTGTCTGCCTTATCTAGCTCGTCTTTGCGCCTGTTTTCGTAGTACTGGGCTGAGGCTAAAATCTGCGCTGACGTGGAAACAGCCCAAGCGCTCTCTGAATCTTTCAATTTGTTACATAGTTCAGGAAGCAGATTATGTACGAACTTATCTACAAACAATCTTTGGCCACCCTCGGTAGCCATATCCTGACCACTGTGGTCGATGAACGTCTCTTCAAACTTTGTGAAAAAGTCAGACACATTCTCATCTTTCTTTTGCTTGCACGCAGACAACTTGTCCCAATTCACACGCAATTCAGGCATTAAAGTCTTCATATATGTTATAATTCTACCAGGAAGATCCGCTACCAAAGGCTCGGGTTTAGAGCCACCAACTTGTCTAGCATCAGCAGCAGTGATATTAGCCCATGTGTCACCCAATTCTTGATCATGATCTGTATGACGAATCTTACTCCATAAGGGCTGTGGAACAACATTCCCAAACAACATGTCTACATCTGCTAAATTCATTATACATGAGCTGGCAGTCTGTGATAACTCCTTATAATATCCTGCAGGATTTTTACGAGGATCAGGTAATGTCTGTTTGAGTGCTAAAACTTCTGATCTTTTCCAGGGGACATGTACCCATACACGCTGGAAATGTGGCAGAATTGGCGGATTTGCATTTGCGTCACCTTCCCTCCAGACTGGAGGAACTTCTCTCATGGGGTACTGTCGCGCCTTTTTCCGACCTGACATGTCGTCCTCATATAGTGATCTGGAAACGTTTCCCTTACTCCTATAAGATAACAACAAATCTATTGCTCTTTCAACATCGGCGCCTACAGTCATGCCTTCATAGAATTTGAATCGCATACGGAATAATTCCTGCATTTTGCGTTTGGGATCATTTGTCTCCAAATCTTCGCAAAGATATACGCACATCTCTTCGAATACATATCTCTGAGTGGGTGCATCCCACTGTCGGAAGACTTCCATAACGGACTGAACATCGTATCTAACAGTATCAGTAACCCATTTGCGTGCTAACTCATTCAGCACTTCTCTTTCCTCATAATCAGGCAGTTGACTACGCAACTGTCTACGTCCTGTTTTAGGGGTCGTTTTAGGTGACCCAAAGAAGGGTGAGAACAGACCAGTGACAGTACTTGCCACTCTCTGTCGAACAGAAGGAGAAGCTTGCGGAGAGGCAGATGTGCCGGAAAAGACAGGCTGATGAAAAGAGGAAGTCGAGGCAATAGCAGAGGAAGTCGAGGCAGTGGCAGAAGTAGTATCATGAAAAACAGTCGGAGCCGTAGGTAAAGTCGTAGGAACAGTAGAGGTAGTATGTAGCAAAGGCGGCGGCCCTTGAGAGGGCTGCGCCGGAGAAGTAGGAACCAGCTGAAGAGGAGCTGGTGTTTGTGCAAGAGCCGCATTTCGTGCACCGGGGCGCGGTATAACAAAGCGCTTCGGGGGTGCAGTAATACTCGATGTATATGGGGGTGGTGAATTCAATAAATGGGACATTAATGGATCTTTCTCGGATGTTCCCTTTGAACCTTGTCCTTCATGGGGCAACATTGGGTAGCATTTGTCTACCGCTAATTTCTTGCTTCTGAGCATTTGTTCACTTTCCTGCTCTTCCTCATTATCCCTGTATGCAATGGCAGCTTGCACCATTGACATACCTCTTTTATTTTTCTTAGCTAGTTTCATTTCTTTCTGTTTGGCTTCTTTGCGCCATAAGCGAAAAGAGTCAAACATCGCCGGCCGGGCTTTCTTCTTAAACAGTTTAACCTCTAGATTATCTAGTATTTCTGCGTCAAAGCTACCATATTGGGGCCATTTTAAAACACCATCCTTGCGGGTGTATCTGATCCATATTTCATTATACGTGATAGGGCCTACTCCGTGCTTCACATAGAGTTCATATGTTGGAGTTCCAATCGGAGGAACCGGACACGAATCCTCTAATCGGGAGTCCTTACTACAACCAAGACAAAACAAGTTTCCAAGTCTGCTAAGACCAGGCATCTTTGCTCACTAGTCTAGCTTCAAACTTCAAGGGATTATCGATTTACGATATTCTCGTGAATACACGAATCCCTCGGTTTTGGCGCTTGCAAGTTCCAAACAAGGTGTATCTCAAGGATACCAAAACTAAGAATCAAACTAAGGACTGGGAGACGCTCCACTTATACTTAACTGAAGTATTGATGATCGATGACGTCACTAGAAGACTCGTCTATCGTTTCGCTCTACCAAGGATCACTGGGTCCAAAACAGGGCGATAGTCAGGGCAGCAGTCCTTCGTAGCCGTCGGGACGCGGGGAACCTCGCAGCAAAGACCTTCGGAACCACGTCGACATACAGGGGTCGCTGAAGTGGCTGGCCGTCCTCTGGAATTTTCACACGAAGCTCCTCACGAACATCTGGCTTGGACCGATACCGCTTGATACCGCCCCGAGTTGGGCGCTGTAGGAAGGTACATCCTGACTATGGTTGCCCCCAACTTTTTTGCCCTGTGTTTTAGCTGGTTTTGGACATAGTCGACCTGGGATCCTGCCAATCAGGACCCCAGGCCTACTGCTCTCTCTTTAAAATGGATTCCATGTACCCTAGGTACATTTCCAATTGGTACTGGGCCACCTTATCAGACCCTGTAACTCAGGGCATAGGTGTACCCAGGGCTGCCAGGGGCTGCAGCATGTATTATGCCACCCCTGGCTGGCCTCTTAAATTTGACACAACTGGCTGCATGACAGCTGGGGCAAAGTTGTGTAATCACCCTTTGCTGTAGGTGTAGTATACCTATACCTAACCCTAAAATGGACACACAGATTCCTATCAGTCACTCCTATGGCAGGCCTTGACAATCCTGAAGGCAGAGTGCTTGGAATCGTGTGAGATGGTGCTCTGGCATGAGCTGAGCCTGTCTGCAGCTTGCGGAACCAAGTCCTAATAGCTGTTCCATGATATCGCATACCATATACTCTTAAGTGCATTATAATCCTCGCGGTTAAATGCTAACTTTGGTATTGCTTTATCAAAACATGTCGAGTAAGGTGTCATACGAATTGGAATACTAACCCCTCGCCAATTCTGGCGACGGGGTTAGCATTCCACCCTTCTAGAGGGACACGACATGTAGGTAACTGTGAACCCCGGTTAAAGTTAACTGAAGCCTCAGCTCCACAAAATGGATGCTGCCACCACAGACACGAGTCTGACCCCCTGCAGCTGGGAGTCCTCCCAGTGAGGGGAGCCTGGACAAAGGGTTTCCTGTCAGGGGCAGTGCTAGCACCGTCCCAGACATGGTTTTGTGTATCCTGGGTAGGCAGGGCTTTACAGGAAGGTGACTGCTGAGTGGCACCCCGGTGCTCACTACGCATAGGCCGGTCTGAACCAGTTCCAGGGGCACTCCAGCCCCTGGCCTGGGGAAGTCCGGCATGGCTGAGGGGTGTAACCACCCCCCACCTAGTCCCACCCATGGGCAGGACCTAGTCACCGGGTCAGCCCCCTTTTTTAGTATAAAGATGGGAGCGGGCCCCCTGTTCAAATTAGATCATCTTTGATTCAAGAACTACTTTCTACGAAAGGACATTCAAGACTCTTCTCAAGATTTCTCCCTTGTGACTAAGGAGTAGTCACCCTGCATCAGCGGGCACCAACTAAGAACTCTGCGGTTTGCTGTAAGTCCTTCCTCAAGGAATCCGACGGCCCAGCTCGACGAGAACCGGCTTCCCTGGCACCTCTGACCTCTACCCACATCATCAGCTCAGCTGTGATCTGTGGGTGCGACGAGACCTCGAGGGACCGGCCATCATCAGAACCTGCACGCTCTTAAAACCAGCACGACCATCGAGGTAACTCTCTGGTGAGTGCTCTGGGGTCCGAGAAGCCCCGACCCTGAGCCGCTCCAGCACCGAAGTGCAGTCTCCCAGCATCTCCACGATCTGCGTGGGGCCCTTCTGCTCGCTGCTCAGCACGTTGTCTGGTCACTAGCAGCTGGCTTGTGCCCTTCTGTGACGACATCCGAGAATCATCACTGCTGGTCTGGTTGCTCCAGACTGGCCCTTGCTTCCATCTTTGCGAGAAGCACCCCGGACCCTCCTGGTCCACTCAAGACGCCATCTTAGGCCCACCACGTGGCCCTGAGATCTGCCAAGGCTTGTTGCCCCATCCTGGGCCCAGCGACGCCGACAGCATCATCCTTCGTGGGACAGCTCGCACCTCCACTGTGGTCGCCGACAACGCCTCCTGGTCCGTGAGACTGCAGAGCCTAGCGTCGCCCACTCACCTGGACGAGGTGACGGCCAACCGGCGCCTTCCTGGTACCTTCTGACTACTGGCTAGTAGTACGAACTTGGTCCCCTCTGCTTTCAGGTTTCATCAATCTCCGATCCAGGCTTGGATCTCTACGAACTATTCAGCACTGGTCGCCGGCCAGCAACTCCTTTTCTTCCGGCTCCTGGCTCGTCAGCGAAGACCCCGACGCCTGTAAGACTTGTGCAGCCGCAGCCCTCGTGGCTAGGTAACTCGGCATTTCGGTGCCTGCATAGCCTCCTTACTCTAGGGTCCTGAGTCCCTCGCTTCCGACTTGCCTTATCGGGTCCGCCCGAGACCTTAATCGTTCCGTGTCCTCGGACACTTGTTTTAATTGTGCACTTGAAGTATTTGCTAAAGAGATTTGGTTTGTGCTAAGTACCCTGTCCTCATAAAGAGTACAGGGCTGTTGTGATTCTTAATAAATATATTGTTTATTTTCATAACACTTGTGTGGTGTCCTTTCACTGGGTGTTCAAGGGGTACATGTGTGGTAAACAGCTGGCTTAACGCGCCCTCTCGAGTCTTTAGCCTTAGATTGCTCGTATCCACGCTACTAGGATAGCTGGTCTATAGGTTGACTTACAACCAAACACCATAAGGGTCGTTGGAACGATACATAGCGGTCGCTAGAATAGCGAACGTTGCATATCGGGCCAACTTCTCACATTGGTGAGCAGCGGTTGGGATTTGAGCTTGCTGTTGTTTTACCACACGTATCCTAAGAATATCTTGCTGAAAGATCACATAAGTACTGTTAGTACATATAACCAAGCTTATAATACTCTGAGTTCTACTGAACCAGCTGTTGCAGCTCCTCAAGGCCTAGCACACCTTGGATGCAACTCTTAGCAAGGGATCAGTAGGTAAACACATAGTGTAGGTAGGTGCATCACTTACACCACACTAGAAACAGTATGTCAGACAAAGGAGGAAACTCTGAGTCTCCCCTTGTGTCAGTGGACCCTCCACAGGTCCCTTCTAAATATACTGCTCTTAGCTTCCATGAGATGAGACAAGTGTGTACTCTCAGGAAACTAAAACAGGGGTCTAACGCCACCACTTCCTTTCTGATTGGTCTCCTAGAGGCTTATGATGCCAGTAGGGCTGGTAACCCAGACCCTTCTAATCCAGAAGGAAGTAAGCCCTCCTTACAGGGACCCTTTGATAGCCAGGGCCATCCCCTCCAGGAAGCAGATGATGCTGAGGATGAGGATGATGACCAGTTGTCAGGGGATGAGGCAGACAAGGGACAGGTAGAAGTCATTAGACTAACCAGGTCCAACTTAAGCAGACATGAGCTTGGTACTGGGGAACCCCTGGGCCCACTCTCAGGTCAGCTTAACATTGGGAATGGACGAGTTAGGTCTCTATCAAGAGGCTCTAACAGATCCTTTCGAACCAATGGCTCTCTCAACTCTTCTCACAGAGGGATGTCTTCCCCTAAGAGGAGAGTGTATGAAGCTGAAGAAAGGGCAGTCAAACTGAGGATTGAAAGGGAAGAACTTGCCCTGGCCAAAGAGAGACTTGCCCTTGCTAGAGAGCAAGAATTATGTGGGCTAGTTCCCACTGGTGGCAGCAATAAACCTAGCAATAGGGAAAGGAGTTTTGATACAAAGCACCTGAATAAGATAGTGCCCCCCTTTAAAGAAGGGGATGACATCCACAAATGGATTACTGCTTTGGAGAGAGCCTGCACTGTGCAGGGTGTTCCCCAAAGTAAGTGGGCAGCTATCTTGTGGCTCTCCTTTGATGGTAAAGGTAGAGATAAGCTCCTCACCACAAGGGTGGAGGATGCTAACAATTACCAAATCTTGAAGAATACACTGGTTGATGGGTTTGGTTTAACCACTGAACAATACAGGATGCTGTTCAGAGACACCCAGAAAACTCAGTCTCAAGATTGGACTGACTTTGTTGATTGTGCCACTAAGGCTTTTGAAGGCTGGCTACTGGGTAGTAAGGTTACTGATTTTAAAGGATTGTATAATCTGATTATGAGGGAGCAAATCTTAAATAATTGTCAGAACCAGTTATTACATCAGCACCTGGTAGACTCTGATCTGACCTCTCCACAGGAATTGGGTAAGAGGGCAGACAAATGGGTCAGAACCAGGGTTAGGCCTAAAAACCAGGGTGGTGACCAGAAAAAGGAATCAACCAAGCCTCAAGAGAAGGGTGGGGATAAATCCACAGAGAAGACTTCCCAAGGGCCCCAAAACTCCAACAAGGGTGGTGGGTCCCAGAACACTCCTTCAGAGCAAAAGAAACCTTATTGTCATACCTGTAAACAGGTGGGCCATTACAAAAGTGATGCCAGTTGCCCTAAAAATGGCAATAAGGGAAATATGCCCCCAGGTAATACTCCTAAACCTCCTGTTACCACTAGTGGTAATCCCCCAGGTGGTGGGAGTGCCCCCAAGAATGTGGTGGGCATTACTTTGGGCAATCAGGAGGACTATGGCTTAGCCAGGTTCCCTGACCACACTCTTGTCTGTGAGACTGGCATGGGGTTTGCCAACTTCACTACTGGACCCCACATTTTGGGCAAGTATAGACAAGAAGTTTTAGTGAATGGTCAGAAAGTTGAGGCATTCAGAGACACAGGGGCCAGCCTCACCATGGTGAGTGACCATCTGGTCCCCTCTGCTCAACTGACCCCTGGTTTTACTTATCAGGTGACAGACATTCATGGAATGAAGAGAAGGCATCCCATGGCAGTAGTCAAGCTCAGCTGGGGTAATGTCACAGGGCCCATGAGAGTGGCAGTGACAGATAACCTACCTGTAGATTGCTTACTGGGGAATGACCTGGAACTCTCAGCATGGGCTGAGGTGGAACAAGAAACTCATTCCAGAATGATAGGCCTATCCAGACAGGTTAGTGGGGCAGTAATAGCTACAGCCCCAGTCCCAGCACCATTCCTCCCTGAAAAGGTTGGAAGGGCAGTGGTAGCCACTGCCCAGGCTCAGACAGACTTTCCAGAACAGGATAGGAGGGCTGTGACAGTCACAGCCCAAACACAAACTGAGTGCCCTCCTGAAAAGGTTGGCAAGGTTGAAATGGTCTCAGCCTCTACTCAAACAGATAGTGAGGTTGTGAAGCCTGAAACAATGGATCACTCCACTCAAACAGAGAGCATTGAGGAGGAAGAAGAGTCTTCCCCCTCCCAGACACTAGGTGAGAGCCAGCCTCCTCAGGGAACTGACTCTACCCCTGTTGAAGGAACTGCCCCAGAGGTAGTCAGGCCTAGCCCGGCAGAGCCCCTGATGGCAGTGGACCCTTCCCAGGTGGGACCCAGTCTGGAGCAGGTAACCTGCACCTCTCTACCCTGCCATAGTCAGCCCAGGGCTGAAGAGGTCAGGGAGGCCAGTGGTGGACCCCAAAGGGCACCCTGTCCAAAGGAACCCCTTAATCAGCAGATTAGGATCACTGAAGCTGGTAAACCTGGCCAAGTGAAAATAGAACAGACTCCTGAGGGATCCCCCTTAAAAGTAGTTAGGGAACTCCCACAGCTGGACACTGTTGGGCACAGCCAAACATGGGGCCTAAAAACCCCAAACCTGACCTGTCCCTCCAGTAAGCCAAACAGAGGGACTCAGCCTCCAGCTTTAGGTAGCCAGAGGCTGACCCTGAGAGCTCAGTGCATCTCAGCTAAAGAAAGAAAGGCACACATGATGGATGGTGATTGGAGGAAGTTGAGCCCAAAGGTAGAGGAGCCTCACTTCAGTACTCCATCCCAGCATCAGCCTTCTTCTTTCCCAAGACACACCAGAGACAGAGATTCCCTATGGTGGAGACCCTCAGATACCCTTAGGGTGAGGGGTTGCCTAGTGGACCATGACACAGGGGGAAACCAAGCCAGAGCTGGTCCTTCCTTATATGGCCACTTAGGTAATAGAGGCTTACCTGGACAAGGATAGCCTTATCTCCTTTCGTTTGGGGGGGGTTGTGTAGGAAGGTACATCCTGACTATGGTTGCCCCCAACTTTTTTGCCCTGTGTTTTAGCTGGTTTTGGACATAGTCGACCTGGGATCCTGCCAATCAGGACCCCAGGCCTACTGCTCTCTCTTTAAAATGGATTCCATGTACCCTAGGTACATTTCCAATTGGTACTGGGCCACCTTATCAGACCCTGTAACTCAGGGCATAGGTGTACCCAGGGCTGCCAGGGGCTGCAGCATGTATTATGCCACCCCTGGCTGGCCTCTTAAATTTGACACAACTGGCTGCATGACAGCTGGGGCAAAGTCGTGTAATCACCCTTTGCTGTAGGTGTAGTATACCTATACCTAACCCTAAAATGGACACACAGATTCCTATCAGTCACTCCTATGGCAGGCCTTGACAATCCTGAAGGCAGAGTGCTTGGAATCGTGTGAGATGGTGCTCTGGCATGAGCTGAGCCTGTCTGCAGCTTGCGGAACCAAGTCCTAATAGCTGTTCCATGATATCGCATACCATATACTCTTAAGTGCATTATAATCCTCGCGGTTAAATGCTAACTTTGGTATTGCTTTATCAAAACATGTCGAGTAAGGTGTCATACGAATTGGAATACTAACCCCTCGCCAATTCTGGCGACGGGGTTAGCATTCCACCCTTCTAGAGGGACACGACATGTAGGTAACTGTGAACCCCGGTTAAAGTTAACTGAAGCCTCAGCTCCACAAAATGGATGCTGCCACCACAGACACGAGTCTGACCCCCTGCAGCTGGGAGTCCTCCCAGTGAGGGGAGCCTGGACAAAGGGTTTCCTGTCAGGGGCGGTGCTAGCACCGTCCCAGACATGGTTTTGTGTATCCTGGGTAGGCAGGGCTTTACAGGAAGGTGACTGCTGAGTGGCACCCCGGTGCTCACTACGCATAGGCCGGTCTGAACCAGTTCCAGGGGCACTCCAGCCCCTGGCCTGGGGAAGTCCGGCATGGCTGAGGGGTGTAACCACCCCCCACCTAGTCCCACCCATGGGCAGGACCTAGTCACCGGGTCAGCCCCCTTTTTTAGTATAAAGATGGGAGCGGGCCCCCTGTTCAAATTAGATCATCTTTGATTCAAGAACTACTTTCTACGAAAGGACATTCAAGACTCTTCTCAAGATTTCTCCCTTGTGACTAAGGAGTAGTCACCCTGCATCAGCGGGCACCAACTAAGAACTCTGCGGTTTGCTGTAAGTCCTTCCTCAAGGAATCCGACGGCCCAGCTCGACGAGAACCGGCTTCCCTGGCACCTCTGACCTCTACCCACATCATCAGCTCAGCTGTGATCTGTGGGTGCGACGAGACCTCGAGGGACCGGCCATCATCAGAACCTGCACGCTCTTAAAACCAGCACGACCATCGAGGTAACTCTCTGGTGAGTGCTCTGGGGTCCGAGAAGCCCCGACCCTGAGCCGCTCCAGCACCCAAGTGCAGTCTCCCAGCATCTCCACGATCTGCGTGGGGCCCTTCTGCTCGCTGCTCAGCACGTTGTCTGGTCACTAGCCGCTGGCTTGTGCCCTTCTGTGACGACATCCGAGAATCATCACTGCTGGTCTGGTTGCTCCAGACTGGCCCTTGCTTCCATCTTTGCGAGAAGCACCCCGGACCCTCCTGGTCCACTCAAGACGCCATCTTAGGCCCACCACGTGGCCCTGAGATCTGCCAAGGCTTGTTGCCCCATCCTGGGCCCAGCGACGCCGACAGCATCATCCTTCGTGGGACAGCTCGCACCTCCACCGTGGTCGCCGACAACGCCTCCTGGTCCGTGAGACTGCAGAGCCTAGCGTCGCCCACTCACCTGGACGAGGTGACGGCCAACCGGCGCCTTCCTGGTACCTTCTGACTACTGGCTAGTAGTACGAACTTGGTCCCCTCTGCTTTCAGGTTTCATCAATCTCCGATCCAGGCTTGGATCTCTACGAACTATTCAGCACTGGTCGCCGGCCAGCAACTCCTTTTCTTCCGGCTCCTGGCTCGTCAGCGAAGACCCCGACGCCTGTAAGACTTGTGCAGCCGCAGCCCTCGTGGCTAGGTAACTCGGCATTTCGGTGCCTGCATAGCCTCCTTACTCTAGGGTCCTGAGTCCCTCGCTTCCGACTTGCCTTATCGGGTCCGCCCGAGACCTTAATCGTTCCGTGTCCTCGGACACTTGTTTTAATTGTGCACTTGAAGTATTTGCTAAAGAGATTTGGTTTGTGCTAAGTACCCTGTCCTCATAAAGAGTACAGGGCTGTTGTGATTCTTAATAAATATATTGTTTATTTTCATAACACTTGTGTGGTGTCCTTTCACTGGGTGTTCAAGGGGTACATGTGTGGTAAACAGCTGGCTTAACGCGCCCTCTCGAGTCTTTAGCCTTAGATTGCTCGTATCCACGCTACTAGGATAGCTGGTCTATAGGTTGACTTACAACCAAACACCATAAGGGTCGTTGGAACGATACATAGCGGTCGCTAGAATAGCGAACGTTGCATATCGGGCCAACTTCTCACAGGCGCCAACTGAGGTGCCGGGTTTTTAGGAACCCGGTGGTGCCAGGGGATCACACCCAAAGACCTCTGAGTTCTCCCTGTTCCGGACCACAGAAACACAGAGTCTTCTAGGTGAAGTCAGTGATCGAGTTTTATTGGCTGCAACCAAGTAACAAGTGTCCTAGAAGTACAACAGCACGGGTCGTAGATTCTCAGGAGACTGTTCGTTTTTACAGAACCAGCCTTCTCCTTTTATACAAAAATAACAGCTGTAGGCAAGAATTCTTCAGTTTACAATACGGTCATATACATATTTCCACAATAAAGCAAAAAGCGAAGTCATGTCGGCCAACCCATATTTTAGATGTCCAGTTTGTGATAGATGGCCCAGCCCGGCCCAGAACTACCATCAGATATCGATGAAACCCCAATAAAGTCGGGCACCTCCTCATCGTAAAACTAGTCATAAACAAGAAACAGGGACAGGTGTGTGTATGATAAAGCATGGTTTGTATGTGGTGAATGGTTTATGGCATGTTGTGCCTTGATGCTATCTTACTCAGCCACTGGGCGAGGGACTGCCCGAACAGGTTTGGCTGGAGGCAGTGGAGTCAGCTCGGCCAGGTCATGGGGAAGTCAGCTAAGGTGGACGTGTCCTTTTTGATCTAGCTCGGCCTCAATCAATTGACTATATGAGGGCAAGCCATAAGATGGATGCCGTTCACAAAATGGAGTCAGAGGGTTCGGAACGGAAACCACGATTTAAGGGTGTTAGCATCACTCAATCACGACGCAAATACATAGGGATAACGTCTTGATCATTACCGGTCTGCCAATACCAAATTCGTCATGGTACGATGATATTTTGTGACACGAGTGTTGGGCCTCGGTACCATATTATAGCAGGGCCCAGAATTTCAGAACCACACTTGCATGAAGGCCTCTAAAACAATTGCTGTGCCACTGAGGGCTAACACTGTTCCATCCGCACAGAGGTGATGGCTAACACTGTTCCATCCGCACAGAGGTGATGGTTAACACTGTTCCACCCACACAGAGGTGATGGCTAGCACTGTTCCACCTGCACAGAGGTGATGGGTAACACTGTTCCATCCGCACAGAGGTGATCGCTAACACTGTTCCATCTCACCGAAGTGATAGCTAACACTGTTCCACCCGCACAGAGGTGATCACTAACACTGTTCTACCAGTGCAGACGTGGTCGATAACACTGTTCCATCCCCGCAGAGGTTATCGCTAACACTGTTCCATCTCGCAGAAGTGATAGCTAACACTGTTCCACCCGCGCAGAGGTGATCGCTAACACTGTTCTACCCACGCAGAGGTGATCGCTAACACTGTTCCATTGCGCAGAGGTGAAGGCTAATACTGTTCCATCCGTGCAGAGGTGATCGCTAACACTGTCCCATCCGCGCAGAGTTGATCGCTAACACTGTTCCATCCATGCAGAGGTGATCGCTAACAGTGTTCCATCCACGCAGAGGTGATGGCTAACACTGTTCCATCCACGCAGAGGTGATGGCTAACACTGTTCCATCTGTGCAGAGGTGATGGCTCACACTGTTCCATCTGCACAGAGGTGATGGCTAACAATGTTCCATCCATGCAGAGGTGATAGCTAACACTGTTCCACCCACACAGAGGTGATGGCTAACACTGTTCCACCCGCACAGAGGTGTTGGCTAACACTGTTCCATCATGCAGAGATGATCGCTAGCATTGTTCTATCACGCAGAGGTGATGGCTAACACTGTTCCATCCACGCAGAGGTGATGGCTAACAATGTTCCATCCACGCAGAGGTGATGGCTAACACTGTTCCATCCACGCAGAGGTGATGGCTAACACTGTTCCATCTGTGCAGAGGTGATGGCTCACACTGTTCCATCTGCACAGAGGTGATGGCTAACAATGTTCCATCCATGCAGAGGTGATAGCTAACACTGTTCCACCCACACAGAGGTGATGGCTAACACTGTTCCACCCACACAGAGGTGATGGCTAACACTGTTCCACCCGCACAGAGGTGATGGCTAACACTGTTCCACCCACACAGAGGTGATGGCTAACACTGTTCCACCCGCACAGAGGTGATGGCAACAATGAAAGGCGCAGGTGGGGGGCAAACAGGAGAGAGGGAGGGCAACATGGAGTACAAAGGTTGGAGGAGAAAAGCAAAAGGTAATAGAGAGAGAGCATTTGGAGCTGGTAGGGGGAAGAAATACATAAACGAGAAAGGAACACTGGTGGAGGGAGCACACACGGCAAAGCGGATCACAAGAATCAGTGAGGAGGAGAGGCGCACAGGCGAGAAGAATGCAGGGGAAGAGAAGCTCACTAGGGAGACAGGTGAAAACATTTGCACTCTTGTAAAGTGCTTAAACAAAAACAAAAGTAGCGCCTGTAAAAGGGAGCAGTGTTAAAACACAGTAATTCATCCATGCTCCAAGAGAGAGAGAAACACAAGAAGAGGAAAAGAAGCCCACATACGGTAACAAATAAAAAGCAAGCATATGAAACTGACAAAGTAGCCAACCAATGGTAAGCAATGGGTGGGCTCTAAGCCTAGCTAAAAATATGTCTCGCAACAAACAGTGCATGCGCTCTCTGGCAGGCAAGACCTAAAAATGCTCTTAATGCTGTTTCTACCAACAAATGCCGGGTGATGGATCTTTTTTGGCCTTTGCCTAAATACTCTGAATAAATTGATTCACACTTGCAGATGTAGGGCTATTTTGCATATTTAAAAAAAACAAGCTTGAAACGCATTTGTTTCCTGGTCAGTTTTACTAGCAAGCACGCATAGAAATTTGCTTTCAGTGCCTTTAAATGTTTTCAATTTCATGCAGTTTACAAAAAACCAAATGCAGTGGATTTGAAAGGAATACAATTCTCCAAATCACTTATTGTCTATTTGATGAGATATCATTTTGGCTCTAGTGTTTGTACGAGTATCACCTGCAATCTTGATCCTTCAGAAAGAGAAGGTAGCCCCTACAGAGCTAAGCCACATCCCTCCCAGACCAACCACTTACCATATTGAATCTGAAACAGCCAGACACCCTAATGATTGGTGCCATCTTCTGCTTGTCTACACCTCTTCTGCATCAAAGGAAGCCATGTTGAGGTGATGGTTGCTTGCGAGAAAAAGACATGGGCACATGTATTTTTGAAGCTTTAAGGCTCATGGTGCTCTGCGGGTGTCAAATATTTATTTGTTTGTTTGCTTCTCAATAAGAGAGAAGTTCTTGCTACCAAACAGCTGGGCTAAAGCGATTGCCCTCATTCTGTTGACTCAAAAGCTGAATAATCTGGTGGAATCTGTTTTTCAGATTCTTGGCTGCAGGCTACACATCTTTTGGCTCCAAACAGAGAGGTTTCTGGCCTGGGAATGATGGACCATAATATTAGATCTTCCCTCACATGAAGTCACCACTGTCCATTTATCATACTCATTACCGCCCCATCCTTCTTTCCTGACCCAGTCCTTACATATGAGATGCTATCTCCAAACTGCAGAACATGTTCACTAGCCAACAAAATAATTCCCCTAAGATGGCCGCCATGTACCCAGACATCCCATGAAGGGGAAACCGTACCATCCTTTCCTGTTTAAATTCCAAGCGTAGTAAAACCACAACAAAAAGCTATATCTAATCAATCTCACCACCGGGAGGGAGGGCAGAAGCAGGATTGTGTCAGGGAAGACAGGACTTGGAGTAATGAAGATTACTGGTAATTCAACAGGGCCTTATCTCTTCGTCCATCTTCCATGACCCTGTGCTTACACGTGGGATCATGCCCAAGAATCAAGATTGATTAGCCAAACCAACAATAGAAGGAGCACACACTGCACCAATGCATGCAAATGAACATTTAATACATGGCTGAGAAATGGGAACATAGAGAGTTCAAGTCTGCACAACAGAAGACAAAACATGTTCACCAAATGGAGAGGAAAATCATTCCCCAAATTGGAACCAGCAATGATCAATGAAAGTATGCGGAGAACTCCAGGTAGCTACGGCACACACATCCCTAAAAGAAGCTTCCCGAAGAGAGGACCAGGTAGCAGACCTACGATGAGTAGACCGACTCTGAACCAGGGTAGGAACCTGAAGCTGAGCAGTCTCGTAAGCTCTCACAATCACAAACTTACTCCACCTAGAAACAGAAGAGGTGGAAAGCCAGGAACCCTTATTGGATAATCCAAATGTAACAAAGCCTCTGCCTTCTGAAAGAAAGATGGCAAAAAAGGTGAAATTGACAAAGACGTATGCAGATCCAAAGTGTGTAAGTTCAGCCCCACAGGAAGGGGAAGGAAACAGCACAGAAAGGACAATATCCGAATCAGTGTGAAAACTAGAAACAACCTGAGGTAAAAAAGCTGAACTGAATTCGGCCTGAGAATCACTTTAGCCTCCAAAAACCGAATAAATGGAGAAACTGACAACAAAGCACCTATCTCAGAATCCCTTCTGCCTGAGCAAATGGCCACCAGAAAAAAACACCTTTTCAGTGAGAAACTTCAAGTCCACCAACTGCAAAGGTTCAAGGGGTGGGGATGGGAGAGCCTTAAGGACCAATGGCAAATCCTAAAGAGGGATAGGAGACCCAATAGGAGGAGACTGCAGCAGCTCTGAAGTATAAGGAGCTAGCCTTGCAACCTCTTCTCCGCTAACCACCAGGATAGCAGCCCACTGGGATCTGATGGTAGACACTGCACGGCCCAGCACAAAACCTTCACACAGAAATCAAGAATCCTCATGGGATCACCATGAAGAGGTCCAAATCATGTGATTTTTGGCAGTAACATAACATAACATAACATGTACTTTTGTATAGCGAACGTATCACCCGAAAGTCTCAAGGCACCGAATAACAGATGTATATTGTTACCCAACTCAATGGTACTCATTTTATCGACCTCATATGGATGAAAGGCTGAGTGGACCCACTAAGATTAGAACCTGTGACCATGAGGTCAAACACAGGTCCCTAAAGGGGATGCATTTGTCCACTGCGCCACCAGACCCGGCAGTACTTGGAGGCGCGGAGGTAGCAGGTCCCGCGAGGTCTGTTTCCTCTATGGCAGAGTTTCAGACCATTATAGATAAAGCAGTGGAGTCTGCTTTACAGAAACATGACCTTCTTGTCCTTCTTAAAGTCCCTCCCCTTGAGGCTCTAAATAGGGATGATGCAGATGAGGGTAGTGTGGGGAGAGGCTTCTCCATGGGGAGGAGCTGTCCACTTTGTTGCTCCAGTTGAGATACAATTTTGGGTCCTGCTCCAACTGGAGTTGAGGAGGAAGAATTTTTTTGCATGTTATCAGAGGGCTGATCCTGAATCAGTCCCACTCCATTCTGCCATTCGCAAAGTACTGACTCGTGAATGGAGGGAGGTAGACAAGAACACTTTTCCTAGTTTTCTGTCTGAAAAAATACACTGTGGAGAATTTTACAGAAGGGTTTTCACCTGTTGTTAAGGTGGACAGCATGTTATCTCCAAACTGCAGAACATATTTCCTAGCTAACAAAATAATTCCCCCGAGATGGTCGCCATTTACCCAGACATCCCATAAAGGGGGAACCATAACGTCACTTCCTATCGAAATACAAAGCATTGTAAAAACACAACATAACGCAAAATATAATCAATCCCACCTCTGGGAGGGAGGTCGGGAACCAGGACTGTGTCAGGGAAAATCAGGACTCGGAGTAATGAAAATTATCGGTAAGTAACCGGGGCAGTTCTATCCGTGCCCTGTTATGCTGTCTCTATTTGCTGCATCTTGGGACACAACTTACTTAACCCCAGGAAAGTAACTGGATATTGATGGGGATTTTCAAATATGATCTGAGTGAAGCTACATACAAGAACAAAACAGCTTTGTAATGGAATGCTTACTTTCCAGGTCACTGTGTAACTTGTAAGTGGTCAGTGTGTGCTTAGAGACTGAGACAGGTTCCCCTAAACATTGTCAATGCTCAGAACACACCAAGATTTACATTCACACAAATAGATAAGAGTAGACATTTACAGTGCACTGTGGTTTGTGACCTTACATCAAATATAGGACTGCTTCCCCTTCTTCTCCTCCACCTAACCTTATTAAACAACAGATTAGAGAAACACCTGATGTATATGAATGTGTATTTACCCAGTAACTCACCATGAGCTGTAAAGATAACGAATATGGTTTTAGGAGTAAAAGAATGGCTGTTCCTTCCGCCGCCCCTCCACTATCCAAGTTGCTAACCTGGGAGGGCTGCTCGGCAGCAGGATACAAAACCCATAGGACCCATAGCGGCTTTAAAAAGAACCAGAAAAACTGCAGGAAATGCACATCTCTTGTCTAAACCCCAAGACAGTAAGGCCTAATCATGGGTGTAGGAGCTATTTACTGCAACCGATAAATAAAGATACCATGGGTTAAGTTATTTATCGGGTGTGTTAAATAGCACCTGTTATACGTTTGATATGTTATGTTATGTTATGTTAAAACTACGTATAAAGCGTGCTTACACCAAGCGGTTTCATGGCGCTAGGGACAGGAAGCATCAGTGAGGAGATGGCAGAAGCTTACTCATACGCATGAGAGAACAGGAGGGTTTTAAGGAGAGTTCTAAACTGGGTGTAGGAGGTTACTGATCGAAATTCTATAGGGAGGGAGTTCCAAAATTGAGGAGCCAACACAGAAAATCTCAGGCCACCATGTTTTTTCTGTTTGAAAGTGAGGATGGTAAGTAGGTTCAGATGGGAGGAACGAAGTTCACGTAGAGGGGTATAATGATGTATGAACGAGGAGACAAACGCTGGACCATGTCCGGCCAGGGCTTTATAGGCAGTACAGCCCAATTTGAATACGCAGCGCTTGGCCACCGAGAGCCAAGAGAGTTAAGGCTCTTCATCAGAGGCCGAACGTGTTGGTGTCTGGTTTGATGAAAGATAAGCTGAGCTGATTGGTTTTGGACTAGTTGTAAACGATGGAGCTGGTATGCTGGAATGTCAACATAGAGTCAGTTGGCATAATCAATGCGGGAGATAACCAGAGCCAAAAGAACTAGGTTAATGCTTCGGTGGTTAGAAATCTACAGATTTTCCGGATTCTACATAGATGAAAGAAGCAGGATGAAACCACTGCACCAATCTGGGACTTCATAGATAGGTCTTTACTTATTATTACTCCCACTCCCAAGCTTTTTACGGAGTCAGCTGGGCAAGGATGACTGCCCAGAAGAGGAGGCCAGAAGTTAGAGTTCCAAGGATTGGAGGTACCCCCGGTCAGAATCAGCTCAGTCTTATCGCGGTTGAGCTTTAATTGACTGGCATAAATCCAATCGCTAATGAGATTCATGGTGGCTTGAAAATTGGAGACTGAGGTGGTAGAAGAGTCAATCTCAAACACCAATTGAAGGTTGTCGGCATAATTGAAAGTAGCGACTTTATTATTGTGTAGGGACCGAATAAGTGGAGACATGTATAAGTTAAAGAGAAGGGGTGAAAGAGAAGACCCATGGGGGACACCGCAGGTTAGCCTAACCTTCTCGCCGAGAAGTTGGCGAGACGGACTGCCTGGAATCGATTGCCCAAGAATGAGGAGATCCACTTTAGGGCCATACCCTGGATGCCAGCATTGTTGACACGGTCGATCAGGAGATCATGATCGACCGTGTCAAAAGCTGCAGACAAATCCAGGAGTACTAAACCCTGGGTTATATTCTGGTCAACCCCCTTCCTGAGTTCGTCCCTGACTGCTAAAATAACTAGTTCTGTGGAGTGAGCTGGTCTAAATCCTGCTTGCTGGGGTAAAGAAATTGTGAGTGTTCAATAAAAGAACTGAGGCAATTTGCTACATGGGCTTCAAAAATCCTACTAAGGTAGGAGAGTAACGAAATAGGAGGGAAATTGCTCAATATCAAGGGGTCGGCGTTGTTCATCTTCAAAATGGGGACTATTTCAGCAAGTTTGAAAGTGTCGGGGACAGTGCCTAGTCTGGGAGAATTATTGAGGAGTGCAAGTGGGGGATCCGGGCAAGTGGAAAAGGCTTCTCGTAGGATATGTGGGGAGCAACAATCTGTAGGAGAGCCTGAATCAACTTTTTTTAGTAGGGCCAGAAACACTTCTCTAGAGATCTGGGGTATTTGATCCAATCCAAAAATCAAAAGGGTAGGGAGGAGGAATGAATGTCCATTTATTTCCCCGGGTAGGTATGGAAGTAATCAAAGTGAGAGAAAATGGACACTAGTTACAATTCTAAACCATTGGATAGAATAACTATGGTATCCTCAAAAACTCAATGTTCGTTGGTAATGCGGTATATATCTTTCATCCGCCCCTACATTGTAGTTGTGGCAGTTATCATTGGGTACCATAGAATGTGCTGGGTGCCTGCCTCATCCAGAGGCTCCTATGGTCTAGATTGGAGTGTCCAGAGATGAAAAATGCGCCCCCGTTAGGATAGGGTGTGTGAAAAAGAAAAAAAGGAGTAAAAAATAGATCAACACCTGAAAACTTTAATGGGTGGTGAAGATCTAATGTTTAAAACTAAAACAGTACTTGTACTAGATCGTGTTACTGGATCTAGAAGTGTAACTTTCAAAATTGTGTCGACATGTTTCAGCCCCCTCTGGCTCAACGGAGTCTGTGGGGCTTTCGTCAGGACTCACAGACATACATACATAGAATCATTACTTACACAATTCGTGTAGTTTGAATGGGTAGCTTACTTATAGGGTATTCAATGACCACTCATTCTCTTTTGACCTGAAAAAGAGAAACAGACAGGTAGGCAATACACGAGGATAATGTATCATAGTGTATTTGGGGGCTCCAGAGTTAATACCCTGCGTAATGTGAGTTCTTCAGGCTCAGGGATCAGCGTATACACAGACCACGTTATACGTTCCATAGCCTTTAACGGCAACTTTCCATCTTTGATTATCTACCATCTGATTATCTACCATCAGATACCCTTGTGAACCGAGTTCCTATTTGTGACATGTACTCACACTCACAATAGAGTGTATACATATGCTTTTTGTTGACGCCTTATTTCTGGTTGCTTTCACTTTTTCCTTCTTCCTCTGCCCAACACGGTCCTCTTCCACCAGTAAACAGTCTGTAAATACAGAGACCCAGATGATTATACTACTGCTAACTCTGGAGCCCCCAAATACACTATGATACATTATCCTTGTGTATTGCCTACCTGTCTGTTTCTCTTTTTCAGGTCAAAAGAGAATGAGTGGTCATTGAATACCCTATAAGTAAGCTACCCATTCAAACTACACGAATTGTGTAAGTAATGATTCTATGTATGTATGTCTGTGAGTCCTGACGAAAGCCCCATAGACTCCGTTGAGCCAGAGGGGGCTGAAACATGTCGACACAATTTTGAAAGTTACACTTCTAGATCCAGTAACACGATCTAGTACAAGTACTGTTTTCGTTTTAAACAATAGATCTTCACCACCCATTAAAGTTTTCAGGTGTTGATCTATTTTTTACTCCTTTTTTTCTTTTTCACACACCCTATCCTAACGGGGCGCATTTTTCATCTCTGGACACTGCAATCTAGACCAGAGGAGCCTCTGGATGAGGCAGGCACCCAGCACATTCTATGGTACCCAATGATAACTGCCACAACTACAGCTCTCCAACCCCAACGCTGGAAACAACGACATCACCCCTTCGTAAGACCTCTGCAACTCCCTCGCCTCCTTCTTCCACAACAAGATCGCGGACATACACAACAGCTTCAGCACTCAACCGACGAACACCACGACCGAACCACCGCCCCCCACCACCACCCTCCGCGCCTGGACTCCGATCAGCACCGAAGACACCGTCCGCACGATGAACTCCATCCACTCCGGATCTCCGACCGACCCCTGCCCTCACCACGTCTTCAACAAGGCCGACGCTGTCATTGCACCCCACCTGCGGGACATCATCAACACCTCCTTCGACACCGCTACCTTCCCGGAGAGCTGGAAGCACGCCGAACTCAGCGCTCTACTCAAGAAACCATCGGCTGACCCCACCGACCTCAAGAACTACCGCCCAATCTCGCTGCTCCCGTTTCCTGCAAAAGTCATCGAGAAGACTGTCAACAGACAGCTGGCCGCCTTCCTCGAGACGAACGGATCCCTCGACCCCTCGCAGTCTGGCTACCGGGCCAACCACAGCACCGAGACCGCCCTGATCGCAGTCACCGATGACATCCGAGCGCTGCTCGACAACGGAGATACCGCGGCCCTCATCCTCCTCGACCTTTCCGCGGCCTTCGACACTGTCTGCCATCGTACCCTAGTACAACGCCTCAGCAACGTCGGAGTCCAGGAGAAGGCACTGGAGTGGATCATCTCCTTCCTCGCCGGAAGGACACAGAGAGTCCGCCTCCCCCCGTTCAGTACTGAAGCCACCGAAGTCATCTGCGGCGTCCCTCAAGGCTCCTCGCTCAGTCCAACCCTCTTCAACATCTACATGAGCCCACTCGCAGACATCGCACGCCAGCACAACCTCAACATCATCTCCTACGCCGACGACACCCAGCTGATCCTCTCCCTTACCAACGACCCCGCCACCGCCAGAACCAACCTTTCACGAAGGGATGAAAGAGGTAGCCGAATGGATGAAGAACAGCCGCCTGAAACTGAACTCGGACAAGACGGAAGTCCTCATCCTGGGATCCTCACCCTCCGCCTGGGACGACTCCTGGTGGCCCCCCGCCCTAGGCAGCGCACCCAAACCAACAGACCACGCACGAAACCTGGGCTTCATCCTGGACTCCTCCCTCTCCATGACCAGACAAGTCAACGCCGTCTCCTCGTCGTGCTTCAACATCCTGCGCATGCTACGCAAGATCTTCCGGTGGATCCCCACCGAGACCAGGAAGACGGTCACCCAGGCCCTCGTCACCAGCCGTCTGGACTACAGCAACACCCTCTACGCCGGAACCACCGCCAAACTCCAGAAGAGACTCCAGCGGATCCAGAACGCCTCAGCACGACTCATCCTGGACATCCCCCGTCGCAGCCACATCTCCGGACACCTGGGAGATCTGCACTGGCTCCCGGTCAACAAAAGAATCACCTTCCGCCTCCTCACCCACGCACACAAAGCCCTACACAGCCAAGGCCCAGGATACCTCAACAGCCGCCTCAACTTCTACGCTCCCAAACGCCAGCTTCGTTCGACCAGCCACGCCCTCACCGCCGTCCCCCGCATCCGTAGAACCACCACAGGGGGACGGTCCTTCTCCTACCTCGCCGCCAAGACCTGGAACTCCCTCCCCACCCACCTTCGCCTGACCCAGGACCACCTCCCCTTCAGGAAGCAACTCAAGACCTGGCTGTTCGAGCAGTAGCAGACCCCCCCCCCCTCCCCCCCCCCAGCGCCTTGAGACCCTCTGGGTAAGTAGTGCGCTATATAAATTCGATGATTGATTGATTGATTGAGCCTCTGGATGAGGCAGGCACCCAGCACATTCTATGGTACCCAATGATAACTGCCACAACTACAATGTAGGGGCGGATGAAAGATATATACCGCATTACCAACGAACATTGAGTTTTTGAGGATACCATAGTTATTCTATCCAATGGTTTAGAATTGTAACTAGTGTCCATTTTCTCTCACTTTGATTACTTCCGTATTTGATCCAATACCTGGGAATTCTTACATGGGTTGGCAGAGGTTGTTGAAGAAGCAGTAGGGGGAATATTGCTTTTAATGATAGTGATTTTCTCCAAAAAGTACGAATTTAGGGAGTCACAGAGTGTTTGTGAGGGGACAGATTTAGCTATCACTCTGTCTGGTAGCGAAAGTTCATTGACTATGGAAAATATGTCTTTTGTCTTGGTTGCTGAGTTTGTAATTTTCAGGGAGAAGTATGATTTCTTTGTCTGGAGGATGGAGTTTTTGTAGTCTTTTAACAGAGTAATGTAGGGCGCTTTTTTTTCCAGGGCATAATCTCGTCTCCAGCTGCATTCAGCTTGCCTAAGTGCTAACTTCTTTGTTTTTAGTTTGTCGGAGAACCAACGTTGAGCATCGTGGGGGCGTTTAAGATTGGTTCTTCTAAGAGGGGCAACAATGTTGCTGGCTGATTTGAGCCAGTTCCTAATGCTTGTAGCCTGATGCCCTAGAGAGTCCGGTTCACTGGGGGAGGAGGCTTTTAATAAGGTACAAAATTTGCCGATGTTGCCCGGTTCCAATTTCTAGCTAGGTGGTTTCCCGTAAGTGAAGGTTTTGTGGGAGGGACGCAGTCCAAAGAGAATGTGATAATGTGGTGGTCTGACCACAGACATGGGGAGATTAGGGGTTGTGTTATTCCTAAATTGGAAGTCCAAATTTGGTCCAAGATATGGCCCTTAATGTGGGTTGCAGCCTGTACATGCTGGGTGCAATTCAATCCAGATAGGAGATCCGTGAATTCCAGGGAGCTGGAGTTCTCTTTTACATCCGTAGGGCAGTAATTGAAATCTTCTATGATAACAGTTTTGGCATTATTGATGATTAGTTGGGAAATCATCTCGCCTAGCAGTTGGGGAAAGCAGGGCATATAAAAGGGAGGTCGATAAAAGAGACCACAAATAAAAGGAAATTGGGGTGATTCAAATTTTAGGATAAGGCTGTCAACAGAGGGTATACCAGTGACTTCCAAGGTGGTAAACCTCAGTTTGTGGTGGATAATGGCTGCCACCCCGCCTCCAGATTTCCCTGGTGATCTGTTGACCTGAAGTATATAGTAGCAGGTAGGCACTGCTGCCAGGATATCGGGTACGGATTCAGAGGGGAGCCATGTTTCCGACAAAAGGAGTATGTCTGGTTTATTGGCGTCGAGAAGCTGGAATATTTCTAGTTGGTGTTTAACCAGTGAGCGGGTGTTAAGGTAGCTGATTACCAGGGTCTTTTTTTCCTTAGTCGAGGGAACGATAGGTGTGAGCGGAGCTAAAAGGCTGGCAGGCAGGCCATGCTCTGACGGTAAGGCCGATAGTTCTGGGAAAGTGATCCTGCGGGACAAGATCCCTGAGGTGTGCAGGAGAGCCTTCGCACAGGAACTAATGGGCCAATTGTCTTGTAGAAGTTTTAGCTCAGTTGCTGTGTAAGAGCAAATACTATATGCTTTTCCCTCACTACATTTTAGCAGGTTTGACCTGTCGAAATTTAACAAAGGTTGAGGTTTCTAATTGATCTAATAATTATCGAATGTGTTACATTCAACCAAACTCGCAATTCCGACCCAGTCATAATCTGGCCCTAATAGCAGGGCGACAGTAGTACACCTGGTGTTCTTAGTGGGGCATGGTTCTTACTCAAAAAGGACAGAAAACAATCACTGCTACTAATAATAAACAGAAGCATCAACAATTTCTGTTTCCGCCATCATATGTTGTATCTTCCATAAATGTAGCTTACGGTGCCCACTGAAGAAAGTTTCACAAAAAGCCTACACAGAAATAGTGGTAAAGAAACCAACTACTTTATGGCTATACACGAGGCAGATAAAGCCACAAAGTACTGTTTGCTCCTGCGCCTTGGTGGTAAAGAGTGTCAGAAGCTTTTACTTTTTGCAGCTAAAAATACGCATTGGCAAACCCAATAGACCTAGCCTGTACTGGAGCGATTGGCTTTGGAAATGTGTTTTAATCATTTTGTACACCAGATTGGCTTCTATTGAGCATGGCTAAAGAGTAGAGTGGAGTGGGTGGAATGAGGTGGGGTACTTTGGGGTAGATTGAAGCGGGGTACATTGGGGTAGACTAGGGTGGAGTAGTTTGGGGTAGAGTGGGGATGCCTGGAGTGAGGTAGATTGGGGTAGAGTGGGGCAGCTTGTAGTGGTGTTGAATGGGGTAGAGTGGGGAGACTGGAGTGGGGTAGATTGGGGTAGATAGGAGTGGGTTAGATTGAGGTAGATTGCAGTCGAGTGGGGTAGAGTGTGGTACACTGGAGTTAAATGGGATAGATTGAGCTAGAGTGGGCTAGATTGGGATTGAGTGGAGTGGATTGGAGTGGGGTAAATTGGATTGAGGTAGATTGGGTGGAGTCTGGTTAAGTGAGGAAATTTGGAGTGGGATTGATTGCGGTAGATTGGAGTGAAGTGGGGTAGAAACGGGTGGAGTGGGGTAGATTGAAATTTGTGGGGTAGATTTAGGTGGAGTGGAGTGGGGTAGATAAGAGTGGTGTAGATTGCAGAGGATTAGGGTAGATTGGAATGGATAGGGTAGGGTAGACTATGGTAGATTGGAGTGGAGTGGAATGGAGTGGGGTAGACTGGAGTAGATTGGGGTCGATTAAAGTGGAGTTGGGTAGATTGGAGTGGAGTCTGGTATGTTGGGCAGATTGGAATGAGGTAGATTAGAGGGGAGTGGAGTGTATTGAGGTGTATTGGTGTAGATTGGAGTGGCGTAGATTGGGGTAGATGGAGTGAAGTGGAGTATACTGGAGTGGAGTGAGTTGGAAACTTGTATGAGTGCAATTAATAGTACTGAAAGGTATTATTTCTTCTCCAAGTGAAATTGATTTATTTGTATATCTTTCCCCTTTTAGGTAAAGCTGTGATTTTGTTTGTGTAGGTGTGCTTGTGGTCTGCAAAGCATTGTACTGTACTGAATTGCACTATAAGTGGCGTGTTGCCACGGTCACGAAGAATAACGTTACAATTGGTTGACTGTCACTGAGAAGATGTGCTGAGATTAGAAAGACATCCCAGCAAGTTGCATTGTTATTGGTTGGTTGCTGTAAAAGTTCATACTGTGACTGGTTGGCATTTCCCTAGCTGCACTGAGATTGTTTGATTGTGTTATGTATTTTATGAGATTTGTTCTAAATCACCTTGAGAAAGAATAGCAGTGGCGGCCAATACAAATAAAAAGTAGTGGGCAGGTGGAGCGCGGGAGGGGAATGCAGGGGTTAAAAATAAATAAAATACTTACCTGATGCTGCTGGCCGCCTCGCGCCTCAGTGCTTCTCTGCTCTTGTGCTCCCAGCAGTCCCTGAGACACATAACAGACTCCCCATCCAATCCAGATGCTGCTCTCCTGCTATACCTAGCATTAGAGCATTGTGGGGATTGGCCTGAGTGGGCTGGTGTGACGCTCTCTCAGGCTTAGGGAGTCTGTGCTGTTTCTCCACCTTACTGTGGAATTCAGCCGGGTTGGAGAAACCTAAGTGCACATGTCTGTTTGGCCGGCCAAACAGACATGTGCACTTGTAGCACTGCGTACACTCCTCCTGCCAGCCTCCGAGTGTCAATTAGGATGGCCCGGTTTGGCCCTGTCCTTGAATCAGCATAGCAAGAAACAATTAAATTATAACATGTTTTATTATCATTTTATTTTTCCTTTATTCACTGTTCAGAAAGCAGTGGGGTGGCGCTCCTCCGCCTTAACAGAGGAGCCGCCACTGAGGAATAGGTTCTACATTGAGAAAGAATCCTGCTTCTATCACGAAAGGTGTATAAAATCCTCCTGAAGATTCTTTCACCTACGAAATAATGTGGAATTCAGGTCTCCATTTGTGCATGTGGTTAAAAGAGTGGAATGGGAGAACGTCCATCAAGAACGTGCAATTTAATTAGAAGGTATCCGTATGATGACCATCAGAGATCGAGACTTGTAGAGCACCTCGCTCCACAGGGTAGAGCAGGAGACCATGGTGTATTGCTGCTGGCACAGGTATACTTACATTGCCAGAAACTCCAGCAGCACCTCAAAATGGATGAGCAGGGCTGAGTGGGAGGGATTTTACTAGTGTTGTTACTATACCTACTGTGTCTGTTGTATCTACTGCACCTGCTGTTGATACATGTAACACAATTGACGGCTTTGCGGGGTACTATTAATTTAGATAGATTAACTGGCTATAATGAACTGAAATAACTGAGTAGTAGGAAAGTGTGTGTGTGTGTGTGTGTGTGTGTGTGTGTGTGTGTGTGTGTGTGTGTGTGTGTGTGTGTGTGTGTGTGTGTGTGTGTGTGTGTGTGTGTGTGTGTGTGTGTGTGTGTGTGTGTGTGCGTGTGTGTGTGTGTGTGTGTGTGTGGGGGTGTGTGTGTGTGTGTGTGTGATGTATATGAGAAGCTTCAATATTTGGCAGAAGAATGTGGTATTGTTTTCCCCAAGAAATTGGGTGTGAGAAAAAACTATAGAATGTATATAACTGAAAATGAGATTGAAGACATTAGTTTATTGTTTCTACAGTTGTATGTTAAAGAATTAGCAAGTTATACCATGGAATGGATGAATCTAAAGAAACATAGAGATAAATTGGGAGGGGAGCTTCAAGACTAAGCGCAAAGAAAGACAGACGCAGAAAACGAAACAAATGTGAGTGAGCCTGAAAAATAAAGGGCTGTGGCTGAGTTTCCTTTGTGAGAAATACATGGAGGTGATTATGTGCATGTTGATTGGCGGAGGTCTGATCTCCTTGCATTCACGACAAACTTTCCAAAGCTACGGGAAGAATTGGGAAACTGATATACGGAAGTGCACAAATTAGTGACAATATTGAAAGTGTTTGGGGCTGATTTGAATATGTTACTTGAAATTGTAATTCCAAAAGATTTCCGGGCAGAATGTAAAGCCGCCATAGATTGGCCAACAGAGGAGCCACTGCTTTGGTTATGGATAAGTACTAACAAGTGATTGTGTATTTGAAGCAAACATTTCCAGAGAAAGAAGTGAATCAGAAATTATGAAAGGTACTTAAGAGCGAAAGGAGTCAGTGCATGCATATTATGAGAGGCTTATGTATATTTATAGAATGATTAGTGGAGCTGAAGAACCCACAGAAGAAAGCAGTGGTTTTGTGTCTGCTTTTGTTTTGGGTTTGCACCCGGAGCTTAGTTTCAGTAGAGCGTGATCTGTTGACAGGCTAAGAGTATTGTACGCAAAGTACTGCAGAAACTGAAAGAAAAACTGATGATTGTTCAGACAAAGCAATTTCAGAGAAGGGATAGAATTCAGCAAGTGGGTTTGGGTTGTGATCCTGATTTTCCGGGTGAGAATGTACATGGAAGTAGTGTTCAGCGTGCACAAGTTTTTCCCTAAGGTTCCATTTTGTGAATGGCTCAAATGGAACAACTGCAAACATTAACAAGTCGTAGAAGACTACCCCCGTCATTATTAAGAACATCTTGGTCACTGGAAACGGGAGTATAAATCAATTCCATATTTACTTCAGAATGATTTTGTTCTTCCAATACAGCAGAGTCCAAATCAGTAAGCCCAATGTGGACCACGACATCCTCAGTCAAAGATCTCAGCCCGCTGGCTCCTGCGCAAACCTTGGAGAATCAAGGGTGAATCAACACAACTCTGCCTGTAGCTCCAGTCATTCTGTAGAATGCCCGAAACAAAATGCATGTTATTCAGCAGAATCCTCTGTTGATTGATGATGACTTTTCACAATTTTAAAGCAAATGAGACTAATTCACTGTGACAATGCCTAAGGGGAGAAGAGGATTGCAAGCTTGGTGCAGTCCTAGAGGTATAATAGAGTGGCCCATGTATAGATGTTGAGGTGCATGGATACCCAGTATCATTTCTGGTTGATAGAGATGCTGCCCACTCCACGGTTCTTCCAAAGGCAATTCCAAACCTACTCTTCTTAGGGAAACATATCCAAGTTGTTGATATCAGTAATAGGCAAATTACAAGTCGAGCCTCAGCCAATGTCCCTGTAAAAATTGGACTACTCAAAAACAATCATAAATTCATAATATGTGATATAAGTGCTTTAAACCTATAAGGTAGGAATTTCTTTTGTAAAATGAATTGTGTGGTTTACTGTGCATGCCGGATGGTGTCACAATTCAAACCCAAGATGAAGCCTAGCCCTTTAAAATGAAATTGGAAGAGTCGAGAGTCCATTTGTTCCCAGTTCTCACAAAAGAGGATGTGTCTCCTGATTTAAGACACTCCACGAAAGAGAAGGTGTGGAATTTTACAGGTAAAGAGATAGGACTAATCAAGAGTGCAATGCCAGTGAAGATTACAGTGAAACAAAATGTAGTTTACCCTCAAACTCATCAGTGCGGGCTCACCCGGGAAGCAGAGGAGTAAATGAAACTTGTGATTAAAAAAAAAAGATTGAACAGGGAATTTTAAGAGCGGTGCTGGATACTCCATGTAACTATCCTGAGATGAGCATTAAAGAATTAGCAGAAACTGGAGAGTGGTCCTGGACCTGAGAAAGATTGATGCAATTGTAGTTCCATCTTGTCCTGTGGTACCACAACCTGCTGTGATGTTTTACAGATTCTTATTGGTGCAGAATAGTACACAGTCATTGACTTGTACCAAGCGTTCCTCTCCATCGCTCTTCATGAAAATAGCCAAAATCTTTTTGCTGTTCTGCTTCCACAACAAAGTCTTCATTTGATATTGCATCCTGCAAGGTTGTACAGAGAGCCCCCTCAATCTTTAGTCAGATCCTGATGAAATGTGCAACTGCCCTGTAACTTAGTGTTGGTGCAAATATATTGATGACATCATGGTGGCATCAGTTTGTCTTGCAATTATAATGGGTTATTGTGTTAATGCCTGCCTCATACCGTTGAGATTTTACTGACTGGCACATGAACTTAGCATTTGACAAACTGTTGTCTTATATGTCTAAAATGAGCACACTTATCTTGCCAACTGACAACATTTCAATCAGAAGATGTAAAACTCGGAATCCTGCAACTCTTCTGCCAATCACAAATAATGAGTTTGTAGATACATTGATTAATGTTGAACGTGAGTTTTTAAACAAGTATAATGAAAGAAAGTTGAGAATTATTAGAAACTGGAAACAAATGAGAAAGAATGAATTAGAAAAAGATGCCCAAGATAGGGTTAGGTACTCAAGAATGCACCCTAGACTGAGAGTGGACAGGAAAAGAAAGGTTTGTGAAAAGTCTCAGCATTCTGAGTCAGTTGAGTTTGTGGGTAAGAGTGAGTGTAATGTGAGATATAAAGTTGATGAAATTCTAAGGGGTGAAGAACCATTCCTGAGAGGAATTTATTATGTTCACCGTAAAACTGCTTATTATAATCTCCTATATAATGGGGTGGGAAGCTGTTATCTTGTAAATTGATACTTGTATAGCGCACTACTCACCCACAGGGGTCTCAAGGCGCTTGTAAGAATACCGCTGTGGAACCCATCCTGGCTTTCCCTGTGAGGAGTACACTCCTAGGCACCCCCAGGGTGAAGGCCAGGCATCCTTAGCGTTGTGGGGGCCGTTGTGGAGATTAAGCAAGCTATTGCCCAGAGTTGCAGAGTGGGACTCCATGATTGGAATAGGCACCGAGGCGAGAAATATCAGGTCTGTGGAATTTTGAGCCCAAGACCCGCCGAGGCGGGGAATTGAACCCTGGTCCCGGGGTAGACCTCTGCATCAGGGTCTGCCGCTCTAACCATTGAGCCACAATTCTCTTGATCTAGTATTTCCTCCTATGTATCATGTGCATGAGAAAAGTGAAAGGAATGTTACGGATCTTAAAAGATAAAGTAACAATTGAAACTGTTTTGTAAATAAAGGTTGTAGGTATTTTTTTGTAATTCAATCAAATCTATCAAAGGGGGGTCTGATAAAGTTGATTTAATAATAAATGTGTGTTAAACATTATGTACCCTTTTACTCAAAAATGAAAGTACTGCATGTTGCAAAATTGAATTTGATTTGTTTAGCTAACTAGACTCGAATGTGGCCTCATTTTCATCTTGTTTCATATTGCAGCCATGATATTTGTTTCAGTTCTCATTCTGACACCACACATAATCAGAATGTGCACTGTGAAAATGCTACGTATTGAAATGCTGTTCTCAAGAAACCACGCCAAAGCCTTTTGCTGCTTTGAAGGCTCTTCTTGATCATGATACTGTCAGTCTGGGTTAAAGTCCTTGCCAGCTCAACCTGTATCCAATGTTTATTCCAGCAGAGAAAAGTCAGAGAACATGCAAAAAACTAAGGTTAAATGTCCGTGGTGCAGCAGCTGTGTGCCACCCCATTGCTCATTTCAACATTTCTGATTGGCCCAGTATGTTTCTTACACTAGGGACTTAGGGGCTGATTTGAAGATTGAGGGACGTAATAAACTCCATCAGGGTGGCAGAGAACATTACTTCCGCCACCCTAATGGGCTAATGTCTGCCCAATTCAAGACGACCACCAGCCCAGGGGTCATTTGTGTACATTGAAAAGAACCACAGTCACTGCGATGTCCTTCAAAGTACAAAGTTTGGTGTGTGGCTACCATTGGCTTTGATGTCCATCCATCAATCTTTTAACATTTTCTTTTCAAAAACAAAGTCTCAAAGTGGGAGCTTATTTTAGAAAAACAATAAACTAAACAACCCCACTCCTGGACTTTTCTCCTGAGGTGTGGGGGCAACTATTGTTTTTCTGCCAGACAGGCAAAAACACAAAGACAGAAAAAAGGACATCACATTCCATATCCCAAATAGGGCGGGCGTCGTAAGGCTATTCCTCCCGCAGCCCCTACTCTGTCGGGCTGTCGGACAAGTTTTCAGTTGACATAAACAATGGGCCCTGCCAACATAAAGCTTGCAGTCCACCCATCTATAAACGAGGCAGCCGGATTCAAGAGTTTGTCAGACAGGATGCTCTGTTGCATTTGCCCCGGACTAACTTGTCCTCAAAACTCTAAACCAACCCCTTAGGCAGCTGTGCTAAGTGATTCTTCACCAGCTGAATAATCATCTGTGCTTGAGATGGGGTCAAGTGAACCACCTTTTAACATGTGTGGCTGCTGTTCCTGAGTCTAGGATAACGATTGGCTTTAGTGATTGGTGGCAGTGGATATACATGTCAGGTTGAAGAGGATAGTCAAATGGCTCGCCTTAGTGAATCAGTGCAGTCTTCTCTGTCTGGGTATCCCTTTCTCCTGAGCATGATGGAGAGGCATGGGGGATTGAGAGGGAGAGAAAACGAGAGAGAGAAGAAAAGGGAGAGTGAGTCCTCAGGTCTGGCTACAGCGCTGACGCAGATTTGTGTTATTGGCTACAAAGACCAGGGAATAAGAGGCACTTTGAATGCTGTAGGGAGCTCATTACTGTATGAACGACGAACAGTAGACCAAAGAAGATGCACTTGGATTTGATTGGATCCCTGCTACAAGTGACTCTGAGCTCAGGTAACAAGGGCCACTCTTTTGGAATAAGAGCTGGCCCTTTGAGCCAAAAAGCAAGTTCACATTTTCACTGCAAGGGATTCCTGGGCACAAGCCAACAAACAGTACTCGGCCATGGGCAGGAATCCAGGATGCCCTTCAATACAGTGCAGTTTGCCTGTTGTTGCTGGGAAAGAAGGGAAAGGAGGTAGACTGCATGCCTTGCATGCAAAGACCCTGCTTTTTCATCTCAAGAAATCCCCTGCTGCTTCGAATGCTGCAGTGAGGACTGACGCCTGGAAGAGGTGTCGGGCCATCTGCCTCAGGTCGGAATATCGTTGTGGCTTCCTAGGCTGACCAAATGGCCATAATAGACTAGGGCTGAGCTCTCACATTTCTCACCACTTCACAGAGAGTAAAAAACACCTTCATCGCGTCTAACCCATTAGGTGTGCTAGGAGCAGCTCAAAAAACCTCTGCAGTGAACGCTATGCACTGTGCAGGATGTCCGCATTCTTCTTCTTATCATTGCAGCTGTCCCCCTCACTATGTGGCATGCAAGACTGGGTGTATAGCATCCTATTGATGAAGCGAACTTTTAAAATTAATTGTATTTTTGTTCGCTGATTTGAACTTCCATAATTAAATAATAATATGAATGAGTTTTGCATGTTTTTGTATTAATTCAACCGAGAATAATGTGCACCTTCATAAACACGCGGGATTAACATTAGTGAAGGGGGTGGGTAACAGAATGACTTTCATTACTCAAATTAATTGATGTCTTGTGTTTCCTTGCATACTAGAGTTTCGGTAAAGAGGCCTGAGGTCTGATTTAAAATGGAGGTTTCTGAAGTCCTGTCATGACGAGCCGTGCACAGCAAGGAATGAATAGAAAAAGTCTATTGTTCATAATCTTCGAAAAACAACAATGGACAAGGCCGCTTTGAAAAAATATGATTTTGAATGAGAAGGCGATGACTTCATGGACTGACGGCTGTCAGCCAATCATTTCGCGAGATGGTTTACTAATTGTATTCTTTTAGTTAGTTTTAGATAGAGAAAAGGTATAAAACTTGGCCCCTTGGGAGGAGCTTTGGCTGGCTCGTTCCTGTGATCATGAGATGCTGACGGATTTTTGACTCACGTAAGAGAACTCAGAACTTTGCTTTTTCCCTTTAGGTTTCATTTATTTAGTCATGGAAATAGGGTTTAGGGAATGAGTTACTTTTGCTTAAATACTTTTCAACGCTGATTTGATTTGAACTGACAGTCTAATAATATTTTGAATATGCTCTTTACTTGATAATAAAGTTAATAAAATAGATTTTGAAATGACAAGCTGGTCTTGGTTATTTCGAGTCTAGTTACCATTAGTTAATCCATTGCCAAGGTGGCTTAATTAAAAAAACATTTTTAAAAAATGACAAAGATGAACTGCAGATGTATATAAATATAAATAGTTTTGTGAATACGTTTGATTAATTAGGTCACATGATTCAGTTGGTCAATTCTATTGCAGGACAGGAGGCTCTGATTATGCTAGTCTCATTTCTTTATTGAAATGCCCAGCAGCCAAGTAAAAACCACATTACCCAGAAACACTTGGGTGATAACCATAGAGTCTTGTAGTATAAATAAGCATACAGACAATCCCACTTCCTCTTTCTTTGCTGCTCCGCAGCCAGTTAAGTGCTCTTACCTTATTATACTTGTTATTGCGCTTTATTGTGATTGCATTGCTGAATTGTGTATGCATTGCTGAATTGTGTATGCCTCGTGGTGCGCTCGGTTTGCGCTTTTCGCCGCGTTGTGTTTATTGCGCCCGTTTTTGTTTTCCGGCGACACGCGGCTGGGAGCGAGGTTTCTCCTTCCAGGAGCAAGGCGCTTTGTGCCCGCGCTCTTTCTGAGATTGTGGAGTGGTCTTTTGGGGTTTTGGGAGCCTCGCGCTGCTCGCGCGAGCTCCCCTCTCTTCTGTTTGGCAGCCGGTCTTCGCGCATGCGCGTAGTTCTGTTTCCGGCGCTCCGTGTCTACATTGTATCGGAGCTTCTAGTCAGACGTCTTTCACGACGCTAACGCCCACGGCCATCGGAATTAACCCCTGTTGACGCCGGTGCCTAGGAAAAGACTCCGGCTGTAATAACTTTGCATAGGCTTTGCCTAGAGTGACGTTTTTTCATACAGTGAGCCAACCCTCCACTCTTTAATTGTATTTTGCCTGTAGTTTTCTACAGTTGGGCTTGCTGTGAGGGTTTTTTCACTCCCCTTTGCATTAGCCTTTGGCTTGTATTTATTTTTTCCTTCCTCCTTTGTGGGCATTAATTTTCACAACACCTGTGAACCATGAGTGAGTACTATTATGAGGAGGAGGAGGAGTTTGATGATGACGCTCCAGGCACCATGGAGCAGGATCTTGTGGAGGCTTTAGACCGGGGAGTTCAACACTCCATGAACAAAGCTATGGTACGTGCTATAACGCCTCTAAAGCGGCACTTGACTCAGTATGCCAGACAACAGGGTTGGGTCCCTGCAGCTAAAAAAGCATCCTCTTCTTCGCCTGCCAATCCGCATGCATCGGACTTTAAGAAGTTGGCACAGTCCTTCACATCTACCAAGCCTACCACTATTGTGGAGGAGGACGAGAGTGATGACCTGCAGTCCTCTTCGTCCTCGGACCCCGCCCCTCCCCCTCCCAAGAAGAAGAAGTGTAAAGAACATTTTGTCGATGCATCAATGCATCCACCTGTCCTTACTTTTGAGCCGGCGGACATTGTCCACCCCCAGTCCACGGCTTGGCTTCCTTCCCCTGATGTGACGGAGTACGTCCAGCAGCACATACGTCAGCCCTTTGAAAAAGATGTGCGTGCCCGTCTCCGGTCAGAATGCCCACGTCCAGACTTGGCTGATCATCTGGCGGAGACCCCGGAGGTGGATCCCACCATGTCGACATATCTGCGCAAGTTTGCGAAAGATCCCAAAAAGGGTCTTGATAGGTCCTGGCGGGCTTGCCAGGACAAAGTTTTGGATCTCCTGGGACCCCTCACCAAAATGTTGGATCTTGGTTTTCTTGCAAAGAGTACCAATCGGATGGTTGATCCTGATGAGCTGATTAATTGGGCTCAACGCGCCATTTGCCAGTTGGGTAATGCCAACTGCGCGCTCTCTGCCGAGCGGCGCCGTTCAATTTTACTGAAATTGGACCCTAAGCTGCAAGAATTGGCCACTTCAGAGTCGGGCCCTGCGGCTCAGGGTCTGCTTTTTGGGCATCCATTTTTGAAAGAGCTCACCAACTTTGTGAATACCTTCAGCGGCCTGGATAAGGCACAGGCGTCTCTGCGCCGGACCTTTCGTCCGGTTTTCAACAGGGCCGGAAGAAGTAGGGGGCGTTCCTCCAGCCGTGGTCAACAACAGCCCTCCCAGAAAGGGTACCAGTCCCAGCGGGGAGGTCAGCAGGATTCGGGATATACCCCACGTTCAAACTTCTATCCCTCCAGAAAAGGCCGTGGCCAGTTCAAAAAAGGACGTGCTGGTGGATCCTCCGGCGGCTACCACGATTCCGCCACTTCAGGTGAGAATTCTTCCTGCATGCAGTGTTGTTCTGGGGGGCAGGATTCGCTTTTTCCTAGAGAACTGGCGATCAATCTCCAGCGATGCATGGGTGCTGGAGACGGTTCAGGGCTTCAAACTAGAGTTTTATCAACCTGTTCGTCAGTCCCGTCCTCCCTTTCCTCTCCATTTTTCAAGCCAAAGTCAAGAGTTCATCACAGAGGAACTCAGGTCTCTGGAGGCGAAGGGGGCGATTGTGCCGACGGTGCGTCATCCTCAGGGCTTTGCCAGCTCAATCTTCCTTGTGGAGAAGAAGGGAGGGGGATCGAGGTTGGTCCTCAATCTGAAGGACTTCAATGCAGGGGTGGTGTACCGCCACTTCAAGATGGAGGGAATCCATCTCTTGAGGGATCTCTTGAGGGAACGGGATTGGATGGTCCGTCTAGACCTCAAGGATGCATACCTCTCGGTTCCGATTTTTCCGCCCCATTGCCGCTTTCTTCAGTTCCAGTGGCTGGGGATATGGTATCAATATCAGGTTCTTCCTTTCGGCCTTTCGTCAGCACCGTGGTGCTTCACGAAACTGTTGCGTCCGGTCGTGGAGTCTCTCCGCAGTCGCGGAGTTCGCTTGATCATCTATTTGGACGTCATCCTCCTGTTAGCGGATTGTCCAGTAAAGCTTATGACTCCTCTGACGTGGACCGTAGACCTTCTCCAGTCTCTAGGCTTTTTAGTGAACGTTCCCAAATCTGTACTTCAACCTACTCAGGTGATAGATTTCTTGGGATTCCAAATCAATTCCCTCTCTTGTCAACTTCTGCTACCTCGTCAGAAAGTTTGTTACATCAAGCGGGAATTGAGGTCTGTTGTATCGAGTCCGACGGTGTCGTTGAGGCCATTAGCTCGAGTTGTCGGTCTTTTAGCGTCTTCTCTGCAGGCGATATTTCCGGCTCCGCTGCATTACCGTGCGTTGCAGCGCTTGAAGATTCTGCATCTTCAGAGGGGCCTTCGCTATTCCGACCACATTCCTCTGTCGGAGGAGGCGAAGTCGGAAATGACATGGTGGTTGGACCACATGGAGGCCTGGAACGGCAGGGCCCTCTTCGGGTCTTCTCCGGAGATTGTGATCGAGTCGGATGCCAGTCAGTGGGGCTGGGGAGCCCGCTGCGGATCGATCACGACCGGGGGACGATGGTCACCCCAGGAACGCTCTCTCCACATCAATTGTTTGGAGTTGCTGGCGGGATCGTTCGCGATCAAATGTCTGTCTCCTCTTCAGTCCCGCTGCTGTATACTTCTCCGGATGGACAATGTATCAGCAGTCCGTTATATCAACAAGCTGGGAGGGACTCGTTCGAGGTTGTTGGCGGAGATCGCCAAGGAGTTTTGGCATTACTGTCTACACAACAGGATCACAGTTATTGCGGAATACCTTCCGGGTTGTCGCAATGTGGTGGCGGATTGGAACTCCAGGTACCTGAGGGATTTCAGCGACTGGAGGCTCCATCCGCGTGTGTTTCGACAACTTCTACGGATTTGGGGCCCTTGTCAGATCGATCTTTTTGCGTCCCGGCTCAATGCCCAACTTCCCCGGTTCTTCAGCTGGAGACCGGACCCGGAGGCTCTGGCAACGGATGCTTTCCTTCAACCGTGGCCGACCTCCCTGTGTTATGCGTTTCCTCCATTTATGATGATCCCCAGGGTTCTGGCCTATGTGACACGTTTTCAGGCGGAGCTGATTCTGATCACTCCTCTGTGGCGGGCTCAGCCTTGGTTCCCTGTTCTCCTGGAAATGACTTGCGCATTGCCATTTCTTCTGCCTCAGAAGCGGAATCTCCTGTTAGATCCGCTTCAGAATCCACATCCCCTGGTTCAGTCAGGCTCTCTCCTTCTCCTAGCGTGGCGGATTTCGGGGAACGGTGGGCTGTGTCAGGCCTTTCGACGGACGCTACCAGACTCCTCAGCAACGCCTGGGCTCCAGCTACCCACAAACGTTACAGAGGTTCCTGGAAACGTTGGAGTGATTGGTGCGCTCAACGGCAAGCTGATCCGACATCAGCTGATGTCTCTTTAATTGTCAATTTTTTGGCTTCCTTATATTCAGCTTCTGGTTTGGCGTACCGTACCATCAACAACTTCCGTTCTGCTATTTCGGCGGGCCATATTCCCATTGATGGTAAACCTGTGGGGGAGCATCCTTTGGTGTCCAAAGTCCTTAAAGGCGTTCGTATGGCAATTCCTCCGCGTCCCAAGTATGTGGCCTTATGGGACGTTTCGGTAGTTTTACGCTTTTTGGAAGCCTGGCCGGTCAATTCCATGCTATCCCGCAAGCAACTTTCGGCCAAGCTTACCATGCTGCTGTGTTTACTTTCCTGCAAACGGATTTCAGACATTCACGCGTTGGATCTAGCTGGTCGGAGTTTTACTCCTGAAGGGGTTACGTTTCGCCTTTCCCGGCGCACCAAGACTGATACTGAGATTATCTCTTACCCTTCTTTCCCGGCTCGTCCCAACCTTTGTGTGGTCCAATGCCTTAAGGCTTATGAGGTGAGTACTTCGCTTCTTCGTTCTGATGTGCAAGGTCAGTTATTGATTGCATTGCTGAAGCCTTTCAGCCCCGTTACTCCGGCTACATTGGCTCGCTGGGTACGGTGGCTTATGGGAGAGGCAGGTATTGATGTTTCTGTTTTTGGTGCCCATTCGGCTCGGGGAGCCATGGCCTCTAAGGCTTTTTCGTTGGGAGTCACCTTGGGAGACCTTATGAAAGCTGCTGATTGGTCAACAGATTCTGTGTTTAAGACTTTTTACTTTAAACCTGTGCCTACGGTTGCTTCTGTGGTGTTGGATGAGCTTTGAACAAGCATAATCAGAGCCTCCTGTCCTGCAATAGAATTCAAAATTTGCAAACATTCGTGACAAGAAATTTCAATTCTATTAAGGATTAGGAGGCGAGGATTATCCCACCCACGGATTATACATTGTTATACTGACAATTGTTTATGCATTGTTCTGTTACAACAGTCTCTATTGCTTTGTCTTCTTTTCCCACCCTTATTTTGACATGTTCCTGTTTTTGTATTGGACTTGTATTACGGCTTTGTGTCCTTTTTTCAGGCTCTGATCCCAAGTGATGCATCTCCGGTTCCACGTAGGAGTGCCTGTTCTCTTCTCTGAAGATGTTTCCTGTTTTCTGCCTTCGGCTGTTTGGGATGTCTCCCTTCGTTGCCTTCTATGGACTGAACTCTGCTGTTGCATTGACTGTTTTGGATTGTTTACTGTTTCCTGGATTCTCCTCACCAAAGAAAGAGGAAGTGGGATTGTCTGTATGCTTATTTATACTACAAGACTCTATGGTTATCACCCAAGTGTTTCTGGGTAATGTGGTTTTTACTTGGCTGCTGGGCATTTCAATAAAGAAATGAGACTAGCATAATCCTCGCCTCCTAGTCCTTAATAGAATTGAAAATTCTTGTCACGAATGTTTGCAAATTTTGAATTCTTGTCTCTGCCATTTATGGGCCTAGTGATGAATTTATGAATAATGGTGAGTATCATGGTGTAGAGTTGTGAATATGAGACAGAATTTCTTTTGGCCCGCTGGATCACTATCCTGTCCTATGGTACAGCAAGGCCGACTCCCTGCCCATGAAGCTTGTATCATTCATGCAGGGGTGCACCTTATGTTGTTGCTGCTTACATTCCACCATATTAGAAGAGGAAAGTGAGAGAATATAAAAGGAGAATGTATTTTCCCCATATAAGCAGTAAGCATGTTTAAATGTGTTCTTGAACTGCATTAATGATCCCTGACAAATAATTAAAATAAACAAAGACAGATAAATGTTTCTGCTGCAATTGAAGTCAATGGGCCAAATATATGCTCCTGATTCTTTTTTTTTATTCTCCCACTTTCTTCTTCTAAAATGTTAGCTTGTACTTAGCTAATGTCCATTAGAAGTGAAACAGAAGCTGTTGGTCTTTTGAAGTTGGCTCGGACAACAGGTGGCTAAATGCAGGCCGCAGCAGCAAAACTCCAGTGCCTATTTTGTTACTCACGATCAGTTTATGACACTGCAAGTAGGTCACATGCTTCAAATCCTGAGCACCCACTGCTAAGATTGGGGCGTTCAGGAAAATGTGGCTGTGCACCTAAGGGACTTAAACTCTCCCCTGTAGAATTGGGATAGAAAAGTAATGCACGCCAATACTTTAATAATTTTGCAACATTTTGAGAAAAATAAAAGCTATTATGCTAAAATAAACAATAAGTAATTTGGTTCCTGTCCCTCCCATTCAGCTTGCTTGCTGCTAAAACAGAACCATACCTGTATAAACCTGAACAAGGCAGTTTAATACCCAATGGCTCCACTTTCATGAATTTCTGTTTTTTCACTGGTTGAACCCCATCATGAATTTCACAGCTTGTACACATGAAAACATACTTTTCGTAATTAACAAACCTAGGCAGAAACCTACAGTACTATTGTAAGCCAAAAAATTTAAAAATAACAGTTGATGGACAGAATGCAGAGCAATGTCATACATTCACCCCAGTACAGAGATCTGGGCCTAAATCCATCGTTTTTTTGCACTCCACAAATTTAGCCAGGTGTGCCATACACAGTGGGTTTTTCGCTCACTGGCCTCCTGCAGCATGGCACCCACAGCCACACACTCAGAAAACGAGCTTTAAATATGAGCAGACTAGAGCTTCTGCTAAGGCAGAAGACACAAACAATGGACAATCGCATCGGAGGCTACGCTATGCTCCTGTAACTGTTGCCGCCATATTTAATTGGTACTTCAGACCTGCTTCATTCACCAACGATTGAGTTCTTGTCATTCTTTTATATCTAAGTCCAGGTCTCAAAAGCGATTGGGCAGCTTCGGAGTCTTCGATTGGGCAGCTTCAGACTGTGCTTTCGCATGGAGCACTCGTGCTCCGTCGCTATGGTGACTCTGGAAAGACTAGACCGAGCCCTTGAAAGTGGCACTCACTCATATTAGGTGTGAGTGGAACACTTCCGGGTTTTGGAAAACGTCAATGTCTGGTTCATTGTCGTTCGTGTAACTGTGCAGGCCACGGCATAGAAGTCGTCGAGGACCGAGAGGAAAAGAAACAATACTCTACCTAGAAGAGTTAGGTATGTTGTATGATCTTATTTTATAAAATAGCTCAAAGAGAGAGTACTGTCTGAAACAAACCGGTGACAGCGAAGAGATAAGAAAAAACAAATATTGTCATTGTATTATATTTATATAGCTCTTACTGCCCCTAAATATTCTATATGTACCATTTTTTCCGTATTACCAGCTATCTGATACTCCAGTCCTGAGCGTTGATTTATCAATCTAATGCATTGTGGGAGTTGTAGTCTGCTTATACCAATAAAACCACTTGGGTATACAGAAACATGGGTGACGTAGCTCGATGTGCCACAGGTACCCAAGCTGCACCTCTCTGATGCAGGGATTTGCAGTTAGAATTTGTCACATTTGTATGTAGGTCGTCAGTTTAGGTATATATGTGGCATTTCCACGTCGTTTATGCTGAACTTTACTGGCATTTTGTCTTCTAGTTGCGTAGCTTGAATGTCTTAGATGCAAACAGAGAATGCATACTAATAGTCCAGATTCATGCAGGAGGCTCCTGATTTTTAGACAAAACTGATTTATTTAACATTTTCTCTCGCATAAATCCTTCAGTCCAATGCAAGCCAATCAGGAAATTAAACTCACATGTGCGAGACACAGGGGTGCAACTAGACCCAAACCTCTTGGGGGGAGGGGGCTAGTACCAGTTCCAGCCTCATTAGTGGAGCTACTATTTCACGCAATGCGAGGACATTCATTCCAGACCTTATGATTTGCCAACAAATTCCACTCAGACACTAAGCAATGCTGGAGCTTTGAGAGTTCCACCAGACCTGCAAGCTTGGGATGTCAGCAAGAGGTTTGGTATATAGCGAATCTTGTGCCTGGATACTTATATGACACATAGAAAAGATAGCACTGAATCCTTATTGAAAAGTGTCTTGTTATACTAAAAGCAACTTTGAACACATAACAATCAAAACTTTCCATTGAACAAAAAGATGTGTGTGGCGGATCTCCTAATAAACCCAAGGAAGTGCACCCACAGACATTGAGAAGGAGACTTTTAGGAACTGTATCAAAGGTGCAGAATGTGTACTGAGATAAAGAAAAGTATATAGGGCTTCTATTGGAATGTCATAAATGAAGGGGTTCACACAGAGAACACAAAAGGAAGTGTAATTTACAGAGTGGAATAAGCAGGTAACTAAATGGAAAACATGTATGTGTTATTTTTATATAGCAAAAACCACAGTGGATGGACAGAATGCAGAACAGTCATACATTCACCCCACTACAGAGATCTGGGCCTAAATCCATCGTTTTTTTGCACTTCACACCACCCCAGTTCAGACATGCCATGTGCAAATCAGTCTGACCCTGTGCCTCATGGGAACAGTCCAGCCCGAACTGCCAAGCCATGCCTTCCCTGGACCGGAAACAGGTCTTCAGACCGGCTAGCTTGAATCCAGTGGTGTGGAGAGCATGGGACTCAAACCCAGATCTTTTGACTGGGTGTGAGTGTTTGATTGATTCAGATGCTCAGTCCATCACCACCCCCTTTTGTACCGCTTTTGGCCACCATAAGTGTGGCAGGGTATGCTCAGACGTGAGTCCCTTGCTCACTTTGCCACTGGATTCAAGCAAGCCGGGCTGAAGACGGCTGGAATGCCAGAAACCGGTCCTCAGAAGCTTGTTTCCAGTCCAGGGAAGACATGGCTTGGCAGTTCGGGCTGGACTGTTCCCATGAGGCACAGGGTCAGACTGATTTGCATATGGCCATGTCTGAACTGGGGTGGCAGAGTGGGCTAAAGAACTGCGATAGATTAAACCCATATCTTTTGACTGGGTGTGAGTGTTTGATTGATTCAGATGCTCCGTCCATCGCCACCCCCTTTTGTACCGCTTTTGGCCACCATAAGTGTGGCAGGGTATGCTCAGACGTGAGTCCCTTGCTCACTTTGCCACTGGCACGGGGATGCTGTAGCTCCAGCTGGTGGACAACACCTGCACGTCTAGCTAGTGAGGAGCTCATGTTCCTCCACCTGAACAGTGCCTGATGATCTATTGCAGGAAGATGGAAGTAATAGCAAGCAGTTTAGGGGAGTGTTTACACCTTTGACATTTTGTCTGCTGATGGAACTATGATTGGGTTTGAGGCTGCTGATACAAATCTCTCCTCCTGGACTCTGGAAGTTGACCTGCTCTCACATGCTGTATGCTTCACACATCCATCCACTCAGTTTGGGGCTTGTGTGCTGCAACCAGCCTGTAGAGGTGGTATCAGTAGGACTGACAGCTGGATCACCAGTGAGTGACCGCATTGTGCATGAAGACCTGAAGAAGCAGGGCACTGGCAGGAGTTATATCCTTTCACAACAGAACTCAGAGTGACAGCCGCAGGAACTTATAGTGTATGATAGCAGCAGCACTCACTTGCAGTCACCAAGAGCACGCGTTGCAGGGCACGACCGCTATAAGACCTACAGTCGCTGAAAGCAAGATTAAGTGACAGCAGCAAGCCTCTAGGGTATGGTGAAAGTTGTGGTAACCGCAATACTCAATGTGACCGCTTCAGAAGCATCTCTAACAGCATCTTAAGTAAGCGAGTGTGACTACCCACATACTATCGGAATGCCACTGAAGCGAGAGTGACGGCAGCACGCCCACGTTCACCAATATAACAATGAGCAGAAAAGCAAAAGCCAAAGAACTTACTAATATTAGGAAGGGGGCTCCATGTTGGGGCCACCAGCATTTAGGGAGGGGCCAGCGGGGGAGAGGAGTGGTGCCCAATGGCAGTTCTTGCCATTGTGTGCGAAAATTCACTCTTGTGTCAGGAGCAGAAGAGCAGGTGCCGAAGCGTGAGAAAACACGACCCCCTATAAAGTCAGGGGAATTGTAGATTTGGCTCTAATTATTATCCCTCAGAGGGCAGGGCACAAGTCAGCGGTACACACGGGTAGACCAAGTCGTCCACTATTTTCACAGGGTGGACGCCGTCCATGCTGCCAAGAAGCTGGGCCCCACTATAATATGCTGAACTAGTCCTGGTGTAATTTTCAGACACCTGTAATCATTCAGCGGGGCCTGCATGTTGTTTGCACTGAGGGAACTTTATTTTTTTACATTGAGCTGGGCTCAGAACAAGGTCCAATATAAGGGGCTATCAGGCCTCCTTTTGTTTGAGTATCCGTGCTGGGACTATCAGGAGCCTCACACCTACATGCAAATGCAATGGAGGGGAAACAAAGGCACACAGCTTGTTATCACTTCACAGGTAGAGGCGTGGTTTTGAATGTATCCAGTCCCTGTACATAAGAAATATGCATGCATGCACTGTAAGAATATCAAGTGTGTTGGTCTGTCCCAGCATTTACACAAATAGCAATGCAAATAGCACTTTTTTATAGCTCTACTCATCCCAATGCAGTGTGTCAGAGTGCTTTACATCACAGGTACACAATACATTGACAATAAATTATGCAAGTGTGTAAATCAATGTACAATATGTGTTGCATAACACAGTGAGGGTTGCAAGGTTTAGGAGCCGCATGTCGTTCATAGCTCACTGTCCTATATTAGAAGGATTACAATTTATGAACTGCAAGTAACAAAAATATCTTTGTATTAAAACTAGAAACTGCCCTACCTATCTACGTAAAATAAAAATCTGCCATCTGCATGTTACATGATGTGAGTTACAGGAGACACATTAACCCTCTATGCTACTCTAGTTCAAAACTGAGACGAGACAAAACACAGATCCCTCCAACAAATGCGATAACCTCCAGACTTCTTTTACCATTATTATTGTTCCCTGAGATTTACTGGGCACATAAAGTAGAGTTGGGCGATCCCACAAAAGAATGGGGAAAGCCGAGCCAAGGGTCTGACTCGGCTCGTAGAACCTGTGCATGAGCTGAGCCCTGAAAATGTTGACCATGTAAATCACCCAACAAACATCACTTAAAATAGTATACCGTCTCTTCAAAATTAAAAAATATATATTTCTTTAACCCCTTCCATGCAGCCGCGATTCGCCTGGTGTGCTGTAAACAACACGAACAGGGGCGGGCCGTGACGAACCCCAGCCGTCATCAGCACACGAGCACCGTAGTGCATGACGGCTGGGGTTCGTCATCAGCATGGAAGGGGTTAATATGAGGTAGCTTTGACATTCATACGGCACGTTATGGCGCTGCGCAAGAAAAACGTACTAAAAGTTAATGTAAACCCTGTATGTGGCCCTGATTATTATAGAGCAACATTATAGTCCAATAAATCAAAAACAAAGGCTTTTGTACAACTTATAATCTTAAGTTGCTTATTTGAAAGGGCTTTTGTACCCGATAATGAAAAAAATTGAGTGTTGGTGAAATAAAAAAAATTGCCTACAATCACACAATTACATTACACCAGGCTCTAGTCATTATTTATAGGTAGGGGGAGATTAAGTGATTTGCCTAGACTGACGGGATGTAGAGCCATGCCGAGACTTGAACCTGGTGTCTCAGGTCCAAACTCAGCGACACTTGCCGCAACACCACATTCTGGGTGGCAAGCAAAAGTCACATGGACGTTTGATTAGTTATGGGCTCGGGTTTCCAACAGGACTTTGAGCAGAGTCAGAGCCAAGCTTCAGGCTCGAGCTTTCAGTGGCTTGCCCACCTCTAACACAAATATCTTTGCACTAGGTGCCTTAATCACATAGGACCTATGCCCTGAAGGAGGGGTCGTAAAGCAGCGGTCTGCAGGAGGCTGGGGTTTGGGTGCTACAGCGACTATATTTTGCCTGTCCATGGGTGATTCTTTAACAGGACCTGGAGGTGATTCGGGAGATGCAACTGGCACCAGGGGAACAGGATAGAGGTGACTTACCCAGGTCTATCTTCCAAAGGATGCCAGGAGGGTCCAGTTTTGGGTTGTCCTGATATTGTTTAGGGTCTAACCTACTGGTTTGCCGAAGTTGGCTCCCATCGTATGAGATGGTGGCTCAATTCGTCTTGCTAAGTACTAAGTAGGGGCCCTAGTGGTAATCCGGGGAGAACAAATTACATTTTCATGGGGACGGTGCTTGATTTGCCAGCACGGTGGGTAACAAAGATTTTAAGAAATTTCAGACATGAAATGTTACGTCTAGCATTGTATTGACATGGATATTCAATGTAAATATTTTGAGGTGTGTCAGTATCAATACTTCTGTGTCTTTTGCAAAATTAAGACAGCTCGAGGATGTTTAATTCTCAAAACCAAGTTTGGTAGTCTCAGGATACTTCTTTGTTTTGGTGCCGAGTTGGGGAAGGGGGCTGGTTTACTATATATATATACACAGATGTCATCACCACTCACCTAATTAAAATGTGAACTCTTGTCTCTGGCATCAAGCTTTTGCTTTAAATCCCCTCTTCAAGCAGATATTCAAAAGTGGCGAGGCATCTGGACTGTGTCTCAGCAGAAGGTGTATTAATACACAGAACTGCAGTTGCCAGTTGGAAGTTGGCATAGGGGATTAGAAGACTGGGTGGGCACCTCCTGATTGGCTCGGGTTGAGGGACAGAAAGGTTCAGAGGTTGCGCAGCTGAGGAGCATTTCAAATGAGCCTTTGAAATGTGCCTGTGTCTTCAAGTTGGATCTGGGTACCCTTGTTCTCCATGTTTTCCAACCACCAACTGCTACTCGCAGGGATGGTAAGAAGGCCCAAAAGCTAAACCACACACGGGCTGAGCGGTGTGGGTACACCATGCTTCTGCAGCAGAAAGCTCTGGTGGGTGCATTGTCAGGTGCTATTCATGCACAGTGCCAGGCTGATCCACTCTGCCAGGCTACTAAATGCTTACCCAGGGCAACAGGCACACACAGTGTTCTGTGAGGTGGACTTTGAGCAGCCCTCGACAAGGTGCAGTGAAATATTGTATCCTACATATCATATGACCCTACAGTGGTGCTCGTGTCCGCCCTATCCAAACTGAGCTACACAGCAAACAAGAGGTAGAGGAGCACAGTGATGGGCTGCTGCCCTCTGCTGCATGTTTACAGAATGTTGGAGTAACTGTGTTGCATGACAGATGGAAAAGACCATTTTACTCAGAGGGACAATCTTTTAAAAATCCCTGCCCAAACTATTACATGCTGGTGCCACCCACCACCAACCACCGAAACAAACTAACTGCGCAGACCCCTTATTTGCCAATATCACTATGCACATTCTTAGTTTTTAGCCAGTATTTGGAATTTTTAGATGCAAAACTACAAGTGTTCCCTTAGAGAATGGTAGATCCTGTTGGTAAAATAAATTCTGGACTACCTAATGAACACTGAATCATTGCAGCACCATTTTAAAAGTTCTCTCCTTTTTTGCATTTATATAGCGCTCGGTAATAAGCACTATATACATGTAATTACATACAATATAATTAGGGCCACTGGAATTATGCGATCGTGCAGCTCCAGGGTTTTTCACATAATTATGGATCTCTTGTATTTGCCACATAATTCATCTTCTGCATAATCTTTACCAACCTCCACCCCCTAATAAATGTTCTAGCTCTAATGGTTCAAAAGGTACTAAGACACAGCAACATATGTTGCCTTGCAGTGCAACCCCCTTTGTAAAGGTTGACTTATGGCTTTGTTTAAGTGCTAAACTGGTAATAATGAGGCGAAACTAATGCCCAGACAGTATTAACAAGTGTAAGGAAGACAAAACAGTGAAGTAATATGATCAGAAAATGTTCCGCAACATTTTTATGTTCTTGCCTCATAATGTGGCCCTCTCCTGCCGCATAATTCCAGTGACCCTGAATATAATTTGTCATTTGTGCCTTCTTTACTTGGAAGGTGACCAATCATTGTCTCTGCTTTAAAAGAACTAGGAATGCTAAAGTGCAGGGCCTTGTATAGCCACAGCCCACACCATGGGGGAACTAGCATATTATAAATCACTGGTGACCTCGACCCCTCCCTTGAAGACACATTCCAGAAGCATGAGAAGTTGAACAAGTCTCTCTCTATAGAAGTGATCTTCAAACTTTTTAATGCTGCCTCCCCCACCCTCTTCTTGTGAAGAAAATAATCAGCCTCCCTTCAAAAAATGTCACAATTAATCTTTTAAACTGCCAATGTTTAAATATGTCCAGACTTATTTAAACATTGCTGTTAAGTTCTTTTGCCGTTTTAAAAATACAATCAAATACATGATTTGCAAACATACTGTTCTGTTCAGGCAGGCCTTAGTAACGTGTAAAAGTACCCACAGTGTGATTATTAGAAATGGGAGTGGCAGGTTTGAAGAATATCAGGAGCCCCTTCCCTTTTGACATCTTCTCCCAACGAAGATATAAATGACAAAAGATGTTCGTGATGCTCATTACAGAGCCGCTTATGCTAAAAACAAAGCACTGTTATCAGCATAATGCTTCTTTTGGCCAGAGCCACAGTAAAAAATAAAAACAGTCCACCCCAAACTGCCATGCCTTGTTTCCTTCAAAGGATGTTGGCCTTATTGGGCCGTATCTGTATGTTGTAGTGGATTCATAGATAGGTCACTTCTGCCCCTGGGCGCCTGTTACCAGGTGAGTGTTTTTAGGTTGCCAGCTGTTTCCATGTAGCGGTAGGCTGGTGGGCTCGCCACTTGGTCTCAAGGTACCCCTTATCTTGGTTTTAACCAGTATGCAATAGGTCTTTTGAACAGGGGATCTTCTTGCTTAAAAGCACCCAAGGCCCGGACGGTCAGAAGGTTTGTTGTCTTTTTGATTTTGGTAGCTCTTGTAATCTGCTGTCTTTTTGCTTCCAGTGTTGTCTGTGGAATCTGCTTCTGTTCAGCGTATTGGAGTCCAAGTATTCAGTACTGAAGGTAGCAGTATCCTCAGCAGGGGTCCTGAGGATTCCTGGGGTTGTTTTTATTTTTACAACATTTTCAAGGGTTGGAGGGATTCTTGCTGTTGTCTCCTGATTGGTGGTCTCATGCCTGGTGCCTTGACCTTGCTATTCATGCTCGCTGAACCCTTTACTGATATGTCCCTCGTCCTCGTCCCAGTCATTACACCCTCCAGACAGAAACAAAAATATACAGGAATATTCTAGTAAGCCCTCCCACCCTTCTGGGTACCTTGTAAGGCATGGGCTTACCTAGAATCCTCTTTGTTGTTTTTTCTGTCCTGTGGGGTGAGAACACTCAGGATGTGTAGGCTGGAGGATCATGAGGGACTTCACTCCTGGGCTTGGGAGTCCCCTTTCCGCTACTCCTTTGGATTCCTCTCAGGGACTGACCACGCGGGTCGGCGGTGTGCGTCTTCTGGCGACCCCAAGTTGTTTTGTAGCCGGTCCTCTGTTCGGGTCATGTTGTGGGGCGGGGACGGGCCTTCTCCAAATATTTTTTCCAGCTAGACTTGGGAGAGCCCAGAGTTTGGTTTATGTTAGCAGAGGGGCAGGTTCTGGGCTATGCCCCTTTCTCCTCTTGCTCCTGAGTTGGTCTTCAGAGGCCAGGAGGCTGTCGGAGCTCGCCAGAGCAAGTGTAGGCTTTGTTCCTGCTTCTCCGGAGCCACTGGAGATTAGCAGCAAGTTTCCATTTTTGCGCTTTCTCAGAATTGAGGCCTCTGAGCATGCACGTCTTTTCTCTATCAGCTGGTTGATACTGCTGATGTATATACACATGTAAACAGCAGGCCTGGAGGCAGGTACGTGTTGTTTGGTGTCATAAGTTTGCTGGTTTCTCTTTAGTATTTTTCTCTGCATTTTGAGTGATTTGTCTGCTTTTGCTGCCATTTGCCTGCTGTTGGTGCCTGCTTGATGATTGGTGCTGCTGGTCGTCATGGGCATGCATTCTTCAAAGAGGCATCACACCTCTGTCCCGAATTCCTTCCTTGTCGGCAGTTGAGTCCTCCTCTCCATCCCCTTAGAGGTTTAAGCAGGGGATAGTGGAAGAGAAGGAAAGGATTCAGCGCATTGTCCTGGAAACCTTAAGGGACTTTAAAGAGGATTCCAGGAAAGACTCTACTAAGGGGGATGTTCGCCATCCTACAGATAATCTCCTTTCAGTATCTGATGGTTCCTCAGACAGCGACTCTTCTCTTCCATCAACTGACCTTGAAGGGAAATATATCCCTAAGGAAGTATTACATGACATTCTTCATCAGATTCAGGAGAATATGGGATTTACTCCATAGAACGCCCTCCTCACTTCAGGATAATTTACTTCTGCAGTTTCGTAAACCCCTTAACTTGGGGTCTCCCTATTCACCAGTATATTTTCAATGTCACCAGGAATGAGTGGAGGGATCTTGAAGATTTATTTGCCCAGATCTATGACCAAGCAATACCCTTTATAGGACATGGAGGCTCAGATGTGGCACTGAAGGACTGGGCTAATTTAAAGCCCAGCGGTGCCAGGGGACAACACCTGAAACCTTCGTGGGGATACCTGTTCCGGCGTACAATTTACAGAGACACGGGACACTTCCTTCGGCGTCAAAGATCAGCGTTTATTTACTGCAGGGACACAGAAATCGCTAGAAGTACAACATAGTGTATGTTCAGAGAGTCTGCTTCAAATTGCAAAAGTGGATCGCTCCTTTTATACACGTTTTAGCCATTGCACAACATAACGACAAAAGGTTACAACTCAGTTCCCACAGTAAACTTAAAAAGGATCGCATTCATGTTTTCAGAAGCCCGGAACATAATTACAGAGACATGTCGGTTCCCAACTGTAAAAGCACACTATCCCACCATTAGGCGCATTCCATTCTAGTCGTAAACGACCTAAGAGAAGGGACAGAAACAGGTGCAAGGAAAACAAAGACAGACAACAGATTGAAAAGAGTGTGGGGGCAGTATCGGAAGCGTGATCACAGGATTAAAGGATTCGAGCCTAACGTATGCAAGGCTGAAACAATAGACCGGCACGGCAAGATGAGCCTCGAGCGGAGCCATCTGCTTTCGCCGCGTCACTTCCCTAGTCATAAAGGCACACTCAAAGGAATATGCATCTTCCGCAAGAGCTTGGGAATCCCAGGGTCATCAAGCGGACATTGTCCGTTCGCCGGCTACGTGAGGGCAAGAAACAAAATGGATGCCATATCTAAAATGGAACCCGAAGGTTCAGATGAAAAACCCGTAAATAAGACGAACCCTTCCAAGTAGTGTAGCGAAAACACGTACATCTACTAATCTCATCATTTACGGTTCGTAGATACCAAACTCATCCATATCCGACCAAGCCCAAAACGTCGTTCTGATTCTCACCGAACCTCAGACGCTCCTTTTGCCCTCATGTAGGCAAGCACTAGTCGATATCAGAATCAATATAGATATTCATCAGATCGTTTAGATGTTGCTGGAGCATTATTCTATCCATCAATGTCTCTCTGGTAACAGATGGTCTTCTTATACACGTTGTAGCACAAAGGCTACATAAGGCTGGACCACACTGTACACAAAGACAACACGTGAACAGAAACGTCACAACAACCCCTACAATCATCAGAATCGTCCAACCCCAAGTCGACATCAGACCCCAAAACCATCCTAGAAGCGTCCAATCACCTTCGTCCACGTGTATGGACTCGGAGATTTTATGCAACTTCGAGATGGCTTGATAAACAGTTGGAGCATTGTCAGGTATGAAAATTCAGCAACTCGAATGGATCACCTTGCACACACCACCTCTATCTGCAAGTACAACATCTAGAACCATACGGTTCTGCAATGTCATCAGTCTATCCGCTTGCAGCTCTGCTGTCAGGTTACCAAGAGCACTTGCAGTTATGTTAGCAGTCGATTCTACCACACGAGTCAACTGTCTCAGGTTCCTACTATTAACCATAGGTCCCCAAAACGGTAGGAAACCCTTAAAGAAGTCTCCTGCTTCTTGACCGGCAGTGTCCTCTTTACTAATAACGCCTCTCACAACTCTCGTTTTGTGGTAGTCTGAGGCAACTGTAAAAGTCAGTGGCAAAAGATTCGCGATATAACAGGTGCCCGAGAAGTCACGGGGCAACCACGTATAAGCGCGATCATAGCACACAAAATAGGTACCTTTGGCAGTCAGAAATACAGGGGAAGAGAGCATCGGTAAAACGTACGTCTCAGTACAAGCACTCTTCCCAAGCTGAGCTCTCGGATTTCGACCAAGACCTTGCAGACAGAAATTACCAAGGTGGGGTACAATCCAGATTGGAGACGAGCTCTTAAGCTGTCTATCACCTACTGAAATACTGTACTCAGCCTCACTCAGATCCTTGTAGGCTCGCACCTCCTCCTCTGGAATAAGCGATGTATCAAAAATATCTCTATCCAGATCAGCAATCGCTATCGTCAAAGACTTGTGGTACGGGCCAGAACCAAGGTAAGGGACGTGGCTCTCGACGGGGGTAGGAATCTAGTGCACTACGGAACATGGTTTGGAATGCCCGAGCTGACCCCTGGGAGCTGTAGGGAAGAACTAAATACGGGATACCCTTATCCATGGTATGTGGCATTAACCCACACACACAACAGTTGGTAGTGTTCATCACCAACTGATGCTGATGCAAAAGTAGGACAAAGGAATTGTTCATAAATTCCGCACGTCTGACCTGTTCATGTTGGGGCAGAAGATAAAAAGAATGTGGAGAGATAGTGGGAACGAGATCAGAATTCAGATCATGAGAGGGGGGAGTAGGTGAAGTGGAAGGCAACAGAGACTGAATCCCAAAATACACTCCACCCACCAATAACATAGACACAGTTAGGAACAACATGAAAATCTGAAACAAAAAACACTTTGTTTGTAAAATCTTACGCAACTTAGATCTTTGCGCCGACATCATCTCTATTTCTGACAGCTTAGAGAACTCCATCCTCTAAGGACCGTCCGTAACGTTCTTGACGCACCTAATTCTGAGTAGCAATTGTCAATTCCCAGGAGTTCCCAGAAACCGACAAAATTAACCGACCTAGTGTCAGAAACCTGCCAAACAGAAGTAGGTACCCGTACGGCCCTACGGCCAACCCAGATGGTAGGTTTAATCAATTAAGCATTCAATTTCATATAAGTCTCCTAGATGCACAGAAAAAGAACACACGTGATATGTAGAACAAAATTAAAGAACTCAAGGTCAGGAAAAAAAATGCAAATATCCACAATGTTCATAGCAAGAGAGGGTAATGTGGATTCAAAAACAAAAGGGAATTTTTTATTTGTCCTTAGTCACGCGATCGAAGGGAATATCGACATTTTCCAGGTCGAGTTTGTTCTTCAAACAATGGTTCAGGTGGCAAGACAGAGTTCGATTGTTCAGGTGACGGTTCAGAACTTGAATTCTCCAATGCTGAAGACAAGGGTACAGTTCCAGATGATTCAACAAACGTATCTGGCTGAGCTGAATCGATCTCTACAGGTTGAGCATCACTAAATGGCACAAACTTTGGGATGACATCTGTTTCAGTCGGGGCAAACCCTTTCCTTATCCAATCATTTGCTGGCAATGGAAGCGGCACTCTCTTCGTGTGGGTGGCGTACACCCAATGTTTCCTGCCGTCCAGCCGATCTGCAGTCCTCGTTGCCAACAAGACTTGGTAGGGTCCCACGAACCTTGGCTCGAGATTTCTTTTTCTCCCAAAGTTACGAACCAGCACCCACTCTCCAGGTTGGAGTCGATGTCCAGGTCCTTCTGTTTGTGCCGGTAGAGCTTCAAAAACCTGTTGATGAATCAAACTCAGTTTAGCAGTCAGATCGTAAAGATAGTCAATCAACATTGGATATTCAATTCTGCTAAATTCCTTAGGCCTTGGAACTCCCCAAATGTTCGCAGGACGGCCGAACACAATCTCATATGGGCTAATCCCTACTCGAGAGTGCACAGTCGCCCTGGTTGACAGGAGTGCTAGAGGCAATGCATCAGGCCATGATAACCCACTCGTTGCTTGGATTTTGGCAAGTTTCAGTTTCAGAGTACCATTGTACCCTTCTACCAAACCCGCCGATTGAGGATGGTTAGCACTATGAAATTTTTGGCGAATACCCAAACCCGCACACACACTCTTCATCACATTTCCCACAAACTCACTACCATTATCTGACCATACGATCCGTGGCATTCCATACCTTGGGAAATACTCTTTGAGTAGAACTTTTGCTGTGGACAGGGCAGTATTATCCTTAAGAGGGTATGCCTCAATCCATCTGGAGAACGCACAAACCACAACCAATACATATTTCAAATTATTGCATCTCTCCATATAGATGAAGTCCAACTGGATAACTTCAAAGGGGCATGTAGGAGGAGCAAAATGACCAGGTGGAGTGGGAGTGCCCTTACCAGGATTATGCATCAAACATACCATACAGTTCTTGACCACTCTCTCAGCACACTTTGCAATCCCATCATTCTTCCATACGGGAGACAACAACTTACATATACCTTTCGTGCTAATATGTGACATGCCATGGGCCATAGTAACAACAGCAAGCACATACGCATCCGGTAACATCCATCTCTGATACTCTGACAAGTCAACCCAACATCCATTCATGTCTAACTTCCCCGTGCTTTCTTTCCACTTAGCCTTTTCAGTTTCAGTAGCCTCATTCTGAATCGCTTTCACACTCTCAACTGTGTCCTCACACATACCAGTCTCCGCCGGCCATCTCACTGAACTCGTAACATACATTCGGTTTGTCGGATTCTTGGCCGTTTCCTTTGCAATCTCATCTGCAAACGCGTTACCACGACCAACATCATCTGTAACCTTTCGATGTGCGCTGCATTTAATGATCGCCACTTGCTTAGGCAATGTAAGTGCATCTAAAAGATCGTTCACGAGCTGTCCGTGTTGAATCTTTGTGCCATGAGACGTCATGAATCCTCTCTCTCTCCACAATCGACCAAAACTATGCGCTACGCCAAACGCATACTGACTGTCAGTAAAGACATTCACTCGCTTTCCTTTAGACAAAACACACGCTCTCGTTAAAGCAATCAACTCTGCAGCTTGTGCCGAATTCTGACTCAATCTCGCAGTTTCCACAACCGTACTCAACGTCACTACAGCATACGCAGTCGTCACATCACCATTCGGCAACTTGAAGCATGAACCATGTACATACAAAGTACCATCGGGATCTACCAATGGAGTGTTTTTCAGGTCAATACGACCCTTCGTCTCTTCTTCAGTTCTTAAGTAACAGTCATGTGGTGCTACATCACCTGATTCCATATGAATCGGCAACAATGTCGCTGGATTCAACACATTACAACGTTTTATCTGTATATGACTTGCCAAAAGTGTCAACTCATAGCCTTGCACTCGTCAAGTGTTGAGTCTTCGTTCGATTCAAGAGAGTGTCAACTGCATGCGGAACCATCAATGTAAGCATATTATCCATGACCAGACCTGCGGACTGTCGAATGGACACCGCAGCTGCCGCTGTCGCCCTTAGACAACTCGGCAATGCTCTAGCTACTGGGTCTAAAGTCGAAGAAAAATATGCACATGGACGCTGTTTGCCGCCAAATTGTTGTGTCAAAACACTTAACGCACAACCTTCTCTCTCGTGAACATATAGTGTAAACGGCTTACTGTAATCAGGAGTACCTAACACAGGAGCCGAACACAACGCATCACGCAATTCAGAAAAACTTTTCTGACAATCTTCAGTCCATGGCAAAGGAGTCGGAACATCCTTGCACGTGAGAGCTAACAATGGCTTCGCTAACAATGAGAAGTTTGGAATCCATTGTCTGCAGTACGACGTGATACCTAGAAAGGCACGTACGTCTCTCTGAGTTGTTGGCACAGTCATTCGAGCAATCGCTGCAATTCTTTCTGGGGTCAACCTTCTTCCCTCCTTTGACAATAAGTGACCTAAATAGGTTACTTCTTGACAACAATACTGCAACTTAGAAGGTGACACCTTGTGATGTAAGTCACATAAATACTGTAACAATGATACCGCAGCAGTTTTACAAATTTGCTCAGTGTCGGCAGCCACTAACAGATCATCGATATACTGAATCAAGTTCGCACCAGCAGGTAACACAAATGCATCAAGTTGACTCTTAAGGGCCTGACTGTAGATCGATGAACTCTCACAGTAGCCCTGTGGTGCGCGTTTAAACCTAAAACTGCGACCACCTAATGAGAAGCTGAATAGATCTCTGCTTTCCTCAGCAATCGGAATACTAAAGAAAGCATTCTTTAGGTCTATCACCGAAAACCAGGAGGCAGAGGCTGGAATCAGGGTCAGCAAAGCTGTAATGTCAGGAACCACTGGAAACTGTGGAATCACAATTTTATTCACTTCTCTCAAATCAATTACAAAACGGTACACAGGAGGCTTGGATGGGTCAGTTCGTTTCAAAATAGGTAACACCGGACTATTACACACATTTCCCCTAGTTTCTTCAATAACATCCTTTTCGATCAAGTCATAAATGATCGCTAATAGCGCTCGCTCGCCATCAAGAGAGATGCGATACTGGGGAATACGTGGTAATCTCACATTTGATTTTAATTGGACTACATAAGGTGGTATGTCCAGTAGGCCCACATCATTGGGACCTGTTGCCCATAAAGACTCAGGAAGGGAACTCCATTCCGGCGGGAGCTTATCAGTTGACAAGTACATAGGAGAGATCACTCTCTGACCTAATGTAAGCTCCACTCCCGTAGGAGAGCAATACAGAGTCGCATATAACCGCTTCAACAAATCCAGACCCAAGAGATTCTCACCACAACCAGTAGTTAAGATCAAAGGAGCCTCCAGCTCACGTGTCCCGATCGTAAGGGACAAAGGGCTAGAAACTGGATTGCTAAAAAGGGGCGCCAGAGAATCCAACGGAAACATTAGTTAAGCCAGACAAAGGTGCGCCAGGGAGTTTCGAATGCATGATGGAACTTTTTGCTGCACCAGTGTCCAACAGAAAAGGCTCAACTACGCCTGATGTGGCAACTGCGACGTAAGGCCCTCTCTGATCAACCGGAACTGATACTACTCCCTCTCTTTGTCTATGGCTGTCCTAATAATCGCCGTCTGCACCAATCTCATGCTCAACATAATAGTCATCCACATGATACTGTGCAGATCTATCAGACGATGCATTCCGCTGATCGAAACAATTGTTCGTGTTCGATGGAGGGGCAGAACGCTCATTTTGATTTTGAGAGGTACCACGACCTCTACCTTGAGAGACCTGCTGATGACCACCACGACCTCCTCGAACCGAGACACCATTTTTTCGGTCACGTAAAACAGGGCAATTAAACTTATAATGGCCCTCACCCTTACAATATGCACACTGATTACTCCCAAACATAGATCTGGATGCAGAGTATTCAGAGCGCGGCTGCATCCTAGAAGACTGCGCCTGTGGTCGATACTGCACATGCTGCTGTTGCGAGCCATTCTGATTCGAGCGCGGAGGATACGCTTGCTGCAATAAGACCTTAGTTTTTAGCTCCTTCGTTTTCTTTTCTGCACGATCATTCTCCTCTTTTTCTCTATTCTCATAATATTGAGCCGTTGCTAATATTTGAGCTGTGGTTGAAACAGCCCAAGCACTTTCAGAGTTTTTCAATTTGTTGCCTAACTCAGGCAACAGATTAAACACGAACTTATCGACAAACAATCGCTGACCTCCCTCAGTGCTCATATCCTGACCACTATGATCAATAAATGTCTCCTCAAACCTAGTAAAGAAATCGGAGACACTCTCGTCTTTCTTTTGTTTGCAAGCAGACAATTTATCCCAGTTCACCTTCATCGCTGGCATGAGTGTTTTAATGAGCGTAATAATCCTTTGGGGCAGATCCGCAACTAACTGATCAGGCTTAGCCCCACCAACTTGCTGTCCATCGGCCGCTACAATTGCAGCCCAATCACCACCTAACTCAACTGCATGATTCTCGTTACGAATCTTCGCCCAGATCGGTTGCGGTACAACATTACCAAACAACATGTCGATATCAGCAAGGTTCATAATAGAAGCATCCACAAATTGGGATAACTCCTTGTAATAACCTGCCGGATTCTTCCGTGGGTCAGGCAAGGATTGTTTCACCTGCAAGACTTCTGATCGCTTCCATGGGAGGTGTATCCAAACTCTCTGGAAGTGTGGCAAAATTGGAGGATTGACAGTAGCATCACCTGGCCTCCACACTGGGGGGACCTCTTGCATAGGATACTGACCAGATTTCATTTTTAGATCACCGGAGTCGTCGTCAAACGACACTCGTGAAAGCACTGTGGACCTAAAAGCTAACAATCGCTCTAATGCACGCCGTACATCACCACCTACAATCATACCGTTCGAAAACTGACTCTGAAGTTCAGTCATATCGGGCGGTACGATATCTAGCTCATCATTATCCCACTCTTCTCTCAATGATTTGCACATCTCTTCGAACACGAATCTCTGTGTGGGCTCATTAAACTGAGAGAACGTATCGAAAACTATGCGTGAAGTGTACTTAGCAGGGTGTCTAATCCACCTACGCGCCATAGATACCAACATCTCACTCTCCTTTACACCAGGCATTTGACTTCGTCTCTGAGAAATTTCAGAGGCATCGGATTCAAATAACGATCCGAAAAGTGGAGAATAGAGATTAGCAACAGAATTAGGTATACGTTTACAAACAGAAGGAGAAGAGGAAAGAAGGACAGGAGCAACAATGTTAGGACTAAACGTAGGAGCAGTGGAAGTAGCCAAGATAACAGGAGTAGTAGTAGCAGTAGACTGAGAAGTTACGGGCAGAGGAGCAGTAGGAAGAAGAGGTGGTAAAGGAACAGAGCCCACTTGAGGAACAAGGGGATTCGGAGGAACAGGGCCAACTACAGGCTGACCAGCAGCCACCGGAACAACAGGCGGAAGAACAGGAGGAACTATAGGGGCTATAGTACCCTGTACATAAGGGGGTGGTGACTTTAGTAAATAAGATAACAAAGGATCCTCTTTCGATTCTTCTTCCTTCTTTTCAGAACTCAACGGTAAAACCGGATAACATTTATCCACCGCCATGCGATGCTGTCTGATAGAAACTTCCCTTTCCTTCTCTGCCTTGTCTCGCTGATGCTGTTCTGCACCTTGCATTATCGAAAGGACACCCTCTTTCTTATTTTTCTTAGTCAGCTTGATTTCTTTCTGTCTGGCCTCTTTGCGCCATAACCGAAAGGAATCAAACATTGCTGGCCTAGCTTTCTTTTTAAACCATTTTGCTTCTAGATTATCTAAAATCTCAGTTTCAAAGCTACCATGGGGTGGGCCAACTAAGGACACCATCTTTTCTCGTATAACGGATCCAAAATGCGTTATATATAATGGGGCCCACTCCATGTCTACTATAGAGCTCATAAATCGGAGTTCCAACTGGAGGTATCGAACACGAGTCCTCCAACCGGGAATCCGTGTTGCAACATCTAAGGAAACCAAACAAGATACTACGGCCAGGCATCATGCACACTAACCGAGTTTCAAACTTCAAGGGTTATCAAATTACGATATCCTCGCAAAAATACGAGACCCTCGGTTTTTGGCAATTGCAATTGTCAAAGAAACCAACAACTAAGAACCAAAAATGCAATGGAACCATGCAATCAACCAAGTTTCAACAACAACAACCAAGTTTCAAAGTACGAAGCAAATGTCAAGCAAATGCCAAGTTTCAAATTTTGAAACAAATGTTCCGAAAAGGAACCAAAGAGCTAACCTAAGAACTGGGAGCGACCCACAAATACTTAACTGAAAGAACAATGGCGTCACCAGGAAGGCCCGTCTATCGTCTCGCCGTACAAAGGACTACGCCAGGTGCCAAAACAGGTCGACAGTCAGGGCATCAGTCCGTCGCAGCCGTCGGGAAGTGGGAATCTTCGCGGGAAAAATCTTCGGACCACTTATTTCGACACAAGGATCGATGAAGCGGGGTGCACCTTCCCTCGGAGATTTCACACAAAGTTCCTCACGATCGTCAGGCTTTGGACCGGTACCACATGATGTCGCCCTACGTTGGGCGCCAACTGAAGGACTGGGCTAATTTAAAGCCCAGCGGTGCCAGGGGACAACACCTGAAACCTTCGTGGGGATACCTGTTCGGGCGTACAATTTACAGAGACACGGGACACTTCTTTCGGCGTCAAAGATCAGCGTTTATTTACTGCAGGGACACAGAAATCGCTAGAAGTACAACATAGTGTATGTTCAGAGAGTCTGCTTCAAATTGCAAAAGTGGATCGCTCCTTTTATACACGTTTTAGCCATTGCACAACATAACGAACAAAAGGTTACAACTCAGTTCCCACAGTAAACTTAAAAAGGATCGCATTCATGTTTTCAGAAGCCCGGAACATAATTACAGAGACATGTCGGTTCCCAACTGTAAAAGCACACTATCCCACCATTAGGCGCATTCCATTCTAGTCGTAAACGACCTAAGAGAAGGGACAGAAACAGGTGCAAGGAAAACAAAGACAGACAACAGATTGAAAAGAGTGTGGGGGCAGTATCGGAAGCGTGATCACAGAATCAAAGGATTCAAGCCTAACGTATGCAAGGCTGAAACAATAGACCGGCACAGCAAGATGAGCCTCGAGCGGAGCCATCTGCTTTCGCCGCGTCACTTCCCTAGTCATAAAGGCACACTCAAAGGAATATGCATCTTCCGCAAGAGCTTGGGAATCCCAGGGTCATCAAGCGGACATTGTCCGTTCGCCGGCTACGTGAGGGCAAGAAACAAAATGGATGCCATATCTAAAATGGAACCCAAAGGTTCAGATGAAAAACCCGTAAATAAGACGAACCCTTCCAAGTAGTGTAGCGAAAACACGTACATCTACTAATCTCATCATTTACGGTTCGTAGATACCAAACTCATCCATATCCGACCAAGCCCAAAACGTCGTTCCGATTCTCACCGAACCTCAGCCAGTTTGGTGGGTTGTTCTTCGATGTCAGAAAAGAATATTCTAAAAGACCCGGTGGGAAAGAAGGTGAACTTTTTCTGGACCTCACTTTGCACTTAGAGCTGGTGTTTATGCGGATCGTACCACTCAGTCTTTGATTTTGGACTTTAAGCTTCTCTTTAAGGCTGTTCAGGAGAACAAGAATTGTCTTTCTCTGCTGCAATCTTTGGAAAGAAAAATTGAATTTCTCTGTAATGTAGCCTTTGATGTGATGAGATTGTCGGCTGTAGTTTGTAAAACATCCTTTTCAGCCAGGCAAAATCTGTATTTGAAGGACTGGAATACAGATGCGGCCCAGAGAGCGACCACCCTAAAGATGCCTTTTGAGGGCCAGATGTTGTTTGGAGCTGACTTGGAGGGGAAGCTCTGTCCCCTATTTAAGTAGAGGAAACATTCTTTATCCTTTAAGAAAGAAATACCTAAATCTTCCTGATCACCCACATCTGTTCCCTGGGATTCCATCAAACAGAAGGCCTTGATGGAAGGAATTGCCTCTCTCTGCAAAAAGAGAACAATTTCCCCTGTGCCTCAGAGGGAAAGAAGCCAGAGGGCTACTCCATTGTCTGTCTGGTCAAGAAATCTTCTGGGTCAAGTGATCAAGTGATAGACCTGAAGTCAAGTGGTAGACCTGAAGACCCTGAATTATTTCATCCCTGTTGTGAAGTTCATGATGTTAACCCTTTTAAGGACTGCCCTGTTAATTCCCCCTCTGTTTCATGTTTACCCTTGATCTAATGGTTGCTTTCCTGCATATCCCTGTTGCTCACATGACCTAAGGTTTGCTGTCACCATTGGCATTTTATGGTCTTCACCTTCAGCATTAAATACTACAATTACTCCCACTTGACCTATATCGCTTTACTTTTGGTTGATAACAGCTCTTCCGGGTGGCAGACGGTTTAGGGATACCCAATGCGGTGCTGAAAATCGAGCGACGCCAGAATCCATACTTAGCACCTTTGACATTGCTGGAACTCACGGCGCCAAGGACACGAGGCTAAGAACATTGAAATTAAAGAAATACTCAGACAGCTAGTCTAGGATGGGCCCATGAAGCGGTTAATTCCGTCTTGAAGAACCCAAGAACCCAGTTAGACTCAAGAAATATTGAAATGATTGCCCATTGCATTAGAGGTTCCCCCCTATTTTAGATGCTCTTTAGGGGTGAAAGTCTGAAGACTATGTGTGTCAGTCTAAGAAGTTGTGGTCTAATATCTCGGGACTCAAAGAGATATAGCCGATCCCCTACTTCCTTTGTGTACAAAGCCATTATATGAATTGTCCTGAAGAAGGTGGAGACCAATAATAATTTTCCACTGAAACGTAGGTCGACCGGTTGGTGTGACATCCCAGTCACCAACACAGTGACTGAGAGATGATGATTCACCCCTGTGATCCAATCTGGGTATGTTGTGTTATACTGGAATGTGTATGAATGAGAAGTATATGTGTGAGTGATACAACAGGTGAGGAGATGAATGTGCGGTGAGTATGGGGATATGCAACTGTGTATAAGCAAATCGAGCAGCTTTCAAGTCATCCTCTTGGATGAAATGTGACATGTGCACTGGATTTGCTCAAACTGTAACTAAAGCATTCCCCAATGAAATGTTAATGTTTAAAAAAAATGGTATGATATAAGTGAATACTATTTATTAGATCATGTATTTCAATGTCAAACGTTGGTTTGTTTTTATACTTAATGGACAAACAAAATGAGGGGAAAGGGAGGTAGCACTTAATTATTCCATCCGATTTAATTAGACCATGCAACTCATTTGGCTACAAAGCGGGGACCCAGAATTGGAAGCCAGGTTCAAAAGGGTTTATTACAAATTAGGAATTAAATTCAAATAGATCACTCTCAAGACCATGCTATAAAGGTACAGGATAACAACAGGGAGACCACGCCTCCGAAAGAAATGTAGGCAGATCAGAATTAAACAGAGAAACAATTCAGTGGCCGCGGTGCAACACAACAGCATCAGTGACTGATGCTCAGGAAACCATCTTAAGGTCTCTTGTCTAGAAGTAATCTAAATCTGCCAACCACAGTGCACAAGGGAAAATGGTTCAGATATTAAGGAGCATTAGAAATGTAAGATTTTTAAATGGGAAATAAGGGCAAAGCACAGCAATGGGTCAGAAATAAGTGTCCACATAAGCCACACTTGAAGCAAAGTCCAAAGGAAGCCTTGAGGTCTGAACCTCTCAAAGTCGGGTCAAAGGGCAGGTGAATCAAGGAAGGGGTCTGTGAGGGGTGCAAGGAGAAAGCTGCATGGGGTGGGGTATGCAGCAAAGAAGCCCCAAGGCTCTGGCAGGGATCCGAGAAACATCATCTTCTTAGTCCAAGTGAAACAGAAATGTATCTATTCTAAACCAGAAATGCGTGTGAATACCTGCAAGAAAAGTCATGCTAACAAAAAAAGAAATACACTGATTTTACGAAATGTAGCATGGTGAAATATAGGCTGAAGGATTGTCAACTTAAGATATTAACTCGAGGGTGCACACTTAATATGCATACGCACAATGGAGCATAAACAAATAACATGCTTTACTACTTTTAGTTCATAATGGATTAGCATAAATACCCAAATTACTCAATAGTAAGTATGACTCCGAACTACATTCGAAAGTGCCTACCTGCAACATGAATGCATACATCGCACAAAGCATATTGTATCTACTGCAGTCAGATTCGACACAGGTGAGGAGGATGGTTGAAAGCTAACATTTAAGGCACTGATGTTACTCAGACAATTTAGCATTTGTTACGGAATCATGGGTCGTGTATTAGCAACGAAGCAGAATGACGTGAAGGTGGTTCTTTTTATTTAATCAAATGATTATTTCTAAATCAGTCCTAGTAAACGCTTGCCTACAAATGGAGGCTGGTTCCCAAATTAAACCTCAGAAACCATCTACCGTCAGTGAAGCAGGCTAGGTACGTAGGTGCTCGGATCCTACACTAGTCGCTCTGCAGTAGCGTTGTCGAGTGCAGCTGGTTTCGTTCATCATTGTGTCACGTAAGCTCAGGTGCAAAAGGCACGTTCGTTATATGTCTCACCGGACACGTGTGTAGATTTCTTGTGACGTGTAAAGAGGGGTCAGCTTTGCGCAGCACCAGTAGTAAGAGGAATCCCACCCCACCTGCTGCAGAGAGCACGACCCTTCCCTGTGTGCGTGCCCTGTGCATGCAGCACTGGCTGGACTCCCAAGCCCTCCTCCCTCCACCCCCTGAACATGGACTTTCACCCTCTCCTTGCACAATACCACGTGCACCGAGGGTGCTGGTGAGAAGGATTAGCTGGTTGGCATGCTTTGATATGCCTCGTATTGAACAACAGGCAGTGCTTTAAATGGGCCGGTACTCACCGGTACTGAGTACCGGCACTTCTGAATTTTCAGGCCCTCAGTACCGGCACTTTTTTATTAGCCAGAGAGAGTACCGGTACCCTGTAAAACGGGACTGCAGGCTCCGGTTATGTCTCCCCTATTGCACAGGATAGATGACGCCATGCTTCTCAGGAGCTTGTAAGGGCGCCAAGCCTCTTACAGAGTCCCTGCTGGTGATTCCAGCAGCGCCCATGTGAATGGCCTGAGACAGCAGGGGTCTGATAGGGCTTGCCTTGCATCACGCTGTGATTAACAGTGCAGGGTCTATAGACAGACCCTTCCCTGTTGATCACATGCGCAACGACAGTTCAGCTGAAAGTGCTTTAGCCTCACCCCCGCCCCTCTCAATCAGGTGTGTAAATGGGTTGAGAAAGACAGCCAAAGCCGGTTTTCTTTGCATTTTTTTGTTCAGGACAGGAGCTGCTTCTCTTTGTGAGCCCCTCCAACATTAATCACAGTGTTAATAAAGTAATTTGCATAATCCAAGTGTCTTCTTCCGTGTCCGTGCCCCCCCATGATAATCATCTATTGTTCACATTTTTTATCCCGTTTGCATATATGCATATTATGTCTGGCACGTCCCGTGGATACGTCTTGTTAATAAAGTAATTAGCATAATCCAAGTGCCTTCTTCCGTGTTCGTGCCCCCCCATGATAATTATCTACAGTTGAAAGTTTTATCCCGTTTGGCCCCGTCCCGTGGATACATCTTGTTAATATGTAATTTGAATAATTCAGTGACGTCATCATGTTGTGCTGTCATCTTCCGCGTTTGTGCATCCCATCTCCCATGGCTAATATTTTAAAATGTGCATCCCATCTCCCATGGCTAATAGTTTTAAATGTGATCCCGATTATAAAGTAATTGGCATGATTCCGTGACGTCATCGTGTCATGCTGTCATCCTCCGTGTTCGAGCATCCTATCTCCCATGGCTAATATTTTCAAATGTGCCTTCTATTTGCATATTCCAAGTGTCTTCTTCCGTGTTCGTGCCCTCCCATGATAATTATCTACAGTTTAAATGTTTATCCCGTTTGGCCCGTCCCGTGGATACGTCTTGTTAATAAAGTAATTTGAATAATTCCGTGACGTCATCATGTCGTGCTGTCATCTTCCATGTTTGCGCATCCCATCTCCCATGGCTAATAGTTTTAAATGTGATCCCGGTTATAAAGTAATTGGTATAATTCAGTGACGTCATCATGTCGTGCTGTCATTCACCCATACACACAGATAGATACAGACGGACAGACACACACAGACACACCCACCCACACACACACCCACCCACACACACGCACACACACACGCACACACACACACCCAGACACACGCACACACACACGCACACACACACACCCAGACACACGCACACCCACACACACACCCAGACGCACACAGACACACACTGCAGAACAAAATACTGGCCAGATGGCAAACTTAGGGGATGAGTACAGAATGGAGGGGAGAAAAGGAGACAAGTAGGGAAATAAACAGTGAGGAAATTGAAGACTTGTGGAGAGAGTAAGCAAAAAGTGGGAAGAAGAGAAGCAGAACTAGGGAGATAAGCTTAGAGGCTGGGTAAAGATGAGAGGCGAATGGAGAGGACATGCCTATATAAAGGCATGGAACCAGGAAGAGCCTGGTCGTAGGGAAAAGGGCAGTGGCATTGTTTTAAATGTGTGTAGTAGCACGTCTCTACTGCTGAGGAGAGTACCAATACTCATGAAAGGTAGGCTCACTGGCTGCTAGTGCTGGTGAGCACGAGGCTGTCATGGTTGGAACCTATTTGACAGCCACAGCGCTTTTATAGTCCTGAGCAGAACCGCTGTTGAACTATTCATATTGGGATCATTTGCACGATGTCGCTGTGTTCACCATCACACAGTATTGACAGTGGAGGGCCCATTTAGGCCCTGTGCTGTTAATCACATTCCCACTATTGTGTGCATTTGGGCAAACACAGGTATGGAGGCAGAACATGGACAACAACAATTTAGAAAGTCATGGGAGGTAAGGAGTTTAAAATGGCTTTAATCCCACCTGAGACTTTTTGTGAGTGTTTGCTTATGTCTGTGTGCTTGCAGACTTGTGTGTGCCTGTTTTTCTGTGAGAGGGAGAGGGAGAGAATCAGGATACTCAGGAGATTTTAGAGGGAGTGTGTGTGAGTGAGTGTGAGTGTGTATGTGAGTGTGTGCCTGAGTGTGTATGTGAGTGTGTGCGTGTGCGTGTGTGTGTGTGTGTGTGTGTGTATGCGTGTGTGTATGCCTGAGAGTAGATAGTATTGTGCCAAACAACAACAAAAAAGCAGTATGGCATTAAAAAGCAGCAAATATTACAAAACGAGGAACTGTTCACATATCATCCTGTTTGGATTTCATTTTGTGTAACGAGTTAACCTGTTTCGTTTACATACACACATTTTTCATGTGTTTTTATAGTGGCTGCAACTGGTACAGAATTCATTATGTATCATCATATGTTGCTCTTAGCCCCGCCCCTAGCACCGCCTACTTGCCACACCTCTAGCTCATATTAATGAGTACCTGCACTTATTTTTTCCCATTTAAAGCACTGACAACAGGCAGTTGCACTGTGTGTGGCAGAAGTGCACTTCAGTGCAGTTTCCAGGCTGCACTTTGTTCAGATGCTTTAGTTCTAGACGCCACTGAATGCAATGAATGAGCTGCACTCTCAATTTGCTTATTCACAATTGCATATCCCCATATTCACCGCACATTCATCTCCTCACCTGTTGTATCACTCACACATATACTTCTCATTCATACACATTCCAGTATAACACAACATACCCAGATTGGATCACAGGGGTGAATCATCATCCCTCAGTCACTGTGTTGGTGACTGGGATGTCACACCAACCGGTCGGCGTACGTTTCAATGGAAAATTATTATTTCAAATTCCACACAAGTTGAAGCACTCCACTTCTATCAGCTTATAAATAGCTCAAGTTCGTTGAATACTACAAAATCATCCAAGAAAGTTTCATGAGGATTTTCTTCTTTTATTCTGTCTTTTGAATGTAATACTGTAGAGGGAAATCTCACCTCTAATATTAACCACAATCTCCTTAGATCTGGAGAAGAGGCCCTTAGATTGAAGGAAGCTTCGGGTACTTTGGAAGGTGCTGCCAATGAGTGCCAAGGTCGGCACATTTCCTGCGCTCCTGCTTTTTCAGCGCCTCGATGTCTCTTCAGATATTTTTTAGCACTTGATGAGTGTACACTTGACCTTTTCAGCTGTCCTTGCTTTTTAGAAAAGAGCACTTTGCACATTGTAAGCCCATCTTATAATACTATGGGCAACACTGCGGATCCCAGAATGCAAACAGGTGTTGGCAAAAAGCGAGGGTTGGCAGGAGCTGCCTCTTGGCCAATTATTGTAAACAGAAGGATCATTACAGGTAGGCATCTAAGAGGCTTGTGTTTTGGCGTCTTTAAAAATACCGTAAAGCCTTTTCATTGCTATAAATGTACTTAATTTTAAAGACGTGTAGAAAAAAGAAAACTGGGTTCCATTAAGAAGTTAATACATATTTATTTGTACTATTTAAAGAGCAGAAACAAAAAAGCAGTTTGCACTAATATGATACTAGAACAATCATTCCATGACAGTCTTAAATTAATTGATATCAATAATTAAACATATATAAACACATCCATCTTCCCTGGCGTCACAATCCTTTCCTTCATAAAAAGGAAAGCATAATGCAGGGGTGAAAGAGTTGGGAAACGAAACAGAATAAGAGGAAAGAAGGAAAAAGAGAGCTACTCTGGTTCGAATCTAAAGCTACTGCACTTAAGTAGAAGGTGTCTCTTATTGTAAGATGAATGAGAGGCGTGCACGAGCCGCGCGGCCCCGGCTGCACCCTCAGCAGGCGCCACACTGTGCCCGCGTGGGTGAGAGAGTTAATGGAGGGGTCAGAGTGCAGCTGGCTCCAGAGTCCACAGCCAGGGGGGAGGCAGGAGGTGCGCAGGGCTGAGGTGCCCAGACTCATGTCCTGGCCTTGCTGTCTCTAGGTTCTCGAAGGCTCCAGATCTACGGAGAGCGCGGGGGGACACTGAGGCCCACCCCTCGCCCGCAGCACCCCAAGGGACCCCGGAGAGGGCAGCATGGGCGAGAAGCGGATCCTCTGCATTGGACTCGTCTGCCTCGACGTCATCAGCGTGGTGGACAAATACCCGGAGGAAGACACCGACACCAGGTACCCTCCGCTTTTACGTCGTCACCACATGTTATAATTGAATTATTGTCCATTGATACAAAGCTCAGCACAAACTGACTAGCCTCTTGGACCCTTAAAAGCGAATTTGCACTAATTTATATCACTAGAAGCTAGACTGTGACCAGGGTGGCAGGAGTTGAATGAGGGAACAATCTGAAAGGTAGTGGTGCGTGAGTGTGAAAAGTAGTGGTATGGGAAGTGGGGTTTAAAAGTAGAAGACTATTGGGGGTGGCCCAGGGGCCTCGCAGGCTGGGGCTGCAGGAATTGGGGAATCATGACAACCTATGATGGTTTTCTAAGGCGATCATGCATGCCAATAACATTATCAAATCGTTGTAGTATTTAGGGACTGCTTTACAGGGGTGCCCCCCCCCCCTCCTCCCCGTCCCCTCAAAGACTGTTCTGCAAATGCTAGTGAGTGACAAACGGTGCATTTGTCTCAGAACAACCTCAAGGTTTTTAAAGGGGAGGTTTCAGATGTCAAACACATTTTATTATTTAGAGATAAAAGTCCCTCAGGGCTTTATGAACTGTGCCATCCAGTCTGTATCTTTTTAATATTTTGCCAGACTCTCTAGGTTGCCTGTTTAGTGGCCTTCAATTTCAAGCCCACTGTGAGGTGCCTCACGTGGTTTCTGTGGGTGCTCTGCTACATTTTGGGGTGCACCCATAGAATCCCATCAGCCGCAGCCGGTATAGGGTGGTTGTTGGCTGCGACAATTCGATTTCTAGGAGAGAAGCCCTTTTCCCGGCATTCCTGGGTGAGGAACCTTCTGGCCCTCAGGGTTGAATCCAATCAGCCTGTCATATCTGCCTCACTTCTCTTCCGCTTGCAGGGTGATGCAGAGAGATGTGTATTTCGTGGGATGAGTACAGTGAGTATCTTCGTATAAGGAGACGATGTCCCACAAAAAAGGCCCATAGATGGTAGTGAAAGCTGCTCTAGCTTGTCTTTAGTGTTCTTCTGCCTGGCGCTGCCCGGCCTGTCATTTCAGAGATCCTCTTTTCCCTTCGTAGAAGTGCTTTTCTCTGGCAATGCCAGGAGCAGCAGGAGCTGCCCTGCAGGCCTCTTGAGTAATGTCAGCATGCTACTGTGCTTCAGCCAAGGATCTTTTGTGGACCAAGAAACAATTTCGATCATTAATGCTGATGTATTTAATAGACCACGCAGACAGTTGACGATTAGAAACAAGAGAAGGGTACCGACGGCTTCACCATCGAATTCTATAGTCATTTTACCCCTCTCATTCTTCCTAAGATTTTACTTTTATTCCAATCCTTTCTCACAGCAGGGTCTTCGAGCGGTTCCTTTCAACAGGCTTTAATTTGCTTAATTCCCAAAGAGGATAAAGACCACTCTCTTTACAAGAATTATCGCCCAATCTCTTTGGTCAACACAGACTATAAGATACTAGCTAAAATTCTTGCTCTGCGAATGGATCCCCTCTTGCCTGATTTAATTGGTCCCGAACAATCCGGGTTTGTTAAAGGCCGTCTTTCCTCAGACAACTCACGAGTTTTTCTTAATATTCTCAGCAGAGCTTCGCAGTTGGACCTCCCTTTCGCAGCTATATCCTTAGATGCTGAAAAGGCTTTCGACAGGATTGGATGGGATTTTATGTTTCAGGCTCTTTGTTGGTTTTCATCCCTTCTAAATTTATTTCTATTATCTCCTTACTTTACTCTAATCCCCAAGCTTCCATTTTTGTTAATGGGAGGACCTCAGACTTTTTCTCCTTGCATAGAGGTGTACGTCAAGGTTGTCCACTTTCCCCTTTATTATTTGTTTTGGCTTTAGAACCGTTTCTTACTAAGATTCGTCAAGATGATAAAATATCTGGGTTTCACTTCAGTTCCAATCAAGTTAAACTTTCGGTTTATGCGGATGACATCCTCTTTTATTGCTCCGATCCTCTTTCATCTTTGTCTCCCTTTCTGCAGCAAGTCTCCTCTTTTTCCGCTGACTCTGGTTATCGCCTAAATGTCGATAAATGTGAAGTCCTTCCTCTGAATCCTCTTTGTCAGCAACATCATTTCGCTCAATCTGGTTTCTCTTGGCACTCATCCAAAATTAAATATCTAGGTGTTTTGTTCGCACCTCGTCTGTCGGACACTCTCAAGTTGAATTTTGCTTATATTTCTAAGAAGATGGAAACGGCTATTACACGTTGGCACCCACTCTTTTTATCCTGGTGGGGTCGACTTAACTCTATAAAGATGATGCTTTCTCCCCTCCTTCTCTACACCCTCTCTATGCTCCCAATGAATATTCCGGCTTCTTATTTAAAAAAAAAATGGACTCTCTGCTTTTAAAATTCCTTTGGCACGGCAAACGCCCCAGGATAGACATTGCTACACTTCGAAACGATAAAGCTCAGGCTGGTGTCCGCTTCCCTGACTTCAGAGAATATCATTGCGCTTTTTCTCTGAAACAGACAACCCGAGGGCTTTCGACAGATCCTCCATTTTATCCTCCCTTATGGTTAACTATGAAATCTTCCTTTATATCTCCCTTCACTTTCCGTGAACTTATATCCTTCGCGTCTTACCCCGCTCGTCTTCATACCCCTATTATATCTCATTGCCGTGCTCTTCTTCATCCCTTTTTATCTTCATCATATCCTTCCCTTCTTACTCTTCATGAACAACCTATCTGGTTTAATTCTCAACTTAAAATTCGTAATCGTACAATTTACTGGAAGGTCTGGCACTCTCGAGGATTGTGCTGGATCTCTCAATTGCTTTCTCACAATGTTCCTCTCTCCTTCTCGGAACTCCAGTCCTCTTTCCTGTTACCCTCCAGTGCTCGTACACAATATGACTTGCTTTTGCCTGTTCTTACCTCTGGTCTCCAATCATTGTCGACATCCAACGATATTCCTTTAGACCGTCAAGCCACTTCCTCCTTATTGGAATCTACCCCCTCAGCCTCTTCCCTTTATAATTCCTTCCGCTACACAGTTGATCGAGTGAAATCTAAAATTGAGATTGCTTGGGAGTCTGATCTTTCTCGAGACTGGTCGGTTCTTCTTTGGGATAAAGTCTGGAACAAACTTCATAAAACCTCTAGAGCTGCTAACACCACCCAAATGTTATACTTTGTTTATAACAGAGTTTTGTTTACCCCACTCTCCCTGTCCTGTTTTTCTTCAGAGACACCCCCTACCTGTTGGTCTTGCCCTTTTCCCTCAGCAGACCTAAAACACATGCTTTTTGACTGTCCACATGTATCCAAGTTCTGGAACTCTGTATGGGTCCAAATCCAAAAGATTTTCCATTTTCAGATTCCCTTCTCCCCGGCTCTTTTTTTTCTAGGCTCCCTTTCACCTGACCTCCCTAAATCTCTTCGTCATTACCTACTCCTTGACCTCTTAATAGCTGTTGCTTTCAACATTATCACGTCTAACTGGAAACAAGCTGCGAACGTGTCCTATCGTTCTTGGTGGAACGCAGTCTGTTTCCTTCACCGCCTAGACACCAATTTTGTATCTCCCGTTTCCCTGGCAATTAAACGAGACCTTATTTGGCTTCCTTTGGTAACATTTCTTTCCTACATTGCCCCAATGAGCTCCTCCCTGGATCCTGCAGTTGTTGAAGTCCGCAAACCACCATGAATTTCTTTCTCCTTTGCTTTAAATTTTATTCCCCTTATTATCATATAGTGCATTTGCTTTTCTTATTTATTTTTACTCATGTCATTTCATGCTCATTTTGCCTGCCTTTTATGGGATTTTATTGTAATAAGCTATTGTAATTTTACTTAAGTTGTAAATTAGTGTCATATCGTTCTTGCTGTTTCTTCCTCTCTCCCTCCCTCCCCCCTTTCTTTTATCTTCAATAAAATCAAACTTTAAAAAAAAGAAACAAGAGAAGGAGCTTTTTAAACTGCAGTTATGTTGCTTCATTTCAACATAATTCCAATAAACTAAATAAACATATATTTTAGAACAATATAATGAAAACAAACGCAAAAGTGTTCAGTGGGGTAAGTAACCACATTATGCATTTCAGCAAATTTGTCCAAGACAACAGTGTCAGACTTAATACCTGGTCTCATACCCTATAGATGTATCGGCTGGCGCCGTGGTTTTTTAGCTACCGTGTGGTCAATTTGCATTGCTCCTTGTCTTTGTTCTCATCATAACTGTTTCTATGGTCTCTTAAGTACACCAGAATTAACATTTGAAATTGTTTCTTGTTACACAAATGATACCTTGCTGAAACACAGCTGTTAGCCTTATCTCTGGGCACCTAATTGGCATAGTCCACAGTCCACTCTACAATGTGAGCTTGGGACGCCGAAGCGCTAAGCAGAGCTCAGGAGACATGTCTTACAATAGAGCCTGACCATAGATCTGTCCTGGCTCAGGATATGTGCATGCAATATACATCCCAGAATATTTGGTGTTTTCTCTCTTCCCCCTCCTTGGTTCCTGCTTGAAGAAACCCAGGCGTCACACTTTTGAATCTATTGGGCAGCCACATACGTTTTTTACGAGCAGAACCCACCATGGATGGGTACTGGTTTTCCTTCGATAACTCACAATCTTGTCTTTTGACCGCTTAAGACGAAGCTCTCTGAACTTATGTTGCAAAAATTATGGATCTGGTTTAGAACACTGCATTACTGTGACCCTTTAGGCTAGGATTGTGAGCCCCCAGAATCAAAAAAAAGAATGCCATCAATCTGGGCATTGGCCTCTGTAGGAGACGTCCGTGAATTACGTCTTATTTGATGAGCTATCGTCCTTGCACTGTGCCCTTGTACCCCGGCCTGACCTTGTGTCGCAGGGCTTTAAATGTACATGAAAGCATCACATTTAAGAAAGTTGAGGTGAGCCTAACACATGCCCCAGTATAGACTCTTGGGGAGTGATGTAAGTGGTTTTGGTCTGGTGGATGCCGTTGTCACCCACTCTCAGGCATTGGTAGAGTCCAGTCATAGCAGATTCACTGGCATAGGAATCCGAGTTCCATGCCCTATCACAGGAGGAGTTTGACATACATGTCCGAGATTAGGTAGTACAACTAGGTAGCCAGGCAGAGCTCGAGTAGTTGTCAGGATCCTGGAAGAGTGGAGTTTGTAAATGCTCAGAGAGAGTGTCTCACACTCAGTCGACTGCGCAGTATTGCCCAGGCACAATCGCCAGGTCAGGAAACAGAAGGCTTCAGAGTTGTCATGGATGGGTTGCTTTACAGCGAGCTCTCGGATCTGAAATTGGGATCGGAAGCCGTTAAAAGGCTAAAATGCTGGCAGTCCCACAGTACCGTCGGAATTTCCTGATGCAGTTGTCACCGCAGGCTCAAGAAGCCCAAAGATCTGCTTTTGTCTGGCATGGATATAAAAATTGAGATGTTTTGCCGGACTATCCAAATAGGTAAGTAAGGTGCAAGTCTGAAGAGCAGTCTAAGACTGCCCTGGTAACTCTGTCAGTAATATAGGTGATGTTTGAGAAGGTAGATATGGACAATATCTGTTGCCTCGAGCTTCCCATCAGCCTGAAGGAGTAAGTCCATTTTGGTGGTGTGAACCATGTAAGCCCAAACACAAAGCAGTGCCGCTGGAGAGGCACTACGGCCCTGTGGTGAGTAGAGTTCTCTTCCTAGATTGAATTTCCCACTGAGGCAGTTTCCAACCAGTCAAGTAACATCGAGTCGTCTAACATAAAGGGTGATCTGGGATGAGATAGAGGTACTATAAAACTTCTCGAACTCTTTCTATCCCAAACCAGTATCCTAGAGTAGCCATTCAGCAAAATGTTTCAAGAACACAGTAGGTGGTTTGGAGCAACCCTTGAGACGGAATCCACATTAAACATTTGAATGGGCACCAAATACATGGTCAGGCTGGTGAAGAAAGGCTCGGAGGGTAGCCCAAGGTTTGCCACACAGGATAAGTTGGAGTATGGGGCTGACACAGAAGATAGCTCAGCGGTTGAATACAGCAAAGGACAACCTTGGAACCTGCCTTGAACTGAAGAATCGTTATTATATATGGGGTAACCCAAAGAAAGTCCTAGGACCTGGGTATTGAGTGTTACCAACAGACAGAGCCCCATTGATAGGCCGCGCAGTTCGACTACAGAGACACAGCGTGTATACTGTTCGACCGACCAATCAATAACCATCCATCGCCCTACACAGCGAGGTACTCTAGAGCACGTTTGGACGGCTTTCAAACAACCCAATTGATCTTTTCGCATATGGCACACCATTAACGGGTGTCCGCCCACACTGCTGGGGTTACATGAGTATAATGTAACTTAGCTCCTTCCCTTCACCTTTCCCGTCCTGATGAAGACCCGTCCATGAGGATATAAACTGCCCTTCGTATCCTTGGGTCGAAACGTCGACAATCTCCCTCTCATTGAGCCTGCATCTCTTATGCCCCTGCCCACTCACCCCTCTGAAGATACGAAGCACCGAGCGAATTGATCGCCGCAAAGACAAAAAAGATTGACATTTCTTTGCAAAAACTATTGAGGGCAGGCTCTTGTTGAACCACGCCAAGGATTATCTTAACCTTGGACTCAAAGACATTTGTGTAATTCACCATCCCCTGACCTCTTGGTCCTTTTTCTCTTTCACACTAGCACTAAATTTCTCACTCTATGCACTTTTACCCTTTTGGTAACCCCTTGTTTTACTGCATATTTATGTACTGTACCATGAGGAGGAATTTTATTGAGAATAAACAGTAGAGTCTTCTCTCCTCTACTTTTAAAACGATTGAACAATTCTTTTGTGTGTATACTGGACATCTGTTTGTTTTGGGCTATTGTGTTTTCTCTTTTTTGTTTCCAAAATTCTTCATTGCAGGATTGAGTTCGCATGTGGAATAAGAATTGAAAAAGCTTCTTTGAAATAATATCAAATATTGTGTGTGGAATTTAACGTCTTGAACTGAAGAATAACTGGTATAGTCAGATGGTCTGCTTTTATTGATTTAAAAAAATGGGACGGGGTCACTGTTCCTGATAGAATTAAGGAGGAAGAGTCTTAATTCTGGATACATTATAAGGAAAAGTTAACCAGACTGTTTCTAGTTGCCCTCGCTTATCCCCAGGGATGTCATGCTTCCTCATAGGGTGAATACTCCTCGTGGGCTGACGCTGCAGTGCCCTAGACCTCCCCCGAAGGGTCTCTTTAGCGGAGATCTTTTGGTTTTATCCTCGTTTGATGAGTGTGAAAGTAATTATGACACCCACGCTTTAGCTTTCAACATCTTAAGCTAAAGCGCGGGTGCTGGGATTGCTTTAAAAGTAAAGGAATTGAAAATACATTTTTTCTATTTCTTAACTTTTAAAGCAATTGGGGCACCCGTACTTTAGTTTAAGATGTTGAAAGCTAAAGCTTGGGTGCCGCCATTGCTACAAAAGTAAATAAATAGAAAAAAATAGCATCTAAATGCTTTTAGTTTTAAAGCAACCGCGGCACATATGCAAATTAGCTACAGATGTTTAAAGCTAAAGCATGGGGGCCACTATTAAAAATAAATAAACAGAGAAAAAAAGTCATGCAACTGCGTTTGGCCAGCATATAACGCCTGATAAATGATTTTTAAAAAATGTTGAGGGAGAGCGTGTCCTGCTTGTGTTGCCGGCAGGACAAACCTCTTTAAGAAAATAGCGCTCAGAGGCTGTAACGAAAGCCTACTGAGTAACAACACATATAACAGAGGGTATCCTCCTGGGAGGTTACAAGATGAGACAAGGTGGTACTAAGGAGGGACTACTAAGCCTATTGACAAATGAAAAGCGACAGTTTACAAAGGTCAGTGACAGAAGCCAATTAAAAAGTTGGGCGGAGCTTCAAGTCTATACAGCATGCCCACAGCATGGATTGCAAAACACACAAGATGATGGATGGAATGTTGCACAATGGCAAAACATTCACCCCCAGTCACAGATCTGGGTTTAATCATTCGTTATTTTGCTCACCAAGCCACCCCAGTTCAGACATGGCCACATGCAAATCAGTCTTGGCCCTGTGCCTCATGGGAACAGTCCAGCCCGAACTGCCAAGCCATGTCTTCCCTGCCCCGGAATCAAGCATCCTAGGACCGGTTTCTGGCTATCAGCCGTCTTCAGCCAGGATAACTTGATTCCAGTGGCGTAGTGAGCACGGGACCTACGTCTGGGCATACCCTTCCCACATAGGGTGAACAGCAAAACACACAAGATGATGGACGAAATGTTGCACAATGGCAAAACATTCACCCCCAGTCACAGATCTGGGCTTAATCAATCGTTATTTTGCTCACCAAGCCACCCCAGTTCAGACATGGCCATATGCAAATCAGTCTTGGCCCTGTGCCTCATGGGAACAGTTCAGCCCGAACTGCCAAGCCATGTCTTCCCTGGACCGGAATCAAGCATCTTAGGACCGGTTTCTGGCTATCAGCCGTCTTCAGCCAGGATAGCTTGACTCCAGTGGCGTAGTGAGCACGGGACCCACGTCTGCGCATACCCTTCCCACATAGGGTGAACAGCAAAACACACAAGATGATGGACGGAATGTTGCACAATGGCAAAACATTCACCCCAGACAAAGATCTGGGTTTAATCCATCGTTATTTTGCTCACCAAGCCACCCCAGTTCAGACATGGCCATATGCAAATCAGTCTTGGCCCTGTGCCTCATGGGAACAGTCCAGCCCGATCTGCCAAGCCAGGACCGGAATCAAGCATCCTATGACCGGTTTCTGGCTATCAGCCGTCTTCAGCCAGAATAGCTTGACTCCAGTGGCGTAGTGAGCACGGGTCCCACGTCTGATTGGCATATGGCCATGTCTGAACTGGGGTGGCTTTGTGAGCAAAATAACGATGGATTAAACCCAGATCTGTGACAGGGGGTGAATGTTTTGCCATTGTGCAACATTCCGTCCATCATCTTGTGAGTTTTGCTGTTCACCCTATGTGGGAAGGGTATGCCCAGACGTGGGTCCCGTGCTCACTACGCCACTGGAGTCAAGTTATCCTGGCTGATGAAGGCTGATAGCCAGAAACCGGTCCTTGGATGCTTGATTCCGGTCCAGGAAAGACATGGCTTGGCAGTTCGGTCTGGACTGTTCCCATGAGGCACCTGGTCAAGACTGATTTGCATATGGCCATGTCTGAACTGGGGTGGCTTGGTGAGTAAAATAACAATGGATGAAACCCAGATCTGTGACAGGGGGGGAATGTTTTGCCATTGTGCAACATTCCGTCCATCATCTTGTGTGTTTCACAGCATGGATTCAGCATGCCTCGAAGAGACAGCACAAGAGCTGCCTAGGCAAGACCCAAAAAGATCAGCAAAGTTTACTGTTAGGTTGGCATGTCTGATGGCTGGGTGCCACACATGGTGTTTCCTGTGAACAGGATGAAGCAATACCACTGCAGGGTAGGTATAGGCCCTGATCATAACAGCGTAAGCTGACAAGTACAGTGAGGCCTCTCCCCCCACTGCGAGGAAGATTCAAGGATGACAACTGTCCATCATGAAGAATGCAAAATAGTAGTTGTAAGACTGTTTCTACGTCTGTTCTCCCTGAGCCCAGCATTGTCACCTGTGTGCATTATTGTAGTTTGATTGATGAAATCAAGACAATGGCTCACTCTGTTCCAAAAAGTACGAGTTGATGGGAAAGTTATGGATAATACAGTTCCTAGACACATTTGAATGAAACAGTCTTCACTGTCAAATTGCCCTTACCCCTGGTACCTGGTAGAAAACAACAGTCAACCCACAATTTGCATGTTATGTTATGTTATTTGGGTAAATAACCCCCCCCCCCACCTCTTCCAAGAGGCTCCAGAACAGTGTTTTGATTTAACAGGAGTGTATATTTGTTATCTACCTAGACACCAAATACTCTGCACTTCCATTTGAAAATACGAGCTTCCCCGCTCCCTGGAGAGATTGTTTGATTCTTTAGAGAGTAATTTTTAATATGAAGACAAGCAAATGCAGCCAGAACTCCTTGGTTTACTTGGGTCACTAGGGAAAGAGTGGGAAGATCCAGCGTCAGTAGACCAACATTTAAGCTGCGCTGGGTTGGAAGGTCTCCATAACTCATACTAGTAATTCACTGGTTATTGCAGAGAATTATAGGTCTTCATTATAAGTTCTTGTCAGAATAGTACCTCCCGTTGGAACTTGAGGCGGACTGTTACTTGGGAGTGCTGATCGACATATGTTCCTCTGAGCAGATGACAGCATTCATCTTTGGACTGTTTCATCAGAGTAAGATAGGTTTTTGGGTTCAAAGTTCTTCATGTCTTCCTGAATTGTGCTACCCTTCCGCAATTTTGTGCATTCTATTTTTCAAGCTTAGTGAAGATGAATTTGAAGCCCAGAGGGTGGTGCTCCACGTGTTGTCTATAGTTGCTCCCTCTATGGAAGTTCTAGAGTTTGCTAGATTGAGGGGGCATCCAAAAGGTTTACCATCGCCCCTATTTCAGTGTCGCTAGTGCCCCCTCACCAAGCTCAAGGAGACAGATGGGTGGTTTCAGCTCCAGGAGAGGTTCAGACTGGTGAAGCGTGAACCAAGATAGTGGGCCAACCATGTAAGAGTTTTCTTGTGTTAAGTAAGAGCCTTTTAACATTATCCAATATTAAGGTACTCCATGTATTGACTTCAGAAAGAAGGAAGGTTCAGTTGACCCTGATTGTATTCAGACGTGTGTCCTTGTGCTCATACGTAGGTGCCTGAAGTGACTGCTTAACTCACTGAGCCATCTTGCCTTTCTTTACCTCATTTGACAATCGCCTTTTGCTACTTTCACTTATCAATTTATGACATAGAACTTTTAAAATGGTCTGTAATAATGTTGGAAATTGACACAAAATCCCAATCTGGGGATCCATGAAAGGTTTGCTGCTAGTTGATTGCCAATCCGTCCTTAACGAGAGAATTTACACCTCCCCTGCTGATCTCCCACAGGTGCTTGTCTCAGCGCTGGCAGCGGGGAGGCAATGCCTCCAACTCCTGCACCGTCCTGTCCCTCTTGGGGGCACCCTGTGCTTTTATGGGCTCGCTGGCTCCTGGACACATCGCAAAGTAAGTAGGAAGTATTCTTGTGACTGACATCTAAAAATTAATAATGCACCTACAACACCAACATCTTATCCAGTCAGCACATTCTCGAGCAGGTCCCTGGGATGGTTGTGAGAAGTGGAGGAAGAGATGCTAGAATCAAACTGTTCTACATGCAATCTATAACCATGCAAGAGCTCTTTGTGGTAACACCCAAATCCTTCAGGGCTCTTGAATTCCCAGAGTACAAGTCCAGACTGAAGCATGACTTAGCCGTCATATCTTGTAGGATATAAAGCACCTCATCTGACCTTGAGTGTATACAGGCTAAGGGTAGTGTCTCCATGGCAGTTGTTTAGAAAGTCCTCTGAGGCAACCACAAGTTCTTTCTATATCACTAGCTCACTTCAGAATATGATCACAATTTTATTGCCATGTCTTACCGCATACTCTCTCTTACTGGGTGATGGCAATGTCAGCCAAGGCATGGGAGCTTAGGGCCTTAATAGTAGTCTAAGAAACAGTAGGCTAGTTTAGACGCCTTATTCAATTTGGTTTGTTAAATCCCAGATTTCTCATTAAAAAGCATACCGTGCATCTATCACTTTCAAACCAAGTGTAGAATCTTTCAGACTTGCAGAAGCTGGTAGTCTTTCCAATCTGCAACTAAGAAACATTTTGTGCTTGAATCTTTCCTTCTCTGGCCAGACATGAAATAATGCACTAATATGTCATAAATTTGTATCTCTTAACATGTTGGATTTTGTTAGACATTCAGATGGTCATAGAACATCCTTACTAACATACACTATACTTTAATATTGTTAATACAACCAGGCCGGAACTCAATCCAGATCCTAATCGAGCCTGCAGTGAATTATCGCACTGGATCAATCAATCCTTGTATCAAATAATTGCTATAAAAATTCAAATCGGATATACTAAATCGAAATCAGCCCCTTGTATACCCCTCATCTCAGGACTCCAAGAAATTTTTGTAAGAAAGGATATGGAGGAAAGACTATTCAGAAATGGGTAAAGCTAAATATAGGGAGATCACTAGAACTTACCACTGTGATATTACTTTGGCTAAGTGAACATACTATGATGAAAAAATAAACTTGGCCTCAAATGCACCTAGAGAAATATTTTGGATTGTTAAAACCCTCTTAGATCTGCCCAATATCATCTGCTTCCCGCTTCAACAATATTGCAAAGTCTTCCAGAAAAAAATCAACTATATCTATCTTACCTTTTCCCCATCTAAACCAAATTCTAAACCTGTGGTTAATAGTGATGGGCAACCAGTCCTCAAAACTACCCTTAGTACCTTTCCAGATATGACTTCAGAGAAACTATCAACATCAGCTTCTCTGCTGGATCCTGCCCACCCGGTCATCTTTGCCTATGATTTGGATCAGATCCTGCCTCTCCTACTCAGCATTTCGAATATCTTTTTAGCCAAAGGAATCAAACCAATATCTTTTAAACATGCCATGGTGAAGGCCCTCCTCAAAAAAACTAATTTTGACCCAGGGAATTATAGGCCCATCTCTCGGACTAAGCAAAGTCCTCGCGAGCCATGTTAACAAGCACCTCTCAGAGTATCTTGAGGCCTACAACGTTCTCCACCCTACCCAGACTGGGTTTAGACCGAAACACGGTACAGAGACTGCACTCCGGGCAGTTGTTGCGGAGGCTAAAATGCTGCAGGATCGAGGAGGATCAGTTGCCATTGTCCTCCTCGAACTCAGTGCAGAATTTGATACTGTCAGTCATGGCACTCCTTTTGATAGAATTCGTAACTTGGGAGTTACGGGACATGCCCTCTCCCGGCTCCAATCTTTTCTTATGGGCAGGACCTTTCAAGTCTTTGAGGGATGTTATACCTCAGACACCCTTTCGTGGAACAGTGGAGTTCCCATGGGCTCCTCATAAGTCCAATGGTGTTCAATTTATATATGCATCCTTTGGCTGGTATCGTTCTGTCAGTTGGGATTTCTATAATCTCTTAGGCAGACATTGCGCAAATGGTTTTTGCCCTTTCTCACAAGCAGAATCCCTTCTCCCCAGCTTTAGGCCCATGTTTAGAAGTTGTGGCCAAGTAGATGAACTACTCTGCCCTGAAATTAAATGGAGACAAGACAGAACACATGGTTTTTGGGAATTCCCCAAACTCTCAGCGGTCGTGGGATGGCAAAGCCTTCTGGGCACTCGCCCCTATCCCAAGTAGGTCATAAAAAGTCTAGGTTTCTTGTTAGACAAATCACTGATCATGGATACCCAGGCCATAAAACTAGCTGCAACATGCTATAGCATCATCCTGAAGAATCTCAGGAAAATTTTGCTCTCCCCTCCTCCAAAGGAATAATAGACCAGGCACTGATTTTACCGCGTCTTGACTACAGAGATTCCCTGTATCTAGAAGCCCCTGATCTATTGTAAGGAAACTGCAGGTGGTACAGAATTCAGCAGCTCAGCTGCTCTGTAAGGTTGCCATACATGAGTCAGCCCAGCAAGCTCTTCTGTCCGTTCATTGGCTCCCGGTGGCCAAAAGGGTCACATTCAAATCCCTTTGTATAGCTCACAGAGTATTTTTGGACAAATGCCTGTGATTGCTCAAACTCCAATTGCTCCCTATAACCCGTACTAGAAATCTGTGTTCTACTAACACCCGACTTGCAGTGGTCCCCTCCATTAAAAAGCGACAAGTTGAGGTCGGTTATTTAGATACAATTTTGCAAAGTTATGGAATTCTTTACCCTTCACCCTTCGGACAATCAACCTGAAACTCCATTTTCGCAAACCCCTGAAAACATGGTTGTTTGACTGTTTCTACCACTAATGTTTTGGTCAGTGAGATGCGTACTTAGGGGCCCATTAGGATGGCGAGCGGATCGCCCCCGCCAGTCTGGCGGTAGCCACTGCTGGCCTGGCGGGGGCGATCCGCCTGCCATCCTACCCTGAATGACCCCCGCCATATTAGCATGGCGGGGGGTACCGCGGCGGACAGAAAGACCGTCTGCCGCTTTTCCGCCCCGGTCGCCATGCATCCAGGGCGGAAAAGGGTTTATATGGTGGCGGTGTCTATTAGACACCGCCAGCCATATTAGGATAGGCATTTGTGAATGCCCTTCTGTGGCGGCAATGCCGTCACAGAAAGGCATGCGGAGTCCCCCTGCGGGGCCCGTTGCGGGCCCCCAGGGACTCTGGGGGGTGGGTGGTGCACATGGGGGGTACCTATGGTACCACCCTGCATTTCAATGCACAACATGACAGGCACCTCACGGTGCTGTCATGTTGTGCATTGAAATGCACAACGTGCATTTTTAGCATTGCAATACTAAAAATGCGGGAATCGCCCGGCACTGTGGCGGGCGCATCCTAATGTGCACAACGGGACCCCCGCCCTTATGGCGGGTGGTCCCATTCACCGGTAGGATGACGGGCGGACAAAGTCCGCCTGTCATCCTAATGGGGGCCTTAGCACTGAGACGCCTACCAGCAGCCATGCGCTCTATAAGTGCTTATAAGATAAGATAAGTTGTGCGAGTTTGCCACCTTCTACAGCGGCAATCCTCCACGTGCTTGCTTCCTACCCATGATGCTATTTGAAATGAAATGAAATGAAAAATTACACTTGCATAGCGCGTAACTACCCGGAGGCCTCGCAGCGCTTGTGACTGATTGCTTGTGGCGAGCTCAGAGTAGTTCAGCAGGTTTTTGCGAACAAGTGAGTTTTTAAAGCCTTTCTGAAGGACATACGGTTGTTATTCTCTTGAAAAGAGAGCGGAAGGGAGTTCCAAAGCTTGGCCGCATTATGAGAAAAGGAGCGACCGCCCCAGCGAGCTTTGTTGACTTTGGTGGTAGTTGCTAGCTGCAAGGAGCAAGAGGGAGGGATCTGGACGGGACATAGGGCGTAACCATAGGATGTAAAATTGCGGGGCCTGTTCGGTGAAAAGATTTGTGCAAAATACACATGGCCTTGAACTGCACTCTGGCCGCAACTGGGAGCCGGTGAAGTTCCTTTAGAACTTTCTTCGCTGACTGCCAGCGGGGATGTTATACAGAAGACGAGCGGCACAGTTTTGCGCAACTTGGAGCCGATGGATTACTGATACAGGAGCTCCCATGTAAAGGGCATTACCATAATCCAGGCGGGAGAGTATCAGGGCCTGGACCATGATCCTCCTCGCCTGGAATGGGAGCAAAGGGAGCACTTTGCGCTGCATTTTCATGATCCCGATACATGTGGAGGCAGTCTTGGTGGCTTGGACCGAAAAATCAAGTGATTTATCGAGCCAAATCCCGAGGCTCTTTATCTGAGGTTTGGGGGTGGGAGGCGAGCCAAGACATGGTGGCCAGATGGATGCAAGGGCAGACGGGGGGGTTGCCCAGCAGGATTATGTCTGTCTTCTCCCGGTTAAGTTTCAAACAGGAAGATTGCATCCATCTGGCAACAGCCTCTAGACAGGGACCTAGGGTGGTGGACGATCCCTCAGAGTGGTCCAAAGAGACCACCAGTTGGGTATCGTCGGCGTCGGTGACAATACGCACACGGACTATCCTGTCTAGGGGTTCCATGTAGGCATTAAAAAGAGTGGGGCTCAGGGAGGAGCCCTGGGGGACCCCGCACCTGAGTGGATGTTTGGGGGAGACCACCTCGCCCTCAAACACCTGGAAGAATCGTTCAATCAGGAAGGAGGTCAGCCATTCCAGGGCCGCGCCCGACACGCCCAAGCCATCCAGTCGTTGTAATAGTGTGGCATGGTTAACCGTGTCGAACGCGGCACTGAGATCGAGTAGAATAATGGCGACTTTTCCTCCCCGGTCCAACACAGCTCTAGCTTCTTCGGTTACCGCTAGGAGGGCGGTAATTATTGATTTCCGGGGCTACCTTGGGAGAACCTGATCAAGGGTACTGGAGATCCAGTTGTCAAAATTATTTGTGGCCGTATTAGGATTAGTTGCCCTCTTAGGTGGGTTTTTGGCGAGGGCCAATTCCCAGTCAGGGAGGGGAAGCGAGGCCCATTTCCTTCCCAAATGCTTATTGAGATTTTGAGAAATGGAGGGGGGATTAATAGACCATGTAAAAGGTATTAAAAAGTGATCAGTCCAGGGTAATGGAATAGGTGTCTCAGCCGTTAGATTATCTAAATTACTGTAAATGTGGTCCAGGAGGTGTCCCCTGATATGTCTTTTTGGCATAGGTCAATGGCCTGAAGGTTAGAGCGAAGGTTATAGGCTGATGTGTCGTGGGGATCGTCCAGATGTAAGTTAAAATCCCCAAGCAAAGTGAGATTTGACGAAGTGAGCACAGCATTGACAGCGATATCTGTCATGTTAGCGACAAAATTATTAAGAGCGCCGGGTGGTCGATAGGCTAGGATGCCGGAGAAGGAGGTGGTGGGAGTGAGTTCTAAAGTAAAATGTAGGCTCTCGCTATTGAATTAGCTGCAAGTACCTTAACATCCCATTATATCCTATGCGATTTATATTTCGGTGGTCCGGATATCCGTCACCGTTGGGACGAAGTAACCCATCCGCCAACATCTAAATCAGGCCCTTGGTATCATACATACAAATCGTATGGTACTACATCTGCTGCCTTCAGGTTTAACTTTAAATGTTCATCATTATCTGCATCTGCAGTTCCATTGTGCAGAGGTTTCTACAATTTTTCTACTTATTCTACATATCATTAGGTAAATAAATAGCAATTAAAAAACTCATTAAATAAGGCAGTGGTAGACATTTTATTCCCAGCTGTTTCATGAGGTTCAAAGTATGTATATTAGGACTGCTAATAGGTGGCTCAAATAATTGTTGTGGTTGTGTAAAAGTAAAAAGATGAGGAAAAATGTACACAACACCCAGAAGATCTTTAAAGTGTATATAAGGCACCACTTACAGAGGACACACGTGTGCACTGAATCCATTGCTAAGGACATTCTCATGTGTCAAAGAGATGTCACTCTAGTCTTTTTAAGTTCAGGGAAATTATATATATTATTTAAAACACTCTTTTTTTGTGTGGTACACAATAATGGAGTAACTCCAGAGTAAATCAGTTATGAAGTTAGCCAAAATATGTTTCCCAAAGAAATAAATCTTAACTATTTTTGATTCTAGAGCTTTTGAAAACTGTCGTCTGTGACTCACTGTTCTGATTAGGCAGCTGATAGTTAAAAAGATATTAAGAAAGACTACTACAGGGATTTACAGTAACTATTGTGTGCCTTATAATTTTACAACGTACTTAAATCTGTGTACCATAGTGTGGTCTGTTGTAAAACGCTCTGACGCCCTTGGGCCAGACTCGCGCTACAAAATACCACAAAAGAAAACAATAAAGTCGACTTGTGCGTTCCTTGTGTTGCAGAGCCCGACAGTGTTCTGCCTCCCTGGGCATCCTCTTTTCTACACTGAGTCTAGAAGCTGGTGCGGTGTCAGACCAGGTGTTGAGGTCTTGTGAAACCTAGGCCGCCACCAGTGTGCTTTTTCCCCATTCCATAACTCCAGAATTAAGGAGTTATGGGATCCACCAAAGGCTTTTGTTTATCATCGCTAATTCTTTAGATATATCTAGCCCCGTAATCAACTCTCCCAGCCTTAAGGGGTCCAATTTTTTTATTCTGCTGATGATACTGAAGAAGACAGTAGACTGAGTAAAAATGTGTTATATACATAATCAAGAAAAGAAAACGTGTAAGCCATCCGTGGTCCAGACTCAATAAAAATAAACTGAATTACTGCTGAGAGCATCACAAAGTCGATGAAAGAAATGAGGGATTACGGTGAAAATATCCAACACTCATATCTCACCCTTGGGCGAGGTACGGTTTCTCTTAATTTTTGACTTAAAAATATCCATGACCAAATAGGGGAATGGTACTCTGCCATTATCTAAGTCCTACCACTTCCATGGGAGGATTGCAAATACGTGTTAGAGAACCTACTGTTTCCTACTGGACGCAAACAATCGCAAGGGTCGTTGTGGGTTGAAACAGGGATTACTGCAACTCTCTGGTGTTTGGTACCAACAAAAAGAGCCTTCAAACATAATACTATCGAATGGAAGCTGTCAAATGTCTTTAGAGGAAGGTGCACCCCTGCGCTGAGCTGACCTCTTTGGCATATATTACAGAAAGGGCTAAAGTTCAAACTACTGCTTCTACCACATATAGTGGTACGAGATTTCACAACTGGCATTTTGATGCTGGAGTTGATTTGCAACCTTAGGAATCCGTGGCTTTAGTCCTTGCAGGTGAAGAGCTTCCTTCTCTTTTAGAAAGTCTTTCAATGCTCTCCTGCTTGAACGCGCTCTCATGTCATAGGGACATTGCTTAGTGTGCATGTCCCGGCGTGGAAGCCTGATGAGGGGAAGTTCTCCTTGTAGGATTACTAGCACCATTCATAGACAGACTTCATGACACTGAATATTGTTACCTAGGGAAATAAGAGAAGTTAGAAGTGGAGCCATACTGGACCTCTTCTTAGATCACTACCCTGGCTCCTGCCAGTTATACATTGCATACTTCACAAGTAACTGTTTGCATAGCTGCATGTGCTGAACATCCTCGCAGTTAAATATGGTCATTTTGATTCCAGAATATTGTTTGAAAAATAGCAATTTGATTTGAAAATGCTGATTTTCAGTGACATTTTTGAGTGTTTTCCATAAACATTTACAGCTAATTTCATTGGTAAGTTACGGATCATAAATGGCAGGCGGTATCGGACCCCTTAAACCTGTTATCAACTTTGCCTTGTGTGCATGCCTCACTGGCGGCCTCCACATTCAAACTCAGTACTGCTAGTGGTATCTGCTCTCAACACCCCTTCCAACCACCAGACTTTCTCCACTAACCACAGTGTCTTCCCTTCCTGTCTGCTTCCCGTCTCAAACTGCAGATATGAGTAGCCAGGGCTGGAAAGGGTGGGGTTCAGTAGCTGGTTCGTCCAGATGGTGTGCACTCCTACTGTACAAGCCATTGATGTTTTACAGTTTTTTGATTAAGTAGGGTTCCAAAGTAGACATTACAGACATCACATCCACCAAGAACAATGCTTGCTGTTTGCAATAAAAATGAAAATCTGTCTCTAAGTTGTCCCATTGCCATCCACTCTTTATAACCACTTAACATGCTTGACAGCTTAGTCTATATGCAAAAGCGAACATGTTGGGATTAGAACAGTTTACCAAAAGGCAAATGCGTGCAGTGTAGACAGTCATTCCAAAATTTCCAAACTCTTGTGTAACTCTCACCAATGACCCTTAAAAGGTCTCCACCCCTCACATCCTATTTTCTCCTGGGCCTTTAACTAGTACCCAACTGTCATAGCCTGGTATCGCTTATAGATGGTCATAATGACCAGTGTGCAGATCAGTATCTCCAAACTCCTGGAAATGGTACCAACACACCAGTGTGATGCAATAGAACATAACTTAAGTGCCAACTATTGGGAAACACCCTCATTTTGATGAATTATAACTCAAATGCAAACTGTATGAATACAGATTTTGGCAAAATCCGAATACATGTCCATTCGAGATCGATCTTCAGCCATTTTGACCAGTAGATAATGCAGATAGCTCCCATGTCGCTAAGTTTGGAGACAAAGTCCTTGGCATTTCTGATCAGATGTTACATTATAATTTAACTGATGCAGCCGCGGTTATGTTTGCGTCAGCTTTACAGTAAGACATGCAATGACTGCCATGAAATTAAACAATAACGGAAGCAGTTTAAGAGAATTTAAATTAATGCAAATGTCTATCAAGAGGAGGGCCTCTGTGCCCAATATCCCAGAAGTCTGCACTATTACACATTTTTAGTGCTTTGAGGTCTTTTGGAAGAGTGTGCGGAGTGAGCCCGATTCTAAGCATCCTACACGTGTTACCCATCTATGATGTCCACTTGTGTCAGGTAACTTTGTTATTTGCACTTTTCACTGTGTCCCATGTTGACTTGTTGTATTTCATTTAAGTAGAAGAGTGGAGAAGGCTGCTCTGGGGTGTACAGTCACCCATAAAGGACATATGTAAAGAAAACCATTCTCTATTGATGTTACTAGACCTGTTGGTGGCTGTTGACATCCATGACCACCCCCACTTGTTATCCAGAATACCCAAGCTTGATCTCAGGATAAGGGCAATAGCACCTGAATCTGATTGATGTTATAATAATGTTTTGTACTCCTATTTAGTTTGCATGGATTGTTGTTTGCTGTCTATGATGATTCTTGTTTTCTTTTGTATTGAGACACAAATATGTACCTTGTGTGGCATTATATATATTCAGTGTAATAGGCAGTATGTTTTAATATCCATTTAGACTCACTTCAAAGAAGACTAAGAAATTAGATAATTTATTCTAGTAAATTAAATTAAAGAATTAGAGAAATACAAAATGGTAAAGGATGAAATTAGGACAATTAAAGAGCATATGGCTACGTTCAGGACTGTAAAAACAGAACATGTGTATGGAAAAGACCAAACGGAAGCAGCTAGAGGGTACCAATAACACGTTTTTTAAAAGTGGAACACCACAATTAAGGACATTATAGAAACAGAAAAGGCACATTTAGCTGTAGCTTGGTCAAGCGACTTCAGGGCACATCACTGTTTCAGCTACGGAGCTTTACTTACTGAGGATCTATACCAACTTCCAGGAAGCACAAAAATGCTTTCAAATCCTAACCAAGATGGTAACAGACGGTACGGTCCTTGCACACCAATAAGCACAGACACAAAAACTGCAAGAAATTAGTACTAGTGTCTGGTTGAAACTGCAGCCTTAATTATTTTTAAAAAGTAGAATGCAAGCAACAATATTTTGAATCACATACTGCTAATTGATACCAGAGCATTGGAATCTTTCATGGTCCAGAGGGTGCATACCTGCTGGCAAAGACCCTCATCAGCATTTAATGTTTGTCTGTTTCTTTCTTCTTAATTTAGATCCTGCTACTCTGATAGCATAATACATTATTACCTTTATTATAGATTCTTCCCTGTGGAGAGGGAAGTTGAACAACTTTGATAGCACCATGAGCTGGCTCTATTATTATATTATGTGAATGAGCTGTGAGAGTACACACCACTCCACTGACATGAGATCTACTGGAATTAGGATCAAAAGATGTGCGCACGCAATGTATACAAACCAGAACCACAGCTCGACCCACAATCTCCTCAAGACACGAATGGCCAGCAAAGTGTCGGACACTGTGCTGATTCACAGGGAGCTCGGGGGAACAAAACATGGTAAGAAGGGGGATCTGCTGGGTCTGATGTAAATCTCACAGATCCTTTCAAACACTGGGAAGATTGAAGCAGAGAAGACCTAACTAATAGTGAAAATATTGGTTTAGATTGCAGCACAAAGTAAATGAATGGTAAACTTACTCCCCAAAGGCCAGGTGCCACAAGAGATGCTCTGAAGACTTCAAAAATGAACCAGGATTCTGCAGAAAAATATAAGTAAGGAAGGAGAGGCTGGAGAGAGAGTAAGCAAAGCAACAGCAAGCTAACTAATGAAGAGGACTGTGGCAATGGCAAAAACAGAGGCAGGCAAAGAGAGGCAAAGTGCAAACTTTATAACACACAAAGAAAACATACTAACTCACAGTTTTGCCATGCAAAGAGTGATTGTCTCTGGGGGCTTTTTCACTGTCTTTACCCAACATCCCCTGGAAGGAGACCATCAAAGGAAGCAGTAGATGTGCAAGATTCAGTAAAGTACAGAGTTCCCCATGAGTGATATGCCACACCAAGATGGCTTCTAACAAACATGTTATTCCATCCCCTTTCTCCTCCCAATATGTTGGCTGCATGTGCAGAAGATCAATTCCTCAGCCCATCTGTAGTGTGCGATAGTTTCCGCCAGGCAGTGTCAGTTTCCGCAGCCTCCACTGCCTCAGCCCTCAGTGAAATCTCATGTCAGGAACAGCTCTCTGTAAGTCTCCAAACGCGACCTAGGACTTTGCCATGATTGATGCTGAATCCTAACACGGCCATATTTTGGAAAATATTTTGGAGACATACGGAGGGTTTTACGAACTGTTCTTCTAAATAAAAAGCAGCACCTAATAAACGTATTAACAATCGGATCTAAAGTTGGCAATAGGCGATGGATACAGTAGGTAACAACTACTAGCCAGAGCAATGGCTTCTGAAGAAGTCAACATGTCGGCTATGATTTCCAGACCATTGCAGTTGTCCCGAAATCTACAAATAAGCAACTGGATCTTGGAGAATTAATTTAGCTAGATGGTGAGAGACCTGAAATTTGGATTCTTGGAAAACACAATTTCATATCCAAAAATACATCACTTGAGTAATGACTCCTGCTAACTCCTACCCTTACAGTAGATCCATGGTAGACTTAGTGAATATGATAAGAGAACAAAATAAGAATTTGTTTACTTACAAAAATTTGCTGAGAAATAGAATACAATCTGTTGTGCTGTTACTCAATAAAGTAATGCAATCTTTACAGGGAAGTTTGAAGTAGCAGGCTGGCTGGTTTAACACACTGCCTCATTGTTTAACCTTGTAAGTAGATCATATTCAATTCCATGTCAGATCCAAAATTTAAGAACAATGAAAAAAAAATTAACGAAAAAGCAGGAAAGAAGAATTCTTAAACAGGTTTAAAGTTAATAGTCAGAAAAAGAAAACATGCCTTGCAGTGTATAAAGGTTTCCTATCACATGAAGGTACCTGACATTTTGCAAGCTCCCACATTAGAAGGTCACCATTTTATTTCTTTTCTGAATCTCATAAGTAGACTTCTTCCATGGCCATCCTTAATGAAAACTAAATATTTCTCTCTGTCCATAGCTGACTTTCAGTAAGAATGTTTGAACCAAACTCGTAACTGAGGAGTTTTGCATCTCTATATGTTTATGGGTAATTGAGCATCTTTGTGCGACATCAGCCGTCACTGAGAAGTAAATCAGCAGATTCAGAGTTCCAGGATTGTTATATAACTCACAACTGCCAGGACAAGGAGTTTATTTTATAAGTTAACCATGGTATTTCTGCAGATAAATCCAGGGTGAAAACACCTTAAACTGTTGTTTGGGTCTTTGCAGCTTTTTTATTTAGCTCTATTCCTATCCATAATCTTTGTGGCAGACCTTTTCTATAGTCACTCTTAAAAAAACAAAATATTCCTTTCTATCCATACCTCACTTAATCGTTTATGGTGTTTAACGGAAGATGTTTGTATCTCCAGTTGCTCACATCTAATAGATTATATTTGTATAAACTCGGTTCTCATTGAGATTTTATGAAAAGTTTATAAGAATCTGATCTCCTCAGATTTATTCAAGACGTTGTTATACGAGTTAGGCATGGAATTTCAGCTGCGTCCATATTCGAAAAATCTTGACATTGTTTGTAGTACTATAGCTTTTGTCTTTTACAGTAAATTTAACATCTGCAGTCTATAGATCCATACATTTTGAAGGGCTATGGGAAAATTTGATGCCAAAACCGCCACATATCCATATGCAACAAACCGGAAGGGTGCTTATAATTGCATCATCTGCATATGAAATAAGAGTATTAAGGTGGTCATCAACTTAATTTACTCAGGTACAGATCATTCATGTATAGATTGAACTCGAAGAGACCAGTTACACAAACTTGTCTAACTACCTTCATTACCCTCAAGAACTGTGTACAGTCATCCCCTTCTGCATATATGAATGAGATATTGAGTGACTAGACAGACCTTGGATTGCTCTAATAAGGACACACTTTAACCCTTCTTCCTCATCATGGCTGTTGGATTATTCCCATATCACTATGAACCCTAAAAGTGACTAAATTAACCTGAGCTCAACCCCCTGGTAACTGTGCACAAAGCGGACAGGCTTTTACTTAGGCCAATGTGTAAATTATTTATGGAGTACCACAAGAGTAATACAATTGAAATGTCAAACAATAAAAATCCTAAACCAAAGAAGAAAAATAGAGTAACATTTAATTTTTATGGAGTTATTCTGAAGTGCCAACTATCCCCTTGTCTTGGCACCAATCATGCCTGAGATGTTCAGAGAGCTTCAATGAGCTCTGGATGGATTGCTGGGTCATTCATATTGGATATATCTGATACCTGGAAGCAATTACTCTTTGGCCCACTTAGCAATTCTGAGATCCTTTTATAAGGATTGTCGCGCCGCATGGGATTCAATAGAGGCTCTTTCTACTAATTTTAAAGCGGTAGCACCGAGTGTGGTGCTCGCCGTAACCAGTAGCTAGGAGAGTCCCCCAAGGATCTGGCATCTTTAATCTTCTTTTTAATGTTCACAGCCTCTGCTTCGTTTACTTCACTCTTTCGGGGGCCCTGTTTTCTTTAACATTGAAGAGCCTATGCTGGTCCTAGGCCTACCAACCAAGCAGGGATCACATCAGACGGTCACGGCCCCCACTCTTACAGTGATCAGGCATTGAATCACCAATAGCCATTTAAAGCTCAATCAGTCAGGAATTATTTTCACCCTGGTGCAGTCACATGTTTGGGGTGTAACCCTGGCAAGGTTCCTGCCCTCAGTCATCCGTAATTTAGACGTCGACGATTGGAGTCCCGGATTTCTAAATAAGCTAAAGACGACCACTTCCATCTTAGGTTACTAAGTCCATTACTGACAAATCTCTGCTTTACACATCACTTCGCTAAGATGAACAATTTTATTTAATTCGGACAGGCTTCTGAAGCCACTTTATTAAAGTTTTAAACAACACTTAACACACATTGTGGAGGATCATCTTTGCATGCTCCTGCTTTCTGTGTCTATCTTTGAGGTCTCCTTGAAATCAGCTTCCATACATGAAGAATAGGCACCATAAACTGCATTTAAAACAATTTACTTACAAGTGACTGATTCCTCCCAGTCCAATTTGCTGTCTCAGTTTACCGGTGCCTCCACATCTACCCGAGCATCCTTTGTGCAACGCCCAAAGAAATTATTTTCAGCTAAAGCAATCACAAATTTATGGATGATTTAAATCAGTTTTCCCATAAATTTATAGGAAAGGTTTGTTTGCTCTCAGGGTTGCTAAGTTACTGGTAAGTAGTCTTTCTCGTTATCTCCCTTCACAGTAGATTTCCAGATTGTCTCAGCATTATCTTTACCTGTGGCTGCACGGCCTTCATTTCAGTTTCCAGAATGATGTCCAGCATACACCTTCACTGCATTGACCCTCTGGATTTCCAGTCGAAATCTGTATTGCCTCCATACTTTTGGATCCACAGCATACATCTGGATCTTTACATGCCTATTGGTTGCCATCAAGCCTCTCTAGACTCCTAATCGCCTTTGTTTATTTTGCATCAGATACTCTGTGGCCTTTTCTCTCTTACCAGTAGATTCCCAGTTTGCTTCTCCTATCCCTCTGCATTCCCTGCTTTCCATGCACTCTTCTTTATTGTAACACGAGACCTGAGGATTCTCAGTATCAGCGCCTTGAGACCCTCGCGGGTATGTAGTGCGCTCTACAAATGACTGATTGATTGATTAAGTATACTGGCGCAATATGTCACTATTCTTGCATATTCCCAGCTTGCCGTTGTTTTATGTCACTATTCCTTTGAAGTCCCAGCATGCACGCCTGTATTATCACTATTCCAATCAATTCCCAGCATTCACTGCACGTTGCCATTTTATAAACCTAGCATGCCTTAATATTTTGATGTATCCTGATTACACCCAGCATGCCTCTGTTCTCACCACACCCGCATGCACTGCATCAGCCATGTCTTCCTTTTATTTTCTCTGCCTTGATCATCCAGACTCCATATTCTCTTTTCCCAGACTCTCTCTCCCTGCAAGTGACAGTGTTTCCAACTTTGGTTATGAATTGATGAAACCCTCTCCTCCCCCTTCTCTGTGACACCTCCGACAGTTTTGTATTGGACAGCCTGGAAAGCTACAAAATTGATACCAGTCATGTGACCACCCACGCCGGATGCTCCTTCCCAGCCTCCATAGTCATCTGCAACACAACCAACGGTAGCCGCACCATTCTTCATATGAACAGGTGTGTAAAGGTAAATGGGCACGTGCTGAGACCATACGTGTGCTTACATGTTACAGAGCTGTCACGGTCAAGGTCCTCCTCTTGACGTGTCTGAGTTAGAGATCTATAAAGAAGAAGCAAACATGGGTATCAAGGTTCCCAAAAGTCAACATACTGCTTTGATTTTTGCTGAAAGATTCTAGCTGTGTTATCCTTCTCTACCTTTTTCCTAAATCTCAGTGTGTAGAGAGGATCTCTGCATTGTAAAACAACTGACCGCATGGTCGTGAATGCCTGGGAGCAGCATTAACAGGTGGGTTGTAATGCAGGTAAGTTGTATAACACATAATTCTATTGTACATCAGGACTACTCTGTAAATGTGATGTCTTGAGTGTACAGTATGACATGAGTCGAGGAGCAGGTGGAGGAGCATCCTTGACAGTGTTTTCATACTCTAGTAATGTGCTGTTCCACACATTTCTCCTTTCTTCCATCTCCATTTCTTCCATCTCTTGAGCAAAGCCCTCCCTTAAGCTGCTGATCTGGTTTCCCTGACAGTAATGCCTATTTTCCCTTCCTGTTATTCCTCCCGCTCCTTTACCAAAGTTATATCGTGATGGACTTTCAGAGAAGGGGTGTGGATGCATCCAATGTGGCGTGGCAGAGCCAGGGGGATACGCCATCTGCTTGTTGCATTGTGAACATGGCGAACGGTTCGCGGACGGTCACGCTGTATGACACGTAAGATCCCACTGGGAAATCCGAACAACCAATCACGCCTAAATCATAATACTACTCTACTACTAATTCAATTCTCTATTGCTGATTCCTATTAGTGCCAGCCTGGAGACACCCCAGAAGCCAGGAACAGACAGTGATACACTATTTTTACTGGTTCGGACATAGTCCACCTTTGATTTGTGTTGTTTGGAAGAGCATTGCTTTTAACTAATTGACACCAACCTCTCATTCATCTCTCCATATTTCTTGGCCTCTTTGCTTGGTCCTAGGCTAGCAGTTGACTCCGTCACTGTTTACTCTAATGCCCATGCTTAGCAGATGCTAGTCTTTAATTGGATGGAAGCCCAGCTCTCCCCGGAAGAGGGCCGGAGTATAGGAATGATTGCTCCTGTGCACATCGCTGACCACTTTAGGTCTTCTTTACCTCTGTATTGGAGGCTTCCGTGACTCAATACCATAACTTCAATCCGGCTTTCACAGCACATAAAACATTAAAAAAATATATTGTATCTCAAAATTGGCTACAAAGGTTAACTAGATTCACACTGGTTTGGACTTTTCAAATCCTCACCCTGTTCGCTTTACGTTGTATCTGTGGAGGCATTTGGACTTTACTGTGTGTTAAATAATGCAACAGGGTCGTTTGGGCTGAAGATACTCAATAGCAGTTCTGTGTTCCAGCCTTAAAAGTTGCTATTTCATCACCTGCCACTACATCTCCTTCACTACAGCACCTGTCATTACATCATCTTGAGGGAAGACTCTGACTCCTTTCTTAATGTAAGTTACATTGCCCTATTTGTATTCTATTACATTATTATATTTTATGTTATTTACCTTTGACAATTCAAGATCAGGTGATGTGGTCAGGTGATATAGTGAGTCTGTACCCATAAAAGCCTATGTTGTGAGTAAGATCTGTAGAACATTTGCCTTTTTCCCATATTTTACTTTGCACGATCAAGTAAAATACATTTATTAACTCATTACACATCAGCAGCAAAATCATATATTATATTTATGTTATAGGTGAAACTAACCTTCACATCATCATTAAAGAACTCAGGGGCATGTTTTGCAATCTTAAAGTTTAGTGTATCCCTTTCAATCAAGAAAGTTAAATAAAAAGAAACGCCACAGCATCCCACGACATGACCACATCACCCAGCACCTCCGCGACCTCCACTGGCTCCCCGTCAAAAAAAAAATAACCTTCAACTGCGCATGCACGCCTACAACACCGGACCCCAATACCTCAATGAAAGAATCTCCTTCCAGGCCCCCAAGAGAAACCTTATCCCTGTCGACCTAGCCCTAGCCATGGTCCCCCACATCCACAGGGCCAGAACGGGTGGCAGATCCTTCTCCTACATCGCGGCCAAGACCTGGAACAAACTCCCCCTCAGCATCAGCTGAAGCCCAACACTGCACCTATTCAGAAAGGACATCAAGACCTGGGTTTTCGGATGACCACGGAGCTGCCCGTTCCCCTCAGCGCCTTGAGACTCACGGGTGAGTAGTGCGCTCTACAAATCCCTGATTGATTAACTGTGTATGCTATGTTCCTGAAAGTGCTTGCTTCATGCTGAAGAACCTACTACCAGCAAAACATCTGACACCAACCCTTTTTTAGAACAGGGCCAATCCCAAAAAGGAGACCCAGGAGAGGGAAAAGAAAAGGACAAAGAAAGGGACCCACCGACCACCCGGAGTACGACAGCAACAACCAAAGACAAGGAGAAGGAGAAAAGAGCCAAAAAGAATCAACCGCAGAACAACTAGTTATCAACATCAGTGATCATAACTTTAGTCCCTATGAACTGGGATTACTTCAAAAGGGAACCTCATTTGTACCCACCACTTCCACAGATCATCTAGAATTAGAAGTGAGCTTCTTCAAGCTAATGCGAAAACTCAGACTAAGACACTTTTTCGATAACACACTACTGGAGCGTCCACAACAAGAGAAAGATCAACTGCTGGGATTACCTCCTCAGAGCTCTTTTCAAGCACCTACCAGTCATAAGACATTGGATTTATTTGAAAACATAGTCAAACAAGACCTTTGCAAGATCAGACACACCAAACCCAAAAAAAGGAACATGACACAAAAGGACCTGGACACATTACACAAACTGGCAACTAATGACCAAACGATATTCACCAAAGCTGACAAGGGTGGAGCCATCGTGATCATGAACGTTAGCATGTATGACACCAAAGTGATGGAGCACATCACAGATATCAACACTTATATCAAACTTGATCACAACCCCACAGCGGAGTACTCCAAAATACTACGGACCATCATTGATGGAGCTCATAAGCAGGGCACCATCACCGAGAGAACAAAGAATTTTCTTATAACCTCCAATCCAAGAAGCCCAACATTGCGCATGGTGCCGAAAATTCACAAAAACAATACGGATCCACCAATGAGGCCAATCGTTTCCACTTGAGGAAGTCTGCATGAACCAATTGGACAGTTGATTGACAAATATTTACAACCCACAGTACAATCTATGCAAACCTATGTCAAGGACACCTCACAATTCTTACGGAAATTACAACAAATACCATGGAATCCAGATGAAAAAGTGATCCTATGTACAGCAGACGTACGAAGCCTATACACAAGTATACCCCATGATATGGGGATAGAAGCCATGGAAGCAGCACTCTTGAAAACTGAACTAGACGAAGACTTTCAGATGTTCCTGATGGAACTTATGTACTTCATCCTGTACCACAGCTATTGCAAGGTCAAAGAATCCTGGTATCAACAACTCACCGGGATGGCCATGGGCAATTCGGCCGCACCCGTGTATGCGAACATTTTTATGGAGTGGTACGAGAATCAACATATCTTAACCAAAACAGAATGGACTGATAACCTTAAAATGATAATCAGATACATTGATGATCTCTTCATCATTTGGACAAACACTGAGGAGACTCTACGGACCGCACTCATCAAATTCAACGAAATAGACCAACGAATCCAATTAACCTGGGACATATCAGACACCACGGTTAACTTTTTGGACGTGAAAATATCAGTAACCCCACATGGATACATTACTGATTTATATGTCAAACCGACAGATAGAAACAACATGCTACTACATTCGAGTTTCCACAAACCAAACTTAATAAGGAATTTACCATTCTCACAGATGGCCAGAGTAAAAAGGATTACGTCTGAAGAAGTTACTCTCAATACAAGACTCAAAGAGACGACCAACAAATTCATTAACAGAGGGTATCCCCAAATTCTAGTTGAAGAAACTAAAGGGAGGATTGACAACATTGACAGAACTCAACTTTTAACTCCCAAAGTAAAATCGGACCAAACACGGACTGTAGTGGTTTCTAAATATTCAACAGCCAGCAAGAAATATAAACAAATCATTTTGAAGCATTGGCCAATATTGAACATTGAACCTGATTTCAGACAGTCATTTAGCCAACCACCCTTATTCGCTTTTACTAGAGCAAAAAACTTGGGAGAGATGTTACAGTACAAACCCACTGAAACCACAGTTTACTCTGGAACTAAACCCTGCCTCAACTGCGGCAATTGCAACAACATAATTAGAGGGAATACTATCCACCACCCTACGCAAGGTAACCCCATCAAATTAAGGGTCAACGCAATGTGTGATACCAGCAACTTTATCTATGGGATAAGGTGTCCTTGTGGAAAGATGTATGTCGGGAAGACCGAACGACGCATAAAGGTGCGTCTCACAGAACACAGATCAAACAGTCGACTAAAAAACTTGAAGTCAGCCTTATCATCACACTTCGTAGAAGAACATCACAATGTTTCGCAAATTAAATTTATCATCCTTGAAACTGTCAACAAAATTGAGGGGAGAGACAATTGCAAACATCTCTTAAGAAGAGAGAACTATTGGATTCAGAAGTTGTCGACCCAAAAACCGAGGGGTTTGAAGAAAGAATCGAACTGTCGTGTTACCTGTAAATAATTGCTCTTTAGACTGTACCGTGTCATTACTGTGTCTGTTCACTGTCACAACTAACACTTACACTCACCACTAGCACCACATCCTCCAGTTTTCATTCAGAATCCTCCCCACACGGCATTAGCCTAGTGCCAGAACCAGGTCTATTCACACCACGAACCCTAGGAGTTCGATCCCAGGTCACTTCCCCCGTTAATTTTTTTCCCCTACACCCATGTCCATGTTGCTATTTTTTAACTCTATTTTTTTACACTTTCGTTCAATTACCCGTTAGTTTTTTGATACCCACTCCGACTATCATTCACCCACTGTTGACTTTCCCACTATACACCCCTGACGAACATGGAAGACTCTTATAGTCTTTTTACCATGTCTAGACATGTGACCCGTCACATGACCGGCCAAATTCAAAATAACTAAACGCGGCCAGTATTCCCTGTGCCGGCGTTTCCAAAGACGAACAACGGATCGGATCGCTTTCCAGCAACACCCCAGGTCAGTCCCAGACACCGGATAGATTTATCTTTCGAGTGCTTTACCGAAGCACTCCGCAAACACATGCTGATCGCACTTTTACCGTCTCTCCACAGATTTCAACTAAATTCCCCAGAAAGGCATGTAAGTGACACGCCGTTTTAATAGTCACCAACTGTTTTCTTTTCACCCCTTTAGAATCTCACATGCGCAGGATATTCCCAGTATTTTGTATCTACATCGTTCACGATGCTTTCAGTCACACATTTTCAGTTATGTAAACACGATGTATGATTATGTTTATTGACTTATTCGTTGTACCCTGATACATGCCACATTAATGGTCACTATATTATTGTTTCACAGTGTCAATTCCCTGATGAAGGGCATGACCTAAATGTCCGAAATGCATTGGACACGTTCATGACATTGCCTGAAGTAAATATTGCCTGCAATGATTTTGATGAAAATGAACTAAGTTGGAAAGTATGAGTCAAAACTCTAATGAAATATAAAGACATTCAAACAAAACCCACGGAGTGGAAGTCTTTTTTTGTAAGAAAAGACAACAACATGTGTGCCTGTAAAGGGATGATACTAGAGATCCTCTAGCCTCACTTCTTAACTCATATGGACAGACGCCGTCGGACCCTCGACGTCACCTTTCGGAGCACCATAACATCAAAATTAACATTACCTGAAATAACATATAGCTTCAAATAAATCGGCTGTGCATCTACCCAATCTTATCCGTTTCATGCAGGTGTTGTCATAAGTGAAGCAATACCTGAAGAAAGTTTCTGGACCTAAAAGTGCATTTGATCTAGGAAAGATCTGCTTCTACTGGCTCAACATCTAAAAGCCGTGGATCAGTATCTAATGATACAATATTTATCCTGAGCTAGTACGAAAATTCACTTTGCAGCCAATGGACAAATCACAAGTCGCTGTTTGTTTTCTTCTCTTCTTTCTTTTATTTCATGCGTTGATTGTTCATAAAACCTCCTAGCCGACACGTGTTTCGTCTGATATGGCGTTAATCCACAGACTTCTTCAAGGCTTAAATTGAGTAAATTCGGCCTCTAATCTCTTGTTCAACACCCCTGCCACAACGTCATTGGGGTTCAGTTGTCCTCTTAGTCTATTTTCGTTGTTTTAGCCCGTGGGTAGTGGTTAAAATCAGTCTCTCTCCATACAGTATTAATCGGGTATTTTCCTCCTGTGACGATATCTCGTCTTCTCTAAAACCGGGTTCCTGGCGCCAGGAACCCGGTTTTAGAGAAGACGAAACACGCCATATCAGACGAAACACGTGTCGGCTAGGAGGTTTTATGAACAATCAACGCATGAAATAAAAGAAAGAAGAGAAGAAAACAAACAGTGATTTGTGATTTGTCCATTGGCTGCAAAGTGAATTTTCGTACTAGCTCAGGATAAATATTGTGTTGTGTATCAGGGCATTGACTGGTTCATGCCTGTTGTGTTTAGATTGGTGGTCTAAACCTTGTCCTTGGAGCTTTTATATATTTTCTCATCCTTACTATTATCACTGTTACCCAGCGCAATTATAACCCAACCACCAATTTCTTTATTTGTTCAGTATCTAATGATGCTGTCAGTTTTTAAAGCTATCCTTGGAAATTCTTCTTGGGTGTTTTACCAGCTTGACGTGGTTAGTTAATTGCACATGTGTCTTTTTGCATTGTCCCCATTGGGTTAAAGAAATGTAATTACTGTATTTTGAAGATTTTAAAATAGAGTAAGCAAATTGATAACCTGGAACTCTGTGTTTACTTTGATGGTCTACGTATGGTTGGCCTCTAGCCTCACAAAAAGGGCTGGTGTCTATTCCTTGATAACAAGTTATTTATTACACGATACAGGCATTGGTTGTGAAACACTTTATCTATTAATAGAGTTAGTTATTTGAAATTTCATATTTGTTTATGTGGTATAAGACAGAGTTTCGCCAGGCAGAAGCGGGACATTGTGGTGGGGTGATGGAGGGGAAGATGGTGCAAACTTTGCTTACGCAAATATTATTAATGTTGTACTGAGAGGACCGAGCTAAGATTTATCATGTTGCTGGGGGTGCCAAAGAGTTAAGCGATGGGGCAACACAAGCCTGTAACAGATCTATGTGTGAGCCTTGTAGACTTTATTGAGTCCTTGAAGGGAGGGCAATGTTCTTTGGTGTGGAGAGGCAGTGTTGAGTGAAGAGGAGCAGGGAGCTGAAACACTCTGAACAAGGACCCTGTGCATTGAGGGTTAGTGAGAGACTCAGGTGTTTTGGGATGTAAGATGCAGAGAGTGAAAATGCTAATTGCATTGGCCGTGTAGGAGATACAGGTCATGTATTTCTTGTAACCAAGAAGAGGACTTTAAAAACAGAGCAGTGGCAGATTGTGGTGGTGTAGAGACAACTTTGTTGATTATTAAGTGACACAGGTCTTCAGCAAGCTGTTCGTTGTTCACATTTTAGAGGTACGTGTGTTTGATGTGGTAGGGGTTGCACATCTCCAATAAATAGCCAGGGATATATTTGGGGGCATCCTATTTTACCAGATGAAGCCTACTGGATAAACGCCAAATATTATTGTTTCTCTTGGTTTGAGGAGTTCCTTGGTAAATTGGACATGGTTTGAGGCCTTTCTTTCCCTGGCTAATGCAAATATATATGCTTGAAAAAGAGTATGCTAACATTTTGGGGACATCTCTTGAGCAACATTGCAATCGCAAATGTTCACTCATTAAAGCAACCTAACAAGGCTCTGCAGATTCAAAAGTCTTTTTAGGGTTCAGGATATTCGGAATTTAATACAAATGAAATATTTGTTACCCCCCCTAAAAAGATTGCACCGCCTAGACTCTAAAAGACAAAGCTGGATTGTTTGACTCCGTGTACTGTCATTCTGCCTTCGTAAATCAGAGCAGCTGCCAGTGGTCACCACGGTGGACTGTGTTCACAGGTATAAGCAGGGAAGCTCTGATCACAGATCAAAAATAATCTTCGGTAATCCAGACACAAACGATGACTCTCCGAACAAACTTCTTATTAGTGTTTCTTTCCCAAGCGTAGGCCGCCCACCCAGTAATGATCTGATCCATGGCTACAACAAGAATATTGAATGGTTAATTTTGGTGGTGTTGAGACATCACTGGGTAGTTCTATGCCCCCTTCAGCAGAGGAAGTTCTAGAGTTCGGGTATCTCCAGGCTGGCACTAACAAATCTAATACCTTATCACTCCATCCCTTCTACCCAGCATTACCAAATGGTAGTCGGAGCAGGGTATTGAATCATACATAATTTCTACTTCAATTTCTTATGTTGTTGCAAAATTCATATTACAGGAACAGACAATGTCATTTAAAAAACGTGATAGATTGAAAATGCTTGAATATTTTAACCTTTTAATGGTACTCTTCATATGTTTTTGCAGGGGAAATGTTATACCTATGCACACTTTTTTCATGGTAGATGATTTCTTAAACATTAAGCACAATGGATTTTATGCATGAAATATATTTAGTATAGGGTCCCCACCAGAGTTTTCTCCTGGGGCTGATAGTCCTGTTATCTTTCAGAGGCAGTTAAATGTTTCTATCATGTGTCCAGCCTGCCACCATAAGCACCTCTGACATTAAAGCCTCAGCCATGTATGTCGAGAGATAAATAAACATCCAAATTTGATTGGACTTGCAGCGTGTGCTATGCAAATGTCTAATTCATTCACTTATACATTCAGGAAGTAAGTCATGAACATGTTCCAGATAGATTTGATGTCTATCAGGTGATTAGATTTTCATTGTTTGCTTATGTATCTCCTGCATCCATTTATTCATTTATATAGCATGTAATAAAGGGCGTGCAGAGAAATCCGGTGCTTAATTTGGAATTAGATTAATTGGGGTGGCATATACAAACATCACATTCATTGTTTAATTCATTCACATTGCATGTTATTGAAATATTGTAAATACATTTGGTGGCCAACCAACAATCCAATTTCCTATGCAAGTCAAAGCAGTACCCATTCAAATACCGAGCTTAGCAGAGTTTTTCCCTAAATTGGTATAACTCTTCTCTGGCTTGCTGAAACAAGCACTTGTGTAAAGGCTTGTTTAACATGTTCAAGGAATGTGGTTCTATTCTTTGTAATATTTGATGTTCAAGGCATATGAGCTGTAGATCATATGCTTTAGCATAGATCGCCATCTGGTGTTGGGTCCGGATGTTTGCACTTTGTTTTTATTCGAAGAAGTCTTTGCAGTCACGAGGTAGGTGACTCCTCCTGTCAGTCATAGTGTGCATAGGCATCGACTCTATCCCCAGATTGTTTTTTGCTGCCATCGGGTTCGGATGTGTATTGCTGCGCTCCGGTTCGGTATAGTTTTCAAACCCGTTCGGCGCGCAAACCTCTACCCTCAATGGTATTGTCTTTCGATCGTGGTTTCCAATTACACGCGTTTCGTCTACACTGTGAAGACCTTCGATCAGGAACTTCGAGGCGGCTGTCGGGCCTACCCTTGCCAACCACGCCAGCAGTCGATGGAAGGACTCCGTTCAAGCTATGTCCTGGGTATTGTGCTAAGTTTCCACGCACCGACTTGCACGAGGTCTGTAACCTGTGTTTATCCCCGGAACACGAAAAAAAATCCTGTGAAGCTTGTCACTTATTCCAATCGAAGAAGACCATTATTGATTGTCGGGCTCAACGCCATGAGATGCAGTGCGGCAGCGGCTCCGTACCGGACATCTTCGGTGAAGAACAAGAACACCGTCCTGCCGAAGAAGAAGAAGAACTGGTCTCCGTGTCCGAAGCTGACTCCGACATGGCGGAAGACCTGCATGTCACTCCGGGTCAACGGACCGTGAGTACAGATCCTCATGTGTCCACTCAAACCAAAGATATGGCTCTGGTGTCACCCTCACCCATGGGCTCCGGTCGACACCGAGAAAAAGTTTCAGATGCCCCACCCTCCAGCCCAGCTATGAAACATAAACACAAGATTCCTGCTCGGGCTCCAGCCGGCCCATTCCAGTGCCAAACCAACACCTTTGCCACCGAAACAAATAACAGGTGCCACTTCCCACACCATCCGCACCGAAGACACCTTCGACACCAAAAACCTCAGAGCCGAAACCCTCTAAAATAAGGGACTCGGAAACCAAATCATCCAAGCCTAAAGCCTCGGAGCCGAAACACTCCAGACCTAAAGCTCGGAGCCAACACCCTCGGCGCCGAAAAGTTAGGAGCAGAAATATACCACTCCGAAGATCCACAGCCTAAACCGGCTAAAACTAAGCATTTGGATTCAAAACACTCTGCACCCAAAGACACTTAGCTCAAATCTTCGATGACGAAATCCACTCCTCAAGGAACAGATACTCCTTCCAAGGAACTTCCATCTGAAGACACACCTCCGGATCCAAAACAAAAAAGACTTAGTATTGATCCAAAAACAGGACACCTTCTGGCTACTCTTCCTAAAAACGGAAGTTGGACCTCCCACAGGATGTCCCTATACTTATTAAGAAAAAAAAGAGATATGGGTACTAACCCTTTTCCCCCTTATATACCTCCGTCTCCACCTCCTGTTCCCATACACATACACCTTCGAATTCACCACTTCCAATGTCACCTGACTCACAGGATGACCGTTTTGTGGATGGGGATGGGGATGGGGACGGGATTGGGGATGACGATCATCATACCCCACAAGATCTTGATATACCACAGGACACTGATCCCTGGGATGAATATGATAAGGATCCAGATCATCCTAATGACCCTGACCTGTATCCCTCCAGACCTTCCCCAGAGGATTTCCTGGTAGAAACGTTCACACACTCGCAGAGGTCTACTAACACTTTACCTATGCCCAAGGGCATGTTAGAACATACCGACGAGGTATTCAAAGAGCCACTTAGAGCCAGGATACTGACACCTAGGGTGGATAAAAAATACAAGCCCGCTCCTGCAGACCCTGTTTACATAAAAGGCCAATTACCGTTAGACTCTCTTGTTGTTTCTAATGCCCGCAAGAGAGCTAACTTTCAAACGACAGGCGACGCTCCTCATCCTGATAAGGAGTCTAAACTTATTGATGCCTCTGGCAAGAGAGTAGCTTCACAGACCGCCTCTTATTGGCGCATAGCTAATGCTCAGGCTCTGTTAGCACGCTACGACAGGGCCCACTATGATGAGTTGGAAAACCTCATGCAGCATTTGTCAGAGGAATATAAAAATAAGGCTAACAACCTCATTCAAGAAGGGAAGCTCATCTGCCCCCGCCCCCTCCCCTCTTCCCTCCCTTCCTCCTCGCACGAGGCGGTCAAACAATACTTTGAGACTTTTGCGTTGGTATGGCTGGAAGATTATCATCAGAAATTCTTAGATGAGCCCTTTACTAGGGAGGAGATACTCGCTGCCATCAGCAGCTTGCCTGGTGAAAAGGCCCCCGGTATGGACGGCCTTCCAGCCTCTTTTTATAAAACATATGCATCGCTTTTAGAACCACATTTGGCTGCTATGCACAGCGACTCTTTTGATAATGGCCTCTTTCCTCAGTCCCTTCGTGAGGCAATGATAGCGCTGTTACTCAAACCTGATAAGCTAGCCGACTGTTGCGATTCCTATCGCCCCTCTCTCTTATTAATATTGACAATAAAATCTTCGCTAAATTAATCGCCTCTCGCCTTCTTCTACTCATGCCTCTCATTGCCCTCCCTGACCAGTCGGGTTTTATTCCTGGTCGGCCACCTCGCACAACCTCGGGACCATATTTTCGGTTCTTCACCGGATCAACACCAGCCTCCCCGCAGTGGCTGCTCTTCTAGACGCCACTAAGGGGTTCGACACGCTGGAATGGCCCTTTTTATTTATTCACCTACCACGCCTTGGATGCAGCACTATGTTTATACAAAATATATCTCTTCTATACACCCGCCCTTCGGCTCCTCTCCGGATAAATGGGCAAATATCTGACCCCATCTGTATTGAACAGGGCACTCGGCAGGGGTGTCCTCTGTCACCTATGCTCTTCGCCATCGCGATGGAGCCCCTTGCGACCAGACTCCGGCAGCATCACACTCAGAGGGGTATAGGTTTCTCGGCCCGCTCCCTTCTGGTCTCGATGTATGCGGACGACATCACTCTGTATGTCCGCCACCCCAAGACATCCTTAGCCTTCTTGAATGTGAGATAATACGATTTGGTGGACTGTCGGGCATTCAGGCGAAATGGAGTAAGTCCGTGTTATTTCCCCTTACGGATGCCACCAGACCATTTATGCCAGACTTTCCCTTTATATGGGTCTCTGGCCCCACCCGCTACCTGGATATCTGGCTGAGTAGGGACCTGGATGACCTCTGGAGATCTAACTTCGGGCGTGGAGTGGATTGGCTAGAATCCACATTTCTGAATTGGAGTCGACTTCCATTGTCTCTGGCCGGCCGCTTAGCCATTGCTAATATGGTGGTTTTGCCGAAATTCCTCTACCTTTTTTTGAACATCCATAAAGGCAATTCTATATCAAAAGCAGGTATTGCACAGTGGATAATTAAGTGCATACAAATATGCTACATTAAAGCTAAACGCACATTAACAATTCACCCTAGAGCACACTCTACACGCAAACTAGGGGCTTCCATGGCATTCTTAGGGAACACACCCTTTGATGATATTTGCAACGCTGCAACATAGTCTACACCTCACACATTCACAAAATACTATTGTGTAGATGTGTTAGCGAGACAACAAGCTAGTGTGGGCCAGACTGTTTTAAGAACACTATTCCAGACCACTGCAACAGATACAGGTTAGCCACCGCTTGAGAGTAACGGATGTACAGTCTATGCTAAAGCATATGATCTACAGCTCATATACCTCGAAAAATGCTTCTTACCCGGCATGCATCTGTTCTTGGCATATAGAGATGTAGAGCCATATGCCCCTCCTGCCTCCCCAGGTACCTATATCTGTTGCAGTATTATCTTACTTGGATACACTATACATGGGCATCCCTTTTTACTCTTACTAACGCCATCATCACCCTTACGGCAAAACAATCTGGTGATGGAGTCGATGCCCATGTGCACTATCACCAAAAGGAGGAGTCGCCTACCTCGTGACTACAAAGACTTCTTCAAAGAAAAACAAAGTGCAAACATCCGAGCCCAACACCAGATGGCGATATATGCTAAGGCATATGGCTCTACAGCTCTATATACCAAGAACAGATGCATACTGGGTAAGTAGAACTTCCTTACTAGATTCAGATTTCATATATGGCAGTGCTAAATTTGGGAATTAAAGATTGGACCCAGAAAGAGTGTATAAACCATTATATGTAACAAGACACCAAAGCTTTCTTCAACGCATAATTTGGAAATCATAAGAATTCCAAAGCCACACGGTTAAAGCACTTTGTTTGCATTGTGAAGAGTTACTTTTATATTTCCTGAAGAAGGTGGGTATGAATAACCTTTCTCTGTAGAAACCTTACGTCGGCGTTCTTTCAAAAGCTGTCTCACAATCACACAATTATCATGATGGAAGACAATAGTGTGTCCAATGATTTCAAGTTGGGCTGATTTAGCGACTAGAAGTTTGTGTTTTCTCCTCATGTCTATGCTAATAGAGGGGTTAGCCTCTTTTGATAATGACTTTCTTCAGAGGAACCGCTGAAACCACTTGTTGAAATGATCTGGGCCTTTTCAGAGTACCTATAGCTTCCAGCATGCTGCTGAGTTCAGCACTCAGAAGGTCCCAGACAAGATGCGTAGGATGGATCATGGCTCCCACTGGTCACCGTAGGAACTCAGACCGTGCTGCTTCTTTATCGAATCCCTTTCGTTTTAATATTAACTTTTTTAAACAAGGGCGAGTCTGAGAAGTTTCCTGTGGTTCCTCGCTCCTTTAGACAGGCCATACATTTCATGTTGAAGATGTACCAGGTTCTTTTAAGGTCAGATTATAAGCTGTTCAAGCCACCATTAGACAACAGCACATTCCTGCTTCACTTCCAAAAGGCAGGATTTTAGTTTCTATATCTTTATTTTGAAGCTCGGTACTGATCTGTGTTCTCTCAACCTTTAGTTGAATGCTATTCCTTTGCAAGATTATGCAACACTGTTCCTCTGTTAGTTTGTGCTTGATCAGATGTTTTAATTTTGTAATATTCATGTGATAATTGTATTTATTTTACTGAGTAATGTTTCACAGAGGTGTCCTGTGTGAGCTGACTGGCAGATCTCAGGGCTCTTATTGTTTCTTTGAATAGACTTTCTGCTAAAGGTATAAATGGACAATGTGTCTTGCCGTGAAGCTCAGGCCAATGACCTTCAACGGTGCCCCGGCTCTGACAGCGAAGGCCTGGCCTTTATGTGGAATGGGGATGCAACATCCCCTTTTTAAGCCCCATATCAGGAAAGTGCAGCATTGTGAACATTTTGATAGTATATCGAGCTGGTAGTACCAAGCTTGCGTGGGGTGCACTATCCTTATCAATGCTTTTATGGGATACCCATACATTCAGTTGTATGGGACCTCAGCTCACCCACATCAGTGTTAAATTACAGGAATGTTACTCTTCTGGGGGGAGGAGCTGAGGACATCAGCAGGTCCCTCCTGTTCGTTCTTACTCAGGACTTTGAAATTCGCTTTAAAGGCCTGTCTTTTACATGCTTAAAGCTGTAATTGTAGCCAGGTGCTCATTACTGCTTCACCCTGGTTCATATACATTAAGGTTTATCGATTACATTTTGCTCTGACCAGTAATGGTAAAAGATGCTGGGGTTGCTTTTCAATATATAACTTTTCCAGACACATTGAAAAGTAATATTTAATCCTCACTTCATCAAGTCATATTCAGTATTTTCTGATGGTTTGGGTAGGGGAATCGTTAACCCCTCTTAAATCTTGGACTTCACGGAAAAGATTTTTGGTTTAATTTAGGAGTCCTGCTTCCTGTTCAGGGTTTATACACAATTCAGGGGGTACACATTTCTGTTAAGATGCTCATAGGTAGTTTCACAAGTGACTATTTACTACAGTGCTTCTCTGGTTTGTTGCTATTGTCATCTGTAGGTTAACAGCAGGCTAGACCCCTGTACTGATGGGATATCTTCTTGGCAATGCTCCAAAATGTATGTGCAGCAAAGGGTAAACTGCATTATTTGTGAACTCCCATCTTTCGCCCTACTTTATCTCATTACAAAACGGTCATCTGTGCCGAGTCCACTTTTCGCATACCACACCCGGTGAGACAAGATTCAAACATTGACCCTCCCTTGCCTTTTCACTTTTGGGATGGCGGATCAACAAACATTAACACTTCCTCCCCCATCTTCCTTGGAAGTGACTTCTTCTAATCTTTACCTGACTCATTGAGGTTGTGCCCAGCTACAGAGAAGTAGTAAATACAGTATATAGTAAAACTTACAGCTCAAAGACATACTCTTGAATGTTGTTGGCTAAAAAATGAAAAGCCAATTTCGACTCTGCTCCAAGATCACATCGGTCAACCATCTCCAGTAAGATTACCAACCTGGCTTCAGTTCCCACTGCAGCATGAAGCACGCTTCCCTACACTTCGTATACAACGGCCTCCTGACGACAGACGAAGATGACCCCTGACTCTTGCTATTGCTGGACCTCTCGGCTGCCTTCAGCACATTAGACCATCCACCTCTTCTCCACACTCTGGAGTCTCAAAGGTGACTCACTGGCAGCCCCTTCACTGGTTCTTCCCTGTCTTTTAAGCCAACACCAGTGTTTATACATGATCATGAAAACCTGGACTGTCATGCCTAACCTTGAGTACATTTGCTGAGTGCCATTCTGGCCTTACTTCATTAGGCCACGCCTCCTGTGTCGGGCTGTGCCTGGGACTCAGGAATATAACTCGTGTTCAGGGCCCTTTACCAACAGTATGGCCTTAGGAGTGGTCCATTATTCTCTAGTAAAAACCTGCTTAGATGGATAACCACACGTCCATTCAAGGGCATTTGCAGAGCTTATACAGTAATACAGAGAGACAAGTAACACAGGGACAGTAGTACAAACTTACACACTGTCACAAACTCCTATTCAGTCTGGACAAAAACCAGGCAGATCGGTGAGCAGAAAATGTATTCACTCACCCACAAACATTTGAGCACACATGGCCTAATTTACAACGTTTTTGTGAGTAGTTGAAAATTACTCTTGAGTTTCCCTGAGTAACATATGGTTATTCATGGGCAAAAAGCTTTGTGAATTTGGCCGGAAATTCATGTAAAAGATCAGTAAGGTGCATGTGGGCATATGAACTTTAATATAACTCTCTTTTTTCCTATATTAGAAATTTGCCTGATGTTTCTGCAGAGGATTTCGAAAAAGTGAAGCTTTCCCAATACAAGTGGATCCATTGGGAGGTGATTCCTATTTTTAGAACTTTGCTGGTATTTTGCTGCTATAAATACTTTACTGAGCGTGTGTGTTTTAATTGTGATTTTAATACTTTTAATCGCGCATTTGCACAATCCAGGCTCGAACCTGTGAGATCGTCCTTTCCGGTCCCACCATTCAGTCTGAGGAAAACGAGCTGGGCGAGCAGTCTAGTGCTCCGCCCCGCCCCCCGCCTGCATAAAATGACTCCCTGGCCCAGGAAGCGCAGCGGACGAGCGCAGCGGGCGCGCCAAAGGCAAGCCCGTCGGCGCTCGTCCGCGCCGAGCCCGCGCCCAGAGCCAGAACCACTGTCCGGCTAATTAAAAACTCTACATCAAGGCTTGTCTACAACCGCGACACCTTATTGATGATTGGCCGTAACATTGACACAAAATATTGCCCTACTAGAGCCATGGAGGATGACCTCCCACTCTTCCCCCATCAATGTTCTAACTGTAAGCAGACCCTCCCCGAGATACTCTGGCTATCTTTGCCTATCCTCAAGGTTCCACACGATACTATAGCGACAAATGAACTGCCCACCATGAAATGCATGCTACTCAATGCCAGATCTCTGGTAAAACACAGCACTGAACTGGCGGAGCTTATCCTTGACTCCAAGGTCATGATCGCCTTCATAACTGAGTCCTGGACAGATGCTGCATCAGGCCCAGACATTGTAATCGCTACTCCCCCAAACTATGTCTGTCTTACACGGAACAGAGAAAAGAAGAAAGGTGGTGGTTTGGCCATTATTTATTATAAATCCCTTAGAGGGATAGTTCAGCCAGACGTAACTGACCTAGACGAAGCGCTCATTTTCAATTTTATCCTCTCTGATCATCAGACTCTTAGAGGCTGCTTACTCTACAGGCCCCCTGGGGCCAAAGCACCTTTTCTCTCAGCTTTGAGTAGCCTGTTAGAAGAAGCTATTTTTGCCAGCTCCTTCACACTACTTGGAGATTTAAATTTTCATCTGGAGAATTGTAGGGACCCAGACACTCAAGATCTCCTAGAACTGCTACAGGGAGTAGAACTGAAACAACTAGTCCGGGGTCCGACTCATAAAGCAGGGCATACCCTTGATGGTATCTTTTCCAATATTCCTAACCTAGAGGTTACGTCAGTTCAACCGATCTCCTGGTCGGATCATGCTGCTGTTCATTTTAACATAAGCCTTACCCCCCGCCCCCCTAGATTAAACAAAGCTAAATCTGCCCCTAAAAAGTTGAGGAAATGGAAAAACATAGAAGGCAAGACTTTAGAGGATCTTTTGAAAGCCTCTATAAAGCCCCCTACAAAAGACCTAGAGGAAGCAGCCACAGATTACACGAGCTGGCTGGAGGCTGCCTGTATGCAACTTGCCCCCCGACTATTATACATTCCACTCGGACAAGCCCCTCTGCCCCTTGGTTCTCTGAACAAGTCAGAGACCATAAAACCCGCTTCAAAAAACTAGAAAGACTATGGCGAAAAAATTACAAGGTAGAGGATAAAAAACGGCTTAACGCAGAGTTGAGAGCATACAAGGAGACAATTCGCATGACTAAATGTGAGTTCTTTTCCAAACGGATCAAGGAAGCTAACAACTCCCCTAAGGAATTATTCAACACAATCTCCTCCCTGGCAGCCCCCAAATCAGTAGAAATACCACCTAGTCGCCAACTATGCGAAGATCTAGCCAAATTCTTCCTAAATAAAGTAGAGAAAATTTTCCATCCTTTGAACAATGAAAATAGGATTAATGCCTCAGACTCACTCACTCCAGATATGTATCAGGAGCCCAACAGTAAATTGGACATATTAGAGAACTTCTCACCCATTAGCGAGGAAGAGGTATTCAAAGGACTTATGAGAATAAAATCAGGCTCCCCACATGACCCCTGCCCAATCGCAATTGCCAAACTAGCTCTTTCCACCATCGCCTCGGGTCTTACCCCCCTGTTCAATAACATGCTGGACAGGGGAGAATTTCCCCTACGCTGGAAACAGGCCTCTATCCTACCCCTCCTAAATAAAGACAATTGAGATCCCACAGATTTAAATAATTTTCGACCCATTGCCAGACTACCCCTCCTAGCCAAAATCATGGAGGGCATACTAAATAGACAGCTTAGTTCCTTCCTGAGATCAGGAGAGAGACTGGACTCTTCACAGCATGGATTCAGGGCTGGACACAGCACTGAATCGGCCTTGATCAAATCAGCTGAAGATATCAGAAGGGTGCTGGACATGGGGGGTAGAGCCGCCCTGATCCTGCTGGACCTATCCGCGGCCTTCGATACGGTCCACCATAACATCTTGGTGGACCGTCTGAGGGCCAGTGGGATTCGGGGAAAGGCCCTTGACATCTTGCAGGCCTTTTTATCCGGCAGGACGCAGTCGGTGGCCTTGGGGGACTTCGAATCAGAACCTTTTGTGCTCCCCTGCGGAGTCCCCCAGGGGTCTTCCCTGAGCCCGACTCTTTTTAATGCCTACGTCTCGACATTGGCACCAGTGATCAGATCCTTCGGATTTAATCTCACATCCTACGCGGACGACACTCAGATTGTGGTGTCACTGCGTCGGGGAGAATTGGATAGCACAGCAGACAGGTTCAGATGCTGCATGCGGGAGGTGAGCAAATGGATGTCAGGAAACTGCCTGAAGCTTAATTCGGCTAAAACAGAGGTGCTACTGTTTGGTTCATGTGAGAACTTCTGGTCCCCTCGCTGGTGGCCAGAAGAAATGGGGGCTCCCCCTGCTCCGGTCTCGAAGGTAAAAAATCTAGGGGTCCTGATGGATGACTCTCTCTCCTTCAGGCCACATGTCAACGCACTGTCCTCGGCCACCCATTATGCTCTCAAAACCATACGGAAAGTCCTGCCCTTTCTCCCAGTAGAACACAAGAAGACAGTAGTGACCAGTCTGGTGCTGTCCCGGCTGGATTATTGTAATGGTCTGCTGCTGAATGCTCAGCAGGGACTCTTGAACAAATTTCAAATCCTGCAGAATGCAGCAGCACGCCTGATTACAGGCACCCCCAAGTTCACCTCAGTAGCCCGGGACCTTGTAAAATTACACTGACTGCCTGTTAGGAAAAGAATCACCTTTAAGTCACTCTGCGTGATTTTTAAGGCTCTGCACGGTCTAGGCCCCCAGTGTATGACCCCTCTTTTCCAATGGTACAAACCTGCCCGAGCTCTAAGATTTGCCGAACATGGCCTGGCAGTAGTCCCCAGAGTAAGGAAAGCTCGTTGGGGAGGCAGAAGTCTCTACCTGGGAGCCGCTAAGGCATGGAACTCGCTGCCTTCCAACCTTAGACAGATCCCCGACTTGCTCACATTCAGAAGGGCCCTTAAAACCTGGCTTTTCTCACACTAACTCTCTTTCCCACGCCTCCTAGTGATCATTCAGCGCCAGGACACCTCCGGGTAACAGCGCGCTTTAAAAATGCCCTAAATAAATAAATAAATAAATAAGTGTCTGCGTCATTGGCCCACAAGGGATAGTATTACTTAGAACAGTAAGAGGTATTATATGTTTTTGCTCATAAGACCCATACCCTGAGGAAACTGATAAATTGACAGAACTCAGCCTCACATGCACCACAGAATATTTCAGCATAGAAGAAGGATAACTACTTTTCATACAATTCCTAAATGTTCCAAAATGCCTTAAAAATCGAATCTTGACACCACTGTCGCCCGTGAACCAAGTATTTCAGTAACCGAGTTTCATCAGGGTGTGAGCGGGAAGGTGGTTCTTTGCCAAAATACTATAATAAAATGTTGAAATCAGTTCCAGCAAACACATTTCGAATGTGTGTGAGCAGGTATTTCGATGTTGGTTAGCAAAGTATTCCAGCCATTTGTGTTTTTTTTGACTGGTCCTTGGAAGTTCATCTATTAGTTGGCACATGCCTTCTCTTAGGTAAGGAAGTATTTTCTTATTTATCAATAGTGTATTCGATTGTCATGTGCGATGGTCTGTGTTGAACAGGATCTGGTCGTCTTTCCCCCATAATCAGGATTGGTTCTTTGATTCTAGAAATGCCACCTTATTGAGTGTTTCAAGTCACCAGAGCTCCCATTATCTGCCTTAGAGAACACTTAAGCATCAGCATCAGAGGCGAGATTGTCATGCACTTTTAAGGTCTGGATATCTGACTATCTGATCTGTTTAATCGGGTCATGGGCTGTAGAGCTGTAGTTCATCTGTGACGTCTTGTGGAAATTTGCCCCCTCCCTTAATTATGAAGGATGGCGCTTATATTGGAAGCGCTTTGACTGCGTTGGCGTGTCTGGGCTCATGTCACCCTGAGGGCTGCAGGCCGTGTGGAGCTTCTGGCATGAAGGGCATTGGGGGACTGCGGAATTCAGCACTTGGCATAGGATGTCAATCTCGTGCTTCTTTGTGTGCCAAGCCGATGCCATGAGTTTCAGGAAGGAGGTCTTATACAAGCCTTATAAGGTGCCATTTACAAGGTTGTGCGTTCCTAAAGTTGTATCCGAGACTCCCAATCAAACATAAGGTAGAGTATTTACCTGTGACGTCTGTTCCTTTGCGAATCATAAATAAGGGCGTTTTTGCAGTTGATGGGTCCAGCAGAAATTATTTGTTCCCTTATTTTTTGTCATGTTCTTCACCCCTCGCTACGTTTTTGTCTGTGATTTTTGCTTCTGTCAGTTGGAATCTCTACTGGATCTACTTCCAGATATTCCTGTTTGGCTGTTTCCTTTTCCATGATGTCAGAGGGCTTTGGGGCCTTATTAATAACCTCAGTGTTAATTGTCATCCTTAATAAAGAGTGACACGATTGCCAAGGAGGGATTTTTATTAGCCGTTCCGTTTTTCCTCTCCCTTTGGCCCTCTTAAGCAAGCACTTGACACAGATCCCTTTGAATTTGAATAGTGTGTGCCTAGTCTTGCTTTCTGTGTATGCAAGCTACACACATACAATAATCATCGCTTTCTGAGATGTAACATTTCAAAAGCTCTCTGGTTCTCTTATTCGAAGCTGTAGATTCACAGTGAATGGACCTCAAGCGAGCGGATCTTGTTCTTTAATGCTGTAGGATATTTTGTGAGTACCATTAAATTAGATAATATTACCATCTGTTATTTAAAGAATTAGAAATTGCAGAATTGTGGTATAAATCATTGTCTGAAACATTATTATTATTACTATCACCACTATCTTCCAGGTGATAAAATTCCTAAGCTCATGACTTGTGAATTCTTAAGATTATATCCTTTGAATGGGCTGTTGGCTTGTTCCTAAAAAGGTGGTTATTCCATTGGATGAGCACACATTTGCTTTCAAGATGGATGGAATTATGAGTTTGCGTTTCTTAGGTGAATATGTATTCCTGCTTCTTGTCACACTATTTGAATTGTCTGTCTAACAAATGCATATTTTCTTGATTCCTTCCTAGTAGAGAGGCTTCCATGAACCATTCTCTGGTTATTGCCACACAAAGGCATTTGAAACTCCAGTCACTTTAAACTCACCCTCGATTCCCAGTGCTGAGCTTCAGTGACCCAAGTGTTGCAGTCTTGGGTATATCAGTCCAAAGAACCATAACTAGAGTCCATGAAATACAAACGTACTGTACATGCGTGTAGCACTGGAATTTGAAATAGAATAAACTTCTATTCACTTACCATTTTGTAGCATGCCCGTTTGCAGGTCTTCACCAGCCTCGTTGTATTAACGAATGCTTTTCTTTATGACTGAAGGGGAGGAATGCTGACGAGCAGGTGAAGATGATTCAAAGGGTGGACGCTTACAACAAAACCCTGCCAGGAGGCCAGAAAATCTCCACCTCTGTGGAGATTGAGAAAGAGAGAGAAGACCTCTATCAACTTTTCGGATATGGAGACTTTGTAAGTGGCAACCAAAACACGATTGTATACCAAGAAGAAAGATGTTTAATGGGTTCTATAAGATGAGATCTGACCAGCATTACAAATAAGGAAGTGTCTAGATGTGATTATTTTCTCCATATGCTCTTGATGAGGTCATGCGTTTTTTATTATCCAAAATTTAACATCCCTTCCTACTGTATACATGTCACTATTGCTTGCTTTATGGCCTGTAACCAACGTGTGGGTGATCTTAATCAGACTGTTCCACATGCTGTTGCATCCGTGGTTTATGGCATTTTTATTTATCTGCATGGAGTTGACATATCTGGATTCTCAAAAGTAGGGCTAAATCCATATATAATCTGCCTCTGTGCTTGTTCTACAATTCTTCCCCATAACTCTGGTCCCAAGTCTCTAGGTTCTGACAGCAAGTTGCCTTCCTGTCCCCTAATGTCGCTAAAGTTGGTAATATTGACGATTTGGAGCATTAGGTTGCAGTCCCTCCCCAAAGGCTCAGAGGGGTGTTGTAGAGCAAGGGTGTTCAAAGTCGTGCTAGATTTATGGCTGATTTTCAGGACACCGACATATGATGCGATTTCATTCAATGAATCTAAATGGGGTGGCAGGGGTAATTCTGGCTCCTAGCCAACATCAAGCTATTCTTGATCTACATAGGAGAACCATACTGACTCCCGTTACCACTGTGATGGCGGAGCTGACCCTGCAGTAGGGAAATCACAGCAGATGCAGAACTTGTGATTTGATTAATTTATTAAGCTATCAGCCTTTCTTCCATAAAAGGCATGCAACATTACAGATACACCTTGGTATAAATTAAGGTAAAAAGTACAATAAATATAATTCAAAGATTGCTTTCCAGTTCGTTTGAACTTTTTTTGGCCCCTTTTTAGCAACTTAGTCCCCATCATCAAAAGCCATGCGAAATGCGCACATATCTCTGGCTTCTTTTACTCTGGGTTATTTTTATTTCACTGACTCATTCTTTAATTGTTATTGACTATAGTACCTCTTCATTTGAATTGTGATCAAGCTATCCTGACCACTCACTCGGAGAAGTTTTTTTTTTTGTAATTTTTTTTATTGTTCAGTTCATAGCATAAAAAATAAACCAATAGCATTTGAAACAATACTTAAGTAAATGTCTAGAGCGATATTCTCACAGTGATAGTTCCAAATGTTGGAGCATTGGTTGCCATATCTTCAACCCTAATTGTTTTTTTCTCATAGATTTGATGCGGTATAAATTAAATTCTAGATGAAACACATCGTAAAGCTTGGCTCTCCACATTTAAAAAACGGGGGCTTCTGGTTTCAACCACATTGTAGCAATACATAACCTGGCTAGCGCCATTGCCATAAAAATAAAATATCGGTGGGGATAATAGTTCTGTACACTTTCCATGTCAATACCCACCCCAAAAAGCAGCAATTCATGACTAATATGACATTGCACCTTCCTTATTACAAACAGAAATTCCTCTATACTTAAAAAAACTGAGAGAGTGCCTTACAATCGAAAAATACGTGAACAATATCTGCTTCATCCATTTGGCATCTAAAACATTTTCCATCATGAATATCACCCCACTTCATCATTTTAACTGGCGTATGATATAAATTAAACACAGTTTTATAATGTTGGGTACGTAGATTTGCAGACAACACTATTGCTGCCGCCATATCAATCGAATCTTGCAAAAAAGAGCCCGAACATCCCAATCGATTTTGCCATTTAACATCTTGCATTTCAATATTGTCCGGTTGCTTTAAAAGTAAAATTTCGTACAAAACCCCAATCTTAGCCCCTTTTAGAAGAGCCTCAATACATTCAATACTAACAATGCCCTGTGGATGGCGTTGTTTATATAAAAAATCCGGTAATTGCAAATATTTAAAGAAATCATTCTTCTTGATTGCATATGCCTCCATTAAATCCGTAAATTGAACCAGTGCACCATCCTTAAAAAAATTCCCCTAAATGTCATACCCCTTTATAGTTCGCATCTTAGTATCCCTAAATATCAACGGTAGTATAGCCCTAGAATCCAAAGGTGTATAAAAATTAATCCGTTGAATATCCAGAATTTTCCGAAGCCACTTCCACCCCTTGTAAGCTGCGGTCATAATTTTAAATCTAGTGCGCTTGAAATAGCTTGGCTCATAGAACTTCAACAAGGCTTCACAGGCCGAATTTCCCAGTATCATCGGATAAATATTGGGTGACTCAAACTGCCATGCGGCCCCCCCCCTATTACCATGTACCTCGCATTTTGTATAAGGCATACTAAATAATAAAAAATAAAATTTGGGACCCCACATCCGCCACGTACCAGAGGTAGCGTCATATATTTTGAAGCACAACGGGGCTTCCTCCAGCCCCAAATAAACCTATCCATAATACCTTGAAGCTGCATTAGTTGTGCCCTTGACAGCTCCAAAGGAACCGTCCGAAAATAATAAAGCACTTTGGGGAGGATACTCATCTTTAGGACATTACAACGACCAACCATTGACAAGTGTAAGCATTCTAACTTTTCTAACTGACTTTTAACAGCCCCGGTTATATCATTCCAATTTACATCAATTATCTCCTGTATGGCCATCCTAATTTTAATCCCCAAGTACTTAGCCTCTTTCGTTACTCGCGGCTCACACGCATTTAGCCCCATTGTACAGATAACTTGGGTTTTAGAGATATTCAATTTATACCCAGCAACCTCTCCAAATGCTTGCGTCAAACATTCAACCTCCCTTAGTGCTGACTCAGGATCCGAAGTCACAACCGCAATGTCGTCAGCATAGGCAAGAACGCACACTTCATATTCGCCTACCGACATTGATTTTATTAAATTAGTAGACTCCAGTAGTTGTAATAGTGGCTCTATATAAATAGCGAAAAGCAAAGGCGAGCAGGGACAGCCCTGCCGCGTTCCCCGGGTAATATTGACAAACGATGACTCTTGTCCCATAGTACATATTTTAGCCCGAAGACTCCTATACATAGTTTGTAGAGCCCGCAAAAACAAGGGACCAAACCCCATTTTGCGCATTGAGGCCCATAAAAACAACCACGTAACACAGTCAAATGCTTTTTCCGCATCCCAAAAAATAATACCAATATTCTTTTGATGTGCAGTTGCATAGTCTATTAACGTTATTACCCAATGAAGATGATTTACCGTGCTTCTACCAGGGAGAAACCCATGCTGATGACAAGATACAAGCATTGGGATAACTGGCACCAACCGTGTAGCCAATATTTTAGAGTATACTTTTGCATCAGCATTAATTAATGATAAGGGACGGTATGACCCCGGCAGCCAAGGGGGCTTGTCTCTTTTTTTTTTAAGACTGCTATGTTGGCATCGTCCCAGGACGCCGGCGAATTACCACATTGAGCCATAATAAAAGTGGCAAGCATATCCTCCTTAATAACGCTAAATAACAAACAATAAACCTCCAAAGAAAGTTTATCCGGGCCAGGTGCCTTCCCTAGTGCTAGATCTTCTACTGCAAGCTGCAGTTCTTGCATAGTGATTGGAACCTCAAGCATTTCCCTCTCACAAGGCCCAAGTTTAGTAAAATCAAAATCCTGAAGATAAGTTTCTATTTGATCTTGAGCAATTTTTTCTTGGGTATATAATTCTTGATAGTAACTACGAAATACCTCCATAATGCCATCTATGGTTTCAACCGACTCCCCTCTATCATTCTCCAACATATCAATACGTTGAGACGCCTGCCTGCCCCGCATTCTTTGGGCCAAGCATCTTCCCGATGCCTCTCCATATTCATATCTTTCAGTTTTACATGCATTATACTGAGCAGCAATATCTTGACTCCAAACCCCATTAATCTTAGCTTTACAACTAGCAACCTTAGTTTGTGCAACTTGGGAGTCGGCATTAGACTGAATTACCGACATAAGTTCACAATCTGCCACTCTAAGTTCCTCAATCAGCTTTGCTATCATAACTTTCTGTTCTTTTTGCTTAGCCCAGCCATAGCTACATGTTTCCCCCCCCTGACCCCGCTTTAAAAGAATCCCACACTATCGGTTGACTAGCAGTGCCTCTATTGTATTCTAAAAACTGTGCAGCCCAAAGTTTAATAGGAGTTGTGAACTCCTCATCACTAATAAGTTTTTTATTAAAAGTGAATGCCCGTATTAAGCGTAGCGGTTGCAGGCAAATCACGTCTAAAACTACAGGGCTAGTAATTCGAGGCATGACATGAATCTTAGCGCCAGCAGTTAAAGGCCGAGGTAAAAAAATATAATCCAACCTCACAAATTTAGAGTGGGGAGAGGAAAAGAAAGTGTACCCTGGATTACCCGGATTTATCTTGGCCCACCCATCAACTAATCTATGTTGGGATAGTAACTGATATAATGCCCGATATCCCTTCAGCTTGCGTCCTTGATATCTCTGAGAATTAAAATCCCATATATGGGTATCTCCATGTATATTGAAATCACCAAGTAATATCAATGGCATGGGCCACTGTGCTAACTCCACATTCAGGAACTCAAAAATTTCTGCCTCATCAAAATTAGACCCATACACAGTGCATATTGTAGCTTTGGTGATCCCTATCGTACACTCACAGATCGCCGTCGTCCAAAATTATCGACCTGTATCCTACCCGTGCCAGCTACAGCTCCACTACCCATTATGGCTACCCCCTATTCATAGTAGATTGTTTAGACACTGCTAATACTGAATAACCCAATTCTAATAAAACCTTATAATTAGACCAAGGAATGTGCGTTTTCTGCAGACAAAGTATATCTGGATTAATTAAACGTAATTCATTAGTAACCCGTTTTCTTTTCATAGTATTGTTAAGGCCGCAAACATTAAAGGAGCAGATTCGTAGCTTACTAACCGCCATCAAAACAGGCAAATTGCAGGTCGTTAATGAATAAACAAGCTTTTATCTTTGCACCAACATAAAAACAGATGCTATGAACTGAAATTTTAGCATTTTTTCCTGCACTAACTCTTACACCCCCTATACCCACAAACCCCCGAGTGCCCCCTAACCCACCCACACACCACCACCCCGACCCCCCCTCGCTCCCAAAGTGCCCCCCCCCCCTTAACTAAAGCAATAGGGCTGATGGCCCTTGTGATGCTCGGTGAGTGGTTCCCATGCTGCTCGGCTCACCAAATCAAAATATATCAACCTTTGTCTCTTAATACATCCATAATAAATCAAAGACCTCTTAGAAGAAGGAAACAAAATAAAATAAAAGGAAAAAGAAAGGGAAAATGAAAAAGAGAGAAAACATAGAATCGAGATCAGTCCAGACAATATATCGGCTCATCAAGAGTTTGCATATACTCTTTTACAGCACACTCTGAAGTAAAAAAACAACTCTGGCCCTTATTAACGATTTTTAAAGTTGCAGGCTGCAATAGAAAAACTTGTAGGCCTTTTGCTTGTAAAGGTGCGATCAGCTGCCGTAGTTTCCATCTCTTTTCGACTGTAGAATGGCAAAAATCTGGCTGAACAAAAAAACTGTATACCTTTCCCAGTTCTCTTCCTTTCGGGCCGAGCCATATCATATAGTACCTGTCTTGCCAGAAATTGTTCAAAGAAATCAGAATAGCCTGTGGCTGCTGTGGAGTTACTTGACCACTTCTTGGCGATCGCTGCCGAAAAGGAAACCTATGGGCCCGTTGTATCTTGCAGCTCCAATTCCATTCAGTAATTTCTGGGAGCGCTTCCTCGAATAATTCTGCAACAAATTTACGAACATCCTGTGCCTCAAGACCTTCCGGGACACCAAGTAGACGTAGACAATTTTCCAATTCGGCGATTTTATCCTGCACATCCTCTTTATGCGCCTTGATTTCGGCAACATCAGCTGTTTGGGAAACCATCTGATCTTCCAGTGATGATATCCATGCCTCCGCTTCTATCATTCGATCCGTAAAATCGTTGCACGTTTTTGCCAAGCGCCGAACGGTGTTTTGTAGCTTTCTGCAAGCGGTATGTGTTTTTAGGTGTTCCGCTCGAGCCTCCAGCCGATGGTTGTTAATAGATCTATAGATTTTCTCCAACGATACTTGACCGGGCACTTGGCTCTGTTCAACTACATCAGCACCCCCACTAGCTTGGTCTGAAAGATCTAGCCTCTCCAATATCCTCGTGCCCGCAGAGAGATCCCAATCAGTCGTCTCCATAGTGGTAATATTTAAATCTGCACTGCCTCCCCTATCTTTTTTCCGAATAGTAGCAGCTTGAGCAGAAGTGCTCACGGAGAGAGCATTTTTGCAAAGATTGCCCTCCGGCATAGTTGGGGTATTTTCCCCGTCACCGTCTTCTGGAAGTGAGACTTCTTCCATATCTGATCCTTCCAACGGTTCCGATAACGAGTAGAATTCGCCATCCTTACTACTTGGTGGCTCTTGGGTTTCTTCTTCATGAGCACGCCGTTCCCTTCCTCTGTTTCCTCTGGAGCATTAGACCCTACCTCAGCCTCTTCACCTGCAGCCAGAATATGAAGCGCTGCAGATTCTGGTGTAGGTATATCTAAAGATACCTGCAGTGAACCATCCTGATCCCCACCACCGCCATTGCCAGTTCCATCAACAGCAGATTTAGAAGCTGTGATATTACTTTTCTGCAGCCCAATACCCGACTGAAATATTTGGGGTATCTTAAGGTGACCTATTGTGACATCTTTACTATGGCCAGTACTCCCAGAGTCTTGAGCACCCTGTATTTCTTTTTGTTTTGCAGCAAGCGCAGCGCGCGTGCCAACTACTCCTTCCCCCACAGGTCTAGTTTTCCCACCACGGGCCGCCTTAGGTGGCATAGCAGATCCCAGCAGGTTATGTTATGTTATTGCCACTAAAGCCCAATCAAAACACAATGACCGCAAAAAGATTCAGAAGTCGGTGGCCAAGTTTTTTTTTCCTCTCTTTATTTTCTCCCTCTACGCGATGTATATCTAATTCCAAAATTTCCATTAGATAACGCCCTACTGTTCATTGATAAGTAACATCAACAAAAAAGTCAGCTCGGAGAAGTTTTGCTGCCGCCGTGCTCTGATGCCAGCTTTTCTCATTCATGGAACTCTTCTGTTTCTATAGACTTTCTTGTATTGAGGATAGGTCAGGAGAAAGAACTTCTGGATATTAAGTGGCCCCTCTGTAGCTTAGCCCTTTCCAGGTTCTCCTTGAGGAGCAGAACATTGCACCTTAGTGTGGATAAAGTATGCCTTTGTTTAAGATATTAACTGAAATCCACACACATTGGTGTGCGAAGGTTGACACATAGATTTCTCAATATGCCAAATTGACTAGTCTTTTCAAGTTTATTTCTGTTTTCATGTTCCAGAGAGATTGTTTCGCCTCATCGTCTTGAGGAGTGCAGTTCTACTCTGTGGCATGCCTCCAGTACTGGTACATACAACTAAGGAACATGATTTAATCCCTTGCAAACGTTTGCAAACTTCTACACTTTCTAGTGCTCAAATGCCTTTTTACTCATCCCAGTCTCAGTGTTCTTAGACTTGAGGCTCCAGCGTCTTTGCCGAGTAACAGGCTGCTACCATGCTCTGCAACAGAACAGTGTCCATGTAGGGAGAGAGAGTTTCTCTGATTTCTTAACCCCTTTACTGCTAAGGCTATATTCCTTCTTTTATGTAATTTCCATTGAAATCAATGGAAAGTCCATGACGAGTTACCCTTGTCATTAGCGGCGAAGAGGTTAAGAAACAGATGATTGCTTTCCCCAATGCTGCTTCAGTCACAGAGATTTGAATGTGATGTTTCCAGGTTGAAGTGTTCCTAGGTTTGTCTTCTCTCATCCACTTCTTCTGTAATGTTGAGGCTGTCTACTTGGCGGTGAGGTTGCTTTATATTCACATTGCATAGGTTTGTTAAGAATGCTCAGGCACGGGGTACTGCATGATAAGGTTGTGTTGGGAGGGTGAAATTCCAACTCACTTGAGGCAGCACAACACACTCTAGAGCTGTTCAGGTGCTCAGAGACTGTATTTAGAGGACAATTTATTGATACGTTTTTTCTAACTCTGTAGGCAGGTGACATAGCACCAGAATGTTTGTGCCTCCCATGGTGGGACGCAGAGGAGCTCGTATTTACCCCTGAAAGCGGGGCCTCGTTTGCATGTCTAGGCTGGAACTGTTCTGTGGATTGTGGATAGTTTCTGCAATCCTCTTTTCAAAGAACTGTACATTCGACAACAGCCAAACTGCCTCAACCTGCTTCGCCATTCTTAAATGGCTAAGAAAAATCTTATGGCAGCTCCCGAAAGGGGCGCAGAGAACAGTAATACAGGCCTTAATTGGCTCAAGACTAGACTATGGGAATATCCTATATCTAGGAGCCAATAAAGATATCACGCATCAACTCCAGGTCATCCAAAATGCGTCAGCTAGGCTGCTGCTCCATCTCCCTGGGCGAACGAGTGTTGCTGAACACATTAGAAAACTGCACTGGCTCAAGATAGGCAATAGAGTCAAATTTAAAGCACTATGCTACATGTTCAGGATAAACGCAGGGGAAGCGCCTGCCTACTTATGTAAGCAGGCGCATAAATACATACCCTCCTGAAACCTCTGGTCACTGCATCAGGCAAAATTTGTTGTCCCTAGGTTCAAACGGGTACGATTGGGCAGACGATCTTCGCTTACCTGTCCCCGGTTCTGTGGAATTCACTCCCACTGAAACTACGTCTCGAACCAAGGTATGTCCAATACCGGAAAGGCATCAATGCATGGCTATTTAACCAATAAACTACACAAATTTCCACTACACCAGGTATTACTGGCATCCAAGGCGCCAGGAAACCCTCAGGGTAGCTCTTGCGCCATATAAATGTAATAAATAAATAAATAGATGTCTGTAGTGGGTTTAAAGTCCTGTTGTTTATGTCTCCTGGTGAATGCCCGTCTAGCGTGGTTGAGAGGACGAGTCTCGTAACTGGTCGCACACGAGTGCTGATGTCTAAATGCCAATGTGTCCGCACTCATTACTCCCCCTCTAGGTGCAGAGGTCTCAGGAGGGTGGAGCATGGTCTGTGCTCCTTACTGTTGACTCTACTTCTGGTGTGTTGCATGAAAGGGAAAGGGGGAGGGGGAGGGGGATTGTGTGTTTTTAATGAAACCTCCTCATGTTCTTCATTCCTCACCGCAGGTGTTCGTGAGCAAGGATGTGGCAAAGCACTTCGGGTTTCATTCTGCCCCGGAGGCGCTCAGAGGGCTGTACGGCCGCGTGAGAAAAGGGTAAGGAAGACCCACCCAGGCTGGAGGGTGGGCGACAGTCTGTGATGTTGGTGAACATGACTTGATTGGATATCTTTGCTGTTTCTGTAATCTCTATTTTTCTTACTTATGATATTGTTTTGGTGATTGAAGGGTGCAGAGCTCCTGTAATGAGTTTATTCAGTTTGTTATCCACAACTGGGAGCTCATAGGGAGACCTGGGATGAACTCCCGAGAATGACATTTCTCACAGTGATGGTATCAACACAAAGATTGTCCTGGAGCCAGCATCTTTACTTCTTTAGTTGGAATCCTGTTAGATGTTGTGTTTCTGAAGCAGCGTAGGTGCCTTCAACGTGTTTGTTTACAATATAGCATTTTCACTGAGAGGGAGTAGGGAGCGGGGTTGGGGCAAAAAGTGAAGGTTGTGTGTCCTTGGTTGACTCTCATACTTTGTAGAACTTTTGATTCGAAATAGGATAGAGAATTGAAAGGGAGCTCCTAGGTAAATAGCGCTTACCCTTCCTGAAATATGTGAATCAGCTATGTCGAAGTTAGTTTAAAATTTCTGTAAAAACAATTTGTTAGGTTTCGATTTTAACACTTTGTAAGTCTGTACCTGATCTTGTACCTGTAACAATTGTGGGGGTGCAAGGGGCCTGGCAAGGCCTACAGCGCTGCGTCGCTTGCGTAGGCAAAGTAATAGACACACACACTCTTGCTATACTGGTGTGGACAGGAAGTGCTGTGCCACCTCCGTCCCTTTATTTAAAGCCTTCTGGCCACGCCTGGCCAGAAGGTGATACATTTGTGGGTAGTGCTTCCGGGGCTCAGCCTGAGACCCTCGGAGCACTAGAGCGCTACATTCCTTCCCAACTTGGATTTTGAAAATAAACGAAATTAAACAGTTCAGCATGCAAAGTCTGCCAGTCTGTGGTTAGGCCTTGGATTGGGTCTAAGATTGTATTGCCACTTGCCTCTCAGAGGTGTCTGGTCTAGAGCGGGTCTTGGTGATGGCAGAGATGATTCTTCTGCGGTGTCTGGGGGCAGGCATGTGCTGGTTGTGGCTGTGTTCCCTTCTTCTTCCCTCGCTGCAGATGATTCATGGTCGGAGTTTTGTTCTCTCGGTGGTGGTATTTGTTTGAACCATGATATGCTTCGAGTCACTTCTTCCCCGTCTCGGCTGACTGTGATTGCTGTCCCTCTGGTCTCCTTGATGACCCAGGGTTCCGGTTCGAACGGTGTTTTGAACTTTCCTCCTGGCCTCCTTGTTCGGATTAACACAGTTTCTCCTGGGTTCAGGGTCCTTGTCTGGGCTCTCCTTTTGCAGCTGCTTTTTCATTGTTCCTCCTTCTCCGTTCTTGCGTGCCTGCTGGCGAATATGGTGCGGGGGCCCAATTGTCGGCCATAGGTAGCAAGTCTCTTCGTGGTCCAGCCAACATCAAGGTCCATGGTGATTGCATGGTGGTGCTGTGTGGTGTGCTCCTGTACTCTCTTAGGAAGGCTTGTAGTGTTTCTTCTGGGTCACTCCCTTCTACGGATGATATGCGCAGCACTTTGTTCACTGTCCTCATAAACCGTTCCACTTCGCCATTGGCCTGTGGCCATTGAGGAGTGATTCGGTGATGTTTTATTCCCAGATTCTGCAGAAACTCTTTGAACTCGCTCCCCTGGAATGGGGGTCCATTGTCCGTTTTAATGACAAGCGGAATGCCGAACAACGCGAATGCTTTGCTGAGAATTGGGCGAATGTTCGCAAAGCTGGTTGATGCTGCTGTTTCTACTATGGGGTACTTAGTGTAACTGTCAATTAGCACTACCGTGATCTTCCTATCCGGGAAACTCCCAAAGTCTAGACTTAGCCATGCCCATGGCGACGGGGCATGGTCTTCCGTGATCACTGGGGCAGGTACTTCAGGGCTACTGGTTATTTGGCATGCTCGGCACTCCCGTACGATGGTGTCAACGCTCTCTTCCAAGTTGGGGAACCATATTTTCTCCCGCATCCTCGCTTTCATCCTGCGGGTGCCTTGGTGTCCCTCGTGTGCTAGGGTGGTCGCCCTCTCTTGTAGTGTCTTGGGGATAACTACCCGAGCTCCTCTCAGTACCAGTCCGTTGTCAGCGCAGCTGAGGTCATTGTGGATTTTCCAGAATTGGTGCAGGCGTGTTTTGTCCGTCTCGTTCCACCCATTGACATCCTTCAGGAAATTTGCCCATGATCCTGAATGTATTGCTTCTTTTGCCCGTTGGATGACTGCATCACTGTCATAGTGGGAGATGATTGTGTCTGCGGTTAGAGCTCGGGGGCACGCTCCTGTTGATAACATATTGATGAATTCTTCGGTCTGGCTTTCTTGGTCCGCATTGTGGGGTCCTTCTGCGAAAGGGTGGCGTGACAGAAAATCTGCCGGGTTTTTCGCCCCAGGTCTATATACAAGGTCCATTTGATACTGTTGAACTTGGATAGCCCAGCGTTCAATTCTCGGTGGTGGGTGCGGTGCAGTGCCTCGGAATAGAGGGATTAACGGTTGGTGGTCCGTCACCATTCTGAATGGGTGACCAGATATGTAGAGGTGAAAATGGGCGCAGGCCCATTTTACGGCCAATGCTTCTCTTTCAATTTGTGAGTATGTCGCTGTCAAGGCTTTGCTTGCAAATGCCAGCGGGGCCCACACCCCGGTTCGGCTTCTTGTGACAGTAGGGCTCCCAGGCCCACTGGGCTGGCATCCACCAATATCTCTGTGGGTCTCGCAGTGTTGAAGTATGCCATTGTGGTGCTGTCTAGTAGTGCCTCCTTGATTTGGTGAAATGCTTTGTCCTCGGTGTCTGTCCACTTCCACGAACTTTCTTTCTTCGTCAGGCTTCTTAAGGGCTCTGCGATTGTGGCTAGATTGGGTATAAACCTTGCACAGTATTGTGCCATCCCTAAGAAACTCCTCACTTCGGACGCGGTTGTGGGTGCTGGAGCGTTCTCAATGGCGTGAGATTTGCGTGGGTCCACCTTAACACCGTCTGAGTCAAACACGTATCCAAAGAATTCTATTGATTTTCTGAAGAATTGGCATTTATCTTTGTGCAAGGTGACGCCATACTGTGCGAGTCTCTGCAGGGTGGCTTTTAGTCTTTGGTGGTGCTCTTCACTCGTTTTGGCGTGGATCAGGATGTTGTCGCTTACATTCAACACCCCTTCAAGTCCAGATAATATTTCTTTAATTGTATTTTGAAAGATCTCGGCTGCGGACGATATGACGAAATTCAGTCGCTTGTACCGTCTCAGCCCTAGGTGTGTTGAAAAGGTTTTTATGTAGCGGCTCTCCTCCGCCAGTCTCAGCTGATGATATCCTGCGTTAAGGTCCAGCTTAGAGAACCATTGGGCCCCATTTAAGTCTGTCAGGATGTCGTCTACTGTTGGAGTGAGGTGTCGCTCCCGTCGTATGGCTTTGTTCGGGATCCTCATATCTATGCAGATGCAGATCTTGCCTGGCTGGGTGGCTTCTCGGCTATTACCATCGGGGACACCCACGGTGTTGGCCCCGACACCTTCTCAATCACTCCCTGTGCTTCTAGTTGGTTTAGTTCTTTCTCTACTGCGGTGCGCAGGTGAAACGGTATCCTTCGGTGCCTCAGCGCCACTGGTTGTATGGCGGGGTCGATGTGTAGTTTGATCGGCGGTCGCTTGATGGTTCCAAGGCCCTCAAATAGCGTGGGGAACATTTGCAGGATGTCCTCAGTTTGGAGTGCTTTGACTGCGTTCGCAAACGCTATGAGGCGGAGATCTTCTGCCGTATTGCTTTCCACGAGTAGGTCTGCCTCTTTGTCTATGACATGGAAGGTCGTCATTACTTCATTGTCTTCCGCTTTAACTTGAACTACCATTTTCCCTCGCAGCGGGAGGGGTTCTTGGCTCCCGTAGGTCAGTATTCGTGCTTTTGAGGGGACCAGCTTGGGTCTCGGCTTCAGTGCTTTATAGTGTTGGATGCCCATGACGTTCACGGTGGCTCCCGTGTCGACGACGCCGGTCACTGGTGACCCGTCGATGTGTATTTGGCATTTTGGCTGGGGCCTTCGCCGTCTCTTTAGTTCACTTACGAATGATACGTAGTAACATTCATCTTCGTCCTCTGTGGATGATTCGTCAAATTGCGCTTGCCTCGGCGACTTGCCTGACCGGGACGACGCTGCGCCATCTAGTGATAACTGCCTCACAGCTCCGGTGATTGATTTTCTTCCTGACGTGCCTCTTCCCCGGGAACCACCTCTGCATACGCTTGCGAAATGGTTGGGTATTCCGCATTTCGAGCATGTCTTGCCTCGTGCAGGGCAGCCATCTTGGTTGTGTTCCTCCCTGCCACAGTATCCGCATGGTGTTCAGCGCGGCGTCCTGGTCGGCCATCTTCCTCTGCTTCCCCGACTGGTGCCGCGGACTGCGTCTACTCTTTCTGTCTTCACAGTGGGTCCCGCTTCTGCCTGTGGATTCAAGGCTGCTTCCATCGCGGTCGCACGTGCATCTGACAACTCGTGGGACCTGGCGAGAATTAGTATTTCTTCGAGTGTTAAGCGCGGTTGCCTTAGAATCAGCGTCCTCAGGTGCTTGTTGCGACAACCTTGGATGAGCTGCGCGGTTACTTCCTTCTTTTCGTCATCATCTGTGCACGTGCTTATGAGGTCCCTCAGGCGCGCATGAAATGCGTCCATTGTTTCTCCTTCCCTCTGTTTGGACTGGCGGAATTTGAAGCGTTCATAGTGCGGGTTTAATTGGGGGTCAAAATGTGCGTTCAGCGCATTAACTGCTGCGTCGTAGTCGGTGTCGGCCCCCGTATCTGGCAGGTGTTTGAATAGCTTGTATAGCTCTGTGCCTCCAAAATGAAGTAACGGGGATCTTTTTACTTCGTTGTCCTTCTCCCTCGTGGCAGTGAAGTAGTTGTTTAGCTGTCCTAGCCACACGGCCCATCTGGGCGCTGCTGTGCCTGGGTCTATTAGTTCACTGAAAGGTGGTAATGCTTGGATTTGGGAGCGGACTGACGGTGCTGGTGGTTGCGTCCCGGGGGCTGTTGCCTGTGCTTGGGGTCCTGCTCGCTGTGCCGGGTCGGCTACTTGCTGCGCTCCACCTGTTGCTCCCCCTGTGTTTGTAGACATTCTGATGTTGGGCGGGGGTTTGGCGCTCTTTTACTGGATGTCTCTCCTTGCCTCGCAGGTTGTGTTTGCCTATGCTTGTTGAGGCAGGTACGTTTGGCACTGGTGTTTGGTGTCTCTAGGTTGACTTTGTGTGTCTCCTTCCGTTTGCACGCGCTTGTGCTTGTTTCTTATTTCCTCTCGTGTGGCGTGGCGTGCAGCCTCATTAGCGGGAGATATCTTCTCCTCTTTCCGGCGGGGTACTTGCGTGCGCTCGGGGCCTCGCGCTTGTTTGGTTCGAGGCGCCTCTCCTGTCTCGCGCTCTCCCAGGGTCTCTTTTCACTCGCGTTGGCGCCTCACCTTCTGCGCATGCGCGCACTGCCGGGCCTGCTGCCGGGTCGCTCTTCTCGGCGCGCTTCCTCGCTTGGGCCGTCCTGCCGCTGCCGTCGCCGGTGCCACACGCAGCTCCTTGCATCTGCTGCTTACCGGTAGGTGGATTCTTGCCTTGGGTGGCTGGCTTTGTTTTCGTCGTCGTCTCCGCTCCGCTCCGGTGCTGCGGCCGGAGTGTTCGGGCAGTTATTGATCGGGCAGGTAGCGCTGCTGGCTGGCGCTGCTCGATTTAGGCAGATCCCACCCTCGTCGCCAGTGTGGGGGTGCAAGGGGCCTGGCAAGGCCTACAGCGCTGCGTCGCTTGCATAGGCAAAGTAATAGACACACACTCTTGCTATACTGGTGTGGACAGGAAGTGCCGTGCCACCTCCGTCCCTTTATTTAAAGCCTTCTGGCCACGCCTGGCCAGAAGGTGATACATTTGTGGGTAGTGCTTCCGGGGCTCAGCCTGAGACCCTCGGTGCACTAGAGCGCTACAACAATGTCTCCAGCATGGCTTTTCCAGGTGTCACATACAATCCTCCTTTCCCCCTCGCTGTACTGGTCTGGCTTCCATCTGACATTTAAGAAGCCAGCAAAGAGTGGCTTTGTGCAAACTTAACAGCATGAGAAAGCTTGCAGAAATTAATTGACATATTCAGACAAAAATCTTTTGCCAAAGCAATAAAACCCTTCAAAATCACTCGCAGAGAAAATTCAGTTTTTGGTCCGTCTGTAAAGGAACACTTTTGAACTGAATTGTGTCGATAATTCATGCATTTGTTTTGTGTGATCAGAGCCTACCTAATCTGTGCCTGGGCGGAGAAAGGAGCTGATGCCCTTGGTCCAGAAGGAACATTAATTCACGCCGACGCCTTCCCCCCTGATGTTATTGTGGACACACTAGGAGCCGGTGATACCTTTAATGCATCTGTGATATTCGCCCTCTCTACAGGTATGTAGCTCTCAATGTCTCTGAACGGCTTTGTTTCACCCTGTCTGCCCAGCCCGTCCCTCATTGTTGTAGGAAACCTGACTTTGAGAAACCTATTCCTAGTCTCTACTGAGCTACCTGCCTGAACCCCTCAATTCGAGAGGAGATGGAATCTGGGGGCTAAGTTGCTAACCCTGGGTCTCAGAGCCTTGCATTCTAAGCCCCGGTTTTGACGTTTGAACATAAAAAAAATAGAAATTTGCTCTACCTCTCTGTGCCCAAAATGTAAGCAATTATAGTGCTAAGTAAAACCTTTACAAGTCTGCTTTCTCTGGCCTCCTTAAGCAACATAACAATCAGTTGCAATAGAGGCCAGACCTTCCCTTCCTCTATCATTTTAAACAATACACCCTTTATGAATGTGTGGTGAGGCTTTGAATAAGCTGTAGTTGTTATCTCTTGTGCCAGTTTCTTCTAGTAGATATCACCTTGGCAAGTGATGGAACATCAACATTTGCACCATTTTCCTTTTCTCAGCCTCATCCAGTAGCATCCCATACAATGGTGGTTTGGGGGTCTTGATGTTGTGCTTCTGTAGTGCATTTCATACTTCTCCCTGTGTTGCTTTTAGGTAAGAGTGTTCAGGAAGCACTGACCTTCGGCTGCCAGATTGCAGGCAAGAAGTGTGGGATCCAAGGATATGATGGGATTGTGTGACCTCAGCATCTCCTCTCTAAAAAGTCAAAAGAATAGACCTGGACTTCATGCCTTGGGGAAGAAGTGGCCATCAAACTGCTGTGCTCCGTGTAGGTCATATGTGAACCTGGTAGCGGGGAAAACTGCTGGACATCAAAGTCCGTCAAGAGAAACACAGCATCTGTCCAGAGTGTCGGGCATTCGTTAAAATAGATCGCCCACCTCGGGGACACTCTAACACACTTGTATATCTTGAGAGACCATGGATGGTAGTGTCTCTGTGCTGCAACATTTGCCAAATCTGTGACATGTTAGCACTGGCTCCAGGTCCTTTTTGTGTGCATCCCTTTCAGGGAGCAACACAATACAGTACAATACCATTGATGTGTTAGGAAATACACAATTACGTGCAGGGTTTTGTTTGTATAAATGAACAGCTGCGTCACATACAAGGAACTCTTTTCCTCTATTGTCTTACTCTGTATGACCTCACAAAGCCAAACTAAATGTAAAAATAAAAGTAAAAAACTTTATATGTTTGTCACGTTCCTGCTAATTTCCTCTCGGTTACCTTCAGGCTTCCAGCTGTTCAACATCTTCCAGTGCTTCTTGGGTGCTCGTTGGTCAGTGGGCTATTCTGTTCCCCAATAGATTTCCCAAAAGGAATACATCCTTTTCATTGGTCCAGATTGTTTTTTTTTCTTTTGTAATATATATATATATTTTTAATAACTCTTTTTATTGAAAGAAGCATCAGTAAAATCACATTACAGAGGGTCAAATAAAGCAGCCGAGCACACATCAGGGGGCAACAGATTAAACAACGCTCATAATTGTATGGGAACTTCAAGGAGAGGGGCGTCATCCAGAGCGGCATTCAGGGGTGGTGTACAAATTTCCCCTCTGTAACTATTCCAAGGCCCCCAAACCAATGACCACTTTCGAGGGCATCCCCTTGCAAGATATGCAGTTTTCTCCCTGAACATGCACCAGTCCAAATTGTTTTCCCACACTTCTAGGGTGGGAGGTTGCCCAGCTCCCCACAATCGGGCTATATTTCGTTTGGCAATCATGAATCCCAAAGTAGCCCATTGCGTCTGTGAGGTATTCAAATCAGTAGGCTCCCAGATGTTAAGTAAGCACCTATTCGCCTCCAGTGCAAGGGAGACCCCAACGACTTTATGTATGGTATCATGTATATTGAACCACTTTGTAGTGATGTGTTCACACTCCTAGATATGTATAAAGGTGCCCACATGACCACATTGTCGTTTGCGTAGCCCCCTGTCTGAGAGTCCCATATGCACCAACTGAGGTCCCGTGAGGTAAATCCTGTGGAGAATTTTAAGTTGAACTAGTCGCAGGCGGGCCGGAATTGCGACTTCCCTAGGGGAGGACACTGCTGTCTGCCAATCTTCCTCATCCAGCTCTATTCCGTCCTGCATCCATTTGTCTCTTAGCACCTCAAGGGGGTCAGGTCTGTGATTGATCAGTTTTTTATATATCAAGGAGATCGTTTTGTCAGGAAGGTGTCCGTCCAGTATCCTATCTTCCAGAGGGGAAGCCTCTGGGGGCTCTGTCCCCTCGGGGAGTGCAGAGAGAAGGGAGAGACAAATCTGCCCATAACGGAAGTATTCAGACTTCACCAGATTATATTCTACCTGCATGTCCTCAAATGATTTAATTCTCCCCTTCCCCCAAATATCCTTGATCGTGGAGATTCCTATGAGATCCTATTTATCCAAGCCTTTAGTCTTCCAGAGCGTGCCCAACTGCTCCGAGTCCCACAGCGGGGTGGCCATGGTCAGCTTATTTTTCCAGCCCAGTGAACCCGTGGCCACATGCCAGACCTTGACCGAGTGCTTAGTCGGCCCCATCAATGCCAGTCTATTAGGTCGAGATTATAGGGCTCTGCTAGATCTACCCCCTGGGAGAAGCCATTTATCCATAGCATATCCAGTGTCATCAACCCGCCATACGTGCCATGGTTAATCGCTGCCAGCTGGGACGCCCAGTAATAGCTCTTGATATCTAGGCGGGAAATGCCTCCGTCATACCAGGAAAGTGTTAACTTGTGTAAAGCAATGCGGGCCTACCTTCCCACAACAGACTCCGCTGTAAGCTCTCGATCTCACACAAGTATCTAGATGGTACCACATCCAAGGAGTTCTGCAGGGCATAGAGAAAACGGGGAAGGGCCATCATTTTAAAGAGGGCTGCCCTTCCCAACAATGAAAGAGGAAGCTTCTTTCAATTGGAAACATCACTCTTGAGTCTTTGGAGAGGGGGTAGAATGTTTCGGGTATACCTAAGTGAGGGATCCAGTGAAACAAAGACTCCCAAATATTTGAATCCTTCTGTTCTAAACTGTATAGGACAGTTTCGCGGAGGGACAGGGGGGTCTCCCTTCAATACAAACAACAAGGATTTCTCACAGTTGATGGAAAGCCCAGAGTTTCTCCCAAAGGAAGCCAGCACATCAAAGATCCCGATAAGGGACTTACGAGAAGAGGTCAGATAAAGTAGTATATCATCTGCATACAAAGATATGCGGTCCTCCCATTCAGGGGTCCACCGCAGACCTCTGATCGAAGGCTCCCAACGTATCCAAACAGCCAGAGGCTCCAAAGCCAAAGAAAAAAGAAGGGGGGACAAAGGGCTACCCTGGCGGGTACAGGGCCGGACTGGGAACCACAACCGGCCCTGGCAAAGTGCTCGGCTGGCCCCCCTCCCCACGCGGAGGGGGGGAAGGGTGGGGGGGGGGCGAGCACTTTGCAGGGGCCAGTTTTCGGCCGATTTTGTTACAGGCTGTTTTTGCAGCTGTGCTGCAAAAACAGCCTGTAACAAAAACAGCCCCCAGGGGCCCAAAACCGGCCCCCACCCGTCCGGCGCTCTGGGGTATTGCCCCGTGCCCTCTATGGCCAGGCCGGGCCTGGGCGGGTACCCCGTCCCAGCAAGAAGGGAGCTGAAGCTCTATTATTCACTACTACTTGAGCTAGCGGCTCCGAGTACGGCATACGTACCCATCCGATAAACTCGGGGCTGAACCCAAACTTTGCCAAAACTGCCCACAAATAAGGCCATTCAATTGTGTCAAATGCCATTGTTGAGTCGAGTGACGCAATTTAGCTGGCTACTGTAGAGTGTGAGCTCTAGCTAATACCCCATGCAGTCAACGCAGATTTAGGGCGGTGTTCCTATGGGGCATAAAGCCCGACTGATCGGGGTGCACCAGATCGCTGATGACTTTTACCAGTCTTTTTGCCAGGAGCTTGGCCAAAATCTTCGGCTCGGCGTTTAGGAGAGAAATAGACCTGTAGGAGGCACAGTTTGTTTTGATCTTGCCCTCCTTCTGGATCACGACTATCGAAGCAATTCTCTGATCTCTAGGGAGAATCCCTGCGTCCCTGGATTCCAAAAACATTTCCTTCAAATAAGGCGCGAGTTTATCCGGTTTAAGTTTATAAAGTTCAATGGGGAGCCCATTGGGGCCCAGTGCCTTACCGGAGTTTAATGAGCTGATGGCCAGGGCAATCTCGTCTGCTGTCAGCGCACTGTCGGTCATTGAGGGAAAGGCACGGGAGTTGTATGTCACGGAGCAATAGATAGATGGGAGTCCGCTTCCGAGCAGGAAGAGACCGATGTATAAACCGCCTGGAAGTGGTCAGCGAATGTATCTACTGTATCCTGCGGATCAGTGAGTCGTGTCCCCTCCTTCGTTAGGAGCTCCGATACCAGTCGGCAAGCCCAGCCTCTCTTATCCAGCCATGCAATAGCTTCCCTGCCTTGTCCCCCAGCACGTAAAGTCTAACCTGTTGCTCCCTACCAAGAGCCTTAGCCCTATCGGTGACCAACGCCTTATAATCGTGCTACTTCAGGCTCAACTGGTGAACTTTAGCCCGCGTCACTCCCTGCTCCAATTCCCCTTCAAGTCTACAGATTTCATTTTTCAACTTCACCACTCCCCTCTGTTTCTCCTTCTTAGAACCCACTATCACAGACAGGGCGTGGCCCCTGATAACTGCCTTAAAGGCCTCCCATAAGGACCCAGGCGGAGACACGGATCCCACATTATTGGCAAAGTAGTCATCTAGTTTAGCAAGGAGGTCTTTGCAGGTCTTGGGATTACGCAAATACCATGGATTTATTGGAGCCACCCTTCCCGCCGTGCCCGGGTTATGACTATGTGAATCCAAAGTGGAGAATGGTCTGATATGCCTCTAGCTAAGTGCGTAACTTCCGTTATATTTGAAGCTTGTGCAGCAGGGACCAAACAGTAGTCCAGTCGTGAGAGACTATTGTGTGCCCCAACATGGGAAGTGTATTGTTTTTGATCTGGGTGGAGTAACCTCCAACTATCAACTAGGCCCATTAGGTCTATAAAGTCTGGAAGCCACTGCATTGCCCTCCCCGTTTCCCGTGGGAGATACCTGTCCACCATACCAGAGACGACTGCATTAATGTCGCCCCCTAAAAGTAAAAGTCCCTCAGGAAGCGAAAGTAGGACCCTCCCCAAATCTGCTAGCTTTGTGCCTTGTAACCCCGGCGGAACATAAACAGATAGGATGGTTATATACTGACCCTCCCACATGCCCGTAACTCCGATATACCTGCCCCTCCTATCCTCCCATGTGGAGGTCACTGCCAGTGGAAATGCTTTACGAATCAAAATACCCACACCCCTGGAGCCTGACGTGAACCGAGTTTGCGCGATTAATTTGTACCCCATTCTGTGCAGAGCATTGCATGAGTTTCCAATGAGATGTGTCTCTTGAAGCAGGACCACATCCGGTGCCTTCCTTTCAAGGAATTGAAGAACTACACTTCGTTTAATTTTGTCCCCCAACCCGTTAACGTTCCAACTCAATACTTTTATTTCTCTACCCCTCGTCGTCTACCTGGTACTGCCAGTGCACCCCCGTATTTCGTCTATTGAAACAGAATTCTGTGCTGATGCGACAAACAAACCAACCATCATAAAAACCAAACCTCCCCCCCCCCCACACCCCACTGCCCTGCCCGTTGGGCTCTAAACTGCCCATTGAAAAATGCAGAGTTCCTTTCGCCCCTAACGATTCAAAGAAAGAAAAAAAGGGGAGGGTTCGGTCTCACCGCCCCCGTCCCAGACCCCTTCTAAACTAATAAGTCCCCCCGCATCATCTACCAGGCTGGAAGTCTTAATATCAAGTGATTTAACCTTCTCATTGACTTTGGTAAGGTCTGCTCTTATGAGGTTAACTTCCATGGAAACTGTGTCCAGCTTGGCATCTAGCGTCACCATTTGCGGTCCCAGGGAGGATTTGACACCGTCTATGGCAGCCATGATGTCATGCAGCGTGACTCCCCCCCCACCCCCCGGATCCGGGGACCCCTCAGCAGTGACAGTGGAAGACCCTGGGCCGGCCGGTGAACCCTTCGGTAAAGTATAACGGTCCAGCTTGTTAGATTGTACCGACTTTGGTGCCCTCGTTCCCCAGGAGGAGTGCTTCTCCCCCTCCTGCTTGGACCCAATTTTCGTATTGGTATGCACTGGATAGTCTGGTCACTCCGTGCCAGAAAGTTCGATACTCCAGGGTATTAGGCACAATCCTCACCTCAGAAGGATATCTCGTGTAAGTTTTACACCAGGGGGGGGGGGGCCTCCGCGCACTCCGCTGCCCAGTTGCAGTCAAATGCCACCAGCACCGATACACTCCCCACCATCGGCGCTCCTCAGGGCCTGTTATTTCACAGCGCTGGATGTGCCACCGCTCTTCTTGCCGCACCCCAGCCGGGCAACTCTCTCCTCCTGCTTGCCTATTTAGAGCTGAGTCTACTCCAACTCATGGGCAAGGAGACCGAAATCTCAGAATTCACCAGGATGACCCACCAGCATGCCGGGTCCCTCACCCATCGCCGCTGGCATCAAAGCACCGATGGAAAGCTCAGGGTGGGTCTGTGGGGGGACACGGTGGACCCCCAATCCACACTCACCCCCGTTACAGCCAGGATAATGTCTGCCTGCCTTTGCCGATCTCCGGAGCCCCACCAGACCCAGGGACCCCCAACCACTCACTTTGTTTTGCGGGGGGGGAGAAAGGGGGTCCCGCAGTCACTGTCTCCGAGGCTTCCCTACAGGCGGACCCGGACGGCGACCTCCGGTTCGGGCCGCCGTTGTTGTTCGACTTGGGAGCGGCCGGAGCACCTACTCCAGCCCCCGGCTTTGTCTCCTCCACAGGCCCAGATTTGAAGCGGGCGTAACTCCAGCTTCCAGTGTCCCCGGGACTCTGGAGTCAGTCCCAAGTGCTCCACGTGACCTCCGGTCGCGACTGCGGGCTCGGGGGACAGGATGAACTGCAGGATAGTGGGGCCGGCAGACGGACTCGTCAGAGCCGAGGGTCTACGCGGCCATCTTTGTCAGGCACGTAGCTCCTCCCCTTCTTTTGTAATATTGTTAGGAATCTTTGTGATACAATGTGACATGTTCAGAAGCTTCCGTAGTGCATGAGGTAAGACTCAATTTATTAGTTGTTACTTATCTTTAGGAGAAAGCAGAAACCTAGTAGATAAATATGTTGTGCAGATGACTCAAACAACTACTAACTACAGCTAGGTAGAACAACTCTCAGCTCCCACACTATCCCTTAATCATACATTTGCTGCAGACCCTAAAGAGTGCCAGCCGCTTTTTGATACTTCTTCATAGTAGACACACATAAAGGTATAAGTGTAGCGGTACCCCCAAAAGAAAGAGGCCATTCAAAATGTCTGAAGTACTTGTGTGTTTTTATTTTAATTCCAGAACACTTTTATTTTCTCTTTGTTTTTCACTTGAAACAATACAGTCTTGGCCACCACGTTTCGCTCAAAAAATGAACTTCTTCAGGGCTGCAATACAATGCATAAAACATATGTATAATGATCATAAATGCATAAATATACACATAATACAGAAAAATGTAATTTCTATAGAACCCGCATTCCAACAATATCCCACATTAACAACTGTGCACATTTAAAATCAGATTAAAAACGATTCTTTTCAAATAGTGGCCTGTCATGCCGGTAATTTAATGTAAATGTTAAAGTAACATTTGTTTATATGGGATAATGTTGGGATGTGGGTTACATAGATATGGCATTTTTTTGCATTATGTGTATATTTATGTTATTTATGATCATTATACACATGGGTTGTTCATTGTATTGCATCCCTGAAGAAGTACATTTTTTGAATGGAGCACATTGGCTGAGGCTATATTGTTTCAAATGAAAAACAAAGAGAAAGTAAAAGTTTTTGGGAAGTAAAACAAGACACAAGAACTTCAGACATTTTGACTGGATCCATTATTTTGGGTGTACCTGCATACTTTTAACTTTGTGTTGTACAGATGAGTTTCCTGTGTGAAGTCCAGATGGTGTGGATGTCTCACAGAGGCATGGTCCTTTGGAAGGTAGTTTTAAGGCTGTATTTTGGTTGGACAAAAAGTGTCATTTTTCAAAGACAGACTGACTGATGCATGGTACAAGGAAGTTGAAGGGACAAGCTGATGTTGTAAAATGTTAATTTCACAAAGATACATGCAGCACAGAAGCAGTGCAGGACACTCCACCTTCAGGCAAGTCATCAGCTGCTAACCACCTTCCTATAGAACTTTAATTCCACCACATCACAATTGTCATCATCTCATTCATTCTGTTTGTATGCTTACTTCGAGAAGTCACAGCACACCATCTTCCAGTAATCCCTCCACAACATTTCTCTACAAAGACCACCCTTCCTTAAATATACATTACGAATTCTGCAGCAACATATGGAATTAAGAGTGAAAAATAAACCCTCTTGCACAGCAAGCCAGTCAACCTGTTTGTCACTTAATCAAATGTTCTTATTCGTGGTAGCATGGCAGACTTTCTTTAGTGGACTGCAACGACTTGTCTCCTGTGCTCCTTACTACTGACACTATAAACTCTTACTAGGAGGTTTAACTGGCTGTGATTTTGGAACTGCAGGCCTCTCTCGTAGACTTTTCTGAATTGCCGCCGGCATCCCATATGAACTCCATCCCTTAGTTACAACGTCTTGGACATGCACAAACGCGATCTTAAAGAGAGCTCCATAAAACTCATACAAAGTGAGACCGGCTCAGTACTGTTTGCAGCTCCAAGGTTAGCAAAAGTTCCCTACCTGTGGAAAGATAGAAGACTTTCCTTCTGTATCAGATGTGTTTATTTTAATATCTGTGCAGTGAAAACACCTACCATTGATTAAAGGTAAAACCAGGAAACGAGCCTTCTCTAGCTATGTACCCAGGATCTGGAATTACATACTGGTATCCATCAGGACTGCCACAAACCTGCTCTAATTTAGGAAACCGGTGAAGACACCCTCTCTTTGAAGAGTAATACCTCCTTAAAGAGCACTACAAAGTAAAAGTCAACTTTACCCTCCGACTCCAGCTCCCTCCCCTCCACCCAATTACTTGTTGCACGTATCTTTGCCTTTGACTCTGTTCACTCTGTTATTTTTCAGCTGGGGTTGGAGAAATAAATATACAAATACTACATACACACACATATATATATATATATATACTAGCAGCCCGCCCCAGCGTTGCCTGGGGAAGAAGGGGGCTGGGGGCAGCATTTCAGGCTTGCGTGCACTCCCGCCCCGGCCCCCGCCCGCCACGACATTGTCTGTGTCCCGGACAATGTCGTGGCAGGCGGGGGCCGGGGTGGGAGTGCACGCAAGGCCGAAATGCTGCCCCCAGAGCCTGAGTCTTACCTCAGCCGCATTTGTTCAGGGCCAACCTCCCGTACCGGCCCCCTCCCGCCCGACATTTCCCGTGTCCCAGAGCCTTACCTGAGCCGCCGCTCCTCCCCGCGCTCCTCACTTCTCCGCCGCTCCTTCTCGTCATCACGTACGTTGTGGCTAGCGCAGCGTCGCGGCCTGCGCTACTTTCAGGGCACTACTTTTTTTTTAAGTTATTTTTTAAATTTACGTTTTTTTTAAATTTTCTATAGTCTATGTCCATCTGCACACCCTGAGGATTACAACAATGTATTGGGTGTGTGGACTGGCGCTGTGGTTCATGAGTTTACCTTGCCAAAAGGTTTGTGTTCTCTCTTTATAATAGTAGTATATATATATATATATATGTGAACAAGGCTCCTCGGAGCCGAAACGTCATGCGTTGTGCCTGCTCAAAATAAATAGATTGCACAAAATTGGACCGTGTCTGCGTCTCTCTAAGGTGTGGGAGAACGCCGCACCTGTGTGGAAACTCGAACGTGGATTTCGTGGATATATATATATATATATATATATATATATATATATAGTATATATATATAGTATATATATATATATATATATATATATATCGTGGCTCATTTGCTTAACAGTGTGATTTACTGCAGCAACAACACTACGAGTTTCAGAACTCCTGGCTCCTTGGTCACGAGTAAAGGGACCGTTGTTCCATTCTCACTTAAATGAAATTTACACCACGTGATTATTAGACAGTGAAAAAAGACAAAATGACTGTTTTTTTAAGACAAGCATATGACTGATTAGCCAATGCATTATACTTAATGAAATGTTTTCGAATATGAACTGCTTAGACCTGCCCCCTCATGATAAAATGGAATAGCAAATGCATCACCCGTGATCTCGGGGATATTCAAAGAAATCCAACTTTATCGACAATTTCATGCCCATGTCGAACAGCCAACTCTCAGTATGTTTCGTCATATTGTCGCCCTTATAGCTATCCCTATATTGTTTTAACAATTCAGCCCCAGTGAGGAATGGCTGCAGCCAATTCCCACTAAGGATAATTTCTAATTTGTCACGGAATAAAGAGCTGAAAGAGAAAGTGTTTCTCATCTTTTTAGGGGATTTAGGCTGGTGAGACGGGGTGGGGGCAGGAATAACTGCTGCAGGACAAACCTGACACGTGAGCGGCAGCTGGCCACCCTAGACCACGGGAAGGGGGCATTTTGGTTGCTGGTCAGTTGTCCACAGTGCCCCTGTCCGGCCCCGAGTATGTGTGTTCTGCTGCAGTGCTCCAGTGCGGCGGTTCCACAAATCGGATGTGAAGTGTCTCAAACATATGGCTGGTGGAGGGTTATTGCAGCAGCATCCAGCGGCATCGTGCACTCTGGATGTAAGGCGGACAGGCAGCTTTCGATACCGCTAGCATAGCTTTGCTCAGATGCCAGCCTCGAAGAACACGCCAGAGGTCTTCGAATGACCAAGAACCAGCTGTTGACACGAGCACCAACAACCAGCTGTGGACACGAGCACCAACAACCAGCGGTGTCGCACACACGCTCCCCTCATAAGTCATAACCCTATGAGAGAGGGAGTCATCGGCTCATTCATATAGTGGGGTGTTGTACCATCAGCATATACATTAAGATGATAAATGAATACTCGAAGAGGTGCTTAGCTCGGTCATCAGAAACAAAAGTAATTGGATTAATTGTATTTAGAGTCATTCGCTAAGAAAGCATTCAATTCGCAAGTGCTGTACCATTAATTTACTTCCAGTACCTGTACGAAAACAAATGTTCAGAGTGTTCTGGTTTTAGCCAGTAGATGGCCGTCTAGTTCCACATAAATATCAGAAGCAGACAGGGTTTGCCTGTTAATTCAGCTCTTTTAGTAAACTGCGAGAAAGGGCAGCAATTGTCGCTTTTAATGTACACGTGCAAGAACCTTAGACAAGGCAATAAGATAGGACGAAATCAGGAAAGAGGCCAGAAGATGAGTGACGCTGCATTACTGGTACGTGCGTTGGTAACAGTGTTCTCGGTGTGTACAATCAAGACTCTAGTCTAACAGCTAGCTTTGTGTGCTCCTGTGCACACGGAATGAATGCATCGTCCCTGTGCGCCTCAATCCCTGTTCCCTATGTAACACAGGAAAAAAGGCTGAAAGTCCGATTCACTCGTCCAGCGCCCGCTCTCTCCCCTCCGCCCGCTCTCTCCCCTCCGCCCTCCCTGGAAAGCAGAGACAAAACCAAACTCGGGCGAACAGCAGGCCGTGAAGTGCTTGGCTTGCCTGGGACCGGGTACGGAGCGCAAACCTGCCAACAGTCTTTGGACATTTCCCGTTTTAAAACCTGTAACGCAAGATGAACTTACTACGACATGAAGCCCTAATCAATAACCATGTCCGCCCGGTCCGCTGCTCCTCACCGGCCGCTTGCCACCGCCCCTCCCCCGCGCCATGTACTGAAGTCAGCACGCAGGTCACGGCCGGCGCTTCTTCAACACATTTTTTTACTTAATATAGCCTATGTCCATCTGCACACCCTGAGGATTACAAAGATGTATTGGGTGTGTGGATTGGCGCTGTGGTTCCCGAGTTTACCTGGCCAAAAGGTGCAAGTTCTCTCTTTATAATAGTAGTATAGATATATATATATATTTTAGGGGACATGTGTTGGACCCAGGAGTGAGATGCACTCCTTTGACCCCATCGTGACCTGCACAGCTGCTAGGTTTAGGCCCTTCATTTCAGTCTCACAGTTGCCCAGCAAGTAGTGGGCAGCTGCCACGTTTAGGTTTGCGCCAAGTGCGCCCCCGTGACTGTTGCCGCATTGACAACATGCCCTGACTTTGGACAGAGGGCATTTGAGCCCCTTAGAGATGGCCAGTTGGCCCTGGGGACTATTAGGTTTATACAGCTAGTGAGTTATATAGGTGCTAGGAAATGTGCTGTTCATAGTATGTGTTATGCACCTTGATTTATGCTTATAGATGTGCTTTTAATGCTTGTTAGGTTTTACCTACTGTCTTTAGATTTTATTGTGATTCTCTATTGTGGTCTAGGTTTGATATATTCCCTGTTTCAGGTTATGTTATTACGTTTATTTTCTAATGCCAGGTATGTTTAGGAGATTGGTCTACGGCATTCAGATTTATGAAGTTGGCGCAGAATAGAGTTCTCGCCTCATGTGATACAGTGCCTGTTAGAATTTAGGTTACAGGTTGACGCTGATGTGTGTGCCGGTGATTACTGGTCGTGTTATGAGAGTATGATGTGTTCTTTTTATTATTCTTTACCAAGTGCTACTCCTGACAGTGGCCCAAGCGGCCCTGTCATGTGTAAATAATTCCCTGTAAATATTGCCCGTGCCAGTTGGCACAGTGTATATTGTGTGATTAGCATCTAAGGTGTTAATAATACAAAGGCTATTTTAATATATAAGCTTGTGTGGAGTTCCTTTTGTGGTGTGCCTAGTATGTTGTTACTGTGCGTGTATAAGCCTGACTGCTCGTGCCAAGCTACCAATGGGGTGAGCAGGGGTTATCTTTGGCGTGTAACTCCCTTTCCCTGACTAGAGTGGTGGTCTCTGCCTGGCTTTGGCGCAAGCCTTAGCCAGCCAGAGATCCCCATTTCTAACAGTGCAACAGTGCTTGTTTTTATGACTGCGCAGGGGAAAGCTAAAGTCCCACATTCAGTCTGGACGCATGACAGTAGGGCTTTTGGTAGATGCATGTATTGCAAAACCCACCAAGAGTAATACCTCTCCCCCTGTCGGTCCCTGATTGTGATGTTTGACGTACTGCGCACTTTTGGTGGGTACTCGGCCTAGTCATCAACTGGTCTAAGTCCTACCGCTATGTGCTTAGCGGAGACACTCCACGCCTCCCTAGGGGCTGTGCGATACAGGTCTCGCAGCAGGGATTCAAGTACCTGGGTATCTACATATCAACGGATGCCCGGGCACGATACGCCAACAACTTGCTTCCCCCTCTTGCGCGCCTCAGGTGCAATGTGGAGGGCTGGAAAAGATTGCTGCTGTCTCGGTTAGGCCGCGCGGCATTGTTCAAGATGATGTCCCTGCCGAGATTCTTATACGCGCTCCAGAATACGCAGGACCCCGTCCCTTCCAAGTACTTCAAGGAAGTTGAAGGTCTACAGCGGACCCTCTTGTGGGAAGACAGGCCGCGTATAGCTGTAGTTAAACTGACTATTCCATGGTACGATGGCGGTATTGCTCTGCCTGACATCCGCCGGTACTACTGGGCCTCCCAACTGGCTGCTCTTAATCATAGCTTTTATGGACCGGCGGAGAGTCCGGGATACGCAATGGATCGCTGGCTCATGAATGACGGGATGTACTACAGAGCGTTGTACTCTAGATCTCTGGACGAAAAATGGACCGGTCCCACTAAGACCGCTGTGCATATATGGAGGGCCATTACGAAAGCACTGGGGTGGAAGGGTAGGCTCACTATGGCCACTCCCCTCTATGACTCCGACTTGCTGGGTAGGTTGTGGCACTCGAAGGGGTTTGACCGGTGGGACCTCATTGGCATTTCCAAGGTGGCTGATGTGATGGCCAGGGGAGAAATTAAGTCTTTTGAGACTCTGCAGACTGAATTCCAACTGGGTGCCACAGAATACTTTAGGTACGCACAGTTGAGGCATGCCCTTATGTCTACCCTGCCTGTTGGTGAGAAGGTCCCTGAGTCGTCCCCGCTGGAGGATAGGGTGCTGGACGGCCATATGCCGGACAGCGCCATTTCCTTGACTTATAAAAAGCTAATAAATGTTCGGACAGACCTGTTGTTGAAAGTGCGTGATCAGTGGGTGCGTGATGTGATTGAGATGGATGATGAGGATTGGCAGTGTGCGGTGTCCTCCCCCAAGGAAGTAGCAATTTCGGCTAGGCTGCGCTTAGTTCAGCTGAAGATACTCCACAGGGTTTATGTCACCGGCCCCAGGTTGATTCATATGGGGCTTTCCCTGGATGGCCTTTGCAGGCGAGGATGCGGTGCACTGGCCACCTTTATGCATACCATTTGGGAATGCCAGGCCATTGCCTCCTATTGGGAACGGGTGCATGCGGTTATGCGTGAAGTGACTGGTGTTGATTTGTCTGCGGAAGCTCGACGCTGCTTGTTGAATGTGTGGGGTCCGACTGACTACACTAATGCACAAACCCGTTGGGTCACGCTGGGGTACATGGTGGCCAAGCGAGATATTGCTCAAAAATGGGGCGCCCCGGCTCCCCCCTCCGTGGGACTGTGGAAAACTAATATGGACTGGTGCATGCTCCGTGAGAAAACTGTGTACCTAGCTAGGGGTAAGCCCAAGATGTGGGGGACTGTCTGGGGGGCGTGGAATGCGTACAGGGGTGATATTTGTGTGCCCCCTGACGCAGATCCGCTGGAGGTCCGTCTTTCTCCCTAGCCATTCCCTCCGCTCAATGTTTCACTTAAACGTCATCCTGGTTCTCCTCCCCCCCCCACAACTGTACGCTTCTTTCGATATGATTAGTTCAGAGTGCTGAAAGGTCCCACTCGCCCCCTGGAATTGTGCTTTGCCGCTCCTATGTTATGCCTTGCCACCTTTTCCTTCCTGGGGGGGCCATCCCTTTTTCCTTGTTCCCTTAAGGTTTTCTTCTTGTTCTCTTCGGTTCTTATTTATATTATAAAATTAAACCTGATTGCTCCTTGAATTGTTTTGTGCACACCTTTTCTCCGCTCTTTACATTGCTGCCTAGCCTCAGGGATGTAAGGCTGAATAGCTGTGTGCTTTGAACTATCAATAAAGGTTTTCCAAAAAAAAAAAAAAAAAAGAGTAATACCTCATTTGACTGACTTGCCATAAATGTATTATTTTATTTATTTATTTAACATTAGTTTGGCGCGACAAATCATCCCCAAGGGGATCGCACGGCACCTAGCAGCAGGAAAACCAACCACCTACTCAGCCTGAGCCCCTAGAACAGCCAAGTTTTTAGGCTCTTCTTGAATTGCCCCAAAGACGAACAGCCATGCAAACCTTCCGGTAGCCTGTTCCAATGGAATGGGGCAAGATATAACAAGCACTGGCGTTGCCAATAGGTCTCGCAGTAGGAAAGTTGGAGCTATTGGTTTTGTAAATGACAAAGCCCTTTATGTTTTTAAAATGAAAACAAAAATAAAAGGCATTGTTATTTGCAATTGTAATAGCTCCAACTTTCCTGCTGCGAGACCTATTGGCAACACCAGTGCTTGTTTGCATATTTAAGGATTTGCAACATATGCCACATGACACCATCCATCATCTGCAGCATCAGTTGTAGCTCCCCCGCAAAAAAAAACATTTGTGTATTGTAGTGTTAGACCGATACCTATGAGGTGGAATATTTTCCCATACAATGTTAGCATGTGTAAACAAGCATTGGCATAGCCACTAGGTCTTGCCTTTGGGACCTTATAAGTATTTAGCCATGCAAAAGTTGATGTTGTTGCACAAAGGATATTGTGCTGAATAACTAAACACTTGTAAGGTCCTAAAGGCGAGACCTATTGACTATGGCAATGCTTATTTTAATTATTTCCTCCGCAAGATTCTACTAACCTTAGCACCAACTGGTTTTGGGGATACATTTTATCCAGCTTGTTCTGCTTGTACAGTCTGGCTATATGTAGTTTCCATTTTTTATCCAGCAATTGCTAAATCAGAGTTAGGTCTGGAGCAAGCATCAGCCATAACCACCAAAGACCATCGCTGGTTAAATCTTTGTTTGGAGGCATTAACAAATTGTGCCAACCTGAAATCTTGCCTCACTAGATCTACATTTTTCAGGAGTGAAGACAACTGCTTCTTGAGATCTTGCTTGTGAACTGGATCCCACAACAGGCTAGTGCTGTGACTTTTCTTAGCTCCGATGTAACCAACAGGCTTTAAGCAGAGCTTTCAAAATAAACCACGGGTCACTTTCCAAGGGGTCAAAACATGCATGGAAATTTAATGAGCTTTATATGGAATTTGCTGCCCACAGCACAAAGCATAACTGGAAACTATATCAAGCGTTTTACCATGCTTTCTCAAACAAGGAATACAATCACTAACCCCAGGCTTTTAGATTCAGGGGCAAGAAAATGTTGGAGCAGAGCTGGTATACTAATGAGATCAGAAGGCACTTGTGGTGAAGGCAGGGTTTTGGCATCGATTTACCAGTACCAGCAAGTGACTGACAGTAAAATAACCACAAAACAAGGACTGGTTATTTAAAGAGGGAACTTTATCCCCGATCTGGTAAAAAATAAATAAATGGTGTGACTTTGAACAGCATTTTCTCCCTTCGCGTGGAATTTCAAAAATCTTTTTGTAGCTCTGTAATTCGCTAACTCACTGCAAATACCCAAATCTTAAATCCCAGCTCCAAATGTGTCATTATGCGGTCGTCAATACAATTTTGATCCGTTCAAGTTTGCTGAATAGGAAAATCACACATTTTTAAAGTAATTATGACAAAAAGCCCAACATAGTAACATTGGTAAAACTGCCTCGAGTTTAAACACTCCATACCAGTGAAGAGGCAAAAATGCTGCCTTTATCACTCCATGCTAATAAAAGGTTAAAGAGGATTATCTGTGAGGATTAAATGACAAACCACAGCAGGCTGCCTGAATTGAAAAATGGTTTCTATTTTCTGGCAGAGAATTAATCTGGATACTTAAAAGGTGAACGATATGTTTAAACTGCGTGACTTTCACAGACCTTATAACTAACACCTAACAATACACTAACCAAAAGGCATGACTCAACACTTCACAATCGAGTTGTAATGAATCACCACAACCCGACTTCTAACCGGAAGCTGTTAAGATTGCGCAAAACGTTCATGATACCTTCCTCTGATTCACATTAGTTTCAGGTAATTAACATACGTGAGTCACGATTTCAGTAATCGGTGAAAGATTACCATGAAGAAACTCAGCAACAAGATATACATGTATTTTAAGCAGACTTCCCTTAAAAATACATTTTTGACAAAAATCGAGCTATAAACACGGAAGGTATCTTCTTAAAGATTATATTACTTGTCTTTGACATTTATATAAGCAAATACATTTTAGCAAAGTAGGTTAAAAAAAATGCAAGCGACGGCGGCTTTAAGTGGTTTACTTGGAGCCAACTACATATTTTTAGAACTTCAATTTAGCTAAAGTAATCATGCTTTCCTTAATGAATTTGTGCTTTCAAAATGCCATAATATTAATCAAATACTTGATTCTTCCACCTTTCCTGGCAATACGACAAACAGCTGGTGCATTTTATCAACGCTATCCCTTGGGTTCCCCAGAAGGCTGAAAAGCTCAAACGGTCTTGCTAGTATTTAACCTGCTGATTTTTGAAAGCTAACCAAACTCCAATACATCTTACCAGGCACCAAATCACAAAAGTAAATTAGGTAAAACGAGGCTGTGTTTTGCGGAGGGAAGCTGGATGGGGGCGGGAGAGCCTGGGGCGGGAATGCGAGCGAGGGGAGGCGGATTAGGAGGGAAGCCGGATGGGGCGGGAGACTGGTGGGGGGCGTCATTTAACTTTGAATTACTGTCCCTGTCGACAAAAAATAGTTTGAAAGTAAAAAGAAAAAAGAAAAGAACGAGCATCTGATTGACTGATGCGGAGGCAAGGACGAGAAAGGAGGCATGGTTTAGACGGGGCGGAACTGAAGTGCTGGCGGGCAGAAAGGACGGCCATGCGAGGTGGGAGGAGATTGAGGCGTCCGCAGCTCTAGTGTGTCAGGCAGATGGCGGAGGGAAGCTGGATGGGGGCGGGAGAGCCTTGGGCGGGAATGCGAGTGAGGGGAGGCGGATTCGGAGGAAAGCCGGATGGGGGCGGGAGACTGGTGGGGGGGGGCGCCATGTAACTTTGAATTACTGTCCCAGTCGAGATAAGCCCCACTGCAGAGGATGTTTCCTGTAAGCCTTCCTCTCTTTTAGCGATGGACGTGATGGAAATAAGAAGATAATACCATGCTCTCAGGGCGGAACTGAAGTGCTGGCGGGCAGAAAGGACGGCCATGCGAGGTGGGAGGAGATTGAGGCGTCCGCAGCTCTAAATTAAATTAAATAAAAAAGCCCAGGCTCGGCAGTGCAGCATGGCTGTGATTGCGTCGGAACTGAAGTGCTGGCGGGCAGAAAGGACGGCCATGCGAGGTGGGAGGAGATTGAGGCGTCCGCAGCTCTAAATTAAATTAAATTAAAAAAAAGCCCAGGCTCGGCAGTGCAGCATGGCTGTGATTGCGTGGAGAGAGAGGGGAGGTGCTGGTGTGGGAGGGGGAGGCTGTGATTGCGTGGAGAGAGAGGGGAGGTGCTGGTGTGGGAGGGGGGAGGTGCTGGTGTGGGAGGGGGGGAGGTGCTGGTGTGGGAGGGGGAGGCTGTGATTGCGTGGAAAGAGAGGGGAGGTGCTGGTGTGAGAGGGGGGAGTTGCTGGTGTGGGAGGAGTGCGCGTGCATGTACACGGGCACTGCATGAAAACCGCGGGGCTGAAAGCCCTTTGGTTTGAAGATGTTTTCGCCGACATGAATTCTCGCTACGCTCGATGCGCTTGCGCGCATCGATAGGTCGCGAGACCTAAAGAGGTGCGACCTCCCATTTTCGCCCTGTTTTATTTTACAAGGGACTAAGAGGTTTTGATTACTCAATCTCAGCTGACGCCCTGGGATATATGCTCTCGCCTTCTTTCTTAGGTATGCCAGGCCCAGGCCTTGCCTTGCTTTGAACACCAAGATAAGAAGCTTAAAGATTGCTCTCTTCCTAACGGGCAGCCAATGCAGAGATAGCAGTAGCGGACGGGACGGGGTACGTCTGGGCTTGTTCAAAGCCAATCTTGCCGTGGTATTCTGCATTATCTGGAGCCTAGAAAAGAGTTCTTCCCTGGCGCCCACCAAGAGAGGGTTCCCGTAGTCCAACCTGCTCACAATCAACACCTGGATGAGGGTCTTTCTTGCATCCAAAGGGATCCAAGGAAAGACTTTCCTCAGCATTTTCAAGGTCCCAAAGCAAGATCTGGACAATGCTTTTACCTGAACCTCCGAGGATAGCTTACAGTCCAGTAGGATTCCAAAATTCCTAGCCCGATTAGTAGGGGAGGGCGAGATCCCCAGTTCCGAAGGCCACCAATCTGGAGACCAGAGTTTCTCCGCCTTCCCAAACAGAAGGATCTCCGTCTTGTTTGAGTTAAGCTCGAAAAAATTCTCTCTCATCCATGCCACTATGTTCAACATACTGAGGAACTCCCTTATCCAGAAGGGTGGGATCTGACATAAATGGCTCCAGTTTAACCCGTTGGGATCTGTTTGCCAGAAAACTCTCCAGCCATGCGAGTGCTTGGCCCTCGACACCGATCTCCTGCAGTCTGCCAAGCAAAATAGAATGCGAGATGGTGTCGAAGGCTGCCGACAGATCTAATAGCACCAGCATGGTGGGAATCCCCTTGTCAAGGGACATTCTAATGCTATCTGTGACTTCCATCAGGGCTGCCTCCGTGCTATGTCCTGCTCAAAAGCCCGATTAAGCAGGATCTATAAGTTGATTCTGTTCCAAATAACCCGTCATTTGTTGGTTGATCAACTTCTCCATAACTTTCGCGCCCCAAGGCAGAAGAGAGATCGGCCTAAAGTTTTTCATCTCTAAAGGATCGGCTGATGTATTTTTCAAAAGCGGTCTAATCAAGGCATTTTTCCACTTATCAGGGAAGCTGGCCGTACTCAAAGAGACTGCTGTGAGCAAGGGGGCTAGAACGGAGGACAGTTCTACCATCACAAAAGAAGGGGCACAATCTACCTCTGAGCCCGATTTAGTGGCTGCCAGAGCCACACTTACTTGCTCTTTGGTGAAGCTGGAGAAAGAGACAAGCTTGGGGAGGGAAGAGTCCCTACTCATTGGGTTGGGAACCCTTACGGTCTCGCTATCCCCAATCGAATTGTAGATATCATCTATCTTTTCTTTGAAGTAGGTGGCTACCTCATCGCATAGGTCTTGCGAGTGAGGGGCCACTGTGCTGCTCACCGTTGGATTCCTGCCCTTATATGTGACATTGTCTTTCCAGGAATGTTACGTACCTGATGTGTGGAAAACTGCTCAGGTTATTCCTCTAAAAAAGAAACCCAACATCCATATCTCTCAACTCCAAAATCTCCGTCCCATCTCCCTTCTCCCCTTCTGTTCTAAAATCGTAGAAAAGGTGGTTAACAGGCAGCTCATGGAATACCTTGAGGAGGAAGCCCTCCTCCATCCCTCACAATCAGGATTTAGATCCGGCTACTCTACGGAGTCAGCCGTTCTCTACTCCACTGAGGGCCTCAGACAGATAGTGGATGAAGGAGAGACAGCAGCGTTGGTTTTATTAGATCTGAGTGCAGCTTTTGACACCGTGCTGCACACAACGCTGCTGTCTCGACTTTCTGAGATGGGGGTGGCAGGATCAGCACTCGCCTGGATACGATCTTTCCTGGCCAATAGGAGCTTTCATATGCACTGCCCACCCTTCAAATCTTCCCTTAGAAAGGTGAGCCATGGGGTTCACCAGGGCTCGAGCTTGAGCCCTACCTTGTTTAACATCTATATGGAACCCCTGGCTCACGTAGTGGAGGCTTTTGGGGTGGGCATTGTCAGCTATGCTGATGACACCCAATTGATATTCAAGCTTACGCCCGACCACAGTGAAGATGCCACTAACTTTTCCAACTGTTTGTCATCAGTGGCATCATGGATGAACAACAACTGCCTGCGCCTTAATGGCGAAAAAACAGAACTGCTGGTGGTTGGGAAAGCAGCTTCAGCATGGTCTCACAGGTGGTGGCCCACCGATTTAGGTAGCCCTCCCATTCCTGTGGATTCGGTAAGAAATCTTGGCGTATTGCTTGACTCAGACCTCTCTTATAAGTCCCACGTCAGCAAGGTGACTGGTAGGTGCTTCAGCATACTGAGGGTCCTTCGGAAGGTTTTAGATCTCCTCCCTATTGGAGCCAGAAAGACTATTGTCCATGCCCTGGTGACACCCCACCTTGACTATGGGAATGCTCTGCTTGTAGGTCTGAGTATGAAAGGCCTTCACCAACTTCAGTGCGTTCAGAACGCCGTGGCACGCCTTGTGCTCGGGCTTCCTCGAGGAGCTTCTGGGAAGACCGCGCTGGCCAAGCTACATTGGCTCCCAGTCAGGGAACGGATTAAATTTTAAGTCCTTTGTTTTGCGCACCGCATCGCCCAGGGCAAAGGCCCAGGTTATTTAAAGAACCTCCTCATTGTACATCGCCCTATCCGGAATTTGAGATCGTCCGGTGCGATGCTGTTCAAACTTCCCCGTATCAACAGAGCCAGGATGAGTGGCCGCTCGTTTAGGTACCTGGCCTCTAAACAGTGGAATGAACTCCCGCTCCACCTCCGAACGGAACCCTCCGAATCTAGATTCTGGGGGAAACTCAAAACGTTTCTGTTCCCTACTATGTAAACATTCCCTCTCTTTGGCTCTGCTAACATCTGCCTCCTGAAATCTAGCAGCAGTTAGCGCGGGGACACACTGTTTTTTGTGTAACCAGGCGCTTAACAGATGGTTTATTATTATTTATTATTATTATATGTCATTTAACATTAGTAAAATGACTAGGAGTGGAAACCTGAGTAAAGTTACCCTTTATTTACGTTACCTTTTCATATGCTTTGTACACAGAAGAACTCGGGAGAAAGGAAATGGCAAGGGTTTAGACAGGTTCTGAAGAATGCCTATGACCCTTAAGGTGATCAAACTAGCCAGAACATGTTCACCAGCATATATTAGGTACAAAGGGTCCTAATAACCGTACACTATAGGTTTTTGATCTTGTGGTATCACGAAAATACCTAATTAACAGAGAGGTATTTCGTGTAACGCACAAGTATAACAGAAACTAAGATACCTCTGGAGGCAATCATAATATCTTGTACCAAAAGTACTCAAAACACAAAAAAAGAGCTACAGGTGAGACTAATTTGCGATATTTGTATCTTGCATGATGCGACCCCAAGATTGAAGTATCCTTCTTTGCACGGGTGAGGGGTTTGCACCCTTTTGAGATCTTGTCTGCGACAGTGCATGCTGTCTTGCTTTCGAGAGATATTGTATAGAAGGGACTTGCAGCCTGCTCCATTACTTAACCGCATGCGCGCTAGCGGTTTTCCCGCTGAGCGCTGCGATTTCAAAAATCCCGCGTTACGTGACAAGGTCAACTCGTCACACGCACAGGGCAGGTAACGCCCATGACGAGTTGACCTTGTCACACGCATCGAAGGGGTTAAGGATAGTTGATTTCATTATCACTCCTATTTTCTGGCATTCAAATTGGACAGCGTGTGCTCGCTTCACCTCCTCTTCTTCCAGCTGAAGCATGGAACAAGTACTGATTGCTTCAGCTTGATTACTGTCCTTTGGCCGATCGCGCTGTAAGAGGTACTACTTTAATTTCTTTTTCATCCTTGTCATTGTTGAACCTCTTACCATTTGTAGCTATGATTTACTATGTCACACGGTCTTCAAAGAAGCATTTTTCTCCTTAGAAATGGATGTTTATTGTGACAACGGATATTATCTGCTTTTATTGTGACAAAAGATGTAATCCGCTTCCAAATGCATTTTCACTACGACATGGACATGGGCGCAATTTCTTTATGTGATAGGATTTTTAGCCAAATTTCATAGGTTTTTCTCTTTCATGCATTGACAGATTAACTTATCTGCTCAGAATCACAAGGGCGATGTGCTGAGACCTAACAAGCATTGTTAAAGCCAATAGGTCTTGCCTTCGAGACCATTGACTTTTGTTCATGCGTACAGCATACGCATTGCCCACTTTGAAAATTATTTGTAGCCATGCTGTTTAGCTGCTGTGTAGCATGGCTAAAAGTAAGGAGATGAAAAGACTATGATGCATCTAGGGCTAATGCACTTTAAAAAAAAATGTGCATTAGCCTTGGCTGCATCATAGTGGTTTTTAAAATTAGATTTATACACACCGCAGAGCTTCCTCGCTGCTGTACAGCATGGCTACAAAACATTTCCAAAACCAGTAGCTCCGATAGGCAAGACATATTGGCTTTACCAATGCTTGTTGAGGAAAACTACTTACCAGGCTTTTCCTTTATACTATGTTTTTTTTTTTTTTTTTTTACGATGGAGTAGGAAATCCCTTTTCTCTCTTCATTTGCCTTATTACTTTGCGTTTGGACTTGATATTTCGGCGGATGTACTAAGTTTGTTTTACTCCTCCAGATAGAACTAATATCAGCCCATCGTGAGGGCAAGACCCAGGGCTTGAAGGCACCAGGCAAATCGGCCAAATAAGCAGAGGTCTCCACATCATCATAACTTTGTAACAATGTGCAATCATGAATGACAAATTAGAGCTATGAACGGGACGGCAAATATATGATGGATGCGATAAAGGCCTTAGTTTCATCATGTCGTTTCAATCTTCATCAAGAAAAAATACTGAAAGAAATCATTGCAATTTGATATTCTATTTGTGGATTGGCAACATTACAAAAAGCAGAGGCAGTGATAAATTACGAAATATGCTCCTGATGGGGCGTCATGCTGAGAGTCTGTATGAAGCGGGTGGAAGCTTCCAGTGAGGTGGGCTTCTGAACAGAGAGATGAGCTTGCAGGCGAGCTAACGTGCAGGGCTTCGGCTTTCCAAACCTAGCATAGGGGTCGGGCAGATATCTGTCTTTCGGATGGCCCTTAGTGGAAGCAGGGCCCTCTCTTGGAGAATGGAGTAGACCCTTCGGGAACTAAAAGCTTTCGGCCATAGCCTCAATCAGACACGTTCCTCATGGCCTGTGAGCCCATCCTCTGCATGCGTGCAGCAAAGTTGCCGGAACTCGGACCCACTGATTCCTCAGTAGGTTCCAAGAAGGCAACACTCTGCCAGGAACCACTGTTAGGGCTACTAACCTCCTTGGTCGAGTTTGGGGCTACTGGTAGGAATCTGATTCACTGTCAAAGGTTTAGGACCTGCTGAATACATTGCCCCCCCCCCCCCCAGTGCATAATAGAACGTTCCCTGCCTCAGTGTCTTCCAGAAAGGAGATCTCGGAAAATTTAAGATTTAGGTCTACCCTAATGGGTCTCGCCCTGCTTTCATGTCCCAGTGAAGACTGATGGCTGATGTGCTACCTGTCTGCAAGGAGGTGTCTTGCAGAGGTGATGAAAGGAACTGACTTCATTACTTCGCTATCCAGAGAGTAGTGGTCTGTTAATGTGTCCCAGTATTCTAAAGTCCATCCATGACAGATGTGCAAAGTGTGTTTATAAAGTACCGGAGCATGGACCTCTGTTTGCTGGGTAAGTGAAGTTCTGATATGGAGCGGTAACTTCTGTCTAGAGGACTCTTGGGACGCCAATATCCAGGCAGAGGCACTCAATATGTTTATGAGAGTGATGATAGTTAATTACACTTTCACTTTGGACCAGAAATGTGAGTCGACTCCTCTATCAAACACCAGTAGCTTGCCGAAAGTCATCAAAAACCTCAACAGCTGGTTTATCTCGTGCACTTACCTCCCCTCAAGCCCTACCCAAGGGCAACAGCCTGACCACAGGCGAACTCGTACACAGAGGAGCTCACTGCAAGCAATTGGAACGCAAATGGAGAACAAGTCAAGACCCCATAGATAAAGACATCTTCAAATCAGCCCTAAGACGCCACCACCAACAGATACAGAACAGCAAGTGCAGAGCTCTTGTAGTTCGCATCAATGCTGGCACTAAAAGCAGCTAGGAATTCGTCAGCATCATCAAAGATTTAATCACATCTCCTACCGCCTCCAGCAATATCTCTCCTCTCACAAGACCTTTGCGCAAGCTCTCTGAATTATTTTTCTAACAAAATCACCTCTATTAAATGGAAACTTTGACCCTCAACTGGACAGATTACCATCACAACTCAACTTCCCATCACAGCCACAGAACAAACTCGACCTCGGGGCCCACAGCCACCACCATCGAAATCTCTGCTTCCATGAAGATCATCCACTCTGGGGCCTCATCTGACTTTTACCCCCACCACGTGTTCACCAAAGTACTCTCGCCAATTAGCGAAGTGCTAACACCGTTCTTTAGTGCCTCCATTGACTAGCCTCATTCCCAGACTCCTGGAAATATGCCAACACCAGGCCCCTGCTTAAAAACAGTCCTCTGACCCAGCCACACTTTCCGACGACAGACCCATCGCCCTCCTACCATACCCATCAAAGGTCTTAGAGAAACTAATTAAACAACACCTCACTGACCACCTCAGCAACCACAAGCTCCTCAAAGCAATGCTGTCTGGATTCAGGCCCAACCACAGTACAGAAGCATCACTCATAGTCGCCACATCCGCATGATCCTTGACAGAGGAGACACAGCAGCCCACAATCTCCTGGACCACTCGACAGGTTTTGACACAGCCTCACACCCCATCTTCATCAGATGCCTGCAAAATGTTGGCATCCAGGGACCTGCTCTACACTGGTTTTGCTCCTTCTTAAAGGATAACATACAAGCAGCCAGCCTTACACCTTACTCCTTGGAAGCCCATAAACTCATCTGCAGAGTGCCTTAAAGTTCATCGCTCAGCTTCACCATCTTCAACGCATGCACGGTCCCTCTGGCCAACATCATTCGCACACACAACATAAACTTCCTCTCCTACAGCCGATGACACATGACCCGTACTCTGGATCTCGGACAAGACCCCAACACAAGTAACAAGTTCACCTCCTACATGGCCGCAGTTGCTAACTAGATGAGAGCCAACTCTCTCAAACTCAAGACAGAAGTAGGGACTTCGACAAGAACACCTCACCATGGTATTCCAACTGGTGGCCAGCCAAACTCTGACTCACACCCAGCTCCCATGACAGGAACTTTAGAATAATCTTCGACGGCAAACTGGACATGACTGCACAAGTCAACGCCATCCCTGCATTCTGTTTTCAGACCCTTAAGATGCTGAGATCGATCTTCAAATGGCTCCCAAGCAACACTAGAAAACTGTTACTCCCGCACTTGTCACCATTAAATTGGACTACGGGAACACCTTCTACGACAAGATCACCAAGCAACTCAAAAGAAGACTACACATCATCTAGAACTCGGCATCCCGACTCATCCTCAACCTTTCACACACAACTCACCTAACCCCACACATCAGGGAGCTCCACTGCCTCTAGATAAACAAACACACTCCATTCAACTCCTCACACACACATTCAAAACACTACACAACTTAGGCGCCACTTACCTGGACAGTCTCACCACCTTCCACGAACCACCCAGACACCTCCCTTCCATAGAACTCCCTAATTGCACACATCCCACACAAACTGAACCAGATCAGGGGGTGGGCATTCTCTTACATTGCTTTTAAAGTGTGGAACAGAACCTCACCCCACCTCAGAGCCTCCTCCTCTCCTTGAATTCCTCAGGAAGCTGAAGGCCTGGTTTTTACATTAACCAACCTAACATAGGCAGTCTGAGGCGCGCACACACACATGTTCAACACCAGGGTACCCTCGTGGGTGATAGCGTGCTTTACAAATACACACAACATACAGTTGAACAGCAAACTCAGATAGGCTGCTCATAAGGGTTATCAAGAGAACATTTATGGAAATCAGGGCTAGACGACTGAGATGGGTTTATCTAAAAGTATTGTCTGACAAAAATAATGTGTCCTAAATATTGTTTGCAAACATTTTTAACCACTGGGTGTAGATTTTCTTTTCTTAACTCCAACAGGCGATGTTTTCGTAAACAATATTTAGGCCAAAATATTTCGATTAGGCAATATTTCGGTTATACTGCTCAGGTACCGTACCCTGAGACATGAGTGTGCCGGCGCACACCACTCGGATGAGGATGTTTGAACAGTTGATATGTGCAGCGTTGTGCCAGGTGCAGAGAGCGTGTGAATTAGCTGCTTATGAGACAGCAAGCTTTCTAGGACCCAGAGTAGGCATAAAACCAGACCGGGTACCGGAAAGTACACTGAGGGCTGTGTAAACTGATAATGGGAACTTGGAGAATATGTTCCACCTGGTATTTAGATAGTATTGACTTACACATTTGCAACATTGCTTTTCACTATGAGCACCATATTTGTTTTTCCAGTTTTGATGGCAGACGCACGCGCCCTGCACACACAGTGTAAGAGAGGAGAGTAGATCTATACAGGGTCCAGAGGCCTGCCCACAATCTGTGTGTATAGGAAGAGCTGCAAAAAGAGGGGGGAAAGATGACAGGACAGGACTTCTCCAACTTCTGGCTCACTCCAGGAAGGATATTCCTAATGAGAAAAAACCCAGAGACATTATTTTTTCAGTTTGTGTGGATTTCAGATTCTCAGGAATTGTTCCAGCAATGAAGCATGGAAAGCAAACCTGCGAGGACCTGATCTTGTGTTGACCAGAAGAATGTCTTTCTTCAAGGGCCGTGACATAGCCCGAAAGTAATGAAGAAACCTACACCGAGAAAGAAAGGCAAGCCGTGCCTTTTTTGCCACAACCCATCAAGGAACTGTGACAACATCAGAGTCACCATCGAAGAGTGATAAACTGGACAAGGAGCCATGCGCTGCGCCAAGGGCGGCCGAAGGAGGACCCGTGCCCATGGGATTTAGGACCCCGTAACTGGGTGGCCAAAGAGAATGCAAACCAAAAGAAGAGGCTTGACTGCCTTTACAATACATTCACCCAGAAAGACTGCAACCCTAGAGCCCCATGGAGCCCCTCAACATCTAGGATGGGATAAGACGTGCATTTGTAACAGGGCCCTCAAATGAGGACATCCACCTTTGGGGTATTTCCATAAACATGCTTGTGGCGGCAGCAGAGTTGGGACTAATGAATCAGAGACTGAAAACCATTTGGACTGTGGGCTCTACAGCATGCACCGCGGGGGCTGGTGTCCTAATGGGAACCTTCCCCTGGTACAACCTAGCTTTCCCACCTTCTGAAAGACACAGATTTGTTTGCAAGTCCAGCCAGTCTCTCCTTACTAGGGCTTATAGTCACCTCTTGAGACTCCTGGGATTTCTCTCTCTTGGACAGGAATTCTTAATGCATGCGGAGATCACAGAGCCCTAGGTCACAGAGGATCGCCCACTTCTCGACTATTCGGTGCGAACCTCTAAGTAATTTGTGAGGATGATGTTCTCTTCATGCCTCTACCATGGACTCTTGCTCCACTCTCCTCCTTCATACTTACACAGCTTGAACAGTCCTGCCAGCCTTCCACATTCTTCCTTCTGTGCATTAGAGGGAGATCGGGTGCAGTGAGTGTACCTTTGTCACAACTGTTTCTATGGCTCAAATTCTTGAGTTTATAAGCTCTATTTGTTCCTAAATATCTATCTTTCATGATTTTTAGGTAGAGGTTTGACCTAGACATATCTGATGTCCTGATCCAGGTCCCCGCATTAATTGTTATAGGGCTGAAACATCGACTGTGGGATGGATGTGAAAATTAAAATATCTCCCTGTAATCATCAGCTGTAGTTGCACAAGAATGACTTCATGTCTTTATTTCAAATCAGTTTGTGTTTTATTTTCAATAAAGGAATATGCTTTACTTATCTATTATTTGTACCTGACGGGTTGGCACTTTTCTCCCACACAATGTGTACATATATCATGTTACTTATGATCCGGCGCATTAGATATTTTGTTACCAAATATACATAATTTGTATCTCCAGAGCCTTAACCCTTTCGATGTGGCCGCGATTCCCCTGGTGTGCTGTAAACACCACGAACAGGGGCGGGCCGTGACGAACCCCAGCCGTCATCAGCACACGAGCACCGTAGTGCCTGACGGCTGGGGTTCGTCATGAGCATGGAAGGGGTTAATCTTGTTGCACTCATTGATTGAGTTGGCCTTTAAATCAACCTTAGACTAATTAAAATACAAGGAGAAGTTAATTTACTTACCTTAAAATATCATTAAAATATTTCAGAAAAATTTAGAAAAAAAAGACCCTTAAATCAAACTGTGTGGACCACAGACGCATGCAGCAAACTCGGAAAGCTTAGCACGACCATGAAAGACCGCCCCAGCCAGGCCAAGGATCAGGTCACCATTGCACGGAAGAGACCCAAAAACACCAAAACCAGCGTCCAGTCTGAAGAGTCCATGGGGAGCTGTTGTGCACCAGGTCATTGTACAAGCCCGACTTGTGGACCCATACACTGGTCTGGTCTGTGATACAATTGGTCAAAGAACTCAACCGAGTGGTGGTTGTGTAGAGGCAGGTGGACTGTAATGATGTAATATTGTAAGATCATTAGAATGCGCCGAGACACCCTCGGGTATTTGTGCGCAATAAAAATCTCAAAAACATAAACAGAATGTATAGAGATTCTAGAAAGGAAGCGGAGAAGGTTTCAAGCGACAACAGTCAGTTAAGCTTAGGAATTAGAAGCTAGTGCATAGATAATTTGTATAAACATTCATCTTTATGAGTAGATTTGACATGGACAAGGCTCTTAAGTCCCCAAACCAGTCTGGGACTGATCCTGCCACGCGTGAGCATGCTAGAGAAAGAAGTTTAACTTTTACTGAAAGAGGCATGGGAGAATCCCGCATCCCATGGGCTGCAGGATGGGGTTCCGATGAGGTGGAGCCATGCTGGGTGGGAAGTCGAGGCTAGCTGATGGAAGTGTTGCACTTCAGCAACACCTCGTCCAGCTCAGGAAGTATGAAAGCTAGCATCAATGACGGACCATCTACAAATACCTCGTGGATGTAGCAGGACATCCAGACCTCGTGTTAAGTTCGAGTTTGAGGTAAACATCCAGATTGCAGTATCACCCCATAAAAGCATCCGGAATTGAATCCGGGACCACCAGTCACTTTCCCACAGGTCATAGAATTTTGAGTACAACAAACATTACCTTCTTGAAGACTCTTTACATATCACACACAGATACAGTACTTCCTACAGCCTTACCATCCCTTTTGGTCCTCATCACAGGACACCCTGTCTGTACAGTTTTGCCAGTTCGTATTTGTTTAATGTGGGAACCCACTTACCAGGGCCAGCGATTACTCCATTTTTTAAATGCATTATTTGTAGTTTTTCAACCCGTGTTTGTCGAAAGAGGGGGATTCTAAGAGGCTGAAATGATCAGCACTGGAATGTTGGAGCAATTGTTAGACTATGCAACGAGGTGGCATCTAAATGCCCGTGCAGATGCTCTATGTACTGTTAAAAATGTGCGATAAGTTATATGTGTGTCACCAGCGGGAGTTTCGACGGGAGGAGTGTAGAGGTCTACGTAAGAAGCCCATCTCGTAAGGTTGGGATACCCTTCTAGAAGGATTCAAGGCGCAGGATGAAGCACCAGACGTGAAGTGATGAATACGCATGTCCTATCCATGCATAAAGCGCCGAGATGCCCCCTGGTGATTCGAGCGCTATACAAAAGAGCGTAACATAACATAACATAACATAACATAACATAACATATGGAGGACGTCTTGCCCACACTACAGACCCCGCCTCCTTCCCTCTCTCACTGCGAAGGCACACATGCTACTCCGTTTCATCTAATGGCGGGATACTGTACCCGGCATCCCCCAAGCCCAGACAGTGGAAAAGACATACCCCTGTCATTTCCTACTACTATGCAGGTATTTGCAAGAATCCATGCACACTTCCATGCGCGATACTTCTTACGTGGGAGTTTACGGATCGGTGACACAGTTTTGTTAATAAGGGGGATTTGAGGGGGATTTAGGATTGCATTATTCTAAAGAACCGTTCTTCTATGCCAGGACCTGTTCACGTCCTTCCATTGTGTCTCGCATGTATAATGTACCATTGAATCATACAATGCTTTAATGTATGGACACCGAGTGATAAATGTAACGTCAATTTATAAAATGAAGTAAAGCTTGTGAGAAAAAAAAACAAATTACGTGTGTCGGTGACTAGTGACCATTCTCGCGCAAGGAATGCTCTCTGGGTGGGGGGAAAAACATTTCATAGCTAAACACGACCAGATAGATGCGAATGGCCCGATGTGTATGCCCCCGCGCAGTGAGGGAACCGTGCTCTGGAGCTGTCGCAGAACTCGGGTCCAAAAACTGGGCGAGCGACTGACCATGTAGATCCTACAACGTTGCACGCTTGGCCCAGCCGTGACCGTGCTCTACAGAAATGCTATAAAAATGTCTTCTCATAGAAACAGATGTGAGATTTGGGGACTGAGGCTGTGCTTTAGACTCATGTACAGTGTGCGTCACGTAGGGTACGTAGTGTCCTCATACGGGACTCTGATCTTGTCAGAGGGGCTGGCCCAGTCTTTGAGAGGCTAGAGTGCATGGCTGTCCTTCATACCATGTCTGTGTAGTTTGAATGTAGTGTGCAGAGAAGGATCATGGCACGTGAACTGTTTGTGGAACTCTGAGCAGCACCAGGTGGCCCCGGATCAAGGACTGCGTGCAGTCTTCTGTCAAGAAAGAAGGGTGAGATAATCAGATGCACCTGGAAGAGATTCCGGATTGAGTGAGGGTCTGTAGCCAGGCGGCAGAATGTCAGGAAGACTGTGGAGAACTCCTATCTAGTCGAAAGTGTGTATGCTTATTTTACTCTATTGAAACCATGACAGGAAGTACTTGTGACTTCGGGCACCATCTTGGATTGGGAAGACACACCACTTTTACAATACTGCTCAGGTGCACATGGAGATTTGAGAGGGCCCCCACCATTTTCTAAAACCTCCATGCACTACCCATCATGCTAAAACAATCTTGGTCACTTCTAGGCTCCCTGTATCCCTACACAGGTTAAAGAAAAGAAAAGCTCTAAACCACAATTTCAAGCAATACATAGTGACAGATATGAATTTTCAAACGTCCTGGTATGACCGTAAAAATCGGTTGATCTACCCACCACCAAAAATTCTGCTACACGTACCAGTTCTACTAAACTATACATTGTTCCACCTTAAAACTATAATAAAAAATGTCAGGTCCTTTGCACTCCTAAACTTCCACCTGGAGAACGACCAGGACAACAACACCACCGCCCTACTAGACAACCTCGCCAACCTCCGATTCAAGCAACTGGTCAACACCCCCCGCCCATTACGCCGGCCACACGCTCGACCCTGTCTTCTCCTCCAGCAACCACATCTCCTTCAGCCACACCACCGAGCTCCACTGGACCGACCACAGCTGCGTACACTTCAACTTCAGTAAAACAACGACCCACCACCGCCCTCAACAAACCCCCCGAAGATGCTGGAGCAAGATCACCACCGACCAACTCACCACCTCCTTGCGCCTAAACCCTCCCACCAACACCACGGACCCCAACGAAGGAGCCCGCAACCTCACACAGTGGATCACCGACTGCGCCGACACCCTTGCTCCACTGAAAAACCCTCCCAGCAACCTCAACAGCAAGAAAGCCGCGTGGTTCACCAACGATCTCGAGAAAGCCTGGCGCCACAACCAGTCAACGGATAACATGACAGCCCTCAAGAACTTCACCCGCAAACACCACTAGCTGATCCGCACCACCAAAAGGTCCTCCTTCAGAGAACGACTGGACAACACCCACAACAGCAAGGAACTCTTCAACGTCGTGAAAGAGCTCTCCAACCCCAACTCCAGCGATAACGACATCACTCCTTCTCAAGACCTCTACAACTCTCTGGCCACCTTTTTTCACCATAAGATCGTCGACATACACGACAGCTCCGGCGCTCAGAACACGTACCCCACCACCGAACCAACACCCCCCACCACCACCATGTGCGCCTGGACTCAGGTCAGCACGGAAGATACCACCCACACGATGAACACCATCAACTCGGGCTCCCCAGCCGATCCCTGCCCACACCACATCTTCAACAAAGCCGACTCCATCATCGCACCCATACTTCGGGACACCATCAACAACTCCTTCATATCCGCCATCTTCCCAGAGAGCTGGAAGCACGCAGAGATCAGCGCACTCCTGAAGAAACCTGCCGCAGACCCATCAGACCTCAAGAACTTCCGCCCCATCTCGCTCCTCATCTTCCCTGCAAAAGTCATTGAGAAAACCGTCAACAAACAGCTGACAGCCTTCCTAAAGACGAACGGCTCCCTCAACCCATCGCAGTCCGGATTCCGAGCGAACCACATCACCGAGACCGCCCTCGTGCTGCCACGACGACATCCGGACCCTGCTGGACAACGGAGATACCGCCGCCCTCATCCTGCTCGACCTTTCGGCTGCGTTCGACACGGTCTGCCACCGCACCCTGACAACCCGACTCCGCCACGCCGGGATCCAAGGAAAGGCCCAGGAATGGATCACCTCCTTCCTCTCCAACAGAACCCAAAGAGTCCGTCTCCCGCCCTTCCTCGCAGAAGCCACCAAGATCATCTGCGGCGTACCTCAAGGCTCCTCGCTCAGCCCCACCCTCTTCAACGTCTACATGAGCCCCCTCGCAGCCATTGCACGCAAGCACAACCTCAACATCATCTCCTACGCCGACGATACCCAACTGATCCTCTCCCTCACCAACGACCCCACCTCTGCCAAAGCCAGCTTCCAGGACGGAATGAAAGACATCGCAGACTGGATGAAGCTCAGCCGCCTGAAACTGAACTCAGACAAGACGGAAGTCCTCATCCTCGGCCCATCCATCTCCACCTGGGATGACTCCTGGTGGCCCCCTGCTCTGGGTCCCCCACCCAAGCCCACGGACCACGCACGCAACCTGGGCTTCATCCTAGACTCCTCCCTCACGATGGCCAGGCAAGTTAACGCCGTTACCTCCTCCTGCTTCAACACACTCCGCATGCTCTGTAAGATCTTCCGCTGGATCCCCACTGGAACCAGGAAAACGGTCACCCAGGCCCTCGTCACCAGCCGTCTGGACTATGGGAACGCCCTCTACGCTGGGACCACCGCCAAACTACAGAAAAGACTCCAGCGCATCCAGAACCCCTCAGCACGACTCGTCTTGGACATCCCCCGACACAGTTACATCTCCGCCCACCTGAGGGACCTGCACTGGTTCCCCGTCAGCAAAAGGATCACGTTCAGACTCCTCACCCACGCACACAAGGCTCTCCACGACTTGGGCCCCGAATACCTTAACAACCGCCTCACGTTCTACACGCCAACCCGCCAGCTCCGCTCCGCCAGCCTCGCCCTCGCCACCATCCCACGGATCCGCAGAACCACCACCGGAGGAAGATCCTTCACCTACCTGGCGGCCAAGACCTGGAACACCCTCCCCACCCACCTACGACTCACCAAGGACCATCTCTCCTTCAGGAAGCAACTCAAGACCTGGCTTTTCGAGCAGTAGCAGCCCCCCCCCAGCGCCTTGAGACCCTAGCGGGTGAGTAGCACGCTTTACAAATACTCTTGATTGATTGATTGATTGATTGTGTAAACCACAAAGATGATCAGCCAACTGGTAAGAGGGATTGTTTTTATTTTAATTTTTTTTAATTCATTATTTCCTCTTTACATAGATAAGTAAATATTGCACCTTTTCAGAAAAAGAAACCTCTATTTTGGCACGGGGGATGTGAGGGTATTGAAAGTGGAGGATTTTGCTTTGGAAGCTGTGTGTTAAACTGGTTGATAAATTGTCCGAAGTGAGGACAAAACAAACTTCTGGCTGACAGACACTGCAAGGCTGGTGCCTAAAAAGATGGATGAACATTTTAAATAGGTCTTTCTTAAGGTACCCCTCTTGTCTCTGGAGTTCACTCGCGTGTGGAAAGGTGGAATACTGAAGGCCACGGAGAGGATGCAGGCGGTGATAGTAAATTGTAAAGTAAGTTGACTTTCCAGTCCTCTACAGCCTTAATTCTTAGTGACGGGTGGTACTGCCAGGCACTACAGCTATGTTTAGCTTCTAGGCACTCTTTGATGGTGGGCCTCGGGAAACTACATAGTATCAATTTAACGTGGCAAAGGCTGAGCTTAACATTTACATTGAGACTGACATGATTGTGATTTCAGTCTAAACGCCTTGTTCGGTTACTAGACTTTCTAGCTCTATTTTATTTTGGAAAATATATATATTTTTTTGCTGGCATCTTATGTCATGTCAGCATGCCTGCAAAAGTGGCACAAATTGATACAAACACACAACTGGAAGCTCCGAATGTTTGCAGCACAGCAAGAAAGTCCAGGATTAAGGCAGAACGCGTGCATAAACTCGCTGTGAGCTGCTCTTTGGGACACTGATTTTAAGAGTTTTAAAAGTCAAATTCAAAACTTAAAGTTCAATGATTGTCAAGATCAGTCGGGTTCAGCAGCAACGCGCTGTGTTCGGCTTCACTGGGAGGAAGCGCTGGGCCACATGTCCAGCCCTCAAGTGTCCAGGTGGTTAGTGGAGCACCCGGCTTTAGTGCAGTTTCCCCCGCGAGAAGGAGGATCCTGAGCCGTGCACCAAACTGTGCACAGATAAAGTCCACATCGAAGCTACATCTCATGGTCGGACACAACGCCTCCATGGTTGGGTTCATCACTCTCGTCTAATTGCACTTCCAGTTCTACTTGCTCATATTCAATGTTCTCGTGATCTTCAGGTTGTGTGTTGTCCTCAGACACAGCAGGCTCTTTGTTTTCTGCAGGCGGAGGGTTCTGAGAATCGATGCTCTGTTCTCCTACATTCACCTGTACAATTGACCGCTGATGGCCTTGTTCTGTGCCCCCTTTGCCGGCATGAACACCTTGATCCAATTGCTGGGAGGAAGGATTGTTGCTTTCATTTGGGTGGGCGACATGGGGCGGCTGAAGGACAATTGATGGTACTTCATCTGGTTGAATCTTCTGCTCTGACTCTGGAGCGGCAACATCCCTGGGGGGCGTTAAGAGCTCCGATGGGTCTAAAAGACCATCATGGTTGAGGTCTTGCTTCTCCAACACTTCATCCACCACGAGGCTCACCTGTATAGGATGAACGTCATAACAACAGGTGAGGTTTAAAGTACTATTCGCAATGCATCTTTAATCACTGAATAAACTCTAACAGCGTGTATGATTATAAAACATTTTATAGAGAGTCTATCAGCAGAAATTAACAAAATTAACATATATTTCATAGATAAAGCTTAAGCAATTCTTGAAACAAGTGTAAAAAATCCTCAAGATTTTCCAACTGTTTGCCAGTCCTTTGTCCAGTGGGCTACTCTTCACACCACGGATCAATAACAATGCCGACTCTAACATTGACATACCACTGAACGCAAACTGATTGGCTTATCACACTGGACCTGGTTTTCCATTATACTCCCTAAAAAGTGCCACGCCTTCACCAAACGAGCGGACAAAATTGTCAGCGTTTCAGCTTGAGGCAGGATGGTGCTAATAATAGCACGGATGTTCCTTTAAATGGGGTTCTGTGCCAGACGAATATTCTGGCTTCAAAATATCGGGATGTAGGCAATTACTTGCGATGGAGGCGTGGCACTTTTAGCTATTAATTCAGGACGAATTGCTGCCCTGACTGTTTTTACCGCATTTACGCCTGAGTGTGACTTCCGTTCAACCGCTTTCCAGGTTCACGGACACGTCCATCTCTACAAGCTCCCTAATCCGTTACTGCAGCCTTTTAACCAGAGTACGCTCCATACCGTGTCTCTACGCATCTTTAGTTTTGACGGTTTGGAATTTACACAATAGCTCCTTTCTCTAAGAATCACTACATCCCAGCATCATTCCACTTCACCAAGAAGTTTATTCCATCATCTTAAAACGTGTACCTATTTAAAGTGGCATATTAGTGCTGTAACTCACACATCTATTGAAAGTGACATTTACAGAATTTTGTAGCTTGGAAGTATTTGAGTTTCTGTCTTGAAGAAGGCGCTGGCCGCCGAAACGTGCGTCGACAAACACTCATTATATGTTTTTATAGAGAGTTTATATGTGTTTTTTATGAATTATTGTTATCCTGTGTAATTTATTTTTAAGCAATTTGCTCTACATTTTTTCAATTCTAATTTGTGATTTGTTGTACTACACATGCATGGTCTACATGCTTTTTAACTTTATAATTGTAATTATGTTCTTTTTGACTTATGTTTAATAAAAATTGCCTTTAACTGGATATGGGTTGTCCTTGTCCTGCCACTATTAGAAACCCCGGAAGAAGCAGGTCAGCGCTGGGATGCTCTCTTGAGTTACTACGCGCTTAACAAAATCATTAAATAAATTAAATAAATAAATTACGTTGGCAAAGCTCCTTATTACTGCCTAGGTTGATACCTTCACTGTGTTTTTCCCTGACCTAGGGTTTTTTTGCCATCCATCCATCCATCCAGGGGACCCTTGTTATTTACCAGTCTTTGAGGGGCCAGAGTGTATGGCTGTCCTTCATACCATGTCTGTGTAGTTTGAATGTAGTGTGCAGAGAAGGATCATGGCACGTGAACTGTTTGTGGAACTCTGAGCAGCACCAGGTGGCCCCGGATCAAGGACTGCGTGCAGTCTTCTGTCAAGAAAGAAGGGTGAGATAATCAGATGCACCTGGAAGAGATTCCGGATTGAGTGAGGGTCTGTAGCCAGGCTGCAGCATGTCAGGAAGACTGTGGAGAACTCCTATCTAGTCGAAAGGGTTTATGCTTATTTTACTCTATTGAAACCATGACAGGAAGTATTTGTGACTTCGGGCACCATCTTGGATTGGGAAGACACACCACTTTTACAATACTGCTCAGGTGCACATGGAGATTTGAGAGGGCCCCCCACCATTTTCTAAAACCTCCATGCACTACCCATCATGCTAAAACAATCTTGGTCACTTCAAGGCTCCCTGTATCCCTACACAGGTTAAAGAAAAGAAAAGCTCTAAATCACAATTTCAAGCAATACATAGTGACAGATATGAATTTTCAAACGTCCTGGTATGACCATAATAATCGGTTGATCTACCCACCACCAAAAATTCTGCTACACGTACCAGTTCTACTAAACTATACATTGTTCCACCTTAAAACTATAATAAAAAATGTCAGGTCCTTTGCACTCCTAAACTTCCACCTGGAGAACGACCAGGACAACAACACCACCGCCCTACTAGACAACCTCGCCAACCTCCGATTCAAGCAACTGGTCAACACCCCCACCCATTACGCCGGCCACACGCTCGACCCTGTCTTCTCCTCCAGCAACCACATCTCCTTCAGCCACACCACCGAGCTCCACTGACCGACCACAGCTGCGTACACTTCAACTTCAGGAAAACAACGACCCACCACCGCCCTCAACAAACCCCCCGAAGATGCTGGAGCAAGATCACCACCGACCAACGCACCACCTACTTGCGCCTAAACCCTCCCACCAACACCACGGACCCCAACGAAGGAGCCCGCAACCTCACACAGTGGATCACCGACTGCACCGACACCCTTGCTCCACTGAAAAACCCTCCCAGCAACCTCAACAGCAAGAAAGCCGCGTGGTTCACCAACGATCTCAAAGACTCCAAGAAATCCTGCCATGACCTCGAGAAAGCCTGGCGCCACAACCAGTCAACGGATAACATGACAGCCCTCAAGAACGCCACCCGCAAACACCACCAGCTGATCCGCACCACCAAAAGGTCATCCTTCAGAGAACGACTGGACAACAACACCCACAACAGCAAGGAACTCTTCAAAGCCAGCGACAACGACATCACTCCTTCTCAAGACCTCTGCAACTCTCTGGCCACCTTTTTTCACCGTAAGATCGTCGGCATACACGACAGCTTCGGCTCTCCGAACACGTACCCCACCACCGAACCTACACCCCCCACCACCACCATGTGCGCCTGGACTCAGGTCAGCACGGAAGATACCACCCACACGATGAACACCATCCACTCGGGCTCCCCAGCCGATCCCTGCCCACACCACATCTTCAACAAAGCCGACTCCATCATCGCACCCATACTTCGGGACATCATCAACTACTCCTTCATATCCGCCACCTTCCCGGAGAGCTGGAAGATCAGCGCCCTCCTGAAGAAACCCACCGCAGACCCCTCAGACCTCAAGAACTTCCGCCCCATCTCGCTCCTACCCTTCCCTGTAAAAGTCATTGAGAAAACCGTCAACAAACAGCTGACAGCCTTCCTGGAGACGCACGGCTCCCTCGACCCATCGCAGTCTGGATTCCGAGCGAACCACAGTACCAAGACCGCCCTCATCGCGGCCACCGACGACATCCGGACCCTGCTGGACAACGGAGATACCGCCACCCTCATCCTGCTTGACCTTTCGGCTGCGTTCGACATGGTCTGCCACGGCACCCTGACAACCCGCCTCCGCCACGCCGGGATCTAAGGAAAGGCCCTGGAATGGATCACCTCCTTCCTCTCCGACAGAACCCAAAGAGTCCGTCTCCCGCCCTTCCTCGCAGAAGCCACCAAGATCATCTGCGGCGTACCTCAAGGCTCCTCGCTCAGCCCCACCCTCTTCAACGTCTACATGAGCCCCCTCGCAGCCATTGCACGCAAGCACAACCTCAACATCATCTCCTACGCCGAAGATACCCAACTGATCCTCTCCCTCACCAACGACCCCACCTCCGCCAGAGCCAGCTTCCAGGACGGAATGAAAGACATCGCAGACTGGATGAAGCTCAGCCGCCTGAAACTGAACTCAGACAAGACGGAAGTCCTCATCCTCGGCCCATCCATCTCCGCCTGGGACGACTCCTGGTGGCCCCCTGCCCTGGGTCCCCCACCCAAGCCCACGGACCACGCACGCAACCTGGGCTTCATCCTTGACTCCTCCCTCACGATGGCCAGGCAAGTTAACGCCGTTACCTCCTCCTGCTTCAACACACTCTGCATGCTCCGTAAGATCTTCCGCTGGATCCCCACTGGAACCAGGAAAACGGTCACCCAGGCCCTCGTCACCAGCCGTCTGGACTACGGGAACGCCCTCTACGCTGGGACCACCGCCAAACTACATCAAAGACTCCAGCGCATCCAGAACGCCTCAGCACGACTCGTCTTGGACATCCCCCGACACAGCCACATCTCCGCCCACCTGAGGGACCTGCACTGGCTCCCTGTCAGCAAAACGATCACTTTCAGACTCCTCACCCACGCACACAAGGCTCTCCACGACTTGGGCCCCGAATACCTCAACAACCGCCTCACGTTCTACACGCTAACCCGCCAGCTCCGCTCTGCCAGCCTCGCCCTCGCCACCATCCCACGGATCCGCAGAACCACCACCGGAGGAAGATCCTTCACCTACCTGGCGGCCAAGACCTGGAACACCCTCCCCACCCACCTACGACTCACCCAGGACCATCTCTCCTTCAGGAAGCAACTCGAGACCTGGCTTTTCGAGCAGTAGCAGCCCCCCCCGCCCCCCAGCGCCTTGAGACCCTAGCGGGTGAGTAGCACGCTTTACAAATACTCTTGATTGATTGATTGTGTAAACCACAAAGATTATCAGACAACTGGTAAGAGGGATTGTTTTTATTTTAATTTTTTTTAATTCATTATTTCCTCTTTACATAGAAAAGTAAATATTGCACCTTTTCAGAACAAGAAACCTCTATTTTGGCACGGGGGATGTGAGGGTATTGAGAGTGGAGGATTTTGCTTTGGAAGCTGTGTGTTAAACTGGTTGATAAATTGTCCGAAGTGAGGAAAAAACAAACTTCTGGCTGAGAGACACTGCAAGGCTGGTGCCTAAAAAGATGGATGAACATTTTAAATAGGTCTTTCTTAAGGTACCCCTCTTGTCTCTGGAGTTCACTCGCGTGTGGAAAGGTGGAATACTGAAGGCCACGGAGAGGATGCAGGCGGTGATAGTAAATTGTAAAGTAAGTTGACTTTCCAGTCCTCTACAGCCTTAATTCTTAGTGACGGGTGGTACTGCCTGGTGGAGACAAGCTGGGGCCGTTGCCTGAGTTTTTCGTGCCCAGGCACTACAGCTATGTTTAGCTTCTAGGCACTCTTTGATGGTGGGCCTCGGGAAACTACATATTATCAATTTAACGTGGCAAAGGCTGAGCTTAACATTTCCATTGTGACTGACATGATTGTGATTTCAGTCTAAACGTCTTGTTCGGTTACTAGACTTTCTAGCTCTATTTTATTTGGGAAAATATATATATATTTTTGCTGGCATCTTATGTCATGTCAGCATGCCTGCAAAAGTGGCACAAATTGATACAAACACACAACTGGAAGCTCCGAATGTTTGCAGCACAGCAAGAAAGTCCAGGATTAAGGCAGAACGCGTGCATAAACTCGCTGTGAGCTGCTCTTTGGGGCACTGATTTTAAGAGTTTTAAAAGTCAAATTCAAAAACTTAAGTTCGATGATTTTCAGGATTCGTCGGGTTCAGCAGCAACGCGCTGTGTTCGGCTTCACTGGGAGGAAGCGCTGGGCCACATGTCCAGCCCTCAAGTGTCCAGGTGGTTAGTGGAGCACCCGGCTTTAGTGCAGTTTCCCCCGCGAGAAGGAGGATCCTGAGCCGTGCACCAAACTGTGCACAGATAAAGTCCACATCGAAGCTACATCTCATGGTCGGACACAACGCCTCCATGGTTGGGTTCATCACTCTCGTCTAATTGCACTTCCAGTTCTACTTGCTCATATTCAATGTTCTCATGATCTTCAGGTTGTGTGTTGTCCTCAGACACAGCAGGCTCTTTGTTTTCTGCAGGCGGAGGGTTCTGAGAATCGATGCTCTGTTCTCCTACATTCACCTGTACAACTGACTGCTGATGGCCTTGTTCTGTGCCCCCTTTGCCGGCATGAACACCTTGATCCAATTGCTGGGAGGAAGGATTGTTGCTTTCATTTGGGTGGGAGACATGGGGCGGTTGAAGGACAATTGATGGTACTTCATCTGGTTGAATCTTCTGCTCTGACTCTGGAGCGGCAACATCCCTGGGGGGCGTTAAGAGCTCCGATGGGTCTAAAAGACCATCATGGTTGAGGTCTTGCTTCTCCAACACTTCATCCACCACGAGGCTCACCTGTATAGGATGAACGTCATAACAACAGGTGAGGTTAAAAGTACTATTCGCAATGCATCTTTAATCACTGAATAAACTCTAACAGCGTGTATGATTATAAAACATCTTAAAGAGAGTCTATCAGCAGAAATTAACAAAATTACCATATATTTCATAGATAAAGCTTAAGCAATTCTTGAAACAAGTGTAAAAATCCTCAAGATTTTCCAACTGTTTGCCAGCCCTTTGTCCAGTGGGCTACACTTCACACCACTGAAAATTAACAATGCCGACTCTAACATTGACATACCACTGAACGCAAACTGATTGGCTTATCCCACTAGACCTGGTTTTCCATTATACTCCCTTTACTTTTTTTTTACATCTTGTTCACCCTCCAAATCATCCATTACCAACTGACTTTTTCCTTAACCACCAGCACGCAACTAAACCCCGGTCATTAGCCGTGTTCATTATTTGCCTGGAAACCTCCACCACATGCTGAGTATGCAAAGACTTAGACAACCCTTTTCTTATTCACCCAAACTTCAACAGTTTCCCCAAATCGCCTACTTGGTCCTGTAGAATTTCAATGGTTGTACGCTTATCATAGCTAGCCTTACTCTCTCTCTCTCGCCTCGCCCTTTGTTCTCTTGTCTGCCAATCAAGGTCTATTCCTAATTTGGGTTCTGACCTTCCAGAGCCATTCCAGATTTAGGCCTTGATGTGTCAAGGTAAAATCCGCTGGCAAAGGGGCAGATTCCCAGAATCTGCCCCTTTGCGACCGGTATTTTTGCATTCGGGATATATCATCCTAAATGCAAAAATCGCAAATTAAGAAATCGCAAAATTGCGATTACTTGCATTTAAGGAATCTCAAATTGAGATTCCTTAAATGCAATGCATTAAAGTTAAAAAAATAAAGATTTTGCTAATAGGGCTCGCATTATACCATGAAGTTGAACTTCATGGTAATTTGCAAAAACTTTGAAAAATGCACTAAAGTGCATTATTCAAAGTTTCATGTTGCACACAAAGTTTCATGTTTCGCACACACATGCCCTAAGGGCATGTGTGTGCGAAACATATGTGCACAGATCAATTTCAGGGGTGCAACAGGGAGTCCTTTGGACACCCCTGCACCCTTGAAATCGCATTCTCAATTTGCGATTCGCTAATTGTGATTCGCAAATTGAGAATGTCTTCCCATTCATTCCTATGGGCCTCTAGGCCAATAGGAATGAATGGGGAGGTATTCCTTAATTGCGACTCGCAATTTGCGAGTCGCAATTAAGGTATTTTAAAAAATGGCTATTTTTTTTGTGATTTCTTCATGCATAGCAATTTGCTATTCCTTATTAGCGAATCGTTATTTTTCGCTATTAAGGAATAGCAAAATGGGTTCTTGATGCATCTGGGGGTTAGAGTGGTAGCCAGAACTCTTTTCTGTACTGATATGTTTTGTGGAGGCTCTCAGGAATGAAGGCTCGGATTGGGATTCCCTACACCCTCTTGCAGCACAGACTTAGTTAACATGCTGTCCTTAGACAGAGAACACAGTGGACAGTAAACCATGCAACACACTGAGCACCGCGTGAGTAAGGTGCGTCTTAGGCAACAATCAGTCCCGTGAGACTCGCAGGAGTATTTGTGGACTCAAACCTCTTTCCACCATGAAAAGCCACACTCAAGAACTTCAAACGAGGAGTGCACTTTATGATTTTATTAAAATCAAAAACCTATCCTAGTGCACACAATATGAATAAATGTTAGTATACAACCAACCATGAGCAAAAAAGTAAAAATATTGCAACATCAGAACCTTTAATTTACAATTTCTCTGCATCGTATCTCCAACCAACCCTTACTCTCTCTAAGCTGCTCTTAGCAATAAAAGACACAACCAGAAGGTTGATTTCTGGACTCGTTTTAGCCTCTTGTTATTCATTCTGGCTGGAAGCAGCACATGATCAAACGTTCTATTCTTATCACCCCCAGTAATTGTGACGAAGAGGTCTCTTCCCTCTCAGGAACAAATCTCCTAGAATTTATGGCACCACAGATAATTGATAAATGCCCATGTCCATCCCTTCCACTTCAGAGATGGAATGCCAGACAATTGAAGAAAAGTGAGTGTGTGGCATTTTGCAAACTGAGAAATGGAAGTGGGTGACAGAAGCATCATTCTTGCAAGATAAGTAGGATAAAAACAAGTAACCAGCAAAATAAGTCATACCATTCAACCTTTATGAAAGAAATGCAGCCAATTACAAGCTATCTCAGAGTGTGTGCTGTTAACAGTTCACACCTCAGCTGGATAGTGCTTCTATAGGCTGAAAACAGTGCCCCAGCTGCAGAGTGGTGCCCCCTAAGTGCGTGAATGCTTTCAATAGACGGGATACCTTCCCTTGGAACAACACCTGGTGGCCACAATCCCCTGGCTCTCCTCCCATCCCAGTATCTAAACCAAGTAACTTGGGAATCATTTTTTACTCCAATCCCTCTTTTAGAGATCAAGCTAGCCAATTCAATTCCTTGCGTTTCCTCGTTTTAAAAACTTCGAGGAACATTCTTCCCCTTCTACCATTTGACCTGCAGGAAACAGTGGTCACCTCCCTTGCATGATCAACGTTGGATCATCGCAATACCCTGTATGTTGGAGCTCAGCAGGGCACTGTGGTTAGACTCCAGAGACTGCAAAATGCTGCAGTCCGGGTTCTTAAAAACTTTAAGAAATTCGAGCCAGTTTCTGAGGCCATGAACGAACTTCATTGGTGACCCATTAAAAAGAGGGTTGCCTTCACAGCGCGCTGTTTAGCACACACATTGCTTAACCACTCGGGTCCTGATTTCCTTAAAAACTAGGGGGCAGATTTATGAGGCCCTTGCGCCACGTTTACGCCGCTGTTGCTTCACGCAAGGCGGCGTAAACGTGGCGCATCCCTACGAACGATTTACAACGTGACGCATCTAGGCAGATGTGTCACATTGTAAAGCCCTGCGCCGCTTGTGGGCGTTTTGGCGCAGGGTGGGCGTTCCGGGGCAGGTGCGCCTCGCAAAAGTGGCTGAGTGAAATCTATGAGATTTCACTCAGTCACTTTTAAGCCAATGCTGCGTCAAAAGCCTGCGCCTGCTTGAAGCAGGCGTAGGTCTTGACGCAGCATTGTTAAAATGGGGCACGCCCGAGCCTTGCTGGAGCTGCGTCGCGTTTGCGACGCAGCTCCAGCAATGCGCCACATTTCCGGCACAGATGCGTCACGCATCTGTGCCGTTTTTGCACCATGGTGCGCCGCATTATAAATGCGGCGCACCATGGCTGGCGAAGCTGTGGCGCACTGTGGCGCATGTTAACTGGCGCATCCCTGGGGATGCTCCAGTTAACATAAATCTGCCCCTACATTTCCTGGTACATCCCGGACAGACAGATTGCTTCATTCGGTCACAGCCAGGAAACTGTCTGTCCCTTTTTTTCCCAAAGCTTCTTTTGGAGGGAGAAGCCTTCCTGTGCTGCCTCTCGTCTCTGGAATCAAATGCCCTGGCATCTGAGGAACCAATCCAACTTCCTTGCTTATGGAAAACCCCTCAAAACCTGGTGTTTACTCTTCCCTATAGAATCGTTTTCTGGCAGTTCTCCTCCTTCAAACTTAAGGCAGCGCCAAGACGCCCATAGGCATACGCCGCGCTCTACAAAACTCCAATCAAATCAAATAGCAGTCGAAGTGCACTCCTAACGCAGGGCGACGAGCGATACTTGCGCCCAGCTGCATGCTCGGGCACCAGACCATTGTGGCTGCCAGCACTCTGATTCCCAAGGATGTCTTGAAATGCGATGCACTCCAGACCAACAGATCTGCAGTCCACACTCCCAACAAGGAGTGGCTCTCACACATAGGACTCCCACCTAACCAGGACTCTGTCGGCAGATAAAACAATTCCTGTCACTGTAGTGCTAACCCCTTCAACTTACTCTGTTCTAGAATGCAGGTGTTTATTTTACCACAGTGGTGCGGGCTAATTTTATTGTATTGATATAAAGTTATTTCATCAGAGCAACCACTATGTAAGTTGGCGTGACTGTAGCAAATTGAAAGTCTCTTCTGATGTGCAAAAAATATTATTTTATCACTTGACGCAGTGCAGCTTTTACCCTGTCACAGCCCCCACAGATGATATGAATGTTCCATGACTGGAGACAATGGCATACTGAACCAGGGACAGCTCAAGTTTACAATTCCACTGACATACTTGCACACCTTTGTACATCATCAACTTCCAATATCATATTTGCTCAACTCCTCTTAAGTGAGAGGGTGGATAGGAGAAAAACGAGAGTGGAAGCAAAATAGGAAGAGGGAATGGTAAAGTGAGGAGGAAGAGCAAAGGTTAGGCATGCTGAAAATGGTAGAAGAGGGCCCGCTAGCTCTGCTAACAAAAAAACTAGTAGATGCAAGAGGGAAAATAAGGGCAAACACAAGGGTTTGTGAGGTGTTTAGGTGACAGAAAAGATTGAAAGAAGATTGAACATCAAATACAGAGTGTGCAAAGCAGTAGTATGCTTAAAAATAATAGTGCCAAGAAACAACCTGTAGATGCATGGATGGTTGTGTCTAGATTGAGATTCTCAGGCTTAAGAGCCCCCTAGGATAATAACTTTAAACACCCCTGCGGTGTTACTCACTGCTTCGGAAGATGGTCGCCAGTTGGAATTTTGAGATACAACGTCACTAAGCAGCGCCAGGAGCTCCAGGCCATCGAGCTTCTTGCTGTTGTCATAATCATGCATCGCAAAGAGATACAAAAGAACTGAAACACAAAAAGATGGTGATCGATAAGAATCAGACCGCACACTATTACAATTCAGAAGAAATTTGAACATTTGCATGGCTCACACGACTAATGAATGTCTCTTGGTGCTAATAACAGGATATTTTGGCAATTGTAGGATAATCATATTATCAACTTCAGAACTGCTACGAACCGAAGAGGAATTTACCCTGAACCCAGTTTGATCCCCGTGGCTTTCAAACACTTTCAGATTGCCTGTAAATCTGCAGAGCTGGAAAGACAGATAGTCTCACTGTGCTAAGTCACGGGTTACCAATTTGACCAACCAGCTACTCGTTTGTTTAGAGAGAGTGTGTCAGTTCCCACAAAATCTGTTAAACATTCAGTCCATAGAGGTTTACTTCATCAATAAAGTTACAAAAAGAGTTTCAAATATAAAAATAATGATTCACAAGTGCATATATTACACAACTGATAAAAATCCTTCAACGGTACTTTATATTATCCGAGTTCCAATGATGTAATTCATTTATTAATCTTTGAAGTGAATTTGTTTGTACTTTGTTATTTAAACAAGACATTTCCCTCAGACGTGTTTCACCCCTAACTGGCTGGTAAGCCTGCAGCTTTTTCAAGGCTTCCTAAGTAGACATTGTATCACATCTTAAGATCAGTAGTTAGGAGTTTGGTCTCAAGCAACAATTAAGGTATGGACAATCGAAAACAACGGGAAGGGGGTCAGTCATTTATTGGCAGTGGACGGATGGACTTCCAGTGTGGTCTGAGTCACCAGACAGACGTGTCTTGAGCGGTCCAGAATTATATTGAAATGAAAACAGCAATTTCATCTGGCCCTAGGAGGTGTAAAAAGAGGACACATTTCATCTCCTCCTGTGTGCAGAGGTCTAGTGTGGTTTGTATTGGTGAGAGCAGAGCTTCTGTCTGGTAAACAGAGGTGAGTCCCAGTGTACCGGTCAGTATCGAGACCGTGCCCGTCCCGCCAGAAACTCTTCCAGGGTAAATGATACACCTGTTCCCTCCCAGCCTCTTGAGTTGTAAGAAGTAAATGACCAGACAATTATATAGTAACACATCTTTATTATGCTTTCATCTGGAGTATAAAGTATGGCACGCATGTACAGTAGGAACGCGTTAAACATCAGCACACACAATGATCAGAATGTGAGCATGACCAGAATCTCTAACATTTTAATAAGCGGCAGTGGGTGCCTACATTAGATTTTTTGGCAATCTCTAGAAGTGTACCCCATCACCACACATAATACTTCTCCTATTGGCTTGATGAAGCGAGCATGCCTTTTCAGAGATAACATTTAAGTTCATGGGCTGAGCACTCATCATTTCAACATAGTGTGCCCTAGAGTCAACTGACCTCCCTCTAACAGCTATAAGTAACCCCAAACACTTTAGTGTCATTTCTCAGAGCACCCTCCTTCTAACTGTTTTATGTCCCTAACTTGAACTAACCAACCTCCTCACTAATTAGTTATTTCGGGAAGCCTGCACCCCACTTTCAGCTATGGCATCTTTTCACATACAATAGATATTTCACAACTTTCACCTAAATAATCTGTGGTAATTCATTACCTATTAGATAGTCTGGTCTTCTGCAATGTCCACAAACAATTGCACTTTTAAGAATTTGACAAAAATATGCCTGAGTGACCCTAACACATGCATACGTGTCCTGAAATAATCCAGCTAATGTGCCTCAGGTAGCCATAAGAAACAAGTTCTGCCTTGGCAATGTGAGATGATGTCCTAAAAGATAAGGTGCTAAAGTGCTAAGTACAAAAAGATGAGTTAAACAACAACATCTAAGTAATTATAAGTTAGCCCCACCCTCATACTCGTGGAACACCATTAGCTCACTCTGCCGACCCGCACCCTCTTCAAAACCACTTATCCTACAGAGAAGTTCACTATCTCTGGTGGTTCTTGGCACAAACCCAGCCAGGACACCATTAGACAGCAAAATAAGAAGTGTAAAAAAGAAAAAAACAAGACAGTAGGGGACATATTTACAAGCCACCTCAGGAACATCACTTTTTGCGACGTTCCTGTGGCGATAATCCCTTCGTCTTGTTTCCAATGGAGCGATAAGCCAGTTAACGTGGCTTAATGCCGCCTTGTAAATAAGGTCCCATTTCACAGTGAAAGGGGTGGGCAATGGTTGTTCTGATGGGCATTCCGTCTCAACACCCAGTGATTCTGATGCTGCTCCCTATTTATAAGGGTGATGTAAATGATGTAAATAGGAGGCAGTGCCAAAATGAAGCCCAGGGAAAACCTAGTCTTAACATGGCGAAACAAGGAGAAATGGTTATTTTCTCCTCGTTGTTTATTTATTTTATTTATTTATAAAGTGTTATATAGTGCGAACATGATCCCGAAGGATATCGAAGCGCTTTACAATTTGAGGGAGATGGAGGTAATATTTTAGCTGTTTCTATGTATGCTGCATTGTGCACCACACATTGAAACATCAAATCGACATGAAGTATTGTTTATGTGCAGGAAGGTGTCTTTTCCTGAACATAAACTATCATTTCTTCTAAGTGTGCTGCGTAGTACAGCAAACATAGGAGTTTCACATCGGCATTTTGGATTTTTTATGTGCAGGAAGGAACACCTTCATGCACATAAGTAATCATTTCCTTAACGTGGGCATCCTTGCACAATGGCGCGAGGGTGCCAGCGTTGGCACTAGGCAGCTAGATTTAGCACCAGCGCTAGGAGAAACACAGGGGGGCACCGCATTCTTGTGAATACGACTCATCCCTGCGTGTTCAGAATAGCGAACACTGGCGTTTTTGCTTAACACCACGCTTCGCCATTCTGTTGTAAATATGTCTTTCCCATCTCTGCATCTAGGATCTGTAACCGCAAACCAGTATGCAACAGGACCTCGCCAAAACTGCTCTAATTTAGGAAGGGGGTTGAAGACGCATCTCTTTAAAGTTCACGAAGCAGTTTCCTCTCATATTACTCGCTGACTTTAAGCTTGTTTTTCACCACGCATAACGCTCCACTGCCTTTTGACTAGGTTGGCTATATCGAAATAACATTTTCGTACATACAGGCATAAGTGAAAGGAGAAACATCTGGTGTGGGTGGGGCAAAAAAAGTGAAGTGAAGAAACTGCCAGCTGAAATTATTACTGAAACCGGAAGTGGTGGCCTGTGCAGGGGCAGCACCGAGGGAAAGAAAAGCACCTCGATAAAGAGCAAGTTAGCGAGGTGGTTGTTAGCTACGTGGACATTAGCGAGGTGGGTGTTAGCAAACAGAATTGTAGCGAGGTGGATGCTAGCGAGATGGATGTTAGCGAGGTGGACATTAGTGAGGTGGATGTTAGGGAGATAAATGTTAGAGAGGTGGACATTAGCAAGGTGGACGTAGCAGTGAGCACATTAATGGGGCACAAGAATACAAGGATTTCTTCCAGGGTCAATCCTGTCTCCTGCCCGGTTCAGTCTCTAAATGGAACCACTTGCATCAACTTTAAAAGAAGCAAGAATTGCCTACCACCTATATGCACGTGACACCCAACTCTACATAAAAATGTCATCAGCCAAAGATATCCTGCGCCTAAACAGTACTCTATCCATGATCCAACCCTGGCTGACCAACAACCACCTTAAGCTCAACTCCAACAAAACTAAACTCCTCTTCATTCACCGAAAGAAAAGTCCTTTCCCGCAGATATCTGGCTCAACAAATTCACTGCTTTAAACTGCAAACTATGCTTTTCAAACTCTGTCAAACCTCTAGAGATTACACTTGACAGAAACCAGAAAATGAAAAAGCATATAAATGCATCAGTTAAAAGTGTCATCTACATGTTTAGGTACCTTAAAAAAGTAACCCGCCCCCCTCCCTTGAAGACCTAAAGACTGTGGTGTAGTCCCTAGTCCTTTCCAAGTTGGACTAAGGTAACACTACAATCACAGGTGCCCCAAAAACACGCCTCATACCTTTGAAAGCTACACTCCTCGCAGCAGCCAGTCTACTGTCCGGGGGGAGGGGAGGTGTCATTCTGACGACATCACTTCTACTCTAAAGAAACTCAAATAGCTACCAGTGAAGGCAAGATGTATACACAAAACTACCTGCAAAACCACAAAACTCTCTATATTGAAAAAACAATCTACCTCGCAAACAAACTGTCAAAAGCAGGATAAAAGAGACCTCCACGAAGCTCTAACACTCTTGATTCCGCCCAAATTCAGGAAAGAAAAATCTCGTTCTCTGGGAACGTTGCTAGAATCTGGAACTCTTTGCCACAGGATTTGTGTGACAATTAATCATTCCTTCACTGCAGGAATAAACTTATTCTCCATAAATACCTAAACCCTCCCCCTAAAACATCTGACTGGCCTGATGCTCCCACCTTACACCCTCCAAATAAATTTGAGAATCACTATTTCTGGGGAAAACCTGTGCATCTTCTCTCCTCAACTCAGTAGTACCCTACTTTAACTACCTCAGAGATATGTCATCCACATATCCTACTGTATATTGTATTCTTCTTTTATATATTATTACTATGTATTTTTATTTACTCCATATGTACCTCATGTAATTGCTGCTGTGCGGGCTCTGTGCATCACTTCTCTCCAACTATGTAACACGCTACCTTAAGTACCTCCGTACTGTTTTGTTCACATGTCCTACCATATGTTGTATTCTACTTTTATATACTATCACTATATATTTGTATTTAATTCACATGTATCTCATGTAATTACTGCTGTGATTTCTCTGTAAAGCGCTCGGATACCCTCAGGTCAAGTTTGCGCTATACAAAACTCGATAAATAAATACAGGAGTTTCTCAAGACAAAGGACGCAGACGTGAGACACAGATCAGTTAGTGTGGTGGAGAGAAGAGGGCTTCGACAGCGGGGAGGGTGGAGAAGAACAGATCATTGGTGGTCCCTGTGACCTACAGACCAAAGCGCAAGGTGCTGGCGTGCAATGTAGGTAGGTGGGTTAGAACAAAGACACTTTGAAAGCTTGTAGAAGAGAAAGCGAAGCCAGGCAGGGGAGATAAAAAAGCGCTTAAAGGTAGTATGATTCTGCTTTTCTTACCCTGCTCCCACTTCATGGCTTCAGGGTCCTGTTCCACTTTGTCGGTGCTCTTCAGGTAATTCTGCAACAACCTAGAAAAGAGATTGAGAAGACACTACTTGAATGGAAGATGCTCGCGACAGAGACAGGTCTCCACACAGTGCAGTCTCATTGACCATGATGTACTGGTGTGAAGTGTGGTTTACCATCTGCATGGCCTCCCCGCAGCACGCGTGAAGTAAAGCACATGTTTACTTGGCTAATCCCAGGGTGATGAATGATGGGGCATGTCACCCAAAAAATGTCAAGAGTGTTTGCTCTTGAGGGGCTCCATATCGTATGCTTAGAAGGTGTGATAGAGGTGCTACTGTACAATGTATGACACTGTAGGGAACTGGAATGTGAAGGTTGAGTGTGAAGATGGGGGCAACTTGTGCCTACGCTTGGCTAGTGAATCTGTTCTGGAGCTGATTTTACTATAGCCTGCCGTAGAGGGCTATACCAGCTATTAAAGGCACTCTCCAGCTTTAACAAGGGAGAGGGACTTTAATAGCCGGAATAGCCCTCTACGAAGAGCTATAAGGCTATTAGAACATTCTGCCACTAGAGGGCAGAATGTTCTAACAAAAAAGAACAAAGCCTTATGGGAGAGTGAGGGGATTGGAATCCCCTCAGGCTCCCTGAAGCCTTTGTCCACAGCCAGAGCTGTGAACAAAGAAGCATTGGAATGTTGGAGCTCCAGGCTTCTACCGGCCATTATAAGCCCGGAGCACTCCATTGTTTTCAATGAAGCTCCCAACATTCCAATGTTCTAATCATACATTTACAATTATATCGCACTTTCTACCTGTGATGAGCATTGAAGCGATTTGAGGCAAGTAGCATGCTACTCAGAAACCCAAGGTTAGTGGTTTCTGGTTAATGCGTTTAGGCTGGGGTTCTTAGAAGAAGGCCTTACATGCACTACCACAGTTTGTTTGTTTGTGGAATCAGGGGGGCCAGAAGTCATAAATAGTGGGTGTGGTGAATATGCTACTTCACATAAATGATTGGTGGGGTGACTAGATATGGTAGAGGAGGGCTAGGGGGGTGATAGATGCAGGCAAGTGATCACCAATGTGAGAAGCAAGGGTTATGTGCTATGGACAGAGACTATGCAGGTCACGCAGTACTGGAATCTCGTTACTTAAAAGTGTCTGATGCAGACAGTTAACCAGGAGGCAACAGAAGATTCTTATTACAGATACGTAGGGGCTGATTTAGATGATGGTGGTCCTGGAATCACTGTACCAGTGGATGGCGGTCCCACCGCCGCAATCGTGTCGGGCCTCCCGCCTGATCACAATGTTTGCGGTGGGACGGCCACCGCCTCCAGGATCCCTTGGCTGCGGCAGTGGGGAAAGCAGACAGGAATCGTGGCTCTGCCAATGCCGGCACCACTGAGCAGATTCCGATCTGCCTTTCCTCCAAGCATTTCATGGCAGGGACCCCACCATGAAATGCTTGGCAGAAAGGAATGTAAAAGGGGCAAACACAAGGAGATTATGTGCGGAGCCCTGAAACTTTTCAGACGCTCACCCCCAGTCACAGATCTGGGTTGAATCCATCTTCATTCTTTAGCTCACTTTGCCACCTCAGTTCAGACCCAGCTATATGCAAATCAGTCTTGACCCTGTGCCTTATGGCAACATTCTAGACCAAACTGCCAAGCCAGGTCCTACCTGGACCGAAAACAAGCTTCCTGGGACCGGTTTTGCGGTAACACCCTCATCAGCCAGGCTAGCTTGAATCCAGTGGCAGAGTGAATAAGGGACCCACGTCTGGGCATACCCTGCCAACTTCGGGCGAACAAAGCAAACACAAGGAGATGATGGACGGAGCACTGAAACCTTTCAGACACTCACTCCCAGTCACTATTAGATCTGGGCTGAATCCATCAGGTACCCCGGGCACATCTGCCCATGGGGGCGAGTGCGGGGGGCAGATGATGTGCCCCCCCCCAAAGTGAACGGACGTGCTGGAGGTGGTGTCACAGCGGCGGGATGCTCTTTAGGCTCTCCTGTGAGCCAAACATTCCCGCCACTGTGACATCCTGCTTCCACACCCTGAAGATGCAGAGGAAGATTTTAAAATGGCTCCAAAGCAACGCAAGAAAACTGTCCCCCACTTGCTGGTCATCTGCAAGTTGGACTATGGGAACACGGTGTACGCCGGGATCACCAAGAAACTCACTAGAAGACTAGAGACCATCCAGACCTGGGCAGCCAGACTCATCCTCAACATCCCACAGAAAACCCACATCACATCACACTTCAAGGAGCTACACTGGCACCCGACACACAATGCGCTCAATTCAAACTCCTCCCACACACAGGTTCAAGGCGCTCCACACCTCAGGCCCCACCTACCTGAAGAGTTGCACCTCCACTCTCCATTACTCCTACGTGCAACCATCCAACGCACATACAGGACCAGATCCGAAGGACAGACGTTCTCTTCGATCGCTCATAAAACGTGGAACGACCTTCCTCTTCAAGTCAGAGCCTCCTCCTCACTTCCTAAATTCAACAGGAAGCTGAAGACCGGGCTTTTCAAATAACCAACATATCATAGGGAGGGCTGCGCACACACCTTACTCAGTGCCAGGATACCCTTGCAGGTGGCAGTATGCTTTACAAATACACATAACATAAAATAACATACCAGACTCTTTTACTTCCTAGAGGCACCAGATTGTGCTTTGAAAGTACACACTGCTCCTGTCTGCACATTGCCTGTGCACTGTGTGCTGTGACCCTGTAGAACAGGCTGCCACGCCTCACAGCCCAGCATGGCATAAAATGTCACGCTTCACTTCTGGGGCGCTTTGCTCTTCCTGTAAAGTACAATTAGACAATGTTTACCTCCTGATCGCCTCAGGCTGCACCTCTCTCGGACAGGGAGGGGTGTTTTGGCAGCAGGATACTGACAAATATTGACAGGGTGGCAGCATGGCTGCTGAAGCCAATGGTTGTGATTCAAGGTAGGTCTGTCTGTCTTCAGTCTGAGGATAATTCTCTGAGACGTGGCGTTTTCACAAAATGACTTTCAATAACTTTAGCTGTTGCCACGTAGACTATTTAGATTTTCATGATCGCATCTTGATTAGCAGTAAATAAAAGAAACTACATGTCTTCCGTGTCTCGACAGGAAGAGAGAAAAAGTGCCAAATTAATGGTGGGCAGGAGACACCAGGAAGGCAGGTGAGAGAGCGCAGAACTAGTGCATGGAAGGAAAGAGTGAGGGAGAGAAAAAGTGAGAAATGAAAGGGCAGTAGAAAGAGTGGCAAAGTGCAAGAAGAAAAAGATGCAAGTTTAGAGACCCTGAGAAAGGTGGGAGACTGGGAGAAGGAAGGGAGGGGATACATGCGGTGAGTGAAGGCGAGACATTTGAAATCCACGGGGCCAGGAAGGAACACCCCCTACGAAAGGAGCCGGGCTAGGAGCATAGCAGGGGTCACGTAACTTCTGTAGCCCTAGACTGAAAGCAGAACGGAGCCCCCCACATTTTGGATAGCCCCTGTGAATATCACCTGATTTTCCTACGCTTAATCCGTGGCAAAAAATAGCAGATTACTTGGACCAGCTCGGGTGAAAGGATTTTTGTCAACAGACAACAACAACAAAAGAGTGTTCCTGTTCTGAATTGAATGGAAAGAATGCACAGAGCACAAGGAACCAACAAAGCCCATTTGGTTTGTTAAGAAAGCCCTCACTCACCGACCTGGTCGGTGACTTGCTTCATCATCGGGCCCCACCGGGTGTGACCGAATGCCACCCCGGTGTGCTGCGACGCCAGAATTACTGCGGAGCTGGCCTTGTGAGGGTGGGAGGTCTATGTGAAAGATTATGTGGATAGTGTGAAGTGGTGAATTAAAATTGCCTTGTATGTATCAAAAAATTCTTTTAATCAGAGATCATCAAGGACAAGGTTTAAAAAATGTGATGGTAAGTACGGCCAACTAATTGGATGGTCTACTACCACTAGCATTAAGTGACAACGTGAATGGTCAACATGAACATGTTTCAGCCGGTGTGGTATAATTAACCTGGCATTCGTCAGGACCTAGAGTGTAAACCTCGGCGGTATGGGCACGCTAAGGCCCACCCAACCAGAGGACTTGAAAGTGAAAAAAGTCTGTGAAGTGCAAAAAACGAGGGGGCATCACCACCCGAGGGCAGGACGCACACAACCTCAGGTCTCTGAGTTTAGAGACAAAAAGTAAAAAGCACTTCACAAGGGATGAAAATCCACCCCTTAGACCGCGGGAGGGAGGGGACGGCGCATTTGGCACATCGCCCACGGCGCCTGTCTCCTGCAGGTACACCTAATCAGCCCTCGGAACCGGGTCTCGCCGAGGGCTGATTAGGTGTACCTGCAGGAGACAGGCGCCGTGGGCGATGTGCCAAATGCGCCGTCCCCTCCCTCCCGCGGTCTAAGGGGTGGATTTTCATCCCTTGTGAAGTGCTTTTTACTTTTTGTCTCTAAACTCAGAGACCTGAGGTTGTGTGCGTCCTGCCCTCGGGTGGTGATGCCCCCTCGTTTTTTGCACTTCACAGACTTTTTTCACTTTCAAGTCCTCTGGTTGGGTGGGCCTTAGCGTGCCCATACCGCCGAGGTTTACACTCTAGGTCCTGACGAATGCCAGGTTAATTATACCACACCGGCTGAAACATGTTCATGTTGACCATTCACGTTGTCACTTAATGCTAGTGGTAGTAGACCATCCAATTAGTTGGCCGTACTTACCATCACATTTTTTAAACCTTGTCCTTGATGATCTCTGATTAAAAGAATTTTTTGATACATACAAGGCAATTTTAATTCACCACTTCACACTATCCACATAATCTTTCACATAGCCCTCCCACCCTCACAAGACCAGCTCCGCAGTAATTCTGGCGTCGCAGCACACCGGGGTGGCATTCGGTCACACCCGGTGGGGCCCGATGATGAAGCAAGTCACCGACCAGGTCGGTGAGTGAGGGCTTTCTTAACAAACCAAATGGGCTTTGTTGGTTCCTTGTGCTCTGTGCATTCTTTCCATTCAATTCAGAACAGGAACACTCTTTTGTTGTTGTTGTCTAATATAGTTTGGGGACGAAGAGTGTTCGTGACTCTCCCTATCTCTCTTGTTGTTGATCAAAAGAAAGGATTTTTGTGGCAATATTTTTAGGGCGGAGCCTTGCTAAAGACCTCTTGTGGACATTCAGAAAGCTTCCATGGGAATGAATTTCACCCCTTGCTCACCAATGGCTTTGTGGTTTCTAAACACCTTTTTTGGCTTTCTGTTTGCGGTCTGTTTGTTTCAGGCTGTCCAGGTTCAGTTCGTCCCTCCCAAGGAGCAAAGCTTTTCCACATCAACCCCCCTTGTATTCTTCCACGAGAGCTCCTTCCTGTAAACAGGCGGTAAATATTGTTCTTCTCTTGTCACATTTGCGGTGCATTCGAAGACAAGAGGTCAAATGTCAGGCACTGTCTTCTCAGGGAGATTGGTGTTTACTTTTCTTTTTCTGACTTCAAAGTGAGAGGATTTATGGGAAACTCTTGCTGGATACTGGGGGTAGAGGGAAGGGTTTTTTCAGGCACACAACAACATTTAAATGAACTGTGCAAGCATTTCAGAATGTACCAGATTTAGAAAAAAAAAAAAGCACATTTTTGTTCATTCTTATGTTTGTTGAGAACAAATACTTTAATTTGATCCAAACAAATCAAAAAACTGGTGATGCTATTTCCGCATATTATCGTTTGTATGCTGTATAGTTTTATTAGTAAAACTGTATGTCTGTGTAAGTCGTTTCCGTTGAAAGTGTGTTGTCTGTAATGGTAGTAGGCTACCACACCATGCATACTCCACTCCACACTACTGCACTCTACTCCACAGCACTGCACTCAATCCTGCAGCACTCCATGCCACTTCACTCTACTCTGAAACAATCAACTCCACACCACTGTGTGCCACGTCACTGCACTATGTGGCACTCTATTCCACTCTACACCACTCCACTAAACACCACTCAGTTCTACACCACTGCACTCTAAGCCAATGTATTCTATGCCAATACTCTCTACTGTATGCCACTGAACTCTATGCCAATGCGCTCTACACTTCTGTACACCACTGCACTTACAACATTCTACTTTGCAACACTGCACACTCTGTCACTACGCTCCTCTACTCTGCACTACTGCACACTATGCCACTCTACTCTGCCTCACTGCACTCTACGCCACTTCACTCTGCACCACCCTATGCCACTGCACTCTCTGCCACTCTACTCTACGCCACTCTACTCTACTCTACACTACTGTACTCTACGCCACTTCACTTTACAATGCACCACTCTAATGTACGCCACGGCATTGTATGCCGCGGAATTCTATACTACTCTCTGCCTCTGCACTTTACGCCACTATACTCTGCAACATTATATGCCAATGCACTCTACACCAGCCCACTCTACTCTACACCACTCTAAGTCACTGCATTCTACTCCTCTCTGCACCACTCTACTCTTCGCTCCTGCGCTCTATGGGGGTCGTATGCAGAGGTGGTCCACTTTGCGGTTCCACGTGCAGAGCACTTGGTCTTTAACGTTTTTTTTCTTCTGCACAGGGCGATCTTTATAGAACGCAGGCAGTCCTCCCAGGGTTGCGGAGGTCGCTGGGCTGTGGGACTAGTCGCTCTTCTATAGCAGGGTATTGTAGACTGAAGACAGGCCATTATGGCTGGGGCGAAGTCAGTTGTGGTCCTCAGTCTTCGCTGCTGCACATGTCTTCATGTCCTATTCTTCGTAATCTCAGGATTAAGGTTCAGGGGTACACCTAAACACGCAATTTAGGGGCATTACAGGGGTAAGAAGGTAGTAGACAATGGGCTATTTACCATTAGGGTGAATACACCCTTTGGATGTCCACTCCCTCTGGGGAGGGGGTATACCCCTCACCCTATTGGCTAGAATCCTCCAAACCAACATGGAAGATTTTCAAAGAAGGGGCTCACGTCCACTCAGGATTCCTTAGTGGTGGTCCTGGCTGAGAGAGAACACCTCTCTTGTTTTCTAATTTTCTCGCCGACCTTGCTGCTAAAAGTGGGGCTTGGTCAGGGGACAGGCATCTACACTAGCTGGAGAGGCCCTGGTCAGCATAACAAAGGATGGGGAGGCTTTGAGGCTGACCCCCCGTTCTATGCTGTTCATGCTTTGGGGTAGGTTTGAAGACCCTCCTCCCAGGGCAAGCTTTATTCCTGACCCTCAAAAGCAAAATACTTCCACCTCAGAGGGTCAGAAACATGTCTAGAAGTGGCAGGCTGGTGCAGACCAGTCAGGAACACACTAGCTGGTTGGAAGATTTTCAGGGGGCACCGCTGAGGTGCATTATTTACTAAAATCCAACACTGCAATCATTGTGGTCTCATGAATCTAAGATGTTTGGTGCCAAACATCTTGGAATTCAGTGACGCCATCATGGAGCTGTGGGACTCATAGTGACAAGCACCCAGCCCATGTACTCAGTATGGCTATAGTGGACTCAGACACTATAGGGGCATATCTGCTCATGTAGTTATCCCTTCACGTGCAGGATAGTGCATCCTGCCTTAGGGCTGTAAGGCCTGCTGTAGGGATGACTTACCTATGCCTCTGGCAGTGCTGGGAGGCCTGGCACACAGGGATATGTGCCAGGTCGACTCTTCACTTTTATCAGCACCAAGGCACGCAGGCTGCCGGTGGCAGTGTACACGTGCTTGGTGAGGGGTCTCTTAGGGTGGGCCAATACATGCTGCAGCCCTTAGATACCCTTTTCTGGTCATAAGGCCCTTGGTACCACTAGTACCTTTTACAAGGGACCTATATATGAGCCAGAGGTGTGCCAACTGTGGACACAAAGGAACAGTTCGGGAAATAAGTAACACAGGCACTGGGAACCTGGTTAGCAGGAACCCAATGCACATTCAGTCAAAGATGCATCAGAGTCAGGCAAAAAGTGGGGAGTAACCATGCCAAAAAGAGTACTTTCTTACACCTGGGCCTACCTTACATCCCAGTCTGGCGTTGTTTACCTTCAAGTAACCCCAATACGTCCTAATACCAGATGCAGCGAAAACCCCTAAATGGGTTTGAACTGAAACCATTTATAAATAATGCCCCTTTTCCAAAGGTTCTTTTTGAATAGTATAAAACCCGATCAGTAAACATTATTATTTATTATTATTATTATTATTATTATTATTATTAAAGGCTTTTATAACGCGCTCTGTTACTAAAAAATAGTATCCTAGGTTGATACGCTAAACATTTAAATTATTCATGGAAAAATACAAACTACTTATTTTCACAGCAGTTCCAATTTGGGACAATAAAAAAGAATGGAAAAAATGTCTAGTTCAACCCGAGAAAGTCTCTTTCGAACTCAAAGATCAGGTTGACTTATTTACCAAAATATGGGAAAGCCATCTCTATAAGTGTGTTATTTGGTGTGAGAGAGAGACAATGGTGTTGGCCATGTGCAGTGATTTCCCTTCCTCTTAAGGTTTCCCTGTGTTCTTCCCGACCCCATTAAAGATACTTTTAATAAATTTTTTCCTGCACCTTGCTCCGGATCCTTACCTGATTGACAATGAAAAGTGCCAAACCCCCAACATGGAAAGTTGAGGCGAGTCACACAGACAAGGAGGCGAGCTGCAAAGGCAGGGCTCGAGCTTGCCCAGTACTGCTTAAGAAGCAAAGTGGGTCTGCAGAAGCAGCATGCAGCACTGTGCATGCGTTGTGTGATGTATGTTTAACACATGCTCAGGCACGGTGCTCGTGTGCTCATGACGAGCTCAGCTCGTCATGAGCCGTGGAACGCTCACACGCTGGGATAATTGCCCTGCTGTGCTGAACGTTCCACGGAAACGGGTGTAGTCATGATGAGCTGAGCTCGTCATGAGCCGTGGAACGCTCACACGCTGGGATAATTGCCCTGCTGTGCTGAACGTTCCACGGAAACGGGTGTAGTCATGATGAGCTGAGCTCGTCATGAGCCGTGGAACGCTCACACGCTGGGATAATTGCCCTGCTGTGCTGAACGTTCCACGGAAACGGGTGTAGTCATGATGAGCTGAGCTCGTCATGAGCACACGAGCACTGTGCCTCATGATGAGCTGAGCTCGTCATGAGCACGGGGGCGCTGTGCGCGGCCCCCACCCCCCAGCACAGCGGGGGAATTACCCCCGCTGCAAAGGGGTTAATAATATCTTGCTCTGTTGCTATTGGTGAAGCATGATAACCCTTCTTGCCTCCTACTTCCTACACGTTTCACCTGCTGAAAATACAGGGGAGCAAGAGGGCCTTTCTGGAACTGGCACTTACATCTTCAAGTACAATAATGACATCACATCCTCCAGGAAGAGAGCAATTAACCTGTTTGGGAATTTCTAGCTCAAATACCAAGAATCATGTTATCAATTTACATAATTCATGACAAAGGTGGCAAGGTTCGGGAGAATTTTAAACAGAAACAAATTTGTTGATATTGCTTTAAATGATTTGGCCAAAGCATCATTCTCGTAACATTTATGGAAACAAAAACAAGTACTATGTACATGTATTTTAATCATTTTCAAAGGAGAGGGTGCAAATGTTATATTTAGGCTGACCTGTAAAGGACTGGGGATGTATTCTTACATTGTTAGTGTATGCTTAGGTCGCCTGTAAAGGACTGGGGGCTGTATTCTTACATTGTTAGTGTATGCTTAGCTGACCTGTAAAGGACTGGGGATGTATTCTTACATTGTTAGTGTATGCTTAGGTCGCCTGTAAAGGACTGGGTGGTGTATTCTTACATTGTTAGTGTATGCTTAGCTGACCTGTAAAGGACTGGGGATGTATTCTTACATTGTTAGTGTATGCTTAGGTCACCTGCAAAGGACGGGGTGCTGTATTCTTACATTGTTCGTGTATGCTTAACTGACCTGTAAAGGACTGGGGGCTGTATTCTTACATTGTTAGTGTATGCTTAGGTCGCCTGTAAAGGACTGGGTGCTCTATTCTTACATTGTTAGTGTATGCTTAGCTGACCTGTAAAGGACTGGGTGCTGTATTCTTACATTGTTAATGTATGCTTAGCTGACCTGTAAAGGACTGGGGATGTATTCTTACATTGTTAGTGTATGCTTAGGTCGCCTGTAAAGGACTGGGTGCTCTATTCTTACATTGTTAGTGTATGCTTAGCTGACCTGTAAAGGACTGGGGATGTATTCTTACATTGTTAGTGTATGCTTAGGTCGCCTGTAAAGGACTGGGGGCTGTATTCTTACATTGTTAGTGTATGCTTAGGTCGCCTGTAAAGGACTGGGGGCTGTATTCTTACATTGTTAGTGTATGCTTAGCTGACCTGTAAAGGACTGGGGATGTATTCTTACATTGTTAGTGTATGCTTAGGTCGCCTGTAAAGGACTGGGGATGTATTCTTACATTGTTAGTGTATGCTTAACTGACCTGTAAAGGACTGGGGTGTATTCTTACATTGTTAGTGTATGCTTAGCTGACCTGTAAAGGACTGGGGGCTGTATTCTTACATTGTTAGTGTATGCTTAGCTGACCTGTAAAGGACTGGGTGCTCTATTCTTACATTGTTAGTGTATGCTTAGCTGACCTGTAAAGGACTGGGGATGTATTCTTACATTGTTAGTGTATGCTTAGCTGACCTGTAAAGGACTGGGGGCTGTATTCTTACATTGTTAGTGTATGCTTAGGTCGCCTGTAAAGGACTGGGGGCTGTATTCTTACATTGTTAGTGTATGCTTAGCTGACCTGTAAAGGACTGGGGATGTATTCTTACATTGTTAGTGTATGCTTAGGTCGCCTGTAAAGGACTGGGGGCTGTATTCTTACATTGTTAGTGTATGCTTAGGTCGCCTGTAAAGGACAGGGGGTTGTATTCTTACATTGTTAGTGTATGCTTACCTGACCTGTAAAGGACTGGGGGCTGTATTCTTACATTGTTAGTGTATGCTTAGGTCGCCTGTAAAGGACTGGGGGTTGTATTCTTACATTGTTAGTGTATGCTTACCTGACCTGTAAAGGACTGGGGGCTGTATTCTTACATTGTTAGTGTATGCTTAGGTCGCCTGTAAAGGACTGGGGGCTGTATTCTTACATTGTTAGTGTATGCTTAGCTGACCTGTAAAGGACTGGGTGCTGTATTCTTACATTGTTAGTGTATGCTTAGGTCGCCTGTAAAGGACTGGGGGTTGTATTCTTACATTGTTAGTGTATGCTTAGCTGACCTGTAAAGGACTGGGGGTGTATTCTTACATTGTTAGTGTATGCTTAGGTCGCCTGTAAAGGACTGGGGGCTGTATTCTTACATTGTTAGTGTATGCTTACCTGACCTGTAAAGGACTGGGGGTGTATTCTTACATTGTTAGTGTATGCTTACCTGACCTGTAAAGGACTGGGGGTGTATTCTTACATTGTTAGTGTATGCTTAGGTCGCCTGTAAAGGACTGGGGGCTGTATTCTTACATTGTTAGTGTATGCTTAGCTGACCTGTAAAGGACTGAGGCTGTATTCTTACATTGTTAGTGTATGCTTAGGTCGCCTGTAAAGGACTGGGGGCTGTATTCTTACATTGTTAGTGTATGCTTACCTGACCTGTAAAGGACTGGGGGTGTATTCTTACATTGTTAGTGTATGCCTAGCTGACCTGTAAAGGACTGGGTGCTGTATTCTTACATTGTTAGTGTATGCTTAGGTCGCCTGTAAAGGACTGGGGGTTGTATTCTTACATTGTTAGTGTATGCTTAGCTCATCTGTAAAGGACGGGGGGCTGTATTCTTACATTGTTAGTGTATGCTTAGGTCGCCTGTAAAGGACTGAGGGTGTATTCTTACATTGTTAGTGTATGCTTAGCTGACCTGTAAAGGACTGGGGGCTGTATTCTTACATTGTTAGTGTATGCTTAGGTCGCCTGTAAAAGACTGGGGGCTGTATTCTTAAATTGTTAGTGTATGCTTAGGTCGCCTGTAAAAGACTGGGGGTGTATTCTTACATTGTTAGTGTATGCTTAGCTCATCTGTAAAGGACGGGGGGCTGTATTCTTACATTGTTAGTGTATGCTTAGGTCGCCTGTAAAGGACTGAGGGTGTATTCTTACATTGTTAGTGTATGCTTAGCTGACCTGTAAAGGACTGGGGGCTGTATTCTTACATTGTTAGTGTATGCTTAGGTCGCCTGTAAAAGACTGGGGGCTGTATTCTTAAATTGTTAGTGTATGCTTAGGTCGCCTGTAAAAGACTGGGGGTGTATTCTTACATTGTTAGTGTATGCTTAGCTGACCTGTAAAGGACTGGGGGCTGTATTCTTACATTGTTAGTGTATGCTTAGGTCACCTGCAAAGGACTGGGGGCTGTATTCTTACATTGTTAGTGTATGCTTAGGTCACCTGCAAAGGACTGGGGGCTGTATTCTTACATTGTTAGTGTATGCTTAGCTGACCTGTAAAGGACTAGGGGCTGTATTGTTACATTGTTAGTGTATGCTTACCTGACCTGTAAAGGACTGGGGGTGTATTCTTACATTGTTAGTGTATGCTTAGGTCGCCTGTAAAGGACTGGGTGCTGTATTCTTACATTGTTAGTGTATGCTTAGGTCACCTGCAAAGGACTGGGTGCTGTATTCTTACATTGTTAGTGTATGCTTAGCTGACCTGTAAAGGACTGGGGGCTGTATTCTTACATTGTTAGTGTATGCTTAGGTCAGCTGGAAAGGACGGGGGGCTGTATTCTTACATTGTTAGTGTATGCTTAGCTGACCTGTAAAGGACTAGGGGCTGTATTCTTACATTCTTAGTGTATGCTTAGGTCACCTGCAAAGGACTGGGGGCTGTATTCTTACATTGTTAGTGTATGCTTAGGTCGCCTGTAAAGGACTGGGTGCTGTATTCTTACATTGTTAGTGTATGCTTAGCTGACCTGTAAAGGACTGGGTGGTGTATTCTTACATTGTTAGTGTATGCTTAGCTGACCTGTAAAGGACTGGGGGCTGTATTCTTACATTGTTAGTGTATGCTTAGGTCAGCTGGAAAGGACTGGGTGCTGTATTCTTACATTGTTAGTGTATGCTTAGCTGACCTGTAAAGGACTAGGGGCTGTATTCTTACATTGTTAGTGTATGCTTAGGTCACCTGCAAAGGACTGGGGGCTGTATTCTTACATTGTTAGTGTATGCTTAGGTCGCCTGTAAAGGACTGGGTGCTGTATTCTTACATTGTTAGTGTATGCTTAGCTGACCTGTAAAGGACTGGGTGGTGTATTCTTACATTGTTAGTGTATGCTTAGCTGACCTGTAAAGGACTGGGGCTGTATTCTTACATTGTTAGTGTATGCTTAGCTGACCTGTAAAGGACTGGGGCTGTATTCTTACATTGTTAGTGTATGCTTAGCTGACCTGTAAAGGACTGGGGGTGTATTCTTACATTGTTAGTGTATGCTTAGGCCGCCTGTAAAAGACTGCGGGCTGTATTCTTACATTGTTAGTGTATGCTTAGCTGACCTGTAAAGGACTGGGGCTGTATTCTTACATTGTTAGTGTATGCTTACCTGACCTGTAAAGGACTGGGGGTGTATTCTTACATTGTTAGTGTATGCTTAGGTCGCCTGTAAAAGACTGGGGGCTGTATTCTTACATTGTTAGTGTATGCTTAGGTCGCCTGTAAAGGACTGGGTGGTGTATTCTTACATTGTTAGTGTATGCTTAGGTCACCTGCAAAGGACGGGGTGCTGTATTCTTACATTGTTAGTGTATGCTTAGCTGACCTGTAAAGGACTGGGTGGTGTATTCTTACATTGTTAGTGTATGCTTAGCTGACCTGTAAAGGACTGGGGTTGTATTCTTACATTGTTAGTGTATGCTTAGCTGACCTGTAAAGGACTGGGGCTGTATTCTTACATTGTTAGTGTATGCTTAGCTGACCTGTAAAGGACTGGGGGTGTATTCTTACATTGTTAGTGTATGCTTAGGCCGCCTGTAAAAGACTGCGGGCTGTATTCTTACATTGTTAGTGTATGCTTAGGTCACCTGCAAAGGACTGGGTGCTGTATTCTTACATTGTTCGTGTATGCTTAACTGACCTGTAAAGGACTGGGGGCTGTATTCTTACATTGTTAGTGTATGCTTAGCTGACCTGTAAAGGACTGGGGGCTGTATTCTTACATTGTTAGTGTATGCTTAGGTCGCCTGTAAAGGACTGGGGGCTGTATTCTTACATTGTTAGTGTATGCTTAGGTCGCCTGTAAAAGACTGGGGGCTGTATTCTTACATTGTTAGTGTATGCTTAGGTCACCTGCAAAGGACTGGGGGCTGTATTCTTACATTGTTAGTGTATGCTTAGCTGACCTGTAAAGGACTGGGTGCTGTATTCTTACATTGTTAGTGTATGCTTAGGTCACCTGCAAAGGACTGGGGGCTGTATTCATACATTGTTAGTGTATGCTTAGCTGACCTGTAAAGGACTGGGTGCTGTATTCTTACATTGTTAGTGTATGCTTAGGTCACCTGCAAAGGACTGGGGGCTGTATTCTTACATTGTTAGTGTATGCTTAGCTGACCTGTAAAGGACTGGGGGCTGTATTCTTACATTGTTAGTGTATGCTTAGGTCACCTGCAAAGGACTGGGGGCTGTATTCTTACATTGTTAGTGTATGCTTAGCTGACCTGTAAAGGACTGGGGCTGTATTCTTACATTGTTAGTGTATGCTTACCTGACCTGTAAAGGACTGGGGGTGTATTCTTACATTGTTAGTGTATGCTTAGGTCGCCTGTAAAAGACTGGGGGCTGTATTCTTACATTGTTAGTGTATGCTTAGGTCACCTGCAAAGGACGGGGTGCTGTATTCTTACATTGTTCGTGTATGCTTAACTGACCTGTAAAGGACTGGGTGGTGTATTCTTACATTGTTAGTGTATGCTTAGGTCGCCTGTAAAGGACTGGGTGCTGTATTCTTACATTGTTAGTGTATGCTTAGGTCGCCTGTAAAGGACTGGGGGCTGTATTCTTACATTGTTAGTGTATGCTTAGGTCGCCTGTAAAAGACTGGGGGCTGTATTCTTACATTGTTAGTGTATGCTTAGGTCACCTGCAAAGGACTGGGGGCTGTATTCTTACATTGTTAGTGTATGCTTAGCTGACCTGTAAAGGACTGGGTGCTGTATTCTTACATTGTTAGTGTATGCTTAGGTCACCTGCAAAGGACTGGGGGCTGTATTCATACATTGTTAGTGTATGCTTAGCTGACCTGTAAAGGACTGGGTGCTGTATTCTTACATTGTTAGTGTATGCTTAGGTCACCTGCAAAGGACTGGGGGCTGTATTCTTACATTGTTAGTGTATGCTTAGCTGACCTGTAAAGGACTGGGGGCTGTATTCTTACATTGTTAGTGTATGCTTAGGTCACCTGCAAAGGACTGGGGGCTGTATTCTTACATTGTTAGTGTATGCTTAGCTGACCTGTAAAGGACTGGGGGCTGTACTCTTACATTGTTAGTGTATGCTTAGCTGACGTGTAAAGGACTGGGGGCTGTATTCTTACATTGTTAGTGTAGGCTTAGGTCACCTGCAAAGGACTGGGTGCTGTATTCTTACATTGTTAGTGTATGCTTAGCTGACCTGTAAAGGACTGGGGGCTGTATTCTTACATTGTTAGTGTATGCTTAGGTCACCTGCAAAGGACTGGGGGCTGTATTCTTACATTGTTAGTGTATGCTTAGCTGACCTGTAAAGGACTAGGGGCTGTATTCTTACATTGTTAGTGTATGCTTAGCTGACCTGTAAAGGACTAGGGGCTGTATTCTTACATTGTTAGTGTATGCTTAGCTGACCTGTAAAGGACTAGGGGCTGTATTCTTACATTGTTAGTGTATGCTTAGCTGACCTGTAAAGGACTGGGGCTGTATTCTTACATTGTTAGTGTATGCTTAGCTGACCTGTAAAGGACTAGGGGCTGTATTCTTACATTCTTAGTGTATGCTTAGCTGACCTGTAAAGGACGGGGGGCTGTATTCTTACATTGTTAGTGTATGCTTAGCTCACCTGTAAAGGACGGGGGGCTGTATTCTTACATTGTTAGTGTATGCTTAGCTCATCTGTAAAGGACGGGGGGCTGTATTCTTACATTCTTAGTGTATGCTTAGCTGACCTGTAAAGGACGGGGGGCTGTATTCTTACATTGTTAGTGTATGCTTAGCTCACCTGTAAAGGACGGGGGGCTGTATTCTTACATTGTTAGTGTATGCTTACCTGACCTGTAAAGGACTGGGAGTGTATTCTTACATTGTTAGTGTATGCTTAGCTCACCTGTAAAGGACGGGGGGATGTATTCTTACATTGTTAGTGTATGCTTAGCTCACCTGTAAAGGACGGGGGGATGTATTCTTACATTGTTAGTGTATGCTTAGCTCACCTGTAAAGGACGGGGGCTGTATTCTTACATTGTTAGTGTATGCTTAGGTCGCCTGTAAAGGACTGGGTGCTCTATTCTTACATTGTTAGTGTATGCTTAGCTCACCTGTAAAGGACGGGGGGCTGTATTCTTACATTGTTAGTGTATGCTTAGCTGACCTGTAAAGGACTGGGGGCTGTATTCTTACATTGTTAGTGTATGCTTAGGTCACCTGCAAAGGACTGGGGGCTGTATTCTTACATTGTTAGTGTATGCTTAGCTGACCTGTAAAGGACTAGGGGCTGTATTCTTACATTGTTAGTGTATGCTTACCTGACCTGTAAAGGACTGGGGGTGTATTCTTACATTGTCAGTGTATGCTTAGCTGACCTGTAAAGGACTAGGTGCTGTATTCTTACATTGTTAGTGTATGCTTAGGTCGCCTGTAAAGGACTGGGGGTGTATTCTTACATTGTTAGTGTATGCTTAGCTGACCTGTAAAGGACTGGGGGCTGTATTCTTACATTGTTAGTGTATGCTTAGGTCACCTGCAAAGGACTGGGGGCTGTATTCTTACATTGTTAGTGTATGCTTAGCTGACCTGTAAAGGACTAGGGGCTGTATTCTTACATTGTTAGTGTATGCTTAGCTGACCTGTAAAGGACTAGGGGCTGTATTCTTACATTGTTAGTGTATGCTTACCTGACCTGTAAAGGACTGGGGGTGTATTCTTACATTGTTAGTGTATGCTTAGCTGACCTGTAAAGGACTGGGTGCTGTATTCTTACATTGTTAGTGTATGCTTAGGTCGCCTGTAAAGGACTGGGGGTGTATTCTTACATTGTTAGTGTATGCTTAGCTGACCTGTAAAGGACTGGGGGCTGTATTCTTACATTGTTAGTGTATGCTTAGCTGACCTGTAAAGGACTGGGTGCTCTATTCTTACATTGTTAGTGTATGCTTAGCTGACCTGTAAAGGACTGGGGGCTGTATTCTTACATTGTTAGTGTATGCTTAGGTCGCCGTTAAAAGGACTGGGTGCTCTATTCTTACATTGTTAGTGTATGCTTAGCTGACCTGTAAAGGACTGGGGGCTGTATTCTTACATTGTTAGTGTATGCTTAGCTGACCTGTAAAGGACTGGGGGCTGTATTCTTACATTGTTAGTGTATGCTTAGCTCATCTGTAAAGGACGGGGGGCTGTATTCTTACATTGTTAGTGTATGCTTAGCTGACCTGTAAAGGACTGGGGGCTGTATTCTTACATTGTTAGTGTATGCTTACCTGACCTGTAAAGGACTGGGGGCTGTATTCTTACATTGTTAGTGTATGCTTAGCTGACCTGTAAAGGACTGGGGGCTGTATTCTTACATTGTTAGTGTATGCTTAGCTCATCTGTAAAGGACGGGGGCTGTATTCTTACATTGTTAGTGTATGCTTAGGTCACCTGTAAAGGACTGGGTGCTGTATTCTTACATTGCTAGTGTATGCTTAGTTGACCTGTAAAGGACGGGGGGCTGTATTCTTACATTGTTAGTGTATGCTTAGGTCGCCTGTAAAGGACTGGGGGTGTATTCTTACATTGTTAGTGTATGCTTAGTTGACCTGTAAAGGACTGGGTGCTGTATTCTTACATTGTTAGTGTATGCTTAGGTCGCCTGTAAAGGACTGGGGGTGTATTCTTACATTGTTAGTGTATGCTTAGTTGACCTGTAAAGGACTAGGGGCTGTATTCTTACATAGTTAGTGTATGCTTCGCTTACCTGTAAAGGACTGGGTAGTGTATTCTTACATTGTTAGTGTATGCTTAGCTGACCTGTAAAGGACTGGGGCTGTATTCTTACATTGTTAGTGTATGCTTAGCTGACCTGTAAAGGACTGGGGATGTATTCTTACATTGTTAGTGTATGCTTAGCTGACCTGTAAAGGACTGGGGGTGTATTCTTACATTGTTAGTGTATGCTTAGGTCGCCTGTAAAGGACTGGGGGCTGTATTCTTACATTGTTAGTGTATGCTTACCTGACCTGTAAAGGACTGGGGGTGTATTCTTACATTGTTAGTGTATGCTTACCTGACCTGTAAAGGACTAGGTGCTGTATTCATACATTGTTAGTGTATGCTTAGGTCACCTGCAAAGGACTGGGTGCTGTATTCTTACATTGTTAGTGTATGCTTAGCTGACCTGCAAAGGACTGGGGGCTGTATTCTTACATTGTTAGTGTATGCTTAGGTCACCTGTAAAGGACTGGGTGGTGTATTCTTACATTGTTAGTGTATGCTTAGCTGACCTGTAAAGGACTGGGGGCTGTATTCTTACATTGTTTGTGTATGCTTAGGTCATCTGTAAAGGACGGGGGTCTGTATTCTTACATTGTTAGTGTATGCTTAGGTCACCTTCAAAGGACTGGGGGCTGTATTCTTACTTTGTTAGTGTATGCTAAGGTTACCTGGTTACTGTTGCTCTGTTCGGATGCAGCTTCGGCCTCCACTTCTAGAATGGGGGTGATTCTGGAGTGGAAAGACGCAGTTGCAGAGGGACTCTTGAACTGACCAGGGGCTGTTCATGGAGGGAGATTTCTACGTCCTCTTGTGTCTTTACTTCCCCAAACTGGGCCCAAATGTTTTCTTAGTGTTTAGTTTCAGATAGAAGACACATGCCCAATGTGGCCAATATCTTGCAGGAACGTAGTGCCCTGAGACAGCATTGACCTCTGGTCGGGCCTCTTCAGCATGACCAGTGTGTCACTGGCCGGCGTTGATGTCAGACCGCGGGGGTGGAGATGTTCGCCAAGGGTTGAATGTACAAGCTAAGAAAGGAGGGTACTGCTAGGGCGTGGATACAAATATCTTGCAATTTTTGATGGTTTGAGGATTACCACTTCTTCAATGTTCGTTACCTTGCGAAGGCTGTGGTTGTATAGGTGGATAAACTGGTTGTAAAAATGGATAAAGAGACTCCAGGGATGCAATGCTTGTGATTCTTTGAAGATGAGGGGCAAAGAAAACAACATGCGCAATATACTCTAAAGCATCACTCACTTTAGTTCATCGTCTCCGAAGTGCAAGGGGTTCCCAATTGGCTTGTCCTGCAAACTGTTGGCCAGGTCCAGCCTGGGAAGGAGACAAGAAAACATGTTAGATTACAACTTGTGATGCCGGGCTGGAGAATAGACGTCTTGTAGGTCTTGGATACTCCCTGATCAAGGGAAGTAGCAACCCCCACACTCTCACAAACAGCAGCCGGTGATTCTAACACCTCTTCAAGCAAGCACCACCTTATGGAGTTACCTGGCGCTTCAAGGCAGAAGGGGCAGCAGGAAGTTACTGTAGTCTGGCTGGTCGTGTGCCTGTTATCAGAGCCAGGGCTGCTAGACATGCGTTCACTCTAGGTGTGCAATGAGAAGGCACGGCAGAGCCTCTCGGCAGAACAACCAACCAGAAGATCTGTTGACATCCACGTGCTCAATCTTCTGCAGCAACACAACTCGGCATGCCTGTAGCGCTTGTTGAGTACTCATACAAAAGTTATAAAACCTGCATAAATTTAAGGCTTAGCCTCCCCGCCCCAAGCTCTGAAACTGTTTCCAGCTGCTAAGTAAAAGGATGCCTTCTAGGAGTTTTGGAAGAGTGCGGCACAGGGGAAGTTCTGAACTGGAAAGTTTCATGCAACATCATTTCCGATCCTACCACATTCCCAGGGTCACTATTGTGAACCAGTGCTTGTTTTTTAAAATATTCAATGCCAGGGCTCTGACCAGGAGGCCACTGCAGCTTACACCACCCATCGCCTGTATCATCGCTGCCAAAACAAACTACTTACCATCTCTCTTGCATGTAAATGCGACAGCTCAGATTATTCAAGGTCCCCAACCCTAAAGGAATGGCTGGAAAGGCAGTTATTACCAATTTTAATGTATATTGGACTCCTAAACAACCGTTGTTCTGCTTATCTTTAAATTAGATGAGCAGCGCCACCATGTGGTAAACTGTTGTATGGTGTTGACAATTTGGTGCCAGTACGGAGCACCGGAAACCAATTAAGTGCTGATGCTGAGCACCGGGAAGCACAGGCTCAAATTAAGCACTGCTGTGAACAGTCTAAAACAGAGGGTGTCCTGAAAAACAATCCATCAGGGGCGGCTCCTCCGTTATGGTGGAGAAACATTGCCCTACTACTGATAGCCTGCGAAGGCAAAAGTGAAAAATACAATTATAATAAAACACTTTTATTATCATTTTATTTTTCACTACGCCAGAGCCAGCAGAGTGATGGGGGGTAGGGCCAACCTGAGTTTCAGGGAGGGGTAGTGAGCACTGCTAACTGCGCATGTCGGTTAAGCCGGCTGTCTTGGGATGGCCAAACCGACATGCGCACTAAGCGTTTTTTCAACCAGAGCTGTGTTGTACAGCTGGATTAATTCATTAATAGCGCAGGAATCACTCCCAAAGGGGTACCTCCGCGCTTCGACCGCTGCGAAACCCTTCCTGGCTTCCCTGAGAGATGGTCCCTTAATGGGTATCTCCAGGGTGAGACCAGGCATCCCCGGCGGTCTGGTGGGGCCGTTAGTGAAGATGAGGCAAGCTGATGCCCAGAGTTGCCGAGTGTGATCGCTGATCAGAGTGGGCACCGAGGCGAGAGAATTATCGAGTCCGCTGACCCTGGTCCAGAAACCTGCCGCGCCGGGAATCGAACCCTGGTCCCGGGCCGTCCTCTGCTCTCGGGTCTGCCGCCTCTAACCAGTGAGCCACACTACTTCACTTCACTGGATGAAGAACAGACACAGACTCCCAGGGTGTGTGCCAAATCAGGCCGCTCAGACCAATCCCAGCGCTTCTCTCATACTGTGTAATAGCATTTCCAGCATGAGAACAATGTCAGGATTGGCCTCTGGCAACATGCGCAGTGTGCACCAGCCCGTGGAGTCGAGGATTGGGAGAGGAGCAAGGCAGTGGCAGCAGCGGAAAGGGAAGTACCATTTTATAGTTTTTTTTATGTATTCTTCATTGTTTGTTACTTTAATATTTCCCCCACTCTGCTCTACCACTTTGCATTGTGATGAGCCGCCACTGCACTCCATTCAATATCCAGCAGCAGAGCTAGAGTTACTCCTGATGCAAAGAGTTGGGAGACAAGTCGACAAGGTCATTGGGGACACCCGGTCCTCATGAATGCCTCCTGCAGCGAATGGAACAGCATTGGAACCCAAGCACCCAGGCCTCAGAGCACGCATTGAGAATATCACACTAAGACCAGCTCTGTGTCTTTCGTAAAGAACTCCAGCGAACATCTTTTCTGAACTCTTGGTCCATCGACCACTTCAAAATATCAGGTGTATTGAGCCAGTACGGTTAATAGGGGTGAGAGAGAGAGAGAGAGAGAGAGAGAGAGAGAGAGAGAGAGAGAGAGAGAGAGAGAGACAGACAGAGAGAGAGAGAGAGAGAGAGAGAGAGAGAGAGAGAGAGAGGGAGAAAGAGAGAGAGAGAGAGAGAGAGAGAGAGAGAGAGAGAGAGAGAGAGAGAGAGAGAGAGACAGGACAAGACAAGGAGAGACAAGAGAGAGAATGAGAGAGGGAGAGAGAGAGAGAGAGAGAGAGAGAGAGAGGGAGAAAGAGAGAGAGAGAGAGAGAGAGAGAGAGAGAGAGAGAGAGAGAGACAGGACAAGACAAGGAGAGACAAGAGAGAGAATGAGATGGGGAGGGAGCTAGAAGAGAAGGACATTTTGAGGCCAAAGGAAGAACTGTGGGAAGAGGGGAAAGAAAGAGAATGTACAAAAGAGAAAGGGAATCACTGGCCATGTCCACCACTGACGTTCTGTCAAAGGTTCAGAAGAGCTTCAAGAAAGCACTATATGCTCTTCGTGCTTTATACTCTTCAAAATATGTATGGAATAATTTTTGGGGGGTTTAACCTGGATATGTATCGAGAACTTGGTCTTCGGGGCAGGGGGGGGGGGTAGGGGAGAGCGTATTAAATGTTAAAAATGTGAATAAAAATGTTTAAACAAAAAAGAAGAAATAAGAAGTGAACAAATGTGAGCCACCCATGGACAATGTTCTCTGGCCCTTGTGACCCACATCCCTGGGACTGCGAAGTACAACGTTGAGTGATCCGGGCTCCTAGGCACGGTAACCTCACCTCCCTTTCCATCCAATGTTCTCTAGCATTAATTATGACGGTGACTTTCCACAAACACTTGGTTTCTGTCGCACCAGTGTTGGGAGTTGGACGCCTTCAGCTGCATTTTCCTGCATGAAAAGTCTTTGAGCATCAGGTCTGAGAGTTTCTAAAGCTAGGAGAGACCTTTGCCTTGAACTGGAGTCTGGACTTCAGTAGATCCAGCCTACTTTGCACCAGAATATCCTCCTCCACTTGGTTGGTTTGTGGAAAATATGCCATATTTAAAACTCTTAGCCGGGGAGGCAGAGATTTCTTCACTGAAGATTTTAAATGCTGCATTGGAAGAGCCAAACAGCAAAGAAAACCCTAGCAGAAAATTCAGCAATGCTCAGCTTTTCTGGTAGCCTTCCTACTATTATATGTGGGCTCTGGAATATTCCCCCCGTGAGGGATATTGTCCCCAGTGGGGGATATTATCGGTGCCTCCAGATCAATGTTCCTGAACATGCTATGGTGGTTCCCAGTGCATCAAGGACACTATAACTACCTTTTGGGAAAGTCTGTCACCCTTTCTGATGTGGTCTTTGCCAGCTGCAGCTCCACTGGAAATGTTGGAGAATCAGTGACTCTAAACAGGGGGGTTGATTGGCCATCTGCTTTGGCAAATTTCCTTCCAGACTTAGCTGAGCAGATGGCCAAGATCATCTCTGGCAAGGCTGATAGCTACCATTTGCCAAACCCTAAAGCAGTAACCAGTGCTTAATTTGAGCCAGTGGTTTCCTTTACTCAGCACCCGCACTTAATTGACAACACCAGCACTTATGACAGTCTGCCTTATGGTGGCGCTGTTTGTCTAATTTAGAGATGAGCACAACAACTGCTGCTTCCTACTTCATTATACATCAAAAATTATTAATACAGTTGCCCAAAGCATTGTTATAGCTGTCAGGGCCTGGAATAGTCTGAATTCTCACACTTGTAGAAGTGTGCTGGTTTGTAGCTGTGTTAGGGCTGTCATTGGCAGCGCTGGCAGGGGAAATGGGTGGTGCTGAACGCAGAGACCTGACGGCGGCCCTGGCCCTTAATTTTTACAAATTAAGCATTGGCAAAAACCAATCCACCAGTGAAAGTAACACTGACATCGATGTATTTTGGATGGATTTAATAATATAAAAATCCTCTAAATCATGCTGTATTTACAGTTGAAAAGTTAAAAACTCCCAAATCTAAAAACTCATGTTCTGGTTTAAACAGGCTGTGTTCCGTAACCAGTCATCATCACCAGCATTATAATAATTGATATTAAAGTGCCTCCATCAATATGGTCATCCAAGCACTGCAACAGCCAGGGTTTCCAAATCAAACATGCTGTCTTGGACACATCTTGCAGTATGCGCACAATCTGCTTTTAACTGGGACTTGCTACGTGTGGCAATTATGACTACTCCAGTAAATCCCTTTTGGGCATTTTTAAGCTGAGAAAAATCACAAACCTTCAAAAATATGATCCCAGATCTTAGACATGTCCGTAGCTTGTGTAGTGTTCAACTGATGGCTTCCAGATGCAGAAACCAGGGAGAACCTTAACCTGGCAGATGTCAGCTTTCCTTCCTTCCATGTGCCCAGATGGTAACTCCATGCTGCCTTCCCGTCACTTTTGTTTTAAACAGTGATAAACTTAAATAGGATATAATCCACCTAGATTCTCACCCCACTATTGTGATCCACTATTTTTGTTTTGGTGTGATTCTAAAAATGTTATCAAGAAGGTCTTTAACCTGTTCAACGCTCCTGGCGAGCTCAGCTCGTCATGAGGCACAGTAGAGCTGTGCTGATGACGAGCTCAGCTCGTCATAACTGCCGCAGAACGCCCACGCGGGGATAATTCCCCTCCTGTGCGGGGCATTCCACTGAGTGGGCAGAGTCATGACGAGCTTAGCTCATCATGAGCACAGCTCCACTGTGCAGAGTGACGACCTGAGCTCGTCACGAGCACCGCGGCACCGCGTGCGGCCCCTCTGGCCCCCCTGCACCGCGGGGGAATTAGCCCTGCTGGGAAGGGGTTAGAGGTAGAAATGTATGAGGCCCTTTACAGGAAAAAGAAAATGAAGTAGGTTTGAGTCCAGTACCTGTCCATGCCAGCATTCTTCGGAGCTCCTTCGCCGTATCCCAGGAGGACCAGGAGCCCAGTCAAGAAAGGCCATTTCATCTTGACGTTCTGCAGGAAGGCATCAAGAGAGAGGTGGGTGATTAATAGACGGAGGGAGAAATAAAAGGATCGGTGAGACAAACAGAAAAGGGAGATATGGAGAGACTGTGAAAATGAAGATGGTACCTTGTACAAGATAGCAGATACACGAGGATCTAATGGGGATTCCAGACACGGCGAGATGACGAGACACATCAGAGTTCTAGCACAGACTTTACATTATATTTTTAAGAATGACATACTCTTTATTAGATCTGTTTTCTGGAGTCTAGGTTACTGTGCAATTTTAGTGTGAATATTGTCATCAGTCCTTGAGATACCTGATGGTCAATTTGCTATGATACTACACCAAACTCGTGTTTCAGGACTTGACTCTCAGGAGGTAGCAAGGCCAAGCAGTCGAGGCTTAATCATGGAGGTAACTTGTGCCAATTAATGTTCAACAACTTCATATAAAGATGACAACTATAGAATTCATGTCTTTAGAAAAATAGTGCTAGGAATGGAAAAATAGAGCACGCATGCACACAACAAACGTGTCTACCAAGTTTGGGGACTAAGTTGCACCCATAAATATATTTCTTTAAATGTAACTGAAGTTCCTTACATGGTACACAACTAAAGAGTGTTTGCATGACAAAGCCCCTGTGGCAAAACTAAACTACAGTCACTGCCAGGTGATCACAATCAGAAGGAAGTGTAGCATAGTGTTCTTAAATCCCTGTCTTTCTCAGTAACAGCAAATCTTGATTAAATATATAATCATTTCCTGGTACTGAAAGTGGATCAAAGGGCACACTGCTACCACCCTCTTCCCCATCCGGTCGCTTGTGCTGAATTCACTTCTGTTGCACTATGGGCCACTCACAGTTTTTTGCAAACTCCAACCACGGAAAAAATAGCAACCCAGACCAAAAGGGGGTTTTATTTCTGCAAGGACCTGTTTTTCAGGATCTTTCGGTATATGCCCACTCCAGGATGACCATGGGACTCTCTTATTAGTCCAAGGTTCCTGCCCCTTGGGAGGGATCCTCTTGGAAACAAAGGCGCATTCAGTGTCCCTGACCGGCCTGTAACCAGGGATAGCCCAAGAACGGTTATGCTAGAGTTCTCGCTCCCCAAGGACATAGGAGAAGAGTAGAGGTGAATCCCACGCTTCTGGATTCCCATAGGACAGATTAATATTCCACATTAGAACACTGGTATGATGAGAGCTCTATTGAAGACAATGGAGTAGCTCCGGCTTATAATGGCTGGTAGAAGCCCTGAGCTCCGACATTCCAATATTTGTCTTTCTGTTTCTCCCTTTTTTATTTAGAACATTCTACCCTTGAGGGTGGATGTTCTAATAGCCGTATAGCCCTTCTGCCTCGGGCTATACCGGTTGTTAAAGACCCGCACCCTATAACTCAGGTTCAGAGCCTTTAACCAGTGTAGCCCTCGGCAGCGGGCTATAGTGTGCTCTTGGCACAGGTATCAATCTGTGTTTTCTTCTCAAACAGGACAACCCTCAGCAGCTCTCTGTTCTTGGGACAGCCTCTGCCTGTCACAGCAGATCCAGACCACAACTGGGTCTGGTTTGGGAGTCAGGCCTTTGTTTACACACTTTAGGGTGGCAGGAGAGTCCGCATTCATCATTCTCTCCACAGATAAAGCAACAGGGGGGTTCTCTGCAGTCTTGATCCCTGTTGGCACTGAAGATCTAGCTTCCATGGGATACTGAAGTCAGGTGTGTATGTAGGTATGTATGTTAGAGATATTTAAATAGCACGAGTGGTGGCGGAGCACTTTACAGTGTCAAAGACAAAGAAACGTGAATGTATGATTGAAGGAGTAGCAGGCGTCTAAGAGCAAAAGTGGACTTTTAAAGCACCACAATATGGTGTTCTTTAAAGAAGGTACTTCAGATTTACCTGTGCCATGTGCTTACTATAGATTTGCCTTCCTGGTGTTTGGTTGGTCGGCCTTCCTCCTCTTGCTTCGGGTCCCTGCCGCACTGCACACTATCCCGGCACCCATTGGCCACACACTGGTTTGAAATCCCAATGCCATTTGCCGGTCATATGTCTCACGTTGTAAGAAGGGTGTCATAATTATCTTTTCTTCTCTGCTTCTGTGGTTTGTAAAAAACTACGCTCCACATTAATGGCCCGGTTACTTACCGGTAATCTTCTTTACTCCGAGTCCTGGTCTTCCTCGACACAATCCTGTTTTTCCCACCTGCCCACCCAGGGTGGTGGGATTGATTATGTTATAGAGGATTGTTGTAACTTGCTTGTATATATGCACAGGATGCAATGTCATTGCTCCTCCGCTTTTCTACTGCCACATAGGAATGGCGGCCATGTTGGGACGATTTTTTGTATGTCAGTTTATGGAACAGGTTCTGCAGTAAGGAGACAGAATCTCGCAGGTAAGGATAGTAGCGGGGAAGACGGACGAGGAGGTAATGGAATATGAGCGTTTTATGTTCTTTCCCGCAGACCAAAGGTTGTAAATAATGCATCAGTGTACTAGGCTTGGTTACACTTGCATTGTAAGCCCTGCTCCCTGCAAGGCTGCAATGTAAGTGCACTGTGTCCCTCCCGTGTGCTGTACCTTCTTCCGCCCTTTACTTCGGCTGATGTTTGTATCATATAGACACTGCTACTGTGGCTACAGAGACACCGATCCCCCAGCCTAATTTCTAAGCTGCAAGGCTCACGTGCCCAGGGGCGTAGGAGACACTAAATTTCTGGGGGGGACAGGGACAACCTTTTGGACTTTCCAGTGCCCCGATTCAAATCGACCATTGTCTGGGAACCGTACACTCCGCTAAAAGAATACAATCGCATAGTTTTGTAGTGGAACATTGATAAAGGCAGGCATGTAGTCACAGTTTGCAAGTAAGCTTCGATTCACAAATTAGACCAAATGTGAAAAAACATGTTTTTGAATCTCACATCTTCATGCACACAGCAAACAAAGATGGGACGAAAAAGGAAGAATAAACTGAATGCTCTTACGACATGTGCATGATTGTGAGGGACTGTACAATTTACTTGTGAGGAAGCACATCTTTAACAACTGTCAGAATCAGCAACTGCACCAGTACATGGTGGGCTCGGGTCTTACCTCCCCCCCAAGTATTGGTAAAGAAGGCAAACTAGTGGGTTTGTACCAGAGTGCAACAAATGTCTCATGGTAGTAGTGCTGACCAGAAGAAGCAAGATTATTCTAAGGCCCACGAGAAAGGTGGGGAGAAATCTAAAGAAAAGAGTCTTCTGAAGGTCCTCAAAAATCTTTCTCTGGGGGTAGGTCCCATTCCTCTTCCTACTCTAACAAGAAACCTTGGTGCTATTTGTGTAAGGAAAAAGGTAAAAGGGCAAAGGATGCGGATTGCTCCAAGTCTAGCACCAATACTGCTACTACTACTCCTAAACCTCCTAGTGCCCCTAGCAATAGCACTGGTAGTAGTAGGGCCCCCAAGAGTTTAGCTGGGTTAACCTTGTGTACTAAAGTGGGTTCTGGCCTAGTCAGGACACCCACTCAGGCTGTTTTAGTCTGTGATGGTGGCACTGAGCTTGCCACCCTTAATGTAAAGTCCCACTAACTTGGGCAAATACAGACAACAGCCTCTCATCAATGGTCAGGAAGCTGTGGCATACAGGGACACATTGGGCCAGTGTCACTATGGTGACAGAAAAACTTGCAGGACAGATCATTCCATGGCAGATGTCAATCTCAGCTGGGGAGGGGTAACTGGCCCAAAGAGAGTTGTGGCATCCCCCGACCAACCTGTGGACTATCTACTGGGCAATCATTTGGAAACTTCAGCCTGGTCTAAAGTGGAGTTCATGACTCATGTAGAAATTATGGGAATTTCAGCCAGTATATTTGCTGTCACTAGGGCTGCGGCCAAGAAGTTAGGCACTGTGGGGGCCCTGGATCCTGAAGAAATGGACCAGCCAGCTCCCAAGAGATGGATCAAGAAGGATAAAGATGTATCCTCCTCTCAGACTTACAATGAGAATCAGCCTCCTCAGGGAGATGTTCCTAGTACTTGTGAGGGAGCTGTACTAGAGGAGCTTGGGCCTGACAAGGCAGAGCAACTAGGGTCAGGGGTCCTTCAAGGGAAGACTTCAGTCTGGAGCAGAAGGCCTGTCCCTCTCTTGAACATCTCAGACATCAAGCTGCTGTTGAGGAAGCAGGACATTTCAGTAGGTCCCACAGGACTTATCAGGAAGAAGGGCTCCTGTTTTCTGTAAGTAGAGACCCCAAGCCTGATGCTACCAGGAGGTTGGTCATACCTATGACGTTCAGGGGGTTCTTATTGACCCTGGCACACAACCTTTCCCTTGCAGAACATCTTGGGCAAAGCAAGACTTGGTGCAGGTTTGTCTCTTACTTTCATTGGCCCCTCATGTCTGAGGCACCAGGGAGTTTTGCCAGTCCTGTGTCATCTGCCAAGCCAGTGGTAAGTCAGGTGACACTACAAAGGCCCCCTTAATGCCACTGCAAGTGGTTAGGGTTCTCTATGAGAGGGTAGGGATAGACATTGCAGGTCCCTTAAACCCTCCAACAGCACCTGGAGATAGTTTTATCTTAGTGGTGGTAGACCATGCCACGAGATATTCAGAGGCTATTCCCCTTAGGACCACTACAGCTCCTGCAGTGGCCAGGGCTCTCCTGGCACTTTTTTTCAGAGTTGTGTTCCCTAAGGAGGTCTTGTCAGATAGAAGTAAAAGAGTGCGGTGTAAACTATACGTTTTCCACACCCTACCATCCACAGGACAATGGGGTTGTTGAAAGGTTCAACAAGACCCTCAAAGGTATGATCATGGAACTCCCAGAAAAGCTGAAGTGAAAATGGGATGTCTTACTACCTGCCTTCTCTTTCCCTACAGAGAGGTTCCTCAGAAGGGGTGGGCTACAACCCATTTGAACTTCTGTTTGGATATCCAGTTAGGGGTCCATTATGTATGGTCAAAGAAGGATGGTAGCAACCTCTCAAGCCTCCTAAACAGGGCATAGTAGACTATGTTCTGGGCCTGCGTTCTCACATGGCTGAGCATATGAAGGTGACCAGCAAAAATGTTGAGGCCAGCCAGGAGCTTCAGAAAGCTTGACATGACCAAAAGGCTGTACTTACTGTTTACCCGCCAGGACAGAAAGTGTGGGTGTTGTGGCTTGTGGCGCCAGCAGCTCTCTAAGACAAGTGGATTGGCCCCAAGTTGACCTAGGTACTCCAAGAAGTCCCCACAGGGTACTTCATGTGATTCGCCTGAAACCTTTTGTTAACAGGGCTGACTTGAGCTTGCTCGTGGCCACTGATGAGGAACAGGAGGAAGAGAGTGATCTTCTCCCTAATCTCCTCTCTCAGGACCCTGTTGACGGATCAGTTGAAGGAGTAGCCTTGGCAGACAGCCTCACTGATCAATAGCAAACTGATTGTAGACAGGTTCTCAGTTTTCTGGTCTCTTTTCTCTGTTTCCCAGTCAAACCACCTGCTGTACCCATGAAGTGGACACAGGTGACAGCATGCCTGTAAAGAGTAAAATATACAGACAGCCTGACCATGTCAGAGACTGCATCAGGACAGAGGTCCAAAAGATTCCAGAGTTGGGAGTCATTGAGGCTTCAGATAGCCCTTGGGCTAGTCTTGTAGTCCTTGTACCAAAATCTCACAGCAGGATGGTAAGAAAGAGATGAGTTTTGGTGATGACTATAGAGGTCTCAATGCAGTCACTAGGGCTAATGCCTATCCAATTCCAAGGGCAAATGAACAGATTGATACTTTGGCCCCTGTCAAATATCTCAGTACATTTGACCTGACTGCTGGTTATTTGCAAATCAGACTCAATGAGGATGCCAAACCTAAAACAGCATTTTCAACTCCAAATGGACATTATCAATTTATTGTGATGACTTTCGGTTTCAAAAATGCACCTAACACATTTCAGAGGCTGGTGGTGAATAAAGTCTTAACATGTCTGGAAGCTTATAGTGCAGCAGATCTAGCATTTAGCTGTCAGAAGGCATTTGATAACCTGAAGCAAGAAATGTGCTCTGCTTCAATTCTGCAAAGTCTAGACTACTCCAAACCATTCATTGTCCATATAGATGCTTCTGAGATAGGGATAGGTGCAGTATTGTCACTACTTAATGCAGAGGGCCAGGATCAACCCCAGCTTTTATAAGCAGAAAGTTGACCACCAGGGAGAAACGTTGGTCAGCTATTGAGAGGGAGGCCTTTGTTGTGGTCTGGACCTTGAAGAAGTTGAGGCTATACCTGTTTGGCACTCACTTCATTGTTCAGAAAGACCATACGCCCCTTTTATGGCTGAAACAGATGAAGGGTGAAAAACTAAAACTTTTGAGGTGGTCCATTTCCCTACAGGGGATGGACTTTTCAGTGGAACATAGACTTGGGACTAACAATGCCAACAAAGATGGACTTTCCAGATATTTCCACTAGGACTATGAAGCTTCAAATGGGAAAGATTAGCCTCATCATTATGTTTGGGGCAGGGGGTATTGGAAAGTAGGATCTGCTTTCATTGTTACCACCACTTTTTTCCTGGGGTCAGTGTGTTTTGACTGTAGTCTGCTGGGATCCTACTAATCAGGACACCAGCAACTGTGCTCTCTGCCCTAATTTGGCTCTGGTAAGTACTTTGGTACATCCACAATTGGCTACTGGTGTAACATTATACGTCGCTAGTATATGCCACTAAGGTACCCAGGGCATAGGTACACCAGAGGCTCGATGGGCTGCAGCATGTATTTTATCACCTGTGGTAGTCCACTTAAACTGGACTACAGGCTTGCCCTTATAGCCTGTGTGAGATAGTACTTGCACCTCTCACAACAGCTATAAGTTCCTTATATCTGAGGTCACTGCACTTAAAAACTATGTCACGCCTATGGACGCAGGATGCTTGGTTCCAAATGTGAGGGTGCCCCTACATGAGAAAGACACCCCTACAGGCCCCGGAGTTGATTCTCTAGGCTTTGAAAGAGCGATCAGCCATTTTAAGGTATAGAGTCGACATCAGTTATTATGCTGTGGCTTGTCTTCATTTAGACTGCTATTCTGGTGTGTACAGTATACCCGGTACCAGTTTTCCGCTTCTGTCATGGTGTGTACAGTCTGGTATGGACTTTATTTTACACCGCTTTCCATGCATATACAGTCTGCCATGCAACAAATTCAAGTGGTCAGGATACCAGATGTGGCCTAACGCATAGAGCTTCTGACTTTCCAACTAAGCACTCCGGTTAAAGTCCCGGCGTTGGCTCACTATGCTAGGACTCTGGGCAAAGCATTTAATTTCCCCATCCCTGGAAAAAACATAAATTTGACTTGTGTACTATAATCTAGTGTTCACATGAAGCACTGTGATCCCCTTCGGCCAGGTTTGCGCAATATGAAAACTACAAAAGTGGATAAAATGGTGGGTGAACACCCTGGGACATGTCTGGGTGCCCAGACTTCCCCTCGCAAGCCAGGACCTCTGTCATACAATCTAGGCTTTCTAGCCACCAGTACCAGGCCTTCCACCCAGCATCGTCTAAGCAGGCAGACTGTTAGGCTATTAGGCAAAATGTTACTGCTAAGAAATCATAGCAACCGAACATATCCTCCCACTCAAGAACCACTCTCCATTCATTTCACCAGTGGGCATCTGTGCTCCTTTGCTTCGTGAAGGTCTGATACACAAGGCCTAACCTGCTAATTCCTTGTCTTTGTGTCTTATATTATAGAGCATCAGATGTCATTTTTTGCATTTCATTCTAGAAGTCTCATTGGTTTAAGTACCATGCACTAGCTGTGCTTCACGTAGACTTGCACCTGTCACTGTGTGTGCCGCACAATGCCTTTCAGCAGTGTGCGCCTAATGCATTCTGGGCACCTCTTTCTATTCCTTTACTTTGTATGCCTCTAGCTCAAATACCTTTCTTGTGTTCAGGAATGAAGTAAATGGCACAGTTTACATCTCATGTGCTCAGAGCACCATAAATCTGGGTCCCTTAATTAGCATTACACCAGCATTGGTACAGTCGTCCTGGGAAAGTGTACTCCGGACAGGGCAGTTTCCACAGTAGCGGTCTGAGACAATCACACGATCCACAAGTTTGATCGTACTTGAGGATGTGACCGAGGTTAGACCTCTGATAACAGAAGAGGGAATCTCGGTTATCTTTCCAGAGCTCGAAATTCAGGAGCAAAGCATTGAAACAGCACATGGAATCCTCCATGTTACAATGTGTGGGACCCCAAAGGTTAACAGACCTGTCATCTTGACCTACCACGATATAGGACTCAATCATAAAACCTGTTTCAATGCGCTCTTCAATTTTGAAGACATGCAGGAAATATCACAGCATTTTTCAGTTTGTCACGTGGATGCACCGGGTCAACAAGAGGGTGCGCCATCTTTCCCAGCTGGATATGTCTATCCTTCTATGGATCAGCTTGCTGAGATGCTTCCAGGAGTTGTTCAACAACTTGGTTTAAAGAGCATTATTGGAATGGGAATTGGAGCAGGCGCCTATGTCCTAACCAGATTTGCTCTCAATCATCCGTCAATAGTGGAAGGACTTGTTCTTATTAACATCAACCCCTGCGCTGAGGGTTGGATGGACTGGGCAGCAGCTAACATTTCTGGTGGACTCATGCACTTCCGGATATGGTCATATCACATTTATTTTCAAAGGAGGAAATCCACAACAACCACGATCTGATCGTGACTTATCGCCAACATATTTTGAATGGCATAAACCGGGACAATCTTCAACTTTTTGTCAAGTCCTATAACAGCCGAAGAGATCTAGAAATTGAGCGCCCGTTTCCTGGAGGACCTAATAATACTCTTAAGTGCCCATCGTTGCTCGTTGTTGGTGATAATTCCCCTGCTGTTGATGCAGTGGTGGAGTGCAACTCAAAACTGGATCCTTCATAGACCACACTCTTAAAGATGTCAGACTGTGGAGGATTCCCACAAGTTGTTCAGCCAGCAAAACTTGCAGAAGCATTTAAATACTTCGTTCAAGGCATGGGTTACATGTTTTCAGCAAGTATGACCCGGCTTATGAGGTCCCGCACAGCTTCTGGGTCCAGTGTAACATCAATGGAAGGCAATAGAAGCCGATCCCATACCGGAGAGGGTTCAAGAAGCCGTTCTCACACCAGCGAAGGAAACCGAAGCAGAACTCAAACTTCTGATGGCAACAGAAGTCACACAAACTCCAATCTCACTCCCAACTCTGGTAGTAACGCTACACCCATGGAAGCCTCTTGCTAAGTCAGTCTTCAGCGTACTAATATTTCAGCTCTACTACTAAATGACTGACCACTGTGCATTGCATCTCGGATTGTTGTTTTTTTTACGAAGATCGTGATTGGCCAGAGGTTTGCAGGGACCGAGTAAAATAATTGTTTGGCTAGCTAGTCAGAACACTGTTATAAGTCATCGTAAATACCTGGAGTTTATCACATAACCGATGCCAAAGCTTAAAACATTTGCCAAATGTTGTACAGATGATATGGAAACCAATTTTACATGACCCATTCACTTGTCTTCCTGTTTAAAGTTAGTCGCCTGCTCGTGTGAGCTTTTTGTCCCCGAACAGCAATGCATGACGGTTACTTATTTAAGTTATGGAACACCTAAACCTTGAGTTTCAGACTCTCATGTACATAATTAATTACACATATTACACTGTTTAAAAAGTTGTTCCTTTTCTAATTAAATAGTATACCTATTTTCTATACTGAATATATATATATATATATGTACATTATTATAATATTGATAATTAACATTGATTTATTTTTTGAAAAATCAAATCTTTGCACACAGTGTGCAAATTCCTAACGCAAAACTAAACGCTCCAATGCATTTGAATGTTTCATAAGGTGACATCTTTAAATCTGTTTTTATTTTTAGCCATCTGGAATTTAAAATGTATTAAAGCACTATGATCTTCATGGCATTACTACTAACATTTGAACTCATGTGTATGTTTAGCGAATCATTCCTACTGCAGTAGGTGGCACGCCATACAGTTCTTTCTAATAATGTGCGGAAATGTTTATAGCCAATAAGATCATTCCATCTCATGACAGCGAAAGATGAAATTAAGCAATTTATCACTACTACAGTATGACTTGTGCATGCCAGTATGTTTCTAAATGGTTAGATGCAAGGTTTACATTTCAGTTGACAGCCAGTAACCTGCAGATAGGATGATTCTAAGACGCTCGTTTTGTAGAGAAACCTATTCACACATACCGCAAATGCTCACTTCTTAGGCAATGGCCATAATTTTTTTTTGTTTGTTTTTTGTTACTAAGCCATATTTTTCTAAAATGCTGGGGTTGGATATATCTGTAAATACCGAGCTTTGTCTCACATTATAATGAGAGCCTTAGTATTTAAATGTTAGGATTACGAAAGCCCTGTCTGACTTCCAGTATGACAGTTCCAATTCAGCAGGATCATTTTAGATTTGTTTATGGCAGATATAAATGGGAGTGAGGGAAATGCTGTTGATGAGAAACTTGTATTTATTCAAGAAATAACACCAGCATTGTTTTCCCGCATAACTCGAAATAAAAAAGTTTGTTGGGGCACCCACAGAGATGGTCGCACTGGGCACAACTAACTCTAAATCTGGCCCTGCAGTCATCAATCAACAAACTACCTCTCTTCCTTTGTGCTGGAAGTGCAGATGGCAGGCAGTGGTGGCGGCGAGGGAGAGGTGTGAAAACATTCCTGTAGCTTTGCTGCATAACAAAAGGGAAGGTCACAGGTGGTCAAGTACAGGGCCATTAGCACGTCAAAGCACTCGCACTTTGACATACCAATGGCTCTGCCAGAGACAGGAGAGAGAGGGGAAATTCTTTTGTCCTCTCGTCCCGACCACCCTTGTCCCCCGCGTCCCCCCCACTACAAAATCTGGGGGGGATATGTCCCCCGCGTCCCCCACACTTCCTACGCCCATGCACGTGCCTACTGCTCAAACTGTGGGCCAATCGAAATACTGCAGCATATCACTTTACAGTCTGTCACCTTCACCATGAAGATGCAATCATAACTCAAGAAAATGTAAACAGGCACTAAATGGAAAGCAAAACTGAGCCTGGACACCCATGCACCATTCAGAAGGAAGGTCGCCTGTCAGTCTATGAGTAGCCACTCCCATTTGAGCAGGAAAGAGAGTCTGATTTGCATACGGTTGGTCCCTGTGTTCAGTGGCACAGCATAGGTATTTTAAGGCATGGGCAAAGTGGGCAGTTGTCCAGGTTCCCCACCTTCCAAGGAGCCCCCCTGGGAAAGTAAACTTTTTCGCGCTCACGTTGGTGTATTTTTGTATCTTAATCTTTAACATATAATTAAATATTGTTAGGCAAAATAGGGCTTGAATTAGCAAAAAATGTGTATTAAAATGTAAAGTTGCTTGAAACCAGGGCCCTCAAGATATTTCATGCCCCCCAAAGTCCTTCAGATGACACTGTCCAGGCACAGACAAGCTGACAATGATCGAATGAAGTGATTACCAGCAGTTCAAAGTGAGTGTGGCATTTCCACCCATCACAGTTTGTGTTGGTCACAAGTATTCGCACTCACAGCACCAGATGCTGTCCTGCTACATCACAGACATCTTGGCCAGTCACAGCAATGGTCTTCCTGTTGGGAGATTTCAACACAGACCTAGCAGTAGCTTGACAATTGGGGAGTGTCTGGCTATGGGCCTTGAAAACAAGTTCAACCAGTCCCCAAAACTGACATAAAATCAGCATCAACACAAGGGTCATAAACCAAAAGACTTTAGTAAATAAAATCCCCAGAATCAACTAATTCAAAGAATCGGGTCAAATGAAGGCCGCTGCCGTGATATCGAACACAGTAATTCTTCACACGACAGGAAACCACGACACACAGGAGTCACATCAGCCGGAAGTGACCGGATGTGACACTCGCCATCCTAAAGGCTATTTTTATAACTGGTGTACCCCAGAAAAGGCCAGTCCATGTAGTTGCGATAATTTTTCGACGCAGGACACTCTTCATTTCCTAATATTCTGCGATTTTTATGCTGATTTCAGGAAAAAGTTCTTGTTACCTATCTTGAGGGAGGCAGGGTTCATACAGGTTAGGCCAGCCCTTCTGTTTCTCCAAAAATTAAGTACACATCGTATTATATTTTCTGTTGCAAGTTTTCTTGTAGCTGCTGTACGATTTAGAAACAGAAGTATTCGTGTGCCATGTGCCTTAGTTAATTAGGAACAGGATGTTGTTTTTACTTTTTTCCCTGATCATGGCATTAACGTAGACAAGAGGATTAACGGAGTTCATCGAAATCTAATCATGTTTTTATGAAATATTTATGCCATTATATTTTTATCATATTTATGGCTATGTTGTGTAAATAATTTGTTGTATTACTGTACCATGTCTTTTTATGATATTAATTTATCGAATAAAAGTATTTTGACTGACTGACTGACTGACACTCGCCATCAATGGCTGCCACTGAAGCATACATTCTTTCCCGGCTCGGTGGAGCTCTGCCTCGTGTGGTCCCGTAGACCACCCACTCCTGGAAGCCTTTGGTCAGAAAATAAACTTGAGCGATGCTAGAGAACTGGGCAGTTCTGCTGCTGAGATAAACTTTAAAATGGATGTTTTCTGATCTTGGTGAGCAGTAGTGTTTGTATCTGATGCCTGGCAGTGATCCTTACAGTCTTTCCTACAAATGTGTACATTACTTTGAATGTAAATGTAAATGTATTGCGACTTATATAGCGCACATATCACCAGAAGGCATCAAGGCGCTTGCCTTGGGAACCCGTCCTGGCTTTTTCCCTGTGAGATAACGCCTACTGGGCATCCCCAAGGTGAAAGCCAGGCATCCCGCAGCGGGTGGGCCGCCGTTGTGGAGATTAAGCGAGCTATTGCCCAGAGTTGCAGCGTGGGACCCCATGATTAGAGTAGGCACCGAGGCGAGAATGATCGAGTCCATGGACATTTTTGGGCTCAGGACCCTGCCGCGTCAGGAATTGAACCCTGGTCCCGGGCCAGACCTTTGCATCAGGGTCTGCCGCTCTAATCAGTGAGCCACACTCCTCCACTTGAAGACTTCCCCACCACTCCCTTAGCCAAGGTCTCAGAGCACGTGCAAACCATATATAACAGTCCTGCACTTCAATAATCAAGACATCAGGGCAGTGGATTTGCGGGTCAAAATCAGCTAACTGAAGTTTTCGGTGTCAGTCCAAGTCCAGACGATACTCAAAGGAGGTAGAGCAGTTTCTGAGCTGAATCCAGTTCAGGAAGCAGAGTTGCATCAACTCATAGCCCGTCTGGTCAATTTCTGTCCCTCCCTATTGAAAGCAGAGGCTGTCTTGGTGCTAGATGGAGGGGAGGGTTGTACCACAAGGGCTGGGGCTGCATGGAAGAGACTGGGCCTGGAGACCAGAGCTTCCCTCTTCAGGGAAGACACACTGCACCCTCATTACATCACTTGTCATGTTCATGCTCTATGAAGAGTGGAGGTGCTCCGGTCCTGAGCTGTGGATCTGTTCCTCACCCTGGACTAGCTACTCTCCGCCTGCCTGTCTGAGCAGTAGAGTCGGCTGCCTTTATCCCTCTCTTCTGCCTACTTTCCTTAAAAAACAGGGTCCGGGAGAAGGGTTACAGTTTAGAGGTGTTTCCCAAAGAATGATCCTTTACGAGGAGACTTTTCTCCGCGCCTCCACTAGGCCTGCAAAGCTCTCTGTTGTGATGTGTTTGCAAGGATGAAAGGGACGATGCAGATCCAGGTATTTCCGTCAAGTTGTACTTTATCCTGGGTTCCCTCATTGTTACACGTGCTCTTCTCCTCCAGACTGAGTTTGTCGCCACCCATGATCTCGCTGCACTCTTCTGTCCAGGAATGCCCGCTCCTCCCCGCACTTCCTGTCCAGTCATTCAGGCAGGAAGTAGTGTCCATTGCCATGGCTGTGGATCAGGGCGGAGTCTGCGCTTCAGGGTCCTACTGCCTCCACGACATGAGACCCGAGGTATGGGTTCAATTTCCAATCAGGGATCTGTGCGTTTCGTTTTAGGGGCTTCCCACAATTGATCCTCTTGCTGGCACGCTTACCCCTGAAGCTATTGTGGATGGACTAAGAGTGAAAATGTATCTGCTAAAAACTGGAGCCCCTCTGAAGCTCTTCTGTAAGTTCTGGTGATTTTTGGTTGCTCTGATATACTCCTGGAGACCTTGGGGGCCCCATGTGCAAGGAATCATCACTGCCATTCTGAATTGCTGAATTTTCCAGGATGCCATGTAGGCTGTGCTGATTATCTGCTGAGAACAGGTGTATCGTGTGATGCAGAGGTGTTCGTGTGGTTGTTCGGTGGAGGGGCTGGTGGTTCGGTTGGCTGTTTGTGTGAGATGGTTGAACAGAATGATGAGACCAGAGTGCCAGGCTTGTCCGAAGCCTTTGGAGTTCTGGGACACATAAGTCATGCAGGGCCTCTCTCTGGTTTTCTGGTAGCATGAGCATCTGTTCCAATAGGACCAATGTTCTGGGACACATTTTGAGGCAATGTCAACATATGGCGCCATCCACTGGTGTCCAACTTACCCGTCTCATCATCAATACATCTCAAAAACAGGCCATGCCTTTCCTCTGTGATACATAAATACATTTAGCAGTAGCAACAGTTTGGGCCCTGAAGAAAAGTGGGCTGCGGCAGCCAGCCCTGCCGCCCTGGCCTTGTGATAGCCCTGCAGAGGGTGAAGAAAGGCAGGCGGAGGGTGGTCTGTGATGGAGGAGCTCAGATCAGCTTCACTGCTGACCGGAGATAGTGGGGACCCTTCATGGCTACTCCTGGGGTCCTTTCCCACTTCTTCCTGAGCCCAAGGCAAAGATCACCATACATAAGCCTTGAATACATAAACGGTTGACCCTGTTGTAAAAGTAAAGTGAGTGAGCACAAGGCGAACACAAAGTTTCAGGAACTATGAAGAGACATGATCTAAAGCGACATGTGGATGTGACACAGTAGGGCAGAGCATAATGAATAAAAATGTGAATGTTCGAATCCCCCCTTTAAATAGAGCTCGACGTGCGTAACACCGAGGGGTCTGTTTAGAAGTATTAGATCTTACAGAAATTAAATTTATGTCTTGATCAGATTAAGGGAACTAATCATGGTGAAACCCTCCACAGGGCAGTCAGGTCTGTTTGTCTGCACTCAAAGGCATAAGTAATGTCTCCAGAGGCAGTTCTCTCAGCAGGGAGCTCAGTAATGCCCCCCCCACCCCCACGGTGGTTCCCAAGCTTTTTAAACCCGCAGCTCCATTGACCCATTGGCCATTGCCAGTTGCTCCCCGCTGTTACTTGTTTCGAAGGGTGAGGGGGATGAAGCCCGGCCTCGGAGTACTTGCAATTTTCTCCCTGAAAATAGTTGGGATGAAGCTGATGAAGGTATTATAATGTATAATCATATACACGGGGTGTTTCGTATTACCTCCTCTAATAAAATATTCCTAGTTACACTTCTTTGCCCATGCCTTTTTTTTTTTTTAAGACGTCCCTCTTCCTTGCTTCTAAATGTTGACACTGTGCAGTACATGGCGTTTTACAGGCCTGTCTGGAAATGTGTATGTACTGGAAGAAATAATGTGTACTGGAAGTACCTATAATTCAAGTACAAATGTCAATACTTAATAATAATTAAAAGTGTTTAATAGACAGGATTACTGTACTTTCCTGATAACCTGCATTAGAGGAAAATGTATTTGGAAAAAACAAAACTATAAAACAGTCTTACAAAATCAATCAGGCATGTTCTGCTTACTTTGGGCGTGTTGGAACGTGGTGATTCAGTGAAATATGGAGGTCGTCTCCCTCGACATGCCATCAATTAGGCACTACGTTTACAGCTTTGGGCATGCCACTTGCAAATCATCCTGCCTTAGACAGAGTCTGCACTACCCTAATGCACGCCTGCCGGAGTGAAAATAATTTTGTGCTCTGCTTTATGAATCAATTAAGAGTTAAGGGTAATCACATTTTCAATCTACACAATCTTTTCTGAACCAATATGAAAACAAAAATATCTCCAATCCATCCAACGCAGTCAATGCTTCTGTTAATTCAAAAGCACAATTCCGTGAAGATCATAAATTTCGTGTAGCATTGTTACAAACTTGCAAGTGACAATTCTCAATGCATTTCGGGTGTATCGTACACCCTGGAGGAATTTCCATCACCACTCAATTCTAAAACTGTCCCAAAATCTGCCAGCGGGTTCAACTATACCACCTTCTGCGATCACTGAAAAGGTAACCAGTTCACTAATCTCTAATGTAGCCAATCAGTATCAGACAGATTGGAGTATCTTTAAAGAACTTTGATTTACCGCTTAAGGTGTGTCAAGCGTCAGAAAGACTAGGTGAGAAAGACGCATTTGGCTAACATTGGTGGCAGGGGAAAGATGTGGTATTCACGCATGAATAGTATTACAACTTGGTTTTCACGTTTGTTCACAGTGAAAACCTGACGCATTACTATGTTGGAAGTAGGATTGCGATTGATTTAGGCTCCAGCGGCACACCGATTTCATGATAGGGGAGATTAGCACTGACTGATAGAACGGTTTCTGACCAGTTGGTGGCACTATTAAGAGGACTCTATATCATTGTACTTTTGTGTTACAGATAATTCATGTGGCACACGAGATTGAGTATCACTCATGAGTCACAGCTCACAATGACGAGGTATTTTTGAGACACAGCAAACTCTGTTTTTTTTGGGAGATTTTGCAAGTTGTTGAGTTCACTCATACTAACGCACTGCTTGTTCCTGTGGTTCACTCAGAGTAATAGAAAGACTGCCCTTCATTCATTAACCTACACTAGGGATTTGCACTTCACATTATGATTAATCAACGAGTTAATGTCCCTTGGACACACTTTTTAGGTCTCGCCTGTCGATGCGCATGCGCATCGAGCAAGCGAGACTATAGGGGCTCATCCACTCTTTATCCAACTGCAAGGAATCGTGGCGATTCCTTGCAGTGCCCGTGACTTTTAAGGTCAATGCGCATGCGCATTAAGCTTATGCGCATGCGCATTGACCTTAAAAGTCACGGGCGCGTGCACGTCCGTGTTTGTTTACCCTTGCCTACTCTCTCTCTCCCCTCCCCGCCCCCGTTCCGCCCCCTCCCCTTCCCGCCGTGTCGCATTTCTCCTCCCCCCTCCCCTCTCTTCCCTCCGTCTTCCTGCCATGTCGCACCTCTCCCCTCTCCGCCCCCTCCCCTGCCCGCCCCCTCCCGCCCGTGTTTGTTTACCCTTGCCTACTCTCTCTCTCCCCTCCCCGCCCCCGTTCCGCCCCCTCCCCTTCCCGCCGTGTCGCATTTCTCCTCCCCCCTCCCCTCTCTTCCCTCCGTCTTCCTGCCATGTCGCACCTCTCAAGCCAAAGCGCTGTTGGAAATGCAGCAAGCTTATCCGTGACCTCCTTTGGGTAGCCTCGGGCTTCGTTTACTCTACCTGTCTGGGCTGTTGTAGGCAATCCCACTGTCCTCGCTGTGGGCCGCCCCTGAAAGTTGCGCTCGTCAGTCTCTCAGAATCTCTGGGTACTGGTAGAATGTCTGCAGCATGCTTTTGGGCAGTCTCGCTGCACTTCCGGTGGGCACTTTTGTCTGGTCTGTTCTGTTGGAGCCTCACACCCTCCATGGCAGTGATGCTGGCAGTCTTATTGCCCTGACAACGGAGGTCTCCTATGTGTTCCTGCCGCAGTCTCTCTGTCTAGTCTATGAACAGTGGCTACGAGGTGCTCTGTTGCAATCTCACTATCACCCCTCTGCCGAGCTGTCTACACACTGCCCCCAGTCTTTTAAATGGAAGGTGTTTTAAAGCCGCTCTTCATCCTTCCTTACTTGCGTCCTCTTCTTTCGTTTCTCCCCTCAGGCCCTACAATAAACGCTCCTCTCGCCCGTCTGCTCCTTTCCAGGCACCCCCAAACCCTGACGGAAACCCCTCACAATCCTCTCTGAACCCCCCTTTATTGTGCTACTGCCTCCTTCACTCCTCCACATCACCCCATGCCCCCCCCCCCCGACTCCCCTGCCCCCCATCTTCAGGTTTATTTCAATAATCCTTATTCTCCTTTCGTCTCCCCCTCGCCCCCTCATACCCCACACTGTCCGGTCAGCCGGCTGCCCTTCGTTCTCTCCCTCTCCCTTCTTCACGGCCCTCCCCAGAGTCCTCGCGCACCTGTGTTCACTCACACCTCCATTCTGTTCCCACGCACCTCTTTCCTTCAGCTATTTCTTTCCCTCGCTCTGGATTACTCACTCTCCCCATCACACCCCCAGACACCCTTTCGTTCACCTCATCTGCTTAAAGCCAAAACTAGGACATTTCACGGAAATAGAAAAAGGACTACACCATAGTGGTCTCTCTCCTGCCACTAATGGCTGTGTTCGCATCTTGCTGTCACCGTGTCAAGTTGGTTTAATCATTTGGATGCTCCGTCCCGTCTTCGCGCCCCTCCCCCAGCACCCCGAGAGCCACTGAGCCGAGATGAAACACAATAATGGAGTCTCTCAGCTGAATGTTGTTGGATGTGGTGTAGTTAACAGCACCCAGCCGAAGCTAACTGGTTGGGTGACGTAGCTCCTGCCCCCCGTGCCCCCTCCCCACACACACACACAGAGCGAGGCTCTCCTTACAAGCCGCCCCTGCTACTAAGAGAGGGGCCTAGACCATGAGATTGTGAACTTGATTTAGTTAGTGTTCCAGGACCCTGCCTCTTTCTTTCGGGCGCCTGGAGGGATACACAATTGTGCAACCGGTAGACAGGGGGCCTCTGTCACAGCGACCTGGCCAGGGCTGGAGTGTTCGCACTAAGCACCCCATTTGTTCCGGGGTATAAGCCTGTTTTTTTAAGCATTACTCTCACTCTCTCACTCACTCTCACTCACCCTCACTCTCACTCACCCTCACTCTCACTCACCCTCACTCACCCTCACTCTCACTCACCCTCACTCTCACTCACCCTCACTCTCACTCACTCTCACTCACCCTCACTCTCACTCACCCTCACTCTCACTCACCCTCACTCACCCACCCTCACTCACCCTCACCCTCACTCACCTTCACCCTCACTCACCCTCAACCCCTCACCCTCACTCACCCCCACTCACCCTCAACCCCTCACCCTCAACCCCTCACCCTCCCTCACCCTCAACCCCTCACCCTCCCTCACCCTCAACCCCTCACCCTCACTCACCCTCAACCCCTCACCCTCACTCACCCTCACTCACCCTCAACCCCTCACCCTCACTCACCCTCAACCCCTCACCCTCAACCCCTCACTCACCCTCACTCTCACTCATCCTCACTCACCCTCAACCCCTCACCCTCACTCACCCTCAACCCCTCACCCTCACTCACCCTCAACCCCTCACCTTCACTCACCCTCAACCCCTCACCCTCACTCACCCTCAACCCCTCACCCTCAATCACCCTCAACCCCTCACCCACCTTCACTCACCCTCACCCTCAACCCCTCACCCTCAACCCCTCACCCTCAACCCCTCACACTCACCCACACTCACCCACACTCACCCACACTCACCCACACTCACCCACACTCACCCACACTCACCCACCCTCACCCTCACTCACCCCACCCCCACTCACCCTCAACCCCTCACCCTCACTCACCCTCAACCCCTCACCCTCACTCACCCTCAACCCCTCACCCTCACTCACCCTCAACCCCTCACCCTCCCTCACCCTCAACCCCTCACCCTCAATCCCTCACCCTCACCCACACTCACCCACACTCACCCCCACTCACACTCACCCACCCTCACTCACCCTCACTCACCCTCACTCACCCTCACTCACACTCACCCATCTCACTCACCCTCACACCCACCCTCACCCTCACTCACCCTCACACTCACCCTCACTCACCCTCAACCTCATGCTAAAGATTTACAAAAAAACCCATTAACAATTCTAAAAGCACTAACTCTAATGCTGCGAGATCTATTGCATTTCTAATGCTTGTTTGCATATGACTTTCATAGAGTATTGTTCAGCATGTTTGAATCGTGTGATTTGCCCCGGATAATTCAAATGTATGACATGTTAATTTATGTTATATGTTTTTGTAGATTTCCCCTGAAGAAGGGTGTATGATACACCCGAAATGCATTGGGAATTGTCACTTGCAAGTTTGTAACAACGCTACATGAAATTTATGATCTTCACGGAATTGTGCTTTTGAATTCAAAAAAAGCATCGAACTACGGTGGATGGATTTGATATATTTATGTTTTCATATTGGTTCAAAAAAGATTATGTAGATTGAACATGTGATTGACCTTAACTCTTAATTGATTTATAAAGCAGAGCACGACATTATTTTCACTCCAGCAGGAGTGCATTAAAGTAGTACAGACTCCGTCTAGGGCAGGGTGTCCTAGTTTGAATGTTTTTTCAGAAACAGTGGCCAGGTAGAACCACTTCAGTGTCAGCACACCAACTGTGAGTATTTGGTTTATGAGAATAGTACCGAAAATGAGTGCATCGCAGCTGTTACACTACATGCTACTTGCAAATCATCGACATATGCGTTCAAGTCTAATTAATTAGTTTCACTGAAGCCAACAACCCCTTCACAATTAAATGCATTAAAGTGCTTGGTGCGTGGCTCCCCTGGCTAGGTTTGACGGCTCCCCAGGGAGCCAGTGTACACAGTTTGGGAACCACTGCCCTATACGGATTGGCTACATTAGAGATTAGTGAACTGGTTAACTTTTCAGTGATTGCAGAAGATATTATAGTTGAACCTTCTGGCAGATTTTGGGACAGTTTTAGAATTGAGTGGTGAAGGAAATTCCTCCAGGGTGAGGCCAAGGTGCACAGAGTACCTGCTACACTGAGAGACGGAAGAGGCAATTCCACCAGGAGATTTGTAGATTTGTTGGTGAGATGCTAACTCCGGAGGGGAATCTACTAGTGGGATATCTTCCACAACACCGACGGTGGAGGAAATTCCACCAGTGGATTTTACTCCTGCGCCAGTGGATTTCACTCCTCCTGGTGCAGGTGCTCCCACCATGCTGACGGTGCAGGGAAGCTGTGGCTCCTTCTCTGGATGAAGCAATCCCTCCACAAATCAGTGGATTTTCCATAACCCCAAAACTAATTCAGGCTCTGAGCATGAGCATCAGCACACACTGCTGTGGTTTTAAGGTCTCAGCCTCTCTTTCAGCCATACAGACCGGACAGAGGTCACTACCCAGAGCAGCCTTGGGGTTTGAGTCGTGGTCACACAGTTTAAATGCATAAACTCTGTAAATACAGACAACCTCTCCAGGGGTCTGCCTTCTAAGCAAGGATTTGGCTGAGTGCTATTGCCTGCATTAAACACCATATACTTTGTTTTTTGTATATTAATCTTGAGCCCCCCATTCTTACAAAAGGCGTCAACATTTTCAAGGACCCTCTGTATGCCCATAGGGGTGTTTGAAAGCAAAAGAGTGTCGTCGCGAACATCAAAGCCGGCACAAATACTAAATAGAGACTGCCACCCTCTATACACACCGTTTTCCAGTGTAAAAGTTGGAGCCTAAAAATGTGGTCTATTGTGGACATCTTCTCTAAATCAGGCTTGAAATGGGCTCAGGACATTGCGCTCCTCCATCCAGCTCTGGCGTTGCCCCAACAGCGCTCTGGCAAATATTTTTGGCTGACATTGATGAGGCTTATTAGTCTGTAGTTTAAAGGAAGGAGTGGTGAACCCTTTTTTAAAAGTAGGCAGGGAACGGGAATCCACATTCCTTGCACGATGGCGTTAAACAAAGTCCACAAGTAGGGGGCCCAAATAGTAGGTTCACTTCAAAAGAGGTCCCCGGGGATCCTATCTAGCCATGGAGCTTTAGATGGTGCTACGTTGCTCAGGGCCTCAGTGATCTCCTTTGGTGTTATCACGGGGGCCTCAGTGCAGTTAGTCTGTGGTGGGAAAACTCATTACCTATTACATTATCCACTGCCCTTGTATAGAGGGACTCAAAGTGAGCCTTCCACACATCCGCCCCTATATTGGGTCCTATTGCCGGTTTGCCTTCAGAACAACCCGTGTTTACCACATTCCAAAAAGTCCTCATATCATGGGTGCATAAGGAACTTCTCAGGGTATCCTACTTGTCGCATTCCCACCTTTTTTTTAGCCTCATCCATAGTGCTTTTGTTGGCCGCCCTTTTTTCTCTAATTAGTGGCCTATCCCTGGCCTTAATAGTAGACAGAAGAACTAACTTAGCCGTGCGGCAGCTTTCGCTACACCAGGGGTGTCGGGGTTTTATATGTTTCCTTATTCTTTTATCGGGGTAAAGAGTGTTAGCCAAGGTGGTTGTTAATGTTACATGGTTCTCAGAAACTTTTGAAAGAGAGTTAAAGGTACCGCTATCCACAAATAGATTGTTTCGCAACCATAAGGAGCAGGATGATATTTTGGTATACAGAGGACAACGTTTCCTGAGATTGACAAATGTCGACCCTTCGGACACTTTCTTACAGTTAGTGAGTGTTAATCTAACATCAGGTGGAGATTTTGAGGTGGATACGCTCTCAGCACATGGCGAGACCACCTCTAAAATCAGAGCACTATGGTCACTACCATGGCAGGGCACAATCTTAAAATCTATCACCCCATGGCAAGATTTTGTATCAACCATGATGTAGTCTAGGATGGAGTGCATTTATTATTTAATAAATAGCACTGCACACTGATGTGGAACTGGGAACACACACTGCCAACAGGACTGTTGCTTTTGGGTACACAGCGATCACACACACACACACGCCCCCCATGGCATCACGCCTCAGGTGATATTTGCACTACGGGCACATGGCAGTGCTCCAATGGAACATGTATTTGCTCGTGCCACGGTGCGGAACCAGCAGCAGTAATTACCAGTGACCCTTTCTTGCATCATTGAACCAGCACAGCAGACCTGAGGCTGGCCACACCCAGTGTGCAGACGCTTCCCACAGTCCCATTTAAGGTTACACCAGGACCGTGATGTTGTGTGTACGCGGGCCTCGCTCCACACCTCACCTGCTCACAGCCGACCCAGGCCGCCATCTTGTAATTTTCAATTGACCTCGTTTTTTTCCATTTTTTTCCATGTATCCTTTATTTAGCTCCTGTGGTGCATCTTCAAGTAACACGGTCAGTATAACATGTATATAGTTGATCCAAATGCAAGCCTTTTCTTACAAAAGTACTGCGCACAGGAGGAGCTCACCCCATTTCCATCACAACAGGTAGAAAGTGAAAGAAAGCCAGTTTCTTAGAAACATTGAGGCTTTTCCCAACTTTAAATGAAAGTCGAAGTAAAGAGGAACAAGGTTTTCAATAGGGCCATGTCACAATGCAAAATTGGATGTAACACCGATAACACGTTGATGAAAATCACCATAGCATGACCGTATGAATTGTGATTTTCTGAATAGCACAACCACTTATATGCCAGTATGTATGAAACCTTCATTGTATGTAATTGACAGTTATACATCGGTCTATAACAGGGATGGACAACTTCTAGATTTGCCATAGCCAAGACCTTTCAATTTTCCTAAAGTTATATAGGGGATAAAGTACCCCCTGCCGTACAGAATAAGGATATCGCAAGTCACCAAGGAGTTCTATAACTAAATAAAGGAACGAGGCCTAAAGTCAAGTTCCCATATAGGCTTATGGAACTCCAAGGCAATATTATCATGAATGCCGGGGGGGAGTGGGGGGTTCTTTATCCCATTTAATACGTGGTCACGCCACCATGTTTCCCACAAACCTCTTAAAAGCTTGGTGCTTAGCTCTTTCATATGAAAGAGCGAGCATGTTTGCAAACATGAAGAATAAAAATAAAACCTCTAGTGCAACATTAAACACATCAAAAACCTGTTAGATATTTGTTGCAAAGAGATATTAGAAACAGTTCACTACAATTCAGTTTTTTTTATTTTATAAAAAAGCAGTAGTAGTTCAAAAGGTGTGGAAACATCCTGGGGTCTTCACCCTCCGCCTGGGACGACTCCTGGTGGCCCTCCGCCCTAGGCAACGCACCCAAACCAACAGACCGCGCACGCAACCTGGGCTTCATCCTGGACTCCTCCCTCTCCATGACCGGACAAATCAACGCCGTCTCCTCGTCGTGCTTCAACATCCTGCGCATGCTACGTAAGATCTTCCGGTGGATCCCCACCGAGACAAGGAAGACGTCACCCAGGCCCTCGTCACCAGCTGTCTGGACTACGGCAACACCCTCTACGCCGGAACCACCACCAAACTCCAGAAGAAACTCCAGCGGATCCAGAACACCTCAGCACGACTCATCCTGGACATCCCCCGTCGCAACCACATCTCCAGACACCTGAGAGACCTGCACTGGCTCCCGGTCAACAAGAGAATCACCTTCCGCCTCCTCACCCACGCACACAAAGCTCTACACAACGAAGGCCCAGGATACCTCAACAGCCGACTCAACTTCTACGCTCCCAAACGCCAGCTTCGATCGACCGGCCACGCCCTCGCCACCGTCCCCCGCATCCGAAGAGCCACCACAGGGGGAAGGCCCTTCTCCTACCTTGCCACCAAAGACCTGGAACTCCCTCACGACCCACCTCCGCCTGACCCAGGACCACCTCGCCTTCAGGAAGCAGCTCAAGATCTGGCTGTTCGAGCAGTAGCGGACCTCCCCCCCTAGCGCCTTGAGACCCCCCGGGTGAGTAGTGCGCTATATAAATGCTTTGATTGATTGATTGAATGAACGATCCAAGCTTTCCTCCAACTATCCACGGAAAGCAAAAAATAAACTTGTTTTCTCTGCTTGTCATAGTTAGCTAGAAAAACACAACAGAATAAAGAAGATAGTTATGTTCTGTTTTTTGTTGCTTTAAACAGCTGCTTATGGACCTAACCTGCCTTTCAATTCGGCTGCTGGCTCTGGCAGCTGGCATTATGATGTCAGAACTCAACTGTAATAACCCGTAATAGTCGAGTTCCGACATCTTCTCTTTATAATCGTGTGCCACAGGTCGCCGATTATAAAGAAATTAGAGACTGATGTTTATACAGGAATTGCAGAATCTCATGTTTATAAAAGAAATATACTTCCTTAAAGGGGCCTTCACCCAGCCACCTTCATCTACTGGTCTGCAGGCATGGGCGGAAAATCCGTTCCGCTCGCGGATTTTGCGGATTTTCGGGAAATCCGCAATCCGCGAGATTTGCGAATTTCCTGCAAAATCCGCAAATCCGCGAGCAGCGGATTTTGCTCGCACTGCTCGCACTGTTCGCGTGAGTTCGCGCCCCGCGAATAAGTGCGAAATTGCAGAAATATGATCTAAGCAAAACTGAAAGTAACTACTTACCAGGTTCAAAAGTTCAGGCACATCATTAGTAGCCATTTCCTGTAGTGCTTCCTGAGGGGCCCCTCCAGAGTTCAGTTGCCAGTTGAAACTATTATGTGACCCTGCTCTGAACCTCAGAATAGTTACACATATGCCACAAAGGTCATGAATTACAGCTAAGGGAGACAAGCAGGAGCCAGGCTGGAAGTTAAAATCCATTAATCAGCCCCTAATTCATTATTGTCAGTTGGGGCAGGGCAGGTGTTGTAACTAATTTTGCAACAATGAAAGCACTTAGCAAGTGCAAAAGATCACTAATCAGGGCGCACTAAGGAAGCAGGTGCCAGCTAAAAAAATATTCTGTGACACATTAATCAGCCCCAAATTAATTCAGGTCACTTGAGGCAGGGAAGGTGTGCTTTGCTTTGCCGAAAATAATGTACACTGGACAACCAGAGGGTGTGGTGATGAAACAGAGGGTGGCATGGGTGGGCCAGAGGGTGGCATGAGTAGTCAGAGAGTGGCAGTGGTGACAGAGAGTGGCAGTGATGAAGAAGAGTGTCCCAAACAGGTTGGACACGTAGAAACAACAAGTTCGCAAAACTTGCGACCCGACAGGTAAGTTCGCAAATTGCGAAATTGTAAAAACCCTCGCGAACTGGCAGAAACACGGGCGAACACAAAAAAAAAAAAAATCCGCAAATTCGCGGGAATTCGCGGATTTTGCGGATTGCGAGTTCGCAAATCCGCAAATTCGCGGATTGCCAATCCGCAAAATCCGCTCATGCCTACTGGTCTGTTGTGTCATTCACATTTTTCTTCTGCCCACTACAGTATATATCATGGGGTATTCTGCTCCCGGGAAAGGAGCACGCCCATATACAAAGATCACCTCAATACTGTAAAGTACTATGAAATGGTGTGTTCTTTAAGACAAAAAGTATGTTTGCTTTTAGTCAGTATTTTCTTTTATACTGGAAAGCACTCAGCAGCTCTCCCAACATTAATGTCTTGCAAAAACAAAGACTAAACAAACATTCGCAAAGCCAAAAGGCTTGTCAACATTAGTCTTATCTACTTTGCCAATGTTATTTCTGCTCTAGTGACAACTTTAGCTGTCTTGCCAGCCTCTTGTAATAAAAAAATCATAAAGACATAAGATATACACGTAGCTTACATGTAAATGTAGAATATTTCACTGGGATTTATCAAACTTGTGGGCACCATGTTTCTTTGCCCCTTCATTGGGGCCTCTCACCCACCGGCAAGGGGCTAGTTTCCAGTGGTGCTAACCTCATACCTAGTTCAAAGCTAACTGTTGTAGCAAGCATTGATAAAGCCAATAGGTTTCCCCTACACGCAAGGCCTATTGGTGATGTCAATATTTTTTAAAGATGTTGTACAGCAGATTGGGAAGTAGCCAAGCAAGTAGTAGCACCGAAACAGCTCTGCTTGCAGCCGCAGAAGGGATTAAAGCCATTTTAGACCAAGGAGGGTCCACAGTTTTGATCCTTTTAGATCTGAGAAAGGCGTTTGTCACTTCTCATACCCGTGCTAGGCAGAAAGCTAAAGGCAACAGGAATAGCCAGATCAGCACTCCAATGGCTTACCTCATTTCTCCAAAACAGAACCTTCCAAGTTTGTGAGCAAACTGCATCATCAGAAACCTACTATGTACACTATGGGGTCCCTCAAGGTTCCTCACCGAGCCCCACGTTATTCAATCAGTATGTCAGCTCGCTGGCAGATATCGTAAATAGTCATGGTTTCTCCTCAATATCCGAAGCTGATGAAACACAGGTCATCATTTCCCTCACCCATCAAACATATCATACTTCTAGACACCTCAACGACTGTCTCAAGCATGATGCAGAGGGGATAGAGGCAATCACTTTGAAACTGAATGGGGAGAAAACTGAGGTGATGGTTGTGGTAAACTACAGGGCCGATTCACTGAACTAACTTAAGACAAAATCATAAACTTACTACTGTTGGTATTCAAAGTAGGCATTTAGTAGTCTTAAGTTAGGATTTTGTCTTAAGTTAGGATTTTGTCTTAAGTTAAACTTGTTTGTCTTAAGTTTAACTTAAGATAAAATCATAACTTAAGACAAAATCCTAACTAAAGACAAAATCCTAACTTAAGACAAAATCCTAACTTAAGACAAAATCCTACTACTACATGCCTTATCATTTTATCGCTTAAGAGTCATCACTCTGTTTGCCTTCGGTGCCAAGGGTTCGAAGAGTCCAAGTCTTATGATGTGGTCAGAAATGTTAATTAGTATTTTGAAAACTCCTGCGCTCGGACTAACTTCCGAAAAAGGAGGATCATTGTTGGTGCCCAAAGCAGGGCTAGTCTGCCAGTTTACCAGTTCAGTACCATACTGAAGGCGGCTCTTACCAAGTGTGGGTTGAGTAAGAATCCGGTCTCCTGCTGAGAGGAGTCCGTGCTTGTGCCTGCCGACAGTGCTCGTCTGCATTCATCAGTTTAGGTTGGGAGCTGTGTCGCGCCACTTCTCCGTGCTCTCACAGCTCCTCCGATGTCGTTCCAGCAAACCCAGTTGATCTGGGCTTTCTTGATGACTGTCAACAGCCCCCCTCCCCATTTCTATTATCGGGCGATATTGAACCCGGGGACCCTATCCCCCAGGGCCCAGCCTGGTTAGTAATAGGAGAAGGTCTGCGTGCCCCCTCACCGAGGTCGATTTCGGCCCCTGAGACCTCATCCCCCAGGTTACAGCCATGCGGATAAATAAGAGCTCCCCTTCCCAGGGCCATTAATGGCTGGGACCCCACCTGGCAAGGCTGGATCCAGCTATGTCCTGGGGTGCCAACCCCGGGACATGGCGGTTTCCTTGCCCGCATTGGCGGGAGCAGGGAAACCTGCATTTGCTCTCGCTTGTCGGGAGCAATTTCAAAACTCCAGCCAAGCGAAAGCAAACATGAAGCCCGCTCCTAGCTGATGGGAGCTTTAAAAATTCCCCTGACAGCTGGGAGCAGACTTCAGATCTGTTTCCCTCCCTAATCAGATCTGAATATTGCTCCTGCCTGCAGGGAGCAGCATTTGTGGCTGCTCCCTGCGGGCAGCTGCAATGCTGGCTCCCGCTGGAGGCGGGGAGCTGGCTGGGACACAAGGGCTTCCCCTGCAGCCCCAACAAGAACATGGTGGGTGCCCTGGGCGGGCCCCCACTAATTGGCCAGGCCCCATGGGAAGGGGCCCCCATGGCCGAAATTGGCCTGGGGAGGTCGACCCTCTTGGTCCAGGAAGAGGGGCTGCGTCCCCCCCCCTCCCCCCCCCCCCCCCCGATTTAAACATATGGAGGATCCCTGGGGATGGCGTCCCCGGGGCAAAATTGGTCGGACCACGTGCAGGTTACCACAGTCTTCAGAGTGTCTCAGTAGTGCCCATTCTCCGCTAAATCCCATTTTCCTCTGCAGTCTCTCACCCTACTAGACACGTGACCCTTTCCTCCCTCACACCCCCTTCCTCTGCATATCTTACCTTCATATACTTATCTCTCTTTCCTCTTCAGCACCTTCATTTTACTCTCTGCATCTGCACATATTTCCTTTTTTTTTAGTTTTATATAGCGACTACTACTCCCAAAGCGCTTTCCTTGAGCATTTCCTTTTGTCTCCTCCACTCCACTGTCCCCCCCACACATACAACCCCCACTCACCTGTACGCACTGCATGATCTTTTCCTCTGGCGCTGTCCATAATTGGACAGAGTGGTACTTCCTTCACACACTTTCCCTCATTTACACATGCTGTTTACTTTCCCACCCAGGCCTCTCACACTGTGGCGCGCGACATCTGATTCTGAACAGAGGCAGGCGCAAGGGGCGGCTTCTGTGTGCATACTTGAATATTTGTTTCCGAAGCAGCATGCCAACACGTACTCAGAAGTGAACCCTTTGTAATGGTGCAGATGCAGGTTGCATAAAAACAGAGCCTCGCTGCACGTTTTATAAATACTTTGTTCAGGGCTCGAGTCGGGGGTACACGCGGATACATGGTGTCGACCCACTCTTTTCACAGGGGGGACGCCGTCCACCCTGCCAAGAAGTTGGGCCCCACAGAAATAGGGTGAACTTGTCCCAATGTAATTTTCAGACACCGGGACAAGTTCAGCAGCGCCTGTACGTTGTCCGCTTTCCATGCTCAGCAGCAACTGCAGGCAGAGAGGGAGCCTTTTTTCATCTCTAGCTGGGCCGAAGATAAAGGCAGAAGTTAAGGAGCCATCAGGCGTCCTTTGTCTCGAGTATCCTGACTAGAGGCGTCCTGGAACCTCACCCTTAAATGCAAAGGCAACACAAACAAAATCACACAGCTTGTCTTATCGCAGGTACTTAAGAGAGGCCGGCTTTTGACTTTGTTCAGTCCCTGTAAATAAGTGCATGCATTGTAAGAATGTCAGATGTCTTGGTCTTCTCAGTATTTACACAAATAAGTATTTCATTACTTTTGTAGCATGACCTGCTTTGCAGGAGACACCTTAACCTTCTATATACTACTTTGATTCGAATATGGGACTACACAAAAGACAGATCTATCTAACAAGCGCGTTAACCTCCAGAGTTCTCACCATTATTAATATTCCCTGAGATTTACTGACTACCTCTGTAGCAGATGCCCTAACCCCATAACATATTTTACAATCCAGACTTTGCAACAAATTGAGCAGAACAGATCTACTACCATGCTTCTCCTGGTTGCCAATTTCTTGTGGCAGGGTTTAAAAAACCAATGTATTAATTGAGGCCCAGAGTCTGTGTCAGGATTGCGCTACTTTTTTGGCACAAACCTGACGCCAAATCTCATTTGTTAAATTTGATAATGAGCTAGATTATGATACACCCAATAAACATGTGTGAGGTCTTAATATCTGATGTCCCTTCTTGTGAGGTCACTTCCAGTGAGGTCACTTCCTGTGATGACATGTAATGTCTGCGTCGTGATGTCATGTGCTGTGATGGCTAGGCCTGGGCGGAAAACTCAGTCCCGCTCGCGGAATTTCACATTTCGCAGAGAACGCAAAATTGGCCAAAATTCTGCATTCCGCAACTTCGTGTAATTTTTTGTTTGTTCACGTTCTCAAAATGCGTGTTCGCGAGATATTTCCACCTGAGCATGCAAACAGCAATTGCGAACTGGAAAAAAGCATCGCGAACACGCAATTCCGCGTGTTCGCAAAATTTCTGCGTGTTCACAGAGATTTTTTACCGTATCGCAGAGATTTGCGTAACGCGATTACGCAAATTCCGCCCACCTCTAGTGATGGCACAAGCCATGATGCCACTTGCATACTGACTAACTTGGTTATTCCTCCCCACTTCTTTCAGTAGGACTTGGGTCCTGGTTTTGCTGCCGATAACCTCTGGAGGGCTGACTACGGCTTCCGTGCCCCCTAAACCGCCTTGAACACATTTGGAAGCATCCTCCACACCCGGCTCTGTTGCACATATTGTCACCCTGGTGGTCGAGCTCCCCATCAGGCCCAATGGCACAACTCTACATCAGTTATATTATTATATATTTCCCTTCCTAACACCCTTGCTGTCTGACTGTGGAGCTGGCTTTGGCATCAGTGATCTGCCCCCCACTGTGAACCTCACCCCACCCGCCAGGCCCAAATGCATATATCTACATTAATTCAATCGTTTTACATTTCCATAACACTCTGGCTTTGTTTTTAGCTTACTGCCTATTGCCCACGCACCGTTTCAGCCACACGGCTTCCATGCCTGCGTGTGAGCAGTGTGGCGCAGACCTGTGGGGTTGAGTGCAGGGACTGCAGAACCAGAAAGCACGCATGCCAACACTTTCGAAGGGAAAAGTAGGAAATTAAAAAATAATCAGTAGAATATCTTTTTCTGATTGACCTGAATAGGGACTATTGTCATGTATGTGACTGCAAGGGTTATAAGGTGTAGGAATCACATGTCCTTCACAGCTCACTGTGCTATATTAGAAAACCATAATTTATTAACTGCAATTAACAAAAGGATCTCTGTGTTCAAAGCAGTAACCTAGCTACATAAAATTAAAATCTCTCATCTACATGTTACGTGATGTGCTTTGCAGGAGACACATTAACCCCTTCCACGCTCATGACGAGCTGGGCTCGTCATGGCGTAGCCTCCTCGCACGCTGATGACGAGCCCAGCTCGTCATGAAACATTGTAAAACAACAATTTCCAGCACAGATGGGGAATTGCCTTAGCAGCCATGGAGTTAACCTTCTATACTACTTTAGTCTGGGACTACACAAAACAGATCTCTCCAGCAAATGCTTTAACCTCCAGAGTTATCTCACCGTTATTATTAGTCCCTGAGATTTACTGGGCACCTCTGCAGCAGATGCCTTAACCCCATAAAATATGGTAAAATGCAGACTATCCAACCAATTAAGCAGAAGAGATTTACTGCCATGCTACCACTTGTTGCTAATTTCTTTGTGGCAAGGCTTAAAAAAAATGTATTAGTTGAGCCCCAGATTTTGCGTTGGGATAGCACCACTTTTTTTGGAGCAGGCCCAAAGCAAAATCTAATTTGTTAAATCTCATAATGCGCCTAAATGTACTCATGATATATCTGATAAACCTATGTGTGAGTTATAAATATCTGATGCCACTTCCAGAGAGATCACTTCCTGTGATCCCACGTGCAATGCCACGCGTCGTGGCTTCATGTGCTATGGTCGATACCAAAGGGGATAATGGAGGGAGCACTTGCGCAAATCAAACACTCCCCCCCAGTCAACTGATCTAGGTTTAATCCATCATCATTCTTTAGCTCACTCCCACCACCCCAGTTCAGACATGGCCATATGCAAATCAATCTGACCCTGTGCCTCATGGGAACAGTCCAGCCCGAACTGCCAAGCCATGTCTTCCCTGGACCAGAAACAAGCATCCTGGAACTGGCTCGCACCATGATATCACTTGCAAACTACCTAACTTGGTTAGTCCCCCCACTTCTTTTTTAGGACTTATGCCCTGGAGGAGGGGGTGGTGGTAGGTGGAGGTGAGGGGGGGTCACTTAGTATAATCATGTGTGCAACTTGTTTACTGCACAGTTTTAAGTGCATGAGCAGCTGGGAGAGAATCGAATTACAGCAAACCATGGTGTATGCTTGTAAGTAGGGTCGGTGGCGGGAGAGTGGAAGGGTTGATGCCACTGGTCGGGTTGAGGTCCCTGCACCCTGTTCCGGGGCGATAGCAGAAAGGAAGCGGGGTGCAGTGTTGGGAACCTACGCATCTCCTCTGTTCTTGTTTCATGACCCAGCAGGAGTGCATTTAGGCATGCAAGAGTGTTGTAGGCTCTTGCGGGCACGCTAATTTAAAAGTAGAGAGTTATGATTGGCTCTGGGGTCTTTATTTCCCTTGGGCCATATTGGTCCTGCGAAAGTCAGAGTCCCGCGAGTTCTCCGATTGGCTGCCAGCGATATGACAAAAATGTTGCTGCCAGCCATTACAGCACTCAGGGACTTAGCATAACAAACACATACTCTTAGACACTTTAAACATGCCTATTCGAAAGTGGAATGCTCTGCTAAAATAGTTTCCATGGATTTAAGACTGAAAAGGAATGATTAAGAGTAAAATAAAGTGCCGCAATAATGCAGTTAAATTAACATGTTTGTGCCGCAAAATTTGCAAATCTTTGCCGCAATATCCTGCTGGGTCTGATTAGCAGTATCCCAAGATTATAGGGGTAATAGTTTAGGGGGTCAATGCCAACTTAGACAAGGCTCAATTAAGTTCAGAATGGGCCAATCTATTAAATGGATTATACCCCCAAAATCCACAGTGCAATCATGATCAATAATAAAGATATACATTGGTCCCTTGTTTTAAATATTTCTCCAAATTTAAAATTGAAAAAAAGTATTGGAGCCATAGGTCGTCGTTTTCTTGTATAATTATGTAATTGTCCACCAAAGCACACAAGGTCCAAAAAATCCCCCCGTACCAATCATAAAAATAATTCTACTAATTCCCTACCTGTTAATGTGGATGACCCCTCCGTAACAGCTGCATCGCTGGATGATGCTCAGAGGGATTACGCTGCTGGTAATATAAACCACCTTGAGCTTAATGTACAAGTGGTAGCCACAATTAAGGATCTTATAAAATCCCAACTATTACCAATTGAACGATCCTTAAATCACATCGAGAAGCAAATTGCCAGACTCATCAATCATACTAGTCACCTAAAACCTCCTACCACCACTTTAGCTCCTCCAGCCTCCACGAATGCCAATCACATCAAGGCAGCCACTGTACAGAAACCTGCACCCCCACCCTTAATACACAAAACTCCTTTACCTACAGGTAAAACTCCCAAAACTCCTACCAACACACAAGTGATCCAAACGGACACTAAGGGCACCACTAAGCAAGTACAGGGAAAGCCAGTAACAATTGCCGACCCTCCCAAAACTAAATCAAAACCCCCTTCCCCCAAACCTTTGGTTGTCCAACAGGCTGATGATACTACTACAAATAAACCAGCTAGGCCAAAGAGGCCTATCCATCTTCCTCCAGAGGCAAGCCCCCACACTGTGATTCTTACGGGGGTCCCAGAACTAGAGGAAAACACGAGTGAATCCACCTGGTCCCTAAAAAATAAAGTCATGCAATGACTTAATATTAACAGACCCCTTCCTTCACATTGTAATAGTAGACTCTCCATGGTACGCAGGGTTCCTTGGATTGGGGAAACAAGGAAAAGAATACAGGGGGACTGTATTATCATTAATTTTGATGACCCAGAGACAGTCAGATATATATGTTCTTGGTCAACCTTGGAGAGAAAGGGGGGTATAGACACTAATCGTCTGTCCTTTTTCTATCCTCCAAGGTTTCCTCGTGAACAAGATTACCCCCTTAGTTGGAACCAATCTCCAGCTTGGAGCTGGTCGCAAGTAGATACGCGCAATAGAAGATGGGACTGGGATCATTATCCCTGGAACCCAAGAAGAGAGCAACCCTATGCAGAGGGGTGGAGGGGGGTACCAACTAGTAATTATTTTTCAACCTTAGAAATGGTTGACTGACCATCAAGCAACCAAACATCTTCTAAGAACAAGACTTAAACTCCCCTGTCTCCTGTTAGCTTAGGGTCATTTCCAGGTCAATCTGGGGAACTTGGCTTGGAACAACTCACTGTGGGTCTCACTAACATGTCTCTTCCTGGGCCTGTGATCGCACAAATTGATGGATCTCTGGCTCCCCTTTCACCCTCAACTCCTGATCAAAGTCTTTCTCACTGCTCATCAAATCACTCTGACTCTAACCAACATATGTCCATTCTAACTTGGAACATAGCCGGTCTTTCAAACAAAGCAAAGGACCCAACCTTCTTGAACTTTATAAACGCCTTTGACATCATAGCGCTTCAGGAATGTTGGGACCTGTCACCTACTAATTTGGACGGCTACAGTACACACTTTACCCCAGCCATCCAGTCAAACAGAGGCAGACCCTCGGGTGGTCTTTGCTTATATGTTTCAAATAGGCTCAATGTATCTTTAGAATGCGTTGAGCTTGCCCTATCTGATCTTGGTTCAAAGTCCTTTGGTCCCTCCCTACAGGCCTTCAAAATGACTGGGAAAGAGGCTGTCAGTTCTCTCATTATAAACCTACTAGCAGCCCGCCCCAGCATTGCCTGGGGCAGAAGGGGGCTGGGGGCAGCATTTCAGGCTTGCGTGCACTCCCGCCCGGCCCCCGCCCGCCACAACATTGTCCGTGTCCCGGAAACTGAGCTTTACCTCAGCCGCCGTTGTTCAGGGCCAACCTCCCGCCCCCCTCCCCCTCAACCGCCGGTCCCGCTCCAGGCGCTTTTCCTCCTGTAATTCACCGTTTGCTACCTCCCGCTCCTCGCGCATGAAGCAGCGCCAGTTACTCGAGGACTCGCCCCCGTCCGCGCTCTAATGGATTGTCCGGTCCCGCTCCAGGCGCCCCGCCCGCACAGGCCGCCACTTCGCCCAGCAGCAAGCAGGGCCGCAGCAGTCCTCCCAGCAGGTCGCGATCTTCCGTCAATGGGCACGATCCGCAGAGCTGCACAGCCTCGGACACCCCGGGCAGCACGATTCGCCGCCATTTCAGGAAGTGTTGCCAGGGAGCGCAAATGATGTCATCAGGCAGACATCACGGCCGGCGCTACTTGCAAGGGACTACTTTATTTTTATTTCTAAATTTTTTAAACAACGTATATTTTTTATTTTTAATAGCCTATGTCCTTCTGCTTGCCCTGAGGTTTTCAAATATGTCTTGGGTGTTTGGATTGGTGGAGTCCTTTTCGAGTTTACCTGGCTCAAAGGACACAGTTCTCTCTTTATAATAGTAGTATAGATATAATAGCGCACAGAGAGACGACCAACCAAAATTTACAGAGTTTCTTTCCAAACTTATAAAGAAGGGCATGGGAGGGTCCTGTTCAGATAGACGTTTAGTTATCTTAGGAGATTTTAATTGTCATCTATGCCCACACAGTGGAACTAGGGTTTGTGACCTAAGAGCCCCAAATGGTGAACATACTACTCATTTCGAACACTCAACTATGGGATCCCAACTGAACAACTTACTACATGAATGGGATCTGGGCTTCTTTAATGATTTAACAGTGCCCCCGACTGACTTCCAACCTACATTTCATGGAAGGGGATCGCTTACGACAATAGACTTCATCCTCTTGTCTTACAGTCATCATGGAGACGCTCGAGAAATCAGGAGAGAGGAGCTGGTTATGAGCGATCACTATCCTATTAGTGCCAAAGTATATTCCCCTTCTAGTGGAAACAAGCCCGGGAGCGCCACAGGAAATCTTTACTCACACTCTATATCACTTTCGTCGAGAAACGGGTATACTATAAAATGGGCAAAAATTGACACATCCAAATTCCTTGAAAATCTGATCAAGTTTGACCCTGATCTATTTCGGTCTTGCCTAGAATACCCTCCCAATCCACAAGAAATTATCCTTGCATTTGACTAAATCTCTTTACAAATCAGGAAAAATTTGACCAGAAATCACAATAAAAGCAACGTGTCCAAGAGCTTTGGTTGGTTCAATCACGAGTGTTCTAACACTCATAACATTTTGAAGGCTACCCTTAATAAATCCCCCAAAAACCGGGTGGAAATGAGATCCGCCCGCGCTGCTTATAAACAGGCAATTAAAAACAGGAAAAAGGAACTGAAAACTGCTGCCTGGGAAGCTTTGTTAAAAGCAAGCACTTTAACCCCTTCCGTGCGGGGTGTATTTTCCGCCTGTGCTGACTCCGCCTTGCGCGGGCGGAGTCATGACGGAACGGTTCCGTCATCAGCACAGCTCACCCGTAGCTGATGACGGAACCGTTCTGTCATCAGCACGGAAGGGGTTAAGAGATAACACGGCCTTTTGGAGGGAGGTCAATGCCCCTTTCTTCAACGATAGGTCAACTGACCTCATAGAAATTGCCATCTCGGAGGAAGTCTGGATAAATCACTTCACCGAATTATATAAATTAGATGACCAGATCGAACCACTCAACCTTGAAACTCAACTAATGGAGAGTAACGAGCCGCAAAGAAACTACACAGAGTCGTTTCCGCTTTCCATCTATTTTAATCACTCAGAAGTGGAATTGGCCATTCTTGAAAGCTCTAATGCCAAAGCTCCCGGCCCGGACGGAATCCCAATAGATCTATTTAAAGATAACATTCAATTGTGGGCACCAATTGTTACAAACGTCCTCAACTCTTATGCTCACAAAGGATTCCCCGTAACCTGGCAAGAAGCTATTATAATACCCATTTTTAAAAAAGGTGAAAGAATGGACCCAAAATGTTATAGACCAATCTCTTTATTGGACTCCATGATGAAGGTGGCTGGGAGAGTCCTGCTGAACCAATTGCAATCATGGGCTCAGGAAAATAACATTTTGTCTAAATTTCAATATGGGTTCGTTTCTGGTCTTGGGACAGTGGAACAATGTCTTACCTTAGCTCTGATCACCGACAAATACCTGATGGCAAAAAGGTGCAATTTATATATGACTTTCGTGGACTTAAGCTCTGCTTTTGATTGCCTTAACCACAGTATACTTTGGTCTACCCTCACTGATATGGGAGTTGATCCTAACATACTTGTCTTTATAAAAGAACTGTACCGAGGAGCTGGGGCCAAGGTTCGCTATGGAAAGGATGGAACCTGTACGAGTAAATTTCCCATCAAAAAGGGCGTCAGGCAGGGCTGCATCCTTGCCCCCTTTCTTTTTAATTTGTATATTAACAGTGTTGCCGACTGCCTGAAATATTGGATGTTGATTATCCTAAAATAAACGGCCTCGCAGTCCCAATTCTTTTATATGCGGACGACGCTGTTATCATGTCCAGGACCCAATTAGGGCTTCAAAAAGCATTGTCAGCCTTTTCAACATTCATGGGTGTGAGAGGTCTTAAAATTAATGTAAGCAAAACTTTTACCATGTGTTGTAGTAAAAAAAAGAACAATTCTTGCAACACGTTTATTAATGCATCTAAGATCAGCCTCACGAAAACTTTTACTTACCTGGGCATACTTTTTAATAGTACAGGGTCATGGAAAAATGCTGTTCACACTCGAAACTTGGCTTTTATCAGGCAAATTGGAGCCCTAAAGAAATTTGCCACAAAATTAGGAGGGAAACCGGTTGGGATCTTGTTGGACATATTTGCAGCTAAATGCGTCTCCACTGCAACATATGGTGCTGGTATCAGGGGTCTGGCGGACTGTGGAGAGATACAAACCAGCGAGAACGCATTCTTGAGATATCTGCTGGCTGTTCCTCGATCTATTTCTACCACAGTCTGTCACAATGAGCTCGCCCGGGTACATATCTCGGACATAATCAAAGTCGCACCAATTCTGTTATGGCACAAAATATGGTCCTCGGAAAAAACGGTGTTGAACCAAGACGTGATTAAGGACTGTATGGCCCTAACTGATTCAAGAAAAATATCTTGGCTTGCCTATGTACAGAAATTTTTAATATCATTGGATTTGGCTGATTTATATGTCAACCCGACTTTGTGCCTAACTATCTCTAAAAAGGACCTTAAGGCTCGCTGTTTAGGTCTACTTGAAGACAGGCGCTCCTATATCGAAGGTAATAAATCATCGATTGCTCACCACAATCTCTTACTTCATGATGTTGGCATTCCCTTTTATCTTTCTCCGACTCTCTAAACCTATGCGAGAATGTTGCTAACAAGGATGAGGACGGATTGTTTTTTCCGTCTACTAACATTTCCCACCACAAATGACTGGTCTACTAACCTGGTGGTCTGTCCTTGTGACAATGCTTCCAAGCAATCCAACATTCACGTCCTTTTATTGTGCAAATTTTATGTCTGGGGTAGAAAGAAACATCTCCTCCCACTCCTGAAACTGTGGGGCTTAAGACAGTGTAGGCCAGCCTTACTCAAGCTATACATGCTCGAAGATGAACTTACAATTACTGCAGCTGCTAGCTTTTTGAAATTTGCAGTAAGGTGTAGAGCGTCTATGAATTGACTGACTTCTGATTCCCGACAGCCATAATTTGTATAATCTCAAAGACTTTTTTTTCTATTCCTTAATTCTATGTTTTATGTCTGAGTTTTGAACTCATTTTATTATGCTGTATTAAATGTGCTTTTATGATTTTTCCTTTGCTAAAATCGAATAAAGCTATATTTGAATTGAATTGAATTGTATAATTATTGAATTAATCTTGTTCTCCTTGATAGTCTTGAAACTTAAACATTTATTACAAAGTATAACAAATAACACATGTTTCACCCCATGTGGTGTGTACACCTGGGACTTTTTTCAAGGCTGCTTATGTGTTTCAGTAGAACCCACAGGAAACATTGAATAACATAAATATGATTTGCAATAACTTCATTAACATTCAGGACATTCATTGTATGCAACAAATTATATGTTACGAAAAAATCCAGAAAATATGAAATCTAGAGAGAAACATGCATTATAAGGACAAACAGAGACCAAAAATGAATATAGACACACAACTAGGATAAAAATTAATCAGACATGATCTTCCAATTGTCTGTTCATATATCATTGTACATGTATAAATTCCAAATAAAATAAACCAGGTCTCCAATGAGTAGCTCGTGAGCTACTGGTAGCTCTCCAGCTACCTGTAAGTAGCCCTCCTGTGTCCAATCCAGCCTACCAAATTAGATGCTTTACCTCGACTGAATATGCGATACCAAAACTGAAAAGTGTGTGTTAAAGACGTAACTGTATTTTTTTTCAGAACTGGTAAGCTGATGTTTGAATTTCCAAAATCTAGTGAAAACGGATATTTGAGTGATAAATCATGTGATTTTGGGGTGGTTTATTATTAATATTATTACCTCGGTACTAGGAGCATTTAAGCTAAAGCCTTTTTTTACATTAGTGATTGCAATCCTGCCTGATGCTCTCAGGTAATTTGTGTGGGTAATTTTACATGGGGTGGCCGCTAACGTAATCTTGTCTGATGTGGTCACTATTTCGACACTAATGATATTAGTAGCTTGAGTTGATGTTTTTATTGATTGTAAGTAGCTCTTATTACAGAAAAGGTTGAAGACCCCTTATATCAACCATCTATAATAACTTCAACACTATGGCACACTGTATACATATTCAGCCAACGTTGTGCATCTGTGCTGATGTACATGAAGAGGCTACAGTACATATCTGTAATTCCATTTCATCCAATTGGTGTTCATGTAGCAAAATATTTTTTTTAGTAATTTTAAGAAGTGTAGACATCAGTGCCACTCAGGAAAGAGAGAAAATGGAAACAAGCAAAAGATTGAGCAGGTGTAGTGCTCAGAGGAGTTTGAAATCTATGCCTACTAAAGAGTTGTTTTGGATAAGGGACTTCAAATCTGGTCTAAGAGCAAAAAACAAGGAATATGACGTTAATTGTAAAGTTCTAATACTATGATTAGAAGAGAAAACAAGGTCCAGAAGACTGGGTCACTCCTTCCAATTATCATTACAGATAAGGCGAACTACTAATCATGAAAGAGAAGAGAGTTTATGAAACAATGGTAACAAGCTTTGGCAAAGCCAATAGGTCTCGCCTTTTGGCATTGCCAAAGCTTTTCGCTGACTCTATTCAGCATATAAACATAAAAACAGTGGTGTGCCACAGAGGGGGGAGGGGGTACCTCAGAGGCTGCAGCAAGTGATGGGGAGAGGGGGAAAGCAGCAGACTCAGCGCCTCCTCCGAGCAGGTCGTGGCACCTGTGGACCCCCTGCTTGTGACCAGCCCTCCGTAGGAGCAAGGTGAACTCAGTCAACGAGAGGGAGGTGGGAACAAAGGGAATGGGGACTTGGGAGTGGGGAGGGAGCATGTTGAAAATGAACAATGGGCGGGAGGGCGGGAGCAAGGCAATGCAGACAACGGGAGGGGGTGGGAGCATGGTGAACACGGACAACGGGGGGTAGGCGGGAGCAAAGTAAAACACAACAGGAAATTAAAATGCAACCTGAGGCAAAAGAAAAAGCAGTGCGGGTACCAAAACATATTGCCCGTATCGAAAGGATCCATGCAGCAGGGGAAAACGCCAGGGCGGAAACAAAAAAGCCCCATGGTTGGACAAATGTACTCTATCAATTACCAAAACTATGGCATTTAGAAAGGCGGACTAATTAACCAATCACAAGCAGTGGGCATGTGGTGGGTGTCTTCTAACTTCCCAGAGACATTGGACGATTGATGTGGCATCGCAAGGTTGACTAGCACAATGGGTGTTATTGAGCAAAATGAGGGACCTGAGATGTCCTCTGCATGATGATTGGTTAAGAGTGGTCACCATTCCCGTTTGCTCTTAGTGTTTTCACAGTAACTCAGTGGCAAACTTAAAAAAGAAATGCCAGTTCCATATTAATTACAATGACTTTTAGCAATTATATACAATGACTTTTAGCAATTATAGTATTAATGAGCACAGCATTTAAACTTCCTGCGTCCCTATTTTATCACAGTATCTGAATTAAGTCTCTACATTTGTTCATGTCTACTACATTTGTTTAATTCCTGTAAATGCAGCACATATCTAGGCATGTAAATCATACATTCCACATGATAAAAACAAAGACACTTTTTTAAAGTCTGCGGAAACTTTTCCTATGTGACGTGAGGTGTGATATATGATTTAAATAGCAATTATTGGGGGCGTGGCCAAGATGGCGGGCTGAGAGGTCGCACTTGCCGAGAGCTCCCGGACCCCTGAATTCCTGCACCGTTTGTAACCGCTGATTCCCCCCCGGATCAAGCGGCAACTGAGCCTGGTGCCCACGGTGGAGGTGTGAAGAGTCGGTTGAGCCTGGTTTGCGCCGTCGAGGGTGAGATTCTGATCGGTTAAGCCCGGGTCGGAGCCCGCTGAATGGCCTGAGTGAGAGCCGGAAGCCGCGAGTCTCCCGACCCTCGGAGCAAGACGGAACGACCGGCCTCAGGGGTGTGACGCCCGCAGCAGTGCATGACCTGTCGGAGTGGGAGTCGGCAGCGGCTTTGCGAGCGGCTCGGAGTTGTCCGGAGGCGGCTGTACGGAGCGGAGCGGAGCGGAGCGGAGCGGAGGCGGAGTCGGCGTTGCCTCACTACGCCAGCCCGTGGATTGAGGAGGCCCGCTGGAGGTGATCGCTTCGGCTGGTGGTCTGAGTGGGACTGAGGAACGGGGCTCCCGGGGAAGATCTTTCCCTGAAGCCGCGGACCCCGGCGAACGTTGCACCGTGACTTTGCCCACTGGCCGGATTTTTGGATCTCTGATCGGAGACGGAGAGAGGGTCTCCATCTTGGGCGTTGGCCCCTCGGCATTTCTGAGCGGCCATTTTGTGAACCCCGGCCGGGCAGCTCGGCCTTCCTGGTGCTCTTTGTGTGGGCCGCTCCCGGCTGGCATATAGCTGCTTTCTTTGCTGGACAGTAAGCCTCAGCGTCCTCTATTACGCTACAATGTCGAATGCTAGGGGACAGCGACGGGGCGACCGGACCTTGCCGGAAATGCTGGGATGCGGCTCCCTACGCAGCGGAGGAGCCCAACCTGCCACGACCTCCCCGGCCCCGACCAGGGGGGCAGATGGTGGAGAGCCCCCGGTGACGAGATCATTTCTCGAGTCGCTGTTTAGCTCCCTTCGGGAGGACTTTCAGACGCTCAAGCGTGAGGTGGCCGGGGAGGTCCGCGAAGTAAGGAGAGAGATGGACTCCCTGGGGGAACGTGTGAACACAGTGGAGGAAGCGGGTCACTCTAGGGATGAGGAGATCACCCATCTGCAGCAGGAAGTCCTGCGACTACGGGAGCAACAGATTGAGTTACAGGCCCACGCCGAGGACCTTGAAAATCGGTCCAGGCGGAACAACATACGGGTCCGCGGTGTGCCGTCCGGTGAGGAGGGTGAAGACGTGACTGCGTATCTGGTGGCCCTCTTCCGTGCGATCCTGGGAGAGTCGGAGGACTTTCGGATTCGCATAGACCGGGCACATCGGGTGGGTCGCCCCCGCAGAGCTACGGCGCCCGCTCCGGACATTCTGGCCTTCCTCCCGAACTTTCCCTTGAAGGAGCGGATCCTCCGAGAGGCACGAGGGCAGCAACCTTTCCGATTCCGGGACCACCCTGTGACCCTGTTTCAGGACTTATCCACAGTCACGCTACAGAAGAGGAAATCCTTCAAGATCGCCACGGACTTCCTTCGGGAGCATGAGACACAGTATTCCTGGGGGCACCCTTTCCGCCTGATCTTTAGGTGGAACGGTGTCTTGCATCAGCTTCGGTCCCTCCAGGATGTCTGCGCGGTGTTGGGCCTCACAGCATCGGACGCGGATACCCCGGCCCCGCGGCGGAGGCGAAGCACTCGTGACGGATGGCAACAAGCTGGGGGGGGGCCTCTCCTCCAGCGGAGCGTCCGGGCTCGCCCGCAATCCGGGCAGACATGGCGGCTGCCATCCAGGAGGCCTCCAGAGTGGCGACGAACGGCGAAGTGGCCCTGACGGCCTGAACTCACTCCGGGGGGAGTCTACTCTAGCTCATTCTTATAGCAGGTGCGGGGATCCGGGGGGTGGGCTGGGAGGGAGGGCGAGTGCTGGAGATGGTGGCTGGACGTCCACTAGATTGACTTACCACGGCCTTGCCCGTTTTGGGCCGGACTGGGACAATGTCTTTTTGGAAAAGTTTGAGAAGCGGGGAATGGGGTTGGGACGGGCGGGCAGATGTTTTGATTCTGGGGCCTAGAGGGGGGGCCAGTTGCGGGGGGTGGTGTAGATTTGGTTGTGTGGGGGCAGGGGGGGGGGGGGGTTCTAGTTGTGGGGTGTCGGGGTTTGGGGACTGTACTGTGCCAGTGGGTGATTCAAAGTTGCCCTGTTTTGAGGTCTCGAATGGTGCCTTCTGTGTTTGCCTACGGGGCTTTGCTTCTTAATATGTGCTCCCTGAACTCCCTCCTTGATGGCTCTTAAGGTGCTTACTCTCAATGTGAAAGGGCTCAACAATCCAGTTAAGCGGCGGGCAGTGTTATCCTTGTTGGAAAACTCGCAAGCGGATATCTGCCTGCTGCAGGAGACCCATTTGTTGGCTAAGGATTGCTTGCGGATGCGTACCCCTAAGTTCCCCACGCAGCTATTCTCCTCTAGCACCTCCAAGACGGCAGGGGTGGCAATCTTGTTTTCTAGGGGGTTCAGGGGAGAGGTCGTGTGCAAGGTAGCAAAACAGAAAGGGAGACTTCTAGTGTACAAGATTAAGATGGGGGGTTTAGCACTGACTGTTGGCACCGTCTACTGCCCCAATGATCATCAGGATTAATTCTTGCACAGGGCTTTGGACGACGTTGCATCCACCTCTGATAGGCACATTGTATTGGGGGGTGATTTGAACCTAGTTTTCGACGCGGCACTGGACAGGTCTGTGCAGCGGCGCCATCAGTTGGGAGAGCTCTCGGGCTCGATTCGAACTCGACTTGAGGAGCTAGACCTGCATGACATGTGGCGCCGCCTCCACCCCACCACCCGCGCATACTATTACTTCTCACACGCCCATAGATCTTATGCGCGCTTAGACCATCTCCTAGTGTCGGGCCCAATGCTCCTTTTGGCTTCAAGCGTGGACATGGGGGTCCTCTCTCTTTCTGACCACGCTCCGGTGGAGGGCGTTTTCACTCTTCCGCCGGTGGCTCGGCCGAGGGGGGTTTGGAGGCTCCGGGACACGCTTTTGCACAGGCGGTTGGTGGTGGATCAGATCCGGGCGGCCATTTTGGATTTTCAGACCGTGAACGATAATGAGGATACTTCTCGTGCGACTCAGTGGGCAGCCCTGAAGGCCGTGCTCCGAGGCGAATTTATCGCGATTTCCTCGGCCGAGAATAGAGACCGGCAACTCAAGAGAGATGAGCTCACCCAGCAGGTGAGGGAGCTGGAGCAGGTTCATCATAGGACGGGGGCCCCCAGGGTGTGGAGGCAGCTGAAGGCGGCGCGGAAGCTCCTGGCGGCCCTTGACACGGACCGGGCGGAGTATGCGATGCTTCGCCTGAAACACAAATATTACACAGGGGGCGATCGGTGTGGGCGGCTCCTGGCTAACAAACTTAGGGTGCAGCACCAACAGCACCGAGTGAAGGAATTATTGGACCCGGCCGGAGGTAGAGTCACGGCCGATGAGCAAATAGCAGACGTCTTTCGCGGCTTTTATGCTGACCTCTACACCGGGGAGGCCCCTTCGGCCCAGGCTGAGGTGGACTATCTGGACTCGGTCCCGCTCCCGTCGCTGACACAGGATCAAGCTCAGTATCTGGAGCGTGACATACGTATCGAGGAGGTGGTCACGGCGATATCCCGGCTCAAACTGGGCAAGGCCCCGGGTCCGGATGGCTTTATCCCGCTGTTTTACAAAACCTTCTGTCAGGAGCTGGCGCCTCTGCTGACCCGCCTCTTCAACTCCTTCGCGGAACCGGGAGCCATCCCCTCCGAATTTCTCCAGGCCACGGTTTCAGTGATTCCGAAGCCGGGTAAGGACAGGACCGCTTGTGGGTCCTACCGTCCCATTTCGTTGCTGAACACTGATTTGAAGGTGTTCACCAGTATATTAGCTGCACGCCTGGCGTTGCACCTCCCCGGCATGGTTGACTCGGACCAAGCGGGCTTCGTGCCCGGTAGGCAAACAGTAGATAACACGAAGAGGGTGACGCACATTCTCGAGAAGGCTTCCAGGATCCCTGGGGAGAGGATGCTCCTGTCCATAGACGCGGAGAAGGCTTTTGACAGGGTGCATTGGCCCTACCTGGAGAAAGTCCTGAGCAAATTCGGGATAGGAGAGAGGTTCCGTCATCTGATCTTCAACTGTTACCGGTTCCCCTCTGCGGTGGTACGAGTAAACGGCGGCAGCTCTCGACCCTTCCCCATTGAGCGGGGCACGAGACAGGGGTGCCCACTCTCCCCTTTGCTCTTTGCCCTGTACATGGAGCCATTTGCCCAGAGGGTTAGGCAGAACCCCGACATTATCGGTGTCCAGATGGGTGGGTTCCGTCATGCGATTAGCCTGTACGCGGATGATGTCATTCTGACGCTGGATGACCCGCGGAGATCGCTGCCGGCCTGTGTGGAGGAACTGAACTTATTCGCTGACGTGGCGGGTTTCAAGGTGAACCTGGGGAAGTCGGCCGCCCTTGACATCTCGCTTACTGCTGCCACCAGAGTGGAACTACAGAGGCTTTACCCTCTGGTTTGGTCCAGGGACCGGGTCCCGTACTTGGGGATCCTGTTGGCGCCCTCCCTCCCGGAGATGGTCACGGCCAATTACGCGGCTCTGGGCGCGAAAATCAGGGAGGAGTTGGGCCGGTGGGACAAGGGCACGCTGTCGCTACTGGGTAGGGTGGCCGCGGTGAAGATGACCCTCCTGCCTCAGGTGCTATACCTCTTCAGAGCGTTGCCACTCCAGCCCCCCGCGGGGTGGCTTGCGGAGGCTCAGACTGCCATTGCACGGTTCGTGTGGCAGGGCCGCAGGCCGAGGATCAAGAGGGGCATCGCTATGCTGTCACCGGAATCCGGGGGGCTGGGGATACCGGACTTGCGGAAATATTTCCAGGCCGCTCAGCTCCGCTATCTCGTGGAATGGAGCCGGTGGGAGTCTGATAAGCACTGGCTGTTCCAGGATCAGGCGGTGGCGGGTAGGACGCTGCAGGAAGTGCCATTCTTGAGGCGGGCCCATCGACCCCCCAATCTTTATGCGTCTCTGGTGACGCGGGTACTGCTCCAGACGTGGGACTCGGTGGCTGCCAGATGCGAGCTTACCACCTTCCCCTCTCCCTTTACGCCGCTCATTGGCAACCCGGACTTCGGCCCTGGGATGGAACAGGGTGCTTATGAGCGCTGGCGGGTGGCCCGCTGCTGCACTTTGCATCACTTGTACTGCCCTGAGGGAGTTGTCTCCTTCCAGGACTTGAGAAGGGATTATGGCCTCCCGGAAATGGAGCGCATGCGATACATGCAGGCGCGCCACTGGGCATTACAACCCCAAGTGCGCGACGCGGCACACCGGGAAATCACGGCGTATGAGCGTTGGTTAATCACTCGCACGTCGGACGCTAAACTGATCTCAGACCTGTATAAAATGCTGCAGCCCCCCTCCTTTCACATCCACAACCCCGGTCGGGAACGCTGGGAGCGCGAGCTCGGGCGCGAGCTGAGCCATAAAGAATGGGAACACATCTCCTTTCGCGCACGCCACTCGGCCTACCACACGGGTCTTACAGAGACCTTCACTAAAATCTCGACCTACTGGTACCGTACTCCGGAGAAACTGCACGAGATGGACAGGGCAATACCAGGGACGTGCTGGCGCAACTGTGGCAACACTGGTACACTAACACACATACTGTGGGAATGCCCCCTGCTGGCTCCTTACTGGGAAGAGGTCTTGGGCGAGGTGGACAAATGCTTTGGGATAGAATTGCCTAGATTCCCTGCCTATGTTCTGCTGGGGTTGCCGAATGGGCTGATGTATCCCCTTAGGTCTAAGAGAGGTAGACAAATCGCGATTGCGCTGGGGTCAGCGGTGCAGAATATTCTCATACACTGGCGCACTACAACACTTCCCTCTGTAGTTGGTTGGCTGCACAGATTATGGCATGTCCTTGGAATGGAGAAGATGTCCTTAGTAGCCCTGGGGGATACTGATACCTTTGAGGAACTGTGGGAGCCCTTTCATAGCCTGTTATGTTCCGAGTTTTGAGAGATCACCTGCCCTAGATACCTTAGGTTGTTAAGGCTGACGCCGCCACCGGACCCGCCTACTTGATTGGGTGGGGTCGGTATTGTGTAGTGGAGATTGCTGGAGAGTTACATGTAGTGGAGACTGTAGACATTGGCACAGTACCGGGGGTGGGTTGGGGTGAGGTAGTTGGGGGTTCTGTTTGGTTAGGTAGGTTTTTGGAGCGGGGTTGCTCTCCTCCCTTCACCCCTCCCTTTTTCTTTTCCTTTTTTCCCCTCCCTCCCCCCTTTTTCTTTCCCCCCCCCTTTTTTTTTTTCATTCGTTCTCTCCTTTGTCCCTCCCCTCCTGATTTTCTTTCCTTCCCCCCATCCCGTCCCTCCCTCCCCTTCTCCCCCCCCCCTCCCCTCGTTGTCTGTACGTGCCCACAGGTGCGAAAGCTATGCTCCCGAGTCGGATGGGGCCTCTTGCAAGATTGTAACTGCATTGTTGTACTTGCTGTATAATGCACATTGGTGTGCGGTTCCTGTGGTTCACCTGTTCCTTGCCCCTTTGTGTCCTACTCCACCCTGCTTCAATAAAATACTTTAAACCTAAATAGCAATTATTTACAGGTCTCAGCAGGTGCACGGGGTCTAAGATCTCAACTGCCCTTCACACCCTTCCGTGCTGTAGCCTGACTTGCCCCCCACCAAAATTTTGCTTGATTTTCTTCTCCCAAACTGCCCTGCACCCCATACTGTGGTGTGTAGCTTGACTCACCCCCTGTTGTGTTGCTCTGCGGCCTCTCCGCCGCCATTGTGTTGTTTGTTTTCAATGGGCGTGGGGCTATCCTTTACAGGTCTCGCCTACCAGACCGGTTTTATGTAGGAGTCACTTCTGTAGCATACCAAAAACTTACACACTTAAATTGTGTGCTCTTAGCGGTTGGATGACCCTGAATACATACACGAAGCCGGGCGCCTAATCCTACTTCGACTTGGGATATGACAAAAACATAAAAATTGCTTTTATGAAATACAGACTTGGACTCCTCCCCTGCGCCCAGCATCTCCCTCCCCGGCTTCGGATCAAAGCTGGCTCTGCGTGACGCCTATGTGGATCGGCTCAGGAAGCGATGCTGCACCAACTATGCTCCTGTAGAGAACTTACAACAGCACAAAAGAAATTTCTGAAACAACCTTTCAATCAACGAGGAATTCGCACCAGGAGGCAAGCTTTGCTGGCATGTTTTGCACCTAGCGATCTTAAATTGAACTGCAGAACAGTAAAATATCTGAGACTGTGTGGCAGCAAGATGCCAGAAATACCGACAACAGGAACCTAGCCAGAAAAAGCATATGCAAAAGTGCAAGCGGTCTGAGGACATTTCGAGCATTTAATTTGGGAAAACTGACAAGGAATGTATACTATCATATCTGCACAAAATCAGCAAGTATTTTTTTTTTAGCACAGCTTTTTAGATACAAGAGTTTTATTTATGTACGTGATAGTTTTTAAATGAATATATATATTTTTTGTACTGCAACGGTTTTAATTAACTATGCAATTAAACTAAACTTGAACTTGTGTGCTCTTAGCTTAAAAAATGAACATTGACAAAGTCAATAGCTCTTGCATTGCCAAGACTTACTGGCTTTGCTAATTCTTATTTCCTGTTGGCACGAGAGAACTCGCTTATTTGTTCCTGTTGGCACGATAGAACTCACTCATTTGTTCCTGATGGCACGAGAGAACTCGCTCATTTGTTCCCGTTGGCACGAGAGAACGTGCTCTTCATGCCAACTCGTGACACCACAAGGAATAACTCAGTGATAGGTCTCTATGTTTTTCAAGGGTTTATTCTCACAGACATCCATCATCCTGGGGTTCCTGCTCAGGGCTGTCGCTCTCCAGGACTTTGAAACTGTTTTGACCCATGGATTAGTTGGTGCGCTACTGGGCATTTTGTTTGCTGAACTGTAATGGCTGTTTATCATTGGAAGTTTAAAGGCAGAGCTGCATTTGGCTGCAAATATAGAAGTATTTTTGGCATCTCTAAAGTAAATAACAGAATATAACAACAACTCAAAAGAAAGATATAAATGTAACCAAAACAAAACGGGCCAAAACAGTCAAAACACGAACACAACAAAACAACCATACCGCAACACAACAACATCACATTGTAATAATGCAGCACAAGCCACAGCTGCACAACAAGCAGCACATCGCCACAACGACATGTCACAAAACAAACATGCACATGCATTTTTGTCACTGTTTCCCCTCTCCCGAAATCTGCTTTCATAATATTGTGATAAAAGGTGTCTGCACCACGCAGTGTCCTACTTACCACTAAGGACATGAAACAGCACCAGTCAAAAATGTTTGCGATCCGCCTCTAGGAATCAATTCTACATGGTTGGTGCTGGCTCAAGCCAGGCCTGCCCCAGGAACGCCGGCTAAACCTGATAAATCTCCAGGATCACACAATTGGTCTGTGCACTGGGAGTCAAACGCGACTGTTGTTCTTCCCTTACCTACCAGGATATTCAAGTAACCAACAGCTAATGACTGACACCGCCTTGCATAAATAGAGGGGCATTCAAATATGCCAAAATGCCTGATGGAGGCTCAAACGCGACTGTTGTTCTTCCCTTACCTACCAGGATATTCAAGTAACCAACAGCTAATGACTGACACCGCCTTGCATAAATAGAGGGGCATTCAAATATGCCAAAATGCCTGATGGAGGCTGCATTTGCAATTGGCCGAGCTATTGGTGTCATGCTTCAGAAATGGAGTTTTGCTTTCTCATCACATTCTTTTAACTACATTTGCTGCTTTCAGTTGCCCGGCGGATGAGGGTATAACTAGGGCAGTGCAGGTCCTGGGTTGCTCGTGTTTCGGTTCAGAAAGGACCTGGCTTGGTAGTTCGGTGTTCCGATTGGAGCAGCGTCAAGACTGATTTGCATATGGCTGGGTCCAAACTGAGGTGGCCTGGTGTGCAAAATACCGATGGATTGGGATGCTGCCCGAGTAATTATCAGTGGCTGAAATTAATTAAAGTATTCCACCCATCACTTTTTTGTGTACTTCAGACAGTTACCCTGTGTTCAGCCACACTGCCCAGACGTGAGTCAGTCTTTTGCACACTGTGCCACTGAATCCAAGCTTTACCTCGTCATGAAACAGCAGCAGACCCTATATATTGAGCCCTCCTTGACAGCGGCTCACCCGTGATATAAGGGTCTATGGTATGCAGTAGCCCTGTTTGAGGTACTGGTGAGCCTTACATTATGTGTGTGTCTTACATACAAGAGGCCCTGGCACATTTGTGACCTCCTTGTTTAGAGCGCTGTGTTATGTTATGTGGTATGTTATAAGATTTTATTAAGAGCACATTTCACCCAAGGGTCTCAAAGCGCTACCCTATACCGAAAAACAGTAGAGTAGAATGAATGAAGAGAGCAGGCTGAGGAAAGAGAGATCAGAACAGCCTGGTTTTGAGAGCCGTACAAATTTTTCTATGGTTGGTCTCCATACGTAGATGCAGAGGGGGGGAGTTCCATAGGGTGGGGGCAAGATACGAAAAAGAACTCTCGCCATTTCTGGCGGTACGAATCTTGAATGGGATAAAAGATATTTTTTTGCAAGATAGTGTGGTCCGTGTCCAAGGATGGTTTTATGGACCAGAGAGTTGTTCTTTAAATATTTTGCGTTTCCTGATGGGAAGCCAATGAAGAGCTCTCAAACTTGGTATCGAGGGGGATCGGGAGGGTAGATTTAATACCAGTGTGGCAGCTGTATTTTGGAGGACGTGTAATTTGGTTAGGAGCTCTTCATTGATGGAGGCTATTAGGGTGTTTCCATAGTTTTTTTTTTCCATCTATTAGGGAGGACGATCGTCCGTTTCCAGGTAAGCACCCACATAGAGGGTCGGGATTAGTGGTGATTCTTCGTGTCACATTCCCCCCTTTAGCAATCTGTCTGCTTCCTTCTAGGCTGCTGATTTTGACATGCCGCCTTGAATTCAAGCTCCTAATTATCTTCTGTTCAAGCCGCCCATCGAACGCCCCTAGGTAAGCACCTGCCCAGGGGGTCGGGACAATCTCATGCCATTTTCTGTTACATCCCCCGCTACAACAATCTTTCTTTTGCACTCTAGGCTGCCTATCTTTCCCTACCGTCTTTAACCCCTTTACTGCTAAGGCTATTTTACTATTATAATAGAATTTCCATTGAAATCAATGGAAAGTCCATGACGAGTTACCCTTGTCATTAGCAGCCAAGAGGTTAATTCAAGCTTTTAGCTGCCCTCCGTCTGTGTCGTCACACTGACTAACCTCAGGTGAATATATATATCATTTTTTGGATTATTGTGTCTATGAGCCGAGGTTGTTCGCTTTTTTGTAATCCTCTCCATCCAGCCTATTTGTCCACCTTTAGCTGTGCCTCTCATTTTTTGTACACTGCTGTTTAACTGTTTGGGCCAGCTCTGTCACATTATCTCATGCACCTTTTCGATACCGCCTGGTACTTGTTTCCATCCAGGTCCTCTATGTTCTCTCCTGAGGTGCTGTACTGTTCCCGACTTCTTTATCCCATTTGAAAGCAGCTTTCTGAGATACCTGACACCTCCTTGTACTTCGGGGAGAATAGCTTAACAGGACTCACGACGACCAACTGAGGTAAACTTTTTTGTTCATTATTTCTCTCCCCAGTTCCCCACTTATCAAATGACCAGGAGTTTGTTAAGGCGAACCGCCCATTCCACACTTTAGTCTGTTTTCCTGTATGGTATATATTTTTTAGTTTATTCTTATTTTTTCCCTCTGTTTTTCCGTTTATTTCTTCATCAGCTTGTCTCGTTTTCATCGGTTTTTTGCCTTATCTGACTTGTATCCAGGCAGTGACGATCTCCCATATTACTATAGAGGGCGAATTTGACTCGCTTTTGTCCCCTTTGTTCAACTTTAGAGGACTCTTCTGCAGACAGGCTATATGGTACGCATCCAATAGTGATGCTATTATGATTCTGGGTGTATGCACTTTTTTTAGACTCACCCTGAGTCTATATTGGCACCTTCTAAAAAAAACCCTCTTCCTTTGTTCCATTTCAACTTGGTGATTAGTTGCCACACTGCATTGCCTCATCTCTTCTATGTATGGGATATAAGGTGTCTCTTCCAATTGTGCACACTGAGGTAAACACGCTAGTTGGCTGCACTTTGTTACTTGTACGTGTATTTGGACTCTGCTTTAACTCGTATTTTGCCCTGTTCATTTTCATTGTAGTGTATATTTCCTTATTTTGTTTTCTTTGCCCGCAGATAATTTTCTCCAGCCACGATTGTTACTAGGACACCTTCCCAGGATTGGGTTGTTGGATCTTGAAAGACCTCGCAAATCCATATTATCTGAATTTTTGCGCCCTGATGAAGGAAGCTTGTACTGGCACTTTTCCGAAACGCGCGTCGGCGCTTTTCTTGATTGTTGCTTGAATGTGATTGTGTGGATTGGTATAGGTACGATTTTGGTCTGACTGGAAGAGTGAGTGAAGTGTGTGCCAATTTTTTAATGTCCCTTTTGTCCTTAGGCTGTTACTACAATATTTTCTGTATGTGTTTTTTATGACAACTCCAAACAAAATTATGATAAAGAAATGCATTATGTATTAATTTTTTAGAACTAAAATATTTTTCTATGCTAATAAAAATAAATATTTTCATATTATTGAGCTGTTCTTTGGGCTTTTCTTGCAGAGTTTGGAATTATTCCTCTTTACTATTGGGAACCCCCCTTCCATGTTTTTTTGACATGTTTCCATAGTCTAGCCGACTGATGATTAATCCTTGAACCAGCGGCATCCGAGATGCCAGTGGAAGATCTTACGAAGGCTGCACATTAACCCATAGCAAATGCTGGCCACATGATTGACAATTACCTCTCCATGACTGATCATGTCAATCAGGTTACGAGCTACCGACTTGGGAGATGCACATGGGCCGAGATTGGGAGGCCACCAATTACTAAACCACAAGGTTTGGGCTTTACCGAAGAGGATGATTTCCGTCTTGCTGGCATTAATTTGCAAATGATTGGTTTGCATCCAGATGTGTATATCAGACATACACTTCATGAATCGAAGTTTGGTATCAGTCGGATCTGGGCCTAACGTGATTAGCAGTTGTGTTGAAGCCATATGATTTGATCACACTGGCTAGGGGTGCCTCATACAGATTGAAGAGTGTGGGGCTTAAGGTAGAGCCCTGGGGGACACCCTTGCCTATGGATTGGCTACTGGAGACAAAAGTACCCACGTGTACTTTCAAAGTTCGTTCTGTTAGGTAACTCCTGAGCCAGTTCAATGCAGTCCCCTGACACCCATCTCCCACAGACGATTCACAAGAGTGCTGTGGGAGGTGGTGTCAAAGGCGGCCGACAGATCGAGTAAAACCAGGATGGCTGTGTGACCCAAGACTGTGGAACACAAACCACTCCACACACTAAACCTAGTCTGAATCTATTCCATTTGTAGTCACTAATTTTTGGTATAGAGGGCCAGGAAAATATTTCCTGTTGGCACTACTTTCCCTTCAGCTGCTTGAGAGCTCTATCCGCTTGTTCCCTGTAGGTGTTCAGTTGATTAAGTAGGATTAAAATATATATATATATATATTATATATATATATATATATATATATATATATATATATATATATATATATATTATATATATATATATATTGTGTTACAACATTTGGACTAGAGAGAAGCTAATTATACGGCGGTAACATCTTCACCATACAGTCTGCCCTGCAGTCAGATAGCATCCGTTTTTTAGGTTGAGCCTAGACGAAAGCAAAAGCGAAGCTTTTGCTGTCTAGGGCTCGACAACTTATGTTATCACTCTGGGGGGAATGTGGACAGCAGACTGACGCGCGCTTCTCCTGACGGAGATTTGACCTTGTGGGCACGCTTTGGCGCCTTGGCTGCTTGTAACGTGCATCGCGGTGCGCGCTACATGGTCAGTTTCGCTTTTATTTATTTTTTTTTCTTCAAAGGGGCTGGCGTCAACGCGTCTGGAAGTTAGTGAGAAGCCTTGAATAAAACGTGCTGTGAAACTGCTGCTAAATAGTGTAATGGTGTGATACTTGGCGCCATGCCATACCTATTGTTTTTTGCTTAAAAGGGCTGGCGTCGTGGGGCGCGCTCTACATGGTCAGTTTCGCTTTTATTTTTCATCAAAGGGGCTGGCGTCAATGCGTCTGGAAGTTAGTGAGAAGCCTTGACGAAAACGTGCTGTTAAACTGCTGCTAATGGGGCGCACTCTACATTCACATAATCATGTTCAAAAGTCAGACATGCACACAGTCTGCAGCAGCTTGGCAGAACGTGCAAGACTTTTGCTCAGTTAGATTGTACTGCACCGTGTGAGTCATACACCCTATTGTGTTAGTATGTGCTCTAAGATCCGAGTGCCACCCAATGTGTGAGACTACTCGATACAAATGTATAACATTCATACCGACTGAGTGACGTAATGCTAGCAGTGTGCCAGTTTTGGACTTGTTTTAGTAGCCCTCCTTCCCCTCCGAAATTTGGCGCTAGTTGTGCAACTGTGCCCCACTGCACGCTTTTATTATTCATCAAAGGGGCTGGCGTCAAGTTACAGCGCTGTAGTGAGGAAAACAGAGACGACGCTTTAAAGACGGAGACATGCACACAGTCTGCAGCAGCTTTGCAGAGTTACAGCGCTGTAGTACAAAAGACAGACATGCACACAGTCGGCAGCAGCTTTGCAGAGTTACAGCGCTGTAGTGAGGAAAACAGAGACGGCGCTCTAAAGACGGAGACATGCACACAGTAATCATGTTCAAAAGACAGACATGCACACACTTCACGCTTTTATTTTTCATCAAAGAGGCTGGCGTCAAGTTACAGCCCTGTAGTGAGGAAAACAGAGACAGCGCTTTAAAGACGGAGACATGCACACAGTCTGCAGCAGCTTTGCAGAGTTACAGCGCTCTAGTGAGGAAAACAGAGACGGCGCTTTAAAGATGGAGACATGCACACAGTCTGCAACAGCTTTGCAGAGTTACAGCGCTGTAGTGAGGAAAACAGAGACGGCGCTCTAAAGACGGAGACATGCACACAGTAATCATGTTCAAAAGACAGACATGCACACAGTCTGCAGCAGCTTTGCAGGACGAGTGAGACTTCTGCTCAGTTACATTGTACTGCACCGTGTGAGTCACACACCATATGAGTGTTACAGCGCTGTAGTGAGGAAAACTCTGTGAGAGACAGTGATTCTTAGATGGTCACACATTGTGTTAGTATGTGCTCTAAGATCCGAGTGCCACCCAATGTGTGAGACTACAGTCCAGAAGAAGATGCACTTTGTAAGTGCTGTGCGTGGCTTGCTGCTTGTTAATGAAATATCAAAATAATAATAGCAGTAAGCAGCAGTCGCATAAAAAGGTGCTTTTGTACTTCACGTGTTGTTTACGCTGTGTTACACCGCAGTTGGAAGTTTGTAATGCGGTTAAAAAGAACGTGCAGCGTGGTGTGCGCTCTATATTCAGTCAATCACATGCAAATTTAAATTAAACTAGCCAAGTGTAGTCCTTTTATAGAATTTTCATGTTATGCTATCAATTCAAGGAGTATTATAACATGCTCAGAGAATAGGCCTCATGAAAGCTGCAGGGGACGCCTGCGCTCCTCGTGGTACTTTGTTTGTGTCAGTACAGAAGAAGATGCACTTTGTGAGGGGTGTGCGTGGCTTGTTAATGAAATAGCAAAATAATAATAGCAGTAGGCAGCAGTCGCATAAGAAGGCGCTTTTGTACTTCACATGTTGTTTACGCTGTGTTACACTGCAGCTAGAAGTTTGTAATGCGATTAAAAAGAAAGTGCTGTGTGGTGCGTTCTACATTTAGTTAATTACGTGCACATTTAAATTACAGTTTGCTTTTTTAGGCTGGAAGTTTGCTTTTTTCGGCTGCTCTACATTTGTTAGCATTTTGAAAACATTTAAAGAAACGAAAACGAAACTGTTTGAACACTATAGTTCACCTTTGCTCTTTCGTTTACATTGATGTTTAGCAGACCACTTCCTGTCACACGTTGACATTTTCACACTAACCCTATGCATTTCTTCCCTTTTCTTGCATTTTATTGCCCCTAAAGTCTTATCTGATTACAAGAAAACGTACTTAACCAGAAACGTTTCCCTATTTCTAAACACATCGCTATTTGACCGCCGCTGAACTTTTCATTGTTTGCCATCTGTTTGCAATCGGTAAGTTTCTTTGCCTTTTTTCTGGTAACTTTTGGTAAACAATTTATTTTACTTTTTTTACAATTTATTTAAAATCATTGATACAATGTAGTTTTTGCAAAAACATCTGTAAATGTTATTACATACACATTGCAAGTTATAATTAAAATAATTTTTTTTACGAAATGCATTTACGTACGTACTCATCTTACAACGTTTTTATTGCATTAGACGTTACGATTAAATTTGTAAGAGTGATACAATTTTGCCATCATGTTATGTTGGTAAAACACACATAATGTTTACATTTCTATTGCTGTTATATGTACAAAGAATGATATTTTCATGCTTTTCCCACAGTGTTAATTATTCCTGCACACTTCTGAACAGCGTTTACTGAAAAAAACGAAAAACAAATAGGAGTTTGCACTTAACGTTCGCAACAACAACGTAAGTACAGTGTGGAATTCACCAATGCGCTTTGTAATTTGCTTACATGCTTATTATCTGTACATCTGTTTTTCGTGTAATTGTAAATGCGTGCGCAGATGAGTTCTGGCAACATTCATGTACATTAAACTTTAGATTGCTATCTTACGCTTTGCTGCAATCATTTCAATTAAATTAAGGACTGCCTTTGCATTATCGCTAGGCTTGTTTTCGTAAAATAAGCAGCAGTTATATAGAAAAGCGCCTTTTGCACTACACGTTTCCATTTACGCTCTGCTAGTGCAGCGTAAAGTGCGCTCTATATTCACTTGCTCACGTACTTGCTGCAAAAATTTATATTATATTAAAGACTGTCTTAGTATTATTACTAACCCCTCTTTTTGTACTTTTACATGTAATTGAGTTGCCAAAATGAGTATTGCTGTTTACGTGCACACCTTAAAGTAAAGCCGCCATTTTACGGGCCGCTTACTGGCCGCTACAACAAAGCGGCAATCATTTAAATTATATTAAACATTGTGTTAGTATTATTACTAAGCCTTCTTTTAGTACTTTTACATCTAACTGTATGCGCTAAAAGAGTATTGCTACTTTCATGCACACCTCATAAAGCCACCATTTTACGGCTCGCTTACCGCCTGCTATAAAAATTGGTTATTAGGTTTTTTTTTTAATTAAACGTGTACGAAAGCTGCAGACAATATTTTAAGCGAAGTAAGACTATATCAGCAAGAAATAGCAGTCGTATGAAAAGACGCTTTAGTAGGTTAACATTTGCTGTGGTGTCTAACTGTATGCGTAAAAAGAGTATTGCTACGTACGGAGTCAGCTCTGACTATGGTGGTAAACAATATCCGTATGAAGGTAGACTCTGGACAAACCACGGTATTGGTCCTATTGGACCTTACCGCAGCGTTTGATACCCTGTCTCCCTCCATTCTAACATCTCGGTTGAGGGAGGCAGGGATTTCCGGTGCGGCTTTGAACCTTCTGCACTCCTTCTTACAGCACAGAGAGCAGAGAGTCAAGCTCGGCGAATTTCTTTCCCCTGTCAAAACCTTGCAGTGTGGGTGCCTCAAGGGTCGGCGCTAAGTCCGACCCTATTTAACATTTATGTCGCCCCCCTTGCAAGGTTAGTAAAATCTCAGGGGATGGAAGTGGTGTCATACGCCGATGACACACACATTATGGTGTCTCTAGCCCACTCAGTTTCTACATCTGCCACCAACTTCAGGATCTGGATGCAGACAGTCTTTGACTGGATGCTTCAGAATTCCCTGAAGTTGAATGGCGACAAAACTGAGATCCTGGTCTTTGGCAAAGACCAGGATATCTGGTCCAGTGAGTGGTGGCCGTCTTCGTTGGGAATTTGTCCATCTCCCTCCCAATCAGCAAGAAATCTTGGCGTAATTTTTGACACCACGCTGTCCATGTCTCTACAGGTTAACCGCACTGTCGCCACTTGTTGGGGGGTCATAAAAATTCTCAGGAGAATCCTTCACTATCTCACTCTTCCAGCACGGCAGCAGGTGGTAGTGGCATTGGTGGGGTCCAGGTTGGATTATTGTAACGCACTATATGCAGATACCAACAAGGGGCTCATCCATCGACTTCAGGTCGTACAAAATGCCGCTGCCCGATTTGTTCTGGCACTCCCTAATGCTTCCTCTGCCACTATGGCTAGAAGGACTCTCCATTGGCTCCCTATTCACCTGAGGATCTCTTTTAAGATTCTCTGACTAGCCTATAGAGCTCTGTCGGAAAGTTCCTCCGATCCCTTGGGCGGTCTGCTGACTCGCTATTTGCCAGGTAGATCTCTTAGATCTGCAGAGCTAAATCTACTGGTTGTACCTCGTGCCAAAAAGGCACGCTGGGGAAATAGAGCATTTTCCATAGTGGCCCCTAAACTGTGGAATTCGCTTCCCCTAGAGATCAAGACTCAGCCTTCTCTGTCCTTTTTTAAAAAGGCGTTAAAAACCTGGTGCTTCGTCAAGGCCTACCCACAGTAGGAGTACTCTTGAATAGCTGATACCTTTTTGGTTATGCGCCTTGACGCCCACCGGGCTTAGTTGCGCTATAAAAATTGTTTTTCATTTCATTTCATTCATTTCATTCATTTCATTCATTTCACTTTCATGGACATTTCATAAAGCCGCCATTTTACGGCCCGATTATTGGCCGCTACAAGAATTTGTTAGCAGGCTTTTTTTAAAATAAAACGTTTACGAAAGCTGCAAACAATATTTTAAGCAAAGTGAAAATATACTAGCAAAAAAATAGCAGTCGTATGAAAAAACGCTTTTGTACGCTAACATTTGCTATAGTGTGCTATAGTGTGATATGTTCATTTAATTAACAACAGCAGTCGCATACAAAAAGAGCATTTTATATTTCATGTTTTGTTCATGCTCTGCTACAGTAATTTTTTTCATGTTCACGCTCTGCTACAGTAATTTGTTTGAAAGGTTCGTGCCTTTCTATTATCATTAAAAGTTCTCTTTCTATTTGTACTTGTAAATGCGTGCGCAGATGAGTTGGCAACATTCATATACATTCAACTTTAGGCCGCCATCTTACGCTTTCTTGCAATCATTTCAATTAAATTGGATACTGCCTTTGCATTATCACTAGATTTCTTTTCGTACAATAAGCAGCAGTTATATAGAAAAACGCCTTTTGTACTACACGTTTTCTTTACGCTCTGCTACACTAAACAACGTGCAGTGCAGCGTAAAACGCGCTCTACATTCACTTACTCGCATACTTGCAGCAATAATTTCTATTATATTAAACACTTTCTAAGTATTATTACAAAGCTTTCTTTTAGTACTTTTACATCTAATTGAGTTGGCAAAATAAGTATTGGTGCTTACATGCACACCTTAAAGTAAAGCCGCCATTTTACGGCCTGTTTACTGGGCGCTACAACAATTAGTTAGCAGGCTGTTTTTAAAATTAGATGTGTACAAAAGCCGCAAACAATTTTTTGAGTGAAGTAACAAATATACCAGACGTAGCAGTCGTATGAAAAAGCGTATTTTGTCTTTTAACATTTACATGCGTTGTACTATGCTACGTCTTCCTTTGCATACTTCAAGTTAATGCCACCATATAACGCCTCGCTAAAATAATTATTTAGAAAGCTCTCTTCCAATTAAAAGTACATAACAACTGCATATTAATTTAAATAGATTATAAAAAATAATAACAGTATGTAGCAGTTGCATAAAAAGGCGCGTTTTGTACTTCCTGTTTTGTTTACGTCTGCTACAGTAAATTCATTGATAAATTAGTGCTTTTGTTGCATATCTAATCTTGCTTCGTATATTAAGAATTGCATTTTTCATTTATTAAAAAACAGCAAAATTATACGCTAGCTAATATTTTCATGAGCAGTAACTAAAACACCAATGCGGTTTGTTATTTGGTTAACAAACAGCTACTTGCTAAACAACGCACTTTCTTAAACAATGCTTCTTTGTATCGCTAATCAAACGTGCCATCTACTACAATCATTTTATTACTATCTATACAATACGATATACAAGGCCCAGGCCAGGGGGGCGATTATGTATGGGGCTGAACTGTGGGGCCACACCCCATGCCGGAACCTGTCTTCTACAGAAAATAGGTTTATAAGACAGATAGCCGCACTTCCCCCTAGCACTCCACTCCTTCCTCTGAGGCTTGACTTAGGGCTACGGCCACTTGCAGACGAGATAAGTCTAAGACCCATTGCCTTCTGGCGCAGGCTATGGAGTGGCGATGATCTCGCCGATTATAGGGCGGAACTGGTCGAACTATTAAATCACCCCAAGGCGCTTAGTATTCCCTGGGTCCAAAATATCCAATCAATTTGCACCGATCTGGGGCTTCCTGAATTGTGGTCTGAACCGGCAAATGTAGCTTTAAGAATCTCCAAGAGATCCCTGGCGAATCTGTATCATGAACACAAAAGGGCAAGGGCCTTAGCTACCCAGACAGAGGGGTCCCTTTCTTCTACATTCCTGCAAACCAAGGACCTCTACAGATTTGAGAAGGCTTTCGATCCTATATATCCTATTCTTAGCAGAAAGTTATTTCTCCAGTGGAGATACGGTACATTGCCTTTTAGGTCCTTTACAAGTTCCTGGTCACAAGTCCCCTCCACCAAGCACTGTCCTCTTTGTGATGATAAAGAGGAAAATGACTTGCACGTGGCCTTCTTCTGCCCAGCCTATAAGGCAGCCAGAAAGCATTGGCTGCTCCCCTTGATTAAGAATTTGGGTGGCAGGGAATATACACCTATGTACAGGATTTTAAAATCCGATGTTTCCGGCCCAACTGTTTTTGCACTCTCCAAATTCCTTACGAATGTTTGGTATACGCGCAATCGCCTTTTAAAAAATACTGGGTAGATTTTAGATTTGTTCCAACTCGCATTAATTGTTTTTATTGTCTGTGTTGATCTTAAAATCATGTATTGATGTTTTATCAAATTTGACAGAGTTCATATGATTTTATTGTAATGTGTATCTTTTATGACCAAATGGTCGAAATAAAGATTGGAAAATAAAATAAAAAATATTACTATCTATATTTGTATTGTGATTAGATAACTGTCACAAAAAAAGACTACGCCTATGTAGTACGTCTTCATTTATGCAATACAACTTAAAGCCGCCTTTTTAATTCTGCGTACCATTTACTATAATAATTATACTGTTATTTCAACTTTACCTGGAAGAGCCATCATTGCCAGCACGCCAACTCCTTTTACAAACACTACCAAATACCATACGCTTCCTACGTACACCTGTTACTAAGTTACGTTGCGAAAGCCGCCATTTTACTGCCTGCTTACTGGCCGCTACAACAATTAGTTAGCAGGCTGTTTTTAAAATTAGAAGTGTACAAAAGCCGCAAACAATTTTTTCAGCAAAGTAACAAATATACTAGACGCAGCAGTTGTATAAAAAAGCGTATTTTAGCTTTTAACATTTACATGCATTGTACTACCCTGATTTCAGTCGCATTAAAAAGGCGCGTTTTGTACTTCATGTTTTGTTTACGGTCTGCTACAGTAAATTCATTGATAAATTAGTGCTTTCGTTCCATATCTAATTTTGCATGAGCAATAACTAAAACAACAATGCGGTTTGTTATTCGCTTAAAAACAACTACTTGCTAAACAACGCACTTTCTTAAACAACCCTTGTTTATACTGCTAATCAAACGTGCCATCTATTACAATAATTTTATTAAAATCTGTATTTGTATTGTAAGTAGATAACTGCCATAAAAAAAATACTACGCCTATGTAGTACGTCTCCGTTTATGCAATACAACTTAAAGCCGCCTTTTTAATTCTACGTACCATTTACTATAATAAATATACTGTTATTTCAACTTTACCTAGAAGAGCCATCATTGCCAGCACGCGAACTGCTTTTCCAAACACTACCAAACACCATACGCTTCCTACGTACACCAATTACTAAGTTACGTTGCGTCATGCAAATACTGCAATCTTATTGGTTCCAAGGAAACGGCTATGCTAACATTCATACACAGTTGTTAACAATCTCATGCAGAAAGAATGACTAACACACCTACGCACTTAGTTATTTATTAAAACGTTTCTTTTTTGCCATCGCTTGCTGTTCTTTTTACTTTACCTAGAAGAACGATCACCGCTAGCACGCGAACTCCTTTTAGAAACAGTACCGTATAGCATACGCTTGCTACGTACATTCATCACCAAGTTACATTGCGTCATGCGATACTGCACTCTTATTGGCTACAAAGAAACGCCTATACTGTAGTTCACAAATTTATGCACAAAAAAAGTAATGCACCTACGCGCTTTGTTATTTGTTAAAACCCTTTTTTTTTGCTATGCTCTGCTGTTATTTCAAATGTACCTAGAAAAGCCATCCTTGCCAGTACGCGAATTCCTTTTACAATGACTACTAAACACCATATGCTTCCTACGTACACCCATTATTAAGTTAAGTTGCGTCATGCAAATACTGCATTCTTATTGGTTCCAAAGAAACGGCTAACCTAACGTTCATACACAGTTGTTAACAATTTCATGGAGAAAAAATGACTCACGCACGTAAGCGCTTAGTTATTTGTGAAGACGTGCCTTTTTTGCAATCGCTTGCTGTTGTTTTTACTTTACCTAGAAGAACGATCACCGCCAGCATGCGAAGTCCTTTTAGAAACAGTATTGTATAGCATACGCTTGCTACGTACATTCATTATCAAGTTACATTGCGTCATGCAATACTGCACTCTTATTGGCTACAAAGAAACGCCTACCTTAACATTGATATACGGACGTTCACAAATTCATGCAAAATGACTAACGCACCTACGCGCTTAGTTATTTGCTAAAACGCTCTTTTTTTGCTATCGTATGCTGTTATTTTAACTTTGCCGACAAAAGCAATCATTGCCAGCACGCACACATTTCTTTGCTATCCTTTGGTATTATTTCAAATTTACCTAGAAAAGCCATCCGTGCAAGTACGCAAACTCCTTTTACAATGACTACCAAACACCATACGCTTCCTACGTACACCAATTATTGAGTTAAGTTGCGTCATGCAAATACTGCATTCTTATTGGTGCACTTAAAAGCAAAAGCGCTATATCTTGACTGTCTCGAGTCGAGTATTGGTGAAAGATAAGTTACGAGCAAAGGCTGTTGTTTAATATTTTTGACTAAGTTCTGCTGCTTGAACATACAGAAGTAATAAATGAACCGAAATAAATTAGTTTACCGCTAGGCACACAAGGTAGGGGCTGCTTGTGTAGTCCGTGATTTTCTTCCTAGGTTTCCGCCAACCCCTCCATTCTGCAGCCTCTTTATCCAGTCTCTCCCTATCACTCTCTCTAGTCTCGCTCACGCCCCTCACTTCGCCCCATTTCCTCTACCGATCTGTCCCAGACTTTCTCCCTCGCCACTATCCTCTCTTTTACCTTCAGACCCTGTCTCTCCCACCTACTCCCTTTCTCTACTTTTAGTCACGCTCTTGCTGTTACGCACTCACTACCCTCTCCCTGCTTTCCTACATATTGCCCCTTTGTTTCTCTCTTCTCTGCTTTATATCGACCGCCTCTCAATACCATTTCTTTTCCCCTCTGCCTTTCTCTTCAACTCTTCTCTCATCTCCCTGCTCTCGCTCTCCCTCCCTGCTTACACCCTCTCTCTATCCACACCCTGTGAGTACAGCTTACAAGCCCTCTTGACGCACATGGAATCTACCTGTCTCTCACTGACAGTGACTATTTTAAGTGAAAGTCGATGACATTATGTAAGGCACTGGTTTTTAAATACGCAAACTTTTATCCCCCTCCTGTGATGTGAAACTGATTTCTGGACGTAGTCGCCTATCACCACATACAGGCCAAAACTGCAGGCCTCACACACTCTCACCCTCACTCACCCTTACCCACCCTCACTCACCCTCACACCTCCTCACCATCACACACCCTCACATCCTCACACCCTCACACCCTCACATCCTCACACCCTCACCCACCCTCACTCACCTTCCCACCCTCACACTCCCTCATCCTCACACACCCTCACTCACCCTCATCTCCACAACCTTTACACCCTCACTCACTTTCACCCCTCACACCCCTCACCCCTTCACCCTTGCAGACCATCACTCACTCACACCCCCTCACCCTCACCCACCCTCACTCACCCTCGCTCACTCACCCTCACACCTCCTCACACATCCTCACCATCTCACACTCTCACTTACACCCTCACTCACCCTCACACCCTCACACCCTTATCCTCACTCACCCTCACACCTCCTCACCCTCACCCACCCTCACACTCTCACCCACCCTCACACACACTCTCACTCACCTTTATCCTCACTCACCCCTCCCCATCCTCACACCTTCACCCACTCTCACCCACCCTCACTCACATTCACATCCCCTCTATCTATCGCCCTCCCTCTTTCTATCGCCCTCCTTTTATCTATCGCCCTCCCTCTATCTATCGCCTTCCCTATATCTATCGCCCTCCATCTATCTATCGCCCTCCATCTATCTATCGCCCTCCATCTATCTATCGCCCTCCCTCTATTTATCGCCCTCCCTCTATCTATCTATCGCCCTCCCTTTATGTATCTATCGCCCTCCCTCTATCGCCCTCCCTCCCTCGCCCTTCCACCCCATCCTAATTCAATCCACCCTACATCTAATAAAATAAATCTAATAAAATATTTACTTGTCCATGGGGAAAGTTGCTTCATAAATTTACGTGCCCTGTAGCAAAACACACTTGCTTCTTTTGTGCCATTTAACGTGACAACAAATTATAGCAACAATCTCATTATATAAGAGCTCTGATATAGTCTCTCTGATTATGCCATAGCTCATACCATAAAAGTGTTTCAATACTTGCAATCTCTTTACAATTCCACATTTCTGCTAATGTAAATTCGAAGGCTAAATGTAGTAGTAAGCAATAGGTTCAAGATTAAAATGCCCTTTTCAATCTCTGCAAACTAACGTGCATGCTTTAAAGTACTTTACCAGAATACATTAAATATATTGCGGTCTCATTTACAACACATTATATAAATATATGCATAAACACAGAAATGTAATATACATTGTTTTCTATTACAGGTTATTGAAAAAGAAGAAGCTAACACCAAGGTAATATACTGACTATTTTTTTATATAAGTGTCACTTACAAGTCATTGTATGCATACATTGTTCAAATTGCTTACAATAGTATGTTACAATAGTTCATAGAAAACATTACTAGTAAGAAATTACATTTTATGACAATTACAACAAACCATTAGTATAATGTATGCATAACTATACCATAAAATTAGCAAAATTACATATAAAAAGTAATAAAATACACTTAAGCAAACAATTAAATAGAAATATTTTACTACAGTGTCACATAAAAAGCTACATAAATGTATACTAGCATACAATCTCACTACCATCAAGCACATGAGAATTTTTCACTAACTTCTAGAGGTAGGCAATGCTTACCAAATAGTCTATTTGCTATAATTCACAATTACAATAAACTAGCAAAAATATGGGATGCACAAGATTTGCATTATATAATGGATCTTGGAAATGCATTATATTTATATAGGCATTCTATTAATAAACAAGATTTTAAGCATCCTGATGAACTACCAAAATATATAATGCATGAAAATAATATATATTCAATTCGTCTTCGTCTTACTATGGTAATATATTTAAACATTTTGATTTATCATATCCAGACATTCAAGAAGCATTAAATATATCAATAACACATTCTGGAGTCTTAATATGCATGGATGTGTATGTAATTTCTATATTTAAAAATGAAGATACATACTTTATTTTCGATTCACATGGTCGAGATAACACTAGGATGCCACATCCAAATGGCACATGTGTAGTCATCTTAAAAAAATGTTTTCAAGATGTAATACATTATATTTGTAGTTTAGCAAGTTCCATAAAGCCAATTAATGCAGTAGATATACAGTTTGAATTAACACCAATAGATGTTAAAAAATACAACCAACATCATTTAAACAAGCATTACAAAAACTACACAAAGTAGCAAAAGATAAAACTACATTTTTAGTACATGATGCAAACATTTTAGAGCAGGCAAATAACAATAGTAGCAAACTTGAAGAAGCAACAACATCTAAGTTACAAGCAGGACAGACTAGTACTATTATATACACACAAGTAGCAAGCTCGTTAATACATACACTACCTGAAACTGTTACAAAAAAGAAATTAGATAAGAAAAGATGTAACACAGATAGAATTACTTCTAAAACTGCTAAAAAAGCAAAAAATAGTATTGTTAGAAAAAAGGGTAATTAATGGAACAAATATAGACAAGCAAACATATGCAAACACACTTACTACAAACTTACCACTCACTGAAGAATTGCAGATTGCTACAAAATGTAACAAGAAAGTACTTAAAAAAGAAAGCATTAGAAAACATAAAATAATTCAAAAGCCATTAACAGCAAGTACACTAAGAGATAGTACTAGTCAAAAAGCCAAAAAGAGTAATAAAAAAAACTTGATAGCAATGCATTAGTACAATGTACTACACATAAATTAGATACAGATGAAACAAACATTATTGATAGTAAACATAAACATAGTAATATAGTAATAGAAGTTAACTGTAATGTAATACATACACAATTGCAAGAAAAAAAATAGATAACACATACATTTGCAATCTTGTATTTGCTATTATTTATAGTCAAAGTACAGATACAAGAAAATGGACTGCACAAGATATGCATAATATAATGCAACTTGGCAAAAAAATGTATGTAGATATGATAACTTTCTATAAGAAACGAAACATACAGTTTGAAAATGTACCTACTTATATTGAGAACAATAATACAATGTATTCAATTAAGATGCAAAAACAGCAGTTCCATAGCATAGTAAGAAATAATACATTACAAAAAACATACACTTAACTATAAAGAAAGCATTAGCTATACATGATTCTACTATAATATTTTTACATTCAATTGTAATTATTTTTATTAAAAGACATGATAACTATTGCATTTATTACTCACATACATCACAAAGTAAGCATAAATATACTACTGATTGCATTCCAATCAGTATAGAAATAAAACATATACAAATTTCATGCAGTATATAACAATGCTAACTAACAAAATGCTAGCCCTTAATGAAGATTTAGTAATACTCAAAGTAATACCTTTAACAGTGACTAAAATTCTTAAGTCTTCTTTAAAAAAAACACAAAAAAGATTAGGATTAAAAAAAATGTTGAAACTGCTAAACAAATGCTTATACACTATAGCAAACAATTAACCTGTTCACCTATCACTTTCCAATCTGCAGGAATTAAAAAAAATGTTACAAACATAAAAAATGATACAAATGAACAATTAACTTGTTCACTTATATCTATTCAACCTGCAGTTATTAAAAAAAATGTGACAAATATAAAAAATAAAAATAAAATACAAATAACTAGTAACAGTGAAAATAGCATAGTTCCAGATATAACAATTAATAATTTGCAGACTATACCATTTGCTGAAAACACTGCAAACCAAAATATTATCCCAATTGAATATATTAATACAGGTGCAATACAAAATAAAGATGCAAATATGTTAACAATATTAGAAATAATACATGCTTTTCATAGTGACATTCAATATGGGCCAGAATATATATGTACCATTTGTAACCAAATGTGACATAAGCAGACAGTTCAAAATATAGGTCATATTAGCAAACAAAAAACATTTTTGTAATGTAACATTAGTGATTATCAAACAGATTATATATGTGATACATGCTATCACTGCATAAGTAAAAATAAAATACCACCATGTTCTGTTTACAATGGAATGAGTTTTCCTAATATACCATCTGAACTATATTTACATAATTTAGAAGAAAGAATAATATCTCCAAGAATACCTTTTTTGCAAATTAGAACATTGCCACGTGGATTTCAAAAAGCATTAACAGGTGCTGGTGTTAATGTCCCAGCTGATGTTATGACAACGATTACAATGTTGCCAAGACAAATAAGTGATAGTATGACAATTCCCATTAAATTAAAAAGGAAGTTACGTTATAAATCACACACACATTTTGAAAATGTAAGACCTAATAAAGTAAGGAATGCAGCTGCATGGTTAGCTTGCAATAGTGAATTGTTTAAAGAATATGGAATAACTATAAACCCAGATTGGCAATACACATCAAATCAAGAAACTAATGATAAAAATACATCTGAAACTAACAATACTTCAAGTAGTACAGATGAAATACCTGTAGGTAATTTAGATACATTATTAACAAATGAAACTATTCCAACCGAAAACATTAATGTATTAAGTTTAGCTCCTGCTGAACATAATACACTACGTGGATTATATGAAGACAAAGATTCTGAATATTTAGCATTCCCAACAATTTTTTGTGGTAAACGTAGAACAGCTAATGAAGATAGACATGTAGCAGTACATTATAGTACAATATGTAAATGGGAATTAAGAAGTTTTGACAAAAGAGTAGCTAATTGTGTTACAAATCTGTTTTTTAAATTAAAACGATTGCACATTAAACAAATACATGACAACATTTTTATATCACTTAGAAAGTATTTTACTAATGGCAAAGTTATTACAGTGAAAGATATAAAAGACAACTTAGAAAGCATACTACAATACAACGAAGGTTACAAAATATTAAAAACAATACGGAGTTCTCCTCCATATTGGGAAAATTGTAAGAGAGATGTGTTTGCAATGATAAGGCAATTAGGTATCCCAACTTTTTTTTTTAAACTTTATCAGCAGCAGAAACAAAATGGTACCATTTAATTAATATACTCTTACGTATAAAAAATAAAAAAGAATGTACCAGAGACAAATTCAAAAGTATGTCATAGGAAGCAAAATGCAGTTTAATACAGCAAGACCCAATAACATGTGCACAACACTTCGATCATCAAGTTAGGAAATTATTCAATTGTGTTTTACTTCACAAATCAAACCCACTAGGTAAAGTAACAGATTACTTTTACAGAGTTGAATTTCAAAAGAGAGGATCACCACATATACATGCATTGCTCTGGATTGATAATGCACCACAATATAGCATACACAAAGATGACAAAGTTATTAGTTTTATTAATAAGCACATAACATGTGCAAAAACAGAAGACATACCTTTAGACAGTTTACTTTTATTACAAAAACATGGACATACAAAACATTGCCGCATTAAACATAAAAGAACATGCAAATATCAATTCCCAAGATATCCAATGGCATGCACACTGATATTAAAGCCATTACAATTAGAAAACACAAATACTATGTTTAAGCAACACATAGATGTTATTCATGCAACAATGAATACAGAGCAATTTGCAACTTACACATATGAAGTTTTTACAACATATGCAATTAACAGAAGAACAATATATAACATGCATACAATTACAAATAAGCAAAACAACTATTGTTTTAAAAAGAACACCAGCTGAATGTTTTATTAATAATTACAATAAAGTAATTTTAAGAGCATGGCAAGCTAGCATAGATATACAGTATGTTTTAGATGCATATGCTTGTGCTGTATATATTGTATCATATATAAGTAAATCTCAGCGTGGCCTAAGTAAAATATTAGCACAAGCTGCAAAAGAAGTTAGCCATAATGTAAACATGAAAGAGCAATTAAAGTACATTGGTAATACATTTTTTAAATTGCACTGAAATTAGTGCACAAGAAGCTGCTTACCTTATATTGCAAATACCCTTAAGGAAAAGTTCAAGAGCATTTGTATTTATCAATACAAGTATGCCAGAGCAGCGAACATATTTAATGAAAGACATTAATACAATCAATATGTTACCAGAAACATCAACAAAAGTACAATTTGACAATGTTATTAACAAGTATAGTAAACGGCCAATAACATTAGAACAACGTACTTTAGCTGATTATGCATCAAACTTTAATAGTAAACAGAAAGCTAACAAAAAAAAGACAAAAATGCCTATGATAAATTACTTTTAGAAACTGACTTTTATAGTTCAGATGAAGAAGAAGTTCAAATAGATGACTTAATTACTAACATAAACAGCAAAATTTGCACTCAACGTAGAAAGAAAGTAATTCGATATCGACGTTTTAATAAAATCAACGACCCTGAAAATTATTACAGAGAATTACTTATGCTGTACTACCCTTGGAGAATAGAAAGCAATATAATTTCACAAAAAAGTACATACTATGAAAGATACCTACAAGTACAAATAGAAGTAGATACTAACTATAACTTATATAATAAGCAAGACATAATAATTAATACTGAAGAAACACATAATGATGATGAAATGCTAACACCACCAGCATCGCCTACAATACCAATAGCAATAGATAATCAAGAAACAACAACACACGCATATCAAACAGATGCACCATATGATCTAGCACTAGATTTAGGAATTAGAACAATTGCAGAAGAAGAATTATTAGTAAACAATATACTACCACAAGAAGAGTACAATAGTATTATGCAAGACTTAACAATGGAACAACTAAATTTTGTCTACCATCATTTGAATTGGCTAAAAACAAAAACATGTTTTTTTACTTTTTGTACTGGTGGTGCAGGAGTAGGCAAAAGTTTTCTAATTAATGCACTATATCAAACTTTACTACGATACTATATTACAAAAGCAGGAGAAAATCCTGACAACATTTATATATTACTTACAGCACCAACAGGGAAAGCAGCACATAATATAAATGGACAAACTTTACATAGCACATTTAAAATTCCAGTCTCACAAGCATTAGCATATAAGCAATTAACACACGAAAATAGAAGTACACTACAAATTAAATTAATGCATTTAAAAGTACTCATAATAGATGAAATATCAATGGTTGGAACAAATATGTTAAACTTCATACACAATAGATTGCAAGAAATAAAAGCATCTAATGAACCATTTGGAGGGATATCAATATTAGCAATTGGAGACTTTTACCAATTAAAACCAGTTTTTGATACATATATATTTGAGAACTCAAAATATATGTATGGACAATTAAGTACAAACTTATGGCAAACACATTTTAAAATGTTTGAACTTACAAAAGTTATAAGGCAAATAAATGATATACCATTTGCACAAATGCTCAATAGACTAAGAATAGGTGAACAAACAAATGATGATGCTCAAACTTTGAAATCACGAGAAATAGAACCAGACTCAAGCATAATACAGTCTATACCATATATAATGTTTACTAACAATTAAGTTAATGAAATAAATCACAATGTTTTAATGCAACATATCAAACACTATCCAATGTATACTACAGTAGCTATAGTTACAGTACTAGGAGATCTAAGTGCAGAAGTAAAAGAAGCAATCTTACAAAAATTACCTACCAATACAACACAAACAATGTCATTGGCAAAGATATTAAATATTGCCATTAAATTACGTTATGATGTAACTTCTAATATTAATGTAAATGATGGTTTAACTAATGGTGCAACAGGTATAGTTGAATATGTAGAAACTACAAAAAATATCAAATTTTTGTTTGGATGCATTTTGACAATCACAAAATAGGCACACAAACAAGACAACAAAACAAACACCTTTACAAAACAAATATTTCTCACAGTTGGACACCAATATTACCTATTTCTCGTAATTTCCAATACAGCAAAAAATTAATAACAATAGTACGAAAACAGTTTCCATTACGGAAATCATCTGCACGCAGTATACATAGAACTCAAGGTGAAACAATAGAACCATTATATATACATTTTACGAATAGCAAAACACACCACTTACATTATGTAGCAATTAGCAGAGCAAAGTCTTTAAAAAACATATATATTAAAAACTTTAAAGAAGATAAAATATTAACACACTTTAAAGTACACGAAGAGATGTTTCACATGAAAACACATATGTTATTACAAATTTCTATACCACAAATACATCAATATAACAAAAGTTTCACACTTATAGCACATAACATAAGATCACTACAAAAACTGATGCTAATATATTAAATGCTGATGTGTTATGTCTAACTGAAATAAATGTTACACACAGAACACCTAACGGAACATATAATATTGATCATTATAATTGTTTGTTATTTGACAAATTTTATAACACACAGACAAAACATGGAATAGCTATATATTACAACAAACAACATGTTAAAAATCCCATTTTTACAACAGAACAACAAATTGACATTTTGCAATTCACACAAACAATTAACAACACACAATACTTAATAGTAATTATATACAAACCACCAAAAGTTGCAATACAAGCATTGTTAACAATTTTAAGTTCTACATTAAATGCATATCCACATCATAAATATGTCATCATAATGGGTGATTTTAATATTGACCTACAACAAACAACATACAATAGCAAACTACTAAAAAGTTACATGGAAACAAATTTTGCTTGTGAACAGAAAATAAACACACCTACAACAGATTACAACTCTTTACTAGACCACATTTTTACAAATGCACATCTTACAAATTACGGCACATTAGAATCATATTACAGTGATCACAAACCAATATGGATAGCTATTTGATTACCTGTTTGAAAATGTTACCCTAAGAAAGTACTGACTTTGCATGATTGACTATAATGTTTCTTAATGGTTGCATTATATTTTCCAGATGATTTCCATTGAAGAATTAAAGAGCATCAAACAAGTTGATTCAAAGCCGTACCAGAAAGCACTACGTGTCAACATCATCAAATGTTCAGAAAAAACTTATTATCGGAATTCCAAACAAGAAAATAAAGTTTTGTACCATATGGCTTTAGCTGATGAAACTAGCACTATAAAAGCAACATGTTATAATGAAGATTACTATATGCAAACAAAAGAGCAAAATGGATTAGTAATTCGCAATTACATTTTCAAAAATAATATATTGTTATTAACAAAGCAAACGAAAATAGCAAGAATGCCACTGCTTACAATTTCAACAGGTATTATCCAAGAAGCTGAATGCATTCTACAGCCACCAGCACCACCAGTGTCTGCGATAAAAGCTGTATGTGGAGCTGCTGTGAGGACACTACTGAGTGTGTCAGGGACAATAACAGAAGTAAGCGGTGTTTCATTATTATTTTACCTACAGCCATTTGCCTTTCTTTCTCATTCTCCTAAAAAAAATTGCAATTGTACAGTCATAACTGTCTCTTTTTAAATGTGACTTGCAATGTTCATACTACTTATCTTATTCTACAACTTATAATATGCATATGATCATATTTAAAAGACTGTTTTATGATATCACTATAGCCTGCATGACAATATTTTTTTTAACATTAAATCAACATCTTATGACATGCAGAAAAAAGCAATTACCTACTAATACAGAGTAAGTAAAATACTTTATATATGTTACAAAAAACAAAATATTACTATGCACAATACAACTTACCAGCAAAGCATTTACTTGTTTCAAATAAGTACTTGTACAACAAAACAAATTGTACAATGCTATCTGCAAGTAATTACTATACAATTGTTTTTTTAATATAATTTTATTTAAAAAACTTTTATAATATTCACTATAGCCTCCATAACAATTTTTGCGAAACAGTAAATCAACATTTTATGCCAAATGAAAACAAGCAATCAACTACTAATACAAAGTAAGTAAAGCGCTTTATATATGTTACAAAAAGCAAAATATTACTATGCACAATGCCCTAGTGAATGTGGCTAGGCGGCTCGCGATATCATGGCCCTCCTGGCTTCTCATTCTCCCTGTCCACGGCAGCTGCTGCACCTCTTAGGTTCCTCCCGCTTCCGTCCTCCTAACCAACACCAGTGTCTCCAAAGCCGTCCTCGCTCCTCGCTCGCCTCTCCGTGATGTCACACGCCGACCTCTCTCCTTCCCTGTTTTTCTCCACTCTTGCAATGAACACGTCAGAAGGGGTGCTGCACCTCTTATTGCCTTGGAGAGACGGTCCTCAGACGCCCACCGAGCATCTCACATTACAGAGAGACCCTCCCCATGATTTCTAAATCCAGAATCGAAACTCACCTACTGAGGCGGGCACAGAATGCCCACTAAAGGCCCCTCTCCCCTAGCCGCGGGGGTGGCCTCTCATAGTAAGGATATCTTGTGCCATTTGCTCATCACCCCTGGCTCACCCCTCCACAGTAAAACGCTTACACATAATTGATGTCCTCTGCGTAGCTTTATTATTATACCAAAACACCATTTCAGTTGTGGGTAAAACTTCCCACATTGACCATTTATTAAATTCACACATAAATGCTGTGCCCCATACATATGCGCCACAGTTTACCATATATATACAAATTGGCATCTCTACAGGCGTGTTGTACCAGCAGGACACAACACCACCCTCTTTTCCAAGCCACCAGCTACTAGGGTAGAGCCAGACAGTCCAAGACCACCAGCAGGACGGCCCCCTCTCCCGCCAGCCTAGAGCTGCCATAACTGCCTCCCCTGCTCCAGGGTCAACTGTTTTTCCGTCCAAAAAGAGTCCCCCAGCCTTTTCTCTTATGAAGGACCCCGCCACAGGGCAAGGAGCCCCACTGGCGCCCTTGCCCTCCCCCACGCTAACACCCTTTTTTTTTTTTTTTTTGAAACCTTTATTGATGACCAAAGTGATAGGTAGTACACAGCTTCACGCCTACACCCTGCAATTGCAGGCCGGCAGCTACATAGAATGGAGCCCAGAGCAGGCCATAAGTAAAAAGGGGCACAACATTAGTACTTAAACACAGCATGCCGCCTACAACCCACTGGGCCGGCCGCGATAGAAATGTGGCCTATTCAGGTAGTACAGATGTCATATCTACCGGCCGAAGCACATTGTATACCAGCAAAAAGCAATTGAGGCTTCTTTTTCAATTTTTTTGTGAAAGAGAAAACCAGAAATCAAACACAACTGGGGACCGACCTTCCCATGATATACCACCATACAGTGTATGTGGATCAGAGGATCCGAGGTTGAGGAGCCTTAATGCAACATGAAGAAATAGGAGGAGTAACCTCCATCAAGGCCCGAAGGCTCCGCACCAACTAAATACTTCTGGCTGGCATGGTAAGGGCAAAGAGGGAAGAGGGGGAAGAGGGGGATAAGGGGGAGGGGGAAGGGGGGGAGCTTCATAACCGACCCAGTGAGGTCAATAATGTGCAAAGGGCATGTATGTGGTGCTACATGTAACATGTTGCTAACGTGAGTGCGCAGTCAGGTGCAAGGTATGCGTCGCGGACCAGCCCAAAGCCGGACACCAGGAACTGCCAGGATATAGAGGAGTCTGTCCATCAGTACAGGAGGACGATAAGAGAGCAGAAGGGGAGGACAGCATGTAAGGGTATGGATTTAAGTATCAGGATGCTCCTCACTCTGTTGACGGAGGAGATAGGCAGACAGGGGACCCCAGATATCTTTGGGACGTGACTTATGTGGTAAGAGTTCGGCATAGTTATGGAGGTGATCTTGCCAAGTTGACATAATGCCGAGCCAGATTTTGAATTTAGGAGCACGTCCTCTACCCCATCTACAGGCTACATGGCGTTTGGCTAATAAAAGGCCCATTGCGAAAAACTTTCTATGTGATTTCAGTGCAAAGACCGATTGACCTAACAGGGCCGACCCAGGACAGGGATCAATAGCAACTCCAACCATATCCGAAAGGGCACGAAAAATGGCCTGCCAGTATGCCGCGACGGAGGGGCATGTCCACGCCAGGTGGAAGAAATCGGCACCCTCCACCCCGCATCTAAGGCAATGGTCAGTGTCACGGAGGCCAAGCCGAAACAGTTTGGAAGGGGTAAAGTAAATGCGATGCAAGAATTTAAAATGTATCAATCGGAGCCGGGTATTACCGGTAACTGCATTAGTGTGTGAGCAGCTCTCTTCCCATTGATCATCTGACAGTGGGGAGCCAAGGTCATTGTCCCATGCACTGCGGACTTTGAGTGGAGGCGGTGTTGGGGACGGCTGGGCATGCTTGTACAGCATGGACACCACGTGTTTGGGGTTGTCCGTTTGTAAGAGCGAGTGCAGAGGGGCCAGTGTGTCTGGCTCGTCAGGAAAATTCGGAGTAACTGCCTTAACGTTCTGTCTCAGCCGGACATAGAGAAACGTGTCCATGACCGAGGCAGTGTTCTCTCTGAAGAATTGCGCCGATGTTCGGAACTGCCCCTGGATGTATAAATCACCCCACGTGTGAATCGCCAGTTTCAGGAGTAGTTTACGGCCAATCTCCTCACAGGCGACCCGTAATCTAGGGTCATGTGCTAGAGGCATGCATGGTGAGTACAAAAACTCAACCTCCATGTGAAACGCAATTCGCCTCCAAGCTTGCACCGTGCAGTCGACTGTGGTAGGGTCTCGGTCCGCGACATTCGGCGTAGTATAGAGATAGCCCGACGGTTGCACCGGGCGCATGTATCCATCCTCCACTGCTAAATGGGCCATGAAGGGGGGAGGATGCAGCCAGTACGCGGCGAAGTGGCCCTGGGCACAGTCGTAATAACGCTGGAAGTTAGGAACGTCGAACCCACCCTGGTGATAAGGTAACATGAGCGTCTTCAGACTTATCCTGGCCTGTTTACCCCCCCAAATAAGCCTCGACAATTGGGAATTGGGGGCGCGGAAGAAATGGGAACCAGGATTGTATGGTATGTTAATAAAGAGGTAGAGCAATTTGGGGAGGACCACCATCTTTATAAGTGAGACGCGTCCTGCCATTGAAAGTGGGAGATGGATCCACTTAGTGATTGTATCAGTAAGTTTGTCTAGCGCGGTACCATAGTTAGCCCTGATGAGGGTCTCCCGATTCCGGGAAACCACCACTCCGAGATATTTTAGGTCATCCGTTTCCCAAATCAAGGGATAGTCCAGGGGAAATTGCGTGGTCTTATCCGTTAAGGGGAATAGAGCCGACTTCGACCAATTAATTTGTATTCCTGAAATCGCACCGAATTTGGTGACTTCGCGTAGTATGGGGTTAAGGTTTTCCTGCAGTTTATTTATATACAGGGTCATGTCATCAGCATATAGAGCTATTAAGAGCTGACGCTCCGGATAAATAAGGGAACGATGATTATGGTGCTGACGAAGTTTGGCTGCCAGCGGCTCGATGGCAATCGCAAAGAGGGCTGGGGAAAGGGGGCAGCCTTGTCTGGTGCCCCTATGTATGTTAAACGGAGCCGACCTGGCCCCATTGAGTAAGACTGAGGCACTAGGGTTGCTGTACAATAACTTTATCCAATCGAGGAAGCTGAAGGGGATACCCATGCGTTCAAGGAGGGCCAGCAGATAATCCCACTCAAAGGAATCGAACGCTTTGGTGGCGTCGAGGAACACTGCCGCAGCTTCGGACTTGGGGTTAATGTCTTGCAGTACCGCCTGAAGGGTGCGAAGGTTATGTGAGGTCGCCCTGTTGGGGACAAAACCCGCCTGATCTGGCAGGACCAGGCGCTCCATCAACAGGTTAAGGCGAGATGCCAGTACCTTAGCTAAGATTTTGACATCTGTATTGAGCAAAGAAAGGGGTCTATATGAGTCGCAGTGCTCAGGTGGTTTGCCCGGTTTCAAGAGAGATGCGATAAGGGCCTCGCGCATCGAGGGCGGGAGGATTCCCACTTCGAGGGCGGAATAATAAACTTTTTGTAGTATTGGGGCAAGGATGTGAACATATGCCTTATAAAAATCGATTGGCAGCCCATCAGACCCAGGGGATTTGCCCGATTTCATGGACATGATGGCATCCTTTATTTCATCTACCTCAAGGATGTGGTGGAGGAATTTTTGTTGGGTTGGACCAAGCCACGCAATGGCCGTGTCCTCCAGGTAAGGATGTAGGTTAATAGGAGCCGATCTTTGAGAAGTGTAGAGGGTGGAGTAGTGATTTGTAAGGATGCGGAGCTGTTCAGGAAGGTTTCGCTGCGGGATTTGTTGTTCATCAAGCAAGACAGTGACGAAATTATTGTATCTAGGGGTCCGGACCGCGTAGGCCAGAGCCCTGCCAGGTCTATCCCCCTCACCGAAAACCCGTGCAGAGTGCTGTTTGCCGAGGAATTTGCACTCCCTATCCGCCGCCTCCGCGTAGTCGTTTAGTTTCTCCCGAAGGAGGGCATTCGTAACATGATCGCGGGCCTCGCGAGTACCAATCCGTTCTAAGTCTCGAAGTTCGGATTCAAATTTACGAAGATCACTTCGCAAAGATTTAAGGACTCCGCCTCCCTTAGAGATGCACCATCCCCGAACGGTGACCTTAAAGGCTTCCCAAACTACAGAGAGATCCGACACCGATCCCACATTTCTGTCGAAAAAGTCTTGGATGTCCTGTTCAAGGTCTGCCCTGAAGGCGGAATCGGTGAGATGGGAAGGGTTGAGGCGCCAGCTCAAATAGGGGGAGGTCTCAATTGGAATGCGTAGTGAGATAAGAACCGGGGAATGGTCAGAGAAAGTCCTGGCCAGGTGTCGGGCTGTGATTAACCAGGGGGTGAGGCCTGCCGATAGGAACACGTAGTCGAGTCGCGCCCAAGTGGAATGCACTGCGGAGGAATTAGTGCCCTGTTTAAGGGACGGGTGGAGGTGTCGCCATGCATCAATGTAGTGGTGTTCAGCAACTATGGAGGATAGGGTACGTTGGGTATGGGAGTAGTGTGCCGGCAGGGGTGGGATCTGTCAATACCCGGTGCCACCGCGGAGTTGAAGTCCCCACCCAGTATCACATGGCTAATGCCCAGAGTTTGAATTTTACCCCACATCGTGAGAAGTGAGGAAGTGTCGTCCACATTGGGGCCATAATAGCAAACGAAAAGGACCGTATGAGAATGTAGTTTACCCCACATCATACAGTATCTGCCACCGGGGTCCACGTCCGTCCCGGCAGGCGTGAAGTTCACACCCCGTCTAACCAGAATTGTAACCCCCCTTGCATAGTTGGAATAGGAGGAGAAAAACCCTGCAGGAGGCCCACCTGGTAGCGAAGAGAGATGAGCTATCCTGCATTAAATGAGTTTCCTGCAGCATAGCTATTGAAATGCCCTGTCTATCTAGGTAACCTAAAATTTGCCTCTTTTTCCTAGGGTTATTCAGCCCCCGAATGTTCCACGACAATAGCTGAAATTGGTGCGATGGTAGTGTATCACCTACGTCACCCATTCATACATAGAAGAAATCTTGTAGCTCGCAATCACACAATTGACCATTAAAGCACTTTGGATATCCAGCACAGTACAATCTCCCCATAAAAACCTCCCACCGATCCCCCCTCGGGACAGCATAAAGAACATTTCCATGTCGAAGGTAGTGGAGCATACTTCCTTCCCACCCACACCGGCAACCCCAACTGGCCGGGAATACAGCCCCCACCCAACAACCCAGAAAGAAAACAGAGTATTACCCAGAAAAGGCATAATCCAGAACCCAACACGCAGGGGGGAAGGGGTGCTAGTGGGGGTACGCCCGCTCGGGGACCAGAACTAGGGGCACCAGACCTACCAATCCACCTCCCTACTTACACCCACAGACAACAGGGAGAGACCCTAGTCGCCAAAAGTGGGACGGAGGTGGGTGACCGAGCACGAAGGAGAATCATGGACCGATAAGCCCCGTGCTGATCAGGTACCTAAAAAAAAGGAATAGCAATACTCAGACATCTGTTAGCAAATGAACACTGCGCGCCTTATGAAAAGGAAACGATACCGCTAAGTAGTCTCTTAGTCCTGTTGCGACATCGGCGATCTCGACCCAGATCTGCGTTGAGTTGCATCGTCACTGGTACGTTCTCTTCTGCTGTGTTTAAGGAAATCCTCAACTTGTTGCGGGTTTAGAAAGAAGTGCGTTGTACCCTGAAATGTCACTTTCAACTTCGCAGGGTATAGCATGGCATATGGGATTTCTTGTGCCTGAAGTTTCTTTTTAACCACAGTGAATTTGCGCCTAGCCTCCTGGACGGAGGGGGTGAAATCAGGAAAAAAGGAGAGGGCAGTATTGCAGTAGTGCACAGTCCCCATTGCTCTCGCTCGCTGGAGCACCGCATCACGGTCTCTATAGTTCAGGAAGCGCACTATGATGGGACGAGGTTGGGCTCCTGGAGGCGGGCGCGCTGCCAGAGATCGATGAGCACGTTCAATGATGAAATGTGGGGAGAAGGATTCCTTTCCAAACAGTTCAATAAGCAGGTTTTCTACAAAGGGCTCCATCTTCCCGGTGTTGGTGGATTCCGCAAGGCCTAAAATTCGAACGTTGTTGCGTCGAGACCTCGCTTCCAAGTCCTCATTCTTGTCCGCGATAAGTTTAAGCAACCTGTCCATTTGAGTGACCTGTTTACCAGTGGAGGAGGCCCCATCTTCAAGAACCGAGATTCTATCCTCTGTTTCCTTAATGCAGGTGTCATGTTGCTCCAGTTTAGAAACCACGCTGTCCATGCGTGAATTAATGGTGTCTATTTTGGCGTCGATTGAGGATAGGCTTTGTTTCATCCCCAACAGTAATGACTTCCAGTCCTCCTCCGGAGGAGCCGGTGCAGGAGGACTGCCGCCAGGCTCCGGCGTTGTTTTGGGCTGTTTTTTAGATTCAAAGGGTATTTTGGACTGGCGTGCGTCACTTCGGCCCATGTCTCTTCTGGGCGTCTGCGATGTAGTGGGGGAGGCGGACGCCAGAGCGCAGGAGGGGCACAGCAGAAGAGAAGAAAATGAACTCTCAACAGATCCAACGTAGTGGAGACTGGTAAATTAAGGAGTCTGTGGCAAAAGGTGCAACTGAAAACAGGGACCCTGGTGGAGAGGGCAGCGTGAAGGGCTAGCACGTGGGGAAATAGTAGCACTGCGGACCGACGTCCCACGCAGATGCCCCGGACAGCTATGGTCTCGTGACAGGCTGTGCCTGTGCCCTTGCCCAGTGGAGGGGGAGGGGGCCTCAGGATGCAACCTGTATTGCGTGCAGCACTGCACAGTCGTGGAGGGAAGGTGAGGGAGTAATCCGTCCGTAACAGCAGGGCCGCCCTGGTGTCAATGGGTTAGTGCACCACGGTGATCGTCGGTCCTCGCGACGTCACACGCACAGCAGGGACAAACGGCAGGGAGTAGGGCGGTCCCCCTCCGACCTCGGGAGGGATGCTCAAAGGTGAGGGCCGGCCGGCGGACACGTAGATGTATAGGTTACCCCCTGCGTAGTGAAGACAGTAAGAGCAGCTCACACATCTCAAGCAGAGTAGCGCCCGCCACCCGATAGTGAGAGGCAGTCAGGTGTTGGCCTCAGAGCCGAGGGAGGCGGGGAGCAGCAGAAGCGGCAAACTGCAAGTCCGACCTGGCAGCCGGTACACCCGATCCGCAGCCGCCCGGGAGGGCCGCAGGACAGCACAGGCAGAGCAGTGCCCTCCGCCCGCAAGGGAGACACAGGCAGGTGTTGGCCTCAGAGCCGTGGGAGGCGGGGAGCAGCAGACGCGGCAAACTTCAAGGCCGACCTGGCAGCCGGGGAAGAGGCGCCCTGAAGGGGGGCTGGTACACACGCTATGCAGATGTCCGGGAGGGCCGCAGGATAGCGCTGCAGTGGGGAGACGTGTCAGGCAGGAGACAGGTACAGCGCCGGCCGGGGGGGGGGCTGCGAAGGCACAGAGCTAGAAAGCAGCACTCACCCGCTGCGACGACTGAAGGCCCCCCAGGGCGCGCAGCGGCGATGCAGGGTCCGGCAGGCGGGTGCATACGGCAGTGGTGGCACACTGTAAGTGGGTCAGTATGTATGACCCGCTGACGTCCAGGAAGGCACGAGATGGCCGCGGGACAGCGCGCCGGTTCAATGGCGGGCTCAGCAAGAATGAAGGTCAGCGCTGACCGGGGGTAGAGAGTCGGCTGCGGAGGACCTCAGCCAGCAGGCAGCCCTCACCTGGCGCAGCGGCCGGAGCTCTTCTCGGGAGTGCAGGTGTAGTCTCGAGTTCGGCAGGAGGGCGCCCCTCAGCAGGCCAGGCTCACTCGTCCCTGCTGGAAAGGCCGCAGAGCCCCGGACCCTCCCAACCAGTCAAGGCCGCCAGAAGCATGCAGTCAGCCGCTCCTCGAGTCGCTCAGGTCGTCCCAGGCTTCCGTCCTCGCCAAATCAAGGATATCTGGAACATATGAGGTGTCGCCTTGATCAGCACGAAAAGATGCAGACAATGGGACAGGTTACAAGCAGATACTCGCGGTCAGGATCACTGCAGGATAGGGAAGCGTGCTCGGCCGTTTGGGAGCCTCACACCAGTGCGGCCATCTTGGTCTGGCGCCACCTAGCGCCCCCCCCCGCTAACACCCTGCCACTCTTCCAGGGTGTAAGGCAATGGCCCTCAGAATGGTTTGCACAAACACCTCCAACCCTACCCTGTACAGGTGCACTCCCCTGACCGATACTCCTCTGAAGTCAATGTCTGCAGCAAGCTATGTCTAATAACCAGTATCTGTGAACCCCTTAACCACTTTGAAGTCAATGTCTGCAGCAAGCTATGTCTAATAACCAGTATCTGTGAACCCCTTAACCGCTTTTCCACTTCTTCATTTATTTTTCTCACTAATGTATTCATTGCTGCTCATAGCACATCGCCCCCCCACTCTCTCCGAGTGAGAAACTCTGACCAAATAATGGTTGTGTCTGGCAATGCCCTCCTGATCCAAGTAAGAAAGGAGAATGATGCCTCCTTAGCTCCCCGCCTGCCACCAAGGACCAAGTTTCGGCCCCCACATAAATAACCAGCACGTCTGGGATAGGCAGACCTTTACTGAGCGCACTCCGCAAATCAGCTGAAATGTCTTCAGCTTGCAGTCCTCCAGCCTTAACCAATTGTGGATAATTCCCAAGGCCCTTTCAAGTCAAGTCAAGTCATAGAAATTTATATAGCGCACTACATACCCAGAGGGTTTCAAGGCGCTTAGGAAGGGGAGGAGGATTATTTGTCAAATATCCACGTTTTAAGCTGCTTTCGGAACGCTAGGTGATTCTGGGTGAGGCGGAGGTAAGAGGGGAGTAAGTTCCATGTTTTGGCAGCCAGGTATGAGAAGGATCTGCCTCCCATGGTGGTCTTGTTGATGCGAGGGACAGTGGCGAAGGCTTGGCTGGAAGAGCGAAGTTGGCGGGAGGGGGTGTAGAAGGACAGTCGAGAGTTGAGGCAATTTGGTCCGATGTCGTAGAGTGATTTGTGTGCGTGGGTAAGCAGTCGGAAAGTAATCCTCTTATTGACGGGTAGCCAGTGGAGGTTTTTAAGGTGACCAGAGATGTGTTCGTTGCGTGGGATGTCTAATATGAGCCTGGCTGAGGCGTTTTGGATTCGTTGTAGTTTCTTCTGGAGTTTAGCGGTGGTACCTGCGTAGAGGGTGTTTCCGTAGTCCAGACGGCTCGTGACTAGAGCGTGGGTGACTGTTTTCCTTGTTTCGGTGGGGATCCAGCGAAATGTTTTTCTGAGCATGCGAAGAATGTTGAAGCAGGAAGAGGATACGGCGTTGACTTGTCTGTTCATTGAGAGTGAGGAGTCCAGGATGACACCTAGGTTCCGTGCGTGGGTGCTTTTCCGAGGGCTTCCGGCCACCAGGAGTTGTCCCATGCAGAGGGGGATGTACCCAAGATGAGGACTTCTGTTTTGTCTGAGTTCAGTTTCAGACGGCTTTGTTTCATCCATTCGGCGACTTCTTTCATTCCTTCGTGAAGGTTAGTTTTGGCGGTGCTGGGGTCCTTGGTGAGAGATAGGATCAGCTGCGTGTCATCCGCGTAAGAGATGATGTTGAGGTTGTGTTGGCGGGCGATGGCTGCGAGGGGGCTCATGTATACGTTGAAGAGGGTGGGACTGAGTGAGGATCCTTGTGGTACGCCGCAGATGATTTCAGAGGCCTCGGACTTGAATGGTGGGAGGCGGACTCTCTGGGTTCTTCCGGTGAGGAACGAGGTGATCCATTCCAGTGTCTTTCCTTGGATTCCGATGTTTCTGAGGCGTTGTAAAAGGGTGCTGTGGCAGACTGTGTCGAAGGCTGCGGAGAGGTCGAGGAGGATGAGGGCGACTGTGTCTCCATTGTCCAGTAGAGTTCGAATGTCGTCTGTTGCTGCGATGAGGGCGGTCTCAGTGCTGTGTTCGGCTCGGAAGCCAGATTGTGAGGGGTCGAGTGAATTGTTGGCTTCGAGGAAGGCGGCGAGCTGGTTGTTGACAGCTTTCTCGATGACTTTGGCCGGGAAAGGAAGAAGCGAGATGGGGCGGTAGTTTTTGAGTTCGGTGGGGTCTGCTGTTGGTTTTTTCAGAAGGGCGGTGAGTTCAGCGTGTTTCCAGTCTTCTGGGAAGGTAGCGGAGTTGAAGGAGCAGTTGATGACGTCTCGGAGGTGCGGAGCTATGATGGAGTCTGCTTTGTTGAGGATGTGGTGAGGGCATGGGTCTGTGGGGGATCCAGAGTGGATGGAATTCATCAGGCGGATGGTGTCCTCAGTGGAGATTGGGTTCCAGGCGTTAAGGGTGTTAACGGGGGGAAGATGGTCATCTGATGGTAGGGTGGGTTGGCTTCCGGGTTGGTTGTCAAAGCTGTTGTGGATGTCCGCAATCTTGTTGTGGAAAAAAGAGGCTAGGGAATCGCAGAGGGTTTGAGAGGGGGTGATGTCGTTGGAGTTGGCTGATGGGTTGGAAAATTCCTTGACGATGTTGAAAAGTTCCTTGCTGTTGTGGGCGTTGTTGTCAAGTCGATCCTTGAATGCTGTTTTCTTGGCTTTTCGGATCAGTTGATGGTGAGTACGGATGGCGCTTTTGAAGGCGTCCTTGTTGCTGGTGGATGGGTCTTTTTTCCAGGCCTTTTCAAGGGAGCGGCACAGTTTCTTGGACTTCTTGAGGTCATCGTTGAACCAGGAGGTCTTCTTGCTGCCAAGTTTGTGTTGACGTATTTTCAGTGGTGCTAAGGTGTCGGCGGTGTTGGATAACCAAAGGGTGAGGTTAGAGGCGGCTTCGTTGGCGTTAGAAGAGAGGGCTGGGGAGGTTTGAAGGAGCGATGTGGAGATCTGCTCCGTGGTGATTTTGTTCCAGTTTCTTTGTAGAGTTGGTTGGAGGTGGATGATGGGTTTCGGCTTGTTGTAGGTGAAGTGAACGCAGCTGTGGTCAGTCCAGAGGAGATCCGTAGTGTGGCTGAAGGAGACATGGTTGCTGGAGGTGAGGATGGGGTCGAGTGTGTGACCTGCGATGTGGGTGGGGGAAGTGACCAGTTGTTTAAGTCCGAGGTTGGCTAGGTTGTCCAAGAGGGTGGCGGTGTTGCCGTCGTTGGTCTTTTCAAGGTGGAAGTTGAGGTCCCCCAGAAGGATGTAGTCTTTGGAGGGGAGCGCGTGTGGGGTGATGAAGTCCGTGATGTCTTCACTGAATTTTGCGCGGGGTCCTGGTGGTCTGTAGAGGAGGGTGCCTCTGAGTGTGGTCTTGGGGTCGATGTGGATCTGGAAGTGAAGGTGTTCGGAGTTAGCGAGGTTGGCGTCAGAGCTGGTTGAGATGCGGATTGATTTCTTATGGACGATGGCGATTCCGCCTCCTGTATGGTCGGTGCGGTCCTTGCGTGTGATCTTATAGTCCTCAGGGATAGCAATGGCGATGTCAGGGGCGGAGGAAGCGTTCATCCATGTTTCCGTTAGGAAGGCGACGTCAGGAGAGATGGTGTCTAGTAGGTTCCGAAGGTCAATGGCGTGCCTGTGGACCGAGCGGGTGTTGAGAAGGATGCATTCTAGGTGGTTGGGATCGGGAATCTGTGTTGTGGTCGTGGCGGAGATGTTGTCGGTGCCGATGAATTTGCAGGAGAGGCAGGAGAACGGTCCATGGGTGCGTCCAGGAGCGGCTTGGACGCAGTAGGGGGCGCGACCGGGGTTAAGGGCTAGGAGGGTGGCAGCATCGTAGGTAACGCGGGGGGGCTGGGCAGCGCGAGGGCCAGGGGGTCTGGCGCTGGGCGCGGTCCAGGCGCGGACGGGCGTAGACGGGCTTACCTTTGGCGCACCTTCGGCGCGGGTTGGGCGCGGATGCTGCGCGTGAACGCTGCGCGCTTGGCCTGCTGTCATATATGGATGGTGGAGGGGGAGGGGCGAGGGCGTCTCAGCTGGGAGGCGGGGCGGGCCAAAGACGAGCACAACAATCAACAAAATGGAGGCGGGGGGGGAGCACTGCAAAACGCGCAAACCGAGTGAAATTGCACTTTAAGAATACAATCGAAATGCAGGCAAGCTCAGCGGCGACCAGGTAGGCAGCAGGCACAGACAGCAATGCAGCCGTGGGAGCAGAGCGGCACAGCGCGCAGACAGGCTCGAGTTAGCCGAGTACAAATCAATTACAAAGCAAGTTTGCTCAATGGCGATCTGCAGGCACAGGCACTCAAAGCAGTTCCAGTTACACAGGGCAAAGCGCTACATACGATACCAGCGACCTTGGAGGGACCCTGAGGAGCGACCACTCAGCTCTGGGAAGAGGAGCAAGTCACGACGACTTCAGGAGGGGAAGCGCTGATGAACTAAGTGGGAGGGCGTCTCAGCTGGGAGGCGGGGCGGGCCAAAGACGAGCACAACAATCAACAAAATGGAGGCGGGGGGGAGCACTGCAAAACGCGCAAACCGAGTGGAATTGCACTTTAAGAATACAATCGAAATGCAGGCAAGCTCAGCGGCGACCAGGTAGGCAGCAGGCACAGACAGCAATGCAGCCGTGGGAGCAGAGCGGCACAGCGCGCAGACAGGCTCGAGTTAGCCGAGTACAAATCAATTACAAAGCAAGTTTGCTCAATGGCGATCTGCAGGCACAGGCACTCAAAGCAGTTCCAGTTACACAGGGCAAAGCGCTACATACGATACCAGCGACCTTGGAGGGACCCTGGGGAGCGACCACTCAGCTCTGGGAAGAGGAGCAAGTCACGACGACTTCAGGAGGGGAAGCGCTGATGAACTAAGTGGGAGGGCGTCTCAGCTGGGAGGCGGGGCGGGCCAAAGACGAGCACAACAATCAACAAAATGGAGGCGGGGGGGGGAGCACTGCAAAACGCGCAAACCGAGTGGAATTGCACTTTAAGAATACAATCGAAATGCAGGCAAGCTCAGCGGCGACCAGGTAGGCAGCAGGCACAGACAGCAATGCAGCCGTGGGAGCAGAGCGGCACAGCGCGCAGACAGGCTCGAGTTAGCCGAGTACAAATCAATTACAAAGCAAGTTTGCTCAATGGCGATCTGCAGGCACAGGCACTCAAAGCAGTTCCAGTTACACAGGGCAAAGCGCTACATACGATACCAGCGACCTTGGAGGGACCCTGGGGAGCGACCACTCAGCTCTGGGAAGAGGAGCAAGTCACGACGACTTCAGGAGGGGAAGCGCTGATGAACTAAGTGGGAGGGCGTCTCAGCTGGGAGGCGGGGCGGGCCAAAGACGAGCACAACAATCAACAAAATGGAGGCGGGGGGGAGCACTGCAAAACGCGCAAACCGAGTGGAATTGAACTTTAAGAATACAATCGAAATGCAGGCAAGCTCAGCGGCGACCAGGTAGGCAGCAGGCACAGACAGCAATGCAGCCGTGGGAGCAGAGCGGCACAGCGCGCAGACAGGCTCGAGTTAGCCGAGTACAAATCAATTACAAAGCAAGTTTGCTCAATGGCGATCTGCAGGCACAGGCACTCAAAGCAGTTCCAGTTACACAGGGCAAAGCGCTACATACGATACCAGCGACCTTGGAGGGACCCTGGGGAGCGACCACTCAGCTCTGGGAAACCATGATGGACTGTCACCACCCCAGACTCTCCGAGTACGCACCTCCGACCAAATTATAGTAGCGTCCGGTAATACTCTCCTGATCCATGTAAGTAATTTCTCTACCTCCCTATTCCTCTTACTAACGTGTTCACTCTGCGGCTAATGGTACCACGCAGTTAAAAGAAGGACTACCATTTGCTTTTATCTGTAGTGTTTCCCTTTAATTTTAGTCTTTACTATCTACTTATCTTACTACTACTGCTCTTCAAATTTAAATAAAGTGATATAAAGAACTTATGCCAATGCGTCTATACAAATGTAAACTATAAACAGCAATACAAAGTAAGTAACAAAATGTATATACTTTGCCATTTGCAAAAAAATGCAGAAGTGCAGCAACACTTGCATACAAACTGCATTAATGTAATTAAAAAATACCTAAAGAAACAAAAATTGTTCTACATTAATTTGTAGATACTAATAACTAACAGTTCGATTTTTGTATTACGTTGATTTTTATATAAAGAGTCTAATAGAAATGTCTATACTATATTTTTCAAACAATTTTGTAACTATAAATAAACCAACAAGCACAGAACAGAACAGAACATATTGTTTTGCATTAATGTGACTATATAAAGACTAGAACAAATGTCTACTTTATGTACTACAGGCAGAAGATACTAAAAATATCCTTGTCGGAGGCCAAGAGACTAAAATAAGGAGCATTACAATTAATGATGCTACAGATTCAGTGAAGATTAGTCTCTGGAGAGAGGCCACTGATTTTACAATTGAAATTGGAAGATATGTACAGCTTACACATATGACTGTACACGAGTTCAATGGAGAGAAGATATTGAATACAACTAGACACACTACAATACAAGTAAGTAAATATTTATAGCAATATCATAATGCAGAAAAAAAAAACTCAATATTAAAACACTTTCTCTATAGGTCATTCAACCACCGAAAGAAAACATAACTGTAACATTATTTGGAATGGAAAAGACATACCAAGAGAAAAGCACAATGACCGTGCAAATAGAAGAAAATGAACACTTGCAATCAATGGACATTAATAATACACCTTTAATGGACTTCTTAGGCATTGAGACTGACACAGAGAACTTTGAAGATGCGTTAATGCCACATTTGCCGATAACACTCAGTGTACTATTTTGCAATGGTTGCATTACAGACATAATTAAAGAAATGTAACTGCAGCATAAACATTTTTTACCATACTCGCTACAAAAAATGGTTGTAAGTAACGTAAAACATTTGCAAGACAATACTGTTTAGTTTTTGTTTGGTTTTTCATATAGTCTTCTGTATTTAATGTTTCATTTACTGTTTTATCTAACAACGCTAACACATTTTTTGTTTTCTGAACTGTGAATTTCTTTGTTAATTGTGTACATTACTTAAAATACTGCACTTTATCGTTGTTGTGCCTTAACACATTGTAAGTAAAGTGTATTTTACAAAAATACTGCACTATTTCTTACTATAACTCTTATGCCTATTTTACTTTATATGCTGACATATATTCTTTTGTAAAATTGTTACTACTTACTTTGACGAAAGAATGTACAGACACTAGATTTGAAACTTTCTAAGTTCCAGAATAATAGCAATTCTATGTAAATTTAAATATTTCTTTGTTTATGTCATAAAAAATGTAACTTTTTATACAAAATAATAGTTTGCCTGATTCTTTTATACAAACAAAATCTATAATTACAAACATATTAAAAAGAGTGAGCTTTTCGTACGCAATATGCCTAAATTTCAAGATTACTTCAGTAAGGTAGTTTAAATATTGCATGTTTTTACTGTACTTGTGGGTGTCAAGTGCAACGTTTTTGTGATACTACTGCACTCAATGCAACATACACTCCAAATCTCACTCAGTACCACATAATTACACGCCACATAATTACACTGCACTCAATGCAACATACACTCCAAATACCACTCGGTGCCACATAATGACACGCCACATAATTACACTGCACTCAATGCAACATACACTACAAATACCAGTAAGTACCACATAATTACACGCCACATAATTACACTGCATATGTTGTATATTCAGTCTCATTTCTTGTTTGTTAGGTGAGTCAAACGGGGATTGCATGTACACTTAATTCTAAACACTAGGAACTACAGTAACAAGCATGCTCTCTCTCTCTATCTATTGCACTCTCTCTCTCTATCTATCGCGCTCTCTCTCTCTATCTATCGCGCTCTCTCTATTGCAGCCTCCCTATCTATCACGCTCTCGCTCTCTATCGTGCTCTCTCTATCTATCTATCGCACACTCCGTGTCTCTCTCTCTCTCTCTATCCATCAGTCTCTCTATCTCTATCTATCTCGCTCTCTCTCTATCTATCTCGCTCTCTCTCTATCGCGCGCTCTGTCTCGCTATCGCACGCTCTCTATCTATAGCGCTCTCTCTCTATCCACATACTTACACCCCACATCATTACACTGCACTCAATGCAACATACACTCCAAATACCACTCAGTGCCACATAATTACACGCCACATAATTGCAATGCACTCAATGCAAAATACACTCTAAATCCCACTCAGTGCCACATAATTACACGCCCCATAATTACAATGAACTCAATGCAACATACACTCAAAATCCCACTCAGTGCCACATAATTACACTGCACTCAATGCAACATACACTCCAAAAACCACTCAGTGTTACATAATTACACGCCACATAATTACACTGCACTCAATGCAACATACACTCCAAATACCAGTAAGTACCACGTAATTACACGCCACATAATTACACTGCAACCAATGGAACATACACTCCAGATACTACTCAGAGCCACATAATTACACACTACATAATTATACAGCACTCAATGCCACATACAATTCAAATACCACTCAGTGCCACATAGTTATATGGAACATACTTACACTGCGATCAATGCAACATACACTCCAAATACCAGTCAGTGCCACATACTTACACCCCACATCATTACACTGCACTCAACACAACATACACTCGAAATACCACTCAGTGCCACATAATTACACGCCACATAATTGCAATGCACTCAATGCAAAATACACTCTAAATCCCACTCAGTGCCACATAATTACACGCCACATATTTGCAATGCACTCAATGCGAAATACACTCTAAATCCCACTCAGTACCACATAATTACACGCCACATAATTACACTGCACTCAATGCAACATGCACTCCAAATCCCACTCAGTGCCACATACTTACACTGCACTCAATGCAGCATACACTCCAAATACCACTCAATGCCACATAATTACACGCCACATAATTACACTGCACTCAATGCAACATACACTCCAAATACCAGTAAGTACCACACAATTAAACGCCACATAATTACACTGCACCCCCAATGCAACATACACTCCTCATACCACTCAGTGCCACATAGTTATATGGAACATACTTACACTGCGCTCAATGCAACATACACTCCAAATACCAGTCAGTGCCACATAATTACACACCACATAATTACTCTACTGAATGCAACACACACTTCCACAATACCACTCAGTGCCACATAATTATATGCTACATCATTACACTCTACTGAATACAACATACACTCCTCATAATACCATTCAGTGCCACATAATTACACACAACATAATTACATACGTGCTACATAATTACACTGCACTCAATGCAACATACACTCCAAACAATACCACTCAGTGCCACATAATTACACTCTACTGAATACAACATACACTCCTCATAATACCACTCAGTGCCACATAATTACACGCAACATAATTTACACTCTACTGCATACAAGATACACTCCCAATATTACCACTCAGTGCCACATAATTACAGGCCACATAATTACACTCTTCTCAATGCAGCGTAAATACACTACACATAATACCACTCAGTGCCATATAATTACACACCTCATACTCTACTCAATTCAACATAAATACACTTCATCTATCTATCTATCACCCTCACTCTATCTATCTATCACCCTAACTCTATCTATCTATCACCCTCACTCTATCTATCTATCGCCCTCACTCTATTTATCGCCCTCACTCTATCGCCCTCACTCTATCCATCTGTCGCCCTCACTCTATTTATCTATCACCCTCACTCTATCTATCAATCGCACTCACTCTATCGCATCACCACAGCATCACTCAGGGGCACCACAACATCACTATGCACTACCACAACATCACTGAATGCCACAGCATCACTCGTCGCCACTACATCACTCAACGCCACCACAGCACCAACCTGTGCAACCATTCAACAACAACTAGTTCAAATATGTTCTCTCAATAATTCATGCTTTATTACAAATGTCCCAAAAAGGTGTTAATATTTCACTGCTGTTCTTGGATTTTCGTCACAATAAAATAAAATGAACATAATCTTCACAAAAGTTATTTAGAAAAACTATTGCCATTATACATTACAATAATTTTTTAAATAATTAATACTTAAATAAAAGTTAAGTCATTTTTATTTGTAATATCAATACATCTAAGTCACGGAAATACAACACATATTGCATTACAAATGCTATATGTGTCACATTTGCGAACGTTAAAAATATTGGCATTGTAAATGACAAACTTATTAATTTCGCTATTTTCAAAGCCAACACATAAATAAAAAAAATTGGCATTTACAACTCAAATAGCTCAATCTTTCCTAATGCGAGACCTATTGCATTGCAAATGCTTGTTACCAACTAGCAGACAATACGCACAGTAATGTATTTTACATAGTAACTGCCTGAGAGCATGTACGCTGACAATATAGAGTATTGTTTAGCGCATCACATTTACTCTAGTAATATGAGCTGTGTATTTTACGTAGTAACTGATTTGTGCACATACCAATATAGCAGGACTAGACTGTCTGAATATTGCAAGATTTATATTTACCTATTTCAGCCAGTCGCATGGAAAGAGCGCAATGAATTCGCGCATTTGTAACCAAGCATGGGAATGTTAATATATGACAATGAAGGTCATGTGTCCATCACACTATGTCATTGGCTTCTGATGCTGCATTTAAATATCAAAGCGGGCAAGACTATCTATATATTGCATGAGGATGCCAAGCTGTCATTATTCTTGCTCTCGTTTTTACATTTATGAAACCAGATTATGTGATAATAGACACGTACAAGTTGCTTTGGTAATTCAATGCACTATAGACTGTGTTGATAACTTTAAGATGTCCGCCACGGCAATGCAGATAGTCCTCTGTTGATGTTTAACAACGTTATTTTAAACAACTCTTTATTAAGACACTGAGTGTTACACTTTCTTTCACGTGAGCAAGGCTTCAGAGCCGAAACATGTTGTGAGAGGAATAAACCCCTTATTTTCATCCTACCTAGTGTAGATTTCTGGTTGTCGAGAGCGTACGTTATTTGGACTTTGCTGTTGATATATATATATATATATATATTCCCAGCAATTCGATCCGTTCATGCACGAGAGTGCTCTGCAGTGTGTGCTCGACCCAAGGGCTGGATCAAAGCCCCAATTTGCAATTTTGGAGTACAAGAAGGGCGGCACAACCGGGTACTTTTTTAGAAGTTCTTTATTTCACCAACACTCCACCGACGCGTTTCAGCCTCACGGCTTTTCTCACGGTCAGGGAGTCCTTTTTTGCTTTCCTCTTAAATACTGCCCCACTTGAGCCTTGAGAACTTGAGTCGGTGGAGTGTTGGTGAAATAAAGAACTTCTAAAAAAGTACCCGGTTGTGCCGCCCTTCTTGTACTCAAAAAAAAATATATGTATATATATATATATATATATATATATATATATATATATATATATATATATATATATATATATGAAACAATCCCTGCTGCCTCTCGCCCGGAGCCCAGTGCTGGAAACCGCTGCGCAGGAAGAAGAGAGGAGACCTCAAATATATATATATATATATATATATATATATATAAAAAGATCAGTCCAGGTTCCGAGTTTGTATCGGAGCCAGAGGTCAGGACCTCAAACACCTCGCAACCAGCAATCCAATAAAGCCTCGAAGAAAAATACATCCAACAATGGAGAACCGGGAAGACGTTTAATGTAGGATGACGCGTTTCACTCTGCGAGAGAGCTTGTTCACGCAGCGCGCCAGATACAGGGAGGTGCTTAAATAATAAACATAAACAAAGGGCAAAATGAAAACAACCAATGTTACACGCCTTCTCAGAATAATAAACACAATAGATGGACTACAAAGTAACGAAGTGTAGAAACAATGTAACAAAAAACATATGAGACAAATGCTGAGTATACACGGTCACAAAAATTTACATGCTATTCAACAAGAAAATAGTAGTGAGTGATGGGATAATATGCACACGAGGCTTTTTAAAAAAATAGAAGGATTATTTACAAACAACAGTGACGGCAAGTGACGGACATTATCCTCCTAAAGCAATGCTGTTCAAATGAACATGAAAAAGAAACTAATGACTTAGTGCCAAAATAACATTGCCAAACCTAGCTTTTATATAGCAGCTAAGTAAATGCCCTGTGCACAATATTTCAAACATTCTACATGAGAAAAGAAAGTAATCATGTGAATTGAACCTCAGCAAAGTAATGTACAATATTGAATCTCTCAAAGAAACAAACCATTATCAACCAAAAAGACTAATCAGAGAAAGCAAGAAAAAAGTGATAATAAAGTAGAGAAAAAAGGGAAAAGAAAAAATATGTAAAGCCACAGCTGAGAAAAATATATACTAGACAGAACAAACAATAATCAAACGCCAAAAGACTTTGCAAATTGGTGTCATATCTAACAAAATAAGCACAATTCAATATCATAGAGAAGAACACCAAAACAAAGTATATGCATGTAAAGGCTGACCAGCCGGCCAACCACTCAGTGATAATCTACGTCACATCAGAAAAAATTAATTAATAAAGAGAAATAAAGTCATCACCAATCACAACACAGTTCACAAGAAATTGCTCAAATCTTCGGTCAGGTTCAAACCATTAGGTGCCTTGGTATCTAAGGCAAGAATCAAATGAGATTCTTTCTGCCGAAGAAGTTTCATTCTGTCACCTCCCCGTCCGGGTTGAGGTACCGAGCATAGAACTGTTTATTCGAGATCCCTCAATTTTTTATCATGTACAGCACGAAAATGTCTAGCGACGGGATAGTTGTTGTCGCTGTTGACAATTGCACGGATGTGCTGCAAAATCCGTTGGTGCACCGGAAGTTTAGTACTTCCGATGTACTCCAGGTTGCAGGTGCATTTGAGTTTATATACGACATATTCAGATCTGCATGTAAGGTATTCTCGAATGGGAACAGGTGTGGAGGAGAATGCGGTGACATAATGCGTACTATTTTTGGCAAAAGTACAGGATCGACATGATGTACACCTGAAGAACCCAGTTCTGGTTATCAGGCTCTTTTTAGGTGGATCTTCGGGCATGGGTCTATCAAGAGCGTATATATATAAAAACAAGGACATTAACACCTCGATAACTACTATCAGGAACATTGCACAAAAATCACCTGCTAAATTGTTGCTTACACATTGAGCACTTGCAATTTTGTTTTTGAATGGTTAAAACTGTGATAAACAAACTACATTAACCAGAATGCACTAGTATGTAAAGTATGAAACCAATATGCACTAAAGATAAAAGAAGGCTCAATGTCAAAGCTCAACATCCTGTGATCAAGCCTTTGGATCAGGTTAAACGCGTTGGGCTTTGGCTAAAAACTTGGTAAATAAAGCCGCTGGTAACTCTTGAAAAGACACACGAGTGAGTGCGTTTTCATTTCCAATTGAAAAATTGGACTTTGCTGAATAATTATCGACTGACCCTGTAGACAGAAAACCGACCGCGCTAGATTGTGAGCACCGGCTTCAATGTGGGTCAAACTTGGTTTGGATATATATATATATATATATATATATATATATATATATATATATATATATATATATATATATATATATATATATATATATATATATATATATATGACAGCTCCACTCGCACCAGCCTGTAGCACTCAAAAAAAAAAAAACTTTGAGTTTACGCAAACACGCATAGACTTGTTTAAGTTCACCCGCAAATTAAAGCTGTATAAATATTTTAAGCTGAAACCTCCCTTACCCAAACCAGCGGCTGCTGGTGATACGGAAGAAAGCACATTGCTATGTAAAGATCTTGCGGGCATTCGATCTCTGTTAGAACTGAGAAGGGAGGTAGAGGATGAGGATATTGTCAACCTAAGAGACACACAAATGGTGACACATATGGAAGTACAGCAAAGAGGGGGTGCTACGAACTTTAAACCTATTTCCACTTTCATGCCAATAATGGGAACGGATGCGATAGACACTTTTTCTGAAGCTGTGATTCAGGATTTAAGATCTCTCAGATGTAAACACAAATCGGATTATGGCAGGTCTAACTTCACCTATAAACAACAAATAGCATTAAAAAAGCTATGTGATGATTCGTCCCTGGTATGCAAACCCTCGGATAAAGGAGGAAATATTGTGTTGTTAACTAAATTGCAGTATGAACAAGAGGCACTGCGACAACTTAACAATCCAAACACATATATGAGGGTTAACGAATCTACATATAACAAGAGCATTAAAGACTACCACGATATGATACGGAAGTGGTACAATAACAATATGCTAAATGGTGATGAACATTTGTTTTTGAGATGCTTAAATCCAGTGACTCCGACCTTTTACTATCTACCTAAGATACATAAGGATCCGGTGAATCCCCCCGGGAGGCCTATTGTAGCTTCTCAGGGCAGCTTAACTGAGAATTTATCAATATATGTCGACTCTTTTCTTTCTCCCCATGTGGTCAATCTGAAATCCTATCTGAAGGATACTAAACATTTTCTGAACTGTATTGATCGAATGGTTTGGATGGATGGGTATACTATGATGGTCATTGACATTGCCAGCTTGTACACATGTATCGAGCACGATGAAGGACTTCAAGCTATTTCCTGGTTTTTGGAGAGTAGGCCAGTGAAATACTATGAACACAATAAAATGTTGATGGAATTTCTAAGATTCTGCCTCAAGAACAACATTTTCCTCTTTGGCAAGAACCTCTATAAACAGCTAACAGGCGTGGCGATGGGCACTTGCTCAGCCCCTAGCTTCGCGAATTTATTCGTGGGGCACTGGGAGGAGCGGGTGGCTTGGTCCGAAACCAACAACAAATGGAATGACCTGGTGAAATGTTGGTACCGCTATATAGACGACCTGTTCATCATCATTGAAGGGCCAGTTGAACTAGCTGAGGAATATCTAGAGGTACTCAATAACAATGATAACAATTTGAGATTTACAGGAGAAATCAGCCAAAAGGAAGTCAATTACCTGGATTTGACTGTTTTCGTTGAAGGTGGTAATCTGCATACCAAGCTCTTTCGCAAGGCCACCGCTGGCAATTCTACACTATATGCGACCAGCGGGCATCCTAGGAGCTTGGTGAATAGTATACCGTATGGTGAACTATTAAGGATAAGGAGGAACAATACTAAGGACAATGAGTTCAGAAAAGCAGCCAGCAACTGCATACAAAGGTTCAAAGCTATGGGATACAATGCAGTAGTACTCAAACAAGCTTTAAGTAAAATGGAGACTCTAGAGAGGAGCATGTTGCTGGAAGACAAAACACATGAAAGAAATACTGAGAATGGGCAATTTCGACTTATAACTACCTATTCCAGGAATTCCGGAGACATCAAACGCGTTCTGCGTAGACATTGGAATATCCTGATGACGGATAATGTTATAAAACAAGATCTGCCCTCCTATCCTCTAGTAACATTCAGGAAAGCCAGAGCACTAAAAGACTATTTGGTCCATAGTCACCATGATGAACTGAAGCCCAAACCTAAAATTGAACCTATGAAAGGTTTCTTTCCCTGCGGACGGTGTAAGGCGTGCAAGGGAAGCAAACGTACTACTCAATACAGCATACCAGGTGTTAAAGAACCCAAGAGAATTCTCAAATTCCTCACATGTACCACGCCTTATGTGGTGTACTGTCTGACATGTCCTTGTGGCAGAAGGTATGTAGGCAGTACAACCAATCCGGTGAAACGGAGAATATTAGAACACCAGAGAGCCATCCAGAATGCAGATGTTAGTTACCCTGTTGCAAGACACTTTGATAAAGAGCATGGACGCAACAGAGAATTACTTACCTTCTTCTGCTTGGATTCTGTCCCAGTTAGTGTTAGGGGCGGAGATAGACTCTTGAAGTTAAGGCGATTAGAATCACGGTACATTATAGACTTGCTAAGCAAAATGCCTACTGGACTTAACATGCATGAGGACTTAGCTGTGCATCTTGTATGAATACAGACATTCAGAGTTATGGTGAAAATTGAATTGACTGCATCATTGCTTTATGTTTTCTGTTTGTTTCCAATTTTTCAACTGTGAAGATGAACTGATTTCTTTTAATGATAGTTATATTGTCCATGAGGGTTGTGTCACGTTGCAGATACTATGAATGGTTTATGCCCATCCAGGGCGTGATAAAATGAAGATATATGGGGATCATGTGCTTTGTGTAGATATTGTAGCCATAATGGCTCTTGTGAGTATTATTATCCAAGGATTACACAAAGCTTTTACATCTGTATACTTGAACCCATTCTAAGATGGCGGATGCCGATTGAATTTGAGTTTCATTTTATGTTTGCCCATCCAGGGCGTGATTTAGTACTACACATGAGAATCAGTTGCATTGTGTGGAGATTGGAGCCATATTGGGCTTTTTTGCATTCTATTATTGATTTATGCACTATTGTTAACATAAGCGTTTAGCACAATGCTTTCACATCCACTCTAAGATGGCGGATGCCGATTCTAATTTGAGTCCTATCTTTATGTTTATTACTCGCGCAACGTGAAAGTTTAAATGTATGATGATTGGAACTTCCCATTGTCTCATTACTGACGAAGGCCGAGTGCCGAAAGCGCTTTTTTTGAGATTAAAATTTGTGAATCCTATCTTTGGAGTGCTGCCTCCTGTTTCCCGAGCATTGCGGGGAGGGACTGTTGGAGCGGATAGATATATATATATATATATATATATATATATATATATATATATATATATATATATATATATATATATATATATATATATATATATATATATATATATATATATATATATATATATATATATATATTTGCTGGAGGTGGTGGAGGTGGTGGCAGCACCTCGATATTTCGCTTTGTGAAGGCGAGCAGATTGCGAGGGTTCTCCTCTGCTCTCTTCTAGCTCCCACTGAATTACCGAGTCTTTTAAGATTACTTGCATTCGATTTTTAGAATTGTGTGTAATAATTCCTGTGCCTTTTTAAAACTTTTAACACTGTTACCTGTTGTAGCACTTGACATTTGGTCCCCCTGTGCCCCGTTCCACCGCGGCTGGTGCCGATTGTTGTGGAGGGCTAGACGGGCGCCATCTTGAGTGAGGCTTGGACCCGGCTGGACCCGAGTTAGCGGTCCAGCGGAGGGAGGGGCTGTGACTACAAATAGAATCCGAGTAGGTGGGTCTGGGCGTTTGCTGGAGGTGGTGGCAGCACCTCGATATTTCGCTTTGTGAAGGCGAGCAGATTGCGAGGGTTCTCCTCTGCTCTCTTCTAGCTCCCACTGAATTACCGAGTCTTTTAAGATTACTTGCATTCTATTTTTAGAATTGTGTGTAATAATTCCTGTGCCTTTTTAAAACTTTTAACACTGTTACCTGTTGTAGCGCTTGACATTTGGTCCCCCTGTGCCCCGTTCCACCGCGGCTGGTGCCGATTGTTGTGGAGGGCTAGACGGGCGCCATCTTGAGTCAGGCTCGGACCCGGCTGGACCCGAGTTAGCGGTCCAGCGGAGGGAGGGGCTGTGACTACAAATAGAATCCGAGTAGGTGGGTCTGGGCGTTTGCTGGAGGTGGTGGCAGCACCTCGATATTTCGCTTTGTGAAGGGGAGCAGATTGCGAGGGTTCTCCTCTGCTCTCTTCTAGCTCCCACTGAATTACCGAGTCTTTTAAGATTACTTGCATTCGATTTTTAGAATTGTGTGTAATAATTCCTGTGCCTTTTTAAAACTTTTAACACTGTTACCTGTTGTAGCGCTTGACATTTGGTCCCCCTGTGCCCCGTTCCACCGCGGCTGGTGCCGATTGTTGTGGAGGGCTAGACGGGCGCCATCTTGAGTCAGGCTCGGACCCGGCTGGACCCGAGTTAGCGGTCCAGCGGAGGGAGGGGCTGTGACTACAAATAAACATGCACTTCAAGACGCGCAGCGGGCGCGCCGTCTGCGCGCCGAAGGAGCGCCAAAGGAGGGCCCGTCTGTGCCCGTCCGTGCCTCGGACGGGCCCAGGGCCAACCCCCTTACCAACACTCCTCGGCGCCCTGACAATAAACCCATGCGGTACTCACGTGGATACCTCATGACGCTGAAAGCCAGCTCCTGCTTGTGCAATGCCACATGGGAAGTGGCAAACAGTGCATCCCGGGTCTGCCAGGTGTGTAATTTCCGTTTTCAGCCTACGCTTAACTATTTGCCTCCTCGCCCCGCGGCCTTTTCACTGGTTCACGCCGGTTTGATTAATGCTAGGTCATTGGTCAAACATGCAGCAGACATTTTTGAGCTGCTGAGTGAAAATCAGCTGGATTTACTTTTTATAACGGAAACCTGGCTCAATGATACCTGCGCCCCCTCTGTTGAACTGGCCATTCCACGCGGTTTTAAAATTGTTAGATCTGATCGCCCTCTAGGCAGAGGTGGTGGGATTGCGGTTGTTTTTAGAGAACAGTGGACCTTTTCTTACGACTCCCAACAACAATTGCCTGAAGCCGAGATGCTCCACTTTTCCCTAACTTTCAACGCCCATTCTTCCATAGGCGGTACGCTGGTTTACCGCCCTCCAGGCCACGTTGGTAACTTTGTGCAGGTCTTGGAAGAGTTAATAGTCCCTCGGATTTTACGTCACTCCCGGTATCTTCTTCTAGGGGACTTTAATATTCATGTTGATAGCTCGGACCTACCAGAGGCAGCTCGCCTTGCAGAAGCTCTCTCTATGGCCCAGCTAAGACAATGGGTAGCTGCTCCAACCCATCTAGGAGGTCATATTCTTGATCTGGTATGCTCTAACTTTGATATCACTATGACCCATCCTGAGCCAGTAATCTGCTCGGACCATAAGCTTATCAGATTCTCTTGGCCTCTGCCGACTGCTGCTGTGATCCATCCCCAAACTGCCCATACACAGAAGATTAATCTTAACACCCTCTCTGAGGGTCTTGCTGCTTCTCGCCCTTCGTTACCTTCTGATATCGAGGCCGCAGCCAGCGCATTTAACTCATGGGTGGAATGCGCAACCGCTGCATCAATTAATAGCAGCCGGGTCTGCAGACTCCGTTCTACCCCCTCCAAACCCTGGTTTTCTCATGCCCTCCGCGACCTCAAATCAGGCTGTAAAAAGCTGGAGAGGCTGTGGAGACAAGCCTATCTTCCCGAGGCAAAAAAGGATCTGCGGGCTGCACAAAAAAAGTATTATGCAGCCATCAGATCGGCCAAACGCAGCTATTATGCAGGACGTATTAATAAAGCGAACAACAATAGTAAGGAAATCTTTAAGATTGTAAAAAGTTTTGTATCTCCCTGTGCATCACAACCTCTGCTACCTGCTTCGAAGGAATGGTGTGAAGAACTATCTGAGTTTTTTATTGAAAAATTGTTAAAATTCAGGAAGATCTGCAAAATGTTTGTAATGGCCCCACATCGTCTCTAACTACTTTGCTTCCTTCAATGCCTCCACGCACTGAGCAATTGGCTACATTCACTCCCCAACTAAAATCTGATATTACTTCTACTGTTGCTGCTCTAAAATCAGGATCTCCTTCTGACCCCTGCCCGGCTAGAGTATTTGCGGGTTTAGCGGAAACATTGGGAAATGAGGTTACCCAGCTCATCAACCTTTCGCTTCTTACGGCTACTGTCCCCGCTTGCTGGAAGCAAGCAAAATTGCTCCCATTGCTAAAAAAAAATGGATTAGATCCGGCTACGCCGTCTAATTATCGGCCTATATCTTTGCTCCCAGCTCTTGAAAAAATCTGTGAAAATACTGTCTTTAAGCAGCTGGATACATTTGTTGAATCAACAGAGGCCCTACATCCAGCTCAATCTGGCTTCCAGGCCTCCTATAGTACCGAGACGGCCTTGGTCGAAATCTCGGAAGCTATTCGGGAGTGTCTTGACGAAGGTGGCAGAGCGGCTCTGATTTTATTAGACCTCTCTGCTGCCTTCGATACGGTGCCTCACTCCCTATTACTCGCCAGACTAGCCGATATTGGTGTTATTGGCCCTGCATTTGACTGGCTGACTTCATTCTTAAATAACCGTACTCAACAAATTTGGCTGCCTCCATTTGCCTCCACTCCTAAACAACTTTCTACAGGTGTTCCCCAGGGGTCCATTTTAAGCCCCTTACTTTTTAATATTTACCTTACCCCTTTGATTTACCTTGCTGAACAATTAGGGGCTAAAATTATGGCATACGCCGACGACACACAGCTTTTGTTTACCTGGCCTAAAGATAATTTAGATACGTCGGCTGCCCAACTCTGTTTGTCCTCTGTATTTCAATGGCTTGCACACGCACAACTAAAATGCAATGAAAGTAAATCCGAGATCCTGCTGTACGGTTCTTTTCCTGAGGATTTTAGTGAGCGTCTCTGGCCTGCTGACCTCCCCCCTCCAAAAGCCACATCTGGCCCAGTGAAAAACTTAGGAGTCTGGTTCGGTAAGAACCTTAAGTTCGAGGACCACATAAAGAAACTTACGGGGGTTTGTTTTGCCACCCTAAAAACTTTACGTAGGTTCTTTCCCTTCCAACCAAAAGAAGCTAAAGAGACGGTCATTCGTGCCTTAGTTCTCTCTAGGTTGGACTACTCGAATGGACTGTTCTGCGGATTGCCGGCATACCTGATTCACCGCCTTCAGGTCATTCAGAATGCCGCCGCCAGACTTTTGTTTAATGCACCTAGGCGCTCCAGTGCCCGTCCCCTGCTATGTGCTCTCCACTGGCTCCCGGTTGCCCACAGGATTCTGTTTAAAATTCTAGTGTTGGCCTACCGAGCTATTTATCAAACTGGCCCTGTCTATTTGAGGAAAAGGTTCTGTTTGTATGTCCCTAATCGCCCTCTGCGATCGGCCAACATGTGCCAGATGTCCGTTCCCAAATTTAAATATTGCAGACTTGGCGGCCAATAAATCTCAGTAAGAGCAGCAAAATCCTGGAATGCCCTTCCCCTCCACATAAAAACTGCATCGTCTCTCAGTGCTTTTAAGAAAGGACTAAAAACTCATCTTTTTAATATCAAAGTCTAAATTTTCTTTTTCTGTTTCTAGATATTTGTCCTCACCCATTCTGTTCTGCCTTCATCGCGCCAGGATACTATTTTTTAGTAATAGAGCGCGCTATAAAAGCCTTTAATAATAAATATATATATATATATATATATATATATATATATATATATATATTTATTAGCAGCCCGTCCCGACGTTGTCCGGGTATGAATTGCTGCATTGCTGCCGGCCAGTAGCATATTGGTTTGTAGGATTTCGTTTTGATAGCATTTCTTATCTGTGACAGGCCTGTGAAACGCTCTGATTCACAGTGCACTGCTGATGCACTTAAGAGTGCGCGTTCAGTAGTGTGTAAACTCTAGTTTCCCTACTTTATTTTTCCTTGCAATATTAAATAGCGCGAACTCAACAACATGCATGAGCACAATTTACATTACAGAAGAACACATTCATTTGTGGTAGGCACGGGGAGACAAAGCGATTTGCCTGGCATCACAGGTTGTTGAGCTGATGCCGAGATTCGAACTTAGCTCCCCAGCTCTAAAGTTCGCAATTCTAGATCTTGTGGCGGGAGGTGTGTCTGAAAGTGTATGTCGGTGCCGGCCATCAATGAGAGAGACCTGTGCATTTTTCAAATGGGTGGTGAAAAGTATGTTCCTGAAGATGTGGGCCGCCGTGCCACCAATGTACTTACGGGGGAGGGTAAACACCCATTATTCCGCAACTTTCTTTCCGCATACCATCACTCCGCATACTTTCCTTACGAAAGTACCAGGACTCCACAATGCCATTATAACACATGGCATTACATTTTATATGCTTTTACCACACATACATTTACAACGGAATTCGTTGTAAATGCATGAATGGTAAAAGCATGTTTTTTAAATGTTTGGATAAGGTTTGGGGTACTGAGGTATATGTTTCGGGGTGTTTGGGTATTTTAAGGGTTCAGATATGGTTTTGGGTTATGGGGTACGGGGGCAGTTTTAGGGTTTAGGGATAGGTATTGGTTTTGGGGTACTTTTAGGGTTCAGGTCTAGGTTTGGGCTTTGGGGTATAGGGGTATTTTTAGGGTTCAGGGCTAGGTTTGGGTTTTGGGGTACAGGGGTATTTTAGGGTTCAGGGGTAGGTTTGGGTTTTGGGGTACAGGGTTATTTTTAGGGTTCAGGGCTAGGTTTGGGTTTTGGGGTACAGGGGTATTTTTAGGGTTCAGGGGTAGGTTTGGGTTTTGGAGTACAGGGGTATTTTTAGGGTTCAGGGGTAGGTTTGGGTTTTGAGGTACAGGGGTATTTATAGGGTTCAGGGCTAGGTTTGGGTTTTGGGGTACAGGGATATTTTTAGGGTTTAGGGATAGGTTTGGGTTTTGGGGTACAGGGTATATTTATAGGGTTAAGATGGGTTAGTGTTTAAGGGTGTTGGGGTATTTTAAGGAGTAAGGGTGGGTTATGATTATGGGGTGCAGGGGTATTTAAAGGGAGCAGGGTGGGATTAGCACACGATATGAGACATGGCATGAAGGGCGGAACGTACTACGCGCCCCCAGCGTTTGTCATGCCCCCAGCACACGCCCACAGCACAACGCAGACACGCCCACAAGGGACTACTTTGCTGGCACGGTTCTTTTACCTTTTAACCCCTTCCGTGCGGCCGCGATTTTTCCCGTGTGCGGCCGCCGGCCGAACACGGGCGGGCCATGACGAACCCCAGCCGTCATCAGCACACGAGCACTGTAGTGCATGACGGCTGGGGTTCGTCACCAGCATGGAAGGGGTTAAATGTATATGGTGGGCGTCTGCATAGCCTATGTCCTTCTGCTGCAACTGCCGTTTCCAACGCTGTATTGGGTGTTTTGATTGGCGCTGTGGTTCTTGAGATTACCCGCCTCAAAGGTTTGGGCTCTCTCTTTATTATATTAGTATGGATATATATATATATATATATATATATATATATATATATATATATATATATATATTCGTTTTTAAAGGGTATCACATTTTTCTTAAAAGCCCAGAGCAGGTGTTGCCAAATACAAGGGTTGCCTAATACCAAGGCTGACTGTCTTAATTCCATTGCATGCCTCTTTCTTCCACCACCCTGCACTTCCTGTTTCTGTTTGTTTCATTGAAGCGGGTTTTTTTCCTTCCGTTATCTGTCTGCTACTGTTTTCCTGCCTTTCTCTTCCTCATTCGTTCTCCCTTATCTGCCTTTTCTCTCTTTTCTCTCTCTTTTGCTGTGTAAAAGTCGGATAATGGAATCTAATCCTGGACCTAAAAAATGAATTCCGATGCCCGTAACCGGTAACCACGCCTCAAATTAAGCGCTTTCCTGTTAAAACTGAGGGAGGGGGTTTCACGTTATCTCCAATCCCGGTTCATTTGGATACACAGAAGTATACAATTTAACAGCAGAAATGGATGTCCAGAATCAAAACTGTGCCTGTCCTCTGTATCTCAGACCACTGCTACTTTGTCATCATTGCTGCTACCCCAGAGTGCATCAGGTGGACTTTGATGGAAACTCTCCAGTGCTGCTGCGTGGTTATTGGACACCATCCCCCAGTGGGTGCCCCCCCAGAGTTATGAACCGTCCGTGCATTGGTAAGAGTGGGCCATGTCTGTTGGTGATTCAGTACCTTCACTATACATATAATTTACCTCTCCCGCTCTCTTTATGGATTAAAAGTTGTGGATTTATAGCGTTCACCAAATCACTGTCAACATCAGAGCACTTTACAAATTGCAGAAAGAAATCATATAGAGTATCAGGCAATAATACCCAACCTTCACCTCAGCGATGAGACCCACTGAGACTCAACCTGCACCTCACGATGAGACCCACTGAGACTCAACCTGCACCTCATGATGAGACCCACTGAGACTCAACCTGCACCTCAGATGAGGGCCACTGAGACTCAACCTGCACCTCACGATGAGACCCACTGAGACTCAACTTGCACCTCTCGATGAGACCCACTGAGACTTAACCTGCACCTCAGATGAGGGCCAATAAGACTCAACCTGCACCTCAGCAATGAGGGCCGATGAGACTCAACCTGCACCTCACGATGAGACCCACTGAGACTCAACCTGCACCTCAGAAATGAGACCCACTGAGACTCAACCTGCACCTCAGCAATGAGACCCACTGAGACTCAACCTGCACCTCGGATGAGGGCCACTGAGACTCAACCTGCACCTCACGATGAGACCCACTGAGACTCAACTTGCACCTCACGATGAGACCCACTGAGACTCAACCTGCACCTCAGCGATGAGGACCTATGAGACTCAACCTGCACCTTAGCCATGAAGGACACTGAGACTCAACCTGCACCTCAGTGATGAGGGCCTATAAAACTCAACATGCACCTCACCTATGAGGGCCGATGAGACTCAACCAGCACCATAGCGATGAGGGCCACCGAGATCCAACCTGCACCTCCGTGATGAGGACCGATGAGACTCAACCTGCACCTCAGCGATGAGGGCCTTTGACACTCAACCTGCACCTCAGCGATGAGACCCACTGAGACTCAGCCTGCACCTCAGTGATGAGGGACGTTAAACTTAACCTGCACCTCAGTGATGATGGCATATCAGACTCAACCTGCACCTCAGTGATGAGGGCCTATGAGACTCAACCTGCACCTTAGCCATGAGGGGCACTGAGACTCAACCTGCACCTCACCGATGAGACCCACTGAGACTCAACCTGCACCTCAGTGATGAGGAACGTTAAACTCAACCTGCATCTCAGTGATGAGGGCCTATGAGACTCAACCTGCACCTCAGTGATGAGGGCCTATGAGACTCAACCTGCACCTCAGCAATGAGGAACGTTAAACTCAACCTGCACCTCAGTGATGAGGGCCTATGAGACTCAACCTGCACCTCAGCGATGAGGAACGTTAAAATCAACCTGCACCTCAGTGATAAGGGCCTATGAGACTCAACCTGCACCTTAGCCATGAGGGACACTGAGACTCAACCTGCACCTCAGCGATGAGGGCCGATGAGACTCAACCTGCACCATAGCGATGAGGAACGTTAAACTCAACCTGCACCTCAGTGATAAGGGCCTATGAGACTCAACCTGCACCTTAGCCATGAGGGACACTGAGACTCCACCTGCACCTCACCGATGAGGGCCGATGAGACTCAACCTGCACCTCCATGATGAGGACCGATGAGACTCAACCTTCCCCTTCAGCGATGAGGGCCTATGAGACTCAACCTGCACCTCAGCGATGAGACCCACTGAGACTCAACCTGCACCTCAGCGATGAGACCCACAGAGACTCAACCTGCACCTCAGCGATGAGACCCACAGAGACTCAACCTGCACCTCAGCGATGAGACCCACTGAGACTCAACCTGCACCTCAGCGATGAGACTCACTGAGACTCAAACTGCACCTCAGCAATGAGACCCACTGAGACTCAAACTGCACCTCAGCGATGAGGACCGATGAGACTCAGCATGCACCTCAGCGATGAGGGCCTATGAGACTCAACCTGCACCTAAGCAATGAGACCCACTGAGACTCAACCTGCACCTCAGCGATGAGGGCAGATGAGACTCAACCTGCACCTCAGAGATGAGGACCAATGAGACTCAACCTGCACCTCAGCGATGAGGGCCGATGAGACTCAACCTGCACCGCAGCGATGAGGGCCGATGAGACTCAACCTGCACCTTAGCCATGAGGGACACTGAGACTCAACCTGCACCTCAGCGATGAGGGCCGATGAGTCTCAACCTGCACCTCAGCGATGAGGGCTGATGAGACTCAACCTGCACCTCAGCGATGAAACCCACTGAGACTCAATCTACACCTCAGCGATGAGGACCTATGAGACTCAACCTTCACCTTAGCCATGAGGGACACTGAGACTCAACCTGCACCTCAGCGATGAGGGCCTATGAGACTCAACCTACACCTAAGCAATGAGACCCACTGAGACTCAACCTGCACCTCAGTGATGAGGGCCGAGGAGATTCAACCTGCATCTCAGCGATGAGACCCACTGAGACTCAACCTGCACCTCAGCGATGAGACCCACAGAGACTCAACCTGCACCTCAGCGATGACACCCACTGAGACTCAACCTGCACCTCAGCGATGAGACCCACAGAGACTCAACCTGCACCTCAGCGATGAGGACCAATAAGGCTCAACTGCACCTCAGCGATGAGAACCAATAATACTCAACCTGCACCTCACAGATGAGGACCAATGAGGCTCAACTGCACCTCAGCGATGAGGACCAATGAGACTCAACCTGCACCTCAGCGATGAGGGCCGATGAAACTCAACCTGCGCCTCAGTAATGAGGGCTAATGAGACTCAACCTGCACCTCATTGATGAAGGCTGATAAGACTCAACCTGCACCTCAGCGATGAGGACCGATGAGACTCAACCTGCACCTTTGCCATGAGGGCCGATGAGACCCGATGAGACACAACCTGCACCTAAGCGATAAGGGCCGATGAGACTCAACCTGCACCTCAGCGATGAGGGCCGATGAGAGCCGATGAGACTCAACCTGCACCTCAGCGATGAGGGCAAATGAGACTCAACCTGCACCTCAGAGATGAGACCCACTGAGACTTAACCGGCACCTCAGCGATGAGGGCCTTTGAGACTCAACCTGCATCTCAGCGACGAGGGCCGATGAGAGCCGATGAGACTCAACCTGCACCTCAGCGATGAGGGCAAATGAGACTCAACCTGTACCTCAGCTATGAGACCCATTGAGGCTCAACCTGCACCTCAGCGATGAGGGCCTATGTGACTCAACCTGCACCTCAGCGATGAGGAACGTTAAACTCAACCTGCACCTCAGTGATAAGGGCCTATGAGACTCAACCTGCACCTCACCGATGAGGGCCGATGAGACTCAACCTGCACCTCAGTGATGAGGACCGATGAGACTCAACCTGCACCTCAGCGATGAGACTCACTGAGACTCAACCTGCACCTCAGCGATGAGACCCACAGAGACTCAACCTGCACCTCAGCGATGAGACCCACTGAGACTCAAACTGCACCTCAGCGATGAGGACCAATGAGACTCAACCTGCACCTCAGCGATGAGGGCCTATGAGACTCAACCTGCACCTAAGCAAGGAGACCCACTGAGACTCAACCTGCACCTCAGCGATGAGGGCAGATGAGACTCAACCTGCACCTCAGAGATGAGGACCAATGAGGCTCAACCTGCACCTCAGCGATGAGGGCCGATTAAACTCAACCTGCACCTCAGTAATGAGGGCTGATGAGATTCAACCTGCACCTCAGCGATAAGACCCACTAAGACTCATCCTGCACCTCAGCAATGAGGGCCGATGAGACTCAACCTGCACCTAAGCGATGAGGGCCGATGAGACTCAACCTGAACCTAAGCGATGAGGGCCGATGAGACTCAACCTGCACCTCAGTGATGAGACCCACTGAGACTCAACCTGCACCTCAGTGATGAGGAACGTTAAACTCAACCTGCATCTCAGTGATCAGACCCACTGAGACACAACCTGCACCTCAGTGATGAGGAACGTTAAACTCAACCTGCACCTCAGTGATGACGGCCTATGAGACTCAACCTGCACCTCAGCGATGAGGACCAATGAGACTCAACCTGCACCTCAGTGATGAGGGCCTATGAGACTCAACCTGCACCTTAGCCGTGAGACCCACTGAGACTCAACCTGCACCTCAGCTATGAGACCCACTGAGACTCAACCTGCACCTCAGCGATGAGACCCACTGAGACTCAACCTGCACCTCAGCGATGAGACCCACAGAGACTCAACCTGCACTTCAGCGATGAGACCCACTGAGACTCAACCTACACCTCAGCGATGAGACCCACTGAGACTCAACCTGCACCTCAGCGATGAGGGCTGATGAGACTCAACCTGCACCTCAGCGATAAGACCCACTGAGACTCAACCTGCACCTCAGCGATGAGGCCGATGAGACTCAACCTGCACCTCAGCGATGAGGGCCGATGAGACTCAACCTGCACCTCAGCGATGAGGGCCGATGAGACTCAACCTGCACCTCAGCGATGAGGGCCGATGAGACTCAACCTGCACCTCAGCGATGAGGGCTGATGAGACTCAACCTGCACCTCAGCGATGAGGGCTGATGAGACTCAACCTGCACCTCAGCGATGAGACCCACTGAGACTCAACCTGCACCTCAGCAATGAGACCCACTGAGACTCAAACTGCACCTCGGCGATGAGGACCGATGAGACTCAACCTGCACCTTAGCCATGAGGCACACTGAGACTCAACCTGCACCTCAGCAATGAGACCCACTGAGACTCAACCTGCACCTCAGCGATGAGACCCACTGAGACTCAACCTGCATCTCAGCGATGAGGGCCTATGAGACTCAACCTGCACCTAAGCAATGAGACCCACTGAGACTCAACCTGCACCTCAGTGATGAGGGCCGATGAGACTCAACCTGCATCTCAGCAATGAGACCCACTGAGACTCAACCTGCACCTCAGAGATGAGGACCAATGAGGCTCAACTGCACCTCCGCGATGAGGACCAATGAGACTCAACCTGCACCTCAGCGATGAGGGCCGATGAAACTCAACCTGCGCCTCAGCGAAGAGGAACTTTAAACTCAGCCTGCACCTCCGTGATGAGGACCGATGAGACTCAACCTGCACCTCAGCGATGAGGGACGATGAGCGTCAACCTGCACCATAGCGATGAGGGCCACCGAGACTCAACCTGCACCTCCGTGATGAGGACCGATGAGACTCAACCTGCACCTCAGCGATGAGGCCTATGAGACTCAACCTGCACCTTAGCCGTGAGACCCACTGAGACTCAACCTGCACCTCACCGATGAGACCCACTGAGACTCAACCTGCAACTCAGCTGAGACCCACTGAGACTCAACCTGCACCTCAGCGATGAGACCCACTGAGACTCAACCTGCACCTCAGCGATGAGACCCACAGAGACTCAACCTGCACTTCAGCGATGAGACCCACTGAGACTCAACCTGCACCTCAGCGATGAGACCCACTGAGACTCAACCTGCACCTCAGCGATGAAGCCGATGAGACTCAACCTGCACCTCAGCGATGAGACCCACTAAGACTCAACCTGCACCTCAGCAATGAGGTCTGATGAGACTCAACCTGCACCTCAGCGATGAGACTCAACCTGCACCTCAGCGATGAGGGTCAAAGAGACTCAACCTGCACCTCAGCGATGAGGGCTAATGAGACTCAGCCTGCACCTCAGCGATGAGGGCTGATGAGACTCAACCTGCAGCTCAGCAATGAGGGCTGATGAGACTCAACCTGCACCTCAGCGAGGAGGGCTGATGAGACTAAGCCTGCACCTCAGCGATGAGGGCTGATGAGACTCAACCTGCAGCTCAGCAATGAGGGCTGATGGGACTCAACCTGCACCTCAGCAATGAGGGCTGATGAGACTCAACCTGCACCTCAGCAATGAGGGCTGATGAGACTCAACCTGCACCTCAGCAATGAGGGCTGATGAGACTCGACCTGCACCTCAGCAATGAGGGCTGATGAGACTCGACCTGCACCTCAGGGATGACAGCCGATGAGACTCAACCTGCACCTCAGCGATGAGACCCACTGAGACGCAATCTGCACCTCAGTGATGAGGGTCAAAGAGACTCAACCTGCACCTCAGCGATGACGGCCAATGAGACTCAACCTGCACCTCAGCGATGCGACCCACTGAGACTCAACCTGCACCTCAGCGATGAGGGCTGATGAGACTCAACCTGCACCTCAGCGATGAGACCCATTGAGACTCAACCTGCACCTCAGCGATGAGGGTCAAAGAGACTCAACCTGCACCTCAGCGATGAGACCCACTGAGACTCAACCTGCACCTCAGCGATGAGACCCACAGAGACTCAACCTGCACTTCAGCGATGAGACCCACTGAGACTCAACCTGCACCTCAGCGATGAGACCCACTGAGACTCAACCTGCACCTCAGCGATGAGGCCGATGAGACTCAACCTGCACCTCAGCGATGAGACCCACTAAGACTCAACCTGCACCTCAGCAATGAGGTCTGATGAGACTCAACCTGCACCTCAGCGATGAGACCCACTGAGACTCAACCTGCACCTCAGTGATGACAGCCGATGAGACTCAACCTGCACCTCAGCGATGAGACTCAACCTGCACCTCAGCGATGAGGGTCAAAGAGACTCAACCTGCACCTCAGCGATGAGGGCTAATGAGACTCAGCCTGCACCTCAGCGATGAGGGCTGATGAGACTCAACCTGCAGCTCAGCAATGAGGGCTGATGAGACTCAACCTGCACCTCAGTAATGAGGGCTGATGAGACTCAACCTGCACCTCAGCGAGGAGGGCTGATGAGACTAAGCCTGCACCTCAGCGATGAGGGCTGATGAGACTCAACCTGCACCTCAGCAATGAGGGCTGATGAGACTCAACCTGCACCTCAGCAATGAGGGCTGATGAGACTCAACCTGCACCTCAGCAATGAGGGCTGATGAGACTCAACCTGCACCTCAGCAATGAGGGCTGATGAGACTCAACCTGCACCTCAGCGATGAGACCCACAGAGACTCAACCTGCACTTCAGCAATGAGACCCACTGAGACTCAACCTACACCTCAGCGATGAGACCCACTGAGACTCAACCTGCACCTCAGCGATGAGGGACGATTAAACTCAACCTGCACCTCAGTAATGAGGGCTGATGAGACTCAACCTGCACCTCAGCAATAAGACCCACTGAGACTCAACCTGCACCTCAGCGATGAGGCCGATGAGACTCAACCTGCACCTCAGCGATGAGGGCCGATGAGACTCAACCTTCACCTCAGCGATGGGGGCTGATGAGACTCAACCTGCACCTCAGCGATGAGGGCTGATGAGACTCAACCTGCACCTCAGCGATGAGGGCTGATGAGACTCAACCTGCACCTCAGCGATGAGACCCACTGAGACTCAACCTGCACCTCAGCAATGAGACCCACTGAGACTCAAACTGCACCTCGGCGATGAGGACCGATGAGACTCAACCTGCACCTTAGCCATGAGGCACACTGAGACTCAACCTGCACCTCAGCAATGAGACCCACTGAGACTCAACCTGCACCTCAGCGATGAGACCCACTGAGACTCAACCTGCATCTCAGCGATGAGGGCCTATGAGACTCAACCTGCACCTAAGCAATGAGACCCACTGAGACTCAACCTGCACCTCAGTGATGAGGGCCGATGAGACTCAACCTGCATCTCAGCAATGAGACCCACTGAGACTCAACCTGCACCTCAGAGATGAGGACCAATGAGGCTCAACTGCACCTCCGCGATGAGGACCAATGAGACTCAACCTGCACCTCAGCGATGAGGGCCGATGAAACTCAACCTGCGCCTCAGCGAAGAGGAACTTTAAACTCAGCCTGCACCTCAGTGATGAGGGCCTATGAGACTCAACCTGCACCTTAGCCATGAGGGACACCGAGACTCAACCTGCACCCCCGTGATGAGGACCGATGAGACTCAACCTGCACCTCAGCGATGAGGGACGATGAGCGTCAACCTGCACCATAGCGATGAGGGCCACCGAGACTCAACCTGCACCTCCGTGATGAGGACCGATGAGACTCAACCTGCACCTCAGCGATGAGGCCTATGAGACTCAACCTGCACCTTAGCCGTGAGACCCACTGAGACTCAACCTGCACCTCACCGATGAGACCCACTGAGACTCAACCTGCAACTCAGCTGAGACCCACTGAGACTCAACCTGCACCTCAGCGATGAGACCCACTGAGACTCAACCTGCACCTCAGCGATGAGACCCACAGAGACTCAACCTGCACTTCAGCGATGAGACCCACTGAGACTCAACCTGCACCTCAGCGATGAGACCCACTGAGACTCAACCTGCACCTCAGCGATGAGGCCGATGAGACTCAACCTGCACCTCAGCGATGAGACCCACTAAGACTCAACCTGCACCTCAGCAATGAGGTCTGATGAGACTCAACCTGCACCTCAGCGATGAGACCCACTGAGACTCAACCTGCACCTCAGTGATGACAGCCGATGAGACTCAACCTGCACCTCAGCGATGAGACTCAACCTGCACCTCAGCGATGAGGGTCAAAGAGACTCAACCTGCACCTCAGCGATGAGGGCTAATGAGACTCAGCCTGCACCTCAGCGATGAGGGCTGATGAGACTCAACCTGCAGCTCAGCAATGAGGGCTGATGAGACTCAACCTGCACCTCAGCGAGGAGGGCTGATGAGACTAAGCCTGCACCTCAGCGATGAGGGCTGATGAGACTCAACCTGCAGCTCAGCAATGAGGGCTGATGGGACTCAACCTGCACCTCAGCAATGAGGGCTGATGAGACTCAACCTGCACCTCAGCAATGAGGGCTGATGAGACTCAACCTGCACCTCAGCAATGAGGGCTGATGAGACTCGACCTGCACCTCAGCAATGAGGGCTGATGAGACTCGACCTGCACCTCAGGGATGACAGCCGATGAGACTCAACCTGCACCTCAGCGATGAGACCCACTGAGACGCAATCAGCACCTCAGTGATGAGGGTCAAAGAGACTCAACCTGCACCTCAGCGATGACGGCCAATGAGACTCAACCTGCACCTCAGGGATGACAGCCGATGAGACTCAACCTGCACCTCAGCGATGCGACCCACTGAGACTCAACCTGCACCTCAGCGATGAGGGCTGATGAGACTCAACCTGCACCTCAGCGATGAGACCCATTGAGACTCAACCTGCACCTCAGCGATGAGGGTCAAAGAGACTCAACCTGCACCTCAGCGATGAGACCCACTGAGACTCAACCTGCACCTCAGCGATGAGACCCACTGAGACTCAACCTGCACCTCAGTGATGACAGCCGATGAGACTCAACCTGCACCTCAGCGATGAGACTCAACCTGCACCTCAGCGATGAGGGTCAAAGAGACTCAACCTGCACCTCAGCGATGAGGGCTAATGAGACTCAGCCTGCACCTCAGCGATGAGGGCTGATGAGACTCAACCTGCAGCTCAGTAATGAGGGCTGATGAGACTCAACCTGCAGCTCAGCAATGAGGGCTGATGAGACTCAACCTGCACCTCAGCGAGGAGGGCTGATGAGACTAAGCCTGCACCTCAGCGATGAGGGCTGATGAGACTCAACCTGCACCTCAGCAATGAGGGCTGATGAGACTCAACCTGCACCTCAGCAATGAGGGCTGATGAGACTCAACCTGCACCTCAGCAATGAGGGCTGATGAGACTCAACCTGCACCTCAGCAATGAGGGCTGATGAGACTCAACCTGCACCTCAGCAATGAGGGCTGATGAGACTCAACCTGCACCTCAGCAATGAGGGCTGATGAGACTCAACCTGCACCTCAGCAATGAGGGCTGATGAGACTCGACCTGCACCTCAGGGATGACAGCCGATGAGACTCAACCTGCACCTCAGCGATGAGACCCACTGAGACGCAATCTGCACCTCAGTGATGAGGGTCAAAGAGACTCAACCTGCACCTCAGCGATGACGGCCAATGAGACTCAACCTGCACCTCAGGGATGACAGCCGATGAGACTCAACCTGCACCTCAGCGATGCGACCCACTGAGACTCAACCTGCACCTCAGCGATGAGGGCTGATGAGACTCAACCTGCACCTCAGCGATGAGACCCATTGAGACTCAACCTGCACCTCAGCGATGAGGGTCAAAGAGACTCAACCTGCACCTCAGCGATGAGGGCTGATGAGACTCAACCTGCACCTCAGCAATGAGGGCTGATGAGACTCAACCTGCACCTCAGCAATGAGGGCTGATGAGACTCAACCTGCACCTCAGCGATGAGACCCACTGAGACTCAACCTGCACCTCAGCCATGAGACCCACTGAGGCTCAACCTGCACCTCAGCAATGAGGGCCGATGAGGCTCAACCTGCACCTCAGCGATGAGGGCCGATGAGGCTCAACCTGCACCTCAGCGATGAGACCCACTGACACTCAACCTGCACCTCAGCGATGAGACCCACTGACACTCAACCTGCATTGTCCGTGATGAGGACCCATGAGACTCAACCTGCACCTCAGCCATGAGGGACAAAGAGACTCAACCTGCACCTCACCGATGAGGGCCGATGAGACTCAACCTGTACCTCAGCAATGAGAGCCGATGAAACTCAACCTGTACCTCAGCAATGAGAGTCGATGAGACTCAACCTGCACCTCAGCGATGAGACCCACTGAGACTCAACCTGCACCTCAGAGATGAGGACCAATGAGGCTCAACTGCACCTCCGCGATGAGGACCAATGAGACTCAACCTGCACCTCAGCGATGAGGGCAAATGAGACACAACCTGCACCTCAGCGATGAGACCCACTGAGACTCCACCTGCACCTCAGCCATGGGGGCCTTTGAGACTCAACCTGCACCTCAGCGATGAGACCCACTGAGACGCAATCTGCACCTCAGCAAGGAGGGCCCATGAGACTCAACCTGCACCTCAGCCATGAGGGACACTGAAACTCAACCTGCACCTCAGCGATGAGACCCACTGAGACTCAACCTGCACCTCAACATGTAGGGCCGATGAGACTCAACCTGCACCTCAGCGATGAGACCCACTGAGACTCAACCTGCACCTCAGCGATGAGACCCACTGAGACTCAACTTGCACCTCGCGATGAGGAACGTTAAACTCAACCTGCACCTCAGTGATGCTCTTCTCTATCTATTCGAGCTGGCGTAATAGAATTGAACACTTTGGCCCTGCTCTCCCTCCCCGTTTTCTGTTAAGAGGTGGTGATTTAGAATTGTTTGGCATTTAAACCATCTAACGTGAGCAGATCCCGTATTTGTAGCATTCATACTATGGCTACTTGTCATGTTTAAGAATATCAATCATATGCAGCTTATTGATAGAATACAAGAGAATTACAGGGTTAACCGAACTCATAGGATCTGAATTAAACGCTTGTACTTCTGTTTTTAGATTACTCGGGTTTAGACAATCGCCGTTTTTTATCACTATTGGGACCTGAATTAATTACTTATATTGAAGCCTGCGTTTACTTAGGAAATTAGCTTTTTGGGAGAAAGATATATCTTCATATGCCTTGGACTGTGATGTTTATCCACAACCAATATTTGGACTATATATATGCAGTGCTGATCAGTTTATAGTGCAATAAGACGGTGACCTGATGAAGGCGATAATGCCGAAACGCGCGTAGTTCTATCTACCGCCCTGTTCCATCTACCGCTTTGTCTCCATCAATCTATGCCTATTCTTTTGTTTGTACTGTTTTCTATTCTTTAGTTGTTGATATGAATTTTTATCTATGATATACTCTATGGAATTAAAATAAGAGATTTATAATCTATATAATACTCTCAGAAAAAGAAAAAACTATCATTAAATAAAATAACATGAATTTTCATTAGATTTGTCTAAAATTTGGTTTATGGGATTTAATCTGAAGTCAACCAGCAGGGGTGGCATATATTAATCCTTTCCGACCTGTTTCTGTTCATGTCAATAGTCTGACTGACTAAGCTATAGACCTTTATCTACCTAGGATATTGAGATTCAGCCTGCACCTCAGCGATGCTGGCCGATGAGACTCAACCTGCACCTCAGCGATGAGGGCTGATGAGACTCAACCTGCACCTCAGCAATGAGGGCTGATGAGACTCAACCTGCACCTCAGCGATGAGACCCACTGAGACTCAACCTGCACCTCAGCCATGAGACCCACTGAGGCTCAACCTGCACCTCAGCAATGAGGGCCGATGAGGCTCAACCTGCACCTCAGCGATGAGGGCCGATGAGGCTCAACCTGCACCTCAGCGATGAGACCCACTGACACTCAACCTGCACCTCAGCGATGAGACCCACTGAGACTCAACCTGCACCTCAGCCATGAGGGACAAAGAGACTCAACCTGCACCTCACCGATGAGGGCCGATGAGACTCAACCTGTACCTCAGCAATGAGAGCCGATGAAACTCAACCTGTACCTCAGCAATGAGAGTCGATGAGACTCAAACTGCATCTCAGCGATGAGGACTTTTGAGACTCAACCTGCACCTCAGCGATGAGGGCAAATGAGACACAACCTGCACCTCAGCGATGAGACCCACTGAGACTCAACCTGCACCTCAGCCATGGGGGCCTTTGAGACTCAACCTGCACCTCAGCGATGAGACCCACTGAGACGCAATCTGCACCTCAGCAAGGAGGGCCCATGAGACTCAACCTGCACCTCAGCCATGAGGGACACTGAAACTCAACCTGCACCTCAGCGATGAGACCCACTGAGACGCAATCTGCATCTCACCGATGAGGGCCGATGAGACTCAACTTGCACCTCAGCGATGAGGGACACTGAGACTCAACCTACACCTCAGTGATGAGACCCACTGAGACTCAACCCGCACCTCAGAGATGAGACCCACTGACACTCAACCTGCACCACAGCGATGAGACCCACTGACACTCAACCTGCACCTCAGCGATGACACCCACTGAGACTCAACCTGCACCTCAGCCATGAGGGACACTGAAACTCAACCTGCACCTCAGCGATGAGACCCACTGAGACTCAACCTGCACCTCAACATGTAGGGCCGATGAGACTCAACCTGCACCTCATTGAAGAGGGCCGATGAGGCTCAACCTGCACCTCAGCGATGAGACCCACTGAGACTCAACCTGCACCTCAGCGATGAGACCCACTGAGACTCAACTTGCACCTCGCGATGAGGAACGTTAAACTCAACCTGCACCTCAGTGATGCTCTTCTCTATCTATTCGAGCTGGCGTAATAGAATTGAACACTTTGGCCCTGCTCTCCCTCCCCGTTTTCTGTTAAGAGGTGGTGATTTAGAATTGTTTGGCATTTAAACCATCTAACGTGAGCAGATCCCGTATTTGTAGCATTCATACTATGGCTACTTGTCATGTTTAAGAATATCAATCATATGCAGCTTATTGATAGAATACAAGAGAATTACAGGGTTAACCGAACTCATAGGATCTGAAATAAACGCTTGTACTTCTGTTTTTAGATTACTCGGGTTTAGACAATCGCCGTTTTTTATCACTATTGGGACCTGAATTAATTACTCATATTGAAGCCTGCGTTTACTTAGGAAATTAGCTTTTTGGGAGAAAGATATATCTTCATATGCCTTGGACTGTGATGTTTATCCACAACCAATATTTGGACTATATATATGCAGTGCTGATCAGTTTATAGTGCAATAAGACGGTGACCTGATGAAGGCGATAATGCCGAAACGCGCGTAGTTCTATCTACCGCCCTGTTCCATCTACCGCTTTGTCTCCATCAATCTATGTCTATTCTTTTGTTTGTACTGTTTTCTATTCTTTAGTTGTTGATATGAATTTTTATCTATGATATACTCTATGGAATTAAAATAAGAGATTTATAATCTATATAATACTCTCAGAAAAAGAAAAAACTATCATTAAATAAAATAACATGAATTTTCATTAGATTTGTCTAAAATTTGGTTTATGGGATTTAATCTGAAGTCAACCAGCAGGGGTGGCATATATTAATCCTTTCCGACCTGTTTCTGTTCATGTCAATAGTCTGACTGACTAAGCTATAGACCTTTATCTACCTAGGATATTGAGATTCAGCCTGCACCTCAGCGATGCTGGCCGATGAGACTCAACCTGCACCTCAGCGATGAGGGTCACTGAGACTCAACCTGCACCTCAGCGATGGGGGCTGATGAGACTCAACCTGCACCTCAGGGATGAGGACTGGTGAGACACAACCTGCACCTCAGTCATGAGGGCCGATAAGACTCAACCTGCACCTCGGCGATGAGGGCCTTTGATACTCAACCTGCACGTCAGCGATGAGGGCCTTTGAGACTCAACCTGCACCACAGCGATGAGGGCCTTTGAGACTCAACCTGCACCACAGCGATGAGGGCCTTTGATACTCAACCTGCACGTCAGCGATGAGGGCCTTTGAGCCTCAACCTGCACCTCAGCGATGAGGGCCTTTGAGACTCAACCTGCACCACAGTGATGAGGGACACTGAGACTCAACCTGCACCTCAGCGATGAGACCCACTGAGACTCAACCTGCACCTCAGCGATGAGGGACACTGAGACTCAACCTGCACCTCAGCGATGAGGACCGTTAAACTCAACCTGCACCTCAGCGATGAGACCACTGAGACTCAACCTGCACCTCAGTGATGAGGATATTGAGACTCAACCTGCACCTCAGCGATGAGGGCGATGAGACTCAACCTGCACCTCAGCAATGAGGGCGATGAGACTCAACCTGCACCTCAGCGATGAGGGGCATTTGAGACTCAACCTGCACCTCAGCAATGAGACCCACAGAGACTCAACCTGCACCGCAGCGATGAGGGCCGATGAGACTCAACCTGCAGCTTGCGATGAGGGCCGATGAGGCTCAACCTGCACCTCAGCGATGAGACCCACTGAGACTCAACCAGACCCACTGAGACTCAACCTGCACCTCAGTGATGAGACCCACTGAGACTCAACCTGCATCTCAGTGATGAGACCCACTGAGACTCAACCTGCACCTCCCGATGAGGGCCGCTGAAACTCAACGTGCACCTCACGATGAGGGCCACTGAGACTCAACGTGCACCTCAGCCATGAGGGCCACTGAGACTCAACCTGCACCTCAGCCATGAGGGCCGATGAGACTCAACCTGCACCTCAGCCATAAGGGCCACTGAGACTCAACCTGCACCTCAGCCATAAGGGCCACTGAGACTCAACCTGCACCTCAGCCATAAGGGCCACTGAGATTCAACCTGCACCTCAGCGATGAGGGCCGATGAGACTCAACCTGCACCTCAGCGATGAGGGCCGATGAAACTCAACCTGCACCTCAGCGATGAGGGCTGATGAGACTCAACCTGCATCTCAGCAATGAGGGCCGATGAGACTCAACCTGCACCTCAGCGATGAGGGCCGATGAGACTCAACCTGCACCTCAGCCACGAGGGCCACTGAGACTCAACCTGCACCTCAGCAATGAGGGCCGATGAGACGCAACCTGCACCTCAGCGATGAGGGCTAATGAGACTCAACCTGCACCTCAGCGATGAGGGCCGATGAGACTCAACCTGCACCTCAGCGATGAGGGCCGATGAGACTCAACCTGCACCTCAGCCACGAGGGCCACTGAGACTCAACCTGCACCTCAGCAATGAGGGCCGATGAGACGCAACCTGCACCTCAGCCATGAGGGCCACTGAGACTCGTCCTGCACTTCACCTATGGGCCCAAGTCTGTCCAGAACACCAGGGGTGTACCACAGGCCCCTGCAGCATAGGGGCCAACCCTTTAGGGGCCCTCATTCAGCTCAGGGCCAATGAATATCTGTGAGATAGGGAAGGCTCAGAGGCCCCTCTCCGCATTTTACAGGGGGTCGCATCCTTTTACCTCAGGTGTGTGTGGCTACTTGTGCCCTGAGCCCTTCGGACTGCTCATTGGCCAGGGGGCAGCAAGTATCTGCGCCCGGTCACTTACACTGGACGCATGGAATGCTGGGTAAAGCAGCTGCCCGCGGTTTACTAACCTCGGCTCAGGTGTGTGCACTCCTTCATTTTTTCTTTCCACAAGAGACCTCACCCCTCTGTCACTGCACTTTGAACGGTTCAGGAACGTCTAGTTCTTGACCCAAACCCCCTCCGGTGTCACCAAGAAAAGGGAAGGGAGCAAAGGTCGCCTCCGGCCTCTCGGATCTGTCCTACATTGAGCTGTACAGTTTACTCACCGTCACATCACGTGACAACTCCGATTTGCTTTAACTCAAAGCACCACAACAATACATTCACATCAGCCGGACACGAGAGGGCACAGCCTTGCAATCAAGCATCGGCCAACGTGACTTTTGCACACTTGGAGCACACTCCCACAAGTACTCCTTCACATGGCGTGTTCACACATTGTCCACTCATGGCATACTCACACGTCATGGCCACACACAGGTCCACGTCCAGATATGCACGGGCTCATCAGGATGTTCACAGATGTGCCCACGTCCGTGGCATATTCACACAAGATATTCAGATATGTGCATACTTACACGGCCACACATGGGCCCACTTGCGTAGCATGTTCATATATCATACTCAGTTATGGTCAAGCTCACGTGATGTCCACAGATCAGTCATTACCAGGACATGCTGAGGTAGGTGGGAAAGTCACATGACTTGCTGTCGTGTTCTGAACCATGTCAAGTGTTGACACCAGTCCAACAAAATAACATGTTGAAATGTGCACCCGATTACACAAACGTGTACATTCATGCCTTTATACGTGACTACTACAATGACGTGATCACGAATACGATGTGCCATGGTGTGCACATAAGAACATGGCAAGCCCACTAGCGGACATTTCGATGACATGACCACACGTGTGGACATACGCATCCCTTGGCCATAGATATGCACACAAACACTGCTTGCTCACCTTTGCACATGCCTACACATGCAAAAGGGATCCATGCACACTGACACACTCACATCATGTATCCGCGCAGTCACGTGACCTCACCTGACCTGAAGACAGACAAGTAAGAGAGAATCACATTGTGCCCCACGGAGAAGCACACACGGGACTCCGGACACCTGCAAACATGCCAGCAGCACACACATGACTCCGGTCACATGCAAACATGCCAGCGGCACACACAGGACTCCGGACACCTGCAAACATGCCAGCGGCACACACCGGACTCTGGACACCTGCAAACATGCCAGCGGCACACACAGGACTCCGAACACCTGCAAACATGCCAGCAGCACACACAGGACTCCGGTCACATGCAAACATGCCAGCGGCACACACAGGACTCCGGACACCTGCAAACATGCCAGCGGCACACACAGGACTCTGGACACCTGCAAACATGCCAGCGGCACACACAGGACTCTGGACACCTGAAAACATGCCAGCGGCACACACAGGACTCCGGTCACATGCAAGCATGCCAGCGGCACACAGAGGACTCCGGATACCTGCAAACATGCCAGCAGCACACACAGGCGCAAACATGCCAGCAGCACACACAGGACTCCGGACACCTGCAAACATGCTAGCGGCACACACAGAACTCTGGACACCTGCAAACATGCCAGCGGCAACGACAGGACTCTGGACACCTGCAAACATGCCAGCAGCACACCGAAGAACACATGGTGTCCTGCCTCTAAAAATCAGCCCCATGGAGAGAGTAAATAATGAGACAATAACATAATATTGCTGAGTAATAATATAACAATCCTGAGTGAGCTTATTTGTAATATATAATATAGTGGACGCTCACGCTTAATCATAACACAATTGTGTGGTGCAGTTTAGGGCAGTGACCTTAACCGGTCCGGCAGCCCTGCAGACAGACAGCTGCAAAGGGTGCTCTGAAAGATGTATTTTCAGTGAAACAAAAACAGAGAGAATAACGCACACGAGGCTGGCGTTTTCCGAGTGATTAAATAAAGATAAAGACAATTCATTCTAGAGCGAAGAAGATGAAGAGGTTGAACACAATAACAAGAGTGAATCACAATGACATCAGCACATGTCCTCGCGCCGGGCTCCCTCCAGCCTGCTGCGCGCGCCAGGAGCGGTGCTTTTAAAGGTCATTATTAATAAACGAGCCCCTACTTGGTGCCTGCTGCTGGGGCTGGAGCCAGGTCCTCCCGGCCTCCCTTTGTCCGGGGATGGATGCTCTGGGGCAGAGGGCAGGGTGCAGGGGGGGCTGGGTCACGTGCAGTGGTGCTGGGGCTGGAGCCAGGTTCTCCGGGCCTCCAGGGGGCTGGGTCACGTGCAGTGGTGCTGCTGCGTCTCACTTGGGCAGAGTCACCTCTCGGCTCCTTCTCTCCAGGTGCTGCTTCCACACTGCGGTACTGCCCCGCATCCCAGCTCTCCTCCCACGTCCTCCCAGCCTGCCCGTGGCTATGACAAGGCAGGGCGGCCAGACCGCACAGGCCCCGCCCCCTAACTACAGCATCCCTCCTCCTCTTCACTGCCAGCCCAGGAATATGACAATGCAACACGGCTAGACCGCACAGGCCCCGCCCCCCGAGTGCAGCATCCCTCCCTCCTGCCCACTGCCAGCCAAGGGCCATGACAAGAGAGCAGGACGACCAGACCCACAGGCCCCGCCCCCCGAGTGCAGCATCCCTCCCTCCTGCCCACTGTCAGCCCAGGACCATGACAAGAGAGCAGGACGACCAGACCGCACAGGCCCCGCCCCCTAACTACAGCATCCCTCCTCCTCTTCACTGCCAGCCCAGGAATATGACAATGCAACACGGCTAGACCGCACAGGCCCCGCCCCCCCGAGTGCAGCATCCCTCCCTCCTGCCCACTGCCAGCCAAGGGCCATGACAAGAGAGCAGGACGACCAGACCGCACAGGCCCCGCCCCCCGAGTGCAGCATCCCTCCCTCCTGCCCACTGCCAGCCCAGGGCCATGACAAGAGAGCAGGACGGACAGACCGCACAGGCCCCGCCCCCTAACCACAGCATCCCTCCCACCTGCTCACTGCCAGGCCCCACCCCCTGGCTGCTGCATCCCCCCTCCTCTTCACAGCCTACCCAGGGAGATGACAAGCCAGGGCGTCCAGACAGCATAGGCCCCGCCCCCTGGCTGCTGCATCCCTCCCACCTGTTCACTGGCGCTGCCTCAGGAGCACATACCCTGCCATAAAGGCCCCGCCCCTTCTCTTCCCTACGTCCCTCCCATGCTCCTGGACATGCATGCAGGGGAGCGAGGCCCAGCCTTCTTGTCAAATCACAGAGTCCACGTGGCTGCCTGACACGTTTCACCATGACCGCAGATGAAAGCTCTACGCCCCAGGCCGCCTCTGCGCCAGTCTGTGTCCGCCCTGCACCCCCGGGGCTCTGCCAGCTAGGCACTGTCTGAACTCCCGGAGCCCTGAGAGCCGAGGCCTCAGGGTGCCCAGCTTCACACGTCATAAAACATGCCTAGTTATCTGTTAAGGCCACAGAGGCCAGGGTTATGCTTCTCAGCCTGTACTGCAAAAACTGGCAGAAACACAATAATTTCGAAAACTACATTTCCCTGCACTGCCAAACATCACATGTCCCAGTCACGTCGCATGGAGTCCCTTAAGTATCTGAGACACCATTTTGCTTCCCCTCTCTCTGCTCATTTAGAACTTTTAACCAACATGAAACTTTGAACATCCAAGAATTCTTCAACTGAGCCTGGTCCTTCGGACTGAGCGGTCCTTGAATCCACACGCCACGCGACAACTGTGGCGAAAGTGTCCTCGAACCCGGAAGAAGTGATGTTAAACAGCTCAACATCCCCTAGTCACCATTCGACTGAAGACGACTCTCACGACCATTGGAGTCAGCTCCCCTTCTAGCATTTTCTCTGATCCACAAAACATCACAGTTGAGTCTGTTGACTCCCTAAAAATAAAGAAAACACAAAGCCATGACCTCAGCAACAAACTCAAGTAAATACCAAATATGCGTCATCGGTGGGTTAACATAGTAGAGCAAGGACCATTGAGTATAAGGGAATACCAAGAGATGTGAGTACTTAGAGAACACGCAATTCAACATAAGTATAAACTAAACGAGGAACCTAAAGAGTATACTTTGATTAAAACTACTTATGCTATTCTTACTACGTTCACTGCAACCATGCTAAGGGAGAAGGGGAAAAACGGGAACACACTAATAATATATGACAGTTCGTTTCTTCCCTAAAGGTGGGGAGAGAAGTGGAACAATTCTAATAAACCATTTCATATAATTTGCATTTCAAAGAGATAGGGCAATATCCCAGGTAAGAGTGCTTTATTAAGGAAAAGAGAGAAAGTGAGAGAAAGACGCGAACCCACTAGCAATATTTACCTAATCAAGAATGAAGACTAACCCTGGCCACGGGTCAGCTTGGAAGGACGGGGGCAAGGACCCTCAGAAAAGGAATGCCAGAATGCGAGCAGGTACAGCTCACGGATAGTCAGGACAGGATACCCCTCAGGACTTGGGTCGGGACTGGGCTTCACCAAGGTACGACCAACACCCACGGACTCGAAAGCAACGCCTGCGTTACCCCTCTCTGCAAGTAATCCGCCAGTAACCCCGATTGGGTTTTTCGAATTTCCCAGCAAAGTGCTTCGCTCTACATCACAGTAAATGCAATATAATAAGCATTAATTCCTGTTGTAAACATAACCTTTTTAGCTGAGTAGTAGTGATAGCGCGCGCAGGTCACCCGGGTCACTAGTTTACCAATTTTCACCCCGCGTACTGGGCCCTGACGCGAGTGACCAAACTATGGTTTGCAGTGAACCGGGTGATTTCTTGCACGTCACTATGAGTAATCCGGGGGGTGATTCTTTCACCACTTACTATACATGTACCTGACTTACCACAGGCACATTACTCCCAACAGATCAGGAGCTAGCAGTGGACAGTGACAGGTTGCCTAGGAAAAAATATACTTTGTAAACCACAATACATTTTTCCACACAGTAATCTGTAAAATAACCACAGACACCTGATGGGGTTAAAGGTTTTATCTAATAATTTTCAAAGTGAATATGTCAAGATAAGCAAGATACAAAATAACACGTCAAGCATTAGGATCACAACCAAAATATAACTGTGAACTAGAGCAAGGACCATTGAGTATAAGGGAATACCAAGAGATGTGAGTACTTAGAGAACACGCAATTCAACATAAGTATAAACTAAACGAGGAACCTAAAGAGTATACTTTGACTAAAACTACTTATGCTATTCTTACTACGTTCACTGCAACCATGCTAAGGGAAAAGGGGAAAAACGGGAACACACTAATAATATATGACAGTTCGTTTCTTCCCTAAAGGTGGGGAGAGAAGTGGAACAATTCTAATAAACCATTTCATATAATTTGCATTTCAAAGAGATAGGGCAATATCCCAGGTAAGAGTGCTTTATTAAGGAAAAGAGAGAAAGTGAGAGAAAGACGCGAACCCACTAGCAATATTTACCTAATCAAGAATGAAGACTAACCCTGACCACGGGTCAGCTTGGAAGGACGGGGGCAAGGACCCTCAGAAAAGGAATGCCAGAATGCGAGCAGGTACAGCTCACGGATAGTCAGGACAGGATACCCCTCAGGACTTGGGTCGGGACTGGGCTTCACCAAGGTACGACCAACACCCACGGACTCGGAAGCAACGCCTGCGTTACCCCTCTCTGCAAGTAATCCGCCAGTAACCCCTATTGGGTTTTTCGAATTTCCCAGCAAAGTGCTTCGCCAGCACTTAAGACTATTTCCACCCCTAGGAGTTTGTGGAAAGTATAGACAGAGTGCTCCGCAGCACTCAAGATTGGGCACCTATAAAGTTCGTAGGGTCAGTGACAGGTCTGCTACTCGGACAAGTCGGACAATTTCCCTAAGCTATACTAGGGTAATTATACAGTTTGGGGACCCTTAGACCACCCACCAATGTTGCAAGTGACAGTTTCTCACATTTTGATTGGTCAAGAGAGGTGGCTCGGACATTGTCACCTCCTAGAATTCAACGTTCCCATCATGAATTTAAAATTTGCTTATCCGCCCCTTGGGTTCACGTTCCCATCCATAGGAATACAATAGAAAATACGAGTGTACAAGGCATTGCAACAAAGTCTCTAGGTTTCAAGGTGAGTTTCATCATCTTGTGCTGGGTTCTCAGGCGCATTGGGCTTCAGGAGCCAGCTGGCTTGTTTCAGCTTCTGCGCAGTAGAGCTTCTCCCTGGTCACATGACGGTGCCCAGCAGAGCCTCAAGTATGGCTCCACTCCCGATTTTCCCAGCCCCAGAGACGCGATACATGAAAAGTAAGCGAGAACAAATTAGAATCACATATAAATGATCACACTGTATACCATGCTAAATTTTTAACACACCCCTTACTTTATAACTTCTATAGCATTAAAGTTTAGTGCGAAAAGACAGATAGGCGAAAGCAGCAGTAGCAGGCAGAGTGCGTGGTGAGAGACAAGCGGCCATGTTTGCAACAGTGCGCATGAGCACAGATTCCCTCCAGAATGCGAGGGCGTCACATCACATGAGTATGACCGACGCATGCGCAGACTGAATTTCAGCGAAGCAGCCATTTCTTCTAGTGCAAGCTTTGTTAGTATGAAAAGACACACAGGCAAGCCTCGTGGGGACACCCGCGTGTTGGGGAAAATGCTAAATAAATGACGAACAGTTGGATTAATATGATTATACATTTAGACGAGGTTCATGAATGAGAGCAAGTCGCATTACGTGCGAATCCTTGCTCCATCAATCCCCTCTTTGATGATATTTACTATCATCACTACAAAGGAAACAGATGCCAACTTTCATTCTTCCATATCATTCATTTCTATCTCAACGAACTTATTGTTGATTTTTCTTTCGGCTTCTTTATGAGAGTGGTGATTCTTCACCTTTTTGTAGATTTCATTCCTCAATTCTTCTAATTCTAATTCGTCAATGTTTCTCTTCACCCCTCTTTTGTTTACAGTTTTTCTTTTGCACTTTTGACATTTACAGCAGATGAAAATTATCAACACAATCACACCTATTCCCACTATTGGCATCAGTATTTTCCACAAAATGTTTCTACCTAAGTTAGAAAACCAACTACCTATAGAGGAGAGACCTCCAGTCAGTCTCGTCCAGGCACTGTCAACCTCTAATGGTTTGAGCTCTTTTTCCAAATTAGTTATGTTCTTCACATATTGCTTTAATTCGATACTTTTGTCAGGAATGTAGGTGCAACAATGTTGCGCCTTCAGCATTCTACAGACTCCGCCCTCTTTTGCCAATAGGGTGTCAAGAGCAAGGCGATTTTGCAAAACCATTGATCTGATTGCAACCATTTCAGTATTGACCAGCAGGAATCCAGCAGCAGTGTCAGTAGATAACCGATCCACTACTGTAGACAATTTGCAGATTCTATGAGTGTTCAGAACTACCCCCATTCCAGGTATCAGTGCACTAAAGATATCACCTATAATTTCACCTACACTTTCACGTTTACTACGCACTAAGCCATTAGTTTCTTCATCATTGCTTCCAGCAGCATTATTCACATGGTATATTTTCGGGAAAACAATGCCAAAGTAGCAGCTTCCATACCAGTGATCCGGCAATTTGAAATAAGCCTTGTTCCCACATATATAATATATTCCGGGAAACACAGGTTCTGACCCGTTTTTAAAACCCCAACCTCCAATTACCTTATAATTATGTTCACACTCGCTGGAACCAATGAATACATTGTTATAATATTCTGTCCTTTCCCTATGGAGACAAAGTTTTCCTTTCCGTTCAAAATCCAGCAACAAAGCAGGATTAGCTTCGCCTTGAGAGGTGTTATCCATGTGCTCAGCCCACCTAGGGCCTCTATCCTTTTCATCATTTGCCTTTTTCTGAAATTTTTCCCTCCTTCTATCTGCCATTTTTATGAACATCTTTTCCTGCTCATGAAGAGAACAGGTCAGATTAGTTTGTCTTGCTTCCTCTAAATCTATGTTACCTATAGTCAGAAAGTATTCTCCCATATAACGTGTTACGTCACTTTTAATATGTACAAGGTTCAGGTGTCCTCTAATAGGAAGTTCAGAGAACACTACGTCAGCATTTGAATAGTAGTACTGTAAAGTGCTTCTATAAAATAAGCTAGCTAATATACTGCAAGAAATTCCGTAGGTTAGGGGCAAGTGGTGATATGTCACACCTTCAGCTACAGATGTGGGTAGCTTCATGCAGACATAGCAGTCTTCTATTTCCATAGCTTCTACATAATGTACTAACAAGTTAGCGAAAACATTTAAATGCGTCCGGTTTCTCATCTTGTGAAAGTGCAGTTCACCCTCATCTGATGCTTCTAAATTCTGTCGTGTGTGTCTTTGCTTAACTGGAGTGTCATGTCGTTCTAAGCTTTGTGGTGTTTCTGCAGTCCGTGCAACGTCTGTGTCTAATATTTCAGGTTCAGTAGGGGACAGGTTAGGATTTCTACTTATCATAAAAGGTAAAAAGACCGTTAATCCTATCCACATTACTATTAGCATTGCTATACTACACAAGCATATCTTACAGCAAGTTTTACAACACCCAAATCTGGATCTCCCAGCTACGCTTGAATCAGACATTTTAGCTTACAGGTGGCTTTTGCAACCCCTCTTCTTTTCTTTATGCAAGGCTTCGCTTTGTTTTGTCTCAAGGAGGGTCTTCGTCCGAACTCCGATCAGTGACGGACTCCTCGTCACTTTTCCCACTGTGATTGGGCTCATCAATTTCTTCCAGCACCAGGTATGTCCATTCGGGGCTCCGATACAGTTTGTTCTGTTTCTTCAATCTGTCGCTTTTTCTCAGAAACTTGCCTCGGGCTGGTTTTCTTTCACTCTCAGCCCTTTCACGGTCTTTCAGTTTCTCCTCGACTGTTTTTATTCGGAGTCTTAGCCTTTTGACGTACCTGGGTGTACTTTTGTTTCTGTGACTTCCAGTGGTCGAGGACACTTGGCCTTCCTCGTGCACTCTCTTATTTTTCTCCTTGTGTTTCACAGAGTCTATTTCCCTCCCTGTCTGACTAGTCCCAGGTCTCATCTCTATTTCTTCTGCCTGGTCCTCAAACTGGTCCTGTTCAGGTTCGCTTTGTAGGTTTTCTTCCCTGTTAGGTGAACTGGAGTCTGATTCCTGAACACGTTCATCTATTTCTATCTGCTCTGGTTCATGCACTTCGTTCTCTTCACTGTCTTCCGCATGAGCTTCAGCTCTGACCACTATCTGTCCCTTTTCAGACTCCGGAGTCTCAGGTGGAGTGTCGACGTCTTGATCTGTCCCTACGTGGACTATTTCCTGATCAGGTGTGATGCGTGTCTTGTTGACCTGACCTTCTTCTTCTAGTTCTGTCTCACCTGGACTATCCCACTCACTGTCTAGGTAGGAATATTTCCTGGTTCGTATTGGATCATGAACCTGGTCGTCGGCAGGGTACCACTCAACGTCTCGACTTGTGCTCGGCAGTTCGATGTCAGCAAGATCCGGACTCTCCTCGGGAGTCTCCTCAGCGGTGCTGCCTTCAGCTTCAGTCGCGTTTTCTCCGGTTACCCGCTTTGTGTGGCTGGCATGGATCCACTTCGGCACACCAGCACACTTTACAGCAGTAGTGGTGACAAGAATCACTTGTCTTGGCTTTCCCCACTTTGGTCCAAGGCAACTCTTCCGGGTGTGTTTCTTCAGCACCACCCAATCGCCTGGTCGTAGCTTATGTGCTGGAGTCTTGGGCCAGTCGTCTTCTGTCTCTCCAATCTGGTGGGAGATAGAACGCACTTGGTCACCCAGCTGCTTGCAGTATTCTAGCACCAAATCATCAGTAATGCTTAGTAGTTTGTGTCCAGGCACCCATGCTTGTCGCATCACTCTCCCCATTAGCACTTCATGGGGGCTCAGGCCTGTTTTTCGATTTGGAATACTTCTCAGACTCATCAGCACAAGGGGCAAAGCGTCTGTCCATTTCATTTTGGTGGAATCACACATCTTCGCCAGTCTGGACTTTATCGTGCCATTTATCTGCTCAACCACCCCAGATGCCTCGGGATGGTAGGCACAGTGCAGTCTTTGCTTCATTTTAAAGGCTTTACAGAGCTCTTCTAGGACTTCGTTGGCAAAATGCCCACCTTGGTCCGTTTCAATCGTTTCAGGGATCCCAAACCTAGGTATCAACTCCCTGAGCAATAGCTTGGCTGTAGTTAGGGCATCATTTTTCTTCGCTGGGTAAGCCTCCACCCACCGGGAGAATAGACAAACTATGACCAGGATATATCTATATCCCTTGCATTTGGGCATGGTTATGAAGTCTGCCTGCATTCTAACAAAGGGACCTACTGCCTTGCCGATGGTACTCTGCTCCACTACAGTCCTCTTTCCTGCATTGAATTGCTGACACACTAGGCACCTCTGGCAAAGCCTTTCCGCCTGGTTCCTGAACCTTGAATTATAGAACACCTTGTCAAACACACGACACATGGCATCCCTTCCCATATGTGTCGGTTCATGTATCATTCGGACCATGGGATCTATCAGACTGTCGGGCAGCACGGGCATTCCACTTTTGTCTACCACCACACCGTCATTCCTCATTCGGCAGTCATTTTCACTCCATCTAGCCTTTTCTTCCCTGCCTGTTGACTGTTGTAAGTCTTTCAATTCATCCCACGTTGACACATTATCAAACAACATCAGTTGGCAGCTGTGTCCACCCCACAACCCAATTTGGAGGGACATTTGGTGTCGAGCACAAAATTGGGCAATTTGGTCAGCGTATCTATTCCCGGCTGTCACATCATCATTTCCTGATCTGTGAGCCGCACACTTGACCACAGCCAATTCTTTGGGCAATTGAATAGCTTCCAATAATTCTTGTACCACCTTTCCGTTTCTGATAGGGGTACCTGAGGAAGTCATGAATTCTCTTTGTAACCACAGTTGGCCGAAGTCATGAACAACCCCATAACAGTACTGACTGTCGGTGTAAACAGTTATTCTTTTGTTCTTTCCCCTCCTACAGGCTCTTGTCAGAGCGATGAGCTCAGCTACTTGGGCTGATTTTACTTCGCATAGGTAAGAGGCTTCTATGGTGTTTGTCAACGTGACAACAGCATAGGCAGCACACAGACCTCCACTCTCATGTCTTAAACATGAGCCATCCACGAACATTGTATGATCCCCATCAAGCAATGCTACTTCTCTGATGTCAGGTCGGGGCTTAGTGCTGAATTCTGTTAGATCAATGCAATTATGTTCCATTTCACCTTCGTCGTCTACATCCAGGGGAACAGGTAACAGTGTGGCTGGGTTTAGGACATTGCACCGAGAAATCGTTACATTCTCAGCACCAATCAAAATTCTCTCATACTTAGTCAGCCGACTAGGTGTGAGATACTGGGTCTCGGTTCTTGTCAGTAGGATTACAACAGAATGTGGAACATATACAGTGACAGGATGTCCCATGACAATATTCTCACTCTGCTCCAGACTGACGCAAGTAGCAGCTACTGCTTTCAGTCATCCGGGCAGTCCAGCAGCCACCGGATCTAGAGTGGCTGAGAAATAGGCTACAGGACGCCTGACCAGCCCATGCTCCTGGGTCAGGACTGAGAGAGCACAATTTTCTCTGGTGTCACAGAATAGTTCGAAACGCTTGGAATAGTCTGGCATACCTAATGCAGGTGCGGTACATAGACAATTTCGCAAGGTTACCCATGCGGACATGCTTTCGCTGTCCCAACTGACTGGGTCTTCCACTCCTTTCTTGGTCATTTTTATCAAAGGTTTAGCTAGATTCGCGAATCCCACAATCCACTGTCTGCAGTACCCCACAACTCCTAGAAACATCCTCACTTCTTTCTGAGTTCGGGGTAGATCCATTGCTTTAATTATCTTGATCCTTTCTGTGGTGACTTTTCGGATCCCTTTCTCTATCTGGTGCCCCAGATATTTTACTGAGTTCTTACAGAACTGTAATTTGTCAGGGGATACTTTATGTCCCCCTTTCCCTAGGTGATTCAGCAAGACAATGGTGTCAGTGACACAGTCATTTTGAGTTTTAGATGCCACTAGAAGGTCATCTATGTACTGTACCAAAACGGACTCTCCGGGCAGTATCAGGGTCTCAAGACATTTCTTTAATATCTGGTTGAAAATCGAAGGACTTTCAGTGTACCCCTGGGGGACACGATTCCAGACATAGATATGGCTGTCAAATTCAAAACTAAAAAGGAACTTGCTTTCTGGATGCAATGGGATTGAAAAGAATGCATGGCACAGGTCAATGACAGTGAACCATTCCGCATTCCAAGGAATCTGATACAAGATCACAGCAGGGTTGGGCACAATGGGACAGCAAGGTACAACAATTTGGTTTACCTTGCGCAGGTCCTGCACTACTCGGTATTTCCCACTAGGCTTTTTAATCCCAATGATAGGTGAATTGCAGGGACTGCTCATTACTTCTTCTATGATTTCTGCTTCGAGCAATCGGGTAATTTCAGTTGCGACTCCGGCCTTTACTTCTGCACTCATTTTGTACTGTCTTGTTTTGGGATATACCGCATTTGTCTTTATTGCTATTTTAACTGGGTCCACATTCGCCATTAAGCCTACATCCTTTCCTGAGAAATCCCACACTTCTGGAACTACTCTTAACTGAAGCTCTTCAGGCAAGTCTTCAATTGACAACGTTTTAATGTCAGCATCAGGTCTTACTAACATTAGTTTGTACAAGCCATCTTCATCGGGGGTCTGAACCTCGACGCCTTTTGGTGAGCAAAAGATGGTGCAGTTCATTTTGCACAACAAATCGCGTCCTAACAGGTTCACAGGACTGGAATCACAGACCACAAATCTGTGCATTTCTTTAAAGTTTCCTATGGAGATTTCCATAGGTTCAGTTACTGGAGTACTTATTATCTGATTTGAGACACCCACTACTTGGATAGCTTCTCCCGAGAGGGGTAGGTTAGGAACATCCACTGTTCTCACAGTGGACCGGGTAGCACCAGTGTCCAACAGAAAGGTGATGTCTTTTCCCTCAACCTTCCCTTCAATGTATGGTCCAGTCTGGTCTACCGGTAAGGAGGCGCCAAGCACGCACTCCTTGTCCTCCCCTCTCAGGCCCCGTCAATCTTGTTCATCACAGAGAAAAGTGTCATTTAACAGGTACTGTGGAATTGCTGCATTGCTTCCATTCTCTCCCTCCCATATTTCCGCCCTTTCATTCTGCTGGCCCTGGTTCTTGTAATTCTGTCTAGGAGCGCGAGGTACTGGAGGTAGCTTTACCTGTTGCTGGTTTCTTTTCGTCCCCTCTTTCTGCACCTGTGGATTTAAACCATTTATAGGGGCATTACCGGCCTGCAGGTGTGGACACTCGTCTCTCCAATGCCCTAACTGGCCACACCCGTGGCAGGGGAACTTCTTCATAGCCTCTTCCCGACTTAATTTTGCCCGGGGCTTCCCTCCTCCCCCAGCAGTGGCATTCTGGACATTATTATTGGAATTCAATTTACTTAACTGTTTTTCTTGCTGTTCAGCCAATTTCACCTGTGCCCACATCACTTTCTCCTTGAGGGCTTTCTTTTTATTTTCGATTTCATCTTCGCAATATTTTGCGTATTTCAGGACATCATCTATGGGCTTTCCCTGCCAACTTATTTTATTATCTCGAATCCATTGAGATATTTCAGGCCTTAATCCTAGCACAAATCTGTAACTGAAATGGGTCATGTCTTTCATGTCCACATTATCGATACCACTGTAAGTTTTGAATACTTGCAGTAACCTTTCATAAAAGGAATGGACTGTTTCATCACGTTCTTGGGTGGTTCTATCTATTCTGGTCCAATCGGTCTCCTTTGCGGGCACCTTTTTCTTGAGGTATTGTATGACTTGCTCATACTTCCTCATTACTTCAGGTGTGGGAGCTCCTGTTTTCTCATCTCTTGGAAATTCTTCACTGGGCCAATCAATTTCAATTTTACAATCGGTCCACAAATCTACAGGGACCACAATGTCGAAAAACCCATCCAGGTCTTTCAGAAGACATTTCTGAACCTTTATGAAGCGTTCAACCTGTCGGTACCAGTCAACAGGCTTTTCCCGTAATTTCGGGAAGTCATTTGTAAATGACACAATATCCTGTCGGGACCAAGGGACATGGACATATTTTCCTCCCGGGACCTCTCTCATGGGGCATAATTTTTCTGTCGGGGTTACTTCCTTTAACACGAATTCTGAAGCCTGAGACTTAGCCCTGCTGTCTTCCTTTTTCTTTGCCCACCGGGTTCTCCATTTCCCCACCTCTCCCCATTTCTGAAATAGTTTCAGTAATTCCTTTATCTGGATCTGTTTTCCTATCACATTCAAACTCTCTAAGTCTTTATCCGAAAAATCTACTCTGTAGGGTTTCTGAAGGATTTTGGAGCGACTGGCATCGATTTCCATTTCTGTGGCTGTGTCCATTATCCTTTCATGGAGCAATCTAGCATTTCGGGTAAGATTTTTACTGATAAACAGTAACTCTTCTTCACTGTATGAGTTTAAGCGCTCTAATCCTACGTTTCCAGCCATCATTTCTTCTATTTCTATCCTTAGTTTATAAATCTCTAAGGGTCTGGATTGGGGAGTGGTCTCTTTCTCCAACTCTTTGGTCCATCTGTCTAATTCTTCTGGTGATACTACTGTGGCACTCCTAACCCCAGATGCACCTTCAATCAAAACTTCTTTTGGCCTATTCTGACTTCTTGCCCCCGACACGCCAGTCCTAGGTTCCCTAATGGGCAAATCCATAAGAACCACTGACTCACATTCACTCTCTTGGTCGTCATCTATGAATACTTCCTTTCTCGGGGGTGGAAGGCTAGGGGTGGGCATCATTGGGGAAATAACAGGAGGACGAGGACTAGCCAGGTTATCCCTATAAAGAGGAATAGCGGGTCCAATGGTTACTGGGATAGTCAGGGAATCTGGATGGGGATGTATCTGGGCTATGGTCCGGACTAAATCATCTCGCTGCCTTGCCAGGGCTTCCTTTTCTTGTTCTCTCAAACCCTTTCCTGTGGGATTGTCATGCAGTACTTGAGGTACCAAGGGAGGGTAAATACTTGGGGCAGTTGGGGTAACCAGTCGAGGGGGGCCTTCTCCAAATGGCTGATAATTCGGGACCGCGGATTTTGGTCTGCAAAACCCATCCCCTTCACTGGTTTTACTGTCTGTACCTGTTCCATCTGTCTCGCTATCCCTCCGACATCTGGGATATTTGGCAAACGGGTTTGGTGAATTCAAAGGCTCTAACTCGGCTACATAGGGAGGGGGGTTTTTCAGCAATAAATCTTCTAGGTGCTCATCTTCAGAGTCTCCTATGGGCATAGTGTGATGGGTCTTTTCTTTACTTTTTCCTTTCCCTTGTTCTAATACCCCCATCATTGGAAACAATCCCTCAGTCATCATGCTTTGTCTCCACTGTTTCATTTTCTGCTCTTTGGTTTCTCTATGGACCCTCGGATACCACTTACTCACTCCCTTGTCCATCCGGGGTCTATCTCTCTCCAAAGCCTCAATTTCCCACTCTTCTAAAGCTTCGTACTGTGTCAATCTAGGTCTGGGATGCAATTCATTCATGCGGGTCCTTAAGTTAAACAGGATCCTACCATTAAAGGTACCATCAATAGGAAATGCTAGAACTCCGTCATCTGCAGTATATTTTGCCCAATTCTCTAGCCATACACAGGTATGATACCCCTTTTCAAACATCATGAAAGAAGCAGGAGTATTCGGCGGAGGAATGATCACACCCTCCCTTGTTCTAATGGGCTTGTCTGTTTTGAAGAAATTCTTTATCTTGTCAGCAAATGACATTTTTCTCTTTATTCCATACATCATGTGCGGTCTACCTCGTATAATCTGTTCCTTATAGAAGCCTGAGTTTTGCGGATTAGGTAAGAACTCAGGATACCACATATGCCTCTCCAGGCTCGCTTCTAACTCGGCCTGATTAATGTTGTTTACTCTGGTACTTCCAATGCTAGCGTGACTCTTATTTTGTAGCAACCAATCAACACTGTTAATACAGAAATCCTTATCCAATGGGTGCGCGGCCTTTCGCGAGACCAAGTCCCACGCTCCGGCACTCACCCCTCCCTTACAAATTCGGCTTCACTACACACCCGCTGTTCTGACCAATACCAGCGCGGCACGGAGTGACGTCAGAGCAGCTTTCCGCCCGACTCCCTCCTTCACAAGGTAACGGAAACTTTTAACTTTTCCTAAAGTGCGGGTGCAAAACTTAGTTACTAACACACAACGTCTGCCACTATGTTTGAGTGTTCTAAATAGGTAGAAAAATTTCCTCTCACTGCAAGTAAACCACTTCTGTCTACTTTTCATTCACTCTGGATAGACTTCTTTGCCTGACCCTTCACACTAGTAATATAGAACCCGTTATTCTTCTGACTCATCCACCTTAGTCGGGGATATGTACTGAGCCAGGATTTCACCAGCGGACTATTTTACTTACCAGACAAACCTCGGAGACCCTACTACTCCTCCCACAGGTGACCCTTTCTAGGTGATATCACAAGGGAAGTTTTATACAAAGGACTCGTGGCTATCAATTATACAGATGCAAAAGATCCTAATTAGTGCTTCCAGGTGTTTCTTAACCCTACACTAATGACTCTAAACAAGTGACTTTTCCAGCTAATCGGATTCTACTCACCGTTAGCTATATACTTCCCCGGGGATTCAGACTACACTGAACGCTTACAAACAGTTCTTTGTTAACATGACATGTAACATTTATAGCAGCAATGCAAAAATCATATACATTTACATATAAATCCTTAAAACATTTCAAAACTTTGAACCAATACAGTAGAATTTAGCAGCACATTTTTATTCTCACGGTTTGTTTATTATCTATCCTGTCTACCTGTCTTAACTATTCCTAACCATTACCTCTGCTACCAGAAAATTACTGATAGCGCGCGCAGGTCACCCGGGTCACTAGTTTACCAATTTTCACCCCGCGTACTGGGCCCTGACGCGAGTGACCAAACTATGGTTTGCAGTGAACCGGGTGATTTCTTGCACGCCACTATGAGTAATCCGGGGGGTGATTCTTTCACCACTTACTATACATGTACCTGACTTACCACAGGCACATTACTCCCAACAGATCAGGAGCTAGCAGTGGACAGTGACAGGTTGCCTAGGAAAAAATATACTTTATAAACCACAATACATTTTTCCACACAGTAATCTGTAAAATAACCACAGACACCTGATGGGGTTAAAGGTTTTATCTAATAATTTTCAAAGTGAATATGTCAAGATAAGCAAGATACAAAATAACACGTCAAGCATTAGGATCACAACCAAAATATAACTGTGAACTAGAGCAAGGACCATTGAGTATAAGGGAATACCAAGAGATGTGAGTACTTAGAGAACACGCAATTCAACATAAGTATGAACTAAACGAGGAACCTAAAGAGTATACTTTGACTAAAACTACTTATGCTATTCTTACTACGTTCACTGCAACCATGCTAAGGGAAAAGGGGAAAAACGGGAACACACTAATAATATATGACAGTTCGTTTCTTCCCTAAAGGTGGGGAGAGAAGTGGAACAATTCTAATAAACCATTTCATATAATTTGCATTTCAAAGAGATAGGGCAATATCCCAGGTAAGAGTGCTTTATTAAGGAAAAGAGAGAAAGTGAGAGAAAGACGCGAACCCACTAGCAATATTTACCTAATCAAGAATGAAGACTAACCCTGGCCACGGGTCAGCTTGGAAGGACGGGGGCAAGGACCCTCAGAAAAGGAATGCCAGAATGCGAGCAGGTACAGCTCACGGATAGTCAGGACAGGATACCCCTCAGGACTTGGGTCGGGACTGGGCTTCACCAAGGTACGACCAACACCCACGGACTTGGAAGCAACGCCTGCGTTACCCCTCTCTGCAAGTAATCCGCCAGTAACCCCGATTGGGTTTTTCGAATTTCCCAGCAAAGTGCTTCGCCAGCACTTAAGACTATTTCCACCCCTAGGAGTTTGTGGAAAGTATAGACAGAGTGCTCCGCAGCACTCAAGATTGGGCACCTATAGAGTTCGTAGGGTCAGTGACAGGTCTGCTACTCGGACAAGTCGGACAATTTCCCTAAGCTATACTAGGGTAATTATACAGTTTGGGGACCCTTAGACCACCCACCAATGTTGCAAGTGACAGTTTCTCACATTTTGATTGGTCAAGAGAGGTGGCTCGGACATTGTCACCTCCTAGAATTCAACGTTCCCATCATGAATTTAAAATTTGCTTATCCGCCCCTTGGGTTCACGTTCCCATCCATAGGAATACAATAGAAAATACGAGTGTACAAGGCATTGCAACAAAGTCTCTAGGTTTCAAGGTGAGTTTCATCATCTTGTGCTGGGTTCTCAGGCGCATTGGGCTTCAGGAGCCAGCTGGCTTGTTTCAGCTTCTGCGCAGTAGAGTTTCTCCCTGGTCACATGACGGTGCCCAGCAGAGCCTCAAGTATGGCTCCACTCCCGATTTTCCCAGCCCCAGAGACGCGATACATGAAAAGTAAGCGAGAACAAATTAGAATCACATATAAATGATCACACTGTATACCATGCTAAATTTTTAACACACCCCTTACTTTATAACTTCTATAGCATTAAAGTTTAGTGCGAAAAGACAGATAGGCGAAAGCAGCAGTAGCAGGCAGAGTGCGTGGTGAGAGACAAGCGGCCATGTTTGCAACAGTGCGCATGAGCACAGATTCCCTCCAGAATGCGAGTGCGTCACATCACATGAGTATGACCGACGCATGCGCAGACTGAATTTCAGCGAAGCAGCCATTTCTTCTAGTGCAAGCTTTGTTAGTATGAAAAGACACACAGGCAAGCCTCGTGGGGACACCCGCGTGTTGGGGAAAATGCTAAATAAATGACGAACAGTTGGATTAATATGATTATACATTTAGACGAGGTTCATGAATGAGAGCAAGTCGCATTACGTGCGAATCCTTGCTCCATCAGTAGTGGGTGGGATAATACTCCTCCGTGTCCATAATAGAATTGAAAATTCTTGATGGGATAGCTAGAAATTGTTTTATTCTGTGTCAGGAGCGGAGGCTCCGATTATGCTTGTTTAAAGCTGCGCCACCACACCAGAAGCAACATTAATAAGAGTCTTATAAGAAAAGGCTCTGAAAGTAGACTCCGCCGACCAATGGGCCGCTCTTATGATCTCCTCCATGTGAGAATCCAGAGCATAGGTTTTAGATGCCATCGCCCCTCCAGCAGAGTGAGCTCCAAATCTGGAGACATCAACATACCCACCTGGCCAAAGGCACAGTAGAAACTGGTTGTAAAGTTTTAGCCACCACTGAGCTGACCTGGAGAGACCACAGCATCATTCAGTTCTCCATCAACAGCTCACTGGAACAGCAGCCAAAACACCACTCCCTCCCTAGACGCAACTGGAGCAAAGTCACCAGACCCCTCTGGTCCTCCGTCCTCATTGAAGCAAGGCCTGTTCCTACTGGTTCCATCGAACGCAACATCCAAAATTTCTCCAACTAGATCTTCTCTTAAACACTGATACCACCACCATCCTCACACCCCTGGGAACACCAGCAGAAGACTGGCCAAGCAAGCCAGGTGGTTCACCCAGAACTACTGTCCCTCAAGCGCCACTGTAAAAACGGGAGAGACACTGGCACTCCAACAAGACCCTGGCCAACCTCAACTCCGTCAGGCCCACCCTCAACAACTACCAACACCAGCTCAGAATAACCAAGAAAGAAGCCCTCACCACCTGCATCAAGTCGACCGCCAACCACACCAAGGAACTTTTCTGCATTGTCTGAGATTTCTTCTGCCCATCCACCACTGAGAATACAATCCCCCCACCCCAAGCCATCTGCGACTCTTTAATAGACTATTTTCATAGCAAGATCTCAGACATCTATGGCTACTTCTTTTTACATTTTTATTTTTACTACTTTGACCCACCACCCTCAACCACCTCCTCATCCTAACCAACACCTCCCACCCCCACCAAATCACCGACTAGAAGCAGCTCTCAACTGAAGGCACCATCTCAATCATGAACTCCAAACACTCTGGATCTCCCTCATACCCCTGCCCCCACAACATCTAGAACCTAGGAAGAGAAGCAATCGGATGCTCCCGCGCAGGACTCCTCAACAACTCCATCACCACAGCCACCATCCCCAACGCTTGGAAATACGTCAAGGTCAAATATCTTCTGAAGAAGCCCACAGCTAACATCAAAAACCTCAAAAACTACTGACCCATCTCGCACCTCCTCTTCGCCGCCAAAGTTTTGGAGAAAGGCGTCAACTGCCAGCCTATAGAATACCTAGAAGAAAACAACCTGCTCGACCCCTCCCAATCAGGCTTTCAGCCTAATCACAGCACAAAGATCACCCTGATCGCAGCAATGGACGACATCAGAATCCTCTTCGACCTAGGCGGATCAGCTGCTCTCATCCTCCTCCACCTCTCAGCAGCCTCCGACATCATCTCCCACCACACCCTCCTCATTATACTCCACCACATAGACATCCAGGGCCAGGCACTCGACTGGATCTCCTCCTTCCTCTCCGGCCGAAATCAGAGGATCCACCTTCCACCCTTCTCCTCCACACCCAAAGACATCATATGCGGTGCACCCCGGGGCTTCTCCCTGAGCCCCACCCTCTTTAACACTTAGATGGCACCTCTGCTGGTGGACATCGCCTGAACCCATGGGCTCAACATCATCTCCTACGTCGACGACACCCAGCTCGTCCTTTCCCTCATAGAAGACGCAGACACCACAAGAATCAGCTTCCAAACCACCATGACCGACATCGCCACCTGGATGAAGACCAACTGCCTAATACTCAACTCGTATAAAACCGGGGGGAATAATCTTCAGCAACAAGCCCTTCCCCTGAGACGACCCCTGGTGGAACCTGCCCTTGGCCCTGCACCCTCCCCTACTAACCACGCTTGCAACCTCGGAATAATCCTGGACACCCAACTCTACATGAAGCAAAAGATCAGCGCCTTCTCCTCTGCCTGCTTTCACATCCTCTGCATGCTCGGGGAGATCTTCCTATGGATCCCCTTTTCAACCAGGAAGATAGTCACCCAGGCCCAAATTTCCAGCTGAATCAACTTCAGCAACGCACTTTATGCTGGAACCACCAAGCAGCTCCTAAATCGATTCCAAACCATTTAGAACTCAGCGTCAAGACTCATCCTTGACCTTCCCAGAAGAGTCAGCATCACCCCGCAACTCAGGGCCATCCACTGCTCCCAATACAGAAACGATGTCTCTTCCAACTCCTCCTGCACGCCTATAAAACACTCCACAAAACCGGACCTTCCTACTTCAACAACCGTCTTACATTCTACCAAATGACCAGCGAGCTCCAATCCTCCACCCTCGCCTTGGCCAGCATCTATCGCAACCAATGCAGAGGTCGCTCCTTCTCCTGCAAAGTCCTGGAACGAGCTTCCCCTCCACCTGTGCACCTCCCCATTTCTGAAAGACTTCAGGAAACAGCCCAAGACTTGGCTTTTTAGCCACCATCTCTCCGACCGAGGTTCACACAACCACCTAGCGCCTGGAAACCCCTGGGGTGACAAGCTGCGCTCTACAAGACCCACTGATTGATTGATTGCTTCAAACACCCTTAGACATCTAACCACACACAGCTTACTATTCTTGGGAAAGGACGTATAAGACACAGATCTAGAATTAGTATTTGTATGTTTCGAAATAGAGAGAGAAACATCTTCTGGAGACAATGCTCTACCTGTGTGGTCTACAGTACGAATATCTGAAACTCTGTACATGAAATCAAATACTGGAGCATAGTGAGTTTGGCCGACAGTTGTTTTTGTGATGAATCTTTATTGTACGGCCATCTCTCCAGAAATCTAAGAACCCCACTCACTTCCCACAGGCCTGTGTGCCTTGGTTGGGGAAGATTCATTAATCTAATAATTCTCATACGTTTACAAACAACTGGATGTTCCTCAGCTGGCATACTGTTGGACAGGCCCCAAAAGGGGGCTCGCTCCCTCCCCGCATGACAGAGCCAGGACACCGACTCTCCAGAAGCCACCCCCAGAAGTAACCCGTAACCCGTCCCACACGGGACGCCTGCCCCCGAACATCTCCGTAACACCGGCCTGGGCCTCCACCAGCACCATCGTCCGGGCCCAGCCGCCATCTTGGACACTGCACCACGAGGCCGCGTGGCCTCAGCTCGACCCTAACCCTGGGCCTGGCCAGGCCCCGACAGCCCGGCACCACCATCCACCCGGGAGGTGAACGGACCACTTGGCAGGTCAATGGGAGAGAGGAGTTTCGATGGCTCTCCCCCTCCAGGTGCCGATCGCCCCCAGCCTCCCCGGGCGCTGGCTCCACCCCCCTGCTGGGTGTCTGGACTCCCTCATCCCGGACCTTCCGACCTCCAAGTGCGAGGGTCCGGACATCAAAGGGCGCCAGCCCTATAACTGGGGCAGCTCCAGAGCAGGAAGGCAGTTGTATCCTGGAGTCGAGAGACACCGTGAAGAACTCATCCTTGACGGACTGATGGCGCTGCCGCAGCTCTGCCTTGTGAACTGCCGTCCTGCCCGCTGGCGCTGCCGCGGCCCTCTGCAACCTTCATCCTCGTCGGGACCTGCTGGCGCTGCCGCGGCCCGTTGTAACCACCACCTTCGTCGGGACCTGCTGGCGCTGCAGCGGACCGTTGCCACCTACGATCTTCTCGGGACCTGCTGGCGCTGCCGCGGCCCGTCCTCCTAGAACACCGAGCTCGAGGATTGAGAGCTACCCATCATCTCATCGTAACTACCAGATTGGTAAATAGACTGTCCCGCTACCCCCTTTTCCCATCCAAGAGACTAGAATCGAGGGGACCCCTGAGTCCTGACCTCCTTGTACCATTCTACCGTACTTCAAGATTGCTCATAAAGAACGTTAAACCTTATCTTTGTGTGGTGTCCATCTGTGGGGGGGAAGTTACTTATCTGTACGATCGCTGGAGACGGCTCTCCCCGGAGACCTCTCCCCTTGTCCTCGGCCGACCCTCCAGGCCCCGTCTAACATTGGTGGCCAGCGGCGCAATCCGAATCAACGCGTACGTACAGAGAGTGACTCACCCCACGACTAAACCACAATGACAACCAAAGAGAGCGGATCCACAGAGAAATTCCAGATGGAGAAATTGGAAGAGTACAGCCATCGTGAGTTAAAACAATTTTGCATCGAACTAGGCATTGCTACCACCGGTCTGAGCACGAAAGACGATTTCAAGCACGCCATCGAATCTTGGGCGGAAACCGGGGCCGTCAGACCCCCGGACCAAAACGTCGCAGCATCAGAGATCAATACCACTTCTCCCAAAGAACGGAGAGCGGGTCTCTCACAGGAAGAGATCCAAGAAAGAGAAAGAAACAGACTACATGAATTAGAGATGGCACGGCTCAAGATGGACGGTGAGCTAAAACTAGCGGAACAAAAACTGAACTTAGAACACCTACGGCTCCGAGAAGAGCGGGAAGAAAAGCAAAGACAAAGAGAACTCGAAGAAAAGAGACTGGCATACGAACACGAGCGCAAGCTAGCTGAAATAGAACTACGAAAACAAAACAAAGAACTAGGGGTGCCTGAGCAACCGCGCACCCCGGGCGCTACGGAACAAAAAGTCCACATCCCCAAGGACGTCGTCCGAGAATACTATCGGAACGACGACATACAACAGTGGTTCAAGGCCTATGAGATCGCCATGACCTCCCACAGGATCGATCGAAGTGACTGGGGAGCCGGTCTATGGGGTAGGTTCGTCAATGAAGGCCGCGATGCCCTGCTACAGCTCCCGGACCATCAGATGACGTCCTATGATCACATGAAGGCCGCCCTCCTCACTCGATATGGACTCACGCCCGAGATGTACCGCCTGAGGTTCCGCGACTGCACCCGGATCCCGGGTACAACTTGGGTGGAATATGTGAACTATTTTAGCCGAGCCTTCGAAGGGTGGATCAAAGGTAGCCGAGTCACCACCTACGAGCAACTCTTCAATCTCATTGTATGGCAGCACCTCTCCAACAACTGCTTCGTCGAGCTCAGGCAGCACCTCCTCGACAGTAAATTGACTGACCCTCGGCAGCTCGCCGCTGAGGCTGACCGATGGGAGAGCACCCGAGTGGCCCGGAGTGGGCCAAACGAGCAGAACCGAAACAACCAAGGCCCTCATTGTCCCCGAGGAGGAGGAGGAAGCCAGGGCCGGGGCAGAGATGCCGCCCCGGCAGCTCCCGTCGGCAACACCCCACCCCCCGCTGGGCGGGGGAACCCTCCGATGCGCCCAGGGTTCCGAGCCAATGTCACGTGCCATCGGTGCCAGCGGGTCGGACACTATGCCAACGACCCGAACTGCCCCAAGAACCAGACTCCCGGGCCCCGCCAGGTCGCGGGCCCCGCCAGGTCGCGGCCGCCGCCCTAGGAGAAGAACAAACGTACGAAGAGCATGAAGAATATGAACAGGAGCAGCCCGAGTGGGAACCTGCCGCCATGGTCCTGGCTTGCCTAGGGGGAAGAGACATGGTCCCGCGGGTCCCCCTACCCGCAAACACCCGAAAATACAGCCAGTGGGTGAACATCAACGGACGCAAGGCCGAAGCCCTGCGTGACACCGGAGCCAGTGTGACGGCCGTCCGCTGTCACCTGGTGACCCCAGAACAAATCCTGCCAAACGTCCTTTGCCCTGTCCGATCAGCTGACAATTCTGAGAACCTATGTCGGATGGCCTGTGTCCCCTTTGAATGGGGAGGAGTATCCGGCATGCTGAAGGTGACTGTCCGCGATGATGCCCCCGTGGACTGCCTCCTGGGAAACGATCTCGAGAGTTCCCCGTGGGCGGCCGTTGAGAGAAGAGAACACCTGGGGATGCTGGGCCTCCCAGACTGGGCGTGCGTGACAACCCGGTCCATGGCCGCCCGTGCCGTCCCCAGACCCGAAGAGCCCGAATGGCCAGCTCCTCCTCCCCGATCACTCCAGAGGAAGACGCCGGCCGCCCTGACCCACCAGAACAAGCCCCGGAAGAGCCCGCTCAGCCTCAGGACCTTCCAGACCTGGCTCAGTGGCGTCAAGAGGGGGGGCCCACCCAAGAACAATTTCGGCAGGAGCAAAAGACCTGTCCCTCCCTCGAGGGACTCCGACAGCAAGCCCTCGCCCAGAGCGCGGGAGACACCGCAGGGGCGCACTGGATCTACTGGGACAACGACTTACTGTACAGCGAGCAAAGAATTGCAGAATTGGGGGCCAGTCGGGTGCTGGTGGTACCCCTCCGTTTCAGAGACTTCCTTTTCAACTTGGCCCACGATGTCCCCCTGGCTGGGCACTTGGGGCAAGATAAAACCTACAACCGCCTGGTGACACACTTTTACTGGCCCAAGATGCGAAATGACGTTTCCAACCACTGCCGGGCCTGCCCCACCTGCCAAGCCAGCGGCAAGAGCAGCCGAAAACTCAAGGCGCCCCTGCAACCATTCCCTGTTGTCACCACCCCGTTCGAATGAGTGGGAATAGACATTGTGGGGCCCCTGGACCCCCGAACAGCACAAGGGCACCGATTCATCCTGGTCCTGGTGGATCACGCCACCCGTTATCCCGAGGCCATCCCCCTTCGAACAGTGACAGCACCAGTGGTAGGCCGAGCCTTGATGGGGATCTTCTCGCGAGTGGGCTTCCCCCGGGAGGTCGTCAGTGACCGGGGCACGAACTTTATTTCGAAGTATATGAAATCCCTCTGGCAGCAGTGCGGGGTCACCTACCGTTTCACAACACCCTATCACCCGCAAGGAAACGGACTGGTCGAGCGGTTCAACCGCACCCTCAAGGGAATGATTATGGGGCTGGAGGAGCCCCTACGCCGCCAGTGGGACGTACTACTACCGTGCCTCCTCTTCGCCTACCGAGAAGTCCCCCAGAAGTCCCTCGGTTTCAGCCCTTTTGAGCTCCTGTACGGGCACCCTGTCCGAGGGCCCCTCAGCCTAGTGAAAGAAGAATGGGAGATGGACCCCCTGAAAACTCCTCCGGATGTCTACAAGTACCTCCTGACCCTCCGCAACCAGACCAGGCAATTCAGGGAGATGGCTAAAGCCAACCTAGAGGCCAGTCAGGAGGACATGAAGAAATGGTACGACCAACATGCCTCCTCCATTGAGTTCGAACCTGGTCAGCAGGTGTGGGTGATGTCCCCCACCGAACCTTGTGCCTTGCAAGACAAATGGACAGGACCCTTCAAGGTGGTCGAACGCAAGGGCCCTGTCACCTATCTCATCGACATGGAGTCCCCCCGAAACCCCCTCCGGATCCTCCACGCCAACAGACTCAAACCACACTTTGTGCGCTCAGAGCTCAGCCTCCTGATGGCTACAGACAGTGGGGCGGAAGAAGACTCCGAGCCACTCCCTGACCTGCTGAGGACCCGTGAGGAAGATGGTTCCGTGGATGGGGTCCGACTCTCCGAGGCCCTGACCCCGGAGCAGCGCCACGGCTGTCGGACCCTCCTGTTGCAATTTGCGGACCTGTTTTCCCTCACCCCCGGGGTCACCCCCTGGTGCCTCCACGACGTGGATACTGGGGACAGTCCCCCTATTCGACACCGAGCCTACCGAGTCCCGGACCGGGTGCGCGCCTGCATCCAAGAAGAGGTCACCAAGATGCTCACACTCGGGGTCATCGAGCCCTCAGACAGCCCCTGGGCCAGCCCAGTCGTACTGGTACCCAAAGCGGCCGCCCCGGGTACCACCCCCGAGCTCCGGTTCTGCGTCGACTATCGGGGTCTGAACGCTGTCACCAGAACTGACGCTCATCCTATCCCCCGAGCAGATGAACTGGTCGACCGCATGGGAGCTGCCCGCTACCTAAGCATCTTCGACCTGACAGCGGGCTATTGGCAGATCGGCCTCACCCCCAGGGCTCAAGAACGATCCGCTTTCTCCACCCCGGATGGGCACTACCAGTTCACCGTGATGCCCTTCGGTATGAAAAACGCTCCAGCCACTTTTCAAAGACTGGTGAACCAGGTATTGGCGGGCCTCGAAGACTTCAGCGCCGCCTACCTGGACGATATCGCAGTATACAGCCGCCACTGGTCAGACCACCTCTGCCACCTCCGAGAGGTCCTGCAGGCCCTTCAGTGAGCTGGCCTCACCATCAAGGCCAGCAAATGCCAAATTGGCCAAGGGTCCGTAACCTACCTTGGACATCAGGTGGGGAGCGGTCTGGTGGCACCTCTCCAGCTCAAGATCGCTGCCATCCAGTCCTGGCAGCCCCCCGTCACCCAAACCGAGGTACGAGCCTTCCTGGGGCTCACCGGATACTATCGGAGGTTCGTGAAGGACTATGGCAGCATTGTGGGGCCCCTCACGGAACTCACATCCAAAAAGCATCCCAAAACGGTCAACTGGACTCCAGACTGTCAAGCGGCCTTCGAGAAACTGAAGGCCGCCATGTGCACCGCCTCGGTGCTCCAGGCCCCCGACTACAGCCGCCAGTTCATAGTCCAGACCGATGCCTCGGACCATGGCATTGGGGCCGTCCTCTCGCAACTTAACTCCGAGGGGGTCGATCAGCCAGTGGCCTTCATCAGCCGACGCCTACTGGCCCGAGAACAACGCTGGAGTACCATCGAGCGGGAGGCCTTCGCAGTGGTGTGGGCCCTCAAGAAACTCCGGCCCTACCTCTTCGGTACCCACTTCCGGGTACAAACAGACCATCGCCCCCTGCAATGGTTAATATAGATGCGGGGGGAGAATCCCAAACTGCTGCGATGGTCCATCTCCCTGCAAGGGATGGACTTCACTGTGGAGCATCGCCCTGGTCAAGATCACGCCAATGCGGATGGCCTGTCCCGCTTTTTCCGCCTCGACGGAGAGAGTCCCCAAGAGGATGGGTAACTCTCCCCGCCTTCAGCTAGGGGGGACGCATGTTGGACAGGCCCCAAAAGGGGGCTCGCTCCATCCCCGCATGACAGAGCCAGGACACCGACTCTCCAGAAGCCACCCCCAGAAGTAACCCGTAACCCGTCCCACACGGGACGCCTGCCCCCGAACATCTCCGTAACACCGGCCTGGGCCTCCACCAGCACCATCGCCCGGGCCCAGCCGTCATCTTGGACACTGCACCACGAGGTCGCGTGGCCTCAGCTCGACCCTAACCCTGGGCCTGGCCAGGCCCCGACAGCCCGGCACCACCATCCACCCGGGAGGTGAACGGACCACTTGGCAGGTCAATGGGAGAGAGGAGTTTCGATGGCTCTCCCCCTCCAGGTGCCGATCGCCCCCAGCCTCCCCGGGCGCTGGCTCCACCCCCCTGCTGGGTGTCTGGACTCCCTCATCCCGGACCTTCCGACCTCCAAGTGCGAGGGTCCGGACATCAAAGGGCGCCAGCCCTATAACTGGAGCAGCTCCAGAGCAGGAAGGCAGTTGTATCCTGGAGTCGAGAGACACCGTGAAGAACTAATCCTTGACGGACTGCTGGCGCTGCCGCAGCCCTGCCTTGTGAACTGCCGTCCTGCCCGCTGGCGCTGCCGCGGCCCTCTGCAACCTTCATCCTCGTCGGGACCTGCTGGCGCTGCCGCGGCCCGTTGTAACCACCACCTTCGTCGGGACCTGCTGGCGCTGCCGCGGACCGTTGCCACCTACGATCTTCTCGGGACCTGCTGGCGCTGCCGCGGCCCGTCCTCCTATAACACCGAGCTCGAGGATTGAGAGCTACCCATCATCTCATCGTAACTACCAGATTGGTAAAGAGACTGTCCCGCTACCCCCTTTTCCCATCCAAGAGACTAGAATCGAGGGGACCCCTGAGTCCTGACCTCCTTGTACCATTCTACCGTACTTCAAGATTGCTCATAAAGAACGTTAAACCTTATCTTTGTGTGGTGTCCATCTGTGGGGGGGAAGTTACTTATCTGTACGATCGCTGGAGACGGCTCTCCCCGGAGACCTCTCCCCTTGTCCTCGGCCGACCCTCCAGGTCCCGTCTAACACATACCTTCCAGTGGGAGATGCCCTTCCAATAACACTGACCGAAAATTGTTTACTGATCCGTAAGCAAGACTGGAAGCCGCCAACTGAGACAAACAATTCAATACCACATATAAGTTGGATCCCAAGGGATCAACACATCTTTTGTCACACCAGTTAACCCATCTCTATGCTCAAGCATATTGGTTATGGGTATTGGCAAACCAGGCTTGTTGGATATAAAAGGTAGCCTGATGCAAAATTCCTGGCACGCTCCAACTTTCCCCGAAAGCCTTCAAGCCAAGAGAGTGAGTTGCTACGTGAGGATTAACGGGTGAGATTATCCTGTTGGGTCCAGAAGAAGGTTCTGAAGTGCTGGCAGTTTCACTAGGCAATAGCACAACAATCCGGAGTCCGTTCCTGCTGCTCCTGTATAACTTCCTATATTGAACCGTCCTCAACCTCATCAATTATGGGAGGGGAAAAAGGTGCTGCCTCTTGCATCCCCTCATCCTCGGGGGCATAGCCTCTCTCATAGCCTTGGAAATGCCCACGGCCGGGCTATCAATGCCTGATCAACCCGGCCCAGCCAAAAAAGGACTTGGTGCAACACCTTTTTAAACAAAAGTTGTGCTTCTCTAGGGAACTTATTTAAGTCCTTGACAGAGGGACCGTCAAGGAGGAGCCCTTCTGCAATCGGATCACGCCAACACCACCTCAAATCATCTGTGCAAGTAAAAGTTTCAACAGCACTCCGAAAAACAAAATAGCTAAGATTTGTGGATTAAGTGGCCAGATGTTCTGTCTTTGATCAATTTGAGCCATTTCTAACCAAAATACCCATCTAAGCCCTTAGGAAATGTTAATGGAATGAACCATGGTCTTCCCTTCCATCGCTCCAATGTCTCCAACTTTGCTTGATCTACAACTGAATATTGAGTTGACCCTGCAATATTGCACATAACAGATTTGTTGTCTTAATAGCTTACACTCAAGCTGCACTGCTCACTTGTCCAAAGCAAGCCTGCATGGCCTAGTGACTGCATTCATGCACGGTTCATCAAGGAAGTCTTCTCTTCAGCTGCTCCGGCAAGGTCCCTACAAGATCCCACTCACCATGACCACTGTGAAGAGCCAAAGACAGCGTGTATGGGTTCCAGCATCACACGGCAAGAGGACCACTGAACCGACAGACTCTGGTCTGGACCTGCCAATCAAGCTACCCCTGAATATTTCTTACCAGCCAAGTAGGTCTATGCCTGTGACACAAACTACTACTGCCTCAACTCATTGCTATACACTTGCTCCACTAGTACCTAGAGGAACTTCTGTTGATGCTGCTTAAGTGTACCAATCTCATAGCAGTGCATCCCATGTGCCCAGGGCTTTTAGTCTGTAACCACACTAGCATGAAGCCTCCCAGCTACCTGACAAGATGTGTTTGGCAGACCCTTTTTCACGGCGAGCCTATTTTGTCCGTTCATTGTTGGCTGTGTCTGGAGAGGGAGGGCAAAGACGTGCTGCCTACATCCAAGATAAGCCCTTCATCTATGCACTTTCCTAGAATTCCTGGAGCAATGCAAACATAATATGAATCTTTCTCCATACTGGATATGTACCAATGGCCCATGGATTTGCTTGTGAACTTGGGAGCGACATTGTGTCTTTATGGGGTAGAGTGAATGTAATATCTCTCTTTCATTATACCTGACCCTGTTGCTTGCCATTCTGAACTTCTTTCTGGGTATTGTTTCCCCCACAGTGGCACAACTAACAAAACTAGCACTTTATTTGCCTTTTTAAATAGTGTTGAGGCACGGCTGCCCTTAGACTGCTCTGGTTCTTGTAATCCTACCTATTTTGTACTAGCCCTCATCCGCTCTGCAATCAAACCCCCTCCCTTGTTAAAGGGGCGATTTAGAGAACTGCCCAGGGTTTGGCTGTCATGGTTTCTATCATTGTAATGGAACGGTGCCTCTATGGGATACGTCACATTGCTAGAACCAGGGAGGAGGTAGAGAACTTAGCTGCTAATGCCTAAGGTTTAATTCACAGTCAATTATAAGCCAAAGGATTTGTGATGTTACAGAATAGAATAGTTCTTGATTTTGTCCTGGCTGCTAAGGTTGAAGGCATTTTTCCTTTTCTTATGATCTCAAACTCTAGCAGGAAGGAACGCCCTAAACACGCCCCTTTCAAATACCGAATCATAAATGTAAAATGTGATTCGGTAACAAGTCACCAAATCGTATTTTGTGTTTTGTACATTTAAAAAGCACTTTTTCAGTTTCAAACAGCCTGAATCTACGAATAGGGCCTTTTGCGACCGGAAAAATGCTTTGTACATCTGGCCCTTAGTATCTTTGCGTCAGGCTAGGCAGAGATGCAACACCTCCAATCTTGTTCCGTCCTAGCTGTGCTGAGTATCACATGGCATTACAGGGCAAGCTGAATCTTGGGCTGTGTTGCTTCATGGCACGTTTTAAGTCATCCGGGACATTTACCTCCTTCTCAGCAGTGCTCAGCAGTATAGATCTTCTCCTTAGTATTGGGCATGGAAACAGCAAAGCATCCGGTCCTTGGTGCTTTATTTTCAGATAGCACAGATGGGGGAACATCCTTTACAACGCAACTATTACTATGCACTACCATTACAACGAAACTTTAACAACGCAGGGTCCATTACAACGCATGCCACTACAGCGCATGCCATTACAACGTAAGTATGGTTAAGAATTACATTTAATTTTAACCCCTACACTATCCAACACATTCCCTACTGTTATGCACCCCCTGGAGTTAGAATAGTAAATTAAACCCCTACACTATCCAACACTTAGAATAAAAAATACTTACCCATACTTACGTTGTAATGGAATGCATTGTAATGGCATGCGTTGTAATGGATCCTGCGTTGTAAAAGTTTCATTGTAATGGTATGCGTGGTAAAAGTATGCGTTGTAACGTCATACATCCGCACAGATGTACTATTTGGAGAAAAAAAGCACTAACTCCAAAGAAATATCAGATTACATTAATTCACTTCACACCCTGCAGGCGCATAAAACATGTGCTCGGCTCTGCGCTGTACCAGAAAAGCCCATCATGATATGGCCCCAGGTGATAAAAAATAATCTGCTGTGCCCAGCATCAGCCAGTGCAAGATTTCATCTAAAGCTTTTTAAAGTCAAATAGGATCTTCCAGAACATGAAGGCATAGAGAAGAAATTCCAGTCTGGACTTTTAACAAGGTAAGGTACTCAACAGCTATTAATAGACTGCACTTTAGGCGAAAGTCAGAGTTGTTTATTAAAATCTAAGAGCAAGGTATTCTCCACTTTCCATTCGGTTCTTAATTCCCATGATTGGAGAGTTAGAAGGACTTCCCAGCATTTCTTTTTAAATGCCGTGCTCATAATTTTCTCAATGACAAGAGGCATTCCCTCCTCTGATTCACAAGTATGCTTGTGGTGAGGAGTATGAGGAAATACTGCGTTAGGTTTTAACTTGATCGGCACTGCCTCTGCACTGTTTATTAATTCAATTTGTTTCCTGTAAAATCCCAAACCTCCTCTTTCACCATGTGTCTTAAGTCAGGAGACATCCTTTTTTATGAGAAATGGGAACTAATTCTGTCTTGACTCTTGTGATTTTAACTTAACATCTATATCTTCATCCTGTGATTGAATTGCCATGCCATGCGGTGTACAATAAATTACACAATTAATTTTTCACAAATATCCACCACCCAGCACATTTTCTGGGCTCCTCTAAAAAAATTATGAATTGATGATCTTTTTCTATCGATCCAAATGTCTAAATTTATTGTCAGTTCAAATAAAAATTCATCAACAAAATACAAAAGTGGATATATTCCCATAAAAAATTCATCCGCATATTTTATCAAGTTAAATATAGTGAGAAATAAAATATTAACAGTATTCAAATCAGCAATATTCTTCTAATAATAAGTCAAATTTCAAGCTTACAGACAAAGAGAATTAAAAAGCTACCTTTCCTGTTAAAAACTCCAGGACCTAATGGAATCTAAATTCTTCTGGCGCATCGACCATGCAGACTTGGTGAATTTAACCACAGCTAAGACCACAACCGCCCATGTGTCACTTTTACATAACCTCAATGAATTAAAAACGATCAGTTCGACCCATAGCACGACGCATTGGAGCAATCCACCTAAAGCTCAGTCTGAAATATGCCTTACTGAAAAATAAGAAGTGCTCCTCCGACTTGTCCATAGAACAACAGCCCGGGCAAAGATTTGACTTGTTGGTCGATGAGACCCATCAAGAGGTGTAGGTAGCCAGTGGGAGAATACCACAACAAAACAGAGGATAAAGGGAACGTGCCCAGGGCGGGTCGATATGAACCAGAACCTACTCAAGTTCATAAAACAGAAATATAAGTGAGGCTTTGGTCCTGCTACTTGTTGGGTCGGAGGACTCACAAGGTGTAATGAAATTTGCCCAGTATGTCCGCTTGACAACGCCTTTAGCATTGGTGTTAATGGCCGTGGGACACTCCATAGGCTGCCCAGCTCTAGGCTGTTAGGGGTCTGTTTAACGTGCACCAGCCAAAGGATTGTATGTGGATCTTTTAAGGCAATGACCTGGCTTAGGGCTTCTCTGTATGGCTTTAAGGCCTCTATTGACCCTACCCGAACCCAGTACAATAATCCTGCCTCTTCCATAATTGGCTGTAGGGGGAGGTCCATTCTGAGCGGCAGGAGTGGAATCCCGGCCCCAGGTAGGCAACAGCCTGTATAAAGTTGTTCACACCCACCTCAAGAAGCGAGCAGTTGGTGTGACCCCACAACTCTGCGCCATACAATGCGGCACTCTTGACTTGGGCGTTGTAAATCTGTATCACAGGGGAGATCGGGTCGGATGGAGTTCCTTTTGCAAACCTGAAGATCGCAAATGCTCAATGATTGATTAATGAACGGGTCTTTAAGATTTAGTGTCCACAGGAGTCCTTATTCGACAATCTGATCCCCAAATAGTCAAATTCGGATACTACCTCGAGAAGAGCACCTCCTATTCCAAAAGTACCGCCCAGTCACTCCTTTTTGGAGTAAACCATGAGTTTTAGTCTTTAGAGCATTTATCTCTAGTCCATATGTGTCACAAAAAAGTAAGAACCTATCCCTAAGTGTCTGGAGGCGCATGCGTGTTTTGGAAAGCAGCAAAGTGTCATCGGCAAAAAACAAAGCCACCCACTTATTGTTGGCCAGGGATGGGGAGTCATTAACACAATTTAACAGGTAGTCTACACTGTTTATGAACTAGAGAAAAAGAGTAGGGGCCAAAACATAGCTTTGGCATACATCTTTTGCTACGTCTATCTTGTCCATCAGTTCCCGTGTGGTCCCCACTGGATCCTAGCGTAGTTACCCTACTGTAATCACAGAATGTTATCCTCTCCGTCCTCAGGATCAGCTTGTGGTACAAGTAGGCCACCTCCAGATCTATCCAAGCCCCGAATGCTGTAATAGCCTTGGGCTAGAGAAGGATCAGGTGAGGGCAAAATAATAAACAGGAAGGAAAGGAAGGGGACTGCAGGGAGGGAGAGCTGCGAAGACAGAAAACAAACAAACAATGGATTGGTGTCAATTCTCAGGAAAGTACTCTCTTTACTCAAGCTACAAATCAGACTATACCGTGCTATACCTGTAATAAGAATGCTGATCGCACTAACTCATGAGATGCCTCTCTTCTACTGAGGGTACGTAAATTCAGCCTGTGATTGCCTTCCCCTGTGAACACAAAACGTAACAGTAAAACACCCCCTAAGACCCCGGTAATAGCAATACCCATGTAGGAAAAGAAGGACCCTACGTACCCTAATCTTTGTGCTTCAGAGTTCTGAAAAATGTAGACAAGGTTCTAAGGAATGCGTAGTAATCATACAGTAACTCCCACAAAGTAAATAAGGGTTACGTCACCCAAAAACAAAGGAGAACAAGGTTACCTGAAGGAAAGTGATTTCAGGTGTAGGAAACTCTTTGTCCCAGCATGGCACTAAATAAAGCAGACCCTCTGCAATAGCCGGTGCAAGAAGGCTTTCCAACAGAGGATCTGGTATAGTAAATAACGCGAAAACAAACAACTGTTTCCTCCGCAATAGCCGTAGCAAAAAGGCTCGCCAACGGAGGAAACGGGATTAAGCAAAAACGTGTCCTCCGCAAGAGCCTGGGCAAGGGGGCTCGCCAACGGAGACACGTGCACTAAACTTGGAAAATACAATGACTGTCCTCCGCAATAGCCGATGACAAGGCTCTCCAACGGAGGACAGAACCGAAACAACAATGCCAGGAATACAAGACCGTCCTCCGCAATAGCCGGTGACAAGGCTCTCCAACGGAGGACAGAACCGAAACAACAATGCCAGGAATACAAGACCGTCCTCCGCAATAGCCGGTGACAAGGCTCTCCAACGGGGGACAGAACCGAAACAACAAAGCCGGAATACACGCAACTGAGGGAATCCAAGATACCGATGATAACAAGAGCTCAGGAGACACCTCACCGCACCGTCGACATGAACGCCAGGAAACACGAACCGGAATATCCGACACCGGCTGCAGGAAGTAGCGTCTATTTATGCTCCGCCTCTCGGCCGCTGAGCCTTCTGGGAAATGTAGTTTTTCCCCATCGGTACCCGTTGGTTTCTTGAGGCGCGACAAATTCTGACACAGAATTATATTCAGTAAGTTATCCAGGAGGTTCATGTCGACTAACACCACCCACAATTTGGCCCTTGGGCTCAAATCAAATGCTGTTTGCAAATCTATGAAAGTGAACCACCTCCAACATCTACAATCTTCCATTTAGTCATAAGGGACCTAAAGACCTGGTCAATTGTTCCAATGGGTGGCCTAAATCCTGCTTGGTAGGGGCAGTTGGCATTCTTATACTCTATCCAAGATGTTAAATGGCCCAAGACTTGTTTGCAGAACATTTTCTTCAGGTTGTCTAATAAGCTAATAGGGCGGTAGTTGCTCAGGGGGTTACGGTACCCTTTTTTCTGAATTTTCCACACCTTTCAATGTATATGGAATGGGTGCGCCTACAGCTAATGTGTTAGAGACAATATTAATATATGGTGCCCAGATTCAAGGGTTTGAGCGAAACATATCAGAGGGAATTTTATCTAGCCCTTGGGCCTTCCCCTGCCTTTGGGAGCAAATTGCCAGCAGCGATGGGGGCAGTTCCCCCCTTGCTACACTGCTGGATATAATAGGGCCAGACCTACTGATTTTTGCTAAGACTTGTTTAAACTTGTGCCCAGTTTCCAATAATGGTAGGGGCGTTCTGTATGTGCCACACATTGTCACAAGAATGACTTGAGATGAATATCGGACCCTATGTGGAACTCTGTTCACCTGTGTCCAGTAGTGACCAGTGCTGCATGGGATAATGTGATTTACGTGCTCCCAATGGGTCATCGGTTGCATCCCCTATGGCACACAAACAAGGTTCCTTCACATAAGGACTCCACAGTTCAATGAATTTTCAAAATAAAGTTTGGTTTTTATTCTTCAATTTTCATTCGTGAATTTTTTTCAATCATTTCATTTTTTCAAGTACTTCATTTCATAATGACCCAACATTCATGTCAGCTCCAATGCATTTCGGGCTTAACATGCCCTTCCTCAGGGAGCATCACTGCAAACATAAGATTTAACCATCGTAAATAACATAAAATGACACGTCATCAAAACAAACATAATATCCCATAAACGGCGAATGGTGAATAACACTACATGGTGCCAAAGTGTCAAGTGTTCGTGAAAAAGTGCATGGGTGGTCGGCGCAATACAAAAATCGGTGGGCACTTACGTCGGGTTAATAACGTGAAAATCTCGGGTACCTAAGAATACGAAAACATGAAAAAATGAATCAAGTGAATGTTCAGCCGCTATCGGAGCATAAGGTAAATATAAGCGTTCCGAGAAGTCTCTTACTGAATAAGTTAATCCATTCGGTTACAAGTCTGTAATTGGGTGCTGCAAGACGCTGGGTTGGCGTTCACGTGAATAGAAAGTGGACGGTGTTCGGTATTAAGGTCTTCCGCATCACGTGGTGTCAACGGCATCACGTGGTACGGAACGAGAAAGAAATCAACAAAAGACTATGGGAACGGCAAATGCAAGCTAATAAGAATGATTACAACCGGATAAAGAAAAATATAAGCTAATAAGAATGATTACAACCGGATAAAGAAAAATATAAAGAAAAATATGTATACAGAATAAAGTGAAGATAAAAAAAGATAAATAAATGTTAACGGAAACGTAACCCGAAAAATGTAGGTTGTGAAAGAAAGCAAATCAGGGATATTATATGTAGATGAACAAACTAAATAAGTAGATGGGCAAAATGTACAGGCAGTTAGTGATGCATTCGACCCACAAAGTCAAACCGCTATTAAGGACAGGGAACAAGGGCCCGTGGGGCTACCACAACTTAATCAATATGTACATCAATACATGATTAAATCATAAATAACAGGCAAGTTCAATCCGGTCATTGAGACCATGTGGTTTGGTAGAGTTCAGTTTCTGTATCCAAAAGTTTTCTTTCTGAAGTAGAAGTTTGTTATTGTCTCTTCCCTCCAGTTTTTCTATGTGTCCCAGTATGACGAATTTGAGTGGAGCGATGTTATGGTGTGCTTCAGTGAAGTGTAACGGCACTGATGATTTGACATTATGAGTTCTGATGTTAGATTTGTGCTCTGTGATTCTGTTTTTTTATCTTTCTTTCGGTCTTGCCCACATACATTTTACCGCAAGAACATTTAAGAGCGTAAATGACATTAGATGTGTCACATGTGGCCATGACTTTCAATTTAATGTTGAAGCCCTTCATGGGATGTGATATGACGGTTCCACTGATAATGTTATTGCAATTACCACAGTTGTGGCATGGTCTGGTACCTTGATGTTTTTTGATTTCCGCTGTTTTTTGGTTCAAGATTTCACTCAAATGTTTTCCCCTAGTATGAGCAAACAGTGGCGGTGATGTGAAGATACCTTTAAAGTCTGGTTCTAAATTGAGAACTGTCCAGTTTTTCCTAATGAAACACTGGACACAAATATCAATGAAACATGTGGGAGCACATGTTTCATTGATATTTGACGTCTAGGACAGAAGACGCCAACCTCTGAGCACCTGATACAGTAATACTATCTATTGTATAACCAATTTTTAAGATTAAACAGGCTGTGCATCTGTGTCATTACCTGCATAATGTGATTTACAACACTTCACTTGCTTCACATCTCCAAAAGGATTGTTGGGGGGTCTACTCTAAAGCTCCCAGGATAAGTATGATCCAGCTGTGACGAAGAGTGCCTTGTAATGTGCAGGCCCCTATCCATCCTGATTCAGGGGTCTTGTCCCTCCTCAGGAGCAGCGCCCAGACCACTCTCCATGCACGTAGGTGGGACTGATACAACCCCCATTGGTGGTCAGGACACATTTCACCCGTAAATGTTTGCCCAAAACTCTCTGTGAAACACTCCCCTGGTGCCTGTCGATAGACATGAGGGTCCTACAGTAGTACACGGGCACAATTCACAAAACCATTTGTGGGTGAGCGCTTTTTACCAGTGTAAAGGTGCTGTGTGGCTCCCGTAACATGGCTACACACCGGTCTGAAGATTTACTCCCTCTGGTTCGCGAGAGTACATCTTCTGTCAAGAGTGTGGGGCAGCCTTCTTAGGCAGAAAGGCCCTGGTTCAAGTGCACAAGTGGATTACCTCTATGCTTACGAAAATGTACTCCGACTGCACGTGCAGGTGCAAAAGGGCTTTCACGTGGGCATACATGGAATTCACAACAGAATCCCACAAGGATTCCTGGGAATGTATTAGTCGCAACTTCCAATGAGTGCTTCTGTGAATTAAAAAAAAACTAGCATTTTAATAGCAAATATAGGGGACATCTAGAGAAGTTCGTTTCTGATTGTTTTTTGTGAAATGACCCTCCATAGAAAGCGTGAATACTGCACAACCCTTGACTGCTCGCCATGATTGCAGAGAATTCTTACTGCTAAATGCACGCGCCTTCCGCACAGCAGATTTTTAAATGGCAGAGCGTTACAAATACCTTTCAGTACAATATGGCCCAGGAACCACCAGCCATGATGTTTTCTCGGCTGACCTATGCCCTGCTTTGCACGTGGCTGCACCGAACCCAGAGGAATTGTTGTGGTGTTAGATGAGTGCAAAGGTCACGCGTCCTGTCCTTGGACCCCGAGGGCTGTTACAGGTTTACTTCTGTACACAGGAGTAAAATGTCACTGTCAGAAGGAGAGCCTCCCAGCCTTTTTACATGTATGTAACCCGGCCCCCAAGGTACACACGAAAAAGACCCATACTTGCTCCTGAAGGATTACTTTTTACATTTTGGGCAAAGCTCCTCTCTTCATGTTGTCAATGCAGGTTCCTTGGATAACTGCACCAGTTGTGGAATTCCAGAAGTACTCACATGCGTACGATGTATGTATGCATGTAAACTGCAAATGTGGATCCAGAACACATATGTGGTTTGCACATTTGGGCCCTATACTCAAAGGTACATTTGGTCATAAACGTGTTTATGACCAAATTTACCTTTTTTAAGCCAATCAAGAACTCACAAAAGGATTCTGGCAGGTGTGAATCCAAATATGGTGGTGTAAATCTCCATCACAACTGCAGAGGTCTCAGCAACTTTAAATCCCACTCGAGGGGTGGGAAAGTGCGCGTTCCACGGCATGCATTGCTTTTGAACTGAGGGCCAGATGTACGACCGTTTTTAATAGTCGCAAACGGAAAGTCGCATCATTTGCGATCACCAAAAAAGGTTGTAGCATGTACAAACCTTATTTTGGGAGTTGGTAGCCTATTGCCGACTCATAGAATGGGGTTTGCCAGTTGTTATGTGGAAGGGGCTTGCCAAGGGCGTCCCTTCTTAATAGCGAGTCGCAGGGGGATGTACATTTGTTTTGCAATCGCATTTTTGAAATTTGCAGTTTACTACCAATTTCAAGTTGGTGGTAAGCCAGTCGCTAATGAGAAGGGGTCCCCAGGGAACCCCTTCCTTTTTAGGTCGAGCCTATTGCAGCGCACATGTGCTGCTCTAAGGGAGACTCCCAACTCCCTAGAGCTTTTCCTGTGTAGTTTTTTTTACACCCACACATTTGATTGGCCATTGCGTAAGGCTTTCACAAAAGAAAGCACCCAAATGACCAAAGGTGTGTGTGTGTCCCGCCTTTTCTTTAAATGTTCCCTCCCATAACCTATGTGTCTCGGGAGCGAGCGCAGACATCAGCGGCGCGCAGTGTGCCAGCTTCATGGCAGGCTGCATTCCAGTATCAGGTTACTTGTACTAATCTCCCTAGCAGGGGTGGGCGCTATGGCTTTCGTGACCGCGCTGGTTTCTTGTTTTTAACATGGCGTGCCTGCATATGTTTACTTAAACTATCAGTTACGGGATCTATAAAGCATTTAAAGTGCTTTCTTCTTATGTTTGGTATGTTGAGTAGGGGCGTGGCTTGGACGCCGATCGGGATGGCGGCGTGAGCTTGCAGCTCCGCGCAGGGTCCCGCTATTTTTCCTGAAAACTACACCCGGGGAGACCCCTGATCGGCGCAACTTGTCTGCGAGGCATTGGGGAACCATCGGAGAGCGGCTGAGAGCTCTTGGGAGACCGCTTGTGCCGCCGTGACCCTAAAAGACGAAGCCTGAGGTGTTGCCCGGAGTGAGAAGAAAATGGCGGCGGAGTGGGACGGTGGTCTCTGAGCCGAAGCCGAGGTGGACTGGCATCGGCCTGCGGGGTGACCCGCCTTCAGCGAGATTGGTGTTACGGGGGCGTGCCCGCACGGACCTTTGGGGTGAAGCTGGGGGTCTGGAGGTCAGTGTTGGACTGGTGTACAATTTGTACACACCCGTTTATACCTCCCCCTCCCCCCCCCCGACCCGGCCCTGGCGACAGTGGAGCGGGCGGCCCTGGCACTCCTGGTTATTTGAGTTGCCGGCACGGCAGAGGTACTCCACCACGATAACTGTTGGTGCGCACGTTCCCCGGGCAGAGTATATCGGGATTTGGAGAAGACCGGGAGTGTCCGTGTGACGACGCCAGAGGCACCTAAGATGGCGGCTGCGGGTGGGGCAGCCATTACGGAGCAGGGCCGGGAGGACTCAATCGCGCTATCTCAGATCGGTGAAGCCCGAGCTTCCCCGCTGATGATGGACCAGGAGCAGAGGTTGAACCAGCGCCTGGATACTATTCTAGAGGCCATAACCTCGACTAAGGAGGCATTGCAACAGGACATTGTGCAGGTCGCCACGGGGCTGGGTCTCCTGAGGGCGGATCATGCTAAGCTGGCGGACAAAGTAAAGGACCATGAGCAGCTGCTTCTAGACCTGAAACCGGCGGTGGTGACCGCGGAACATAAAATTACGGACATCCTCAACCGTTTGGACACGCTGGAGAGACGAGCGGAAGATGCCGAAAGCCGTAATCGACGGAACAACGTACGGGTCGTAGGCCTGCCTGAGAGAATCGAAGGGGATGATGCAGTGGCTTACATGGAGAACTGGTTACGGACGGTGGTGGCACCGGAGGGCCTCTCATCCTTCTTCTCGTTGGAACGGGCACATAGGGTGCCAGCTCGCCCACCGGCGCTCGGCCGCCCTCCTAGACCGATGGTGGTGAAGCTCCTACATTATAAAGATCGGGACCTGTTAATCCAGAAGGCTCGAGCATCGGGCCCATTTGAGGTGGAAAATAGCTGAGTCACGATCTTCCCGGACTATACGCAGGAAGTTCAAAAGAACAGGGCATCCTTCCTGGCAGTGAAAAAGGAGCTGAGGGAGGAGGGCATCCAGTACTCATTGCTCTTCCCGGCTAAGCTGCGAGTAATCCTGGATGGGAACACTCAATTTTTCCAGACTCCTGATGAAGCGTGGTCGTGGCTAGAATTGTATCGTGCCGGCACGGACAGGACTGGCAAAAGTCAGCGAGAGAGGCCTAAACCGCTTCAGGTCCGGAAATCCCAACGGATCCGCTCACGCAACAAGCTTCAAAGAGCGAAACGGGAAGCTCAAATGGCTGCAGACAAAAGAGGGGCGCTGGCAGCGACGGCGAGCATCACACGGACGCAACAGGAGAGTGGCCTGGTTGTATCGGACTCTGGCGAGGACGGAGGCAGGACCGGAGAAGAACTATCGGAGGCGGAGAGCTCGAAGGGCCCGGCGGTCACCCCACAGACGTCTGACAGGATCTTTAATGGCTGACTCGTATATGGGACTTGTGACACTGTACTTCTCGCAGAGACATATTCAGTTGGTACTAGAAGGGCTGGCAGGTAGGGTGTGGCATTAGCACTGCGGGATGGAAGGCGCGGGGCGCGGGCTCCGCCTGCCCAGGGTCGGCGATAATCCACCTCCTCGGGGCCCTTAAGGCCTTCTGTGGTGGCGACCACAGATTAGACTGATGTGTGTTAAGTTTAAGGTTTGGATCAGGGCTGAAACTGGGTTTTTAGGCTCTGTCCTGGGGAGTGGGGTTTGGGGAGTTTTTTCTGCAATTCTTTTGGGGGGGGGGCAGCTGCTACGATGTGGGTAATGATTGGCTGCACCTGAACTGGATCGTTATGGATTGGCATGGGGACGTTACCTAACTTGAAATGCCTAACATGGAATGTCCGAGGACTGCGCACTATGGTCAAACGCCACAAAGTGCATGCTTATTTGGTGAGGCGGGGGGTCCAGGTTGCCATGTTGCAGGAGACTCATTTACCTAAACAGGAATGCACTGCGCTACAGAAGAGATGGCGAGGTCAGGTCTTTGGAACCACTTATTCCGCGTTCGCTAGAGGGGTCCTGATATGGGTTCGAGCGGGAGTACCGTTCCAGATGTTGAATCAGTTGGTAGATCCTGAGGGTAGATATGTGGCGGTGGAGGGGAGGTTATATGGCCGGGATGTGGTTTTGTGCTGTGTATATGCCCCGAATGTTGACCAGGCTCGCTTCTTTGATGGCCAATCGTGCTCACTGGCCTCTTTCTTGGCGGGTCCTGTGCTTCTGGGAGGGGACTTTAACTCAATCACTGATGTGGCATTGGATAGGTCGCACCCTCCACTGGTTGATTCCCCAGTACGTAGACTAGCTGCACACAGGAAGGATTGGCAGGAAAGGTGGGGACTGCTGGATGTGTGGCGGGAGCAACATCAAGATAGTAGGGATTATTCCTTTTTCTCGGCCCTCCATGCTCTACACGTCAGGATCGATTCGGTCCTGTGCAGTGGTTCCCTAGCTACAATGGGCACCCATACGGAGTACCTGACCAGGACCATCTCGGATCATAATCCTTTGTTGGTGCACGTACAATGGCAACGTGCGAGATCCGCGATTCCAACATGGCGGCTTCGGCCCGACACCTTGGAAGATTCGGTGTTTAGTGACGCGGTCCAACAGGGCATAGACCAATACTTTGACGAAAATGAGGGAACAGCTAATAGTAGGTCCACTGAATGGGATGCAATGAAAGTGGTGGTGAGAGGAGTGTGCATGGGTAGGTTTTCGAATGCCCGAACGTCGGTGTTGAATGCGCTTGCTAGAGCGGAAGAGAGGCTGAGGGGTCTGGAACAGTGTAGACCGGACCGACCGGACTTTCAAGCCCGGTTATTGGAAGCCAAGGAGGTAGTGGCGACCGAAACGGAACGGCTGCGGAGCTATGATTATAGACAATACGCCATCAAAGCACATGCTGAAAGGGATAAGGTAGGCACGCTCCTGGCCAGGCTCGCTAATCCTGAAATCAGAGGCTGCCCAATCCTGAGCATAAAAAATGCATCGGGGGAGATGGTTTATTCACAGACAGCGGTGATGGAATGTTTTCGGGCCTATTATGCGAAGTTGTATGAGTGCCAACTGGGGGTGGAGGCCTGGGAGATCAGTGATTACTTGGAACCGATGCAGCTTCCGGTGCTGGATGACGACGATACGAAGGACTTGGGAGGGCCTATCACGCTCGCCGAGATCAGGGCGGCCATTAAACATATGGCGAGGAACAAAACGCCCGGGGTGGATGGCCTGCCGATTGAATTCTATCAGAAGTATGTAGACAGTTTGGCGCCTAGATTACTGGTGGTGTACAGGGAGGCTAACAGGTTGGGGAGTCTACCCAGTTCGATGAGGGAGGCGTTGATAGTGCCATTGCTGAAACCCGGCAGAGAGGCGTCAGATGTAAGGTCATATAGGCCGTTGTCCATGTTGACAGTAGACTACAAGATATTGAGCCGTATTCTAGCCACCAGGTTGGCCCCACATATGACCAGGTTGGTGCACAGGGACCAAGCGGGGTTTATCCCTACGAGGAACACGGTGCTTAATATTCGCCGTCTAATTGGGATATTGGACGGCACGACGGACGCAGACGGTGACCCGGCGATGTTATCTGTGGATATTGAGAAAGCCTTTGATAGCCTGGAGTGGGTCTACTTAGAAGAAGTCCTGGTGAAGTTTGGCCTTGGCGAGGGGTTTCGTAGATGGACGAAGGTGTTGTATTCTTCGGCCACAGCGAGGGTACGCCTGGGCATTCTGGTATCCGTGGATTATCCAGTTTGTAGAGGGACGAGACAGGGGTGTTCGCTATCCCCATTGCTGTTTGCACTGGCGATGGAACCGTTAGCAGCGCGCGCCAGGTCAGGAGTCATGTACGCGGGGATCGAAAGAGGTGAGCAATCGCACTATATATCTTTATATGCAGACGATTTGCTGCTGTATATGGCGGATGCGGAGCAGGCTCTGGAGGGGGCGATGGATATGTTGTCCGAGTTTGGTCGGTTGTCGGGCCTCATGGTTAATTGGACGAAGACTTGCATCTTTCCGCTTAGGGCGGACACACCGTGCCCTCCTCGTGCTATAGGGGTGGTCTGGGAGCCATCTTGCTTCACTTATTTAGGAGTCCGCATCTACCACGAGGTCACGAATCTGTTGGAGGGTAATATTGGGCGATGTATAAGAGCACTGAGAGGCTGTATGTCCTTTTGGGCTTCCCTCCCTTTGTCAGTATTGGGTAGAGTAGCTCTACTGAAGATGGTGGCGCTCCCACGATTACTTTATTATTTCCGCATGCTGCCCATTTGGATCCCTCAGAGGATCTTTAAGGGCCTGCGGACGATGATAATCGACTTCCTCTGGGGGCACGGTCGACGTAGAGTGGCGTTGAACACCTTGCTTCGACCCAAGCTTGAGGGGGGGTTGGCAGTCGCCGACTTTGAGTTGTACTACTTGGCTGCGCAGCTTCAGGTTCTCACGCAGCACGTGGCTAGGGTATTCAGAGGGCCAGAACACAAACGAGGGCACGGTATACAACGTCATGTCCTGGCTTACATTATCATGCAGCAAAAACTGGAGTTACGAGGCCTCACTATGGAGGAGAAGACGCTCAGGTTGTGTTGGCATAGGAGTTTGAAGAGAGCGAAGGCGTCCCGACCTTATGCGCCGGAGATACAGTTGGGAATGTTGACTGCGCTACCGCATGGGGGCGATTGGTCTCCGCTACTGGAATGGGAGGAGCTGGGATTGCAAGTGGTGGGTGATCTGTATATTGATGGAACGTTGGTCCCCTTCCAGACGCTGCAGGAACAGTTTGGGCTGCCGGAGGGAAGCTTCCTCTTGCATGCGGCTGTGGTAGCGGCAATGCAGAAGCACTGGAAAGGGGGGCTCCTTGAACCGGAAACGACTATGGCTTGCCAGTATGTCGTGATGGCCGCAGGTACATTTAAATCGGTGACCTGCCTCCATAATAGGATGTTGCATGAGGGGTTGGATCCGCTCCTAGGTCTGAAATCGAAATGGGAACTTAGCATAGGTAGGCCCATTCCGGACACGGTGTGGGGTCATATCCTGAAGCGCACGTGGAAGGGAACAAGGAATGCACGCTTTCAGCAGGTACACTTTTACATCCTGCACAGGGCTTACCTGACCCCGGAGAAGATTAAACGGTATTTCCAGGTGCAGGAGGTGCGATGTCCGAGGTGCCTGGCACTGGAGGCTGATATAGATCATTTGTTATGGGGCTGTCCGAAGCTGGAGACTTACTGGGTGGAGGTTGGGGAACTCCTAAATGCAGTGACCGATCGGGAGGTGGATTTTGACATGGCGGCGTGTTTGTTGCTCTGGTTCCCACACACGAAGAATACAAAGGTGACGAGTAAATTCATTGATCTGGGGCTTATACTGGCGCAGAGGGAAATCACTTGGCATTGGAAGTCCAGGGAGGGACCGTCAGTAAGGAGATGGGTGAATGAACTGTTGAGATGGTCTGAATGTGAGAGTGTGCTCCGTATGAGACAGGCAGTCAAGATTGACAATGAAAAGAGCCTAGAAATGGCGAGAGCGTGGGAGATGATAGTCCAGGCGTTGCGTGATTCCATGGTGGAGGACGAAGAATGAATTATTTGTGTGTGCGGGCACCATGAGGCTTATGAGTATAAAGGTATCAATCGATCTGTAGCGAGACCCATAGTAGCGTTGGGAACATGGCCCACATCGTTAGCGGTTGCAGGGGGGGGGAGGGAAGGGGGTTGTTTTGGGGTTGTTGGGGGGGGGGTTAGGCACCGAGGTCCAGGTTGGGAGGCAGCAGTTATTCCCGGGGTTGGAATTGCCCCCAGCGTGACGGGAGAGCCCGGATAGGCGGTGGGGAAGGGACAGGGACACATGAGACTGACATGATAGGGGCCCACCATCGAATGGACTGGGGTTCAGGATTATGAGTATCGCCTGCGTAACTGGAATGTTAGTGACTGCTAGATGGTGTTGGGGGAGGGTTAGGTGTTTAGGGGGGTAAAACGCAGATACACAAAGCAATTATTGACCAATTGTCCCTCAGGGATGCTCACTGTGATGTTCTTGCTGGAAGTTTGGATTACCACGCCCGGCCTCCGGGATACCGGCTGAATGGCTGTGTACGATCTATGGTTTATTTTATCCATGCGGGGGGACACCATGAGTGTGCTGGTTGATTTATTATATGCAATGGTTTCTAATTCTGCAATAAAAACAAATTAAAAAAAAATATATGTTTGGTATGTTGAGTATACAGACACCAGAAGAAAAAAATACAAGCTTTAGGTGATTTTGTTTACCGATCGAGACGTTAAATACTGCCTATGCCGGTAAATAAAACTGCCCAGGTGGCAACCCTACACAGCCCACCTCCTCCAAGTTTAGGTATTCTTGCTTCGAGACCAACAGTAGATGTTTTTATAGGAAGGAGCAAAGTAAACATTTTTTGACAGTTCGTTACACTCACATTCAGGGTCGGATTGGGACTGAAAATCGGCCCGGGCACACAAAAAAAATCGGCCCTCATTTGCATAATGCCTTTCCTCAAATCACTGCTTCAGCGTAATTGCATTAAAAAGAAGGAGGGGGTGGGACTTAAAAAAATGCACGCATTAGTTTACACTAGTGAAACACACCAACAAGGCCACTTCTACTGAGGCCCCCTGCCTCGCTCAGTAGGTGCACAGATTAATGGGCCGGCCAGCGAGACAAAGGGAGTGACACCTCTGCCTTTTACTAAACCGGGGTTGGGGGATCGGCGGTGTTGGTGGCGAGGGAGGGTGGTAATGAGCGCCCATCTGCCTGCAGAGAGGCCACTCAGCCATCCACTGGGCCGCTGGCTGTATTGCGAAAATGGACACCCCTCCCAAATCGGCCCCAGACTGCTCAAAAAAGCAGTCCACAGCAGGAACTCAGACACCGGCCCCTCAGGCATTGCCCGAATGCCCACGTTACCAATCCGAGGCTGCTCACATTTCAAAATTGATCGCAGCTTTATCAGAAAGAACGCACTGGTGGGCCGAACCGCAAGCATCTCACACAATAGCCGAGGGGCCTGGCTGTATTGGGGAACGTCTCTAGAAGCACAACTGAAACATGTGCACACTTTACGGGTCTGTGACGAAAGCTGAGAACTAGCTTACAGTCCCGGCAGCCTAGCTTTACAACTTTCACCAGATTGACGATAGAGCTGCATGCTTGTTTCCAGGTCAGGGGCCTGGGCCAGGTAGCACAAAAAACTTAGGTAATCACTCACCCGCCTCTAGTTATAGGCTCTAGAAGTATGAAAGGCTGAGTGCCTGGTTACGATGCAATTGTATGCTGCGCTTTGTAGGTGGTTGGTTTGTGCGGAAAGGCACCCATCAGCAGGGCTTTAAGTGGGATGAAAAAAGTGGGGGGTCTCTCAAAGGGGAATGGTCAGAGTAATTAGGGGTGTGGCTTTAAAACACTTACGCTATAAATCTGTGTTTAGCATAGTGTGCCGCCCGACTTGTTAGGGTGACCAACTGGCATAAGTGCAAATTCAGGACAGTAAGTGTAAAAATTCAGGACAAGGGGTCAAAATTCAGGTCAAAAATTCAGGACAAAGGGTCAAAATTCAGGACAAAACTTTGGGACAAAAGGCAAGCTTTACAGACAGAGGAAGTTACACGAAAGTATAAAAGTGTGTAAATAGACAACCACTTAAGTAAAAGTCAAAAAAACATTATATTACGTTGAGACAATAGTGCACTTCCAGGTTTTTTGGTATGTGCGCAGCTTTGAGCAACTGTGTAGGTCTTGTGGTATTTCATATGATAATAATATATTTATATGGTTACTGCACTGGGTTATCCAGTCTGATATTTTGCTTACAACTCCTGGTACTACGCAGGCATGTTTGGTGAGAGAAGCGGTCAGGAAGATCTGCTCGGATAGACTTTGTTACAAGCATCTCATATCTGCCTGCCATTGTGAGATGTAAAGCGGCATGCATAGGTGAACTAAAGGGAGGATTGCTGTGAAGAACCCACTAAAGGAAACGCATTACGGGTGTTTCAGCAAGTGGAACTTAAAATATGGCATCTGACTTTGCTTATGGGGGCTTTGCAGAGAGTTGCACTAGCTGACGAGTGACGACAGTCACAAAAGTGCTTTTCCATGCAGCTTTCTTAAAGAAGGCGTTGTCGATACATTATCACATAGTTTATTTTTGACGCCTTGCCCATTGCTACAAACACAATATACATGTCAAGCACAGCTCATGGCACTATGAGGCTCTCTCTAAAACTTCACACTTCACCTAAAACTTCACACCTAAAACAAAACATGCAAACATTTACAATTATGAGTGTAACATTCAGGTACCAGTTGAGTGTGACTCAAAATGTCATATGCATGATGTATAGATGCCACACATAAGCACACAGCAAATACAGAATAGGAACACATGGGAAAGGGAGTAGCCAGAAAATGTAAATACCTCCCACTTTGAAATAAAGCTCTTATGCCACCAAGAAAGCAAAGTAAGTCACCACAACCCTCCCTAGAAGAGATCTCTTGTCCAAGGATTTAGCCATTCATCCTTCCATCAAACCCCTGATATACACCATTTCAAATGTACATTCTGTCATCTATTAAGTCTTTCATCCATCATTCAGTCTTTATTCTGTCCTTCTGTCTGTGTGCCCATCCATATCAAACCTTTTCAACCATTTGCAAACCTATCCATCATCTATCCTTCCATCCATCATTTCACTCATTCGTCCCTTCATCCACGCTTTCACTCATGCATCCATCCACCCTTTCACCGAATCCATCCTTTCACTCATCCTTCCATTCTTTCAATCATCCATCCTTCCACTCCACTCTTCCACCCATCCATCCATTTACTCATCCATCCAGCCATGTACCCTTTCACCCAAGCCATCCTTTCACTCCTCCGTCCACTCTTTCTACACATCCATCCATTCACTCATCCATCCAACCATTTACTCTTTCACCCATCCAGCCATCCTTTCACTTTCTCATCCATCCACCCAGTCACTCATCCGTCCACTCATTAAACCTTTCACTCATCCATCCTTTCTTCAAGCTCTTCACCCTCCCTTTCACTCATGTGTGCATTCTTTCACTCATCCATCTTTACATTCTTCTTTTCACTCATCCATGCACCCATTCGCCCATCCATTCAGGCCAAACATTCACCAATGCATTTACTCATCCAGCCATCCATTCTCTCTCATTCCCCTTTCACTTAGCCACCCATACTTCCATTCACCCTTCCACACACTCATCCATATATTCATACACTCATGGATCCATCCATTGACCCCATCACTCATCCATCCTTTCACTCACTCATCCATCCATCCTTTCTCTCATCCATCCTCCTTTTCAATCATCGATCCATCCTTTTGTCCATCTACCCTCCTTTTCATTCACTCATCCATCCTTATAACCACCCTTCACTCATCCATCCATCCTTTCCCTTATCAATTCATCAATCCATCCTTCATTTCTCTCAACCATCCACTCGCCCATCATCCATCCAGCCTTTCACTGATCCATCCACCCTTTTAACCATCCATCTACCCTTCCACCCATACATCCATCTATATACCCCCATCCATCCTTCCACTCACTCATCCATCCATCCTCTTATTATCAATCCATTCTCCCTTTCACTCATTCATTCATCCTTTCACTAATCCATCCAGCCATTTACCAATTCCTTCACTTACTCACCCACCTTTTCACATTAATTATGAGCTGAGCCTTTGTCGGCAGAGTTGCAGGCAGAAGAGGCCTATCGAGAACTTCACCCCTGCTGTAGTTCCTAAAGCACGAGGTGCGGTGAGATGGGGTTAACAGTTAATTATTAATCCAATATTCATTAAAAACGCTATTACCTGCATCTCAAGCCATTCTTATAACTTTGGGGGCCTAAAATATCCAAATTCTCACAGTTGTATGAGAGTAATGGTTAGTAAATGCATTGTTTTATCACCGGCAGCATGGCAGGGGCAATGTGGGGTGTAAGCTGCAGACGCCTCCTGAAGAGAGCACGGGCACTCATTTTTTTTTACAAATTGAGAACTTGTGGGTTTCATTTACTTAACGGTTTAAATGCGTTTTTAAAGTCTCCGATTTCTCATTTTCATGAGCAGGCCGAGTTCCGAGAGTGTGGGAGGGGCAGGAGAGCCTTCAAGCCCACTCACGGTCCTTTCAGCAGTGCAAACAGCTCTGTTCCCTGCAAGGCCAAAATTACGGACAAAAGACGTCCGTAAAAAGGATCCTCACGGACAACGGACGTGAGGTCCAATTTACGGACGGTCCGTGAAATTTACGGACGGTTGGTCACCCTACGACTTGAATGTTGCTGTTTCTTTTACTGCATCCAGATATGTGATGCAACAAGTAACATCATACCTACAACAAGTCAGGACTATTGGCTTTGTCAATGGTTGTTAGCTACATAAAATAAAAAAGCAGCAACTATGGCTTGTTACATATAATATTAAAAACACTTTCAATTTAAGCCCTGGTGACCATCCCACAATGTTGCTGCTCTTACGTTTCAGAAAGAGAAGGGAAATCAAGAAAGAAAAAGACTCTTTAAAGGATTTCCTTTCCCCTACAACGCTCCCCAGGCATGACGTCATGCCATAACTTCGCCACTAGTGAGAAGTGAGCTGTCACTGCAGTCCGGAAAAAAACAGACCAACTGTGCCAGGGCTCAAAACAGAGCCCGATAGAGACCCGTTTCGAGGCCCCCTTTGAAAAACTGCCGGTGCTCAGACCCCTTGAGACCCGGCCCACTTAAAGCCCTGCCCATCAGAGTTTGTTTCAGGGCCAGGCGTGTACATTCCTGCTAGCCACCGGTAACCTAAGCAATTTACGGTGGCCTGGGATTTGCAAAACGTGTATGCGATTTTAAGCTCCCTCTAAAATGGCACAGACACATGCCTATGTGAGCATCAAGATATGACTGAAAGGAGAAATCCGGTTTCAACGGGGCCCAGTGGAGAGTAGCTTGAGTGCGGCAGTCACTTGGAGGGCATTAGGAGAGAAGGTTAGTCGGTGTGCAGACTGGCACATTCAGAAAATAAAACTAAAAGATTAGAGATATGTGCCCACAGTGGTCTGAGCCAGTAATTTACTAGCTTTGTGCGTGGAAGTCATATTAAATCGAGTTCATTATCCTCGGGGTGTTTTTTTTCTTTTTTTTTTTGTCCTTATCGTCAGAAGTCTGAATAGGTGAGGGGCTGGAGAACGAACTGGTGACACCCTATACAAACAAGCATTGGCATAGCCAATAGGTCTCGCCTTTGGGACCGTATAAGTGTTTAGCCAAGCAACAGTTGATGTTGTTGCACCAAGGATATTGTACTGCATAACTAAACACTTATTTTTTTAGAGAGTTTACTCCATTTATTTTTATAAACAGCCTCTTTATACTGTTGCCATTTAGTTGCACATTATCTACATAGTTGCCTTTACTTCAGGTAAACATGCATTTTTACCATGGCAGTGGTAACCTTCACACGGTTACAGGCCAAGAGTTACAGCAAATGTGATAGAACTTGTTCTAGACTAATAGAAAATGTCTGTATCACATGGGTCTCCCTAGAATTTACATACATTTCCAACTTTAGGCAAACTTACAAAAATCCTTGCACATTTAAATGTTTTACCTTTTTTCGGTCCAGACCTTAACCCCTTCGATGCTGGTGACAAAGCCAGCTCGTCATGGGCGTTACCTGCGCTGCGCGCATGACGAGCTGGCTTTGTCACGTAACGCAGGTTTTTTAAAATTTCAGCGTGCAGCGGGAAAACCCGCTAGCGCGCATGCGGTTAAGTAAGAAGGGCTTCAAAAAATGCTACCGCCGCCTACAGCTTGCAGTGCACGTGCGCGGGCGCGCGCTTGAGCAGAGGCACCATATGGCAACCCTCGTCATGCTCATTAAGCGCCCGCGATCACTTTCACTTTCGCCCACGATCACTTTCGCGGCGCCCCTTTGATGTTCTCATTCAAAAAACATCAAACATCATAGAACATGTTGTTGTGTTAATGCTTTGCTGCTGCCCGTTTGACTTACAACGTGCTTTCTCTTTCCACAAACTCGATGTTTGTGTTCCTTTATTTTGAGATGCTTTTAGTATTACTGTCACACACACAACCACAACCCCACACACAACCACACACATAAACCCAACCACACACACAACCACAACCACACGCACAAGCACACACACAAGCACACACAACCACGCACACAAGCACACACACACACACACACACAACCACAAACACACACACACACACACACAACCACAACCAACCACCCAACCACACAAACAACCACACACACAACCACACAGACACAACCACAACCACACACACAACCACACACACACACAACCACGCACAACCACACGCACAACCACACACACACAACCACACATACAACCACACATACACACAACAACACCATACCACAAAACCACACACACACCACAGCCACACACACAACCACACACACACAACCACACACAACAACACCACAACCACACACACACAACAACACACACAACCACAAATACAACACACACAACCACAACTACACACAACCACCACACAACCACACACACACAACCACAACCACACACACAACCACACAACTACACACACAACCACACACAACCACACACAAAACCACACACACAACCACACACAACCTCACACAACCACACACACAACTACACACACAACCACAACCACACTCAACCACACAACCACACACACAACCACACAACCACACACACAGCCACAACCACACAACGACACACACAACGACACACACAACCACACACACACACACACAACCACACACAACCACACACAACCACATACACACAATCACACCCACAGCCACACAAACAACAACCACACACAACCACACACACACAAACACACACACAACCACAACCACACACACAACCACACACACAAGCACAACCAAATACACAACCACACAACCATACATACAACAACACACAAAACCACAAACACACACACAACCACAAACACACACACACACACAACCACAACCAACCACCCAACCACACAAACAACCACACACACAACCACACAGACACAACCACAACCACACACACAACCACACACACACACACAACCACACACAACCACACACACAACCACACACACACAACCACACACACAACCACACATACACACAACGACACCATACCACACAACCACACACACACCACAGCCACACACATAACCACACACACGCAACCACACACACAACCACAAACACAACACACACAACCACAACCACACACAACCACCACACAACCACACACACACACAACCACAACCACACACACAACCACACAACTACACACACAACCACACACACAATCACACACAAAACCACACACACAACCACACACACACACAACCACACAACCACACACAACCTCACACAACCACACACACAACCACAACCACACTCAACCACACAACCACACACACAACCACACAACCACACACACAGCCACAACCACACACAACCACACACAACAACACACACACAACCACACACACAGCCACACACACAACCACACCCACCACCCAACCACACACATAACCACAACCACACACACACAACCACACACAACCACACACAACCACACACAACCACATACACAACCACACACAACCTCACACCCACAACCACACACAACCACACCCACACAACCACAACCACACAAAACCACAACCACACTCAACCACACAATCACACACACAACCACACACACACACACACAACCACACAAACAACCACAACCACACACACAACCACACACACAACCATGCACACACAACCACACACATACACAACCACAACCACACTCAACCACACAATCACACACACAACCACACACACAACCACACAAACAACCACAACCACACACACAACCACACACACACAACCACACACATAACCAACCACATGCACAACCACACACACAACCACACACACACACAACCACACACACCACCCAGCCACAACCACACACACAACCACAACCACACACACACACAACCACGCACACACAACCACACACACAACCACACCCACAACCATACACACACAACCACAACCACACTCAACCACACAACCACACCTACAAACACAACCACAAACACAACCACACACAACAACACACACAACCACATGCACAACCACACAACCACACACACAAACAACCACACCCACCACCCAACCACACACAACCACAACCACACTCAACCACACAACCACACAACCACACACACAAACACAACCACAATCACACACACAACCACAACCACACACACAACTACACACAACAACACACACAACCACACACACAACCACATGCACAACCACACAACCACACACACACAACCACAACCACACATAACCACACAACCACACACAACCACAACCACACGCACAGCCACACACACAACCACACACACACACAACCACACACACACAACCACACACACATAACCACAACCCCACACACCACCACACACACAACCACACACATGCACACAACAACACACACACATACAACCACATACACACAACCACACCCACAGCCACATACACACAGCCACACACACAACCAAACACACAACCACACATAACCACACAACCACACACAACCACACAACACACACAACCACACACACAACCAAACACACAACCACAAACACACGCACAACCACACAACCACACATACAACCACACACACACAACCACACAAACAACCACAACCACACGCACTCACAACCACACACACAACCACACACACACAACCACACCACAACCACACATAGAGAAAACCACAACCACACCCAACCACACACACAACCACAATCACACACAACCTCACACAACCGCACACACATACAACCACACACACATAACCACACACACAACCACACACAAACACCACTACACAACCACACACACAACCACAACACACACAACCACACACACAACCACACGCACAACTACACAACCATACACACAACCACACACACACACACACAACCACACACAACCACACACACACAACCACACCACACACAACCACACACACACAACCACACACACTACCACAAACACAGCACCCACAACCCCACACACAACCACACACATACAACCACACACACAACCCTTCACACACACACAACCACACACAGGCACAACCACACGCACTCACAACCACACACACAACTACACAAACAACCACAACCACACACACAACCACACACACACAACCACACACACATACAACTACAAAAACAACCACACACACAACCACACACACAACCACACACACAACCACGCACACACAACCACATGCAAAACCACATACACAACCACAACTACACACACACAACCACACAGACAAGACACACACACACAACCACAACCACACACACACAACCACACACAACCACACAACCACACACACAACCACACACACACAACCACACACACAACCACACACACACAACCACACCTACACACAACCACAACCACACACAACCACACACACAGCCACACCCACACAAACAACCACACACACACAACCACACACACATAAACACACACAACCACCCACACAACCACACGCACAATCAAAAACAAACACAACCACACACAAGCACACACACAACCACACACAACGACACCCAACCACACACACACAACCACAAGCACACACACAACCACACACACAACCACAAACACAACACACACAACCACAACCACACACACAACCACACACCATCAACCACACACACACAACCACACACACTACCACGAGCACAATACCCACAACCCCACACACACAAAACCACACACACACAACCACACACACAACCATGCACACACACACAACCACACACAGGCTCAACCACAACCACACACACTCACAACCACACACACAACCACACAAACAACCACAACTACACACACAACCACACACACACAACCACACACACTACCACAAACACAGCACCCACAACCCCACACACAACCACACACACAAAACCACACACACAACCACACACACAACCATACACACAACCACAACCGCACACACAAACAGCCACAACCACACACATAACCACACACACACAACCACACACACACACAACCACACACACACAACCACAACCACACACAATTCAATTTCAAAATTCTTTATTCGACTGTCAAAAATGCAGTCATAAAAGCATGTAAAAATACATATATATACAGTTCATTATCGAAAAAGTACAACAAGCAAATAAAAGCAGGTAATCACAAAGAGATTAAATGGTGACATGATCCAATGTAAGTATACTTATTAGAGACTTAATTACTAGGGTAATACAATTCAACTGGGGGTCAACCTTCCATGCTTTGTCTGAATTTCAGGGCTGTTTTTAAAAAGTTACAAGTAAAAAAGGTGCTATCACCGTGCAGCATTTGAAGATGTAGGAGAGCTGGCTTAATTTGCACAAAGTTCAGTTTTTTAAGCAAGGGTTTTAAAAATGTATTCCGTGGTCTCGAGTAAAAAGTGCACAAGAATAAAAAGTGAGCCAGGTCTTGCGGAGACTTGTTGTCGCAGCCGCAAGGTGGCAACACTTGACCTCTATGGGCTCCACTCGGTACAGCTAGCAACAGGTGATATAAACCAAAACGGAATCTGCTCAACAGGAAACGCTCATTTCTTGATATATGCCAGGATAGATATGGTTCAGAGCGTATACAAGTCTTAGTTAAAATATGACTCATTACACTACCCTTCTTCAACTCAATTTCTTCCCTATCAAGCTGTCGATTTAGTAGGAAAGTATCCTTTACATAGTTAGCGTCTTTCTTGGATATATGCTGAGGTGTTAAGTAGAGATCCAACCTGCCCAGATCTTTGAGGCAGTTTCTAATGTATTTCAGCCAAGGTATCTTGAGTTGCCCTTCCCAGGTGAGGGCTTCAAGAAGGATATTGTGAGTTAATGGTATTGAGTCATTCATCCAACAGTTCAACCAGCAGAGCAGAGGGTTTACAGCGATTTTATCTCCTAAGTGCTGTGTGCCCAGTTCCTCATGGACGGAAAAATTAGCAGTGCTTTTTGGTAAACACAAGACCTGTTTCAGGAAGTTATTTTCAAGAGTTGTAAGGGCATCCACTGGGGCAAAGCCCCATAGTTCGCTTCCGTAACAGGCAACCGCGATGCTTTTCGCTTGGTAAAGCTTCATTACGGCGGACACTGGTGTGTTACCCATTTTGCGTGCAAAGTCCATTATTCCAGTGTTGGTCCTTAGTATTTCACCTTTCTTTTTGTTTATAGCGGGGCCCCATGAAAATTTATGATCAAACAATACTCCAAGGTATGAAAAGGTTTTTGTAGATGGTATTTTTTCCCCATTAACTGAGGAGGGGTAACGTTTTTTTGATCCTGAGCCTACCATAATAACGAATGATTTGGAGTTGTTGATGTTCAGGCCACGTAAAGTCATAAATTGAAGAAAGGAATCTAATAATTTTTGAAGTCCGAGTGCAGTTCTGGATATGAGGACGGCATCGTCTGCGTAAAGCAGAACAGGCACGCCCTTTTTTCCAATGCGAGGATAATCCGTGTCAGTTTTTAAAAGATGTTCCTTGAGTCCATTTATATATAGGTTAAAAAGAAAAGGTGCTAAAATGCAGCCCTGCCTGACCCCCCGGTTGATTTTAAAGTCTCTTGTTACTTTCAGATCTTTAGTATAACGGACATTGGCGCGTGTGTCATTATGGAGGTCAGCCAGAAAGTTGATCAAGTTATTTTCAACGCCCATGTTCTGCAAGACTTCCCAGAGTTTACTTCTATCGACACAATCAAAGGCCGAAGAAAGGTCCATAAAGGCCATATATAATGTTCCTTTTCTGGCTTGAGTATATTTGCCACTGATTAAATATAAGTTCAGGCATTGGGTAGTTGTAGAATGCCCTGGTCTGAATCCATACTGGACAGGAGTCATTATACTGTTATGTTTGGCCCACGTGTTCAGCCGGTTTAAGAGGATCCCTCCCACTACCTTTGCAACTGAATTTATCAGGGAAATTGGTCTATAACAAGCCGCTTTTGTTCTGTCACCCTTTTTATATACAGGGACGATAGTGGATGCTCCCCAGGACTTAGGAGCCCCTATTACGGCCCCAGCATTGATGACAGCTGTGAGGATTGGGGCCCAAAAGGGAATGTTGGATTTAAATAGATCCGGTGGAAGACCGTCTGGGCCCGGGGCTTTGTTACTAGTAAGACCATGAATCCCTAATTCAACTTCTTTGATAGTAAAGTGCAGAGGTGTATTTTCAGGGAGTTTAAGGGTTTGCATTGTCTGTGGTGCGTCACTCATAAAAATGGAACTGAAATGAGAGATCCAGTCATTCTCAGGTATAACAGTTCCGAGGCTGTCAGCATTCGGGTCACCAAAGAGTGGCTTATTGATTATACTCCAGAACTTCGAGCTATTGCCCAGAATTGAGGGATCGAGCAGAGACTCCCAGATTTTAGTTTTTATATTCTTTTTGCGAGATGCAAGGGCGTTTTTATATTCTGCACGTAAGGCCTTGATGAGTGCAGAGTCTCTTGGCTTGTTCTTGAGGGCAGCTTTTAGTTTTTGATTAGCTGAGGAACAGGCATGATCAAACCATCGTGGTTGTTGGGCGGTTGTTCCCTTTGTGGGTACGGAGAGCAATTGGTCAATCCTTTTTGTCACCACTATAAAGGCAGATAAGATGGATTCCGGGGGAGTGGAGTTTGAGCCACAAAGATTGAGTTCAAGTTCACATTGCTTTACAACGGACTCGTGCAGATTGTCACTATTTATCAAATTGCATTTCAGGCGGCGATTGTTATTAACCGGTTTTAGCACTCCCGGGTCCTTAATATTTTTCCGAACTACAAAAGGACCACGTAGCTCAAGGTAAAGAGGGTTGTGGTCGCTGTGAATGCTTTCAAGAATATCAAAGTTTAGAACCTGATGGACCACACCAGCTGAAAGGAGAATGTGATCTATGAAAGAACCTGACTCAGAACCTTTATAAGTTGGATTTTTAAAGGTAAAGGAGTCGACTTTCAGAGATAGTGCCATAGTCAAGTTCAGGGCATCCATTAAGGTGTTCAATCTTGTTCCACGATGGCAACCACACACACAACCACACATACATCCACACACACAACACACAACCACACACAACCACCCACACAACCACACACACATACAACTACAAAAACAACCACACACACAACCACACACACAACCACACACACACAACCACGCACACGCAACCACATGCACAACCACATACACAACCACAACTACACACACACAACCACAACCACACAGACAAGACACACACACACAACCACAACCACACACACACAACCACACCCAACCACACACACAACATAACACACACAACCACACACACACAACCACACCTACACACAACCACAACCACACACAACCACACACACAACCACACACACACACACAACCACACACACACAACCACACACACATAAACACACACAACCACCCACACAACCACACGCACAATCACAACCACACACACAACCAAACATACAACCAAAAACAAACACAACCACACACACAAGCACACACACAACCACACACAATGACACACAACCTCACACACACAACCACAACCACACACACAACCACAAACACAACACACACAATCAACCACAGCCACACGCAACCACACACACACACACAACCACACACACACAACCACAACCACACTCACACAACCACAACCACACTCACACAACCACACTCACACAACCACACACACACAACCACACACACAACCACAGACACAACCACACACACAACCACACACACAACCACACACAACCACAAACACAACCACACACACAACCACACACACACAACCACAACCACACACACATAAGCACACACATAAGCACACACATAAGCACACACATATAAACACACAACCACATACACACGCAACCACACACACAGCCACACACAACCATACACACACAACCACACACAACCAAACACACAGAACCACAAGCACACACACAACCACACACACAACCACAACCACACACACACAACCACATGCACAAGCACACACAACTTCATCCCCACACACACACAACCACACACACAACCACACACACAACACACAACCACACACACAACCACACACAACCACCCACACAACCACACACACAACCACAATTACACACACACACAACCACCCCCCACACACACAACTACACACATACACAACCACACACACAACCACACACACAACCACACATACAACCACACACACACAACCACACACACAACCACACACACAACCACACACAACCACACACACAACCATACACACACAACCACACACACAACCACAACCACACACAACCACTCGCACAACCACATACACAACCACAACTACACACACACAACCACAACCGCACACACAACCACAACCACACACACAATCACACACACACACCACACACACAAACACACACACACACAATGACACACACACAACCACACACACAACCACACACACACAACCACACCCACAAACACACACACAACCACACCTACACACAACCACACACAACCACACAACCACACACACAACCACACACACAGCCCCGCACACATAACCACAACCACACACACAACGACACACACACATAAACGCACACAACCACCCACACAACCACACGCACAACCACAACCACACACACAACCACAAACAAACACAACCACACACACAAGCACACATACAAGCACACACACAACCACAAACACAACACACACAACCACACACACAACCACACCCAACCACACACAACCACAAATCCACACACACACCCACAACCACACCCACAACCGCACCCACACACAACCACACACACAACCACACACACAACCACACACACACTACCTCACACACACACAACCACACACACATCCACACCAAGCATTGCCATAGCCAATAGGTCTCGCCTTTGGGACTTTGTAAGTGTTTAGCCACGCATAAGTTGATGTGTTGGACCAAGGATATTGTGCTGCCGAACTAAATACTTAGAAGGTCCCAAATGCGAGACCTATTGGCTATGCCAATGCTTGTTTCAAATGGAATATGTTTTCCAGGGTGAAGTGAGCAGAAGCTGTTTGCCCAATCTTGTGCAAAAAAAAATAAAAAATCCATTAGGACTGCTGTTGGCCGCCAACCTTTTGCCTTTATCAATGCTTGTTTTGTTTGGTCATGGTTTTTGCATAGCTTAATTATTGGTGAGGATGCCTTATTACACGGAATCACTTCTGGGTCTCCCCTCGACCCACTGCCCCCTAAAACCTGGAAAGCGTGCGGTACTGAACTATTCCACATCCTCCGTAGGATCTGTAATCAATCTCTATGCTGCGGACTCGTCCCCTGCCCTTGGAAGCAAGCACTCATCACCCCGCTGCTGAAAAAACCCTCCTTGAACCCTATCCAATTTTCGACCCATATCGCTTCTACCCTTTCCAGCAAAAGTGGTGGAACGCTGGGTTAGCTCCTGTCTATCGACACATCTTGAGCAGAGTCACTTTCTGGACGACTTCCAATTCGGATTCCGACCAGCCCATGGCACCGAAACAGCTGTGCTTATAGCCATAGAAGAACTTTGTATGCGTGCAGACAGGGGCCACGCAGTGGCCTTGATCTTATTGGACCTGTCTGCCGCATTCGATACGGTTAACCATACGATTCTGCTAAAGAGGCTCCGAGAGGCAGGAGTCGAGGGCACCGCCCTGCTCTGGTTCCATTCATACCTGAGAGATAGGAAACAGGCTGTGTCCCTCCCCCCTTTCCAATCCGCGTTCTCCCCAGTACCTCACGGTGTACCCCAGGGCTCGTCCATCAGCCCGATCCTTTTTAATGTTTATCTAAAACCTTTGGTCACCTTAATCAAATCCCACAGACTGAAAACCGTAAACTACGCGGATGACACCCAGCTCATCCTCTCATGGGAGGGGAAGATTCTATCCCCATGGAATCTTTCCATGACTGCTTAAGAGACACAGCCGGCTGGCTGCACCGGAATTCCCTGCAATTCAATTCCGCCAAGACCGAGGTCCTGTTCTGTCCTGGGAGCCGGATCCCTCGCCTATTTCCTGCGGAATTCTGGCCACCGGAAAACCCAGAAAAACCACAGCCGGTCACCCGTGTCCACAATCTGGGTGTTATGCTAAACACCAACCTCAGCATGGAAACACAGGTAACCAAAATAGTTTCCACCTGCTCGGCCCTACTGCGCTCTTTATGCAAAATCATGCCACTCCTTCCTGCCCAGGCCCGAGCACTGATAGTCAGGTGCACTATCCTTAGTCGCCTTGACTATTGTAATGCTCTTCTGCTCGAGTCCCCTGCTGTTCTACTGGACAGACTCCAAAGAGTCCAGTCGGCTGCAGCCAAACTGGCCCTTGGTTGGACCAGGAGATCCTCGGCCACTGCAGCCTTAGCCGAGCTACATTGGCTCCCTTTAAAGCAACGAATAGCATTTAAAGCACTATGCCTGGTCTTTAAGGCACTTCACGGAATGGGCCCCAGACCCCTACAAAAAATGTTCTCTTGGTACACCCCCACCGGAACTCTACGATCCGCCACATTCTGCCTTGTGTCGGTACCCAGATTTAACAAGGTAAGGACCGGGGGAAGATCCTTCAGAGTGGCCGCCGCCAAGCTTTGGAACAGTCTGCCGGTCGATATTCGCCAAATTTCACAACTCCTGCCAATCAGGAAGCGAATTAAAACCTGGCTCTTCCCCTAATCCAGTTTACGTCTAACCCCGAAACAGCCTCCCATCTCCTCCATCTCAGGAGTAAGCTCTCAGCGCCAGGATACCTGCCAGGTGACAGCCGCGCTCAACAAGTATTTTAAATAAATAAATAAATAAAATAAATTCTCATCAATTAAAAAAACATTGACAGGACACACAACCACACACACAACCAGAAATATGTTTAGAACTCAAAAATCACACACTGCTACAGTAGTTCTGGCATAACAGGGAAGGGAACTGTTTTGTGTGGATGTGCTCCTTGTGAAAGGGCAGAATGCCATCACTCGCAGTGAAGTCAGCCAATGGGTGAACTCAGCTGACCCATTGTCCCATGCTGTTTGCTGTAGTGGACGGAAAAAAAAATGTCAATGATGCAACAACAGGCCAATACATGAGGAGGGCTGACTGAAAGTTCCTATGAGTAAGTATGTTACATTGATCAACTGTAGTGTTCAGCAATTGCTAATTGGAATAATCCCCAGTGGTATAGATATTTATCAACAAGAACTATCAGAAATTGCAATTTTAACGGTTCAATGGATCCCTGATGAGGGATTGTTTTGAACTAAATGCATTGGAGATTGTTTTATTTGGCTAAAGTTGTGGGAGTTAGGGGTATAATTGAGGATCTGGAACATCGCCGGGCTATGGAGAAGCACAGATACAGGTGAGTGTGAACTTCCTGGGAATTGGAGAGAGTTGGGCCTGCTGCTGCTAGTGAGAGAGCCAGGCAGCAGGAGGCTGTAGAAGGCCTCCATGGATCAGGCTCTGAAGAGTAGAAAGGCACAAGGAAGGTTGCTGGAGAGGTACAAGACAGTCTGGGGATGCTGGTGAGTAATTGGAGGTGATGGGGTGGAGCAGCAAGGAATAAGGTTTTGTTATGTTCCACTGTAGAACGTTGGCTTGGGTAGAATGTTGGCTCAGGTTCCTCGCTGGGTGTTCCAGATCTGGCAGTTGATGTGGGAGCTGGAGAAGTCAGTAGGTTCACCGTGAGCTGTCTGATTTATACGATTAATAAAAAGTCCTTTCAACATATCCGGCTTTCAGCAAGTCTTATTCGACATAACACAATTTGGCGACGAGGATGGGATTCGATTGACTTTGCTAAACATACAGCATGTGTATAGAGATTTCAATACCTTGAAGGTTATCTTTCCCAAGCTGCGTTAACAGCATCTGCTCGAGCCAAGAGAGAATTTAAAGTGAACCTAAGGCTACGGGTAAGCCTTGATTTTTAATGCAGTAGTTCACTGGCTCTCGAGCGCAATATTCGCCTTGAAATCCAGCGCGCTCTGCTGTCACCTATCCAGTGCGAGCATTCATCTTGGATGCTGAGGCTGTCTCAAGCTTCACCGCTCTTACCAGAATTGGAGGTGGCATTCGAACAGCGCATTACTGAGTGTTGGCAGCCTTCATAGCCGCCACTGATTGTCTGATTACCGCATTCTCTGTACTTTGTGCAACGTTGCTGTCTACACGGCGGGCTGAAGTTTATGATACCAAGGACTGGGGGTTGTGGATGTATGAGGTGCTAGTCACCCGTCTGCTTCCTGCTCAGTCTCATTGGCTCTGCAGCTTTTCTTTTCTTTTTGTACTTTATTCTAAAGTTTTACAACTTTACAGAAAATAATGACAGATATACAATTGGCATGGCATCAATTAGGTACCATCATAACTTACATCACTTGTGTTGTGTTATACAGGAGAGCAGACTTTCATATGTTAACAAGAGGTTAACAGGGTGCAGAGCCGTTTACTTGCAGCATATCGCAAAAATAACTTCAGCTATCAACTTGGCACAAAGTCCCCTGAACTCCCAATCTCACAAACCTGCATCCAATCTGAGGCCGTCACTGCACTTCCCCCCATGGCTCCTCGGAGTATCCTCTTTGTTTATCACATGTCACAGGGATTATTATCAATTGGCATCATTCCACACACTCGGATATAAAACGGTTGTATGACGAAACAACGAATGCCTTAACTATGCATGCCTTTACAACACAAGTGTTACAACAACCGTAACAGTACAATGCAGCGTTTTACCATGCATGACACTACCACACATATTCAAAGGGATATACTACAAGTATTTTTACCATCCATACCATTACTACGCATACCATTTCCACGCATATCGTTACAACGCATGCACTCCAATACAATAGATAACTACTCTTCTACACAAAACATATTCGTTTTTTCATTTTAAAATACAATAAAATAAAAATAAGTAGTACATTCATATTCCCGAACTCATATTTCACAATTCAACATTAGCACAAAAAATGTGGCCAAATAGACACCTTAACCAGATACACGGTTTCCAGGATCCCGTTTCTAGACTTGTCCTTCCTTTATTTTCACTAAACATTATGGGCCCGATGTAGGTAAAAGTCATTTACAGATTTTAAAATACCCAATTTTACCGATTCGGTATTCTGAAATCGGAAAATGAGATGTAGAGAAAAAAAATCGGTAAAATACCGAATCGGTAAAAATCTGTATCGTGTTTCGATACTTACCGAATCGGTAATTACCGAATCGGTAGATACCGAATCGGTAATGGCAAGGCCCATAGGAATGCATTGGAAAAACCGAATCAGTATTTACCGATTCGGCAAATACCGATTCGGCAAATACCGAATCGGTAAATACCGAATCGGTAAATACGGAATCAGCAAGCAAGTAAAAGTGAAACCAATGAAAACAGCCAATGAGGTGGAACTACCCTCCCCCACCCTAGCAGGGAGTGGCTACCCAGGCAGGTGCAACTCATTAGAACTTTCTGGAGAGGCAGCCAGAGCTGAGCAGTGAGAGTGAGCAGCAGAGAGAGTGTTAGCTGATTTTGCAGACAGTGGAAATGGCAAGCAGCTCAGAGAGCCAGAAGGCTGGGAGGAAGCGCAAAGTGAAGTTCAGCAGCATGGAGCTGCAAGTACTGGTGGAGGAGGTGGTGAGGGTCCACAGGCAGCTCTTTGGAAGGCTGTCCCTCACAGTCCCTGAGTCCACCAAGAGGAAACTGTGGAGTGCCATCAGTGAGAGGGTCAATGCTGTTGGTGTGACCCCCAGGAGCCTGGAGGACCCCAAGAAGAGGTTTTATGATATCCGGAGCCTCACCAAGAGGAAATTGTCAGAGCTCCACAAGCAGGCAGGTCTGACCGGTGGAGGCAGGAACCCCGCGCCCCCCCTGACTGGCCTGGAGGAACTGGTGGCCACAACCATTGAGACGGAGAGTGTGGTGGGAGTAGGGGACATGGACAGCTCAGCCAGAGCTACAGCAAAAGGTAAGAAGCATGCGCAGCATGACACACCCAACCAGACACCTCCCCTTTAGCCTCAATGTACAGCCAAACCCCAGTCCAGTACTGCTAGCACCATACATGAGCAATGCATTATGGGAAATGTAGTCAGCTAATGTAGGAACATATGTCAGCGCACATTAATCTGCAATGCACTTTAAAAAATAATCAGAGTAATGAAAGTGACATGTGCAATGCTTTTATTGTAGTGACTGTAAGACATTAGCACTCAGTTCACAAATGCTTCTTTATACCTAGGGGCGCCATCAGGCAGTGGAGCATCAGCTGCACAAGCGACAGCTCCAGCGACAGCGGACAGTGTGGTGGCAGGGCCAAGCACCATGGATGCCTCGCAGGAGGAGGACAGCAGTGCCATGGCCAATGAGGACGACCGAGGACATGCCCTCTTATTTCCCCACTCCCCCCTACTGTCACAATCCTCCCCATTGCAGTTCTCACCAGAGAACTTCCCCACACGGTCCCAGCCAGCACCTGCCACATCTCCAGCCAGGAGGAGTATTGTGGCCCCAACTACAATCATGGAGGGAGCTGCGGGTCAGGCACCAGCACCCACACCAGCGACACCTGTGGCACAGCAGTCCATCCAGCAGGCCAGCACCAATCGCCGCCGCCCACGCACTCCCAGCAGTGCATGTCCATCAGGAGAGGGCACCGTCCTCCAAGGGCTTGAGGGGAGCATGGTGCGAATCCAGCGGATGCAGGCCAAATCCATCCTGGCATGCCACCGCCAATTGCGTGCACACAACCTGCAGATGGTAGAAAAGGCAAAGGGCTTTGGTGAGTTTGTGGCAAGTAACAAGGAGGTGGCACAAACAAACAGAGACATTGCCACAGGACTGGGTCGCATGACGACCGCCATCACACAGCTGTGTGCCAAGATGGAAAATAATGAGCACACAAGGCGCAGGCATGCCCGTGTCCAAAACCGGGCAATTAACCGGCTTGCCGCCGCGACGTCCCAGCTATGCCGCCGAGGGGCAAATATGCAAGAGTGTCTGACACAAAACACTGCGGAGGTGACCAGGGGCATGGCCAGGATCACCAGTGCCATGGAGGCCCTCATCATTTCTAACACAGTGGTCAATCCTGCCCTGGACTTGGCCGAGGCTGGGTACAGCAGCAGCCGCAGCAGCCCGGCCAGCGCTGTGTCAGAGCCGCGCCGGAGCACCAGGCGCTCCGCAGAGGCAGCCGGCCATGCAGAAGGGGGAGAGCAGCATCCCAGTGGCTCTGCAAAGTGCAGCAGGAAATGACTCTGCCAGTGTGGGTGACGCAACCCGGCCCATTTCCAGTCCCCACCTTTCATTTCATTATTTCATTTGTTGCACATCAGTGCTTAAACGTTGTGCCAACACTATTACATTTTTTTTCACATCCATAACCTGTCTGTGCATCTGTACTCACTCAGAAATAGTTTTCTGTTATCTCCTCACGTCTGTATCTGCCATCACTTGGTGTAGACACCCCAGCAGGTTGTGTTTGTGGCACAGCAACGTCGTCGTCATGGTCCTCGTAGTCTGACAACTCCACCTTAGTGCCCTTCTTCACCGCAAGGTTGTGCAACATTGCACAGACAGCTATTATCTTACAGCAGGTGATGGGGGTATACTGCCTTGCACCTCCACTCTTGTGCAAGCATCTGAACCTGCTTTTCCAGATGCCAAAGGTCCATTCTACTACATTCCTTGTGCTTTTGTGGGCCCGGTTATACCTCCTTTGGCTGGGTGTTGAGGGGTTGAGGTAGGGGGTGAGTATGAATGAGCGGAGGGCATATGCACTGTCGCCTAGAAGGAAAAGGGGTAACATTACTCACATGCATACATGTACTTCACAGTGCTATTTTTGTAATGGGGGACTGATGATGTGTCTCACCTAGGAGGTATCCTTCACCAAATTCCCCTGCCGTCAGCCGTGCATAGATGCTGCTGTTTTGAAATATGTAGGAGTCGTGGGTACTCCCTGGGAATTTTGCAACCAGGTCTGTGATGGCGCACTTTGCATTGCAAATCACCTGCACATTGATGGTGTGGGTAGACTTCCGATTGCGGTATATGTATTCTGTGTCAGCAGGGGGGCAAATCGGAATGTGCGTGCCATCAATGCAGCCAATGATGTGGGTAAATCGTGCCATCTGGTAAAAGTCTGCTTTTGTTTGTACCAGTTCCGCATGGGTTGCAGGGAAAGAAATGTATTGGTCCATCCTCTGTATCATGGCGTCAAGGAATTTGTGGAAAAACCTTGACAGGCTGCTCTGGGTCACCCCTCCTACCGCAGCAACTGCACTTTGATAGCTGCCAGACGCAAGCAGGTGTAGGCTGCATAGCACCTGCACGTGCGGTGGGATGGCGTGTGCCCTTGGGGTGGGGTGGTCCAACAGTGGTTTTAGGTCCCTGATGAGCTCCAGAATGGTGGCTGAGTCCAGCCTGTACCTCTGTAGGATCTCTGCCTCTGTGAGCATGAACAGGGTGATCCTCTGTCTGTAGACCTGCTCCTCTCTTTGTCATTCCCTCTCTCCTTCCTGCTGTAGCCGTAGCCGCCTTGCAATGACATAAAATGCCGCCATCCTGCAAGTTGCATTGCATTTTGGGTCTAATTTTATAGGTTGCAGTTGGTTACCACCTGATTCCAATCCATGGTAAATACCGATTTTGAAATACCGATTTTGAGCCTAAATCGGTATTTCTGTGCTTCCCTACATCTCTATCTGAGTTTTAGCCTGTCCGAATCGGTAATTTTCCGAATCGGTAATTTACCGATTCGGTAACTCTACTGAATCGGTAGATGGTCCGAATCGGAATATTTACCGAATCGGTAACTCTACCGATTCGGTAAATGGTCCGATTCGGTATATTTACCGATTCGGTATGTTAGCGATTCGTTAATTTACCGATTCGGTGTATTTCCGAATCGTTTTTTTACCGATTCGGTATCTATACCGAATCGGTAAAAATACCGATTCGGCCGGATTTCTGGCTACTACATCCCGATGGCTCGATACCGCTCGGTAAGGGCCGAAAATCGGTATTTTCGGCCGTTACCGATAGGTATTGGGCCACCTACATCGGGCCCTATATGTTGTCCCACTTTTAAATAGCTGACGTTCTATGTAAGTGTTAGACCAGGCATCATTGCCCTGGGTCTCCCTCCCTCTATGCTCTTCCTATCTTTTATATTGGCTGGATTTAGATGCTCTGAGCGCCGTGACACTGCTAATCAGTGCCACAGCATGAATGCTCCCTGTGTAAGGATGATTGTATGGATTAGGATGACCTTAATGCCTAGTTCTGTGTAGAATCTTCTAATAGCGAGTTATTCTCCATTTCACTGTTCTGTGTAGCATGTTCTAGTCGCAAGTTATTCTCCATTTCATTGTTCTGTGTAGCAGGTTCTAATAGCGAGTTATCCTCCATTTAACTGTTCTGTGTAGCATGTTCTAGTAGCGAGTTATTCTCCAATTCATTGTTCTGTGTAGCATGTTCTAATAGCAAGTTACCCTCCATTTCACTGTTTCCATTGAGAAGCTACCCCTTCTCATAGGTTAGAATGGGCAGGTTGAGGATTACCTTCTATAATCCTATCTGACCCCAGGAACCTGATAGGAACTTCAAGTTTGATATATTTATGCTCAGGACATTGAGATACTCCTTTTAGTAAGGACCGTTTATATATCCCATGTTCGAAAATGCCTCTTCTGAAAACGCTGTATTTTCTTGCCTTAGCTTTCCTGTAGGCTTTGCTAGTATGTGTATTGGCCGTCTGGTTTTGGAGCAGCAGGGCCAGCTGGGTCAGAGTTGGCTGGGGAGAGTGATCTGTATTCAGAGCATGGGGATGGGTGACTCTTTGATCTGAGCAAGGCTGTCCCCGGCAAGGTGAATGATGGTTCCACCTCCCACGGGGCGTCTGATAGCAGACCCCCTCATTCTGAAAGGGCAGGATGTCACCTCATAGACCAAGTGCTCCCTGACCCCACCGAGCTGGTTCTGACTGGATCGAGTGATTTGTGACTTTAAAGAACAAAGACTTTTTAGGTATAAAACGCTGCGCTGGAACTTTGTCCAAGTGTGTTCCTTCTGGATGTCAAGACGAAACTCTGTCCGAGTGAACAGAGGAAAGGACTTTGAAACTTTCACCAAGCTTGCAGAAGAAACTACCCGAGGGCCTGAATTAAGAGCGCCTCCTGCTGAAGTCTCAGGGACAATAGACGTCACCCCGTCACCCGTCGGAATTCCTTTGCGAGGAATTCTGCTTGCAGGGGAGGCCTCCATCGAGTGATCCGGAGTCTCTAGTTCTACTGGGAGGAGTGCAGACTGAAAACCCTCGCTGAACATGTGTGGGCCGCTGTAGCTAAGAGAGAGCTGCAGCTTTGGAATCTTCGAACCCCCGCTGAATTTGTGTGGGCCGCTGCAGCTAAGAGAGAGCTGCCGCCGCTGAGAGCCTGCCTGAATTTGAACCTTTTAACCCCCGCTGAATCTGTGTGGGCTGCTGCAGCTAAAAGAGAGGTGCCGCCTCGTAGAGCCCGCATGAATTTGAACCTTCGGAACCTTCGCTGAATCTGCGTGGGCCGCTGCAGCTAAGAGAGAGCTGTAGCCGCTGAGTGCCCACCACTGTGCCAGCCTGGTCGAGATCGTTATTTGTCCTGTGGGCAGCCACAGCTAAGAGAGAGCTGCTGCCACTGAGTGCTTGCACCTTTGTCAACTTTGCATCATTGTGCTTTGTCTGTTCGTGGAGAAGTGTGGCTCACTGGTTAGAGCGGCAGACTCTGAAGCAGAGATCAGGCCCGGGACCAGGGTTCAAGTCCCGACGCGGCAGGGTCTTGGGCTCAATGTCCGCGGACTTGATAATTCTCGCCTCGGCGCCTACTCTAATCATGGGTCCCACGCTGCAACTCTGGGCAATAGCTTGCCTAATCTCCACAACGGCCCCAACAACACTGGGATGCCTGGCTTCACCTTGGGGGTGCCCTGGAAGGGCATCTCACAGGGAGAGCCAGGAAGGGTTCCACAGTGTTATACAGCGCCGGGACGCCCCGTTGCTGGGGCAGCTGTGCGCTTTACAAGTATACTACATTTACATTTACATTCTTGTGGGCCGCCGCAGCTAAGAGAGAGCTGGTGCCGCTGAGTGCCCCACTTTTGCCAGCTTTGCATCATTGAGATTTGACCTGTGGGCCGCGGCAGCTAAGAGAGAGCCACTGCCGCTGAGTGCCCGCATCTTGTTCACCAGTGTCAAGGATTGTTGCTATAGCTACAAGGGCCACCACAGCTAAGAGAGAGCTGCTGCCACTGTGAGCCCACCATGTAGCTGCAAGACTAGAGTCATCACCACCTCCAGCTCGGGCCGTCGCAGCCCCGTGCTGCTGCCACTGAGAGCCCGCCTGTCCCCGAGTGCCTGAGTCATTGTGGGTGCATCCTGCAGGCCCCTGCAGCCAAGACTTGTGGTCGCTGGAAGTTCACCTGTCACCGTCTCCGCTTCTTCGAGAAGCTGCATGCTGTGTGCCCTTTCAACAGCAGATATCTGGTGCACACAGGGTTGCGTAGGCCCCGGCCTTGAGCTCAGTCAGTGTCACGTTCTGGTGAATACGTTATTGCCTTTTTGAGTCCCAATTGATTTACGTGCATTGTAGTTTGTTAAAACCGTTATTGCCTTTTTGAGTCTTAGACTTCACCCCGTCAGCCGTCGGAATTCCTTTGCGAGGAATTCTGCTGGCAGTTGAGGCCACCATCGAGTGATCCGGAGCCTCTAGTTCTACTGTGAGCAGTGCAGACTGAAAACCCTCGCTGAACCTGTGTGGGCCGCTGCAGCTAAGAGAGAACTGCCGCCGCTGAGAGCCCGCCTGAATTTGAGCCTTCGAACCCCCGCTGAATCTGTGTGGGCTGCTGCAGCTAAGAGAGAGCTGCCGCCGCTGAGAGCCCGCCTGAATTTGAACCTTCGAACCCCCGCTGAATTTGTGTGGGCCGCTGCAGCTAAGAGAGAACTGCCGCCGCTGAGAGCCCGCCTGAATTTGAGCCTTCAAACCCCCGCTGAATCTGTGTGGGCTGCTGCAGCTAAGAGAGAGCTGCCGCCGCTGAGAGCCCGCCTGAATTTGAACCTTCGAACCCCCGCTGAATCTGTGTGGGCCGCTGCAGCTAAAAGAGAGGTGCTGCTGCTGAGAGCCCGCATGAATTTGAATCATTGGAACCTTTGCTGAATCTGCGTGGGCCGCTGCAGCTAAGAGAGAGCTGTAGTCGCTGAGTGCCCACCATTGTGCCAGCCTGGTCGAGATCATTATTTGTCCTGTGGGCGGCCACAGCTAAGAGAGAGCTGCTGCTGCTGAGTGCTCGCACCTTTGTCAACTTTGCATGATTGTGATTTGTCCTGTGGGCCGCCGCAGCTAAGAGAGAGCTGCTGCTGCTGAGTGCCCGCACATTTGTCAACTTTGCATCATCGTGAGTCGTCCTGTGGGCCGCCGCAGCTAAGAGAGAACTGCTGCCGCTGAGTGCCCACACCTTTGTCAACTTTGTATAATCGTGATTTGTCCTGTGGGCCGCCGCAGCTAAGAGAGAGCTGCCGCTGAGTGCTCGCACCTTTGTCAACTTTGCATCATCGTGTGCCGTCCTGTGGGCCGCCGCAGCTAAGAGAGAGCTGCTGCCGCTGAGTGCCCGCACCTTTGTCAACTTTGCATCATTGTGAGTCGTTCTGTGGGCCACCGCAGCTAAGAGAGAGCTATTGCCACTGAGTGCCCGCACTTTTTGCCAGCTTTGCATCATTGGGGTTTGACCTGTGGGCCGCGGCAGCTAAGAGAGAGCCACTGCCGCTGAGTGCCCGCATCTTGTTCCCCAGTGCCAAGAATTGTTGCTATCGCTACAAGGGCCGCCACAGCTAAGAGAGAGCTGCTGCCGCTGTGAACCCACCATGTAGCTGCAATACGAGAGCCATCACCACCTCCAGCTCGGGCCGTCGCAGCCCCGTACTGCTGCCACTGAGAACCCGCCTGTCCCTGAGTGCCCGAGTCATTGTGGGTGAACGCTGCAGGCCCCTGCAGCCAAGACTTGTGGTCGCTGGGAGTCCACCTGTCACCCTCTCCGCTTCTTCGAGAAGCTGCGTGCTGTGTCCCCTTTCAACAGCAGGTATCTGGTGCGGTATGCAACGCTTACAACGCGCGCGTTACCACGACCTACTATTACAACGCGGTCATAACAACGAAAGTTGTTACCACGCATTGCGCTGGGGGGCGCTCAAGGATAGGAAATGATTTAATTTACTATCCCAACACCTTCCCTACTATCCACGGGGACTGGTGTTGGAATAGTAAATTAAATTCTTTAATTTTGCGCCCCCCCAGCGCGATGCGTGGTAACAACTTTCGTTGTTACGACCGCGTTGTAATAGTAGGTCGTGGTAACGCGCGCGTTCTAACGACATACATCCATCTGGTGCGCACCGGGTCGCGTAAGTCCCGACCTTGAGCTCAGTAAGTGTCACGTTCTGGTGAATACGTTATTGCCTTTTTGAGTCCCGATTGGTTTACTTGCTTTGTAATTTGTTAAAACTCTTTGAGAGTCTTGAGTTAAACCTTAGATAAAGATATTATTTTTCTCTACCTACTTGAGTTGTGTCCTTTTGTGGTGTCATTACTGCCTTATTGTGCATGGTCATAAATGCTTCACACACTGCCTCTGAGATAGGCCTAACTGCTCATGCTACGTTAGCACAGGGTTGAGCAGGGGTTGTCAAACTGACTTAGGAAGAAAGGTTCCTATTTGGACATTGGCGCCAGCCATTGCCAACTAGAGACCCCCATTTCTAGCAGTAAGGAACACGGATACAAATATTTTTTTTAAACAAACAAAGAAAATATACGTTCTGTCACAATCAAGTATGCATTATAAAATGCAGCCCAAAACATATTTTTATTTGAATTATGGAACATTACGCAAGAAACATTTATAAACAGCCGTCCACCACCATGTTGTGGTCAGTGGTACAATGACTTCATTCGTGACCACACACCGTTAGGATCAGAAGACAGACAGCCACAGCAAGTTGAAAATAGTGTCATCTACTTAACCAAGTAGTTTTAAAATTAACAAAAACTGTTCCATATTAACACTAGCAATAGATCCAAAACATATATTTAATTAGATTTTTTTTTACATTTTGCAGACTTTGAAAATCATTTTTATAGTGGCTTACTCTAGTTCCATTACTTATTTCACAACACCAGAAGGTTAAATAACACAAAATTATTAAAAGGCTACTAATTATAATGTTTGTTTTCAATTTAAATTTTTTTATCTACGCAGAGTTGTACCTCAACAGAGCTGGCGCTCGACAGCATTTTGGGGATAAACAATTGTAAGGTACCTGGCAGCATAACTCAGGGCTGGTGCTGGACAGTGACGGGCCAAAATTACTATTCTGACTCCACTGGGGGCATCCCCTGGGCAGGTGCTGGACAGTGACTGGGGGCAAAATAACTACTCTAACTCTGTGGGCACTTACCTCGGGGAAGGTGCTGGCCAGTCACTGCGGGAAAAATTACTATTGTAACTCCACTGGGGTGTATCTCAGAGCAGGTGCTTGACAGTGACTGGTGCAAAATGACTATTCTAACACTGTTGGGGGTATACCTCAGGGCATATGCTGAACAGTGACTGGGGGTAGAATTACAATTCTAAGTCTGCTGGGTGCTTACCTCAGAGCAGGTGCTGGACACTGACTGGGGGAAGTATGTGAGAAAGTAAAACAAAACAAATTAAACTACTTGCCCGCACCTCTTATGAGCCCTGTGGCTCGGTTTTGAGGACGGTAGCTTAAGACTTTCCCATGCACGTTGCTAGGAGCATGCCCACCATACTGTAGTAGGTTCCCACACCGACATGACGATTCCAATACAGCTGTGGAGTTTAAGTATTTATTCTTAGCTGCCGTCGCGCAGCCAAACAGTATCCTAAACATGTTTTCAACTGCCATCTAGAAAATGTCACATTCGACATTATATGGAAAGCTATGATTATGTTCCATTTAACTATTAAACGCACAGTACTATATTTACCCAACCTTAGGAGAATGCCTGAATTAACTGTTACTTTCTCTGATAAACCTTTCCTACTACGTGACAACGAAAACTCTCAGAAAAAAATAGTAATATTTAGCACAACCGATAACCTAGTAACCCTTGAGAATAGTGAAATTTGGATGATGGATTTTAAATTAACTCCCCATCCATTCGCCCAAATGTATTCTATTCATGCTAACATAAATACCACAACTTTCCCATTAGTGTGTAGCTTACTCCTGACAAGCAATCCTCAAACTACAAAGAATTTTGACAGTGATTAAATCAAAATCAATTAATAAAAGTCCTAGAAAAGAGATAATTGATTTTGCTTATATTACGATGTTGGCGGAGATCAGCCTTTCTATGGAAACGTTGCCACCATGGAAAGGCATGCGGTCTTTGCTTCTGGGGGCCTGTTGCAGGCCCCCATGGGTGTTGGGGGGGTGCACGTGGTGGGTACCTATGGTACCCCCCTGCATTTGCATGCACAAGGTGGCAGGCACCACGCGGTGCCTGTCACGTTGTGCAAGCAAATGCGGGACATGCATTTCTGACATTGCGTCGGGTGCTGCTGACAGCACCGCCTGCCGCAATGTTAGAAATGCAGAAAGCGCCCGCCAGTGTGGCAGGTGCATCCTAATGTCCATGGCGGGACCGCATTGACATGGGCGGTCGGTCCCGTGACCCGATGCGATCCACCTGCCATCATATTAGGTCCCTTAGTCTTTGCACTTCACTGCCTGCAAAGAAATGTATCCTGCTGCACCGGGCCTGGAGGGCTCGTTGTCATGGGTACCTGCCAGCTGGATACATTTCTTTCCCATGCCACAAGCTTAGATTGTGCTCACTCTGTCTGCCGTGTCCGTCCTGTCTCTCTGAGTCGGAATGCATGCTCCTATTGTAAGTATTCAGAAATGGGGGTGGTGATGAACAGAGTGTCTGAATTAAGCAGACCACTCTTACCCAGTCCAAAGATCAGGGCTTGATCCATCACCGTTATTTATCTCACTGCACCATCCCAGTTCAGAACCTGGCTATATGCAAATCAGTCTGTCCCTGGCCCAGTGCATCATGGGAACAGGGCAGACTAAACTACCAAGCCAATTCTCCACCAGAAAGGAGACAAGCTACCGGGGACCGGTTTCTGGCATTTCAGCCGTCTTCGGCCCGGCTTGCTTGAATCCTGATGGTGCAGTGAGAAAGGGACTCATGTCTGAGTATACCCTGCCACACCTATAGTGGCCAAAAACGATTCAGAAATGGGGGTGGTGATGAACAGAGTGTCTGAATTAAGCAGACCACTCTTACCCAGTCCAAAGATCAGGGCTTGATCCATCACCGTTATTTATCTCACTGCCCCATCCCAGCTCAGAACCTGGCTATATGCAAATCAGTCTGTCCCTGGCCCAGTGCATCATGGGAACAGGGCAGACTAAACTACCAAGCCAATTCTTCACCAGAAAGGAGACAAGCTACCGGGGACCGGTTTCTGGCATTTCAGCCGTCTTCGGCCCGGCTTGCTTGAATCCTGATGGAGCAGTGAGAAAGGGACTCATGTCTGAGTATACCCTGCCACACCTATAGTGGCCAAAAACGATTCAGAAAAGGGGGTGGTGAGGAACAGAGTGTCTGAATTAAGCAGACCACTCTTACCCAGTCCAAAGATCAGGGCACACACACAACCACACCCAACCACCCAACCATACAACCACACACACAACCACACACACAACCACAACCACACACACAACCACACACACACAACCACACACACAAAAGCACACACAACCACCCACACAACCACGTGCACAACCACGTGCACAACCACAACCACACACACAACCAAACACTCAACCACAAACTAACACAACCACACACACAAGCACACACACAACCACACACAACGACACCCAACCACACACACACAACCACAAGCACACACACAACCACACAACACACACAACCACAACCACACACACAACCACACACACTCAACCACAGCCACACATAACCACACACAACCACACACACACAACCACAACCACACTCACTTAACCACCTATTGTAAGTATAGGCATGCACCCGAACAGTGTTGACTAAAACGATGTTGGGCGGAGAAAATCTGCCCAACATCTTAATAGGGCCCAAAAGGTCGGAGTACTGTGTTACGCCAAAATTGGCAACCGCGCTCTGAGATTTTTAAAACAGGGTGGCACTGTATTTACAATATTGCGTAGCACTGTGTTTCACTTAGCGTTGGTGCTAATAAAGCTGCCTAGCACCAGCGCAGGCACCCTTTACCCATGTTCTAAGGGTGCCTGCGCTGATTGTTTATGTGCAGGTAAGGTTACCTTTCTGCACATAAACAGCCTTGAAAGGCAATTCACTTTTTCTATGACTGCTGTAGAATGCAGCACACATGGAAAGAGCACAAAATGAGGAGAAATTAATAATTTCTCCTCATATCATCAGTCAAAGAACTGGTATTCCCTGGTCTTAGTTTGTGGTGCTGCTCAGCCTTGTAAATATGGGCCAGAATCAAAAAGCAATGGGTGTTGCAGCAGAACACCCACTGTAACACCTATTGTATGCCTCTTTCACGCTAAGTGACGTGTTAAATGGGGCCTTATTTACTATGCTTTGTAAATAAGGAAAATGGGATAGTGCCATCAGAATGCCGCTATAAGTAGCGTTCTGGTGGCGATATCCCCTTGTAACTATTTCCCTCGTTCTGGATCCCAAGGAATATGAGGACATCTCCACCAAGCAAAGAAGCACTTACTTCATATACTTAAGAGGAAGGACCCATGTTTGATGAAGATTTACCACTTTGCAGTCCTGTTGTGTTCTCTGTAGAAGAATTCATGGTATCACAGATTGCTAGATCAAAACGCACGAGGAACAATCACATTGCTGAAACGCAAACAAGGCTACTAGAGACATTTCCTCGTGGTCCATTATGCAGTGTAGTGTATAATAAGCACTAGACATTTACCCAGCGAGGTAGCACTTACTTATTAACCAGTCAAAGGACTCCAGTTGGGTAGACCTTTTGTGCAAAACTGTGAACTCTTATTGGATAAGCTGACAGGTGAGGTTCCGTTCTAGCCATGATGCTCATTTCATAGAAATTAAACCTTGGAAGTGTCTTTCCGCTCATATTCCACATTGAAAATGATATGAAATCCTTAATGTGGGTGAATTCACCTGTTGGAGCACAACCTGATGTGTAGTGACACTGATGACTGGTTTCTTTCTTGTCTCCTGGAGAGAGCAGAGTCCATGGTTCTCCCTTTTAAATACCATAAGTATGCAAATGCCCAAAATCCATAGCACCACTCACATTCACAGACATACAAAGACACTCACACACCCATGCACAAACCCATATAAGCACTCAAAGACCAACACAGGCACTCACACACAGGCACTCACAAAACCTCACAGACCCACATAGGCACTCATACACCCACTCACACAGGTACTCACAAACCCACACAGGCCCTCACACACACCCACATAGGCACTCATACATCCACTCATAGACACACTAACACACCCACGAACACACCCACGAACACACTCACAGACCCACTCACAAACCCATACAGCCATTCACACACTTAGCCATCATCCCATACAGCCACTCACACACCCACTCGAAGACTAATATAGCTAGTCACACATCCACTTACAAACCCATACAGCCACTAACACCCCCACTAACACACACACTCACAGACCCATACGCCACTCACACACCCACTCACTGATCCAGACAGCTACTCACACACCCACCAAAACACCTACTCACAAACCCATACACCCACTCACATACCCATTTACTGACCTATAAAGCCACTCACACACCATACTCTCAGAGGTGGCAGGTTATAGTTAGGATTTTTCACTGAAAAAAACAAAGGTTACAGGGACTTTATAGTTAGGAAATAGAATTTAAAAACCTTACAAATTAAGTGCAAAAAGCAAAGGTTACAGGGACGTTACAGTTAGGCTCAGATTGCACTTGTACAAAACCAGCGAAATTGAGCAAATGAAGTTACCTGAGCTAACTATAACTTACCCCTCGGCAATGCACTGCTTATGATCTCACATATAACATAACTCATGACATGGTCAGTGACATCACTGATGATATCTCAAATGAGGTCCCTGATGGCATCATCCATAGAACCACTCACACATCCACTCACATAACCACATAATCACTCATACAGCCATACAACCATTCACGCGCCCACTCACTCATCCATAGCCACTCACACACACCCTCACTCGCCCTTACAGTCGTTCACACAGCCACTAACTTACGCATACACCTACACACTCAGCCACTCACCCATAGTCACTCACACAGCCACACACTCACCCATACAGCTACTCACACACCCACTTATTTGCCAATACGGCCATTCACACACCCACTCACTCATCCATACAACCACTCAACTGATTAACTTACTCACCCATACAACCACTCACACACCATACAAGCATTCCCACGCTGTTACATCCTTCATCATAACTTTTTATGTTCATTTGTATCTGCTTGGGTGACATCATATAGTTCCAGATGCCTGCCTGTACACCTTGTTTACATTCTAATGACATTCTGTATTCTGAAGGTGGTTAATGAAGACAGAGCCAGTTGCATCTGGATCTGATAGCAGAGAGTCTGTTAATGCTGTGCTGGACAATAAATCCTATTTAAATGTATTTGATTCCTGAATTGAATTTCAACACACGCCTACTCATTCGCCCATACGGCCAGTCACACAGCCATTCACTCTCCAATACAGCCATTCACTCTCCAATACTGCCACTCACACACCCACTCAGTTAACCAAACACCCAGTCAAACAACCACTCTGTCACCCATAAAGCCACTCATAAACCACTAAGTCACTGATGCAGCTACTCACATATCCACTCATACAGGCACCCACACAGGCATTCACTCAACCATAGAGAAACTCATACACTCATGCACTACCCAATACAGGGACTCACACAACCATTTACTCCCCCATGCAACTACTCACACATTCACATATTTAACCATACAGCTACTCACACAACCACTTATTCACCAATACAGTCACTCACACACCCAACTGAACACCCATACAGCCACTCACACACCCACTCACACATGGATACACTCAGTAACATAACCACCCACTTAATATATATTGTAAATAGTATCACTCATTTGTAGAACACAAAGTATACTAATGTAACTTTTGTAATACCTTAGTATATATGCTTTGTTATATGGCCCTTAGGGACATTGTTGACATTGCTAAGTTAGCATGAGCTTTGCTACCATGATGCTGCTTTTGAGCACGTTACTACATGACTTTATTTTTGCAAGACTCTGTTTATGCCTTTCATATGAGAACGGTCTGCTTTTCACTTTCTCTGCTGAGTTCCTGGAGTTTAATATGAACACGTTGTACAAGGTCGATAAACAATGCCCCCTGTTATTCTGTTCTGGTCAGTCCCTAGCACCTAGACATAACATGCTACACACAGCTGCAATGCTGGAGACTTGTGCTTTGATATTACAGGAAAGCATTTTGTTTTAACACACACTTGGAGAAAGCCGTTCCATGGAGAAGAGCTCCGCTGTTCCTATGATGTAAAGCTTACATCCTGGCTTTAAGGTATGGGGTCTGCTGTCAAAGCCCAGAGATCTTCCTTTATGTAAATAAATGTCTTCCAGTCAAGGGGAGGGTGGTTAGGCCTTATAGTCCTTATTCCACTGTCTTCATAAAATCACTTCCCTCTTTGTACTCTACGGAATTGTAACAATGCTAATTGTTCTGAGTTTATGCATTTTGCTGCTGGTAGTGGCTCGTATACTGTATTGTAGAGCATGATAATTAAAATAAACATTTTGAACTATTACAGTGACTCTGCCAATTCTTATTTTGGACAAGTACGAGAAGCAAGTGAAAGGGTATGTCTTGCTACCGCGATTCCTGAGAAAGTTGGGAGTGTTGTGTTCTGGGTTGTCTAATCATTTGTAGCTTCGTGATTTTTGGAAGAGAAGAGAACGAATGAGACACTATAGCTTGTCGGTTTTGGGATTTTGGGTACTAAGGTGATAGGTTGGTATACCCCTATACACCGAGGTCCTGTTTTCCTGCGCATAGTTCTGTGTAGGTGCAAAATCCCCGCAACACTCATAAGCTCTTAGAAAACACTCACCATAACTGGATGATTTAATCAGGGATGCCATTTGAGATGTCATCAGTGATGTCACTGACCATGTCATCACTGATGTAAAATTTGACGTCAAAAGCAGTACATTACGAGGACATAAGTTATAGTTAGCTCAGGTAACTATAACTGCTGAATTTCACTGGTTTTGGATGAGTGAAATCTGAGCCTAACTCCTAACTATAATGTCCCTGTAACCTTTGTTTTTTTCAGTGTAGGATAGAGGATAGATAGATAGGTAGGTAGGTAGGTAGATAGATAGATAGATAGATAGATAGATAGATAGATAGATAGATAGATAGATAGATAGAGAGACAGATAGATAGATAGATAGATAGATAGATAGATAGATAGATAGATAGATAGATAGATAGATAGATAGATAGATAGATAGATAGATAGATAGATAGATAGATAGATAGATAGATAGATAGATAGATAGATAGATAGATAGATAGATAGATAGATAGATAGATAGATAGATAGATATTTTACCTTGCTTGGTAAAGGCATGAAATGTAAAGGCATATGTGGGGTAAAAATGTACGTGGTAAAAAAATGTGTGGTAAAAGCGCTGCTGCTAATTACTGCATTGTAAAGGCTGTTTTCACAACCAGTAGGCCTTCTGGAATGTCGCTTTGTTTAATGATGTCACCTGAGGTTTTGAGAAGTGTTGTGCCATAATCGAAAGACTGGCGTATTTAAGGGTAAGCCCCTATACACACATATATTTTGATTGCTATGAGCTGATTTGATATTTCCCTTGTGTTGAGAATGGTCATTGTATCTTAAGTTTGTACCTCTAATTTAACCAAAAATGCAAGACAATCTCTTTCATCCGAGAGTGCTCAGATTCTTCAGTTTAAGGCATTAGCAGTTCAGTCTCCGCAATCGTTTTTCATTCAGAAATAGATTTGTAGACCTGATTTTATATAATATTATGAAAAGGACACATGTCCCAGAATGCACAGCTGCCTCCCGGCCAGGGTGAGCTGCTCGTGCCTGCACCTCGGAGACGTGAAAGCTTGGCTTGTGCTGGGCGCTGCACTGCTGCTGCAGGAAGTGTGTCAGGGAGAGAGCGCGTGCCCAGCAGAGGCACCAGCAGTCCGTGAGGGCAGTGCCAGGCAGGCTCCCTGCCCGTAACAAACATGGGCGCTGGTGCGGGCAGAGCTGCCTGCGAGGATGCCTGCATCCGCCGAGAGAGCGCCTTGATCTCCCGCACTTGAAGCCCCGAGGACAAGCGCGGCGCCTTGAAGTGGTGACGGGATTTCTTGGCGCTTCCGGTGAAACCTCCCACTGGTGGCATCTGTCGCGGGCACTTCAGGCAGCTGCAGTGGGCAGAGACCGGTGCGGGCTGAAGTGTGCGCTGCTCGCGGGAGGCGCTGAGAGCGGAGGATGCTCGGGTACACGCAGATCGTGCACGATGCCCTGCTGCCCACCTGGGGCAGGCCCGTGCCCCTGATCCTGGGTGTGAGCACTGCCTACCTCTGCTACTACTGGGCCTGCGTCCCGAAGGTGGGTGAAAGTGCCGGCCGGGCTCAGCTGCTTCCTGGAATGAGTGAGAGTGCCGGGCTCAGCTGCTTCCTGGCCCTGGGTGGGTGAGTGCCGGGCTCAGCTGATTCCTGGCCCTGGGTGGGTGAGAGTGCCGGGCTCAGCTGATTCCTGGCCCTGGGTGGGTGAGAGTGCCGGGCTCAGCTGCTTCCTGGAATGAGTGAGAGTGCCGGGCTCAGCTGCTTCCTGGAATGAGTGAGAGTGCCGGGCTCAGCTGCTTCCTGGCCCTGGGTGGGTGAGTGCCGGGCTCAGCTGCTTCCTGGCCCTGGGTGGGTGAGTGCCGGGCTCAGCTGCTTCCTGGGTGGGTGAGACTTCCTGGGTGGGTGAGAGTGCCGGGCTCAGCTGCTTCCTGGGTGGGTGAGTGCCGGGCTCAGCTGCTTCCTGGCCCTGGGTGGGTGAGACTGCCGGGCTCAGCTGCTTCCTGGCCCTGGGTGGGTGAGAGTGCCGGGCTCAGCTGCTTCCTGGGTGGGTGAGAGTGCCGGGCTCAGCTGCTTCCTGGGTCGGTGAGAGTGCTGGCTCAGCTGCGTCCTGGGCAGTCCAGGGCAGAGTGTGTGCTTGCTCCTGAGATGGTGACAGGGTGACTGACAGTGTGACTGGCTCGGCTCTTCTTTGCTCCCTGGGGTTGGTGAGAGTGCGCCTGGCTCAGCTGTTTCCTGGAATGGGCTAGAGTGTGCCTGGCTCACATTTCCTCTCCCTGGGGTGGTGTCGGTGTGTCTGTCTCAGATGTTCCCTGCTGTGTGCCAGTATGCAGCTGTCAGGACACCTCTGTTCTTTCCCTGGCATCGAGGAAACACGAGTGCTGCCTGTCTCCTGCGGCGGAAAGAAAGTCAAACAGGATGTGCAGCAGGAAGAGAGACCACTGTATGCCCGGGGCCCACTCTCAGCTGAGTGTCTAGTTTTCCCAGGTGGCGCTCTGCCCCCAGGGATATCCTATTGAAACAGCTGATGTTCCACCAAACATTACAAGATGGTACTTTGGTCACAGTGCCCATATCGGCAACTCTCCCTCGAAGCAAAGTAAAGTACTGTAGTCAATAATCTCGCCACACAAATTTTGTTGGAAAACAGTTTGCTGCAGATTTATTTCATATATGAAGTATGCCAACGTGGTGGGTTAACTTACGGGCGATCCAAGGGCAGGCAGCGATGAGTAACCTAGGCTGCCCTGCCCGCCTGATGAGCCAAACTGCACCGTGGCCAACCCAATTGGTGCTACCATTTATGTGGGGATCATCCCCCTTAAATACCACGGACCACCAGTCCATGACTTTACTCACGCCGTTTTAGTGATGGAGCCTTGTAAGGTAAGCCCTGGTTGCTCAGGATTACAACCGCCTGAAGGACTAGCGGGGCACCGTCGTTTCCATCCAGGGTCCTGCCGTAAAGACTCCTGCGGTTTGACAGAGAGCACCCTTGCTGTGCTCATTCAGAGTACCCCTCAGTACCAATCAGCCTCCGGATCGCCCTGTAACACCGCCAACGCCCTGGATGTGGCCACCGTCATATCCGGGGCCCCCCACAAGCATGGCAGGCTCCATAACTTCCTGCAACCTGCAGTTACCAGTCCTGCTAGCCGGACCAAGTCCCTATTCACCTCTAATGTACCCCATCTTTATCGGAGTACCCAGTGTTGTTTGCTCTAATGAGGCCACGCCCTATTTAACCAAGCCCTTCCTGAGAGCTTGGGGCCTGGTCCCCGTGGGTCCTCGCTGCCACTTTGTGACCCAACTGCACCGGTACTGCAGGGTGACCCAGCCCTGCTGCCAGAAGGGGGAGCACTTCAACATGTCAAAAGTTTATTCGCTAATAAGTTGTTGCTTAACGTCAGCCAGTTCAGGTATCTTACCAGCTACCACAGTTTACCAGCTTCCGCAGTAGCCCCTGCCCTCCTCCCCCTCAGGACCAATTTAAAACTACTGCCCTCTATAAAACCATAGATCTGTGTGATATAATCCATTGTACATTGTGTGCAAATTTGTGCTATAACATTTGGGGGGTTGACTAAGCCCTTGTTTAACCCCTAATTAGGCGAGTACTAAATTTGTTGGTTCAAACTGATAACCATGTGCCTCACCAGCAAGTGATATACAGACCCCCCCGGAGAGGGTCATTGGGCGGGGACAGGGTGGAGTCTTGTGACCGATGGTACCCCCCTCATGCTTGAGCTAGCACCTGAGGCAATGCCCTCTCCCCTATAGGAATCCTCCTATGACATGTATCGAAGTTAAGCTGTGTCACGTCCTTTTGAGGAGGCCAGGTTATCCTCTCCCCCCTAAACCAAGACAAAGGAGGATCTAAAAACCAGGGGTGAGGTCGGAGGACCCCTATATGTACTCCAAATATTCAGCCATATTTCATGTCCTCATTGCCTGCAAAGGCCATCAGTCTGACTGCGATCTTCAGGTGCTGGTGTCCCCACCCTAGAATATGCAGCCCAGAGCCAGGCTTCTGCAAGACGTGCCAGCGTGCCGACAGAAGATTCCAAGGCTTTTGGATGGTGAGACCGTGGAGTAAAACATATGTACACATTTACCTGCACCTTCTTAAATATGGGAATGCCAAATGTGTTCTGATAATTGTCAGCGTTTCTGCTATCCCATATTTTTCAACACTATTGGAGCCAAAGCACACTTTTTAGAATGACAAACGAACGCAACCCACCTGGCTCAATGGCGTCGAGGCGTTTTTTTAAAACCTTAAATGCCGGATCCCACTACCCACACTCTCATATTTACAGAGAGCACATCTTCATAAAAATGGCCAAAAGAAAAGCATATTTAAAAACCCACTCTATTTACACAGTTTATTGCCAATGTGCCCTTCAGCCCCTACATGTAAGAATGTAACGCCTATAGCACCACTCTACCATCTGCTTCAGTTAATGTCCTGCCAACCCATCGCTGTCTGACTGCGATATTTAGATGCTGTGTGGCCATCCTGATGTTTCCACCCGAGCGTAAGTAGCTCAGTGCCAAACCTCTGGTAATGTATACCAGAATGCAAACAAGTGCATGGAAAAGCTTAGAGAGGGTGAGAACAGGAGGAGAACAAGAACTACAGATTTACCTACTCTCTCTTAAGTTGTCTTGGGAAAGACAACTCTTTTCTAATAAATTGTTGCCTTTGTGCCCTAACTCAGTGTTTCCCAAAGCTTTGGAACCACAGCACACTTTTTAGAATGACAAACTTGCGCAACCCACCTAGCTTGAGTGGAAATAAGGCGGGCGAATATTAACTGAAGCATCCTGTAACGCGCACTCGTCTACAGAGAGCACATTTTCTGTTGAAATGGCCATTACATTTGCACAGACAGTTTTATTGATAATACTAAGGCAAACAAATTAATAATATTTCAAATCTGATTTCAGTGAATGTTTGTGTATCTGCCAGTGCTTCCCTCACCCTTCAGGATAACAAGAAATGTGTTTAATCTTTGCTTTCTTGACTGCTGAGAGTGCCCAGTCAATTCAGATATTTCTTTACATTTCCCTTTCTGACTGCAAAATGGAAGGTGATTGCAAGCACCAATCCCAGTACTAAAATAATAATATTTTAGCATATTCTGTCAGGGGACATAGCCTCAAATTCGCCCTCTGTGTGAACTGCTATGACTATGCGTCAGTGAAGGCCTCGCCAATCATGTGCACCCTGTTCCATCTTGTGATACACCTCCGCTATCTATGATAACTACTATGCTCCCTATCTCTGGTACTTTGTAGTAAATCAATGATGTCAACAGCAGGGCCTTTGCTGGACTGTGTGAGAATATTCATATGCATGGCACTTTGACCCCACATTGGGTTGTCCCACACTATGTGCTAACCAGCTGTGAGCCTGGGTGCTTAATCCAGAAATTGGACCTGGTTAAATTGAACTTAGGTTCCCACTGAGATCCATCTGCCTTTCCTATAATTGCTCCTATTACCTCGAGGTGTACTGAGCCTCCGACCGTCAGTAAACTTATGGGTGGGAACAGGAACATGTGTTGTATCTTGCGGGATCCAGGCTGTGAGAAGTTGGCCTGATATGTGATGTTTCCAATTCTGGAACCACCTTGTATCAGTCCAAACAATCCCTTATGGTGTCTGGTTGTAAGTCAACCTTATTAGACAAGCTATCCTAGTGGTAGCATGGACTAAGCAGCCTTAAAGGCTAAACTCAAGAGGTTGTGTTAAGCGAGCTGTTTTACCAATCACAATACTTCAATACCAAATGAAAGGACACCACACAAGTATATATTATAAAAATATATGTATTTATTACTAAAATAATCCCCAATACTCTTTATGAGCAAAGGGGCACAAGCGTTAAACAAAAGCACAGTTAAACATATAGAACTTGCACAATTATGGATGAGGGCGGGTGGCCACTCAAACCATATATTAAGAAAGTGGTATAAGAGATACCAATCGAACAGTGGTTAGGCCTAGGGCCTAGGGAGTCACTGGGAGCAGTCGGGACTAGCAATGCTGAAGTCGGGAAAAGCCAGTGGGATTCGGCTGCAGCGCTTAAAGCACACGCATGCACCAATGCAAAGTCAATGGTGCGTAAAAGTTATAAAGTTACTGTTTAAGGAGACTTCCGCTTAACCTAGAAGGATGAAATTTAAGACCTATACACTAGAGGTGTGTACCAGTGTGGGAACACCGGCGTTGTTGAGTTACCTCACCCACAGGAAGCGGGTGCATAGGGTCGAAGTTGTGTCGGGTTTCGTCACGCAGGTTGTTGGTGCTTGAAGCTGAAGATGCTGCAGGCGATGTAAAGGAGAAGTGACCGGTGTGATCCAAGGGTGGATCAGAGTTGTAGAGTACCTGAAAGCAGAGGGGACAGAGTCTGGGTCACTCAGCAGTGACCAGGGTGGAACCAGGACGAACCAGGCAATGTCGGGCGCAATCAGGCGGTTGTCGAGGAGCTTCTCTCCGCTGCCACGTGGGCTCTTGGGCATCTGCGATGCCCAGGAGCGGGTCATGAGCTGTCCACGAAGGCTCTCACCATCGGCGCTGTCGGCTTCAAGATCGGAGCAAACAACACTTGGCAAGAGCAATCCACGCAGGACTGGAAGATTGCTTCTCACTCGGACCAGGAGGGTCAGAGCGGGTGCTCCTTTTCAGAGGAGCGGGTGCAAGTCTGGAGCAACCAGAATCACAAGTCGGATTTCAAGTTTCGTTGGCACAGGGGCCACAAGCCAGCGGGCAAGTGTCCGGGCCAATGCGTTGAGCCAAAAGAAGCAGAAGGGCCCCACGCAGCACTCGGTGAGTGTAGAGGGGTGAGCTTCGGTGCAAAAGTGGCTCAGGGCTGGGGCTTCTCAAACCCCGGTGTACAGCTTCGAGGGTCACTCGTGGGCTGCACTGTCAGCGTCTCGTGGTCTTTTCAAGATGGCGTGCCCCTCGCTTCCGGTCGCCTCCACGGGTCTCAGCTCTGCAGGGACTGTGGATCGGGCTGGTAGAAGGCAGGCAAGCTTGATCTCGTCAATCTCTGTCGCTCGAGTTCTGGCGGGAACTGCAACAAAGCAGACGTCGAGGTGCTGGATGGTGCCTGTTTGCACAGGGTGGTCACTCCTTGACCACAAGGGAGATTCTTCAGTCTTCTACGTCGAGTAGGATGTCGAAGGGTCCAGAGTTTCATTTCAAATGTTTCTTCAGGATAATCTGAGTGCGTTGGCACTGCTCCCATTCTTATACCAATCTAGGGGGCTGGATTACCTACTAGGTCCCCTCCTACGGGTGGGACCCAGGAAGGGGGTGGATACACCCCTTTCCCTTTGATCAAGGCCGCGCTGGGACTGGGGCTGGTGTGCCCCAGAACCGGTTTGGCCGGATTATGCAAGGGGAAGCCTTGTGCTCCCCAGGCAGTGTCTGGTTTCTTTCAAACCTCCCTGCTACAATCCACTATCTCCTGTCTGGGGTGGTGTAACACCTCCCTGCGACAGGAAAGCCTTTGTCCAGGCCTCCTCGGCTGAGTTTCGGTCAGCAGCAGGAGGTCAGACTCGTGTCTGTGGCAGAAGCATCCATTTTGTGGATCTGAGGCTCTTTTAAAAATCAACCGCGTTTCAGTAAAGTAACATGTCTTCTCCCTCTAGAGGGGTGGAATGCTATCCCCATTGACAGGACTGTCGAGGGGATAGTATTCCAAATCGCATGACACCTTACACGACATGTTTTGATAAAGCCAAACCAAAGTTGCTATATAACCGCGAGGATTATAATGCACTTAATAGTATATGGTATGGCAGTATCCCGGATCAGCTTAGGGAGTTGTTCCCGACAGCTGCAGACAGGCTCAGCTCATGCTAGAGCACCATCTCACATTAAACCACGCACTCTGCCTCCAGGATTGATAAGGCCTTCCATAGGAGTGGCTCACAGGTTTATATGTGTCCAGATATAGGTTTAGATACAGGTATACTATATCTAAGCAAGGGGTGATTACACCCACTTGCCCCCAGCTGAGTGATCAGCCAGTTGTGTCAATTTAAGAACCAGCCAGGGGTGGCAAAAGCTATGCTTCAGCCCCTGGTAGGCCTTGGTGGCACCTATTCCCTGAGCACCTATAGTGCATGGTACAGGGGCTGACAAGGAGTCCAGTTCCAATTGGGTTATGTACCTATAGTACATGTATGTGAATTTAGAGAGAGAACAGCAGGCTGGGGGTCTGATTAGCAGGCCCACAGCCTCATTAAGTCAAAAACCAGTGAAGCAAAAAGCAAAAATTGGGGTGACCATAGGATAGCAGACCCTACTCTCCTACACAACCCCCCCCCCCCCAAACGCAGGGACATTAAACTTAACCTTGACCAGATAAGTCTTCATGTTCTAAGTGGAAGTACCTGGAGAGACCATCTGCATTACCATGGTCAGTCCCTGGGCGGTGCTCCACTGTAAAGTCCATCCCCTGTAGGGAAATGGACCACCTGAGTAGTTTGGGGTTTTCACCCTTCATCTGATTTAGCCACAAGAGGGGCTTATGGTCTGTCTGAATTAGGAAGTGAGTTCCAAACAAGTATGGCCTCAACTTCTTCAGGGCCCAAACCACAGCAAAGGCCTCCTTCTCAATAGCTGACCAACGTTTCTCCCTGGGGGTCAGCCTTCTGCTAATAAAAGCAATTGGCTGGTCATGACCATCTGTATTCAGTTGTGAAAGCACAGCCCCCCCCCCAACTCAGAAGCATCCGTCTGTACAATGAACTGTTTGGAGTAGTCCGGACTCTTCAGGATAGGTGCAGAGCACATGGCCTTCTTCAGGTCATCAAATGCCTTTTGACAGCTAACTGTCCACTGAACCTTTTTTGGCATCTTCTTAGATGTCAAGTCATTTAATGGTGTCACAATGGACCCATAGTTCTTCACAAACTTTCTGTAATACCCAGTCAAGCCCAAGAAGGCTCTGACTTGTGTCTGGGTAGTTGGAGGAGCCCAGTCCTGTATGGTCTGGATCTTGCTCTCCAATGGTTGAACCTGACCCCCACCTACTAGGTGGCCCAGGTACACAACCTTGCTCTGCCCTATCTGGCACTTAGTAGCCTTGATAGTCAGGCCTGCCTTTTGCAGGGCCTCCAGAACCTTCTTCAGGTGGATCAGGTGATCCTCCCAGGTGGAGCTAAAGACAGCAATATCATCTAGATATGCTGCGCAAAAGTCATCCAACCCAGCAAGGACTTGATTCACCAACCTTTGGAAGGTGGCAGGTGCATTCTTCAAACCAAAGGGCATTACCACAAACTTATAATGTCCACTAGGAGTAGAGAATGCTGTTTTGGCTTTTGACTCTTCAGCTAACCTGATCTGCCAGTAGCCAGCTGTCAAATCAAATGTGCTCAGAAACTTGGCAGAAGCCAATTTATCAATGAGCTCATCTGCTCTTGGAATGGGATGTGCATCTGTCCCAGTGACAGCATTGAGACCTCTGTAGTCCACACAAAACCTCATTTCTGTCTTTCCATCTTTGGTATGGGGTTTTGGCACAAGGACTACTGGGCTGGAATGGGCTCTCAGATGGCTCAATCACTCCAAGCTCCAACATCTTTTGCACCTCAGCCTTTATACAATCCCTGACGTGGTCAGGTTGCCTGTAGATTTTATTCTTCACAGGCAGACTGTCACCAGTGTCCACCTCATGGGTGCACCAGTTAGTTTGACTGGGTGTGAGTAAAAACATATGTCTGTGGGCCTGCAACACCTGTCTGCAGTCCACCTGTTGCTGCTCAGTGAGGCTGCCTGCCAAGGCTACTCCATCAACTGAACCATCATCAGGGTTCTGGGAAAGCAGGTCTGGGAGAGGGTCACTCTCTTCCTCCTGATCCCCATCTGTGGCCATGAGGAGATTCATGTCCTCCCTGTCAACAAATGCTTTCAAGCGATTTACATGGAGCACCATGTGGGGGCTCCTAGGGGTTCCAAAGTCAACCACCTAGATGACTTCTCCCTTCTTTTCAACAATTGGGTAGGGTCCAGTCTATTTGTCCTGGAGTGCTGCTGGGGCCACTGGCTCCAACACCCACACCATCTGCCCTGGTTTGTACTCCACCAGAACAGCCTTTTGGTCATGCCAAGCTTTCTGTAATTCTTGACTGGCCTCCAGGTTTTTGGATGCTCTCTCCATATACTCAGCCATCCTGGAGCGGAGACCAAGTACATAGTCCACAACATCTAGCTTGGGCTTTTTGAGAGGTAACTCCCATCCTTCCTTCACCAAACATAGTGGACCCCTCACAGGGTGGCCAAACAAAAGTTCAAAAGGGCTGTAGCCAACCCCCTTCTGTGGGACCTCTCTGTAAGCAAAGAGCAAGCAGGGTAAAAGGGTGTCCCATTTCCGCCTAAGCTTCTCTGGTAATCCTTTTATCATTCCCTTGAGGGTCTTGTTGAATCTCTCCACAAGCCCATTGCACTGTGGGTGATAGGGCGTGGTAAACTTGTAGTTTACTCCACAGTCCTTCCACATTGCCTTTAAGTATCCAGACTTGAAGTTGGTACCTCTGTCTGAAAGAACCTCCTTTGGAAAACCCACTCTTGAGAAAACTGCAAGAAGGGCCTTTGCCACAACAGGTGCTGTTGTGGTCCTCAGGGGAATTGCCTCTGGATACCTGGTGGCATGATCCACTACCACCAGTATAAATCTGTGCCCAGATGCTGTTTGAGGATCCATGGGACCCACAATGTCTATTCCAACTCTTCCAAAGGGTACCCCCACCACAGGTAGTGGTATCAGGGGGGCCTTTGTTGTGCCACCTGACTTACCACTGGCTTGGCAAGTGACACAGGAGCGACAAAACTCCTTGATATTTTCTGACATATGAGGCCAGTGAAAGTGAGGGACAAGCCTGTCCCAAGTCTTGTTCTGGCCTAAGTGTCCTGCAAGGGGAATATCATGGGCCAAGGTAAGATAAAGCCCCTAAACTTCAATGGTATTACCAACCTCCTGGTAGCACCAGGCTTGGGGTCTCTAGCCTCTGAGTAAAGGAGCCCATCATCCCAATATACTTTATGGGTACCTTGAGCATTCCCTGCAGCCTCAGCAGCAGCTTTCTGTCTGAGTGGTTCAAGAGAATGGCAATCTAATTGGGCCTGCCCCAGGTCTGCCCTTGAGGGTCCCCCTGTCCCCAGAAACTCAACCTGATCAGGTTCAAGCTCCTCAGGGACAGTCTCCTCTTGGACTGCAGAATCAGCTTCCTGTGAAGTCTGATCCTCAACCTGGGGCAAGTGGGAAGGCACAGCTTTAACCCTCTTGCTCCTCCTCTTGGGTTGTGGTTGGTCTATTGTTTCAAGATCCACCACTGGTTCAGGAAGGCACTTCTTAGCCTGAGACCTTGTCACTGCAAGAACATGAGCTGAAATCCATAGCATTTCTGCATGAGTCCTGTACTCCACTTTTGACCAAACTGAGCTTTCAAGATCATTGCCTAACAGACAGTCTACTGGGAGGTCTGCACTTACCACAACTTTCTTTAGGCCATTTACCCCTCCCCAGGAGAAGTTCACAACAGCCACACTATGTGTAGTAGTGGTGTTGCTTGCATTGGTCACTAGGTAATTCTCACCTAGTACAATCTGACCAGGGTCCACAAAGTCAGGTGTCACCATAGTGACACTGGCACAAGTGTCCCTGTAGGCCTGAGCCAGTTTCTCATTTATCAAAGGCGTCTGCCTATACTTTTTTTTTTTTTTTTGGTGCAAAACATTATTCAGTACTTGTCAGGATTACACAGCGTCACGCCCACAACCCGGAGGCTGGCCGCTATCCGTTCATATATAGAAGACAACTGTTAGCATATTTTTAACAATGCGAATATATGCCCGCAAACCAACAACGTCCAAGTGACAAGTGCAGCATCCACATAGCTAAATCAAAGTGTTCCGCATTTTTTGATATTTTTAGTCAACAGTAACATGTGCAATAACATGGTGATCTCAGGGGGGAGGCGTCTGCCTATACTTGCCCAGGTTACTGGGACTCACAGTAGTGGACAAAGATAAGTCCATATCATATAGGAGAACTGCCTGAGTAGGGACTCTGACTAGGCCAGATTCCATCTCAGTACCCAGGGTTAACCCTACTATCCCCCTAGGTTGCGCACTACCACTGCTGACTGTACTAGGGGGTACAGGTGCTTTAGGAGCTGCAGTGGTAGGAACTAGATTTTTCTTGGTGCATTCACTGCCCCAGTGTGAAACTGATTTGCAGGTATTATACCAAGGTTTCTTTGGGCCATCATTCTTCTTCTTTTTGTTACCATTTTGGGAACCACCCTCCTTATTAGAATTTTGTGGGCCTGAAGAAGACTTCTGGTCTTTTTCTTTATCTTTCTTATCCCCACCCTTCTGGTCTGTTTTCTTCTGGTCACCACCATGGTTCTGGGGTTTCTGCTTAATCCTTGTTCTGACCCATTTGTCCGCCTTCTTTCCCAATTCTTGGGGAGAGGTCAGATCAGAGTCAATAAGGTATTGATGCAACAGCAGGTTCTGACAGTTATTAAGGATCTGCTCTCTCATTATAAGATTGTACAATCCTGTATAGTCTGAGACTTTACTTCCCTGCAGCCAACCCTCCAGAGCCTTAGTGGCACAATCAACAAAATCAGTCCAGTCCTGAGTCTGTGCTTTTTGGGTGTCTCTGAACAACCTGTATTGCTCAGTGGTTAGGCCAAACCCTTCAATAAGAGCACTCTTCAGGACAGAGTAGTTGTTGGCATCCTCAGGTCTAACTGTGAGGAGCCTATCCCTCCCTTTCTCAGAAAAGGAGTTCCATAAAATTGCAGCCCACTGATCCTGAGGAACCTGCTGTACCATGCAGGCTCTCTCAAGAGCAGTCATCCATTTGTGGATGTCATCCCCTTCCTTGCAGGGGGGGCACAATTTTTGTCAGGTTTCTATTGTTATAGGCCCTGTCTTTCGCTCTAGGAATATTGCTGCCACCAGTGGCATCTAAGCCACACAACTTCTGTTCTCTTGCTAAAGCAAGTTTAGCTTGAGCCAAGGCTATCTCTTCCCTCTCTATTTGGAGTTGGACAGCCCTCATCCTGGCCCTATGCTCTTTCCTCTGGGGGGAAGTCATTCCCCTTTGAGATTCCCTTGCGACACTAGAAATATGAGAGTCCCCTGATGGAGATCTCACCCTTCTGTTGCCTGTGGGAATTATGTTATAGGATCTGGGGAGGTGCTGGCCCTCTCCATTCCCATGTAGGTCTAAGTTGGTCTGGTTAAGCCTGCCAACTATAACCTGGTTACCCCTCTGATCCTGATCAGGCTCATCTACTTCTGAGCCATCTTCCTCCTCTTCCTCTTCTTCTTCCTCCTCCTCGGGAGTGTTCTCATTCTCAGGGGTGTTCACTCCATCTCCTGTGTCTAAGGGAGCTGCACCCACCTTATCTAAGTCCTCCTTTTCCAGGATGGCTATCAGGGAAGGAATGGTGAGGTTTCTACCCCTTTTTAGCCCTCTTGCAGTGCACAAGGCACTCAAGTCTTTGTGGCTAAGTTGGTCATAGCTGGAAGTTGCCTTGGTAAGGTCAACTGTCACAGGGGCAGAGCCTGAAGCTCCTCCTGTGCCAGAAATGACTGCTAGTGAGGTGCAAGTGGTGCACTTACCTACACTAAGTGTTTTCCTACTGTACCTTGCTAGTGAGTTGTAGGCAGGGTGTGCTAATCCCTTTGATCTACAACTACTAAGTTCAGTAGAACTTAAATATGCTAAGCTTTTGTTTATATGTACCTAAGGTACTTGATGCGATCTTTCAATTTGATAAAAAGATTGCAATGGTAAAAACAACAGCAAGCTCAAATCCGCACCGCTGCACACCAATGTGAGAAGTTGGCCTGATATGTGATGTTTCCAATTCTGGAACCACCTTGTATCAGTCCAAACAATCCCTTATGGTGTCTGGTTGTAAGTCAACCTTATTAGACAAGCTATCCTAGTGGTAGCATGGACTAAGCAGCCTTTAAGGCTAAACTCAAGAGGTCGTGTTAAGCGAGCTGTTTTACCAATCACAATACTTCAATACCAAATGAAAGGACACCACACAAGTATATATTATAAAAATATATGTATTTATTACTAAAATAATCCCCAGTACTCTTTATGAGCACAGGAGCACAAGCGTTAAACAAAAGCACAGTTAAACATATACCACTTTCTTAATATATGGTTTGAGTGGCCACCCACCCTCATCCATAATTGTGCAACTTCTATATGTTTAACTGTGCTTTTGTTTAACGCTTGTGCCCCTTTGCTCATAAAGAGTACTGGGGATTATTTTAGTAATAAATACATATATTTTTATAATATATACTTGTGTGGTGTCCTTTCATTTGGTATTGAAGTATTGTGATTGGTAAAACAGCTCGCTTAACACGACCTCTTGAGTTTAGCCTTTAAGGCTGCTTAGTCCATGCTACCACTAGGATAGCTTGTCTAATAAGGTTAACACCTGCATGTGGCAAATGTAGACACCTAGCCACAACCTGATGTACTGCCGCTTGGTGAAGACTAAAGCCGTTGCACCCGACTCTAAGGAGATATCACATTTGGATGGCCTTGGGCTTATTATCGAAATGTTGCAGATACTTCTGACTCAACAAGGCCATCTCATACTGACTTGATATCCTGTGCTGTGCGGAATACCAAACCTGTTGGCATTGCCCATTGCCCAACCGTATGGGCCATACATGTGATCATGAGAACATTGATAAGCACCACAATTAACTCTGGCTATACCTTGGAGTGTGTCTACGGGTGCGGTAGCTGTTGAACACAAGACACTAGCCATAGGCAGGAAATTAGTATAGCATCAAACACCTTGTCTTGATCAGAAAGAAACATCATAGCATAAACAGCCTCTTAGAGGTATGCTAAGCTGCCCCTCCAAAATGTACTTCCACCTGGTTTGAGATCTTTTTGCATGGGGGGGGGAGCGTGGTAACAACCACTCAAGCTTTGCCAGAATTGGATCTACTTCTTGTTAACGATGGATGAACTGTCTACTGTTGAAGTACTTTGCTAACCTAGTCAATTGCGTGCCTAAGGAACCGCAGGTCCTCCGTTGCCCATAGGCCCATAGGAATGAATGGGAATGCATTGCTTAATAGCGAATCCCAATTTGCGATTCGCTATTAAGGAATCTGTAGGAATCAGTATTTATTTTGCAATTCCTACATGCATAAGGAATTGCAACTCCTAAATAGCGATTCCTTAAAAATCGCTATTAAGGAATCACAATTCCTTATCTTGATGAATGTGCCCCTAAGTGATTTGCCCTAATCGCCTGATGTTAAGCCGATGCAGATGTGTCGTAACAAAATCCTTAAATTATAAGCAGGCGGAAAGTTTTTCGCCCTGCAAAGGCACAGTTCCTTGGATGCCAATTATAGGATAATATGAGGCACATGGTTAAACTTTGGCTGTAACAGAATTCCCAACAATTATCTGTTGCAGTCACCGTAGTCCTAAACTCACCTGTATTAGCAATCACACCTAACGATGCACTCGTGCTATGCCCTAAAACGAATAATTGCCATTTTCTGCCACCTTGAGCAGTGTTTTTGAATCCCAGTTGGCAGCAGTCACACTGGTCTTGTGTTAGGACTAACGGTTGTAGTAATTCACATTAAAAAGCACTGTTAAACAAATCAAATTGATATTATCCATTATACACCGGTTGAAAGCATTTGTCAACTTTTACTGCCATGGGCACTGTAGGTTACAAGTATCTTTGTCCCGACTGAATCTGACTGGCCATATGCACGCGTCCACACCACGGACTATACAGCTCCGGGCGCACAACGCGAGCGTAATTACCTGAATCAAATAAAGGGTGAGGGGCAGAAGGGTCTTTAAACAGACATTCTGCATCCTGAACCAACCCGATACAACCCTAAACCAACCCGATACAGGGGTGGCTGAGAACACGCACACTAGTTAAGAAATGCCAGTAAGGTGTAAGTGCAACCTGCTGGCCACAGTTAACTATGCTCCCCACCCGCAGATTACATGCTTACAAAGCTTTTTTTGTAAATTTATTTTTAAATGATTTACAAAGCGGTGACAATGGTGCAGCCCAACAGACAATGAAAACCCTGCAAAAGTTCCCCAAATTGACCTCTCTGCCAACAAGTATGGCCCTACCCACTACGGTGTGAACCAGTGCACCCTCGCACCATTCCGCGCCCCAAGTTATTTATGTGGTGGATACAAAGCTGCCATCGCCCAGTAAGGTCCCCGCCTCCAACTGCTGGTCAAATGTACGAACAAGTGACCCAAAACCAAAGTACGCAACCTACTGATTCCCGGCAGAAAGGCGACTGGAGGACCCAAAGATGACTGTAGATGTCACTCCACAATAATTCAAGATGAGGAGGCCTCCCAGCCTAAAGTCGGTAGCCTAGTAGAGGCACCTGCAGTAGCCACGCATGCCTCACTGCCGGGGAAGCAAGCCCCCTCCTAGAACCCAATGCTGATTTGATGCTCCAATAATGTCGCAAAGTGGAGACCGGCCTAGATCTGCCAGACTTGAGCCAAGAGCCAAAGTAGGGTGGCCCTATGTCCCAATGGTGGAGGCAAGTAGCAATCGTGTGGCATTTGGGTGCATCTCTGAAATGACCCTCCAAATATTCCTACCAGCACTCTAAATCACCACAAGCAGAAGAGGAGCAGAGGCCGCAATACAAAATTCCTATTCTACAAATGAGAGGTATAAGTGCCTACAGCCTGACCATTACAATACGTAACCAGTGGTTAGTGTACAATTACACCTGTGTCATGACCGGACCCCACTGACGTCCGGTCAGTGTGAATGTCGAGTGCATGTGTATGAGTGGTAGCAGGGCTCCGTACTGTTCGCGAGAGTGTATGTATGCTGTTACTAGTGGAATCCATTTTGGTTTGCTCCAGGTCTGACATGGCTTCAAGATGTAGCACAAGAGGGGTACAAAGTTCCCCGATGAGAGTGTAAGAAACAAGAGTGCGTGCAGCATAGAGGAAAGACAAAGGGGAAAGGGCATTTCCCTTTTTGGAACTAAAACCCTCACACACATAGCAAGCTAGATGTCATGCTTCATCATATGGGTTCTGCTCCTCGTCAGACTGGCGCTGCAATGTCTGACGGGCTCCCGTGAAGGGGCTCTTTATCGGAGATCTTTTGTTCCGGCCATATGGTGCATGTGGGTGAGAGGGCGAGTGAAGGTGTAGTCGTGAAGTGGTGGTGAATAAAAAAGGTGGGCCAGTCGACAGGGAATTTTATTAGCGTGGCTGACACCCTTGGTTAAAAATAGTGGGAGGGGAGATATGTGCTAAGAAAGTACTCAGCAGGACATCTACGACCCTCTGGTCAGGTCAACATGTTTCTTGCTCAAGTGGCAATTCTTCAGGACCTATGTGCTCAGTACTACACAGTGAATAAAAAGTGATTTACAACCTTATTCCAGGAGGTCAATAGGAAGGCAGGCCGACAGGTCCTGCTATTGAGTGGCGACCCTAAGTAATTCCCTAAGGCGCCTCGCAGTCGCTCTGATGCCCTGACCAGGCTCGTGGGGGTAGGCTGTGACGGCTGTGACCGCGCATGTATCCGGTATCTGACCATTGGCGCAGGTCCCACGAGAGCAGAACATCTAGCTTGCTAGGTGTGTGAGGGTTTTAGTTCCAAAAAGGGAAATGCCCTTTTTCCTTTGTATTTCCACTATGCTGCACGCATTCTTGTTTCTTACACTCTCATCGGGGAACTTTGTACCCCTCTTGTGCTACTAGTCGTCTGGACATGTACACTGGACCCCATTAAATATTGTCCGCACACGGTTCCCCTTGTTGTTGAAATGGCTTCAAGATGGACACTGTGCAAAAGTGCGCAGACAGTGGACGTGCATTGCCTGGATTTAGGAAGATAAGGGTGTAATGTAAATGCCATTTGTAAAGCGCACAGCTACCTCCAACGGAGGTGTCCCGGCGCTGTCCATATACCGCTTAGGAACCCTTCCTGGTTTTTCCCTGTGGAATGTCCAATCCTAGGCACCCCCAAGGTGAAGCCAGGCATCCAAGCGCTGCTGGGGGCGTTGTGGAGATTAAGCAAGGTATTGCCCAGAGTTGCAGAGTGGGACCCATGATTAGAATAGGCACCGAGGCGAGAATTATCAGGTCCGGGGAGATTGCGTCCAAGACCTGCTGAGGCGGGAATCGAACCCTGGTCCCGGGCCAGAACTCTGCATCAGGGTCTGCCGCTCTAATCATTGAGCCACACTTCTCCAACTGTAACTGTGGACACCGAAGTGTAGCGGACTGGAGACAGGACTGCCTTTAGAAATTTGATGTGACCTATTTAGCAAGGGATTGGTGATTCGTCCTTCCAGAGCACTGCTATTTGGTGGAGAGTGGAGGAATAGGGGTGACTTCAAAGAGACAGTTGCCTGTGAAAGAGAAGTTTCTTTGGGGAGCTTGGGTCCTTTGTTTTCATGTGTGTGGCACATCCTGGAAGACTGATGAGAGCCTAATGTGGAACTTTGTACTTAATGTGGTGTATGTCCTCCATGGGGCCAGCATCATCTTTACCTGCTGTGAGGGGCCATCACCCTGCACAAAGACTAACAGGCTTAGGACAGAGTGACTGACTGCCCTCCCGCCCTCATCTGAGTAGTTCCAGGGTCTGTACCCCAGCTCCTTGTTTATTACCCATTAGGCAAAATTAGTCAATCATTCGATCCTGGAGTGGCACTTAGTGTTCTTAGCTGGAATGTTGCAGGATAAGGGACAAGATGCATGACCCGGAATGGCTTTATTTTGTCACTCCGTGTGATGTTCTTATTCTAAGGAGCCCTGGGCTCGGGAGCCAGTAATATGGGATGGGTACGAGAGCCACAACATAGCAGCAACACCTTTTCCTGTTCGTACAGCTCCTGGAGGCCTGGCTGTTCTGATCCTCATTTCTTTGGTTTCAGGTTTTTATGGTTCTCTTGGCGGGGGATTATAATGCAAAGCTGGGTGCATATCACAATGAAGGTAGCCCTTTTACTGTTGGAGATTCCCCTCTTACCACACCTATTTGTGACTCTAGAGGGCGAGAGCTATCTGAAGCCCTTGGGCATGTTGGCCTTTGTAATGTGATTTATGTGGGAGGCTGTTTGACAAAGAATTTACCTACATTTTATTGGGGAAAAGGAATGATAATTGACTATGTTTTTATTTCCAGGTCCCTTGTGAATTTAGAAAGCCCAGGAGTTGTACATGATACTGGATTTAGTGATCATAACCCCAATGAAATAAGGGTGACCGCTGCTCCAGGTCTCCGCTCAGACACTGCGCTGGGCCAGACAGGCTTAACAACCAATGGGATAAGGATTCGGTGGCGTAACTCCCAATTTCCGCCTTATTTGAGACCGAAGTTATATCCAATTTAAACCTTATTGATGAACATCTGCTAGCTATTGAACCACCCCCTGTAGTGATTGTGGAGGCCTTTTTCCAATTGAATGTTTAACTAACATCATCATGAGGGAGTTGGCGGGTCGGTGCCCAGCTGTACAATGTGGCTATTTTGAAAAAACTTGTAGAGTGCCCAACAACCAACTCCTGGAGCCCGTAACGCAAGCCCTCATAACCAGCAGGCCATACTAGTGGCTATGAAGGGCTACAATCAGGCAATCAAGAATCGGGAAGCTGAACATAAAGAGTCCTCCAGGGAGCAATTGCTGCTTAACTGTGACTCCCGGGAAACAAGAGGCTTTTGGGCCAATTATAAATGGTAGACAACCCATCTTGAATACCCCAGACGATATTGGTTGCATCATTAGACCAGAGCAATCTGTATCCCACTTAAAAAAAGGTCTGTGCTCTTGGTTCTGATGCCCCTTTGGCGATGGATGAGGATAATGACCTTAATCCATTGGAGAGCAGGTTTGACCTTGAAAAGGTGTATGTCGAAATAAAGGCTAGCCTGTCCAATAAAGCCCCTGGCCCGGATGGGATACCTGTGGACCTTTATAAGGGCGTATCCAATTTCTGGGCCCCTATCTTAACAAACGTTCTTATTGCTGCCGTACAGATAGGTCTCGCTCTGACTTGGAAATCAGCAGTTGTAGTTCCTGTTTTTTAAAAAGGGAAAAAGACAAGATCCCACATGCTACAGACCCATTTATTTGCTCAATTCTGTAGTGAAGGTGCTGGGCCGTATCATATTACAGCACATAGAATTGTGGGCTCAACCTCGCAATATTCTCTGCCCAGTCCAGTATGGGTTCGGGGAAGGAAAAGGCGCTATGGAACAGTACCTGAACCTCAATCTTATAATCTGAAAATATGTATTTACAAAACAAGGGACATTCCACCTTGCATTCATGGACTTGAGTAGTGCCTTTGACTGGGTGAACAGGTCAAAGCTATGGACACATTTGGTGATGTTAGCGCTACCCACTCCACTCCACTGATCGATTTCTTAAGGGCACTGCACTCGGATGTGAATGCTTCAGTGAGATATGGCATGGGTGGGGAATGTGCTGAATCTTTTGCCCTCGCACGTGGGGTTAGACAGGGTTGTTTGCTAGCACCATTACTTTTCCTCAATGGTCTGAACATTTACTTGGCTGCACATGTGAAAGACCTGCCCAAGGTAAAATCCGTCCCTGTGGCCACCCTACTGTGTGCAGATGATGCTGTGCTGATGGCTGGAATGGTCAATGGGTTAAACATTCTTGTTGGCCTTTTTGTCGACCTAATGGTACGGGCTGGAGCTGGAGGTGAATAGCAGCAAAACACATTACATGTTATGTGGGAGGAAAACCCCTAAAACTAGACATATCGTTAATATAAAGGGTAACAGGGTTACTAGGGTGCCCGATTTCCCCTATTTGACTACCTGAACAACTGGCTTGCATGTTTATCTAAGTGGTGCTCCCGCTTTTCTTTAGCCTGTAGCACTCTTTTAGATTTTCCAAACAGATTGACAATAAACCCATATTACCCTTACTGCAGCTCTATAAAATGAATTGCCTACTGGTACTTCTGTATTGTGCAGCTATTTGGGGATATCACAATTGTAAGGCTTTACAGCAAGAGGAGAATTACATCTGCAGGCAGTTGTTGGGCCTGGCTCCTAATAGCTCGCCTTTAATTGCACATGAGGAATTGGGCCTTGACTACGCGGAGGATTCTGTGAAGCTGGCTCCCGTGCTACTGTGGATTTCATAGTGGTCTGGTTATCACACTGGATTTAAGACTGTCTTGGGTGTGAGTACGGTCTCAGAATACCATGGCTGAGTTAAGTTAACTCTGTTTCTTTGACCCTGTTTCATAAGCTGCATCTCCTTAGCAAGGGGAATAGAAGAGTAGTCGGGGATCGGTTTTCACTGCCTCTAAAGGAAGTTAGGGATTCAGAGGTGTTTATGAGGTCGACTGCTAGATTGCTTCTGTCCCTACACCCTATGGCAGGCCCTGACCCTTACCTTCTTGCTGTTGCCCATCCATGGGTAAGATCATATTTGACTAAATTTCGGTTGCGGTCTATTCGCCCACTTAGCCTTTGGTGGTGTTTTGTAAATTTTATGAGTTTATAAGATGCAGGGATTTAATTCCTATTTTAAAATCATGGGGATTTCAACAGTTTCAGACTTGCCTTTTTATATTTAATGTTATTATCTGATCATGCAGGAATCCTGGCTGTCTCACCTTTCCTGAATGGTGCATTTTATGTTTTTTAGATCGGATAATGCCTCCGCCCTAAGGCACCATAATGGTATTGCTTGGTGTTCACCGTTCCCCGAAAACTCACCAGGACAGGGAAGTGATTGGAAAGGTATCTGGCTAAATAGGTAATCCCTTTCATCCCAGAGGAAAGCTCAGATGAGCGGAAACAAGAGTCCAGGCGGCTGAAAGGACCAGACGCCGAGTTATGACAAGAAAACCTTCTCTTGGTGGGGTTGTGATCCTTCCTCGTCACATAGCTGTATGCCCTGCAGGATATCTTTTAAGGCTCCAGTCATTCGTGGTTTAGTATGCACGGGGGGAGGTTCCCGATCCATCGACCCATCCAAAATACAGTTAACGTCACCTACAATTATTATTGCAGTGCCCAGATAGGGGGTTGCAGCTGCCAACATGGCAGGGAAAAAAAAGGCAGGGCAGTCATCGTTAGGGGCATAGATGTTAAGTATACATATTCCCTTCCCGTCTAGCTTACCATGCAAAATAATGTATCTCCCCATGGGCTCTGCCACCTGATATAAATACTGGAAGGAACCCCTCTGAATGCTACTTTATATTGTTTATATTGGAATAAGATTATAAATTCTTAATACTGCATTGTAAATCTGTGACCCGTATGGGTGCAGCATGTTGAAGGGCTTTTAGTATTTATAAATTCTGCTACATTGATATCATGTTGGATTATATATATATATATATATATATATATATATATATATATATATATATAGCCATTTATGGTATGAAAAAAGAACTAGCTATCAATGCACGCGGCAGATAGAATATTTAGTGCACTCTGGGATTTGCAGTGTCGAACTGAAGGCACATGACCACATGGAGACTACAAAGCACTCACCTGTGATCAAGGCGGACACCATGCCGAAACGTGTAAGGACAAAATGAGTGTTTCTTTGACCCATGATGCAGACGAATAAAGTCAGATCTTCTGGAAGACGGTGTTGGGTTCATTTATTCTCGTGCAAAAACGCAAGTTTCCAGGATATCCATTCCTGTTTTTTTGAGCCCGCCCTGCAGGATTGGGGGCCCCCGGCAAAATGGAGTACTCCAAGTGCATGTGACAGCTCATCCTGTACCCGTCCACCGGTATACCTGGGCTTCATATCAGATAATAATATGCGCCTGAGAGACATTGACAGTGAATTTGTGACTGACTGAGGGGTGGTACAATGCATCGAACACTGCTATCCCTGCACAAGAACTGAATATTTGTTTGCTACGCCCTGACCTCTGGGTCTCAGAATTCTAGGAAACTGCTCCACTGCAACAGTGATCCTGCACCGAGCTTTACTTGTGTTTACTGACATGTTTTTATTCCGTAAAGAACCTATCAGTGAGTGCATCCCTGCAGATCTGCGCGCTCGCATCTACCATGTTAAGTGCTGTTGTGGTTAAAATACTGATCTTTTTCTAAAAGACCAGGGATTGGACCAGACATGATGTTATTGCGCCTGTTCCGTGATTGAGTTCTGAGTCCCAATCTGCAACCACATCCCCCCCCTCCACCCCCCCGCCCCCCCCCCAACCTCCCTGAGACACCTTCGACTGACCACCCTCGGTACTCTGAAAGCCAAATGCAGAAAGGATGAACTTGCCCCAGTTTGCAGAGCGAAAGCAGGATGGACTCCAAGGAAACAACATCATCCACCACGGTTGGGGCCCAGTACCCCCTGTCTGGCCTGTGACTACCCCTCCCCCCCCTCCCCCCCCCCCCCTCCACTAGTGGGGTCTGAGAACCCTCAGCACTTTTCATCCTGGAATTTCATAGCATAGACTTATAGTATTACAAGCAAAACTTCTGGTCCTAGAATGCAACCTGCTTTAAGGTAAAACGCTGGGGCTTTGGGAGGGTGTCACATGTGGCATGGCGCCACTTGGCTGCTACATGTGTCCCCTTAAAGGAGTATAAACAGGAATGGGGTGAGTAGTGTTTCCTTCTTTAATACATCTAGGAGTCCAGTATGTGCCCCTCTCAGTGGAGTTGTCCCAGGAGGAATGCTTTAATCACTTGCATTAATTCTACTCTGAGGTGTCCACACCCTGCAGACAGGTGTCCACTGCCTTCCTAACAGTTTAAGCTTCTCCCCCTTCTATGTGAATACCTGATTAACCACCTCTAACTGGAGGAAATGGAATGAGCTTGCTGGTAATCCAAGCATTACCCTCCTCATCGCTGCCTCGCCCCAGTCCTTACATCCTACCGACCAATCAAAGCAGGCGTCACCAGCTTCATTTATCCAACAAGGTAGTCTGCAAGAAAGGACAAAGTCAAGGCACAAAAAGGAAAGACCGAACACAGAAGGTCAACATAGACGCAAGCAGCAAACACGCACGCAGGCACTAGGAACTGAAAGACAGAAGGCACAACCAGTGTTCCCAGAGGAGCGGGGTCACAAACGTGTAGCTGACCCCCTTCAAACAACATCAGAACCAGGGAAGCTAAGCGAGCCTCCTGTCTTGGCCCCATCACACACATCCAGTAATGCTGGAAGAAAGCAAGAACAGACCATGAGGCATTAAAAAAAAAAACAGGGACCGAAGACACCAGCCGTGATTTGCCTACTCAAGCGGGCACACCCCACTCCAAGCAGAGTACTGGAGAGAGACCTCCACTAACCCCCTCCACCCCACAGGTTCAGGAACAGGAAACCAAACAAAAATAATGAGGGAACAAAAGAACACCAGCCTAAGTTAGGTAACAAAAGCAAACCAAAGGAGAAGCCAGAAATACTGAGGACAGCTACCCCGGAGGCAGCAGAACAGTGCACAGACCACAGGAGGAGAAGACCCAGCCCAGGATCAGGAACAGCAGGGGAGCCATCCCAAAATGTGTTTCTTCAAAGGCACACGTAGAGGGGAGGCGTTTTAATGCTGTACTTTTAGGTAGGGAGAAGGGTGCCTGTGGCAGGGTGTCGACACACCGCCTGTTGTAAGGACTGCGAGGAGGAAGTGGTTGGGATGTGATGTGGTGTGGGCCTGCCTCTGCTTCCTGTTTCTTGCAGTGGTGTGTTTGTAACTGAGACCGGGGACTCTGCCCTCGAGCCCTGCAGAGGAGGCAGCAATGCAGGGTGTGCCTTTCAGAGAGCATCCTAGACGGACACCTTTTATGCCCCCATCAAGAGAGGAAAATGATCCCTTACATTGTGTGCCTTCTATGAATGACATCTTTTTAAAACTGTGTTCCCTCATTGGAAGAGAAAATAGGGGCTTGACCGCTCTCCCCTGGGTAGGCATTCCAGTTCACCAGTTGCTAATGGTTCTTCAGGGCTCAGTTGCGGCATATGTGTTTTGGGAACTGGATTATATATGTCCAGCGGAAAAAAGCAAGTGAAGTTCTACTGGTTAAAAAATGCCCATCTGTAGACGCAGTGCAGTCTCTTTCACAAATGAGAGTGGATGGAGGTTTAGATTTTGTTAAAGAGACAGAGGCGAATTTTACGCTTTTATTTTCTTGGCTACTCAAGTCACCAGTAGGACTCTGACTTTCGAGGCTGTAAGCAGTGTATGAATATAAACGACCTTAATTTAAACCCTTCTAAAACATAAACCCTTCACATTTAACAGCAAAGTAAGCTGGTAGGATTCTCGCCTATGACCCACCTCAATGGGGATCTGTGCAAAACCGATCAAATCAGTAAGAAGTCCTGGTTTCTTTATAGATTCTGATCTAAATCTAGGCAGGCGAAATAATGAAGTTACAAAAACCTCTCCCAACCAAATACTTGCACTGCATTAAATCTTTCTGCTTATTTTCTTTTCAAATATTGCAGTCCTAACCAATGACTTTGTTCGATCTAAGTTAGATTATGGCAGCTTAGCCTGGTTGAGTCTATCCAAAGAAAGCATTAGACTTCTTCAGAATTTTCAGAACACTATAGTGAGGTGCATCGTCAACCTAAGGAAATATAGCTCCATTGCGGACCACATACGGCAAGTACATTGGCCCCCAATTGAGGAAAGATTCCTCTTTAAATCAGCGTGCACTAATCGCAACTCTTTCTGCCAAAATGGTCCAACATTTCTGAGGAAGAAATTCTAGTAATATGAGCCTCATCGTAACTTGGTATCCCATAATCTTCATTATTTGTAATCCCCAAAAGGAGATTCTCAAATTGAGGGAAAAAAAGTGTTCCACGCTCAAGGTGCAGTTTTATAGAATTCCACCTACGCCTTAAACCATTGTTCATTTCCGGAAAGGCCTGAAAATGTGGCTGTTCACTCTAAGCGTCAAAAGGCTCTAGCAGTATGGTTGTTGTGCTCTATTAACACCCTAAAATACATTTGCCATGATTACTGCTACGAGAAAGAGATATGGTTTGGCAATAGTGATGTGGTAGAGCTCCTAACAGGACAGTTTTGAGATAATTATAAAATTAATTATAGATATAGGCATTCAAGGTAAATACAGATGAGGTCAAATGTAGTTAATTGTGTTTGAAGGTAATTATGACAGGGTACTGGTAGGAGTGGTAATGGCCGGCAATGTTATGGTGCTTGTGTGTGTATATGTATGTGTGTCTATATTTGTTTTATTTATACTGGCTTTGAAAATTAGAGCTGTTACTTGTGGCACTGCTCAAGTGTCTTCTCTCAGCCCAACCCTCTTTAGTATACAGGTTGCTCCCCCTGGCAAAGCTAATTCTTCAAATAACAACAAATCATATCAAAAGTCAACTGGATTCAGTAAAGACTTAAATTCAACTTTCTGAATTGCATGCTTGCTGTTATTAAATTTATGAGTAATAATCACTTAAAAACTATTTTAAAATAGGTTGAAATCTTATTTGGCCCTGAAATTTGTACTTAGTCTAAGTAGTGACCCAATGAGTTGAGAAAGTGCCCAATACCTGCAGGATATGCTCAGTGTGGGTGTCATTTTTGATGATCGTCTTATCTTTGTCTGCTTATGTCTCTAAAGATGCATAGCACTGGTTTCTGATTCTTAGAACTCTGAGGAAAATTCTGCCTTTTCTACCAAAACACACACTTCACTGTCATTTAATCCACTGTCTGACACAAATTTGATTATCCGACAGCCTGTATCCTGTTTCTATTCTGATAGTTGAAAAGAGTAGAAAGGCTCAGCAGGGCGCTTCATACCTTTCCTTTCAGACTTGTAAATTCTGGAAATCTTTGCACATACACAGCTGTTCTATAACTGATCATCTCCAGCTCTGATAGAACTACAAAACCTGAAGTTAGTGTTCACTTTGTAACTGGCTATCACTGTTATATCATTTCTGTCAGTGCCTAGATGCCTGATCTCACGCTTTATAGAACCCAATCAAAATCTGAAAATCAAATCAAAATACAGGATAGGGAAGAAGACTTGAAAGGACTTTGAATGTCCCGTAGAAGGATAAGATACAATTCTTGGAGACGTGGTTGCTCTATCACAGCTGTAGGACTAATAATAAACCCTTTTTGGCCACACTTAAAATCCTCCTTTGAAAAGTGCCACCCCCTGATCTTCCTCTGGCTTATAGCCTTTAAGATGAAACACCCGTTCCTGTTTATTATGTTGCCCACAATCCTGGTTTAGAGATATGTTTAGTTCATAAGACGATTGGTTAGGAATGACAGAAACTGTAGACTGGCCAAAATCGTCTCACTCCAAGAAAGAAGGCAGGTTTGCCTTTCCTGACATCATCAAGACCCCAGGAAACTGATCCCTAAAAGCTTGCTAAAGAGTCAAGATTTATGGGTCTTTTGGAAAATGAGGAGGTATTTACTGTCTAATGCACATTTCTTTACTTAGCCCTCTCCCCTAAGCCTGTTCTGGGTCATGCCAGATTTGTTTCATACAAGAGTGACCTAAGGTGACCATAGCAAACTCTGGATTCATGAATCGACTAAAACTCCTCTTCTTGTGTTTCCTTTCATCACAATGGAACAGACTTTTAATATTATTCTTTTGTAACTTTTGGAAATCACTGAAGGGCCACATCGCTAATTTACGGAAGGGGTGATCATGTTCCAGGTGGAGGGTGTTGGTTGTCTAATGTTTGTTCAAAAGAACTCGCACAGGAGGACGACAATTTTCCGTTCAAGCAGCTGCCGGATGGAACGCTCTTCCCCGCTCCCTCAGACTTGAACCCAACTACCTGGCATTTCGCAAGAAATTAAAGACACATCTATTTCCTAAATAGAGTCCCCTATAAGTGTCTCTCCCCTCTCCCTACCCCTCAACAGGATCACAACTCTTATGTAAATGTATTTGAGCTTATATAGCGCACAGCTACCCGCAGTGGGTGTCCCGGCGCTTGCTTAGGGAACCCGTCCTGGTATTCCCCTGTGAGATAGCCCCGGCAGGGTATCCACAAGGTGAAAGCCAGGCATCCCACCGCGAGGGGCCGTTGTGGAGATTAAGCAAGCTATTGCCCAGAGTCGCAGAGTGTGAACCCGTGAGTCGAGAAGGCACCGGAGCGAGAATTATCGAGTCCGTGGAATTTTTAGCCCAAGACCCGCCGAGGCAGGGAATTGAACCCTGGTCCAGGGCCGATCTCAGCTTCCGGGTCTGACGCCTCTAACCCCTGAGCCACACTTCTCCACATGCGCGGGGATGCCCTTGGGTCACCAGGCGCTTTAGAAATCGTTATCATATCATATCATATCATATCAAGGAGAAAGCGTTTCCTTCTTTTTCTTATCAATGCCATGTGTGGTGAGTAATTGCTGTCCTCCTTTGTCTCACAAACTGTGCTCCTTTCAGATGTGAATGAACTTTTCAGCTGTAGATGTGTTACTTGGTATGTGCAGTACATGTTTGTTGTATTGATTTATTGAAACTTAAATAAACATTCACTAAGACTTTTTTCCTTCTCTTTTCTAGAGACCCCAGTTGGTGGCAGGACCTGCTTTGAAGTCCTTCTTGCAAAGGTACTGCCCGATTGTCACCGAGAAGTTCTACCCCACGCCTTGGTGTTTTGGAGGGCGACTCCAGACAGTCTTCAGAGTTCTCCTAAAGTCAAAGCCGCAGTTGTCATACAGGAAGTACGTTTTTCTAATCCGTTATATGTTAGTGGGTCAAGCATGGAAATGTGTGTCCAGTGTCTTGTGCAAGATCCTGGATTTCTATGTAATCATGGACTTTGATGAACAGGCACAGAAACAGAGGTCACCGTTCAGACAACCACTGGCTTTCATTTCAATTTTCATTTTAGTGAACTTCTTGAGGTCTCTCACTGAAGTACTGTGCAAACATTAAATATACAAATGGCAATCATATTAAGAGTTACATGAGGACGTGGAACAGCGACAAAAATAATTAGCACTGAGGAGATGAGGTAGGGTCTGTGGAAGAAGGTTTGTAAATTTGCAGCAGGAAGAGCGGGGTTGAAAGCGAACCTGGTAAGAGGAAGGAAGAAGGTGAATAGGAACATAAAGTGAGACAAGATAAAATGCAGTTAAGCTCTGAATTCATTTGAATATGATAGTGAGCATGCGGAAGAGTATATGTTACTGGAATAGAAGTCAACGCAGAGGAAGAGGGAGGAAGATGAAAGATGAGCCTGTTAGAAACATTAAAACTAGATTCGATGGAAGCAAGTACGAGGGAAAAGCAGTTATTGAGGGAAGAGACAATCCTAGATGGAGTTAGTCTTATTGGCATGGAAAGTGAGAAGAGGCTGGATTTTACAGAGGTTATAGGTTTGGAATCGGCATAAGCGTACAGGTCCTGAGAGAGGTGCAAGAGGTCGGGCATTATGGTGACCATCTTGGGGGGTCCATACTATAAAAGGCGGCTGTACCCTCCTCCAACCACCAGACAATATTGTTTTGACCAGCACTAACTGAGAGTGGATGCTTCTCACAAAGAACGCCTTGCCAGCGTTTCCTCTTGGACACAAGCGACAAGCAGTGAGTCGCTCAGGATTTTTTTTGAGAAGTCTTCAGCGGGAACACAGCAGTTTGAGAAAGCTTTTCCTGGCTATTGCTGGGCAGTGGAGGTTCACCTGGCAGAGGCGATATGCAAATGTAACTTCAAGTCCTTGATAACCCGAGCCGTGGCATGTGGGTTGCGCTTAAGGAGCGGTCAGAGTAGAAGGCTCTGGAGTGATGTTCTATTACGTTATTGAGTTTTTAATATTGTCCTGCCAAAATATGGAATCCAGGATATCAATTCCCACTACATTGTGATGGTAAGTATGTTTAGGAAATTATAGATTTACTTTTCTAAAGTCCACATCTATATTCCTTGAAAACCTACACATATTATAAAGACAATACCATTTCAGGCTTCGAGTGCTGCATAATTTATGCAAAGAAAGAAGCAGGGAGCTCTGGGTAGTTCCCATGTTTAGGTGGAGAGCAGCTCCTATATATGGAGTACCCCCCAACACCATCAACACTCTGAATCTGCTCACCTCAAATATCTGTTTCTATAACAGAGATTGTAAGCATAAGATTAGCACAGTGTCCTCCATGGCGAGCTAGAGAGTGACAAAGCCTTTTACCATTTTTTACACCAAAGTCTTTAAGCACAGGATTAGCAAGTGCCCTCCACGCCAAGATGAAAAATGACAAAAGCCTTTTGCAGTGCCAGACACGGTATTACAGATTTGGATTAGTAAAACACCGTCCAAGCCAACCTAGAATAATAATAATAATAATACAGATGTTTGTAGAGCGCGAACAGCTACCTCTGGGGAGGTGTCCCGGCGCTAGCGAGTCCTGCAGCAAAGAGCGAGTAGTCAGGAGGAAGATCAGGATTATTGCATAAAAAGCCAAGTTTTTAGGAGCTTCCTAAAGCTGGCTTCTGTCGTGGCGGATTGGATGGCAGGGGGCAGAGTATTCCAAAGTTTCGCCGTGCCGGCCGAGAAGGACCTGCCTCCAAGTCTAGCTTTCCTCACGCGCGGTACAGTTAACTTGAGCAGGGAGTTTGAGCGCAGCTCTCGTTTTTGGTGGTAGCGGGGGAGTCGGAGTTTTAGATAATTGGGACACGTGCCTTTTAGCGCTCTGAAGGCCAGGGTAAGCACCTTGAACTTAATTCTGCTAGCCACTGGCAACCAATGCAGCTCGTGCAGATGCGGAGAGATGTGCTGCCTAAAAGGGACACGTTTTATCAATCTCGCAGCCGCATTCTGCACGATCTGTAAGCGTTGCACCGCATATTTGGGCAGACCAAGATAGAGGCCATTAGAATAGTCAAGTCGAGATGTGATTGTTGCGTGAACAACCGTTTTTCGACACTCGACTGGTAGCAGAGGCAGAAATTTCCGCACATTTCTGAGTTTGTGCAGGCAGCCAGCGGTGAGCTGTTGTATATGCGGCAAGAAAGACAGGTTCTCATCCCATCTTACTCCTAGATTTTTTTGCATGGGTTCCAGGAGATGGGGCAGGGCCCATTTCCGTTGGCCACTACAGGTCCTGAGGGGGATGTTTGAGATTTCCGAAGAATAGCACCTCCGTTTTGCTCGCATTCATTTTGAGCTTATTAGTGTTCATCCATTTGGCCACGTCTCGAAGACAGCCCCTGATTTTGCTGAAGGCTGCCTCAGGCGTGTCTGTATATGGGAAGACTAATTGAGTGTCGTCCGCATAAGATATTGCCTTGACCCCCCATTTGGCAATCAAGGTGAAAAGCGGGGCCAAATAGACATTGAACAGCAGAGGGCTGAGTGCCGACCCCTGTGGGACACCACACCAGAGGTTTTTAGGTCCAGAAGAGAAGGGGCCCAGGGCCACTTTCTGGGAGCGATTAGTGAGATAGGAGAGTAGCCAGTTAAGTGCTTTGTCTTCAAGGCCAATGTCCTTAAGCCGGGTCAGCAGTCTGCTGTGATCTACAGTATCGAAAGCAGCTGATAGATCCAGGAGCACCAGCATAGCTGATGCCCCTGAATCTAAGGACCACCTGATTGACTCGGCAACCTCAATGAGGGCCGTCTCGGTGCTGAAGCCGGCCCTAAAGCCAGACTGAATTTCATGTAAGGCACCGCTTTCTTCAATAAAGTTGTTTAGCTGCCGTTGGATCAGTTTTTCAAGCATTTTGCCGGGGGCTGCAAGGAGAGAGATGGGTCGGAGATTGCTCAGATCATCCGGTGCGCCTTGGGGGTTTTTTTTCAGCGGGAGAAGAGTGGCCTGTTTCCAACAGTCCGGAAACGTGCCCGTTGCAATGGACGTGTTCCATATATGTAAGAGGGGAACTGCAATTGCCTCAGACATTAATTTCCACAGTTTAGGTGGACAAGAATCATCAGGAGCTCCAGATTTACATTTTTGTATTTCTTTCAATGCCTCAGAGAGGGTGATAGGCTGAAATTGATTTAAGGGGGTAGTGGGAAACTCAGAAACTCCCAACTCATCCATTAATGTCGGCTCGGGGTCCGTAAAAGTATCATACACTTTTAATATTTTGGAGTCAAAAAAGTCTGATATGGATTCACAGAGTCTTACGGATGGGATGATATCCGTCTCGATAGCTCTGGGCTTAAAGAAAGATTGAACAATCTTAAAAACTTCTTTGCTTGATTGTTCCGCCTGCTGGATGGAGGTCTCAAAGAAGATTTTTTTGGCTTTTTTGATGGATAAATGTAAAGCATGAAGGGCTTTTTTATAGCTGGTTTTGGCTGAATCGCAATAATTTGCTCGCCAGAGGCGTTCCAGCTTTTTGCATTTACTTTTTTCGGCCATGAGTTCAGGGGAGAACCACGGAGCAGAGGGAGATTCTCTGCGTGACGTAGCGATACTGGCCGGCGCTATAGAGTCCACTACTTTGCCTATCCACAAGTTCAGAGATGCAGCATCGGAGTTTACATCCGAGGTAAGGGGTAGGGGATTTGCACGAAGTGCCGGACACAGTGTGTTCGCTGTTAGATTGTCCCATTTTCTCCGCACATAGGATCGTTTCCCTGTGATCTGAGATTGGGAGGGGATTGAGATGGCCATGGTGATTAAGTAGTGGTCCGTCCAGAGCAGTGGTAGCGGAGAGTTGGCTGTTGCGTTCAATATGTTGGAAAAGAAAAGATCCAGCATATGCCCCGCCCGATGCGTGGGGCCTGCAATAGCTTGAGTTAGATTGGCCGATTGTAGGGTAGAGATAAGGTGAGTAGCCTGTGGACATTCAGGATTGTCGGCGTGAAGATTAAAATCGCCGGCTACGATATAATAGGAGTGGTCTAGAGAGTTTAGGACTATAAAGTCCATGAGCTCGCTCAAGGCTGATGTCGGGCAGTCCGGGGGTCTGTAAATAACTAGGCCTGTAAGAGACAATTGGGGGGTAATTTGGAGGCAGAAGTGTAACCCCTCAATGCTTGGGAATGTGGTGGGAGTGGAGGACAACAATGTGTATTTCTCGTTGTAGATGAAAGCCACTCCACCACCTCTTCGGCCTTCCTTTCTATTAGAAAAACTCATTTTAAAGCCTGGCGGGATTGCTAGCGAAATGGATGCCATGTTGTCTTCATTGAGCCATGTCTCTGTGAGGCACAAGGCATCCCATTTTGAGTCCGCTATTAGCAAGCATAAATCATCAGCATGCTTGGGGAGGGATCTGCAGTTAAGTAGACCGATCCTAAGTTGGGTGGAGGAGGTGCTACGAGATGGTTTACTTGCTATTTTGAGAGGTGAGGTTGTTTGAGGAGAGACGATGCCTAGGGACTTTTGGCAACGTGGGCAATGGGGAGGGAGATCCAAAGTCGTCAGATTGAGCTCAAGCGGCTGACAGGTAGTGGCGACATTCAGTGACCGGAGCTCTGCACCAGACCAGACTATCCTTTGATTGTGTAAATGGACACAGGCAGCATGGCTGGCGCTGGACGCGATCCGGTCGCGGACGGGCGCAGACGGGCTTGCCTTAGGCGCTCCCGCTGCGCTCGTCCGCTGCACTTCCTCCAGTGGCACATTTTATAGTGTGGGGAGGCGGGGGGGGGGGGGCGTGGCCAGAGAGGGGGCGTGGCCTCGCTGCACGCCGTCAATGGCGGCGGCCAGAGGGCGTTTTGTCTGAGTGAGGGAGGCGCTGCTCGTGATCAGCAGGCTCCCAGGACATGAGCAGTGGGTCTGAAGGTAGGATAATAGTATGCTAAAATCACAGGTTTTCAACAACACTCAAATGATTAAAATGTTAAAAAACAATCAGGAAATACAGCTCCCGGCTATCCGCCTCAGGAGTAGGAATCTTTCGAAATGCGCTCGCATTCAGCGCTTTTAAGCTCGGCGGGGGGGCGTGGCCAGAGAGGGGGCGTGGCCTCGCTGCAAGCCGTCAATGGCGGCGGCCAAAGGGTGTTTTGTCTGAGTGAGGGAGGCTAGACTTAATAAAAGTAATCCCTGACATGTTTCGCTCTAATTAGAGCTCATCAAAGAGGTACATTTCTCAGATTTTATTATCCCTTTTCTTTTTAGCTCGGCCAATTTTACAATGTTAGGAGATTTTAATCTCCATCTGGAAGACCCTGACTGCAATGTCAGCAGCACCTTTATCTCTGACCTGGCCGCTATGAATATCCTACTTCATAATTCGGGCCCTACCCATAAAGCTGGTCATCTGCTTGACCCTATTCTTTCTAATATACCCTGCCTTCTCTGCCCAGCTGCTACTCCACTGTGTTGGTCCGACCACTTTTTAGTGAGCTTTTCGCTTGCGGTCCCTTGTCCTTCACATAAATGGAGCGACAGCGCAAAAAAACAATTAGAAACTGGAAAGATCTAGACATGGCTAAACTTAATCATTTTCTTTCTGCTAATGCCCCAGCCGTTAAAAATATACTTGCCCTTGATCTGGTGGCCTTTCAATGCTGGATTCAATCAGCACTGGATACCTGTCTTCCGGTTTCATCTAGGAAATTAAACAACCACCGCCCTCCCGCCCGCTGGTTTTCTGAAGAACTAAAAAGGGAAAAAACCAAATGCAAAAATATGGAAAGACGATGGCTTAAGACCTATGCACCTGATGCTAAAGCTGCCTCTTTGTCAGCAAAAAGGGCGTATCATTCCCACTGTAGGTCCGCATATGCCAATTTTGTCTCTTCTACCATTACAGGGGCTAACAACTGTCCTAAAACCCTTTTCAAGATGGTCAAAGATCTCGCGGGTGCAGCTACTGCGCAGGTTCCCTCCAACCTAAATACAATGCAATGCGAGGATCTTGCTCAGTTTTTTCTTAATAACGTGGAAACAATATACTCTGCACTGGGAGGCAACATCCCTCCACCTAACTTTCTGTTCGCCTTGATTTCTGATCAATCAAGCCCTGCTCGACTGTCCAATTGCCCTTGCTTCTGATCGGGGAAATATACTCAACACCTGGCCACTTCTTGACATGACCATGCTTAAACTACTCCTTAATAAGATTCACTCTGGATCCCCGCTCGATACCCTTCCCATCTCTGTACTACAACTGCTTGAACAGCCAGCCCTTCAACGCATTTTGGAACTTCCTAATGCATTCCTTATGGAGTCTTCCGTCCCTGCTGACTGGAAGCACGCAATGGTGGTTCCTCTATTGAAAAAAATTAATACAGACCTGGGTCTTCCCTCCTACTATCGACCGATTTCTTTGCTTCCCGCCCTCTCTAAAGTCTTAGAGAGACATATCAACATCCAGTTATCTCAGTACGTCGAAACGAGCTTCTCCATCCCTCCCAATCCGGTTTTAGGACCGGCTATTCGACTGAGACAACACTTTTAGGTGTTACGGAACTGCTTCGCAGGAACATGGATGCGGGCGATACTGTGGCCTTGGTACTATTGAACTTGAGTGCGGCCTTTGATACGGTTTCCCATGCCGTACTAACACAATCCCTCCAATCCATAGGAGTAACAGGCGCTGCTCTAAATTGGCTGACTTCATTTCTTACGAACCGTACATTTCAGGTTTTTTCATCTACTGCCAATTCCAAGGTCCACTCATCACCTTATGGGGTCCCACAGGGTTCGATTCGTAGTCCCTTGTTATTTAACATTTATGTTAGACCCCTAGCGACTATTATTGAGGAATGTGGGTTGTCAATTTTTTCTTACGCCAACGACACCCAGATTGTCTTCCCTCTTTTAGCAGGGAAGACCACAGAGCCCTCAGCCCTTAGGATAGGGCTAAACAAGGTGGCGTCTTGGATGAATGCAAATCTTTTAAAATTGAATGGTGAAAAAGCGGAGGTGCCGGTCCTGGGCAAGGAGAAAGGACTCTGGGGCCCTCTACATTGGCCAACAGGAATGGGTCCTCTTCCTCAGCCTCCTCGCAGGTCCGCAACCTTGGCTTTATCATTGATGAATCTCTATCTATGCGTCAACAGGTCACCAAGGTTGCGCTACCTGCTTTACCATCTTGAGATGGCTGAGGAAGATTGTATGGATGCTGCCTGTCCCTACCCAGAGAACCGTAGTCCAGGCCCTTGTCACTTCAAGGCTGGACTACGGTAACATCCTTTACCTGGGAGCTAATAAAGATGTCATGCGCAAGTTGCAGCGCGTGCAAAACACGGCCGCAAGATTACTGTGCCAGGCCTCCAGATTCTCCACGGCCTCCGGTCTGCTGAATAAGCTACATTGGCTCTCAGTCGAAAAACTGACCAGGTTTAAGGCTTTAACCTATATGTTCCGTATTACGCACAATAGAGCCCCCGCTTTCTCAAACACCTAGCCCACCCCTATGTACCTTCCCGCACTCTTCAGTCTGCCACACAAGCTAAATTCCAGGTCCCCAAGATAAGACTTTCCCGTATGGGCGTTCGGTCTTTTTCATATTTGGGCCCTGTATTATGGAATGCTCTTCCTCTTTCTCTGCGCATGCACTCCGACCTTCTCCTGTTTCGAAAGTCACTTAAAACCTGGCTATTTGGCCAGTAGATTGTTTTTACTCTGCTGCTCCTTTGATAGTGCCGGGAAACCCTTGTTGGGTAGCTGTTTGCGCTTCTACAAATTTAATAAAAATAAATAAATATAGATTTGTCAAGGGACCACCCAGTATAAGTCAAGACATTATCCTTGCAGGCTTAGAGTGCTGCATAAATTATTAAAAAAACGACTATCTTATACCCTTGAGGAATGTCATATTAGGAACGAAAAGCCTCGGTGTTGTGAAAAGTACAAACAAAAGTAACCTACAAGTGTCGGCATCTTTTTCCCTATGAGTAAGGGAAATGGTGACATATCTGAGGTGAACATGTAACTAAATAAAGAAATATTTAAAAATATATATTTTTTTAAACACATTTTTTTCCACTGGGGAAACAAAGGTTAAATTTATGTTCTAGTTCGGTATGGTAAAAAGATCTTAGCTTACTTTAAAAACAAAAAAAACAGAGACGTCATAGTTAGGAGTTGAAATGAGGTTAGAACTAATGTAATTAGTCAGTTATAGTTTAATAACTAACAATAACTTGCACTGCCACATCTTATGACCTCACATATTGCATCACTCCTGACATGTTAAATGATATCATTGATGACATCTTGAAGAAACTAAAAAATGGCTTTCCTATGGAAAGTCTGACTTAACTATAACTACAGAGAGAGACGAACTCTGGGTAGTTCCCAAGTTTAGGTAGTGCATATTACACTGACGTGGAGCTAAGAAGACCAAATCTATACTAATTTTCACAATAAAGCTGTAGTGTGTATCCTGGATTTCATATTGCTGAAGGATGGTATCATTTACCACCCCTGGTCCAAGTGCAAGAGACCAAGGGCCTGAACAGCAGTTTGGAAGTCACTTTCTGGAAGGAAGGGTTCCACTTTCTGTAGTAGAGAGAACTCATACCAGGCAGTGGCGTAACAGCCACCATGGTGGGGGGGCTCGAGCTCCAAGGGCCCCCTCCAGCACTGTGCAGGGCGGTGGGCTCCTGGCCTGAGAGCTCCTGACTTGGTAAGGAGCGTGGCGGGTGAGGTCGTCGCGTACTTGTAATTTGCAGGGGAGACCCTTCAAGTTTCGCCACTGATACCAGGCCATCTTGGTTTTCTGGTCAATGTGTTGATTTGCTTGTGAACCTGGAAGACTTCTACAGCTTATAATATTTCTCTGAGGAGAAACTTGTTATTTTGTGCTAACACATTATAGTGTCACACCACTGCCAACAAATTGGAGTGTCCCTGTGCACTGGCCTTACAGTTGTTTAAGTCCTTCATTTTTAATTACCAGGACTTTTCATGCCTTACATTTTTTCCCATCAACTGATTCAAAAGCTGTGGTTAAACTCTGGTTTCTCACCAGCTATACAAAACAGAGAAAAGTAGCAGGAAAGTTCCTGAAGTGATTTTAACAGCACTCCGTGGGTGTCAGGCGGCAGGAACGTGAGCAGAAGGTCCTCTATTTTTAGATATGCCTGCGCATACTCGCAGCTGCACGTGCCAGTTGTTGTCCTGTGAGGTGATTGTTGCTTTCTGCTGCTGAAACCTTGCTATGTTCTTTTCTTTCAGTGAGTTGATCGCAACTGCTGATGGGGGGCAGATCTCACTGGACTGGTCAGACAATGAAGACAGCTTAAGGTACCCAGACTCTGCGTCTCGCCCAACTGTGATTCTACTACCCGGCCTCACGGGCAACAGCGAGCAGACGTACATGTTACACATGGTGAGGCAAGCCTCCCAGGAGGGGTACAGGTAAGGAAGCAATGTCTGTATCATATGAGTGTTAGATGTGGCCAGCCAGATGTTAAAAAAATAAACAGAATTTTAAAATATTGTACAATTTTTTTATTTTTTATATGAAGATGACCTATTTTGGCTTCAGGAATTTTGGCTCCTTTTGTTTATCTACTGAACAGTAAAATCCAATCAGTTTTCCTCACTTTCCACAATGAATATGTACATCTAATGAATTTCTATGGAGCTAATTAGCATTTTGTTTTTCATAAATTTTGCAACTTCATGATTTGTTTTGCCCAGCCCTGAGCAAAGTACTAAAGAGCATTTTTCTTGCCATACTCTTTTTGAGGGGTTGGGGATGGTTACTTCTAGGACAGAATAGAGCCAGAAGTACTAAACAAAGTGGAAAGTGGGCGTAGAAAAGCGACTGCACAAAATGCGCTAAAGTAGCACAAATGGAGAACTTGAAATGTGGGACAGAGTGTAAAGTACCACACAAAGTATGGCGAAGAGGCGATACATCCTGTTTGGGAGAAAATACATTGAAGTTACCAACTGCATGTAAACCCCCAAAAATGAAAAACAAAATTAAAAAAAAATAATGTTTTGGAATATCAATTTGTTTGTATCAAAATAATAATATAGTTCAATTTTGTATGTGGTGAGTGATACTGTTAAGTGGTGGTTTTCCTGTGAATATTATAACCTTTTTTTCATTAAGTGAAAAGCAAAGGGAAGCAAAGGCACCTGGAAAGAGCATTAGTGCCAAAGCCACAGACTCCAAAACATTCATGTCCTTAAAGAAGCTAGGAAAGTGTGCAAAAGAAATTCTAAACGCTAAAGCTGTTCTCTAACAAAAAGAGCATTGAACAGCACAAACAATCTCCCACTCCCACACTTCCTGACATGCGGATAAGAAATGGAAAACGTGTACTACTTTCTTTGCCAACAAAACTCAGTCAGAAATGGAACGAGAAAAATGAACAGTCTTGCCTTTCGTCACCAAATATACAAAGCAAAGACACCATTGCATGAAATAAATGTACCCTCATATCTGTCAATACTCTGTGTAAAACACTGAAGCCTATGATGCCCTCCTCACAGCTGGAGGATACACCATGACCAAATCAATAGCCCAACACATCACCCCCTTCGGGGCTTCACACTGTAACCAGCAATCTAGCAAGAGGAAACCAATCTATGACACATTAAACTCCATTAAAAAAGTCATCTAGCCTCATCGAAGAACTTAGCAATTAAAAAAAAACTATCCTATCAGTCCTAGACACAATGAATTATTGTGAATGCTCTTCTGATAAAAAACCGTAACGCCTCCAAAAAGCTGCTTAACAGTTACCAATTTCCTTTAAGAGAAGGATATAACAACAAACATCCATCAGTTTGTGACAAAAAATGCCCCCATGGTCCCTGACCAGAGCAAATTCTGCAGGCGGGACATTCTAGACCTCTCAAAAGCCTTGGGTACCATTGACCATGCATCTCTGATTAAACACTATGGTACAAAGAGATGGTCCACAATATACATCGATGACCGATCCAACAACGAAAAGACGAGAGAATGCTCGTCCTCCCAAACCCTATTGGACTGTGTTCCTCAGTGATGCATGCAAGACCCAACCCACTTTCAATCATAATGTGGAATCTCTGAAAGCAGAGCGCCAAGGCCTAGGCCTCACCTGGCACCAAAAGGCTGAAGGGACACTGCCTTACCTTAACAAAACACTTAAACCTTAACCATTCCCTAGAAAAACACCACACTATCGAAATACTTCCTTAAACGTAACCGATCCAAAACAAAAGTTGAAACACCAAACATTTGGGGCCTGAAGAAGACCTCCAGACATGAGGACACTCACTGCTCTCTCCAGGATTGATCACTATATTTGCATGCTTAGAAGTATTCCTGAATCTAATCTAATTTCTGATTGTAGTATTCAACTCAGTAGCCAGTCTAATCTCTACCACCCTGAAATCTTTCTATACCACCAGTGGCGGCTGGCGACATTTGAAAGTGGTAGGGTGTAAAGGTTTGGGATGAGTGCCCTGTGGCGCGTGAGCTCGACCATCATAATGAAAGTTTGGCGTTGGGTTCTCTCCTGGGACAATTTAAAAAAAGAAGTGGGCAAATGGGACATTATCAAACACATTTGAGAAAGAAAGATTTATAAAGCTATTGTGAAAGTGTAGGTTTGAAATATTGAAACACACGTCTTACTGAGTTAAAATTGTTCAACGGTTAGTGTAGTGTGTAAATTCAAATTGTCCATTTTTGACAAGCAAGGATTGTAATTAATTTACATGGACACAGGATTGTCTGTGCACTGTATCTGATTGGTAATTGAAGCTGAAAATCTTTCTCCCATATTGATTATCTTATAACAACAATCTAGGGTATTGCAAAATGAAAATGTAAATTGAGTTGAGCAAAATGTCACCCACTTGTATTTAACTACGGCGGCACACAAGGGTCCCTGCACGCTGCGATCCTTTGAATGTGCTGAGCAGCCAGTGCACTGGACGACTAGTGCCCAAGTGGAGCAGCCTGTGGGGCTACAATGCTTGTGCTCAGGACTGCCTGCAGAGGTTTCTCGCGCAGGGAGACTTCAGCACAGCGCTTCCTGTGCACCTGGCTAGCGGAGGGCTCACCTGCCTAGAAGGAGGTCAGGGCACAGCATTAGCTGTTCACAAAGCCTGCTGTGCGGGGTCTGCCTCTGTTAGCATGCTCGAGAGTGCATCAGCTGTTCCTGGGCTACTGTGCACAGAGAGAGCACGGTACAAACCCACCAATGCACAGAGCAGCCTTGCACAGGGTTGTATGTGTACAGGGGGCGAGTGTGCACAGCTCCCACAGGGCTGTCAACGTGCACAGTAGCTCTCCTGGCTAAGAGTATCTGTTCTCTCCCTCTCGTCCTCTCCTAGCTCCCCACCCCCCTCTCCTGTTTTCACAGAAATTAAACCGTTTTTTGTTCTGTATCGAAATTTTTGAAGGGTCTTGGGTTCAGCTCTGGTGCACACAAGAGCCAGAAGTCTTATCATGATAAAGTTAAAATCACAACATGATTGCAAATAAGGTTTAGTGTTAGTGGAGGAAATATATGCCTGACACCTGAGTTTCTTACAGTACAGTCCACTGGCGCCGCGTCGATGTTGACTCAAAACTCAGGCAGCGCCAGAGCCTCATGCAAGTTCAACACAATGAGCCACAAACGAACTCCTCATTTTTCTTTTACCCCCGGGTCACTCATGCACAGGTGAAAACTCCTAGAGAAAGCGCATGTCGGGCTTGCCGGAGAAAGGCAGCGGTTCGACCCAACATGCAAACTTTGTGGTCCCAGGTGCACTCGCTGGTGAGTGTGGTGTCTGTGAAATTAAATATTGTTTAACCCCTTGTGTGCTGATGACCGCCCCCGTCTGTCATGCAGCACGGTACTCGTGTGCTGATGACGGCTGGGGGCCGTCATAAACCCGCCCACTCTTTAAAAGCGCCGCACAGGCACATAATTGCGGCCGCATGCAAGGGGTTTAAGCCCCACACCTCAGGCCCGCATGCACTGGCTTCCAGGAGCCTCCTCAGACAACAGGCTGAAGGCTGACTGTCAAGGGCAGAATAAAATAAACTTTAAAATGTATATAAGTTTATTCATATTTAATTGGGGAATGGGGGCCAGAATATGAGTGGGGCAATGCCACAACGTCACAAGGGAGGAACTGCCGCTGCGTTCCACTCTTGTCTTTCAAAATCTAAACTAGCAACAAAGGATTCAAGTGTTGCACCAAGTACAAGAGCTTTTGAGAATCCCAGATTTGGATGGTTGTCCTGTTTAGATATAAACTGTGTACTGACCATCTGTTCCTCTTGTTTTTTTCACAGAGCCATTGTCTTCAACAATAGAGGGTTTGGAGGGGAAGAGCTGCTGGTGAGTGGGACTATTCTAAATTCAGTAGTTCCTCATGTGTTACCTCTTCACTTTGGTCTACATTTTCTTTCCTCCCTAAGAACACTCTGGAATCCATTCATCTTCTCTGCTCTGGTTCAAGTATTTTGTGTGCTCGTAACATCACAACACTTCCTGGTGACCTGAAAAAATTGTGATTTACTAGCAGATAGACTATATTTTAATCATGGTTTGATGACTTTGCTCTACAGTCATCCTGAAGTAGATCTCTCGCGTCACACAATGTGTTGAGGTAAAGCAGGGGTAGATTAGTACTGAGCTGGTTTATAATCTAGGTGCATCTACTTGTGATACTTTCAAAGCGTCCTTGAGAATGGGACAAGATATGATATGTCGTGTCCCTATTATAATGCTTTAGTCTAAGTCTTCTAGGTTTAAACACAGTCCCTGTGATCATATCATTCTGTGAAGATGGTGGATTTCCTTATAGTGTGGCTTATGTGATCCCATGGCCCTGTTGGCATTGATGTGAGGCTCTGATTGCCTTACAGAGTGGTGCCCTGGTAATATCATGCTGTGCCTGGAGCTCTAAGTGTTTGTATACTGTCCGGACAATGGTCTCTTTGCATCACACTGTGCTCATTGATAACGCTGGCATGGCTCAGTGTGGCACCTCACACATGGAACAGTGTGATGATAATGGTTTTATGAATGTTACTGAAGCACAGTATGCTGAATGACCTCAAAGTGCTTTCTGGATGAGGGAGTGTTGTCGTAGCCAATAGCCATTAGAAAAGGCAAGGTGGTTTGCCTTGAGGCAGATATTGTTCAGGGGAGAATATTTCTTATTTATTTGCTGGTGGTTAGTGCTGGAAATAACAGAAGTTTATCTGAATTGCAAAGAACCATTTGCTCTTTTAGTTACCATGTTTTAAAACAATGAGTTTTGGTGGCCGCAAAGTCTTTACAATGCTGAGTTTTTGCTTAGGGTTGCCTGGTCTTTGGTCCCAGTGAGCCGCGTGGCTGTGGTTTACCGAAGGTCTCAGTAACTGAAAACCATTTGCCTTGGGTATGCTAGGAAGCTCTAACCCAGCTCTATTCATATCTTTGCAGACATACCGCACGTTTTGTGCATCGAACACCGAAGACCTGGAGACCGTGATCGCTCATGTCAAAAGCCTATACCCCAAGGCTCCGCTCCTCGCTGTTGGCGTATCTCTAGGAGGGTAAGCGCTTAACGACGTTATAATTATGTTATATATAGGAAGGAAAGATTATTCCATGCTTAGTGGAGACAATGGAAATACAGCTAGGGTTGTGTTGCCAACACTTGATGTTACACCTGCATCACTCTGACAAAGTTTAGAAAGTAGCATGACTCATTTGATCAGTTTGTCCTTGTCCGGCAGATGCTGATGGGTGGCTAGTCTGTGTCTGATCTCCACATACTTGACGCAAGACAACTTAATTTCTCCTGGGGGACAACCCTTTGGTGGACAGCCAAGAACATGATTTTCCTATTGGCTTACAGGCACTTCCAATTTGTGTAGCTTCTCTATTTCCCTTTTATATGTTTATATATTTCTTTATCATGGCACGTTAATGCCTGGGAAAGATCAGACCAATATCAAATCTTAAAGACCCTGAATGAATGTGAGTGCAAAGTTCTTGATTATGATCCTGACTAGCAGTATATTATAGTTAAATGAAAATAGGCTCATAATGGGGTATTAGGCAATTATTTTGTGTAATATCCAGGCGCCACCATGAGTGCTGAAGCAGCATTCAGTTTGAAAGGGGAAAATACCTGTTTGCTTCTTATAAGCAATGGATTCTAGACCACACATGGTTCTTTGGATAAGTATACATGTCTGACCGGTCAGCTTGAATATAACCCAGAAAGATGGTCAGTACAGGGGTGAAGCAGAGCAGATGTCCGCTTTTCAAAATGTTGGAATATGAATCAGGCATGTTGCAAATGCAGCAAGGTGCAGGAGGGATGCCAACATCCAGGAAGGGTCATATGTTTTGTTGCTGAACAAACAACTGTGTTTTACATTTGCTTTTTGCTCTGTAGTTGAGCAGAACGAAAAAGTTGCTTGCCTCTGGTCACACTCTTTCTGGTGGATACTCTAACTGCAGATTCCTTACCTTGTGAATGCAAAAAGCAGTGCTCCTGTGTGCAGCCAGGTTGCGCCTTGTAACTCCTTTCCACTATGGAAGTGGCGAACGGAGCCCCATATATGAGGCACCTATGTACGCTAAAATCACTTTATTTGATAGTTCTGTCCGCGCACTCAGACATGGAGCCCATCAGCAAATTGAAAGGACCATTGTGCAGATTCCAAATTTGTAACCTTTTTAGATGGAAAAGAAGGCCATTTCACAGAACATGGAGGTGGGAAGGCAGTGAGGAATCTGCGTTTAGATAGAGTATCCACCAGAAAGAGCGTTACAGAGGGTAAGTAACTTGTCCTCTTTGGAGCAAAGAATGTTGTAAGGGCGATAGCTTGTCCGACATGAAAAGGTGTCTCTACCTTCGGCAGGAATGCAGTTCGGGTTCTCAACACAAGTTTGTCCAGAAAAAAGTTGGTATAAGGCAGCTGGACAAAGAAAACCTGAAGCTCAATCATGTGACAAGCTGCTGTTACACTGACTCGAAAGACCATTTTAAAGGTCAAGAGTTATTATAGACAACTGTGCATGGTTCGAAAGGGGTACACTTTAGGGAAGTTAGAACCAAATGTAACTCTGATTGTTGTATAACAAAGGGTTTTAGCAGAAAGATCTATTACAAGCCTTTAATAAATCCCATCTGGTGATTTGATCATGGACAGCTGGTCTGCAAATGTAAAAAGGCAGTAAATTGGCCTTTAACATTGCCCACTGCAAGTCCTGCTGTGCCAAAGATAAAGCGATCAGCATGATATCCAACAGCTTGGCCTGCCACAGATCCGTTTGGCAGGTGCCGTATGAAGGCACAAACGTGTCCCAGCGTCCGGCGTACACTGACTTCATGGAAAGGTGCCTGGCTGCCAAGATCACATCAATGACTTCTAAAGGAAGATCAAAGGAACTCAACTGTCACTGTAGAGTCTCCACGGAAGGAGGTGCAAATTGTGCAGATCTGAGTGCAAGTCGTCAGCAGAAGATGCTTCTTAAGCGACAGTCTGATTGGAGGACCGATGCTTATGCCCATAACTTCAGGGTTATATACTCTCCTGGCTCGATCTGGAGCCACTAGGATGACTTGCATCCGGTTGTTCCTGATATTCCTCAGAACTCTGCCTGGCCGCAGGAAGGCATACAGAAGTCCATGCTGGGCTCCAGGTGGAATGCTTCTCCAAGAGAGTGCCTTCTTGGGAACTCCAGTGCAAACGTTTTGACACTGGGAATTCTTCATAGTGGCAAATAGGTCGAGCAAGGGTTCTCCCCTTTGTTGGACGACTCCGGTGCCACCTCTGGGTGTAGCTTTGGTTTATGATCTGCTAGGCATTTCTGGTTGAGTTTGTCTGGCATGGCATTCAGATATCTCACCAGGTGGGTCACAACCAGGCAGATGCCTTGTCGACCAAGCCAGTTCCAGAGGCTCAGGACTAAGGAAACCATCTCACCCTGCTTATTGCAGTATCACAAGGTGGCGGTGTTATCCATGAAAACCAGTGCCAGCCTGCCTTTGAAAGCTGCCAGGAAGGCCTTCCTTGCCAGTGAATCACCTGCAGCATCAACAGGTTGATGTGGAGACTAGCCTCTGCAGGAGACCAGAGTCTTTTGTTCGCCAACTCTTCCAACTGGTTTCCCTAACCCAGCAGGGATGTGTCTGTCACCACTGTCAGCTTTGGGCGAGGTAAGGAGAGAGATCTGCCACCAGTTCAGTTGCAGTCGACCAACCATCACGCAGATCTTGTGCAGTCTCCTCCAAAACCTGAATGGAATCTGACAGATTCCCTAGGTGCCATGCCCAATGAGATTCAGATCCCACAGAAAGCCTGCATGTGACATCTGACATGGCCAGCGAGCAGTGGCGGCTGCTCACGGGAAGCCGTTGTGGAGTGAGGAGTGGGGTTTAAAAAAAGAAATAGATAACTTACCTGCCAGCCAGCTGCTGCCTCTCCTCCATCTCTGTCCTTTTCCTGGCTTCTGTGCAAACAGGAAGCACCCAGGCTCCCATAAGCGAATCACAGCGCTGCAATGCAGCATGTGATTGGTCTCAGTGACATGGTTCGGAACTCAGACAGGGAATGGGAGCCTGGGCATTGTTGTCCACCCAGGCAGTAATGCAGCCTGGGTGAAGAACATGCAAAGTGCGCATGACTGTTTAGCTGGCCCAAGATTGCCAGCCAAACATTTATGTGCACCACTCCTCTCCTTGCGCTGCCGGCCACACAAAACTGCCTCATCACAGAAAAGGATAATGACCGTGTGTTATCATTTTATTTTTCCTTTATTGCAGGGTTGAAAGGCAGTGGGATGACGCTTCTCCACCTTAGCGGAGGAGCTGCTCCTTTCAGTGAGCAGCGTGCAGGACGCCAATAGACCAGGAAGCCTCAGAGCCACCCTCACAGAAACCAAGGGCGAATCATCAGGATCATAGTCAAAATGTCCTGGACTCATTGATCCAGAGGGAAGGCCAAAAAATGCACCGTCACCAGAATGGCTCCAAAGAGAGGGAGTCTCTGTGAAGGAGTCAAGTGCGACTTTGGCACATTGATCTTGAACCCCAAAAATGCAAGGAGATTCACCGTTATCTGGAAGTGGGCCAGGACAGACTGTGGCGTGCCCGTCTTTAGCAACCAGTCATTGAAGTACGGGAAGACTGGTATGCCCAACCTCCGAAGATATGCTGCTAATACTGAAATCACCTTTGTCAACACCTGAGGGTGCACTGGTGAGGGCTTAGGGGAGCACAGCAAACGTAAAATGCTCTTGACCTACTATGAGCCGCTACTAGCACCTGTGGGCCTGCTGGGAAGGTACAGGCAAATAAGCATGGTGCAGGTCAAATGTTATCCGTCAGTCACCTGAATTCAGGGCAGAACAAACCAGCGCCAGCGTGAGCATCTAGAATGAGTTTTTTCATAAAAAGGCATTGAGAGAGCGAAAATCCAAAATAGGATAAAGGTCTTCATCCTTCTTTGGCAATAACAGCCAGTCCCTACTTCAGAGACCAGTGCCCTCTATGGATCCTTTCGCCAAAATAGCCTGCAACGTCTTACTTTTTATAGCTATAGATTTATAGCTATAGATATTACAGTTAATATCAAGACCTTCTGACTCAAAAGGGGCAGGTAGTCTTTGAAAGCCTCTCTGATGTAGGTGGAAGGTGCTGCAGAAGGAAAAGGTATGGCATGATGAAGCCCCCTTCGGCGATTTGAAGAACCCATCAGTTTTACTGGCACTCCTGAAGGAAGTGGCAGATTCTGCCTTCTATGCTGTGGTTGCTTGCCACCAAGGGTGCACTAAAGAGTTTTTAAGTAAGCCGGGGCGGAGTTTGCAGAATTTTACTCTGTGGAACCCTGCCAAATGCCAGAAAAACACTGCTGTGCTCTGCGGGGTTCCGCCTGCGGCAGAATCTGCTAAGTTGTGCTGCTTGCACTGATTTTTAGTGCCGAGAGTTTCTCACACAGTAAATTCAGTGCAAACAGCACTAGGCGTTGCCCCACAGGGTGCTGTGGCTTTCTGCCACTCGAGTAGACATTCTACTCGAGCAGCAGCTTCCTCAACGCGAATGGCAGATTTCTCAACACGAGCAGTTGCAACCTGCAGCGTCTGCCCCAATGAGAAATCTCACATGGAGGAGGTCTAGGGTATTATTTTTATCTCACAAGCACTCTCCAACTTACCATAGGCGAGCTGCTTGAGGAAATAAAACTCCACTCCACGTCACTTCGCAGAGTTTTTCGGAACCCTGCACGGAGTGGTGCAAAACTCTACAAACTCCGCCGGTAGAGCAGAATTCTTCACCCACTCCTATTTTTAAGGTTGTTGCCAGGGAGGGCAGGGGACTGAGATTTATACTGCACCTGATGGTCCTAGCATTGTCTGTTGGTGCCATAGTCCCAACATTACAAACGAGTGGAGGATCTGTTTTGCGAGTGGTGGAGCCTGGCTCTGCCGATAAGCCAAGCTTCTGGCATGTCCCCAAAAAGACAAAACTGTTACGCAGATTGTTGAACTGGTGCTGAAAGGCTCAAACATTGCGCCATGACTCAGCTCCCCTTCAAAACAGTTAGTACCAGGACCAGAAGCCTGAATAATGTGGGCTTCCTTCTAGAAGAAAAGGGGTATGCCCAATCTGCTAAAACAGGAACCTGGGGCAGTATTATATAACAAACAACAGGAGACTACTGTAGACTTGTTTACAATGGTAATCTTCAAGCCACAAAGAGGTTCTGTAGGACCTGTCCTATTTGCCAGTAGAATAGTAAGTTGGGTGGTAAGACAAGGCACCTTTGGTGCCTCTGCCAGTTGTAGCTGTTCCATTTGAGTGCACGGAATAGACTACATTGTATGCCTATTTGACCCTCCCTCAGTATCCAGCAACAAATATATCTCTGCGGAGCACGACCATAAAGGTGGTAGCTAGTGCCCACCTACAGATCTTTCATAGGGTTGGATTTCCTAAGACAGTAGTTTCCAACCGGGAAACCTATTTCATCTCCCTGTGCATGAGAGAGATGTTGGCACAAGCTGATGTGACTTCCCACTTCTCCTTGGTGTACCATCCACAGACCAATGAGCTGGTGGAGAGGTTTAACAAACACTTAAGAACATGTTGGGAATCCTGCTAGAGAACCTCAGGAGGTGGTGGGACCTACTCCTGCCTTATCTCTTATTAGCTTGCAAGGAGATTCCACGTAAGGGAATGGGGTTCACCCTATCTTAGCTTCTTTTTGGACCCCAGTGTGGCACCACTCACTTTGTGTAGGGAAAGATAGGATGGAGCTCCTGAGTCACCTCAGGCTGTTTGACTTTTATAGTTTTATTCTTAAAGCCGAATAGAGTTTCTTGATGATAATGAGTCATCCCATATGCATGTGGTGAACTATGTGGTTGGCCTCAGGAAGTTGACAGGGCTATACATTTGTCAGGTGAAGCAAAACCTTCAGGCTAGTCAAGAGTTGGTGAAGGAATTGTATGATCGGAAAGCAACGGTAATTGGGTACTTAGAATGTACGGAGGTATTGGTGCTAAATCCCATTTGTCCAAGTACTTTGAAGAATAAGTGGAGTGGGCGATACAAGGTAGTACAGCGAGTGTCTGATATGAACTTCTTGGTGGACAGAGGTGCCGTAGCAGATCCCAGAAGAGTGGTCCAGCTGAACTGGCTGAAGCTTTACCTCTGTCAAGATAACCCAATGAATCTCATGGCTATGGCAGAGGAGTTGAAAAAGACAGTGAACCTCTTCCTGGCTTGCTGCATAGTGATATGAGAGATAAATCCAAGGAAGGGTACAGCTTGCCTCTCAGTTGACACCTGTGCATCAGAGAGAATGTAGAGAGTTTTTGGGATGATTGATTCCAGGAATTTATCACAGCTGAGGTAACCAAGATGTTGGACTTGGAGTGATTGAGCGATCTCGTTGCCATTGGTCCAGTGAAGTTAGCACCTTTTTAGGATTCACTGGTTACTAGAGGAACTTTGTAGATAACTATGGAACTCCTTTGATGGCTTAGACAGCCAAGAAGCTGCCCAAAAGGTGATTTGAACTGAGGAGTGTCAGGAAGCGTTTGATGAGAACCATAAGCAATACACATGTACTGAAGGTCCCAGACTACAGACAACCCTTCATTGTACAGAAAGATGCCTAGGACAAAGGAGTTGATGTTGTACTCGCTTAGCTTGAAGGCATAGGGAGAGAGCATCAGGTGGCCTTTATTATCATAAGTTACTATCCAGAGAACAGAACTGGGCAGATAATGAGAAGACGTGCCTCGCTATAGTGAGAGCTCCGAGGAGGTTCTGGTCATATCTGTTTGGTGCTAAGTTTTTGGACCAAACTGATGACAAACCACAAAAGTGGTTGATGGCAATATTGGTGAAATTGCAAACTTTCGTAAGTGGTCTATCTCACTGAAAGTCCTAGATTTCACAGGCAAACATAAGGCTGGAATGGACCGATACATTTTTCCATTGCTTTTGACGATCAGGTGACAGGACTACTCCAAGGGTGAAATAAAGTTCCAGGTAGTCTGATCTGAGAAGAGAGTCTGTTGGGATGGGATTGTCCTTTGCCTGTTAGTCATTTAACCTGCCCTGAGTGCTCAACTGCACGTATTTCGTATCCTGTTTTTTGGATTTTTGGTCCAGACCCACCCATATCTAGCAAGTGCACAAATGCCTAGGCCTGTCCCTTCATATGAGTATGACCCTGGACAATCCCTGGACCTGGATGGGCTCAGAAAGCGTGTTTTCTATTGTGACAGGAGGCTAATGTTCATGTCACAGGGTTAAAGCATGTAGCGCGGTGATAGCAGCATACCATACTTTAGCAATCGTAGTGTGACCAAACCTTTTTATCTCGGTCACAAGAGTGCTGGCCTATTGGACCAGTTGTGTATAGTTCCTCTGCTACATGAGATCCTTATGCTAATATCACATGTGCATGAGTGTACGTATTTTTATAGTCTGTGTGTTGCACACATTGTTCCTGTCTGAGCGAACGAGAGTGAAGAAGGCCTGCGTGGTCCCTTTTAGAAGCCCCTGGCCTGTTCAGGTGCGAGGTGAGTTTGCTTTCTCCAGACAGAGGAAAATGTAATGCTGATATTCCTGAGACTGGAGGGAAGGAATCTAAGCATTGAAGTGGGAAAGAGAATACAGACTCCTCTTGCAAATTCAATAAGGATCTTTTACTGCTGATTAGTCTCAGAGTACTGCCATTTGATTGATGGTTTGGAACCTAAGGGAGTTAGGTCCTTAAACGGGACAGGGGCCGGCTGGACGTTTTGTAAATCAGAAAAAACAAAACAAGTGCCTGCACCCTCCTTATTTGTTATGACGTGATTAAAAATGGAGTTTACAGCATTGTGACTCGGTCAGACGGCTCCCGACTCCATGCGGAAGCAGACGACTGTGCGTTCTGCACGAATCAGCTAAAAAAAAAAAAAACTGCGTACAGCGCATATAATTCGGACTGCCATTGATGTATATTGACCAAGAGAGCAACACAACATTGATTGAAGTGCTACGATGAGCGCGAATAGACACAGGTAATCAACATACGCAAGCCGCGACCAGTGTAACCATCCGAGTAGGATTACACAACACTAGAAACGAGGAGCAGCAGCATTACGACATGTCCACACGGGCGGACTAAATATAAATGCCACGTTCATTTGGGAAGTTTGAAAACACACCGCTTCTCTTCTGACTCAATAAATACAGATTACTCATAAGGCCCTGATGAGAGTTCGGGAACCCTTGTGGCCCTAACTCGAAACACGTTGGCATACCAATGGGAATAGACTAGTATATTGAGTATACACTAGGACTAAAGAAAAAATTCTCAATGTTCCTGGGCATTTGACGTTGTCTTGTGATAAGCCATGAAGTTGATGTTTGTTTGAAAATAATAATTGTAATGTTCATTATTTGAATGTTATTTGGAGGATGTTTTGTAGTCTAATTTGTGAATATATTCTTTTTGTTTTGCATGAAATGTACATTTATGTGTTAAATGTCAAGGTGTATTTGTTTTTTTGCCTAAAACATGTATGAAATTTTGCTAAAAAATAAAAAAAGTGAGTGGTACAAATCAAGGTACCTGATCGAACGAAATTAAGTATTGGTTTGGTCTCAATTGGATTAATCACGTCATAACAAATAAGGAGGGTGCAGGCACTTGTTTTGTTTTTTCTGATTTGGTTGATGGTGGCGGTGAACGATGGGACTGGAATCCCTGGTCTTCAGCGTACTAAGAGTCGTTTAGAAAAGGTCAAACTTATGTTAGTCTTTGTGCTGCATTGAGAGACCAGAGTACATGTCGCTGGCGTCCATGACGAACCAATAACTCCCTAATTGAAGCTCAGCTGTCTCCTTAATCAGGTTAAAAATATACCTCTATGGAACAAAGTCTTGGGCAAAGTGTTGTACTTGCCAAACTCGTGTCGAAAGTGCAGCCCATATCGGGCCTAGTTTGAAGACATTCAGTCTCCTTGTCCCGAGGGCTCCAATGACAAAGAATAGGATATCTTTGGGAGTCAAATAATTATCGTCCAGAGACTTTAAGATTGTCACCTGAGAAAACTGCTTTCCCTCTATCTTCTGAGCCAGATTAAAGGACTGATGCTCCATGATGAGAATGTGCGTCAGAGAAAAGCTGAGGTTCCCGCCAATGCATAAATTTCCTCACTCCATGATGGGTGCCATGGCTTCAATGTAATATACAACATGTAATACCCGAATTACATGACCCTTGGAGTGTATTTCTATTTAGATTAGGAGCAGGCGAACTTGTGTAGAGCATTCACTTGTTCGGCATTGGTAACTCCCTCCAGTGGAGTCAAGCCGCCATAGGTTGGATCTGAGCCTGTGCATCCCCCGCACCTGAATGTACTGTACACTGTATTAAGTTGTGTAAAGTTCTGTGGTCACTGCTCCTCGTCTAACGTACCACCATATGGTGTGTTTTGCACTTTCTTTGCTCTGTAGGATGACATTACTGAATTACCTGGCACGGAAAGGGGAGGACACGGGCCTCGTTGCAGGGGTCACCTTTTCAGTCGTGTGGAATACATTAGAATCCAGCTCGTCCTTGGAAGAGCCGCTCAACTTCTTTTTGTTTAATCAACGCCTTACATACAGCTTATGCAAAGCCATCAACAGGTACGTTATGTTAGTTTATGACTGTGTATGCGTTTTTCCCCTCCATTTCTCGCCATCAGATATCATGTTACTCCATGCTCTTCCAGCACATCAGTTGGCTTCTGCTATCCTCTGGGTTCCCAAACCTACAATGCACTTGGAATGGGTTTTGCTTAGGCTCAGCCTTAGTTCTGTGCAGAATGCCAAGTGTGACATGAGTGAGCGCTCTCATTTATGTTCCTAGTCATTACTATGCGGCTGTAGACTGACGCCTGATCTATATATGTACAGAAAGGGGTGTCTTGACTTCTCATTTCTGTAATTGTTTCAAGCCTGCTGAGGTTGTTGATGTGAGTATTACTTAGCCTGGGGGCAATTTTGGGCTTGCTTGCCATGAACGCTGAGGAGCTAAAGTGGGGGAACAGCATCACCCACACTTGGGTCTGGGTGATGCATTATGCTTTAAAGGTGTTGGAGGCTTGCAGAGGGAGCTATTGGTCATTGAGGGTAGGTGTTATTCCCTCAAACTTTCCTAGATTCTAGTCAGTCTGGATGCGGAATTAAGAATACTCCTCTAGGTTGGGTGTGATTCGCACACTCTGGTGAGCAGTGTACTTCTCCTGTTGGGTGAGATAGGACCAGGACTTGTTCAGCTGTTCTTAAGTCACCTTCAGGCAGAAAGAAGTGCACTTAGCAGAGCATGATGTGTTGATTTCAAGTGGGTTGTGTCTTTTTTTTTTTTTTTTAGATGTGCATTCTGATCCGAAGAGTGGTGTTAATGTAAAACCTGAAATATGGTGCAGTGGAACAGCTGGGAAGTGGAAATGTTGAGGTTCATTGCTGAGAGCTCTTTCTGCACACGCGTGTTTGTTTTCATTGGCCATTAGAACAAACTCTTAGCCGGATTTAGAGTTTGGTGGTCGAGTTACTCTGTCACAACATGACGGATATCTCATCCACCTTATTACAAGTGCCGTAGGATATAATGCACGTGTAATAAGGCATGCAGGATAACCGTTCACGATTGTGAAAGAGTAACCCTTCCGCTAAACTATAAATCAAGCCTTCTGTTTGAAAATGCATTTCAAATGTGACTTTAATATACAGGCCTGGATGGTAGTGAAGGTATATTCGATCCCAATACTTTTATTTCCTCGTATTATCCTGTAGGTATGGTTGTGTGTTGACTGCTTACTGAAGGGTCTTGATGTTATGCGTATCCTCCATTAGAGTTCCTAGGGTTTCCATTTGGAGGTTACGAGAAATAGGATGGGTCATGGGGCTCTAGAAAGGACACTGAGAGACCCTACGAACTTAAAGTGCATATTTTATTGAGCTTGTACTCCTTCAAAGCCTAAAACAGCCGGTCAAACCGACATGCCCACTTTACAGTACCCATCACTCCTCCCCCCTTTCAAGGTCTGCCCGCCCCGGCCCTACACTAACATCGGGTTAGCAAAACAGTGGAAAATAAAATTCTAATATTGTTTTATTATCATTTTATTTTTCACTGACTTTCACAAGTGGGGTGACGCTTATCCGCCATTACGGAGGAGCCACCCCTGGATGGATTTGGATATGTTATTTAATGATTTTTTTCCATCATCTAGGCACAGAAAAGTCATGGAAAGCAAAGTGGACGTGGACCATGTGCTGAAGGTAAAGGCCTCATCCTTCTCTCCGATTATCAATCGGCTATGAATCCATTCATAGAGCATCTCGAAGAGTTGCCGTCTCTGTACGCTCATTGTATCTTTAACTGCTTCACTCTCCATTTCCCCACTTTCTTTTCACCCAGTGCTGTTGTCTTCAAATATCTTTCAAACCCTTTCCTCACTATGTACATTACCTTGACTCCGCCCCTACCCAGAATCTATTTTAACACCTATTTTTCTCCCTTTGCATCTCCCCCTCACCCTTCCATTCTCCTCACTGTCTAAAATCTTTTCATGCCCTTTTCTTCACCGTTTGACCTCTTCACAAAGGTACATTTGGTTGTAAACGTACATTTAAGACCAAATTTACCTGTTTTGATGTACCACGTTAATTCACAGAGAGATACCTAGAAGACAAAAAACCTTGTCCGTGTCTGGAGACCTTTGGAGCCGTAATTCCTGCTCCAGGAGTGAAGTGGGCATTCCAGGCTGGCAGCTTCCTTGGATGTTTGGCAATGCTGACACACTCATACATTTGTGGGAATTCCCAAAGTAAAATCGATTTCCTTTCCACCCTAGAAAGGATCAGACATTTACTCCAGCACAGGGAAGGTATGCAGGGAAGGGAAATAGATCACCTCCAGATTTGTTGGGAGTGTAGGGGAAAGTCTTTCTCCTTGGGGTAAAATATTATAGCTACAGAAAAAAATCTGCATTTGAACAGGGATCCTATTCCTACTGGAAAGATTGCTTGACATTCCCAGAATCAGGCCTGCAAACCTGCAACTTGCACTTGTGAATTCCAAAAAGTAGGAAACATTTGTTTAGGCAGAGACATAGATCATTTGCCTGTAAATTTCCTGCTCCATTTATTTTTTGGGGGTTGAATCCGGCCCGACTGTTTCACTGAAGCTCCTTACCCTTTTTCAATAGTATTTTCACTCTTCCTTCTTTTTTACAACTTTTTCAATCTGGCTCTTTCCATCGTCTTTCTCACTCTGTATAATTCTTTCCCTTTTTGCTATTACTTTTGTTGGAGTCCTGTGTTTTTTTCTCTCTCTCGCTCTCCCTCTCACATTTTTGCTTGTTAATACTCTATGACTTTGAGATTTCAAGTATCCACAAGAGATCCAGATGCGTTGAAGTAGTTTACAGAAGATTTTTGAATATTAAATGCTATGACAAGCTGACCGGTTTACATGTTCTGCCAATTCTGGGTTTTCTTCGAAAAGAATACAGATCTTGTGCTAATAATAAGGCTTTGTGACGTTTGATCCTGTGGTAAAATTCAATAACCGGATCAGTTTCTTGTTTCGTATTCAGGGCAGAGGATAGTCTCATTTTTGCGTTTCATATTGTTGAAAGAGACTGTCTACCGCTGCTTTTCAAGTCAGTTTGTGCTGTTTCTTCTCATTCTCCCGGATGTGATTGCTGAATTGTGTCTGTTCAGTTCATGTCAGCTGTATAATACTTTATTGGCTTGACGTAAGTTGCTACAAACGTCAGCAAAGCTTGCCACATTCACTGAATTTACAATGTTGTAGGTTTGTGAATTTGGCGGCGCCTCTATGATGTTGGATTGTATCTGCTGATTCTTCTGTCAGCGATGAGATTTCCCAACACAATATGTATCTTGTGTTTCTCTTTAAACCTACTGAAGGTCCTTATGGTGTGGGAGGGTTCTTCAGAGTTGTTCTCATTGTCTCCTCTTAAGGGGGAGGCAGTGAACTAAGGCTTATATAGTTCATTTATACAAGGTCTTAGTTCTGTTTGACAAATTTTGTTCAATATTTTCACCTGGACATTCACAATTGTTTATAGAAGAGCAGGAGCATGTGTTCTGTTGGGTTAGTGTCGCATGTTGTGTAGCTTTGGGCTGTGGGCAGGTTCCCAGACTTAGTTGCGGTTGAGAAACATTTGTTCGATACCTCCATGGAGTTTATGTTTACATTAATATTTTGAATTCATAAAGAAACAATGACCACCAGAGTGTTTGTTGATGCTGATAAAACCAAGATAGATCAACAGGAGGGCACAGCCTGCTGTGGAAAGAGAGGGGACATATAAAACAAGACCAAACTAAGCCCTAGCTAGACGGAAACAGACAAGTCATTAAAAGTTCATGAAACTATGTGAAATTTTACTTTTGACTCAGATATAATGCTGTGCAGTTCCATATTTGTATCTATTACCTTGCAGATATGTGGGTTTTGGATTGCACAGACCACATGGCACAGTGCTGGCTTTCATGGCTTCTGTGAATTTTCCAAAGGTGCGGAGTGTTATTCACAAGAAGTGGTCCTTAGATAGGTGTGTGTGATTTACATGTTTAGCTTAAACTGTCATTAGTTTTGGTTTGTTTTGTACTGTGGAATTTTGTCTGTTACATCCTGATTTGTGTTCTGTTTTCATGCTCTGTAGGTGGTACCTTGTCTACGTAGACCGGATAGTTATTCACTGTACGTTCTAGTGATAACCTAGCAGTTGTTTTTCAGGATGGCAGGACATTTGCCCCGGATTGCTGCATGCTCATATGTTTTATATATGTTTATAGATTTTGTAAGGCTCATCTATTGCCCCTACTGGGCCGTCCTGGTACTGAAACAGGTCAGTATGCCTCTGTGGTTTTTGGAATCCAGATAGTTGCTTTTTTTAGGACATGTCAGCCAGACAGTGGAAGCTGTCTGGTTGCGAAAGACAAGTTGTGGGCTTACCAGGAATTTACAATGGACCTTTTGCTTACCATTAATTGGCTTGATTGCCACTCTTATTTGCTTGCTTCATGGTCCATGGTTGTACTTATCCCATCTTATCCATCTATTTGTCCCTACCCGGGATCACCGCTTCTTCATCATCCTTTTAGTTTGCTGACTTACATCCTTCAACTGCTTACTTTTAAGTAACTACTTTTTCTTTGTGGTTAAGCGCTTCATGAGAGTGCATGTGTTTTTCCAGCTATCTCCCATCTCCACTCCTCCCCATGCCATACCACCCTACCCCTGTGCTCCTAATGCTCTCACCTCATGTGCTTCTGCCCTGCAAGTCATCTCCCTGCCCCTGTATTTCTTTTTCCCTTGTGTGCTTCTCCCCCAAAAAACACCCCGTCCTGCGTTGTTGCTGTCTCCCTTGCGTGCTTCCCTGCAACCCCTGTGCTCAGTGTTCTTCTCTCCCTCGTGTGCTTTCCCCCACAACCACCTACCCTCCGTGTTGTTTTCTTATTCATGCTCCCCGTTGCCATCTTTGCTGTATTTCACCCGCCCGTGCTGTGTGTTGCTCTCTCTCTCATTTGCTTCCCACTGAAGCCCTCTTGCCTGCACTCTGTTGCTCTCTCCAGTTTGTGCTTCTCCCTCCTGTCCTTATCTCCAAACAGCACTGGCAATGGGCCTCACCATGCCATCTGCCTCCTAAGTAGTTGGAAGACTGCCCTGGCCAGGAGTGGACCCTGCCGACTAGTGAGCCGCAAGTAACAGAATTGCTTGTGCTGTCAGTCCTCCTACCTCACCTAGCCAGGGCATAGTTGAGGAGTTCATAAGAGTCTCCAGATAGAACTGGTGTCCAAGTCAGAGTGGGGCCCAGGGTCTTACTCCTCTGTTTGAAACTATTTTTGTCATTTTTTGGATCTTTAACGTGAAAAGATTCTCCCTCTTGACGAATTCAACTTGTTAATTTGTTCCTGATTCTGGTCATCCCCCCTAAGGGGTCTGGCTGGGCCCCATGTATTTGCAAGATGTCCCTTTGTGAACTTCCTCTCATTCGGGGGGAGAGTAGTTCCAAAGTTAGTTCGGAGGCGTTTAGAGAAACTTTAGTAGGTTCTCTGCTTCCTTGCCTCTCTAGTCTTTTCCCTCTGGTTTCAGTTCTCAGGGTGACTTCTCCTGTAGGGGTGTCCTCTGCCGTTCCACCCACAGTTAAGGTTCTGCCTCATCGGGGAGGCTGTCTCTGGAAGAGATGGACCTGGGAGGTCACAGGATAGATGTATGGGGCGCACTCTTAGCTCATTCTATGCTTTTGGATTCAAGGTTGAAACGTAGTGCGATTCCCAGAAAAAGAACATTCAGAAAGAGTTGGAGACATGTTAAAAATACATAATAGTTGAACGTGTTTATGTTTCAAGACCCATCATGTGGTTTTAGCACCTGTTTTTATTGCTGCCTCTTTCTTGACATATCTCTAGTTTCACTCCCTTTTGCTTGACAAATTTGTTTCTCTTCTTGGCCTCCTGTTTTTTTTTCACTTGGTCTTCCTCTTAACCTGCGCCATTCTGTAATTATTCACCTTCTTTGGATAGTACTTTTCTGCCTCACTGTGTTTGACTCTGACATTGTGTAGTACCTCTCTCGCTCTCTCGCTCTCTCTCTCTCTCTCTCTCTCTCTCTCTCTCTCTCTCTCTCTCTCTCTCGCTCTCTCTCGCTCTCTCTCGCTCTCTCGCTCTCTCGCGCTCTCTCGCGCTCTCTCGCGCTCTCTCGCTCTCTCGCGCTCTCTCGCTCTCTCTCTTTCGCTCTCTCTCTCTCGTGCTCTCTCTTTTTCTCTCTCTCTCTCTCGCTCTCTCTCGCTCTATCGCTCTCTCTCTCTCTCTCTCTCTCTCTCGCTATCTCTCTCTCTCGCTCTCGCGCTCTCTCGCTCTCTCTCTTTCTCTCTTTCGCTCTCTCTCTCTCTCGTGCTCTCTCTCTTTCGCTCTCTCTCTCTCTCGTGCTCTCTCTCTTTCGCTCTCTCTCTCTCTCGTGCTCTCTCTCTCTCTCTCTCTCTTTCTCACACCCTTGTTGCTCTTCATTCATCACTCACATCCACATTTGTCTTTGTTTCAGGCACGGTCCATCAGGGAGTTCGATGAGCGCTATACCTCCGTAGTGTTTGGGTACAAGACCTGTGAGGAGTATTATCAGGAAGCCAGTCCTGACTACAAGCTCAGTGCGATCTCCGTACCCCTCCTCTGTCTGAATGCAAGTGATGACCCCTTCTCACCGTGCCACAGTGAGTACTCGAGGCCCAGAGAGTAAGCGCGGGTTGTGGTGGAACTGATCCATCTGTCCCGGGTTAGGTGGTATTGCTGTACACCACGAAGCCTCATATAGTGTCCATGTTTCTTGGTTAATTACAGAAACACGCTTTTGCTCCTTAAAAGATCATGTTTTGCAAGCTTTACTAACCGCAGTTCTTCATAGCAAAGTTTGTACTGAAAGAATTGAATCACTTTTGGACATTGGCGGTTAACCCCAAGGCAGAACTGTTGAAAGGTCCGCACGAGTGGATGATAATAAAGATGTTTTATTGAACGAGACTAAAAGCAGCGACCAGCAAGGGGTGATCCCATAAGCAACTGCCTCAATGAATGTTCTTTCTGCTTTAAATCACACCAGTTCTAGAATAGAACTGGATTGCACAACAACCCTAGAATTCAACACAAACCTTTACATTTAGGTGTGTTGCCTCCTCATCACATGGAGCTCATCTTTACTGTACATGCTTTTCTCAGTGATGCTAGTAATATTTAAAGTTGTGCTATCGTCGGGGTCAGTCCCTGCGTACTTACAACTTACTGTGTGCAAAACAAAAGGGAAAGCCAGAGAACATCCAGACAAGAATGCTAAAGCAGGTGTGGGACAGAAAGACAGTGGTGCAAAACTAGAGAGAAAAAAGAGACCACGAAAAGTATCTGATAGTCAATACGGTGGAACTAGTGACCAGCGGTGTAACGATACTTGAGGGGACCCCGCCGTACTCCTCTTCTACTGAATGCACAGTAGCACCATCCCCATGTATCCTGCACCGCACTATCTCTAGAATGTATATATTTTTTCAAACGTACCTAAAAAACAGTAATCTAATGTAATGAGAACCTAGGATCCTAGAAAAATGTTTCAATGTAAGTCCGTTTTGCATACACTGCTTTGGAGGTCTTGCTGTGCAGAGAGGGGAGACCCCCAGGCCTGCAGACAATAGAAGGTTCATGTCTCACCCTAGAATGAAGATGCCTGGCCGTCATGTTCTGGTATCGTCCTGCGGAGGAGCAGCAATTCGCTAGAGCCAGATCGGCTTTGGATACAGCCTGAGGGTCCCAGGAACCCGATGGAAGCTGGAACGTTTCACGCCCTCCCAGGGCATGAAACACTAGGATGTAGACATCTCAAAGGGTTTGCACAGCTCTACATAAATACCAAACCAATGCAATACAACTCTAGCGATGAGACAAGGAGATACATTGTGCGAGCCCAGTCAGTTAAAGTCCGAGAACTCAGAGTGAGTTGCATTAGAACACAAATGAATCTGGAGTGCTTTCAAGAGATAACTATATGTAAATCAATAAACCTGGCAGGATGCGAGAACAAGCTTGTGAGAATGTAGCATGCTACATAATATTAAAGCCATCAATAGCACTTTTAAACTTCTTCTAACATTACAGGGCTCATATGCAGTTTATTACATCAGCACTGAAAAAAATCCCCTCTCCTGCCCCCACTTCACCAGTTACCTACCACACCTCCACATGGGGGTCACATCAACAACAGCAAAGGAAGCCAAAGGAAGCCGGCAACCAACTGCTCTGTGCGGCTTTCCAAGCACAGGGTAAATGGAAAGGCATCAGATTTGAACGATGCAAGAGAAAGCAGGAGGCTCTAAGCCTCTCATTGTGCCTTCAGTGCTTGGTTCTCATCCAGTGACAGATGTCTCACCTGTCCTGCGGATTCTGTCCGGGCCTTACCTGCCTGGTGCGGGTCTGTTTCACAGTGCATCTGAGTGGGTCACTCATTATTGAAAGTGTCCCACAGCACATGCGGAGCACTCGTTCCGTCTCGTGTGTTGCAAATGCAATGTTGAAGTTTTACTTGCAGCATTGCGCCAGGTAAGGTTGTTGGGCCCCAAACTCTGGAGTGGTAGCCCGCTGCAGTGGGGGGGACGGGGGAGCGGGTTTGCCGTACCCTGAGACCATTGCTAGAAACATCACAATTGACTAGATAGTTGATGGTGCCAACCTATGGACACCCAGAGACACACAGTCGGTCTGACCTCTATCATAGAAACTATAAAACTGAATAGAAACCACATTAAAGCCAGGAATCACACAATAATTCTACTCCATTGGAACACCACCAATAAGAAACATGTGGTACATGCGTCGCCCACCAGCCTGGCCAATAACTCCAGTACAGGTGAAACCATCTGGAATGGGTCTTCTGCACAGAAGCAGTTCATGAATTTCTAACCGCTGATAATGGAGTGGATTTACAAGGTCATGACCACAGAACCAGAGCCAGGCTAGGGAAGTCCTCTGTCAAGCACCACTTACTATCCCAGGCCTATGGTCTGTGCAGCAGTTTTGGCTGCTGCACCAAACTGTGTTTGAAGCAGGGGGGGGCAGCCTGTGTTTTAGTTGCAGCAGTGCCGCCAGCTCTGCTGCACCGGTTTACCGATTTAGAAAAGGGGGTGGTGATGAACAGAGTGTCTGAGTTAAACAGACCACTCTTACCCAGTCCAAAGATCAGGGCTTGATCCATCACCGTTATTTATCTCACTGCCCCATCCCAGCTCAGAACCTGGCTATATGCAAATCAGTCTGTCCCTGGCCCAGTGCATCATGGGAACAGGGCAGACTAAACTACCAAGCCAATTCTTCACCAGAAAGGAGACAAGCTACTGGGGACCGGTTTCTGGCATTTCAGCCTTCTTCGGCCCGGCTTGCTTGAATCCTGATGGAGCAGTGAGAAAGGGACTCATGTCTGAGTATACCCTGCCACACCTATAGTGGCCAAAAACGATTTAGAAAAGGGGGTGGTGATGAACAGAGTGTCTGAGTTAAACAGACCACTCTTACCCAGTCCAAAGATCAGGGCTTGATCCATCACCGTTATTTATCTCACTGCCCCATCCCAGCTCAGAACCTGGCTATATGCAAATCAGTCTGTCCCTGGCCCAGTGCATCATGGGAACAGGGCAGACTAAACTACCAAGCCAATTCTTCACCAGCTTTCTGCTTAATTCAGAGACTCTGTCCCTCACCACCCCTTGTTGTAAATATTTTTGTCCACCCTAAGCGTGGAAGGGTATTCTCAGATGTGAGACCCTTGCTCATTGCACCATCAGGATTCAAGCAAACCGGGCCGAAGACGGCTGTAATGCCAGAAACCGGTCCCCGGGAGCTTGTTTCCTTCCCAGTGTAAGAATTGGCTTTTGTAGTTTGGTTTGCCCTGTTCCCATCATGCACTGGGACAGGAACAGACTAATTTGCATACAGCCGGGTTCTGAAACTGGGATGGTGCAGTGAGCTAAAAAACGGTGTTGGATCTAGCCCTGATCTCTTGACTGGGTGAGAGCTTTCTGCTTAATTCAGAGACTCTGTCCCTCACCACCCCTTGTTGTAAATATTTTTGTCCACCCTAAGCGTGGAAGGGTATTCTCAGATGTGAGACCCTTGCTCATTGCACCATCAGGATTCAAGCAAACCGGGCCGAAGACGGCTGTAATGCCAGAAACCGGTCCCCGGGAGCTTGTTTCCTTCCCAGTGTAAGAATTGGCTTTTGTAGTTTGGTTTGCCCTGTTCCCATCATGCACTGGGACAGGAACAGACTAATTTGCATACAGCCGGGTTCTGAAACTGGGATGGTGCAGTGAGCTAAAAAACGGTGTTGGATCTAGCCCTGATCTCTTGACTGGGTGAGAGCTTTCTGCTTAATTCAGAGACTCTGTCCCTCACCACCCCTTGTTGTAAATATTTTTGTCCACCCTAAGCGTGGAAGGGTATTCTCAGATGTGAGACCCTTGCTCATTGCACCATCAGGATTCAAGCAAACCGGGCCGAAGACGGCTGTAATGCCAGAAACCGGTCCCCGGGAGCTTGTTTCCTTCCCAGTGTAAGAATTGGCTTTTGTAGTTTGGTTTGCCCTGTTCCCATCATGCACTGGGACAGGAACAGACTAATTTGCATACAGCCGGGTTCTGAAACTGGGATGGTGCAGTGAGCTAAAAAACGGTGTTGGATCTAGCCCTGATCTCTTGACTGGGTGAGAGCTTTCTGCTTAATTCAGAGACTCTGTCCCTCACCACCCCTTGTTGTAAATATTTTTGTCCACCCTAAGCGTGGAAGGGTATTCTCAGATGTGAGACCCTTGCTCATTGCACCATCAGGATTCAAGCAAACCGGGCCGAAGACGGCTGTAATGCTAGAAACCGGTCCCCGGGAGCTTGTTTCCTTCCCAGTGTAAGAATTGGCTTTTGTAGTTTGGTTTGCCCTGTTCCCATCATGCACTGGGACAGGAACAGACTAATTTGCATACAGCCGGGTTCTGAAACTGGGATGGTGCAGTGAGCTAAAAAACGGTGTTGGATCTAGCCCTGATCTCTTGACTGGGTGAGAGCTTTCTGCTTAATTCAGAGACTCTGTCCCTCACCACCCCTTGTTGTAAATATTTTTGTCCACCCTAAGCGTGGAAGGGTATTCTCAGATGTGAGACCCTTGCTCATTGCACCATCAGGATTCAAGCAAACCGGGCCGAAGACGGCTGTAATGCCAGAAACCGGTCCCCGGGAGCTTGTTTCCTTCCCAGTGTAAGAATTGGCTTTTGTAGTTTGGTTTGCCCTGTTCCCATCATGCACTGGGACAGGAACAGACTAATTTGCATACAGCCGGGTTCTGAAACTGGGATGGTGCAGTGAGCTAAAAAACGGTGTTGGATCTAGCCCTGATCTCTTGACTGGGTGAGAGCTTTCTGCTTAATTCAGAGACTCTGTCCCTCACCACCACTTGTTGTAAATATTTTTGTCCACCCTAAGCGTGGAAGGGTATTCTCAGATGTGAGACCCTTGCTCATTGCACCATCAGGATTCAAGCAAACCGGGCCGAAGACGGCTGTAATGCCAGAAACCGGTCCCCGGGAGCTTGTTTCCTTCCCAGTGTAAGAATTGGCTTTTGTAGTTTGGTTTGCCCTGTTCCCATCATGCACTGGGACAGGAACAGACTAATTTGCATACAGCCGGGTTCTGAAACTGGGATGGTGCCGTGAGCTAAAAAACGGTGTTGGATCTAGCCCTGATCTCTTGACTGGGTGAGAGCTTTCTGCTTAATTCAGAGACTCTGTCCCTCACCACCCCTTGTAAATATTTTTGTCCACCCTAAGCGTGGAAGGGTATTCTCAGATGTGAGACCCTTGCTCATTGCACCATCAGGATTCAAACAAACCGGGCCGAAGACGGCTGTAATGCCAGAAACCGGTCCCCGGGAGCTTGTTTCCTTCCCAGTGTAAGAATTGGCTTTTGTAGTTTGGTTTGCCCTGTTCCCATCATGCACTGGGACAGGAACAGACTAATTTGCATACAGCCGGGTTCTGAAACTGGGATGGTGCAGTGAGCTAAAAAACGGTGTTGGATCTAGCCCTGATCTCTTGACTGGGTGAGAGCTTTCTGCTTAATTCAGAGACTCTGTCCCTCACCACCCCTTGTTGTAAATATTTTTGTCCACCCTAAGCGTGGAAGGGTATTCTCAGATGTGAGACCCTTGCTCATTGCACCATCAGGATTCAAGCAAACCGGGCCGAAGACGGCTGTAATGCCAGAAACCGGTCCCCGGGAGCTTGTTTCCTTCCCAGTGTAAGAATTGGCTTTTGTAGTTTGGTTTGCCCTGTTCCCATCATGCACTGGGACAGGAACAGACTAATTTGCATACAGCCGGGTTCTGAAACTGGGATGGTGCAGTGAGCTAAAAAACGGTGTTGGATCTAGCCCTGATCTCTTGACTGGGTGAGAGCTTTCTGCTTAATTCAGAGACTCTGTCCCTCACCACCCCTTGTTGTAAATATTTTTGTCCACCCTAAGCGTGGAAGGGTATTCTCAGATGTGAGACCCTTGCTCATTGCACCATCAGGATTCAAGCAAACCGGGCCGAAGACGGCTGTAATGCCAGAAACCGGTCCCCGGGAGCTTGTTTCCTTCCCAGTGTAAGAATTGGCTTTTGTAGTTTGGTTTGCCCTGTTCCCATCATGCACTGGGACAGGAACAGACTAATTTGCATACAGCCGGGTTCTGAAACTGGGATGGTGCAGTGAGCTAAAAAACGGTGTTGGATCTAGCCCTGATCTCTTGACTGGGTGAGAGCTTTCTGCTTAATTCAGAGACTCTGTCCCTCACCACCACTTGTTGTAAATATTTTTGTCCACCCTAAGCGTGGAAGGGTATTCTCAGATGTGAGACCCTTGCTCATTGCACCATCAGGATTCAAGCAAACCGGGCCGAAGACGGCTGTAATGCCAGAAACCGGTCCCCGGGAGCTTGTTTCCTTCCCAGTGTAAGAATTGGCTTTTGTAGTTTGGTTTGCCCTGTTCCCATCATGCACTGGGACAGGAACAGACTAATTTGCATACAGCCGGGTTCTGAAACTGGGATGGTGCCGTGAGCTAAAAAACGGTGTTGGATCTAGCCCTGATCTCTTGACTGGGTGAGAGCTTTCTGCTTAATTCAGAGACTCTGTCCCTCACCACCCCTTGTAAATATTTTTGTCCACCCTAAGCGTGGAAGGGTATTCTCAGATGTGAGACCCTTGCTCATTGCACCATCAGGATTCAAACAAACCGGGCCGAAGACGGCTGTAATGCCAGAAACCGGTCCCCGGGAGCTTGTTTCCTTCCCAGTGTAAGAATTGGCTTTTGTAGTTTGGTTTGCCCTGTTCCCATCATGCACTGGGACAGGAACAGACTAATTTGCATACAGCCGGGTTCTGAAACTGGGATGGTGCAGTGAGCTAAAAAACGGTGTTGGATCTAGCCCTGATCTCTTGACTGGGTGAGAGCTTTCTGCTTAATTCAGAGACTCTGTCCCTCACCACCCCTTGTTGTAAATATTTTTGTCCACCCTAAGCGTGGAAGGGTATTCTCAGATGTGAGACCCTTGCTCATTGCACCATCAGGATTCAAGCAAACCGGGCCGAAGACGGCTGTAATGCCAGAAACCGGTCCCCGGGAGCTTGTTTCCTTCCCAGTGTAAGAATTGGCTTTTGTAGTTTGGTTTGCCCTGTTCCCATCATGCACTGGGACAGGAACAGACTAATTTGCATACAGCCGGGTTCTGAAACTGGGATGGTGCAGTGAGCTAAAAAACGGTGTTGGATCTAGCCCTGATCTCTTGACTGGGTGAGAGCTTTCTGCTTAATTCAGAGACTCTGTCCCTCACCACCCCTTGTTGTAAATATTTTTGTCCACCCTAAGCGTGGAAGGGTATTCTCAGATGTGAGACCCTTGCTCATTGCACCATCAGGATTCAAGCAAACCGGGCCGAAGACGGCTGTAATGCCAGAAACCGGTCCGCCGGGAGCTTGTTTCCTTCCCAGTGTAAGAATTGGCTTTTGTAGTTTGGTTTGCCCTGTTCCCATCATGCACTGGGACAGGAACAGACTAATTTGCATACAGCCGGGTTCTGAAACTGGGATGGTGCAGTGAGCTAAAAAACGGTGTTGGATCTAGCCCTGATCTCTTGACTGGGTGAGAGCTTTCTGCTTAATTCAGAGACTCTGTCCCTCACCACCCCTTGTTGTAAATATTTTTGTCCACCCTAAGCGTGGAAGGGTATTCTCAGATGTGAGACCCTTGCTCATTGCACCATCAGGATTCAAGCAAACCGGGCCGAAGACGGCTGTAATGCCAGAAACCGGTCCCCGGGAGCTTGTTTCCTTCCCAGTGTAAGAATTGGCTTTTGTAGTTTGGTTTGCCCTGTTCCCATCATGCACTGGGACAGGAACAGACTAATTTGCATACAGCCGGGTTCTGAAACTGGGATGGTGCAGTGAGCTAAAAAACGGTGTTGGATCTAGCCCTGATCTCTTGACTGGGTGAGAGCTTTCTGCTTAATTCAGAGACTCTGTCCCTCACCACCCCTTGTTGTAAATATTTTTGTCCACCCTAAGCGTGGAAGGGTATTCTCAGATGTGAGACCCTTGCTCATTGCACCATCAGGATTCAAGCAAACCGGGCCGAAGACGGCTGTAATGCCAGAAACCGGTCCCCGGGAGCTTGTTTCCTTCCCAGTGTAAGAATTGGCTTTTGTGGTTTGGTTTGCCCTGTTCCCATCATGCACTGGGACAGGAACAGACTAATTTGCATACAGCCGGGTTCTGAAACTGGGATGGTGCAGTGAGCTAAAAAACGGTGTTGGATCTAGCCCTGATCTCTTGACTGGGTGAGAGCTTTCTGCTTAATTCAGAGACTCTGTCCCTCACCACCCCTTGTAAATATTTTTGTCCACCCTAAGCGTGGAAGGGTATTCTCAGATGTGAGACCCTTGCTCATTGCACCATCAGGATTCAAACAAACCGGGCCGAAGACGGCTGTAATGCCAGAAACCGGTCCCCGGGAGCTTGTTTCCTTCCCAGTGTAAGAATTGGCTTTTGTAGTTTGGTTTGCCCTGTTCCCATCATGCACTGGGACAGGAACAGACTAATTTGCATACAGCCGGGTTCTGAAACTGGGATGGTGCAGTGAGCTAAAAAACGGTGTTGATCTAGCCCTGATCTCTTGACTGGGTGAGAGCTTTCTGCTTAATTCAGAGACTCTGTCCCTCACCACCCCTTGTTGTAAATATTTTTGTCCACCCTAAGCGTGGAAGGGTATTCTCAGATGTGAGACCCTTGCTCATTGCACCATCAGGATTCAAGCAAACCGGGCCGAAGACGGCTGTAATGCCAGAAACCGGTCCGCCGGGAGCTTGTTTCCTTCCCAGTGTAAGAATTGGCTTTTGTAGTTTGGTTTGCCCTGTTCCCATCATGCACTGGGACAGGAACAGACTAATTTGCATACAGCCGGGTTCTGAAACTGGGATGGTGCAGTGAGCTAAAAAACGGTGTTGGATCTAGCCCTGATCTCTTGACTGGGTGAGAGCTTTCTGCTTAATTCAGAGACTCTGTCCCTCACCACCCCTTGTTGTAAATATTTTTGTCCACCCTAAGCGTGGAAGGGTATTCTCAGATGTGAGACCCTTGCTCATTGCACCATCAGGATTCAAGCAAACCGGGCCGAAGACGGCTGTAATGCCAGAAACCGGTCCCCGGGAGCTTGTTTCCTTCCCAGTGTAAGAATTGGCTTTTGTAGTTTGGTTTGCCCTGTTCCCATCATGCACTGGGACAGGAACAGACTAATTTGCATACAGCCGGGTTCTGAAACTGGGATGGTGCAGTGAGCTAAAAAACGGTGTTGGATCTAGCCCTGATCTCTTGACTGGGTGAGAGCTTTCTGCTTAATTCAGAGACTCTGTCCCTCACCACCCCTTGTTGTAAATATTTTTGTCCACCCTAAGCGTGGAAGGGTATTCTCAGATGTGAGACCCTTGCTCATTGCACCATCAGGATTCAAGCAAACCGGGCCGAAGACGGCTGTAATGCCAGAAACCGGTCCCCGGGAGCTTGTTTCCTTCCCAGTGTAAGAATTGGCTTTTGTAGTTTGGTTTGCCCTGTTCCCATCATGCACTGGGACAGGAACAGACTAATTTGCATACAGCCGGGTTCTGAAACTGGGATGGTGCAGTGAGCTAAAAAACGGTGTTGGATCTAGCCCTGATCTCTTGACTGGGTGAGAGCTTTCTGCTTAATTCAGAGACTCTGTCCCTCACCACCCCTTGTTGCACCGGTTTACCAGCACACCAATATTAAGCCTGTCTCAAAATAAGTGACTTGCTCAATAATATGTGACAGACCCCGTTGACAGACACCATTGTAATACAAATACCTGTAACCATGGACAAGATGGTGGTGGGGGAAACCCCGAAAGAAAGAACAACTGTCTGGATGAGACCTCTGTTAGCCAAGGAAAGTTCTCCAAATAAATAATGTCAAACCTCTAAAAGTGGAAGCAGACCAGATTCTCTGGGTGGACCGACCACTGCATAGAGAGTCAGAGAAGTTTAATTAACCGGCTTTTTAACTGCTGTGGCCAATATCTGATTTTGGGCTAAGCTTCCATCAACGATTTCTCTTAGACTACAGACCAGGATGGACTTTCAGAAGTCCTGTTACGTTATGTGACATTCACTTCTGAACACATCCTTACAGGAGTCCTCTTGGAGCTGTTTGTTTAGGACCAAGGTGGGAGGGAAAAAAAAATAACTGGGAGTAGTCTGTACTGTTTTTTCCAACCTTTCCAGAATGGCAGACCATAGTTTTTGTGGCGAAGCTGATGACCTCTTACCAAGACCCTACCCCTTGGCTGTCCTTTCTGACCTTTATAAATGGAGACTAGCAGGAACGTGGGAGCCGGCCTGTCTTTAATCCTTTGTATCAATAATGCCAGTATCAACATAGCCTGTTCTCTATACTCCGGCTGCAAGAGATTGTTCATGTTCTTGAAGAGGTCATCTTCCCCTGTATAGTCACATAGGTGCAGTTTGTAAATCAATGACTGAGTGATGGCGGACACTCGGGGCAGATTGTGCAGTTACGATACAGGCACGGCGAGAAGGAGAGGTGCAATTTAAGAGTGCAAACTGCACCGTTGTGAACTACATGGAGGCTGTTGGCTCTCTAACAAATAGAGACGTTGAAACATAGTTATATCGGCGCTTGGACCGCTCCTCATCTTGTACTCTAGCGGGCCCATATTCCCTGTCCTGCCTGTATGGAGGACTTGCCGGAATATTGTACTGGCTATACTGGAACGAACAGCCCACCCCGTTCCAGGGTAGGCAAGTCATGGGAAGCGAAGTAGGGGCTTGAATTGTGGCAATCCTGAAGAAGGCGTTTTCAGCTGAAACGCGCATTGAAGAGATTGAATCTAAGCCACAATAGTGCAAAATTATTGAGTTGTTGCCATTACATTTGCATAGATATGAAGGAAAAGACAGATTAAGAAAAACTGTGAAATGTTCAAATAGCTATGAATTTTATGTTGATGCACAAGACCAATGTTGCTAGAGTTTCAGGACCGGTATGTGTTGGGATGTTTGGTAAGCCTTTGGAATGTATGCCGCATGTGGTATGGCAGACTACTGAATGTATATGCTTTTAAATAGACTAATATTGTTTCCCGTGTAGACCTGCTTTCGAGAATACTGAGGACAAATGCCTAAGTTCATATAAACAAGTTATGTCCCTTGAGCAATACCTGATGAGATTCAAGAAGTGTTGATGAAATTTACGAATAAAATTACAAATAAATTATAAAACATAACCCTTTGGGCCGTACATTTATGTGTGGATATGAGGCCTATGAGCTTGAAGGTAAGGACCAGGTTGCCGGGTGATTGCCCACTGCCTCCAGATCAAGCAAAGAATTGAATTCACACCATATGTCTTCTTAACAAGGACTTGTACAATTGGTCTTCCTCACCATACTGATAGTTCTACACCAACTGGAAATATGCCTGAAGCCAGTCACCCAGAGCAAAATATCAATTCTCCATGAAGAGATATGATTATTCCTCTTACCTAACTGAATGCTCTGAAGAAGGCCTGAAGAAATTCCAGACCGCCCTCAATGCCTACATATTCTTGGTTCAAAACATCAGCCTGTAAAGATCGATTCGTTTTCCTAAAAGATTAGTTTTATTTCTTTTTAATGGGAGTTAATGAGTTCTCGCTTTTCTAGCTCTCTTTTCATCTCCGTCTGATTTGCCCTTTTGCTCAATGCGCTTACCCACTCTGATTGATTTATTTATTTTAGCTTTACCGCTTTTTACGCCTCAACTTTGAGATGCCCCTTCACAGTTCTCCATCAGAACAGCATGTTTAGTATCTGCCGCTGAATACTAACCAATAGTGGAATCAAGAAAATACATCCACGTTTTGATCAGTCTGGTGCTTGCCGTATTTTTAGTTCCCTGTTTTTTAAACTTGGGATTTGCCATTACTACTATATATAAATAGTATGCATGTACGGTTCTGTATAGTAGCATCCTATGTTTTTTCCCCTTTGGTAAAGTTTGGCACTTCCACAGAAGGTGATACTCTTTTAACAACAAATCCAGAGCCTCGTAGTTGAATTTTAGAGTTAAGCAGGATTATACTGTGAGTTAAAGATCACATAGAAAATAAACTGACATCTTACAGTGCCATGGGCAAAGCCAAACATTTGGAAAGATCTTTCTCTATTGGTTTTTTCATCATAAATTCTGTTGTGGTGAGGAATTATTCGGTGATAGCTAGCTAGAGTGGTCACGCATATTCAATAAAAAAAAAAAGAAACAGCATGAGCACAGGCTTTTCTGGTTCCTAATTCTTGGCTTTTCTTTCTTACAGCAATCCCCTTGGATATTGCCCAGAACATCCCAAACATGGCGCTGCTAGTCACAATGCACGGAGGGCACATTGGCTTCCTGGAAGGTCTTTTCCCGCGGCATGAGAATTACATGGACCGCGTGTACCGGCAGTTCATCAGTGCTGCATTCGAACATCCGGAGGAGCTCAGTGAAATCTGCAACGGTGGCGACGACTGGACAAGCACAACTCCTAGATAGTGATAACAAGAGTATGCCCCTTTACCCTGGGCCCAAGCAATGAAGGACATTTACTTAGGCCAGACAAGGGGTAACTCTTAGCTCCTCCAGACAGACATGTCTAGTTTAGTGAACCACTAATATCATTTAATATTGAAATGTAGTTTTTTTTAAGTGTGTGTGATAGACTATCTTGCACTAAAGACTCATAGAGCACAATTTTACCCAGCTAACAATGCACTTTAACAATGCGATCCTTTTTTGGGGAGAGGCCAAAAAGGGATGTTAGAGGCCAAAATACCCCATGATCTTCTTTCTGCTTTTAGAAGTGATGTCATTGCATTATTGGACCCAATGAATCGCTCTTGCATTCCTAAAAGTGGACTCTAAAGCTCGCTCTCACGTGGTGTAGAGTGACCCTATGAGACGCTCTTCTAGGGTTAAGGGTGACCTCTGTAGTATTCTTTTCAGATTGGACCAGGCCGGGGCCCATCCTGTTTCTGTAGCGTTGACTTAACCGTTGTCTTCAATGAAGCTGAGGGTGAGAAAGAGCAAGCTAATGAGGGATCCAGTATCTCTTCCTGGCCCAGCAGATGGACGTCAAACGTGATATCCACCTTCCTAGGCTGATGATGGTCAGGGCCGTCCCATCTGGACGGCAATGTTTCAAAAAGGCAGGTCTGGCCGGCTCCCCACGCGATCTCTGCATTCTCCGAGTAGATTAGTTATTTAACCCCTTCGCTGCGGCGGCTATTCCGCCGCAGCACTAAGGGGGTGGGGCAGCCGCGCGGCGGTTCCGTGCTTGTAACGGAACCGCTCCGTCACGGCTCGCGGGTGAGCTGTACTTGTGACGGAACGGTTTCGTCACGAACCCCCCCCCCCAGCCCATTAAAACGTCGGCGCAGGCGCGGAATTCGTGCCGCGCAAGCACGGCGAGCAGGCCGTGACGGAACCGTTCCGTCACAAGCACAGCTCACCCGAGCCTTGTGACGGAACGGTTCAGTCACAAGCATGCAAGGGGTTAAGATTTATTGCATTGTGCTAAAGTGTCCTAACTATGGAAATTAAATACAAATAGAAAATACATATATTTTAACATACTGAACTTAAAATAGACTTCAGGATCAATTTGACTATAATCACCCCTCACATTTGGGATAACTGGTGAACACTGTGTCAAGTGGTTTACCCAACTTTACATAGTGAATAGTAGTCTCTGACTTACGCAGTGCAATCCGCAGTGTACCTATCTTCATATATAAAATAGTGAGGTTTTAGGTCTTCGGACGCTGCTATTGACAGACGTTACCCCAAAGTCCAAGGATTTGTTTTCAGCATTCAGCAGTAAAGTATTTTTCTCCTAGAGCACCTATTGTCTTCTCCAATCATAACCAAGATGTGTTCTCAACAGAGACTCCACTGTTCAAGTCACTTCCTTTACACCTAGGAGCAGCACGGATCACCAGCATACCGGGAACACGTAATAGTCTCGTTGATTTGTATAGGTGCGACACACCAACCAGTGGTATCATGGAACAAGAGAATACGTTGAGATGGTGTGTCACCGACAGTATTTGGGCCAAGGCTGGTTCTCTCTGGGGGTGAAAATGTATTAATGTGCACAGCCGTGCAGGTGCACGGGTTTGCCTAAGCACTTACTTTCTACGTTTGCCCTGGCAGGAATGTAACTGGCCCTACATAAGCTCTGGAGCATCAAGCATGTGATAAAAAGCACTTAGAGGACACAATCTCCAAACTACCTTTTAATAATTCTGATCCATTGGCAGGTAGAGCTTGTCAGAAAGGAAATGTAGGTTTTGTGGAGATCATGATATTTTAAAATAGTACAGATAGCTCAAAGGTAATGTCTTCTAACAGCCATAACTAATTCAGCATTATGTATACACTTTAAAGGATTAGCACTTAAAAAGTTTGTTTTGTGTTTGTTTTCATTTTGTAATGACTAGCTCCCTCTTGCCTCCCTCTCCTTCCCACCCCAAACAGTCCTCTTTCTCTATTGGTCAGCAAAGTAAAAAATAAGCATGTATTATCTCCTAGTGGTTTCAGCACAAGCATCAGGCCCCAGAGAAAGAAGTGCTCACCAGGCAGCATTGTACCTTTCAGCACTGAGAACAGCACATGGCTCCAACAACCTTTAGCATTGCCAGGGAGCAAAACAAAATGGGATCCCTTAGAACAGATACACAAAAGCTTCTAATTTAATTCTAGGTGAAACGTCTATGTTTGTCAACATCCCTACTGTACGTTGTTGGTGCATTGTCACTGTTAACAGATTTAAAGCCTCAGTTCCCTTTGAGCTTATCACCAGGCCTGTTCCTGGAGCAGCAGCTCTTGTGTATCTACATTTTGTGTTCTTCATCACTTTTTAGTCTTCCGACATTGGGTGCCTATCAATATCCCTGTCTTTTTTCACTCTCCCCCCGCCTTGATTGAAAACAATGTATATAGAGTGGCTTATATTGGCTACAGCACAGGACAGATTTGTAAACTTTTATATGGAAGTTCGGAAACTAAAGAAAATTGTGGCACTAATTCCACAGATGTGTGGACATTTAGACCAGCAGAGGGAACTTGGTTACAATAGAAAATGTGTTAGATTTCCTGGAGTAATAGGTTTATGTGGGAAACGAAGATTGCTGTTCCGTGGGGAGATGGTATGACCATGTTGTGGAATGGCTGTGAGCATAAGCATTTCCAAGGTTTATTTTCAATCCCTTATATATCAGAAGTTACCTCCAAACTATGTGTAAGGGTGTGAATGTGGTGGGAATTTGTCCCAGGCACCCCTATTGTTTCAGGATGTGTGGAGCACGGGTATCTCCAAAGGGCATAATTGATTCCTGGGGGGGAAAAAAACAGTTTATTTTGCTAATGCGCATTTCTACAACCCTTACTACTATTTAGAGTTCTGAAGATTTTTGCGGAAGGCCAAAAAACCACAGATCCAGGCACATCGTCAGTAGAAAACTATACTTTGTAGATTTGAAGTAACTTTAAAAATACGCGAACCAGCCAGTTAATGACACTTTTTAGGAGTGCCATAAGGGGTTGGCTGAGCACGTGCAGCAAGTGTCTCCTATCACATGTTCACACCCTTCTCGAGCAATCACATTGCATCTTTTGAAGCCATATTATTACAGTTTAGGGCTCCTATTGAATCTTCTATAATTCTCTTGTTCAAAGCACACACACAACTCAATTCATACAACAAAAGCAGAAACATCTGTGTTATTGTTGTATGATGATATTTGAACCAAATCGGTGAACGTGTGCACTATTGGAGTAATGTTGTGTGTTGTCTTTTCAGACATGGTCTTTTCAGAGTGATAGATCAAGCGAACAGCTCATCTCATCCAACTGAAAAAATAAAACCTCGTTTTCCACAGATGTTTCTATTTTTACTTGTGTTTCTGATTTATTCTGAACAGTCATTCTTGTACAGAAGTTACCCAACTTAATACTAAATTTATATAGGGACTGCAGACTTTGGAACTGGGAAACCAGGTTTCAGTCCCTGCGTCGGGTCAACATCCTGTGATTCTGGGCAAATCACTTGGGGGACAATTATGGTGTCTTTCGGAAAGTCTCCGACCGACATCTCCACTTTCAATTCTGACTGCTTAATAACAATGTGGGTGGTCAAAATTGAAATCAGCTGGTCATTCTGGCTGGATTCTGATGGGCCAGTTGGAGGCCCTAATGTAATCCCTGGGACGGCGTTTTCGCTGTCAGGATTACGTTGCTGGTTTCCGACAGGCTTTCTATGTCGGGCTTTCCGACATGTTGAGCTTTTGGGAAAGCAATTTTTGGGGCCCCTAGCAGAGCCCCCATTCCTCCACGGGCTCCGGTTAGGGACCGAGGGGGGCACCTATTGTGCCCACTGTTGCAGGCACCATGAGGTGCCTGCCACCCGGTGGGGGGATTAAAAATCTCGAATTACTACATGGGAGCTCCTGCTTCGGCCGATTTACGGCTGCAGCACAAGCTCACATGGAGAAATGGAAGTATGCGACCGCATCATGTGCGGTCGCATTGTAATTGCGGAGTCCGGACCCACAAACAGAGGTTGGTTGGTCCCGAGACCGTGGCGACATCGTAATCAGGCCCTCTATGTCCCTAGCAAAAAATGAATCTGATCTTGTGTAACATAATTTGCTTCTCATGTAAAAGCTCTAATGTATGCCATATGCGTGTGACCTTTCACAGGGCCAGGGCAGACATGGTCCTAGTTTACCCTATATACCCCACACCCTGCTAGGGATCAACAAAGTGTGATGTAAAAAGAGAAATGTTAAGAGAAGTGATGGGGACTGTAGTGCATGTTAGCATGATCTTTAGACCTTTATTGGTTTAAAAACCTATGTATACTTAGCTCAGTATGGAACTGTGTATGATTAACATGTGCTCCATGTTCTGCCTTCTCGCTTTGTGAGATCCAGCGCTGACTGTCTGCTCGGTTGCAGCAGGATGTCGCAGGACGAGGAACTGTTGGCCATGAGCTCCTTCCCGATTTACAAATAAATCTCTTCAAAAGCATCTTGTGCCTCCTCCTCTTACCTTCTTGACAGGGATTTATCAGCAACTTAGACCAAATGTGTTACCAAAGAAGGGTATGGAGGAGACAGGCACATGCCAAACACAAATACATACTCAAATACCTGATGCTGATCCCCAAACTGTTAATGCAATAATTAGGAGTTGCCTGACTAAGCGAAATAAGATTCATTTGAGATCATTTTGAAAAGTAGTGGACCCACATTTAATATTGCTGGGTCAAGGACATGCAAGGCACATGTCAGGCACCAATACACACTCGAAACACCTGCCATTAATCCTTATACTATTAATGTACTAATGCCATATTGCTCGACCAAGCGGAATAACATTAACTTTAGAGCACTAGGAAAACAACTTGAAGGTAATGTACCTTATTTCAATACCATGGCTTGTCAATGTTTCTTCCCCAGTGCCGAATTATCAACTGTGTCAACCGTGGGAAAGCATATTTCCAATCTTATAGAAGGTGACACAAGGTAGCCTGTCAATAGTGGCACTGCCTCAGATTCGTAAACTGCTTTATAAAGAGCATGGCGACCTACAAGCAGTAGACCTTGGTATATCCAAGGTATGTGACTTGTTCACAAGCTCAGAATCTGAGGATGCTTAAAATAATTTTTTAAGGTGATTTTTTGATGCACACAGAAACCCCAATTGAAATATATGCCTGTGGGTACCAACAACTACATTCAAGTTGAAACATGTATGTGAAATCGATTCAATTTGCAATCTTAAATACAGGTTGATGGGTACATTGAGTGGATAACAGACGCTTATGATGTTATGATTGCAGAGGAGGATTGGACCCCACACATTATAATTGATACTCCTACCCAGGAATAAGTTATAACGGGTGTCTTCTGCTCTTTAATACCCAAGTCGTCCTTCAAGGACCACTATGCCTCAAAATGGAAATTACAGTTGGCACTAGCTTTTTACAAAAACAAACTAGTTGGGATAGGGGAGAATGGAATATGTTATTCCTTATTGGGATGAGCTAAATCTGGTGACAGTACCCTATGAAGATAGAGGGTTTAAAGATAAACTATAGTATCAGGCATAATTGTCATGTGCCCATCCACAATGAGCACCCGATTTGGCTGATGAGTCCTGGAAATTGGCTTCAGAACCTGAACCAACACTATGTGACATATACAATACAAAATACTCCTACTTCAGTTTGATGGCACAGCTGACACCTAACATGTACAAGATGTAGCTAATGGCTTTTTCACACAAAAGCATCGCGTCAAAATACCTGACAGCATTTGTATTTGGAGGGATGCATTGCAGGTTCGGTTTCTTACCTCAGGGGTATAAATAGCTTTGATATTTTTTTCAGCATGCATCATTGAGTTCCTGTTGGAAGATATGAGCTTAGTGTTGGGGATGGATGGCATATACATAACAAATGCTCATTTAGAAAAGCACATTCAACAAATAGAGAACATTGTCAGTATATTAGCAGGTGTAGCATACAAAATAAATTTCAGGAAATACAAAATAGGTTTCTTAAATGTGACTTTTCTGGGTTGTAGTCGTCATGTGAGAGAATGCGACAAGTTCTAGAGAAGTGTGCTACAGTTTGACCCCTATCAAAAATTACAAGCATTAAAATGCAGAAGTGTTTTATTTTATTACTATATACCTTCCATACTATACTGCGAGAGTTTAACCATTGTAGTAATTTACTGCCCCCACATTTCAATGAAAGGTCTTGGCAGGAGAACACACTTGCGTTTTGAGGGATTACCTAAGAGACATGGTGCCACTGCTTACAGGAAGACCTGCAACAAGTGTAATGTACCGAGGATGGAGGCCCCAGTAATGCTGAAGACGATCCACAGTGCTCACTACAATGGAAGAGATCCCAGTAAACAAAACATTGTATGATGTAACAGCTGCCGCCTGTGCCTCTCACCAAAGTAGCAAAACCTTTTGATGCAGTCTACGTCAATGATATTGTTTCACTTTCTTCAAGCAGTTGCTTCATATGCTTGTAGCCACTGCCCCAAAGCATAGCTTGGACAGTTGCAAAAGATCGGTTGTCCTTCTTGGCAATGGAAGGGATGCGTACCTTATACTCAGATCAAAGGTTGGCTCTTACTTCAAAGCACTAGCAGAGGGGCTTACCGAAGTGCAGGTACTACTCCAATTCTCTAATCCATTCAAACTGGAAATTAACTGAATTATAGAGAGGTTGACTAGAATGATCAGCTAGACTTTAACTATGAGGGTTTTAAGTAATGGAGCATCGTGGCTAACCAACATACATATCACTAAAAGAGCATTAAGTAACTTGGCAGCATACCACATTATATTTTGTTTGATATGAAGAAGTTTGTCTCCAATCAGCACTCAGATTCTGGCAGGTCTCTATTGAATTCTAAATAAATGAGCTCTAACCTTCTTGCTAGACCACCAGTACCCTCTTAACTGTCCTGTGAGCTACTGAAATACTACAATGCTCAGCAACACTTAAGGGTAGAAGGGGGAAAAAGGGAATAAGAAGCAATGGTCAAGAATAACTGGATTGGTACCCACGACTCTACCACGTCGTCTTTCTATCCTGCTTGAAAAAGATGAGTCAGAATGTGATGATTCCAAACACAAAAGAATGCATTGTATTACAAGTTCTACTTTGTGGAGTGGTGTGGCTCACTGGTTAGAGGCGGCAGACCCGTAAGCAGAGAACGGCCAGGGATCAGGGTTCAATTCCCGAAGCGGCAGGGTCGTGGACCAGGGTCAAACGGACTCGATAATTCTCGCCTCAGTGCCTACTCTAACCAGTGTACACACTCTGCAACTCTGGGCATTAAGCTTGCCTCATCTCTACAACGGCCCCCCACAGACGCCGGGGATGCTTGGCTCCACCTTGGAGATACCCAGAAGGGACCATCTCACAGGGAAAACCAGGACGGGTTCCCCAGCGGTCTCCAGCGCCAGGATACTCCCTGAAGTCACAGTGCGCTTTACAAGTACACCCACCCACTTTCCTTACCTTTTTGCTCTTTTCACCTTAACTCAGTTGTGGCCTAAATGCCTCTGCTTTGAGGTTCTTTACTCCTGTTTTGATCTGCAAATCCCCTTTGATCACCTTTTTCGCCCCTCACAGGTTTCTCAATCATTACATTGTTGCTGAATCTCAACTCTTTGAGTTCATATGCTGCATACCTTTACATTAGACTAACCTTACTGATTTTACAATCAAGTTGCTGTTTGCTTTCTTTCAGATGACCACTGTCATGTTAGGAAACTGGTTACTGTGCTCAGCAGAAATGAATACTTCTGAGCTGGTTGTGGTTACAGGTAAGTACTCTATCAAGGTTCCTTCCATGTCTGTCTCCAACAGCCAAGCAAAGCACATGGATTTAAGCATGGTTTAAACACTAAAGCTCCCAAAATGTCCACCAAGATTTATAAAACTCGCACGATTCTGGGAAATGCTGCAACACCCCCAAAGATGACGCCATACGTTAACTGAAGCATCCAACATTACAGAGGAGCCATGTCTCATTGTTACATCTGTAACTTGAGTTAGCCTCTCACTTCACACTTGCTCGTTGGTAGGCCATGTTCATCATAAACAGCTATATTGGTGAGACCTCTGAACAGTGAGGAGGCAGTTGTGGAGGGGACTGTCCTTGAGATCTGGACTGTGACAGTCACACCTTGACTGTTACAGAATTTGTAGATAATCAGACACAGATGCAAGCTTCTTTGCACGCTTCCCTCTCCACATTTGATGCAATTGGCTCATTATCGAGCCTAGTGACATCATCACAGAAAAAATAACTGAGAAAGATGTATCTGGGCATCCCTACCTGGAGGTTGTACTAGTGGCAGCTATGGAAGGCACAATAGCTGTGATGCTTCTGTGGGTCAAGAATAAAAGGTAGGTGTCGATCGACTTAGTCAAACAGTTGTCTGGTGACGAGGCTGCAAAATTATACACTGCAAGAGAAATCCCTCCATGATTTGTAACTGCCTGAAGAAGCAGTTTACTATGTGTCAATCACTGTGGTAGGAAAAAATGAAGGACGGCATGACGTGCATCCTGCTGTTACGTTAGCTGCACATGCACTGGAAGTGTTTGTTTATTTGTAAAGTGCACTTCTCGCCTGTGACGGTATCCTGGTGCTGAGCAGGTGTGTGTACCTAGCCTGGCTATGGTAGGTTGGGTAATTGAAAAACCAGGTCTTCAGCTTTTTGCATAATTAATTCAAGAAGAGAGGAGGAGGCTCTGATGGGAATATTGATTCATGCTTTAGGAGCGATGTAGGAGAAGGCTCGTCCTCCTGCCACTGGTAATGGATTTGAATTCAACTCAGTGAATGATACATCTGAAATACACCAGACTAGAACTCACACCAGTCGGAGGATGAAACCTTTTCCACAGAGCATGACAGAGAAGATCAGATTGATGCGTGCACCATCAGTTTCCATTCATTTGCTTCCAGGGTGTGTTTGGGGGCAGGACTCTACGGGCCCATGATTCCTGACACCAGTAGGCAGACTCCGCTTGCCGAGCCGGAGCACAAATTCAACGGACATGGATTGCAGCACGGGACACGCACTTACAGTGTGTTTGTAGGCAGTACTCAAAGCCCCAGAATTCCTTGTCGCCAGCAGGTGGAGGCCGCTCGCCGAGCGGGAGTATCAATTCTGTGGCTCTAGACCGCACTGTGTGACATGCCTAGGTGCGTACCCAGACGAATAGCGTGAGCCTCATTTATGAGAAATGACGCATCGCTGCGTGAAAGCAGTGATGCGTCACTTCTCAGTGCGCACTCCTTGCGACATTCCTGATGCGTCATATTTAATGAATGAAGCATCATGTCGCAAGGAGTTACAGATACGTCAGTATTTCTGATGTATCTGTAAGCGTAAAAGTGACGCATTGCTGGAATGTGTCACAAAAGTGACGCAACTCCAGCAATGCGTCCTTTCACATGGGGCAAGCCCCATGTGAAAGGGCCTGCGTCAGTCTTACGCCTGCTGTGAGGCAGGCGCAAGATTTTGACGCAACAGTGTCCTAAAAGTGACGCAGTGAAATCTATGAGATTTCACTGTGTCACTTCTACGACCCTTCCTTGCGCCGGAACACCCCGCATACATTATACCTGGCACAGATATAATGTGGCTGAGGGGTTTGCAAAGTGACGCATCTACCTAGATGCGTCACTTTGAAAATATGGCGCAACAAGTCGCATTTTTTACACCACTGGTGCGTCACAAAAAGTGACGCACCGGCGGCGTAAAAGTGACGCACAGCCTCATAAATGAGGTCCCGTGTTTTCAATGCCCGAAAGGGACCGTGCTACCCTCTCTCGCCCTCACTTACGTCTGCCTCTCAGCCACTCTCTCCACACTTTCTCTCTTTCTCCAATTGTTTTCCTCTTCCCTTCTCATCTGTTTAACCCCTTCCCTCTCTCATACACTCCTCTCCCCAGGACACATTTCACAGTGAAATTAACTGTATTTAAAATTTAGGGGCATATTATCAAGAACAGGCGATAAAATTATCGCCGCTTTATCGGCAGGAAACTGCCGCTAAAGCGGCGATAATGGGCTTGATAATAGGCCCTTGTGAATTCCCATAGCAGCCCAGGTTCTGGTGTTAACCTGGGCTGCTATGGGAATTCACAAGGGCCTATTATCAAGCCCATTATCGCCGCTTTAGCGGCAGTTTCCTGCCGATAAAGCGGCGATAATTTTATCGCCTGTTCTTGATAATATGCCCCTTAGTCCTTAATTTTAGCCTAGGTTTTCCAGTGCACACCATGGCGCATAATAGCGAATAAATCACCCAAATGTATTGAAAGTAAGTTTAAATAACACCAGTTAATATCATAATGAATTTTCTTACATACACAATAAATACAATATTATGTCTCTTTGTTTAAATGTTTTCTTTCATATTTAATGTACAAAACCCTTTCTTTTCTTTTTGTTGATGGCTTGGATAGCCTTTTAACAAGTCAACAGTGCACACATGGTATGCTTTCTTTTGTTTTCAAAACCTGAGCCATTAAGCATTCTGTTTCCCACTTGCATCTGAGGCCGCCTTTTGATAATTATCAGCACGGCCTTCTTTTCTATATGGTTAATTTGTACCCAGACAGTAAACAAAACATGTACTTTACCGCATGCTGTTTCATTTCACAGTTTGTTGAGAACTTTCAGCCAATAGGCTAAATTATTTCCTTGCAGGATACACATCCTGCTTTCAAAACACAATTGCACTTTACTATAGGTTTCTGCAAAATATTTGTATCATCTATACAGTTTTTTAAACATCACTTAATTTTCATACAGACAAAAACATTACAGGATTTCCCCAAACACACATATGGTTAGGTTACGCCACGTTTGCTGTTGTAGGCTGCACAACATGTGTTTTGGTTGTACAACTAGTGACTCTGCAGAGTACGTACTTTTTTTTATATTCAAAGCTGTGTAACATGCTGTTTGTTTTAAACACTTTTAGCCTTTAAATTAGTGCTTAATTTGAGCTGGTGTTTTCTAGTGCACACCAAGACAATTAATTATTACCACCTGCTTTTATAGCAAAAAATATACCCAAACATAGTAAAGGGAATTCAAATAGCAGCAGTTAAGGCGATAACATATGTTTTTACATATAAGGAAACTAATTTATTTGCACAGAATCACAGTATGTTGGGACCACGGCAATACTCTAAATGTAATCCTCCTCTTCAAAGTTGGCACCTTTGTTCCTATATTTTTGCCAATGTATTTGTTCGTCTTAGTTATGTAAGATACTGTTTCTATGCTAAAATAAAACTTATTTCGACTCTAGTTTATATAAATATATATGTATATACATGTATTCTTTATTCTGCACAATGTTGGTTTTGTGCGTGCTGTATAAAGTGCCTGTTCTGTAATATGCTGTTTGTCTTTTATAACACCCAGTACTAAGTCATCTGTGTTATACTTACCATTTAGGTTACACTATATTGCTTTTCTTTGCGGTGTTTTATAAATATGCAGCTACATTATTTTTACACTCTAATACCTCTGACATATTTGTGTTGCAAATCTATCTTTACCACATATGGCACTGCGCCCTGCAGCATGGCTCGCAAAAGAAGCATTTGCAATGCAATAGGTCTCGCTTTTTATTAAAGTTAGAGCTATTGGAGTTAAAAATGAAAATGTTTTATACTTTTGCTTTTTTATACCAATAGCAATTGCACTCTGCAAATATAATTACTCAACTGCAAATAAAAAAAATAATAGTAAAAAAACAGTCATTTTAAACACCAACAGCTCTAACTTAAACAAATGCGAGACCTATTGCATTGCAAATGCTTGTTCTACTTTGTGGTACCGGCCCCGTCTAATGTTGTGAATCCAGTAGTGCATTGTCCTATCACGTAATAGATTGGTCACCGCAAATCCAGCTGCTGTATAGAGCATGTGCTTGGGTTTCTGATATGTACAAGCCCTATAGCCACCACAACGTCACTTTTTCTGAAGTTGTGGTGGCGATAGGGGTTTAGCCTTATTTACAAGGCAGCGTAAAGCCGCTCAACACTGCCTTGTAAATAAGGCACCCTGTCAAGCTGTACTTAGCATGAAAGGGGCGTGCGATGGGTGTTGTGGTGGAACGAACACCACAACACCCATTGATTTCGACGCTGCCCCCATGTACAAGGGCAGTTTACATAGGAGGCAGCACCAAAATTAAGACCTGGTCTTAAATTGGCGAAACAAGGAGAAATGCATTATTTCTCCTTGTTTTTGCTTTTTCCATGTGTGCTGCGTTGCGCAGCACACATGGAAAAAGCAAACTGCCACGGATTGTTTATGTGCAGGAAGATCCCTCCCTGTACATAAACAATTTGTAAAAAATAAAAGAGTGCTATTTTGTGACTTACATGTGTGCTGCAGGGACCAGCACACATCAAAGTCACAAAATGGCATTTTAGGACAGTTTGTGTGCAGGAAGGGACCCCTTCCTACACAGTAACAACCCCCTGCAGGCAGACACCCTTGTACCATGACTCCGTATCAACCTAAATAATAGTATTATGTAGCATAGAAAATGGGGAGTTCTAGGCTCATTGGTTATGGGTGTGTGATGAACAATATTGGGATGTATCTTTTATTTAGTCTAAATATATTTATAATAGCTCAGTGTTCATCGAGATGGTTATTCTAGCTTACATGATTTGCAGAACCAGAGAAAGCTCATAACATATACTATTTTAAGAAGCCAGGGTGCATTGATTCTGAGGGTTCAGGCAGGACCCCATAGCTTTTGTCCCATAATTCTCTGACAGGTTTGTCAGATGTTCAGCACCCCTCCACCTTTTAGCATACGTCAGACGTATGAGTGGGAAATACATGTCCATTCTCCTTACTTCCACAGTTTCCTTTGTTGTCTAGGGAAAGATACCAGCTGCGCCCCTTTCTGGGTAAACCCTACTTTTTACAGAATGACAGGGTTCTTTTATGGTGGCAGACAATTTCATCTTCTCCACTCCACCATACAGTGATTAAAAACAAAGAAGGAGGTGCTATGCTTTTGTTATAAACACATCACACCAGGGAACATAGACCTTACACAGCCACAAAAGCGACTCTCTAGTTATGGTTCAGCTTCATTTTCCATTGAAAATTAATTTTTGGGATTCGAATAACTTTGGTGCCATCTGGGGGCGGGGGGCGTGGTTAACAGTATGGCCAGCTAGACGTGTTGGTCAGAACTCCTGCCCCAGACAACATCCTTCACAAATCCTGGCGGAACGGAATTCAAACCGGGGGAAACAGAGTCAGAAGACCCCCCCCCCTGCATAACAGGATCTAGAAGCAGCAGGTGGTCTGACTCCGCCGGCGAAGAAACAACTGAGTGAGACTCCGGGGGGGGGGGGGGGGGGGGGGGGGGGAGGCAGCCTGCCTTACCTTCGAATGCCGGCACCTGCCCCTCGAGCCTAAGATAGACAAGGCCCTGGAAGACGTTGAAACCCGAAGCGGGGGCTCTGTGGGCAAGGGAACACACGTATGGCAAAGTAGCTTTGCGACGAGGTCCCACCCAGAGAGTCTGCTAATCCCAATCTCGAGGTGGCTTACAAACTCTTAAATGGCGGTCCAGCCCCTCGCAGGTAAACTGCAGGGAGCCTTAGAGGTCAGCCGGACCCTGATCGGGGGTTCTGAGCGGAGAAGTACCCCTTGTGGGCTGAAGAACATGTTACTTACCTTCGGTAACGATATATCTGTAAGAAACAGTAGTTAGTATTAGATTCCTTACCTCAGAAAATCCCCAGGCGTCAGACTGAGTCCGGAAATTTTTGCGTAGCAGTAACGTGGTGCGTCGGTAGGCGTCGTCCGCGGGTCCAGCGTCGTGGGCGCCGTGATGACGTCGTCGGAGTACTTAGACGCCGCCTCCGCGAGCTGACGTCAGTTCTTATACACAGCTTTTCCGCGCTAAAAACGCAGAGCGATGTTAAAAACCAACACTGGTGCCATTGAAACTAGGGCCCTGAAAGGGGATGACCTTAACCCGAGATATCGTTTCGCAGAACGGGGAGGATGGGTGGGCCGGTAAGGAATCTAAAACTAACTACTGTTTCTTACAGATATATCATTACCGAAGGTAAGTAACTTGTTCATCTGAAAAAAACAGGTTAGTATTAGATTCCTTACCTTAGAATAGATACCCCAGCAATACCAACCCCGGTGGTGGGTTTGCGAACCAATAATCACACCAGAAAGTCCTGGAGGACGGAACGGCAAAAGAAGCCATCCCTCCGGACTTGGCTGTCCAGGCAGTAGTGTCTTGCAAACGTGTGCAGCGAGGCCCACGTAGCTGCCTGACAGATGTCCTGCAAGGGGACTCTCCGGCCCAGGGCAGTGGTAGCCGCCGTGGCCCGAGTGGAATGGGCCCTCAGCCCAACAGGAGGCTCCTTCTTCGCTAAGGAGTAACAAGCCTTCATACACAAGACGACCCACCGAGAGATGGTGCGCTTGTGCACCGCCCGTCCCTTCTTAGCACCCACGTAACCAATAAAGAGTTGGTCATCCACCCGGAACTGGTGTGTGCGATCTAGATAGAACGAAAGCGCACGTTTTGAGTCCAGAGGGTGGAGCCGCTCTTCCTCCTTTTGAGGGATGCGGAGGTGGAAAGAAGGTGGGCAAGGTGATCGACTGCCCGATGTGGAAGGCCGTGACAACCTTGGGCAGGAAAGAGGGTCTAGTCTGCAACACAACCTTGTCCGGATGGACAGAAAGCAAAGGAGGTTTAGAGGAAAGAGCCTGGAGCTCACTCACTCTCCTGGCAGAGGTGATGGCAACCAGGAAAGCAGTCTTAAGAGTAAGGAGACGAAGAGGACAGTTGTGAAGTGGCTCAAAGGGAGCGCACATCAGATAGGTAAGAACAAGGTTCAAGTCCCACTGAGGTATCACAAACTGAACAGGGGGAAACATGTGTGTGATGCCTATCAGAAATAGAGTTACAATAAGGGACTTGAACAAAGATGGTTGATCAGGCAGCCTTAGAAAGGCTGAAAGGGCAGAAAGGTAGCCTTGATAGTGCCCAGGGCAGAGCCCTGCTGGGCAAGAGAAAGAAGGAAGAGAAGAGCCTTTGCTGTGCACCATGCCACAAATCTGTTCCACCTGCAGGCGTATACCGACTTTGTGGAGGGACACCTGGCTGCCAGAATAACATTACAGACTTCAGAAGGCAAGTCAAATGGCCTCAAATGTCACCGCTCAATCTCCAAGCATGGAGGTGGAGACTGGACAGGTTCGGTTGGAGGACCGTCCCCTGCTGCTGCGACAGAAGGTCCTCCTGAAGAGGCAGACGAACCGGGGGATCGACTGACATACTGAGTAGCTCGGGATACCAGTGCCTTCGTGCCCAGTCCGGAGCCACAAGGATGACTTGTGCCCGGTCGTATTTGATCTTCTTCAGCACTCTGGGCAGAAGTGGTATAGGCGGAAAGGCGTACAACAGACTGCAACTCCACTCACGACGAAAAGCGTCTCCGAGCGAGTGCCGCCTTGGAAATTCCAACATGCAAAACTGATGACATTGCGCATTCTCTTCGGTGGCGAATAGATCTAACCAAGGCTCTCTACACTGCAGAAAAAGACCTTGCGCCACGTCCGAGTTCAGACGCCATTTATGATCCATCATGCACCGGTGGCTGAGTTCGTCCGCCCTGGCGTTCAGAGAACCTGCCAGGTGTTGAACCACAAGGGTCACGCCCTGATGTTCCAGCTACTGCCAGAGGCGCAGAGCCTCCTGGCAGAGGGTCCACGACCCCACCCTGCCCTGTTTGTTGCAGTACCACATGGCGGTGGTGTGGTCCGTGAACACCTGCACTACACTCCCCCGGACAGAGGGGAGGAAAGCCTTCAGTGCTAGATGAATCGCCCGCAGCTCCAAAAGGTTGACATGGAGCCGGGACGCTGCCGGAGACCAGAGGCCTCTGATCTCCGCCTCTCGCATGTGGCCTCCCCAGCCCTGGAGGGACGTGTCCGTCACAACTACGTGCTCCCGTTGGGGAAGGGAGAGGTATCTGCCGCTGACCCAATCGCGGTCCGTGAGCCACCACTGCAGCTGTCTCGCAGTGCCCTCCGAGATCAGGACATGGTCAAACAGGTTGCCCTGATGCTGGGCCCACTGAAACTTCAGGTCCCAATGCAGAGCCCGCATCCGCCAACGTGCGTGATGCACCAGAAGGATGCAGGAGGCCATCAGTCCCAGAAGCCACAGCGTCAACCTGACTGAGACTCGGGATAAAGGCTGAAAGATCGGAATCAGAGCCTGAATATCCCGAACCCACTGTTTGGGAGGATAAACCCGAAACTGCGCCGAGTCGAGAACCGCTCCGATGAAGAGGAGCTTCTGGGAGGGGCATAGGTGTGACTTCGGCACATTGATGGAGAACCCCAGCTGGTGCAGGAGGTCTGCCGTCGTCTGGAGGTGGCTGACGACTGTCTGGGGCGAGCCCGCCTTCAACAACCAGTCGTCGAGGTGGGGGAAGACTGAAACCCCTAACCTGCGCAGATGAGCTGCGACCACCGCCATCACCTTCGTGAACTCCCGTGGGGCGCTGGTAAGGCCGAAGGGGAGCACGGTAAACTGGAAGTGCTTGTGGCCTACAGTGAACCGCAGGTAGCGCCGGCAGGACGGGAATATGGAATTAAGCGTCCTGCAAGTCCAACGCTACCATCCAGTCTCCTGGGTCCAGGGCAGCTAAGACCTGAGCCAGTGTCAGCATTTTGAACTTCTCCTTCCATAGGAAGCCGTTGACATTCCGTAGATCCAAGATAGGGCGTAGTCCCCCTTTGCCCTTCTTGGGCACCAGAAAGTAGTGGGAGTAACAACCACACCCTACTTCTGGCCCAGGAACGCGTTCGATGGCCCCCTTGGCCAAGAGGGCTGTAACTTCCTCTTGCAGGAGTCGCAAGTGATCCCACGACACGCAGTGGTATTGCAGTGGCATGGCTGGAGGGGTCGTCTCGAAGGGGAGGGAGTAGCCCATTCGGACGATTTGCAGCACCCACCTGTCTGATGTGACAGTGCGCCAGTGGAGGAGGTGATGGCGAACCCTGCCCCCCACTGGCGCCACATGGGCCTGAAAGCTCAGACTAGGAGGGATTTGAGGCGGATGCTGCAGGGGTAGGTGTGGACTGACCTCGCCGTTGTCCCCGACCGCCGCCACGGCGGTTTCCCCGACCGCCGCCACGGCGGTTTCCACGGCCGCCACCGCATTGGAAATTAGTCTGCGGTGCGTGGCTGGCAGCACGTGTGGGGGCGCCCCTTCCTTGACCACGAAAGGAGCGAAAGGCACCCGTTTGCTGGTGCGGGGCCGAGAGGCCCAAGGACTTGGCCGTAGCCCTGGGGTCCTTAAAGCGCTCAAGCGCATGGTCTGCCTTGTCGCCAAAAAGGCGACGGCCATCAAACTGCATGTCCATGAGTGTATTCTGGACATCGGCCCAAAAGTTGGAGGACCTCAACAAGGCGTGGCGACGAATCGCCACCGTCGTTGCCATCGCTCTGCCCAGTGAGTCGGTGGTATCCAGCCCACGCCGGATGGAAAAACGTGCTGCATCTCGACTCACCGCAAGGGCTTGGGTGAGTTTAGCCCTGACCTCCGCCGGGCATTCTAGCAGCACGTCCGCGACCGTGTCCCACAGAGAGTGGGTGTAGAGGCCCAAGAGGCATGCAGTGTTGGAAGACCGCAGTCCCAAACTCAGGGAGGAGAATACCTTCTTGCCGTATTTTTCATATCTCTTGGATTCCCGATCGGGCGGAGCCGTCGGTAATGCGGTCTGGGAGTTGGAGGCCCGGATGACCAGGCTCTCGGGGGTGGGATGGGTGGACAGGAAACAAGGGTCGCCCGAGGCCGGGCGGTGGCGTCTGGCCACGTTCCTATCTACAGGTGGACCTGTAGTGGGCCTGGACCAAGTGCCCAAAAGAACGTCAGTCAAGGCCTCATTAAATGGCAGCAGGGGCTCAGCCGAGCTTGACTGCGGTTTAAGGACCTCAGTGAGGAGGTTAGTCCTCACGGCCGCGACGGGGAGCTCAAGGCCCAAGGCCTTGGCCGCGCGCGTCAGCACCACACTGTAGGTTGCCCTCTCCTACGTAGCCACGGTAGGAGGTGAGACAAAACCAGTGTCTGGCGAAGTGTCCAGACCACTGGCATTCCCCAGTTCACCTGTCCAGTCCTGCTGGGACTGACAATCACGTGTCAGAGGGTCCTCAGACCCCTCCCAATACTCCTCATCACCCATTTCCTGATAATCAGGGTTGTCAAAGGATGGAGCTAGTTTGTTGAAGTAGAACTCTCCAAGCGGCGCCGTTCCGACTCCGAAGGCGACACCCTAGGAATCGGCGCCAGTGAGGTCGTCAGGTCAACCGGCGACGACCTGGATCTGGAAGCGGATCCAGCGGAGCCCTGTGGCGCCGGGCCCGAAGGCGGCGGCTTCGGGGCCGAAGCACCCGCCGGCGTCTGGGCCGAAGCCTCCGACCCGCTGGGGCCCCCAGATGGTTCCACTGGGCCCGAAGGCGCTGCGGAGCCCGTCGGAGGAGAGAGCGACCTCATGGCAATGAGGAAGCGCTCTATCTCCTCCGGTGTCGCGTCCTGCCTAGAGACCGGAGGGTATGAAGCAGGCCAAGACGCCCACGACGGAGCCGCGTGGGCGGTGTCACCCGAACCCATCGGCCGCATCGCGCGAGCGTCGGGGGGAGTCGGAAGAGCAATGACATCTCGACTTCTTGTGCTTACCTGACGACTTCGAGTCCGAAGACCGTTGGTGACTCCCGGAGCTATGATGGCTCCGACCCCGTGACCGGTCCCTCGACCTCCATCCGGACCGGGACCTCTCGCGGCGCAGGGCCGACTGCCGGGGCTCGAGCCGCTTGCGGGACCGCTCCCGCCTATCTTTCGACGTCAGGGCTCGGCAGTCGGGGCAGACCTTGTCGTCGTGGTCGAAGCCGAGACAGTACAGGCACCGGTGGTGGTAACCGACATCAGTCGGTCGCAGTCCTCGCAGGGTTTAAATCCAGGCATCCCTACCGGCACCAATCGGAGTCGAAGACTCTGAAAAATGATCAAAAAGGATCGAAAAAGTTAGTCAAAAATTGACTATGGGTACAACTTTTTCCGGATCTGCGCTGCTGGCGCGGAAAAAAGAACTGACGTCAGCGCGCGGAGGCGGCGTCTAAGTACTCCGACGACGTCATCACGGTGCCCACGACGCAGACGACGAACGCGGAGCCGCGAACGGCGCATACTGACGCGCAAGGGTACTGCTACGCAAAAATTTCCGGATCCAGTCTGACACCTGGGGATATTCTAAGGTAAGGAATCGAATACTAACCTGTTTCTTTCAGATGTAGCTTTGTGGGGAGGCCTTTGGACCATGGGGTGGTGCAGGTGCCTGCCTGAAGCATGAGAGAGGAGCTCCTGGAAGTACGAAGGTTGGAGAGGTATAGGCCCCGGTGGTGGCAGCGACCAGCTGGAACCACCGGTACATACCAGCCTGGGCTAAGTGGATGAGGGTCCAGCTGACTGCAAGTACTGACAGCCCCTTACAGAGGCCCATATGAGAGGCCCAGATGAGCTAGGTGAGGGACCCCCTTGGGACCTGTTCAAGGGCATACACCCCAGGCGTTCCCTGAGGCCGCGATTAATGCATGCCATTAAACCGGAGAGGAATAGTGAGACCGGCTATACCGGGGGACCCCCAAGGCTAAAGCCGGAACATTCGGGACATCAGTACAGCGCCTGGTCCAGGCAACACGCGCTGGGTGCCTTGAGGGCCCCGGTGGCTGGCGTACTGGAGAGCAGACTAAGGAAGACATAGCCGGTCTGGACTCCCTAATACTCTGGACAAGAAAGAAAGGGACACTTAGTGAGAGGCATATAACTCGTAGGAGGGAGAAGTCCACAAACTAAAGTCAATAATTATAATCTCCTTGTTGGGGACCCTGGTGGCTCCTGCCCAGGGGTGGAGGAAAGATCAAGAGCACAAGGATACATCTGAGACCGCCTTGTATTGACAGGAACATGGGTAAAGATAAATCGGCAAGGGGTGTGCAGGCCAACAAAATCATGCAATACACTGTACCAGGTCAGACGACGCTCTAGCACAATAGAATAGAATCTGAACGGACCCTACATCACAGTACCATGGTGCAAGATAAAATGGAGATTCTGGACGCCATCATAGACTCCAGAGTAGCGCTCGCGGCAAAAATGGAATTATGGCAATGGATAGTAACCACTTGTGATTAGACTTGCGGAAAGTGTTGGATTGAGTCACTAGTACAGAAGGAGAGCTGGGTACGCTGCAAGAGGAAGTCCAGCGGCTCCGCACTACAGTGACTTCGCTTCAAGAACAGTCTAACCTCCTGGAGGATCGAGCTGAAGATGCAGAAGAAATAACCTCAGATTTCTGGGATTACCGTAGAAAGCAGAGGGATTGGCAGCAGACCTTTTTCACGAACAATAGATAGGGGCGGCGCTCCCGAATATCACTCTTCAAAATATTTGCCATAGAAAGAGCACACCGAGCCCATGGCCCCCCACCAAGACCAGGAGCTCCTCCCGGAGCCATAATTGCTCGTTTATTTAACTCCAGAGACAGATATATAATATTGCAATATGTGCACTCCCTCTAACTCGGTCTGTAGGGTGCCATCTGGGCCCACCTAAATTTGAGGATCGAGACCTTCATATCTACCTGGATTACACCAGGAAAGTACAGGATCTTGGGAATGACTTTCTGGGGGTGAAAAGACGACTCAGAGACCTGAACATTAAGTATAGTCTGATGTTTCCTGCCCGGCTATGGATACAGCATGAATGGAAAGTCTACTTTTATACCACACCGCAGGAGGCCACCGACTGGATGGACTCAATAGGCCTCGCTGGACAGGATCATAATCATGATTGGTGAAAACAGGGACGACGAAGTTTGCGACTGAAAACCCAACATCGCAACACAGAAGAACAAAGACTTACACCCCAGAATGCACCAGAGACGGGACTGGTATCTTGGTGGGCCCAGATGGCACCCTACAGACCGAGTTAGAGGGAGTGCCAACACATAACCAGTTTTCACCGCTCTGTCTAGTACAAGAAACTCGGAGGTATAGTGAAAAGCCTACGGGGATGTGGCTGAAGTATATTATGGATAAAGAAACTGAGAGTACAGGACCTAGATATATGAGACTGTGGTTTGAGATAATGGTTAAAAGTCAGGTGGGTATTCCTGAAGGACTAGGAGTTAAAACTGAAATCCCGGAGTTGGGTCATAGTTCCGCCACATTACAGTTTAGGATGTTCCAACTGTGGTGCACTGTAGCTGCCTTCCTAGGCCGAGGGTTGGTCGGGCGGCATGATGCCAGGCAGATTGGCCGTATTTCAGGTTTTAGGCTTTCTTTGGCATTCCTTTTGTGAAAGTGTTGATTGTAATGTTGGGGGTAGGGATGTAGGGTGGGGGAGGACATAAATATGGAGCGGAGTCCCAACTCCTTAGACGAAGGTTGTGCTAGGGTGATTTGTTGCTACTGCCTGGGGATGGGGGGTTATTAGAGATTGTATAATTTTATCAAGCAGTACGCTACCGGATAAGAGAAGATATCCCACACAATTGATAGGTATACACAGGGTGATGGCCCAAGCTGATAAGTTGGTTTCCTCCCAACAAGATACGGAGGAGTGATACCACAATATAATACAGTTATAGCAGAAGATAGACAATACTATAAGTTTATAACATGAAATGTTAGGGGGCTAAATAATATGGTCAAAAGAATCAGAGTGGCTACATATTTAAAACTATGCAAAGTGGATATAGCCTTCTTTCAAGAAACGCACCTCTGGGGGGATTGCCTGAAATATGTTCAACGAAGATAGAGGGGTGAGTTTTTTGAGACCTCCTGTTCCGGAAACACAAGAGGAGCATTAATATGGGTGGCACCCGGGGTCCCATTCAAAGAAAAAAGGTCCGACTCAGATCCATTGGGCAGATATGAAAAAGTGGAACACTGGATTGTCGGAAAGTGTACCTGATTAACATACTTGCCCTGAATAGTGAAAATGGTGGGTTCCTGGGGTCAGTTATGCAGCAGCTAAGGGCCCCATTAGGATGGCAGGCCGATCGCCCAAGTCAGGCCGGCGGTAGCAACCGCCGGCCTGGCAGGGGCCATCCGCTCGCCATCTGTGCCGGAATGACCCCCCGCCATATTATTATGGCTGGCGGGGGTCCGCGGCGGACGGAAAGAACGTCCGCCGCTTTTCCGCCCCGGAAACCTTGCGACCGGGCGGAAAAGGGATCTACATGATGGCGGAGTCTATCAGACACCCCAGCCATATTAGAATGGGCATTTTACAATGCATGCAGAGTCTGCTCTGGGGGCCCGTCGCAGGCCTCCAGGGACTCCGGGGGCGTGGGTGTGCACATGGGGGGTACCTATGGTACCCCCAACAGTTCCATGCACAACATGGCTGCACCGCGCGGTGCCTGCCATGTTGTGCATGTAAGTGCACAGCATGCCTTCCTGGCATTGTGGTGGGCGGTGCGGAGAGCACCGCCCGCCACAATGTCAGGAATGCTGGATGCGCCTGCCACTGTGACGGGCGCATCCTAATTGCAGGCACAGAACCCCCTTATGGCGGGCGGTCACTTTCTGCGATGGGACAACAAGCGGCCAATGTGCGCCCGTCATCCTAATGGGCCCCTAAATCTTGCACCGGATGTAGAATTGATTGTTGCAGGGGATTATAACTGTGTCTTGGGTGGTATGCTGGACAAATGTCCCCCAAGGCCAGGGGCCAAACCTAAAACTAGATCAGCTATGTGGCAGATGGTAATTGTTGGACAGGCCACATGAAGGGCTCGCTCCCTACCCGCATGACAGGGCCCGGACACCGGCTCTCCAGGTGCTACCCACAGAAGCAACCCGCAAACCGTCCCCTACGGGACTCCTGCTCCCGGACATCTCTGTATCACTGGCCCGGGCCACTGTCAGCACCATTGCCCGGCCCGGCCGCCATCTTGGACACTGCACCACGAGGCCGCGTGGCCTCAGCTCGACCCTAACCCTGGGCATGGCCAGGCCCCGACATCCCGGCACCACCATCCACCCAGGAGGTGAACGGACCACTTGGCAGGTCAATGGGAGAAAGGAGGGTCGATGGCTCTCCCCCGCCAGGTGCCGATCGCCCCCAGCCTCCCCGGGCGCTGGCTCCACCCCCCTGCTGGGTGTCTGGACTCCCTCATCCCGGACCTCCCGACCTCCAAGTGCGAGGGTCCGGGCGTCAAAGGGCGCCAGACCTATAACTGGGGCAGCTCCAGAGCAGGAAGGCAGTTGTATCCTGGAGTCGAGAGACACCGTGAAGAACTCATCCTTGACGGACTGCTGGCGCTGCCGCAGCCCTGCCTTGTGAACTGTCGTCCTGCCTGCTGGCGCTGCCGCGGCCTTCTGCAACCTTCATCCTCGTTGGACCTGCTGGCGCTGCCGCGGCCTTCTTGCAACCTTCGTCCTCGTCGGGACCTGCTGGCGCTGCCGCGGCCCGTTCCTATCTACGACCACCTCGGGACCTGCTGGCGCTGCAGCGGCTCGTCCTTCTCGAACGCCGAGCTCGAGGATTGTGAGCTACCATCATCGCATCGCAGTACCAGATTGGTAACAAAGACTGTCCCGCTATCCCTTTTCCTGTCAAGAGACTAGAATTGAGAGGATCCTCGTGTCCTGATCTTATTGTACCGTACTACCGTACTTCAAGAATTGCCTATAAAGAACGTTAAACTTATCCTTGTGTGGTGTCCATCTGTGGGGGGGAAGTTACTTGTCTGTACGATCGCTGGAGACGGCCCTCACCGGAGACCTCTCCCCTTGTCCTCGGCCGACCCTCCCGGTCCCCGTCTAACAGTAATGAACTACAACTTAGTGGATATCTGGTGACATCGCAACCCCCACCAAATAGCGTACTTATGTCACACACCTGCTACTAATACACATAGCAGATTGGACTATTTTTTCATACAGAAAGGGGCAGCGAATAGAATTGAAAGGTCACAATATCTGGCTAGATATTTATTGGATCACTCCCCACTATTGATAACATATACTATGGGCCGGCCGAAACCGAAGATCCCACTATGGAGGGTAAATAGCGAATCACGGACAGATCCAGTGTATAAGGCTGCAATTGGACAGGAACTGCAAGGGTATTTTGATAGAAACTGGAATACCGCCAGTACTAAAGCAGTGGAATGGGATGCCATGAAAGTAGCGTTAAGGGGGGCAAGTAGGTCTACTGAGAATGGAGTAAAAAAGTGCTTAAGCAAGATTTGAAGCATCAAGAGCAACAGTTGGCCATTCTAGAAACTAGGGACTTACTAAATGGACAGCACAGTAACAAAAGATAGGGGAACTGTGGGATACCATAGGCAAGCATAATAGGAATAGGAGCAGGAAGAAATGGTATATAGAAGGGGGCAAATCGGGCCGTCTACTGGCACGTTTAATCAGCATGGAGCCACAACCACAGAAATCCTGTCAATAAGAAATGACTAGCAACGAGTGGTTTATACACAGCAGGAGATTAATAAGGACTTTGCAACCCACCTAAATACAATATACTCAGAGTCAGCCAAACCCCACACCTACCTAGACCATTCAAACTTATCTAATAGATATTGAGACACCCAGCCTGGATACTGACGATCAGGAAATAATAGAGAGCCCTATTAGAGGGGAGGAAATAAAAACGGCAATATTCCAGTTGAGTACGGCTAGAGCCCCAGGTATGGACGGGGTGACAGCCGAATTTAAAAAAACGTATTGTTAGCAGGTGAACCCCCCAGGTTGTTAGAGGTAATTACAAAGGTGGAGGAGAGGGGAGAATTGCCGGTTTCAATGTGTGAAGCATTGATTGTGATGATCCCCAAACCCGGGAAGGACCCGTCGACCCGGACCTCCTATAGACCCATATCTTTGCTAAATGTGGACCTTAAAATCATTAGCCAGGTGTTGGCGAGTAGGCTGCTTCCCTATCTTCATCGGCTGATACATGTGGATCAGCCAGGGTTCATTTGCAGACCCACTCATATAATACAGACTCTTGGAGATGATGCAGAGGAAAGCACACTGGTGTGTCTGGATATCGAACAAGCATTTGACTCGGTCTGATGGCACTATCTCTGGCAGGTTCTATTGAAAATGGGATCAGTGACTAAATATTGAGGGACACAATATTGAGGGTCCAGAATATAGAAGCTAAAATATAGAGGGACATAATATCAAATACCTATCTACAAACAGGTAAGTACCAAAGTAATGAGAAAATATTGTTGTTAAAAATATAGGTAACTAAAATATTGATTTTTTAAAAAATATAATAAAACGAATATAAAAGTAATTAAATAACAAACACAATTAAATAAAACATAGTTAAAATAATGTAAAAAAGCTTGAAAAATGTAAAGAAAATGAATGTAATGTTAAAAAATATATTATTTTTAACACATTATATATATATATATATATATATATATAAACTTATTAAAAAATAATGAATCTTCTTAATGATAAAATATTTAAAACATTAAAAATATAATTACATAGATATAAATACACATAAATTTAAAAATAAATAATATACAATAACTTAAATAATAATTCTTTATGCAAATTAATGTTTTACACTACATTAAATGGAACAATAATACAAATTTTGCATAGCGTAGTGAATAAAAATAGTATTCACACTACAAAAAGTGCAAAAGTATAGAATATGTTGGATAGCGGGTGGGTACAAATGACTATTCCCACTTCAATGAGTGGAACAGTAGGGAAAGTGTTGGATAGCGGGAGAATAAAAATTACTATTCCCACTCCAGTGAGTGAAACAGTAGAGAAAGTGTTGGATAGCGTGTGGGTAAAAATTACTATTCCCACTGCAATGAGTGGAACAGTAGGGAAAGTGTGGGATAGCGGGAGGATAAAAATTACTATTCCCACTCCAGTGAGTGAAACAGTAGGGAACGTGTTAGAATGCGGGAGGGTAAAAATTACTATTCCCACTCCTACGAGTGGAACAGTATGGAAAGTGTTGGATAGCGTAGAGGAATAATTTAGTAGACCCGGTCCTACAATGTAATTCCAATTAATTAAAAAATAATTAAGTATTTAAATTTAATTTACCTCCCACTATTTTCCACTATAAACGTCACCTCCAATAGTCTAAATATATTAATAAATTAACAAATTTAATTAACATTTGATAAATTAGCTAATCACAACTAACAAAAAATAATAGCAATGGTATCTAAATTAATTAACACAACAGTATAAAATAACTTTGATTACATATTATATAAATATTAATCAAAATGTATTTTCAATTAATTTAATACACACCATAATCCCCTATAAACACTCCTAAAAGATGAACAGAATTAACATATTAATACATTAATTAATAACGAAGATGTAATCAATTACTAATTAATAAAAATTTACACAATTTACATAATTATCAATTACTTAAAACGTGTATTAATAACTAAATATTAAATAATAAATTAACTTAATTGCCAATATTAAGTATTTACCATAACATTAATAATTATTAATAATTATTATTAATTTAAATTGAATTACTTCCCACCCTATTCCCCTATAAACCCACAACCCGCTACAGAACTAATATACACAAAAATTAACATAACATTCATTATCCTAAAAACATTGTAACATACATCAAAAAAATATTACATACTTTTAACACGTATACTTACATAAACATTCGCTTTAATGAAATTCTATATAATGACATTCGATATTACTTACCTATATGTCGATATTATTTCCAACTATATCATGTCTATTATATATTCTGTCCTCTCGATATTTATGATTCGATATTGTGTCTTTTCTATATTTTTTATTCTATATTTTGACTGATGATGTCAGACCTATACCCAGGGAATAAGTTAATTATCTATCAGGATACGATGGATACATTCAGCTTGGGGACAGGACAATTCTTACAGTATGTCAAGATAGCATCATCCAATGTATTTCCGGACTGTGTTGTCTGATTCTTCTGCACTTGACTGCCAGGCTCAACACCTCCAGATGTCTCTCCAGTTGCCCTTTGAGGTGTGAGCGCCACATTGGCTCCGTCTGCCGCATCAGGTGGGTATTCCTCATCTTCCAGGTTGCTTTCTGCCCACCTCGGGATGCTTGCAGGTGCGGTGTTTGGGGGAAAACGTCCTTGAACCAACCAACTTTCCTCAGAACGGTATTTCGGCCTCACCTGGCATTTATCATGGTTCTGTCCACCTGCACCACTGTCCATACTTCGGTTTGTAGGGTGTACATAACTTACACCCTGGGTCTGACTTATAGACAAGGGATCCTTGCGTTACGACCTTGGGAAGCCTTCTCATTGGTTGTTCACTGCTTCTGCTATACTTTTTCCATATCTAGACTTGGTGGCACCCACTCTGAGTCCTCAGGAATGACATCCCTGGGCGGCCGTCCGAATAGGAGGGCTGCCGGGGTACACCCCATGATGGAGTGCGGGGTGAAGACATACCTTGACGTCTTGGTTCAATTCGGAGAGCTCAATTCAGTGTCCTCATGAATCTTTCCACCTCCCTGTTTGCCTGCGGCCATTAGGGTGTGATTCTCTGGTGATGAATGGCCTTTTGTGTCAAAAAGTCCGGAAAGTCCTGCCCTTGGAAGGGGGATCAATTGTAGGTCCTTACTTGTGCCGCATACCAAACATCGGGAAGGTCTTCTCCATCGCGGGTCGTACATGGACAAATGCGGTGGAGAGTAAGAGTTCGATCACTGGAAACTTGGAGAATGAGTGTATGATCACCAAGGTGTTTTACCCATCGGGAAAACTCCCAAAGTGAACGCTGACTTTTTCCCACGGAGTGAAGCACGGGGCTTCCATCAGCACAAGCGCTGGAGCCGGGTCCCATCCGGTAATGGTGCATGTGTGGCAGCGCTGGAGTTCTTCTCCACAAGCTCATCCATGCCTGGGAACCACACTTTTGCTTGGAGCCTCGCCTTGGTCTTGGCGGGCCGTTGGTGGCCTTAATGGGCAAGAGTGACCATCCGACTCTGGAGGCTCTTGGGGATGATGGTCCTTTCTCCGCGCAGCACCAAACTGGACCCACTCTTGCTCAGTTTGGGTCTTGCTCTCCAGAGCTGGTGGTGTGTGGTCTGCTCATCTGCGAAAATCAGCTTGGATCCTTCCAGGAATTTGTGCCGTTGTCCTTTCTCCACGTATACTTTTGTTAAAATGTAAAATCTGATTCTCTCGTTTTTTGATTAAGCTATGCCTTATCCATTTTTCACCCCTTCCCTACTTCCAGCCCGGCTCTATCCTTGGCACCGCATCTGTATAAACATGAGTAAAGAATCTAGGTTGGGGCATTGTAAGCTGTGTATACATGCAGAGTCAGCGCAAAAGACAACGGTTAAGCCTCAAGTAAAGTTTACTCAGATAGCATATCTTGTTGTGCAGCCTTAGGAAGCGACAATTGCACAGGACACCAAGGCTGTTGATTCTTACCGTTACCTCATTTGTGTGTTTTTCCCAAAGCTCTATTTAACTCTAGGCGTACCTAGTTTGTAATCTTTTGCTATAAAAATCCTTGTAACCATCGCTTGGTGGTCTTCTTCCTTGAGTATCTCTATGGTGCTTGACGGATGAGCCCCCATTCATGAATGCTAATAAATTACCTTTGGTTTGTACTTCACTCCAGTGTCGATTCCTCCTTACTTGTTAAGAACCCGTAGGCGAAGGGTGACCCCTGCACCAGTGGATTTTAAATAATCCACTGCCACACTTTCACCTTCTGTTGCGTGTAATCATCGTCTGGGGCTTTCTTTAGGACTTCCTGGGTGACGGCCACCGGACAGGCGTGATCTTCCCACATGTTCACAAAAAACATTCAGTGCGTTCTTTATCTAGGGCCTGTTCTCTAGGGGTGCTTGTTGACGGGTGGCGCAATAGAAAATCAGCTGGGTTGTTGACATTGGGCCTGCAGGCCAGCTGAAACGAGTAGGCATTGAGCTGTATTGGCCACCATTCTATTCTTGGGGGGCCAAGTGAGATGGATCCACTGAACAGCGACAGGAGTGGCTTGTGATCCGTCACCACCCTGTGCTGGTGACTGCAGCAGTAGAGATGGAAGGGCTGGCAGGTGCATCTGATGGCTTGCACCTCGCGTTCCATTTGTACGTGCCTGGATCCTGTCTCAGACAGTGCCTGGCTCACTTAGGCCAATAGGACGTTCTCCCCTCAAGTCCCCTCCTGCAGGAGGACAGCTCCCAGCCCCACCGGGCTGGCGTCTACAACCAGCTCGGTTTTCTTCCGCGGGTGAAGTAGGCCATCGTGGTCTGATACAGAAGTGCTTTCTTGATGTCCTGAAACAAGACCTCTTCCTTAGGACCACACAAAACCAAGGTACTCTCGCCGGGCAGTGGTCTGCTGGTTCGTGGTCTTAATCGCAGTATCTGCATTTTTCAGGTCGTATCCCCCGGGAGCTCCGTGGTTGAGCTGGGCCTGCGTACCATTGTATGGCAGCTACTGTTTCCTCTTTAATGAAGTTGGCGTTGTGGCCGGTAATGCATTGGCCTTCTTGATCCTGGCCGCTTCCATTTCATCCGCGCAGCTGTTGGAGAGTTTATGTGAACGTGTGAGGATCAAAATTTCATCCAACGGCATCCCTGGTTATCGGAGTATTTGGCATCAGAGCGAAAGGGACTTACATTCCTTAATGATGTGCACAAGCTTCCGCAGCTTGGTGTAGAACACGTCTACGGACTCTGCGTCTGTCTGTTTGGATTGGCACAGCTAGAAACGCTCAGAGACTGGATTCTTCTGCAGGTCCAAGTGTCTATTTAGGCATCTTAGTCACCGTCTTTGCCAGTGTTGGGTAATGTCTCAAAGAGTTCATATAGCTCATCGTCCCCAAAGTGCATCAGTAACAATCGTTTCACAGCCTCATCTGTTTCTCGCATGCCACAAAAGTAATGATTGAGGCAGCCTAGCTATAGTTTCCATCGAGGTGCAACTGTTGCGGGGCCAGCTAGCTGGTTGAAAGGAGGCAGCGGGTGGACAGTCGTGTGAGTATGGCACGGGTGGTACTTGGACCATCGCTGGTGGTTGAGGAAGTGGTGGATCCCCCATGAATGTTGTGGCTCTGACAGTTGGTGTGCTTCAGATGGCATGCAGAGGGGTGCTCACTGTACACTGAAATGCTGCGCTTGCTAGGGTGGGTATGTGAAAGAGTGGTATCCTTTCCCTGTGTCCTGTCTTCCTTCCACTTCCCCTTTCACCCCCTGGGGCAATATCCCACATTTGAGGTGCCACAGGCAGAGGAGGTATGCCAAACAGTCCCACCACAAATTGTTTCTCGTTCTTATTTTTTTGAAAACTGCGTTTTTTCCTCTGTTCCAGGAGTCAGTGTGATCTTTGCATCTGTGCTGACCCTCGCAAAAATTCTGTGTAGGAGAGCCCCAAGTAACTCTTGCCTCACCTTCACTTTCATCAGGAGGTGAGGAGGCATGCACACGGTCGTTACAGGCAGTGTTGTAGGCCGGGGATGGTGCAGCCGTTGAGGAGGGAGAGCCACGCCACCTGTGAGGCAGCGTTTCCAAAGGCCTCAGGCAGCCGGCAAGTGCTGTAGGTCGGCTCTGAGAGTGCCTCTTCATGACCGGTGGCAACATCTGGTGGAGCCGCTAGGCGGGCAGGCAATGTTGCTAGCAGCTATAGGTGCAAGAACGAGGCAGCACACCCGGGTGGAAGCGAGAAGTCAACACTCCCTCGTCGCCCGTGTAGCGGGCAGCGCTGGGGCCAAGGTAGGCCTGAAGCAGCACAGCGCAGCCGGGACATTTCACACCACTGCCATGCTGCTCAGCAAGTGATCAAGCGTGATCACCGCCCGTTTACTTATCCACTCGGACCGAGCCCGGTCACAAGGGGTGTGTAATGATACAAATGAGGGGAGAGTCCGGGTGGCTCTCTACAGCAGGGGGAAAAAAGCCTTCTCTGCTGGCGTGCCAAACCTCAGCGTCAAACTATGTGCTCTGGTAAGGATATGCAAAGTCTTTGGGGGACTCGTTCCAAGCATCCAGCTCGCAGGCTCACATCGAAGGCGCCACACAACTCCCCCGGGGTTGAGAAGGGCTGCGTTGAGGGGCGGGAGGGCTCTCACTTTTCTCGTTTTGGTCCCTGTGCCAAGCAGCGAGGGGCCTCAAGTAACCCCAGTGATCGGTGCCGGGCCGCTAGAGTCTCCTCCGGCCTCCTGCCAGTGATCGCCGGGTGAAATCCCTTGCCAGCCCCTCAGCATTGCAGGGGGAGTTTTCAACAGCCTGCGTGTCCCTACCACCTGTGTCGCACCAAACAACTGTGGGTCCACGGGTGGGACTGCCGCACTCCCCACTGCCGGTCCCCTCTCTGATGCGTGTTCCCCCATAACATCTTGGGTCGGTGGCCCAGGTGTAGAGGCTCCCTAGGTCCCTAGGTTTCCCAGGCCCCCTCCATCATCCTCCAGGCTCACGAGGGTCAGCGCCATTCCAAGCGGGCCTCCACTTTAATGCAGGCCCCCACCTGTAAGCCCACCAACGGCAACTCCGACAGGCCAAGCGATGTGTGCCACGGCCCTCCGAAACACTGCTAGTCTGTCAACCGGTTCCCAGCCGCTCTTGAGGACGAGTCGCCCCTCATTCTTCTCCCCAAGAGCAGTTGACTTTCCACAGGGGCCTAGTTAGTGGCAATGGCTCCCAGGTATGTGTGCCAGAAGCAGGATTGTTACGGGCTGGCGTAGAGCTCTGGGATCAGGCTTATTCTCACATCTTGAACATTTTTATGGGAAGGATTGTTGCATCTCTAGTGGAGTCTGAATTGAAAAAATTGAAGAAGAATAAAACTCCATTAGACGGAAATTATGGATGGACTCTGCTTAATCTCCAAATATCACAGACGTTACGTTAATTTAACCAATCACCCCAGGAGGTGCTAAACAAGCATAAGAAAAAGACCAAAAAAACAGTAAGTTAAAACAGCACCGTCTTAAACAGTTTTCTGAATTTTCTATGTTCAGTGCACATTCTGATGTGATATGACAGTTCATTCCAGTGATAGGGCCCCAGATATGAAAAGGCCCCTCCCCCTGCTGCACCCACAGCTATCGACCTTCTAATATGTGGGACTGTGAGTGTAGCAGTCTACCTTGATTTCAAGAGCCTGACTGGATAGTGGTCCTTAAGCCTCTGTTTCAAGCAATTGCGGACTCTCCCTGTTAACACGTTGGGAGTAAGGTAGCAGATTATGAAGATTAATCTTTATGTGTTTGCTGCAGCGCTTCAATGAAGAGGTTTAACTCTACTGCATCACTTGTCAAGACATAATGAAAAGTATGAATGTAATCTACAGGTATCACTATTGAGAAAATGTCTGAGTGACTGCATGACAATATGCCCCAAAGTCTGGTGATTTGTATAGCCAGTATATACCCTCGATAGTCAATCGTGTTTCAGAGTGTGTGATCTTCTTGGAGAACGTTCTCACCTGACAGTCTGAGGATGTCTTGGCATGTCAGCGCCCCCTGTGCTTTTTGTTCAGATCCAAAATATCCTATTTGTAGGTATCCTGGACCTGTCCTTCTCAGAACTGCTTTCCTTGGAGTCAGAGACTTCAACTGAAGCAATACAATATCCAGTACTCTTTTCTCTTTCTGGAAGTGAAGGGTGCCGGGGTGGGTTCTGAATGAAGATCTGGATTTCGAGCTATTGGAATCTTATTCCTAGGAGGACAGAATTCCTCCAAATAGTGTGACTTTCAAGTAATAGGAAAGTATGTCTACAATGTTGGTCTTCTCAATACTGAATGCTTCGTTAACAAATGAGGCCTCAAAGATGAAGACATTTTTGTCAATGATTGAGAAGTCTTATGCGAGGATTTGCTGGCTTTCAGTGGGAACACGGTTCGTAACGGTGAGTAACTTGTTGACAGGAGCACCGATGTTTTTGGCACTGTACCTAGATTTAATTCTACCCTGTGGTGGCTTTAGAAGGAGTAGAGAAGGGGGAAGAAGCACCTTCCCCTGCCAAGTCCAGAATGCCACAACTCTGCTTCAGCAATCTCCTTCAATTTTCTGGCAACTCCAACTCTCTTCAGTGGTATTGCCTTGCAAACCTTTTTGGCATATTTTGACAGAAATGCCATTTCTCTGCAGAGTCTGGGAGACAGATCACACAAACTGTATGGTGGTTTACAGCTCCCACAAGACGAATATTTCACAAACAGAAAGGCATACCTGTTAGAGAGTCTACATCAACTGTGTGGAGAAAAAGAAAACATTTCCAGACAGAAAATACTATCCCCTCTCTACTAAAATCCTGATTGCAGGTGCCAGGTGCCAATTGACCATTTTTCAGTAACAATTTTGAGTTAGTTCCTCAACTTTGTGCTGAGGTATGATTAAAAAAACACATGTAAGAGAAGCCACACTTTACATAGATATGCATTACAGTAAATACCAAATAATAAGCTGAAATTACACTTTGCAGTTATCTTTGAATGTTTATTGTAAACATGTAACATAGCAGTAGAAGTTGATATCTTTCCCATTGGGAAATTCACCATGATGTCATCACTATCTCAGTGTCAGTGAGACTTTCAAAATACTGTTGACGCCTGCTTAGTCCTAAAAACCCCAGCAAGACGTCCTCACAGCATAGTTTCAAAGCACCAGATTACAGTTACGGCTATTCTCAACTAGGGAAACGCTGCAAAATGATAACATATCTGCAGAGAATACACTTTGCAATACAAAGTATCTTAACCTTCAAATATCTGAAGGCTCCATAGGAGAACAGATGGGAAATCTTTCTCCCAGGACAACATCTGGGATGGGACAGGTCTGTTTTAACGTATTAAGGCCCTAAAGCAGCAGAGGCACAAAAAACTTAATTTTAAGACAATATTGTAAGACTCTATATTAATGCTTCTTGATACCTGGACTTTTAAATCAGTGATTTGCATATTAGTTAATGATAAAAACGAGTTTGAAATGTTCATTACATGGTTCCCACATTGACTGCAGACCTTTAAAAATTGGAGGTGAGACAGGGAAGAAAACCCAATAAGAGAACAGCAATTGGACACACATGCTACAATATGTAGAGATGTATTTCAAACAGCAGGAAATGGCAGTGTGACACAAGGAAGCATAGTTTTAAACAGTTTTCAATTTCCATGAATTTGAAGCGAACTCTATTTGATTTGTGAAGGCAGACATATTTCATGGCAGTGTGAGGCTTATTCGTATTAAGAAGTCACGTTTTCTCAAAACATGTAAGCAAGGATACCCGAAGATGTAGAAATGTAGGTGTACCTATAGAGCAAAAATGGCCAACATATCCGTGAGACTTGGCTCCATAAACAACAAGAAACAAATGTTAAAGGAATATTCGGTACAAATTCACAGAGAAAAAGTAGAAATTTCACTGCATAGCCTGTAAAATGAAATCTTAAGAGTCAGTGTTGGGTTGTGTCACTAAAAAACAAGCTTTCTTTAGTCTCTCTCAAGCTTTTTAAGCAAATGCACAATTTTAAATTATTGATCAAATATCTAAAATTAATTACTGAAATTATTTGCTGAAAAGATTACTTAAAAACTTGTATGATGTAAAATCTATATATTACTTTTCTTGTCAAGTAAAGCTGAAGCAATGCCCAACATCCTTGGTGGATCTACTTCCTCCAGGGGGGTGAGTAGTGTTAAATCCTCTGATAGTGGTGGCAAGGTCTTCATCAGCATCAAGACTACTGACTGCGTTAAACTCTTTTTTGAGGAGAAAGTTGGTGGATCAGAGATGCATGAATACTGCACGGAATGATGAGGTGTATTGATACAGGAGATGATGATCATTTTGGACAATAGAAATATCTGTTGTCCCCCGTCCCGTTCCACTTCAAATGCCAGGTTTGAACAAGTCCTTCACCAGCTGGTGTCTGGCTCCTTCTCAGTCCGTGTTCTACAATTATTTTTGAACGTTACTCCTCAAAATGGCAATACGCAACAAAATCTTGCTGTGTCCATGAGGAATGTAAGATACAGTGAAGTGATTCCTGACAACAAGCAGTAACTCAACTGATCCAGCAGCGATGCGAACATGAGCTCAGGTCTGGCTAAACAACATCATTTCTATGTGAGGTCACCAGAACTTTCATTGCAACACGTTTCTGCCCCACTGCTCACAGAATTCTATCCGTTTTGTCTCTATACCTTCATTGCTATGGTCGGCTAGACTCCGGAGAAAGTACCGCTGATTCTGGGTGCAGAGCACGCGATGCAGAACTCTTCCTAAAGGCTCCTTGAACTATAGAAACCCGGGGAATAAGTGCTGCAGTAAGAGAATAATGAAGATCACCAGCAGGGCACACAGCACCAAAACCAACCAGAGGGGAAACATTCCTAGAAAAGAAAGAAAATGATTTTGAGGTGTAGCACATTCAGGTCTGATAGATTTTTCCCAAGATGCAGACAACCATTCTTTAACATATTTAAATCAATCACATTATCATTATACATTCAAACACGTTTACAGAATCATCCCCCTCTCATGGAGCAATCTTTTATATTCCTGCCTGGTGAGAAAGAAGGGTGGGGTCAACAGAGAAGGATCACAAAGCTAAAATTTGCAGTAGGGCATTTAGCTAGCCCTTATCACACCATAAAAAAACATCACTTCTGTTCTAACCGGAGAATTGGCTGCTGTGGCCTAGTATGAGAAAGAATAGCTCAATCAAGACCTGTGGAGGCATTATACTCAGCAGACAAGTCACTGACACACAGAACAAAAGAGAAAAAAGTGAACAGTCCCTCATCTGAGCCAAGCTGGTCAGGAGATCTTGCCCCTCCACCATCTTTCTCCACTGAATGGGACGTGCTGCATTCAGCTTCAATTGTTCTGAATATAGAACTGAAGAATCTAGGAAATGTGAATTTATGAAAATGACAATACTCTAGTGGATAAGGAGAAGATAAAGTGGATAAGGTTACCTGCCAGAAACTATAGTAATGCAATCTTTCATAGATTCACATGTGTAAATTATGCCCTTTAAGGCTGGGGATACTTTGAACAACTTAAACAATAGTGTTAAAATGAACTCGAGTTTTTAAAAAACTTTGTTTCTATGTCATAAACAGTACACACAATCAACAGTATTCGGTCTCTACCCATAAGTGTATCTTTGCTTTCGTTTAATTTAGCACACATAGAACTAAGAGAAGCCCATCTAACCCGTTAAGATATGAACTGCTGGAGCAGGTGGTGTTTCAAAGCCACCAGTCTTCAGATTTTCAATGCATCAGTATATATTCTCAAGGACCTTAAGACGGGAATTGGTGAAGGGCTTGCATGCAACACTATTAAACGATGTCATCGCTGGAGAAAAGAGGTGTTCCATTAAAGACCCTCATTTCCATGTCTTCAAGCGATAGTGAGGTCAAACTTAACTGGATCCCAGAAGTACCAATGGAGTTTCATTTAAATTAACCTGTTATTTTTTTTACTTTCTTCCTGGTGCCAAAGAAAACGCCCTGTGCATTCTCTGGACATCAAGAGGGCATTATCATTTTATCTACCAAAACAATACCTTTGGATGAGAGATTAGCTGCTTGTGGCTTCTTGACACTACAATAAAGATCACACTGTCCCGAAGTAGGACAAGGCAGGATGAATAGCTACCTACATTACACTTTACCGCTTCTAAGGAGGCCCAGGATAGTCACATAGATAGGTTCTGGAGGGATCTGGGGCTTCGGTGGGACATTACACCTCAGGCCCTGCTCTTTCCAGGGATCTGCTCTCTATCAGCAACATTTATTTATACATTTTATGTTTAAGTAAGCCAGCGGTCCTTTTTCAAGAATGAGGCAGCTTGAGTGGCCAGACTACTAGACGATACCAGACACCAGGTTTTCTCTTTCCTAGAGGTACATATTATTTAATACTAAGAAACAGATGCTGCTTATCGCACTAGGCCAAAAAGGGGGAAAAACATCCCGGTGGCCCCACTTTAAGTTTTGGCCCTAGGCCTCGTACTAACATGACAAGGCTGAGGAGGAAGATGGCTACATAAGAGAAGTGATGACAACAGGGCTATTCACAGGACTTCTAGTCCTGGCTATTCTTTAAGCAGTTACATGAAGGAGTCACTACTAGAAAATAAAATTCTACTTTATTGTAACAACAGATTTCCCTCAACCACCCAATTGACATGACCAGAAGTAGTAGATGTATTTTGCAAGTAAGGAACTTTATATCTACTTTGTATATCTACTTTAGGTACTCAGAGTGAGAAACCATAAGTTTTATTAGCACACCAGGGGTGACTCTGCCACTGGTGAAAGTGAACGTAGAAGTATGTACATAAGCCAGTGAGAGAACTAAGATTGGAAGTTTGTCTGCCTCCTATAGCTATACTACTATTATAAAGAGAGAACTGTGAACCTTTGAGGCGGGTAAACTCTGGAAGTACAGCACCAATCATAACACCTAATACACCTTTGGAAAGGGGAGTGAATGCAGATGGACATAGGCTACACATCTGGGCACCATATACATTAGAAACGTAAAACAACATAGGGGGCTAAAGTAGTCCCTTCTGGACGTTCTAAACGACAGTTGGTGGGAGTGGCGTGGGCGTCATTGGGGGGCGTGGAGTGTGCGCTCTCATCGACCTCAAACTACACTACAGTGGGCGGAAGCGCTGCACGTTAAACAGAGTGCTGACAATTACAAACTAAACACACCATCGCATCATGAACCAAATTCGAAGTACAAATGTTCGCCCACAACTTTCATCAACAAGTGGGTGTGGCGTGGCCGTCATCGGGGAGCGTGACGTGTGCTGTCATCAACGTCAAACTACACTACTGCAGTGGTTGGAAGCGCCGCACGTTAAACAGAGTGTTGCCAATCGTATCAATCCTTTCACATTCACATGGGGCCCCATTGACGCCTAATGAAGGTGGCCGTACGTGTCAATGTGCGCGAAAAAGGATTACAATTCCAAGCGCCGCATGTTAAACACAGTGCTCACAATTACAAACAAAGACGGATTACAAATGCAGACGCGACCTCATTGCATGCCTTAACGTACACAGACAGGCGGCAATAGCGGGAAGTCTGTAGACTAGATGAGGGAAGTCTGAGGTGAGTGTACTCGAGTGATGGTGTGAGGATGAGGTGACTGGGCTCAGGAGGTTTGATAATAAAAATATTTACCAAGTAAGTAGGTTAAACAAGTGACCCCCAACTCTTAAAAAAAGGGTTTGTGGAGGATCATGCCCGACACAGTTTGTTTCCAGGTTTTGATCACATCCCAGGAACAATATATAATGAGTAGGAACAGAAATCTGTAGTTGTACAGCGCAGAACTAAAAAAAATAGCTTTTTTTTTTTTACTGTTATGAGAATCGGTATCCAGAAGGAGTACATTCCAAGCCCAAGATATGGAATAAGAAAACACCACGTGCACTGCACAAAGGCCTTTGGCTAGCGTCCACCCGCCTGAGCCTGTGACGCTTCTTTCTGCCCTGTCTCCAGTGTAACGAAGGGTGCACACTCCAAGGACCAAACATTGTTGCATTCGATCAATAAAAGGTCGACACTCGGTCTGCAGCATTTAAAACAATTTAGGATAACCAAGAAGAGGGGCAAAAGTACTATGTCTTGAAATGCAGTTTACAGATGGATTTAAAGAAGCACAAAGCAACAAACGAGAACATTAGAGGAAGGCACATTCCAGCTCCCACAAGAGGATCTATCCATTCTACATACAAACAGTTGGAGGCAAATACCTACTTGATACAATGCGGTAAACACACATTTGCGAATAATTAAAGTGTTTTCATTGTGTGTTCGTTCTACTCTTCTTCCAGTGAAGTGACCTTCATCTTGACCGAAATCGAAAGAATGAGAGGCTGAGTTCGCTTTATTGTATCCCAGCTCATGCCTACAACCTGCTGAACTTTACTTATAGGAAGGAGTGCTGTCGTACATCCGATAAAAAGAAATCTCAGTAGAGGGCGATGAACTGATCAGGCAAATTCTCTGGCAAGGACACACGAATACTTGACCTTGAGACTGCCACCAGTACACTGACTGTTCCCTGAGCCTCTAGCTTGAGACCAGAACAATTGGGCTCTGTTACCCCTTAAGTAGAAAAAAATCAGGGGAGAATATGGAATTTTGGCATTTGGTCAGAATTAGGATTTAGCAATGAAATTCGAGGCAGTGATAAATCCCTGATAACAGTGTCATATTAGATGTCTTTCCCCACTCAGGTCTTGTGGTTACTTACATTTTAACTACAGATAGTGGCTCCTAGAATAATGTATCCAAACGGTGCCCAACAATCCATGTTGTAAATACTGTGAAAACACTGCCCTTTGCATCATAATTTAACAATGTCATGAAGAGTTGTCAAATATGCATTGATCTATACTACTATTATAAAGGAAGAACTTTGAGGCTTTGAGGCTTTGAGACGGGTAAACTCGGGAACCACATCGCCAATCCACACACCCGATACATCGTTGTAATCCTCAGGGTGTGCAGATGGACATAGGCTATATAAAGTTAAAAAAATACGTTATATTTAAAAAATTTACATTATAAAAAAAGTAGTCCCCTCGAAGTGGCGCCGGCCGCGACCTGACGTCAGGAGCACGGGGAGGAGCGGCGTCCAGGAGCGGCAGACATGATACGGGGGAGGAGCGCGACGAGCGGCGAGGAGCGGTGGACCGAGGAGCGGCGGCTGAGTTAAGGCAGCGGGGGTCGGGGCAGGCGGGGGGACGGGGTGATGTAAGGCTCCAAACTACCACGATCACGCTCATTAGTTTTACCTCAAACACAGCTCAGGAAGTTGAACTGCAGAGCGCCAGCGTTTCAGTGTTTCAGCTTTAATGGTTTAGGTTGACACGAGGGCATTATGTTACCATGCTAGAATCTCGGCACGCCGAGCTCCGTCAAGGGTAAACCCCGCTCAAAGAGACCCCCACAGGCGAAAGTGATCTGTCAACCTCGGAGCCGTGTTTAAATGTGCCCTCTTTTCAGGGTACTTTTCATGTGGACGGGGAAAGCAAACATCCGAAGCGCACTGCTGTAACTATCATATGTCGCCTTTTTAAGGCTCCGGGGGACAATGTCGGTGCAGGCGGGGGTCGGGGCAGGCGGGGGACGGGGCAGCGGGGACGGGGAAAGCAAGCAGCCCAAAGGAAAGCCAGGAAATCTGGTTCGGTTTATCCCCACTCTAAACACATGGAAATGGTAATTTCCAGGCGAAGGCTGGAGTAATAGCTGCAATACAGTGAGACGGTTTTACATTATAATGCACTGCTGTGACTATCATATGTCGCCTTTTTAAGGCTCCGGGGGACAATGTCGGGGCAGGCGGGGGACGGGGCAGGCGGGGGCCCAAAATGCTGGACAATGTCGGGACAGGCGGGGGTCGGGGAAGCCTGATTGTTCCCGCACAAGGTCGGGACGGGCTGCTAGTCACGAAATAACTGACAGCTGAACACATATCCATGTTACCCGGAGATGTGCCAGACTCAAGAGGTAAATGCATAATGTGCATAACTGCTTTCAGCTAAGCAGTCAGGTGTAACTGTGTTGGATCATGATCAAGGCCTAGTCTTGATTCTTCGTTAATGAGTACACTTTGTATGGCTTGATTACGGACAGTCAGAGAAGATCTGTGCGCCAACACTGTAGAGCTCAGGCACATCATTTCATATTATCTGGCGGCTTGTCCAGCCCACCTGGAATGAGGGAAAAATGGTGGAAAGGTACAGTGATAAATACTTAACCACTACACTGCAAAGGAGTCTGCTTGGGTAACTCAGTGCCCATTTCTGATGGTGTACTACTGGCCTTCCCTGTTCGATGCAGTTCCAAAAAGTTGATCACTGGGGTGTCTATCCTGCAGAACTTGAAATGCAACTATGGGTCATTGAATCTGCATTGAATAGGTCAGATCATGGTTTCTTTAAGATAAGCGTTCTATGTAGATGGAAGCCTCGTGTTTGAATTTGCAAATAACACAGGCACTGCGCTTCTGCCGACAGTAGATGTAGCCTTCGGTCTCCTTGTTTTCTAATGGAGCACATGGAGGGGTACGGTCTTACAGTATTTTGATGTTTGGGTCTATTATAGGGGTTAGAAAGCTTGACGGGCGAGATCGATTACCCTAAACATGAACATAGTTCCGTGAAAGACTCTACGTGGGTGAACCCGGATCTCTTTGATTTGATCCACTGGAAGTCAAGCTGGATGGATCTCATAAGTGGAGTGGGGTAAAAATGGTTAAGGACCCCAAAGAGCACTCTGTAAAGTCCAACCACAATGGAGGGTAACAGGTTTCTCCATCATATTAACCAATCAATCAATCAGCAAAATTTGTAAAGCGCGCTACTCACCCGCTAGGGTCTCAAGGCGCTGGGAGGAGGGGGAGACGCTACTGCTCGAACAGCCAGGTCTTGAGCTGCTTCCTGAAGGAGAGATGGTCCTGGGTCAGCCGAAGGTGGGCGGGGAGGGAGTTCCATGTGTTGACCGCCAGGTAGGAGAGGGATCTTCCTCCGGCGGTGGTTCTGCGGATTCGTTGGACGGAGGCGAGGGCGAGGCTGGCGGATCGAAGCTGGCGGGTGGGTGTGTAGAATGTGAGGCGGCTGTTGAGGTATTTGGGGCCCGTGTCGTGGAGAGCCTTGTGTGCGTGGGTGAGAAGCCTGAACGTGATCCTCTTGCTGACAGGGAGCCAGTGCCGGTCTCTCAGACGGGCAGAGATGTGGTCGTGGCGGGGGATGTCCAGGATGAGTCGTGCAGAAGCCTTCTGTATGCACTGGAGTCTTTTCTGGAGTTTGGCTGTGGTTCCGCGTAGAGGGTGTTCCCGTAGTCCAGTCGGCTGGTGACTAGGGCCTGGGTGACCGTCTTCCTGGTTTCGGTGGGGATCCACCGGAAGATCTTACGGAGCATGCGCAGGGTGTTGAAACAGGATGACGAGACGGCGTTGACTTGTTTGGTCATTGTGAGCGAGGAGTCCAGGATGAAGCCCAGGTTGCGTGCATGGTCCGTTGGCTTGGGGGCGGAGCCCAGGGCCAGGGGCCACCAGGAGTCTTCCCAGGCAGAGGGGGAAGGTCCCAGGATGAGGACTTCAGTCTTGTCTGAGTCCAGTTTCAGACGGCTGAGCTTCATCCATTCCGCAACGTCTTTCAATCCTTCCTGGAGGCTGGTTCTGGCGGTGGTGGGGAGAGTATCAGCTGGGTGTCGTCAGCGTAGGAGATGATGTTGAGGTTGTGTTGGCGTGCGATGGCTGCAAGGGGGCTCATGTAGACGTTGAAGAGGGTGGGGCTGAGCGAAGATCCTTGCGGGACGCCGCAGATGACTTCAGTGCCGCGGAACGGAACAGGGGGAGGCGGACTCTCTGGGCTCTTCCGGCGAGGAACGAGATGATCCACTCCAAGGCCGTTCCTTGGATTCCGGTGTTGCTGAGGCGCTGTACTAGGGTGCGGTGGCATACGGTGTCGAAGGCTGCAGATAAGTCTAGGAGGATGAGGGCGGCTGTTTCCCCTTTGTCAAGCAGGGCCCTGATGTCGTCGGTAGCTGCGATGAGGGAAGTCTCGGTGCTGTGGTTTGCTCGGAAGCCGGACTGCGAGGGGTCGAGAGATCTGATTGACTCGAGGAAGGCGGAGAGTTGTTTGTTGACGGTCTTCTCGATGACTTTGGCAGGAAAAGGCAGGAGAGAGATGGGGCGGAAGTTCTTGAGGTCTGTGGGGTCCGCGGTGGGTTTCTTCAGGAGGGCGCTGAGCTCGGCATGTTTCCAGCTTTTCGGGAAGATGGCGGATGCGAGGGAGCAGTTAATGATGTCCCGGAGATGGGGTGTGATGATGGTGTCTGCTTTGTTGAAGATGTGGTGTGGACAGGGGTAGGTCGGGGAGCCGGAGTGGGTGGTGTTCATCATGCGGGTGGTGTCTTCGGCGCTGACCGGGGTCCAGGCGCAGAGGGTGGTGGTGGGGGGCGCTGGTTCGGTGGTTGGGTGCGTGAAGAAAACTTTCCAATGAGGGTGTTGACACATAATACTAGGAAATGTCAAAGAGAAATGCTCTTTGCTGAAGGGGTGTGACTGAATTAAGTGTCAAGTCCCTTGGGTTGAGCTTTTTTTCTTTAGAAAATAGCAATCCCAATAAGGTAAGACATAGCAACCATACATCCTGAGGTGCAGCAAGCCGAACAGTAGCATCTAGGATTTGGCAATGCTTTCTGTTGACAAAGATTCTTCAGAATTTGCAATGTTTTGGGTGCAGAAATTGGTAATAGTAGACATACCGGAAATCACTTGGGCAAGAAATTCCTTTTTGGTCACGAATGAAGTGATTTCTGAGGGCTTCCATCATGACCTATTACTCTGGGTGTTGATACTTTAATTGTAAGATCAACCCAGGCCTCCACCCCCTTATGTCTTCCTAATGATGAAAGACCTTGAATAGAAGCTTCTGGCTGTCTGGCACACTGGTACTTTTCTTTATGGGACCTTTAAGGAGCATATGAATAAGCTCATCCTCGGAACTGAGAGGATGAGGACAGATGCCTCAATGGAGTCATGCTCTTTTAAATAAAACCTGGATCTAGCACTAAGCAGACCATCGCTTATAGCTACCAGGCCACATATATTGTCAATTTTTGTCCGATCTATTGGCGCAGCTACCAAAAGGAATGTTATCTATATTGTCTAGTTCTAGTGATACCGATAATATATGTAGAAAAAATGTGTTCTAGAGGCTTGAAAGAAAAATCCCCTACGTACTCCTAACTACCTCAATGACTGAGATGCTTAAGTGTCTGCTTTGCTGATTTGAATGACTCCATAAAATGCTGGCAAAATAGAGGGAGTCCCTCGTAAGCAACGTTAAGAATATTGCATTGAACTTCTGTTTGGAACAAGGTACTTTTCAGTCATCTTTGCTTTCGAAGGGCTGTAGCATCAACGCCCTCCAATGTAAATGACCACTCTGATCACCTCAGCGGAGGCAATCTATCCTTCACTTAGGATGTTTTGCTCCTTTGCGTTGTGTTCCAAAGAGCTCATTTTCAAAAATGCAACGACCGGCCACATTCGGGAAACAGAAGAACAGGACAGCTTACATGTTAGGGACGATGATAATGGTGCCATGGAATTAATCTTTGACATCTTAGTTCTTTCCATCAGATTGCACCTAAAAGCTTGTGTACACCCAGCTGTCAATAATATAATTTGTGAATTTGTTTTTCTACTGCTCACAGTATTAAGAGAGCCATACCATTATTTTACATTTAAATGTATTTAAAATATACTGCCATCTTGATATGCCATGTTGCACATTTCACCTTTCGCCTGAATATCCAAGTAAGCAAAGTTTTGTTCTGAAGATGGCATAAAAAAAGCTATAACTGTAGATTTAGTAAAGTCAGCCGTTTTACACTAGATTATTGTATCTTTATGCAAGTCTGTTTCACATTCCTCTCACAAAAGCCAGGCACCTACTCGCTAGTGTCTATCTGAAGTTTCTATTTGATTACGTGTTCTATCCTCTGTTTAGTGCACTGATTTATATATATATATATATATATATATATATATATATATATATAGTAGCATGAAAATGTAAAGAAATGTAACATTAATTACCCCGACGGAGAACGGTCCCTTGCTAATTGAGCTTAAGAATATTTTTAATGCATGCCTGCTATTTTTCCATTTAACATGTATAACACTTCAATGAGCTTTCCCGGAGTGTATGATTTCTTTCACAGGCACCACTGCCTTCTTCCAGCACTTCAGTGCAGATGAAAGAATGACTAAGTCAAGCTATGTCTGTCTAATTAGGTATGCAAGGAATATATTCAGGAGTATAACCTTGAAGTCTACTTAATAGACTGTGGGTTTTCATTAACATTAAAAATTAAGCACTGCTTCTTCACGGTGTGCAGGAGGTGGTACAGGCAATGTTCTCAGGTGCTGGAAGATTCTCTTTGCATCCTGTTAGCCATCTGCTTTGTCCACAGGAGTACTGTATGGGTGTGATGTAGAAGGTGGCTGGGATCTTTGAAAATGCAGTGGCGAGGCAGAGATCACATACTGGAGGCATAGAGCTAATAAGTCTGTATAGACTGCCAATTTGGATGCATATGAAAACAAAGATGCTGCTGGTGTGTGTGCTTGAAGAGCATTTCCTCAGTTCCCTCCTCTTAAAAGTCCTTTACTTCTTCCTTGGGATTAGTATCTCGAGAGAAATGGTGAACATTTGCTTCAAGTTTTAAGCGAAAATCCAGTGGGGCATAATCGAAATGCTCAGATTTAGTGCACTACATGACCAACTCATCTTCATCAACTATATTAAATAGTACATTTGCCAGGATGTTAATAGGTGATATTTCGGTGATCAGAATAGTAGACATCGCTGAGTGCAGGGCAAATTGAGTAGGTGTCACTCTTGTCATCAACGAAGCTGGGGTTGACAAAGTGTGTAGTTAACAAGGACAACTTCTTGGTGGACGAGGGCCTCTTGGTCTCTGCTAAAGTTGTCTGACACGTTGGCAATTGACAATGTTGGTCATGGATGGAGGACTTAGTGACAGAGCTGTGGTGGCTGATTCTATCTCTAATAGAGACTAAGGCCAATGTGGCCTTTGCTAATGGATGGGTCACTGATGAGGAAGGTCTAGAGAACCAACAAGCATGCTGATTGCATTCTTCTTGGCACTAAAGTTGATTATATGACCTTAGTGAAAAAGTGATGTAGCTGCTGATGCTGTAAACATGTCAAATGTGGCAACAAAGTTAAACTAGGTTGAGTGTTTTGTTAGAGAATGTGTTGTCCCAACTGACATTTGAAGAGAAAGGCATTCTATCAAAAGAGGGCACCAGGGTATTCCTTGCAATTTTGCTCTTTTATCACCAGGACTAGATTCCTCAACAATTTTCTTTTACTGCCTGTAGTAAAACAGGAGGCATCAAACAGATTTTTCTCCTGAAGCCCAGGCTCCAGTATGGCAAAGACAATGATCTTCATCCCAGTCTCCCATGTGTTGTCATATTGAGGTACATGGCTTTGGCAACACCAGTAAAGACAATCTTCATGAAGGTGATCAAGAAGGCTTAGGAGAATTATGGTCTGAAGAGAGACTTCTTCTCTTAAGAAAGAGCTATAATGAAAAAATGAAATTGCTCTTCTGGACCAAATGCTCCGGACAAAAAAGTTAAAAGGAATGCAGAATCCCACTGCTGCAGCTAAATTTAGCTTGAAAATTCTGAGAAGCGAATACGTAAAAAACAAAAGTTATACATTTGATCAGGAAATATCTGTAGTCCAATTCCATCTTCTGAACACAATATGTTTTTGGGGAGAGAAAATATCCAAAGACAGCAGAATTCTACGGGGATGAGGTGCACACAATGTGCAGTAGCAAATATGAAGTACGGTGGCCTCTGGATGAGCCTTCTAACCTGGGCTCTAAAACTCAAAGTGCGGTAGCATCTGCTTTCTAAAATAGCAACTCAACTGGACTGAAAAGGGCTGAGGGTGTAAGAGTTAAGACATCTTGCCTTATCCAGTGACTAACTGAAATTCAACAGAAGAATGTTGTGCTGTAAATGTGGAACACAAACTGCCACCATATTGCTTTTGAGACTGGCTGCAAGGCTAGAAGTAGCATCCAGAGCTGTATATCCCTTGACATAGTCTCCTTTCACATTTGAAACTGTTGCTTTCTCACACCTTTCTGGGTTTTATATCTGCATTTCAAGTGACAAAAGGCTTTAAATATGCAGCAGAAACTGTGGCAAGTTTTAGTTGCGAACTGTTGCCCTAAGAAAAAAGTCAATTGCCGGCTAGGTCTACAACAATCTTTAATTATGTTAGTCAACGCAGTGTTCATTCAGGTTCTCTTCCTTTCATAGATATCCTCTTCTTGGCTTAAATGTTCCCTAGGACCTCAATCACCACCACTTGGTTCAGAGATCTATAAACTACAGCTCACAGGTTTAAATCCCTGTGGGTCAGCTAAGCCCTTCTCAGATTGTTGAAACCTCCATTGAACTAACTACTGGTATAAGCAGTCCAATTGGACTGGGAATGACAGAAAGGGAATTGCTTACGAGTGATTTTTAGATAATTTGCAATCGTACCTTTACCATCAAGTCAGAGGAGCACAGAAATGACAGCAACGTTCTGAAACACGTGGCACATGTTTCCTTACCATAAACTCCTCTTTCTTAAGAGTGTATTTAACGTTTGTAAACACATGGGTCAGCAGAGAGATCTGCTATTGCTCCCTGCCCCCAAGTCTACCACTTATGGTGAATATGAATTCAGGAAAATCACATGGTCCGCTGCCAGTATTAAGTGACTACGAGATATAGCTCCTTATTCAGGGTAACCAGAAAACATTGTGTTCTGGCAACATACATTTAAACCGCTGCATTTTTAGTGCCAGAGAATGCACAAAACAATGTTTGAATTCCAATAAAAAAGGCACACCATTGTGCATACCATCCTCTTGCTAGTGATGTTTATGTTGACACCTCAAAAACCACAGTTTATCAGGTGTAAGGAAAAGCTCCTAATACATTTCTAGACATGATCATAAAGATAGCACAAACTGACTTTAAGCTTGAAGGCCACAGTTTTGGAGTTAAATGTCAATGTCTTGTATTATAGGGGGCTGTGGGTCAAGAACCCACGCAACTATAAAGCACAATAATCCATTTCCCTGCTCACTCCAAAATCACAATCCCTCTCACCCACTGAGTACTGAAATTACAGCTAGGTAATGTTCACAAACTGCAAGACAGCACTGTCTACCAAACTCTTGGGGTGAACGTACGTCTGTTGCTTATTAGGTGCAGTTTACATCGGCTATCCACAGCCACACTGAGCAGAGCTGCCTCATTGTCCCCTCGGAGCACGCGTCCACTGCGCGTTTCGGGCAGGAAGGCAAGGTCAGTAACCACGATGCCATGGGCTTCCTCCACGTAATACAGCTTCTATAGGAAGACAAGAGAAAGGAAAATTGACAAATGCAAGTAAGATATCTTAAGAATAAGTAGGGACTTTTGTTCTTTGATGAAATATCTTAGAGATAAGAAAAGAAACACTCGAAACTGCATTACTTTTGAAAGTCGCTTGACAAAAAGCTGTGCAAAACCAGTTAAAACAGCGAAGGGATATTGGGTGTAAACAAACATCTGTGTTTTCTTAACTCAAGTTAGGCCTGATGCAGTGCAACACAAAATAGAAGGCACAATCACACTGGTTGTTGGGAAAAGTGCTACATTCTACACAGCAATAACAAAATTACTTATATCACAAAAGATTTGTCAAAAACTCATTTGTAGGAGGGAAGACTTCTTTGATTCTCCACAGTATACAAATGCTCAGTAAAAAACATTTCCACAGGAAGAGTTCTTGCTTTCTTTGAAAGAATAGCTAATGAGGGTGTTGTTGTTAATGGGCACACGTTGATCTTTGGAAGTTGGAAAAAAAATCCATTTAGCTGAAGATATGATTTTATTCCTTTCTCTTACAAAGCAAGTTAAAACACGCTGCAAGCACTAAACCATGTCTTAAACTTCCACCTGAATGGCCTTAGACTTATAAAGTAAGCACCATTTTAGATTTTCCGGAATGGCTTCTTGCTGGTTTACTATCTCTCACATTCAAACTACTATCAAATAATGTAATAGCCTTTAAAAAACAAGAAATAGCTCTACATTGCTGAAACGGTCTGCTGCCGAGAAGGAGCAATGTCAAAGACCAACAGACTGAGAACTTCTGGGGATCCACAATAATCGTGGTGTAGGTCTAGGGAAATGTAATACATGTCACAGTCAATAAAGGGAACAAATGCTCCATGGGTCTAACTGGCCTAAAGCCAACCAGGCAGCGCTCGGTGGGCTGGTAAGGCAGATCAGAGTGTGGGACGGATTTTTGGCTCTTTGTGGGCTTCTTTTACGGTCATCTGGGCTAGATTTGACCGTTCATTTTCTAATATTAAAATTAACATTGGCAACAGCAAGCACAAATCCATGCAGTCTTCCATACCTTATAAAGACATATAAAAAGTTTAAAAATGCCCCAATTTGCAAACATGTGCCACTTTTCTAGACATTTAATTAACTAATGAGGGCTACTGTTATTTTGACGCCTGGTCTATTTTTTGTCCTAGTCCTACCCTGACCTACTCCTGCCTGAGAGAGTCAGAGCCCACCCTATCACATCCACAAAACAATGCAAACAAAACCTACTTTTTAAACCATTCCGAATTTGTGGAGTAAACATGCAAGATTCGGAAAAAGGGGTTGTTGGTAGACTGTGCAGTGGTTGAAGCACAGCAAACACATATTTAAAAGGTTGTAACTGATGACATTACAGGAGAAGCAGGGCTAAGCAGAAAAAACTGAATTTGAAATGTGAGAACTGCTACTATACCTGAAGTGAAAAAGCAATGTATATTGCAACAGATCCTGTCACTGTCCCCAAACCAAGGAATGTCCCAGAGTCACTAGGAAGGAAGGAACACTCTTAGATATGAACATCATATGGTGCCAGATAAACATCACTCACATTGATGGAGAAGAAATGCGTTACTTACCTGCAACTGCAGTTATCCAGTTTTGGTATCTTTCATAGATCCACATGCCTGAATCATTCCCTGTCGTCAGGGTGGGAGTCCCCGGTACATAAAAATAGTAATGTCACATAGACATATACATAGTAATAGGCCAGAGGCCCCTCATTAGTAACATATCCATGTCCTTTTTTTAAAAAAAGGACCAAACTTTGGCCAAGAGCCAATCAGTTATAGAGGGTGGTGACCCTCTAGAACCTTCCTGGAAGGAGCCCTAGTCCCTCAGATTTTCGTAAGCACAGTGCTAAGTAGTACCTACTGAGAGAACCAAGGTGAGCCCTTCCAAGGGAGGTGGGTGGGTTGCACGTGAATCTATGAAATATACCAATACTGGATAACTGCAGTTACAGGTAAGTAATGCATTTCTTATCCAGTATTAGGGGTATCTTTCATAGATTCACATGCCTGAATCAGAGTAGTAAGCAATCATCAGCACATTTCGAATGGTACAACATGTAAAATCACTCGATAATAACATATCAATTGTGAAATATAACAAGTACCAAAATACCATATAAAAGAGAAATGTGCAAGTAGACTGTAGAAAGGTGGGATGAAAGAGAGAAGGCTCACCTCTAGTGAAATAGATGACGGAGCACAGCTTGTCCCTCTGCTGCATCTTTCATAAGTTCAGTATCCAAGCAGTAGTGCCTGGTGAACGTATGCGGCATCTTCCATGTCGCCGCTCTGCATACGTCAACGATGGGTACTCCTGCAAAGAGCGCCACTGAGGTTGAGACCACTCTAGTGGAATGAGCCCGAATTTAGAATGCAGAGGATGTCCTGCTTGTTGATGGCAGAAAGCAATGGCTGCAGAGATCCAACGTGAAATGCTCTGCTTAGTCAATGGAAGACCTTTTCTGGGTCTGCTAAAGGCAACGAATAGTTGGTTGGATTTCCGAAATTGTTCTGTGGATGTAGAACTTTAGACAACGTTTGAGGTCTAGAGAGTGGAGAGACATCTCTACTGCGGAAAGTGGATTTGGGAAGAAAGTCCGCAAGACTATGGGTTCATTAAGGTGGAAGTTAGATGAAACCTTAGGAATGCATTTAGGGTTGGTCCTTAGAATCACTCTGTCCTGTTTGAACTGCAGGAAAGGGTCTTGAATGGAGAAGGCTTGAAGTTCACTTACTCGCCTTGTCGACGTAAGGGCTAGTAAGAGAGCGGTTTTCCAGGAAAGGTATTTGATGTTGGCTCTGTGTATTGGCTCAAAGGGATGTTTCATCAATTGAGCAAGCACAATGTTTAGCTGCCAGGTAGGTGGTAAAGCTCTCACCGGAGGGAACGTCCTGAACAGGCCTTTCAAAAATTGTTTAACAAGTCTATTGGACCAGAGGGAAGCACCAGATGAAGAACACCTGAAACGAGATTTGGCCGCCAGGTGAACTTTTATTGAAGCATGGGCCAATCCTGAGTTTCCCAAATGGAGAAGGTAAGGCAGAATTTGTGCAGGTGATGACGAAAAAGGGTGTATGTTGTTTGCTTTACACCATATACAGAACCTTTTCCATTTCAGGGAATACGTCTTGATGGTACTGTCGGCCCGAGCCTGGGCTAAGACCTCCCTGCATTCCCGAGGAATGTCTAAGTTCTGGAATTCTCTGAACTCAGGAGCCAAGCCGATAATTTGAGAGATGCTGCATCCAGATGCTGGACTTGCCCGTGGTTCATTGTGAGGAGAGTTGGGCATGGTTTGAATGGGATCGGCGGTTCCAGTGATAGGAGATGAAGCTCCGTTAACCAGTGTTGGTGCGCCCACGCTGGGGCTATCAAGATCAGGGTGCAATGCTCTGCCTTCAGTTTCTGGATGACCCTGGGAATTAGGGGAAATGGAGGAAATGCATATGCAAAGACGTTGCACCATGCGATCGAAAATGCATTCCTTAGAGATCCCTTCTGGGGATGCCAGCTTGTGTAATGTTGGCGTTTTGCGTTGTGCTTGGTTGCAAACAGATCCAGGTGAGGTCTTCCTCATCGGGAGAATATGGAGTTGAGAAGTTGTTGATCCAGCTCCCACTCGTGGCATACAGAGCGTTGTCTGCTCAGAGAGTCCGCCAGGACATTGTCCGTCCCTGGGACGTACTGTGCCCAAAGGGAAATGTTGTTTCGAAGTAGCCATTTCCAAATCGGTTGAGATTCTTGAGACAACGTCAGAGAGCGAGTTCCCCCCGTTTGTTTAGATAGTGCATTGTGGTGGTGTTGTCTGTTCTCACAAGTACTGGAGAATCCTTGATCCGGGGCAAGATAGCTCTGAGCGCAAGGTAGACTGCTCTTAACTCAAGAAGGTTTATGTGCAGTTGCTTCTCTGCAGGGGACCACTGCCTGTTGATCTGGAGTTCCTGAAGGAACGCACCCCATCCTTCTAAGGACGCATCTGTGGTTATCACATGTGGCGAAACTGGAAGTAGGAAGGGAAGACCCTGCATAAGATTCTGTGGGTGAAGCCACCAGTGTAGAGCTTGGACAATGGAAGGAGTTATCCGGATTACATCGTCGAAAGATCCAGTACATTGGATCCACTGAGTGGATAGCGCCTCCTGAAGTGGACGCATACGAAGGCGGCAGTATGGAACTAACAGGATGTTCGAGGTCATCATCCCTAACAAGGATTTGTACAGGCGCACCGTGATGGTCTTTTTGGCCTGAATACGGGCGGCCAAGAATATCAGCTTGAATTGACGCTCCTGTGAAGGGAAAGCCTTTTTCGGAGCTGTATCTAGGACAGCGCTAAGGTAAGTGAGGCGCTAAGAAGGCTGAAGGACAGATTTCTCTTGGTTGAGAGCAAGTCCCAGGTCGTTGAAGAGTTGAAGACAGGTGTTGGAGGACTTGGTCACGCCTGTGAAAGTAGGTGCCCTGACAAGCCAGTCGTCTAAGTACGGGAAGACCTGGTGATGTGTTGGCGGAGGTACGCTGCTACTGGAGACAGGCAATTTAGGCCGAAGGGCAGTACCCGAAACTGGTAGTGTTTGCCAGCCACAACGAACCTGAGGAATTGCTTGTGGTTTCTGTGGATCGGTATATGAAAGTAAGCGTCTTGAAGGTCTAAAGACACCATGATGTTGTTCGCATTGAGGAGTTGCAGCACCTCCTGGATGGACACCATACGGAATGACTGTTTCTTGAGGTATTTGTTGAGATCTCTTAAGTCCAATATAGGTCTCAATTTTTTCTCCTTCTTTCGAATTAAGAAGAATCGGGAGTAGAATCCCTTGCCCTTTTGACCTCGGGGGACTCTTTCCATCGCTCCTTTCTGGAGCATTAGTAAGAGTTCCAATTGTAGCAGATGTAGATTCTTGTGCAGCATTGGGCGTGGAGGATTTTGAGGAGGAGTTTCTACGAACTCCAGAGAGTGTCCGAATTGAACAAGTTGGAGGACCCACCGATCCGTTGTAATTTGTTGCCAATTGTGTAGGAAGGATGAAATTCTTCCTCCAACTTTGCAAGGTGGAGAAGAAGTGGAGACCTGTGGCAGAGAGAAGCCATTGCCTTCTGGCTGTGTCCTTCTTTCCTCCTCGACCACGAAAGGAAGACTTGTTGTAGGACAACTGGTTTTGTTGTTGTCTCTGTTGGTACTGGGGTTTGTACTGCTGATTTGAGCTGTACGAGGATTTGTACCCTTGATAGTCACCTCTTGTTGATTGACCTCTTCCTCTGGAGCCCTGAAAGGAAGGATTTTTATACTGGAGGGTACCCAGTGCCTTTGCGGTATCAGTATCTTTTTTGATACCTTGAAGCATCTCATCGATGTGTTGTCCAAACAGAAGTTGGCCATCATACGACATGTCTAATACTTTAGTCTGAACTTCAAGTCGGAAAGATGTTGCTTTGAGCCAACCTTGTCGCCTCAGGACTGCAGCTCCTGCCAGCTGACAGAACCCCGTGGATGCGATATCCAACGCAACATCAATCATCTCCGAGGCTGAACGTTCGCCTTCAAGGAGAATCTTTTTTGCCTCTTCCTTCTGTTCTTCTGACAGTGATCCCAAATATGGGGCGATATCGGCCCACATCTGACGGTTGTAGCGTCCTAACAGTGCCAAAGAGTTTGCCACACGCATTGTTAGTGCTGACATAGAGGAAACCCGCTTTCCAATGTTGTCGAGTTTTCTGCCCTCCTTATCTGGCGGCGCAGTCAGCGCAGCAGATGGATTTTTTGATTTGCGCTGCGCTGCCTGAGTAATGACCGAGTCCGGCTTTGGATGGGCAGTAAGGCAAGCTGGAGCCGTGTCCGGAACTCTATATTTTTTGTCCAGTCTGGGCAGAACTGGAGGCAAAGATGAAGGGTTTTGCATTATTTTCACCCTTGGTCCCCAATATAGTCAATGATGGGAATGGACCGTACAGCCTTTTTGAATGGTTCCTTAAAATCGTAAAGGAAGCAGTCCTGTTGTTCTGTGGTCATTTGGATTTTAAAACGCGACGCCACCCTTTCTAAGATATTATGGAATCCTCCAATGTCTTCTGGGGGCGAATCTGCTTGTGGTAGTACAGGGGATGCCAGACATGGAATAACGTAGTCATCCCATTCGTCCTGTGTGTCCTGGAGTTCCCCCTTCCTCTCGTTGTTGCTCTTCTTCTTCTTCCTCATCTGAGGATGGTGGAGGACGTGAAGGAGCAGGATCTGTCTGAAGCACTAGAGGTGTAGGCCTAGGTCTAGGTGGAGGTGACACTACTGGCGGTGGGGCAGATCTGTCACTATGGATGCTGGGAGACACAACATAGGCTGTGAAGGAGGACGAGGAGGAGGCTGATATTCCTCCTGGTATTCCACTTCATCCTGTTCTTGGTGTTCACAATCTGAACTTTCATGAAGTTTTACGTGCAGTTCAGATGGGCTGGTTGCTGTTTGGAACATAGAGCCCTCATCAGAGACTTCAGTGTCCAGAAGATGAGAAGGTGGTAGTGCCTGGACTCTGCTCGGAGAGGTCAATTCCGGCGTCAGAGTACGCTTAGTAATCTTGAAGTGCGTATACGCATACTTCAAGGGAGGAGACTATCGTTGTCGAGCCCGTCGACGACGGGGGAACGTCGACAATCAATCTAGAAGCCGTCGTCGACAGCGATTTCTTCGTCGACTGCTTTGTCGACGAAGTTGTCGACGTCGATGGAGCCTTTATCGTCGACGATGAAGAGGATTTTGTCGACGATGAAGAGGATTTTGTCGATGATGAAGAGGATTTTGTCGATGATGAAGAGGATTTTGTCGATGATGAAGAGGATTTAGTCGACGATGAAGAGGATTTAGTCGACGATGAAGAGGATTTAGTCGACGACGATGGAACTATCGTCGACGACGACGATTTTGACTTCGTCAACTTGGAAGCGCTAGTCGACGGTGGCGTCGTCGACGATTTCTTGATCACAATAATAGATGGAACAGACCTACCCGTCGACGACGAGGATGTAGTGGTCGTCGACGTAGATGACAAGGATATCGCCACCAACGTGGAGATAGTTGCTGACGACGCCGTCACAGGCAGAGCTGAAGACGTCGTGAAAGGTTTCTTGGAGGTAGGATTCTAAAGAGAAACCTTCACAGCCATGGCCTTTGAACGAACCTCTGAAGACTTGGGCGTCTTCTTTTGAGGTGGCTCCAAAGATGGTCCTGGGGATGACGTTCTAGGCCTTTTGGGAGAGGAATGTGCACTCCTGATGGAACACTCACTCTCACCTGAAGAGACTGCCTGGTCCTGGTCTTTCAGTCTCTGAAGCCATATCAACAGGCTCTCTGTCCTTGAGAGTTTTAGCCGAAAAAGTACGGCAGACTTTGCAATCCTTTGCAGAGTGGTCAGGGTAGAGACAATAAAGGCAGTCCTCATGCCCGTCATCTACATGAAGCCTATTTTTGCCACAAGAAGCACAAGGTCTAAAAAGACCCCTTTTTGGAGTATCAGCCATGGTGAACTGAAAACCCCTCACAGAGAAATAATTCTGAGAGAAGGGGGGGCGGAGCTAGCCAGCGTTGATGGCGGACGTGTGAGCTTTCGGCTCCTCGCCTAAGCCCCAATATTATCCTGCTCATATATCCTAGAAAGTGCCCGTTTTGCCGTGAGCGGAGACCCTACACCCTCCGGCGCCACCGGACCCGACTAAGAAGTCCAGTGGGCTCGGGCGGGCGCTCACCTCCGAGAAATCACAGCGGAGATCTGCGACGCAGTGAGGCGGCAGACCAGGCCTGAAGCCGCGGTCTGTCCTGTGGTACGGGCCGAGCGACGTCACCCGACGTGCGGCCCCTGGACATTGGAGGAGACAGGGTGCTCCGCGCTTGGACGCGCGAGAAGACTTTTCGCCACCGGAGCATCCCCCGACTCTCTCCTGACACCCGCAGCGGACAGATCAACACCCCCACACAGAAGACCCGCGGCGAAGCGCCGTAGGTACATCAGCAATCCGGCGCGGAGCGCAGTGACTCAGGGACAGCCACGGACACAGGCAGACCCGGGAACGCTCGGAGGCCCCCGTGCTTCAGCGTAGCTGATAGAAGGTACTGACTGCGGCAGGGCAGGGGGGCTAAGACTGCTCAGTGAAGCGCAGGGGATTGACTGGCACCCCTAACAGCCATCTTGGCGCGCTCGCTCCTCTAGTCCACGCCAGGCCACTGGTGGCGGTAAATAGGCGGCTGGTGCATCACCACTACGACCCTGTCTGTCCTGGGAAGAAGGGGCCCCCACCGAAGTCGAGCCACACTGCACAAAGGAGGGATCATGGGGAAAAATGATGCTACCCAGGCGAAGCTCTCATTTGACCGCCGCAAGCCGAAGGGGTCCGAGGTGCCAGCTCCGGAGGCCTCCCCTAAAGGGCCAGCGACGGCAACCCCGGCTCCTACAGAGCTTAGAGAACTCTTGGCTGCTATGGAAAAGGGCATCCAAAACAGCATTGAGGCAGTGGGCTCCAAGATAGACGCTTTGTCATACCGCATGGACCGCATGGCGGAGCGAGTAGACAAACATGCGGAGCGCCTGGATATGGCGGAACGCCGCCTTACGGAGGCCGAGGAAGCTCAGACCGAATGGGACAAGGATAGGAAGCAATTCGGCAGGCTGCTGCAGGTAATCCGTGACAAAGCTGAGGATTTAGAAGCGCGCTCCCGCAGATCGAACATTCGTATAACGGGGGTGGCAGAATCGACTCGGACTGGCAAGATGGAGCTCTATGTCGAGAACTTGTTGAAAGTACTGCTTGGAGAGGAAGCTTTCTCCCCGATGTTCATCGTGGAGCGTGCGCACCGCACGCTGGGCCCTCAACCACAGCCTGGCGCACCTCCCCGTCCCATCATTGCGAAGCTCCTGAATTACCGGGACTGAGACATAGCTTTGCGCTTGGCTAGGGAAAAGGGTAAGCTGCAGATGGAAGGCATGGACATTTCCCTATACCCGGACTTTACTGCCAAAGTACAGGAGGAGCGCCGGCAGTTTGCACCACATAAAAAGCAACTACGCGAGCTGGGACTCGACTATGCGATGCTTTACCCTGCCAAGCTAAGAATTAATACAGGTGGGAGATCATACTTCTTTACGGACCCCAAAGAACTGCAAAAGTCCCTGAAGGTATGGGCCCGGGAGCGTAAGGAGCAACAACAGCACCCTCCTTACGGAGGACGTGACTTGTCTCCCCGCCGTAAATGTGCTACACCTCCCCCAGTGGGGGCAGTAAGTCCGGTATATTTGGGGACTGTGAATTGTGGGGGGTGGGGGGGGGGGGGGGGGGGGAGTGACGGCACTGTATAGCGTCCTCCTTACAATGGCTCTGGGGAAAACGGCATGGGGAGCTGCTGTGGAATGACACTTGAATACAAGGTCGGGATCAGAGGGAGCTGGGGATGGGGGAGAGGGGACCTACCCCCCCCCCCCCTTGTTTCCCCATGAACGCAAATCGTTATGGGCACTGGAATGGTCTTGGGGCTGAACTGGGGAACCGAACTGGAAGTGCATTTTGTAACCGTTGGTGGTTCTGTACAGTTTCGGCGCGCTTTGCCCCCGTGCTTTTGGTTGTGATACTCACTAGGGAGTTGGGTTTTGAACTGCCTAACGGACTATGGTTTTTGGGTTGCTGGGGATTATTGTGGGGACCTGTCTGGCCGGGTTGGGGGTGGTCAGCTGTGGGTGGGTGAGGGACCGGGGGGTGGGGACTAAGGATAGGTTGGTTGGGATTTTTTGTTTTGGAATGTTGAAGAGCCCGAAGTTTGCTACGAGTGATTGGATCTGTGGAAATGTCAATGTATGGAGTGGCTGGCTAGCCACAAATGGTAATGATGCCCTACAGTGTTGTGCTCTCTCTGCCCCTGAAGCCACAGTGGTCTGTAATGTGCTGCAATGTCTACAACTGTAATGTCTGCTCACACACAGGCCCATCACATGCTCAAACTAATGACCTGGAATTTGCGTGGATTGAATGATTACCGTAAGCTGAGAAAGGTCCTTAACTATCTACACAGGCATCACGTAGACTTGGCCCTATTGCAGGAAACACACTTGCCTACCAACAGTAAGATGTTGCAAACCAGGGGGTTGGCAGGTAGTATCGTGGCAGCGGGTTTCACCACACACTCCCGAGGGGTGCTTACTTGGGCCAACCCCTCCTCGAGATTGAAGTTGACCCCGGTGCATGTGGACTTGGAGGGTAGGTATGTCCTAGCTAGGTGTGTGGGGAGAGGACTGGATCTGTTGTTGGTGAATGTCTATGGCCCCAATTATGATAATCTGGAATTTTACACGACCCTGTCCGCTAAATGTAGGCCACACGCTCAGTCCAACATGTTGTGGGGAGGGGACTTCAACTTCGTGTTTGACCCCGCCAAGGACCGTTCCACGGGCCCAACCCGGAGACCGGTCGCATCTGCCGCCTATATGAAGGCAGAGATGAGCAAATTGGACCTAGTGGATGTCTGGAGGGACAAGCACCCCATGCAGGGAGGATTCACACACTACTCAGCTTACCACAACATACATACGAGGATAGACTTCTGGCTGGCCTCCCCTCCGGTCCTTAGTGGTATTAGCTCTTGTGAGGTTCTCCCGCGCACTCTCTCTGACCACTCCCCCGTGCTGATTCACCTTTCCACTGCCAGGAAGGGGATTCCACCCTATACCTGGCGGTTCCCCCCCTTTGCACTACTGGACGACGCATTCCGAGGGAAAATGGCGGAGGATATAGAACATTACTTCGCTACCAATATCAACTCGGTTGACGATTTCTTTACGGTCTGGGAGGCCTTTAAAGTGTACATTAGAGGAATGGCCATGTCCAAACACTCTAGCGTGCTACGCACCATTAGGCGAGACCTTTCCGGCTTAGAAACAAAACTAGCAGACTTGGAGAATCGTGGGCTAGTGGCTCCTAGTAGCGATGATGGTTCGGCGCTGTCGCAACTGTTGTCGGAATATAACACGCTAGCGGACAGAGAAGTTCTATTCATGGGCAAGTACGCCACTGCTCGGGCATATGGTGAGGGGGAGAGGCCAGGGGCGTTATTAGCTCGTATGGTCAAGGGCTCCCGGAGACCCTTGGTGATTGACGAACTGCAGACCCCGGAGGGCGACAGAGTTGCAGAGGAGGATCAAATACTGGAGACCTTTAGGTGCTATTATACGGAACTCTATCGTTCCAAAGCAGAGGGTGCGGAAAACGAAATTGACGACTACCTAGAACACATCTCCATGCCATTCCTCAAGAATTCGGATAGGGAATTTCTGATGGCCCCAATACACGAAGATGAGATTTTAGAGACCCTGGGGAGCATGAGGTCAGGCAGTGCTCCGGGCTCCGACGGTCTTACGGTGGGCTTTTACAAAGCCTTCAAAGATCTTCTACTCCCACACCTAATAACCCTCTTTGACACTATTTGCGAGGATGGTGAGATGCCACTCTCCATGCGGGAAGCTTTGCTGATTACGATCCCCAAGCCGGGGAAACCCCCAGACCTCTGCGGCTCGTACAGACCGCTCAGCTTACTGAACGTTGACGCAAAATTGTATGCCAAAGTGCTGGCCAGTCGGCTGGCTTTACTGGTTCCAGAGCTGGTCGCTCCGGAGCAATCTGGATTCGTCCCTAGCAGGAACTTAACCTATAACATTCGCACGGTACTGGGCACGATACAACATGTTAAACAGAAGAACCGCGCGTTGGCGCTTTTCCTGGACATGGAAAAGGCGTTCGACTCTGTCGAATGGCCGTTCATGATCAGAGTATTGCGAAAACTGGGCCTGGGAGAACCGTTCTTGCAAAGGATAGGGGCACTGTACCATCGCCCCTCGGCCCGACTACGGCTGGGAGATAGGGTTTCAGAGCCGATGCACATCAGTAGAGGAACGCGACAGGGATGTCCCCTGTCGCCCCTACTCTATGCACTGGTAGCAGAGCCACTAGCCTGTGCCATACGTGAGTACCATAGTCTGGAAGGTATCAGCTTCCCCACCTATAAAATAGGTATCTCGACGTATGCTGACGACACTTTGCTATACGTCCGTGAACCGGAGTCCAATCTAACCCCGATCCTCAGAGAAGTAGTCCGCTTCGGTTCACTCTCTGGACTTCGGGTGAATTGGGACAAGTCTATTGCCTTCCCCCTGACCCCTTTGACATGGAGTATCCTCTGCAGTGGACAGACGAATCGGTCAGATACTTGGGCATCCGCCTACACACTGACCCCGAGATCCTGATCCGGGACAACTATGGAATCGCATTTAATAAACTGGCAGACGACGTGGATGCCTGGATCAGACTCCCACTTTCACTACTAGGCAGGATCGCCATCATGAAAATGATAGTGCTACCCCGGTTCCTCTTCCTCTTCATGAACATCCCGGTGGTCCTGTCGAGGGTTTTCTTCAAGCGGCTCACGCAGGTCTTGATCAGGCTGGCCTGGGGCGGGAAACAACCCCGAGTCAACTGGGCGACTCTGACTCTCCCATGTGAGATGGGGGGATTGGGGGCTCCGGATCTGGAACGCTACTATCGAGTGGCGCAGGCGACACACCTACACTCATGGATCCACGGTGACGCACGCACGCCGCATCTCATTCTAGAGAGGCTGTTTGCCGATCCGCTCCCCCTGCCTGCCATGATCTGCCTTCCTACGGACCGTTCAGTTGGGCGGATGGACTCACTTAGGGCAACCAACCACGCCTGGCACGCTCTGGCAAGAGCGCGAGGCTGTGAACTGATGTATTCCCCACTGATGCCAGTGGCCTGGGCCCTCTGGCTAGACCCGCTTAACGAGAAAGGCGTGATAGAGGCTCTGCGTGCCCTAGGCATAGTGAAAATGGAGGACTTGTTCTTGGAGGGCACTCTAAAAACCTGGGAACAACTCCCCCCCCCACTGCAACGGGCCCCTCCTTGTTGCAAAGATTCCAGTTCCACAGGCTCCGCTCAGCTTTCCGGGAGATACTGGGCCCTACACTGGAGGAACCTGAGGAGATCCCCGAACTGACGTATATTATTAAAACCAAAGCGCCTACTAAACTGGTTTCACAGGTTAACAAGTTAGGGGTGTCGCATCAGACACTACCATCTTCTAAAGCTAGAGCAGCGTGGGAAAATGATCTCCAAGTCCCCATAGACGACGCTATGTGGCGATATTGCTGCTCCAATACTCGAAGAATTTCTCTAAATGGCAGACACCGGCTGGTGCACTTTAAGTTCCTACAGCGGGTGTACTACACCCCCAAGCAGCTACAACGCTACGGCCTTCGCGCTTCCGCGGAGTGCGAACGCTGTCGAGCTCAGGTCGCTGATTTCTATCATTTGGCATGGCTCTGCCCTGGGGTGTGGTCCTTCTGGGAGGAGGTATTTGCGGAGCTCGACCGGATTCTGGGGGAGCCGCTGCAGAGATCTCCGGCACTTGCACTACTTGGTTTCTCCAAACCGCTAGCCCCCTCGCTGCGCAGGCTGGTGGACATGGCGTTGTTGTTAGCCAGGAGAGTGATCGCTGCTTGCTGGATGCGCGGGCCACTCCCTACCAAAGCGAGATGGCTTAGGGACTTACAATACTGTTGCACCCAAACAGAATTGTACAGCGAATTGCTGCCGCCCAAAAGCAGGCCGAAAAACTTCTGGGACCTTTATAAGGAACACTTACACAAAGGGGAGGAGGGCGGCTCTGACACCTCTGAGATTGATGAGCTCCAGGCTCAGGGGATGGACTGTGGTTTGGGTTCAGGAACCTCACCCCGGGGGGAGGAATGATGTTTGGAGTGTAAGAGCGAGGGAGGCGGAGTGGATGTATACTCCTCGTGGGAGGCGGGCAGGGGGGGAATTAGAGTAAGGGGCGGCACGGGTGGGGGGATGGTTCGAAACACACGTAGGGCACACCCAGCATTGTTAGTAATGGGAGATTGGTAAGGATTCCACGATTACACTCGAGAGCACACAGGGGGGGGGGGAGTTGGGGGAGTTTTGGGGGTAGTTTCCTTTCACGTTATTTTGTTATGAGACCGCAATGTTATGTTTGCATTTTGAGACAGCCGACTGCTCTGTTGCGCTATTTAAGGCTTACAGTGGGAGATATGCCTTGTAGTTGCTGATCTGATTCCACTACATCTCGCCGCCGGGCCTCCGGGATGCCGGCATTCTGGCTGTGTACAGTGTTCCCTGAGTATAGACCATCGGGTCCTTAAGCTGTATTTTCCAATATAATGTGGAACTGTAAGATCTGTCTATGTTAATGAACGGCTATGCTATTAATAAAGGTCTTTCAAAAAAAAAAAAAAAATAAATAATTGAGAGAAAATTTTGGGAAAAAATCCAGAAATACAGGAAAGCTGAGCAGAGCTCAGTAGAGACTCCCTTAGCATGACGTGCGGTAGAACATTTGAGGGACTAGGGCTCCTTCCAGGAAGGTTCTAGAGGGTGGTGATAGCCGATTGGCTCTTGGCCAAAGTTTGGTCCTTTTTTACAAAAGGACATGGATATGTTACTAATGCGAGGCCTCTGGCCAATTACTATGTATGTCTATATGACATTACTCTTTTTATGTACCGGGGACTCCCACCCCGACAACTGGGAACGATTCAGGCATGTGATTCTATGAAAGATACCCCTAATACTGGGTAAGTTGTACATGTCAAACATCTATTTTCAGCTGCATTCAGCCATAAGCAGAGCACGTCAATGTTAATATGCAAGCTTCTGAAAGGGAAGTGTGACTGCACAACTAATGTGGTATGAGTCTCTGTCCTTCTCAGTTGTAGGAGTACAAGTGTATGTACCTGCACGTTCAAATGTATGCAGGTCTGTACACAAAAGTGCTGTAATCCCTGCTTCCTAATAGGCATATACAATCAAGTGAGGTAAATTCAAGTACCTAGTAACCAGTGCTTAAATTTGAGCTGGCGGTTTCGGGTATACAGCACCGGAACTTAATTTTCAAAACCGGCACTAATGACAGTCTATCCACACTAGCCCCAGACCAAGCCTTTGAGAAAACCTAGTCCAGGAACAGCTACAAAAAGAAGTAACAACAGACCAAACTACATTCTGGAACCAATCAAGACCCTTCAGACATTTCCCATGTGGGAACTGTGTAGCATGCCCACAGACATATACAACCAAGGAGGTGGATATAGGTACAGGCAACGCATGGCGACTAAAAGACTTCAGCAACTGCAATACTGAGGGGGTTATGTATCTACTAACATGCCCATGTGATCTCAAATATGTGGGCATGACCACATGGAAAATAAAGACCCATATAAACAAACACCGTAGCACTATTCGGTGTAGGAAATTCAACACCAAGTTAATCTAACACTACCTAGACGCAAATCACAAAGAACCTGACCTGAGATGGGTGGTGCTGGAGGTCATGAGTAAACACAAACGACAAACCGGATATGGCGAGAGCGCTGTTTGAAAGAGAGCAACGGTGGGTGTTCCGCTTATGCTCCTGGAAAATCGGATTAAATGACGAAATCCCCTGGCTACAAATGGGGCGGTAAAAAGCCCCATTTGGGTTCAGTCTCCTTTTGTCTGACAGTAGTACGGACATTGCACTGCTCTTGTAGAACACCAATATGAGTAACTTTAGTGAAGGGAATAAACATCCGGACTATGCAGACCTCCTCGCATCCACCATAAGGTTTTGACCATGTGTTAATTCTGCCAATAGCTAGGGTGGTTATTCCTTGTAAATTTTTCCCTCTTGTGGGATTAATTTCCATGTTAAAATGATACGGCGTACCACACATAAAAATGGCACTCCGTTTATTATATTATTTGCAACTTTTGCACGGATGAGGAGCAATGAACCTCTCATCTAGTAAAGAAAAATCATGCGCCATAGCAGGCACCATTACACGCACATCAATACCAACAGGGATCCCATTTTTCATCTGGGAGACACTGGGTTTCACTATTGAGGCTGTGCATTTACTTTGGGCACTTTTTCCTAGTCACGGGCTTAGAGCGCGCCTGACTTCCGGTTGAGACATCGGATACACACAGCCCCAGGAAACGAGTCCTAGCAAGAGCCACACACGTGACCAGCAGGCGCGCTTTCCGCCAGGCACACATCAGGCGATTTACACAGACGCCGCTTAGGACAGCGGATATCAAAGGCGCACTGGAGCGACAACTTGGGCGCAGGTCAGGCTTTGTTGGATCGGACTTACACTAGAGCACGCAGACACCGGAAACCATCCAGGTGGTTACAATTGGCAATAATTGCACGTTACCCTACTAATTAGTCACACTACTCATACCGCTTGCTCTACCGGTCCCATTCATCACCAGGGAGTAGAGCTGGATACTAGTATGTGATGCAGCGGAAAGCGCACCTTGATGAAGTAAGGCAATTGTGTGTGAATGAGTGTTAGATCCATTGTAGACGTAACTACGTTTGTTTAACAGTCTTTTAAGCCCCTTGATATTCAAACATGGCTATTTTTGCTTAAATATTCTAGGGTTGGACTACAGGGGCATTCCCTTTATCCCTCCTCCCATGGAGTACGTAGGGTGAAGGCTGTGGGTAAGATATGGGAGTTAAATACTCTTCCCTTGATTTTATCATGTGTGTGTTCACGTATGACAGTCACGTGTTACACACATTAACCACGCACACTTAAAAAGAGTAGTGTGGTCCCTTCTTCTTATATGAATGACCTAAGTATCCTGATGGTGTTCTTGTAAGCTTTCTTTCTTTTTTCCTTCACAGGGTACAGAGGACCCACAGGTAGTGGAGAGTGACAAAGGTCACCCCACTTTTGACTTCTTAAACCACAGTGTTGGTAAGAGTGGAGCCCTATTATAAATATAGCAATAGGTCCGGATGAATGCAATGTACCACTGTTGACACTAGGCAGAAACATGTCAACCCAAATCCTTACGGCGAGGGATTAATAACCTTCCCCATTTCACCGTTCACTTGTTTTTAGACACCATACAGTTACCTAATTCATCAAAATTAAGTGAGGCAACTGTAATGGTTTTTAATCTCAATCACTCACTCTGGGCCCCCACTTAGCTTAGAAGTGCATCCCTGTCGTCAGGTGTATGCTTGGCCTCTATCAAACCGAGTTTTTAGAGGGTGAGGATGGCCGATGGAGCATGAAACTAGGTTTTGTGTGAGGCCAGTCCTAAACTTTTTGTGAGATGCCTACACTCAAATACACATAACACACTAGAGCACTTTTTAGGTCATTCGATTGGGAGCGGCCCCATTTGTGTAGAACACTAATGACAGTCTACCACATGGTCACTCTCTAATTTGAGATTAGCACAACAGCAGTGTTTAATAATTCAATATACATTAAAAATGAAAATTCAGACTATTCCACACAGTTCTTATAGCTTTGGGCAGTATGGAGTAGTCGAAGTTGAAGGAGTGTGATGTGTGATGTGTGATCGTGGTGTTGGTACTGTTATTGGCAGTACTGGCAGGGGCAATGGGTGGTGTATGCTGCAGAGGCTTCCTAATAAGGGCGATGGCACTCTTTTTTTAACTTTACAATTAAGCACTCCTAGTAACCATGCTAAACCGAGAGATCCGGGGTCCCCATTATCATCATGTACCTTAAATACTTATATCAGCCATGCATGTAATGTCACGCACAACAGGGGCATTTCATTTCCTGATGGCACACAGATTATATTCAATCTACATACTGGGACCAATTTGGGGAACATGCAGGCTTGTCACCTGAACACAATGGATAGATGAAATCCAGCCCGCTTCAACTCAACAGCAAAAAGACAACGTATTGTCCCAGATGCCCCTTCACATGTGTGGCTTATAAATCTTCCATTGCCTGACCAATGCCTCCAACCATCAAGCAAAATGAAGGCTTTAGGAGTCACACCGGATGCTAATCTAAGCAAGAAAGCACAGCTTTTCTTCGTTCTCAGTAGCATCTTATTTGTTGTCATTTCACTCATAAAAAGCATTTATCTTCTTCGATTCGCTGTCCATAAGAGCTGCGGTGGTGCAAGCCCTAACCAACTCCAGGCAGGATTACACAAATACCCTATATGTAGGCTAAATTACCTGCAGGCAGAAAAAAACGCTGTACTCCATCCAACCCTTGGTCTGCATCAACAGAACTGAATTTCAGATGCCAGAAGAAACATGCACTGGATTTAGTGGAAGACTGAGCGCACTTTTGAATATTATCTTGCAGAACAGAAGAATGCAGGGTATTGCTTCTTGCTATCTGAGGGTAAGAAAATCTTAACTCCATCAGCAAGCAGATTATAGATCTAGGGTAGCTCCACCGACACCTTTTTGCTTCAATTCGATGGGGAGCACAACCTGTGCATGCCAGGGATCAAATTATGGATTTCTTTCCAGAGACAGATGTTAGGAGCCAACTTTTAGTCAATTAAGACTGTCAGTCTAGTCTGCACTGTTTTTCTGAATCCTCTCTAAGGCCAGGCCAGTGTGGGCCAGAGCTGTGCCACATTCGCCGATGTGTAGAATGAGCCCAATAACTGTTATTCACTTTTTTTTCATTATAACCACACACATGAGCCATGATGTACCACCAAGCAGTATGGCTTTCACAGATGTTATGGAGAACCTACATTGTGCCTTTGAGGTTTCTTTAAAATGAATTAGCTATATAAGAAAATGAGAAACTGGCAAAGGCAGCAAAACTATGGAACACAGAAACTTAAGCACTTGTACTTCTCAGACCCCATGTCACTGCAAGAGTTAAGTATTAAACATTGAAGGAAATCTTACATCTGCAAACTTAACCGTTTCCACGTAAATTCCCTAAGCCTGATAGCATTCCTGTGCGTTTCCCACTTGTGCGTCACCAAAGAATTTGCAAAAAGTATTGTTCAATTTAATTAAATAAAACAGCACCCAGGTTCCCAAAGGTTGGAACAGCACAGAAAAACCAAAGCACAGAGGTTTTTAGTACCTGACAGAGAGGCATGAAATGACTTCTTTCCCACACGGTTGTGTTAGCAGCGGTAAGAAGCTCTTCCCATCCCACTTGGTGATGTAGCATGGCGGGGGCTTGCGCTCCCTCTTGTATGGAATTTGAACGGTATAGAGGCGGAGTGCATCCTTATCATCCTCCACCTTTCCAAATCTTTGGGTGAAAAATAAAAGACAATTACATTTTCTTAGTCGATAAACAGCAATTCAAGTACACACCATTGGGAAGATAGTCGGGATATGTCTCACAAATAGGAGAAAGAGGTGTGGTACATTCACACAATTATTCACCCTTTGTAAATATTTCTGTACCCTTAAATGAAGGAACAGGAAATGGAGTAAAACAAAGTTATGAAGGGGCTAAAGACACATGCAGGTCCCACACCAAACTCCATACATCACCTCCCAGTCCATTACAATGTAATACTGGCAAAGCGTATCTCAAATATTCCACCACTGACACTCGGAGGAATTCAGTGTCAATGGGAGGAGCTCACTATGAAGAGGAAAGGAATCTTCCATATCAGAAAGCGAATGAGTGAAAAGGTTTTACAGCTGGAGAAGTACTAGTAACTAGGAAAGAGTCAGAAGAACGTTTTGGCTTTTTTGAATTCTGTCTCACCAATATTCTTGCACCTTAATGATAACCATGGGATACTGCTTGCAGCAAAGGAATGCTAGTGTCCCAATGAGACAACACATCTTCATTAGCTTAATACAAAGCCAAATAGGTCCATAGCTTGTTCTATACAACTGAAGATTAGAGTTCTCTCAGTCACTTGTCCTCTGTGCCGGACTTCTCTCAGTGCAACTGTGCCCATTTGTGGGTAACAGAGTAGTCAAAAAATGTATTCATTCATTCAAGCAGGCCTTTCCATTATGCTGCCATCGCCAATTTGAGAATATTTGCTTTCTGAGGCTGAATAAGAACTATTGGCAGCAATTTAGCTCTAATGTTTCTGAATAAGCGATTCTCCTGATGATCAGCCATGGAAGAAACACAGGTCGAAGAGCCATTGATGCGGATACCATTTTAATGAAGTGCCCTCATTTGGCCACAACTCAAAATGTATGGTACTACACTAATAAATACATGTTTTGGGTGGGTTTTTGAATGAAGGTCACTTGGGGCCAGATGTACGACCCGCCAATGTGCATCTCTCAAATTGCGTCGCATTTGCGACTTGCAAACTGGGATGTATAACAGTGTCTCAGACACGGTTAGCGATTTCTAATGGGGTCGCAAATTGCATGCCTCATGAATATTAATGAGGCTATCTCTATTTGCGACCCCATTAGGAATAGCTAGCACTCCCAGTGATGGTGGCCTGCTGGGGTCAGCAGATCACCGTTTCTGGACTGCTTTTAAATAAAGCAGTCTTTTTTCTTTTTGAATGCAGCCCGTTTGCCTTAAAGGAAAATGGGATGCATTTAAAAAAAGAAAAATGAAACTTTTTTAAGGGAGGGGCAGGCAGTTGGGACCACTACCTGCTCTTAAAAATATTTTCTCACTCACATACTCACAAAGGGGAAGGGGTCCCAGGGGGACCCCTTCCCGTTTGCAAGTGGTTTATTACCTACTTGAAGTAGATGGTAAACTGCATTGTGACTCGCTGTAAGGAAGGGATGCCCCTTCCTAATGGCAGGAGTCGCAAATACCATTTTGCGAGTCAGTAATTTGCAAGATAGCATTTTTACATGCCATTTTGCGGTCACAAATGGAGGATCTCCCGTTTGAAGCTACAAAAAAAAGGGTCGTACATCCGGCCCCAAGTGTTTTTGAATAGCACAGTGTGATTCATGTAAAGGAAAGAACACCTATGCTCAGTTTAAACTCTTGAGAAGACTTCAACTAGACATCTTCTTAGGTAATTTCCTTGTCTCATCGTCCAGCAGTTCTCAACGTAGTTGTCCGGTCCGCAACAATTATCAAAATAATATTGATTCTGCTTTCGTTCTTGAGTTACGCTGAACAAGATTTCAATGCCACAAAGAAGTGATGCATCTCTTAGGACTGTAGACACCACCCTGCGATGATTCCATGGATTTGCTTGGATGCTTTTCACTGCGGTCATCTACTCTGTTAAAGATGTTGAGGCTGGCATCCATGCTCCTGCCTGGATTGCTTGTTTTTTCCAGCGACCGTTCGCAGAAGGATGCTGGATGTTTTCTCTCAAGTGTTATGAATCATTCACTGTGATGCCCTTATCAGAGGTCTACATGCCCTTATTTCATGCTTATTTACTGGTCAGCTATGTTACCTCATCCCTGCATCTCTGCAGCATGTGCCTATCTCAAATGTGTGGTGGTGCACAGATGTATATCAATTCACCCCAGTCACTGATTCATAGCACGCATCAGCAGGCTTCATTTTATTCAAGGAAAGCAAATGAGCTAGAAATCAATTCTGATTAAACAGATTTCCCAAATAGTGTATTTAATGAAGCCGCACTTAAGCTTTTTATCTACAATGTTACTTTTGTTAAGGGTCATTCCGGTCGATTCTTGGTGGTTAGCAAGGAAAGGTGACTTCTCAGCAACCACCACAGTATCATTCTGCACCCAGCCATTCCTCACCCCCAAAAGGTCAGGAAAGATTGAATGGTATCGCCTTCCTTAGGATGCGAGTCAGAAACTTTAGTGAGTGACTTGGTACAGGAACTCTTGGAGGTCACTATTTCTAGATGTTTGAGCAGCAGTTCACTACTATCACAGTGGAGTTCTCTGCCACCGAAAATAAATAACTTCTTATTTTAATAAACATTAATCAAAAGTGCTCCAAAGATCCTCCTAACTGGTGGGAGTTATTCTAGAGGTTATACATTGTGATGGAGAGCACACAACAGTAAAACACACTTCCTTTAGAAACTATGCTGCTAAGTGCTGTTTGTTCTATCGCAGACTTTCATAGATAATTTCTCTTTCAAATACCTAATATCCACATTGCGCCCATGATTCAAGTGCTTGACAGATCAACACTGAACTGCAGCAATGCTCTTTATCGAGATAGACCAAACAAACTTCTCGGTTGACACTGTTTATTTGGCATGACTTCTAGTCCCAAAATAGGCCACTGTACAAACATGTGAGCAAAGCACCCCTTCCCCTCTGAGATGTCATTGGATTTCAGCAAAATCTGGGTTTTAAAAAACAGATTGTTGTTAAACAATCTTTTAATTGAAGGGGTTAGTATGGGTAAAAGAGATTAAACAAACTGTGTTATAAAGGAGAATCACAGGTTTTGACTAGTCTATAAAAAGCTATACTCAGCCTTTATCTACATGTGGCAACCCAGAGCAACCCATTACAGTAGCGAAGCCTGGGTTACCAACAAGCAAGCCTGCAGAAAGGAGAGAGGCAGCTTTGATACTGCATGGATATGGGGTAACACGGTCCAACTGAGCTGTGACCATTCCTTACTGGTGCTACTGGCTTAGGACTACCCACTAGAAATGCAAGCCGTCAAAAATCCCAATTTGCTAAGGAAAAAAGTAGATTCAAGTTCTGTCTATTGAAAATCATCTACATGTTGGCAACAGCCACAGAGGAAAGCAGATGCACCTATATGGAGGACCCACTGGGTGTCAATAAGAATAAGTAGCGAGTCGATTAGGCAAGATAACAGCCTTAAATTAACATGTAAAATAACCGAGTTCAACTCCCGGGAGCTCTGTATGGAATAGCATATACTGGTAAGGGAAATGGTAGCGCAGCCACCCACTGTATAACGCTAGCAAAGATGGAAGCAACCCACTTGAGGTCACGATCTTGAACCCCAGCTCAGTGCATCCAGCCAAACACCAACCCAGGTCAATGGTGTTGAATGCAGCAGACATATCCGCTCATGACTCTGCAAATATTCATCCTTCTCCTCAAAGGCTAAATCAATGGCTTGATAAAAATCTTAAGTAACTAGATGACTTCGAGACTTATTTTCAGGCTCTTTTGGGAACAAAGGGCACTAATATTGATTCCAGTCAATAGATTGGAGTTGCAGTAACTAGCTGAAGATACTCATAGTTTCCCCTGTAGCTCTCGTTCGACATGCCGTTACCATGCAAGGACATTTCAATTCTCGTTACTATTGCATGAAAAGGAACAGGACTGTTAATTACACAACTATGGTGAGCATGCAACTTTAGCACACTTGAAGATTAGAGTTAGTCTGGAACTGAAAACATTAATTTATCATAAGCAATTATTGGCTGTGGCCTCCAGAGCACTCTCCAGATCAATGTCCATTCAACGCAGGTAGTCTGCAACAGAGGAACCTTGCTATTTCGTATCTGGAAAATTGCTGTTGATCCACCTGTTCTGAATTACTTTCGGTGTTCATAAAATGCTGTGTATTGGTGGTTTTTAAGTAGGCCTTATAACACATAGCACTTTTGCTGTAACACATTTTCCTATTACTTTTGAAAACCTAGAAATAATAATCCATGTTGTATCACATTGAAGAGAAATAGAAAAACGTGGATTAACAAAGTGAAATTAAAAATAATGAATCAACAGATATTGTTGTAACACCATTTAAAGCGGTTCTATTATGTGTTCGCAAGTGGAGACCCGTGTAACGCATTACTTATTACATGACAGTTCTTCATAGGGCGTTAATACAGATTGCTCAAACTGTAAAAAGAAGCTTATGAAGAACAGGCGCGTAAGGCTCACCCAACGACTAATGATGAATACAAGAGACAGTGATCAGCAGCTGTGGATCAAGACGGTCAACCAATGGATTATAAAGCTAATAGTGGATGTCAACAGTAAATATGTGGCCTGCACAAAGATGGTAAGTGTCTGAAGATGGAATAAGACAGAGGTGGGAATCATGCTCTATTTGAAAAACTTTAAAACATGCTTACTATACCAAATTTTACATTAGACCATAAACCAAACTTCCTACAGGTTCTTAAAAAAATGAAAAATCAGCACAACAGCAGAGAAATGTGTCTTTGTATTCGTTGATAGAGCAATTAACATACATGTCAGGTAAGTATTTGCATTTGTTATTTCGAATATGAAAGACATTTGTTTGCCTATCAAAACAAAAGCTTCGAAGCCAGGCACTGTCTCAGGCGCAATGAGGCCCGTAACACAATCCTGGCTAATGTTACAACGTGCATCATTATGGCCAATCGATTACAATGGGCATTCACTATGGCAGTGAAATGGTAAATTAGGTCAAACTCAGCTTGATATTAAATGCAAGATGATTACCTGCATGCTTGGTACCGGTAGGCTTTGTCTGGAATTGCAGGAAGGTTCTCGTTCCATTGAAGAGCGGTTACGAGCTGATCCTTTTTCCACACACAGCACTGGAAGTCATGTCCTACAGACACTATCTGTGGGAATTTCAAACATTGCTTGATAAAGACCTTCCAGATGGAAGCTCATACATAGTACTGATTGGAGGTGAAAGCAGTGGTACGTGGATGCATTCATTCAGATCGAATGGTGTGTTAATTGCAAAAGAACAAAATAGAAAGGCATTTCAGAGCCAACAGGCTGGACAGGGACACTCGAGCAGGCAAATGAATAAGGGGAGCAGAGCAGCAGAGTCACTCACCTCCGTGAGGGGAACGGCGCAACTTTCCTGCATTTCCACATCCCCTGCCGTGAGGTCAATGGCATCTCTTCCACCAGCCCAGCCCCGCGCCGTGAGGGAAACGGCTGCAGGGCAACCGCGCTGGGCACACTACAAGTCCCAGCACCACCTGGTCCGGCGCAGCAGGAGTGACGCGCCCAACGCGACCGGAGGTGCATTAAGACTGGCAAAGCCCGGACAAAGGGCGTGCCGTCTGTGGCAGTCAGGGGTGACAGCGGTCGGGCAGGCCACCCCTCTAAGCTGCTACAAAGGTGAGCCTAAAATTTAACAAACAGGGGAAAACGCAATATTAACACCACAGCCCAGTCTACTAAAGCTCCCTCTGTTATACCTGCCTCTATAGAAAGTATGCTGGAAAATGCTTTTAACCTAGTCTCCACAGAGATAGCCAATACAGAAAGAAGAATGTCTATGGGATTGTCAAGTTCGTACTTCGAACCCCCAGAACCCCAGCCAGTTTGTATGACTGATACCTTGCCGGCCATTTCATCCGCTGTCTTACCAATGGACTGTAATACAATTACCATCACTGACTCACAGCAAGATCCCACGGCCCTTACTGTCATTCCCACCTCGGCTCCTAGTGATAAGACTGTTGAAGAGAAAAGGAAGAGAGGTCCCACTAAACCAACACCAAATAAGAGGAAACAACCACCCCGCAACAAAGGGCAACAAACTCCACAGAGCATGTGGTCCTGTGGGAAAACCACACCCAGTGGGGGACCTGACACGGAGATTGTACCCTTAGTTAACAGCAATACCGTTGCTGCCTCTACAAGAAGAGAGCAAAACTCTGCCTGCACACAGACTGAGCCAACAACGGGAAGTGTTTCACATGATAAACTAAATGGGAACTTTATTGAAACCATAGTTAATTCAATTTTTAAACAAATGAAAAGTCAAATGGACAAATAGTTTAATATGATTTTTAAAAGACTGAACAGATTAGAAAGCCTGGTGAAAAAGGAAGATGTAAAAAGGAAAGGTGCTATTAGTATTGATCAGTTAAGGGGAGACAGATTCCTGAAAGATATGGAGGCTGTCAATAGGGGCATTATGGGGGAAAGGCCCACCTGTGGTACTTCAGGTACTAAGAGTGTAACCAGGGATAGTGATACAGGGAAAGACCAGCTTTTGCCCATACGGGGTCCCATTGCGGACAAACCACCTCAGACCGTGTCGCATGTAGCAGATAGGCAGCCCTGTTCCACTGGTGGGGTGGCGGGAGCTCCAACGGGGGACCCCTCAACCGGCCTCTGTGAAACCGTGGAAACCAGAAAATGTTGTTTCTGACAACGGGTCAACCAACGTCACACGGCCCAAAAAACAACTAGGGCCAGTCCTTCATCTGCACCTTGAAGCCTGCCCGTATGTCTTAATCTTAGCAGGAGTTCCCCCCTTGAAAGAGGATCAAAGAGAGTCTTGGGTTCAGCTGAAAAATAAGTGCATTGATAGGCTGTCCAGGCATAAAGGTGTTGGGATGCAGATTTCTAGCGAAATCCTGACAGTACGACGGGTAGGTTGGGTTGGTCCCTTACCTAAGAACATCAATGGAGATTGTATTGTCATGAATTTCAGGCATCCCTCAACCGTAAAATATATATTAAATAGCAATAATATCCACTTTAGTCCTTCAACCGCTGTGACCCCTCTATACCTGGGATATTTATACAGACCTCCACAGAGATCATCCAATCCATCTACACCAATTTACCCATTATCTAACAGGTTTAGTGCCCTATCTGACATAGAGAGCCAGGGTTGACCATCAACGGGCTCCCCAGATGTCATAGAAAGGCCCATGACCAATGACAACGGCCCTCAGGGTAACAATAAGCCAAGCACCACCATTACTGTTCCCAAGGCTTGTGTGGAGGTAGCATCGCTACGGGAATTAAATACAACAACTGATTTTGTTACCCCTGTCGTTACCCCTACCGATAGGTTAACCATACTAAGCTGGAACATTGCCGGTCTCAAAGCAAAAATGGAATCCATAGACTGGATTGAATGGATCAATAATTTCGACATCCTAATGTTCCAGGAAACATGGTGCACTAGTAGTCTGCTTCTTGAAGGCTATACTTGCCATAACTACATTGTACCATGCCCGGCCGCGGGACGCCCTAGTGGAGGCTTATCCATATAGTCAAAGATCACCGCAGGAGGAAAAACCAAAACTCTGGAGACCAATGATGAGAATTTCCAGGCTATTATCTACTCCAGTAGGATAAAGTTGTGTTTAATAAATTTTTATAATAATGATTTTATATCACAACCGAATAATAACTTTATAAGGCTGTTTGATTTTATTGATAAAATTGTGGATGGACAAACCTACAGTAAATTAGATGGAATCATCTTGGGAGGTGACTTCAATGTCCACATTCACAAGGGAAACGCCAACTCAGCTGCCCCTTTTGGTCGGGTGTTACCCGGTAAAAGAGGGGAGGAACTACTGAACCACCTAGCCACTCGTGACCTAGTCAATGTTATGGAGATAGCCAGTCGCATCACGGGCGAAGGCCCGTTGGCCACATACATAGGGCGTGGCTGTTCCTCCACAATTGACTATGTATTTATATCCTCTCTACTTGTGGACTGTTTAATAAAGGCTGACGTCCCTAGCACTGTATATAGCGATCATAATCCAATTCGGACAATTTTTAAATCTATTAAAAGAGTGGATAAGCGACAGGAAATAGGGGCAACTAACCTGGCGGCATCAACTGACGAACTCCGAGTAATCTGGAAGGGGATAGACAACAAGGGGCTTTTAGCACGCATTATTAACAAGTACCCTCAATTGGTTGAAATCTGTTTATCCAGCAAACACCAAGGTCCTGAAATCATTGAAGCTTTTGCATGGCTATGTGTGGCTTTTAAAAAGGAGATTTCCAAACCAGTCACACGTCCTAACCAAGATCCTAGGTGGTTTGATAGCTCCTGTTCCAAAGCAAACCGGGAACTACGGAAGGCACTTTCAGCAGAACCACGGGACCAGCCCCTGGTAAGACTACTGAGGACACACTATAAACGTGCCACAAAAACTCGGGCTGTAGAGCTACTAAAGGACCAGTGGGAATCCCTTGCCCGCACAGCCGCACTTAAAGATGCTGACGGGTTTTGGGGCGAGGTCAAATCTGAGGTCTATAGGATCAAACATTACCCCTATCAATTGTAATATAACAGGTAAAATGCGGGAAGATCATTTCTCAAATATTTATGCTGCGCCTTGCGCATCAGCTGACATCATCTACCCAGTCATGGCACTTTCACGATAATGGAGGTGGAAGACGCTATAAATCAAAGTGCAGGTAACAAAGCACCCGGTCCTGATGGATTATCCATCAATCAAATTAAATCAGAGCCTGAATTTTGGTCACCTCTATTGTGTAATGTTTTTAACAACTTGTCCCACACCCCTGCCCCGGAAACCTGGTCTAATAGTATTATTGTCCCCATCCTTAAGAAGGGTGACAGACTCAATCCTAGTTGTTACCATCCTATATCTTTAATTGATAACACCTAGAAGATTCTAGGAAGAGTCATTTTTAATAAGATCAGGGCCTGGGGGGAGGACAATAAGATTTTACACCTGTGTCAGTTGGGTTTTAGAAGTAATGTGGGGATTGTGGAGCAATGTCTGAATTTAAACCAAATAATGGGCAAATACACTATAGCCAAAAAAATTCCCATTGTATTTGGGTTTTATGGATTTAAGTTCTGCTTTTGATTTTGTTAACCGCTCTCGATTATGGGTTGTTCTTTTAAATTATTGGTTGGATAAAGCACTTGTATATTTCTTGGCCCACCTGCACAGTGACTTGAAAGCTCGCGTTAGGATAAACAATGAAGGGGAGGTTTCAGGGGACTTTTTAATAGGCAGGGGGGTGAGGTAACGCAAGTACTTCGGTGCTCCTGTAGGGATTGACTACCCTAGTATCTAGTTTTGCTCGTTGTATCTTCCTAGATAGACTGGATGTGTCCTAAATCTCCATTTACTTACCTTTTAAGTGCCCATTGACTTTCTATTGACTCTCGTGTGAGTGTACTGACACTGCACGGGCCGCCTGTGGGCCTCCTACTCCTACCCTAAGGGTCAGATAGTGTAGCCCCAGCGATTCCCTAGGCCCTAAGCCTTCTCCTTTCCCAAGTCGTGGTTCTTATACAACTTACTTAGTATATGGTTTTACGCGCCCCTAGGGCCTAACGCACAAGTTACTACTTGTGTAACGATATATCTGTAAGAGACATTAGTTAGTGATAGATTCCTTACCTTAGAATATCCCCAGGCGTCAGACTGGATCCGGAAACTTTTGCGTAGCAATACCCCTGCGCGCCGGTAGGCGTCGTCTGCGGCTCCGCGTCCGTCGTCGGCGTCGTGAGCGCCGGGATGACGTCGGAGTACTTAGACGGCGCCCATGCGCGCTGACGTCAGTTCTGATAACACAGCTTTTCCGCGCCAGATACGCAGAGCCATGATAGAACTAACACTGGTGCCATGAAACTAGGGCCCTGAAAGGGGATGACCTTAACCCTAGATATCGGTTCGCAGAACGGGGAGGATGGGTGGGCAGTAAGGAATCTATCACTAACTAATGTCTCTTACAGATATATCGTTACACAAGTAGTAACTTGTGCATCTGAAAGAGACACGTTAGTGATAGATTCCTTACCTTAGAATAGATACCCCAGCAATACCAACCCCGGTGGTGGGTCTGCGAACCAATATCACACCAGAAAGTCCTGGAGGACGGAACGGCCACAGAAGCCATCCCTCCGGACTTGACTGTCCAGGCAGTAGTGTCTTGAGAACGTGTGCAGCGAGGCCCACGTAGCTGCCTGGCAAATGTCCTGCAGGGGGACACCGCGGCCCAGGGCAGTTGTCGTTGCCGTGGCCAGAGTGGAGTGAGCCCGCAATCCAGCCGGGGGCTCCTTCCTCGCCATGGAGTAACATGCTTGGATACACAAGATGATCCACCTAGAGATGGTCCTCTTGTGCACAGCCTTTCCCTTCTTCGCGCCCACGTAACCAACGAAGAGTTGGTCATCCACCCGGAATTGGCGTGTGCGATCTAGGTAGTAGGAGAGCGCACGTTTTGGATCCAGACGGTGGAGCCTCTCCTCCTCTTTCGAGGGATGCGGAGGCGGAAAGAAGGTGGGCAAAGTGATGGACTGCCCGATGTGGAAGGCCGTGACAACCTTGGGCAGAAAGGAAGGTCGTGTACGTAACACCACCTTATCAGGATGAACAGACAGGAAAGGTGGAGAAGAAGAAAGAGCCTGGAGCTCACTCACCCTCCTGGCAGAGGTGATGGCAACCAGGAAGGCCGTCTTTAGAGTAAGGAGACGAAGAGGGCAGTTATGAAGCGGCTCAAAGGGAGCACACATCAGATAGGTGAGAACCAGATTCAAGTCCCACTGGGGCATCACGAAGGGAACAGGAGGGAACATGTGCGTGATGCCCTTCAGAAATCTACTCACAATAGGGGACTTGAATAAAGAAGGCTGATCTGGTAGCCTCAAGAAGGCTGATAGAGCAGAAAGGTACCCTTTAAGAGTGCCCAGAGCAGAGCCCTGCTGGGCAAGGGAAAGAAGAAAGAGCAGCACTTCCGAAAGGGGTGCAGAGAGAGGATCCACAGCCTTTGCTGTGCACCATGCCACAAATCTGTTCCACCGGCAGGCGTATACCGACTTTGTGGAGGGACGCCTGGCTGCCAGAATGATATCACAGACTTCGGGAGGCAAGTCAAATGGCCTCAACTGCCGGCGCTCAATCTCCAAGCTTGTAGGTGGAGACTGGACAGGTTCGGGTGCAGGACCGTCCCCTGCTGCTGCGACAGAAGGTCCTCCCGAAGAGGCAGACGAATCGGGGGATCGACTGACATGCTGAGTAGCTCGGGATACCAGTATCTTCGTGCCCAGTCCGGAGCCACAAGGACGACCTGGGCCCGGTCGTGCCTGATCTTCTTCAGCACTCTGGGCAGAAGTGGTATAGGCGGAAAGGCGTACAACAGACCGCAGCTCCACTCGCGACGAAAAGCGTCTCCGAGCGAGTGCCGTCTTGGAAACTCCAACGCGCAGAACTGCTGACATTGCGCGTTCTCTTCTGTGGCGAATAGATCTAACCAAGGCTCTCCCCACTGTCGAAAGAGACCTTGCGCCACGTCCGAGTTCAGACGCCATTCGTGATCCATCATGCACCGGCGGCTGAGTTCGTCCGCCCTGGCATTCAGAGAGCCTGCCAGGTGTTGAACCACCAGGGTCACGCCCTGATGTTCCAGCCACTGCCAGAGGCGCAGAGCCTCCTGGCAGAGGGTCCACGACCCCACACCGCCCTGTTTGTTGCAGTACCACATGGCGGTGGTGTTGTCGGTGAACACTTGCACTACGCTCCCCCTGACAGAGGGGAGGAATGCCTTCAGTGCAAGACGAATCGCCCGCAGCTCCAGAAGGTTGATGTGGAGCCGGGACTCCGCCGGAGACCAGAGGCCTCTGATCTCCGCCTCTCCCATGTGGCCTCCCCAGCCCTGGAGGGACGCGTCCGTCACAACTACGTGCTCCGGCTGGGGTAGGGAGAGGGGTCTGCCACTGACCCAGTCGCAGTCCGTGAGCCACCACTGCAGTTGCTTTGCAGTGCCCTCCGAGATCAGGACATGATCGGACAGGTTGCCCTGATGCTGGGCCCAATGAAACTTCAGGTCCCACTGCAGAGCCCGCATCCGCCACCTGGCGTGACGCACCAGAAGGATGCAGGAGGCCATCAGCCCCAGAAGCCGCAGCGTCAACCTGACCGAGACCCGGGATAACGGCCTGAAGACAGGAATCAGAGCCTGAATATCCCGAACCCGCTGTTCGGGTGGGTAAACCCGAAACTGCGCCGAGTCGAGAACCGCTCCGATGAAGAGGAGCTTTTGAGAGGGACACAGGTGTGACTTCGGCACATTGATGGAGAACCCCAGCAAGTGCAGGAGGTCGGCCGTAGTCTGGAGGTGGCTGACGACTGTCTGGGGCGAGCCCGCCTTCAACAACCAGTCGTCGAGGTAGGGGAAGACTGATACCCCCTGCCTGCGCAGATGGGCTGCGACCACCGCCATCACCTTCGTGAACACCCATGGGGCGCTGGCAAGGCCGAAGGGGAGCACGGTAAACTGAAAGTGCTCTTGGCCTACCATGAACCGTAGGTAACGCCGGTGGGCCGGCAGGACGGGGATGTGGAAATAGGCGTCCTGCAAGTCCAACGCTACCATCCAGTCTCCTGGGTCCAGGGCAGCCAGGACCTGAGCCAAAGTGAGTATCTTGAACTTCTCCGTCCGGAGGAAGCCGTTGACGTTCCGCAGATCCAAGATAGGGCGTAGGCCCCCTTTGCCCTTCTTGGGTACCAGAAAGTAGTGGGAGTAACAACCACGTCCTACTTCTGGCCCAGGAACGTGCTCGATGGCCCTCTTGGCCAAGAGGGCCGAAACCTCCTCTTGCAGAAGTTGCAAGTGATCCCCCGACACACGGTGGTACTGAGGTGGCATGGATGGAGGGGAAGACTCGAAGGGGAGGGAGAAACCCCTTCGGACAATTTGCAGCACCCACCTGTCCGAAGTGACTGTATGCCAGTGGGAGAGGTGATGGCGAACCCTGCCTCCCACTGGCGTCACATGGGCCTGAATACTCGGACTAGGAAGGTTTTGAGGCGGGGGCTGCTGAGGGAGGTGTGGACTGGCCTCGCTGCTGGCCCCGACCACCGCCACGGCGGTTCCCACGTCCGCCACCGCGTTGCTGAACATTCTGCGGTGCGTGGCTGACGGTCCGTGGTGGGGCGCCCCTTCCGTGGCCACGAAAGGAGCGAAAGGCACCGATTGCTGGCGTGGGGCCGTAAGGCCCAAGGACTTGGCCGTGGCCCTGGTGTCCTTGAAACGTTCCAGCGCATGGTCTGCCTTGTCGCCGAAGAGGCGACGGCCATCAAACGGCATGTCCAGGAGGGTGGCCTGGACATCGGCCGAGAAGTTGGCGGACCTCAACCAGGCGTGGCGTCGAACCGCCACCATCGTTGCCATCGCCCTGCCCAGTCAGTCCGTGGTATCCAGCCCACACCGGATAGAAAAGCGTGCCGCATCTCGGCCGTCCGCAAGGGTTTGGCTGAGTTTAGCCCTGACCTCCTGAGGGCATTGTGGCAGCACCTCCGCAACCGTGTCCCACAGAGTGTGGGTGTAGCGGCCCAAGAGACAGTTGGTGTTCACAGACCGTAGCCCTAGGCTCACAGACGAGAAGACCTTCTTCCCGAACTGCTCATATCTCTTGGATTCCCTGTCGGGCGGGGCCGACGGGAATGCGGTTTGGGAGTTAGAGGCCTGGATGACCAGGCTCTCGGGGGTGGGATGGGTGGACAAAAAGCATGGGTCGCCCGGTGCCGGGCGGTAGCGTCTGGCCACGTTCCTGTCCACAGGGGGGCCTGTGGCGGGCTTGGACCAAGTGCCCAGAAGAACGTCACACAAGGCCTCATTGAACGGCAGGAGGGGCTCCGCGGAGCCGGACTGCTGTTTGAGGACCTCAGTGAGGAGATTAGTCCTCACGGCCGCGACGGGGAGCTGAAGGTTTAAGGCCTTAGCTGCCTTCGTCAACACTACGCAGTAAGCAGAACCCGCCTCCGAAGCCACAGTCGGGGGCGACGTAAATCCAGTGTCTGGCGAGGTGTCAATACCACTGGCCTCCCCAAGCTCATATGTCCAGTCCTGATGTGACTGGCAATCACGTGCCAGAGGGTCCTCGGACCCCTCCCATTGCTCCTCGTCACCTGGCTCCTGGAGACCAGGATTAACAGCCAGGGCCTCCTCGTGGAGATAGAAGTCTCCAAAGGCCGACGGAATCGGCGCCCAGCGGCGCCCCTCCGACTCCTGAGTAGGATCGTAGGAAACATTGGGGGCGGCAACCACATCGGCTGCCGAGGACGACACCTGAAGGGACGGCGCCGGCGAGGTCGTAAGGTCGACCGGCGAGGTCCCAGATCCGGAGCCGGATCCAGCGAGGTCGCGCGGCGCCGGGGCCGAAGCGCCCGACCCGGAAGGACCTCCAGACGGAGCCGATCGGCCCGAAGGCGCCACGGGAACCGACTGAGGAGGGAGGGCCCTCATGGCCATGAGGTACCTCTCGACCTCCTCCTGCGACGCGCCGTGCCCAGGGACCCGAAGGTGTGGGGCAGGCGGCGACGCTTGCGACTCCCGCGGAGCCGCGTGGGCGGTGTCGCCCGAGTCCCCGGCTGCATCGAGCGAGCGTCGGGGCGGGTCGGAGGACCGATGGTGTCGCTCCGACCTCTCATGCCTCTTACCTGAGGACTTGGAACCAGACGATCGGTGTCCACTTCCGGAACGTCGATGACTCCGACCTCGCGACCTGTCCCTCGACCTCCCGTGGGACCGGGACCGGGACCTGGCGCGGGGCCGAGTGCCTCAGCTCGAGACGCTTGCGGGACCGCTCCCGCCTAGCCTTCGACGTCAGGGCCCGGCAGTCGGCGCAGGTTCGATCGTCGTGGTCGAGGCCTAAGCACTTCAGGCACCGGCGATGGGGGTCCGTGACCGACATGAGTTGGCCGCACTTCGAACAAGGCTTGAACCCGGGCATCCCTGGCACCGATAGTCGAGACAGTCGACTAAGAGAAGATCAAAAAGGATCAAAATTTTTCAGTCAAAAAGTGACTGGGGGTAGAGCTTCTTCCGGATCTGCGCTAGCTGGCGCGGAAAAAAGAAGAACTGACGTCAGCGCGCATGGGCGCCGTCTAAGTACTCCGACGACGTCATCCCGGCGCTCACGACGCCGACGACGGACGCGGAGCCGCAGACGACGCCTACCGGCGCGCAGGGGTATTGCTACGCAAAAGTTTCCGGATCCAGTCTGACGCCTGGGGATATTCTAAGGTAAGGAATCTATCACTAACGTGTCTCTTTCAGATTGTACATTGTGCTATTTAAAGAATTTCTGAGAGTAACTTGTTATGTGCTTTTGCCTCTGACCTCATAAAGAGTTCAGAGGAGTGTGTTAGTAAATAAATACATATATATATTATATATATATCCTGTTTGGTGTCCTTTCATTTGGTATTCAAGGGGTTACATATGGTAAAACAGCTGGCTTTACACGCCCTCAAGAGTCTTTTAGCCTAAGACTGTTCTGTCCACGCTAACTCTTGGATAGCTGGTCTATAAGGTTGACTTTACAACCATCACCATAAGGGTTGTTTATTTAAAAACTTGGTAATGCCTCCATTTTAACTTAACTTAAGCAGGTATATTATATTAGCTATGAATGTGAATGTGAAAAGAACATGCCATCATGGAGAAACCAAGTTCTGCAACCAAGAACAGCGAGTGTTGCAGTAACCTGTCGCTTTAGGGGATTTCCATCAAGTACTTGTACGTTTACGGCAGTGGTCTTCAAACGTTTGAATGCTGCACCCCCCACCTCCACATATAAAAAAATCCTATGTGCCCCCCCCCTCAATTTTTCTCAATTTTTCTACTAAATTGGCAATGCTTAAATATGTCTAAACATATTTCAACAATGCAGCTAAGCTCCGTTACCCCTTTTTACACATACTCCTGTCAGAATATAATGACAAAAATGGTTAGTGATGGCCCATTACAAAGTGGCTTACTGCCGCTCATGTTTTTAACACTTAAAACAAAAGCACGATGCTTCTCTTGGCCAGAGACTAGCGCCACCACTGAGATAACTTACGGCCCCCCAGGGTGGTCCGCTCCCCAGTTTGAAGACCTCTGTTTTATGGGAACTGTGGAGTAGTCATTAAAGCGGTTGTACCTTATTTTCTGGATCTACAGCAAGATCTTCAATTTCCCCATTATGAGCTTTGAAATCCATCATTTTCTTCATACTGGGATACTGAATGGAAAAACACAAAGTGAGAAGCTGAAAAAGAATACTAGGCACAGAGATCACACAGCCATTTGCTTCAAGTATTCATGAACTCACAAGGTTAATATAGCCTTATAGCCCGCCGTAGAGGGCTATACCGGCTATTAAAGGCCCTCTCCAGCGTTAAAGGCCCAGAGCCGAAAGAGAGGGCCTTTAACAAGGGAGAGGGACTTTAATAGCGGTATAGCCCATCTACGAAGGGCTATAAGGCTATTAGAACATTCTGTCACTAGAGGGCAGAATGTTCTAACTAAAAAGAACAAAGCCTTATGGGAGCGCGAGGGGATTGGAATCCCCTCAGGCTCCCTGAAGCCTTTGTTCACAGCCAGAGCTGTGAACAAAGAAATATTGGAATGTTGGAGCCCCGGGCTTCTACCAGCCATTATAAGCCCGGAGCACTCCATTGTTTTCACTGGAGCTCCCAACATTCCAATGTTCCAATTCAAGTTCTATGGAAAAGGAAACATACAATCGCTTTCCTGTTCCAATGGAATCCACTTGGTGCAGCCATATGGTTTTCAGTCAAAAGACACAGTGTGCTTTTTCAGAAGTTCTTGGTAGCACAAATTTACCCATACTAAAATACTAGTATTGAAATTCAAAAACATGAAAGTAACTAGTTTATATCCTTAATTATAACTATGTCAATATGTAACAAACAAGGAAATAAAGATACACAAAATAATTCAATACATGTGCATTTTTATAGGCTCATTCTAACTCAGCTAAACGTAACAGAACATTACACGGTTACATTGACAGTCTTCAAGCACTATCTCAGAGACTAATGCTAACTTGGTAGCATTACACAGGCCTTGAGCAACATTTAGTATTAGCCTAGCTGCAATACTGTATACATTACGTAGGTAACCAATCAGGACTATGTATTGTATTGTAATTGCATTTATATAGCGCTTACTACCCCATACGAGGCGTCAAAGCGCTTTTTCAGCGAGTAGCACGCTACTCCGGACACATAGAGGATTAGTGTTGAATTAGTATAGTGAAACATGCAAGTACATTTTAAGTGGTGGATAGGTTATTTGGATTTGGGTTGATAGTCTGGAGGATAGAGGAGGAAAAATGGTTTGTATTTATTTAGCGCTTGTTACCCATGATGGGGTGATAAAGCACGCTACTTCGAAGGCCCATAAATGATTAGTGGTGAATTAGTATAGTGAAATATGAAAGTAATCTCAGTGGTGGATATTAGTCAGTTATTTGGAGTGAGAAGGATAGTGGAGGGATAAAAGGGGAAGAAAGATTTGCATTCTTATAGCACTTGTTACCCCTGATGGGGTGTTGAAGCACGCCACTCCGGAACCCATAAAGGATTAGTGGTGAATTAATATAGTTGAATATTGAATTTGAGAAGTGAACATATTAGTCTGTTAGTTTTTATTGAAAAGGATAGTGGAGGGATAAAAGAGTGAAGGGTTTTTGGTCTTAGCAGTAGGAGGAGGCTTTTGGATGAGTAAAGAGGAGTTCTGGAGGGGAGGAGTCAGAGGGAAGAGTTTAGAAAGGTTTGTTTTGGGGGATAGGTATAGTGGAAAGAGGTGTCAGATGATGTAAGGAGGGATAGAGTAGGAGAGAGTCAAGAAAGGGTTATTTTGAGGATCATAATAGTGGTATGGAGTTTGGGATACATGTGAGTGGATGTAGAGGATACATTGATAGATGCATGGTTTGCGCTATATAAAACTTTATGAATAAATAAAATAGGCTGAGAGAAAGGGTAGTGTATTGGAAATGCTAAATTAGAATAAAGTGATAAATATATAGATCGATAAGTACCTTAAGTTTGTAGATGTGGATATTGTGGGCTGGGTATTGCTAAATGGGAAAATGGGCAGCATTTTTGGCCCTGGCCCTGGTCAGTTTCGAATAGTCTCAAACAGGCAGCTGCCCTTGTCCTCTCCGCCCTTAACAGGCTCAAATAGGCAGCTGCCATTGTCCTCTCTGCCCTCAGTTGAGATGCCCTAACCCTGGTCTTTTATAGCACTGGCAATCCGGTGACCACTTCAGCCAATGGGACCCCTCGCCCTAACACTATCCAATCACAATACTAGCCCTAAAATCTAGAACCAATAGTAGACCAGGACCTTACAGCCAATCATAGCCCTAGTCCAAGCACCCAATCAGTTAAAAAATCCAGAACTCTACGTCCAATAGAGGCCCTAGCCCTACCAGTAGTCTCAACCCAAGTCCAAGCAACCAATGGTACAGGAAGCCCTAGTCCCTACTTCCAATAGAAAGCCTAACCCTACTTTTAGTCCCACAACTAGTCCAGCAACCAATCACACCAGAAGCCCTAACCGCTACTTCCAATTAAAGGTCTAACCCTAGCCCTAGTCCCACCCTACCCTCCTAGCGACCTCAGACAAGGTTTGCTGGCCAGGAAGTTGGGGAGCTGTTTCTCCTATTCAGAATCTCCTAGGAAACAAACAGGCTCAATACACACTTTGGACTTCTGCAGGTAAAGGCCTTACTAACTTGAAATCTAACAATACTGTTTGAATAGAACTTTACTCCCCCCTCCTGGCCAAAAAACGAAGTGCACACTCCCTAGTAAACACATTTTAAACAGCTCACAGAAGCAACCTCTAATGTAGAATATCCCCGTTGCTGTGGGGAGGGGGGGCTGAGTCACTGGCTTCTGAACACAAATGGTGGCTGGGGGTGCACTGTTTTAACATTCAGGTCTTCGCACAAGTTGGAGGGGAAAAGGAATTGTCACCAGGAATGAGAGGGATAAACTACAGAGTTTGGACTGCAAATCCCACAATTTAACACGTGAAATGGAAGCAATCATGGGCAGCGAAAACCACAAGTTTAAAACACAAAACAAGTGATAAAATATGCACTCACAGGCAGGTTAAAACTACAATTTTAAACTGTAACAACCACAGGTAAAGACAGTAATCACAGAATGGGAAAATAGTTTCTTTAACAACTTTTGTTTTGGGGAAGAGACAGCACTAGTCGGTCTCCTTACCACTTCCTGGACTCTGCTCACTGCAATCTGCGGCAGAGGAAGGCTGCATCTCACAAAATGGAGGCGAATGATCCACGAAAGCACAAATATCACAACTTTAATTATTTGTGAGTGGTGCGGCTTTCACTTTAAGTGCTTCTTTTTCCTCCACAAACCACTACCAGATATTTTAATTTCTCATCTCCAAGGAAGGGCCGTCTGCTCCAAAACATGGTTTCTCCAGACGACCTTATTTTTTAAGAGTAATTTGTAGAGAGAATCTCTTTGTATCTCTCCTCTCTACACAGGAGGGGAAAGTAGCAAACACAGGCCACTTTCAATATAGCAGGAAAGCACGCTGATCCGTTCTCATTTTACAGTGCATTGTAACTTTTTATAATTACTTAAATTAATGAAAAACGAACTATTTTAATCATGCATCCCAAAACGTGTCTGTTTGCTTTGCAAGCATTTTTGATATTTTGGAAAAGCATGCACACGCTTCACAAAGCTTTTTATAGGTCTCACCTAGAAATGCTTCAAAACACTGCGAGACTGAGACGCCGCCCTCCCCCAGCCTTCTCGCTCCACCTCCACAGAAGTCCATTAGTTATCTCACTAATAACTATATATATGGCACTTACTGATAAGTGTTTATTACTACCCAAAGTAGCCTTTTTTAGCATCCTTAAAATAAGAAAGGATTTAGTAAATAACAGCTAGGCTCTAAATATATGCCTTCTTGTTTGCAGGCAGGTCCTTGCTGCAGGGTCATAACTCGCTAAGCTATATTACAATGACCTTACCTTTTGACCGGCAGGTAACACAAGGTTCTATGCAACAAGAACAGTAAAGGTTTTGATTTGTTCTGCATTCCGTCCATCAATTGTGTGTCTTTTGCTCCGTTTGTACAGCACACACTACACGTGGCAGTTATTTATCAAGATAACATAAAGGAAATGTGACCTCATGAAATGGGTTTGTTTTTTTTGCAGAATTTTATATAGCGCGAACTTGACCTGAATCGGATATCAGAGCGCTTTACATAGCACCAGTTATGTCACATGAGAACAGACATTCATTTTTGTTAGAATGTTAAGCTGTGAAGAAAGGCGCAGCAAGATACTGTAAGGTGACCAGTAGAAGCTCCATAATTTCTTTTGTGAGTTCATATGCGTTTGGTATGTGTTTAATTGTGTGTGTGTGTGTGTGTATCTACCGATGGAATGTGTGTTGGCTTTGCAATGCTTTGTTCTAAGACACTCTCGCCGCTGAGTGGAACGTGCTAATACGGGGCTCACTGCCACTTTCATGCCTTCGTCTCCCGCCATCATCCGGTACAAACCATTTCACTTAGCTGCCAATACCTGCCTGTGCCAGTGCGGCTGCTTAATATATTAAGAAGAAAATCAATGGCATGTTAATGGGAAATTTCCAGGCTTTCGGTGGGGGGTCCTCATAAAAGATGTATTTTAAATGGCACGCGCCGCTCTTGCCATCATCAGGCAAAGCGGTGACGATCCTGCAGGAAAATATGTAAATTGCCTGCGGAAAGGAGACCAGAAGCGAGGTGGAGAGAGGGGGCGCTGTGGTGAACGGAAGGAAGTGACAGGGAAGGCGAGGGCCTGAGGCAGTATAAAGGAAGGAGGAGAAAAGAAGATGGAAAGGAGTAAGGAAAGAGGATGGCTAATGGAGGGAGACAGGAGTAACGCAGTGCTTAATTGTAAGAGGGGGAGCAGGAGGTGAGCCAGCAAGTGGTTCACGTGCAGTCTGTTTTTCGAAGTACATACTCGTGCTTGTGGCGTGCAGCTGCGTACTCCCGCAAGGTGTATGCCGCCACAAACAAGAGTATGTGCTTCGAAAAACAGCTGAACGACGGCTAAAGGTCTACTATGCGGTGCATGCGCGTGAGACCTAAAAAGGGCTAAACACTGTCAATGAAAGAGTCACCCAGTAGGTCCAAGACATTTTCTCTTTTTCTAATTCCCATCACTTTGGATGTTTCATCACCACAGCTCCATAAACCTTTTTTTCTAACTGAGCAGCTAATAGAAATCCACAACACCTCAACGTTTCCATTTGTTATCCCAAAATTGTGGCATGGAGTGTGCCCTCTTGGACCAATACAAGACACAAAAAATGCAGATTATGCAGTGCATAGTTACACTCCAGATAAACACCACTAATGCACCTCAGTGGAATATAGGTCAGTCATTTACAACACATTCAGTCTTCTTGGTTATGTGCACAAAAAAGGAGTCACTTAACTATGATCTGAATCTTTGAGAAATCTCTGTTCAGCAAATAGCAATGTGGTTACAATAATACATTCCACCTAGTAATCACTGCAGATAACCCTGTTGTACCCAACTGTCACTGTGCTGGGATGGAGGTGAAATGAAATGCAATGAAAGGAAGCCCCAGTTTTAAGGCACCATAGGCCAACTGTCAAGCCTTATCAGAAGTGCCCTTCCCAGTATCTTTGCTATCCTCTCACCTCTGCAGAAAAGAACCCAGATACTCTTGAGAGACACATTGGCAACTATTCCACAAATGTTACTATATGTACAACAATTGTATTTAATATTGGTGCCTAGATTTATACACATGTGCAACATCACATCGAAGTTTCTACTTCCACATATTTGGGGCTTTTTTTTGTTTTTTAAAATCAAGGGCATTATACTAGTATGGGTTGAGAACATGCAATTCCACAGTGTATAGAGCCACTCCTCTTTCATGCCGAGGATATAAGTAAACCATTGTGCATGAAATGTACTGGAGATCCTCTGCCTATGTTCAAAGGGAGACCCCATCAATTTTGAAAGGACAATAATAAAATCTAGGAATGGAGGGGCTCCTAACTAATGCAAAGACGTTTTTCAGACTTTCCAGGAAATGTTTAATCATTTGGGTTGAGTAAACACAGTTGTCTGGTAATAACATTTTGGCAGCCAGCTGTACTTTAATAGGTGCAGATGTACCCAAAGCTAAAAGATAAGACAATATGGGTTCTAAGGTCCACCTCCAGATAGAACAGATGCAGAGCCTCTTCCACTGGATGGCAAGGTGTGCAGTGCACTACAGAATGGTCATGGATGTATCTGGGAGTATCAGGTGGCCAAGCAGTAGGTACTCAGGACCCGAGTTGTTAAGCACAATGAAGGCAGGATTGAATAAAGAAACTCTTCTGAAATCTTGGGAGAGAATATCCGTCTGCATCAAAACCTCCTTTGTGGTCAGGTGGGTAACTTGAGCAAATCCTGGTACCGCGACCATGGAGGTCAGTTTGGAGCAATAAGTATTGTTGTCCTTGAAAAACTCTAACAAACAGCAGGAACAAATGTTTTTGATCCTGTGGAACCCCTGACAGGTTATTTTACTGTCTTGGATCGTTGCGGGAGTCAAAGCGCTACTCAACTCTGTCCCACATCTACCTCTCCTCAAACATCTTGAGCTTTTAACAGTCCTCATTCCTGCCCTTCCAACACTATACAACAACTCAACTCCTCCCAACTGCCTCTTCTCTACTTGTGGTCTCACCCCTAATATCTCCCAACTTCCAACTCTTTCTCATAATCCTATCCTTTACCCTCTTTAAACGTTATGTCACTCCTTGTAATATCCCCATGTTTCTTTCCTCAAGCTTAATTTCTGTTTTTATTATGTTCACTACTATCAGTAAACTTTTTCTGCTTTATTTCTTCTTATTCACTAGTTGCCGCGCGGATTAGTGCCTGCTGAGATCATAATATTATATGAATTAAATCATTCAATGCCTTCTACTAGGAGTGTTGTTGAATCATTGATGATGTTCTGTTTCCATTGCATTCCATAATTAAATGATGACTTTACGGTTTGCGCTTTACCAAAAATAGAAAGAAATTAAAGAAATATGCTCTGTGGAATATGTAATGTTATATCCTAGGATACTCCTTTGTGGGGCATTTTTCTTTCAGATGCCTCTCAGAGGGTCTCTCTTACTACAGTATCTGGTACATCTGTTCCAAACTGAAATGCCCAAGTGTTTTGTGGGTTTGTGTTAAAATAAAAGTCTCCAACCTTTTCTTTAGTGAGAGCTGCTTCTGATCAAGGATACTCTTCCTGAGCTCCTAGCAAATTTTATCACAGTAAAATAGTGACCACATATGTCAACATTACAATATGACCACCCTAAGCAGGATTTCAGTAGTGACCACCCAACCATTTCAGCGAGGTTACCAATACAAATGCCAGGAAAAAAGCTTAGCAATATTAAATGCCTGCAGCTGACTATTAACAGCCAGATAAGCCAGGTCTGTTGGCTTAGTGGACTAATGTGTCCACTGTAGGGGCCTGTATTCGGTTACAGGTTCCTATCCCATTGGGTCCAATCAGCCTTTCTTCCATCTGGGGTCGATAAAATGAGTTCCTTTGCGTTGGGTAACAATAAAAATCCATTACTTAGCACCAACATACCCTTTGGTGAACATGCATATACAAATACATGTTATGTTGTCATCACGTGTGGACATGACTCTTCCCAAATCAGCTTGAATAATCAATCAACGCTAACTTGTAATGTGCTCATCAGTTTCTGAAAATACATTTTTCAAATACTGCTTTTCATTTTGGGCAGACAAATGCAACTTTCCAGAAAAAAACCCCGTCCTGAAAAAAAGATTATTTTTGCTTTCAAAATATGTTTTCATTTTTAGGAACTACGCAGTTCCCAAATATTAGCTTGTCATTTTCACCAAGCGCTCACATGTACAAATGCCTTTCACTGACAATTTCTGTTTCAAATGTCCAGGTATTCCAATCACAGGCCATGGATACTCACTAACATCAAGGATGCATGTAATATGCCAATGATTCCCGCCTTATACCCGAGCTACCACTGTGCTAAGGAGGGACACCATATTTGCCTGCATGCAGCCCATATACCAGTCATGGCCATTATTATGTGAGGGGTGGCCACATCTATATTAAGGATGGATAACAGTAGGCCTGTATCAATATTAAAAGGTCAATGAGTGCCAGTATGCCACAACCCGATCAAGAGTGTTCACACTGTCAAGGATGCAATTATGCCATTGTCACTATTGTGCTATTAACAGCCGCAACTGTGCCAGAGATGAACTTCATATGATGGGTGTAGCATCTGCATTTGGTGGTCCTGGACACCAGGCACAGCTTCCAAGAAAAAAACAGTGTTTATTAGGGAAATACCCAACATCACAGACACACATAAAACTGCACACATGCATACACACACATATAAAGATGCACAAGGCTCTTAATGGTCTCATCTTTGGATCCATACCCTGCTTGACTCAGCTCTTGGGCGGATCATGCAACCAACAAACACATTTTCTCCATGGCTCCTGCAGTGCAACACTTTTTTGGTCAGAACTGGTTACTTCTGGGGCTCCACTGACATTCTCTGTTCGCAGGCCTTTGGTCACACATGGTGTGACTGATAGAGTAAGGCCTATAAAAGACCACTTCCTTGTGTCTCAGCTAGATGGAGAGAGTGGAGGCACAGTCAAGTGGCAGACCCCAAAAGCAGACACTGTTTGAGCGTTCATTGGTTTGATCGGCGGTCACTCTAAGGTTGCTAAACTGAGTACAGTTGCCTTCTTTTTGATACATAGAACCTCTGAATGAGGTACTAGGCATGGCTACACCTCTGAGAGCTACTTTAAGGGTGCTGGTGAGCTACTAGTAGCTCCTGGGCTATTCGTTGGAGACTTATGTTTTAAAACGTTGCAAAGAAAGGAGTCACTGGCACATATTTAGGTGGCTACATTGTTTCTAGCATGCTAGACTCCGCATATACAACTGGGAAGGTGCTAGATCAGCCTTTAAACTAGGGATCAATTTCTACAATTCAGCAGAGGACATAGTAAGCACCAGAGATGTGAAAAGTTCTGATCCTTTTCCAGGACCTGATGCTCAACTTTATGCAATGTGTCCTCAATGTAACACAAGAAAACAAGTTACTTACCTGTAACTTTAGTTCTCCAGTATTGGAATCTTTCATAGATTCACATGCCTGAATCATTCCCTGTCGTCGAGACGGGAGTCTACGGTATATAAAAAAGCAGTGCTTAGTAGTGTAGCAAACTGAAAAGAGGCCTAGGTCCATTTCCCTTTTGCAACCCATAGCCTTTGTTATGTAAAAAAGGCCCAAACTTATCCCTGAACCAATCAGAGCTCCTCATCCTCTAGAACACTCCTGAGAGAACCTTCTGCCCCTCAGATTTTTCGCGCACTTGTGCAATAATACACTTCTTGTGCTAAATCCGAGGTGAGCCTCTCAGGGGAGGAGGGTGGGTGCATGTGAATCTATGAAAGATTCCAATACTGGAGAACTAAAGTTACAGGTAAGTAACTTGTTTTTTTACTCCAGTATTGGAACTTTCATAGATTCACATGCCTGAATCAGAATAGCGAGCAGTGAAAAAACAAAGCACATTTTTCTGATAAATCACATACTCATGCAATACCATTAGCAAATGAAGCATAATCTCATATATAAATATACATACTTATATAAAATGTGACTTTGTAAACAAGAGAACTTATGGATGGAGGGATGCAAGAAAGGCTCACCGTTACTGGATGATATTCCGCAGTACCGCCTCTCCCACCGCCGCATCAGATTCTGCGGCTGCCTCCAAGCAGTAGTGCCTGGTGAAGGTGTGTGGCACTCCTCCAAATAATGCAGTGGATGTGGCCACTGCCCTCATGGAATGAGCACGGACTCGTGCATTCAAAGGCTTTCCAGCAGCTTGATGACAGTAGACAATTGCACTGGAAATCCATCTGGCAATTCTCCTCTTTGACAGCGGGAAACCTTTCCTGGGTGCGCTGAAGGCGACAAACAACTGGGAAGGCCTGCGAAACGCCTTAGTTTCTTTCAAGTAAAATTTCATACATCTCTGAACGTCCAGAGAGTGTAATACTCTTTCTGCCGCTGTTGATGGATGCGGAAAGAAACGCTTCAGCACCAATGGTTTGTTCAAATGAAAATCAGTTGGCACCTTTGGAATGAACTTCGGGTTTGTCCTGAGAATCATTTTATCCTCTTGAAATTGCAAGAAAGGCTCCTGAATCGTGAGCGCCTGTAGTTCACCTACTCTTCTCGCTGAAGTCAACGCAATGAGAAGAGCCACTTTCCAGGACAAGAACTTCAGGTCTGCCCTGTGTATCGGTTCAAATGGTGGCTTCATCAATTGAGAGAGTACAATATTCAGATTCCATAATGGTGGTGGAGGCTTTACTGGTGGAAAGACTCTGAATATTCCTTTCATGATTTGCTTGATAATCCTTGAGGACCATAAAGATGGGCCTGGCGATGACCTCCTGTAGCGGGATAACGCAGCCAAATGCACCTTGATGGAGGCGTGTGCTAATCCTGACTTTGCTAACTGCTGAATGTACGGTATAATCTGATGAGGCGCAGCAGTAAGAGGATGAACAGCATGTCTCTTACACCACAGACAGAACCTCTTCCATTTCATCCTGTAGGTTCTGTCGGTACTCTCCGCTCTGGACTTGGACAGGATGTCCTTACATTCTTGTGAGATGTTCAGATGGCTAAACTCACAGTGTTCAGGAGAAAAGCTGCTAATCGCAAGGATTTCGGGTCCGGATGGCGCACCTGCCCCTTGGACATTGTCAGAAGCGATGGACTCATGCGCAACCGAATTGGACGGTCCTCCGACAGTAGCAGCAGTTCCGTGAACCAGTGTTGTCTGGACTACCACGGGGCTACTAGGATCAGTCTGCACGGCTCTTTCTTGATCTTCACCAGTACGCGGGGGAGAAGAGGAAGTGGGGGAGAAGAGGAATTGGGGGAAACCGTAGGCAAAGGCGCCGGACCATGCCATGGAAAACGCATTCCCCCCAAGATACCCTCTGGGGAAGCCAGCTTGCGAAGTACTGGCATTTTCTGTTTTCCCTTGTAGCGAAGAGGTCCACCAACGGTGTTCCCCATCTCCGAAAGACGCTGTCCAGGATTTCCTGGTTTAGCTCCCATTCGTGGCAGGACGATTTTAGCCTGCTGAGAGTATCCGCTTTGATGTTTTGATCCCCCGGGAGGTGTTCTGCGGTCAATGATATTTCCTGCTGAATAGCCCATTCCCAAATCTCCTGGGCTTCCTGAGCCAGGGAGAGAGAGATCTTGTTCCCCCTTGCTTGTTTACATAATGCATCGCCGTGGTGTTGTCTGTTCTTACTACCACCGGCGCACCTTTTATCCTTGGCAGAAAAGCCAGTAATGCCAAACGGATCGCCCTGAGCTCCAGCAGATTTATATGTAATTGCTGCTCCTCTGCTTTCCAACGGCCGCTGACCTGAAGGTCCTGAAGGAAAGCTCCCCATCCTTCTAATGATGCATCTGTTGTTACCACTAGCGGAGCTGCACTTGTTAGAAACGACAGTCCTTGAGACACATTTGCCTTTTGCGTCCACCACTCTGCTGCCTGTCGCATCACTGGTGTCACCTTTATTATATCGTCGAAGGATCCCTCCGCCTGACGCCATTGGAGATCGATCTGTTCCTGCCATGGTCTCATTCTTAGCCTGCAGCAAGGTATCAGTGGAATACAAGAGGACATTGTACCCAGCAAGGATTTGTACCTGCGAACTGAAAGAGACTTTCTTTTTCTCAAGTCTTGGAAGAGGGACACAATCCTCAGTCGTCTTTCCTCGGAAGGAAACGCTTTGTTGCATTCAGTGTCCAATATTGCTCCCAGAAATGTGATCACTCTTGCTGGGTGGAGGTTTGACTTTCTCTCGTTTAAAGTCAATCCTAAATCGGCGAATAAGTCTATGCAAGCTTGCGTTGATGCTCTGGCTTGTGTCTTTGATGTTGCTATGACTAACCAGTCGTCGAGGTAAGGAAATATTTGATGTCTTTGCTTCCTCAACACAGCCGCCACTGGAGCCAGGCATTTTGTGAAAACCCTTGGCGCCGACTTCAAACCGAATGGCAGTACCTTGAATTGGTAATGTCTTCCGGCTACCCAGAACCGAAGGTACTGCCTGTGTGCAGGATGTATCGGCACGTGGAAATACGCGTCTTATAGGTCCAATGTGGTCATATGATCCCCTGGGTTTAACAACAGAAGGATGTCCTGTAGAGATACCATCCTGAAAGATTGTTTCTTGAGATAGGTGTTTAAGGATCTGAGATCCAGGATGGGGCGCCACAGGAGCTTGTTTTTCTTGATGAGAAGAAAACGGGAGTAAAACCCCCTATTTTCCTGGGATTTCGGTACCGGTTCTATTGTTCCCTTTCGGAGCATTGTCCGAACCTCCTGCCGGAGTTGATGCAGATGATTGGCTCTCTTGTGCATCGGTGGCGTACAAGGGGGTGTCTGAATAAATTCTAGGGTGTGACCGAATTGAACTATTTTGAGGACCCATTGGTCCTTTGTTATTTTCCGCCAATTGTGTAGATAGTGAGCAATCTTTCCACCCAGGGGAGCATCTGACAGAGCCGGAAGATGGAGGTTGTCATTGCCTACGGGTGTTGTCCTTTCCTCGGCCACCACGTCCTCTAGGAGTTGATTTTGTGTATCCTCCTGACTGACGCTGGTTATATTGCTGACGGTACGGCTGTGATGAGGACTGATAAGAAGACGAATATCTCCCCTGTTGGTATCCTCCTCTATACGAGGACTGTCCTCTGCCCCTGGAGCCACGAAAAGGGGTTTTCCTGTACTGCAGAGTTCCCAGAGACTTTGCTGTATCAGTATCCTTCTTGATACTTTCCAGCGTGTCATCTATAGGTTTTCCAAATAATTCTTCTTCATTGAAAGGGAGGTCTAAGATTTTGTTCTGCACCTCCGGCCTAAATGCTGTTGCTCGTAGCCAACCTTGCCTGCGCAGGACCGCCGCTCCTCCCAAGGATCTAAATGCTGTGGTCGCTATATCCATAGCGCAGTCTATGACTTCAGCCGAAGTCCTCTCTCCTTCCATGAGAATTTTCTTTGCCTCCTGCTTCTCTGGATCTGGCACCAGGTTAACATATGGAGACAGGTCGCACCACATCTGCCTGTCATACCTCCCCAATATAGCCAGGGCATTAGCGGCTCTTACCAGCAGAGCAGACATTAAAGAAAAATGCTTCCCTGCGTTATCCAACCTTCTGCCCTCCTTGTCTGGAGGTGTTGCAATCGGAGCAGATGGGTTCCTGGATTTCTGTTGTGCCGCCTGCGTGATAACAGAATCCGTTTTGGGATGACCCACAAGGCAAGATGGAGCATCGACCGGTGCTTTATACTTTTTATCCAGTCTGGCCAGAACTGGTGTTACCGTCGCTGGCGTCTCCATGACCTTCAATCCTTCCTTCCAGATATGAGACACTATAGGCAAAGATCGTACAGATCTCCGATACAAATCTTTAAAGTCATATAGAAAACATTCAGTTTTTTCTTCTGTCATGGTCAGTGCAAACCTCTTAGTGGCTCTCTCCCTCAAATTATGAAATCCACCAATGTCCTCCGGTGGAGAGCCCACTGGTCTCTGCGGAGGAGTGCAGGTGATGGGGCGATATAGTCATGCCATTCTGCACTTGTGTCCGCAATTTCACCATCTTCCTGTTCCTCATCCGAGGTATCATGGTGTGTTGTCGGTGGTGGGGACCTAACAGTAGGTTCCGGCACAATTTCCCTCCTACGAATCGGAGTCCCTGGAACCGAGCGTGGACGTGGAGCCGCCTCTACGGCCTGTGGAGCGACTGGAGTGGCTGGGTATCTTCTTCTATAATCCTCCAACATTCCTTGGAGATCCCTCAACAAAGAGGATGGGACACTGGTCATCTCTTCTCGTTGTTGTCGATATCGGTGTTGTTCCTGGGGTTGCTTTTGATAACCCCCATATTCTTCCTCCGAATCGTCTTCCTGGTACTTGACCTCTAATTGCGAAGGGCTACTGGCAATACCATACACCGAATCTTCCTCCGAATCTTCCTCTTCCAGTAAGTGAGACGGTAGCAATGGGGAGACCTTGCTTGGAGATGTAACCTCCGGTGTAATAGGTTTTTTCCAAGGCACCAACCTTTTTTCTTGTGTTTTTTCCATCGTCGACGAGCCCGTCGACGAGATTCCCATCGCCGTCGTCGACGCTACCGTCGACGTTGTAGTGACAGTCGACGCTGTCCTCGTCGACGTCGCCGTCAACACTTCCATCGTCGACCCAGTCCTCGTCGACGCCGCCGTCGACGCACAGTGGTCTTTTTTGGGGCCTTCTCAGGTCTTTCCCCTGAGGAATGTGTCTGAGGAGATCTACTTTTCTTCTGAGATCTTAGACACCACAGATTCCTCCTCACTCTCACGAGAGGATTTCCTTCCTGGCTTTGACTTTCTGAAGCCAGATCAGTAGTCTTCCCTCACGATCTCTCAATGTCTTATTTGAAAAGGTACGACATACCTTACAATCTGCTGCCTTATGATCTGGATTGAGACAGTAGATGCAGTCCTTGTAAGGGTCATCTGTAAATAACCTCTTCTTGGAGCAGGTTGAACAAGCTCTAAATAATCCTTTTTTCTCTTTCTCAGACATGGTTGATGTAGAAACCTAAAAATCCAAGTCAAAATACTGTAGAAGTAAAGAGTTTGAGCAGAGCTCAAAGGAGACTCCCTAGCACAACGTGCGGTAGAAAAATCTGAGGGGCAGAAGGTTCTCTCAGGAGTGTTTTAGGGGGTGAGGAGCTCTGATTGGTTCTGGGATAAGTTCGGGCCTTTTTTACATAACAAAGGCTATGGGTTGCAAAAGGGAAATGGGCCTAGGCCTCTTTTCAGTTTGCTACACTACTAAGCACTGCTTTTTTATATACCGGAGACTCCCGTCTCGACGACGGGGAATGATTCAGGCATGTGAATCTATGAAAGTTCCAATACTGGAGTAACGATTGCATTACCCCGAGTGGTACAGAAGAACAGGACATCGAGCAAGATCTTGGTGGCAAGAGAGCCGAACTGCTTCTAATACCCTCAATGCAACATTGAAAGGAGGTGGCACGGAACCAGGGGATGACATAGGGAACTAAGCAAGGCATTAAATCTGGGCGCATCTCGTCACACCAATGGGTGTGAGGTTAGCCCATAAATACTTTTTCGGAACCCTCACATCATCTAGACCCCAACATGGTATTGCATGACAGACCAAGAAGGGTCGCTGTCAAAGGGAGCTAGCATGGTGTCTTGGCAGCATAAAGCCAAGAGACACCTCAACAGAAAACCACAAAAAAAAAGGTCAACTACTTTCCAAGAAAATGCTGAAAACTGTGACGGACAGTGGTACGACAAATACTTCCTTACTTCAATACAAATTCAAATGTTCAAATAAGCTTTATTCGATATTTCATACAATATCATACAAGCATACAGTCACAGAAATAATATAAAACAAACAATTTGATCAATTCATTAAAATAAGTAAAATAGAAATGGAAAAGTGTATCGGAGAAATCATTACCATTTAAAAAGCGAGATCAGGAGAACCAATCTTAGCATAATTAAAAGTTAATTAAAAAAGAAGAAGAAGAAATCTAAAAAACAGCATATTTAGGTAGGGCCTTGCAGAGATTTCCTAAATTTGATCAACAACTTCAAATACTGTTCCATGATACCTATAACTTCTTTATACTCTAGCATCTGTAAGCGCTCATATGCGTCCTTGCAAGACCTCAGGCCCCATCTCTTTAGTAGGGGTTTTAATAATGTTTTCCTGGGAATTGCATAATAAGTACAAAATAAGATGGTATGGATATTTGATTGCACAGAGGTATCATCACATGGACAAAAACACAGATTTCGAGACCAATCACTTCTTACTGGAAAAGTTATAAGACGAAAAAAAGAGCCCAGTCTAAATCTGGCAAGAAGCATTCTAGCATAACAAGAAAAATCTGTAGACAGGTATGCTTGGAGGCCCTTGTGCTGCGTCACCCTTTGGTACGCCTGGAGAGTTGTATTTTGTTTTTGATGGTTCCATCTTTTAGACTCCAAGTGATCCAATAGAGTTTTTCTTAAGCTTTTTCTAGATATAGAGTCCAGGGTCAATGGATCAGAAAAATACTCTGGGTGGCCAATTTCCACAAAATAGTTTTTAATATAGACCAGCCATTTCTTATGTCTTACCCCCTCCTGTTTGAGAATGTCCAGTATCACTTCGCGATTTAAGTCGGTTTCAGTAGTGGTCCAGATTTTATGCCACAAAAGTGGGGGTTCCACTTTAATTAAAATCAGAAATAAATGATAAATCTAACTCAATATGCATCATGTATACGGAAGTTGATTTAGGTGTTGCCAATAAATACCTTAGGAATTTGTTTTCCTCAATTTGGATAGAGGTAATGTTCTTTTCGATGCCCCAAAGGCCGGCCCCATAGATAGCTGTTGAAATACATTTTGTTTTATATAAAATAATTAGCTGTTTAACAGGCCTCCCACCTATTCTTCCGGCAAAGTCTCTGAGCCCACCGACAGCTCTAACAAGGGCAAGTTCTCATTTTAACTGCCGACTTCCAAGATGTATGTCGATTTACAGAAATGCCCAAATATGTGAAATTGTCCACTGTCTCTACTCTTTGCTCCTCAATATGAATGGGGCATGATCTTTTGTTTCTCTTTTTATTACAGACCATTGAGTAGGTTTTCTTAATGTTGACTGTCAGGCCTTTATCGTACATGAAATCCCTGAATGCCGTGACTGCTTTTTGTAAACCCACTCTAGTTTGTGAAAGTATAGCCGCGTCATCGGCATAGAGCAAGATAGGGATTGATTGCCCTGCCACCTTGGGATAATCGCATTCAAAGTTTTTTAAATGATCTCCTATTGCATCTATGTAGAGGGAGAAAAGCATTGGGGCTAATATACATCCCTGCCTAACCCCTCTATTTATGGAGAATCTTGGCGAGCACTCTCCTTTTGGGCCGTATCTAACTCTAGCTCCTGCGTTTCTATACAAATTCTTTATAAAGATGAGTATTGATGGGTCTACTCCCAAAAGTTCCAAAATGTCCCAAAGTTGTTCATGGTTTACACAATCAAAAGCAGAGCTTAAGTCCACATAAGTAACATACAGGTTTCCATTTTTGGTGTCAACGTATTTCGACATAATAAGATGTAGGTTCAGAGTTTGTTCTACTGTCCCTCTCCCTGATCTGAAGCCATACTGGAGTGTTGAAAGTATGTTCTTCTCCGCTGCCCATACTTCAAGACGTTTCAAAATAATGCGGCCTGCAATCTTCATTAGGGAATCAAGGAGGGAGATAGGCATTCTCCATCTTGCTATAGGCCTATCACCCTTTTTGAAGATGGGTATCACTACGGCCTCGTCCCAAGAAGGGAAGTGGCCCGACATAGTTGCGGCGTTCAAGGCGGATGTCAATATTGGTGCCCAAAAAGATATTTCTGCTTTGAAAACATCTGTGGGGATGGCATCCGGCCCTGGTGCTTTGCCAGCTGGACTCTCCCTTATCGCCATCTCCACCTCTTCCCACCTGAAGACAATGTTAGAATGCGTTACATCAAGGAGGTCTGAAGATGAGGAGGCCTTTGGTTCTAATGTCGTTGATGTGGGTTGACTATATAGATTTTGAAAATAAGCAGCCCACGTTTCACCATCAATTGCAAGGTCAATATTTCTCTCCGGCATCTTTACCCAAGGGAGCGGGGTATTTATAAATTTCCAGAAGGCCGAGAGATCTCGATTTTCACTGGTTGACACCAATTTTTGCCATGCTTCCTCCTTCAATACTTTTTTTCTATTTTTAATAGCCATACGATAACTAAGTCTGGCTTGCCGAATCTCCATGATTGGTTTTGGAGTTTTGTGCAACAGATTCTTTAATGTCTTTAAAGCTATAGAGCAATGTTTATCAAACCAGACTTTGGAAGGGATGGGCCCCGCCTTAAACTGTCGTGTAAGCAATTTTCTGAGGCTGAACTGTATACTCAAGAAGGCATCTCGGACAGAGTGGGGCAGTTCATTTAAGGAGAGGCAGATATGTATCTCCTCCCACCTCATCATCATCAATAAGTCCTTCAACAGTCTACTAGGATTGATTTTCTCCCATTTGATGGTATATCCGTTTTGAGAACCCATAACAATAGGTAACTCATAATTGGTTTTGGGATTGTTGGTATGCATAGAAACTGGAGAGGGCAACACGATAGATAAGGCTAAAGGATAATGATCCCCATATAAATAATCCAAAGTGTTCCACGAGGATATTAAAGGGGCATACATCTGTGAAAAAAGAATAAAATCAATAGTCAAATTTATACCTCTGCCATGGAAAGTGGGTTCAAAAGGTCTAGGCGGGAGGGTTAAATTATTAGCAAATTCTAAATTAAAAGAGGCTAGAAAATTATTTAGTAAGTCCCCTGAGTTTGAATGTATAAAATGATGGTTAGGGGTGTGATTAGTAATACTAGAATCCATTTCTATAGAGATGTCACACATGCCCTTCATGGCATTTGGGCAAATGTAGCAATTAAAATCACCCATAAAAATTGTCACACACTCGCCGCCACGTAGTTCTTTGTGACCACGGAGCGGTGCAACTCTTCCAATACATTTTCCAATGGTTCTGGGGCCATATTATTATAAAAGTTAATTATCAGCAGTGTCATAGAGGAGCCAACATCCATGGCAATTATTTGGTAAGATGTCCTTAATATCTTTTTGACAATCTTATGTCCTATTGTGACACTTATATAGGTGCAGAGACCCCCTCTATGTCTACCCTGGTTACTGGGTAATGCAGGTGAGTGGAAAGTCTGATAGCCCAGTAAATGTGTAGGTGTCAGCGCCCAAGTCTCTTGGAAACACAAAACAGGGTATTGATTTACCACCTCCATCCAAGTTGGTAGTATGATTTTAGAATTAATACCTGCCAGGTTCCAACAAAGAATCTCTAATGTTTCAGTAGGTTTACTATACCCTCCCCTGATAGACCAAGAAAGAACACCAAAAAGGCTGTCTATCTGTGTCGTTGATGTTTCTGCTATATCCCCTCCTTCTATCGTGTTTTCTATTTGTAGGTCTGGGGTACTATTAGTCATAGAAGGCTTTATCAAAGTATCGTTAGATAAAGTGGCAGGTAAAATCTCCCTAGGTTGATAGGCCACTTTCTTTGGATTAAGTCATTCTATGTCATCCAAGCCATAGAGTGGCTCATATTGGTTATAACAGGGGAAATTCCATGGAGGAATTTGAGGTGGAAATAATTGACCATATCCCGCTGAAGTGTAAGCGGGCGTCAAGGGATATTTAGTATTCCATGGGTTACCTGTGTTATGATAGAGACTCTAAAATGGCAAGGTATTTTCCCTACTTCCATTTCTTGATGGACAGCTATGGTAAAATGGTTTTCTATGTTCTTGGAAGGTAAGATTACCAAAAAGGGGCTTGAGCTGATGTTGTTTGGGGCGCATTAAGGCTTCAGGGTAGAAATAAGAGAGGGATTTAGGTGAAATCGGACCATTATGGAAATCTGAATACCAATCCCTGATGTGTGAGGAATGATTCAGGCATGTGAATCTATGAAAGTTCCAATACTGGAGTAACGATTGCATTACCCAGAGTGGTACAGAAGAACAGGACATCGAGCAAGATCTTGGTGGCAAGAGAGCCGAACTGCTTCTAATACCCTCAATGCAACATTGAAAGGAGGTGGCACGGAACCAGGGGATGACATAGGGAACTAAGCAAGGCATTAAATCTGGGCGCATCTCGTCACACCAATGGGTGTGAGGTTAGCCCATAAATACTTTTTCGGAACCCTCACATCATCTAGACCCCAGCATGGTATTGCATGACAGACCAAGAAGGGTCGCTTGTCAAAGGGAGCTAGCATGGTGTCTTGGCAGCATAAAGGCAAGAGACACCTCAACAGAAAACCACCAAAAAAAAGGTCAACTACTTTCCAAGAAAATGCTGAAAACTGTGACGGACAGTGGTACGACAAATACTTCCTTACTTCAATACAAATTCAAAAATAATCTAGGAAGAAGCCTGCTGCGTTCAGAAATACTTGCACAGTAGAAGGAAAAAACACAAACGGTCTAGCTGGCCCTGCTGAGAATGAGTGGATAGTGTCATTTTTCAGTGGCAAGATTTACCTCTTCGACTTCAAATAATTTTCCTAGATGGTATCTTCTGAGAAAAGTACTTTACTATGACGGAACTGGTGCAATTGGCAACATTAAAAATGTGCTGCTCCATCCACTAGGCATTTATCATCCTCTTCAGGTGACCAAACAAGAGCCTCTTTGTCAGTGGGATACCAGCAGTGCTTTCGTAAACCGTATACAGAACATAGATAAGCTGCAAGGGGTACTGTGCGCTTATGGAAAGATAAAACCAGTAATGATCAGTTGTGTTATCATTCAAATCATTTTCAAAATGTGTTATGAGATTCCGATATGACAGATACTTTGCCATTTATGAATACCAGAGAAAATCCAATAATGGCTAAACAGTCTTTTCAGCCGCTCACAGTATAGCATAATACAAAGTACAAGGTTTGAAACACGCCAAATAACTGGAACCAAGCATTACACAGCAGCAACATAAAAAGCAATGTGCCATGACAGCCTGGCACTTGCTGAAACTAAAGGAGGACAGTGAGGGTGGACAGGGCTTCTTATTGCAGAAAAAGCTCTATTCCCTCATTTCATTTATATGAATTACATAACACAGTGCACCTAGAGCCATAAATAATTCTAAGCCTATAAAATGTCATCAGTAACAACTAAACAGTTACCTCCCAGACTCGAACGAAGCCATCCACTCCTCCGGTGACAATCAAGGAACGGTCCGGGCTGAAACACACAGACTTCTGCAGGGAATCAGGGCTGAAATCAGTCTGCACCACCTGCAAGTCCTCCACGGTCACCTCAGCAGTCTCATTCTTTGTGTCTCCTCCACCATCTTTGGCAGTGCTATTTGATGGTTTTCTCTTCCGGGCCCCCTTCTCTTTTCCTCCTGCAAACAGAAATTTGTTTCCAAGTGGTTAGTAGGAAAAAAATACAACTTTGAAATACAACTGTTTGATTTGACGTGTAGGTAGTAATCTCTTTCCACTGTTGAGGTGATGCAATCCTGGTGCGGCCACATAATGTTGTCTTAATTACATACTGTATTCTTCTGCCATCTTGTCAACCAGCACACAGTACCATACATGTTCACAACCACCAAGGACATATAAACTTAGCCTATTGTGCACCTTTGCACACAATAAAGGTAGGCTGTAAGGGAGCAAGCAGACTGGTCAAGGATAGCAAGGGATAAATAATATTGCTCGTCAAATTCACAGAAAAGAAAAACATAATACCCTTGCAATGAGAATTTGCAAGAGCTGTGTATATTGTTCTCCAAGAAACAGGCAAGGACAAATCACAAAACCGAAGGCATCATTTGTACATTAGGAGTGATGGATCTTGAATGACTTGCCATTCACCAACCAAGCTGATGAAAGTTGCTGGAGATTTGCAAAAGGTTTACTATTTCTATGGTTTTTACATAGTGCAAACTTAGCTAGTGATAACGAAAACGCTGTACAACTCAAAGAAGAGAAAAAACGAGTTTGTGAATAAGATGCTCGATAGCTGGTGGAGAGTAAACCTCCTCTGAATAGTGCACGTGGGAGCTGGGAAACCAGTAGTGATGCTCAATAAATGATCTTCGAAAGAGTGAGACTTTAGTTTTGTTCTGAACTGAAGAAACAAAACCGTGGCCCTGAATTGAGGGGGCTGCTCGTCCATATCTTTAGCATGTGACTACAGAAAGCATGTCTTGGACTTCTTTCTTTTCAGCACTTCTTCCCTACTAGTCTGTTGGTGTTTTGGCTACAAGAGATACTGGAGGCTGGGTGGAGATTGAACTGTTAGATACTGCTTTGTGTATGATGCAGCACGATTTAAAGACAAGTTTGAAATCATGGGTATTGGGGCACCAATGCAGATGCAAGTGGCTCATAATCATAATCTGCCACTTATAAAGCACCTACAAAAGGGATACAGACAATCCACGTACTGAACAAAGTCAAACAGGGGGGATAAGGTCCAATTTCCTGAGTACTTGGATGAGAAATGAAGCAACATGGAAAACACTCTCTACATGGCTCAGGGAGAAATCATAAACTTACTAATGGCAAGCACAAAATCACTTGGCTTGTTATCAGTTGTAGAAATAATCCTTCCTCTTTCTCACCAGAAAACCAGATTTGGAGTGGTCCGATATAATTGATGATGAAGATACATTCGGTCTACACTGGATATAGATTTAATTAGGCACTTAATATCATTGGATGGTGGAAAAATATTCCTTAGGGCGGTTAGTGTGTTTGAAAAGTTTCCGGTTCATATGTGCATTGTCCGCATTTTGGTGGCACGGTTGGGGAGGAAGCTTCAGAGTGGTTCCAAATGTAGGTTGATGTTCAGTAGAAGTAGGGTGGACCCCAGTGAGACAAAACTCGCTCGCTGGTGGCAGATGAGATCCTGTGAGCCCAACTGGATGATTCTGGAGCAATTTGACCTATGTGGTTTGTGATGATATTGTTTTGGGCGTAATGGTCAATGTTGTAAGGATGTTCAAAAGTCACAAATATCAAGTAGGCAGGGGTTGCCCCTGGGAGGTGATCAAGAAGTGGAAGGTGAGAGCTGTTTGGATACAAGGTTATAGGGTCCCTGGAGAGTGCAGCACCATGCTGTGGTGTAGATAAATGAGCCTTTTGTCCATGTTAGTGTTTCGATCACAATTGGATTGGGTGGATTGGAATGAGGTGGATTTTTTGGACTAGGTCATATTGGACTGGGTTGGGAGGATTGGAGTGTGGTGGATTGGACTGAGGTTAGTGGTTTGAATTAGAGTGGGGGGGGGGGTTGGTCTTGGGGTGGATTGAATTGAGTGGTGCGGACTGGGGTGGAGTGGATTGGTGTGGATAAGAGCGGGCCGATTGGAGTGGGAAGGATTGGCATCTCCTGCACTATTATGTGTTAAAGCATTATTTCAGAAATTACACATAAAGAAACAATGTTGTGTGCAATAAAATAATCCTCAACTTTTGAGAACATCGCCCACTGGCACAAACAAAAGAAAACATGAGTGCAAAGTGAGAAAAGAAGACTTGGCAAAATAAAAGAAACTTAACTATTGGAAATAAATGGTTGCAATTTTGCTTGTCCTGTTGGGCACGTTTTTTCTAGTCACATACCTTCTGTCTGCAGGGCCCTAATAGTAAACCGAACAAATAGTACTTTCTATCACATCAGGAGCAGTGGACGGGCACTGATCAAATTGAATCAATCAGAGCTTGGTCCTTGCTCCACAGACAGTAACAGAAATGTTAGACCTGGCTCGACTAATGAGGAGGCTGGTTCCAAGCCCTTATTGTTGACAACCAGGAAATGTGAATCGAACTGAGAGAGAGCAAGAGCCTCTCACTTTTGCTGCCATCCTCGCTGTTGACAGGTTGCAGGAATGCAACTTCTTTTTATCTCCTGAGAAGAGTGGTAGCAATAAAATAAGGAGTGCCAAGTCATCAACTAGAAAGCAGCAGTGCTGCTGGAACCTTGTAAAGCACACAAACTCTCCGTAAGGAGTACTGTGAACTTTATAAGAAAATATAGGACTATAGATGCTATTTACCAACTCATTATCCCAGTTTAATTTACAATTGCTTTCCTCCTCTCCTGAAACAGCCTTGCAATTCAGAATAATTCTAGGTCAGGAGCAAAGGTGAGGATTATGCTATCTTTCCCTCACCTTAATAAACAGCAGCCATGTAAAAAAAACATTAATAAACCACAAGTCCCATAAACATTAGGGATCATGTTTAATGGAGTTCAACAAAGTTCAACCAATCAGGATATCACACGGCCATCATAGTCCCACAACAGTGTCCTTTCTTCCTCTTACTTCGCTGCTCCTCACAGTCAAAAGATAAGTGCAGGCTCTGAACCACTTATTCTTTATTTATTTTACCAATTGCAGTGATTTTTGCCTTTCACGTTTATTCCTTTCACAGGGTCATTATTTCTGCTCGCGAAAGCGCGCTTGCTTCTACGCGGTGCTTTCCATCTAACAAGTAGGAATGGGCAGAACTTGCGTAGTTGTGCTACGCAAAGCTCCGCGAAACGGTAAACAATGACGGCGAGCAGGCAGAGTTCCGGGAACACGCAGACTTGCTTGTTCCCCTGTTCGCAATGCTTTTTTCCTGTTCACGAACGCTGTTTGCGTGCTCTGGGGTAAATATCTTGCAAACATGCATTTTGAAAGTGCGAACAAGCAAAAAATTCAGCAAAGCCTCACAATTTTTGGCAATTCCGTGTTCTCTGCGGAACACGAAATTACCCAAATTCCGCAAGCGGAACGGAATTTACCACCCAGGCCTACTTACAAGACGGTTTGGGGCTGTGGAATGCGGTCCTCCAACCGCTGGGTGGCACCCATACGTCTCTTGGGGTTAACATGGCCACCAATTAGATCGCATTCCTCACAGGATTCCGATTGGATCAGTCCCACGGCTGGTGTCTTCCCCGTGAGCCCCTCAGGCCTGGAATGTTTGAAGATCCTAGGGGCCTGTATTCCATCGACAGGTGGCATAGTTTTTTATTGTTTCACGCTAGTTGTGCGCTTTACATCCCACAGGTCAGTACTGAGGTCATTGACCTCTTAAATCACAGCTTGTTATGCTCGGTGTCGGCCTTTTCAAGGCTTTTGTGGTGAATCTGTTCTAGGAAGACATTAACCAGGGTACAAAAATCGCTACTTGATTTGTTTCTGGGGCACCCCACCAGGGCCTTATTACCATTATTATTACACTAGTACTTATATATTACTCAGTCAAGCACACAGCTTCAGGTGGGCCAAACTAATTTCCCTGCTTGATTTCACCTTGAGAACATAAAGGGCCGCCGGTGCCCCTCACTAATTGGCACCTCTCAGGCCCCAATTGTTTTCTGGTACTATCCAGACCACATTACGCCCCTACAATGCAAGAGATCCAAGACTCCTACACTGAGGAGGCAATTACTTACCTCCCCACAGACTATGACTTCTGTGATATCCTGGGCTCCTCAATCCACTGGGCTGTCTTGAGGCCATGGCAACGCTTGAGAACAAGCATATGACACTGACAGCGCAGGATCTTAGACCCGTCGACCGGGGGTTCCCCCCAACCCTCCCCAAAGCTTATGGGTGGACCAGAGATGCCCCAACATGCTGGTACGAAGCGCACTAGCAAAGATGTGGATGGCTTTTCCTGTCTTAAGCGTGTCATCTCGGACCATAGATCCTTGGACCCAGCAGTTCCCAGAAACCGCCCCCCATCCCGGTCCCTGACCTAGATTCCCCCCTATCCAGCCCCCCATTCACCTGATGGGGATGAAGCTCCAGTCTGAGAGGTAGATATAGCCTGACAAGCACTGGCGTCTGGCGTCCTCACTAAGCCCGGTGCCGCCTGACAGCGATAGACCATTATGGGTCCTGATTCGGATCTACTCAATCATGACTAACCTCTTCCATTCAAGATCTCCTGATTGCGTTCCGACAGAGAAGGTAGCCACCTATCTAGCTGAAAAGCTGAAAAAGGCCTTGGACAAAGAAGTCTAGTACGGCCTTAAGGTGGAGTGCCTCTGCCCTTCCTTGGCACATAAAGTGGCCCATACGTGGTGACTGCTCTCTCAGTATATGCGCAATCCAATTAAAGGCATATATTGATCCTGGCGGTCCTGTCAGGACAAACGTTTAGATGTAGAAGGCCCATTAACTAAAATTCTCGATATGGAGGAGGATCCCAAGGCCTCCAGCTCACGCATCCCCCTGAAGTGATCTCTGGATGGGCGCAGAGGGCAATAATGTTCTTTTTGACAATGCCACCGGCGCCCTATCCACAGAGAGGAGAAGGTCCATCTTAATCAAGATTGGCCCCAAATTTGGGGGTGTAGCCACCTATGGAGCGGGTCCTTTGGTACAGGGCGGCTCATTTGGTGAGCCCTTCATCAAGGAGCTCAGCAAATTTGTTGCAACATTTAATTTTTTGGAAAAGGCCCAGTCCTAAAATATTTTTTCGCCCACGAAAAAGGGGGCTCACCGGCCACGGACAGAAACAGGCCTCTTTTTGAGGCACGGCATCTAGATGAGGACAGTTCCAAGATCTATCCCGCTTTGGGTGATTCTATCCCACCCACGGCTATCCCAGAGACCGGGGCTCCAGAGATGGACACCAGCAGCGCATCTATCACGATGAGTGTAATTCTATTTTAGCATGTAAAATTGTGGGGAAGGTTCTGTACACAATTTGTATGCCTCCCCCGTGCAGTTTAGGCTTCAGCAACCCCTTCTTTTTCCTTTCTTTTTGGTAGAGGTGGAAATCCAGGACCTTCTAGCCAAAGAGGCCATTTTCCAGACAACCCTGCATCCTCACAGCTCCCTAAGCAACCTTTTTTTTTGGTGGACAAACACTATGATTGGAAACGCCCAGAGATCGATCTCAAATAATTCAACAAATCGCTGGTTTACCGCCACTTCAAGAAGTCTCCAAGATCTATTCCTTCCCAATGACATTAGAGAAATGTGTTCTACTTCAACTCAATAATCGCATTAATGAGTTCAACCTCCTTGATGCCTTTCAATCTGGTCTCAGAAAAGGCTGTAGCACAGAAACAGTTATGCACAACGTCGCCGACAACATTCACAGGGCCCTAGACGAAGGAGATGCCTGCCTACTCACCGTTATTGACCTATCTGCGACATTCAACACAGTAAACCATCCAGCCCTTTTGGAGACCCTGTCGAAACGGTCCGGCATCGATGGCACAGTACTAAAATGGTTCACCTCCTTCCTTCAACACCGCTCGCAACGAATTAAAATTAACTCCGGTCTCTCAAAACTAACTAAAGTTACACTTGGGGTCCCGCAAGGCTCGATCCTCTCCCCGTCCCTCTTCAATCTCTTCATGGAGCCCCTCACAATCATATTGAAAAAAGCCGGAGTGAACTACCACCTTTACGCGGACGACACCCAAATCTATGTAAGGATCAAGTCTCCCAGCGACATCCAACTCCTCAATACCACAATAACCGAGATCCAAACTTGGTTCTACGTTAACCACTTAAAGCTCAACCCAGACAAAACGGAACTAATCCTATTCTCTCCAAAAAGTAACGATCGCCCAATCCAAGAGTGGCTCAAGAAGCTGGTTGCCCTAAACTTCCCCCTTTGATTTGAAGAACTATCGCCCTATTGCCAGGCTCCCTTTGCCCGCTAAGATCATAGAGGGAATAATGAATACTCAGTTGAGTACTTTTTTGGGGGCGGGGCAACATCTGGATCCATCGCAACATGGTATTCGGGCGGGCCACAGCACAGAATCGGCCCAGATCAAGTCGACAGAAGACATTAGATCAGTGATGGATGCAGGAGGGAGAGCCGCCTTGATCCTATTGGACCTCTCTGCTGCCTTTGATACGGTCCACCACAGGTTATTGGTGGACCGTTTAGAGGCCTGTGGGATTCAGGGTAAAGCTCTCAAGATATTGCAGGCTTTCCTTTCTGCAGGAGCCAGGTGGTGGCCTTGGGAGACTTCGAGTCGGACCCGTTTGTGCTCCCCTGTGGAGTCCCTCAGGGGTCATCCCTGAGTCCAACTCTTTTTAACATATACGTTTCCACTCTGGCCCCTGTCATTAGATCATTTGGCTTTAAATTAACATCATATGCGGATGATACGCAGATTGTGGTCTCATTGCTACCCGGGGGAGAGGAAGGCACGGCCAACAGGTTTAAAGGCTGTATGCGGGCGGTCAGCAGCTGGGTGGCAGGGAACTGCCTAAAGCTGAACTCATCGAAGACGGAAGTTCTCCTGTTTGGGGCCAGAGAGAATTTCTGTACCCCAAGGTGGTGGCCGGAGGAAATGGGTGCTCCTCCCTCCCCAGTTGCTAAGGTCAAAAACCTTGGGATCCTGATGGACGATACACTGTCATTCAGACCTCAAATAAATGCGTTGTCCTCCGCAACCCACTACGCTCTGAAAACAGTGCGCAAAGTCCTGCCTCTCCTCCCAGATGAATGCAGGAAGACAGTGGTGACTGGTCTGATCATGTCACGCCTGGATTACTGCAACAGTTTGCTGCTTAATGCTCAACAAGGGCTGCTTAACAAACTTCAAATCCTGCAGAATGCAGCGGCCCGCCTGATCACGGGCACACCGAAATTTGCCTCGGTTGCCCAGGATCTGGTGAATTTACGCTGGCTACCTGTGCGCAAAAGAATAACATTTAAAGCGCTCTGTGTAGTATTTAAGGCACTCAAAGGAGTAGGCCCTTAATGCATGGCACAGCTTTTCCACTGGTACATACCAGCAAGATCACTTAGATCAGCCGACCAGGGGATGATTGTGGTCCCAAGAATCAGGAAAGCCCGTGGGGGGGGGGGGGGGGGGGGGGGGGTGTAGGGGGGAGTTTCTCCCTGGGAGCAGCGAAAGCCTGGAACGCCCTGCCAAAGGTCCTCAGATTGGCTCTGGATCTGATGTCCTTTCGGAGGGCTTTGAAAAAATGGCTCTTCAGACAATAAGTTTCAGCTCAAGCTAGGAGCGGTCAGTCAGCGCCAGAACACAGTCTGGTAACAGTGCGCTTTAAAAATGTGATAAATAAATAAATACCCTATCCGTCTCAGTTAAGTCTCTAGGCTTCACTCTTGACAAGAACTTATCAATGGAGGCCCACATCAAAAACCCTGCAAAAAGGCTCTTTTCTCTCTAAAATAACTCAAAAACAAAAACCTTTTCTACCCCATGATGACCTCAAGACAGTAGTCCAATCCGTAGTTCTCTCCAAATTCGACTACGGGAACGCCATCCTTACAGGGACTCTGAAGGCTCACCTAGCCCCTCTAAGAGCAGTGCTGAACATGTCCGCTCGACTCGTATCTGGAGTTAAAAGATTTGAACACATCACTCCAGCCCTCAACTGCCTCAATTGGCTTCCCATGGAAGGGAGATGTATCTATAAATTGGCCTGCATCACACACAACACCCTTCCCTCTCCTGCCTCCAACTACTTAAACAACAAACTGATTAGAGCAGGCCAATCCAGAACACTAAGAAGCTCCAACTCACTCCTTATTCCTCCGAAAGTGAAAAAAAAACAAAAAACAATACTGATCGTTCTCTGGCGACGCACCCAGGATATGGAACGCTCTCCCTGGAGTCCTCAGATGCAAACCCTCCTTCTCCCGTTTCAAAAGGGACCTGAAACTCCATCTCCTAAACAAATACTTTCATGGCCAACGTCAACTACCCTAGTCTTCTTTATCCAAGTTGTCTCCCCTCTAGCTGGACTTTTAAGGATAGTGAATGACCGACTATGTTTTTCTTGCCCTTTCTTTTTGCTCTCTCCCCCTCCGCTGCACTACATATTTATTCCCATGCTGTATTTTTGTCTGGTTTGCTTCATACTGCCGGCCTACTAGGTAATGTATTGTCCTTCTGCTGTTTTACTGTGTGTATGTAATGCGCTCTGACACCTACGGGTCAAGCTAGCGCTATATAAAACTTGAAAAAAATATATATATATGTGATCAAGGGCAGTCCCTGCCCGAAACGCGTCATGCCTGCTGAAACTGCAAAAAATGGATAATAAAAGCCCGTTTTAACTCTCATGAAGTTGTATGGTGGTCCTTCCTGTCTGTGGTCTCAACCGACGAACAGAATTTGCTCTGCATATATATATATATATATATATATATAGACTTAAAGAATGCGCACCGTACGGTGCACATATTTCCCCCTAACTGATGCTTCCTCCAGTTTCAATGGCTCCACAGCACTTACAAATTGACTACCATCCAGCTCAATCCCTCCTTGGCTGCCTGGTGTTTCCCCAAGATCCTCAGACCAATTGGTGTAACACCTAGGGGCAAGAGGGGTTCACCTGATCATCTACCTGGACGATCTACTGTTGATAAACCAGGATCCAGGAGTCGTATGGACTAATCCCCAGATGGAAGTTTCCCCTCCTGCAATCTCTGGGTTTTCTCATCAACAAAAAAAATCATAGTGTTATCTCCAACACAATCCATAGTCGGTCTAAGGTTTGTGGTGGACTTGGTCCAAGCGACACTAAGTTTCTACTCTCTAAAGATTGCGAAGATCCGACACGAATTGATTCGCACCCTACTGAAACCAATCACAATCACTCTATCAGGTGGCAACAGTAGTCCTTCTTTTCTCTTCATCCATTCAAGTCATATTTACCGGCGCCCTTCAACGACTAAAGATCTCTCATTTACAGTAAGGCCTGACATATTCAGAGTGCGTACATCTGTAAGACAAACTAAAGCAGAACTTCAATGGTGGTTGGTCCATATGGAAGCATGGAACAGCTGCGTCATTCTCGGCTCACAAACAGACAATCAGACACCAGCAGAGCGGGCTGGGGTGCGATGTGGGGAACTTTCCACAGGAGGAAGATGGTCAGAACTAGAGAGTCCTCTTCACATCAATTGCTTAGAGCTGATGGCAGGCTCATTAACTGTCAAATGTTGGACAAAGGAATGAATACAATTTAATGTCCTCCTCAAGATGGACAATGTAGCAGTAGTCAGGTACATCAACCACCTTGGTGGGGGACACAATCCCAAACCCTATCAGATGTGGCCAGGTGCTTCTGGCAGTACTATCTGGGCAATTGGTTCTCAGACACAGCAGTACATTTTCCGGATGCGGACAGTCAGGTGGAGGACTAGCAGTCCGGTATCTGAGAGACCTCAGGCTCTGGAAGCTGGATCCCTCGGTCTTTCAGGAACTGAACTGCTGATGGGACCCTTCTCAGTGGACCTCTCTGCATCCAGACTGGAACACCAAGTTGCCATGTACTTCAGCTGAAGACTGGACCCCTCGGCTCAGGCAGCGGATGCATTCATGCAAAGTAGGGAGTGGGAGAAGAGCTGTGCCTTTCCCCCTATCTCAAGAATAATGAGAATGGCCACTAAAGTTCGGCAATGGCTAACAGAGGTAGTGGTAATAACTCTGTGGAGGTCTCAAGTATAGTTTCCAGTTCTGATGTAACTTTCTTAGGATTTTCCTACCCCTGTTTCCGACTCTCCTCCGAGATCCCTCCAGCAACCCCCACCATCTAGGCCTGGAGGGTTCTCTGCGGCTCATGGCATGGAGGATTACCGGGGCTGATGACATGTCCGAGGTCTTTCGCTCCAGCCTGCAGACCTTCTCTCCAAAGCATGGGCAAACAATAGGACAAAAAGATATCGATCAGCTTGGTCCAGAGGGTTGGGTTGGTGTTGTCAACATCACTTAGATTCCATGGGGGCCACCAATGTCAATGACCAGAACTTCCTGGCCTCTCTTGCATCGGAGGGCATGGCTTAGAGAACGATTAACATGATCTGTAATTTCCACTGGTCATCTCCCCCATTGATGAACTTTCTGTAGGTGAACCCCATTGACACGAAAGTGTCTCTCTAACCTCCCAGAACCAAGGTATTCAGTCCTTTGGGACGTGAATGTGCTTCTCAATCTTTTCCTCTCGTACCTGCGTGACAAATACTTGTCTAGGAAGCAGTTATCCGCTAAGCTCGTGTCCCTCCTCTGTCTGGTCTCTTGTAGACGTCAGGGCTTTTACATCACTGATCGATGTTTACCCCAGAGGGAGTGACTTTTCATGTTTCAAGAAGAACTAAGAATAATTCCAGGGTGATCTCATACCTGGCATTCCCACATTTTCCCCCAAGTTATGCATGGTTAGATGTATTAAGTCTTATGAGGCAATGACTGAGGATCTCCGTCCCCATGGAGAGTGGCAACTTCTTATTGCGCTCACAAAGCCGCAAAAGGCAGTTTCATCCCCTGCCATCGCTAGATGGGTCATGCAAGAGGCAGGCATCAACACTCAGACCCATTCCACCAGAGGAGCTACGGCATCTAAAGCCTTCTCCTTGGGAGCTCGATTACAGAAAATTATGAACGCTGCAGGCTGGTCGTCAGACTCGGTTTTCAAGAGTTTTTATTTTAATCCGCTTCATAGCATGGCATCCTTAGTGGTGGATAAGCTTTGAACTTTTATAATCCTCGCCTCCAGACCGGACATAGAATATAATATTTCCTAGCTTTCGTAATGGAAAGTTTCAGTTCTATTAAGGACACAGAGGCGAGGATTCTCCTTCTTTCCAAGTGGGGTGTGTAACAACTGTATTCCCCACAGTTATATGTGATGCTTCATAATGAGAGTTACTCTTTTCAATTTTATGTGAATTCCAATGTCAATAAACTTTTATCCGAATGCTTTGTACTGCCTTCAAGGCAAGTAGTTTATGTTATTAAGTCTAATGGCTAATGCATTTCAAAATGCATTCTCAACGCGGTCCTCTTTTACAGGAAATGATTCGAGCAAGCAGAAGTAATGATTGAGTCCGGCTTTTGATCGCTTGAAGAACGAGGAAGAAAGGACACTGTTGTGGGACTATGATGGAATTGTGCTATCCTGATTAATTGACCTTTGTTGAACTCCAATTAACTTGATCCCTAATTTTCATGGGACTTCTGGTTTATTAATGTTTTTTACATGACTGCTGTTTATTAAAGCAAAGAAAAGATTGTATAATCCTCTCTGTGTCCTTAATAGAACTAAAACTTTCCATTATGAAAGCTAGGAAATGTTATATTATCTGTAGATAAACATATAGATGTTTGATGTGAAATAATGAGTAACAGCAGACACTTTTTGTGGTATCTTGGGAAAAAGAAGTGCCAAGAAAAGCTGTTTTTTTACGAGTAATAAGCAAAACTAAATGCATTTTGTCCCTGGTCAGAAGCTTGATGACTTAATCTCCACTAATATGTCTCTTCTATATCATTTTATGTACATTTAGTGACCACGGCCTTGAGAGGTAGGACATGAAGTTTGGAGACACAAGAACAGTACTTACAATAAAGGTAGGAAACATTATGTTCTCCAGTGTGAAAGACAATCTCCAAGTGACCTTTGTGGATACGCAGATAAAGTCTTGCGAAGGATAAAGAAATGTATAAATTGGCCTCTGAGGCCTGCTTAGCGGATCTGGTCTTACGTATCTGACGAGAAATGGATGAGTCTGACTGTAAAAGTGATCTACTCCAATACAAATCCAGTAAATTGCAAATACAAAAAGCTTCGAAAAAAGCACAATGTTTCACAGGCCAAGCTTACTTTACAAACATGTTCTTAAGTACTTTAACTATGTCTCAAAATACTTTCTTTCCTCTTAATTCCTTTAGGTTCGGCTCTCAGCATTTCTGCTGTACCTCCTAACTGAAGTATCATTGGAGCAACTCTAGTGCTGAGTGCGTAAGTTGGTGAATAAGCTTGAGCATGGCAGAATCTCATTGATGAAAGGCAGCAGCACCTATTTTAAACAATCTTGATGTAATAATAATTTTACTATAGAATATAGCAACAATTTAATGAGTATTTGATTAGGCTAGTATATGTAATGTGCTACTACAAAGGGCCCTATTTAGCCCCGGGTGAAAGGCATCACTTCAGCATTCCAACCACTCTCCTGCCCCAGCCACTGGAGGAATAACCCCATAATCATTAAGGCAGTGGTTTTGTGGTGAAGGAACTGCACTTTTACGACAGTGGCGGTAAGCTATACATGGTAATTTACACACTGATTTTTTGTGTTACCCTGGGTAAATATGCTGCCCATGTGAACAGTAGCACGCTAGGATTTGACAATCTGCATTCCTTTCATATAATGTACATTACATTATAAAATTTGTAATATGGATGGTTTGTGCAGGTTATATTAAATTAACTGCCCTAAATTTGAGATTTATGGTATAGGAAAGTACTTGCACACAAATATATAAATATTTGAATAGAAGCGCTGCAGTAATGGATCTGGTACTGACATTTAATTTCAAGTGGAAAGCCTAGGAAGCCATGCATATATTTATATTCTTGTGTTCCTGGCTGCAACTTCGTGGTAAATAGCGAAAACTTAGAAAAATGCACTAAAGTGCATTTTTCTAACTGGTATGTTACACACACACACACACACACACATGTCCTTTGGACATGTGTGTGCGAAACATCAGGCTACATGTACATTTCAGGGGTGCAACAGGGTGTCCATTGGGCACCCCTGCACCCTTGAAATCGCAAAATCAAAATGCGAATCGCTAATAGCGATTCGCACATTGATATGTCTTCCCATTCATTCCTATGGGCCTTTAGGCCCATAGGAATGAATGGGGAGTTATTCCTTATTTGCGATTAGCAATTAGCTAATCGCAAATAAGGAAGCTGTAGGAATCGCAATAAATATTGCGATTCCTACATGAATCCAGTTTTGCGAGTCTGTAATAGCGATTCCTTATAAATCGCTATTACAGACTCGCAAAACATGCCGATGATGAATCTGGCTGTAAATGTCCCGGTTGAAATGCACAGGATCTGTAGATTTAGGATGACACCTTTAATACTGAAACTGCTGGCAACGAGCCTCATCGGAATCCCAGGGGCACATTGAATGAGGAACTATGTTTGAAGTATCACTTCATCAAATTGCATTACAATTATCCCCACTGTCTCTTTAAAGCACTACAACAACCTTTCTGTGGAAAGGATCGAACTATATCAAGAACTAAGTAAAGAAAAATTTAAATGTTTGTACTAGTCACAAAAAACAGTGCTTTTCAGACAGTTTTGGTGGTTCACAATCTACAGCCGTTGTTATGGACTTTTTTCATTAAATGGAGGTTAGAGATATAACATTAAATGGAGCCAAGACTGATACTAAACGTAGACTGCAACAATACTAAAGAAATCCCCTTTATCTGGCCTGTTCGGATAGTCCTAGTACAGATGCCACGTTTTTTTTTCTGTACTAACTCCCAGGTCAGCCCTTCGTCACAACACAGTCCCTGCACTTTTGTTAAGAAGGATGGTCGAAGGCAATTGACAACACAGCAGCTTTGAGGGCATCTGATGATAGATCTGTAAATGGGCCATAGCCAAGAAGTCAGGGTCAACTGCAAGGGATCATGATGTACCGTCTATGTGCGTCCTTAAAGGACTTCGTGTATAAGAATGAGTATTTACAGATTGCTTCTGTGACACAAATTGTATAGGAGACAGGCCACCCTTAACTTTAGAAGCTGATAGGGAAATACCAACCACCTAGAAGTGTGTGCTCCACTACACAGACAACTGGCCACCCAACAGCATTCTGAAGTTAGACATGATATGACACTATAGCTACCCGATAAAATTCAATGGTTGCACCTTCATTCAGAGAGGTTTAGGCGATATGGAAGAATTGGATTTTGGAATGATCACACAAAATATAATATGCTTTTATTGACAATGTAGAGATGCCTCTTACAGCAAGTCTATAATGTGCAAACAACACAAAATACTTCACTAGTCCTTTTTTTTTCCCCAAGTCTGGTTACAAACTGAAGTATCTATCTTTTTCCAGATGCTAATGAGTTGTCTACAGTAGAGGGCGTGGTAAATTGCAGAAAGATACATGCTTTTTATTTAACATTATGTCGTAAGGAACAACAGTTTTGCAACTTTCACTTTAATAACTTAATGTGCATGCCATTCACCTGTAACCATGTCCACTGTTGGAAGTACAGCACAAGAGCACTGAATTCAAAAACAAGCATTGAAAATGCAACAGGTCTCGGGGAGGAGCCAAGATGGCCGCGGAGACGGACGTGTAGTCTCCCGGCTCCCCGAGCCTTTGTGTCCCGCACAGCTGTCCTGTCCACTATCCTGTTGTTGCGTACCAGCGGGATGTTTAGGAAAGTTTTCTGGTGCTGTTGGTGTTCCTCCGGTGTCCCTACCTGTCTGCTAACCTGAGGTTTCGTCGAGATGTCTGCCGACGCCTACCCTAGCCCTGGACCCGGGACCTGCGATACAGCGCGCCGCCTGTGACTGCTTCAGCTGCGGGGGCCGATCGTGCTGGAGCGGCGCTGACATCCTGTGTTGATCGATGGGATCTGCGGTCGTTTGCACCGGGCGCTGTTGTGGAGGGTAGTGCTGGCCAGCTGGGAGACTAATTTACCGCTTTCATCTGCGGGACGCTGAAGGTGAGCCGCGCTTTGTTTCCTCCAGTGTCGGAGGTGCTCCGGCTGCCGGGGCTCTTTCCTTGCCTCGCCTCTGCCTGGGCCGGGCGGAGAGGGACTCATCGCTATATGCCGTTCACGATCGCGGACTTGTCCTGTCCCGAGGGGATTGCTAGTCGCACCATAGCGCTGACCTCGCCTGTAATCCTTTGTTGTCCCTGACGGCAGGGACATGATGGCTGGCTCCTCAGCAGTAATGGCGGACGGCGCCTCGGCTCCTGCCCGGTGTGCCCAGCTCGTACCCGAATGGGAAGTGGACCTGTCTACTGCGCCACGTACCACGGAGGTAATGGATGATCAGCCGCCATTAACCCGCGCTTCTGTTATTATTGCTCTTACTCAACTGAAAGACGAGTGGCGTGAGAGCTCGAGACTGTTGGGAGAGAAGCTGGACGGATTTGCGATTAGATCGGGCTATACTTTGCCAGTCCGCTCTCCTTGCTATGTTGATCAGCATCCGCTGATCCCTGGCTGTGAAACATTGTTGCCGCGGGAGTGTGTGACGGAAAAGCTGCTTGGCGATGATACAGAGTGTGGGCTGCGGTCCGTTCGCCCTAGCGCTGCTACAATGTCTCTCTCCCTGGTGCAGCACACAACCTCGCCCACGGCGTCCATGGAGCCGCTGCTGCAATACCTGACTATCCTGTTTGACTGTGCCTATTCAATAGAGACATTGATATCTTCTACACTGCACAGTATTACTGCTTTGAAAATGCAGCTCCTTTTATGTGTTGGCTCTGTTTGGGACTGGCAACGTCCATCTTGTCCTTGGACATCTCTTCCTTACCAAGTGCGGCCATTTTGCCTCTTTGTTCTCATTGGGGCGGGTTTTCTCTTTCTCTCCGAAGGTGGTGGCTTTTCATGAGGGATGGGTACGTGGGGACATCCGAGATCAGGCCAGGGCTAGGCGATTTCTTTAGTGGAATGGACGCACTGACGGGCGGGGACTAGGTTGGGACTGCTTTTTGTCTGATTTGCTTGCACATTTAGAAATAACTCTCCCCATCTGCAGTACTGTTTGCTATTTCTGTTGTGCTGATGATACTTGGGGTGGAAGATGCTTATGGGGCCGGTGGTGTCCGGGAGTATGTGGAACTGACCTCCTCCCGACGTGTTTTCTGGGAGTCTTAGATTAGGCTACTCTTTTCTTGCTCCCTATATCTTAGGCGTTATGATATTACCTTTTTTTCTTCTTTCACTTTCTTCTTCTATATTTCAGGTTTATTGGGCGACAGACACACTGCTGGGGGGGGGGGGGGGGGGGGGTTAGGCCATAGCCTCTGCATGCGTGTAGGGTGGGGGTTGGGGATGGGTTTTTAGTTCTTTTTTCTGTTTCTATGGTGCCTTGTTTTTCTTCCTTATTTTATTTCCTCTTTTCTTTTCAACCTTGGGTCCGTGTCGGTGTTGCTGGTGGGCGGGTGGCGGTAGACACTTGTTAGGATGTTGACTCTGATACCTTGTTGCACACTTTATGGGCCGCCATGCCGCCTGGGGGGATTTGACATTTGGGTTGCTGATCTATGTGTGACTCTGTCGCTACTGTTATATCACGCCTACATGGACCCTGCTTTCTTAGTTTATAGTTTCTCTTTTCACTTGAAATGGAACAGTTGGACTTTAATGGTTGCTACAGAAAACTTTTAAAATTAACCTTCAATGCTCCTGAGACGTGGTAGCACGTGCTTTACAGTGTAACTGTTGAATGCTCGCTTATTGATGTTGATGTGCTATTGCGTCGCCGTATTGCATGCACTGGTGCTTAAACAGTATTCGTTGCCGGCCTGAGGGTTGTGGGCCCGTATTTGTACTTTTATGATTGCACAAATAAAGGTTTTCAAAAATTTTAAAAAGAAAATGCAACAGGTCTAGCTATTGATTAAGTTAAACCCATTTGTTTTGTTAATGGTATTGTATAGCAAAGCAAATGGCTTTAACTTAATGAAAGGCGAGAACCTAGTGCATTTCGAGGTCTCGCCTACGCAGCGCGCATTCGCTGCATAGGAGGGCCTTTAGCCATCGCTCTTCTTATTTTAAAGCACACACTTGTGCTTGTGGCAGCATCCACCTTGCGGGAGCAAGCAGGGGCGCACCACGAGTGCAGTGCTTGAAAATGAGCAGACTGCACGTACACACATCACTCCCGGGCTCACCTCCCAGTCCCCCTCTCTCTCACGCGCGCAACTTTTTCAAAAACATGTTCCTCTGTAATCCTTTCTTCTCCCTCAGTGCTTTCAGGGTTTCTTACGGTGGCAAAAAGCACTATACAGAAAAAAGATGGCATAACACGAGGTTGTAAACCAGGAAATACTCTTGGACAAATAAGCATTATCACTCCAAGCCAGCTTGTGATTTAGACATAGACGGAACGTCCCCGCAGTGAGACCGCCATGTTTTGCACATTGTTATTGTGAATAATAGCAAGTCACTGCCCTTTCAAGTATGCAAACTCACTGATTTAGCCCATAAATATATATTTAAAGTAAGATCAGGGGGATGCCCATCACTATCCTTGCGACTACCCATATTGCTGCACCGCCATAGCTTCTTCAAAATAGCATGTCATTTGCCCGTTAAAGGGGAGAGCCTCCCAATCCTGCTAGATGTATGCCACTCTGTGGCTTCTAATTTGATTTTCCTATGCACAGTTTCGTCTAAAGAGATTTGGCTAACTAAGCCGGTTTCTGCGGCTCTTGTTTTTGTGATCCAAGCTGGAATGTTTTGAGCTTTGAAAAACAAGGCCCAGTTTTCCTTGACAAGTGTTTCGAGTATCTAAAAGTGGATTGTCTGATTGTACAGCTTTATAAGCTATGCGTTTTACCTGTTCACGTTTTTTAACTTAAAGTGGAGAAATTCTTAGAAATGGGGAATCAAAATTTAGTTCTATTTAGGAATGTCCTTTGAAATGTTGTTTGAACATAAAGTAAAACTACGCTGGTCAATATCTTTACTTTTAGATGTAAAATTTTTACTTTAATTGGAGTCCAAATTCTTCCGGCCTTCTGTCACTAACAGGTTTAAAAGAGACATCAAACGTGCTACTAGTTGGTGATGATACTCGCTATCTGTTCAAAGAAATTTCAGGTTTTGAGACGTGACTTTTTTCTTGAATGTACAGATTCCAGGATAGTTTGCATCAAGAGCATGCTTTCGAGAGCCGACGCATATTATATGCCAACTATAGGATCACTGGATATTTGAATGATTTCCATCACATTTAAGTGATAATGCATGTAAGGGTTGAATCAGTCACCTCCTAAAGAGTGTCCGTATTGCCTGTTTAATTTATGGTGAATTTTGCCAAAGTATATTTAAATTTGGGCTTGCCTGTTGCCTAGTTTTGGGAAAGTTTGTTTACTGAATGCTACATCGGGCCACGGCTTTTTCCTGAAAATTCTCCATATGACATTGCTTGTCTATGTAATGCAATAGGTCTCGCATTTACGCTAGTTTGAGCTACTGACATTGCAAACGACAATGCCTTTTATTTTTGTTTTTTTAAACATAAATAAAAGTCATTGTCATTTACAATGCTAATAGCAGAAACTTGTGTAAATGCGAGACCTATTGCATTGCAAATGCTTATTTTTGAAGGCGGTCGCACTGCTGCTGTGCACCTGCAACACGTGTGGCAGACAATTTGTAACGGACAGCTGTCCTGCAAGGCTTCCGGTGCGGCCTTATTGATGACAGGGTCAGTGTCACGCAAACATGTGTGCACCTCCAGCACCACACAACTTGAGCACTCCTGCAATCTGAGGCAGTGAACACACTCCACAACGTGGGCCAGCAGCACCATGCAACCAGAGCACTGGCAGCACCATTCACAATGTGTGCACAGTCCAAGGCCACACAATGTACATCGCAGACAGCATCACCCAAAATTAACGTGTGCGACTACACAATCAGACATTCACACCCTTTACAATTTGGGGGGTGGCAGGGGGAGGTGAGAGTTGAAGTAATGCAGTGTAAGGAGGTAAAGAAAGGTAGTTTGTATGAGTAGGAAGTATAGAGAGGAGAGAGGTGTGGAGGGAGGGGGGGGGGAGAGAGGATGGTGGTATTGGGAGTAGAGCGTGTATAGTGGGATGTGGGAGAGAGTAACGGGGGAAGTGGGTGGAGCAACAATCGGCCTACCTGGAGTGTAGTTCACGCAGATTTGTAAAATTATTTAAAGCACTTTAGAGTTCAATTGCTGCTGCATGGTGTAAGAGAAAGAAGAGTGCGCTAGAAATACCTTGTAGTGTAGCAGTGGTTAATGTCTGTAGACAGCACTGGGAGAAGCCATCCCCATGTCTCTTGCCGAGCTAGATTCTCAGGCAGTTGCAATGTAATGCTGGGAGCAAGACAGCATCAGAGATACATGGAAGAGTATTAGGATTCCCTTCCTGCCTTATTTTTATAAATCAAAATAAAACCAAAAAACACACATGGAGAGGGGATTGTTGGGAGAGAGGAGTGAGTCAATTAATCGCATTTGTATATTGGTAAATAATGGACTTTGTTATGCTGAATGCTATCACCACCTATGGCTGTTTCCCTACAGACAGGCATAGAGAGTAGCAGGGCTTTAAATGGGCCAGTTCTATCCAGGACTCCAGATCGGTAGAAATTAAAAATAAACATTGAAAAAGTCCCTATTGGCCCCTATACCATTGTCCTGTCCCTAACCAGTAAAAACACTGATCGATTTATGAACAATTAATGCAAAAACTGTTAATGTAATCGACGTCGGTGATTTAGTAAATATTTCACTTGTTTTATTTAATTTTGCATTCCCTAAAAATATTAGCTTTTTTTTTTAGGATGATGGTTCTTTTTTTTCCCCAGTGTGGCATGTTACTCTTGTACAATGCTTTATCCTAAACACCTAACGATTATTGATAAAGCCAATAGTCATGGCCGGTTTTAGGTGTATGTTGGTTGTTGTGTATATATAGCTGGGTGCGACAGTGATGGAATGGCCTGTTGTGCACCACACCTAGGGACTGCAGCACTCCCTGCACCACACCTAGGGACGCAGCACCCCCTACACCATACCTAGGGACGCAGCACCCTATGCACTACACCTAGGGACAGCTGCACGCCCTACACCACACCTAGAGACTGCTGCAACCCCCCCGCCCGCTTCCACATCTGCAAGGCCTGCTTTTTGCCCAGGCCGCTACAGCCCCTCTACAGGGGCTACCTTCCTTTGTAAGGCCTCTTCCGAAGCCAAGGAGAAGCGCTTCAGTTAATGCAGCAGCAGCGACTAACTGCGAAGAGGTGCAACATCCTGCTAGGTGGTATCTCCCGGTCCGTGTAACGCATACACTGCACAGAGCACGCGGTCACTACTGGGCCGATACAAATAGGTGCATGCCGCTGACCGCACATCTCACGCGCAACCAAGCCTCAGCCCAGACACATCAAAAGCTTACCTTTGAAGCCGAGTCCTGATGCATAAAAACGTACGTTTTTGCCGAGTCCGCCGTCAGGAGCCGCGCACAAAAAAAAAAGTCCCCAGAGTGTCACACCGCCAGTAAAGCATCCAGTCCCCGTGTGCACATCTTCTGTCCCACTGCGTGCACGCTTGGAATCCGTATTGTTTCCAAAAGGCCCTCGCCATGGCGAGAGCAGCACATGCGCGCAGTTAACGCCAGGCGAGACCTAAAAATGGGTGCCTTTTGGCGGACGCCTTTCCTAGATGAACAAAGCAAAACAAAAACACATACACTTCTCAGTGTATGTTTTTGTGTCGAGGCTTTGAAGTCCCTATACCTATGAAAGTTAACATTTTATTGTTTGAAAATTACCACTCTGAAGGCCAAAGCAAAGTTTTGATGTGCATCAGTGTTGCACATAACATAGATCTCACTTAAAAGGGCTTTGGAATTCACGCACAGTGTGGAACATAACTTAAAAGGGTGGAAATGACAGTTAGTTTCCCGAATCTGAAAAAGGGCAAACACACAGTGTGATGGTGCAAACTGTGACAAAAAAAAGAAAACAACACTGGTGATCAAGTCAGAAGTATGGGTATCGTAGCTGCAGATTAAATGGGCTCTAATTTGACCTGAGACATTCTCGTGACAATGGACAGCAAGAGTCAGCAAAACAAAGAAATCATTGACATTAACGATTTGGAAAATAAGATCCATTTGACGACTTCTCATATTCAAAGAATTTTTTATAATAAGACTCGATACTGTTGACAGCTTCCAATTCGGAGAGTTGCAAATCAAAAGATAAAATCAGTCTTACCAGCCTTTTCTGGCCCGTTTTGAACTTTTTTCTCCTCCGCCTTCTGAATCGTGAACTTGAGGAGGTGACAGCTGGCGTCCTGTCCTACTGCCATGACATTATCAGCCAGTGACATGTTCATGGGAGCCCGAGTCTCTGTGTCATGCGAGTGGAGAAGGGAGGCACTAAGTTTGCCATTAATCTGCTCCAAACGCAGGAAGTGCTGAGGAGAAAGAGAAGACACCATAAAAACCGAGGCAACCCCACAAATTACAGTAGCCTGTTCTTGGTCTGTCTCAAAGAAGGCTTGATCAGAGTACAAACACAATTTTCAATGTGGCTCTACCTCAGGGGTCTTCAATGTTTTTTGCAGCAATGACTATTTGAACCCAAGGAAAGTCCTCCCGAGCTACTACCAAATGTTATCAATTTAGAATAGTGACCACATATATTAACTTTACACTAAGACCACCCTTAGCAGGAGTTTAAATAGTTACCACCCAAGCATCTCAGACGAGGTTACCAGCAGAAATGCCAGGAAAAGGATTATCAATATTAAATGCGTCCATCTGAAGAATTAAATGCCACCCAGAGCATCATGTGACATCAGGTAAAAAGGACATAAATCTCCCCAACTGAGCTTGAGTTATCATTCAATTATCAACTTTAAATGTAGTGTGGAATTGCAACCTTGTCTCCCATCAGTACTCTTAAAACATTTATTGTTACCAGATACAATTTTTCAGAAAAAAATTGGGGGGGGGGGGGGGGGGGGTCATTTTTGCCTTCAAAATGTTCGTTTTCATTTCTAGGACATGCACAGTCCCCAAACATCACCTTCATACATGCCCATGTACAAATACCTCACATGGACATGTTTTGCTTCAAATACCAGGTAAAATGCTCATAGGCCATTGATGCCCACCAGAGCACCAAAGATGCCTTTAAAATGCCAATGATGTCCACCAGTACATCAGAATCATCGCTATGACAAGGCTAGACACCACAATGGCCAGGATGTAAACGATATGTTAATCATGGTCATTATTACCTGAGGGGCAGCCACCATTACGTCAAGGATAGTTAAAAGTAGTTGAGTAATGCTTTAAATATGTCAGTGTTGGCTGCTGGAATGCCATAACTAGATCAAGAATGCCCAAAATATCTTATGGATAGCAATTAGTGTACCACTGCCACATTATGCCATGAGCGTACACAAGTGAGCCAAAGATGAACATGTTGTGATGAGGGTAGCATATACTTTCTGTGCTCCTAGGCACCAGGTACACCTTCCAGGGAGTGACACTATTTATTAGAGAGCTACACAATATCACAGATATACATAATGTGCACACATGCATAAATAGACGAATGCACATGAGGCTCTTAATTGCCTCTGTTCTGGATCCATACCTTCCTTGCCTCAGCTTTTGATCTAATCATGCATCCAACTAACTTTTCCACCCTGGTTCCTGCAGCCCCACACTTCAGTAAATCAGCACAGCTTACAATGCAAACTACTGCTGGCATTCTTTCGCTTCTCACTGTTCACACACAAGGTGTGAACGAAAGAGTAGGTCCTACTGCATGGCTACCCTCCTTGTGACTTGGCAAGATGAAGAGTGGCAACAGATGGTCATGCAGTATACCCAACTGGCTGATAGTCTGTGTTAGAGTGTTATGAGCCCCTACCTTTAGTTTGGATGGCTGTCACTCTAAGGTTCAAGAGCTGATTAGTACTGCCTTCTTTAATATGCACAGAACCTCTGAATAAAGTACTGTGCTTGGCTTCACCTTTGAGAGTTACTTCAAGAGAGCTACTCGTTGGTTACGCCTGCTCTATCATAAAGAAGGAACCCAACCTCGCAAGAACAGGTTACAACAGACAACGAAGCTCTCATCATAGAGACAGTTTAGCCAACCTGAAAATTAGGGTGCGCTCAAAGCACAGTAAGACTAATACAAGAATGGCCACCAGTTTAGGGGACTACATATATTAAAGGAAAATCTGGGGCAGTCTGGTCAAAAGCCTCTCCTTATAAGGAAGATTCATTGGAAATGGCACACATTTCAAACTATTTGCAAGAGACCTGTGAAACAAAATATCCAAGTTGGTTGATTTAGACAGGCTAGAGGGATGGTCTGCAGATACGCATGATGAATTTGTTTTTCACTAATATCACATTCAGCAATCTTTTCCTTCAGGCTCAATTTATCACTAAGGCAATACAAAGGGCCCTATATCTCTACATTTTCTGAATGACTGCAATGAGCGTCATTCTTGTTAAGGACTGCAGTGGAATGGATAAATCAGTATCCTAAACGGACAGGTAATGAGTTTTAAAAAAATGTGACCGTGATTTATAGAAATTTTTAAATGAAAGCTTTTTGTGAGGGCTGACTGCGGAATTATTCAGCCTACACGGAGAAGAGAAAGTAAGGTCTCAAAAGAAGAGATGTGAAAACAAGCTTTAAGATTTATAATAATAGTTTTCTGATTTGTACACGTAGAAATATCAATGTATAAGCTGTGAACTGAACAACAGCTGAATGATAACACTACAAATAAGAAATAAACCATAGAACAGAACTAAACATAATAAAGTTATACAATATTTATTCAAATAATGGGGAAAGGATCACATCAATGAAATGTGTATGCCTGTGTGAGTGTGTCTTTCTATTAGAAAAATAAGTAACGTTTTCCAGTCATAACTTTAATTAAATAGGTTAGCAGCATTTTCAAGGAAATAATGCAAAGTTCACTTTTCAAGATACTGATCATCTACACAAACAGGAAATGTATTCAGATTTTCAGGCTAGGAGAAATATGCATGAGAAAAATGTACATTAGCGCCTGGATACCCTATCGGTTGAGTAGCTGCACTTTATAAATCCTGATTGATTGAACTAAAGAAATTTGAAGCAGAGTAGGTTTTGGTGGTTATTCTGAAAACCCAGTTGGATTTTTGGAATGTTGGGACATGGTTATTTGCCTGTAAATATAACTGTGTAAAAAATAAATAGGAAGGTAACAGCATTTTACCATTGGTTTTTAGGTCTCGCGACCTATCAATGCGCGCAAGCGCATTGAGCGGAGCGAGAATTCAAGTGCACAAAAAACTCGTGAAACCAAGGGTTTCGTTCGTGCGGTTTTCTTTGAGTTCACGTGAATCACGTGACCAAACAAGCACGCGCATCAGCCTCCCTCAGTCCCTCCTAATTGCATTTTTTCACCGCCGCACAGCACATCAAAGGGCTTCTACCAGCGTGTGCTGTGCGGCTACTCCTCCCCTAATTATTCATGGCTCGGCCGTACTTTCAGTTTCCCGGCAGCTCTTGTTTCCTTTGCTGCTTGCATTTCCACATTTGGCAGCTTCTTGCCCTTACCCGACGTTGTTTATTTATTTACGTTTAGTTCCACCTTACTTCTCTCCCATTCTCTTCATCGACGCTTACCGCTCCCTCACGTACAAATCGGCTAAAACACTGCCCTTTGTTCCCATAGGCTTGCATTAATCCTTGGTAATGTGACAGCAAATGAGGTCTTCGCCTCTGTCACCCCATACCCCCTCCCAGGCCTCACCCCATTCTTCCCGCCAGAAGAGCAGTAATATAGCTATAAAGACCCTTCCACAGACAAAGAAGGGAGGGCCTTGGAAATGCAAATTTAAAAACCTCCCCCTTCCTTTCAACGGCAAAGCCAATTCTCGTAGTGTCTGCACCCTCACGACAGAAGCCCCGTTAGCAGGTCAGGAAAAGGCTTGTATTGAGAATCATGGGTTGCTAGCGGCTAAGCAGCAATGCCTCACAGCTGTCTTAAGGTAACTCCCATCCCATGGAGCCAATTGCGCTAAGAAAAGGGGTATTCACAGCCCGAATATAAGCCCAATATTTTGCGCTCCATACTTCTAATACAATTGTTTGTGGCGTTTTTGTAATAAAACGGGTGGGTGAGTTGGACTACGCCACGCCGGTTTGCTGATTTTCTCGTTTAATATTAATTTGCATGTGCAGAGTTGGAAGCCCCAATAAGCTACACGGACGAACCACGTGTTATGTGGGAATAAGCAAAAGGGAGGGTTACATTAAGAATTTTGTGGTCCCTGGTGCCAGAGCATCACGCCTGACGAGATTAAACAGAACGCATAGAGTACTGTTCCAAAATGTACGCACTTCCATTGGGGGCCACATTTCAGTGTGAAGATAGTGGGGCAGGATGGGAAGTGGAGGTTGCAGCAGGCACGAGGGGAAGGAGCGGCGTTCTGATGCATTCTGACAATTTTGAGGGGCTGCATAAGCCAGCCAGGTAGGGAACTGCACATGCGTGGTGTTTAGGGAGTTCTAAGGACCAAAACAACTTGAGGTGACTTTTTTTTTTTTAAGTATGTTCTACAGGTGGCGAATAGCAAGCATGCCAGTCCCTAAAAAGGTCACAAGCAGATCTACGTACCAAGTATGGTTTTGAACATTAGAGACATTTGTTTGTACTGAACTCTGTATCTAAACAGCTTGGAAAAGTGATCATACATATTTCTAGAGTGCACACTGCATAACAATTACTTCTAAGCCCTAGCGGGAGAAAGAGAGGATGATGTGCCAAAGAGTGGTGGGATTAGGATAGAAAAACATGCATTGTTTTCTGAATACCAGAGTGTCATCCTGACAATGAATAGTGTCCGTCTCTTTTTAGGCCTGCAAGGAGATTAAATGTGTGAGAGTTTCAAAAGGTGACCCTGTAAATAAGTGGAGGTTTCGGTGATGATGGGTACAGAGACGGGTTTTGCCCAGGTCACAGAGGAGACATATGGCAGTGTTTCTGAGTCTCCAGAAACTTTCATTTGGTAGATAGGCAGGCCATGAATGGAGAGTTCCGGTCATTTAACGCGAGTTTCTTAGGGTATGAATTGTACAGTTTTCATTTATTTATTTTAAGCAGTTTCCACGAGGGGATGGGTTTGAACCATACAAGTGACCTGTCTGTGATATGGGTAAGCTGCTCCCATCCACTTACCTTTTGAATAACCATTGACATAGCAAACCTAACAGAAGCAGCTCATAGTTACTTATTCCACTGACCAGAGTCTGAGCTGGGAAAACCACTGAACTCAAGTTTAGCAATATTGTTGTTTCTCCATTCAACTCATTGATCCATGGAACAGCTTATACAACATAGGACCTTGCGCAGCCCGAGACCCCTGCATTCCGCCTGGCCAAGTGAGGGCTCCGGTTGTGCGTTCTCGGCACCCCTCCCCCCGCCGAACATGGTGCTTGGCTGTGTACCTTCATTCTTCCTTCCAAGACACCTGTCCACCCCTGGCCTGTATATGTACAACCACCCCGAACCTAGGCTATCCACCCCAATATGTACAACCACCCTGAACCTAGGCTATCCACCCCAATTAATAATTTACTTTCTGTGGAGAGGGTGCCTTGGTGATGCCACATTTATGGTTGGCACAAACTAGTGGGTGGGTAGATATCTAGCTTCTCTCTAACAAATGGGGTAAAAGTTCCCATGAGCACCCTTACCAACTTCTTCAGCAGTTCCTGTTTACCTAATGTAAACAATCTTACAGTGCACCTGGCTCCTAAAATTAAAGACAGGGAAAACCCTTCTCTCTTGTCAAGACCCTTTGTGCCCACTCTTAGGTGTGCTCAGGGTAATGAGTAGATCCCTCCTTTATTGTCACACGAGACGGCCCGGGGTAGCTTCCTCTCATGGGGGTTGGACCAGCCTGGCTGAAGAACAAAGGTTTTCCTTACCAAGGTCTCACCTTACATTTACTTGTGAAAGGTCAGGCCTTAAAAGTTAATGATGTTCCTATGTTCATCCTAAATGGCCTTCGCCCAAGTGGAAGAGAAACACGCCCACCACACCCAGGCCACCGCTTCTGCTCTATGATCAGTTTCCACACATGATTAAGGTAAAGTACTGACTGGGCAGGTGCTAGAGAACTGATGTACATTAGCCCTCATGTGCTTCTGGCAAGGAAATGGTAACTTTCTACAATTTACTTTTGCCAAATATTTTTAATATGCATTAACCCCTTCCATGCTCCCGTCGGCCAGCACTATCTTGATGGTGCTGCTGTCGGCCAACGGCGCCCCGCCCACCCTTTAGAACGCCCGCACCGCGGCGGAAAAACCGCTGCGGTTAAGGCATTAAAAATCTAACTTTATCATTAAATTGGAATGTTAATACATATTAAAAATAGTGGTTGAATGGTGTTTCTAACTAGCCACGAACCTCATAAAGCAGAATTAATATGTTAATCTCTACTCTTGTTTTCTCATAGGCCAGTCAGTGCCTTATACTGTGAAAATAGCTTATGGGGGTGTGTCACTGCAGGGACATTGTAACACAAAATGTCTCCATGTCCCACTTTTAAATACCATGTGCCCTCCCTAATGGGCTACAAGGTCTGCATAGTGGGGACTTATTTATATTTAAAAGGAAGGTTTTCCCATGTCAAAGGGATCTTTTTCACAGGGCTGGCTGCAAGCTTAGAATTCATCAATCAGGCTAAAATGCTACAAAAATGGACAAAGGAACACTCCCCTTCAACAGGAGCAACGCAGAAGAAAACACGTAGGAATTTTATGTACGCAAAACGTTCTGTCAGCTTACACAAAATAAAACAAGACAAATACATTTCTTTTGAGGTATTGTTTTAAAGGCATGGTGTACTTAGTCTAAGGGAACCCACTTAATATGGATTTCAATTTACAAATACGGACTATGTTAAAAAGCATCAAGGCCTGTAATGCACTAACACTATATAGACGAGCCACGCACATGACACATTTTCAGTGAAAAAACAGCTTCCACTACTCTCTCATCAATTTTAAAGGTTTTGATTCCCGTTCCCATCTTGAAAACAAATGACCACCTGTTCTTAACAGGGTAACTCTCCTACAGGATGGGAATCTATTTGTGAATACTCCCAAAAATTGTGAGTTTCTGCATGTTCACCACATTGTGCAGCTTTCCCGACTCTTAAATGCCCAGAAACATCAACCACACTGTGAGCAAATTTGTCAACCAAAAAAATGTAACTACATAGGCGTAATGTTCTGTTACAACTCTTAATTTCACATAATTTAACAACTACTCAATTTGTGCACAGCCAGACTGTTTCAGTGGCCAATTATAGGACTTTCTGTGCTGTAAGTGGAGAGATACCACATGGCAACGTAAGCCCTGGTGACGCATAACTGGTCTGCATGACTGTTTCCAAGGCAAGACCACTGCAGGCCATTTCGGCAGGATAGCTCTTGGTTAACTTACGGAAGGAGTAGAAAAAAACATTTAAGTTTTCAAACGTGCTCTTTAAAACAGACTACACAGCTCTAAAAGAATCAAAAACTCACCAAACTAAGGCTTTAAATATGGAACAAACTTTGAAAGAGTTTGTTCTTACACAGTTTGCGTAACTGCAGGCTTCAACTTGGGCATGCAGTGGTGAACTTGAAAGCAGGGAGAATTATCATGACGAAAGAGAACATGTGTACTACTTCGCATACATAGTTACCAACACAGGAATCAATATACCAACCAACACATTAACACTAAGACCAGAATACACAATTGTTATTCCACAGCAATGCGTTCTACTCGTCAGACAGGCATGCTGGATCTAGCTTCACTTCCCCTTTTACCACAGCCCTCAGATGTACCAGGCTCACTTACCACTCCATTCTTTACACCTGTCCGAGCAGCTCCTCCTCCGCCGGCTGTGATAACCAGGCCACTTTCGGGGTCTATCTGAATGGTGTACAAAGGGAAAGGAGCCCGGTAAAAATCTGGATGGCTGCGGCGCCCCATTATGTCTTCTTGGCCACTGCTTCCTGTCACAGGACCAGAAAATAAACTGTTCTTCCACGAGTACTGCTACATTTACAGAAGGGGCTACCAGCAGATGATGAGCTAGTGAACCTTCCAAAACTGATTTACTGAATACCAAACGGCCAAGCAATCTGGACACGGGCAGAGGTGTATCTGGACAAAACTGCTGCCATTTCAGGCAGCAGTCAACCTGTTTTAGATGTCCACTCGCACTATTCACCCTAGTGCAGCTGCAAAATCTCACAGGTAATGGGTCACAATCACCTAATCAGTCACTTCCCACCAAGGCGAAGGTTTATGGTATATATTACCCCAGAAAATATGTGCAGCAGCTCTCAAGCTACAATACTGGGGCAAGTTGTAACTCCAGTAAGGCCTCCTACCATAAAGGTCAGCTTACCACAGCCTATCAAAAGCACAGTTAACATTCACAGGAGTAAAAAGTACTTACAAACACAGGCAGTCACCCCCAGATTAGGAAAAGAGGCAACCCAGAGCTGGCACGGTCTCACCAGTACAGTGGCACACACATACTCCAGTACAGCAACTCTCAGTACACCCTATGCTGCCCCAGTACCAATGCTGCCCCAGTACAGCAACTCTCAGTACACCCTATGCTGCCCCAGTACAGCAACTCTCAGTACACCATATGCTGCCCCAGTACAGCAACTCTCGGTGCGCCCAATGCTGCCCCGGAGCCCCTTCACTGTTATCGCCCCGGTAGAGTGCACCGGTGGCCACGTACTCCACAGACAGCACAACAACAAGCTCAGATCCTTGACAGCGACCGCCTGTCCTCTCCCCGGCCCCTAATCCCCTGACTCCTGCCGCGCCCCATCCTTGGTCTCATGACTGAGTTAGTGTTCCCTCCTAAACGCTCCTTGGGGGACCTCGTCAACACTACTTCCGGTCCCCAGCCCCAGTGATGATCTCAGCTGTTATGACAGCTCCCTCAGACCCGGACACTGAGCCGGTAGACTCGCGCATGCGCAGGAAGATCTTGTCATCAGGACTATCCTGCCGTACACGTCAGCGCTGCCACTACTTTAACCCCGCCTCCAAGGGTCACGTGACACGTAGCCCATTCAGCCGTATTTTTGCCAGGTCAGGCGCCATGCTTGTGAGGGGACAGTGCGAAACTAAAGACGGACAAGCCACCGGATATTTTGAGCATCCGGTGCCGCGGCGACGTCCTGTCGCCGTTAAAGTAAACTAAGGAACGAACGCCCCGCGCCGATGGAAGATTGAATTGGGGGTTGTTTTCATCTTACATAACTGACAAGTTTTCAGATTGCGTATGTGTGACATTTCCTTGGTTTCAGTGCACGGAAGTGTGACATTGAACAGCCAAATGTGTGACACTTTCTCGCGAATAAATGTAAGCAATAAGGTGCACGGAAACGAACTAAATATAAAAAAATTACACCATTTTGACTCCTGAGAAGCTCTAACAATATTTTGAAATTGCCTGAAATGGAAGGTTAACCCTTGCTTTATAAGGAACACTAAATCTCTGCACATTTTGCCAGTGGCAGCGTCGCTCTATGCTTTTTAGCAGTGACATAATGGAAAAATAAAATGATAATAATTCGAGGTTATTATCAATTTATTTCTTCCTGCTGAGACGTCTATGCGGGGCTGGGCTACTCTACTCTCAGAGCACGGGAAGGAGTGGTGGGCATACTGTAAATAATGTACATGAATGTTTGGCTGGCCGTCTCGGCCGGCCAAACATTTATGCAAACTTTGCATGTTACAGCCTGGGTGGAGAACATGCCTAGGTTCCCGCTGCCTGTCTGAGCACACCACTGCGCTCAGACCAAACACAACACTGCAGCGTTGCTATTGGCTATGGGGAGCCTAAGTGTGCTTCCTGTTCCGGCTGGAGCGAAAGACTATGGAGGGGAATTGCGGCAAGAAGTTAGGTTTTTCTTTATTTAAAAAATGAATTTTTTTACATCCACTTTCCTACCGACCTCTGCCACCTCCGATCCGTGCCGACCCCCACTTATTTAAAAAAAATTTTTTTTTACATCCTCTTCCCTACCGTGGGCGAAAAAGTAAAGCCAGCGCACCTCCAGCCAATAAACCCTGGTTTGATGATGAATGTCGGAATGCTAAGGCCGCTATTAAGAAGCATGAAAGAGCTCTTAGGCGTAGCTATAATGACATATCATCACTAGAATTAAAGAAAGCAAGGTTAAAATACAAGTCAATAATTAGAGAAAAAAAAAGGTCCTTAAAGGAAAGATGTTGGGTTAACTTACTCGAGGCCATTGAAGAAAAAAATGTCAAAGGATTCTGGAAATTGATTGAAGAATGCACGGGGGAAGTTGTGGGATCCCTGCAGTGCTCCGTTCCAGAGGATAAGTGGGCAGCCTATCTGGAGGTACTATAAGGCAAATGGCCTAGTAAAGGGGAATTAATACCGACATGCTGGCCTGAAGTTAGGGAGGATATACTAGTACATTTCACCCCAGGTCATATTAGGAGAGTAGTATCTGGTCTAAACTTAACTCGAGCTGCCGGCCCAGACAACCTACCAGCAATTATTATAAAAACGAATCCAGACTGGTGGGCTGAGTTCTTCTCAAATATGTTTCACGGGATACTAAAGACAGGATTAATACCAGAAAGTTGGAAAGGGGCTATTATTAGACCTATACACAAAAAAGGAGATGTAAATTCCCCAAATTACCGCCTAATAAATCTCCTCGACATTGGGGAAAAGGTATTCTCAAAAGTAATTCTAGGCCTACTAAAGGACTGGGCAGAGGATAACCAGATAGTACCCCCAGAACAGGGGGAGTTCAAAGAAGGGCACTCAACGGTGGACCACTGTTTTTCTCTTTGGGCCATCGCGCGGAAGTCGATAGAACAGAGGGGCAATTTATTCTGCTGTTTTGTGGACTTCCGCGCGGCTTTCGATCTTGTGAGCAGGGAACAGCTATGGTCAACTCTGGAAGGATACAATCTAAATGGAGATCTACTGGTGATTATGGATGTATGACGTTACAACGCAGGCTATTACAACGCCTGCCTTTACAACGCGGTTTTTACATCGCAATCCATTACAACGCATAGCGCTTTGGGGTGCTGGATAGTGAAAAGTTTAATTTACTATTCCAACACCAGTCCCCGTGGACACTAGGGAAGGTGTTGGATAGTAAATTAAACTTATTCCCTATCCTAGAGCGCCCCCCAGCGCAATGCGTTGTAATGGTTTGCGTTGTAATGACCGCGTTGTAATGGTAGTGCGTTGTAAAAGTTTCGTTGTAAAGGTTGTTCACCGGCGATTATAAAAGCCTTACACATGGAAAACTGGGCCCAGTTAATCTTGGACGAGGAGGGTAGACTATCTGGGAGAATCCAGATCGGAAATGGCTTGAGGCAGGGGTGCGTACTTGCCCCTCTGCTTTTTCCCCTGTTTTTGGCCAACTTACCAGCAAAACTAAGAGAAGTAAAAGGGGCTAGCCCAAAAGTGGGTGGTAATCATGTCTCGTGTCTTCTATATGCAGACGATTTAGTGATTATGGACCTGACGCAGATAGGTCTCCAGAGAAAACTAAACATGTTCAATGAATATTGCCTAAATAAAAAGTTAATAGTGAACATGGAGAAGACCAAAATGTTATGCTTCGGTAAGAATAAATCCTGGTTCTCTTGGCGTCTAGGTACAAATTTGCTTGAGAGGGTGAATGAATATAGATACCTAGGAATCTGGTTTATGAGTAACCTCAAATGGTATACCCATCTGGAGGCACTTAAAATGAGGGCATCTGCCTCGGTGAAGGGACTAAAGAGATTTAACAGGGTTTATGGTGAAAACTCAGATAGGCTGGTCATAAAAGCCTATTTAGCAATGTTGCCCCCCCCCCCCCCAATTTTTGTACGGGGCAGAAGTGCTTTACTTAAGTGAGAAACAAGGCTGGGATAAAGAAGAAGGAAATATTCTAAAAAATTTATTCTCATTGCCAAAATCCTCTATGTTACAAGCTGCAAGACTTGAGTTGGGAATTACCTCTTGGGCGGTAACTGCCTGTATGGCATTAATCCGCTTTTGGCAGCGCCTAGGGTCTGAAGAGCACCAAAAAATTTCCCAGTGGTGTAAAAGTGAAACTGTCACAAGTGAACTGTCCTGGGCGAAACAGACAAGAGCTGCACTAAGTGAAGCATATGGAGAATTGGGTTTAAAATTATGTCCACAACTAAGTCACCCAAGCATAGTAAGAAAGAATTAAGAACACTGGGAGCTAAGACTTCCCGCACAAATGATAGAGAGTACCTCTTGCGGAAAGTTTTGGTGTCACATTTGACTTTGGCTTGGGAATCTAACAATCAGTAACCCTATCTAGATAGATTGCCGAGCTTTCACTTAAGACGGGAGGTACTAAAAGTGCAAATAGGGATAAACCCCTGCTATGGGAATACTGAGATAAAAAATGTTATGTTGAATAGCAATGGTACCTGTACTTGTGCGTTAGGTAATCATTGCGATATTGTTCATATTTTAGTAGATTGTATGAAGTTTTTAGACTTACGGAAAGAGTTTTTATGTCCGATATTTAAAAAATATATGATTAGAAATAGGATACAAGCTGTTAGCCTTCTTGTTGAAATGACGAATCTAGATATTGCTTGTGCTATTGGGAAATTTATGAATAAGGCCAGGGTGTTCCTCAGGTGTACAGAATAAAAATACTTGGAAGGATTGGGAGGGAGATGAAAGAACTGCCCGACCAAATGATTCGTAGGTGGACATTTGTATCTTGTATGAAGGAAATGTGTATTTTATGATATGTATTAAACCATGTTTTTAATATGACCTAGGCTATGTTTTAATAGTAATTTTATGTATAAGGTACACTTTTATGGTTGTAACTAACCAAATAAAGTTTTCTTACTGACTGACTGACTGACTCTTCCCTAACGACCCCTGCCACCTCCGATCCGTGCCGACCCCCACTGCATTTTGCTGCAGCCTATGTTATACTGTGCGTGATACAATTATAATTCAACGTGCATATTCTAGTGCTTTCAGTAGCAAATGGACCTTGTAGCAGTACAATACAGAAGTCACTATCCACCACTGCGTAGACTAGGACGCAATTTAATGATTGTATTTATCAACTGAAGGTTTTATAACATTAATATAAAATAATTTATTTCCCATCTATTTTAACTTGCCCAGTCAGCGCTTCACTACGTGAGCTGTTTGTTCTTTAGCCATCTGGACTGGAGGGCCACAGGCTATAGCAGCATGCAGCAGTTGTAAGGTGTGCTGAGCCACTGGCCTACATAGCAATTAGGTAATGCCAGAAGGCCAGTGTAGTGGAGCAGAAGCGCAACAACTTTAATCAACGAAGACACACACAGAGGTTATCTGCTCGTGGTCTCCAATCTGACCACACCAGTTTATCACTGTCTATTTATTTTCAGTTTGATGCAAGTGTTGAAACAAACCAACAACAATTACGCCCTCTGGGTGGAATCCCAAAATCCCATCCCTCGGGCACTCCTCATTGTTTTGTCTAGAACATCGCAACACTACATTCCTCCTTTACCATGGACTTGAAAATACAGTTATCAAATAGTGTAAACATTGTGTCATTAATAATATCAACAAAATAATATTCATTGGGGCTATCAGAACTGTTCACCGTCCAAAGTCAAGGGTCTGTACCACATCAATCAGTCAGCAATTCAGCATACCGCTGGGATGGCTCAGGGTTGGGCCGCAGGTGATGTCAACCTCTACCAATCCGGGCGGAGGCCGCCGGAGAGTAACTCCCTGTGTCCAGAATACTTAATGCTGTTTGGCATGGCACACCAGAGGCCGGGACAATACTTGGGGAAGAAGTGGTCAGTGGAGGCAGAGGTGAACTTGGTGGACTGACACATTCTCAAGGGGCACAACCAAACTCTTCCTCAGTGTTGGTCCTGCCATCCGCTGATCCTCCCTCCAGTGGATCATTCTCATACAGTCCTGACACTGGAGATGGAGAGGCCCTTTAAAACTGAGACATACTTCTGCTCCGCTCAGGGCACTCACCATAGTGCCCTTGATCTCGGTGACAGTCCAAGGGTCCATCTCGTAGGGTAGGCGGAACTTGCCCCCCAGATGGAGGTCTCTCACTAGGACTTTTTCTCCAAGTTGAAAGGTGGTTCGTTTGACATGCAGTTTTCGTGAAGCGTACGGATTGTTGTGAGCTTGTGTGGACTCAGAGCGATTTGGGAGAATTTGGTTGATTTGCTCATGCAGGATGATGGGGAATAGTATCTGTTAATGTCTGCCCGAAGCACAGCTTACTTGGGGCGATGCCAGTATTACAGTGTGGTGTGAGACGGTATTCCTGTAGGAATATATGGATCACTCAGTGTTGGTGTTCTCAGCCACTGCAATGCGAATTACCTTTGTTAGGGTATTCACTAGGCCCTCTACCTCTCCATTTGCCTGGGGCCACCGGGACGTAATACAAAGGTGGCTCTGGACTGAAGGTATTCAGCTCAGTCACAGCCACTGCAGGGGGAGACTGTTACCTGTGCGGAGCTCACCAAACAAACCATGGGTGGCCATGAGCGTCTCCATTTTAGGGATGACTTATGAGGCAGCTGTAGTTGAAACAATCTTCTTTTCAAGATACCTGGAATAGTCATCCACAACAATAAGCATGTGAGAGTCATCAGGGAGTCTCCTGAAGTCTGCACTGACACGCTGCCAAGGAGCGGTCGGACCTTCCTCCGTGATGACAGGAGCAGAGGGATCGGGTTGGCTGGTGGCCTGGCAGGCTTGACATTGCCGTACGACCTCTTCCACTTTTAAGGTCTTGACCTGGAAACCGGACCCTGCTCTGCAGCCTGTTCTTTGACTTGACAATGCCTAAGTGCGCCCCATGAGCTATAAGTGCAGACCATTGTCATAGGCTGTCGGGGGGCACTAGCTGTGGGCCTCTCATCAGGCAATAATCAATAAAGTAAAGGAGGCCCCCTTAACTGTCAAATTTGGGACAGGGGAGGTAGCGTAGGAAACTGGAGAACGTCCCACAGGTTTACCGCAAGATGGGTAGGAAATGGAGTAGTAAACTGAAATGCGTTTTGCAATACCTAGCAATACCATCAATATGCTTCTATTAGTTGTCAGAACATAGAATACAAAATATACGCTCGAACTTATACTTATTATACCACCAAAAATTGTAAATGTAATTGTATTCATGCACACAGACCATCAAATGTAAAAAAAACAAATCGGAGAATAATGTTTTAGAAAAATATATATATATATTTGTCAAGTTATTCATAAAGGGTACATTGTCAAACACAATTATAACAAATCATTAAAAAACATACATATTGCATGTTATTACATTTATTAAAAAAAATTTTTTAAAAAGGAAGCAACACATAAGCATTCAGGTTAAAAAGTTCAAAAGAACAGGGGTCGACGCGGCGTTTCGGTTACAGTGAGATAGACAACCTTCTTCAGGACCAAGTTCTAGAAAGAAACATATAATTACTCATCATATCAAACCCAGTTTTTTACAGAATCATTTTCTAAAACAACAAATTTTCTTCCGCTATAACATTTGACAACAGGTGCTGTTATTGTACATAGCGATTGCTAAAACAGGTGGTTTAGTAAGGTATTGCTAAAGTGCATAGCGCATTTGTACTATTACCATTTCGTGGGTCACTATGTTAATAATCATAGTGATATAGAAAATCTATTGTGTGGGTCGGATTGCCCACTCTAAAATTACTATACATGGGTGGAATTAATGGAAGTGTCTAAGTACTTATATAGGACACTTGCTGGTGGGTTGCCGTTATGCAAAGCGATAGATTTTAAGATTGTTCTACCCACATCAGAAATTACCTTGATGGTTCAAGTAACCTCCAAATAAATCCAGGAGGGCACTTTGGCGGTTGTATAATCCGGTATAGGTACTGAAAATAGTTCCTCTTGTAGTTCTATATTTCCTCACGATATCTGTAAATAGCAGTAAGGTTGTGTTTTGAATTTGAGCTATATGTATATAGAAACTAAAAGTGGAAAAAGGTTATAATTGTAAATAGAAGAAAACTACCTTAAGATTTTATGGGGATAAATCTTATTCTGGTAGTAGGAGCCACCGATAAATATTTCTTGTATTGCTGAAAAATGAAAGCTCCTATTAGTTTATTGCAAATAGGGAGTGATAGCCATTGGTCTACTGGTCTACTTAAATAAATTGACCACATGTTTGTACTTACCCAGGTGTAAATTACTGGCAGTAGTATGTGATGCACTTGCTTTTCACTATGCTGATGTAGCAGCTATTTAACATTCAATTCGTGGTGGGCATTGTCCTGCCACTGGTTCTTTGGAAAAAGGATAAGATAAATATCTGTTTTAGGATTCCAACCTAGGTTCATATTTGAAAAACAGCCTTATCCAATAAAATTAGATAGTCAGACCTCAGGTGTCTAGCTGTATCAGTAATGCGTTGTTGATAATCTGATTTCACTATATAGCAGGAGTTTATAGTTGTATTATCTATTTGGCGCCTAGAGCATTAACTACAAGTATCTGCCTGGAGAATGCGGTCTTACACTATTTATTCATCTTGCCACTGTGTGTTTTAAGGCAAAACGAAACAAGCCCCCTGTGATGCTGGATGTCTTCCAACATTATACAACATATGTTTTAAATTGTTGTAGTGTTATTTAGTAAATAAAGAATTTGTCAAGTTACAACAATTATGGGACAAAATACTGGGTAACTAGTCCACCTCTTGGCTATGCTGAGACATATTGCTTATAAAGAGTAATTTAGATTTGGATTAGCGCCGTTTAACAGTAAGGGTCTAATTACCCCGAGCGTTTCCAAAGGAGGATTTTAACATAAAGGGAAACGGGTTGCAGGCATTTGGGCTAGATCATCTTACCTGGAGCGTTTAATTCGGCCTCCCTGCTCCCACTACCGTCGTCGTTGATCTTCTCTTTACCGTGTAAGCGAAAGTATCTTCGCTGGCAGAGGGAATCCCTATTTATGTTAAGGGCAATCTCATTGGGCGGTAAGGATTAACCGTCCTGGTTGGTCGACGGGATGTCACGTGGCGTGACGTATTTGCGTCGTATGTTTACCTTTTAGGACGCTGTATGTGGCGGTGCTGTAAAATCGGGATCGTCTCTCGATTGCATCTGAGTATTGACATAGTGTGTGACGAATATGCTTAACATAAATAAATTAATGCAGTTAGAGAAATATTAGAATTTTATCCCGCCACAATTAAAATTAAATTGTGAAAAATTGGCTCAGTACATTACGCGTGTCCATTAATTGACATACTATACCGCGATTTGGAAATATCGGATATTTTTTATTACTAATGCTGAACATTGTGGAGCAAATGTGTTCAGATATCATAGACTCGAGGTAAGAATTAACCGTCCTGATTGGTCGGCGGGCTGTCACGTGACCTCGCCTGATGTGTTGGCCTCGTTTGTTTACCTTTTAAGACACTGTATGGAACGGTACTGTAAAGTCGGACTCAGCTCTCGATTGCGTTTGAATATTGACCTAGTGTGTGAAGAATGTACTTAACATCAATAAATTAATGCAGTGAGGAAAATAGAGTCACACCATGATTAAAATTGAATAGTGAAGAATTGGCTCAGTACAATTCGCGTATCCATTGGTTGACATACTATTATGCGGTTTGGAAATATCAGATATTTATTATTATTAATATTATACGTTATGAAACAAATATGCTCAAGTATCATAGCCACGAGTTACTCGAATGGAACAAGAGTTTTACAATACAAACATCTCCACTTTGGAGAGTATAATTCGTTGTGTCGTACGGTTTTAGATAAGGGCAAACCTAATCGTTCATGAACATGAAAAAAATTTATTTTGACAATAAGTAGGGGAAAGTGTACACGGAACAATGATATTAATAGATGGTAAATGGCAAAAATTGGTATTAATAGAAGGTAAATGGCAAAAATTGGTATTACCTTGATAACTTATTAACTGCGTCTAGGAAGGGCATATTTAAAAGTAAGAGTGAGCCACATTAGGAGAAGAGAATTTTTCTATTATCCACATATCAAAAAGGCAGGTCTGACAAGATACAGTGATCATTATAGATAGGAAAATCCTATCAAGAAAACTAAAGAGATCTATTAATATTGCTGGATTGTTGAATTCTTATATTATTTTTTCCCAGTCTTCTCTACTGTTGAGGCCGGCACGGACACTGTTACACCTAGACATAAAAAATTGCTCTCGTCTTTTCCTCTTTTGAGTGAGGTTACCACCTCTGGTGCCAAGAGTAACATGTTCCAGGCAACACCATCGCAGATCTTTTATTTCATGTTTAGCTGATTTCCAGTGTTCTGTTAGGGGGGCACCTGTCTTGTTCGTACGCAAGGCAGATCTATGCTCATTTAGCCTGGTACGAACTTCTCTTGAGGTTTCTCCGATGTAAATTAAATCGCAGGGACAACTTATTAGGTAAATAACACTGGTCGTTCTGCAATTCATAAAGCTCGTTGGTCTAAGAACAGTGTTTTTTATTGTAATTATATTCCCGCGGATTATATTTTTACAATTGATACAGCCTGAACAGGGAAAAGTACCCGTTGGCATCGGGGCATTATCAATACATGGTTGTTTGGTTGCTTTGGGTTCCCTATAGGTGTGAACCAGGCTGTTTTTAATGGTTCTGTTCCTTCTATAGGAAAACATTGGTTTAGGGAGTTTATTGTTATGTTTATCTGTCACAAGATGCCAATTCCTATTAATTATGTTCTTAAGTTTATTACTAATCGGGTTGTAATTTGTTACAAAGATGATAGGTTGATTTGTTTGCTCATTCTTTTCCTTTGGTTGAAAATTTTTTTCCCTGTTATAATATTTGGCGCGTTTATATGAATGTCTGATTAGGCGTTTGGGGTAACCTCGTTCTAAAAATTTTGTTTTAAGGATGTTGGCGTGTTTTTCAAAATCTTGAGATGTTGTACAATTTCTCTTGAGTCTCAAGAATTGTCCAAACGGTATATTATTGACCTGACTGGGTGGGTGATTACTTTTGTGGTGGAGCATTGTGTTTTTGTCGGTTGGTTTGGTAAATAATTCTACGCTCAATAGTCCGTTTGTGTTCTTGATGATCTTCTCCTAATGTGGCTCACTCTTACTTTTAAATATGCCCTTCCTAGACGCAGTTAATAAGTTATCAAGGTAATACCAATTTTTGCCATTTACCTTCTATTAATACCAATTTTTGCCATTTACCATCTATTAATATCATTGTTCCGTGTACACTTTCCCCTACTTATTGTCAAAATAAATTTTTTTCATGTTCATGAACGATTAGGTTTGCCCTTATCTAAAACCGTACGGCACAACGAATTATACTCTCCAAAGTGGAGATGTTTGTATCGTAAAACTCTTGTCCATTCGAGTAACTCGTGGCTATGATACTTGAGCATATTTGTTTCATAACGTATAATATTAATAATAATAAATATCTGATATTTCCAAACCGCATAATAGTATGTCAACCAATGGATACGCGAATTGTACTGAGCCAATTCTTCACTATTCAATTTTAATCATGGTGTGACTCTATTTTCCTCACTGCATTAATTTATTGATGTTAAGTACATTCTTCACACACTAGGTCAATATTCAAACGCAATCGAGAGCTGAGTCCGACTTTACAGTACCGTTCCATACAGTGTCTTAAAAGGTAAACAAACGAGGCCAACACATCAGGCGAGGTCACGTGACAGCCCGCCGACCAATCAGGACGGTTAATTCTTACCTCGAGTCTATGATATCTGAACACATTTGCTCCACAATGTTCAGCATTAGTAATAAAAAATATCCGATATTTCCAAATCGCGGTATAGTATGTCAATTAATGGACACGCGTAATGTACTGAGCCAATTTTTCACAATTTAATTTTAATTGTGGCGGGATAAAATTCTAATATTTCTCTAACTGCATTAATTTATTTATGTTAAGCATATTCGTCACACACTATGTCAATACTCAGATGCAATCGAGAGACGATCCCGATTTTACAGCACCGCCACATACAGCGTCCTAAAAGGTAAACATACGACTCAAATACGTCACGCCACGTGACATCCCGTCGACCAACCAGGACGGTTAATCCTTACCGCCCAATGAGATTGCCCTTAACATAAATAGGGATTCCCTCTGCCAGCGAAGATACTTTCGCTTACACGGTAAAGAGAAGATCAACGACGACGGTAGTGGGAGCAGGGAGGCCGAATTAAACGCTCCAGGTAAGAAGACGTTTCCCTTTATGTTAAAATCCTCCTTTGGAAACGCTCGGGGTAATTAGACCCTTACTGTTAAACGGCGCTAATCCAAATCTAAATTACTCTTTATAAGCAATATGTCTCAGCATAGCCAAGAGGTGGACTAGTTACCCAGTATTTTGTCCCATAATTGTTGTAACTTGACAAATTCTTTATTTACTAAATAACACTACAACAATTTAAAACATATGTTGTATAATGTTGGAAGACATCCAGCATCACAGGGGGCTTGTTTCGTTTTGCCTTAAAACACACAGTGGCAAGATGAATAAATAGTGTAAGACCGCATTCTCCAGGCAGATACTTGTAGTTAATGCTCTAGGCGCCAAATAGATAATACAACTATAAACTCCTGCTATATAGTGAAATCAGATTATCAACAACGCATTACTGATACAGCTAGACACCTGAGGTCTGACTATCTAATTTTATTGGATAAGGCTGTTTTTCAAATATGAACCTAGGTTGGAATCCTAAAACAGATATTTATCTTATCCTTTTTCCAAAGAACCAGTGACAGGACAATGCCCACCACGAATTGAATGTTAAATAGCTGCTACATCAGCATAGTGAAAAGCAAGTGCATCACATACTACTGCCAGTAATTTACACCTGGGTAAGTACAAACATGTGGTCAATTTATTTAAGTAGACCAGTAGACCAATGGCTATCACTCCCTATTTGCAATAAACTAATAGGAGCTTTCATTTTTCAGCAATACAAGAAATATTTATCGGTGGCTCCTACTACCAGAATAAGATTTATCCCCATAAAATCTTAAGGTAGTTTTCTTCTATTTACAATTATAACCTTTTTCCACTTTTAGTTTCTATATACATATAGCTCAAATTCAAAACACAACCTTACTGCTATTTACAGATATCGTGAGGAAATATAGAACTACAAGAGGAACTATTTTCAGTACCTATACCGGATTATACAACCGCCAAAGTGCCCTCCTGGATTTATTTGGAGGTTACTTGAACCATCAAGGTAATTTCTGATGTGGGTAGAACAATCTTAAAATCTATCGCTTTGCATAACGGCAACCCACCAGCAAGTGTCCTATATAAGTACTTAGACACTTCCATTAATTCCACCCATGTATAGTAATTTTAGAGTGGGCAATCCGACCCACACAATAGATTTTCTATATCACTATGATAATTAACATAGTGACCCACGAAATGGTAATAGTACAAATGCGCTATGCACTTTAGCAATACCTTACTAAACCACCTGTTTTAGCAATCGCTATGTACAATAACAGCACCTGTTGTCAAATGTTATAGCGGAAGAAAATTTGTTGTTTTAGAAAATGATTCTGTAAAAAACTGGGTTTGATATGATGAGTAATTATATGTTTCTTTCTAGAACTTGGTCCTGAAGAAGGTTGTCTATCTCACTGTAACCGAAACGCCGCGTCGACCCCTGTTCTTTTGAACTTTTTAACCTGAATGCTTATGTGTTGCTTCCTTTTTTTAAATTTTTTTTTAATAAATGTAATAACATGCAATATGTATGTTTTTTAATGATTTGTTATAATTGTGTTTGACAATGTACCCTTTATGAATAACTTGACAAATATATATATATATTTTTCTAAAACATTATTCTCCGATTTGTTTTTTTTACATTTGATGGTCTGTGTGCATGAATACAATTACATTTACAATTTTTGGTGGTATAATAAGTATAAGTTTGAGCGTATATTTTGTATTCTATGTTTTGACAACTAATAGAAGCATATTGATGGTATTGCTAGGTATTGCAAAACGCATTTCAGTTTACTACTCCATTTCCTACCCATCTTGCGGTAAACCTGTGGGACGTTCTCCAGTTTCCTACGAAACCTCTCATCAGGCAGCCTTCATCAGTGAATGTTATGCAGTGATAGCAGTGTTGACTTTGCTTCTGCGGTGCGGTATGGTGCTGGACATTAAAGGGGTTGCCAATCCCCTGACAGGGTTGCCTGGATAGCAAGTTGTAAACACTCGTCCTGTCTAGTGGCTTCAACTACTTCTTCAGCTGCATGGGAAATGGTCTGAAATGCTCTTCCAATGGGCGAACATACTCATCAGTTTCCAGGGCTACTGCTGACTCCAATGGTGTGGTGCGGCATGCATGGTGGTACAGTAAATCCACAGGATGGCGAGTGCCTGGCGAGTACTTCACTTGAAAATGAACTTCTGTAGTTGCAGTATCCACTTCTCTATTCATGGCAGGGGCTTGGATGCGGATCCCTCAGAATAGAGGACTCAGGGGCTTGTGATCCATGATCACGGTGAAGGGGTGCCCAAATAAGTAGATATAGAAGTGCCATCATCTCCACAGGATAGTGATTACCTCTTGCTTGATCTGGGAGTAGCACTGCTCAGTTGGCGTGCGTGTCCAACTGGCGTAAGTGATGGGCGCCTACTCACCACACTTGTGACGCTGGGCTAGCACAGCTCCTAGCCTAATGGGGATGTCATCCAGAACCAATTGGGTGTCTTACTTGTGATCAAAATATGCCAGTGTTGTGTCAGCGGATAGAGCAGCTGTGGTTTGTTTGAATACTTCTTCTTCCTCTTCACCCCAGACCCACGGGTTGATGGATTTTCGGTGAGTGGCCCAGTGATGTCAGAGAGATTCCGCATGAAGCGTTTGCAGTATGTGACCATACCAAGAAAACTGTGGATATCTGTCACCGGGGAGGGGGCCGGTACATTCTGAATGTCTCTCACTTTGTCGGTGTCGATCCCTTGGTCAGAAGGGTTAGGTCGCGTTCTGTGTGCCTGGTGAACACAGCTTTGAGGCGAGTGAGGTGTTCTTCAACGGTTGAAGCAAGTCCCAGCATGCCATTAATCACATTTAGTACTCCTCGGAGGCCATGCAAAACCTCCTTGATGATGTGCTGAAAGACCTCGGCTGTGCTCGAGATCCCGAAGTTCAGACATGTATATTTCCAGAGGACAGCATGCGTGGGGAACCTGGTGATTGGACATGAGTCTGAGTGCAATGGTATCTGGTGATAACCGGATCCAAGATCCATTTTGAAAAAAACATTTTGACCCTAAAAGTTCACCTATAATATCATCAATGGTCGGTGTTTGATGGCGCTCCAGTTTGATTGCCATATTGGGTATTCTCATATCTGCTGCTTAGGTTTTTAGGTCGAGGACCGTAGGCTGCGCTTGCGCAGTTCGGTCCGAAGATTTAATGTTTTTAGGTTAGGGGGCTTGAACCCGACCCTCTTCTCCATTGGCTGGCCTCGTATATGCTGGCCAGCCATTGGAGGAGAGGGGCGTCACTCCCTTTAAGCCCCGTCTTTTTCTGATTCAGGGGCGTGTTTTTTAGGTTCTTTCTATTTGTGACGTCATTCGTCACTCACCAAAAAACACGCACCGATTCGGAAAATTTCGGAGCTTTGCGGCAGCCATTTCTGCCCGACCGCATCCGGCCTTTGCATCAATCCGCTTAGTTTTTTTTTAAGCCCCAGTCTGAAAAGGACGGGGCTTACATCAAAATCCTGGTGCGGATACAATAAGTGTCCATTGTCTTTTGAGCCGGCAGGATTCATGTCATTTGCCGTTTTCGTGTTTTAAGTACTGTGCGAGCTCAGCAAGTACGCTATCTGGTATCTGTTCCCGCTGCCCTATAACACAGACCTGCAGAAGGCAGGCCCGAGCTGTCTGCCGCCATCCCCGATTGTCCCTAACTTCAGAGGACAGTGTTTCCTCCTCCGTAAAATCAGCGCCGTAAGCACCGCTTGACTCGTGAATTCCTGTTGTTTGGCAGACCCCATGTGACAGGATATTTTCTTATCACCAAGAGGCCACATCTTCCCAAAGATTCCCATAAACCTTCAAAAGCGAGGCAAGGCGGGTGGCTGCAGAGGTGGTTTAGCCGGGACTAGTCCTGAAGCCGGTCTAGTGAACATACATTTCTGTATTTATGGGAACTAATTTATGAAACAGCTATCATGAAGGCCTTACTGTTTTCACTTTTCATGTGCTTCCTGCAGTCTGCACTTCAGCTGGGTAAGTGCCCCCGACTTTCCCGAATGTCGTACGCACCAGGAAAAGGTGCTATTCCAAATTTACAGCCTCGCCGAAAATGCGACCTTAATGTTAAAGTCTCCATCAGGTGAATGATACAGTATGTCTCAACACCCGAGCAGATGTCATCATACAAAAGAACCTTCCAGAGTGACTCTTGTATGGTGATGGTTAGTGATGGAGGACCGGAAAGAGGCCCTTTACTTGCCTCAGAAAGTGAGCATTAGTTTTTATTTTGTCCCTTCCCTTATGTTTGTTTACCCGTGGAATATACTTTAATAGTAACACAGCACTAATTGTATCATTATTTTGGTGGTACTAGATCGCTGTTTTCAGGTACTATGCACCAGTTGCTTTTTTGAGTTATATCACGCCTTTCCAAAGATATGCATTAACTGTAGCCAAAAGGTTGCTGTTAACATGGGTGGAGGATTGTCTTCTTGTGGCAGGGAAGTGTATCTGCTGAAGACCTCATGCCAATAAAAGATAATCAATATTCATTCAGAATGCTTGCCCAGCCAGAATTGTTGGGAAGTTTCCAAGTATAGCAGGTTCCAAGAATAACAGATTCCTCTTGTTTACCAGGAGATTTCGCTGTAGATTATGATATGCATAACAAATATCGACAAAGAGGGAAAGAGAACAAGGGGGTGGGCAAAGGGGGGAGACAGAAAGGGAGGGGGGTGACTGGTTGGAGAGAGAGAAAAAATAACTTGTGAAAGTCAAGGATAGATGGGTAAAGAGGACGAAAGAGATAGAGCAAAAAAGAAACGAGTGTGCCAGATAGGCTGGCAATGGTTAACTGAGGGATAGAAAGAATGTGACAGACAAAAAATAAGAGTTAGAGAACGAGAGGCAGTTGAGAATGTGAGCATTTAAAAGACAACTGCGAGAATAGCGACCCATAATACTGATTTAAGATTAATGTACACTGATTCATAAGGTTGAATAGATTGTTCCTGAATGACACTAACTGGTGTCCAAGACTCATGAAATAATGTGGTTATCTGAAGAAGTAAGAACAGCTGCAGTAAAGAGCAGAGCAAATGTGTCCGGTTTCCCGGGAGCAGTCAAGTCAAGTATTTATTTCCTATGAGAGTTGAGTAATCTGTGTAGATTACGTTTGCGTGCTGCATTTTTTGGTGCACTGCAATTGGACCTGGACTTTTGTTGACACAAACACCACCAAAAGGTAGATGTGGGTTCGTGGAGGACTGTGGGTTTGGCCCTTGATGCTACCATTATTGCCTCTGGTCTCACTCCATGAGTGTGGCTGAGAAATGGGAAATGGGGGTGTGGAGGGAGGTGAGCTTGTGGCACCATGAGCAGTCAGGATGGTAGATACAGTATCAGTGTCAATTGTTCTAGCCATTGTGTAAGCTTTTAGGGCCTTCAGGGTATCAATCGGGTGAAGATAAGGAGGTGCAAATCTGAAGATTGGATATCCGCTGTCCCATTTTCATTCAGGGTGATGTGAAATTTACATTTCCAGTTATGGTAGTTTGATATAATACGTTTTTTCCTGTAAGATATTCTTGTGTTTCTGAGACCAATAAGGAACAGAATAGTATATCCTTCCCGGAAGGTATGTCCTCGAGTAAAAAAAGAGTAGGTCAATTATAATGACGACAAGGTCCAGAAAATGTCATGTGCCACTATTGAAGGATTCTCGACTGGCAGTCAGGCCTCTGTGGCATTTGAGTATAGTTTTTCTTAGACCAGAGTGTCTTAGGTGATGTTACATGCATACCATGGACTAATCTGAAGCTCTCGTTGTTTGAGGTTTGGTAGTCACTATAGGATCATACAAAAATATGCTAGCTTTCAAACTTGAAAAGCAGATGAAGTACAGAAAAGATGCAATAATCAGCCTTGTGCTGTCAGTTAGTAGAGAGCTCTCTAGTCTGCATCTTACTCCTGGTGTGCCCACTGCCTTTGTCTTACTTCTTCCATGAAGCTCTCTAGTCTGCTTCTTACTCCTGTTCCCGGCTTGTCATCCCGGTTTTTCTGTGCCTCTGTTCCCCCGGTTTTTCTGTGCCTCTGTTCCCCCGGTTTTTCTGTGCCTCTATTCCCTGATTGTCATCCCGTTTTTTTTGTGCCTGTGTGTGAGTGGCTCTGTCTGTGTGTGTGCGTGGCTTTGTCTGTGTGTGTGAGTGGCTCTGTCTGTGTGTGTGCGTGGCTCTGTCTGTGTGTGTGCGTGGCAATCTGTGTGTGTGTGTGTGGCTCTGTCTGTGTGTGTGCGTGGCTCTGTGTGTGTGTGTGCGTGGCTCTGTGTGTGTGTGTGCATGGCTCTGTCTGTGTGTGTGTACGTGGCTCTGTCTGTGTGTGTGCGTGGCTCTGTCTGTGTGTGTGCGTGGCTCTGTCTGTGTGTGTTCTTGGCTCTGTCTATGTGTGTGCGTGGCTCTCTGTGTGTGTGTGTGTGTGCATGGCTCTATCTATGTATGTGTGTGTGCGGCTCTGTCTGTGCGTGTGTGCGTGGCTCTGTCTGTGTGTGTGTGTGTGACTCTGTGTGTGTGTGCGCAGCTCTGTCTGTGTGTGTGTGTGCGGCTCTGTCTGTGTGTGTGGCTTTGTGTCCGCAAATACTCTCTACTACTCTCTGATGCTCACCTATTGCCATTGTAAATAACAATACCATTTATTTATGTTTTAAAAAATGAAGAAAAATATCATGAGCAATGCCAATAGCTTTACCTTTAATAATGCCGAGACTATTGCATTGTAAATGCTTGTTTCATTATCACGTTGGGGAGACCCATGAGGTGGCCTCTCCCTTTCTTGATGATGCCTTCCTTTTTTAACAGTTTCAGTTCTTTTTCCACCTCAAGGCGGAGGCGGAAAGCAATTGTGCTGTGCAGAGTGCCATTGGAGCTACTGTGTCGTCAATGTACATGTGGAGTGTTCGTCCTTCCAGGCAGCCAATGCCATTAAATTAAAGAGGGGAATGAAGTCAGTTAGTAGCTGGTCAAGGCCATTGCATGTACGCTGTAGGAAGCTGACTCTGTATATACTTTACCAAAACGAGGTTTAGTGTGCACAGAGTCCAGGGGAACCCCAAAGGTAGGCAGAGGTAAAAGTAGATAGCACTTTACTCCCAATTTGTGGTAGTGTGGGCGAGCAATAAGGCCTTATCAGAGGGTAGTGTTGAGCATTCACTCACTCAGCAAAATATGTCACACACTTAAAGACTGAACTCAGACCAATTTTGTTAGTATAAAACATTTTTTAAGTTATTTTAGTTCTAGAACCAAGCCAAGCCTGGCACAGTTAAGTTAAATAAATGTTTTGCAAAATCTTATACAATGTTTTGCAATTAGATGCCAGTTCAAATGCAATGGAAACACAGGTAAGTCAATATGAAACACAAGTAAGTCAATATGTTGAAATTACTGTTTATTTTATTTATTTATTTATTTATTATAAAGTTTTGTATAGCGCAAACAAGACCAGAGGGTATCAGAGCGCTTCACATAACGAGCAGGTTACAGATTAACAATATAGTCACATTAATAACAACACACATATATGAGGTAGATGATTACAAGGCTTTGGGTCCATATAGATATATATCCTTTCCGAATGTGCATTATGCATTAAGAGGTAGGTTAAGGCTTAACTTATATCATATTCTATTTACGCAGACAGGTAAGAGGTAGAAGATTATATGGCTTTAGGAAGTGAGATAAATATATAAATTCACATTTACATGAGGTAGCATTTTGTATAAAGCTTAATCTCAGTAGAGTCGCCGGTCTCATATCGTCTCAAATGTTCAGTAGTAGGGCAGTACTTGCTCGTAGTTGTGATCAAATAAGTCTATGTAGGGAATTTACTCATCATGAAGCTCTTCACTTCCTGCTTACATTTTGCAATATTCTGAATCTTCCTAATGCTTGGAGGGAGTGAGTTCCAGATTTTGGGGGCGGCTCCTGAGAACGCTCTGTCATAGGTTTTTTTCTTTCGGAAAAAGGCTGGCCTCAACAGCAACTCCTTCGCACTCCTAGCTGGTCTGTTACCTCCTGATAGCTCAATTTTCTTGGCTAGGTATCTTGGCGTGTTGGCGTGTTGTAGTGGAGCGCTTTATGGGTGATACATGTACTAGTAGACTAGGGTTGGGGTGCAGTTTAGCGCCGTCACTAACTTGGTCCATTCCTTTATTTCTGCCTGGCTCCTTGTTGGTGAGATTAGTAGGAACTCTGTTTTGTGGGCATTTAGCTTCAAATGATTGGTAGATAACCATTGCAATGCCATTTTTAAAGTCTCATTCATTTGCTCAATGTCTCCAAGGGAGGCGATCTTTATGTATATCTGCGTGTCATCCGCATACATGTGGTAGGATATCGGTGAGTTTTGGAGAATTTCTGTAAGAGGTTCGACATACAAGTTAAACAGGTCAGGTGATAATGTAGATCCTTGTGGAACTCCAATTGAGTTAGGGCATATAGGTGAAATTGATTGGTTGACCAAGAATCGTTGTGTTCTGTTTCGTAGGAAAGACTCGAACCATTTCAGAACATTTCCCGCCAGTCCCATCCTGTCTTGCAGCCTGGTCAGTAATGCTTCGTGATTTACTGTGTCAAATGCCGATGACAGGTCCAGGAGAATTAGTAGGCATGCTTGATTTTGGTCTAGGGCCTGTAACGCATCATCAACAATATGGAGGATCGCTGTTTCCGTGCTATGCCCTGATCTGAATCCTGATTGGCATTCTTCTAGTAGGGAGAACTTGGTGATGTGTTGGCTCAATTGGCACTGCACGCATTTCTCAATTAGTTTGGCCAGTAAAGGGATGTTGGTCACTGGGCGAAAGTTATTTGGATCTGTTGCATCTGCAGTAGGTTTTTTGATTATGGGAACAACTTGCCCTATTTTTAGACAGTCAGGGAGGATCCCTTGTGATAATGATGCATTTATTATTTTGGTCCAGATTGGGACCACAATATGGTTGATTTCTCTCCAGCACTTCGCAGGTAGGGGGTCGTGACAGTGGTTGTTAGGCTTGATTTCCGAGAGCGTTTTGGCGACCTTCTCCTGGTCATATAATTCGAAAGTGTCCCAGTATGCTTTGTTTTATGTCTTGCTACGCTCTATTGTCGAGTCGGAATCGTACGTAGTCAATGGTTGGATGGGAAGGTTCGCCGCTGCGCTTGTGAGCTCCAATTCCAGCACTTTGGCCTTCTCCGTGAAAAATGTCGAGAATTCCTCGCAGCTTAGAGGTGTTTTTGAGTTCTCATGTGCGGTTTTGGCTAATTTATTTGATTGGAGCTTTAGGATCTCAAAGAGTTTCCGTGGTCTGTTTTTAGCATTGTCCAGTTCGGATCTTATATATTCCCTTTTTGAATTGATGTTCTTTTTGTTATATTGGTTTCTGATTTTTCTGAGGGCTTTCAGCTTCGGGGATGATGGGTGTTGTCTCCATTTTCTTTCGGCCATTCTCAATTTGCGCCTGTCTTCATTCAACAATTCATTAAACCATGGATTTTTTACCTTCTCCGTGACTCTTTTCAGTTTTAGTGACATGGCGTAATTGACGATGTTCCCGACTGAGGTTATGTAGTGATCTGTCATCTCATTTACATTCTGCAGGTTGCTGGGTGGTTTTAGGTCTCTCTCACACCTTTCTACAAGTAGCTCAACATTAGCCTCTTTTGTGCCTCGAATCCATTTTTTAAGCTTTTTCTACTGAGTGTGATATGCCTTGATATCACACTGGGAAATTTTGTAGAGAAAAGGTAAGTAAAATCTGTTTTGTACAGTAGTAGTTTTTTAGGTTTTCATACAAATCAACTCCACACTTGGAACATTTTTCAAGGAAAAACAGTCAACATATTCATATCAAGTGAAATTAAGTTATCTGTTTACAGGTAAGTACTCTGTCTTTGCAGTTGAGTTTCTGGGGTTAGAACAAGGGTTCCCCCAGGGTCGAGGAGGCACTCTCAAAGCACCCTTAGTGGCACTAGGGTGGCCGGGTGCAGAATGGTGAGGCTTAATGTTATACAATGGGGGCCTCCAGTTGGTGGCTGCTCATGAGCAGGCCACAAGGTAGTGAGAGCAAAGCTCCTGGTGTTAGGCTCAGGGCAAAGGGGGGCCCGGTTTAGCACACAAAGTACACCTGCAGCGGCGCAGGGGCGGCACAGGGGTGGCTGGGTGCAGGGTGCTGTTTTGGCATTGGGTGCCCTGTAGTTTTCAATCAGGATTTTCAGTTTTAGTTTTTAGCTGCAGGCTCAGCCCATGTGGGGGAGTGAGCAAAATCCCCAAATCCTGAGGGGGCCTGCTCCTGATAGCAGGTGAGGCTGGGGGTTGCATTACAAAGGTTGTAAGGCCTTTGAAGCTCCCCTACCACAGATGGCTCTTCCTAGCCGATGGGAGGTGTGAACACCTCTGCCCAGGAAAGATTTTGTTACTGGGCTCAGGGAGGGAAGACTCCAACCCCAGGGGTCCAGAAACATGTCTCGTGGTGGCAGGCTGGTGTGTACCAGTCAGGGAACCCCCAGATGCTGGTCATTTTTTAGGGGGCATCTCTAAGACGCCCTCTGAGTGCATTTTTCATTAAATCCCACACAGGCATCAGAGTGGGTTTAATGTGCTGAGAAGTTTGATACCAAACTTCCCAGTTTTCAGTAAAGCCATTATGGTGCTGTGGAGTTTGTAATGACAAACTCCCAGCACCATATACTCTTAGTGGCAGTACTGCACTTACAATATCTAAGAAATGGCTTAGACACGGTTGGAGTACAGGGTTCATGCACCTTCATCCTCACCACTGGTATAGTGCACCGAGCTAGAAGGGTGACTGACTATGCCAGGGCAGTGGGTTGTAGGCATGACACATAGGATTTTCCGTACCTCATTTTCATAACATAGGGATGTTTGCTATGTCGACTCTTCACTTTGTTCTGCACCAAAACACATAGCCTGCAATGGAGTGTGTGTGTGTGTAAAGGAACAGGGCTTCTAAGGGTGGCACAATAAGTGCTGCAGCCCTTAGAGGCCTTCCCTGGCCACAGAGCCCTTGGTACCCATGGTACCTTTTACAAGGGACTGACATGTGGTCAGAAAGGTGCCAATTGGGGTTACAAGGTGCAGTTTTTGGGAAAGAACACAGACCCTGGGAACCTGATTGGCAGGGACCCAGGGCATATCAAGTCAAAGTGCATCAGTAGTCTGGCAAAAAGTGGGTGGGGGGTGTTACTGCAAAAGAAACCCAGCTTCATACATACGCTGAAAGTGAATTGTACCAAATTGAGTTATTGGGCTGTCTGACAGATGAGGAGGAATCCAGTCCCTTCACAGGACACATATACTGTGGCTCGTTGACAGGTGGAGTCATTGGTGAGGTCAGCCTGGCACACGCCTTCAAGCTGCAATGGTGATCGGCCACCGAAGGATACACTTGTACTCTAGCGCGGCACACAGTAGGAAGGTCATCCAGGTTACTGTACACTTCTGGGGCCAACACGTTTATAGAGGTGCTGGTTTCTATAAAGGCAGAGACCGGTTGACTGTGCATGCTGATGATACATTTAAGGGCCTCCCGGTGTGTGGGTTGGAGCGCGTTGATCGCCCTCACTACGTGGACAGTTTGAGTAACATCATCATCTTCCATATCGCTTTCTGTCAGTGTAGCTGGGTGCAATTCAACAGCACTGACTGGCTTCTTTGGGGGCAGTGAACATCAATTCAAAGAGGAACAACACACCTTAGAGAAGTGGTTGAGCTTGCTACAAGAACTGCAGGATGTCCCTTTGGCAGGGCAATAGCCTGAGTGGGGCTAGGAGGCGCGCATCACACACATGTGCGGCCAGGTTTCTTCTACTTGGCAGACTTCGACTTTGATTTACGGGTCTCTTTACGAAGTGCATTCACCGTTTCCTTTTTGATGGGTGCAGGTTGGTTCAGATCCATAGAGGCAGAACAGGCTTGGAGAGATCTTTGGAGAGCCCAAGATTTAGGATGTCCCGCATGGACATGTTGAGCTCCTGTAGGATTCTCTCCTGGAGTTTGGAGTAAAAGCACCCTGGCATGAACTGTGCTTTCAATTTTGATCCCCTTCATCAGGAAACCCCTTCAGTCAGGTTGAAGAACACATCAACGGACTTGTCTAGTTTTCACTGTGCTTGAAGAGACAAAAGCATTCATAATCAGGATTGGCGTAGGGCTCAAAATGCCCTGCGATGGCATTCTTTAGAATGGTGTAATTGCAAGGGACCCAGCTTCGACAGCAGGTTTTGAACTGCAGCTCCACCCAGGTGGAGAAGAATGGCTCATTTCCTGTCAGCATTGATCTTCACTACCTCAAAGAACTTCTCTGGGTGTTCCACCCAAGCTTTCCAGCGGGTGGCCTGCGACCATGGGGGCCCAGTGACTGTGAAAGGCTCCAAGGCAGGGATGGAGGACATTGTGAGGTATTCAAAAAGGAGAAAGAGATGTTGTTCCGACTCCTATGCTGTGGAGCTTTGAAACTGTAGACGTGGCACCCAAGTACACTTTGGGCATGTGCAACCTGAGATGGGGATGCTGGGTGGCTGGCAATAGCAGGGGAGCACCTGCAGTGAGCTGGTGAAGAATGAATTATCACTGCCCTGTTTGTTTGTCCTTGGGATTGGGCAGCTCAGTCATAAGGGTGGCATAAGCGCTGAGGCCAAGGTTATGAGCCAGGGTTGGGGGTCCCCTAAAACAAAGTATTAGGACTCATATTAGCAGGCAGTGCTATGCGGGCATTCCGTTCATCACACCACCTCCCCAGGTGATGTTGGGTTCTCCTTCCATTCTCTGGACGTCTGGAATTTCTGTACCTGAAGAGAATGGAAGGAACGTTGTGGTGCCAGGGTTTGGGGGACAGTTGAAAGGAGTTTTACTTGAAGACAGATCGTTTTCTTCTGTCTTGTTGACAACCAAATAAACACTTGAAATCTTCATTCCTGCGTTTGCACTTCTTTACACTGGCGACGGGTTGCCAGTCAACAGGACTTCCACACGTGTAAAATCTTTCCGCCAACGATTTGTCTTTGCATACATCTCGTTCCTGTGGTGCCGGAGGATTTCTGCCTTCGTTCCTGTTGGTATTGTGGACAGACAACTGCCTCATCTCCGGTAAGAGGTATCCATGTGGAAAGTCACCCTGAGCTCTTTGCTATTCGGACAGGGTTTTGACATTTGCTGCAAACCGCCATTGCTGCAGTGCGCGAGTACTCATTCTTGTTGAAATATACTAATCACAAGAACAACGGTGAGGGGAGAGCACTAAAGCACAGAAAATAAACCAAATTTCTCGATAAGTTCAAAGTGAATATTCCCTTCTTGGTCCACAGTCCGCTCAACACCTCAAATGGATCCACCGTTTGAAGATCCCAAACTGTCCAATGTAACCTCCAATGACTTGAGGGAGCGACTTCAACTTCACAAAAGTATCACAGGGTCAACGTTGTTGATTCCCAAAGTTTTTCTTTATTCATATATCCAACAAAAGATGACGACGGATTCTTCATTCAATTCCAATGTTTTTAGCAAATCAAAAAGCAACCGTTAGTCAATCATTAAACAGCCGACGCGTTTCGTCCGGTGGCGGACATCATCAGGGCTGTTGAAAATAAATCGAAAAAAAGAGAAATACATTACATAACCATAATAACGTACTCTGTATTTACACTATTAAGAATACCCCTATAATGCTTTTAACATTACAAATCTAATGATTATTCACTTACACCTGCCTAATTCACAATCTCATGTTGAACAATGTATACTTTAACGAACAGACCAATGCGTTCACAGTTACAGAACTCACAAAGAATCCCAAAAGTAACATGCCTACCTCTCAGTAATGACTATTCACAGAAACAGATTTTCTCCTTCACAGTGTTTATCAAAAATATCTCTGACAGCAATTGACAATCTGAAAATGAAAACGTCAAATTACTATGCATAATAAATACAAATATTTCTCATATTAGGTCTCAAAAACCCCTATTGTAAAGTGGTAAGATTCCAAAATCCCTCTAACCAGAAATTTTCCCTGTTTAAGGACAAGTCTAAATGCCTCAAAATCTGTCATATGAGAATCAATAAACCATTAAAAAGGTTAATATTGTGAAGAGATGTTCTTCCCTTATGTACACAGTTCAGTATAATCTCTATTATGAACATGTCTGTATCCCTTCAACTCCATCAAATGGGGATGTAAGTACCTGCCAGTTTCAAAGTTAATAAAGGTATTCTCACCTATATGTATAATTCAATCAGTAGTCAGACCTCAACTTCCCTTTCCACGTTATGTGGCCTCTGTTCAGTTCTCTAGAAAAATAAAAAAAGGTCTATAGATCATCCAATACTGCACACTCAACGTCCTGACTCATTTTATATCCCACCGTGTAACAACCACGACGAACTGCTTACCACTCTACTTTCCGTAATTCCATACATAGCTTAACATCACAATTAGTACTTCAAGAATTCCACTCTTACGTTTCTGAAAAAAAGCATGCATACAAAATCTTTAGTCAAAAGACGTGCTTGTAATCCCACCGATTCCTACAAATGCTCTCCAACATTATCATGCTATCCTCACCTGATCCAAACAATTCCAGCGCATCCAATCCTGTTCTGTCAAAAGAAAAACAGAAAAAGTACCCTTGTCACTTCCCGTTCTAAAAGGCTATTCGAAAAGATAAATAAAACTGTAATCTCCTCATTTACTCCCTCTTACCTGATTCAAAATCTTCAAATTCTAATAGCGGGAAGGCAGGTGTAATGAATAATCATTAGATTTGTAATGTTAAAAGCATTATAGAGGTATTCTTAATAGTGTAAATACAGAGTACGTTATTATGATTCTGTAATGTATTTCTCTTTTTTTTTATTTATTTTCAACAGCCCTGATGATGTCCGCCACCGGACGAAACGCGTCGGCTGTTTAATGATTGACTAACGGTTCCTTTTTTTTTTTTCACAACCAATTTTATTGAGCAAATGATCATCACGAATGTGGCATCTCCATACACCAAAAACACCACCACAATATCAATATAGTAATTACATAGGCAGCAAGTGATAGAGCAGACTCAGAATAGGCTCAGTATAGAAATTCCCCCGCACCCTACCCTAACCCGCAACACTACCCCCCTCCCGCTCTAAACACCCCCCCCCAACCCTCCCTACCACACGTGTATAGAAAGCAACATAGAGAACAAAAAAGAAGAAAATAAAAACAGGCGGGTGTAATGCCACCAGGGCTTTGCGTCTTCAGGCCAAGATTGTCTCTGCGATCAAATGTCTTCCTCCAGCTCCGCCGGGGGGTCCAAGGACAGACCACGGTAGTCGGCCCAACGCTTCCAGATTTTGTAGTGTTTGCGCGGGCATCCCCTCGCTTCAAAGATCGGCCTCTCCAGACCCATAAAATAATCCAGCCCAGCCTTCCATGCAGACAGGGGGGGAGCCCTCACTGACTTCCACGCCCGAGCCAGGTCCCGCTTAGCCACCACCAACCCCAAGAGCAACAAATGGCGCTTATAAACATTGCCTCCAATCCCTTCCATAATATGTAAAAGGCCCAGCCGGTGAGTACGGGGAAGGTCCCAGCCCAGAACCTCTGCCAGGCAACTCCACACACCCCTCCAGAACCCAGTCAGTCGGCCGCACGACCACACCGTGTGTACCAGGGAGCCGGGCACCGCCCCACAGCGCAGACATTCCGAGGATGCAATCAACCCAGCCTTCCACAATCGTTCACGCGTGTAATAAGCACGATGCAAATATTTGAATTGGATTAGCCGGAGCCGGACTGCAATGGCGGTTCCACGTGGGGATTCCAGCGCCTCCCTCCAATCGTCCTCATCCAGGGGGCCCACGTCTACCTCCCATGCCTCCCGAAGGGAGTGTAGGGTGGAGGAGCAGTGAATAACAAGCGTCTGGTAGATCCTAGAGACTTTCTTGTCCCCCAGGTCCCCCATAAACACTTTGGCCTCGACTGGGCTAAATTCCGGCAGGGAGTCGAGACCCGCGACGCTCGGGGCGAGGGCATGCCGCAACTGGAGGTAGCGGAAGAACTGGGACTGAGGCATTTGGAACTCTGTACGAAGCTCCTCGAAGGATTTGAGGGTGGTGCCGGATACGACCTGGCCCAGTTGTGCAATCCCGATGGCCTCCCAACCCTCAAACCCGGTCAGGGCCGCCAGCTCCGGGAGCAGACCATTATGCCAAAGCGGCGTCTCAGCTGTCAGTTTGCCCCACCATCCCATGCGACGCAGTGACTGCCTCCACACCGCAAAGACCACTCCGGTGACCGATGGCAACCCACGGCGTAGGCGAGCGGAATAAAGAATGGTGTGGAGCGTGCGGTCACCCATGAGCAATCGTTCCAGGGCATAAGCCGGATCCCTCCTATCACCATACCACCATTCATTAAGGACAAGCAGTTGGGAAGCTTGGTAGTAGGAAAGGAGGTCCGGGGTGGCCAAGCCACCACAATATGTGGACAGAAAGCACGTCCTCAAAGCCACCCTGGCCGCACCGCCACTCCACAGGAAGCGGCCCAACACCGAATTGACCTGACGGAACCACTCCAGGCCAATGGGGTGCGGGAAATTCTGGAGTTGGTACAGGAGCCGCGGAAGCGCCACCATCTTGAAGATGGCCGATCTACCAAAAATAGTGAGTGGCATTCTGGACCATGTCTTAACATCAGCCTGGACCCGTTCCCACACCGGCAAGACTCCACGCGCCCAGGCCACGGCCCTCGACTCTGAAAGGAAGACGCCCAGATATTTGAGGCCATCCGATGCCACTCGCAACTCCGCAGCCCAGGGGTCGGCAACCACCCCACCACCCAGCACCCACAGGGTTGATTTATTCAGGTTGAGATGAAGACCCGAGACCCCGCCAAACTCCCGCATGATCTCCAGGACCCGGGGACCCGATTGCCGCAGATCTGTGAGGAAGAGGAGGACGTCATCCGCGTACAGTGCAATTCTATCTACAAGATCCTCACTCCAGACGAAACCGCGCAACCGGGCATCTGCTCGTATCCGCGACGCCAGGGGCTCCATGGCGAGGGCGAATAGGTATGGGGACAGCGGGCAACCCTGCCGAGTACCGCGACCTATACGAAGCGCCCAGAGGTAGCACCGGCCACTCGGACCGAGGCCGTCACGTTAGTGTAAAGGAGACGAACGTACGACAAGAAGACCGGCCCCAGGTTGAGGCGGGCCAACAGTGTGAACAGATATGCCCAGCTCACCGACTCAAAGGCTCGGTCCATGTCCGCCAGGAGGAGTGCCGCTTGTTCACTTCTAGCGCCCATGGCATCCACCGCAGCCTGCGCTCGTCGAATATTGTGCCGGGTGGCCCTGCGAGGCATGAAACCAGCCTGGTCGCGGTGGACCAGGCCAGCAATGTGAGGTAAAAGACGGTTTGCCAGCGCCTTAGCCAGGACCTTTGCCTCTATGTTAAGAAGGGAAATCGGCCTGTAAGAGTCATGCCTGTCCGGCGCCCTGCCCGGCTTCAGAAATACCACTATTTCAGCATGACGCCAATCTGGTGGCAGCTACCCCCGGGCCCGTGCCGCCTCCAGGGCGCGGCGGTAGTGGGGCCCCAACTGGACGTGAAACTTTTTGTAGAACTCGCTTGGGTAGCCACTCGGGCCTGGCGCCTTACCGGTATTTAGTTGACCTAGGGCTTCTCCGAGCTCCTCAGCCGTAAGTGGGGCGTCCAATGCGTCCTGGTCTCATCAGGGACGGCCTGTGGCAGAAGGTCGTCAAGATATGCTGATATCCCGCCCGCCTCCAAGTGATCTCGGGGAGCGTACAGTGCCTCGTAATAACGGGCAAAGCTAGTCGCCAGCACATCCGGGTCGGTTACAACCGAGCCGTCATCTGCCGTCAGACCCGGCAACACCAGGGGCTGGAAGGTCGCCTGGCACAGCCTATGCAACATAGTACAGGACTTGTCGCCCCATTGATAGACCCTGCTACGCGTGGCGAGCCACGCCTGTCGGGCTTCCTCGTAAAGGACGGAGGCGTACAACTGTTGGGCCTGCAAGAGCTGCCTCACTATGCCTTCATCACCCCCGAGCCGGCCCCGCTGCTCCAGCCCCTCCACACGGGCCGCGGCGGTCGCAATGGCCTCTCGATGTTTCCGCCGAGCAGCCACGCACCAAGCAATGTCAATGCCCCGTATCGTGGGTTTCAGCGCCTCCCACACCACCATTGCATCCACATCCCCAACTAAATTCTCGCGCCAGAAATGATCAATCGCCTCACGCAGGTGATGCACATACTCAGGCCGCTGCAGCTGCCAAGATGACATCCGCCACCGAAACGGCTGTCTCGCGGCGGGGAGGGTCACGGTGGCCAGAACAGGGGAATGATCCGATAGGCCTCTGGGGAGGATCACCGCATCTCTGACTCGGCTCAGACAGGCACCCGGCACAAACAAATAGTCTAGTCTCGAAAAGGACCCATGCACCGCCGACACATACGTGAATTCACGCACAGCAGGATGAAAGTGTCGCCACACATCGACCCAGCCCAGGCCACTCGCAGTCGCACATAATTTGGTGGGAGCAGCAGCAGGGGGGGGATCCAACACAACAGGCACCCGCCTCAGACGATCCAGGCCCACATCCATAACCTCGTTCCAATCGCCTCCCACTATGGTCAGGGCCTCCGGAATCTCATCCCAAAGCGCGAACAGCCGCTCAGACAAGGCCCACTGTAAAGGGGGGGGGGGCGTACACGCTACCAAAAACCACCTGTTCGGTGCCCAACTGACCTCTAATAAAAATGTACCGGCCCTGGGGATCAATCCATTGCTTTTCATGCACATAGGCCACCCTGCGGTGAACCAAGATGGCCACCCCCCGCGAGCCCCTCGTGAAGCCCGCATGGTACACCTGCTGAAATCCGAACCTCTGGAGGCTAAGGGCCTTGGAGCCCAGCATATGGGTCTCCTGAAGCAGCAGCACATCCACCATCTCTCTTTTCCCCCAACGCAGCACTGCCCCACGCTTGATTTTGTCCAGGATACCCCTCACATTCCACGTCACAACACGCAGGGTCTGTTGAGGAGGCATATTCGCAGTATCAGCCATGATCAAGACAGTGTCCATTATCCAGCCCTCCGTCCCACCCTGGCGCACCCCCTGAAGTAACAAAATCAAGATCTATAGACACGTGTGGTCCCACCCTCCCAACCCAAACACTCAGTACCCCAACACCTCCCAGGCCCCCCCTAACCCAAACCTCCCCAAACTCCAACAACCAGGCAACCCCCCCCAGCACCCCACACCCCCCACCCCAATACCTCAGAAAACAGTGAAGTATCTGTCGCGGCATGGAGAGACCCGGGTCCAGAACAGAGAACCCAGGGCCCACCATACCAATGGATCCCAACACCCCCATCAGCACACACTCACCCACCCCCCACCAACACCCACTACTCGTGAGGGTCTAAGGCCCATAGAAGCCGCCACCCAAGCCCCGCAGTGGCTCATCCCAGAGCCTCAGAGTGTCTCAGGAGCATATAAACGTGCACAAATAATGTCACATGGAACAGTCTCACCAGCCGATCCGGTCCGGCATAGGGCAACACCAACGTCCAGACCCCGCCGGGATTCAGCTGCCAGCATCCGAGTGTTCAGAGTCAGGAGCGCCCTAACGGTTGCTTTTTGATTTGCTAAAAAAATTGGAATTGAATGAAGAATCTGTCGTCATTTTTTGTTGGATATATGAATAAAGAAAAACTTTGGGAATCAACAACGTTGACCCTGTGTACTTTTGTGAAGTTGATGTCGCTCCCTCAAGTCATTGGAGGTTCCTTCTTGTTGAATGCGAGGGTTCTGTTGCCATCTTCATTTCATTTCCAAGTGCGGTTCACAGTGATCCGCACACCGCGTCATGCGCGTAATGTCATCACGCATACGCCCGTGGTCATCTTTAAATCAGGCACTACTCCTAAGCCTGCAACTTATTTCAGACATTTCTTAGTCAGACATACTGTTTGTTTATGTCGATCTTGGTGATCTGCACACCATTTTCCTATTTTAATACCTACAAGTGCTGATCTCGGTGATCTGCACACCATTCATTTTTAATTTTGTTGAAATTTAATTCATTAATTTCCTTCAGTACACATCAATTTGAATTACATTTTTATTGCACATATTCAATAATTATTATTCAATTCATATTCTGAAGAATATACAATTTTACAGCTTCGCATAGCATTATTTTACTTCATTAGAGTAATGTTCCAAGCTATTTCTCCACCTGCACCTTTCCTACCCAATCCTGCTTCTCCAGAAATAAATTGGGAAGAAAGGAAAGAAGGATTTGAAGCGTATCTCGAAGCCCTCGATGGAGAGTCTTTTACTTATAAAAAGAAATATGCAGTTCTCAGACATTGTTTAGCTACAGAAGGCTGCAATATATTAAAACATATTCCTAAAGACATTGTAATCGTTGGTAATGGTGAAGGTGACAATGTAGCAGAAGAATATGCTACTTCCATCAAGGCATTAAACAATCGTTCCAAAGCTTGTAAAAATGTAACCTTGGAAAGACATACATTTTACAAGAGAGTTCAATTGCAAGGTGAATCGGCTTTAACTTACATTGGTACTTTGCACATTCTTGCTTCTTCCTGCGACTACAAAGAATTTGAAGAAGAGATAATTAAAGATTAATTCGTTCAACAACAAAAAAGGTTCAAGAGGCACTTCTATATAAGTCTGACCTGACTTTACAAAAAAACATTATATATTGCTACAAGGACTGAAAGCACTTGTTCATATATGGAGCAAATGTCTTTAACTGATACCAAAAATCAAAATGTGTGCAATCTAATCCAAATATAAAAGATCTTATAACTTAAAGGCTAAACCAGATAAAAAAATACTAACACTGCATCTGGAAAGTACCGGAGTGTTACAGATGTGGCAGTACCAATCCTCTTGCCAATACTGTGTCGTGCCCTGTCATTGACAAAATATGTGTCAAGTGTTCCAAAAAAGGTCATTTTGCCGCCATATGCAAATCTAAAAGAAATAGACCATTCACGAAGGTACACAATGTTGAGTATTTAATGGAGGAAAGCCTTTCATCCAGTGAAGACGATGAAATTCTCACTATTGTGGACATGGATTGTTCCAATGTTGTTTGGGGTGTCAATCCTCAAGAACAGAAGAGACCTCTATGTACAATTATTGTGAATGGTGTTAATGTACACATGTTGTCAGATTCTGGGTCTCCTTTTACTTTGATAAGCAAATCACTCTGGAAACAATCCTTTCCAAAGCAAACTCTGAATCAGTCTTGTGCACATCCCACTGGTTATGGTAGAAAAATCATTGATGTTGTTGGTGAATTTAATGCTGATTTTTTATTCAGGGATAGTAAATCCAAGGGCATCATATAAGTAGCAAGGTATGAGGCATGTCTTCTCGGGTTTAGAGACCAAGGTAATCTTGGTGTCATCCATGATACCAATAACATTCAACAGGTAATGTTGAAGAAAGATTTCTTCCAAGTTCAAAATGTCCAAACAAGCCCTTGGCATGTGTTATATCCAGAAGTGTTTAAAATGAGTTGGGTCTTTTCAAGGGTTTCAAACACATGATTAAATTAACAAATAGTGCTCGAACTGTGATACACAAGATAAGGAGGGTGCCCCTAGCCTTACAATCTGAGTTAAAGAAAGAAATAGATAGATTGTGTTCAAGTGATGTAATCAAAACTATTGAATCTTCTTATTGGGTGTCTCTGTAGTTCTGGCTAAATAGGCTAATGGCAATCTGCACATGTGTGTAGATTTTCGTGATTTGAATAAGAACAGATTGATCAGCATCCTCTTCCTAACATTACACAGATGACATCTACTCTCAAAGGTGCCAAGTTCTTTAGTTTATTAGATATGTCATCTGCATATCATCAAATTGAATTACACACTGAGTCAAGGCATCTAACTGCTTTCATCACTCCTGGGTGCCTTTTAAGCATGGGCGAATTTTGCGAATTCGCAATTCGCAAATTTGCGGATTTGCGAATTCGCGATCCGCAAAATTCGCAAATTTGTGCGAATTTGCGGATTTTTTTGGGGCATGTTCGCGGGGCGCTTTGCGTGTTCGAAGGTTTTTTTTTGCGAGACAGCTCGTTGTTGTGCCCTTCTGCCCTCTGCCCCACTCGTTTTTGTGCCATTCTGCCATCTGCCCCACGCGTTTTTGTGCCCTTCTGCCCTCTGCCCCACTTGTTTTTGTGCCATTCTGCCCCAATCGTTTTTGTGCCCTTCTGCCCTCTGCCACACTCGTCTTTGTGCCCTTCTGCCCTCTGCCCCTCTCCTGTTTTATTTTAGAATAGCGCCAGCAAGCTGCCAGCGCCATTCTAAAATAGTTACTAAGTTAAGCTTCATCAGGAAGCACTAATAGATAAAATAAAGCAGGTGCTTGAATTCAGCTAAACTCGAGCACCTGCTTCTATTAGTGCTTCCTGTTGAAGCTAACTTAGTAACTATTTTAGAATGGCGCTGGCAGCTTGCCGGCGCCATTCTAAAATAGTTACAAGCTTGAAGCTTGAACTTTTGCCCCCCCGGATCCGTTCCGCTCGCGGATTTTCGGCAAATTCGCGGGAGTTCGGGGATTGCGAATTTGCTGAAAATCCGCAAAATCCGCGAGCGGAACGGATTTTGCGCCCATGCTTAGTGCCTTTTCCAATTTAAGCGCATGCACTTTGGTCTGGCCACTGCGTCTGCCATCTTTCAGAGAGAGGTTGAAAGTATGTTCAAAGGTATGCCGGGAGTCATGGCCTTTCAAGATGATGTTTTGGTTTATGGTGTATGGTGAGGTAAAATGCTCTCTTCCCAAGCCGCTCAAAACATACCCAACAGGTGCAGACCCAGCAATGAGGAGTTTGCCTTAAAAAGCTTTGCAGGTAGACTATTAGGCCCTGGAGTCTTACCTTCTTTTTGTTTATGCATGGCTTCAGTCACCTCCTCGAGTGTAAACTCTTCTTCCATGGCATCTCGGTCTTCCGGGGACAGAGCCGGGAGGTCTATTTCCTTTAGATAGTCCCTGATCTACGACACCACACATCTGTTCGCAATGGTCACTAACTCTGCTAAGTTTGCCATCCAATGCATATTGCCAGGATCTGACTCACATCCAGTAACAATCCCTGTACAAATGCAGCACCTAAAGCTTCCTGAGCCATCTCTGCTAGACGGGCAGTGGCCAGGTATCTCGGAAGCAGGCCTGGGCATAGTTCGCTGAGTTTTGCTGTGCGAAGTTCCGGGAATGGCGGAGTGGTGTGCGAACTGCAGTTTGTGCTGGTATTCCTGCCGCTCGGGTAGAAATTCAACCCGAGCAGCAGCTCACGAACTTACCGTTCACGATCGTGAACTTACCATTCGCGACCGCGAGCGGGGAAAAAACTCCACTGCACATCGCGAAGCGGAGTGTTCTGCACTCCGTGAACTCCGCGGAGTGAAAAGTGCAGAAAACTCAGCAAACGGAGCGAAGTTCACTGCCCAGGCCTACTCTGAAACACATTCTTTTTTTTTTTTATAAAGAGTTTTTATTTTCAACAAAATAGTATCAATGCAGAACAATATCAAAGCAATAATCAGGCCCCCAATAAATGACTCCATCATCTTTACAACAAACATGACAATAATCACAGGTTCCACCATATCGCTGCATCCGGACAATGTCCAGCCACCTACGTGGTGAATCACTAAGCATAGGAAATACATACATCAGAAAAATATAAAATGAATGAGTCCTTACGGACACGGTCGCGCATGGTGGTCTGCTTCATCGTCTGGAATAAGCGGGTGTTTCGGGCCTGGCCCTGGAGTGGTTCAGATCTTTTCTCACCGGAAGATCCTTTTGTGTCTCCACTGCCCCTTTCCTATCCCAGGAACGATCGATTGAGCAGGGGGTACCTCAGGGTTCGGCGCTCAGCCCCACATTGTTCAATCTTTATGTTCAGCCACTGGCTGCGGTCGCCAGGCAATGGGAACTTTCAATGGTCTCAGATGCGGACGATACGCAGCTTGTGGTTACCTTGGCGGATGACACTACTCTGAATGCCTCCAGGTTTAAGAAGGGTCTGAGGGCCGTGGCGGACTGGCTGTCTGCCAATTACTTGCAGTTAAACGCGTGCAAGACAGAAGTTCTGCTAGTCGGCAAGAATGTCAATCTCTGGGGTGAACACTGGTGGCCGAATACATTAGGCAAGATCCCGGACCCTAAGACGGAAGTAAAAAATCTAGGGGTGTGGATAGATTCCTCCCTTAGCTTTTGTACCCACACTAAAAAAATGGCAGGGACATGTTTTGGTCTTTTTCAGGGTCTTAGACCCATCTTGAAAATCTTCGATCCACCAACCCGCAATTGATAGTTCAATCGACTATCCTCTCCCGCCTGGATTATGCCAGCTCCTTGCTTCTGGGGGCTAATCAAGCGGAGATGAGGAGGATGCAGCGTATACAAAATGCGGCGGCTAGAGCTCTGGTAGGACTTCCACGTTTCCATCCTACCGCCGACACCAATCGCAAACTTCACTGACTCCCTGTGGCAGAGCAGATCCAATTTAAAACTCTTTGTCTCTCTTTTAAGATCCTGAAGCTCGCCACCCCACAGATGCTCTGTACTCTGTTGACCCCGAATGTTCCTCTGCGAGCACTGCGCTCTTTAGGACAGCACCTGGTAGCAGTTCCGTGGGTGAAGCGCTCCCGGGCGGGTGGTCGCTCGTTCCGTTATCTCGCAGCTAAACTGTGGAACTCTTTGCAGATCCAAATACGTGGCTTAGAGGATTTGCTGACTTTCAGAAAGGCCATGAAAACCTACATCTTCCCTTTAAAGTAAGTTTCCGACAACTGTTATGTTGAGTTTTGTTGAGCTTCCTGCCATGGCAGTCAGCTCTCCTTGCTACTGATAGCGCCGGGACGCCCCTTGGCTAGGCCAGCTGAGCGCTATATAAAACCCTACAACATAACATATATCCCCTTTAGTGTGTCGGAGAAGATGGCTCATCAATATCTGATAGCAGTGACATCAAAGTGTGTCTTTCACTCCCCATTTCTATAGTAGGAGAGATGCAGATGTCCCCTCTGTATTTATTCCATTTCCCCCATTTATGGTCCCATTTCCTGGGGCAGGCTCTACCCTTGAATACAGCCTTCTCTGCAATCACTGCACTATCCATGTCTTTGGCCCAGTCGCGTAGAGTTGGGACCGTGTCCACTACCCATTTCTGTGCAATATTCTGTTTCACGATGGCCTAACACATCGACGCCCACGCCTTCTCTGCCTGGGAAAGGTCAGTAGCCTCCCATATATTAAGAGGACAGAGCTGGGGAGATGGATTTAGGGACTTATTGCATGTTCGTTCCAATTGCCGTGAAACACATTCTTAAACCTGTTCAGATAATCTGCATTTGACTCATCATTATTTGGCTTTCAATTCAACATCTTAGTCCAAACTATTTTCACTAGGGACACATTTGGTACCACTTTCGATGCTCATTTGCCGTATTTAATCGCCCCTCATTTCTGGGGTCCTAAATTGGCCATGCCAACTTTTCAAATTTCAATCCTGTTCTCTCATGAAACTTCGTCTGGATTCCCCGCATGGAATTGCTCAAAATCCAAATCCATCAGGTTTAGCGTAGGTTGGATGCTGCCAAAAGTTCCACTGGATTATACATCAGTGCACTCCGTTTATGTGAAGCACAGTAGAAACAGCTTCCCGATGAAGACAATCACTCTAAGAGGTTCGATGTATCCAGATCAGATTTAATGAGAGCATCACTGCTATAGAATGCAAGTGGGAAAGCCCTCTCTATAAGGCACAAAAATAGCTTTATATACATGCAAAGGGCACACATTAGTACTCCCCAACTTCCTTATACATCGATCTCTTTTCCGGGTTAGGTGGTTGAGACACTGAAACTCTCATAGATTCAAGATTCAAAAATACTTTATTCGGTTATAAAAGAAGAATAACCATAAAAGTAGCATGAAAGGTACAATTTACAAGGGGTCAAGTAAACATTTTTTTTAAATCACAGAGAAAAAGAAAACACCAAAATTAAGTACATGTGTACAACATAGAAAATTAATCCATTTGAATTGATTTACGACACAGAAAAACTGATTTTAAAAATTCGGCAAGTGAGGCTACCATAAAAACAGTTTCCATTTTCTGGCACTCTAAAAACGCTAGGCGACATCTATATACATTTAAATCTTTAAGAATAGGGATGATGAATTTCCTTCGGAAAAAAATATAAAATTTACAAAAAAATAGTATATGTATGTCAGATTGTGGGGATACATCATCACATGGACAAAAACATAAGTCCTTCGACCAACAATTCATCACAGGGAAAGATAATGTCCTAAAAACAATGTTAAGTCTAAACCGGGTCAAAAGGAAGCGTTCATGGTTGGACATATACAATGATAAATATGGCTGTAATTTCTCTCCACATAAAATATCCTGATGGGCAGAAACAGTCTTTTTTCTCGCCTCCTCTATATGTCTTTTTTCCCTGAGGTACGACATACACAAATTTTTCAGATCTCTTCTAGATATGTATGCCATTGATAGTGGATCCTCAAAGTATTGGGGGCAACTTAATTCTTCGAGAAAGTTTCTGACATAGCATATCCATTTAAAGTCATTAATATTGTCCAATGCTAAAATATCCTTTAAAATAGCCCGGTTAACCACACATTCATCATTTGTCCAAACCCTATGCCAGAGAAGGATTGGCTGAATTTTGATAGTTTCAGTAACATAAGGTACTCCCAATTCAGCGTGGCATATCATCGTTGTAGCACTCTCATAAGAAAAGTAACAAATCAGCAAAAGTTGCAGAAGATAATTCGAGGTGTTTGTTCTTTCAATGCTTATTTCATGTCCAAGAGATGCTGGCTGCAAGGAGAATGCGTTCTAGCGGGGTCTGTGTCCTTGTCAGTTTAATGGCCCCAAGCCGAAGAGGGTAAATTAATTTACAACCTAACTTGGTTTGGTAGGTCGTCCCAGAACTGGGTTGGGTTTTCTCTAATGTGAGGGAACTGTTTCTTAATACTTATTACACGATAGGGAGTCCAAGGAATATATGCAGTCATTTTAACCCCGGATGCGGGTAATCTATTAATGCAAGGAGGGTATCAAGACCAGGTGGGGAGGTGTCTTCATTGTCATCATTGCTGGAATGTAGGGAGGGGTAGCCTCTCCTGGCCAGGTGATCTGCCATCGGTGCAAAGCTTTCTCTATGGGATTGTGGTGCTTCGCTCCCGGGCATCTCTACGCAAAGGTGAGACAGAACGCACTTGTGCCCTAGATTGATCCACAGTGGTAGAATCTGTGTTTTGTTTCGTCACTTGCATACTTCTACAAGATGCTTCACTATCAGACACATTGTAGCAGTCACTTGGGGGTCACCTCCTTGTGCTCCCTCCACAGACGGTCCCACAGGAGCTTCTATGTTTCCACATGCATTAGCGGCTGCACCCCAGACCTCGTCGGCACGCGTAGGGAGCATGTCCAGCGAATTATCCTCCCTTTTATCTCTCCTTCTCTTTCTCTTGTGGGTCAGTGATCTGGGGGATTACATAGGCAGGAGGCAGAGCCTTAACTCTGCCCATAAGGAGAATTATTTGGTAATCCAGTTTCTCCTGGGTATTTTTCCTGCCACAGACTTGACATTTGTGCTTACGTTTCTGGTCTTCCTTGAGCATTGCAAAAAAACAAAAACAAAAAAAAAAACAGCCATTGTTCAGCATCTGTCTTGCTTTTAAGATCTATTTACCTTTTTTGCAAATTCCCTAATCTATCTATAGCAAAGGTACTGTGATCATGAAAGGACCATCCTTGTTAGTGCCCCCCCCCCATGGATCTGGATACGTGAATGAGGGTTTACCGTGCTGCTGGTACACTGTGAGGGCAGGAGTCTCTTTTGGATGGGTCTTGCTATGTTTAAATTTTTCGGCCCCATCACAGTTTATTGTTGTTTACACAGACATAGGAAACATACTAAAGGGTATGTCGACCGTGAGCCTGCCAATTATCCCGTGGAGGTGGGGGGGGGGGGTGAAGAGGAAAGAGAAAGCAGGGTAGGGTTTACCTCAGTTGCTTGTCTGCCTGATCTTGTGTGGAGGGGGGAAGGTCATGCTCATGCCCAAAGATGCCCTTGCATTTGGCTGACCATCGGTGATGCACCCAGAGGGGCTAGCGAAGGGACTGGGGTGACTAGAACGCCTCTTTCTCTCATGTGTCCTCCTTCAGTGGTCTGTGCTTTGGGTCTAGTGGTATGCCAGCCTATATTCTCCGTTCCAGCACTATCTCTAGAGCCCCATGGCTCCAAGCCATGGATTTGTCACACACAATCTTTGACTCCGGACTCCTCCCATTGCTACCCACCAATCAAGTTTAATATCCCGCCGTCTCCTTCCCAGATGACACCTTTTTGTGCTCCTTTAATTCATTTCAGACAAAATACAATACAATATATGTCATGCCAGCAAGCAAGCACAATATGGTACGCACTGTTAGAATTTTTCTAAATTTGGTCCAACATGCTTATACGTTGTCTGGCCAAATCACTAGGTCCAGCTCTGGACCGTGCTGCACACTGGCCGCCAGAAGAAATCTCCCCCTTACCTGCAGCATGCTCCTATTTGTTTAGTGAAGATGATATCAGGCCAATGCTCCTGGTTCTGTAAAAAAGCACACATTACTCGGGATAGCACATAGAAGTGTAGCATGTGTGTAATGCACAATAGACATCAGGCATTCAACTATTAAGCAAGGCAATGTCCTATTACTTACCGGTAATCTTCATTACTCCTGGTCCCGTTGACCCCGTCCCATTCCTTAAAATAGGGAGATAACCATCTCCACGACAGAAAAAAGAAAAGGAGCATGCTGGGATACCCTACCTGCTCCCTCCCACTGGGAGTACATAAGCAGTACCCACCCAGCATGCAGCCTGAAAAACACCAAGCCAACAACAGGAAGGCCGGCCGCAAGGGAGGGAGGGAGGGAAGTAAGGAATGGGACGGGGTCAACGGGACCAGGAGTAATGAAGATTACCGGTAAGTAATAGGACATTACCCCCAGGTCCCTCCTGACCCCGTCCCATTCCTTAAAATAGGGAGAATACCAAAGCAGAGAAGCCGGCCTTCCGGAACCCCACCAACAACAAGGGCACCAGACCAAAAAACAGAACCCCACAGACCCGAACCAAGACCCCCAAAGGCCAGAAAGGGACTGCCAGGAAAACAAAAACCACCAAACCGGCAAGCCGGAAGGAAGGCACAGAAGCAGAGCCAAGCCCCCAAGGGAGCAAGCAGAGGGGGCCAAAACCAAGGACCCCCCCCCCGACCAACGGAAGGCCAGGAGAAGAGCGCGCGACCCAACGGAGAAAGGAGCCAGGAAAAGGCAACCAACCCGCAAGAGACCCCCAAGGGCGCCGCCCCCGGAACCAGGCCCCCCAGGCCGCCAAACAACCAGAGACCAACAGGCCAACCCAGCCCAAAGGACAAAGGCAGAAAGAACAGCCCACACAGGGCGGAGAAGCCGAAGGACCAGGAAGGAACAAAGCAGAAGGACGACCCCCACACAGCAGGGGAGGCCCCCAGCAGAACCGAAAGAGGGCAGCAACAAGGAACCACAAAGGAACCAGGCCACAGGGCAGGGCCGACCAAAGGCCAACCCCAGCAGAACCAGCAACCACCACAACAGAGGGCAGGGAGAGCAAAAAGCCCAACCAAAAACAGACCCGGAAAAACCCAGGGCACAACCAAGAAAGACAACAAAGGGCCACACGGAACCAGGGAAACCCAAACCCCAGAACCGGAAAAGGAGGCACCGACCCCCAGGAGGAAAAGGGGGACACCACGGAACCACCGAAGGCGAAACCCCAAAAGCCGAGGACCAACAACAAGGCCCACAGCCCAACCCCAAGAAACCATCCGCAGAAGAGGCAGGCCAGCCAGCCCGAAGGCACACAACAGTGGACCACCAGGACCCAGACGGAGAGCCACAAAGGAACCGCCCACCAGGATGGAGGCCAGGAAAGCACAACAGCCAACCAGAGCCAGCCCGGCCCAGAAAACAGAGACCGAAGGCGGGAGCCCAGAGCTCACAAAACGGACCCAGGGCCAAAGCCAACCGAAGGGAGCGGACCCCAAAGGGACCGAAGAACACCCCAGGACCGCGACAAAGCCCAAGAGAAGGAGCAGCCAGGAAAGAACCCCAGCAGGGACCAAAAAAGGACCCCAAGCAAAGAAGGGCCACACAGCACAAAGCCCAACACCACCAAGGAAGAGCACCAGCGACCCGACCGCAAAGCGGACGGGAAGGCAAAACGGAGACCGGGAGGCAAAAACACAGAGGCAGAGCCCCGGCCACCAGAGCACATGGGGAAAAAACCCCCGCACCCGAAAGCAAAGGAGAGGAGCCCCGAGAGGACCAAGACGCACCACTCAAGAAGGGAGCGCGAAGGAACACCCCAGCACCCGACAAGAGAGCAAAGGCCCATAAACCCGGAAAGGCAGACACCCAACCCCACAAGCAGGGACAAGGCACGGCCAAAAGCCAGGGCACAAGAGCCGAACAACCCAAGAACAAGAGGGCACCCAAAGCAAAAGCCAAGGACGACCAACAAAACCCAGTCCCCACCAGAGGGAAACAGGACAGCAGGCAAAGCCAACACCAGCAAAAAAGGCCAAGGCCCACCAGCACCGAGGAAGGGCCCGACAAACCCCCCCCCCCCAGAAACCCGAGGGGGGGGGGGAGGTACCACCAGAAGGCAGCAGATAGGCCACACACCCGGGGTGACCAACACCCAAAAACCCACCAGCAGGGAAAGGGCACAATCCAGGCAGGACTGGTAAACAGAACGGGGCACAGGAGCCAGGCAGACGAAGAACAAGCGTCCACCCAAGGCAGAGCCACGACCCAGCCCCCACCGGAGGCAAGAGCGGCCAGCCAAGCAAAGCCCCAAAGCACAAACCAGCCGGAGAGACAAGAGGGGAGAAGGAAACCACAACAGGAAACCAAACCCCAGCAAGCAGAAGGGGAGAAGAAAAACCCCCAACAACAGGACCCAACAAGAGCCCAACCCGGCCGGACCGGAGCCAACAGCCGAACAAGGGCAAGGCGCCCCCAGGACAGAGGAAGGGCCCAACAGCTCCCCGACAAGGAAACCAGGGGAGGACACACGAACCCGCCGAAAGCCAGAAGCCCGGAGCAGAGCCCAAGCAAGGGAACCCAGAGGGAGCAAGAAGCAACCCGCAGCGGAAAACCGCAGGAACCCGACAGGCACGCACCAGGACCGAACCCACAGGAACGCCAGGAACCAAAGGGCAGCAGGACGCAGAAAGCGAGCCCCGGCCCCGCAGGAAGACCCCCCACCAGGGACGGCCAGGAGGACCAGAAGCCAAAGCCACAAGGCAACACAGCCGCAGAGTACAAGCGGCAAACGACCAACACCAAGGGACAAGCCCCAGCATGCCAGACAGAAACGGCAAAGTAAAGCAGCAAGAACCCCGGAACCAGAAAGCACAAGGAACCGCAGCAGCAGGAGAAGGCCAGAAACAAGAGCCCGACAAGGGCCAACCCGAAACCCCAAAACAGCACGCAGGCCAGGGGAACAGGAAGAAAAAAACACAAGCCACGCCGCAAGGGCAAGCCAACCAAAGAGGCACGCCAATGGCAAACAGGCGAAAACAGAGGCAACCCAGGAAGACAGAGGGCCAGGGCGCAAGCAGGAAGGAAGAACCTCCCAACCACCAAGGACCAAGGGCACAAGCGCACCTCACCAGGGGCAGAACAACCGCAGAGCAGGGGAGTCCAAGCAACAGGCGGACGCCCCCCCCCCCCCCGGCAAGAAAGAAGGGCCGGAGAACCCCCGAGAGAGCCAAAAGGAGGAGGCCCACCCGAACCCAGGGCCACTCCAAAGCCGAAACTCCAGAGGAGGAGAAAGGACAGCAAGGAGGCAGGAATAACGCACCCCCAGCCCACAGCCTCGACTAACAGAACCCAACCAGCCGAGGAGGCACGGGTAATGCAAACCAAGGCGGTAACGAGAGGAGGAAACTGAGGAAAACAGCATCCACCCAACATGACCGGCAGAGAGACGCCCAAAGGACGACTCCCACCAGCAACAGCCATGGACAACAGGCCAAGAGACGGAACCAAGCCCATCAAGGCCAACCCGCCCATACACAGCCCAACCGCCACACCGCACAGAAGGCCAGGGAACAGGAAGGAAACAGGGGCGTACCACACACGGTACTCACCAGGAAGGCAGGAAGAGGGCCCCAAAACACCCCCCCTTCCCCCAACAGGGAGCCCAGGCGCCCACCAGAACACAGCGCAGGGCAGAGAAGTCCCCCCCCCCCCCCCTGAAGAGGCCACAGCAAGAACCACACCGGCCGCAGGGAGGGAGCCCAGGCCAGGCCTAGGAGGAACCTGCAAAAGAAAGACAGCAGGAAACACAGGACACAGGAAAAAAGGCAGGAAACAGGAACCGCTACGCGGCACTCACCAGGAGGTCAGGAAGAGGGCCACAACAGCACCCCCCCCCCCCCCCCCCCCCCCATAGCCCCAACAGACTGTCCAGGCGCCCACCAGAACCCAGCGCCGGGCAGAGAAGTCCGTCCAGCCGAGGCCACAGCAAGATCCACAGAGGCCACAGGCAGGGAGCCAAGGACCAGGCCAGGAGGAAACCTGCAAAAGAAAGACAGCGGGAAAAATGCGGGCAACAAAAAACCCACAAAGAGGGACCGCTATGCGGTACTCACCCGGAGGGCAGGAGGAGCGCCCCAACAGCTCATCGCCCCCCAAGAAACTGCGCAGGCACCCTCCAGGACATCAGCGCCAGGCAGAGCAGACCACACCACCGCGACAGCAGGGGAATGGGAAGACAGGCGGCCGCCAGGCAAACACACCCAGTGAAAGCGTGGCACAGTGTCCGATGACCAAGACCCAAATTGGCAGTTGGAAGCCACAACAACATGGCAACCTCCGGGAGGGCGCAGTCCAGACCACCAGGAGGTGCCCAAGCAGCCACGCAACACAGACCTCAGCACAAGTAAACGGTCTGCGGCCAGCCTGAAAGGGAAAAGCGGCACCCCGCCGGGGAAGAGAACTCCGGGCTCCACAGCTTAGCCAGAATGGAACAACATCCGAAAATGCGAAGGCTGCTGGCGAAACAGACATGGACACAAGAAAGGAGGCAAACACCGCAAAAGCGGGACTCACCCATAGTGGGGGCCGCAGCACCATGAAACAAGGCCCCCACACACCCAGCCGGCACCAGAAACCATCCAGCGCCTCGCCTGCCAGCCACAGGAGCAGCGCGTCTCCCACCCGGCCAAGCTCGGGGAGACGCGCCCAGGCGACCCGGAAGAACAGCGGGATGACGGCGCACCAGCCGCAAAGGGCCGTCAAACCGGAAAGCAGCCAGGAAGAAGCCCCGCGACCCAGCAAGCCAGGCAGGCCGGGAGGCAGACACCAGGAAACAACACCCCTGCCCGCGAAGCCAGGCAGCCGGGCAGGGGAAGCAGAGAAGGACCAGCACGCCACCCCAGCCCAGCAGGAGCGGGCGCCGGCCGGAAGAAGAAACCAGGTAAGGAACAACATCACAGCATACACGAACCATCCAATCTGTCGGAGACAGAAAAAAGAACAGGCTGCATGCTGGGTGGGTACTGCTTATGTACTCCCAGTGGGAGGGAGAAGGTAGGGTATCCCAGCATGCTCCTTTTCTTTTTTCTGTCGTGGAGATGGTTATCTCCCTATTTTAAGGAATGGGACGGGGTCAGGAGGGACCTGGGGGTAATTGCTGTTTTAATGGACGAGAGATTCACCCAGGATCAGTTGGACCATGCAATGGTAACATTTTCAGTTAAATGTAAACACTTTTTCTCAATACAAGTGAATGGAAGCGGGAACACGTGACAGAAGTGAAACTAACTGATAGCCACTAATGAGCAGGTACCAGGATCTTCTTGTGGCGAGGAATTTGAAGAAACCTTTGCACAAGAGATAAAGTTAACTCTAACAGAAGCTGTCTTTACTAATTTATGAAATCCTCACTTGATTGTGGCAACTTCAGGACGAGGCTACGCAATCATGGGCGTAAAGCTGACCGCTGCAGCCCTTGCGGCTCAGGGGGAGGGGGGCAACTCTCCAGGGGCCCACAACTTCAGCCCAAGGTCAATGAATATCTGTAAATTATGGGAGACTCTGGAGCCCCTCATCACTTTGTGTTACTGGAATGCGTTTAAATGTGCAACAATACTGATAGTAGTAAACATATAAACATTAAGGCACATATGTGAGTGAAGTCACTTTCACAGAAGCATGTGTTGTGGGTGAGGGGATCATTTTCAAAAGGAGTGCAACTCCAAAACAAGGGAACCCATCCTCAAGGCACATCTTTGACTTAAACACTCACACTCACAACACAGGACGAGTAATGTAATGCCAGAGTGGTTCCTCAGGTGGCTTACAGTTAGGTGACTGAGCAGTATCACTTGATGTAGGTGGCATAAAAAATGGATTCTAGACCATTTCGTGGTGCAAAAATCCACTTCTATTTCAACACCGGAGCCACCATAAATGCCCTGATTAATGTAGAATTCACAAAGTTCCCTGCAGACACCCAGCTTCTGCATTCCAATGTGACGTGTTATGCCTCTCGCTCTTGGACTGCACTTCTGAGTAATGTTTGTTTTTATGCCTCCTTGCTTCCTGATGATCGTTGGGCTGAATTCAACAGGTGCAGAGTTGAACATTGATGTTATTGGAGCTGCTGCAGACACTTGTTGTCTTTCGAGTTTGCACAGGACTGTCAAACTGGGTCTATTCCAAGTACTTTGGACTCCAGAGACACCATGGCATCTGAACAGAATATTGACAAACTGCTGCCCGAGCTATTTGATTGCCTGGACAATCTAAATAACAGAAAAGTAAATCTGCATATCAATGAAATAGGAAGGACAGCGGCCTAGCAGTTTAGAGGGATACATTTTAACCTTCAGCAGCTAGTTGGATAAAAAAAATAATAAATAACTCAGACAAGAGAATATAAAGCCTGTCACTGGACCCCCGCCTTGGATCTCCCCAAACCATCCCAACCCCATAAGATAGTCTGAGGGACAGATCAGAATTTGTGTGGGCATGAGAGAGTCCCATCTGGCCATAGGCAAGGAGACACATTAGTATTCCTCATACAAGGCTTGATGCAGCAAGTCAATTAAGCTCAGATCTTCTACAAGCTTTATCTCAACAAGCATTCCTGTCAAATGATGTTTAGGGAACTATCAAGATACCGCAAAACATTTGCCATTCCCAAGAGCGTCCCTTAATACAAATGCCTCTGATGTTTTTGTGCTGTCCACAGAAAAGGTGTTTTATGTTATTTTCAGGAAAGTGTTACAGGTAAGTCCAAATCACAGGTGTTTGGGAAAAGGCAAAAAGACCACAATGAGACTGACGCAAGCCTGCAGAGCGCTTGCAGAAAATCTCACGCTCAACAAAGACCAATGTGACTTTTGCATGGACATCAATTCACCAAAATACCAGAGGTAGTGGAAGTGACATCACACACTGTCTGACCCTAATTGCATCACAGGAAGTGACATCTTAACACCTATGATCCCTAATCTTTCCAGTACATTATGTTATAGACCCTAATAACATAAAAATAACTGACATCACTGAAGTGCTATAATAACTATATGATTACTATTGAATGTGTGATGTAACAACGCGATCAAAATGATCGCGGTATGTTACATCGCAGTCTTTACAACGCAAGTCGTTACAATGACTTGCGCCGGAGGGCGCTGGACTTAGGAATAGTAAGATTTACTATTCCAACACCAGTATACGTACAGTAGGGAAGGTGATGGAATAGTAAATCTCACTATTCCTTAGGTTATAGCGCCATCCAGCGCAAGTCGATGTAACGACTTGCGTTGTAAAGGCTGCGTTGCAATTGCATTGCGGTGTAATCACCTCGATGTTAAAGGATGTTTCCCTTACTATCACAACATTTAATCGACAAATATCCATTCACAATACAACATATTTTAGGGCAAAGGAGCAATGCGAGTTAGACAGACCTCTTCTAGGTGCAATTTCGCTGGGGTAGTGAATAGGGGTTTTGGAGAGGGGGGATTGCCTCCCGAGTACATTTTACAAAATGGTGCATTTTAAAGCACAATTTTCACATGAATTTATTAAAAAGCCATAGGCTCTGAAAGGGTGATCATTAAATATTCAAGCCCTTTTATTACGTGCTAAGCCAGGGAAACCTAACACTTTAGAGGAAGTGACCCCATTTTTTCAAAATGTACTATAGGGGTCCCATATGTCATACCTCCACTGTGCCAGGGCAGTATTTTGACATGGCTGTCCTTTTTATATGCCATGGATTCCCCTTATGCCAAAACGTATGTGAAATGTCAGTGCCAGAATCTTGCCACTAATGCCATCCATGTACCATGGACGATGCTTATTTAAAAAATTACCTGTAGTATTTCAGGACCAGCATTTTTGTCATGTCTCCCATATAGCACGGTTATCCTCCCGTATGACATGAATTACATCCAGTGTGCGACCAACACTTTGCCACGAGGGTCCTATAAGCCAAGTGTTGTCTCAACTATGGCAGCACCAAAAATGGGCACAGAGCTAATAGAGCTGTGCCCTGGTGACCATAAGAGTGAGCTGGACAAGTGTTTTTGGGCTGGTTTTGACAACTCTGAGACCAGCAGTCAGCTAAATGACATCCATGCATGCTGAGTTATTGTGCCTAGTATATTCAAAGCTTTGTGTCCATCAGTACTCTTTTAAGAGACCTCACAAAAATATGGCAGCCCTATTGTTGGTCATGGTGCTGTCAGACAGCCTTTCATGCCATCAAGAAACACATTGCAAAGGCAAGTGACCGGCTACTTTGACCCTGCTTTGCGGAATGGGAAACCGACTTTACAGCATGGTTTTTACCACGTTGTCACTTTACCACGCATTAGTTACTACTCGTTTTTACCACATATATGCCTTTACAACGCACGCCTTTCCACACATTTAAGGTAAGTTTTGGGTGTGGTGGGTCTCCTCCCACAAAAAAAAAAAAATATATATATATATATATAGATATATGTTAAATGCTTGGTAATGCTTTGTGCTGTAAAAACATATGTGTTCTAAAAAGATGTGGGGTGGAAAATGCGTTGTGAAGGCATGCAAAGTATTTCCTTGTGTTCAAACATGGACAAGATCTAGATACTTCCAGAAACATAAGCACACATCCTGTGCACACACAGTTAGTTTACACATATATTAAGTCCATTAGTGCATTTTATCCGACAAAATAAGGTATAGTTGACGTCTTGTAGTTGATAATTCTTTTTTTTTTTAAATGATAATTCTTTTTTAATACTTGAGCTACACAGCGCCAGCCGACACGTGTTTCGTCAAAGTATATTACACTTCGACTCTTCAGGGCTTCCTTCTATTAAAGGCGAGTAGTGTATTTCCACTAGACCGGTGATAATTTCAACCCGGTTAGGGTATCCGTAGGTTACTCTGTTGTTCGTGTTGAAAAGGAAATCTCTATCACTGTAGATCTGTTCTAACTTGAATTTAGTTTTTGGACCGTAGTAAAGGTTGGGGCAGACCAGGAACACTTATCACTGTTGTAAATACCGCTCAGTGTGCGACCGCTGTTCATTTAGTTCCAATTCTTAAATCCTTTGGCTTCCTGTCACACGTCCGTTACCGTTACCGCTGCCGGTCTGCCCTGCTGTGAATCCGGCGTCTCTCCCAATGGTGGATGGCTTACTTCCAGAAACATCATGGCTCTGTTGAGCCAGTCTGATGAAAGTGGAGACAGGTTACTCACCAGCTGAAAAGGAGTCTCACTGTTGTCTGAGCCACCAAACATAACATTTCCACATGCTGTTTCACAGTAAAGCCCTTATTGTTGTCAGTGACCACCATGCTATTGCCAACATCTTCTCTTATGTGAACCTGCACGCCCGGAAATGCCACCACAACAGTTTAGTACTCACTCTGCCAAACTAAAGTCATTTTCCCTATAAACGTCACTTGTCACTCATCAACTAAATGAATAGTTCTTAATCACTCACATATTGATAAATCATAATTGATTTTCAAATCCATCCATATTCCATTATAGTGCCAAAGGTGCCCCAATGCATTTCGAGGGAATATCATTTGGAAGGGAAGCATTAACAGATAAAGTGATCTAAACATAAAATAACGAGTTGTTCAGATTCTCAATTTCATTCCATGTTTGACCATCAGCAATGTCCGAAATATGTTATTTATACCACTGAACAAGCATTTACTCAGCCAATATCTGACCATTAAGAATACCTGGCATGTATATCTTTTACAATTACACAACCGTTTACTCATAAATAATGATTCGTTAAATGTATCCATTGAACAAAATCTTTTGGTATTACTACTCCTTATTACAATATTCGCTATTACATACTTTGTGGAGCATGTAGTTGCTTGATACATTAAGAGGTTTGGATCTAGTCTTGATAGATCAACCGTCTTGTCCCACTTTTGTAAACATTCAGTATACTTCTCAAATGTTACAGTTTGCAACATAAAAATCATATTTCCAAGTAAATGGCTTTATCAATGCTTGCTGAAGCTTTTTTTTGTACTATTTGACTAGTGAGCACCAGACAGCTTGAGCTTTCAGCTGGTTTTGTGCACCTCTGTTTTTGAAGATTTAGCATTTAATATAAAAATCAGGAGAGAGAAGGAAGAGGGAAACGGAGGTTGTAAGTCATGATTTAACGTATAATTCAGTTTTGATTTGCATTACGAAGGCTTGAACTGGGCAAAAAGGTATAATAAATTCAATATTGCTCTAAACTGTGGCCCCAAAATATATCTTGCTCACTCATAAGATGTCTTCTGTGGCAACAAAGAGATAATTGCCGAAGATCACAGTGTTAAGACAAATTGTTAGTTTGAATTGAGCGCATTTGTGTATTGGGTGCCAGTGTAGTTTCCTGAGGTGAGATGTGATGTGAGTTCTGTGTGGAAGGTTGAAGATGAGTCTCGCTGACGAGTTTTGGATTGGTTGTCACTTTCTAGTAAGCTGCTTGGTGATCCTGGCATAGAGGGTGCTCCCATAGTCCAACTTGCTGGTGACTAGGGTGTGAGTGAAATGTTTTCTAGTGTTGCTAAAGGCCATTTTGAGATCTTCTTCAGCCTCTTCAAGGTGTGGAAGCAGGATGCAGTGACGACATTGACTTGTGCCGTCATATCCAGTTTGCTGTTGATGATTATTCCAATTCAGATTTAGGCTGGTAGTCCCCACTATTCAACCATGTCTTCTTGAACCATGCGTGTTCAACATAGGCCCATAAGAGCCAGGCTTGTGAGATATCTACATAAGATAAATTAACATACAGTTACATTAAAAGTGACTCATATACAAAACCCGCAGTTATCCTGTAGCTTTGGGAAGAATCGAGCGCTATTGGACCAGAGGTGTAAAAGGCTGGAGTAAACAATTACTTGGACAGACCTTCCTAGCAGAAGTCCTCCATATATGTATAACAAGTTCATGAGACCACAGTGTTCGGCTCCTTTACAAAAAATGCTGCTCGCTTAGGTCGTATTTTGCTATGGTTTTATTTCAAACTTAGAGGAGGTTTTATTTTTGTTCTCAGTGGGGCTGGTCTACATTATGGTTCGATTTCTAGCGTTTTAATAATTTCCAAGGGTACTCATGGAAATGTATGCAAGTTGTACATTTCCACGAGTACTTCTCTCCTATGGAGAATCTGGGGGTGGAGCATGCGTGGAGGACAAACTGTATGAGTAAAAATGCTGGAATGTGTATTTGCACATGGAACTTGGTTTTCTTTCCTTCTCCCCATGAAATATGGGGGTGTTGGCTTTACGTTCACTGTGCACACACTTGCTGCAAACGCTCTTTTTTAAAACATTTTTATTTGCATTTTATTGTAACTCCACGATACAATCATGTCATCTTCAGTGCACATTTCCCATTCTCCCATCCACCACCCCCCTCCCCACAATTCTCTAACTGGTTCCATGTCCTTGCAATCCGGCGTCCTGTGCGCCAAAATACCGTAGTCTCTCCTGGTCGGCCTGTGGCATTTCCTTAGTTGGTTTAGACACCTTTCTGTTTCCCCTCTAAGTATAAGGCCTTCAGAGTCCTGCATCCAACCCATGATAAGTTCTCCATTTACCCCAGACTTTACGGAACTTCTTCGGGCATCCCCTCGCCTTGTACGTGACCCTTTCCGCAGCCATGTACAGGTCCATTCCTCTCCTCCATTCCTCTAATTCTGGTGATTCAGTCGCACCCCAGTGTTTAGCTATATCTCGTTTGGCCACTACCAATGCTAGGGTCAAAAAGGTCAGGAAGGGACGCGCCAGATCTATGTCATTTGTCATCCCTAGAAGGGCTAATTTGTGCTCTGGGGCAATAGGGGTCTCCAGTACCTCACTCAATTCCGTAAGTATAGTAACCCAATATGCCTGGATAGTAGTACATGTCCATATGGTGTGGTAGAAGTCACCTCCCGTTGCCCTGCACCTAAGGCATCTAGTGTCTTCCGTTCGTCCCATTTTATGAAGCCTCACTCTGTCTTAATATGTTCTGTGTAGCACATTAAACTGGATGAGTCGCAGCCTAGACTTAATGGCCCCACTTCCCTGGGGTGCATTAGTACCATGTCCCAATCAATGTCCTCCTTATCTCCCACCTCCCTCTCCCATGTTCTCCTTAGTTTCTCCATGTCTCCTAGCATATTATTTGTCAGTGTTCTATATGTGAGGGACACCATTTTTTCCTGCACTTGTTCCTGTAACAGTCCACCCTCTAGAGGTGCGTACTCCGGGAGTCCGTCTAGTGATATTTTTTCCGCTCGCCAGGCATGTCGCAACTGGGCGTATTTGGAGAACTGCGTGTGATGCAGTCCGAACTCGGACCGCAGTGCTTCGAACGACTTCAAGTCTCCTCCTGCCACTATGTCGCCCAAGGTGGAGATCCCAATATCGTCCCATTTCCGAAAGCCTTTTAGCTTATTCAATTCCGTGAGCCACACACAGTGCCAGATCGGTGTCTGGGGGGTGGGTTTCTTCCACCAGCCTGTGCGGCTCATCGTCTTTTTCCACAGCTGTAGGGTGGTACACATAGCGGGGAGAAGCTGTCTTTGTCGAGCTCCCCCATACAGGTTATACAACAAGGGACAGGCTGAGAGCTTATGTCTCTCAAGGGCATAGGTGGGGTGATCTGCCGGCGCATGCATCCACTCGTTGATCGGGGCAATATGTTCCGCCAATTAATATGCTTCCAAATTCGGGAGCGATATCCCTCCGCTATACTGATGACGTTGAAGCGTGCGGAGTGCCACTCTGGATTGTTTACCTAACCACAGGAAGGACCTAAGTTCCGCATGTATCCTCCCGAAGACTTTGGACGGGATAGGGTAGTACTTATTCTGTAAAGCATATAAGAATTTGGGGAGTGTGACCATCTTAAACATGGCCGCCCGGCCCAGTATGGTGAGAGGGACCTGCCTCCATCTGGACGCGTCTTCTACAAAATTCGATATTATTCGTTCTACGTTCCGTTGGTAGGACTGAGTGCGATCTAGGGTGACATATACTCCAAGGTATTTAAACCCCTCTTCTGTCGTCAACAACCTTCCCGGAAGGTCCGGCCAGTTTCCCTGACCCTTAAGATCGTAGAGGACCGACTTGTGCCAGTTTACCTGGTACCCCGCACGTCTACCATACCGCTCCAGTTCCAGAAATATTTCCGGAATTGTGGATTCTGGTCGAGTAACGTATAAGAGGATATCATCCGCATAGAGCGATATTTTTTCATCTGCCGAATCTAGCTCACTCCGCCTGAATCCCCTAATGGTTTCATTCTGGCGCACCCTAGCAGCCAGCACCTCTATCGTGAGCGCAAACAGGAGGGGGGACAACGGGCAGCCCTGTCTGGTCCCCCTTTGGACCGGGAATTCCCTTGAAATAGCCCCGTTCACTCTCACTTTAGCTCTAGGTTCTGTATAGAGCAATTGAACCCACTTCCGGAATATGGGGCCGAAGCCGAACTTTTGTAGGACGCCCTCCAGGAATGGCCAATGGACCGCGTCAAAAGCTTTCTCCGCGTCAAGGGAGAGGAACCAGTGTGGATCTTCCCTTTCCCTTACTTCCTGCAGCCAATTGTGGGTACGTCGGAGATTTAGCCTAGTAGCCCTGTACGGGAGGAACCCTGTTTGATCGAGATGTACTAGGTCCGATACCACCAGGCGAAGGCGCATAGCCAGGATAGTTGCCAGTAGTTTCGTCTCTATATTCAAGAGGGAAATAGGGCGGTACGACGTGCAATCGTCATGAGGCTTCCCTTCCTTATGGATCTGTATTATTGCCAGCCTCAGATCTGGGGGGAGCCTCCCCTCCTCCATCGCCCCTTCGAAAAGGCCCTTTAGATGACGTGTCAAGAGGTCCGCCATACGTTTAAAGAACTCGGCTGGGAACCCGTTAGGGCCCGGGGATTTACTCGGCCTTAGCCTGGCCAAGGCCTCGGTGATGTCCTCAAGAGTTATGTCAGCCTCTAGGCTTTGCTGGGCCTCAGCTGATAGTGTCGGTAATTCAACTGATTCCATGTACTGTAGTGCCTCATCACAATTCCCTAAATCCCTAGCTTGGTAGAAGCTTTCATAATGGTCTGCAAACGTCTCAGCGATAATAGAATCCGACCGTATCGGTATACCCTTAGTGTCTCTAATTTGCTCCACCCATCTCGCCGCGCAATCTTTTTTACTGAGCCACACCAGCAATTTGCCCGACTTATCTCCTACATCATATAGGCGATGCAACGTGGCGAGCGCCTGGGTTTTGGCCTCTCCCGTGACCAACTCTCGGTACTGTCTCTGCATGTCCGTCAGTCGCCTGAGAATCCCCGTCTCATTCGAGACCAGGTATTTGCTCTCCAGATCCAGAATGCTCGTCTCTAGTGCCACTGTGTCAGCCTGGAGCTTCCTCCGCTCCGCTGCTAATCTATTCTGTGCCCTGTCTCGCATGACCGTTTTAAGAGCCTCCCAGAATATAACTTTGGATTGGACCGTCTCTTCATTGTCCGCCACATAAACCTTCACGTCTGCCCTCATGCCTTTCAATATGCTCACATTTTGTAGGTCCCATGCCGTCAAGCGCCACGAGCCTCCACTCCTATCTCTCCCCAATCCCACTCTAGCTAAGAGTGGGGAGTGATCTGAGATCCCTCTTGCCTTATATTCCGTGTCGTCTATTGCCAGGTGTTGCCTAGACATAAATATGTAATCCAGCCTCGAGAGCACTTTATGCGATCCCGAGAAGAAGGAGTAGGTCCTCTGGTCCGAGTGTAACCATCTCCATACGTCAGTGAGTCCCATGTTTGTAATCATTCGGGATAGGGTGGTCCGGGTCTGGTCTCTGGTCGTCAGTCCCGTCCGATCCATCCCCGGATCCATCACATCGTTAAAGTCCCCACCAAGGATTTGTATAGTGTCAGCCGTGTCTAGGAGTATGTCTACTACCTTCTTAAACGTGTTGGCCTGCAGTTTCGGGGGGGGGGGGGGTATACCAAGATTATCGTGTACTTACGTCTGTTCCAAATCCCCTTCACCCCCACGTACGTCCCCTGTGTATCTATCCATGTTTGGGCTATGTGGAACGGTGTAGTCTTCTTCAGAAGTATGGCCACTCCTCCTGAACCCGTGGTGTAACCTGCATGTGCTAGAACCTTGTAGTGTCCCCTAGCTAGGAATGCACAGTTCGTCCCTTTGATGTGTGTTTCCTGCAATAGTGTTATGTCAGGGCCTATCCGTTTAATGTATGAGTTCACCAGCCCTCTCTTCACTTTACTGCCTAGCCCGTTCACGTTCCATGTTAGAACACTGAATCCCCTTTGGTCTATGGGGTTTCTCCCATTGTCACCTGGGAATCTGGCGTGTGTGCGGCTTAATGCAGTCAGCCTCTTGTGAGGAGGTGTCGTCCGGAAGACTTGAGTTTGCTAGTAGTGTGACATGATCGTTCCCCTCCCTTGAACATCCCCAACTGTCCCCTGCTCCCCCCTCCCTACCTTCCCCCCCCCTCAGTCCCACCATCCACCTCCCTCCTTGATAGGACTTATTGGCGGGAAAAGGTCTGTTGCCCTCCCTGGTGTCTCTCTCCTCTTCTGACCTACCCAACTTGGCACCCTACCAAACTTGGAAGGATACTTTCTTAGTGTCCACAGTTCTATGAGGTAGTTCGTAATCAGAAAAGGAAAGATACAATAATGATAACCAAACAGTACTTAAAGAAAATTAACAATTGAGAGGCGTGGGAGCCACTTGCGTGCTGTCCGCCGGTCCAGCCAATATCTCGTCCATCCAGCATGCTTCCTGTTCAAGTATTGCGTTCCTTGTCCTCGCCCTGCACTGGGGCATTGCCTGTAGGCGGGTCCTTTTCCATCTCGTTGATAGCAACCACTATCGGATGAAGTGACTGATCTTCCTCCTCGTCGCTCCATGTCGTAGCCCCACCCGTGTCATCCTTTTCCTCAGGACGATCCTTGGCGGCTAGGGTGCGAAATCTAGATCCCGCTTGGCTGTCCCGACTCGGGGAGGCGGCGTCCCGGTGTATTCTAGGAGACCTATTCTGCGAAGGGTACGGCGTTGTTTGTGTCTTCCTCGTCCCCCGGAGTCTGCGCCGGTGCTGTGGTTTCACCAGCTCCCAGAGATTGCCATCCCCCTGTTCAGCTCGCCCCCTCCATCTCTCCGTGTTGGTGGGCGTTCTTCTAGCCAGTGCCATGCGTCGTCCGGATGAGTGGAGAAGTGGGCCTTTCCTTATAGATCACCTTAAGTTTGGCTGGGAAGAGGAGCATATACTGTATTTTCAGATCCCTGAGCTTAGCTTTTACAGTGTCAAAGGAGCGCCTCATCTTCTGTACCTCTTGGCTGTAGTCCGGGAAAATCATTATGTGTGAGTTGTCTACTCGCATTTCACCCAACTTCCTGGCTTCTCGCAAAATCGTGTCTCTATCTGCGAAGTTGAGGAACCTTGCTATGATCGGTCGGGGCCTTCCCCCAGCCAGGGGTTTCGCCATGAGTGCTCTGTGGGCTCTTTCAATGATGAAGCAATTGGAAAACGTTGCTTGGAGTAGCTTGTCGATCAGCCATTTGTGCAGGAACTCCGCCGTGTTAGACCCCTCGATTCCTTCTCTAAAGCCCACAAAGCGGAGGTTGTTGCGTCTTGCCCTGTTTTCGGCATCATCAACCTTCCACAGTAATTGCTTATGGGAGTCCTTCAGATCTTTGACATCTTTCTGTAGGACATTTATGACGTCCTCCGCTTCGTTCAGCCTCGTTTCCGCCGTAGTGACTCTCTCCGTGAGGTTTCGGAAGTCCTGCCTTAGTAGGTTAAGCTCCACTCCCACCTCTCCTATTTTCACCTCTAGGGCCGCCCTGGCCGCCTGGATGTCTTCCCTGGACGCTTGTATTGCTCCCATCAGAAGGGCCGTGTCCGAATTCGCCGTCGTTCCCTCCATAGCGTTAGTGGGGGGGCGCTACTGCAAACTTATCTATGTGTCCCTGCTTTGGGGCCTTAGGGATTGCGTCCTTCTTCCCCATGCCGGCCTGGTCTTGCAGCTGGGGGAGGGGGAGGGCGAGGCCTGTGTCCCTTGCGGCGCTCCGACTTCCACTCCGGCCCTCCACTGCTCTGCTCCTCTGTGGGCTTCATCTGCCCCTGTGAATGCCTGCCTTGTCCGCCGCCCCCTCCGTCCCGAGATGCCGGGGTCTTTGCCCTACTAGGGTTCGCTCTCCGCTGTGTCGTGTTTCTCGCCTAGTCCAGGATTCGCAGTGCGGCGTGGCCTTCGTGTGATAAGGGTACCTCAACCCTGGGAATTGCGTAGTGCGGCCAAGTTCGTAACCCTTTCGTGATCCTGTGCTGCCAACAGTCCCTCTGCCTCGCTTGCAAGAGTGGTTATAACGACCGGAGGAGTCGGGAGGAATTATGGTGTCCCAGTGGTGCAGCAAGGTCTATTTCACTTCCCCCTCTGAGTTGCAGCGCTTCAGTGCTTCTAGTCTCATTGCCGGTGACTTTTGCGGGACCATTTCGTGCTGTGCGTCCAGAAGCCCGGGGAGACATGCGGGAGACCAGTGACACCCGGCTCCGGTCGCCCTCCTCACACTCCGGGGAACGCCCAGGCCTTCACTCGGGCCTATGTTCCTCTGTGCCCCGCCGTGTCTCCGATGTTTCAGCGAGGTGGAGAGGGGGGGGGGAGGGAGGGGACGATCAAGCACCAGTCCGCGCTCCCCTCGCCGCCCGCGCCAGAACTCCCTCTGCTACTTCCCCGGGAGGCGTCTGTTACTCGTTGGGCCGTTCCCTCCGGCTCCGTCTATGGGGAATGCCCGCGCCCCAGTCCAACTGCCTCCCCTCGCTATGTGGACACTCACAGGTGTATGGCCAGGCTCCCCCGATCTCACCCGCCTCAGGCCGCAGTCCGGGGAGTGCGATGCTGCACTCTTCTGCCCCCTCCGATGTCGCGATCAGTCCAGACCGCTGCTCCGGACTAGGCTGTGATGGGCGCCGCCATTTTGGATCCGGGATCAGGCCGGCGTGCTGAGGGTATCCCGGCGTGTTTCTTCCTCCGATCGGCGCCCCGGTGTCACCAAGGGCCACCTCTGGGGTCCCTGGATTGCTTGCTTTCTTGTGCGAGGCTTGAATGTTCGCTGGATGGGGTAAGGATAGTCGGATCAAATACGGCTTAGCGGAGCTCCGGCAAAGTGCGGCTCACTCGGCCATGTTGCTGGCCACGCCCTCTGCTGCAAACGTTCTTGTAGTATATTCACGTTTTGGAAATACCCACCAAGTAATGTTGTTGTGGGCGTGTCATGTTTGTTGCATGGCCACCCTCTGTCCCCAGCACTCAGCCTTTCCCGCAACTAACTCTGAACTTTTATTTTTATTTTTATTTTTTAAACTTTATTTTTCAATTTTGCAATTACAAACAGTGAACCCCCCCCCCCCCCGCCCCCAGGCATAGTTAAAAAACATTTGGTTGCAGATCGACAGACTCATTATGGCACATCGCAGGTTAGGACAACATCTGACATATACAAAAGTTCATGTGGTACTATATCGTAAAACAGTATATTATGGACATCGTGAAGGAAGATCGGCCAGGCCCCACATCGCACACCTTACAATTAACCCCTCAGTGAACCTCGCCCCTCTCCCCCTCAGATTCTGATCCGTGTGCTGAAAATAGTTCGCCACTGGTCCCCTCTGAGTCACTATGTGATGACTGTCTGTCTGTAGTGAGACCCGCTATACACATGGTACGCCACGCTAACAAATCATCCTGTAATTTTTCATCCTTCCTAGTGGCTTGCATGTGTGTTTCCTCTGCGAGGGTCCATTCCCTCATGTCTTTAAGCCAAATTTCCACCTCAGGGGCCCTCTGTCCCATCCAAGTGATGGCTACCCTACGCCTAGCCAGCACCAACATAAGTTACAACAGTTTAAATGGAAGTTTCCTTTTTCTAGGTTTGGATACTAATCCCAACAGGCAGTGCAAGGGGGATAGTTCAATTCGGAGGCCCGTAGTAGCCGTTATACGACCGACTGCCCCTGTCCAGAAACTCCCCACTAACGGACATTCCCAGGCCAGGTGTAGAAACCGTGCACCTCCCACACCACATCTGGGGCAATTGTCCCTCCTTTCCTCTGAATAACGACTCACCGATTTCGGGGTGAGGTAGGTGCGGTGCAAGTTAAAGTGAATAAGCTTAAATCGTGCATTACAGGACAACCGCCGTGTCAAGATCCCCATGTGCTTGCGCTGCCCCTGGTCTAGGGGTGCATCTAAGTCTGCCTCCCAGACCGCCCACGCTGGTGGCACCGGGGGGGGGCGGCAGAATCGCGCTTCATGGCCACGTAAAGTAAGACTATCAACCTCCACCCCCTGCCACATGACAGCAAGATATGTAAAGTATGGGTCATCGGAGGTATCTCCGGGCACCGCGGCCAAACCGAGCGCACTATTGAGCGCAATCCTTGATAGTGCAGATATTGACCGCCGCCAAGGCCGAATGACTCCTCCGCCTGCTCGTATGACAAGAAGCTCTCCGAGGGGTACAGGTCCGCGAGGACCTCACACCCTCCCTCCCTCCATTCGCGAAATGACATATGCTGCTCTATTTCCACCATGGGTGCCAATATCCAAATCGGCAGTTCCCTGTGGAACGGCGCCGAGCGCAGGATCCTTTCAATAAAGTGTTGCCATATTGCAGCCGTATGCCTCACCACATAAGGGAGATCAGCATTAGCCCCGGACCCACGCATTAAGGCCACACGAAGCTCCTGCACCGTGGCCCGTCCCGCTAACAATCGTGTCTCCCACACGTCCGTGTCTGCAAACCACCTGGCCGCCGGAAAGGAGCTGCGCCGCGTAATAATATAGATCGAAGCGCGGGCCTCCAACCCTCCCTCCTCAAAGGAGCGCCCGACGGTGCTTAGGGCCAGTCTGCTACGTCGCCCCGCCCAAAGCAGGGATGTGAGCAACGTGTTGAGGGTCCGGAAAATCCTAGGAGGAAGAGGACACAAGGAGTTTTGAAGGACATACAGTATCCTCGGCAGCATCACCATTTTAGCGATTGCCAGCTGCCCCATTAGGGACAGTGGTAAGGTGTTCCAAAATAGTATGGATTGCCGGAGGGACGTGAGCACCCTATCAGCGTTACGGGCGAGGGACTGTTCCTCCGACGAGGTACCTAACTCTGAACTTAGGTCTGTCGACAGTTTGTCCCGCTTGAGGATTTTCTGTAGTGCTAAGTTCATCTGCAGGCAAATATCCCTAGAGTCTAACTTTCGGAATCAGGATGTGGCAATATATGACCGCAGATGATTTGCTTACCCATCAGTTTAACTTACTAGACAAACATCTATGAATTGCCCCACCGCCCAGAGAAATATTTTGATTATCTCTATTCACTACTTGGAGAGTAAAATTACGTACACTTTATTGATTTATAAAGTACATTGGGAGGCTTAAAAGTGATGAAATAATAGCTTATTTAATGCTTCAATCTCATCAGACTTCTTGCTAAGACAGCAGTAAAGTTCTGTAAATTGAAAGCTTCTAGGATTTCAATGGTGGGATGTGGATGACGAGCCCAAACACTTGTCAATACAAGTTTGTTTTAGGTTTTTCCAATCATATTTCGTTTACCTCTAGTAGCTGCATGGATGTGAATAGTATGTATTTTCTGCAATCTTAGCTTCAAAGAAGCAAATAGTTCTAAACAAAATTCTTGACACTTGTTTCAACTCTTATCTCTTATAACACCCTAGCACCTAGAAACGACTCACATGTTATAGAGAACTATAAAAGTGCTTGACGAACTCACAAGTCTCACTCCAGAATGGTGGGTGCTCGTTTTTTAATTCCAGGAGTGTTGTAGGAGGCTGTGGTGCTGATGATGGCGAGGAATGTACATGATGATACGGAGTCTCAGGAAGCCCATGCTGCTTGTCATGAATTGTTATGAGACACATGCTAAGTTTATCCTATATCTCCAGATAACCCGGGATGGGAGACAGGGAGGTGAGGGAAGCTTTAAAAAAAGGTGATACTTCTATGGATTTCAAACATGGAGCATCTACCAGCTTTCAGAAGACCTTAATATGAAGTAACGTGTTCCTTTGGGTCTACAAAAGGATAACCCGATTGACTCTTGTACTCGAAGTGTAACCTCCACCTCTTCTACACTTGTAGGAATTTCAATTAATGCATGTATTTTGTATAGCAAAAGAAGCGTGAGGCAAGCCTCGGCAAAGCCACGAGGTCTGGGTTTAACTTGCTTAGTCATGTACTGTAGGCTCACTAAAGCCTGGCATGAAACAAAAAGCAGACTGGATTGAAGACTAGCGTGCCTTCGATAAACATCAGTTGCTTCTTTTTGAAATAAAGATGAATACAGTTCTAAAGTAGTGCCTGATGCAGATCAATGGAAAAATTGGAATAGGGGTGGAAGGATACCTCCAAACAGTCAATACGTGAGCGAGGACTACTTCAATTGGCTGAGCCAAGACGCAGCTGACAGTCTCAAGGCAACGTCTGCAAGAGGCTGATAGAAAACATCCACTAGTTGAAAAGGGCTGGACTAAAGTCCGCTATGTATATTTTAAGAATGTGCTGCGAAACCCAGCCCTACAATACATGGGAAGCCCCAGGTGTTGCTTGTTTCCGGTCCAGGGAAGGCATGGCTGGACTGTTCCCATGAGGCACAGGGTCAGACTGATTTACATATGGCCATGTCTGAACTGGGGTGGTGTGGAGGGCAAAAAAACGATGAATTTAGGTCCAGATCTCTGTACTGGGGTGAATGTATGACATTGTTCTGCATTCTGTCCATCAACTGTGGTTTTTGCGGTGCAGCTACCAGGCAGAACATAACTCACAACAAAATCTATTGGGTTCTCAGTTCTTTTTGTCGCTCTCTACGCAGAAAGGAACGATATTGATGTAGGAATACAAATGTCTTTACTCTGAGTAACTTATAACTACTCCATGGTCCCATGTCTACAATTGTGAAAGATTTAGCATAAGTGATGATGATAAATGAGAGTTACAGAAAAAAAACTACCAAGCTCTGATTTGGTAAGTGGACCACTGCGCTTGAGATGGCGCTCGTATTGCGGTAGTGTTTACTGAACATTTAGTGAATCTACCAAATGTGCTTGGGCTCGTCGGCCACATCCAAGCGTTCAACTTCTAGGAACTTTCAATTTATCTTATCTACCGAAGATTTTTTGCACACTTATCACCCTTCGGGTATCCAGGTTCTGCTAGAGATCTTTACTGCTGTCTTAGTGAGAAGTCAAATGGGATTGAAACGTTAAATAAAACTGAATTTGAAATTGTGTTGCTTGTGTTTCAGTTCAGGGCGGACCTGACG